>NC_053391.1:652612749-655495249 GCF_905171765.1 Bufo bufo
ATTTAAAAATTCAAATAGCATTCATAATTCATTATTCCATGCAACTATTTTTTCTGAAGAATGTAAATAGGTAATAAAATGCCCCATTAACATGCATTACTGGAGGAATATCAGTGGCTTCTGTCAGGATTTAGACGTGAAATCAGCACTTAAGTCCTGACAGAATCCTGAACCTGTGAACACAAAAGTTTTTTTGCCTAATAGATCTATTCTCAAAATGGTTGTTTTTTTCAAATTTTTTATTTAATTTAAAAAAAAAGTTAAAATTTCAAAAGGGGAATATAATTTATCTTAACTTTTTTTTTTTGTGGGGGGGGGGATTTATCAAAGCTGTTGCAAAAGAAACGTAGGGTAGTTGTTCATGGCAACCAATTAGGTTTAATTTTCCAAAGAGCGTCTGAAAAACAAAAGAATGGAATCTGATTGGTTGTCATGGACTGCTACTCTGCTTTACCTTAGTTTCAATATATCGCCCTCTAATATCTACTGTACAGTCGTGGCCAAGAGTTTTGAGAATGACACAAATATTAGTTTTCACAAAGTTTGCTGCTAAACTGCTTTTAGATCTTTGTTTCAGTTGTTTCTGTGATGTAGTGAAATATAATTACACGCACTTCATAAGTTTCAAAGGCTTTTATCGACAATTACATGACATTTATGCAAAGAGTCAGTATTTGCAGTGTTGGCCCTTCTTTTTCAGGACCTCTGCAAATCGACTGGGCATGCTCTCAATCAACTTCTGGGCCAATTCCTGACTGAAAACAACCCATTCTTTCATAATCACTTCTTGGAGTTTGTCAGAATTAGTGGGTTTTTGTTTGTCCACCCGCCTCTTGAGGATTGACCACAAGTTCTCAATGGGATTAAGATCAGGGGAGTTTCCTGGCCATGGACCCAAAATGTCAACGTTTTGGTCCCCGAGCCACTTAGTTATCCCTTTTGCCTTATGGCACGGTGCTCCATCGTGCTGGAAATTGCATTGTTCTTCACCAAACTGTTGTTGGATTGTTGGAAGAAGTTGCTGTTGGAGGGTGTTTTGGTACCATTCTTTATTCATGGCTGTGTTTTTGGGCAAAATTGTGAGTAAGCCCACTCCTTTGGATGAGCAGCCATCCCACACATGAATGGTCTCAGGATGCTTTACTGTTGGCATGACACAGGACTGATGGTAGCGCTCACCTTTTCTTCTCCGGACAAGCCTTTTTCCAGATGCCCCAAACAATCGGAAAGAGGCTTCATAGGAGAATATGACTTTGCCCCAGTCCTCAGCAGTCCATTCACCATACTTTCTGCAGAAGATCAATCTGTCCCTGATGTTTTTTTTGGAGATAAGTGGCTTCTTTGCTGCCCTTCTTGACACCAGGCCATCTTCCAAAAGTCTTCGCCTCACTGTGCATGCAGATGCGCTCACACCTGCCTGCTCCCATTCCTGAGCAAGCTCTGCACTGGTGGCACTTCGATTCCGCAGCTGAATCCTCTTTAGGAGACGATCCTGGCGCTTGCTGGGCTTTCTTGGACGCCCTGAAGCCTTCTTAACAAGAATTTAACCTCTTTCCTTGAAGTTCTTGATGATCCTATAAATTGTTGATTGAGGTGCAATCTTAGTAGCCACAATATCCTTGCCTGTGAAGCCATTTTTATGCAACGCAATGATGGCTGCACGCGTTTCTTTGCAGGTCACCATGGTTAACATTGGAAGAACTATGATTTCAAGCATCACCCTCCTTTTAACATGTCAAGTCTGCCATTTTAACCCAATCAGCCTGACATAATGATCTCCAGCCTTGTGCTCGTCAACATTCTCACCTGAGTTAACAAGACGATTACTGAAATGATCTCAGCAGGTCCTTTAATGACAGCAATGAAATGCAGTGGAAAGTTTTTTTTGGGATTAAGTTAATTTTCATGGCAAAGAAGGACTATGCAATTCATCTGATCACTCTTTATAACATTCTGGATTATATGCAAATTGCTATTATAAAAACTTAAGCAGCAACTTTTCCAATTTCCAATATTTATGTAATTCTCAAAACTTTTGGCCATGACTGTACATGCAAGTACTAAGGCAGTTATTAGGTTAAGGGCTCATGCACATGACCATATGTATTTTGTGGTCCGCAAAACACAGATCCGCAAAAAAAAACGGATGACATCCGTTTTTTTCGTGGATCCATGGTAACAATGCCTGTCTTGGTCCGCAAAATGGACAATAATAGAACATGTTCTATTTTTTTTGCAGAACGGACCTGCAGACATATGGAAATGGAGTGTACACAGAGTAATTTCCTTTTTTTTGTGGACCCATTGAAGTGAATAGTACCGCATACAGACATGTTAAAAAACGGAATGGAAACGGGGAAAAAATACGTTTGTGTGCATGGCTTAACAGGCAATATCATGAGGCAGCCTTGGGGTTCTACATGGGCCATAGACTGTCTGCCAAAGGCCTAAGATGATGAGTAATAAGGTGTTCATAGAGAGCGATAAGTCATTATGAGAGGGTTATTTAGCAGGGAAAAAGCCATAACCATATATATAGTTTCACAGCACAATAGCAAAATGGAAATAAATCAAAAAACATAAGGTTGTGCGGAGATCAGAAGTTAAAAATGAACAAAAAGTCTGATGTCTGGGTGACAGTTCACATACCCAAAGTGACCGGTAGGTATGCAACATAGAAGACCATGTAGGAGCAAACTGCAATGTGACATCTCACAATTCATGATGCTTAGTGGCCTCTAACAGCCCCTAGTGTCTACGTTGCACTCTTCTGTTGGGCATCTGCCATTTCATTAACCAACGTTTACATGTCTTATAATTACTTTTGACAAATGCTTCACTTCCCCAATGTCTAATTTGTATCTGCAGGGATTACATGAAAGACAACTGTCTGAGGCCGTCTAATTTTTTGCAGATAATTTAAGGAAGGCATTTACTTACAAAATGCAAACGAGTAGCGCTGACCCACAGCAATTATTTCAGCGTTTACTCTAATAACTGCAAATCAAAACTCAAATCAGTTAAAACTCGGAAGAGATTTTGTAGACTAGTTCATGTGCTAAATATTTCTTACTTTTTCTTAATCCATAAGTTTCTATGAAACTTTATACTGTATATGTTGGTCCTAGAGAATTCTGAAATTCAACCTAAATTTTTCTAAAATTCGAATTCCGCCCACCTGAATCTGATTGACAGTATTTTTTTCCATATGAATCAGCAGCAGGTCCGAGGGAAAGCCGGGAGCTCATGAATATGGGAACTCGGCATGCACTGGAGCTGTTCAATGCAAGATTTTGGCTGGATGAATTAACCCTTAAAAGACCCTGAGATTTTCCATTTTTGCGTTTTCGTTTTTCACTCCCCGCTTTCCCATAGTCCTAACTTATTTTTTTTTCAATTCACATAGCCTTATGAGAACTTATTTTTTTGTGGGACAGGTTTTACTTTCTAATGGCACAATTTTTGGTTGCATGCCATGTAGTGGAAAGCGGAAAAAAAATTCCAAATGGGGAACACTATGCAGTAAAATTGACCTGTTATCCTTATTCTCCAGGTCAGTACGGTTACAACGATACCACACTTGTATAATTTTTCTTGCGTTTTAATACAGAATTATTTTTTTAAACCTTTGAGAATTTTTTTTTTATTATCACCATATTCTGACCCCTATAACTTTTTTGTAGTTGTGTCATTTTTTGCTGGGCGATCTGTACTTCTCAGTGATACCAATTTGAAGTGTGTGTGACTTTTTGATTACTTTTTATAAAAAAAATTATTGTGGAGTTGAAGTGACAAACAATGGCGAATTGGCAGTTTTTATTTTTTTCCCGTTATGCCATTTGCCGTATGCCATTAATATTGTTATATTTTATTTGTATAGACATTTCCGCACGTGGCGATTCTTATGATGTTTATTTTTTTTATTGGTTAAGTATTTTTGATTTAAGGAAAGGGGAGTGATTTGAACTTTTATATTTTTTTATTTTTTAATATTTGTAAAAACTTTTTTTAAGTCACCTTTGTTGACAATAACTGGCAATAATTTGATTGTCCATTGTGTTCATTGATGGCTATATAGCCATCATTGAGCACGTTATTTGAAATATAACAATACAATAGTATTAGTGGCCTGTATTGGTATATTCCTGAAATAGACTTCAAAGCCTGCTTGAGGCTTAGGGCTATTTCAGCAATGTAACTGGTTCCCCGATCTCAGCCGGGGAACGCTGTTACCGAAGCGCGCGGCTTCCTCTTCTGGACTGCTCAGATGCCGTGGTCACATTTGACCACGGCATCTAAAGGGGAAAATGTATGCGATCAGCCTTATGGCGGTCCTGAAGCGTTAAAGAAAGTGATCCAGCATTTTGCTAAGGGGATCTGTCACTTAAATGGGTCCGCAATCCGGAAAGTGCATTGTGGAACAGAGGCACGGACCCCCATGGAAGCACTATGGAGTGCTTCCGTGGTGTTTCTCTCTGTAATAAAATGTTTTATTTTTTTGCGGTGAGGACAGATCATTGACCCATTCAAGTTGAATGGGTCTGCATTTGTCTGTGGAAACCGCACGGATGATGCCCATGCATTGGGGACCGCAAATGGCGGTCTCTAATGCACGTAACGGCTGAAACACGTTTGTGTGCATGATGCTTCAGTCAGGACACCATAAAACTGATGACAGTTTCCCTTTAAAGTCGTTAACACCAATATTGGGGATGCAGCTCTCGATATCTATGCTGGCCTTATATTGCAGTATAGTATTTTCCTATCTTTTTTTGTATCATAAATATAATGTCACATTCGTTTGCTTTGTACATGGCCTTGATAAGGAGTTGTGGATAAGATGGAATGAGTTACCTGTTGTCTGCACATACAATGAAATGGAGGGAAGTAACATGTTCACACACAACACAAAATAGAACTGTATTAGGTACATCAGGGAAGGTGGAATACTATAACAACACATCTTATATTGTTATACTATTCCACCCACCTTAATAGAGAATGCTTAGGTGTCGCCACTCCGTAGCCTTTGGAATCCAAGTTTCCTCCAACTTTCATTGTGTCGCACGGTTTTCTCTGCTCGATGTACTCGTTCATGGTTGACTCTAAAAGGAAGGCGAATTTTCCCTTTGATTTCCGGACGCGGGCCACTCCCTCTGCTGTTGTCTTGGTGAATACTGATGGCTCTGCTGATTTCATGTAGGTCCACATCTTTTCATAAACTGCTATTTTTGATCTCTGCCAAAAAAAATAATATAGAAAAAAAATATTAAAATAATATAAAAAAAATAATTTAAAGGGGTTGTCTGGCTTCAGCAAATGGCATTAATCAGGTAGACAAAGTTAATACTCATAGAAGGCACTTATTAATATATTGTCATTGTCCATATTGTATATAATGTATATCCATCACATTATACGCTGGGGTTATGACCACTATACAGTCCAGCAGCGGTGGTCGTGCTTGCACATTACAGGAAAAGGCGTCGGCCTATGCGGTCCCAGCCACAAGAAAGCCCGGTGCCTTTTCATATAGTGTGAAAGCACAACCACTAATGCTGGAGTGGTCGCAACCCCTGGATACGAGCAGTGTACAATGTGCTGGAAAAATGAATCCAGCCAGCAAAGGAGGCAATATGGACAATCACAATACATTAGTAAGTGCCTGGTATTAACTTTCTCTACTTGACAAATGCCACTTGCTGAAGGGAGACAACCCCTTTAATGGTAATAATTAGAGAGTGAAGTTTTTATTCGATTTGGCTGCTTCGCCGAACTTTGACAAGAAATTTCGATTCATTCCGAATTACTTTGTAACAAATCGCATTCCATTGTATGGAGTTGGCGCAATGACGAGGAACAGCGATCGCGCCCTCTCCCCCCCATCATTTAACCCCTCAGATGACGCCTTCAACGCTCATCACGTCATCTGAGCGTCACATTCTGGGGGTTAATCAGGGGTTAATACCAAAAAATATATACACTCACTTCGTTCATTTGTTCGTGGAGAGGCCATTGCGGCCACCTTGATTGAAAACATGTCAGTTTTTGCGTGCACTGATGTGTGACGTCACAGGCGACCGCCCCAGCGTGATGACATGGTGACGTCACACGTCAGCACTCACAAGAATTGGCGGTGATGTACCATGTGATTGGAGCATGTGATCTGACGTCACCAAAGGTCCTTTAGCCCATAGTTCATCTTTTTAAAGAACTAAAGACCGGGAGAACTACGCGAACAAGAGGAGAAGGTGAGTTAATTTTATTTATTTTTTTAACCCTCAATTGATCACCTACTAAGCATTCTGTATTCAGAATGCTATTATTTTCCCTTATAACCATGTTATAAGGGAAAATAATAACATCTACACAACACCGAACCCAAACCTGAACTTCAGTGAAGAAGTTCGGGTCTGGGTACCACAGTCGTTTTTTTATCACGCGCGTGCAAAACACATTGCACCCGCGCGATAAAAACTGAACATCGGAACGCAATCGCAGTCAAAACTGACTGCAATTGCATTCCTACTCGCGCGGGTTTGCCGCAACACACCGGGACGCATCCGGAACTAATCCGGACACGCTCGTGTGAACGCAGCCTTAGACTTCTGCAGCCTGCATGTATTTTCAGAAATCCTAAAACCAGTGACTGGATTATAGGAAAGAGCAAAAACAAAAGGCTGTTTTTATGAGAAACAGGGCTCCATATTATGGATATGGTTATGAAATGGGTGGAGATAGAACCATGTATCCGATCATAGAAATGATTACAGCAGCAGGGGAATAGTCTGCTGATTTTGTTGGAGGCAGTGACCTGTTTGCTTATGTGGTTATTTACTTTAGACGGTTGTCTCACTCCAGCAAATGGCATTTATCATGTGCTGTAGATAAAGTTAATTCAAGGCACTTACTAATGCATTGTGATTGTCCATATTACTTCCTTTGTTGGCTGGATTCATTTTTCCATCGCATTATACACTGCTCGTTTCCAGGGGTTACGACCACCTTGCAATCCAGCAGCGGAGGTGGTCGTGCTTGCACACTATAGGAAAAAGCATCGGCCGGGACCATTGGGGTTCGCGCAGGAATGCAGGAACATCATCTCCCATCCCGGCCACTTTGCACCTGCACTGCAGCGGTGGTCGTAACCCCGTGGATACGAGCAGTGTATATTTGTGATGGGAAAATAAATCCAGCCAGCAAAGGAGACAATATGGACAATCACAATACATTAGTAAGTGCCTGGTATTAACTGTCTCTACATGATAAATGCCATTTGCTGAAGTGAGACAACCCCTTTAAGGACACAGCTGTATGTAGCAGGAGCATGCTCTACTGGCAAAGGGGCGGAGGGCTAGCCAGCATGAGTATAAGTTATTACTTCGATGTGAGGATCTTGGCAAAATGTAGCTCAGCACAAACTTCTCGATCCTTTTCAATAACTTTTAAATAGATACACAGGAGGAAATCTGTGGATTCAGCTTATTAATAGACTGGAAAAATCCCACTGGGTGGGCGATAAATAACAATTCTGTCAATGGCAGGTCGTGTTATATTATTTTCTTGTAATTATTTTTTTGCTTCGTTCATATCCCCAAGGAATAAGGGGGTAATGATCTACACACGCAGAGCCACCCTTTACCTCGTGGGCCCAGATCAATACATGTGATGCACATGACAAACGTGATATATGTTTGCCTGAAGCAAGGTAAACTAAAGCTCCTTCATTAAGTTGTTAAATGCATGGATACCGAAACACGGCAGCTTTACAGGTGCACCGATTTTCTGTTCAGCTGCCAGAGACTTTGCTATCTCCACTTTGCAGTAAGCACTAATATGCAAGGTATAGATGTAAGACGTGTCTGAAATTTGGCTTTTGTTCAGAAACCTACATGTGCGGTATACTTTACAATCTTAAAGACAAGTGCTAACCCATTGTAGACAAAAACAGAAAGATCATTTCAAAATTCCCACATTCCGATTGCCCTAACTTTCTTATTATAGCATCCACTTCATGGTACACGGCTCTTGCAGATTGAGTTGTCACTCAACTTATACTTGCGTTTGCCAAGGAAGGAATGATAAAAAAAATATTATTTTTGTACAGTGCCTTGAAAAAGTATTCATACCCCTTGAACTTTTCCACATTTTTTCATGTTACACCCACAAACTTAAATGTATTTTTTTTTTGAATTTTATGTGATAGACCAACATCAAGTAGCAAGTATGTGTGAAGGGAAAAGAAAATGATACATGGTTTTCAAAAAAATAAATAAATAAAAAATCTGGAAAGTGCGGTGTGCATTTGTATTCAGCCCCCCTGAGTCAATACTTTGTAGGACCACCTTTCTCTGCAATTACAGCAGCAAGTCTTTGGGGTATATCTCTACCAGCTTTACACATCTAGAGGCTAACATTTTTGCGCATTCTTATTTGCAAAATAGATCAATTTCAGTCAGATTGGTTGGAGAGCGTCTGTGAACAGCAGTTTTCAAGTCTTGCCACAGATTCTCAATGGGATTTAGGTCTGGGCTGTGACTGGGCCATTCTAGCACATGACTATGCTTTCATCTAAACCATTCCATTGTAGCTCTGGCTGTATGTTTAGGGTCGTTGATCTGCTGGAAGGTGAACTTCTGACACAATCTCAAATCTTTTGCAGGAGGTTTTCCTCCAGGATTGCCCTGTATTTAGCTCCATCCATCTACCCATCAACTCTGACCAGCTTCCCTGTCCCTGCTGAAGAAAAGCATCCCCATGTTTCACGGTGGGGGTGGTGTGTTCAGGATAATGTGCAATGTTAGTTTTCCACCATACATAGCATTTGCGATTAGGCCAAAAAGTTCAACTTTGGTCTCATCTGACCAGCAGGGGCGTCGTTAGGTCAAAACATTCGGGGCTTGATCCCCGGATGTTTTGTCCAGTGCCCCGAATGTTATGCTGGCCTGGTAGCATTTTTTTTTTTATTTGGCTATTCCAGGGCCCTTTAATATTGATTGGACCTGGGCAACCCACCACAGTTCATCCGCCCACCGCCCTTGTACTTGCTCCGCTGATCCGCTACTTGCGGGCTACACAGGCATGAGTTCAGTCAATACTGTGTGCAATTCGTCCTGCGGCGCATGATCCCGCGAGACCCGCCGCAGGAGGTCACAGGTCTCGCGGGATCACGCACACCAGGAGGGGATTGCGCACTGAAGTGACTGAACTCATACCCGCGCAGCCCGCAAGTAGCGGATCAGCGGATCAAGTACAAGGCGGAAATGAAACATAACAGATATTGGACAGTTACCGAATGTTGTACTTCACTTCAGTTGCGTAAACCAGAACACCCCTTTAAGCATGCCTTTAATGTGCAATTTCAACACAGTTGGCTTGTGCCCCGGATGTTTTCGGACCCTAGCAACGCCCCTGCTGACCAGGGAACCTTCTTCCAAAGGTTTGCTGTGTCCCGTACATGGCTTATGGCAAACTGCAAATGGGACTTCTTATGACTGGCTTTGAAAAATGGCTTTCTTCTTACCACTCTTCCATATAGGCCAGATTTTTGGAGTACACGACTAATAGTTATCCTGTGGACAGATTCTCCTACCTGCCCTGTGGATCTCTACAGCTCCTCCAGAGTGACCATGGGTCTCTTGGCTGTTTCTCAAATTAGTGCTGTCCTTAGTTGGGCTGTCAGTTTAGGTGGACGGCCATGTCTTGGTAGGTTATGCCATACTCCTTCCATTTTCGGAAGATGGATTGAACAGTGCTCTATGACATGTTCATAACTTGGGATATTTTTTTGTAACTTAACCCTGCTTTATACTTCTCCACAACTTTACTCCTGACCTTTCTGGTGTGTTCCTTGGCTTTTATGATGCTATTTGATCACTAATAGTCACTAAAAAACCTCTGAGGCCTTCACAGAACATCTGTAGTTATACTGAGAATACATTACACACAGGTGGACTTTATTTACTAATTAGGAGACTTCTGAAGGCAATTGGCTACACTAGATTTTATTCATAGGTATCAGAGTACAGGGGGCTGAATACAAATGCACGCCACACTTTCCAGATTTTTATTTATTAAACGTTTTGAAAACCATGTATCATTTTCTTTTCACGTCACACGACATTGTGCTGGTCTATCACATAAAATCCTAATAAAATACATTTAAGTCTGTGCGTGTAACATTAAAAAAAATGTGGAAAAGTTCAAGGGGTACTTTTAAAAGGCAGTGTATACAATTCACCAATAACCATAAATAAGATTTTAATTTTATTGTGCTGTGATACCAAATATATACGGTAGTTTTTTTAAACTGTTTCATTTATTTATTTAGTTATTTTTCTATTCTATGCTTCTTTTTTTTACAAGGTTATTTTTTTCACTTCATATATTGTAATTCTAGGTCAATTTTCAGTATAAACCATTATGTGTGTATCTGAATAAGTCTGGGGCAAATTTATTAATAATGCCCTGAATTTAGACAGCATAAAACTAGATAAGGCTAGTTTCACCCTCGTGTGAATTCCAGAAGGCTGTTTAGGCAGAGACCAGCCTGCAGGAATTCTGTGGATAAAAACGGAATTCCTGCCAGCCCTATTAAATATAATGAGATAAGGCGGAGATCCAGCCAAATTTTGGCAGAAATGTAGAGAATTGGCCACACACAAACCGCTGCGCACTGCCGTTTGTGTCCTGTCAGATTCCTACATTGTCTGCCGGATCTACGTGCATCAGATCTGAAACAAGCCTAAGACAGGCAGAAAATGCACCACATTCATCATGGTGGGGCACATACAATACAGTGACGCTTGAAAGTTTGTTAAATCTCACAATTTTCTATATTTCTGGATAAATTTGACTTAAACCTATTAGATAAAGATAACCAAATCAAACACATGAGTAAACAATGTTACACTCACATGTCTGTGAGTGACTAAAGTAGGTAAACCTTTAGGATCAAGAAAAGAATAGGCAGCACTCACCAATGGTTCATTTGCTTCTTTATTTCAAGCAGACAAGTGCTTCATGCGGCAAGGTAGTAGTTTGCCAGATTCACATACCAGTGGCGACAGCCGTTTCGCATTTCTTTAGGCCACTACAGGTGCACGCCCATACGTGCTGACCTCTTATACCCCGGCGTCAGGTTGCCATGGAAATCCACAACAACCAGGCGCCGTGCGCACAAGAGATCATTAATCAACATGTTACAACAAAGAGATACAAAATTACAAAAATGCATTTGAATCATTGCGGTCATTCAGACCAAGCTGACCTGTTGCTCCTGTACAAATGATCCACTTTGCTTCTTTTTGCAAAAGGGTGCGGTGTCTGTCTCCTCCCTGAACTGGGTACGGGACAGTCTCTATCCCAGCAAACGGCCGTGCTTTCACATTACCTCCATGTACCTTTCTCACATGGTCAATTAGTCTGGTGCAACCTTTTCCCGTCTTTATAGAGTTAAAGTGTTCCCTGATCCTCTCGAATAAACATCTGATGGTCTTTCCCACATAGAAGTGGCCACAATCACACATCAAAACATATACTACATAAGTACTTCTACAGTTTATGAAACTAGTGATCCTTTTTGTGATGGGACCTATTTTGACAATCTTTTTTTGGCAATTATGTTCACATAGCGAACAATTTTCACCAGCATATTTTGCAAGAAATAAGGGCTATTGTTTACCCCCAGGTACAGAAAAATATCACAAATGGGGAGAAAAGAGCCCTTGATATTATTGTGAAGCCAGCCGACAAGGGGGGGCAACATGGTCCTTATGACCAGGGATTATTATGTGTCAGAGGCCATCAGACAGCTAAGTGATCAGCTCACCTATGAAAGATTAAAACAGGATCCAGTTGCAGGCATTCAGAGTGAGTTAAAACAGTTGAACTTCAAATACTAGCTTTCCCTTTAAGTGCAAGGATGTGGTGTGTTAAACAACAATTCGTTACTACTAATGCCCATTATGGACTAAATTACACCTATTGATCCTGCACCTACCAAATTAACTAAGACTTAACTTTTATTAATGCTGCTATTAATACTTAATACTTTAGTGAATGTCAAAATTGTTAAAACTTCCAGCATTCGCTGGCCTTAGAGTCACAATTGGAGTGCCCTATCAGTATGTCAACTGACCGGGTCTATCTGCTACTATGTAGATACACACTAGTGCCTATCTGGCTGCGCGCTGCCAGTGTAATATGCGGGCACTGTGTGATTGCTTGACACTATAATAAGAGGCTGCAGCGAAATGCTGTGTTAAAATTAGAGCTTCACGCTGCCCCCCGACATGTTTCGCCGTGTACCGGCGTCTTCAGGGGTTAGGGCGCCGGTACACGGCGAAACATGTCGGGGGGCAGCGTGAAGCTCTAATTTTAACACAGCATTTCGCTGCAGCCTCTTATTATAGTGTCAAGCAATCACACAGTGCCCGCATATTACACTGGCAGCGCGCAGCCAGATAGGCACTAGTGTGTATCTACATAGTAGCAGATAGACCCGGTCAGTTGACATACTGATAGGGCACTCCAATTGTGACTCTAAGGCCAGCGAATGCTGGAAGTTTTAACAATTTTGACATTCACTAAAGTATTAAGTATTAATAGCAGCATTAATAAAAGTTAAATCTTAGTTAATTTGGTAGGTGCAGGATCAATAGGTGTAATTTAGTCCATAATGGGCAGTTAAAACAGTTGGTATCCAAGTACGTTGCCATGGGTTTTCTCCCAAGTAAGTTCTTGGAGAAATTAATACCTCCTCATCCTATGAAACCCTCATGGTATTTCATACCCAAGGTGCATAAGTCACTGAGCCATCCCCCGGGTCGCCCTATTGTGGTCGGGATTGTCTCAGTGACAGAACCATTGTCCCAGTATGTTGACTGGTTATTAAGACCAATATTAGGTAGTGCCCCAGCCTACATCAGGGACACTAATGATTTCCTCCTCTCTTTGAAGCAATTTGATAAGCAGGAGGGGTATCAACTAGCGTCCCTGGATGTGGAGAGTTTATACACACGCATACCACACACTGAAGGGGTTACAGCAGTGATTGAGGTTCTACAACAAGCAGGAGAGAGCCCTCTTTAGGGTCCATTCACACGTCCGTTTTTTCTTTCCTGATCTGTTCCGTTTTTTCAGGAACAGATCTGGACCAGATCTGGACCCATTCATTTTCAATGGGTCCTGGAAAAAATCAGACATTGAGCTGTCCGTTTTTTTCCAGGACCCATTGAAAATGAATGGGTCCAGATCTGGTCCAGATCTGTTCCTGAAAAAACGGAACAGATCAGGAAAGAAAAAACGGACGTGTGAATGGACCCTTACTGTGACTTTGTGCAGGAAGCCTTGGTGTTTATTCTAGAGAACAATGTCTTTAGGTTTGGAATGGACTGGTGTAGACAAAAAATCGGTACTGCAATGGGGACTCCTGTCTCCTGTACTTTTGCGAATATGTACCTCACTAGATTGGAAGATCCGTTTATTTTCAATACCAGTAATCCTTACCTACAGTACATTAAATTGTTCCTACGGTTTGTGGACGATGTTTTTATAGTTTGGTCCGGGACAGAGAACATGTGTAGGGAATTTGTACAGCACCTCAATGAAGAGAATTGTATGGCGATGAAATTCACGATGAATTTTGGGGGGCCACGTTTGGAATTTTTGGATGTGTCTGTTGCGGTTTGTGGCGGAGAGTTGTTCACGGAGGGCTATCGCAAGCCCACGGCGACCAACTCTCTGCTACACCACGACAGTTTCCATCCATATCCCGACAAAAAATCGGTGCCTTATGGGCAATTTGTTAGGTTGAGGCGCATAAATAGCAAAGATGAAGGATATATAAAACAAGCACTGCATTTGAAAGAACGGTTATTGCAGAGAGGCTATCCTGAACATTTATTGGATGAGAACATAAAAGAGGTTGAGAAATTGTCCCAAGATGAGTTATTAGTAGGAAAAAGAGGAATTGGTAAGAATGGGCAACAGGAAAATGAAAATAACAACGAAAAGAGATGTGTATTTTCATTTAAATTTTGCCCAATGGCAGATTCTATACGCACAGCAATATTTAAGCACTGGTATATCCCGAAAAAAGATGGAAGTCTGGGAGGCATAGTGGATGATAAACCGTCAGTCACGTATAGACGTAGTCACACAATAAAAGATAGGATTGTGAGAAGCAGATTTTTGGGAGAAAAAAAGACTAATTGGTTGCAGGAGAGGTTGCCGATCGGTAACTATAAATGCGGCAGTTGTTCCCTATGTGAACATAATTGCCAAAAAAAGATTGTCAAAATAGGTCCCATCACAAAAAGGATCACTAGTTTCATAAACTGTAGAAGTACTTATGTAGTATATGATTTGATGTGTGATTGTGGCCACTTCTATGTGGGAAAGACCATCAGATGTTTATTCGAGAGGATTAGGGAACACTTTAACTCTATAAAGACGGCAAAAGGTTGCACCAGACTAATTGACCATGTGAGAAAGGTACATGGAGGTAATGTGAAAGCACTGCAGTTTGCTGGGATAGAGACTGTCCCGTACCCAGTTCAGGGAGGAGACAGACACCGCACCCTTTTGCAAAAAGAAGCAAAATGGATCATTTGTACAGGAGCAACAGGTCAGCTTGGTCTGAATGACCGCAATGATTCAAATGCGTTTTTGTAATATTGTATCTCTTTGTTGTAACATGTTGATTAATGATCTCTTGTGCGCACGGCACCTGGTTGTTGTGGATTTCCATAACAACCTGACGCCGGGGTATAAGAGGTCAGCACGTATGGGCGTGCACCTGTAGTGGCCTGAGGAAGCGCGATCACTCCTGCGCGAAACGGCTGTCGCCACTGGTATGTGAATCTGGCTAACTACTACCTTGCCAAATGAAGCACTTGTCTGCTTGAAATAAAGAAGCAACTGAACCATTGGTGAGTGCTGCCTATTTTTTCTTCATCTCAGTTTGCAAGATTTAATGACTTTATCTTTTGATTGTGCACCACCTTGCTGGTTTTTGCTTGGTGGTATCGAGAGGCTTGTGCAGGCATGCACCAGTGTGAACACGCATCAGCAGTAGAGATGGTCTTGCGGTTCGCCCGGTGGTCATTTTGCGGCGAATTTTGCGTGTTCGCGATTCGCCGAACATGCGAACATATGGACAAATTCGCGCTCGCATATTCTTTTACATTATGAAGAACTTTGACCCATGACACATCCATCAGGTGGTACAGGACAGCCAATTGAGACGTTTCAGCACATGGACACACACCCTACCCTAAACCTAATCTGGCCGCCATTTTACATTCAGTGTTTTGCCAGTGTAGGGAGAAGTTGCTGTGTGGAGCAGGGACAGGCTGTTAGGGACACCAAACGCTAGCTAATAGGGCCACAAAAGTCATTTAAAGGACTGGTATAGGTGTGCTATCGATAGGTGTGATACACAGAGGGGTGCGATATACTTATAATATACTTTTATAATGAGTCAAAAACACATAGATCTATATAGTGATCACCTGGAAGTCAGGGGCCTAGGGGCTAGGGGCTTACTAGGGCCATTTTTATATAGGGTAAGGTTTCGGACGGGGTCGCTCTTATCAGGGCGGGTGGTCTGTGGTTAGGCTATCAGGGCAGGAATAGCACCCCCTGTAGGGAAATATCAGGGACAGTTCTCTGCCCACCCTGTCCTTCAATACCACATCATCATCTAGCCCAGGGATGGATGGTTTTTGCTTTCCCTCCTGGATTTATCGATGTGCACTGGAACCCCCCGGATTGTGGTAGGACATATGGTTTCTGATTTGGTGCCGCCGAGCACCTGATTTGGTGCCGCCGAGCACTTGTTATTGCCTACCACATCTATGCTTTTTGCTTAAAGGGGTTCTGCACTTTTTTTAACTGATGATCTATCCTCTGGATAGATCATCAGCATCTGATCGGCAGGGGTCTGACACCCGGGACCCCCGCCGATCAGCTGTTTGAGAAGGCAGCGGTGCTTCAGCAGCGCCGCGGCCTTCTCGCTGTTTACCGCTGGCCCAGTGACGTCACGACTAGTATCAACTAGCGTGGGCGGGGCTAAGCTCTGTTCACTTGAATGGAGCTTAGCCCCGCCCACACTAGTTGATACTAGTCGTGACATCACTGGGCCAGCGGTAAACAGTGAGAAGGCCGCGCCGCTGCTGGAGCGCCGCTGCCTTCTCAAACAGCTGATCGGCGGGGGTCCTGGGTGTCGGACCCCCGCCGATCAGATGCTGATGATCTATCCAGAGGATAGATCATCAGTTAAAACAAAGTGCAGAACCCCTTTAACTTTAATAATTAAATTTATTTTCATTTTGAGGGATATGTTTTCCATTCACACGTCCGCAAAATGGGTCTGCATCCGTACTGCAATTTTGCGGAACGGGTGCAGACCCATTCATGTTCAATGGGGTCGGAATGTGCTGTCCGCATCCGCATTTGTGGATCCACACTTCCGCATCTGTGCTTCCGTTTCCGCAAAAAAATAGAACATGTCCTATTCTTGTCTGCAATTGCAGACAAGATTAGGCATTTTCTATAATAGTGCCAGCGATGTGCGGTCCGCAAATTGCGGAATGCACATTGCCGGTGTCCGTGTTTTGCGGATCCGCAAAACACTTACGGACGTGTGAATGGACCCTCATAGTAAAATTATTAAAGGTTACGTTTCATCTTTATGTATATTCTAATGGATTGCCTTCCTTGTACAATGTTATAATATACTTTCTATGTTAGATAGTATATTATAGTGCATTTGTATTGTGCGGCAGTTGTGTGCGGTTCTGCTGCGATACTGCAGGTATATAGAGGGACAAGCGTTATTGGAACAAATAATTTCTACTGGTGTGATATACCAGTCGCCCCCTAAAAAACAGATTGTAACGGGGTGTTATATACCAATATACTTTCTTTATAGTGCATTTGGGTACTGTATAGCGCATTTGCGCATGAGCGTACGCGAAAATTATATTGCCGATATTTTGCATTGAAAAAAATAATAAATGGAGATCGCAAATTCGAATAATACATCTGGTATGTCACTGTCCATGTTTTGGGACTATTTGTGCACTTCTAGTAATTATTTCTTGGCTGCAAATATAAGCCGAAGGTTTTTCAGGTTCGTCTGCCATTAAAATGAATGGGACCCGCCGCGAACTTGCGGTTCGCGAACATTTGATCGCGTTGGCGAACCATCCCAGCAGATGTTCGTCCATCACTAATCAGGTGTGAGTTGGTGACCTGTTTTATTTAAAGAACAGGGATCTATCAAATTCTGATCTTCACAAAGCATGTATGAGGAAGTGTTTCATGGCACGAACAAAGGAGATTTCTGAGGACCTAAGAAGAAGAGTTGTTTATATTCATCAGGCAGGAAAAGGTTACAAAACCACCTCTAAAGAGTTTGGACTTCACCAATCCATAGCCAGACTGATTGTGTACAAATAGAAATTCCAGACCATTATTACCCTCCTCAGGAGTGGTCGACCAACACAAATCACACCATGAGCAAGGTGTGTAGTAGTCCATGAGGTCACAAAGAACCCAAGGTAACAACTAAGCAACTGAAGTCCACTATCAGAAGGACACTGAACAACAATGGTTTGATTGAAGAGAAAGCCGCTCCTCTCCAAAAAGAACATTGCAGCCTTCTAAAGTATGCTAAATATCACCTGAACAAGCGAGAAGATTATTGGAATAATGCATTATGGATGGATGAAACCAAAATAGAACTTTTTTTTATAAAATGGGAAATGTTATATTTGGAGAAAGAAAAACACTGCATTCCAGCATAAAAACCTCATCTCTGTGAAAGACGGTGATGGTAATATCATGGTTTGGGCCTGATTTTCTGCATCTGGGCCAGGACGGCTTGCCATCATTTAAGAATTCTACCAGCAAATTCTAAAGAAAATGTCAGGACATTTGTTCGTGAGCTGAATTTCAAGAGAATGTAGGTCAGACGACTCTAAGCACAAAAGTCATTCTACTAAAGAATGGTTAAAGACGAATGAAGTTAAAGTTTTGCAATGGCTAAGGGTATTTTCACACTTGCGGCAGGACGGATCCGACAGGCTGTTCACCATGTCGGATCCGTCCTGCGGCTGTTTCGCCGTGCCCCCGGGCCGCCGCTCCGTCCCCATTGACTATAATGGGGATGGGGGCGGAGCTCCGGCGCAGCACGGCGGTGCACGGCTTAAGGCCGCCGGACTAAAATTACTGCATGTCAGGTTTTTTAGTCCGGCGGCTTTCTCCGTGCACCGCCGTGCTGCGCCGGAGCTCCGCCCCCATCCCCATTATAGTCAATGGGGACGGAGCGGGGGCACGGCGAACAGCCACAGGACGGATCCGACATGCTAAACAGCATGTCGGATCCGTCCTGCCGCAAGTGTGAAACTAGCCTAAGTCAAAGTCCTGACTTTAATCCAATAGAAATGTTGTGGAAGGACCTGAAAAGAGCAGTTCATGGGAGGAAACCCACCAACATAACAGAGTTGAAGCTGTCTTGTACAGAGAAATGGGCTAAATTCCACCAGGACTAATCAACAATTGCCATTTAGTTGCAGTCATTGCTACACAAGGAGGTCACACCAAATGTTCACATATTCTTCCCCCTCACAAAAGTGATACTGGATCATTTTCCTCAATAAATAAATAAATGACTAAGTCTTATATTTTTTACTAATTTCTTTGATTTGGTTAGTTTTATCGACTTTTAGGACTTGTGTGAAAATTTTTCACATTTTGCAACTCCTTTTTTTCTAGACATTGTATAGAAATTAAAGTATAAAAGTGAGGCGGCTCTCTATTGGCAAGAGGATGGAGTATGGTGCTCAATCCGAACAGAGCGTACCCAACGCTTGTAGTGGGGGAATACAAATAAAAGTAGAGGGATGGCACTCAAAACAATTGCGGTGTATGGAAAAATATACTATTTATTATAGAATAGCTAATGGTAAAAGATATTGAATATTGATAGTAAAATTATCAGGTATGATAAAATGTCTATATCAACAAGCGAAAATAACATTCAATATAAAAAGTAGTCAAATCATTGTAGAGGTAAAAGATAAAAGATAAGGATGGTTGGATGATAAATAATAATAAATAATAATGGATATTAAATGTCAATACAATGCAATCCTGCAGGAAAAAGAATCCAGTGTAATCCTGTTGAGAAAGACAGTCCTATAGGTATGTTGGGAAAAAGAGTCTGATCTTATGTTGTGAAGACCAATGGCATCCTGATATAATATAATGTCATTTGTTGAATCCTGTTGGAAAAGAAAAGTACTCCTGGTATAGGATGAGAAACAGTCTTATGGACCTGTTAGAAAAAAGGGGAGGTCCAGTTTCATATCATATATTTTGGTAGAGAAATAGGGTGCCTGTGATAAACTGAAAGAAAGATAGCTGAAAGAAATAGCTTTCTGTAGAGGTTATGTTTATGAATCCCAGAGTTTATGGGGTGGAAACAAACGGATCCGATTATGTTGTTCTTCACAGATCCAGTATTGGTATGCTGTGGAATGAAGACTGCTTTGTAAGCAGGTACATTACCCTCCTTGCGGCTGTTGATGAGCTGGTCAGCGGTTCCTGTCTGGGCGGCGGTATCCACGTGTGCCGTTCCCGCTCGCTGTCTGCTCCGGCCGTTGGTTGCTGCTGGGTGTCGTCACTTCCGGTGACGTCACCTGCGATCTCCCGCTCTGTGCTGTTTGCAGTTTGCCACGTGGAGGCTAGTGGCGGGAAATACGAACGTTGCAGCTTTTTTAGGGGGAAAAAAATCTGATGGATAGCTCCGGAGCTGGTCTATCGTTGTGTAATCCTTCTGGTCGTTGCTAGCTAGATGAGATAGGCTTACTCAATACCCCATACGCGTTTCAGAGCGTCTTGCTCCTTCATCAGTGGGAATGAGTAGCCTGTTTCTTTTCCAGAATATATATGTGCCTAATTGGATCCAATTAGTGGATATGGGAGAAATTCTACTAATTTCTTGACCTATTAATTAAAACAACTGAAAACAAACTACAATGCAGCACATATCAGAAACCAGTGATGAAAAATAATTTCATTCTACATTCCAGCTGCCATTTACCCAGCTGGCTATTAAACATCCCGACCAGCCAGTTCAGACGCCTGAAAAGAAATTGTACACTGGACAGCCAATTTGAAATAGAAGCGGACAATCTGAAGAAACAATTTTTAGCAAAAGATTATCCATTGATAACAATAGACAGATCTCTAGATAAAGTAAGAGCAATGGATAGAACAAAATTCTTTGACATCAGCAATGAAACCACTACAATCACAATCAAAAAAGAAGAAACCCCAAGATTAATTCTACCATACAATGCCCACTATAAAAAACTAGAGACAAGTATCCACAAACACTGGCACCACATCCTAAGTGACAAAACTATAGGCCAACTACTTCCAGATAAACCACAGATTACATATACCAGAGCTCCCAATTTAGGCCTACGCATAGCACCAACAATCAGAAAAAATATGACCAAACCAAACCAAAGTTGGCTATCACTACAGGGTTTTTTTAGATGCGGGAAATGCAACAACTGCAAAATTACAAATTTTCCTAAAAAAACAACAACAGTTCAATCAACTAATAATACATACAAACATGAAATTCGGGAACACCTCTCCTGCCATTCCAATAGTGTCATCTATGTTCTACAATGCCCCTGTCTCAAACAATATGTAGGGCGCACAAAGAGATTACTCAAAACGAGAATATCTGAACACATCTCAAACATCAAAAAGGGTTACGAGCTGCATTCTGTTTCCAGACACTACAAAGAACATCATAACTGCGATCCATCATCACTCACCTATGTAGCCATAGAAAGAATTACACGCCAATGGAGAGGTGGTAACCATATAGCTGCCATGTCTAGGTCCGAATCTAGGAAAATATTCGAATTTAATACACTAATCCCGAAAGGCCTAAATGCAGAGATGGAAATCTTCGGCTTTCTATAAAAACTACTGAGATTTCGCTCCTGGTGGGGTGCCCCCCTTGGGAATTGGGGTCGTAGTCAGGCTGCTTACCAGCACTCCGACCTCTCTTCCCGGGTGGGCCCCTCCCCTTATACACTATCAATTATCCACCTCCATCTGAAAACAGTATCACCTCCGAAAAAATTAAAAGAAATGACAACAGCCTAACATAACCACTAGTACTACCACATTATCTTTTTACTCTATGACTGGGTACACACTAACCCATGGGACTTATCCATCCATTTTAGTACTCATACTTAGAGTATATCAGCTACTATTCCTATATTTTATTTAGTATTTTATTTAGTATTTTATTCAAGATTTTTAATTATATATACATGTATATATTATATTCCCTCTACTTTGATATCTGATAAACTGTCCATCCATTATGTTGGATTACCCATTCTCCTGAAGTTCTCTGACATTACTGATCCAAAGAAAAGAAACAGTCAATAAACAGTCAAAAAAACTTTGACCACTCCTATATTCAGAGAAAAAAACCTCGACCACTCCCATATCCACTAATTGGATCCAATTAGGCACATATATATTCTGGAAAAGAAACAGGCTACTCATTCCCACTGATGAAGGAGCAAGACGCTCTGAAACGCGTATGGGGTATTGAGTAAGCCTATCTCATCTAGCTAGCAACGACCAGAAGGATTACACAACGATAGACCAGCTCCGGAGCTATCCATCAGATTTTTTTCCCCCTAAAAAAGCTGCAACGTTCGTATTTCCCGCCACTAGCCTCCACGTGGCAAACTGCAAACAGCACAGAGCGGGAGATCGCAGGTGACGTCACCGGAAGTGACGACACCCAGCAGCAACCAACGGCCGGAGCAGACAGCGAGCGGGAACGGCACACGTGGATACCGCCGCCCAGACAGGAACCGCTGACCAGCTCATCAACAGCCGCAAGGAGGGTAATGTACCTGCTTACAAAGCAGTCTTCATTCCACAGCATACCAATACTGGATCTGTGAAGAACAACATAATCGGATCCGTTTGTTTCCACCCCATAAACTCTGGGATTCATAAACATAACCTCTACAGAAAGCTATTTCTTTCAGCTATCTTTCTTTCAGTTTATCACAGGCACCCTATTTCTCTACCAAAATATATGATATGAAACTGGACCTCCCCTTTTTTCTAACAGGTCCATAAGACTGTTTCTCATCCTATACCAGGAGTACTTTTCTTTTCCAACAGGATTCAACAAATGACATTATATTATATCAGGATACCATTGGTCTTCACAACATAAGATCAGACTCTTTTTCCCAACATACCTATAGGACTGTCTTTCTCAACAGGATTACACTGGATTCTTTTTCCTGCAGGATTGCATTGTATTGACATTTAATATCCATTATTATTTATTATTATTTATCATCCAACCATCCTTATCTTTTATCTTTTACCTCTACAATGATTTGACTACTTTTTATATTGAATGTTATTTTCGCTTGTTGATATAGACATTTTATCATACCTGATAATTTTACTATCAATATTCAATATCTTTTACCATTAGCTATTCTATAATAAATAGTATATTTTTCCATACACCGCAATTGTTTTGAGTGCCATCCCTCTACTTTTAATTGTATAGAAATTGAATACTTTGGTGTAGAACATGTATGCCAATTTTTGGCGCAATCTAAGACAGAATTCTGGTGCATTCTGCTTATGGTAAATCTCCTCCAGCATTTATGTCACCTCCCCACTCACGTTATGTATGAATCGGCAGACAAGATATGTATGGCACAGTACTCTATGTAAGGTTTTGGGAGTTGGGAAATTGACCCAGCTTTGGCTTAAGATTCATTTTATTTGCAATATGAATTGCAAGATGTTCATTTAATGACTGTTGGATGTAGACATGCTTGATTTTTAGCTATGACTAAATTAGAAAAATAATATTGCAAACCACTAATGTTACATCAAAGAAAACCCTGATCTTAAGTCTTTACTTACTTTGAAAAACTCTTTTGTTGACCCTGCATCGAGTGTCCCATAGGCAATCTCTGTTTGCTTGGCGAGATCTTCTGCGCTTTCTATCGGCGATACCATTCTCTCAACCGTTAAAAAGGCAGCCAAGTTAGCCGTGTAAGATGAAATAATAATGAGGGTAAAGAACCACCACACTCCTCCAACAATGCGACCTGAGAGAGATCTAAACACGAATGTGTTACAAAATTTAAGCTTTTATGTCATTTTAGTTATGGTAACATTTTTGCAAGTTTACATTTTTGACATTAATAATAGATTGAGTGAAATAATGTACTTTTTAAGTTATCACAAAAATCTATATTGAAAAGACTAGAACAAAATATGACAACACTTTTAATCCTTTTCCAAACCTATGCAGTGGCCATTATAGTATATAATACAACATAGTATTTCCTTTCTTCCTCCGACACTTCCTTATTTCCTCCTTCCTCCTTTCATTCAGTCCTCTCTTCCAGTCCTTATTGCCTTTGCTCCTGTCCATCCTTCCTGTCTTCCCTGTCTTTTATCATTCATATTCTTCAATCCCCCTCTCCCTTTTCATCCTTCCCTTCCTTCCTCCTTTCTTTGCACCTGTCTTTCCTTCCATCTTTCTTGTTCTTCCTTCTTTACTTATATGCATTAGTCCTTGTATTCTGTTCCAAGCTCCTAACATGTTTCTCTTTCATTTACCAAACTTACAGTATGTAGTGAATGACAATTATAATGCACAATACAAACAAGTAATTTGTTTCTTTCTCCCACCCTTAGTTTATTTCCATGTATCCTTCCTCTTCTCATTCATTTCTCTTTTCTAACCTCTTCCCAGTCCTTACTTCATTTCCTCCTGTCCATCTTCCCCATGTCCCTTCTTCCTGTCTTTTCTGCCTTTCATAATCTCCTTTCCTAACTACCCCTTTTCATCCTTCCTTTCTTCCCTCCTGTTCTTCCTACTTTGCTCCCTTGTCTCCTGTCCTTCCTTCCTAAACTTCTATGATACAGTCCATCCTGTCCTTAGTTTCTAACATCTTTCTCTCCCTACCAGTATTTCTTTCCTTCCCCCCTGTCCTTTCATCTTCTCCCTTCCCTTTTCCTCCTTTTGCTGTTGTCTCTAGTTCCTTCCTTTTCTCCTACTTTCCTTTTTCCCTTCCAAATCTCCTGTAAAGAGTATAAACTACAAAGCAAAAGTTTCACCAAATGTGGAATATTATGTAACTAAATAAATCCTGACCTTTGCAATTCATATTAAAATTGTCTATCAATTAATTCAATCAAGTATAGTTCCATATACTAACCTTGGAGATATATCACATCCTTGCTGCATGAAGGCTCCAAGGGAGAACCAAAGGCTGTTAAAAATGCCGAACTCATTCGGGGGTTGATCACTGGGTCCATCCTTACCATCTTCAGGCTCTTCCGTATGCCATTCATAAGGGCTGAATCGGCTTACAAGAAATAGGACTACACTTACTCCAATATAAGCGAAAACTATGCACATCCAGATCTCATAAGCCAATGGGTCCAAAAACGAAAAGACTCCAGGTTTTGATTTCTGTGGTTTTTTAATCATAATAGAAATCCCTAAGCTCATGAAAGGCTTTGAAAAATCAATGACCTCTTCTCGCACCAAGGTTATAGTCAATGGAGCTACAGCAATCTCTGCTTTCTGTAAAACAAGAGAGGAGACAAAGTGACTCATCTGAGACCCCTCTATCAGTACCAACAATTTTAAAAAGATTTTCATACTTTAAATGCTTTTCTTACCCACCTCTATGACCTCATCGGACTACAGAATCTCTTCATTAAAGTATCTGAGAGAAAACCTTTACGGTCTTGATATGGGTAGTGCACATAGTACAGTGTTTAGCTTAACTAACCCAATGGCTGCCATGATCACCATGGGAAATTAATGCAATGATTAGAACAACAGGTGATCACTTATTGGTTTCTCTACATACCAGTAGCCAATCATGTAATGTTAACCTGGATGACAGTACACAACCTTATCATGGTCATGCACCAACGTCATGTACTACAGTGATTGTAATGATTTCAATAGCATCAATGATAAACGTTACAAATTATGTCAAGAGATGGAAAGAGGTTTTCAGAATTAAAATGCATTGTGTAAAATGATGGCATGCGAACAGTTAAAAGGCCTATCCATCCAGGACAACGCCTATCGATCTGACCTACAGTATTAGGGCATATCCATATCATAGATTCTCTTGTCTCTGAGGACTTTACCCTACTTTGTAGCTTTTACTGTACATCCCAGCAGTCAGACCCATCAAGTATGATGACAATTTTTATAAAATGCAGAATAATCAGCTCATCCGATACCATGAACTTTATATTGTGGTGCTCGAATATGCAGGGCTGATTCCCAGGTACCGATAAATCCAAAATTCCAGGGAATCAGCACACTGCATGCTTAGTCGTAGCTCGCTATGACTAAGCATGCAGTGTGCCCGGGAAACATGTAGGCAATTGTATTTTAATTTGGTCCTATGTGTCCTAAGATATAATAAACTTGGAATTTTAGCAAAGTGACTGGAATTTTGGATGATGGCGAGTTTCATGAAAGGGTTTTCCTTTGTAGAAATTTCCTTTAAATTTAGCCCTGATATACAGAACACCGTGGATCCGCAGAAAACCAAACTGGACAAAATATTTTCTATATAACCTAAAAACTATGTATGCTGTATATTGATGACCTATCTTCAGGATACGTCATTAATATTTGATCGGCAGGGGTCAGACAGCACCATTGTTCAGCTGTTTGAAGAAGAGGTAGCGCTCAATGTGAGCGCTACTTCCTCTTCATTGCACTGCCTATTGTCTTGGAAGTCTCCATGGTGCAGTATAATTACAAATGCTTGTTCAATTCACTTGAATGGAGCGAGTACTTGTAATTACACTGCGCTGCCGCTGCAAGAGAGACGACGGGCAGTGTAATGAAGAGGAAGCAGCGCTCACAGGGAGCACCACCTCCTCTTCAAACATCCCGACACCCAACACCCCTGCCGATCAGATATTGATGACCTATCCTAAGGGTAGGTGATCAATATATACAGCCTGCACAACCCTTTAACACATCTAGTTTCAAATATTCTGCTAAACTAGTCCTTATCTTCATATTGTAGCTCATAAAGAGTACCGTAAGTGGCAGACCCACCCTCCATGACCTCCAGTTGCCCTAGTAGACAACACTTTTAAACTAAAGACAACAACAAAAATAAAAAAAGAGTTTGCTTACCCCATATACAAGTTCTCCCACCATTCCATTCCAAATTTTTGTATCTGAATCCCTTGCTCCATATTTTCCATCAGGAACAATTGCAATTTTATACTTGATACCAATATGTTTTGCAATTTCATAGGCCAGATCTACACAATATCCTTCAAACTTATCATTTCCTTCCAACAGCTCATGGTTTTTCTTGTACATTACATAAGGTGATTCCTATAATGAAAAGAAGAAAACTTAAAGGAAAAACATTCCTAACTTGCTCTTCGAAGGGCCTTCAGTGAACAACGTGTCTAGACAATGGTACAGCGAATGACATCTTATACACTTGAAAAGCAGTAAGGTTGACGATGTAATCTCCAGTAGAAATTACAGAAATTGTGATACATTTTCAACCGTGTGACATATATAAAGGGTATTAGGACCTTTAACTGACCTTTATCCAGAACCCTTTTGTTCCAGTGTATTTCTACTTTTCCAAAAAAATTGTGTGCTGAGATTCCCTAATCCTTCAAAAAGTGAGAAAATGTACCCTGAAGGTTATGTTGAACTTCGTACCCACATGGGATGGGAATGGACGGAGGAAGGGTGACAAACACTCTGACATTTGTCCTGACGTGGTAGATTGGAAGGGGGGCATTATTTAGCAGCAGCAGTAGTTCCGATTTTGACCTTTGCTAGGAGGTTACTCTGTGTACCTTTGAAAGCCACTGGTGTCTACTGTAATATGTAATATAGTTTCTGTGGGTAAGGAATTAAATAAAGGCTGAAATACCCTTTAAAATGCAAATTTGAAGTGCATTTTAACCCATTTAAAAAAAAAAGGACATACACTTTTAGTTTTTTTTTACCATGGACAAAAATGTAAAGATAACATTATATAAACCAAAAAGTAGCAAAAATAACCACAATATAGTAATTATACAACAGATATATGTTATAATACCAGAACAATAAGCACATAAGATTTAACAGCAAACAAAGTAAAAAGCATGGCTAAAAAATAAATTCACATGACTTTGTGCCTCTTAATTCCACCTTCTTTACGCTTTTTTTTATGCTAGTCCTTTTGTAATATTCCTGGTTTAATTATTGTGTCTCTTATTACAGTTTATGAAGGGAATGAAAACAGTAAGTAATATACAAGGGGTTTTCTAGTCAATACAAGTGGAGCACATTTTTGACAACCCAAAAAATCCACATGGAAACTACACTGTACTTTTTATTAATCCCACAAGACGAGAATAATTATACTGTATATAGAGTTTCTTGTTTGTGTTACTAAACGGCAAAATGTAAGTCACTAAATATATCATGTAGACGTCTCTTTTGTCATAATTATGTGAATACAACTCCAAAATATTTGTATATGTTTTTCGGAAAAATTTTATTAAAACACTCCATCAACAGAATTTCAATTTAGTCTGGCACCTATGGACCACATCAAGGACACACTTTTAGGTATTCAGGTTAGAGAAGAGGGACTGTTCATAAATAATATCTTACAAGTTATTTGTGAATCAAGCCATAAGGAATAGACCCTAGTGGCAAGTCATTGGCTCCAAAGTCATCTCTAAATGGGTTGTCTTCTGCTGATCCTTTGGGGTTCATTATTGTGTCTGAGCTTGGGCCCACTGAAGGATCATCAGATACTTTGATGGGTCAGTCCAGATTTTTATGGAATAATAACCTTTACCTGTAAAATATGTGTTCTTATAAGACATTTAGGTATCTATTGTGACCACGTGGCAGATGCCCATCTGACTTGATCTTTACTGTTAATAACCATTATGGTTAGCTTTAAGGTTCTTCCTTTTTTCTCTAATTGAATACTATATGAAAGGACTCCATTTTACAGGATATTCTTTAATGAGAGTTTGTCAGCAGTTTTGTTGATGCTAAACTGCTGACAGACTTAGGGGCAGGGGGTTATACTCCCTGATTTTTATCACTATAAGTTCACATGGACGTTGCGGGAAAAGGTGCGGGTGCGGTGCGGGAACATGCGTGATTTTTCCGCACGAGTGCAAAACATTGTAATGCGTTTTGCACTCGCGTGAGAAAAATCGTGCATGTTTGGTACCCAAACCCGAACTTCTTCACAGAAGTTCGGGCTTGGGATCGCTGTTCTGTAGATTGTATTATTTTCCCTTATAACATGGTTATAAGGGGAAATAGTAGCATTCTGAATACAGAATGCATAGTAAAATAGCGCTGGAGGGGTTAAAAAAATATATAATAATTTAACTCACCTTAGTCCACTTGATCCCGCAGCCGGCATCTCTTCTGTCTCCTTGTTTGCTGATTAAAGGAAAAGGACCTGTGGTGACGTCACTCCGGTCATCACATGGTCCATCACATGATCCATCACCATGGTAAAAGATCATGTGATGGATCATGTGATGACCGGAGTGACGTCACCACAGGTCCTTTTCCTGCAATCAGCAAAGAAGGAGACAGAAGAGATGCCGGCTGCGCGAGCAAGTGGACTAAGGTGAGTTAAATTATTTTTTATTTTTTTTAACCCCTCCAGCGCTATTTTACTATGCACTCTGTATTCAGAATGCTATTATTTTCCCTTATAACCATGTTATAAGGGAAAATAATAATGATCGGGTCTCCATCCTGATCGTCTCCTAGCAACCGTGCGTGAAAATCGCACCGCATCCACACTTGCTTGCGGATGCTTGCGATTTTCACGCAGCCCCATTTACTTCTATGGGACCTGCGTTGCGTGGAAAACGCACAATATAGAGCAGGCTGCGATTTTCACGCAACGCATAAGTGATGCGTGAAAATCACAGCTCATGTGCACAGCCCCATAGAAATGAATGGGTCCAGATTCAGTGCGGGTGCAATGCGTTCACATCACGCATTGCTCCCGCGCGGAATACTCGCCCGTGTGAACTCAGCCTAAAGCCTCTTTTACACAAGCGTGACGGATTGGCTCCGGATGTGTTCAGGATGCATTCAGTGAAACTCGCACCATTTTGCAAGCAAGTTCAGTCAGTTTTGTCTACGATTGCGTTCAATTGTACAGTTTTTTCCACGTGGATGCGTTTTGATGCGTTTTTCACGCGCGTGATAAAAAATTGAAGGTTTACAAACAACATCTCTTAGCAACCATCAGTGAAAAACGCATTGCATCCGCACTTGCTTGCGGATGCGATGCGCTTTTCACTGAAGCCCCATTTACTTCTATGGGGCCAGGGTTGCGTGAAAAACGCAGAATATAGAACATGCTGCGTTTTTCACGCAACGCAGAACTGATACTAGAAAAAAAACGCACATGTACACAGACCCATTGAAATAAATGGGTCAGGATTCAGTGCAGTTGCTATGTGTTCTCTTCACGCATTGCACCCGCCCAGAAAACTCGCTCGTGTGAAAGGGGCCTAAGACTACATTCACACGACCGTAGTGTTTTGTGGATCCGCAAAACACGGATACCGGCCTATGTGCATTCCGCAATTAGCGGACCGCACATGGCCGCCGCTATCATAGAAAATGCCCATTCTTGTCCGCAATTGAACGGAACTATGGATGCGGTAAGCACACGTTGTGCTGTCCATAACTTTTGCGGCCCCATTGAAATTAATGGGTCTGCACCCGTTCCGCAAAATTGCGGAACAGATGTGGACTCATTCATACGGTCATGTGAATGTAGCCTAATGCTGAAATAAATGATCCCATGTCCCATACTCGCCATAGTGCACCAGGGGCACGTCTGCAGGTTGCAGAGCTCTGCTGTGATTTTCTCCTTTTCCCTGCCCCAACTTATGTCTGTCAGCAGTTTCGCATTGGAAAAAAAAAAAAAAAAAAAAATTAAACAGGGTAGCAAAATCTGGATCTACTAAATATGTTATATCAGTTTTTTTTTTACTTCTCCAGTTATACTCCAAGCTTCCATTTAAATGTTGCTAGCTGAAAGAGAACATCTATAGATGGACATATCTATTGGGGTCAGGTAGGTCATCAGAAAAGCAAAGTAGGTTACAGTGGTAAAAGTAAAGAGTATATAGTATCAGCTTCAGTAAAAAACTGAGAACTTATGCTATGTACTGTAGGTAGGGGGGATTCAACAAGTCAAAAGGCTGCCATTAAAAATTCATTATCTGAAAATCACATTTTTTGAAAGGCATATTGGCTACTATACTAGAACACTATTTTGGGAATAATGACTTCTCAGATGAAGTACAGCACAGGGAAATGAATATGCTACCTACTGTGTTCTGACCTGACAGTTATACCAGAATATAATTCTCTGGAAATATCCATGGATCAGAGGTTTTGATGAAACAATATTGTGAAAGGGCAAACTATTCAGGTCACCTCCTCTAAAGATCAGCGCTATAAATGATGTGCCAAATTATATACACATGAGGACCCGCTATCTCACACTGAATGGATTGAATGAGAACTACCATAGTTAAGTTATACTGGAAAATGTATGTATGGGTTCAAAGGAATTATGTGAAGAAAAGGTCTAGTGCAGGAGACACATGAAAGTCTTTTAAGTATCAATCTTCTACTTCAATATATGGATGTCCAACATGCCTCACAACACTATAGTGGACAATTTTGTATTTATGCAATATCCTAAATCTTTCTGCATTCCTTGTTCTAAATAGGACTTCAGATTTAAAAAAGACCTCAAATGTATAATAGATTTAACAAAAAAGTCCCCAAAAAATGTGTAGTACCCCCGGAGTTTCACTACTTGCGGGCCTCTCACTGGGGGGGTCTCGTGGTTGTGAGCGATTTATCAGGGGATACACTGGGGCCTGGTTGGTGGTGCCAAGATTGGTTGTGCCCTGATTGCTGAAGCCTAAAAAACGAGAATCCTGACCCCTGTATCTGCCCCTATAACGACCTTGGCCGGTACCCCCTCCTCTACCTCCGTATCTACTGCGGGTATTGTATCCACTTTCTTTGTCTGAATCTGAGAGATCAGTCTCAGTAGATGACGGGTCAGTGAGGCCACCAGTGATATTCTTTTGGGTTATTGAAGTGTAAATTCTTTTCTCTTTAAAGTCCACTAGGTCCCTAACGAACTGACGGTGCTTCCTTTCTTTCAAGTGATATTGAAACTTTTCAAGGGTATTTTGCAATTGTTTTTCTTTATTCACAAATTCTGGTTCCTGAGAGAAGGTCTGAACTATTTCTATGTTCTCATTCAACTTTTTATTATGTTGTTCTAGACTATTTTTCTCCTCTGTGAGTAGTAATTGCATTAAACGCAGGGAACTGTCGGTAGCCTCCTTTTCCCACTTGGTCAGGAATCCGGGATTCCTGAAACGTGGCGCTGGTAGTATTGGGATGCGGAGACCCCGAGGCACTATTTTGTGTTTCAGGTAATTCTCTAAACCTTGTACCTCCCACCAAGAGGTGATTTGGTCTTTATATGTTGCAGTGAGGTCTTTAAAAGCTGCCTGAAAAGAAGGAGTATATTTCTTTTGTTCAAATTGTTTTTCTGAGAAAATGTCTTTTGCCGCTACCAACCAATTGTTGGCGTCGAAACCTGTCGATAGAAAGCCTGCCATGCTATTCAAAAATTGGGAAAAAACCATGTGTAGGATAGTGGTAGTTTGATAGGGGCGCTCCCACTAGCAATTTGGAAAACAGTAATGGATATGAGGGAGCTTAAAATATAACTCTTACTAATATACCTTTTAAGAGAAAAAGCACCACGTACAGATAATTAAGATATGTCTTAAAAAGTATGGAACAATCTTACCATTCCGACGCAACCCTGATGGGGATCAACCGAGCGCGGTGGAAGAAATACACCACATCTGGGCCGGTTGTTGGATGTGGTTGTTGGTTGTTTGGAGATGTAGACAGTGCAGGGAACCAATATCCCTAGTGATCCCTAATTGGGAATGGGGGCATTGCTGTTGTGCACCTGCCTGTCTATACAAAGTAAATCCAACATCAAGGGGTGGTGATTAGGATAAAATTATATTACAAAGGGAGGCCAGATTGATATATGATCTTAAGACCATGGCCACCTCAGGTCTTAACGAGCAGTTACATTTTGGCTCTTTTTTATAATGGGCAACGTTCCCATTTGACCTCTATAGTTTCCTCATCAATCAATCACACTATACACCGCGATGTACCAGGGGGAATAATAGGGCATACATTTTTCGACCCTAAACAGCTTAAGTACCTATTGAGGGAATCTTGCCTATAGCCCCGCCTCCTTCTCTCCCCCCCCATTATCTATTAATGTTCGCCACTCTTTTGTTCATGTCCATAAATATATTGCTCTTTGGCTTGCTAATATATGAGTATTTATGCCTCTTACCCTGACTGCCTGCATGAAATGCTTTCTAAATGTTTATATGAGCATTGGCTATCCTGCCCGCTCTGTTGCAGCAGGCACCTGACGTCAGAGCACTCACCGGCGTCACCCAGCTGCTAAGCAATGAGCGCATTGCTCTTCCCTGCTTCTCGGCTGCCCCACGTGGCGGTCGGGACATACAGGGCGCGCTTTTTGCTGTTAACTTTTTATTATGTTGTTCTAGACTATTTTTCTCCTCTGTGAGTAGTAATTGCATTAAACGCAGGGAACTGTCGGTAGCCTCCTTTTCCCACTTGGTCAGGAATCCGGGATTCCTGAAACGTGGCGCTGGTAGTATTGGGATGCGGAGACCCCGAGGCACTATTTTGTGTTTCAGGTAATTCTCTAAACCTTGTACCTCCCACCAAGAGGTGATTTGGTCTTTATATGTTGCAGTGAGGTCTTTAAAAGCTGCCTGAAAAGAAGGAGTATATTTCTTTTGTTCAAATTGTTTTTCTGAGAAAATGTCTTTTGCCGCTACCAACCAATTGTTGGCGTCGAAACCTGTCGATAGAAAGCCTGCCATGCTATTCAAAAATTGGGAAAAAACCATGTGTAGGATAGTGGTAGTTTGATAGGGGCGCTCCCACTAGCAATTTGGAAAACAGTAATGGATATGAGGGAGCTTAAAATATAACTCTTACTAATATACCTTTTAAGAGAAAAAGCACCACGTACAGATAATTAAGATATGTCTTAAAAAGTATGGAACAATCTTACCATTCCGACGCAACCCTGATGGGGATCAACCGAGCGCGGTGGAAGAAATACACCACATCTGGGCCGGTTGTTGGATGTGGTTGTTGGTTGTTTGGAGATGTAGACAGTGCAGGGAACCAATATCCCTAGTGATCCCTAATTGGGAATGGGGGCATTGCTGTTGTGCACCTGCCTGTCTATACAAAGTAAATCCACCATCAAGGGGTGGTGATTAGGATAAAATTATATTACAAAGGGAGGCCAGATTGATATATGATCTTAAGACCATGGCCACCTCAGGTCTTAACGAGCAGTTACATTTTGGCTCTTTTTTATAATGGGCAACGTTCCCATTTGACCTCTATAGTTTCCTCATCAATCAATCACACTATACACCGCGATGTACCAGGGGGAATAATAGGGCATACATTTTTCGACCCTAAACAGCTTAAGTACCTATTGAGGGAATCTTGCCTATAGCCCCGCCTCCTTCTCTCCCCCCCCATTATCTATTAATGTTCGCCACTCTTTTGTTCATGTCCATAAATATATTGCTCTTTGGCTTGCTAATATATGAGTATTTATGCCTCTTACCCTGACTGCCTGCATGAAATGCTTTCTAAATGTTTATATGAGCATTGGCTATCCTGCCCGCTCTGTTGCAGCAGGCACCTGACGTCAGAGCACTCACCGGCGTCACCCAGCTGCTAAGCAATGAGCGCATTGCTCTTCCCTGCTTCTCGGCTGCCCCACGTGACCAGACGCTGCGCTTAACTGACTGGTGCGCTGCGTTCCATGCGTTGGCTGCGCCCGCTGGTGGAGCGTGGCGTCTTGGTCACGTGACCAGACCATGTGACTCCGGGAGGCGGTCGGGACATACAGGGCGCGCTTTTTGCTGTTAAATACAGCGTCCATACGGCTATTTGGCGTGCAGCTGAAGACATCATTTCAGCTGCCCAAGAGGTGCCCCCCAACAACTTGTGGGGTCTTCCACCTAATAGGCCCATTGTTGTCCCACTCCTTTGCACCCTAAAGATCCACTGATCTAAGGTATGTCCTTGTTTTGTCTCTTCATAGTTCTCAGCTCATGTGAACCTCTTCTTATGTTGTCTAGATCCTCATGTTGATTCTTCTTGCAGGATTGTCTTTTGCATACTTTGGATTTTTCCCCTGATGATAGACCACTTAAAACGTGACACATCGGGAACTATCCTATAGGGCATAATAGAGATACTTCCCTATCCTAGGGTAAGGTATCGGGACAGGGCCGCCCCTTGCGGGGTAGGAACTCTGTATAGACAGGCAGATGCACAACAGCAATGCCCCCATCCCCAATTAGGGATCACTAGGGATATTGGTTCCCTGCACTGTTTACATCTCCAAACAACCAACGACCACATCCAACAACCGGCCCAGTTATGGTGTATTTCTTCCACCGCGCTCGGTTGATCCCCATCAGGGTTGCGTTGGAATGGTAAGATTGTTCCATACTTTTTAAGCCATATCCTAATTATCTATACGTGGCGCTTTTTCTCTTATAGTTATATTTTAAGCTCCCTCATATCCATTATTGTTTTCCATATTCTTTACTGCACTTAAAATCTGCTGCTACTGTATGTATTTCAAGTTCTATGTTGCACTTACTAAAAAGACTTTGTTGTGTTTAATTCTAACCTCATTCTTTAATACTACCTTTCCACTGCACCGATCCCAAGGGAGCAACAGTCTGAGGGAGTACACCGTGTTACAACACTTCATTAGGGCCACTACAACTCCCATCTTTTGCACCAGCTCCTCTGGGGCTCACTGCACAATGAGGCAGATTAACTAACTGTGCAGATTCTACAGTTTATGGTTTCTACATGAACTGTCCTACTTGTCTTCCAACTCTGCATTATCAAACAATCTGACGTGGTATCAATCACTTCTGCATGGGAAGACAGTCTGTATGCACATAATGAAATGAGAATACGTGGATTCTAGTAACCTTTTAAGTACCCTTCATATGGGACTAGGGTAAATGAGTGTACATACATACTGTATAAGCATGCTTATACACCTGGGTTACAGTGATATACTTGACTGAGCTGAGTCCACCATAGCAGGAGCTCTTATTTAGTGGCTCTCTGCTATGCCTAATATAGGGGAGCCCAAACTGGCTGAGCCCTCTACAACGTGAATATGCCCAAATACCAGTCTGACTTGAAGAGTAGAAAAATAAATAGAAGACCTTCTTCTCCTTCAATGAAGTTTTAGGTGTGGTAGTATTTATTGCCGATGAGGAGGGGACTCATTTCAATTTTTGCTATGGGTCTGTGCAAGACCTATGTAAGATTCTAAGAAATACTTGTTTCATTTGCTTTTATGTGTTTGGCAATGCACTTCTTTACATGATGGGTAAGTAACCTGGAGTACCACAACATATAAGTGTTAATATAATATGTGGCTGGGTATAAAAGAGTACAGAAAGCTATTACATTATTAACACCAGTAAATTGTCTCAGTGCTACCCCAGGTCAATCATACTAACCTGGAGTAGTACTCTAGAGATTTGAATGGTCTTTCTTGACTATTTCCTCCATATCATTATATGTCCAGGGTCTGAGAAATATAATATACTGAGATAGATTGTGTGGTATGTAGTATAGGGAGCATTTATCTATGTGTAGCACATAGCTTGGAGAATCAGGGCCACTGGATGAACCAGACCATAAGACCTCAAGAGATCTCAGCACTAAGACCTTTAAACACTCTGACCACTTGCTATCCAGAAGCTTTATATATCATAGTACACTCTTTTGGTTACTCTATGAAAATTAAGAAAAATAGCCTTTGATTAATGTGCAGTAGATGACTTGGAGGATCAAAGCCATTGGATGAATAAGCCCAAATTAGTTCATGATGTCTCACCAGGATATTTGAAGAGATTGTGCAGGATTATAAAACCGTATCTGCTTTCTTCTAGGAGGGAATGGATGCAAATGAGCTCTTAACAAGCTCTGCCTCTAATGCCACCAGATGTAAGGCAGCTATCCTATAAGTCAATGTTCAGCTCTTAAAATAAGCCTTGAGACATGACTTGGATATTAAATAAGCCAGCACCTCATCTTCAGACAGCTGTTTTGTTGTGATTGCCCCTGCAGAGCAGAGAGTACTGGCTTAACTGGGTGAGAGGCCTGTGTCCGGGTCAGAAGGGAACTAACTCTCCTTAGGGAGAGAGCACCTTAATCAGTGTGAGGAGACTTATAGAAACACCACCGCATCTGTCCATGGGTAGGGTCTGGTATTGCAGCTCATCTCCGTTGAGATTAACCAGCAATGTCACATACAAGCTGTGGACAGGCGTGGTGTTGTTTCTGAAGAAAACAGACATGGTTTGATCAATGTGCAGTAGATGACTTGGAGGTTCACGGTTAAAGGGGTTGGCTACTTCTCTGATGAAATTTCAGAAATGGCCTAGTCCAATGGGTACATGCATGTGAAATTCCTTACATTGGCATTCAAACTGAAGTAATCCCCTTCTGACCATAGGTCCCATATGCAAACAATGTACGTGGTACATGGCTCCCAAGATGGTGAAAATCAGATGCTCTACCTTCGTAACTACCTCTCAGGCGGCATCTTTTCTGCACCAGTGCTGAAAGCCTCTGGTGCATGTGGAGATGCAGGAGATTGCGCTGCCTATATCTGCACATGCATTCAAGGCAGAAAAAGAGACAGCTGGAGAAAAGCTCAAAAAGATAAAGCATGGATAGGTTACTACTTTGGGAGCAATGGTCATAGTAGCTGCAGTTTCTATCGTTCACATGTGGGACCTATGGTCAATGTGAGTGTGTGGAGGGCTTCAGCCTGTTTGCTGGAGAAAGGAATGACCCCTTTGACAATTTCTTTAATTTCTTTCTCCATGTTCTCTTAAATAGATGAACTCTTAAATGGATGAGCTCATAATATCTGCTACACCTTAGTTAAAATGTTGAAGGAGGAGCATGTCATAAAAAAAGAGACATCTTGAAGGTGACTATGACAGGCAGCACTATCTCTTGAGTGATCATGATGACTAGGACAGATTTCCATCCTGGGAATGTACACAATAAAGGTTCCCATTTCAATGATCTAGAAAACCGAGAGGAACCGATATGCAAAGTATATTAGAAAGTTGTATATTATATACTGAATGAGCTTTACTTGCTGAAATTGACCTATCCCATTAAAACTCTTACTTGACCACCTGCCATTCAAAAGTCTTAGTAAATTCTTGAAGCTACTCCATGAAAATAAAGAACAGCCTTTGAGGAACAGCCCACAGAAACACACTGCTTTAATACGCCAACAAAAATATCAATATCAAAGAAGGACATAACAGAAGCCAACATAGGAGATACAAGTACATTGGTACGGATCTGGAGTTCACAGTCACCCACTGTACATGGAACATATCCTTTACCTTATTAAGCACAGAGAGTACAAATCTGCAGTGTAGTTTCAGGAACATGCCAAAAAAATAGAAAACATGATTTGATATGTCTTTCAATGTTCAGCTTTATTATGGTACAAACCAAATAATACAAAATATAGGATCTTTTATCAATGCCATTACACTAGGAGGGGAGGTCACATGTGCTTTGCCCATATACAATGATCCATAAGAGGTAAGATCTCAATATTCAAAGGCATACTCCAGGAAAACCGTGTTATGCCGAGAGCAGGACTGCAATGGCCGTGCATGACACAGAAGTTCAAAGAACACCAAAAGCAGAGGTCATGCTCCACTCCTTTAGAACCATTTTTTCATGGAGTGTTCCTTTAATTCATACAAATTGTTCTTCTACAGAATTAGGCATGAAGTACAGTATATAGAAGCAGATATCAACCACAGGATAAGAGTCTAAAGCACTTCTACCACATACACTAAAATAATGTATAACACACAGAAAGCATATGTACACTCCATGCATACCTTTATGGTACCGGACTCTCGAAAGTGCGACTTGAGAATATAAAATGAAGCCGTTTAATAATTAATTTTATTTTATTTTTTCAATGACCATAAATAACCATCATGTTTTTTTTTTTTTAACCATCCTCTCAGTCATACAGTCTGTAGAATAAAATTAGAGATGATTTGGCAACATTTGACTATTTTTTTCTCTTATTTAAAAGAAAATATTTTATTTATTTATTTACTTAGTTATTTAGTTAGTTAGTTATGTTTTTTTTCTCTCTCTTCACAAAATTCGGGTCAAATTTGATTAATTTGCAATCAATTTGCTCGTATTCAATTAAAATGCATGTCCGATATGGTTTACCATTTTATAGATGAATTCTAGAATTAATCAGCTATTTATGTAGATTAATTCTAGAATGAATCTACATAAATAGCTGAATAAATCTGTAATTACATTACTACTACTTACTTTGTACAAATCCTGAGTTACCTCTTGTGTAATGGTTCAGAGCTGCATTCACAATTCTTCAGGCTTCAGAGCTTAAAGACAGGGGCGTACATTGAAATCATGGGGCCCCATAGCAAAACTCAGTATTGGGCCCCTCCCTCCTCGCACAAGTATAAAGTACAAAATGTATGTAAGATATATGTATATGTGTATATATATATATATATATATATATATATATATATATATATTTATGTTCTTGCTGTCTCTACAGAATTCGGCACACAGGCATCTTAGGTTCCTCACTTTTCTATCATCCTTCCCCTTATTGTGCCCCAACATTGTCATCCTGCTGTCACCCCCAAAACTGTGGACTCTATGCTCCCCAAAGCCCCCAAATACTATACAAATTATACTGCCCCCATAATAATAGTGCTCTTATACTGCCCAGACTATTAATAGTGCCACCTACAGTACCCCCAAAAGCAACCACCTTATTAGTAATCTCCTCCATATTCTGCTTAATAATAATACCCATCATATTAATAATTCCCCCATAGGGCCCCTAGTAGAAATAAAGCCCCCTATAGTGCCCCCAGCAGTAACATGGCACCCCTTTAAAGCCCCCAGTGCTAATAAGTTATAGTGCCTCCTATAGTGGCCCCAGTATTTTATAAAGCCCCGTTGTAGTGCCCCCTGTATAGTATATATAATAATGGCCCCATAGTATATATACAATGGCCCCCTCTTTAGTACATAAAATGCGCCCCTCTATATTGGCACTATATATATTATATATTCATATACTGATGATAATTATATTAGTTTTGAAGACAGTGTGCATGTGTATATTGTTTAGGTTCCACTAATATGTGTGTGTGTGTATATACAGTACAGACCAAAATTTTGGACACACCTTCTCATTCAAAGAGTTTTCTTTATTTTCATGACTATGAAAATTGTAGATTCACACTGAAGGCATCAAAACTATGAATTAACACATGTGGAAATATATACATAACAAACAAGTGTGAAACAACTGAAAATATGTAATATTCTAGGTTCTTCAAAGTAGCCACCTTTTGCTTTGATTACTGCTTTGCACACTCTTGGCATTCTCTTGATGAGCTTCAAGAGGTAGTCCCCTGTCAGGTTTAATAAGTGGGATTTCTTGCTTTATAAATGGGGTTGGGACCATCAGTGGCGTTGAGGAGAAGTCAGGTGGATACACAGCTGATAGTCCTACTGAATAGACTGTTAGAATTTGTATTATGGCAAGAAAAAAGCAGCTAAGTAAAGAAAAATGAGTGGCCATCATTACTTTAAGAAATGAAGGTCAGTCAGTCAGCCGAAAAATTGGGAAAACTTTGGAAGTAAGGACTATTTGACCATGAAGGAGAGTGATGGGGTGCTGCGCCAGATGACCTGGCCTCCACAGTCACCGGACCTGAACCCAATCGAGATGGTTTGGGGTGAGCTGGACCGCAGAGTGAAGGCAAAAGGGCCAACAAGTGCTAAGCATCTCTGGGAACTCCTTCAAGACTGTTAGAAGACCATTTCAGGGGACTACCTCTTGAAGCTCATCAAGAGAATGCCAAGAGTGTGCAAAGCAGTAATCAAAGCAAAAGGTGGCTACTTTGAAGAACCTAGAATATGACATATTTTCAGTTGTTTCACACTTGTTTGTTATGTATATAATTCCACATGTGTTAATTCATAGTTTTGATGCCTTCATAGTCATGAAAATAAAGAAAACTGTTTGAATGAGAAGGTGTGTCCAAACTTTTGGTCTGTACTGTATATATATATATGCTATAAATATTAAAAAATAATAGAAATTTACATTTGGATCAAGATTGTAATACACAAATCCTGATATTTTAAGGAATAGAGTAGTATGTAAATGTCTTGAACTTTTTTTTTTTATTTAATTAAGAAATTATCATCATTTTTTCCCCCAAGCAGACCCTCTCTCCATGCCATGAGCTCTGCTTGCTTCTGATGCTTACTGTGCACCAGGCAGAGGAGGAGGAGGGGGGGGTCTGCCTAGTGCACAATGTCCTCTATATACATAGCAGCAAACAGAGTTCATGGGGGGACCCTCTACCATGAACTCTGCTTGCTACTGATGCTTATATAGAGAAGTGCCCCCCCCCCCCAAAAAAAATTACAAAAATTAAAAAATAAACAATTGCTGCCCCCTCCAACAACCAGGTCATGAACCTTTTTTATTACCTTAATGCAGCCTGTTACTTACTCAATCTCTGGCTGTGCCATGCGTCCAGTCCAGCAGTCAGCCTTCACTGAGCCAGGCAGGGCCAGTGTTGTGACACACATGGGAACAGGAGAAGTCCTCACTCCCCCCTGCTGGCCTCTGTATTTGTCAGCTGCACTTGGCTAGCCAATCAGCAGCAGGCTCTTAGCACTGCTTAATACTGATTGGCTAGTTTAGCGCTCAGCTGACGGAGGAGAGAGAACTCTCTTCAGCTTCCAGTGGGGACTCTCTGTGTATGTTCCTGCCCCGGCTGCCGGATTTTCAAAGTTTGTAAGGCGGACAGGGGCCCTGAGCCCAGGGGAAGCAGGGCCCATTGGGACTCAAGCAGCAGCTGTTGTCGTGGTATTATAATCAGGGGGCGGGGCCTTCCATCCACTCCGGTCCCCCTCCTCCCACGGGCCCCATAGCAGCTGTGTGGTCTGCCTATATTAGAGGTACGTCACTGCTTAAAGGGATTGTCTCACTTCAGCAAATGGCCTTTATCATGTAGAGAAAGTTATTACAAGGCACTTACTAATGTATTGTGATTATCCATATTACCTCCTTTGCTGGCTTGGTTTATTTTTCCCTCACATTATACAGCGCTCGTATCCAGGGTTTACGGCCATAGATGCAGCGCAGATACAAGGTGACCGGAATGGGAGCTGATGCGCATGCATGCCTATGAGTGCTTCTACGGCTACCAGAGAGGCCGGCACTTTTTCCTATAGTGTGCAAGCACGACCACTGCTGCTGGATTGTGGGGTGGTCGTAACCTCTAGATATGAGCAGTGTATAATGATGGAAACATAAATCCAGCCAGCAAAGGAATCAATACGGACAATCGCAATACATTAGTAAGTGCCTTCTATTAACTTTCTCATGATACATGATAAATTGCCATTTGCTGAAGACAACCCCTTTAAGCTCTGAAGCCTGCAGAATTGTGAATGCAGCTTTGGACCATTACACAGGAGGTATCTCAGGATATGTACAAAGTAAGTAGTGGAATGTAATTAAAAATGTATTCTGTAGCAATGTCTTTTGCTGGGGTGAGAGAACCCCTTGAAGTCTTCTAATACTTATACTTTACTAGTAAAGTACTACTCCACAATAGGAAACATGAACTGTCTCCCTCCCTGTATTATGGGAGCCCAGAGTACCAAAATTGTTGACTGTTTTCAATGACTACCAGTAGTACAGTGAATGCAGCTCTTATCTCTGAGACAAGATGTATTTCAGATCCTGTAGGTCATGATAGTACTCATAAAGGCAGTCAACATTTCAAGGACTACCCAGAAAATGTCTACATAATAGGATTGTATAATATTTATGGGACTGGGCCCTTTATAAACAAGTGCTTCTTACAGTGGCCCTTGCAGTATCAACCTTCAGGGTATAATTCTTATTTGTCAACTATTTACTGGTGGCATCTGGAAGGCAGAAGAGTTTTTTGGGGGGCACTACTATTCCCCCTTTGCAATAGGTCAGGGATGGCCAACCTGTGGCCCTCCAGCTGTTGTAAAACCACAATTCCCACCATGCCCTGCTGTAGGCTGATGGCTGTAGACAGTCTGGGCATGCTGGGACTAGTTGTAGTTTTGCAACAGCTGGAGAGCCACAGGTTGGCCATCCCTGTAATAGGTCATTCATCTTTTCGTGAGGTGTCCTGTGCCCTCCTCGCACATTTGGACACTAGAGCTGAGTGAGATGACACAACATGTGTTTCAAGTTCATGGAGGGCTGCTTACCAGGAGAAAACAGCCCTCAATGCAGTTCTCAAGGTCTCCCCACTATTCTGGGAGCCTCCCGGACGCTTCAGGAGAGTTGGTAAGAACTGTCTAATTCTAACCACTCCATAGCCTTGCAATGTGTCTGCTTACCACATATCCCCCTCCAGTGTTTGAGTCCTCTCAGCAACGCAGGGAGAGGTTATATGGAATAATTTTCCCACAGACCAGAATATGCATGTATCTAGTTATGAAAACCTCTTTAAGGGTGTCCACTGGCAAAGAATTATTTTTTTTCAATTTCCAACCCACCCAGCAATATTTTATTAAGACATTTTTACTTACCTGCTCCTCACCGCTCCGTTCTGGCACCGTGGCCCCTGGGTGGTCTTCGCTTGACTGTCAATTTCCACATGGACAGGGTCATATGCCCCAGTGCAGCCAGTGACTGGCCACAATGGTGAAATTTCCCCAAGCGGCATGTCACTGCTGGGTTACGTGATGTTTGGAGACAAGTCACCACAGTTATTGGCTGCAGTGGCGCACGCGGCCAAGTCATGTGGAAGTTGATAGATATGGTCCAAAAGTACGGTGAACACAGCCCAGGTGTCCGGGAGCACAAACAGAACGTCGGGGAGCGGGTAAGTATAGATTTCTTTTCTTCACAGGTACTGCTTTGTAGTTTTGTAGTGTGGAAATAAATAAAAATAAAAATATATATAAATCCTGTACAATTCCTTTAAGTTCAGCTTTCACTGAAAATCTGGTGTCTGTCTCTATTGTTTATCTTTCATTTTAATACAATAATTGATTTGCCAATTATAAAGGAATAAGCATTTTCTGGCACTTGAATTAAAGGGGATGTCTGGTTTTACCATATTGATAACCTATCCTCAGGATAGGTCATCAATATCAGATCGGCAGGGGTCCAACTACCGACACCTCTGCCGATCTACTGTTTGAAGAGTCCGTGGCACTCATGCGAGCGCTGCGTTCTCTTCAATGTTTACCTGCTTGCAGTCGACATTGCAACGATGGATCAGTGTAACTACAACTGCTCCGTCCCAGTCAAGTGAATGGGAGAGGATGCTGCAATTACTGTTCTCCATCCCATTCACTCGAACGGGACAGAGCAGCTGTAGTTACACTGATCCATCGTTGCAATGTCGATGGCCAGCAGGTAAACATTGAAGAGAACGCAGCTCTCACATGAGTGCCACGGACTCTTCAAACAGCTGATCGCCGTGGTTGCCAAGAATTGGACCCCTGCCAATCTGATATTGATCTGACCTATCCTGATGATAGATTATTATCAATATGGGAAAACACAGTTTTCTCCTTACTGACCCAAAAATTCCATATAATGAACTGAATAAGAGGTTAATTTATTGGGATATTTCATTTTGAACATATAAAACATGGTACACAATGCAAAGCTTATATTGACATTTAGCATTTACTGTACAATAAGAGCTTTAATGCAGGTATTTGTTTAGTGAAGAGTCTTCCTATAGCGCATGCTATACTAAACATTACTAGTTTAAGTGTATAGAGACAGCAGTAGGAAATGTAAAACATTAGGGGCTTTATATACATAAATAACATTAACAAAATACAAATGATAAATATGCAATCATTATATATTTCATTCAAATGTATTGTACATCATGTATTGTAATCATACTATGGTTTATCATAGACCAATAAACAATATAATGTATTAATTACATTTAAAGAGGACCTGTCACCTCTCCTGACATGTCAGTTTTGCATCCCCAGGCAATAACAATTCTGAAGCATTTAATCATATAATTCTAAGTTGTACCGTTCCTCATGGGTGTGTCCCTGAACAGTCTGAAAGTAGCCAATCAGTGCTGCCATTGTGAGACTGTGCAGAGACACACCTCCCACTACCAACACCCAGTTGGAACTTTATTGTAGATTGCTTACAAATAATTCATACAATTCTAGTAGAAGTAATAAAGCTATGGTAAAACATACTTACTGTATATGAACAGATGCTCCAGAATTGTTATTTCATGGAGAATGCAATTCATTTAGGCCTGTTTCAGATGTCCATCATTTGGCTGCATTTTAGCAAGAGTATTACAGCCTCCATAATTCTACTGAACTGAATAAAGATCTAGTGATGATTTAGGTTTGGTTCTCGAGAACCACATGGGGACTGCAGTGTTGCAACTAGAATACAGAGCCTGGACTGCGGCCTTATTACGATCCTCCAAAATAGCTATGTAGTATGAACTCTTTCTAATACATCTTGATAACTTTTTTTGTTATTTATACATTTTTGCTCTAATGATGTATAGTATATGAAACAATCGTATTTTCCTGCTATATGGAAACCATCAAAAATAAGGCTAGCTGCTGCTTCAAAATATTATTATTATTATTACTATTACTAATATGATTATTATTATTTTATGTTTCTACTTAGCAATTGGAGTTACTATACTGATTTGGCTGTCGGTCAGATTAGCTCATTAAAATACTAGCACAAGCAACGCCATCCCCTGGCCTCTCCTTGCCTGTGCTAGGGATCGTCAATCAGCGGAGAAGGGGCAGTATAAGGGCATGGCAATCTTGACTTCAGGCAAGAAGGTGCCAACGGCTTTAACTTAAAGCGTTGAATAAAGATGAGTTTTGCTACATTTGGAAAACAGAAGAACCTAATAAGAACACTATCCGGGACAACAAGAGACAACTGTTGAGGTGCTACAAGCAGTTTGGAGGATGATTTTGTGCTGTCAGGTTCCCTTTAAATAGTTGCTGGATAATGTGTTATAGAAGCAACAACAGCTGATCAGGGAGACTGGCAGCATATGCACTCTGCATATTGGGGGTATGTAGGGTACTGGACAAGATTCAAGCCTCTCGCGTTTGCAATTGTACAAAGGATGAGTGGACACGGTGAAATACCTCATGCCCAATTCCTGGTCAGTGTTTGAAGTCACACTTAAACTGAGCCTAGACCTAAAAATGTCCAGCCCCACCCCAATGTGCCATCTAGTTAAGGCTACTTTCACACTTGCGTTGTTGTTTTCTGGTATTGAGATCCGGCAAATAAACCTTGTGTGTAGTCCTTATGCATTCTGAATGGAAAGAGATCTATTCAGGATGCACCAGGGTGTCTTCCGTTCTGGCAGCATTCCGTTTTGTGACCAGACACAAAACCACTGCAAGCTGCGGTTTTGTGTTCGGTCTTAAAAATTGAAAAAAAAAAGGATTCGGCACTGAAAACAATGCAAGTCAATGGTGATGGATCCGTTTTTTTTATGGAGCTTAAAAAAACTGATCGGTTCTGTTTTTTTCCGTTTTGATTTCACACAATCGCATCTTAACGGAACGGATGCATCCTGATGTGCTAAATCAAAACTCTGTACCAGAATTAACAACGCAAGTGTGAAAGTAGCCTAAGTTAGAAATGTTTAGTACAGTACTATTTCTTAAATTCTCTGAACATAAGAGGAAAATTAATGTTGTTTGCAGTTAGGCAGTCATTTGTTATTTACTAGTACGGGGGAAATTTACTAATCAAAGTGTCCCAGAATTCAGGTGCAGTTTTCACAAGAAAAACTGGCGTACATGCTTTACACATTTATCACACTTTTTTTTGACTCGTCTGACAAGGGGTTTGTCTTTACAAGAAATGGGGCCTGGCTTTCCTGAATAGAGTGTGGGTTACAATGAAATATTGTAAAGTAGGCCAACCAATAGGTGGTAGAAACAGTGTAAAGGTGCACCCGATTTATCATTCAGCATGAGCCACTGTGATAAATCTGGCAGCTGGCACATGTTTTAACCTAGCCTTATTTTGCACAGTCTTATCTTATATCTTAGGCAGTATTAGTAAATCTGACCCTATGTTTATGCACTGGATTTTATTAACCCCTTAAACGCATGCACTATTAAGTATTGCAGTGCATGAATAGTACTGCTGCAGCTGACTCCAGATTGCGAATTTGCATCTGTATGCTCACCTTTGTTTCCCCCAGTGAATGTATTAACAGGACTTCTTCTGGAGCCCTCTCAATGTATGCCAGTGCCAGTTTGTGGGCACACAGCAGGGGAATGGAGTGAGTATCCACATACAAATTAAGTGAACTAGAGTTAACGGCAGCAGTACTATTCATGTGGTACTGTACTTCATAGCATTTGCAGGAGGTGATGGATTCACTTTAAGGACCAAGTGATTTTTTAAACACTTTTGTTTCACTGCTGCATTCCAAGAGCTATTGCTTTTAGGGCTCATGCACACGAACATATTTTCTTTCCGTGTCAGTTCTGTTTTTTTGCATACCGTACACGGAACCATTCATTCCAATGGGTCCGCAAAATAGACGGAAGTTACTCCGTGTGCATTCCGTTTATGTATGTCTCTATTTCCATTCCGCAAAAAATAGAACATGTCCTATTATTGTCCACATTACGGACAAGGATAGGACTGTTCTATCAGGGGCCAGCTGTTCTGTTCCGCAAAATACGGAATGCACACGGACGTCATACGTATTTTTTGCGGATCAGTTTTTTGCAGACCACAAAATATATACGGTCGTGTGCTTTAGGCCTTACTATTCTGTTGGTGTTTTCTATTGGCACAGGTATGTTTTTTTTTTTTTAACAGTGTGGACTGTGTGGTATAAAAACATGTCAACTTTAAAGGGGTATTCTGGTTATTTCAAGGTATCCAGATTGGGGGAGTCCTACTGCTTTTTTTTCATGGATCCGTTGTTCTGTTTTTTTGTTTCCGCTGTGTTTCCGTTTCTGTTCCGTTTTTCCATTCCGTTTTTCTGTATGGCATATACAGTATACAGTAATTACATAGATAACATTGGGCTGGGCATAACATTTTCAATAGATGGTTTGGCAAAAAACGGAACGGAAACGGAAGACATATGGATACATTTCCGTATGTGTTCCGTTTTTTTGCGGACCCATTGACTTGAATAGAGCCACGGAACGTGATTCGCGGGCAATAATAGGACATGTTCTATCGTAAAACGGAAAGGAAAAACGGAAATACGGAAACAGAATGCATACGGAGTACATTCCGTTTTTTTGCGGAACCATTGAAATGAATGGTTCCGTATACGGAACGCAAAAAACGGCCAGTAAACGGGGAAAAAAAACAGTCGTGTGCAGGAAGCCTAATCAAGAGAACAGTTTGAATAATGTTTTATCTTATTATTTCATGGCACTATTTTTACAACTTTTTTAAATAAAATATATTTTAAAGAATTTTCTTTTTTCAGCGTGGGGCTTTTTATTTTATTAAATGTTATTTAACTTAATGTATAACTATTTTTGGCCTCCTAAGCTACGATCATTTGGGTGCTTAGGTAATGCTGTGGTATATTTTACTATTCCAAACCATTGTTGTCTGTCAGTTTAAAACTTGTGCCTATGGGTGCCATAGTCAGGCTCCTGGCTGCCAATAGGTGACAAACTCCTTAGGTGCCAGAGTCACTATTGACCACTGCATCAAAAGAGTTCCCAACTCTGTGTCTATATTTGTGGTGGGGATTTAGCAGAGTAAAATAAGGTGAGCCCTGGCGCCGCTATCCCGAGTGGATCCAGTGGGCGCCTTTTTCACATCCGTAAACTAAATTTTAAAGAATTAGGTAAGTTTACAGTTCATAATTAAAATCTGGCAGCAGCTTACTTACCTGTTAACAGTTTCCATGCAGCAACAAATTCATTGTTATGAGAAAACAACAAAAATGGCCATGTAAAAACATATGACAATATAGTAGATGGTAAGTTTTTGGCTACTGCATATAACCAATATTAATAAAAGGTGGATCTTTAATTTAAATCATAATTCTCATTGGGGATTCAATTTTGTTTTCAAATAAAAATTAATTGTATCAAAATATTTTAGAATGATAAAATACTATTTAAAATGAAGCTTCAAATAAATATTCATCTGAATAGGAGTAGTAGTAAAATTGTATATATATAGTGCATTCAGAAAGTCTTCAGATACTTTCACTTTTTCACATTCTGTTAAGCTGCTGGCAATAAAAAAAAATGTTTTCTCCTCTCATTCTACACTTAATACACTGTAATGACAAAGTGAAATTAGAATCCATGCTTATTTATTAAAAAGGAAAAACAAAAATCTTGCATTGACATAAGTATTCAGACTTAGTACCTTGGTATGACGCCAAAAGGTTTGCACACCTGGATTTGGTGATTTTATGCCATTTTCCTCTGCAGATCCTCTCAAGTTCTGTCAATCTGGATTAGGACTGTCAGTGGACAGCCATTTTTAGGTCACTCCAGAGATTTCGATTGGGTTGAAGTCAGGACTCTGGGTGGGCCACTCAAGGACATTCACAGAGTTGACCCTAAGTCACTCTTGTATTGGCTTGGCTGTGTATTTAGGGTCATTGTCTTGTTGGAAGGTAAACCTTTAGCCCAGTCTGAGGTCAAGAGCACTCTGGATCAAGTTTTTATTAAGAATATCTCTGTACTTTGCTCTATACAGCTGTCCCTCAACCCGAACCAGTCTCCCTGTCCCAGCTACTGAAAAACACCCCCATGGCATAATGCTGCCATCACCATGCTTCACTGTAGGGATGGTATTGGGCAAGTGATGAGTAGTGCCCGGTTTCATCCAGACATGACGGTTAGAAATGAAGCCAAAAATTTAAATCTTGAATTCATCAGACCAGAGACTCTTGTTTCTCACAATCTGAGAGTCCTTTGTGTGCTTTTTTTTTGCAAACTCCAGGCAGACTTTCAAGTGTTTTTTTTTATTGAGGAAAGGATTTATTCTAGCCACTCTGCCATAAAGCCCAGATTGGTGGAGTGCTGCAGTAATGGATGACCTTCTGAAGTTTCTCCCATCTGCACACAACATCTTTGGAGCTCAGCCACAGTGACCATTGGGTTCTTGGTAACTTCTCTTACTAAAGACCTTCTCCTCTGATTACTTAAAGTGGTGGGGTGGCCAGTTCTATAAAGAGTCCTGGTTGTTCCAAACTTCTTCCATTAAAGGATTATGGAGGCCACTGTGGTCTTGGGAACTTTTAGTGCAGAAGAATGATTTTAACTCTTCTCCAGATCTGTGCCTCCACACAATCCTGTGTCTGAGCTCTACAGTCAGTTCTTTCTCCTCATGGCTTGGTTTTTGATGTGATACGCATTGTCAGCTGTGAGACCTTATTTAGACAGGGCTGCGTCTTTCAAAATCATGTCCAATCAACTGAATTTACCACAAGTGGACTCCAATCAAAGTGTAGAAACATTTCAAATATGATCAAGCGAAATATAACGCCCCCAGAGCTAAATTTCAAATGTCATAGCAAATGGTCTGCATACTTATGTCCATGTGAAATTTTAGTTATTCCTTTTTAACAAATTTGCTAAAATTTCTAAACTTCAGTTTTCACCTTCTCATTATAGGGTATTTAGTGCAGATTGATGGGGGAACTTGATTTATTTATTTTTTTAGCACAAGGCTGCAACATAATAAAATGTGAAGAAAGTGAAAGGGTCTGAAGTCTTTCCAAATACATTGTAGGTTTATTTAAAGAAAGCTTTTAGCTTTCTTGTATAATTTTGATTTACTAACCAAGGGGAAATCTGTACCTTGTGTCAGTACTATACTGCCATAATATGGTCTTAAGGCATTTTGAACAATAATATAAGAGTTGATTATAAAGTCAGGAGGATATTCGTCCACAGTACAGATTTAAAGAAAGACAAAAAAATTGAAAAACAAAAATTTTACTATTTGGACTACACAGGTGATTTATACTTGAGCCATAGCAAGGAATGGTCGTCGGATCTTGAAAATCTGTTCATTCTTGATCAATTTCTTAAAATAGGATTCTTCATCAGAGGCTGAAAAGAGGAGGACTGTACTGAAGTATGATTTCCCATTACTGAATCTTTTAGGAAAAAAATATGCACCGTACAAAAAGTTCACAGAGTCTATAAAGCATCATGCAAATGCAATCTAATTGTTTCTGAATTGTCCTGTAATTATTGGAATGTTTTGATAAAAAAAATAACTTTGCCGGCTTTAGGGCTCTACTGGTATAATCTTAAAGTTAACTATTTAAAAACATGTTCTAAACATGTAATTCCCATTGAAAATACATTTCTTTATTTCACCAATTTAATGTCAAGTGTAACAGAGCGGGTGAAAAGTGCAGAGAAGTGTAGTGAAAAATACGGACAATAAAGGTCACCCTCCAACCGCCTGTTTTGACAACTGATTTAAAGGGCAGAGTTGAAGTGCTGACTTTGGAAACTGGCAAATACATTTGATATAAGGGCACAATAAAGAAACGTGATTTATGTTCTATAATTCTATAATGAAACATAAGGCTTTTCTCAGCTGTGTAGTCACTTAGAAGTCAATGTAGTAAATTCCAAATGTGCTTCTTAACTGAAATTAATGTATCGCACTGACAGCAGTAACTACTGACAAAGTGTAGAAATAACTGTCCCTGCTACTGAGCGAAACTGTTTATTCTGGAAGGAAATTTGGAAATGAAAGAACTAAACAGAGAAATATAAATTGATATGATAAATGATATTATTATGATATATATCTGCAATATAAAAGATTTGTAAATCAGGAATATGTTACACCCCTTTACTTAGCAATGTAATAAAAAAACAATATTTGATATGCATTTGTTTAAATTAGAATTTTTTACCACATAAATAATAAACGCAATTGTAAAGATAATGCCAAGAATAAGTGACAGAAACTATTAAGAGCATTTAAATTTCAAATATTCTGTATATATATTCTCTATATATATTTTTTTATTAGTCTAAATTAAGTGTGTAATTTTTTTTTTTTTTTTAATAAAAATAGTACCATTGCAATTTTCTGAAAACGTTTAATGTTCACTTAAGCTCCAGTTAAACAAAATGCTACTAAATTGTTGGCAATTGGCTTTCTTAATCCTCCTTAACTAAATGTATATATTTTTTGCTTGTTTTCTAAAACAAATCTCCTCCTCCAATTCCTTAGAGACAAAAATGAAAACAATAAAAAATGATAAATGATAATAAGGGTATTAATAATGATAAATTATACTTAATTCAATTTAATTAAATTCATTTATATTTTAGGTAATGTAGTAGTATTCATTTGATCAGAAGGAGGCAAAATAAAATATTGTAAAATATTATAAAGATTATAATAACAAAAATTATGAACATGTTATATTGTATAAATTGCAAAATGTTTATTCAAATAATTAAAAGGAACAACATAAAAAAAACCTGTTTGAAATACAGAATCTATAGAGTCTACTAATAATAAAACTAATACATATTTTATATCCATATATCTATATTGTAATATATTTTATTATGTTGTCTATAATGCCAAACCTTGCAACTTTTTTTTCAAAAATGTAGAAAAAAATTACCATTGTTTTCCTTAATTTTTGTAAAATATCTACCCTTTTTTTTTAAAGCGGTTGCTCCAAATATAAAAAAAATAAGGAAAGGTGGAAAATAAAATTAATACAGAATATGTAAATAATCATAATAAAATATTTCAATTGATCTAGGCAGAACTCACACATCTTTTTTGTGGGTGGTAATTTGCCTTAAAATATATCTGAGGCAATTTCCACTAATTATGCAAATCCATTGGTAACTAAGGTCTTACTGCTCGAAAAAAAAAAAAAAAGATCCACTCAAAAGATATCGACTGGCAAAACCCAAGGCTGTTCCAAGAAAACTGGGACACATCTGGGCTTCGAGCTACATTAACGCTTTATAAATTGCAAGTGAATATAACAGATACTATACTTTTAGATCTTGGCCACATGAGAATAATCTAAATATCAAAGATTATTTAAATGTATAAAAAAGAAGAACATTTACCAGAATTGTTGTCACCACAACTGTCCTGTTTTCAATGGCTGATGAATCGTTTCTTAATGAAGGTTCATGTTGGAGCAAAACCAGCTTATCCATATCATTCCAATATCCAATCTGTAAAAAACAAATTGTAAAAAATATATGAAAACACACACTGAAGTTAAGTACCTAACATTTTGGAACTTTTTAAAATTTTAAAAAGCATAACAAATCTGATGGAGCAGTATGTTTTTAAACAGGCGGTTTGTTAAAGGGGTTATCCCGTGACTAATGTAAAAAATGGAAATCAGAAATCATATAGTACATTACAATCCCTTTCTAACAATGTCCATGCTCTCCCTATCACAACCCAGTGAGCTGAACAAAGAAATAAGAAAAAACAAACAGCTGGTGGTGCTATACAAATATAGTTTATTGAATAAGTCAGTGGCTATGCTAAATTTTTAATTACATGCAATTACAAAAGTATTCAGATCCAGGTGCTGGTTTGAAAACTGTAGAATATTTTTCATGGGACAACCACTTTAACACCATTACCCATAGCTATATATGTCAGTGTCACTCTGACATTATTTACTACTGCTGTCATTGTGATAAAGAGCTTGAAAGGGGTACGACAGAGAGAAAATAAATGAAAAATAATAAATAATTAAACCAGAGGGAAAAATATGCATCCTAGGAGACTTCAGAGTGTCATACACTAATTTTCAGGCCAATTACAGCACATTCAATTCAGGTAGAATTGAGTTGAACTCGAACCAAACTTTCTGACCAATTCCTTAGAATCAATTTGGCTACTAAACCAAAGTCTGCATATCTTAACCAATCTCATTTAAATGTACTCCAGCTGGTCCCAAAAGCTAGCTGGGCATGTCCTTCATTTCCTGGTGCCACACTAAGATGCAACCATTTTGGGTGACAGACTTCCCACCACCTTATTTATTTTGGCCCAAAAGTATCATAATACACGGCAAAGATGTAGTAGGTCCAATTTAATATCACATATTATAGCCCTGGATGTTCTTAAGCCTAAATCATTGCCGTGAATCACCAAAATGTCAAGTTCATAGTCCAGTCTACCATAATTTCCAGCAAGCCCCGGATATCGAAACATATGACTTGAACCACTGATTTTTAAAAACTAAGCTTTCAGCCTGCCAACTTAACACCTGCTTAAACAACTCCCCATAAAATATAGGAATTCTCCGTCAAGATGAGACATAGACTTGCTCCTACAAACCAAATAACACAATCTCACAAAACAATACAAATAAAAAAGCTTTTCGAGAATCTAATTTATAAAAAATGCCGATGCATTAACAAGGTTGATCAATTTTATCGCTTGGAGGAACTCTCCCATTGGGGACTTAAAATCAAAAACACTTTCCTCCTTATCTGGTCTTTATGGAAAACTTATAGACACTTTAAGTAGTCATTTACACTCTCTACCCTTGTGTTCCTGAGTTTATTATTCAAACCTTTGAATTACCTAAGAAACAATATCTGTATAATGTGACTACACAATACATGTCATTTGCTCTAATAATTGCAACTATATATGTAACCAGTCTTTTTTTATTAAGATGTAATATGTTTACAATTATCTCTTGTACGGATATATTAAAACAATAAAAATTGTTTAAAAAAAAAAAAGCCGATGCACATATAACCTATAATGCTGTAATTACCAGCATCCTAAAAAGACTAAACTAGAGATGAGCGAAGTTTTCAAACATTTCGATAGAATGTGATAGAATTGCTTATCTATTAAACAAGGAGGACGCTGTTCAATTAGATAGCTCTGTGTCCTAGCACTTCTTATGTCTCTCACTATGCTCAGCTCACAGTAAAATAGTGGAGACTGTGCGGGGTGAGGCTTTTAAAGGGCCTCTCGGAGCAACTGGGGTGTTGCGTTACACCTAGAGGCTCCACTTTCTCTGCACATGCCGTGCACTCTGCACTTTAATTGACAGGGTCAGGAGTGATGAAGTTGTCACTGCCTGGCCCTGTCAATCAAAGTAGAGAGGGGGCAGCAGTTGCAAAGGGAGCAGAGCCTCTACGAGTAACGGCAATGCTCTGGTTGCTCCTAGTGGCCAATTTGCATATATTAAAACATCATTTTTCTCAGCAATGTGGACACATATGAACATAGGACCAACACAGATGCCTTCAGCTGCCAAGCGCACATGTAATAGGTCAGTTTCATAGGTACAAATCTGCTGACACATTCCCTTTAGAGACCATGAGCTCCTTCACACCCTGAACATTCATGCTTGATTTGGAATTCATTGCCAACATTCTTGGATGCAGCTGACTAGTATGTCTCTGCCCCTGAACCGCTAGCTGCCTCTCAAAGGTTATACACCACCCCACAAGTTGAAGCCATCAATCTCATCCATAAGCTAATATCCTTATGGTCCGCACTATATCAAAGGATACATACCATAAGACCTTATCCACACGCCAGTGTTTCGGTCAGTGATTTCCATCAGTAATTGTGAGCCAAAACCAAAAGTGGAGGCTATATCGAGATAAAGTATAATGGAAAAATTTGCACCTGTTCTGGCTCGCAAATAGTTTTCGCTCACAATCACTGATAGAAATCACTGATCAAACACTGAATGTGTAAATAAGGCCTTACTCTGTTGGAACTGCTGAGCATACCAATGTCAGGCATTACCCCATAGACAAAATAAGCTTCCCCGATAAAATCTAAATAGCAGAAAGGGGAGGAACGATTTTCTGGATCCTTTTCTCCAATCATGCTAGCCAGCATCTCAAAAACCTGTAACCTATTGGATAAGGTACTAGGAATCAACCTTTACCACCTCTGCTCCTCTTCATTCTTCTTGCTATCATCTGGTTTAACCCTATCCAAATTATACTTCTCTGGGGTAAAATGAGAAAAATTTCTACATAATCCTCTCTCCAATTATTCTCTCTCACTTTTTCCTTTAACTCCTTAAAGACTCAGCCCTATTTCACCTTAAGGACTTGGCCATTTTTTGCAAATCTGACCAGTGTAACTTTAAGTGCTGATAACTTTAAAAGGCTTTGACTTATCCAGGCCATTCTGAGATTTTTTTTTCGTCACATATTGTACTTCATGACACTGGTAAAATGAAGTAAAAAAAAAAAACATTTTTATTTATAAAAAAAATACCAAATTTACCAAAAATTTGTAATAAATTGCAAATTTCCAAGTTTCAATTTCTCTACTTTTATAATACATAGTAATACCTCCAAAAATAGTTATTACTTTACATTCGCCATATGTCTACTTAATGGTTGGATTATTTTGGGAATTATATTTTATTTTTTGGGGATGTTACAAGGCTTAAAAGTTTAGAAGCAAATCTTGAAATTTTTCAGAAATTTTCAAAAACCCAATTTTTAGGGACCAGTTCAGGTCTGAAGTCACTTTGCGACGCTTACATAATAGAAACCACCCAAAAATGACCACATTCTAGAAACTACACCCCTCAAGGTATTCAAAACTGATTTTACAAATGTCGTTAACCCTTTAGGTGTTCCACAAGAATTAATGGAAAATAGAGATACAATTTCAAAATTTCACTTTTTTGGCCGATTTTCCATTTTAATAATTTTTTTACAGTTACAAATCAAGGGTTAACAGCCAAACCAAACTCAATATTTATGGCCCTGATTCTGTAGTTTACAGAAATACCCCATATGTGGTCGTAAATTGCTGAACGGGCACACAGCAGGGCGCAGAAGGAAAGGAATGCCATACGGTTTTTGGAAGGCAGATTTTGCTGGGCTGGTTTTTTTGACACCATGTTCCATTCGAAGCCCCCCTGATGCACCCCTAGAGTAGAAACTCCAAAAAAGTGACCCCATTTTAGAAACTACGGGATAGGGTGGCAGTTTTGTTGGTACTAGTTTAGGGTACATATGATTTTTGGTTGCTCTATATTACACTTTTTGTGAGGCAAGATAACAAGAAATAGCTGTTTTGGCACCGTTTTTATTTTTTGTTATGTACAACATTCATCTGACAGGTTAGATCATATGATATTTTTATAGACCAGGTTGTCACGGATGCGGCAATACCTAATATGTATACTTTTTTTTTATTTATGTAAGTTTTACACAATGATTTCTTTTTTGAAACCAAAAAAATCATGTTTTAGTGTTTCCATAGTCTGAGAGCCATAATTTTTTCAGTTTTTGGGTGATTACCTTGGGTAGGGTATGATTTTTGCGGGATGAGATGACGGTTTTATTGGCACTATTTTGGGGTGCATGTGAATTTTTGATCGCTTGATATTACACTTTTTGTGATGTAAGATGACAAAAAATGGCTTTTTTTACACCGTTTTTATTTTAATTTTTTTACGGTATTCATCTGAAGGGTTAGTTCATGTGATATTTTTATAGAGCAAGTTATTACGGACGCTGCAATACCTAATATGTATACTTTTCTTTTATTTATGTAAGTTTTACACAATGATTTCATTTTTAAAGAAAAAAAAATCATGTTTTAGTGTTTCCATAGTCTGAGAGCCATAATTTTTTCAGTTTTTGGGCGATTACTTTGGGTAGGGTATGATTTTTGCAGGATGAGATGACGGTTTTATTGACACTATTTTGATGTGCATATGACTTTTTGATTGCTTGCTATTACACTTTTTGTGATGTAATGTGACAAAAAATTGTTTATTTAGCACAGTTTTTATTTTTTACGGTGTTCATCTGAGAGGTTAGGTCATGTGATATTTTTATAGAGACGGTCGATACGGACCCGGCGATACCTAATATGTATACTTTTTTTTTATTTTTGTAAGTTTTACACAATAATATCAGTTTTGAAACAAAAAAAAATCATGTTTTAGTGTCTCCATATTCTGAGCCATAGTTTTTTTATTTTTTGGGCGATTGTCTCAGGTAGGGGCTCATTTTTTGCGGGATGAGGTGACGGTTAGATTGGTACTATTTTGGTGGGCAAACGCCTTTTTGATCGCTTGCTGTTGTACTTTTTCTGATGTAAGGTGACAAAAAAATTGTTTAGTTAGCACAGTTTTTATTTTTTATTTTTTACGGTGTTCATCTGAGGGGTTAGGTCATGTAATATGTTTATAGAGCAGGTCGATTCGGACACGGCGATACCTAATATGTATACTTTTTTTTTTTCCCCTATTTTTTACCAATTTGTTTTAACTTTATTTGGGGAAAATTACGTTTTTGTTTATTTTTACTTGAAACTTTTAATTTTTTGGGGGGGGAAACTTTATTTTTTCAACTTTTTTTTTACTTTATTTTTTGTCCCACTTTGGGACTTCAACTTTTGGGGGTCTAATCCGTTTTACAATGCATTTCAATACTTCTGTATTGGAATGCATTGGCTGTATGAGTAATACTGTGTGTATTACTCATACAGCTTCCGGCCTGTGAGATCCAGGGGGCTGGATCTCACAGGCTCGTCACCGGAAGGCAGCACGATGCCTTCCTTAGACATCGTGCTGCCTTCCATGCCATCGGGTCCCCCCTACAGCTGCATGGGGACCCGATGGCACCGCCGCCCGCCGGATAAGGTAAAAGCCGCAAACCGCAGGTCTGAATTGACCTGCGGTTTGCGGCGATCGCCGACACGGGGGGGGGGGGGGATACAAGGGACCCCCCCTGGTGTTGTGAAAGGATGCCCGCTGAATGATTTCAGCGGACATCCTGTTGCGATTAACCCCCGCCGCGCCGCAATCGTGATTTAAAGTTAGGACGTACCGGTACGTCCTGAGTCCTTAAGGACTCGGGAAATAGGGCGTACCGGTACGTCCTAAGTCCTTAAGGGGTTAAAGGGGTTGTCTCACTTGAACAAATGGCATTTATCATATAGAGAAAGTTAATACAAGGCACTTACTAATGTATTGTGATTGTCCATATTACCTCCTTTGCTGACTTGATTCATTTTCCCATCACATTATACACTGCTTGTATCTATGGTTACGACCCCCCTGCAATACATCAGTGGTGGTCGTGCTTGCACACTATAGGAAAAAGTGCCGGTATATGCTCACTTCCGTGATCCCGGCTGTCAGAGAGGCCGGCACTTTTTTCTATCACTCCACTTCCTGCTCATGCTCCTCTTTTGCTCAGCTCTGCAAGGAAACTTATGGGCACTTCCCCACATGATCTATCCCTGAAGTGTAGCTGGGAGAAACACTTGTCACCATGGAGAAAAGACCAGGGCATTCTAGTAGGCTTCTGGGACTCTGCTGCACTAAGGATTCTTCCCCACCCTATACTCTAATGTCAGCTCCCCTTTACCATATTTATTAGGGGTGGAGCTAGGACTCTCTCCCCTTAAACTCTCAAGCTGCTTGCCTTTTGCAAGTTGGCTGCTGGCCTTGCATTTCCGGCAAGGCTGCAGTGCTCATACTCCTCATGGACCGAGTACTTCTGGTCCCCATTGCCACAATCCCCACTCTCTCCAGAGGTTTATCTCCACCAGGCCACCTCTGGATCCACTCTCTTCCATCAAGCCAAATCCACTTCCCACCATAGACATCAGATGCAAACATGGATGTCACTGCAGCTCCTCTCACCAGCTGGCCGGAGGTAGGAAGTTGGGTGTGCACACTGCCTACCCCCTTGCTCCTGCTACAGACACCTTGTCGAGTACATCCAGAAGCTGCTGCTCAATCCAGCCTAGACAATTCAGCAGAGCTGCTGCCTGCTCTCTCTTAAGCAAGGCCTCCCATGACATCTTCCAGTAAGGCAGCCATTCTCTGTATTTAGCCATGCCTGACCAACCTTGACTCTGCTTTTTCCCACGTGTTCCCTAGAGATTAATTAACCACTTCCAATAACCGCTCCTAAATTCCTCATTCTCCCCTTGTCATGCACCCCTTACATTCCCTTGCAGTCCACTCCAGGGGCTTACTTTCCACCTATTTAAATTGTTAACATCATCATAGGCCAATGAACCAACCAATAAGTGAATCGGTAACTCAGACAATGATACTGCAACAGCATGTTTTGAAATGTAAACTCTATGTACATAAATAGAAGAGGACTGTGTTGGGTTACCAAGAGCATTCTAGTGCCTCCAAAAATGATAAAATACAGATGTAGCAAATGTTAGGCTCACAATTACGGTGATAAATCCATGGTTGCAGCAAACCTTAGCTTGACTGTATTGTTGGCTTTTGTTGTGTTAAGTGTCATGTTAACACTTTCTAAATCTGTACTTGTTATTGTCTATCAGGAATGGTTGGGAGTAAAATATATTTGAAACACTTCTTCATCCAGGCTAGCAAATGTTTAATATAATCCCTCATCATTTCCTTTATTAAACTGCTCCACCTCAAACCATTTACTTGACATCTAGATGTATAGGATTCACTTAATTCCCATCCTCCTCCTCGCAGATGGATTTCCTGTCCTGGGACCTTGAGAAATGAGAACTAGAGAAGTAATCTGGGTAAAGTATTAGTTCAGGTCTGAAAAGAAGCTGCAAGTAGGAGCGGCCGGTCTGTCAGCCAGTATTATTCTTAATCAAAAAGAGTATAACAATATACAGTAGATGAGGCTGGAATAGATGTTTTGTGAGGGTAATTTCACATGTGTGTTTCATAATGTTTTTGGGGTTTCTTTTTGTATTTTATGCTCTGGCAGTGTTTATGCATTTTGGGTAAAACACAAATTTCTTTTGAAATATTTCAGAGAAGCATATTTTTACAAAGAAACACGACAAAGCTAAGTAAGATGTGTGAAATCTATCTATCTATCTATCTATCTATCTATCTATCTATCTACTATCTCATATCTATCTATTGTATCTATCTCATATCTGTCTATCTATCTATCTATCTATCTATCTATCTATCTATCTATACTTACTCGTCTGTGCTCCTGTGGCAAGTCTGGCCTCTCTAATGTGGTGCCACTGGTGTCACCCCATTACTGTGGCAACAACCCCAGCCGAAAGTGGGGCTGGTCTTCCTGCCTCACCAGCTTTGTTGCATGCTATCTTGTTTATGGATCTCTGACCTGCTGCCTGTTCTGATGGCTTTGCCTCTGATGTTATCTCCTAGTTTTGATCCTGCTTACTATTTGACTCTGCGTGTTATCTCTCCTTTGGTTCTGTGAAGTGGCTCTCAAGTTTTGACCTAGTTGGTCTGACTACTGCTTTACCCAGTTTAGTTTCCGTGCACTTAGACCGTCGCCCAGTTGGGGACTACTATTTAGATATCTATCTATCTATCTATCTATCTATCTATCTATCTATCTATTTAGAGTTACTGTAGCACAAGTCACTGAAAAAAGTTCCTCCTGGATATTACAGAACATTATGTCACAGAAAAAAAAAAAACTTTAGTATTTAGTCAAAATTCTAAGCCAAAACCAGGAGTAGAATCTGCAAAGAAAAATGAAATATTTGTGCCTCTTGTCCTTCAGACCCACTTCTGATTTTGGCTTACAAATACTGATGCAAATAATTGATCAAGTACTGATCGTGTGAAAGTGTTGATCATCTGGAATCTTCATTTTTAACAGCACTTAGAACTGTATATTGCTTTTTGATATATATTTTTTTTTCGTTAAAAAAGGAAGCATTTAAATCACTAAAACAAGAGGGAGGTGAGGAAGCACTGAAAAACTATAAGGAAAAAAATAGAATATGCAAAAGACAAATAAAAGCAGCCAAACTAAAGATCGAGAGATTAATTGCTGAAGAGAGTAAAACTAATGCTAAAATGTTCTTCAATTATATAAATGGTAAAAAGTATAAATCTGAAGGTGTCAGTCCTCTACAGAGTAATGAGGGTGGAGTTGCAGAGAGCGATGAGGAGAAAGCAAAGCTATTAAATATTTTTTTCTCCACTGTATTCACTGAAGAAAATAAACTGTCAGATGAAATGCAGAATGTAAAAGTAAATTCCCCATTAAAAGTGTCCTGTCTGACCCAGGAAGAAGTACAGCGTCTTAAAAATATTAAAATAGCAAATTGCCAGGACCGGATGGCATACACACCAGTATCCTAAGTGAATTAAGTAATATCATAGCCAGACCCTTATTTCTGATATTTAAGGACTCTATACTGACAGGGAATGTTCCACAGGATTGGCGCATAGCAAATGTGGTGCCAATATTCAAAAAGGGTCTAAAAACAGAGCCTGGAAACTATAGGCCGGTAAGTTTAACATCTGTTGTGGGTAAACTGTTTGCAGGTTTTCTAAGAGGTGCTATCTTGGAGTACCTCAATGAAAATAGACCTGGGTCCCTGGCCATCCATTCTACCATATGCTCCAGGACCACCGGGACGACCTCGCTCACCACCGGCTGTGGACATGTCCAGTGCTTCTCCTCTGACTCGGCGGGGATGGCGACATGCCCGTGCGAGTGGGCCGAAGCGTAGTTCTCCGTCTCTTCCTGCCGCCTGAGGGGTTTGCTGTGACACTTCTTTGAGATGCTGATCACTGTTGCTTATTCGTATCTCTTCTCCTTTCCTAGGGGAACTTGTTTGTTTTTCTCCTGTATTTGCCTGCCCTTTTTGGATGCTTCTTCAACCTTCTGTGGCTGGCACTGTTATCTTCTGTGTTCCTTTGTTCTGTTTTTCTTATTTTTACCGGGGCCGCGGCGAGTGGCTTCTGTCTGGTTGACAATTCTCCCGAAAGACCCGGAGACTCTCCCTTGGGGGGTGTGATCCTGAGCGATAGTCTCTTTTGACCCTTTGGTCACTCTATCCCCATTTCTGCTTTCCTTTTCCCTCTGTTTGCTGTACCCCTTCCTTTCGTTTTCTCCTCGTCTTCGTCTTTGGTAGATTGTCTACCTCCCTTCCCTTGGTGTTTTTTCCTCTCCCTGCAGGTATGGTGTCCTTGAAGATTGCATCCTTCAACGTGAAGGGCTTTAACACTCCAGAGAAAAGGGTCCAGGTGCTTCACCACTTTCACCGCCAGCAGGTACATGTTGTTTGTTTCCAGGAGACTCATTTTAAGGTAGGTCACGCCCCAGCCATCCACCATCAACACTACGCGTCCTGGCACTTTGCAAATAATCCTGGCAATAAGACGAAGGGAGTCGCCATAGCGGTCCATCGTTCTTTACCACACCAAGTGCTGGATTGTACGGTCGACCCGGATGCCCGGTATCTAGTTCTTTCACTGCTCATAGGTGGTAAGGAATTCATTTTCCTTAATGTCTATGCCCCAAATCAGAACCAGGCCTCTTTCATTGAGGATCTGATGGACAAGGTAGCTCCACTGATCCATTAGACATTGGTTCTGTGTGGGGACCTCAACCTGACACTCAACCCTACCCTTGATAACGCCACTGGCCGCGCATCCCTCCCTTACTCCACCATAAAAAAAGTCAAGCACGCCCTGCTTCAGCTACAGCTGAGAGACCCCTGGACAGGGACTATTCCTTTTATTCTGCTCCTCACGACTCATATAGTCGTATTGATTACATACTTCTCCCACAATCGGCCTTGTTATGGTTGACCGCCACACATATTGGCAACATTTTGTGGTCCGACCATGCCCCGGTGCATTGCTCCCTGACCCTCCCCTTCTTGGCCAGACAGGAGTGGACTTGGTGCCTTAATGAGTCCCTTCTTCTCGACGCGGTCTGTGTTGCGGACCTCACTGATAGCATAAAACATTTCTTGACGGACCATACAGATGATCCTACTCCGCTACCTGTGCAGTGGGAAGCTATGAAATGTGTCCTGCGAGGTATTCTTATCAAACACGGTTCCCGTCTCAAAAAAGAGAAAGCTTATTCTCTTAAACTTGCATTGCAAAATGTCACTTTGTTGGAACTTGCCCACAAGCGCGCACTCTCTCTACAAACCCTGCGTGATCTCCAGAATGTACGCATGGAAGCTAAACGCCTCTTGGAAGCGTCTTATAGATGCATGCTGCAACTTTGCAGGAGTAAATTCTATGAGTTTGGGAACAAGAGTGGTCGTATGTTGGCAAGGGCCCTCAGAGGGAAATTGGCTGCTTCTCACATCCCTGCCGTCAAAACGGCTCATGACCGCATGGTGCACACCACCCCAGACATAGCTGCCACTTTCCACACCTTTTATTCGCAGCTCTATAATCTCCCCCGCACCCCAGTACAGCGGACAGGCACCCCTTCTAACCTCTCCGCTTTGCTCCCTAAACTGTTAGACACTGACTCATCCGGTCTAGAGGCCCTATTTACGGACGCTGAACTTCAGTTAGTGCTCAAGACCCTGCCCGGTGGCAAGAACCCTGGCCCTGACGGGTTTACTGCCCGTTTTATAAAACTTTCTCCACAGACCTGTCCCCGGTCCTGCTGTCAGTCTTCAACGCTGTGTCTCCTGGGCTTCCCTTCCCGGCGCAGTCCACAGAGGCCCATATTACTGTCATCCCGAAACCGGGTAAGGGCCCACACTTATGTGTCAGTTACCGTCCTATTTCGCTTTTAAATGTAGATCTTAAGATCTTTGCCAAATTGTTGGCGAATAGACTGAATGTTCATTTGCCTTCTTTAATTTGCAATGATCAGGTCAGATTTGTGCTGGGGAGGGAGGCCCGAGATAACACTCTTAAGACCCTTGATATTATCCTTTATGCTAAACTGAAAAAGAGCCCCCTTATGATCCTGTCCTTAGATGCCGAGAAGGCTTTCGACAGGATATCGTGGCCAGTAGAGTTGAGCGAACACCTGGATGTTCGGGTTCGAGAAGTTCGGCCGAACTTCCCGAAAATGTTCGGGTTCGGGATCCGAACCCGATCCGAACTTCGTCCCGAACCCGAACCCCATTGAAGTCAATGGGGATCCGAACTTTTGGGCACTAAAAAGGCTGTAAAACAGCCCAGGAAAGAGCTAGAGGGCTGCAAAAGGCAGCAAAAGTAAATCCCCTGCAAACAAATGTGGATAGGGAAATGAATTAAAATAAAAATTAAAAAAATAAAAATGAACCAATATCAATTGGACAGAGGTCCCATAGCAGAGAATCTGGCTTCACGTCAGCAGAGAATCAGTCTCTTCATGCCATAGCAAAGAATCTGGCTTCATGTCAGCAGAGAATCAGTCTCTTCATGCCATAGCAGAGAATCTGGCTTCATGTCAGCGCAGAATCAGTCTTCATGTCATAGCAGAGAATCAGGCTTCACGTCACCCACCACTGGAACAGGCCACTGTCACACATTTAGGCCCCGACACTCAGACAGAGGAGAGCGGTAATAAGGCCAGATTCCCGTAACAGAGAATCTGGCCTTATGTCAGCGCAGAATCTGTATTCATGTCATAGCAGAGAATCAGGCTTCACGTCACCCACCACTGGAACAGGCCACTGTCACACATTTAGGCCCCGGCACCCAGACTGTCAGGACTCGAACCTGTGGCCAGTCATGTCCCAGGCGGTAGCTCTACCCACTAGGCTACCGTCTCTCCCTGGACTGTTCTCTAGCTAACTTCTAACTACCTCTCTTGTCCTTGCCTTGACCTGCTGATTATTCCAATCTCTTGCACCTGCTACTTCCCTATAAAACCCAGCCCTTGAACACAGCCCTTTGCTGGTTATTGTGCCTCCAAGCCTGTAGCAAGCTTCCTCTCTGCTCCTCCACCGCTATTGCTGATTTACCATCGTTGCCAACCCGGACCGTTTTTGACCTCGCTGAATTGCCGCCTGCATTGACTTACTGCTTACCACCGACCACGCCTCCGTCTACTCCTGCTGTTACCTCGCTGCCATCTCTGCTGCCGACCCGGACTGATCGACCGCGCTACCTGCCTCCTGCTTCTGTGGGCCTCTGCCACTGGACTCCATACTTCCAGCTCGGGTGTCCTCAGACTCAGGTGAGCCTCGATTGACACTACTCCCTAACACAGACAGACGAGAGCGGTCCCGTAACAAAGAATCTGGCCTTATGTCAGCGCAGAATCTGTCTTCATGTCATAGCAGAGAATCAGGCTTCACGTCACCCACCACTGGAACAGGCCACTGTCTCACATTTAGGCCCAGGCTCCCAGGCAGAGGAGAGAGGTCCCGTAACAGAGAATCTGGCCTTATGTCAGCGCAGATTCTGTATTCATGTCATAGCAGAGAATCAGGCTTCACGTCACCCACCACTGGAACAGGCCACTGTCACACATTTAGGCCCCGGCACCCAGACAGAGGAGAGAGGTCCTGTAACAGAGAATCTGGCCTTATGTCAGCGCAGAATCTGTCTTCATGTCATAGCAGAGAATCAGGCTTCACGTCACCCACCACTGGAACAGGCCACTGTCACACATTTAGGCCCAGGCACCCAGGCAGAGGAGAGAGGTCCCGTAACAGAGAATCTGGCCTTATGTCAGCGCAGAATCTGTATTCATGTCATAGCAGAGAATCAGGCTTCACGTCACGCACCACTGGAACAGGCCACTGTCACACATTTAGGCCCAGGCTCCCAGGCAGAGGAGAGAGGTCCCGTAACAGAGAATCTGGCCTTATGTCAGCGCAGATTCTGTATTCATGTCATAGCAGAGAATCAGGCTTCACGTCACCCACCACTGGAACAGGCCACTGTCACACATTTAGGCCCCGGCACCCAGACAGAGGAGAGAGGTCCTGTAACAGAGAATCTGGCCTTATGTCAGCGCAGAATCTGTCTTCATGTCATAGCAGAGAATCAGGCTTCACGTCACCCACCACTGGAACAGGCCACTGTCACACATTTAGGCCCAGGCACCCAGGCAGAGGAGAGAGGTCCCGTAACAGAGAATCTGGCCTTATGTCAGCGCAGAATCTGTATTCATGTCATAGCAGAGAATCAGGCTTCACGTCACGCACCACTGGAACAGGCCACTGTCACACATTTAGGCCCCCGCACCCAGACAGAGGAGAGCGGTCCCGTAACAGAGAATCTGGCCTTATGTCAGCGCAGAATCTGTCTTCATGTCATAGCAGAGAATCAGGCTTCACGTCACCCACCACTGGAACAGGCCACTGTCACACATTTAGGCCCAGGCAGAGGAGAGAGGTCCCGTAACAGAGAATCTGGCCTTATGTCAGCGCAGAATCTGTATTCATGTCATAGCAGAGAATCAGGCTTCACGTCACAAACCACTGGAACAGGCCACTGTCACACATTTAGGCCCAGGCACCCAGGCAGAGGAGAGAGGTCCCGTAACAGAGAATCTGGCCTTATGTCAGCGCAGAATCTGTATTCATGTCATAGCAGAGAATCAGGCTTCACGTCACCCACCACTGGAACAGGCCACTGTCACACATTTAGGCCCAGGCACCCAGGCAGAGGAGAGAGGTCCCGTAACAGAGAATCTGGCCTTATGTCAGCGCAGAATCTGTATTCATGTCATAGCAGAGAATCAGGCTTCACGTCACCCACCACTGGAACAGGCCACTGTCACACATTTAGGCCCAGGCACCCAGGCAGAGGAGAGAGGTCCCGTAACAGAGAATCTGGCCTTATGTCAGCGCAGAATCTGTCTTCATGTCATAGCAGAGAATCAGGCTTCACATCACCCACCACTGGAACAGGCCACTGTCACACATTTAGGCCCAGGCACCCAGGCAGAGGAGAGAGGTCCCGTAACAGAGAATCTGGCCTTATGTCAGCGCAGAATCTGTATTCATGTCATAGCAGAGAATCAGGCTTCACGTCACCCACCACTGGAACAGGCCACTGTCACACATTTAGGCCAAGGCACCCAGGCAGAGGAGAGAGGTCCCGTAACAGAAAATCTGGCCTTATGTCAGCGCAGAATCTGTATTCATGTCATAGCAGAGAATCAGGCTTCACGTCACCCACCACTGGAACAGGCCACTGTCACTGATTTAGGCCCCGGCACCCAGACAGAGGAGAGGTTCATTCAACTTTGGGTTGCCCCGCAATATAATGGTAAAATGAAATTAAAAATAGTATTGAATGAGGAAGTGCCCTGGAGTAGAATAATATATTGTTAAGGGGAGGTAGTTAATATCTAATCTGCACAAGGGATGGACAGGTCCTGTGGGATCCATGCCTGGTTCATTTTTATGAACGTCAGCTTGTCCACATTGGCTGTAGACAGGCGGTTGCGTTTGTCTGTAATGACGCCCCCTGCCGTGCTGAATACACGTTCAGACAAAACGCTGGCCGCCGGGCAGGCTAGCACCTCCAAGGCATAAAAGGCTAGCTCTGGCCACGTGGACAATTTGGAGACCCAGAAGTTGAATGGGGCCGAACCATCAGTCAGTATGTGGAGGGGTGTGCACAGGTACTGTTCCACCATGTTAGTGAAATGTTGCCTCCTGCTAACACGTTCCGTATCAGGTGGTGGTGCAGTTAGCTGTGGCGTGGTGACAAAACTTTTCCACATCTCTGCCATGCTAACCCTGCCCTCAGAGGAGCTGGCCGCGACACAGCTGCGTTGGCGACCTCTTGCTCCTCCTCTGCCTTCGCCTTGGGCTTCCACTGGTTCCCCTGTGACATTTGGGAATGCTCTCAGTAGCGCGTCTACCAACGTGCGCTTGTACTCGCGCATCTTCCTATCACGCTCCAGTGTAGGAAGTAAGGTGGGCACATTGTCTTTGGACCGGGGATCCAGCAGGGTGGCAACCCAGTATTCCGCACACGTTAAAATGTGGGCAACTCTGCTGTCGTTGCGCAGGCACTGCAGCATGTAGTCGCTCATGTGTGCCAGGCTGCCCAGAGGTAAGGACAAGCTGTCCTCTGTGGGAGGCGTATCGTCATCGTCCTGTGTTTCCCCCCAGCCACGCACCAGTGATGGGCCCGAGCTGCTTTGGGTGCCACCCCGCTGTGAACATGCTTCATCCTCATCCTCCTCCACCTCCTCGTCCTCCTCGTCCTCCAGTAGTGGGCCCTGTCTGGCCACATTTGTACCTGGCCTCTGGTGTTGCAAAAAACCTCCCTCTGAGTCACTTTGAAGAGACTGGCCTGAAAGTGCTAAAAATGACCCCTCTTCCTCCTCTTCCTCCTGGGCCACCTCCTCTTCCATCATCGCCCTAAGTGTTTTCTCAAGGAGACATAGAAGTGGTATTGTAACGCTGATAACGGCGTCATCGTCACTGGCCATGTTGGTGGAGTACTCGAAACAGCGCAACAGGGCACACAGGTCTCGCATGGAGGCCCAGTCATTGGTGGTGAAGTGTGTCTGATCTGCAGTGCGACTGACCCGTGCGTGCTGCAGCTGAAACTCCACTATGGCCTGCTGCTGCTCGCACAGTCTGTCCAGCATATGCAAGGTGGAGTTCCACCTGGTGGGCACGTCGCATATGAGGCGGTGAGCGGGAAGGCCGAAGTTACGCTGTAGCGCAGACAGGCGAGCAGCGGCAGGGTGTGAACGCCGGAAGCGCGAACAGACGGCCCGGACTTTATGCAGCAGCTCTGACATGTCGGGGTAGTTGCGAATGAACTTCTGCACCACCAAATTCAGCACATGCGCCAGGCAAGGGATGTGCGTCAAACCGGCTAGTCCCAGAGCTGCAACGAGATTTCGCCCATTATCGCACACCACCAGGCCGGGCTTGAGGCTCACCGGCAGCAACCACTCGTCGGTCTGTTGTTCTATACAACTCCTGTGCAGTGTGGGGCCTGTCCCCCAAACATATGAGTTTCAGAATGGCCTGCTGACGTTTACCCCGTGCTGTGCTGAAGTTGGTGGTGAAGGTGTGTGGATGACTGGATGAGCAGGTGGAAGAAGAGGAGGAGGAAGCTGAGTAGGAGGAGACAGGAGGCAAAGAATGTTGCCCTGCGATCCTTGGCGGCGGAAGGACGTGCGCCAAACAGCTCTCCGCCTGGGGCCCAGCCGCCACTACATTTACCCAGTGTGCAGTTAGGGAGATATAGCGTCCCTGGCCGTGCTTACTGGTCCACGTATCTGTGGTTAGGTGGACCTTGCCACAGATGGCGTTGCGCAGTGCACACTTGATTTTATCGGACACTTGTTTGTGCAGGGAAGGCACGGCTCTCTTGGAGAAGTAGTGGCGGCTGGGAACAACATACTGTGGGACAGCAAGTGACATGAGCTGTTTGAAGCTGTGTGTGTCCACCAACCTAAATGACAGCATTTCATAGGCCAGTAGTTTAGAAATGCTGGCATTCAGGGCCAGGGATCGAGGGTGGCTAGGTGGGAATTTATGCTTTCTCTCAAATGTTTGTGAGATGGAGAGCTGAACGCTGCCGTGTGACATGGTTGAGATGCTTGGTGACGCAGGTGGTGGTGTTGGTGGTACATCCCATGTTTGCTGGGCGGCAGGTGCCAACGTTCCTCCAGAGGCAGAGGAAGAGGCCGAGATGGCGGCAGCAGCAGCAGAAGAGGCCGAGGCGGCAGCAGCAGAAGAGGTAGCAGGGGGAGCCTGAGTGACTTCCTTGTTTTTAAGGTGTTTACTCCACTGCAGTTCATGCTTTGCATGCAGGTGCCTGGTCATGCAGGTTGTGCTAAGGTTCAGAACGTTAATGCCTCGCTTCAGGCTCTGATGGCACAGCGTGCAAACCACTCGGGTCTTGTCGTCAGCACATTGTTTGAAGAAGTGCCATGCCAGGGAACTCCTTGAAGCTGCCTTTGGGGTGCTCGGTCCCAGATGGCGGCGGTCAGTGGCAGGAGGAGTCTCTTGGCGGCGTGTTCTGATTTTGCCCACTGCTCCCTCTTTTGCTACGCTCTTGGCTCGGTCTCACCACTGCTTCTTCCTCCGAACTGTGAACGTCAGTGGCACGACCTTCATTCCATGTGGGGTCTAGGACCTCATCGTCCCCTGCATCGTCTTCCACCCAGTCTTCCTCCCTGACCTCCTGTTCAGTCTGCACACTGCAGAAAGACGCAGCAGTTGGCACCTGTGTTTCGTCATCATCAGAGACGTGCTGAGGTGGTATTCCCATGTCCTCATCATCAGGAAAAATAATTGGTTGTGCGTTAGTGCATTCTATCTCTTCCACCGCTGGGGAAGGGCTAGGTGGATGCCCTTGGGAAACCCTGGCAGCAGAGTCTTCAAACAGCATAAGAGACTGCTGCATAACTTGAGGCTCAGACAGTTTCCCTGATATGCATGGGGGTGATGTGACAGACCGATGGGCTTGGTTTGCATGCGCCATCTGTGCGCTTTCTGCAGAAGACTGGGTGGGAGATAATGTGAACGTGCTGGATCCACTGTCGGCCACCCAATTGACTAATGCCTGTACCTGCTCAGGCCTTACCATCCTTAGAACGGCATTGGGCCCCACCAAATATCGCTGTAAATTCTGCTGGCTACTGGGACCTGAGGTAGTTGGTTCACTAGGACGTGTGGCTGTGGCAGAACGGCCACGTCCTCTCCCAGCACCAGAGGGTCTACTAACACCACCACGACCATGTCCACGTCCGCGTCCGCGTCCCTTATTAGATGTTTTCCTCATTGTTCCCGTTCACGACAATTTTGAGAATGGCAAATTTGGGAATGCTTTTTCAACCCAGAACAAAAAGTCTGCTTTGACGGTCACTACAAATAACTTGACCAGCTAAAACTGTGCAGATTTGGTTGAATAGAGATGTGAGACCTGTTTTTTTTTTGCGCTGTGTGACAGTTATAGGTTTAATCACAGAATGACACTTCTATCAGCACGCTAGCGTGTGTCTTAGGTTTTTCTGAATGACACTATCAATAACTTCAATGTAAGATTTTCTTTTTGGGATAGATTTCAAGTAGGCCTGAAATACCACAAACTAGTTATTTTCAGAATGGCAAATTTGGGAATGCTTTTTCAACCCAGAACAAAAAGTCTGCTTTGACGGTCACTACAAATAACTTGACCAGCTAAAACTGTGCAGATTTGGTTGAATAGAGATGTGAGACCTGTTTTTTTTTGCGCTGTGTGACAGTTATAGGTTTAATCACAGAATGACACTTCTATCAGCACGCTAGCGTGTGTCTTAGGTTTTTCTGAATGACACTATCAATAACTTCAATGTAAGATTTTCTTTTTGGGATAGATTTCAAGTAGGCCTGAAATACCACAAACTAGTTATTTTCAGAATGGCAAATTTGGGAATGCTTTTTCAACCCAGAACAAAAAGTCTGCTTTGACGGTCACTACAAATAACTTGACCAGCTAAAACTGTGCAGATTTGGTTGAATAGAGATGCGAGACCTGTTTTTTTTTTACTCTGTGTGACAGTTATAGGTTTAATCACAGAATGACACTTCTATCAGCACGCTAGCGTGTGTCTTAGGTTTTTCTGAATGACACTATCAATAACTTCAATGTAAGATTTTCTTTTTGGGATAGATTTCAAGTAGGCCTGAAATACCACAAACTAGTTATTTTCAGAATGGCAAATTTGGGAATGCTTTTTCAACCCAGAACAAAAAGTCTGCTTTGACGGTCACTACAAATAACTTGACCAGCTAAAACTGTGCAGATTTGGTTGAATAGAGATGTGAGACCTGTTTTTTTTTGCGCTGTGTGACAGTTATAGGTTTAATCACAGAATGACACTTCTATCAGCACGCTAGCGTGTGTCTTAGGTTTTTCTGAATGACACTATCAATAACTTCAATGTAAGATTTTCTTTTTGGGATAGATTTCAAGTAGGCCTGAAATACCACAAACTAGTTATTTTCAGAATGGCAAATTTGGGAATGCTTTTTCAACCCAGAACAAAAAGTCTGCTTTGACGGTCACTACAAATAACTTGACCAGCTAAAACTGTGCAGATTTGGTTGAATAGAGATGTGAGACCTGTTTTTTTTTGCGCTGTGTGACAGTTATAGGTTTAATCACAGAATGACACTTCTATCAGCACGCTAGCGTGTGTCTTAGGTTTTTCTGAATGACACTATCAATAACTTCAATGTAAGATTTTCTTTTTGGGATAGATTTCAAGTAGGCCTGAAATACCACAAACTAGTTATTTTCAGAATGGCAAATTTGGGAATGCTTTTTCAACCCAGAACAAAAAGTCTGCTTTGACGGTCACTACAAATAACTTGACCAGCTAAAACTGTGCAGATTTGGTTGAATAGAGATGTGAGACCTGTTTTTTTTTTACTCTGTGTGACAGTTATAGGTTTAATCACAGAATGACACTTCTATCAGCACGCTAGCGTGTGTCTTAGGTTTTTCTGAATGACACTATCAATAACTTCAATGTAAGATTTTCTTTTTGGGATAGATTTCAAGTAGGCCTGAAATACTACAAACTAGTTATTTTCAGAATGGCAAATTTGGGAATGCTTTTTCAACCCAGAACAAAAAGTCTGCTTTGACGGTCACTACAAATAACTTGACCAGCTAAAACTGTGCAGATTTGGTTGAATAGAGATGTGAGACCTGTTTTTTTTTGCGCTGTGTGAAAGTTATAGGTTTAATCACAGAATGACACTTCTATCAGCACGCTAGCGTGTGTCTTAGGTTTTTCTGAATGACACTATCAATAACTTCAATGTAAGATTTTCTTTTTGGGATAGATTTCAAGTAGGCCTGAAATACCACAAACTAGTTATTTTTAGAATGGCAAATTTGGGAATGCTTTTTCAACCCAGAACAAAAAGTCTGCTTTGACGGTCACTACAAATAACTTGACCAGCTAAAACTGTGCAGATTTGGTTGAATAGAGATGTGAGACCTGTTTTTTTTTGCGCTGTGTGACAGTTATAGGTTTAATCACAAAATGACAGTTCTATCAGCACGCTAGCGTGTGTCTTAGGGTTTCTGAATGACACTATCAATAACTTCAATGTAAGATTTTCTTTTTGGGATAGATTTCAAGTAGGCCTCAAATACCACAAACTAGTTATTTTCAGAATGGCAAATTTGGGAATGCTTTTTCAAACCAGAACAAAAAGTCTGCTTTGACGGTCACTACAAATAACTTGACCAGCTAAAACTGTGCAGATTTGGTTGAATAGAAATGTCAGGTCTATTTTTTAGGCGCTGGGTGACAGGCTCAACTTGCCCCTGATGTAATATATGGCCAAAAAATAACCACACTGTTGATGGTTAAATGCACTTGGGTGACACAGGCTCAGCCTGCAGCTGATGTAGTATATGGCCAAAAAATAATCAGACTGTTGATGGTTAAATGCACTTGGGTGAAACAGGCTCAGCCTGCAGCTGATGTAGTATATGGCCAAAAAATAACCAGACTGTTGATGGTTAAATGCACTTCGGTGACACAGGCTCAGCCTGCAGCTGATGTAGGATATAGCACAAAATAACCACACTATCGATGGTTAAATACACTTGGTGATAGCTCGTGCTGGCGCACCACAAGTCACAAAATGGCCGCCGATCACCCCAGAAAAAAAGTGATCTAAAAACGCTCTGGGCAGCCTCAAAAAAGTGAGCAAGTCAATAATAGCACTTCAATGATCCACAGCTGCAGATCGATCACAGAATGAAGTCTTTTCGAGGAGTTAATCTGCCTAATCTCGCCCTAACGTCGCAGCTGCAACCTCTCCCTATGCTTGAATCAGCAGAGTGACGTGCAGCGCTACGTGACCCAAGCTTATATAGAGGCTGGGTCACATGCTGCACTGGCCAATCACAGCCATGCCAATAGTAGGCAAGGCTGTGATGGCCTCTTGGGGCAAGTAGTATGACGCTTGTTGATTGGCTGCTTTGCAGCCTTTCAAAAAGCGCCAAGAAAGCGCTGAACACCGAACCCGAACCCGGACTTTTACGAAAATGTTCGGGTTCGGGTCCGTGTCACGGACACCCCAAAATTCGGTACGAACCCGAACTATACAGTTCGGGTTCGCTCATCCCTAGTGGCCAGCCATCCAAACTGCCCTATCCCATATTGGAGTAGGCCCGATGTTTCTGTCTAAGGTTCTGTCTCTATATCAGCGCCCCGCAGCTCGAGTTAAGATTAACTGAATCCTTTCCTCCTCCTTCCCAATCCACAACGGGACACGACAGGAGTGCCCTCTGTCTCCCCTTCTGTACGTTCTAGTTATGGAACATCTTCTTGCCTCCATCCGAGCCAACCCAGACATCTCGGGGATAAGGATAGGCTCACAAGAATACAAATGTGCAGCATATGCCGATGATCTCCTTTATATAACTAACCCCTGGGTTTCATTGCATTCCTTGCTCAAAGAGATCTCAGACTTTGGTGTTGGGACAAATTTTAAAATTAACATGTCCAAGTCTAAGGCTTTGAATGTTACTCTGCCAGAAGCCCTGGTTTCCTCCCTTTAAGGCTCCTTCCCTTTTGTTTGGCCCTCTGCTGGGATTACTTATCTTGGCACGAGAATCACTTCTGACCTCTCCCGACTCTTCTCGCTGAATTTTGCACCCCTTCTCCAGCGTTTTCAAAAAGATCTTGACGGCTGGCGCAGACGTGATTTTTCATGGTTTGGTAGGATTAGTATTTTGAAAATGAACCTGTTGCCCAAACTGCTTTACCTACTGCAGAAGATTCCCCTTCGTGTCCCATCCATATTCTGGTCACAACTGCGTCGTTGTTTCACGCAATTTGTATGGGCGCCCTGCGGGCCACGGTTGAAATGGGAGGTATTGACACGTCCTAAGGAGAATGGGGGGGTGGGCCTACCTGGTTGTTGACTGTACTACTACGCTACTGCGTATGCCCGGTTGTTAGACATGACTCGCGTGGACACGTCAAAGGCCTGGGTTCACATTGCCAGGGATTCTGCCGCTTGCTCACTTACTACCCTTCCATGGTTGGCGGTATTACCAGGCCCCCCGCATTCCCACCTATCTTTTACGGCACGCCAGACCATCATGATTCTTTCTTCTATAAATCGTATGGCGTCACTAATTGACCCCAAAGGCCCTCTATTGCCGATAACTGACCATCCCAATTTCCCCCCGGCCCGGTCGACCGGTTCTTTCCTCACAGGCTTGCGGAACAGCCCGCTCAGGTTCTGTCATGTCCTTTCGGGTTCCATATTGAAGCCCCTATCTCAGGTACTAGATACTCCGACCCCCTCCGCCCGTGGATCTTTTGAGTATATGCAGCTTCATCATTTCTACTCCTCTTTGGCCAAGACCCATGACCTATCCCGTGACCTAACGGACTTTGAAAAAATGTGCCTTTTCCCTTCGGCGGTCCTGCGTCCTGTTTCCTCTATTTATAAGCTACTTTTATGCCGTCGTTCCTTGCGCCCTCCTCCGTATTGCCAGGCTTGGGAACGCGACTTAGGGAGACAGTATACCCCTGCTCAATGGAACAAATGCTTCCTGTTATTTCACAAATCCACAATTTCTACCAAAGCTCAAGAAACGAGTTATAAAATTGTCTCCAGGTGGTACAGGGTACCAGTGCTGCTCCACCGATGGTTCCCGACGGTATCGGATCGTTGCTGGAGATGCCTTATGGAGGAGTGCACAATGCTCCATATCTGGTGGCACTGTAATGTGCTGCGCCCTTTCTGGGATTTTATACACAAAACAATCACTGAGGTCACTGGGGTCCCCATACAGAACTCCCCAGAGTCCTTTCTGCTATTTGATAGCATCCTAAATGTCCCAGCTTAAGGCGAAAGGCGGTGATTCCCAGACACTGGAAATCCACCTCTCCCCCCTCTCTTGAGGAGTGGTTTGAGGAAATTACTCTTTACCAGAGTTTTGAAGACCTTATAAGTGTGACACCCTCTGATGTATCCCGATTCTTGAGGACCTGGGGCCCTTGGGATGAATTCCGCGCCACGTCCTCGTTTCGTGACGCCATGCTTTAGATATTCCTTGCTATACTGCAGTCTCCCCCCCCCACTCTCCCTTCCTTCCCTCCCCCCCTCCCCGCTGTCTTGTATTCGTTTGACTACTGTGTCTGTTGTCTCTTCTTCTTTGTGTCCACTTGGATATCAATAGTCACATGACTATACATTTGTTATGCTATGCTATTTGTACTTTTGAGAACTGTCTCTCATGCAAATTTTTATACTGCACTCTTTGTATTATTCTTGTAACTGACATTGATCGGTGTTGTTCTGCTAATATTGAAAAATCTTTTTTAAAACGTTAATTTGAAAAAAATAAAAAAAATAAAGTGAATATACAGTATTATGTAGATTCATTACACATAGAGTGATCTATGTCAAGTGTTCATTTCTTTTGTTAATGATTATGGCTTACAGCTAATGAAACTCCAGAATTCAGTATCTCAGAAAATTAGAATATTGCGAAAAGTTCAATATTGTAGACTCATTGAGTCACACCCTAATCAGCTAATCAACACAAAACACCTGTAAAGGTTTCCTAAGCTTTTAAATGGTCCCTCAGTCTGGTTCTGTAGGCTACATAATCATGGGGAAGACTGCTAACTTGACAGCGACTGGAGTCAGTGCTTCAAGAGCCACCACACACTGACATATCCAGGACTTGGCCTACAACTGTCACATTCCATGTCAAGTCAATCTTGACCCAGGGACAATGTCAGAAGCGTCTTACATGGCTAAGGAGAAAAACTACTGGACGGTTGCTCAGTGGTTCAAAGTCCTGTTCTCTTTGGAAATCAAGGTTCCAGAGTCTGGAGGAAGAATGAAGAGGCACACAATCCAAGTTGATTGAGGTTCAGTATAAAGTTTTCATAGTCAGTGACGGTTTACTTCATGCTTACCACTGCTGACAAGCTTTATGGAGATGCTAACTTCATTTTCCAGCAGGACTTGGCACCTGCCCACACTGCCAAAACTACCAATACTTGGTTTTAAAAAAACGTTATCACTATGCTTGACTGTCCAGCAAACGGGCCTGACCTAAAACCCATAATGAATCTATGGGGTATTGTCAAGAGCAAGATAAGAAACACCACACCCAACAATGCAGATGAGCTGAAGGCCGGTATCAAAGCAACCTGGGTTCCATAACACCTCAGCAGTGCCACAGGATAATTGCCTCGGTGCCACACTGCATTGATGCAGTACTTCATGTAAAAGGAGGCCTGATCAAGTATTGAGTGCATATACTGCACATACCTTTCAGTAGGTCAACATTTCTGTATTAAAAATCATTTTTTTAATTGGTCATATAATCACATTTTCTGAAATACTGACTTGTGGGTTTTCATTAGCTATAAGCCATAATCATCAACATTAACACTTGAAATAGATCACTCTGTGTGTAATGAATCTACACTGAACAAAAATATAAACGCAACACTTTTGATTTTGCTCCCATTTTGCATGAGCTGAACTCAAAGATCGGAAAATTTTTCTACATACACAAAAGACTCATTACTATCAAATATTGTTCACAAATCTGTCTAAATCTGTGTTAGTTAGCACTTCTCCTTTGCCGAGATAATACATTCCACCTCACAGGTGTGGCATATCAAGGTGCTGATTAGACAGCATGAATATTGCACAGGTGTGCCTTAGACTTCCCACAATAAAATGACACTCTGAAATGTGCAGTTTGATCACACAGCACAATGCCACAGATGTCGCAACGTTTGAGGGAGCGTGCCTATTTAAATTTGAGGTGGCTAGAGTGGAGTTTCAATGAATGTCAATGGGTGGCAGTTCACAAATCATGTCCTGATTTTTCAGCTCACACTCTAGATTTTGTCACTCTGCTGGCTGCTCACACACCTGGGTTCCTATGGCAACTCACTCTACAGCAAGGGCAGAGAAGAGCGGTTAAAAACAAACGGTTGCAATCTTCAAACGGATGTAGTTTAAAAAATCCTACAGCGAAGAGCTTTATATTGTGAGAATAACAAGACCTAGACCTACATTTTGATGCATAGTTTGTCTCTGAAATATTAAAAATGAAGGCACAGTCGCAGTTTAGAAATTGCCCTTCAAATTTGAGGTGGCTAGAGTGGAGTTTCAATAAATGTCAATGGGCGGCATGAGTTGCAAACAAATGATCATATTGTGAAACCTATCAGGACTATGGCTTAGCCGTGGACATTTTTAGTGGCAGCAGGGATAGCTGATTGTTCTGTTATAAGATTTGTGTAGGTGGGCTTAAAAATGAGGAGTGATGGCAGTTTAGAAATCATGTCCTGATTTTTCAGCTCACACTCTAGCTTTTGTCAGATCCCACTCTAGTTTTGAACATTCCGCCATTCATTTCTATGGGACCAATTTTGGTACAAAAACGCTGATGTTTTGTGAACCATTGGGCGAAACGTTCTACAAAGTAATAGCACACCAATCGGGAACAATCCGCATGTTTCGGTATATTACTGTCTATGTAGTGTAAAAGGAGGAGTTAAGGTGGTAAATTTGGCTATAATAATAAGAATATATATGTGAGATAACAGTAAGTGGTCTTGCCATGCAAGAACACTTAATAAAAGACAGTACAGGAAGCAATAAATCAAGGGACAAAAGTTCAGTGGTAGGAACTAGGACATTAGGATCGGAGAAAACCAGGAGAGATTTGAGAAACAGTGCCTGCACAAATAGTTAGTGACCATCCCTCTTGGGGTTTGTAACCGTGCTATTGGTATTCACAGGGGACCCAACTGTTACCCAATCTGCGGTTGCTGTGTGCAAGCAGGTTGGAGAACGGTCTGCAGCTACTTGTGTGAGCGACTGGGGCTGGTTGGCAGAACTTTATGTGAGCAACCAGTAAGGCGTGAATCATCGTGTTCGCGTATTGGCTGATGAAGTGGCACCTGTGTCCAGGGGTAGGAACAGCCAAGGGAAGGAGATCCTGATAAACTTCTTCGATGGGAACCAGGCAGTCAAAAAAGGCTCTGAAAGAGGGGCATCCCTCCGGGAGGGAGAGGACTTCAGTGGATATCATTGAGAGATGGGGTGGAGGACAGTCAGTGAGAGATATAAACAGAATTTTTAGGAGGGCAGGTATGCCAAAAGATGGTTGTTTAAATCTGCAAAGATGGAAAAAGTTCCAAAGGAAGAAAAGACTCTGGATAGAAAGGAACGGAATATAGAAGCAAGCAGAACAGTGGAATGAAAAAAGTGAATTAATGGTCAGAAATCCATGAGAAGGTGAGAGGCTGGGAAGCAGAGGCTGTGTGGAAAGCAAAGATTGCATAGAGAGAATGATGGAGAAAGGATAGGAAAGTGTATATTTTACAGAAGGGAAAAGAAAGTGTACATAGTACATTATTATGAGTTTAAAGAGGACGAAAATGCTGCTGCAAGAGCAGCCTCAATGAGTATGATGCCAACAGCACCCACAGTTTTCATAAGCCCATACAGTACAAAATTGGGGTAACCAGTATTGCCATCTTGTAGTTTACCAAAGTCCCCAATGTCTCAAGTCATAGATGATAGATGTACCAAAAGATGTGTTGCTTAGTGCATTGCCTAATCCTCCTCCATATATAAGTGCACCCCCAGCACCTTGTGCTTCAGTGCAAAGACATAATCAAACTCCTCTAGAGAGACCCATGACAATGCAAGGTACATGCTAAAAATGTGTGAGGCATCATTAATAAATACTTCATATTGTGTAAAGTGCATTATGCAACCAGTCCTTGAGGCTATTAAAGTCCTTTCATCAACTTGCCAAGGAAGCCCCCAATAGATAGTTCATCCACTGAGGGAACCACTTTTTATGGGTTCCCTGCAGAAGAAGAGGGATTGAGAGGAATGTTCCCAGTAATAGTGCAAAAAAGTTGTAGAACCAGGAGGGAAGGTTTCCCAAACTAGAGGGTATAGACATTGGTCCCTATCCGATCAGATTACAGATGGAAAGGATCTTCACATTATTTGACACTTACAAAGTAATATGGTCAATTGCAGAGGTGCAGTAGTCCCTGTCCCAGATATTGTTTTGGCAGACATGTGGTTTGATAGAACTATCCCTGATGTTAAAAGAGAACGCCACTACTTTTTGGAATAGTCCTGGTGTGGTTGGCTGCTGACCCACGGAGATCCGAGACATGTGGCACCAAGGAACAAGCAATACACGTGATAACAGGCCAAGGTCAGGGCATGCAGAGTTCATGAAAATTCGTGAAACAATTCAAAGGTCAGTATAGGTGTCACAGAATCAGTAAGATGAATAGGCACAGGTCAAGTACACATGCAGGCAAACAGATTAAAGCTCTTATACAGGCTGTAGCTAGCTAGAGAGATACCTAGCAAGATCACTGACTAAAGGAAATAGGCAGGTAAATATAGGAGCAGCTGATTAGCAATTGGAAACAGCCATGCAGCAGCTCACACAGCAGGAGAAGATTAACCATGATTAGCAGTGCTACAATACAGTGCTACAATGAATACAAGCCTTAATTCACAGACAGGAAGACAGCGCCTGTGCGCTCGCGACATCGGCACCCATGAACCGCCATTGTAACAGTTACCCCCTCCCCCTTATGACCTCTCTTATTTGGTCTGAATCATCAAAATTCTCCAAAGGCTCCCAAGATCTCAACTCTGGTCCAAAGCCTTCAGAAATTATAGAAGAAACAGCAGGAGCAGGAAATCTGGAATACTGGTTGCAAATGGCTGGCTCATCAACTCTCTTCACACCAGTAGAGACCTGTAGTGAGGAAAACTTAGTCTCACATGCAATCTGAAAAAGAATTGTGGCAGAAGAGTCAGCCGCTGGTACTTATAAATCAATGGATTTTCGAATAACACCCCTCTGAAGGTTTACTTTGGCATGTTCAGATTAGGATTGGGTTTCAGGAACGGACAGAGGGTACAGTGGATATAAAAAGTCTACACAACCCTGTTAAAACGTCAGGTTTCTGTGCTGTAAAAAAATGAGACAAAGATAAATAATTTCAGACCTTTTTCCACCTTTAATGTGACCTATAAACTGTACAACTCAATTGAAAAACAAACTGAAATCATTTAGGTGGAGGGAAGAAAACAAAAAAAACCTAAAATAATGTGGTTGCATAAGTGTGCACACCCTCTTATAACTGGGGATGTAGCTGTGTTTAGAATTAAGCAATCACATTCAAAATCATGTTAAATAGGAGTCAGCATACACCTGCCATAATTTAAAGTGCCTCTGATTAACCCCAAATAAAGTTCAGCTGCTCTAGTTGGTCTTTCCTGAAATTTTCTTAGTCGCATCCCACAGCAAAAGCCATGGTCCACAGAGAGCTGCCAAAGCATCAGAGGGATCTCATTGTTAAAAGGTATCAGTCAGGAGAAGGGTACAAAAGAATTTCCAAGGCATTAGATATACCATGGAACACAGTGAAGACAGTCATCATCAAGTGGAGAAAATATGTCACAACAGTGACATTACCAAGAACTGGACATCCCTTCAAAATTGATGAAAAGACGAGAAGAAAACTGGTCTGGGAGGCTATCAAGAGGCCTACAGCAACATTAAAGGAGCTGCAGGAATATCTGGCAAGTACTGGCTGTGTGGTATATGTGACAACAATCTCTCGTATTCTTCATATGTCTGGGCTATGGAGTAGAGTGGCAAGACAAAAGCCTTTTCTTACGAAGAAAAACATCCAAGCCAGGCTACATTTTGCAAAAACACATCTGAATTCTACCAAAAGCATGTGGGAAAAGGTGTTATGGTCTAATGAAACAAAGGTTGAACTTTTTGGCCATAATTCCAAAAGATATGTTTGGCACAAAAACAACACTGCACATCATCAAAAGAACCCCATCCCCACAGTGAAGCATGGTGGTGGCAGCATCATGCCAAGGGGCTGTTTTTCTTCAGCTGGAACTGGGGCCTTAGTTTAGCTAGAGGGAATTATGAACAGTTCCAAATACCAGTCAATATTGGCACAAAACCTTCAGGCTTCTGCTAGAAAGGTGAACATGAAGAGGAACTTCATCTTTCAGCATGACAACAAGCCAAAGCATACATCCAAATCAACGAAGGAATGGCTTCACCAGAAGAAGATTAAAGTTTTGGAATGGCCCAGCCAGAGCCCAGACCTGAATCCGATTGAAAATATGTGGGGTGATCTGAAGAGGGCTGTGCACAGGAGATGCCCTCGCAATCTGACAGATTTTGAGTGTTTTTGCAAAGAAGAGTGGGCAAATCTTGCCAAGTCAAAATGTGCCATGCTGATAGACTCATACCCAAAAAGACTGAGTGCTGTGATAAAATCAAAAGGTGCTTCAACAAAGTATTAGTTTAATGGTGTGCACACTTCTGCAACCATATTATTATTTATTTATTTTTCTTACCTCTAGCTAAAAGATTTTAGTTAGTTTTTCAATTGAGTGATACAGTTTATAGGTCACATTAAAGGTGTAAAAAGTTCTGAAATGATTTATCTTTGTCTCATTTTTTTACATCACAGAAACCTGACATTTTAACAGGGGTGTTGTCACGACTGCTATCCCAGCAGCAGTCGTGTCGCACCAGACGGAGGGGAAGGGGGACCCCTATCTACGGATAGGGAATAGAACGGCCACCCCTGACTAACCCTAAGCTGGCACCTGTCTGCCCTGATACCCTAGACGGGGTGTGAACCCGTGCGGCGAGCAGGATCCCTAAACCCTCAGTCACCCTAACAAGACTAGACTGGGCAAAGGCAGATGGGAGCACTAGTCACCATCACTCGTGTCTAGGAGAACAACAGGGGAAGACAGCAACAAACAAACAATCTACAGCAGAGATAGACTTATCCAGTCATGAGCAGAGAAGGTGATCCCAATGACAACAGTCCACGCCAGACAAGAGCTCCACAGCAATACTGTCCAACGATCTCCTTCAAAGGTCAGAATAGCACTGGAAGTAAGGTCTATATCTGGCAATGACTGCAAGTGAAACTGAAACTAATATAGTAGCTGGGAGTGGCAGACAGGACTCACCTGAGAAGGATGCCTACAAACTCCCAGTCAGGACAAAAAGGTTCACAAGGCAAAACCCCGATGACATACCCTGAACCACGGAGCAAACTCACAAGCTATCGCGAGTAGCAAGTCGCTGCGACCTTCTCCTCCCAGACCTGTCTGGATCAGTCATAGTCGTGACAGTACCCCCCTTTCAACGAGGGGCCACCGTACCCTCAAGACCAGGCCTCTCCGGATGGGACCTATGAAAAGCCCGAACGAGTCTGTCCGCTTTTATCTCTGATGCTGGCACCCACATTCTCTCTTCGGAACCATAACCTCTCCAGTGCACCAGGTACTGAAGAGAGCGGCGAACATATCGTGAATCCGCAATCTTTTCTACCTGAAACTCAAAACTGCCATCAACAACCACCGGTGGAGGCGGTAGTGGCAATGGTTCAGGAGGTTCTACATATCTCTTAAGCAGAGATCTGTGGAAAACATTATGGATCCTTAGAGTCTGAGGTAGCTCCAGACGAAAAGTTACCGGGTTAATGATCTTAATTACCCTATAAGGACCAATAAATCTCGGACCTAATTTCCACGAGGGAACCTTCAACTTGATATTTCTGGTAGACAACCACACTAAGTCATTCACCCCAAGGTCCGGACCTTCAGAGCGCTTCTTATCAGCCACACGTTTATATCTACCACCAATTCTCTTCAAACTTTCTTGCACACTCTGCCACACTGAAGAAAGTGAAGACGCAAATCGTTCCTCCTTGGGAATCCCAGACGGGCCCCCCTCACTAAACGTACAAAACTGAGGATGGAAACCATACGCACCAAAAAATGGTGACTTATCGGTGGATTCTTGACGACGATTATTAATGGCAAACTCGGCTAACGGTAAATAAGATGACCATTCTTCCTGATTTTCGGAAACAAAGCATCTCAAATATGTCTCTAGGTTTTGATTGGTACGTTCAGTCTGACCGTTGGACTGTGGATGGAAAGATGAAGAAAACGACAGATGAACCCCTAAACGAGAACAAAAAGCTTTCCAAAATCTAGAAACAAATTGGGTACCACGATCTGAAACAATATCGGAAGGGACCCCGTGAAGCTTCACGATGTGGTCAATAAAAACCTGAGCCAGTGTGTTAGCATTAGGCAATGCGGCAAGAGCAATAAAGTGCACCATTTTACTGAATCTGTCAACAACCACAAGAATAACAGTCTTCCCCGCTGATACTGGTAGATCCGTAATGAAATCCATTGATAGGTGCGTCCAAGGCCTGTTGGGGATGGCCAGAGGTAAAAGACGCCCTGCCGGACGAGTATGATCTACCTTAGAACGAGCACAGGTAGCACATGCAGACACAAAATTCAACACCTCTTGGCGCCACTTAGGCCACCAGAACCGACGAGACACTAACTCAGAGGTTGCCTTACTACCTGGGTGTCCTGCCAGTGTGGAGTTATGGTGTTCTTTTAGTATCTCCAGGCGTAAATCTTCTGGCACAAACAGTTTACCCGGGGGGCAGGAGACCGGGGCGTCCCCCTGAGCTTCCAACACCCTCCCCTCTAAACCTGAGTGTAATGCAGAGATCACCACCCCCTTTTGCAAAATAGGCTCTGGTACATCAACATCACCCCCTCCAGGAAAACTTCGAGACAATGCATCCGCCTTAGTATTTTTTGCCCCCGGGCGATAGGTTATTACAAAATTAAACCTAGTAAAAAATAACGACCACCGAGCCTGTCTAGGCGTGAGACGTTTAGCAGACTCCAGATATAATAAGTTTTTGTGATCAGTAATCACTGTGACGGGATGAACCGCCCCCTCCAAAAAATGACGCCACTCTTCAAAGGCCAACTTAATAGCCAAAAGTTCCCTGTTGCCAATATCATAGTCCCTTTCTGCAGTAGACAATTTCTTCGAAAAGAAAGCACACGGACGCCACTCACCAGGGGACGGGCCTTGAGATAGTACCGCTCCCACCCCCACATCTGATGCGTCAACCTCTACAATAAAAGCAAGCGAGACATCTGGCTGTACGAAAATAGGGGCCGAGGTGAATCTCTCCTTCAGAGATGTAAAGGCAGTTTTGGCTGCATGTGACCATTTGGAAAAATCGGATCCCTTTCGGGTCATGTCCGTCAGTGGTTTGACCACCAAGGAATAGTTCTTTATAAACTTTCTATAAAAATTGGCAAACCCCAGGAAGCGTTGCAATGCCTTCAGGTTCTCAGGCAGATCCCAATCCATAATCGCCCGGACTTTCTCTGGATCCATGCGGAAACCTGAATCTGACAACACATACCCCAGAAATGGCAGTTCTTTTACGGCAAACACACATTTATCTAATTTAGCAAATAATTTGTTGGCCCTTAATATTTGCAGCACTTGTCTCACATGGATCTTATGTGTAACCAGATCCGGAGAATAGACCAGGATGTCATCAAGATATATCACAACAAATCTCCCGATAAGGTGACTAAAAATATTGTTGACAAAATGTTGGAACACCGCAGGCGCATTAGTAAGACCAAATGGCATTACCAGATTTTCATAATGCCCTTTCGGAGTATTAAAAGCCGTCTTCCACTCATCCCCCTCTTTAATGCGAACCAGGTTATAGGCTCCTTTGAGATAAATTTTGGAGAACCATTTAGCACCAGCAACCTGATTAAAGAGGTCGGGAATGAGAGGAAGAGGATAGGGATCTCGGATAGTTATCCGGTTTATTTCCCGGAAATCCAGGCAAGGACACAGGCCCCCATCTTTCTTTTTAACGAAAAAGAACCCTGCAGCCACGGGTGAAGAAGAGGGTCTGATGTGTCCCTTAGCCAAACTCTCCGAAATATAATCTTGCATAGCCTTCCTCTCAAGGCCGGAAAGATTGTATAACCTTGTTTTAGGTAGTTTTGCCCCAGGTAATAGATTAATCGGGCAATCATATGGACGATGAGGTGGTAACCCCTGACAACCCTTCTCAGAGAATACATCCATAAAATCTGACAGAAAGGCAGGTAGAGATGTTACAGAGAGTGTAGAGCACCTACTACTCAAGCAGTTGTCCTTACAATGTTCACTCCACTCCACAATCTCCCCGGCCTGCCAATCCACCACTGGATTGTGAGTCACCATCCAGGGAAGCCCCAACACCATAGGAGCCGGAAGACCGTCCAGGACATAACAAGAGATATGCTCTTTATGGAGGTCCCCTACCTGCAGATGGATATTATGGATGATCTGAGTTAACTCTCTCTGAGTAAGAGGGGAGGAGTCGATGGCAAAAACAGGAATAGTTCTGCGTACCGGTTCCGGAGTAAAACCCAGAGCCTGAGCAAACCGTGAATCCACCAAGTTGACCCCCGCCCCACTGTCCAGAAAGACGGAACAGATCTCAGTCTTATTGCCCGCCTCAACGGTAGCGGACAACAAAAACTGAGACATGCGTATGGAGGAAACGAATACGCCCAGACTGTTATCCTCCGCACAATCTGGGGACTCTAGTTTTCCGGCGGCTCCTTTGTTTGTGGTCTCTTGGGTTCTGAGGGACATAGCTTTACAAAATGACCCCTCCCCCCACAACGAAAACAAACTTCTGACCTACGGCAGACCTTAGGAGGATTCACCCGTCTAGTGGCGCCCCCTATTTGCATTGGTTCGACTGGATCATAACAAACCGATCCCTGCCCTATAGAGGCCTCTGTCAAATTTAGTAGTCTCTCCCTGAGTCGTCTGTCGATTCTTATGGACAGAGACATGGCAGCCTCAAGAGACCCAGGGACCTCGTATACCGCCAGCGCGTCTTTTAATTTTTCAGACAACCCCTGGCAGAACTGACTCCTAAGGGCCGAGTCGTTCCATAATGTATCAGTAGCCCACCTACGGAATTCGGAACAATATAGTTCAGCAGACCGGTTCTCTTGCCGAAGTCTACGTAGCTTAGACTCAGCCAGTGAGACCCTGTCCGGGTCATCATATACGAGACCCAGGGCTTCAAAAAACTCCTCCACTGATCATAAGGCCGGAGAGTCTGATGGTAGGGAGAAAGCCCAAGCCTGCGGATCTCCTTGCAGGAGAGAAATTACAATGTCCACCCGTTGTTCCTCACCTCACAGGATCTAGGGCGTAACCTGAAGAACAATTTACAAGCTTCTCTGAAGGTTACAAATTGGTCTCTCCCTCCTGAGAACCTATCAGGTAAAGCCACTTTTGGCTCAGGAGTACCTTGGTCTCCCGTAGCAACGGTGGAACCCAAGGATTGCTGCTGCTGCATCACAGTTGCTTTTAATCCTGCCACTTCAAGGGATAACCCCTGTAATTGTTTCGCCAAAACCGTAACCGGATCCATAGTGGAACAGAAAAAAAAAATATGAAATGTCACTTTTTTTATTTTTTTTATATATTTTTTAAAGGGCCAGATATACTGTCATGAGCAGAGAAGGTGATCCCAATGACGACAGTCCACACCAGACAAGAGCTCCACAGTAATACCGTCCAACGTTCTCCTTCAAAGGTCAGAATAGCACTGGAAGTAAGGACTATATCTGGCAATGACTGCAAGTAAAACTGAAACTAATATAGTAGCTGGGAGTAGCAGACAGGACTCACCTGAGAAGGATGCCTACAAACTCCCAGTCAGGACAAAAAGGTTCACAAGGCAAAACCCTGATGACATACCCTGGAGCAAACTCACAAGCTATTGCGAGTAGCAAGTCGCTGCGACCTTCTCCTCCCAGACCTGTCTGGATCAGTCATAGTCGTGACAGGTGTGTAGACTTTTTATATCCATTGTGTATATATATATATATATATATATATATATATATAAAATATATATATAGTTTTTTTTTTACTTTTACTTTTTAATAGTTCCCCTAGGGAATTATAGCAGGCGAATCATTAGATTGCATTTCTTATAGACTCTAATGAATTAGCACTGGTGTCTACTAGAATTACACTAAGTTCCTATGGAGCCCAGGAAACTGGCAGGCTCTCCTTAGGAAATAGTGTGTGGCAGCCCTACACCACTCTTGCGTACAGGGGTTCCCGCACACTGCATCTGGCTTCACTGATCCTCACCGAGGGGAGCCAGAGCACGGTCGGGAGCGTATGCTCCCAGTCTTTAACTTCCCAGGTGCCATGGTCATATTTGACGACCATATCCGAGGGGGTTAAATGTACGTTATTGACGTTATCGTCAATCGCATAGATTAGTCTAGGGTGTCTGCTGTTTAAATGCCCGACCTCCAACATAAATTTACACTGGATGGTCAGAAAGGGATTAAGGCTGTTGGATTGTATCTGTAATTGCTTTTTGCCCGACACATCCAAGACACATGCTCTCAGATCACAAGCTCTGCCCAGAATGGCATCTATCAAGCCCAGAGGCTGAAGGACCTGCCAAAATCATGTCCCTGATTGACTCACAAGCTGTCAGCCTCTGAGCCAATCAGTGCAAGCCCCACCTTCAGAGGATCATGTGATTTTTTTTATCTTCATCCTCCCTGGTGTTTACCTGCATTACAGTTTATGGCTATACAAATATAGTATACAATTTATATAGTATATAGTATACAAATATATATAGTATATAGGCTCTGGATCCTTTTTAGCTCAATTCGTCCAAAACTGATTTTTTGGAGAAATTCATAGCGAATTTGATTTGTTCATCTCTAACTTGCATGCAATTTGAAAAATATTTCAATCCAGGTGCTGCTTTGAAAAATTTAGAATATATTTTTGTGCCAAGATCCCTTTAATATACCATCTACAATGATGTGCACTACCGAGTAGCTATCAGCATCGAGAACCAGTAAACCTGGAGAACTGCTGCTGATTAGAACCCATCAGAGACCGCCTTGACAGATTCTGTGCTGTGTCTTCATAACAACAATTCAGCTCCTGTTCACACACAAGCCATTGGCATTCTGACATTTGACCTAATTTGTCCTTACTGCAATCAGCAGAAGCAGCAGCTCCCCGGGGCTTGTGGTCTCTGTGGAAAAGTGCATATCCATTCCAGGGAAACAAAATTGGATATATAGAAATCTAAAATATATTTGAAAAATGGAAAGCAGAGGAAAGTTGACATTCAATAAAGACATCACATTAAAAAAAATATGCATTTAATAACATGTCGCCCTGGAAACAGCAATGGTCCCATGTGGCACCATGTCTGAAGTTAGACCTCTGTATTATACAGTCTTTCATAAATTCGACTGAAATTCAGGGGTAAATTTTGGACTATGGTTGGTTATGATTGTAGTTGGTACTCCGATATAGCTGCATTTTAGCATTCGCAATATTGCCACAACACCTGGACCACCGAGGGTTCCACTGAACAATAGTTACATTACTGTAGAGTTGTAGGATTATCTAAACTTGGTCCAGTAGAACCATGGAAGGTCCAAATATTGGTGCTGTAATAAGGATATTGCCATTTGAATTAAAAGGGCTATTCAGGATTAGTGAATGGCTACTTCCAGAGATTGCAATGTATTAAGTGGTAGATTATAACATAGGAGGATTATGATATAGGTGGATAATTATATAGGTGGTCAGCCGGGTCCTGAGACTCATGTGGGGCATAAAGCACCCATTGCTCAATGTGCCGTTGGTCCCTTTAAGTTGCATGACTGTGTAAACATACAGCTGAAATACTCTAATTCTCAATTCTTATTATACTGTACACTGCCCCTGATCTCTACCATGAGATCAGAAAGAGCAAGATCAGAAAGAGAACTGTGTGGCTGTAAAGCTACAGGCTGCACAGTCCTCTCTATCGCTTGGTTTCAGTTATTGGAAGCAGAACTATCAGAATTCAGCTTCCGGCTAGATCCTGAACAATTCTGGTGCTGGGAGAGTAACTCACTGCACCCAAGCATGAAACACTAACCCTTACACAGCCCCAGAACACCAGGGCTTTGGACATTAACCCATTCTCTGCCCTAGACCACCAGAGACACTGCCATTAACTTTTTCTGCTATACACTACCCGGACTTTCCGAGCATTTCTACGTTCCTTGCTGTATACTACCAGGGATACTGTTATTAAACTTGTTTTGTGCTTCAGACTACCAGTGATGCAGATAATAATGCTTTCCTTCAAGGTTGGTCTCATGATCCTCATCATTGTCTTACACTACTGTGGGGATACTGACATTAACCCTTTCAAACTGCAAAGAAAAAAAGGGGGGTCAGTCAGCACATCCCAATGCGCAGGTGCACGTTGCCGTGGCTGAAAACACAAAGTAAAAAATACAATGCAACAGCACTCTGCAAACCAAATAAAGTACAAAAAAGTATTCTAATGCTATGCTTCTTATGTAAATTAGAAATGCTTGCCCTAGATGACCAGGGTGGTGTAATTAAGGACTCTCTGTCAATAGGCTGGACAAAATAGGGCAGCATACTGCAAAATGCTGGGCTTCCTGACTGAAATCCAATGGATCACTTTGTAGTCAGTGTGGTTGGTCAGGCGCCATATGTCTCATTCATGAATCAAACCTGGCGCTTCCAGTATTATTATTGTTCTGTTCCTGTGATGAATCAGAGCAATGGAAATAAATCTGCAGATGCGAATAAAGCCTAACACTACCTCAGTCCTGGACCACCAGGGACGCAAGCTTTTCTCCCCTGCCAGCGCTGTTCTCCGGTCCTCCTGGCTGCTGACTCATCTTCCTGACTGCAGCAGTGATGCATCAAACACATAGGTCACCATGGAGCCAATCACTAGCCTCAGCAGTACCTGGGTTGTCACTGCTGAAGTAATTAATTGGCTGCAGTGGTGATCTGTGAGCAACAAAGACCACCGCTGCAGCCAGGAAAACAAGCAGAAGTGGGAAAGACCAGAGCACAGCACAGGAAGTGGCAGGGGAGGAAATCATGACTACTTTTGTTATTTTAGACCATTTACAGTGGCTACCCAAGTTTTTATAAAACTCAATCAACTCCTTTAAGTCCTGGCAACCTCTTTAAAGGGGTTATCCCACTTCGCCTTTTCATACTTACCTGCTGCCAGTGCACCGTTCACTTCCTGGATTCTGGCTGGGGGCGGGCTTCATCTTGATTGAAGTATTCTCCCGGACGGGCGGCGCACTGGACTGAACGCGCACGCTGCCGCGCATGCGCCATGGTGACTTATTCCTGGCCAGTATAGTACAGATTCGGCGTGCGCTTCGTGACTCTGTACTATTCTGTCCAGGAAGAAGTCACCATCATGCATGCGCGGTGGCGTGCACATTCAGGACAGCGAGCGGCCCGGCTGGGAGAAAAGAATGAGTCTTCTGCGCAAACGCGGCCACCGGGATTCCGGAGAGCGGTGGCCGTAACCAGGGGAGACCGAATGACAACAATGAGGTAAGTGGGGATGAATTTTATCCTAAACAGTGGGAATTTGTTAATCAAATATATTTACTAAAATGATCACTGTCAAATCATTAACAGAGTTAACAGTAGTCATTATGATGGGATAACCCCTTTAAGACTATCAGCAAACTGAAAATTTGTTTTGCCTGAATTTCATTGATGGGCAAATTCCAATTATGGAGCAGTAGTTTTTTAATATCAAAACAGTAGAGCTGTATTAAAGAATCTCCACCACCGCTGTCTTATACCTTTTAACTTTTCTTTCTTTTTTTATATGTATTATTTGTTCCTCTTTTAACGTTGCCCTATGTGGATGCACAAAATCTCTGCTTACCATACAAAATGACCTAAAATGTCAAGTGGCCAAGGTCACAGGAAGATTCTGTGTGATATTTTACTGCTGGAAGCTGCTAATCCCCAGAAGAAAGAAGAGACGAATGAAATACATAAAACATTGCCCCCGGCACATCCTTGTCTAACAATTTCATTTCCATAAGAGGATGTTTCAATGAACACATCCTAGACAAAGGTGTGTTTCCTCCTTGCACAGTTAGCAAGGTAGAATTCTTGGTTAGATTTAAGCTACTGAATTATGCATGTAATATAATTCAGGTGTCTAAGGAAAATGAAATGTCTTAGCATTTAGGGAACACATATGTTTTTCTGAGGACAATAAACAGAAGAGCCTCTAAATCCAGTTTTGTATTGTTAAATGTTGGCAAAAGAAAAGTGCTTAAAATGTAGAATTTTTTAGTATATTGCTTTTTCCATAAACCAGGCAGAAAGGTAGAAAACTAGAACGTTTGTTACGCAGTGGGTTTGGACCCACTATGTCCCTGAACAAATTTTGCTTGTGGTTACCTCTAAAGGCGGTAACTTAGTAGCCCCTTTGGTTTATCCTTTAACCATTCTAGACTCCGCTGCAGGGGAACCACCAGGCTGCTAATTCTTGAAGTAGTTTCTGTTTAGTGACAGCTGACTCAGGCGGATCAAGAGACGGCAGTGCACCTAAGGAACAGGCTAGAACGTAGTCAGTGGACAGACCGAGGTCAGGGCAGGCAGAGTTTGTTCAATCTGATATACACGCAATAAGTCAGGACAGGCAGCACAAGGTCAGCATGGGAGTCAGGCAGCACAGGGTCAAATCTGCTAAACAGGCATAGGTCAAGCATAGTAAAGCAGGGTGGAATAATAGCACACTTTCGCAGGACAAGACTATAGTTAAGACAAATTGGTCAGCCCAGCACTCGCAACCACTGGATGGGGAGATTTGGCTGCTTGTTGGTCATTTTAGAGCTGGAAAGAGTGTGTGCGTCCTAAGGATACAGGAACCAGCAGACAGAGGTGAGTAAACTGCTGGCCGCGGCCACAGACAACAGGGAGCGAGAGAGACTGATGGTCACGGATTACCAACATTACAACATGGAACCTTCTTGAGATGTTACAGTACCTTGACTGTAGAAATTACTGTCTGCAGTCACTAACTGTGGTAACTACTTTACATGTCCCATGATGCCTTGTCCTTGTATTAGATAGGGGAGATTAAGTTTAGCACAACCATATAAAAACATGGACAGGATGCTGAAGAGGTTCAAATACAGGTCTAAAGCACAGGAAAGGCTGCAGACTGTGTCTGTGCAGCAGCATGCTTGTCACATGCACTGTGTAGATTCTAGCCTACTGCGGGAGTAGACAAGATCATTTTTGGCAAAAACCTAACACCATGGCAACAAAGCAGCCTGGACAAGATACTGTGAAACTCCACAAGGTAGTTTTCATGTATTGTTGAATTGTTGCTATGCAACTGCTATTATCCATTGTGTCTGATATTTTAGATTTTAAAAAAACTCACAAGAGATAGAAGCAACATGAAACTTCAAGAAAAGTGACAATTCCCATAGGAAACTCATCCGCCCTTCTTAATTCATTTTGTATAAATTGCTAGGCATCATGTACCGTAAATAGTAAAGACAAGAAATTGCAGATAGACAGTCATTTATTTCCTAGTTGCAGAAAAGCCTGAACAGCAACCAACAGAAGCGAGTTTAGTATTTAGTGGAAACCTTTTGCTTAGATTTATGTAGTGTTGAGCGCGAATATTCGAATTGCGAATTTTTATCGCGAATATCGCAACTTTGAGAATTCGCGAAGAATAAGAATATTTGCCTCTATATTCGTTAAAACGAAATTTCGTTTCATTTTAAGCTAATAAAATAATAGAAATATAATTTATTAGGCCCAATGCATTTAGAACAACTCACATATTATAAATCACACACAAGCTGTAAGCAAAAGCAGCTAACAGTAGTTTGGATGAGCCAGCTAACCATTACACGAACAGAATTTTTTTACGAATTTAATGGTAGCGAATTTTCGCATACAATATAAGAAAGAGTCAAAATTATATGAGTATTGGGAAGAGCCAGCTAACCATTACACGAACAGAATTTTTTTAGGAATTTAATGGTAGCGAATTTTCGCATACAATATAAGAAAGAGTCAAAATTATATGAGTAACTGAACGCTTTTTACATGTCAAGTGAATTCTCGGCACGGTTGCTTGTCATGGAACATAACCTAGCCTTTGCCTTTGCGAAAAAAAAACGTCTTTACAACATGCGATCCGCACACAAGCTTTAAGCATTAGCAATAAGCATAGTAATACTTGACTGATGAAATGACTCGAAATTTTTCGAAAATAGTGCTATATACGAAAATCAAGAATATAGCACTATATTCGAAAAATACGGCATATTCGTAATATTCTAAAAGACGGAGTTAGGGCTCTTTCACACTTGCGTTGTCCGGATCCGGCGTGTACTCCACTTGCCGGAATTACACTCCGGATCCGGAAAAACGCAAGTGTACTGAAAGCATTTGAAGACGGAACCGTCTTCAAAATGCTTTCAGTGTTACTATGGCAGCCAGGACGCTATTAAAGTCCTGGTTGCCATAGTAGGAGCGGGGAGCGGGGCAGCGGTATACTTACAGTCCGTGCGGCTCCCGGGGCGCTCCGGAATGACGTCAGAGCGCCCCATGCGCATGGATGACGTGTCCAATGCGATCACATGATCCATGCGCTTGGGGCGCCCTGACGTCACTCTGGAGCGCCCCGCGGAGCCGCACGGACGGTAAGTATGCTGCTCCCCCGCTCCCCGCTACACTTTACCATGGCTGCCAGGACTTTAGCGTCCCGGCAGCCATGATAACCATTCAGAAAAAGCTAAATGTCGGCTCCGGCAATGTGCCGAAACGACGTTTAGCTTATGGCCGGATCCGGATCAATGCCTTTCAATGGGCATTAATTCCGGATCCGGCCTTGCGGCAAGTCTTCAGGATTTTGGGCCGGAGCAAAAAGCGCAGCATGCTGCGGTATATTCTCCGGCCAAAAAACGTTCCGTACCGGAACTGAAGACATCCTGATGCATCCTGAACGGATTTCACTCCATTCAGAATGCATTAGGATAAAACTGATCAGGATTCTTCCGGCATAGAGCCCCGACGACGGAACTCTATGCCGGAAGAAAAGAACACAGGTGTGAAAGAGCCGTTAGAGCAATATTACGAATATTCTAAAAGACGAAGTTAGAGCAGTATTAAGAAATTTCGTAAAATACACATATAGATTGTAATTTAGCTAATATAGTTCAGAAGAGGCCCAAAAAATTAGTTAAGAAAAAAAAAAAGGATTATAGCACTATATTAGCTAAATTACAATCTATGTGTATCATACGAAATTTCTTAATATTGCTCTAACTTCGTCTTTTAGAATATTCCGAATATTCTAAAAGACGAAGTTAGAGCAGTATTAAGAAATTTCGTAAAATACACATATTAGCCTAGCCATAGTCATAGGAACGTTGCCTTATACAATTTGTACGAAAAATTTATTCGCATATTATTCGCGAAAAATAAAATAATTACGAATATTCGATTTCGATGAAAATAATGCGAATATTCATTCGAATATTCGCGAAATATCGCGAAATCGAATATGGTACCTCCCGCTCATCACTAGATTTATGGTACTTTGAACCCTCAAGAAGAAATTATTCACTCTTTCTCGCTGAACCCTAAGTTCTAGTGCAGACACCTGGATGACGGACTGGGCAATAATGGGTATGAGCATCTTCTACAAGTAGCTAAAAGGGAATCCACAATCTGTTTTAGGAACAGTGTTGGATCATTGTATCTTGGGCCCACCTGAAGAAATGATTCTGAGGGACACATCCAAGCTCTGATGACTATCTATATGCATGACCAAGATTGTCTGAGTGACATGTTAAAATATTCAATACACTGTGCAGATAATCACATCAAAATCCAAGAAACAGTATCTAAAACGAATGAAAATACAATATCAAAGAATAAAAGGATGTTGATAACTTTTAGAATGTAACGCTAAGACTTCATTGTGATCTGAGAAAAGTTGTGTCCGACCTGCGACCATCACAAGAACTATACAAGAATGCATTTCCTTTTGGCTCGACATATCCCAAAATGTGTGCCGCAAGTTGACCGGCTTTAAAAAAAAATGACATTGCGATACTCTGTAATGACATGTCTATTCTATACGTGCCCCCCCAAGTGGTTGTGATGTGAACTGCAGACTGTCAAAGATTTTGCTAGCACGTTATAATATTGCATTGAATTCGATTTTAATCAAAGTCAAGCAAAGGTTGGGGTGGACACATCTGTTCTTGCAATTGACTATAAATTCTGATGCTTGCATCTCTCATGAAGATCATTTTATTAATGACTAATGGCAATGGCAGACACTTATGGTAAATCATCAGTTTCAGGTAAACTTGAGGTAGGGTTATCTTCTGCTTAACGGATATTCCAGTTGTACAATCTCCTATATACTGTAGATCGGTGGGAGTCCTACCTCTGGGACCCCACAAGGACAAGGACCCCATACCTCTTGGAGCCCACCAAAATGAAAAGAGCAGCAGGTCGAGCATGCACACTGCCGTTCCTGTCATTCCTTTCATCTCTACTGGAGTTCCAGAGACGGCCGGATATGGCTCTCGGTTATTTCTAGAACTCCCACAGAGATAAATGGAGCTGCAGTTTGTATGCCTGACCTGCGGCTACGTTCGTTTTAGGGAGCCCCGAGGAGTACAGGATCCCAGTGATAGAAACCCCACCGATCTAATAGTTATCCCCTGTGCATAAGGCATAACCTGTAACAACAGGAATCCCCATTAAAAGGGCGACATATCATTTAAACAAACTTGTGACATCATAGATTGTCAAAATAATAGGTATATTTTAACCTTTTGCCACCACCTGATGCCTGTCCTTGCCTGTATACGCCTCTATGCTCTTGTTGTCTAGACCTGATATGGAGTAGTGCAGTGTCCTTTTTAAAAGGAGTAGCTGGCACCATCTGTGGTACCTTCAGAGCATAGACGACCACAATCAACCTCAAGGTGGCCAAAATGTTTGCCTGGTTCTCTAGTTTAGCGTCAATACTTCTCTACTATTTGGGGGTACTATATATCCTTGGGGAGAGAGTGCCTTAGTTGGCGTAAGAAGACTTATAGGCTACGGATGCTCAACCTGCGGTCCTCCATCTGTTGTAAAACTACAACTCCCACCATGCCCTGCTGTAAGCTGATAGCTGTAGACTGTCCGGGCATGCTGGGAATTGTAGTTTTTCAGCAGCTGGAGAGCCGCAGGTTGAACAATCCTGTTATAGGCCATACATGCTCCTCTGGAATTCGGGGAAAAAAGGGATGCAAATGAGCTCCTAACAAGCTCTGCCTCTGATGCCACCAGATGTAAGGCAGCTGTCCTAGAAGTCAATGTTTGACCCTTTAAATAGGCCTTGAGACATGACTCAGATATTAAATAAGCTAGCACTTCATCTGCAGACAGCTGTTTCGGGGTGATTGCCCCTCATCAGTGCAGAGCAGAGAGTACTTATGGTGACACATGCATGGTAAGTCAATCACCCCTCCCATGTTCTTCCTCCATCGATTCAGTGAGGTGGACTGAACAAAACAACACACCGCTCAGGGGCATGGTTTAACCCCTTAGGGACGCATGGCGTACCGGTACGTCATGGGTTTAAACCGTGATTGCGGCGAGGGTTTATCGGGACAGGATGCCCGCTGAAATCATTCAGCGGGCATCTTGTCACAATGCCGGGGGTTCATGTGACCCCCTCGCCGCAAACCGCAGGTCAATTCAGACCTACGGTTTGCGGCTTTACCTGCGGTTGCGGGTATCATATTAGGTATCACCGCATCTGTATCGACCGGCTCTATAAACAAATCACATGACCTAACCCCTCAGATGAACACCGTAAAAAATAAAAAATAAAAACTGTGCTAAATAAACTATTTTTTTGTCACCTTACATCACAAAAAGTACATCAAGCGATCAAAAAGGCGTTTGCCCACCAAAATAGTACCAATATAACTGTCACCTCATCCCACAAAAATTGAGCCCCTATCTGAGACAATCGCCCAAAAAATAAAAAAAACTATGGCTCAGAATATGGAGACACTAAACATCATTTATTTTGTTTGAAAAAAGCTGTTATTGTGTAAAACTTACATAAATAAAAAAAAGTATACATATTTGGTATCGCCGCGTTCGAATCGACCGGCTCTATAAAAATATCACATGACCTAACCTCTCAGATGAACACCGTAAAAAAAAAAAAAAAAAAACTGTGCTAAATTAAACATTTTTTGTCACCTTACATCACAAAAAGTGTAATAGCAAGCGATCAAAAAGTCATACGCACCCCAAAATAGTGCCAATAAAACAGTCATCTTATCCTGCAAAAATCATACCCTACCCAAGGTAATCGCCCAAAAACTGAAAAAATTATGGCCCCAGACTATGGAAACACTAAAACATGATTTTTTTTGCTTAAAAAATGAAATCATTGTGTAAAACTTACATAAATAAAAAAAAGTATACATATTAGGTATCGCCGCATCCGTGACAACCTGGTCTATAAAAATATCAAATGATCTAACCTGTCAGATGAATGTTGTAAATAACAAAAAATAAAAACGGTGCCAAAACAGCTATTTCTTGTTATCTTGCCTCACAAAAAGTGTAATATAGAGCAACCAAAAATCATATGTACCCTAAACTAGTACCAACAATACTGCCAATCTATCCCGTAGTTTCTAAAATAGGGCAACTTTTTTGGAGTTTCTACTCTTGGGGTGCATCAGGGGGGCTTCAAATGGGACAAGGTGTCAAAAAAACCAGTCCAGCAAAATCTGCCTTCCAAAAACCATATGGCATTCCTTTCCTTCTGTGCCCTGCCGTGTGCCCGTACAGCGGTTTACGACCACATATGGGGTGTTTCTGTAAACTTCAGAATCAGGGCCATAAATATTGAGTTTTGTTTGGCTGTTAACCCCTGCTTTGTTACTGGGAAAAATGGATTAAAATAGAAAATTGGCCAAAAAATTGAAATTCTGAAATTTCATCTCCATTTGCCAATAACTCTTGTGCAACACCTAAAGGGTTAACGACTATTGTAAAATCTGTTTTGAATACCTTGAGGGGTGTAGTTTCTTATATGGGGACACTTTTATGAAGTTTCTACTCTAGGGTTGCATCAGGGGGGCTTCAAATGGGACATGGTGTAAAAAAAAACATTCCAGCAAAACCTGCCTTCCAAAAACCGTATGGCATTCCTTTCATTCTGTGCCCTGCCGTGTGCCCGTACAGCGGTTTATGACCACATATGGGGTGTTTCTGTAAACTACAGAATCAGGGCCATAAATATTGAGTTTGGTTTGGCTGCTAACCCTTGCTTTGTAACTGGAAAAAAATTATTAAAATGGAAAATCTGCCAAAAAAGTGAAATTTTGAAATTGTATCTCTATTTTCCATTAATTCTTGTGGAACACCTAAAGGGTTAACAAAGTTTGTAAAATCAGTTTTGAATACCTTGAGGGGTGTAGTTTATAGAATAGGGGCATTTTTGGGTGGTTTCTATTATGTAAGCCTCGCAAAGTGACTTCAGACCTGAACTGGTCCCTAAAAATTGGGTTTTTGAAAATTTCTGAAAAAATTTGCTTCTAAACTTCTAAGCCTTGTAACATCCCCCAAAAATAAAATATAATTCCCAAAATGATCCAAACATGAAGTAGACATATGGGGAATGTAAAGTAATAACTATTTTTGGAGGTATTACTATGTATTATAGAAGTAGAGAAATTGAAACTTGAAAATTTGCCATTTTAAAAAAAAATTTGGTAAATTTGGTATTTTTTTTATAAATAAAAATGATTTTTTTTAACTTCATTTTACCAGTGTCATGAAGTACAATATGTGACGAAAAAACAATCTCAGAATGGCCTGGATAAGTCAAAGCGTTTTAAAGTTATCAGCACTTAAAGTGACACTGGTCAGATTTGCAAAAAATGGCCAAGTCCTTAAGGTGAAATAGGGCTGAGTCCTTAACCACCTCAGGACCGCCGAACGCAGGATTGCATCCTGACAGCGGCCCTGTTATTCCTCTTGGACGCGCCGATGCGTCCTCTCGCGAGACGCGAGATTTCCTGCGAACGCGCGCACACAGGAGCGCACGTTCACAGGAACGGGAGGTAAACGAGTACATCTACAGCCTGCCAGCGGCGATCATTCGCTGGCAGGCTGTAGATGCGATTTTTTTAACCCCAAAAAGGTATATTAGACGCTGTTTTGTTAACAGCGTCTAATATACCTGCTACCTGGTCCTCTGGTGGTCCCTTTTGCTTGGATCGACCACCAGAGGACACAGGCAGCTCTGTAAGTAGCACCAAACATCACTACACTACAATACGAAAAACAGAAAGTCAGTCCTGTGTCCCAACACGGACAATTACTTGCGCTGAAGCTGGTCCCGGAATAGTGTGGTAGGTCGCTCACACTTGTTTAGATAAATCACAGGGTTTTGGAACCGCGCTGCTAGAGACTATGTCTCCCGGTCAACAGTGGATAGCAAGAGGGTATAAGCCCCTCTCCTCGACACCCACAGGGTCCGCTCCTGACCTCCTCCTCTGCAGGGATAAAAGGAGATAGGCAGGATAGTGAAGCACCCTCTTGCAATCTTTTTTAAAACGGTTTTATTCTACTCACAAAGGTCAGTAGACAAAAGGCATAAAATATATAAATCAGTCGTCACGTTCCTGCCCGACCCGGGTTTCGCTGCCTTGCTTCTTCAGGGGCGATAACTGCGCATGCTTGCAGTCAAGCTTTTTAAATAGCCCAGCTGGTCTCATTACACAGGCCGGTGTGGTTCCGGACAATATCCCAAAATTCCAGGAACAACATTTACAAATCATACATAATAAAATCACAAACAGTGATCCTCTAATACAATCACATCTAAAACATTAAAATACAGTTGAGAGAGAATTTTCTCTCCCTATTACCAATTCATCTATACATATATACCCTTTCGGGTTACCGCCATTACATATATTCAATGCATATCTTCAGCGTCCTAACAGAAATCACTAATCCACATCATACCATCTATAATCCTAAATCATATCAGATTAAATTGCAATATTGAAGATAATAACACCGTCCCCTGGGCTCCGCCCACTCCTGGGACGTTGTACCTGTATTCTCTACCCACTCTCGGAGTGACATACGGTGTAATCCACCCACTCCTGTAGCGTCAATCAGGTGTTCTCAACCCCGCCTCCACCCCTGACGTCCACGTCACGGGACACCATTGTCCAATGAAACAGTCAGACCAAACTGACATCACTCAAAGGTCCTTAAGAGGCCAGGTAGAGAACAGCCGATTGACACCACCGGTGAGAACACTTCATAATATGTATGGTTAAAGTTCAGCCCAATATTACCAATATCATCCCCTGGGGTCCGCCCACTCTTGGGACGTTGTTCCCTTAATCACCACTAACTCCTGGAGCGTCACTAATGTGTTCTTCACTCACTCCCGAGGTGTCAATCAGGTGTTCTCGACCCCGCCTCCACCAGACGTCCACATCACGAGACACTCTTATCCAATGGAACCGTCAGGCCAAAATGATGTCACTCAAGGTCCTAAAGAGGCCAGGTAGAGACCAGCCGATCGACTCCAACGGTGAGAACACTTTATAATATACACGGTTTTAAATCAAATTCAATGTTCAGTCCATTGGGTTGTAGGGTCCCTAGCTGGTAGATCCACTCTACCTCTTTTTTGTTAATCTGTGCCAGCGAGTTCCCTCCACGCCAGTGCGGCTTAACCGTTTCCACGCCAGCAAATTTTAAACCCTGCAGATTTTTTCCATGCATCAGTTTAAAATGTGCTGATACACTGTGGGTCATCAGGCCTTTCTTGATGTTCCGTAGATGTTCTTGTACCCTAACCTTCAGTTTCCTGACTGTCCTGCCCACGTACTGGAGCCCACAAGGGCACTCCAGTACGTATATGATGCCCTCATTTTCGCATGAGCAATTGTTTCTTATGCGAAATTCAGCCCCATTTTTTTTTACATACTATGTGGTTAATGTTTCTCTGTCGCTCTCTTGAATTCCGATTCTTACAACCCGCACAAAATCCGCACCAGGTGAATTTTCCTCCTTCTTTTTTCACCTTTATATTCACAGGGGGAATGGCGCTATGTACAAGTTTTTCTCTAATACTAGCCGCTTTTTTGAAAATAAAAGAGGGATTCGCCGGTATTATTTTTCCTATTATTGGGTCGCTTTTTAATACTTCCCAATTCTTTTTCACCATTTTCTTGACATTATGGGACATGGAGCAAAACTTGGTCACAAATGAAAACCTATAATCCCTATCCACCTTTTCCACTTTTCCTTTTAGATCTTCCTTTCTTCCCCCTTTCTCTATCTCCACATTCTGTATGCACACGTCTAGATTGGCCTCATCATACCCTCTTTCCACAAATCTGTTTTTTAACACCCCACATTGTGTTCTATAATCACTTACTTCCGTACAATTACGGGCCATCCTCTTGAACTGACCTTTCGGTATGTTCCTGAGCCACGGGCCGTAATGACAGCTCTTCATATCAATGTAGGAATTAACATCTGTTTCTTTAAAGTAAGAACTTGTTAAAAAACGGCCGTCTTCCATCCGGATACACAAATCCAAAAAATTGACACTGGTGTTACTGATCTCCCCCACAAATCGTAAGTTCCAATCATTAATGTTCAGCTGAGAGATAAAGGACTCGAGTCCCTCTTTCCCTCCTTCCCACACTAGGAGACAATCGTCAATATACCTCCTCCAGAAGGTCAGATACCCTCTTTCCACAAAAACAGATTTGTGGAAAGAGGGTATGATGAGGCCAATCTAGACGTGTGCATACAGAATGTGGAGATAGAGAAAGGGGGAAGAAAGGAAGATCTAAAAGGAAAAGTGGAAAAGGTGGATAGGGATTATAGGTTTTCATTTGTGACCAAGTTTTGCTCCATGTCCCATAATGTCAAGAAAATGGTGAAAAAGAATTGGGGAGTATTAAAAAACGACCCAATAATAGGAAAAATAATACCGGCGAATCCCTCTTTTATTTTCAAAAAAGCGGCTAGTATTAGAGAAAAACTTGTACGTAGCGCCATTCCCCCTGTGAATATAAAGGTGAAAAAAGAAGGAGGAAAATTCACCTGGTGCGGATTTTATGCGGGTTGTAAGAATCGGAATTCAAGAGAGCGACAGAGAAACATTAACCACATAGTATGTAAAAAAAATGGGGCTGAATTTCGCATAAGAAACAATTGCTCATGTGAAAATGAGGGCATCATATACGTACTGGAGTGCCCTTGTGGGCTCCAGTACGTGGGCAGGACAGTCAGGAAACTGAAGGTTAGGGTACAAGAACATCTACGGAACATCAAGAAAGGCCTGATGACCCACAGTGTATTAGCACATTTTAAACTGATGCATGGAAAAAATCCGCAGGGTTTAAAATTTGCTGGCGTGGAAACGGTTAAGCCGCACTGGCGTGGAGGGAACTCGCTGGCACAGATTAACAAAAAAGAGGTAGAGTGGATCTACCAGCTAGGGACCCTACAACCCAATGGACTGAACATTGAATTTGATTTAAAACCGTGTATATTATAAAGTGTTCTCACCGTTGGAGTCAATCGGCTGGTCTCTACCTGGCCTCTTTAGGACCTTGAGTGACATCATTTTGGCCTGACGGTTCCATTGGATAAGAGTGTCTCGTGATGTGGACGTCGGGTGGAGGCGGGGTCAAGAACACCTGATTGACACCTCGGGAGTGAGTGAAGAACACATTAGTGACGCTCCAGGAGTTAGTGGTGATTAAGGGAACAACGTCCCAAGAGTGGGCGGACCCCAGGGGATGATATTGGTAATATTGGGCTGAACTTTAACCATACATATTATGAAGTGTTCTCACCGGTGGTGTCGATCGGCTGTTCTCTACCTGGCCTCTTAAGGACCTTTGAGTGATGTCAGTTTGGTCTGACTGTTTCATTGGACAATGGTGTCCCGTGACGTGGATGTCAGGGGTGGAGGCGGGGTTGAGAACACCTGATTGACGCTACAGGAGTGGGTGGATTACACCGTATGTCACTCCGAGAGTGGGTAGAGAATACAGGTACAACGTCCCAGGAGTGGGCGGAGCCCAGGGGACGGTGTTATTATCTTCAATATTGCAATTTAATCTGATATGATTTAGGATTATAGATGGTATGATGTGGATTAGTGATTTCTGTTAGGACGCTGAAGATATGCATTGAATATATGTAATGGCGGTAACCCGAAAGGGTATATATGTATAGATGAATTGGTAATAGGGAGAGAAAATTCTCTCTCAACTGTATTTTAATGTTTTAGATGTGATTGTATTAGAGGATCACTGTTTGTGATTTTATTATGTATGATTTGTAAATGTTGTTCCTGGAATTTTGGGATATTGTCCGGAACCACACCGGCCTGTGTAATGAGACCAGCTGGGCTATTTAAAAAGCTTGACTGCAAGCATGCGCAGTTATCGCCCCTGTAAAAGCAAGGCAGCGAAACCCGGGTCGGGCAGGAACGTGACGACTGATTTATATATTTTGTGCCTTTTGTCTACTGACCTTTGTGAGTAGAATAAAACCGTTTTAAAAAAGATTGCAAGAGGGTGCTTCACTATCCTGCCTATCTCCTTTTATCCCTGCAGAGGAGGAGGTCAGGAGCGGACCCTGTGGGTGTCGAGGAGAGGGGCTTATACCCTCTTGCTATCCACTGTTGACCGGGAGACATAGTCTCTAGCAGCGTATTCCAAAACCCTGTGATCACTACACTACACCCCCCCGTCACTTATTAACCCCTTATTAACCCCTGATCAGCCCATATAGACTCACGGACACTGCGGATCCGCAAAACACGGACACCGGCAATGTGCTTTCCGCATTTTGCGGATCTGCACATTACCAGAACTATATAGAAAATGACTTTTCTTGTCCGCAATTGCGGACAAGAATAGGACGTATTCTATAGGCTCTACAAAAAATGCAGTGTTCGCCCGATCAGGCCTGATCTTGTGCGCACACTTGCGTTCAGTCCGCAAGTTTTTTTCTGATCACTGCAAAAACACCGTAAAATCGCTGCGGCGCTATAAAAAGATCACTTTTGAGGGGCATGGCGAGTTCATAGAAGATTTTTTTTTTTGGCACAAGTTAGCGGAAATAGATTTTTTTTTTGTTTTTTTGTTTTTTCTTACAAAGTCTCATATTCCACAAAAAATAAAATCTCACATGAACTCACCATACCCCTCACGGAATCCAAATGCGTAATTTTTTTTAGACATTTATATTCCAGACTTCTTCTCACGCTTTAGGGCCCCTAAAATGCCAGGGCAGTATAAATATCCCATATGTGACCCCATTTTGGAAAGAAGACACCCCAAGGTATTTCGTGAGGGGCATGGCAAGTTCATGTAAAATTTTATTTTTTGTCACAAATTAGTGGAATATGAGACTTTGTAAGAGAAAAAAAAATAATAATAATAATCATTTTCCGCTAACTTGTGCCAAAAAAAAAATATTCTAGGAACTCGCCATGCCCCTCACGGAATCCAAATGTATTTTTACATATACCCATACTGTGTGTGAGAAATATCTTTGTAAATGACAATTTAAAAAAATAAAATTATACAAAGTTGTCAATTTACAGAGATATTTCTCTCACCCAGCATGGGTATATGTAAGAAGACACCCCAAAACACATTGCTCTACTTCTCCTGAGTACGGCGATACCACATGTGTGACACTTTTTTGCAGCTTAGGTGCGTAAAGGGGCCGAAAGTCCAACGAGTACCTTTAGGCTTTACAGGGTTGCTCACAATTTAGCCCCGCCCAAAATGCCAGAACAGTAAACACACCCCACAAATGACCCCATTTCGGAAAGTAGACACCCCAAGGTATTCGTTGATGGGCATATTGAGTCCATGAAAGATTGAACTTTTAGTCACAAGCTAGCGGAAAGGGAGACTTTGTGAGGAAAAAAAATAAAAAATCAATTTCCGCTAACTTGTGCCCAAAAAAACAAACTTCTATGAACTCGCCATGCCCCTCACGGAATACCTTGGGGTGTCTTCTTTCCAAAATGGGGTCACTTGTGGGGTAGTTATACTGCCCTGGCATTTTAGGGGCCCTAAAATGCCAGGGCAGTATAAATACCCCACAAGTGACCCCATTCTCACGCTTTAGGGCCCCTAAAATGCCAGGGCAGTATAAATACCCCACAAGTGACCCCATTTTGGAAAGAAGACACCCCAAGGTATTCCGTGAGGGATATGGTGAGTTCATGTAAAATTTTATTTTTTGTCACAAGTTAGTGGAATATGAGACTTTGTAAGAAAAAATAAATAAAAAATAAAAAAAAAACATTTTCCGCTAACTTGTGCCAAAAAACAAAATATTCTAGGAACTCACCATGCCCCTCACGGAATACCTTGGGGTGTCTTATTTCCAAAATGGGGTCACTTGTGGGGTTTTTATACTGCCCTGGCATTTTAGGGGACCTAAAGCGTGAGAAGTAATTTGGAATCCAAATGCGTAAAAAATGCCCTGTGAAATCCTAAAGGTGCTCTTTAGAATTTGGGCCCCTTTGCGCACCTAGGCTGCAAAAAAGTGTCACACATGTGGTATCGCCGTACTCAGGAGAAGTTAGGCAATGTGTTTTGGGGTGTATTTTTACATATACCCATGCTGGGTGAGAGAAATATCTCTCTAAAATGACAACTTTGTGGAAAAAAATGGGAAAAGTTAACTTTTAGAGAGATATTTCTCTCACCCAGCATGGGTATATGTAAAAATACACCCCAAAACACATTGCCCTACTTCTTCTGAGTACAGCGATACCACATATGTGACACTTTTTTGCAGCCTAGGTGCCCAAAGGGGCCCAAATTCATAAGAGCACCTTTAGGATTTCGAAGGGCATTTTTTAGGCATTTGGATTCCAGACTTCTTCTCACGCTTAAAATTCCAGGGCAGTATAAATACCCCACAAGTGACCCCATTTTGGAAAGAAGACACCCCAAGGTATTTCGTGATGGGCATAGTGAGTTCATGGAAGTTTTTATGTTTTGTCGCAAGTTAGTGGAATATGAGACTTTGTAAGAAAAAATAAAATAAAATCATCATTTTCCGCTAACTTGTGACAAAAAATAAAAACTTCTATCAACTCACCATGCCCATCAGCGAATACCTTAGGGTGTCTACTTTCTGAAATGGGGTCATTTGTGGGGTTTTTCTACTGTCTGGGCATTGTAGAACCTCAGGAAACATGACAGGTGCTCAGAAAGTCAGAGCTGCTTCGAAATGCGGAAATTCACATTTTTGTACCATAGTTTGTAAACGCTATAACTTTTGCGCAAACCAATAAATATACACTTATTGCATTTTTTTTATCAAAGACATGTAGAACAATAAATTTAGAGAAAAATTTATATAGAAATGTAGTTTTATTTGAAAAATTTTACAACTGAAAGTGAAAAATGTCATTTTTTTTGAAAAATTTGGGTCAATTTTGAATAATATCAAAAAAAGTAAAAATGTCAGCAGCAATGAAATACCACCAAATGAAATCTCTATTAGTGAGAAGAAAAGGAGGTAAAATTCATTTGGGTGGTAAGTTGTATGACCGAGCAATAAACCGTGAAAGTAGTGTAGTGCAGAATTGTAAAAAGTGGTCTGGTCATTAAGGGGGTTTAAGCTAGGGGAGCTGAGGTGGTTAAAGGGCTTCTGTCACCCCCAAAACACTTTTTTTTTTTGGGGGGGGGGGCTTGTTAAAATCCCTATTTAACGACTATTCCCTATATAGGGCTCTTACCTTTGTCTGTGGCTTCTTTTCCTTAAAAATCGATCTTTTAAAATATGCAAATCACTTCATTACCAGCAAGTAGGGCGTCTACTTGCTGGTAGCCGCCGCAAAAAACCGCCCCCTCCTCTAGTTGATTGACAGGGCCAGCGAGAGCTCTCCTCTTCCGGCTGGAAATGTCAGCATTTCAAATCCCACGCCTGTCTTCATTCGGCGCAGGCGCACTGAGAGGAGGACGCTCGCCTCCTCAGCACTCCCCGAAAGAGAAGACGTCATCGGCGCAGGTGCACTGAGGGAGTGCTGAGGAGGCGAGCGTCCTCCTCTCAGTGCGCCTGCGCTGAATGAAGACAGGCGCGGGATTTGAAATGCTGACAGGGCCAGTCGGAGGAGGAGAGCGCTCCCTGGCCCTGTCAATCAACTGAAGGAGGGGGCGGTTTTTTGCGGCGGCTACCAGCAAGTAGACGCCCTACTTGCTGGTAATGAAGTGATTTGCATATTTTAAAAGATCGATTTTTAAGGAAAAGAAGCCACAGACAAAGGTAAGAGCCCTATATAGGGAATAGTCGTTAAATAAGGATTTTAACAAGCCCAAAAAATAAAATGTGTTTTGGGGGTGACAGAAGCCCTTTAAGGGGTTAAATAAATTAAAATGGGAGCTGAATTCTTGCAGATTGCGGGCAAATCTGAATGTTCTCTAGAAGTAACTTATTAGATGCCAGTGGGACTTGAGATATTCATTACATACGTGAGCAAAAAGCTTGAACAACCCTAGAGTCAACATATAAAAATGGCGATGAGTTTGTCATTTTAACTGAAATTTTATATTGATGGCCTATCCTCGGGTTTTTCTGTGTAGATTCTGGCGTCATATTGCTAGGGTCAGCTAACAAGTTTCGATTAGTGGAGGTCAGCTTGCTGTCGCCCCTGCTTTGTCACTTTTAGGGATGCCACATGTTTCGATTATCACTGGGAGTCTCACAGTATAGCAAGATATTTTAGAGGTTATTTTCCCTTTAATTCCTTGTAATGTAGTTGGTTAGTGATGCCTGATACCTGGCCGTGTTCCTGAAGTATGAAGTAGCTGCACATGCGTACTGAACTTTAGATGGGGCGAGGAGGGGGATCTTCTATCATAGTTTAGTAGATTTTCATGCACTCAAGCCGCGTTAAGCCTATGTTTTCCTGAATCTCAGAATTCACGATACTACACCCACCAATACCAAGAATGAAGGTCCGAAGTCTCCTGTTTGAATAGAGCGATGATTATGCCTATCTGCTTCCGCTGCTTTCGTTTTCTTTGAGACTGATGGGAACACTTGTCAATAGTCAGCAGGCCATAGACTTGAAAGGAGCGGCAGCATGAGTGCGTGACGACCACTGAAATGAGGGGACCACCGGAGATCAAACAGCACGATTAGATAATAAGTTGGTACGGTGGGATGACCCTTTTAATGGGGAATCATGTGGCCAACCTGGAAGAAGCTGAGCGGAGCTGATTGGAGTTGTAGTGGCACTTGGTGTCATTTTGACCAAGTAGCTGGCAGAGGTTGCAGCAGTTTGCTGACACTGGTGCTGTACCCTAACAACATGACCGATAATGGTGGTAAAGTGCACGGGTGGACTGGGAACTTAAAGTGACCCTGGAGAAAAACCTAAAGTTGTAGATGGGTCCAAATTTACAGAAGGCAAGGCAACACAAGTAGATGGGGCCAATACAGGTTGGCAGGGTCAGCAATACCATAGTGCAGCACAGAATACCATCCCCAAAGAACCAAATACCACAGCGCAGCACAAAATACCTCCCCAGAAGCTGTCCCTCTGTGGTGGCCATCAATAGCTGCCATGTTCTGTCCTCCGCCTCCCCCTCCAATTAAGATATAGAGCAAGTGGCTTACGAAGAGAGATGTGGGCCACAGCACCAAGCCAGACCTACTTTTACATGTTACCTAGACTTCCTCTAAAAATTACCCTCTATAGTGCCCAGAGTAGTATGTACCTAGCCACTGGAAGTGAGGAAGGCTTGGGTGGCCCTGTGGGGCATCGGCCCACTGGGAAAATTCCCTGTAGGGTCTATGGCCAGACCATCCCTGGTAAGGTGTGACCATTGTTTCAGGTAATTTTTCTGAATAAGTTGCCGTGTGGTGTAAATAAGGCCAAAATAAGACTATTCCTGGCCATTATATAACTTGTATCTGACATTTTTAGCTATTTTCCCTTCTACAATCAAATTTTTCTTGGAGTTAGTGGGAGGAGACTAGCTGGGATCATGTATGCCCATACCCTACACATGGAGTGCTTCATAATGCTCTCTAGAATATCTTTAGAAGCAGCAGTAATGGGTGACATTGTAAAGCAGTACTGAGCAGTTTAGTTAGTGAAGTTAGACAGTAAACCAGCAACAGCCTCTCTGTTAGTCACCCTGCTTCTGCCTGTCTGCAGCAGTCCTTCCCGTCTCCTTTTACTCCTGCCCCTCCCCTCTCCATAGATTTCTATGTAATCTGATCCTTCGGTGAGCAGGCAGCCCATCTTCACTAAAGATGGATCTGAGCCAGTGAACTGAAAGTTAGTGAAGAGGAGGGGCAGCAGGAGTGGAGTCTGATAAAAGAAGAATGAAGCATCTTTCTCTGATAAGATATATTACAAGGTTTCCTATATTCGCCTGTACAATTCATTTATGGAAAAACCCAAACATTTATTCTTTGATTTGCCATTAAAGATGTAACGGCCGTCCAACAGTACTCAAAAATAAAAAAAAATAATAAAGTGTTCAATAAAAAACTGTGCTACATCTGTAAATGTTTTCAGATGCAGCAATAATGACTGAAAGTGCTAAAGGGAAAGATGAAGAGGATGGTCAGCAAATCATAACATGTAGGTGAGATACCTCAAGACCCAAACAGACGAAGGGACATGATGGAAAAGCACAATTTATATGGTTTGGAGGAGCCAAACTAACCACATGGAATAAATAATAATAATTTTAAAAAAATTCCATAACTTGAAACAGATACTTCAAAATGGATTAGTTATAGTGCCTGTCATTTCATATTTTTATCTAATACAGGTCCAAAATCTCCTTGCTTCCCTTCACATATAGACAAATGATAAAACTCTACTAACCTACAGTCACCACTAGAGGGAGCTTACTGCATACTGATTATACACTGGACACCCCAATAACGCAATATTCAGTGATCTCCCTCTAGTGGTGACTGTAGGCAGCTAGAATATTATCAGCTCAGTATCCAAAAAAAAAAAAAAAGAACAACAACTTTAACTACAATAAAAATACTGCATATCCAAAATAAGAGCCCAGAATTTTCAATCTCTTTAGTTTTAAACACTTGTAAGCATGTCATTCTTGATTTGATAGAAAAATCACCTGACACTACTTTATCTCACCCACCAATAGCATTTTTAGTTACTAGGTTACACCGAGAAAATGTATTTGTCTACGACTGTGGAGTAAATGAGGTACGCACCTTCCTGAGGCCTGAACTCTTCAGCTCCAACACATCCATTGTGTAGTTCACTCTTCGACCATAGTGATCAAATTGTACATTTCCAGTTAAACCCTGTATTCGCACCTTTGAATAAAAAACATATATCGATATAAATATCGGCCGGATAAATATAGTCCAAAGTCATTAGTTGTGCTGACATGTAAAACAATCCAGAAAACATCTTTTCTCATGATTCTTGTGCCGTTCCTCTATTATTCCTATCACAAAATATCAGACAATCTATACAGATGGCACTAATGGTATGGGCAAATGTGAACAGACGGTGGCCAGTGACTGCAGGATCTTAAAGGTAATACCTTGGTTTTACTCTAGGGCTAGGGCTACACGACGACATGTGTAGCGCGACATGCGACACGCTGCCAAAAAAATCTATCCAAGATGGATTTTTCTGCGACTGTTGCGTCGCAGTCGCAGTGCGACACCATAGACTATCATTATAAAAATTGTTGCGCGACATCAATGTCGCGCAACACAAGTTGCAATGTAGTTATGCCCTATGTGATAAGTCGCGTGTCACACGCCGTCGTGTAGCCCTAGCCTAAATCTCACGCGGCCACCGTCTGTCAACGGGGCTCCGGCCAAACATGGACGCTGCAACGTCTGCCTGTGTTTAAAGGGGTTGTCTGACATCATTGTAAATTCTACCAATGTCTCTGAATGCAGTCACAAAAAAAAAAAAACACTTACCCCTTTTTCTGGTGCCATTTTTCTGCCTCGTCAGTCTGGTCCTATGTTAGCAATAGGCTTGCACTAGAATCTTCACTCATAGAGGCAGAGGACTGATATGGGGCCTGTGATGTAAAGGAGCCTGACACTAAACTGCTTGCTATTTGCTATTTGCAGTGGCCACTAGGGGGAGCTCGCAACATACAGATTTATGCAGCTTCTAAATTAATACTAGTTGTATACGTTAATATGCAGGAAGCTCCCCCTAGTGGTGACTGGATTCAGTCATAATTGTATAATTTATTCTGTAAAACCGAGGCTCCCCTGTGTGCAGATATATTATCGGCAGATAACTATGGACCTAATAATACACTGATGGACATTCATTTTAATAAAAGTTCAGTCTTTTAGGAGAGCTCTCAATGGGGATGTGGGTGCCTATGATTTTCTCATGATATAAAATAAAATATGACTAGTTCAAACACCAGAACAAACCAAATGCCTTAGGATCGGGCAGGATTGGACTATCCCGTGCGCTCCCCCGGCTGGGGGATGTAGAATGTAGCAGTAACAACAAGGCCTGTGCAATGACTTCTACAATACCGACATATGCATGCTATAAATGTATCTCTGATTATTACTCAGGGTTGCTGTATTCAGGAGGGGGGCGCTCTCCTCCCCGCTGGGAGCAATCAGCCTGTCAGTCACTGCAGATAGAAGAGGGGGGAGACAGGTGCTGCGTTCCCCGCTTGAATGCAGCAAACTCATGGCTGCTCCAACTAAGCAAAGTGGCGATTTAACTAAATGGAGCCATATCCGTAATAGCGTATGCTTCCTTTACCTAGGGTGGAATATACAGGTGACTGGTCCCCTTCAAATGATCATATTCTGGATGCATAATGACAAACACAGGTCCCATTACAATTCTGATGATTTTATTCTTAGAGCTCTATGTTGTGCCATTCCTCTGTTATTCCTCCTAGAAATGTATGAGTAAATTGAAGACTGAGAGCTACCATTCCCCCTGTCAAAGGAGCGTGTCCCGGCACAATCTGATCTCGTCAGCACTGATTGGACAGCGACACATACTGTAGGGACAATGGTAACACCTGAATGTCAAGTCCTTCATACATTTTAGGGGGAATAACAGAGGAACAGCACAAAGCAGAGTTCTAAAAAAATGCTGTGTTGAATACAATTATATACTAAAATAGGACAACGCCTCCAAAACAGAATAATACATTAATTTACAGAGAGCATTCCCTAGTGGCATCAGAAATAGTTTGATCATTTACCGTAACTCAATGTGTTCCCCTGAATGGTTTAGAGGTGGGTTTCTGGGTAATAGGAAGTCTCTGGTATTCTACCAAGCACAGGGCCTGGGAGGTGAAAGGGTTAAAATGGTGAGAGAGCCCGATTCATGAGACAGAGATTCCTCCATTTATGCTCAAGTGTCTCATTAAAAAGCACCTGTGGGCTTTTAAGTCTGACATGCTGCTTGATAGGGATGATCCTGCTGACCACAATGATATCTGTCTTGTGAAAATCGGTTGTGGCATTTCCAAAAAAGATGAACTTTTATTCTTTATGCAAAAGAGGGCTTTGGCGCATTGGGGGTGGGGCCTCTGTGCTCCTCAGCTTTCCCAGTGGTGGCCACGCCCCTTGATGCCCTGAAGCCCTCATCTGCATATAGAATAAAAGTCTCTTTTTTTTTTTTTCCTTGGGAACACCAAAAGAAATGTTCACAAGTCAGTATTCCTGTTTCATAGGGTTGACCCTGCTGACAGGTACTGTATTACAGTTGACTGGTTTCCTGGTGGCTTTAGGCTACTTTCACACTCGCCTTTGGTGCGGATCCGTCATGGATCTGCACAGACGGATCCGTTCAGATAATACATCCATCTGCATCCGTTCAGAACGGATCCGTTTGTATTATCTTTAACATAGCCAAGACGGATGAACACCACTGAAAGTCAATGGAGGACGGATCCGTTTTCTGTTGTGCCAGATCGTGTTAGTGAAAACCCCATTGACTTACATTGTGTGTCAGAACGGATCCGTTTGGCTCAGTTTCATCAGACGGACACCAAAACGGAATGGAGACGGAATGGAGACAAACTGATGCATTCTGAGCGGATCCTTTTCCATTCAGAATGCATTAGGGCAAAACTGATCCGTTTTGGACCGCGTGTGAGAGCCCTGCACGGATACTGATACAAATATGAAAAGAATGTCCAGAGCCTTAAAATTCCCTATGATCCTGAACTCTACAGAGCCACCTGCTGGTTACAGATAGAACTACACAAGGAATGGTTGTCCATATTTCTTGTGTCTAGGGATCACTTTTAATATCGAATACAGGAAAAATGTACATTAAAATACAGAAGTGCAAAAAAAAAAAAACATAAATAAGATTGATCCCCTTTGTAGCGGTTCCTTCAATCCCCGATCATATAAGCAGTGGTCATTACCTGTTTTAAAGTTCTCTCCATATCGATTCCTTGCCCCCAGGGAGCAGCTGGATTGGCGAGACAATCGCCTGCATTTCCTCTTCTTGACAGATCAATTTTCTGTCGTCGCAAGTTACGGAAAGCTTCGGCCATCACCAGAACGCCATCATAAGTCAGTGCAGAGGTGTACTGCAAGAGAGAAATATAACACCGTTTTACGTGGACTCAGAGCGTAGGACGAGCACATAACGCAGAGACATAGTAACATAGTAACGAGTGAGTTTTCTGCTGGGGTGCAACGCGCAAAGTGAACGCATAGCACCCGCGCTGAATCCTGGCCCATTCATTTCAATGTAACACGGGTCCGCAATATACAGTGTGTCCCTGCACAGTCCGCAATATACGGGCTCTGGCTGTTTGTGCACCGCATCATGGATGCGGACCCATTCACTTGAATGGGTCCACAATCCGGAAGGTGCGAAATGGGGGCACGGAACCCCACGTTAGCACTGAGTAGTGCTTCCGTGATGTTTCTCTCTGTGACTCCGCACCCCAAAAAAGTAGAACATGTTCTATTTTTCTGCGGTGCAGACGAATCACGGATGAATAGGTCTGAGGAAACCGCGCAGATGTTGCACGTGCATTGGGGACCGCAAAATGCGCCATTTCCGTCTGAGATTGATTTTTTAAGATGTAAAAAAAAATCCTGCATACAGTACTTTTTTTTCCATCTGAAAAAACGGATCTCAAATGGAAATGGCTTAAACAGATGCAAACTAATGCAACAGCAGGTGGCGCATTGTGCTACTAGCTATGACAGGGTCATATAGTCAAGACACCATCCCATAGTTAGAGAAAGAGGATCTGGCAGAGGAAACACGTGTGTGATAGAAGGCCCTAAAAGTACAGTGGATGTAGGGTCTTTAACCCCTTCCTGACCCAGCGATTTTCCATTTTTTTGTCTTCGTTTTTTTACTTTCTGCCTTCCTGGAGCCATAATCTTTTTATTTTTCCATTCACATAAATGTATAAAGGGCTTTGTATTTTGACGGGACAAGTTGTACTTTCTAATGGCACCATTTAATATTCCATACTATGTAGTGGGAAGCTATCAAAAAATTCCAAATAGTGTGGAAATAAAAATAAAAAAAAAAAATTCTGACCACTCTCGCCGCTCCCTGTTATTGCACCCACTGCGTACAAAGATATGCGCTTCCTGACTAAATAATTTGTCATGAAGCAAACTTTTTAGAAAAATTCGGCGAAGCAACCAAACTGAATTTTCGAACACTTTACAACACTAGTTAGATACTTTAGCGTCGCAGATCCACAATTTTTTATCCTTTCACAGAAATGATCAATGAAATAATTATTTATATAAATAAAACCGCAAAATGGCGTCCTGAGACTTGTCTGCACAGGACGAGCCAGAAAAAAAAGGGTGGAAGCACACATTGTATTTCTTCATATAATGCAGGAGATGATGATGATGTAGACTCGGCCGCGGTGAACCTCTGAGCTGTAGGCTGTAATTTTACCAATTTCTCTCTGTAAGGCGATAACGTACATCCCGTCGCTCCCGGAGCTCCGAGGTCTGCGCTGTAATTGAATATCTGAACTGGGTCAACAATGAATGAGATGATAATACCAGAGCGTGCAGTGTGGCTCCCATCAAAGCGTATTCCTGGTCAGGAAGCACTTGTGGAGGCTCCCTAATAAATAATCAATGGCCTGGGTCAAGCTGAATTCATGACCTCCTGGTATTAAAACCTACGAACCGGCAATTATGAGCCGCCCTGGGAATTCAAAGCAGATGATGAAATGTGAAAGAAAAGACGGCCAGGGATGGAAAAAAAATAAGGAGCTATTTCGTAATTGTGTCTATCCCGGCATGGGCATAACAAGGATCCATGGGGCTCCAGAGCAAAACTCGAAATGGTGCCACACACTACCATGGCTACTAGTGATGAGCAAACTATTCCAAAATTCGAATCGGCTGCTTCGCTGAATTTTACAAAAAATTCGCTTCCTGCCGAATTACTTCATCACGAAGCGCGTTTCTTGGTAAGTAGTGGGTGCAATGACTGGGAACAGCGATTGCGCTGCCTCTCGTCATTGTACCCCTCAGATGCTGCGTTCATAGCTGATCGCGGCATCTGACATTGATATTACAATGTAAAATTTAAAAAAATTAATCTTACTTACCTCATCCATTTCATTGAGACGAGCTGGCGGCTGCCATCTTGATTGAAGATCTGGTGCGAAATCTCGTGCGGCCCATGATGACGTCATCATGTCCACCGCCTTGGTGACGTCATACGTCACCTTGCATGGGATTTCGTGCAAAATCTTCAATCAAGATGAGTATGTTTTTTTAAAAAAATTTTTATGTTTTACGTCCATTCAAGGAAAGATCGATTCAATAAGAAATTCGGCTTCGTGGCTAATAGAATTCTCCCTGAACTATGGATCAAAGTCCACTTTGTGGACTTTAATTCGCTCAACCCTAATGGCTACATTTGGTAGCATGAGTAAGAGATACTTAAGGTTATATTGGTTTTCTTAATGCACACAGTGATGTCTCAATGGTGGGATACTGAGCACAGTGATGTCACAGCATAGCAATAAGGCTCACAGTGATGTCACAGCACAGGCAGAAATGCATCAGTGATGTCACAGCACAGAAATAATACCAAAAGTAATGCATTCTTCACTTACTTACTGCACATTTATTTATTTTATGCACTTATATAGCGCTGACATATTCTGCAGTGCTTTACAGACATTAGCATCGCTCTGTGATGCAGAATACGGTAGTTGCGGGACACAAAAATTGTCACAACTTGTCTGCAACTTGCTATCTTAGGACTGTGATTTGGCTGTGTCGCAGGTCATGCATTGTGCAAAACTTACATTAAAGTCAATGGAGTAAAAGATACGCACAACATGCAACCTGCGGCACAAAATTCAGCATGTCTGGATTTATTGCGGCTGTTGCATCGCAGCTGCAGCATGTTGCACTGCCACACCAATGAAATCTTGCGTGACACATACTGTACCCTAAAACACAGACCCGCTGCCAGTATATTATGGGAATGGTGTTCTATAGATTTAGGACCGGAAACATCTACTACCTTTGGTGGAGTTTCTGATCCTGGATATTCCCGCTGGTCCAACGTCTTCCATCGCTGCATTAATTCAGTTACTATTGGGGTATTGAAATCCACCAGCTGGAATCCTGTTACATTGGCTCCTCCATGCATAAACCTGTCAAGCGAAATGTCCTTAATTCCCTAAACAGAAAAAATAAATTATATTCAGTATTTTTTTTCTTTTTCGTTTGATGTCGGCAACAACCCAAAAAAAAAAAGTACCATATATATTAAAATGACAGAATAAAGCCATCTGCTGTATGCAACTAAAACGCCAACCATTACACAAATCTACAAATAGGAATATAATGCTCTCTAGAGACAGGACCATGGACAAGAGACGTAGCTGTAGCAGGTGCAGAGGTAACAGGCACAACCAACGACTGGTGCCAAGGGGGCCCAAAATGTTTGAACCTGTAACTAGTTTCAAGAAATTCGCTCAAGCATTGTAGTCCTATTGTCTTCTATACACATGCAAGTTTTTAACCTTTCCAGAAGCAGTGTTTTTAACTGTTCTATGTACACTAGTAGTATGTGTGCAAACTTTTCCATTTTTCATGTCTCCAATTAGGGTCTTAGCACTTTTTTTTATTACACCGCATGATTTAATGTGGTTGAGGAAAGAAGATTCTGTAGCCACTTAGAATAATTACTGCAGCAGGGGAGGAGTGTGTTGATCTTACAGGAGGCAGTGACTCATTTACTTAAATGATTGTTAGTGAGGACTGTTAGTGAGGACTATATGACATCTTACAATTGCAGTGTCAAAAGGAGAATGTTGATTTAAGAGGCTGTATCTCATTTACATTGGATGACGATAAAATATCCTGTAACCAATGAGACTGGTTACAGCAGCAGAAGAGGAGTGTGCTGCTCTTGAAGGAGGCAGTGTACTGTACACTTGTGATTAGTGTTAGTGGGAATAGAACTGTATGCAATAGGGGTTGTGTCATGAAATTGGTGGAAAAGAAAACACCCTGTAGGCAAGCAGGTCATGAGGTCAGCAGTGGATGATGTGTGTTATTCTTGACCTCACAGCAGCGTGCTGATCTAGTAGAACACCTCACAGCAGTGTGCTGATCTAGTAGAACACCTCACAGCAGTGTGCTGATCTAGTAGAAGACCTCACTGCAGTGTACTGATCTAGTAGAAGACCTCACTGCAGTGTGCTGATCTAGTAGAAGACCTCACTGCAGTGTGCTGATCTAGTAAAAGACCTCACAGCAGTGTGCTAATTTAGTAGAATACCTCATTGCAGTTTTTTTGATGTAGTAGAAGACCTCACAGCAGTGTGCTGATCTAGTAAAAGACCTCACAGCAGTGTGCTGATCTAGTAGAAGACCTCACTGCAGTGTACTGATCTAGTAGAAGACCTCACTGCAGTGTGCTTATCTAGTAGAAGACCTCACTGCAGTGTGCTAATCTAGTAGAAGACCTCACTGCAGTGTACTGATCTAGTAGAAGACCTCACAGCAGTGTCCTGATTTAGTAGAAGACCTCACTGCAGTGTGCTCATCTAGTAAAAGACCTCACAGCAGTGTGCTAATTTAGTAGAATACCTCATTGCAGTTTTTTGATGTAGTAAAAGACCTCACAGCAGTGTGCTGATCTAGTAGAAGACCTCACTGCAGTGTGCTGATCTAGTAGAACACCTCACAGCAGTGTGCTGATCTAGTAGAAGACCTCACAGCAGTGTGCTGATCTAGTAGAACACCTCACAGCAGTGTGCTCATCTAGTAAAAGACCTCACAGCAGTGTGCTAATTTAGTAGAATACCTCATTGCATTTTTTTGATGTAGTAGAAGACCTCATAGCAGTGTCTTGATCTAGTAGAATACCTCACTGCAGTGTGCTGATCTAGTAGAAGACCTCACTGCAGTGTTTTGATGTAGTAGAAGACCTCACAGCAGTGTGCTGATCTAGTGGAAGACCTCACTGCAGTGTGCTGATCTAGTAGAAGACCTCACTGCAGTTTTTTTATGTAGTAGAAGACCTCACAGTAGTGTCTTGATGTAGTAGAAGACCTCACAGCACTGTGTTGATCTAGTAGAAGACCTCACAGCAGTGTGTTGATCAAGTAGAAGATCTCACAGTAGTGTGTTGATCCAGTGACCTCACAGTTTGGGAATAAACAACCCATAGCCAATCAGATCACAAATGACGACAGCGGCAGTAGATGAGTATGGTGACCTTATGAGAGGCATTGTGATTATGTCCATTGTGATTATGTGAAGTTACACCAAGAAGAATAATGCTGGGACAATGTGACAGGTAACGGTTTTAAATATGAATAGCTGAAGATTTATCAGATAGACATGAGATTGAGGAACCTGTTTCCTTCATCTGGTAGCGCAGCAACCACTACGGTTCCTGCATAGCAGAGCTACACTTCCTTCTGGTTGTTAATCTCTAAATCAGTGGCAGCTTCAGTTTAACCTTTGGGCCAGGCAGGTGAGTAGGCACTGTGTGTGAGTGATTTCTCTATTGACTAAGTGCTGTCTTGGGTATCTTATCTGATGGAACACAATGATCCCATTCCGTCTGAGTCCTGTCTGTGTATCGCTGTCTTTCGGATGGAATTACATTATGCAGGTAGGAGAATGTATGCTCTTAAAGCTGAATTTCTTAAGAGCCATCAGGTTTTGCCAGCACAAATAACGGTTGAAAGTCCAAATTGGATATCTCCAGTAATGTCTCAGCTGATCTAATCACCAGTAGATTAGCTTGTCAGGACAATCCTGCTGCCAAATTCTATACAAGGTAATTGTCTTTGTGAACCCAAGTATCAAGAAAAAGATTTGATTAAATTAATACCTGATGGGATAGTGTATGTGTGTAGAGCTTTCCAACATTCCTTTAAACCCTATACCAGCATATAGCATACTGTGGACATTCATGTATACCCTACACCAACACATAGCATACAAGGGATCAATGGTGGACTTCAACCAAAACACAAACCAAGCAAATGCTCGGGGCCCCAGATAGGAGTGGAAATACCAACTGTGCAGCCAGTTCAGCTTCACAGGGGCCAAGGGTTTCCCAGCTTTAGAGCACTAGAAGAACTACCCAGGCTGCACAGCTAAGCTTAAAGTGGGGCTTAGCTAGCCAACAGGGGTGGAGCTTAGTGGAGCAATCTGGGAGGAGGGACAAGGATAACTTTCCAGAAATGCCAAATCTGCCTCTGCTAGATATTTCTGTGTCTACATAACATGTGGCGAGCCCACCAGTGAAGCCTCATCCCAGGTCATATGCAACCCTGTAGTCACTAACATAACGAGTGACAGGTCTAACCCTGTCACAAGATTGGCCCAAATTTCTTGTGATGTCATCAGTTCCATGATCTCATTGGCTGTGGTATGTTTTAACTCGACTATCTAAATCTTACTGCCAATTTCACACGGAGCTCATTTTTCGCTAATATAAATTAAACACGTTAATGGAGTGGACTGGACGGGTCACTGGCTCCCTCAAAATCTGCTCACCCCTCTACTGCTGCCGTTACCAGTTAATCTGATGTGATGTCAGGACACTGCAGTATCACATTATATGAAGGCCAAAGCATTGCAGCTGGTTCGACACTGTACTGTGTGAAAATGACATAGACCTTGTGTTGGAACACGAGTTGTTTTAGTCACATTAGGACAGGCTTTAAGTGAATACGGCAGAAACTGAAAATAGCCTGTCTCCTAAGGAACCTTGATTTATAAGAAAAGAATCAAAACAAAGAACATTACATTCCACTTGAGGATACTGGATCTGCAATTCAAATTTTTTTTTTTTTTTACAGAATTACCCCCTCCACAGTACATGGAAATAAAGCAATCAAGGTCTCCACAAAAAGTATAATGCTCTAAATATAGCTGGACTTATTATTCTGACAGATCAGCTTTATCATTGCCGGATTTTTAAAATGTACTTCACACTTGTTTAGCAAAAGCGAACATTTGGAATACTAAGCAGAACATTAGCACAAGCCAGTAGATCATTTTTATTAATAATGGGCTACCACACCAACATAAAGCATGGTTCTCATAGTCACCACTAGCGTTGAACGCGAATATACTAATCGTAAATCTTTATTGCGAATATCGGCACTTCGAGAATTCGCAAAAATCTAGAATATAGTGCTATATATTTGGAATTTGCAAATATTCTAGATTTTTTTTTCATCAGTAACCTCACTGCTTCTTGCTTGTGGGCCAATGAGAAGGCTGCAATATCTTTGTCTGAGCTTAGCAACATCCCTAGAAACCGATAGGAAAGTTGCCTATAGCTTACTATACAGTATAAGAACCTCCCCAGCAGCGATTTTCTGCTGCTTTTTTGCAGTTCTGAGAGAGAGAGCAGTGACATTGCTGTGCTCTGTGCTTCCATCTGAGTCATCTAGATCCTTATTTAATTACATTAGATAGTTAGCTCATATATATATATAATACAGATAGTTAGTGGGAGATAGTCAGTGTAGGTTAGATTGATCTATAGTGTAACTGATAGGTTCTGCTCTCCATGCATACATGCTACAGACATAGTGCTGGGATGCAGTGTCGGACTGGGGTACCGAGGGCCCATCAGTTATATTTATTTTGGGGGCCCACGGTACGGATACATTCAAATATAATAAATATTCTAACAAGTTTTTTATATGAACATAAACTGGTTGATGTGCTGTACATTGAATATATGTATGTAGTGCAGTAAATCTAATGTGTTATGTGCCACTTGTGCAGGGGGTGGGAGACTAGGGGCCCACTTTGCTCAGGGGCCCACCGGGGGATTCCACTGTACCCCTGTGGGCCAGTCCGAGCCTGCTGTGATGTCACAACAATCAGTAATACATATCTACTCAGACCTGATAAAATGTGAAGTTGCATGTATTGCGCCAAAAATATGCGCATCATTAGTGCCGATTTGCGCAATCGCGAAAATATTTACGCAATCGCAAATATATTTTCATGAGGTGGCAGACACGTCTGATGGACATTTCAAGTGTTTGGTCTTTGAATACTTTTACGTTGCTCAACCACTCAGTCCACCTCTATGACTGTATTTTATGGCATCTGTAAAGGTTGTCAATTCTCTTCAAATGCACAACTCACAACCATGAAAATGCTGTTTTTCAAGTAAAAATGTTCTATAAATGTCACCTAGTTTAAAGGTTTCGCAGCCAATCAGAGTGACAAAAGATTGCTGCACACTTGGCATTTATACAGTCTTTTATATACAAACTAAAGGACAGTATGTAGGCATGCCTGCCTGGTGTCTATTGTTTCTAGGAGTACTAGATCAACACAGCATATAGCAGGGGTGCACAACCTTTTCTGGTTGGGGGCCACATTGTCAACCTGAACCAATTCCAAGGGACAAAAATAAACTTTAAAGGGGTATAGAATGGTATTGAGGGCCGCATGTGGCCCCCGGGCCGCAGGTTGTGCACCCCTGGCATATAGCAACTGGGTGGGAACTTCCATGAATGTTCAATTTACTTTTAAAAAGGAATGTATAGCAGAAAAAGGATATAGTATTTAAACTAGATTTTTATTATAATATATAATATCATTTTATATATAATTTTTTTTTATTTCAAAAACAGGTAGTAATATTTTTTTTTTAATGATGCAAATATTTATGTAAAAAATCTTGAATTATTCCAGTTTTCACGCTGGCCACTGGAGCAAACTAGGCAACAGGCTGACACTTTCTGTGTGATCTGCAATATGCTTTTCAGCTTTGCTGTGTAGGCTGGGACATGGTCAGCAGAGTAATCTCATTATCATTAGACTGTTTAATGACAAATACGGCTTCAGTTATTTGGTCAGTTAACTAGGCTGCGGGTCATAAACACAGAACAGGTGAATATCTTTCCATTATGTCTTATCTCTGAGTAGGCTTCACTCCTGGTTTTGGCTCACAATAACTGATGAAAATAACTGATCAAATAACTGAAGTGTGAACTCAGCCTAAGTTTTTTATACTTATATGATATATGATCGGACCAAAGGAGGAGCCGATTTGGAGGACCGGACACCGACTGTGACCTAAAGTGGGGACTAGTCCACTTGTTTGTTGACCACCGAGCAATCAATCATGAGCTGTAGGTTACAACTTGATGATCTGGCCCGGCGCCTGAATTGCTGGGCAATATAATTGTGCCCTATTGTGCCACTCCAGCACCCTATGTTACATCTGTTTACCATATTTGATCCAATCGGATAACTGGCACTCCGCTAATATAAGGCTTCCCCTGTATTCATGACGGTATGTAAGTAAATATCTTCTTACTCTTAGGGCGCCGGACTGGACGGGCTCTCTCCTCCTCTCACTATTATCCGTGGGTCCAACTATTAAGTATCATACATTGAGTGACACCGGTGTACCAGAATCGGTGATCTACACCCGTTTCACGGAGCTCGCATTATATTATGGTTCTCCGCTATCTTTATTATTGATTTAATTATTTGTCTTCATTTACCCCCTGATGATCCCACACCGTGGGGGAAACGCGTTAGGGTTTTCTGTTATAATTATTGTATGTATCACACTATCTTAACAGGGTGTGCTTTTAAATTTCTGATGTACTTTGTACCTCTTGATAAGTATTAATATCATTGGGGTTGTACACATAGTTCATCCTTCCGTTTGTTTGTCTGTATGTTCGTTCGGTAGTCTACCACTAGGCAAGTACCCTATCCGTGATCACTACTCTAGGGTGCAGTAGGAGGTGCTAGCCGAGGTTCGAGGACAGGGAGTCCCCACCAGTAGGGGCCGTCCCTGGGCTAAGGTGAAGACTAGGGTGTGAGTTTAGAGAGAGTCTCCCCACCCATTAGTGGCTAGCCTTAGATTATGGTAGTTCTACCGTAGTGATCGATCTGTGTACGTCATTTATGTAAGGTTATCATTAAAACATAATTATGTGTAAGGGTTAATATTATTGCTGGAATTAGTAAGTTTTTTATACTGTAGTACTGTTGGAGACCTTGAAAAGGAAGGATATGGGCATTACACACAAAGATTAGGATCTGTATGCAGCTCCCCTGCCACTCTCTGATCTCTGGTGGCAGAGGACTATATTTTGTAACTTTTTGGTTATTTTATTAGTCTGTTGACATCTTTCTTCCCACTAACTCCCATTTTTGCAGCTGCAATAAAGCGCAAACCTCTTGCCGGGCAGGGTAAATTGTGAATCTCTGCGTAAGTGTAAGAGGAAAAAAAATCTTTCGATACCTTACATTTGCCAGGAGCTAATTTTCCACCAATAAGTAGGCCTTCGACACAGAATCGGTGCACGGTATTTGCATAATGATGATGATAAATGCTCTTTTGATTAGAGTTTAATCAGATGCTTGATGAGCAGAGACCAAATCAATGCGCTATTTTTTCCCCACTGATTTTGCCCCAATTGGAGCAGGAAAATGAAAATAAATAGGCTCTCAGAGCAAATTAATGAACGCAAATACTTACTAGGTTTGCAATAATGTAATGATAGCCTTTCACATGTTTCCCAACACTCACAATCTGCAATGAAAAAAGACACAATATTTTAGGTATACAGTTAGCAACGCTATTAACACAGGAAAAAAATCTAGTGATAACAGGAAAATAAAAATGTACCGTCAAACCGATCCAGTCATGAAAGCAACATTGCTTAATTTATCATTATAGCATAATCCATTTAAGGCCTTGGCAACTGAACTTTCTTGGTAGACAATCTTGCTATTTTCAGATTAAGGATTCATGCACATCTATGTCTAACGGCTTCATGCGGCCTCAAAACTGCTATGGTGCACTACGGTACCTTCTATATGTCTGATTCCATAGAGTGAAAAAATTTGATTCCATAATACAGTGCCAATTTGGCGACACAGGTTCTGCTGTGTGCATTTATTGTATGCATTTATATAGCGCTACTATATTCCTCAGTGCTTTACAGACATTAGCATCCAACTGTCCCCAATGGGGCTCACAATCTAAGTTCCCGATCAGTATGTCTCTGAAATGTGGGAGGAAACCGGAGAACCCAGAGAAAACCCACACAAACACGGGGAGAACATACAAACTTCATGCAGATGATGGACTTGAACCTGGGACCCCAGCACTGCAAGACCCCAGTGCTAACTACTGAGTCACCGTACTGCCGTGTATGACACTTATAACTTTCACGTACCACAATGCAGGCTTTATTGGGTGCCATATGTATACTGGCAATGCTTTATAGTGTAGGCACGTCATCTGATGCATCGTGGCACTTTTTTTTCTGTTGGGTTTGTATAGAATCTAAGAGAATAACCTTGGAATAACTCCACGTGAAATCAGAGGCATGTTGAGGCAAAGGCCCAATACACTAACATAGGAGCCCTATTACAGCTTAGTACAAAGCAGATCTGTAATATGGAGATGGGCACGGTGCCTAATTGTCATTTTCTATTGACAGTAATAACTGGTTCCTTCTGATCTGGAGGTCTATAGATTCTAGATTTAGATCAATGGTGATCAATGCTTGGTTCAGTAACACCATGGGTGTTGTGTTGTGAACATATCACAAGAAGGTTGAAGCTGCTTTGTCAGAGGGTGCAGGACATGCAGAATTTTTCTAAAAGTCCTTGCACACAGTTTTTATATCAATATACTACATAAAATTATCAAAAATGACATAATCCCGAGCCCAGTAGTTCCTCTGTATCGTATATTTCTCAAAGATAGGAAAACGTATGAGACTTGGAAATGTTGCTGCTCTATTAGAATCTGTAAAAGCGGTCCAGTAGTTGTATACGAAGGCAATAAACTGCACGCAAAAATATACTTTGATGTATTTCTGCAGCAGTGATGCAGAGAACACCACCATATCACCTGATATACTATGGGAGGAATTTATCATGTGAAGTCAGTTTTCTTAAAGCCTATGGACACCTCTGACAATTTTTCATCATTGCATTTTACTTATTGTGGGCTAAATATATATATTTTTTTATTTATTAAAAATTTTTCACAGTTTTTGTTCTGAGGCCTTCACTGTGTATCTGCAAAATATTTCTTTCAGCTATACAGTAAATCTGTCATGGGGCTGCTCTGACGTTTCAATTTGAAGCCCTTATCTGTTCTTTTCTGACAGCTCATAAACACTTCTTCTTCTTAGCAGTTTGATAAGTAAAGGGCTTAAAGGGCATCTGTCAGCAGTTCTGTACCTATGGCTGACCTGTTGCATGTGCGCTTGGCAGCAGAAGGCATCTGTTTTGGTCCCATGTTAATATGTGCCTGCATTGCTAATGACAAATCTGATTACAAATGCCCTTTAAATGAGTGTATATAAGCTGTCAGGAGTTCAGAGATAATGTCGACAGATAAAAACATCTCTCTTATGGACTTATAGTAAAGCACAAACAAATTCTGCAGATACACTTAAAGTGAAGGCTGTAGAACAAAACTATTGACATTTTTTTTGCAATAAAGACCAATTTAACAAATGACTTTAGCCCAAAATAAGTAAAGTGCAATGATAAAAAAAGGCTATGAATACCTTTGGGGCATTTTTTTAATCTGTGTTACCATAAGTACTCTAGCCCTCAAAAATTACCATAAAAGCTTTAGTCGGTATTTATATCCATTAAAGTCACAACATGATCCAGCATAGAAGATGCTTACATGTTTCGAACCGCTCTGCACGGGTTCTTACTCATAGCCTGAAGTTCTAATTTATAGTTTCCAATGTTGTTCCCTATGCAGGTAAACAAGATTCAATGTAACCCTTTAACGGGTAATGTAAGGATAGAGCCGAGTTCACGCTATTGACCACTGAATACATAACACATGACCTCACACATTAGAAATTATATACGTAAAATTGTTCTGTACCAATAAATAATTATATGATGAATCAGTTATGAACACCTTTGGGGGCAATTTTTTAATTATTGCATTGTAGTTATTTTGAACAAAAAATATTTTTTTCAATGATTTTTTATTAAAAATGTTCAGCCTCTTTCTAGGTACAGCCTTAAAGGGGTTCTGCAGTTCGTTAAACTTATGATCTATCCTCTGGATAGATCATCAGCATCTGATCGGCAGGGGTCCGACACCCAAGACCCTTGCCGATCAGCTGTTTGAGAAGGCAGCAGCTCTGGCAGTAGTGCCGCGGCCTTCTCGCTGTTTACCACAGGTCCAGTGACGTCATGACTAGTATCAATGGCCTGGGCGGGGCAAAGCTCTGTTCACTTGAATGGAGCTTAGCCCAGCCCAGGCCAGTGATACTAGTCGTGACGTCACTAGGCCTGCGGTAAACAGCGAGAAGGCCGCGGCACTACTGCCAGCGCCGCTGCCTTCTCAAACAGCTGATCGGCAAGGGTCCCGGGTGTCAGACCCCCGCCGATCGGATGCTGATGATCTATCCAGAGGATAGATCATCAGTTTAAAAAAACTGCAGAACCCCTTTAAGATTCTCTAGTAGCAGGCTCTGTGTTTATACTGTTTCCCAGTTCAGCTGATGGCTCCTTATCTCTGATCTCCTGACCTCATAAATACTCATTCTAGCTCAATTATTATCTTACCGATAAGGGATATACATAGCCCCCAGATAACAGCTGACAAAAAAATCTCACACACTCAGAAGTAAGACTGTTCACAGCTAGGCAAAGAGTTAACCCTTTATGGAAAAAGAAAACTACTAAAAATGTTTAATAAAGAGTAAATTGAAAAAACTATTTTAGCCCAAAATGAGTAAAATAGAATCATAAAAAAAATTGCCCCCAAAGGTATTCACAGCCTTTAAATCCTGGGAAGCCTAGTGTCAAAATCCTATCATATTAAAATCAGTTGTCCAGACTAGATAGATTTATGACCTATCTTCAGGATAGGTCATCAATATCCAATTGGTTGTGGTCTGCAACCCAGCACCTCTACTGTTCAGCTGTTTGGGGCAGTAGCAGTGCCAGAAACTATACTGCATATTGAGCACAGCTCCATATATGGTGTAGTTTCGGAATTGGGGTACTGCAGCTGAGCTCAGCTCCCACCGATCTTATATTGATGACCTATAGTGAAGGTAGGTCATCAATATCTGTGGCCTCAACAACCCCTTAAAATCTTTTAATTGTAAAACAATGCATGGGGTATATGTAATTTATTGTGAGCAATGTTGGGTACAACACAATATCTGTCAGGAAATGGGTAGGTGAACACCTTTATGACATTCTACACCCAGGAACTAGGAGTCTTTTTGGAGAATCTAAACATTTTGTACATGAAGATCATATAGCTAAAACAACTTTTAGAATTATCATTATGGAAAAAATTAGCAAACACATTCAAAGGGGCATCGGAGACACAGCTCCAAGGAGTGAAGCACAGATTTTGACTCTTGACACTAGCTGTCTCAGGGATTTAAATTCCAAGACTGGTTTATAACATAGTTATTGATCACAAATTTACATATATTCAACTTCTAATTTGTTGGACATGTGATATTTTTTCGGTGGTTGATAGTGTCAACTTGTCTCTAGCCTTTAAGGTTATGTACACCTTTGGAGACAATTTTTGTTTACAATTGCATTTTACTAATTTTTGGCTAAAAACCATATTTTCAATTAGCCTTTATTAAAAATATTGAACCTTTCTATCTCAAAAGGTTAAAACCCCATTCACACCTCTGCAATCTCGTTCCGCATTTTGCGGAACGGAATTGCGGACCCATTCATTTCTATGGGGCAGCACGATGTGCTGCAATTGGGGACAAGAATAGGCATTTTCTATTAAGTGCCGGCGATGTCCGTGTTTTGCGGATCCGTGGATCCGCAAAACACACACGGACGTGTGAATGGACCCTAACTTTTTTTTTACTATGTGACTGGAACTTTCACTTTGTGCCGATCATCAAAGAAACCTTATCTCTAAACTACTAAGAGGTCATAAACACTTATTTAAGCCGGATTCTTATCAGTAACATAAGAACTGAGCTATAATCAGTGTTTATAAGGTCAGAGAGCAGAGATAAGGAGCCCGTCAGCTCTGCAGATGACGGAAAAGACAGAAACTCCACAGGCTGCTACTAGAGTATCTCAGCTATGTACATAAATAAGGGCTCCATATTTTTAATAAAGACCAATTTAAAAAATGATTTTTAGCTCAAAATGAGTACAATACAATAAATTTAAAAAATTGAGCCTAAAGGTGTACATAGCCTTTAAATTACCCATTAAAGGGTTAGATTGAATTTTGTTTGCATGTAGAGAACTGTGTTGGAATCTTTAAATGGGAACTTCCACTGTGTTTATTCAGGCTATGAGTAATAACCCATGCAGAGCCGTTCGAAATGCGTAAGCATCTTTTATGCTAGATCATGTCATGATTTTAATGTCAATAAATAAAGCCAAAAGCTTTTATGGGAAGAATTTGCTATTGAATGCTGGAATACTTTCCTTTCATCTGACTGACTCACTGCTGATGTGGCGTTCTCTCCTTACACAGTGGCTTCGTAGAGGACCTCAACAGCACAAATGGATTTACCGATGAGCTGGTATTTTTATGATCATTTGTGACTTACCATAATTTGCTACAAATGTATCAAATATGACATGTTTGATAAATTTGGTGCATCTTTGACTGAGGTCCAACGACTGGGGCTCCTGGCAATCACTAGAAGAGGGGACTGTGCTCCACGTTTGAATGCAGAGTGTGCCACTCCATTCAACTACAGTATATGACAGGATTTATTAAAAACAAAGGCAAAAAATGCCCAATATGTCAAATGGTGGATCTGTCTTGGGGGAAGATAAAAAAATTTGGGGGTATTTCGAACACTTTAAATTTCTCAACGTTGTGGTGTAATAGTAATTGTAGAATTTCAATTAATCACGGATTATAAATATTGGGTAAAACACGGTATTATATATGCCTCACAATTAGTGAAGAATGGGACAATAAAAGTATTAAACAGAATTATGCCCTGGAATTAATATAGACTCAATGTGTCAATATCGCTATCACCAATTAAAACACGCATTTGTGGCTACACAAAATAGGGAGTATTTCACTACAACAAAACACGAATTTACAGATTTTTGTCATAAAAACACTACAACAAGGGTGACTATCTCTCAGGTTTATAGGATAATAAGGAAGGGAATGGGAAAATATTAAAGTTTAATAGTGAAAAAAAATGGGCAAAGGACATAGGATTTAATACAATTGAATGGGGCAATATATATAAAAACATTTAAAAAAACAACGATATCTAGCAATTTTAGGATAATTTATTTCAATATCAGTCATAGAATATACCTGACTCCAATATTGCTGAGTAAGATCTATAAAGCGCGGGATCCAAAATGTTGGAGATGTAGAGAAGAGCCCGCTGACTATATCCACATGATATGGACCTGTTCAAGTATGCAATTCTATTGGCTAGAGGTTTTTGGTTTCTTAAGCGTAGAGTCCTTATTATCCCTCCCATTTGAACCAGAAGTGGCCGTTCTAGGGTGTTTTCCACCATTGATTAGGGAAAAAGGAAAAAAAAAGGATATGGATAAGAGGCCTTATGGCGGCAAAAGTGATCATCGCAAGAGAGTGGGAGCAAAGAATGCACCTAGTATTAGGGAATGGAAAAACCTCCTGGTGAGGATGGAGAGATATGAGGAATATGAGACGGGTGCCGAATGAGCATTGCTGCCGTTCGGGGGGGGGGGGGGGGGGGGGGAGCGACGTTTACTGAGATGACCACCATGGGGGGGGGGGGGGAATGGGTGATATTGCTTGGATAGACGGTGGGGGATCTGAGCTCAATGTAATGTGGAACTGAATAGGAAGTCTGTTAGTTTCTTTAAGGATGGATTGTGTATTATATCTGTATTCCACTCTTTGCTTAATGTGATATATAATGCATCATATCCGCTATGTTGGCAGAACCTGCTTTGATGTACTCAGACCCGGCATTGTCAAATTTTCTGGTTGTTTTTAATTGTGTGTTGTAAAGAAAAAAAAAAGAAAAATAAATTTAAATTACAACAAAAAAAAACTACCGTATATGGGACTGCCAGACATAGCCGAGCGAGTAGAAGTGCTCTGCACCTTACAACAGTTCCATACAGGTGATTGGAGCAACAAACACACATGCCTGACTTCTGGTCCAATCACACTTTGAAGCACGGACACCCCATGATCGGCGATGGCCACCGCAGTCGGACCCCTGCTGATCAAACACATCCCCTATTCTGTGGACAAGTTGTCTTAATGAGACAACCCCTACAAATAACACTTGTCAAGGGATTTTGCTACTTTTTTGTCCCCCACCACCCAACTGGGGTGAGATTGTGCTATTGCTGCAACTTTTAAAAAAATATTACAAAAGCGACCAATGTTGAAATCACAGTAAGTTGCACATTTTGTGTGCAAAAATGGCATGCACCAAAATCTATAACTTTTTTAAAGCCAGGAAACGCATCAAGGCTTCGATAAATTCCTCCCTGAATCAGTCTCCTCTATTACTCCCCATATAGTATTCTGGTTTATTGTCTCACTTCTTTCTTAGCCATTACATACTCCGTCCCGACATCTTGCTGGCCATCAATGAATTTTCTAATTGAAAAGTAGGCATGGGAAGACTAAGTTATACACCCAAAGCGTGATGTTGCACTACTAAGTGAGACCATGTGTAGATAATATTAAAAATAATCAGTCACCCTGATTTAGACCATTATCTACAGTAATACATGAATATTTTCCTACTTCCCCCTCATTCCCCCTTCTGTCAGCCCTTAGAGCTGCATTAAAATACATTGTCAGGACTGCTGCGCATCTGCACAATGAGTCCTCTCAATTATGTTAGCACAGCAATCCTAACTGTGTAGTTCAGTGCAGCTTTTAAGGCTAACAGTGGGGGAACGGGGGACAGTAGGAAAAAAAAAATAGTGATCTGGACTCCTTATCTGCAGTACCATGCATGTATTACTGTAGACAGTAGTCCTAAATCGGGGTGACAGATTCCCTTTAATAGTCCCGTATACAAACATACAAGTGCCACTATTCAGGCCTAATAGGGAGTAGATATTTATTTGGGGGGTTAATTGTATCCATAAAAAGTCTCTGTGGCAACACCGCACCTGACAACAAACAGGGAATAAGAAAACCTATTGGGGCAGATTTACTAATCCTGTAGATGGCGTAATCTTAGGCTGTCTAGAGCTACACCAAATTTATCACAGGGGCACAGGCTGGGTGATCAATGTGGTGTAGGAATAGATACTTTTATCTGAATGTTGCATCTTATATCACGCCCCTTTTCTGGTAACCCAACCCCCACCCCCTCTCATTTTGAGATTTGGGGCAGAACATTTTTCTAAACCTAGATGTTCCACTTTCTGGCATAATTTATGCCAAAATCTAGAAAATCTAGGTGTACTCAGACTAATAAATGTAGGCAGTAATGCGACTTCAGGCTTTGGGACTAGAATTTCATATATCAATCCGAGAAAAAATATGTTTCATATATGTAATAGACAGTTAGGGAACTTCAATTCATTTATTACAATGGGGCGGTCATATTTGTGTGAAAATGATTGGGGAGGGGGTTATTAAAGCTTCTATGCCAGTTTTCTGATGTAATAAAGCTGCAAATTTGTGCACAAGGCTTGTCTTGACATTTTTAGCCCTCTTAAAAAGGACCTGTCACAACGAAATACAATGCAATCTGCAGGCAGCATGTTAGAAAGCGGAATAAACGGAGCAGACTGATATATAGTTTTGTGGGAAAATATTCAATAAAACTTGTCATTTATACATTTAAATCTCTATTTCTGAGTTTATTGTTCACAAAGGAGGTGTTTTCAGTAATTGATAGGCTGTCAATGACCGATAACACCTCCCCCTTGTACAACTACCAGTGACAGACATCTATTTTTATATACACACTTATATAGGGAATGCTATCAATCACTGATAACACCTCCCTCATGTACAACTCTCAGTGACTGACAGCTATCTCTGTATATACATTTACACAAAGAATGCTATACACCACTGATAATACCTCCCCATGTACAACTCTCAGTTACTGGCAGCTTTCTCTGTATACACAATTACACAGGGAATGCTATCAACCACTGATAACATCTCCCTGTGTACAACTATCAGTGACTGACAGCTATCTCTGTATACACACTTACACAGAGAAAAATATCAATCACTGATAACACCTCCCCCATGTACAGCTATGAGTGACTGACAGCTATCTGTGTATACACAATTACACAGAGAATGCTATCAATCACTGATAACTCCCCTGTGTACAGCTATTAGTGACTGACAGCCATCTATGTATACACAATTACACAAAGAATGCTATACATCACTGATAATACCTCCCCATGTACAACTCTCAGTGACTGACAGCTATCTCTGTATACACAGTTACACAGGGAATGCTATCAACCACTGATAACACCTTCCTGTGTACAACGATCAGTGACTGACAGCCATCTCTGTATACGCACTTACAGAGAGAAAAATATCAATCACTGATAACACCTCCCCCATGTACAGCTATCAGTGACTGACAGCTATCTGTGTATACACAATTACACAGAGGATGCTATCAATCACTAATAACACCTCCTTGTGTACTACTATCAGTGACTGACAGCTATCTCTGTATACACACTAACACAGAGGATGCTATTAATCACTGATAACTCCCCTGTGTTCAGCTATCAATGACTGACATCTATCTCTGTATACACACTTACACAGGGAATGCTATACATCACTGACAGCGCCTCCCTGTATACAACTATCAGTGACTGACAGCCATCTCTGTATAAACACTTACACAGAGAAAAATATCAATCACTGATAAAACCTCCCCATGTACAGCTATCAGTGACTGACTGCTATCTCTGTATACACAATTACACAGAGGATGCTATCAATCACTGATAACACCTCCCCGTGTACAACTATCAGTGACTGACAGCTATCTCTGTATACACACTTGCACAGAGGATGATATACATCACTGATACATCACTTCTAGTTTGTTTTTAGTTTTAGCTATTTTAGGGGGATATCTGTGTGTGCAGGTGACTATTACTGTGCATAATTATTAGGCAACTTAACAAAAAACAAATATATACCCATTTCAATTATTTATTTTTACCAGTGAAACCAATATAACATCTCTACATTCACAAATATACATTTCTGACATTCAAAAACAAATCAGTGACCAATATAGCCACCTTTCTTTGCAAGGACACTCAAAAGCCTGCCATCCATGGATTCTGTCAGTGTTTTGATCTGTTCACCATCAACATTGCGTGCAGCAGCAACCACAGCCTCCCAGACACTGTTCAGAGAGGTGTACTGTTTTCCCTCCTTGTAAATCTCACATTTGATGATGGACCACAGGTTCTCAATGGGGTTCAGATCAGGTGAACAAGGAGGCCATGTCATTAGATTTTCTTCTTTTATACCCTTTCTTGCCAGCCACGCTGTGGAGTACTTGGACACGTGTGATGGAGCATTGTCCTGCATGAAAATCATGTTTTTCTTGAAGGATGCAGACTTCTTCCTGTACCACTGCTTGAAGAAGGTGTCTTCCAGAAACTGGCAGTAGGACTGGGAGTTGAGCTTGACTCCATCCTCAACCCGAAAAGGCCCCACAAGCTCATCTTTGATGATACCAGCCCAAACCAGTACTCCACCTCCACCTTGCTGGCGTCTGAGTCGGACTGGAGCTCTCTGCCCTTTACCAATCCAGCCATCCATCTGGCCCATCAAGACTCACTCTCATTTCATCAGTCCATAAAACCTTAGAAAAATCAGTCTTGAGATATTTCTTGGCCCAGTCTTGACGTTTCAGCTTGTGCGTCTTGTTCAGTGGTGGTCGTCTTTCAGCCTTTCTTACCTTAGCCATGTCTCTGAGTATTGCACACCTTGTGCTTTTGGGCACTCCAGTGATGTTGCAGCTCTGAAATATGGCCAAACTGGTGGCAAGTGGCATCTTGGCAGCTGCACGCTTGACTTTTCTCAGTTCACGGGCAGTTATTTTGCGCCTTGGTTTTTCCACACGCTTCTTGCGACCCTGTTGACTATTTTGAATGAAGCGCTTGATTGTTCGATGATCACGCATCAGTGCTGCATCCCTCTGCAAGATATCTCACTATTTTTGACTTTTCTGAGCCTGTCAAGTCCTTCTTTTGACCCATTTTGCCAAAGGAAAGGAAGTTGCCTAATAATTATGCACACCTGATATAGGGTGTTGATGTCATTAGACCACACCCCTTCTCATTACAGAGATGCACATCACCTAATATGCTTAATTGGTAGTAGGCTTTCGAGCCTATACAGCTTGGAGTAAGACAACATGCATAAAGAGGATGATGTGGTCAAAATACTCATTTGCCTAATAATTCTGCACGCAGTGTATGTATACACACTTACACAGGGAATTCTATCAACCACTGATAACACTTCCCCCATGTACAACTATCAGGGATCGGATAGGATATAGAGTATGGCCCGGATATCAACAGTGATCCAAATGTGTATCTCACTGCCGGAGCGTGTGTACAGGCAACTATGTGTTCGAAATGCGTCAACTGTTCCCGGGGTGGAGGTTCTATCTCTGTGAGTTATTTTGCTACGATATCAAATAAAGTGCATTGAAGATTTTAAAGTGCTGGATTTTATTCTCTTGATTCATATGAAGGATTTACCTGGTTCCAATCCGTGCACTCAACCACTGTTGTGAAGGTGAGCTGGAGTTTTCTTATACTATATACAGGCAACTATGCTAATGGATAATTAACAATAATAAGAAAAGTATTCTATATTGCATTGAGAATGCGAGGGCCCTTGTGCTCAGTATCATTATGAATTTTATTGTTATATCATTGGTAGAAGATCAGGCATCTCTAACACGACTAGGATTTTGAACTTCTTGCTCAGCCCCTTTTTGTTAACAGGGTACTTAAAGGGTTGTCTGACCCTAATCTCAAATCGTTTTTGCCTGGAGTGCATTTAAGATAAAATCACTGATTACGAATTCTGTGTTCCTGCACTGAGGGTCTTGTTCCTACTGCTTTTGGTCTACTATGGACCAGAAGTGCAATGTTCCATCCATTATCATGTGCAGCACTGCAGCCATTTACTGGTCACAGTGGTCATGTGTCCCCAAGAGATGCCAAGTGGATCTCAGCTGTTTACCTCCCCCTCTTGCTAATTGCTTTTTTCTTTGAAATATGCTTGAAGACAGTCCAGGACAGGATGGACCAGCTCTGCTGAAGTATCAGATTACACATGTCAATACAAGTATAAGGAGAGGAAAGGGGAGGAGTGAGCAGGAGCAGGATTGAGACAGAAGGGACAGACACAATCAAAGAAACTGCTGTAGCTGAATAGGAAGTTTGTACAGTATGTCAGCACAAGGTTATTCACAACCATATAGGTCAGTACTTCTCTGTAATGTCGTCCATGATCCTGGGGCTGCTTCTGATTGAGTAAGAGAAGGTTAGGAAGAAGATTCTCCTCTACTTTCTGTGTGCAGTGGATAGGACTTGACTTTTAGCATGCACTGAATAAAATTGCTAAATAATGCCAGATATAAGTCATATAGTAGCCAGAAATAGTGTTACTATTAATGCACAGTTTTTGGATTAATAGTAACATTAACCATTAAACAAACTCAGGCTGAGAACATTGCAATGCCACTGCCACAGAGGCCCCCTAGAAATGGAAGATGGGTTACTGTAGGTTCTGGTAGACTGAGAGTTGTGGATAGAAGACATGTCCCACAGTCTGTGGCTCTCCATAATTCATTTGCAGCACTTTCAGAGTGCAAGAGCAACATGGAGGATGGCTCAAGCACAGTGGGTGAGAAACAATCATTTCCCATGCCTAAAGTATGCAAGACTGCAGCCAAAGACAAAAAGGAGAAGGTGAGGATTGATAGTAAGTAGATGTTGGTGGGCGATTCCATCATAAGAGGTGTGAAGTTTGAGGAGAATGGTGTTGTGAGATGTCTCCCTGGTGTTACCGCTAGCAGGGACAGACGATGGATCCTTAATATTGTTAGGCAAGCAAAGCAGGAAAGGGAAGGTGATGTTATTGTCCATCTTGGGACAAACGATCTGGCTTGCAATGAGGTTTCAAAGGTGAAAGAAGCTTTTGACACACTTGGAAAGGATATACGGGAGGTTGCATCAACTGTTTCATTCTCTGCAGTTTTGCCTGTGCATAACCTTCAGCATGACAGGAAGATGCGCATTAAGGAATTCAATGTATGGCTTGGTTAATGGTGTCTGAACCAAGGGTTTGGCTTTGTGTCTCATGTTAGCTCTTGTTGGAATGGAAAAGAACTGTACAAGAAAGATGGTTTGCTTTTTTCTCTCAAAGGAACGAATGTCCTCGGTGAACAGTTCCAAGTATTTGCTAAGGAGCATTTAAACTAGGAAAGGGGGGCAAAAGAGTGATAATCCAGCAGTCTAACTGCCCCCCGGAAACAATGCCAGAAGATGCCAGTAGCACAAAGGTTAAGAAATGAAAAGCTCAGATACTTGTCTACAAATGCTCGCAGTTTAGAGAATAAGATCAATGAACTTGAGGCTATAATGGCATCTGAGAATATAGATGTAGTGGCTGTTACTGAGACGTGGTTCAAGGGAAGTAATGACTGGGATATAACAATACCATGGTTCTCTCTATACAGGAAAGACAGAGACGGCAAGAAGGGGGAGGCGTGGCCCTGTATGTGAAAGATAGCATAAAATCTAATTTGATACAAGTTAGCGAGAACAATTTAGAGTCAGTTTGGGTTACCTTGCAGCTTGATAGTCATAAGGTAACTTGTGTAGGTGTGATATATAGACCACCTAGCCAAGTCAAAGAATTAGATGATCTACTAGTTGAGGAAATAGCTAAAATGACATTGAAGGGGGAAGTTATCATTATGGGAGACTTCAATCTTCCTGATGTAAACTGGAAAACCAAAAAAGCTAGTTCTGCCAGGAGTACAGATATTCTAAATTCCCTACTGGGATTATCTCTACAGCAAGTAGTTGAGGAGCCAACCGGGAAGGAGGCCATTTTAGATTTAGTGTTCACAAATGGGAATTTGGTATCTGATATTACTGTAGGGGAAAGCTTGGGATCTAGTGATCACAAGTCAGTGTGGTTTACTATAAGTACAGTGACTGAGTCACACCACACAAAAACAAAAGTTTTAGATTTTAGAAAAACTGACTTTTCTAAAATTAGATTAGTGGTATACGAGTCCCTATCAGATTGGAACAGTTTCATTGGAGTCCAGGAGAAATGGGACTACTTAAAAGTGGCACTATTGAAGGCAACAGAAAATTGCATTAGGCTTGTCAGTAAAAGCAAAAAAAGGAAGAGACCACTGTGGTACTCAGTTGAAGTGGCCAAAATCTTTAAAAACAAGAAGATAGCATTTAGGAATTATAAAAAAAAAAAACGAGGATAGAAACATAGAATGTAAAAAGAACCATTTGGCCCATCTAGTCTGCCCAATATACTGAGTACTATGGATAGCCCCTGGCCCTATCTTATATGAAGGATGGCCTTATGCCTATCCCATGCATGCTTAAACTCCTTCACTGTATTTGCAGCTACCACTTCTGCAGGAAGGCTATTCCATGCATCCACTACTCTCTCAGTAAAGTACTACTTCCTGATATTACTTTTAAACCTTTGCCCCTCTATTTACAAGATTAGGCAGAGAGAGGCCAAACAAGTTATAAGAGCTTCTAAAGCACAGGCAAAAGAGAAATTAGCTCAGTCAGGGAAAAAAGGCGATAAGGCATTCTTCAGATACATAAATGAAAAAAGGAAACTAAAACAAGGAATTACCAAATTAAAAACAAAAGAAGGAAGGTATATGGAAGAAGATAAAGAACTAGCTGACTGCCTCAATGAATACTTCTGTTCAGTTTTTACAAAGGAAAATGAAGGAAAAGGACCTCAGTTAGAAGACTAATGAATCTTTTGATGCATGTGTCTTTACAGAGGAAGAGGTTCTAAGTCAGCTGTCTAAAATTAATACAAATAAGTCACAGGGGCCTGATGGGATACACCCAAAGCTATTAAAAGAGCTCAGCGGTGAAATAGCAAAACCATTAACAGATTTATTTAACCAATCACTGGCAACAGGAGTCGTCCCAGAAGATTGTAAATTAGCAAATGTTGTGCTCATTCACAAGAAAGGTAGTAGGGAGGAATCAGGCAACTATAGGCCAGTAAGCCTGACATCAATAGTGGGGAAATTAATGAAAACCATACTTAAGGAGAGGATTGTGGAACATCTAAAATCCCATGGATTGAAAGATGAAAAACAGCATGGGTTTACTTCAGGGAGATCATGTCAAACTAATCGTATTGATTTTTTTGATTGGGTGACTAAAATAATAGATGGCGGAGGTGCAGTAGACATCGCTTATCTAGACTTTAGTAAGGCTTTTGATACTGTCCCACATAGAAGGCTTATCAATAAATTGCAGTCTTTGGGCTTGGACTCCCATATTGTTGAATGGATTAGGCAGTGGCTGAGGGACAGGCAACAGAGAGTTGTAGTCAATGGAGTATATTCAGACCAAGGTCTTGTTGCCTCGATGGTAAGGTGTGTCTTTTTCCTGATGACACAAAGATTTGTAACAGGGTTGATGTTCCTGGAGGGATACACCAAATGGAAAAGGATTTAGGAAAACTAGAGGAATGGTCAGAAATCTGGCAACTAAAATTTTATGTTGATAAGTGCAAGATAATGCACCTGGGGCGTAAAAACCCAAGAGCAGAATATAAAATCAGTGATACAGTCCTAACCTCAGTATCTGAGGAAAGGGATTTAGGGGTCATTATTTCAGAAGACTAAAAGGTAGGCAGACAATGTCATAGAGCAGCAGGAAATGCTAGCAGAATGCTTGGGTATATAGAGAGAGGAATTACCAGTAGAAAGAGGGAGGTACTCATGCCGCTCTACAGAGCACTAGTGAGACCTCATTTGGAGTATTGTGTTCAGTACTGGAGACCATATCTCCAGAAGGATATTGATACTTTGGAGAGAGTTCAGAGAAGAGCTACTAAACTGGTACATGGATTGTAGGATAAAACTTACCAGGAAAGATTAAAGGACCTTAACATGTATAGCTTTGAAGAAAGACGAGACAGAGGGGATATAAAGGGAATCAACAAGGTAAAAGAGGAGAGAATATTTAAAATAAGAAAAACTGCTACAAGAGGACATAGTTTTAAATTAGAGGGGCAAAGGTTTAACCCCTTAAGCACTTAGGGCGTGAATCCTTAAGGACTCAGGGCGTACCGGTACGTCCTAAGTTTAAATCGAGATTGCGGAGCTGTGGGGGTCAATCCGGACAGGATGCCGGCTGAAGTTATTCAGCCAGCATCCTGTCACAACGCTGGGACCCCCCCCCCCCCCCGTATTGGCGATCGCAGCAAAACGCAGGTCAATTCAGACCTGCGGTTTGCTGCGCTTTTTGCTGATTCTGATCCCCGCGGTCCCTGGCCGCAGGCATCAAACTTCAAAATGCCCCATATACATTTTTTTCCACCCCCCCTGCACCCCTGAATGGTTTTATGGCGGCGGGTGGTGCAGGGGGGTGTTGCAGGGGGGGTGTTGCAGGCGGTGCGGGCGGTGCGGGAGGTGGGCGGTACGGCAGGTGGGATCGCGATCCCCCGCCAGCCTCCCCTTGAATAATCATTGGTGTACAGTGGTATACCAGAGTGTCAGCTCATTGCTGACACTCTGGTATAAACGGCTGACATCTGTGATGCGATGTCAGCCGTTTAACCCTTTCCATACAGCGGTCCGTACGGACCACTGTATGGAAAGAGTTAACAGTAAGATGCGGCTCCCTCCCTCTCCCATCGGGGGGCTGCTGTGCCTTTGCAGCCCCCCGACAGGATGGGGTGACAGAGGGAGGGAGCCCCCGTCCTTACCCTTCCCCGTATGCGAAGTTGTGGCCACAACTGAGCAGACAGGGAAGGTTCCCATTGCAACAGGACGCCTTCTCAGGCATCCTGCTGTCCATGGTGCTGAACAGATCTGTGCTAAAGGCATAGATCTGTTCAGACAAAGTGTAAGTAAAATACAGTACAGTACAATATATATTGTACTGTACTGTATTATACAGACATGAGACCCACTGGATCTTCAAGAACCAAGTGGGTCTGGGTCAAAAAAAAAGTAAAACAAAGTGAAAAAAAAGTAAAAAAACAAAAAACACATTTATCACTGATTAAAAATGAAAAAAATAAAATTCCCTACACATGTTTGGTATCGCCGCGTCCATAACGACCTGATCTATAAAACGGTCATCTTACTTTACCCGACCGGTGAACGCCATAAAAAAAAAACGATGATGAAATTGAAATTTTGCCCTCCTTACTTCCCAAAAAAGGTAATAAAAGTGATCAAAAAAGTCGCATGTACGCCAAAATTGTAACAATCAAACCGTCATCTCATCCCGCAAAAATCATACCCTACCCAAGATAATCGCCCAAAAACTGAAAAAACTATGGCTCTTAGACTATGGAAATACTAAAACATGATTTTTTTTGTTTCAAAAATGAAATCATTGTGTAAAACTTACATAAATAAAAAAAAAAGTATACATATTAGGTATCGCCGCGTCCGTATCGACCAGCTCTATAAAAATATCACATGAGCTAACCCCTCAGATGACCACCGTAAAAAAATAAAAACTGTGTAAAAAAAGCCTTTTTTGTCATCTTACGTCACAAAAAGTGTAATAGCAAGCGATCAAAAAGTGATATGCACCCCAAAATAGTGCCAATCAAACAGTCATCTCATCCCGCAAAAAATAAGACCCTTCTTAAGATAATCGCCCAAAAACTTAAAAAACTATGGCTCTTAGGCTATGGAGACACTAAAACTTTTTTTTGTTTTAAAAATGAAATCATTGTGTAAAACTTACATAAATAAAAAAAAATTATATACATATTAGGTATCGCCGTGTCCGTGACAACCTGCTCTATAAAATTACCACATGATCTAACCTTTCAGATGAATATTGTAAATAACAAAAAAAAAAAACGGTGCCAAAAAAGCCATTTCTTGTTACCTTGCCGCACAAAATGTGTAATATCGAGCAACCAAAAATCATATGTACCCTAAACTAGTACCAACAAAACTGCCACCCTATCCTGTAGTTTCTAAAATGGGGTCACTTTTTTGGAGTTTTTACTCTAGGGGTGCATCAGGGGGGCTTCAAATGGGACATGGTGTCAAAAAAACCAGTCCAGCAAAATCTGCCTTCCAAAAACCGTATGGCATTCCATTCCTTCTGCGCCCTGCCGTGTGCCCGTACAGCAGTTTACGACCACATATGGGGTGTTTATGTAAACTACAGAATCAGGGCCATAAATACTGAGTTTTGTTTGGCTGTTAACCCTTGCTTTGTAACTGGAAAAAAATATTAAAATGGAAAATCTGCTAAAAAAGTGAAATTTTGAAATTGTATCTCTATTTTCCATTAAATCTTGTGCAACACCTAAAGGGTTAAAAAAGTTTGTAAAATCAGTTTTGAATACTTTGAGGGGTGTAGTTTCTTAGATGGGGTCACTTTTATGGAGTTTCTACTCTAGGGGTGCATCAGGGGGGCTTCAAATGGGACATGGTGTAAATAAACCAGTCCAGCAAAATCTGCCTTCCAAAAACCAAACGGCGCACCTTTCACTCTACGCCCCGCTGTGTGGCTGTACAGTAGTTTACGGCCACATATGGAGTGTTTCTGTAAACGGCAGAGTCAGGGCAATAAAGATACCATCTTGTTTGGCTGTTAACCCTTGCTTTGTTAGTGTAAAAAATGGGTTAAAATGGAAAATTAGGCAAAAAAATTAAATTCTCAAATTTCATCCCCATTTGCCAATAACTCTTGTGCAACACCTAAAGGGTTAACGAAGTTTGTAAAATCTGTTTTGAATACCTTGAGGGGTGTAGTTTATAAAATGGGGTCATTTTTGGGTGGTTTCTATTATGTAAGCCTCGCAAAGTGACTTCAGAGCTGTAGTGGTCCCTAAAATTGGGTTTTTGTAAATTTCTGAAAAATTTCAAGATTTGCTTCTAAACTTCTAAGCCTTGTAACATGCCCAAAAAATAAAATATCATTCCCAAAATAATTCAAACATGAAGTAGACATATGGGGAATGTAAAGTCATCACAATTTTTGGGGGTATTACTATGTATTACAGAAGTAGAGAAACTGAAACTTTGAAATTTGCAAATTTTTCAAAATTTTTGGTAAATTTGGTATTTTTTTATGGAAAAAATTTTTTTTTTTTTACTTCATTTTACCAGTGTCATGAAGTACAATATGTGATGAAAAAACAATCTCAGAATGGCCTGGATAAGGCAAAGCGTTTTAAAGTTATTACCACTTAAAGTGACACTGGTCAGATTTGCAAAAAATGGCCAAGTTCTTAAGGTGAAATAGGGCTGAGTCCTTAGGGGGTTAAAAGTAATATCAGGAAGTATTACTTTACTGAGAGAGTAGTGGATGCATGGAATAGACTTCCTGCAGAAGTGGTAGCTGCAAATACAGTGAGTTTAAGCATGCATGGGATAGGAATAAGGCCATCCTTCATATAAGATAGGGCCAGGGGCTATCCATAGTACTCAGTATATTGGGCAGACTAGATGGGCCAAATGGTTCTTATCTGCCGACACATTCTATGTTTCTATGTTTAAAGGGTAGTTACGCTTTAAGTCAGAATGCTCTAACAAACAGTTTGAGAAAAAAACACTGGTCCTCAAGCCACTGCTTGTGGTGACATGCCACTGTCCTTAGAAGGCCTCATGCACACGACAGTTGTTTTTCTCGGCCTCCGTTCCGTTTTTTTGCGGATAGGATGGGGACCCTTCATTTCAATGGTTCAGCAAAAAAATGCTGATAGTTCATCCGTTTGTGTTCCGCGTCTGTTGTCTGTGTTTCCCTTCAGCAGAAAAAAATTGTGCATGTCCTACTTTTTTCACATTTGCGGACAAGCATAGGCATTTTTTACAAGGGATCTGTGGGAAAAAACGGACCCTACCAAAAAAAACGGATGCCGCATCCGTTTTTTTTGCGGATGCACAATTTGCGGATGCAAAAAATAACTGTCGTGTGCATGAGGCCGAAGTCAGAGAATTTTAAATAACTCAGACAATCCCTTTAAACCAAACAACCCCTTTAAGTTTTATTTTACTGCTAAAACAAAATATTTGTGTTAATCATACGCTGCTTCAGAATGCTAATAAAAATCCCTCACAGCAGAGGTTTCCTATTTTATGCTCTGTGCTGCATGCTGTGATGGCTGATTAACTAATGCAGACGGCATGCTTGCTTGGCTGCATCTACTTCTAAGTAGAAAGAAATGCAGACACCAAAGAATAAAATAATCTGAGAATATATATAAATGAGCAAATAGCAATTTTATTTCTCTTAAAGGGGCACTGAAACTGTAATGTGCAGGGTGAGGGGCTGAAAGAAAAATATATCTGTTCGCCTTTCTGTTTCTGGAACAATCAATCCTGAATTACTCTGGCAAAGAAAACACAGCTCCTTAATAGGGAAGCAACAAAAACTTGGATTCACATGTATCAAAACCCATTTTTTGCAAAGTCTTCGACTAACTTTAAAGATTTGCTCACACCTGTGTTGGAGGCTACATTAAAGGGAACCTGTCACCTCCAAAAGTGATATAAGACTGCCAGCATTACCTTATAGTAGCCCCCAGTCTGTTATTGATCATGTGTGTGAGCCAGAAATTCGATAATCCATACTTGAGAAAAACGCTTTTGTAATCTCGATGAGCGCTCTGTTTCCTGTGAGCTTGAAGTCAGGGGGGCAGCGGCTTTCTTGCTTCAAATCAAGCAAAGCCCCTCTTACCCGCCCCCTCTTGACTGTGATTTACATATTTTCTATTCCTTGGGATCGCGCAAGTCTAGTGCCTGCGCGATCCCGTCTTGGGCTCCAGCAGTCAGCCGGGCATAATTTTCTCACGCCGGAGAGGTCCATGGGGTCTGTTGGGTGCCATGTGTGTCCCTGCACAGCACTGTGGCTTCTGTCAGAAAGTCTAAAACAACAGTCTACAAAAAGCCTAATTAAAGGGCATCTGTCAGCAGTTTTGAATCTATGACACTGGCTGACCTGTTACATGTGCGCTTGGCAGCTGAAGGCATCTGTGTTGGTCCCATGTTCATATGTGCCCGCATTGCTATGAAAAAATTTTTTTTAATACGTGCAAATGATCCTCAAGGTGCAACGTAGGCATTACCATTTCACCTAGAGGCTCTGCTCTCTCTGCACGCTGATTGACAGGGCCAGGCAGTGAAAATGTCATCACGTCTAGCCCTGACTCAAAGTGCAGAGCGCACAGCAGTTGCAAAGAGAGCAGAGCCTCTAGACAACTTCTCCATTGCTCCTAGAGGCAAATTTGCATATACTGAAACATGATTTTTATTTGCAATGCGGGCGCATATGAACATGGGACCAACACAGATGCCTTCAGCTCATAGGTACAAATCTGTTGACAGATGCCCTTTAAATGGCCCACTTGACAACCTCATTGATTGGCTGTTTGAAAGGTCCACAGCACCATAGTTGTAGTACCCAGCACAGCTACCGTGTTTCCCTGAAAATAAGACATCCCCCGAAATAAGACCTACTTCTAGTTTTGCCTATCGCTGTAATATAAGGCATCCCCCCGAAAATAAGGCCTCCCCGATAATAAAGCATCCCCCGAAAATAAGGCCTCCCCGATTATAAAGCATCGGCCGAACATACCGTAATGCCTCCCCGATTATAAAGCATCCGCCGAACATACCGTAATGCCTCCCCGATTATAAAGCATCGGCCGGACATAATGCCTCCCCGATTATAAAGCAAGCCACCCCAGAATGTAAGGAGCTCACAAATTGGCCGCAGCCAGGACAAGCTGCCGCCTTCTTCCGTCCGCTGCTCGCTCTGCCCTGATGGAGTCTCACAACTTGGCTGGCACGGACACACAGGGGACGGGGTGACAGGTAGAGGGGGGAATAGCTGATGGAAGGTGGGGGATATCTGGTGAAGATGGGGGGGGAGAGACTAAAAACGGTAATCAAAATGACACAGGGTGATCAGGGTGGGGAGGGGGATCATTTAAAATGACACAGGGGGATCAGAGGGGGGAATCAAAATGACACAGGAGGATCAGAAGGGGGTACTAAAATGCTATAGTAATCCCCCCCCTCTGATTCTCCTGTACCATTTTGATTCCCCCTTCTGATCCCCCTGTGTCATTTTAAGTGATCCCCCTCCCCACCCTGATACCCCTGTGTCATTTTGATTCCCTTCTCTGATCACCCTTTGCCATTTTAAGTGATCCCCCTCCCCACCCTGATTTCCTTATTTTTTTTCAACAATAAATGTGACATCCCCTGAAAATAAGACCTAGCAAATCTTTGGGAGCAAAAATTAATATAAGACACTGTCTTATTTTCGGGGAAACAGGGTATTACTAAAAGTAGCAATTGGCTAAGCAATGTAGCAAGAGTACGACTTAGGGCTCGTGCACACAAATGCAAATAGTGGTCCTCAATGCACGGGCACTGGCAGTGTGGCCGCTGTTTCGGATGTGGACCCATTTACTTGAATGGGTCCACAATTTTCAATATTCAGTCCCCATCGCAAAAAAAAAGTTCTATTTTTTGTGGTGCGGAGGCACGTACTGAAATCCCACGGAAGCGCTCCGTAGTGCTTGTGCTCTGTGCCTCCGCTCCGTATCTTGTGGATTGCGGACCCATTCAAGTGAATCTGTAATACAGAGCACACACGGTCAGTGTTTGTGGGCCACAATACAGCCACGGGCCACACATGTTCAGCAGGAGAAGACAAAAGGGATACGGAAAAAATGGCTGATCTCTGGGACCTTAATAGAATTCTGTATCTTTTTCTCAGTTTTAATTGCAATATGAGACAGAATGAAATGGAGGGGGGAATAAAGGGAAGAATTTCTGGTATAAAAATTTTTTGGGTGTATTTTCTACAGTTACGGTTCCTTAAAAAATATAATAATTCTATTGAGCTTTCCCGTGCAGGCTTACAGCTCCTATGATTATATTTAGTGTCAGACTGGGGTTCCTTGGGCCCACCAGAGGAAATTATTCTTAGGGTCCAACCCCTAGATCATCAATAAAATCTAATAGGCTTTGACTCAAAGAAATCGACCTTAGTGGCAAGTGATTAGCTCCAAATGGGATTTTTCTCCTGTATCTGTGAGCCTCACTATGGCTTCAGTGACTGGGCCCACCGCAGGATCCTCTGGTATGCTGGTGGACCAGTCTGACCCATATCATGTTTTACAGTTAACATAGTTACAATTACACACTAAATATAAATTATGATATTCTTTTATAAAGGGGGTATAGTGACACCCTTCTAATTTTACCATCATGTTCTCAAGTCATTGGGGCTTTTTGGCCCCAGTCTCTACGGCATCATTTCTCATCAGTGACCCTTAGCTTTTTCTTTACCCATTCATCTTTATATCTTGGTAGGACTGCAGGTAATTTACTCAGTGTGTCAGATGTTTATGTTACCAAGTCCACAGTACTAAATCAAAGTCAAGTGTGGCAATTATGACGTCCTAGGAGGCTCACAAAGCCGTAACAAGCGCACTGTGCACTAGGAGATATTTCCTTAAAATGAAACTAAAGTGCTTACCACCTATAAAAATGTCACCAACGTTCCGCTTCCCTCTAACATCTCTGATAGATTAGCTGCCAAAGTTTTTAATATTGGTTAATGTTGTGAGGGCTCCTTGAGGCAGATACCTCAACAAGGTTTCTTAGATATCAAACAATCTTTCACATGTTAGGAGCAACAGTCAGACGGCCCACTTTTTAAAAAGTGGAAAGTAGAAATGTTTTTTTTCTCTGCAGATCTTTCAGACATCATACACATGGCTGCACTTACATCTCTGTGTGTGTTTCGGGAAACCTTATGTATGCCATCAATTGGAGGCAAGTCTTTTTGTTTATCTCAGATTCACTGATGCAAATTTGTGTCAGGTTCCATCAGATGCCAGAAAACCAAGATGTTCTTCTGACATAAGCATTGTTTCTAAGGGAGAATTCTTCCATAATACAGTTCTGTATGGAGACAGCATTAAATGGCAGCACATGTAGCATAGAACTCTAGGGAGCTCCATAGTCAGCCATATAGGTTCCTGCCTTATGCATGAGGCCATAAGTGTTAAATATAATTTTGACTCATGGTTGCCATAAAACTGAATGAAGGTACAATTATTGAGTTATCTGAGCTTGCACCTTCAGTTAAAAATGAAAAAAAAGGGATATAAAGTATCTGTGTCAAGCTACAAATGATGACACATGTATTACCTCTTAAAGAGTTATTTTCTCAATCATCTAGTTTCGAGAAGGACCTCCCTATTAAGCCTCTTTTTAAGGAATGCTGAACATAGAAAATACAAAAATCTTTTTTTTTTTTCCTCTTTTCATCTCCTCCTTTTTGTTTTCCTATCTTGACTTCTTTTGCCATTAAAACAGAGAAGTATATAAAGCAATCTCTGCTGTCCTTAAAGCTCCTGTCTCTGGTTGTATGGCTTCCCTCCTCTGCCCCATCTACAGTAAAATTAACACACACACATATATATATATATATATATATATATATATATATACATACAGTTGCATTAAAAAGTATTATATGGATTTCTGCACAAATTGGTCATAAAATGTGATCTGATCTTCATCTAAGTCATAACAATAGACAATCACAGTCTTTTTAAATTAATAACACGCAAAGAATTAAATGTTACCATGTTTTTATTGAACACACCATGTAAACATTCACAGTGCAGGTGGAAAAAGTATGTGAACCCCTTGACTAATGACATCTCCAAGAGCTAATTGGAGTGAGGTGTCAGCCAACTGGAGTCCAATCAATGAGATTTGATTGGAGGTGGTGGTTACAGTTGCCCTGCCCTATAAAAAACACACACCAGTTCTGGGTTTGCTTTTCACAAGAAGCATTGCCTGATGTGAATGATGCCTCGACCAAAAGAGCTCTCAGAAGACCTACTATTAAGAATTGTTGACTTGCATAAAGCTGGAAAGGGTCATAAGTATCTCCAAAAGGCTTGCTGTTCATCAGTCCACGGTAAGACAAATTTTCTAAAAATGGAGAAAGTTCAGCACTGCTGCTACTCTCCCTAGGAGTGGCCGTCCTGTAAAGATGACTGCAAGAGCACAGCGCAGACTGCTCAATGAGGTGAAGAAGAATCCTAGAGTGTCAGCTAAAGACTTACAAAAGTCTCTGCCATATGCTAACATCCATGTTAGCGAATCTACGATACGTAAGCCACTGCTGTCCAAAAAAAACATTGCTGCACGTTTACAGTTTGCACAAGAGCACCTGGATGTTCCACAGCAGTACTGGCAAAATATTCTGTGGACAGATGAAGCAAAGTTGAGTTGTTTGGAAGAAACACACAACACTATGTGTGGAGAAAAAGAGGCATACCACACCAACATCAAAACCTTATCCCAACTGTGAAGTATGGTGGTGGGGGCATCATGGTTTGGAGCTGCTTTGCTGCGTCAGGGCCTGGACGGATTGCTATCATCGAAGGAAAAATGAATTCCCAAGTTTATCAAGACATTTTGCAGGAGAATTTAAGGCCATCTGTCCTCCAGCTGAAGCTCAACAGTAGATGGGTGTTGCAACAGGACAACGACCCAAAGCATAGAAGTAAATCAACAACAGAATGGCTTAAACAGAAGAAAATACGCCTTCTGGAGTGGCCCAGTCAGAGTCCTGACCTCAGCTGCTGTGGCATGACCTCAAGAAACTGATTCACAACAGACATCCCAAGAATATTGCCGAACTGAAACAGTTCTGTAAAGAGGAATTGTCAAGAATTACTCCTGACCGTTGTGCACGTCTGATCTGCAACTACAGGAAACGTTTGGCTGAAGTTATTGCTGCCAAAGGAGGTTCAACCAGTTATTAAATCCAAGGGTTCACATACTTTTTCCACCTGCACTGTGAATGTTTACATGGTGTGTTCAATAAAAATATGGTAACATTTAATTATTTTGTGTGTTTATTAGTTTAAGCAGACTGTGATTGTCTATTGTTGTGACTTAGATGAAGATCAGATCACATTTTATGACCAATTTGTGCAGAAATCCATATCATTCCAAAGGGTTCACATATTTTTTTCTAGCAACTGTATATATATATTAAAGTGGTTTTCCTCAGGATAAACCATCAATACCTGATCGGCAGGAGTCCAACAGTCCACACCCTTCACAAAAATGGGAGCAGAACTGCATTAACCAGCTCCGTCCACTACACACAATGGACAAAGATGTAGTTCTGGCACCGACTTCTGATGCTGAAGCTACTGCAGAAAAGCTAATCTGCGGGGTGTTGATTCTCCACCAGTCCTCAAGATAGGCCATCAATATAAAACCACAGAAATCCCCCTTTAACTACCATCTTTTTGTTAAGCCCCACCTTTTCTCTTTACCCTTAGGGACTTCCTGGAGTTGTCGAGTAAATCATAAATGCAGTCTCGGTCTCTCTGTAGCAATGAAATCCCCAACTACCTTACGCGACTGCTGATGCCAGTGATTGGTTGCAGCAATCACATGGAGTAGTTGGATATATCACTGCTGCAGCTACAGAAGAATAGATCTCTGAGATGCACGGAGAGTCATCTGTGGGTGATTAAGTAGGTACAGTAACTTAGGTTTCTTTTTTATATTATAACATTCATGGCCTTCCAGACAAGTTTCTGGGGTCCTGGAAAACCCTTTTAACTCACAGGGTTATCCTACTGTACAAGCAAAATTGTAAACTACCAATTCAGCTCGGTGATAGTGTCTTCTAGTATTACAAAGACTACTTCATGAAGAATTGGATACCCTATTATAAGTTCTCAAAAATTTGATTTTGCTACTTTGCCATATTTCACAAAGAAATTAGCTTAGTGACTAATTACTTTGTCACGACACTCATTTCTTTGTGAGTAGCGATTGCGCCATCCCCCCTGTCATTGAACCCATCAGATGTCATGTTCATTGCTGATTGTGGCATCTGACATGACCATTGAAGGCTGTCAGGGGTTAATATGTTAAAAAAATAACAAAAAAATTCTCACCTTTGCCCATTTGATCGTAAAGAGTTCGCCGTGGCCATCTTGATTGAATTCTCGAACGGTGCTTGATGTTGTCAGCACACTAGCCGACATGGTGACCTCATACGTTACCGCACATGAGATTTCGGGCGGGAACTTGAATCAAGATGGCCGCGGCGGACTCTTCGCGTGCAAATGAATTAGGTGAGTATGAATTTTTTTATCGCCATTTTAGGGAAAATTGATTAGTTACCGCGAAGCACAAGGAAATTCGGCTTCACAGCGAACACAATTTTCCCTGAAGTTCGGATCGAAGTCCAACTTCGATTAGCTCAACACTAGTTATCAGCTTCAGATGTTTCACCTTTCATACAGTGAGTAGAATCGTTAATCACTGCCACTAGATGGAGATCACTTGCTGCACAAATCATCTTATATTGAAAAGGACACTGAGAATAAAAATAGAAAAAAAGGTATGATAACAAAATGTAGCCTTTCATTCCATGCTTTTATCCACAGTGACATCAGCAGAGCTTTAGAGGCAATGACACAAATAAGACAGGGAGAGTCTTATACATTTTGCACAGAACAGAGATTGAGATTTCTAATAACTTGGAAAAGATTGGTCTTGGATTCAAATGGAGATCCTCTTTAAAAACTTCTTCTTTATTGAAACATACAAATGACAGCAGACATCACCACAAGGTACACGGAACAGTTGTTGACGCGTTTCGGGAACAGAACCCTTAGTCGTAACATTGTCACATAGTGAGACGCTACAATTTAAATGAAACCAGTGCCAGTCCCCTCAAACTCAAGGGGGGAGGGCAAAGTTTTCATTGGTTGTCTCACTATGTGTCACACCCATCTTCTGGATTTGTAATCACCAGATAAATGTGTTTCACACTATGCTGGAACTCTCAGTCAGATTAACCCTTCGGGCACTATAGTCCCGTCATATTGACTAGGGGAGATGAAAAAAGAGAGAGAAAACGCACAGTGTGAATATCATACTTGCATATAAAAACATTTATTATCAAACTGAACTAAAATGACCTTAAAACTGCCTTTGCATTCTTGATTAAAGGGATTGCATGGGATTGCATACATGGCTATCATGAAAGTAATAATATATTGAGTTTTCTGGAAGCGGCATTCACTGATAAATGTACATTAGCTCCCTTTTCAGATTCAGGCCTGCTGGGACTCTACTATTTAGTCTGAATATCCAGAAGGCCTCCCGTAAGAGGAGTTTTTTGCGGTGATCACCCCCTCTCGTGGGTGCAAACACCCTCTCTATTGCAAAGGCATTAAAACTTTTCACTTTGCGAGAGTGCTTCTGCACGAAATGTCTCGCAACATTTGAAATGTTCAATGCATTCGGATTATTTATATAATTCAGATGCTCTAGGAGTCGATTCTTGAATTTCCGAATCATACTCCCGATATACATCAAATCACATTCAGTGCAGCGAATAATGTACACCACTCCTGCAGTGTTACAGTTGATGTAACTTTGGATTGGAAAACTGCACGAGTGGTCGGAATTTTCAAATAGCTTCAAGGGGGTCACATAATTGCAAGTTTTGCATGGATTGCCCCCGCACCTTGTGAACCCCTTGTAACTAAGCCAACTTTGTTTTTTGTTCACTCCTGATCTATTGGAGGTGAAGAGAGATGGAGACAGAGAGCAGGACAACGTAGTAGCCCTTCTAGGTACGATTTTACAACCTGACTTTAAGTCATTATACAGAATGGCATCATCATATAGAATAGGTAAACATCCTTTTATCACAGAGCTGATTCTGTTAAATTCCTTACTGTATGTTATGGATAGGATTGGAATGTTGTCCTGGTCTCTGTCTCCATGCATCCCAACACTCCGTTTTGTGGTTTTGAGACTGCTCATGTTCTTCACCGGCCCAAAAAGCATATCACATCTATTTTTTTGCATAGCAATATTTCTGCCCCTCCGCAACATCCAGTCAGGATAATTCCTAGCTTTTAATCTTTTATCCACCAGACTAAATTCTTCCTCTAGGAGTTCTAATGAACTGCAATTTCTTGCAGTCCGTATATATTCCCCCACAGGAATCGCCCTGATAGTATGTAGAGGATGGTGGCTTTTAGCATTCAGGATCGAGTTACCAGCTGTCATTTTCCTATATGTTCGGGTGTGCACTATCTCTCCCGGACAACCGCGGAGCGTCAAATCGAGGAAATTAATATTACATTCGTTAGTTGTACATGTAAAACGTAAATTATAGTCATTCCCATTCAAATAGGTCTCGAGGTCTGGGACGGCAGACACATCGCCCGCCCATATCATGAGCAGGTCATCGATGTATCTGCCGTACCAGACCAATCCAGACCCAAATGGGTTACTCAAACTATAAATACATTTTTCTTCCAAATAGGCCATAGTCAAATTAGCCAATGAAGGCGAAAATTTAGCCCCCATTGACACTCCACGTGTCTGCACATAGTGCACACCATCGAAGTTGATTCAGTTTGATAATAAATGTTTTTATATGCAAGTATGATATTCACACTGTGCGGTTTCTCTCTCTTTTTTCATCTCCCCTAGTCAATATGACGGGACTATAGTGCCCGAAGGGTTAATCTGACTGAGAGTTCCAGCATAGTGTGAAACACATTTATCTGGTGATTACAAATCCAGAAGATGGGTGTGACACATAGTGAGACAACCAATGAAGACTTTGCCCTCCCCCCTTGAGTTTGAGGGGACTGGCACTGGTTTCATTTAAATTGTAGCGTCTCACTATGTGACAATGTTACGACTAAGGGTTCTGTACCCGAAACGCGTCAACAACTGTTCCGTGTACCTTGTGGTGATGTCTGCTGTAATTTGTATGTTTCAATAAAGAAGAAGTTTTTAAAGAGGATCTCCATTTGAATCCAAGACCAATCTTTTCCAAGTTATTTGCAGTCTGCAACGGGGACACTCCCCTAAAGGTTTGGAGTCGGGAGCATATACTAACCAGGAAGGTGAGCTGGATTAAGAGTGTTTTGCTATTGAGATTTCTACCCATTGGAGGATTTCAAACCATTTGCATGTTTTCACGTAATAAAAACAAATAAAAAATCAATGCTTTCCTCTTATCTTTAGCAACCTTTAGGGAAAGATCTATCTGAGCCTCCCAGGCACTTAACATACTCTGAAGACTGTTAGAAGAGAAAGATTAAAAGAAAATGAAAAAGAAAGGATTTTATTTGATTTATATCAATATATGGTATATATTTCTTTAAATAAAAAAAAAACAAGATACCTTAATATAAAATGCTAAAAAAAAAAATGCATACCTTGTGGTCACTCTTAAACGGACAAGCATCTTAAAGGAGAATACCAGACTTAATGTATTGTCTATATTTTTCTGCAGGCCCCTATAAGTAGTCTCCTGGAGGTCCATCCCCCCGGACCGCTGCTGTTCATGAGACCATCCCCGCCGGCGCCTACACTCGCTGTATTCTCCAGGTGAAACAGCCTGTGAATGCGCTGGAGAGGGTGAGTATCTTGCCAATGATGGGGGGGTTCTGGGACCGATGTCATGAAGGCTTTTTTACTGGATGAAAGCGGCTGCAATCACTGTAGTTAACCCCAACTCTTACTCCTTTCGAAATCACTCATTGGTTTCATTCCATCGGTAAGGACACTGGACTTTGTATACCACAGATGACTGCACATATACATACCTTGAAGCATTTGGGATCCAAGGGTGATGTTATTGAATAGTAATACTGCACAGGCAACATTCTCATTGACATTGAGATATCAAAGCGGAAGTAGGGTGGTAGTCCTCAACTTGTGCCCCTCCACCTGTCGAAAAACTACAATTCCCTGTTGGGCCTGAAAAATGCCTGCTGGGAGTTGTAAATTTGCAAAGGTCGAAGAGCCACAAGTTTGGAGACCACTGAAGTAGGACATGATCTACATGTTGAGGGTCCAAATTTTTAATAACAAAGGAAAACAAAAAACCTTGGATGATTGTGAATTAGTGTATATGAGATCTGTGTCAAGACTTTCTCTTACAATTATTTTTTTAATGACATAACCTTCTCATAATATTAATGTTCACCTATTTCATATGTAACCAGGGCTTCAGAGGACTTCTTGGTATAAGAACTTAACCTGGCAATCTATGCTACGATTAACAATGATCCTTTCTTCCGATTATGAAGAATAGGTAAAGTATCGGTAAATTGCCACTTTCTACTACAAAGCCATCACTTATGGGATTTTGACTTAATCTAAGGGTTTGATCAGATATTGGTGGGATAATCTGTTACAGTAACTCCAAACTCTTGCTAAATGGATATAACAGTAGCTCAATTTTAGTAACTAAGCCTGTTTTACGCCACTTGAGTGATGATGTGCCGCAAATTAGAGTAGTTACTTTGCAGGGAGGCATTTAGTTGATGAACGTACATGAGATCTTCTATCACTTGACTGTGGATAAGAAGTCCTGACCACATGATGTCATCCTAGAACAGGACTTATGAAAGCACATTAGCAAGGTACATATGTGTCTACCCTTAAATATCTGTAAATTTTATTAAAGACTCCAATTCCTCATGGTACAAATTCAATATATGATCTCAAGAAGTTAGCAAAGCCCTTAACTGGCTGCAGGTCATATCATAACTATTGGGTGGTCACTGGCTGCAGACACATATAGAATATATAACTCCCCACGAGCATCACAAAATCATGTTTTTTTTTCAAAGCTGGTCATCTCATTCCACTTATCTTGAGATATGCCCAGCCAACAGAGAAGTTAAGGAAGGACACATCTGTAAGTTAAAGGGGTTGCCCCACCATAAGAATGTATCACTTATCACCTATGCACAGAATAGTCAATAAATATCTGATGGGTGGTGGAACTCCCCACCGATCATGAGAACAGGTTGCCCGAGTCCCCACATAACTGGACCGATGGTTGCACATACGTGTTATTCAGTTCTATAGACATGCTGAAAGGAAACTGAGTACAGAGCTTGGCTATCTCAGGCAGTTCCAAATGAGATGAATGGAGCAGAAACACACATGCTTGATTGGCTCTCCAGAACCCTCTTCTCATGATTGTTGTGGGTTCCAGTGCTCAGATCCAGTGGATAGGAGACAAGTTGTGTTTGTGGGACAACCCCTTTAATTTAAAAGTAGTATAAAATAGGGTTATAAAAACAATGGTAAAGAGTTTTAAAAAGCTTTAGATCAGGAAATATCTTTATGGAACATAGAATGCAACGTTCATTCAGGCATGACTAATAGTCTTAAAGTACATTCAGCATCAATGCAGGACATTTTTATGGTTGGGACGTGGCCACCATGAGACCAAGAACCACCTGGCCATACAAGCTTCAGCACCATCATGTTAACTAATTATAGATTAATTATTTATTCAGTATTCATTGCTAATGTCCATGTCCCAACGTCAGCTGTGTGGCCATACCGTAAGTTACCATGAACACACAATCATCACAATATTTCAAACGGCAAATCTTATTTCCCAAAATAATTTCCAAGACCATCTATTTTCACTCATCAGCTACTGAAGATCACCCATGTAGCTTAGGCCAAAAGGTCCAAAGATGTTCCCACTCATTCACACTGTAGGAAACACATTACCAATGAAGAGAAGGAGAGGACCACGGCGAACTGTGGCTATAGAAATGAGTAGTCTATATGCGATTGATCTTGGCATGTTCATTGTGATTTGTACAGACGGAGACAAATTAGGTAATTTACCAGAGTACTTGCTTTTATCTGCTCCTGTGTCATCCAAAGTATGTAGCTGAGATCAGTCATTTAAATATAGTAAGTAATTCAGATTCTGAAGGTCACATCACTTCCTCGAAGTACAACACTGCATTATCATCTCCATGAAATTGAATTTTTTCTAGTGTAGCCTAACTGTGTGGTATTTATGAAGTTATGTAATTTAAGGTGTACCTAAACTTTCACCTACATTTTATTAAAACCTATTGTAAATGAAATAAAACAAAATTTGTAATATATTTCAATTTTTTTTTACCTTTTCCTAGTATACCTCCCTACTATATAAAAAAATTACTTTTATTGTTATGCATTAAAAACATACAAAAACACCACAATAATGAAAAAAAAAAAAGATAAAATAAATAGGAATAGCACGTGGGACACTGTAGGGATGTGCACGTATTTGGATCCCCACCATTTCAATCATCATCTTCACTAGACCATGAGTAAGAATCTTTATCTTTTTTTTCCTTATTGGGGTGGTTTTGTATGTTTTTAATGCATACCACATCTCTCCTCCTGCCTGTGCCGATCTGCTAAAGACTGATATAGCCAGTCTATGCCAGGCATTAGCAGAGAAGTGCTGCTCCATCAAGCGATGCTCCAGCCTATACGGTGCTCAGTGCAGCCCTAGGGGAATCCGTACATCATAGGGTGATCATACTCCTGGCTTTGAATCGGGCAGTCCGGTTTTCTGGATCCTGGTCCTCCATCAAGTGCAATGACAAACTGTGCAGAGACAGCATTATTATTATACACTGCGTGCAGAATTATTAGGCAAATGAGTATTTTGACCACATCATCCTCTTTATGCATGTTGTCTTACTCCAAGCTGTATAGGCTCGAAAGCCTACTACCAATTAAGCATATTAGGTGATGTGCATCTCTGTAATGAGAAGGGGTGTGGTCTAATGACATCAACACCCTATATTAGGTGTGCATAATTATTAGGCAACTTCCTTTCCTTTGGCAAAATGGGTCAAAAGAAGGACTTGACAGGCTCAGAAAAGTCAAAAATAGTGAGATATCTTGCAGAGGGATGCAGCACTCTTAAAATTGCAAAGCTTCTGAAGCGTGATCATCGAACAATCAAGCGTTTCATTCAAAATAGTCAACAGGGTCGCAAGAAGCGTGTGGAAAAACCAAGGCGCAAGATGCCACTTGCCACCAGTTTGGCCATATTTCAGAGCTGCAACATCACTGGAGTGCCCAAAAGCACAAGGTGTGCAATACTCAGAGACATGGCCAAGGTAAGAAAGGCTGAAAGACGACCACCACTGAACAAGACACACAAGCTGAAACGTCAAGACTGGGCCAAGAAATATCTCAAGACTGATTTTTCTAAGGTTTTATGGACTGATGAAATGAGAGTGAGTCTTGATGGGCCAGATGGATGGGCCCGTGGCTGGATTGGTAAAGGGCAGAGATCTCCAGTCCGACTCAGACGCCAGCAAGGTGGAGGTGGAGTACTGGTTTGGGCTGGTATCATCAAAGATGAGCTTGTGGGGCCTTTTCGGGTTGAGGATGGAGTCAAGCTCAACTCCCAGTCCTACTGCCAGTTTCTGGAAGACACCTTCTTCAAGCAGTGGTACAGGAAGAAGTCTGCATCCTTCAAGAAAAACATGATTTTCATGCAGGACAATGCTCCATCACACGCGTCCAAGTACTCCACAGCGTGGCTGGCAAGAAAGGGTATAAAAGAAGAAAATCTAATGACATGGCCTCCTTGTTCACCTGATCTGAACCCCATTGAGAACCTGTGGTCCATCATCAAATGTGAGATTTACAAGGAGGGAAAACAGTACACCTCTCTGAACAGTGTCTGGGAGGCTGTGGTTGCTGCTGCAAGCAATGTTGATGGTGAACAGATCAAAACACTGACAGAATCCATGGATGGCAGGCTTTTGAGTGTCCTTGCAAAGAAAGGTGGCTATATTGGTCACTGATTTGTTTTTGTTTTGTTTTTGAATGTCAGAAATGTATATTTGTGAATGTTGAGATGTTATATTGGTTTCACTGGTAAAAATAAATAATTGAAATGGGTATATATTTGTTTTTTGTTAAGTTGCCTAATAATTATGCACAGTAATAGTCACCTGCACACACAGATATCCCCCTAAAATAGCTAAAACTAAAAACAAACTAAAAACTACTTCCAAAAATATTCAGCTTTGATATTAATGAGTTTTTTGGGTTCATTGAGAACATGGTTGTTGTTCAATAATAAAATTAATCCTCAAAAATACAACTTGCCTAATAATTCTGCACTCCCTGTAGAAAGTAATGGCAGGCAGTGCGCACACAGAAAAGGAGCTGCTAACTACTCCACCCACACACCTACGCTCCTCCCTCATACAGGCTGCAGCTCCAGGAGATAAAGTCCCAGAAGGCCTTGTATCAGGTCAACCTAACCAGCACCTTTACCGTTAGAGGGAGGGGGCGTGAATTAGTGGGTTTGGGGGCATGGTTTAGTGGGGGAAGGCATGGCCTAGAATGTCCTCCTATTTTGGGGTTATGCAAGTGGTCACCTTAGTACACCAGTGTATGAGTGTACGGATTGCAAAGCTCAACAGGTGCCAATTTCACAGTGAAAAGTAAAATTAAAATAATAAAGTATATTAGAAATTTTCTTTTATCACATTTACTATAAGCTTTAATAAAGAGTAGGTGAAGGGTTAGGTACACTTTAATAAATGCCTCTCATACTGCACATGAAAAGGGTTCTCCAGGATTTGAAATACATGGGTGCCTCACTTGTCCCCAGGTTGTATAGGGTATTGCAGGTCAACTGCATTCATTTCATTAGGGCTGAACTACAATTAGGGTTAGAGTTAATCCCTTGTACAAGGGATCTCTGGCCTTAAGGAGATGGTGGTGTTGTATCACGCTCCTCCAAAGTGGGTCTTATTGCCGGTTTATTAGAACAATGGCTTTCTAGGGCGGAACACTCCCTTTGTCAGGTCTGACAACCTAAAGATACGATAGGTGTGGCACTGTTTTTGGTAGAAAGCAACCATGTTGTTTTCTTATCCTGGAAACCCTTAAGGGCCAGTTCACATGACGGGTATTACGCAGAATTTTGTTGTGGACAGCCGCAATGAAATTCCACTGAAAACCTTCTGGTAGCCGTGTCCTTTCTGCCTTAAAACTGCAGCCACGCCAAGAACGGACATGTCCCTCCTCAGCGGACCGAGGCAATAAGCAACCGCTCTGTGATCCTCATTGCTAGCTTCCATTCAGATGTATGGGAGGCAGAAAGAATGTCACGCTGGCCAGTTTTTGCCGCAGCTGTGGGCACTAAATTTCTGCAGGAAAACCCGCCATGTGAACATGCCCTAGGGCTGTTAATAAAAACGTGCTCTGTCCACAACCACATAACATCATCACTGGGACCCGCTCCTATCTCCAGAAGGGGGCCCCCAAAGTAAAGGCGAGCACACCGTGCATGCACCGCATCCTCTCCATTCACTACTATGGCATGGAAGGCGGGTGGCCGTTTCAATTTTTGCCTTAGGCAGCATAAAGGCTATATGCTTCACTGCCCCTGGCCACAAAGCACTCAGGGAAGGGGGGCCCAAGGTAAACTCTTACACCAGGGCCCATGAGCCTATAGCTACGCCACTGCAGGTGAGTGTGGAGTTTTCCACAAAAAGCTGGACTTGGACTACCCCTTTAAATCCCAGACAAATTGTTTAATCCTAGGTTTCCTTATGCTAATTTTTAGAAAATAATACAATAGAAAAAAAAAACGGCACTTCTCTTGAAAGAAATTGTATTGAATGTATTTTTCAGATAAAAATATAATAATTGGATATCACTGAAATGATAAAGATCATTGAAATCTCCTGCAACATTAGCCAAAAAATTACTTAAGAAAGAAGAGCTTCTGATGAGCATTTTCCTTTGTGTTACATGCAGTTCTTGTGCAATTATTTCTACTGACAATTATCCTAGGTACAGAGGCTGAACGGTTACCTGTTCCAGAATGTTCTGAAGCCTTTCCACTTCACAGTCTATTACAAATTTATTTTCTTGTCTCCGATCCAGGTCTTCTAAAAGACGTCGGTAGCTGGCATCATTAAAATTTTCCACACATATAGCACTAACTTGCCAACCGTTTTGTCCAGCCTTCTCCATGATTGCCTGAAGTATAGAATATCCTAAAGAAGACAAAAGAAGCATAACAGTTGGTCAGACTTCTGTGAAATGGCTTAAAGGGTTTATCCCATGCCTAAAGTAAAAAAAAATTAATATCAGTCATCATATAGTACATGATCATCTCTTTCTAACGCTTCCGTTACTGATAATACAACCGCATGCATCCGTTCTGATCTGGTTGTATTATCTGTAACATAGCCAAGACGGATCCGTCATGAACTCCACTGAAAGTCAATGGAGGACGGATCAATTTTCTATTATAATAGAGGCGATAGAGGCGACCTTGACGTGGTGAGTGGCTTATTACGCTTTGGCCAAAATGTACACCAATGCCTCATCCAGCATGGAGGCAGGGCAGAATGCTGGATGCAGAGTGCTATCACATTTGTATTTTCCAATTTTCTATTATGTCAAAGAAAACGGATCCGTACCTATTGACTTGCATTGTGGGTCATGACGGATCCGTCTTGCTCCGCATCCCATGACAGAAAGAAAACCGCAGCATGCTGAGGTTTGCTCTCCGGTATGGGAACGCAACCAAAGTCAACGGAATGCATTTTGGAGCATTCCGTTCTGTTCAGTTACGTTTTGTCCCCATTGACAATGAATGGGGACAAAACGGAAGCATTTTGTCCGGTATTAAGACCCTATGACTGATCTCAATACTGGAAAATAAAAACGCTAGTGTAAAAGTAGCCTAACAATGCTGGAACCAGCCCTGTACCTCACATGGATCCATAGATCTCCCCATTCATTGGTCTGCAAGAATTTTATCAAGCTGGTAGCCTTTCTTCAGCAGTTAAGGGGGCGTGTCCATGCTCTCCCTATCACAGCTCAGAGGGCGTGTCCATGCTCTCCCTATCACAGCTCAGGATGCAGTTGAAGGATGAAACTGAGCATGTGCAACCATCTCAGTGAGCCGGACAAAGAAATAAGAAAAAAAAACATACAGAAGGTGGCGCTATACAGATACATTATATTGAATAACTAATTGACTATTACAAAAAATGTTATTACATGCAATTACAAAAGTATTTAGATCCAGGTGCTGGTTTGGAAACTGTAGAATATTTTTTTTTGTGGGATAACCCCTTAAAAATACATATAATGGGGGAGAGTTATCAAGCTAGCATGTGCACAACTTGCATCAATTCTGAGGGCCATCCTCCATATATACAGTACAGACCAAAAGTTTGGACACACCTTCTCATTCAAAGAGTTTTCTTTATTTTCATGACTATGAAAATTGTAGATTCACACTGAAGGCATCAAAACTATGAATTAACACATGTGGAATTATATACATAACAAACAAGTGTAAAACAACTGAAAATATGTCATATTCTAGGTTCTTCAAAGTAGCCACCTTTTGCTTTGATTACTGCTTTGCACACTCTTGGCATTCTCTTGATGAGCTTCAAGAGGTAGTCCCCTGAAATGGTTTTCACTTCACAGGTGTGCCCTGTCAGGTTTAATAAGTGGGATTTCTTGCCTTATAAATGGGGTTGGGACCATCAGTTGCGTTGAGGAGAAGTCAGGTGGATACACAGCTGATAGTCCTACTGAATAGACTGTTAGAATTTGTATTATGGCAAGAAAAAAGCAGCTAAGTAAAGAAAAACGAGTGGCCATCATTACTTTAAGAAATGAAGGTCAGTCAGTCAGCCGAAAAATTGGGAAAACTTTGAAAGTAAGGGCTATTTGACCATGAAGGAGAGTGATGGGGTGCTGGGCCAGATGACCTGGCCTCCACAGTCACCGGACCTGAACTCAATCGAGATGGTTTGGGGTGAGCTGGACCGCAGAGTGAAGGCAAAAGGGCCAACAAGTGCTAAGCATCTCTGGGAACTCCTTCAAGACTGTTGGAAGACCATTTCAGGGGACTACCTCTTGAAGCTCATCAAGAGAATGCCAAGAGTGTGCAAAGCAGTAATCAAAGCAAAAGTTGGCTACTTTGAAGAACCTAGAATATGACATATTTTCAGTTGTTTCACACTTGTTTGTTATGTATATAATTCCACATGTGTTAATTCATAGTTTTGATGCCTTCATAGTAATAAAAATAAAGAAAACTCTTTGAATGAGAAGGTGTGTCCAAACTTTTGGTCTGTACTGTACATGGCAAGTACACAATACTGTAAATATGTTAATAAAGTCATTATAAATCATGTCCAATAAGAGTATTTCACCATCAGATAAAGTTTTATGGGCCCAATGATCATCAGAACCTAGGCCATTAACAGTTCTTTAACAATACTTAGTCTAGTAGCCCCTAGTAAAGGAAATTACATCCAATTAGTCCTGAGGCTATGCTCATACACTATGTTGCCTATTAACAGCACAGCATGATCTCAGTGCAAGTATTCCTTCGTACATGGTACGTACCCCCCACCCCCTAAAACGTACTACAGGTCGAGAAGCTTGGCACTAGAAGAGTTTTCTGTGCTGTTGGGGAGCCATAATGACCCCCCACTGCCTACTCCACATACGTTCACCGCCAAAAAAACCATCAAAAATGCTCTGCTTGCAGGTTTAGCTGACTGAATTTATAAACCAAGCCACCAATCAGCAGAACTGCCAACATGACCACATTTACAGTGTAATAACGCTCCGTTCCTGCTTTTCCCTAATGACTTTCCAATTGCGTTAACCTGAGCCAAATTAATTAATGCACGTTAAAGAAATGCTATTAAAATAATTAATTCAAAGCAACTTACTGCAGTTGTATTATCAAGGGAAAATCCCAAGCCCAGTATTAACACGCAGTATGAATAGCATTACCCCTTGGATAATTCATGTGGGATAGGAAAGAAAAAAGATTCCTTGCTGAACATGATGAGGAGTCAGTGATTTAAAGAGAACGTGACCTCGAGATGGGACTTTACATCTTGAAGATTCTCTAAGGCTGCATTACACGATGCGGCACCTGCAGTGGGAGCCGCATGCAGCTCCCGGTAATTGGCGGGCCTCACCTGTACATACTGTTTAAAATAAATAACATGTACAAGTGCGACCCCATAACTATCGATGAGCCACATGAGGATTCGGCTGCCAGGACTTCATCATGTATGGGCAGCCTAATAGTCCCAAATGATTGAGTCCAGCTGGTCAGAAGGAATAACTTGCTATGCATGCCACTCTCAGTCTACTCAGCCATTCAGTCTACTCAGCCTGAGACAGTGGAAGTCTCAGAACACACTTTTTGGTACAAAAATGTGTCCTGGAAGCCAACTGAAAAATAATAATGTACTGTATTTTATGCACTATGTATGTCCAAAAAGGCTGTATATGGAGTGGGAGGTTCCCTGGTAGCTAGGCAGAGCTGGCACCACCTCTTCCTCTTTAAGAGAAAATCAGTTAGTCTAGTGCAGTGATAGGCAAACTGCGGCTCTCCAGCTGTTGCAAAACTACAACTCCCACCATGCCCTGCTGTAGGCTCAAAGCTGTAGGCAGTCTTTGCATGCTGGGAGTTGTAGTTCTGCAACAGCTGGAGAGACGCAGTTTGCCTATCACTGGTCTAGTGTAAGCTGCAGACAAGTGAACAGCTACAGTGTAGCGTGTAGCAGAACTAACAGGGAGTCTCTAGGCCCTGTGCATTACAACATTGAAAAAAGATAATTACTGGAGGCATCAGAAAGTTCAGCAACCTTATAAAGAGGACTGCAAAGTATCTGAAGAAGGTAACACACCTACATTGAGGCTACAGACGTCTCTGCATGTGGTGGGGGTAAATAAGCTTCAGGCCTTTCACTGTATCAAAAAGGACAGAAAGGATCCACTGTCCAGAAACTGTAGGTGCAGGTACTATTATATAGCCAGAGTGAGAGCAAGCAGTTGATTTTGGAAAACTGTGCAGAACATGGGAGGGAGGGAAAGAGAGATATATATAGAGAGAGAGAGAGAGAGAGACACCTGCCTGTATCTCCCATATACAGCCCTGGGAATTGCATTTGCCAACTGTAAAGGCTGCATACTGTGTGTACAGTGCTTTTGTGAACCATTTATCAACTGTGTACAAATCCATTGTAGCTCAATTATTCCTATCAAACTGAAAATAATTAAGTTCTAATGAGTGGTAATGAGGTCAGGAGATCAGAGATAAGAGCTACACATGAGCTTTCAGATGACTGTGACCGCTTGCAACCAGACTGATTTTTAACTCTATCTCACTATTTCAGAAACAGTGGAAAATTTTTAATAAAGACCAATTGAAAAAATTATTTTTTGCTCAAAATGAGTCAAATGCAATGATAAATAATGTCCCCAAAAGGTGTCCATGGCCTTTAAGTGCACTGTTAAATGTCATCCATTCTTTCACTGAATGGTCGCCCATGTAACAGAGTAAGGGCTCATGCACACGACAGTATGGCTTTTTCAGTGTTTTGCGGTCCGTTTTTTACAGATCCGTTGTTCCGTTTTTTGTTTCCGTTTCCTTTCCGTTTCCTTTCCGTTTTTCCGTTCTCTTTTTCAGTATGCCATATACAGTATAAAGTAATTACATAGAAAAAATTGGGCTGGGCATAACATTTTCAATTGATGGTTCAGTAAAAACGGAACGGATACGGAAGACATACGGATGCATTTCCGTATGTGTTCCGTTTTTTTTGTGGACCTATTGACTTGAATGGAGCCAAGCACCGTGATTTGCGGACAAGAATAGGACATGTTCTATCTTTCGGAAATACTGAAACGGAATGCACACGGAGACACTTCAGTTTTTTTTTGCTGAACCATTAAAATCAATGGTTCAGTATATGGACCACATACTGAACAAAAAAAACAGCCAGTATACTGAACGCAAAATACTGTTGTGTGCATGAGCCATAAGTGTTTTTTGTCATACTAGCTAACGGACGTGTTTCATGTAGGGAACCTTCCTCTAGGACATCCATATCTCTAAACAGGAAATATGGGGAGGTACTGCTTTATATAGCCGGCCCTTTAAAAGTAATGTAGAACCTTTATTTTTCTTTTACTATTTTTGTTCACATTTTGCATTTCTTTTATGATTGTAGATTTTCTTCTAATTCTACTTTCTGTACATGGTCATGGTGGGCATCCAGCTTACCTGAGCTCAGTTAACAGCATTCACAGATATACTTTATAGCAACCACATGACCTATAGGTAGTATGGTGATGACGTATTGACTTCCATGGAAGAGTGGTGTGGGCATTGTCTGTGACCAGTGCAGATGTTAGGCGGTGGTGATTTGTGACATCACCTAATATGAACGGTGGGTACTATTATCTATATATGTGTTACCTGCCATTGTAATCCTGACTGTTATGATAATGGGATGACTGCTGGTAACTGATCTCTATAGAAGTAAACTACAGGATTTTATACAGAGTGAAAACTACAGGATTTTGTTGTTGTTGTTACACATACAGTGACATGGAAAACTGAAAACAATATCACCAAAATTCTTAAAAATATAGTAACATAGTTTGTAAGGCTGAAATCTTTATCCAGTTCAGACTATTATCCTTCAAAGCTGATCCAGAGGTAGGCAAAAAACCCCATGGGGTAGAAGCCAATTTCCAACATCTTAAATTCTTCCATCTCCAATCAGGCAATCAAAATAAATTCATGAGTCAATGACCCTAATACCCTCCACTCTTTAAGTAAATTCACCATCACCACCTCCTCAGGCAGAGAGTTCCATAGTCTCACTGCTCTTACCGTAAAGAGTCCCCTTCTGTGTTGGTGTACAAACCTTCTTTCCTCTAGATGTAGAGGATGACCCCTTGTCATGGTCACAGTCCTGGGTATAGACAGATCATGGGAGAGATCCTTGGACTGATCTTTCATACTGTAGTTATTAAATGTTTAAATGGTCACTGTACATTCAATAAACTTTGCATAAATGAATAATTTAGGTGAATATAAGAAACTCTGAAAAATGCTCTTCTCTCTCTTGAGCAGTTCACTCCTCCTCCCCCTCTTCTCTCCATGGACTTCTATAGGCAGCAGGTAATCTGATCCTCCAGTGAGCAGGCAGTGAGAAGGGAAGAGAAAGATATTTTTCTCTGATAATATACATTCCTGATCAAAAGTTTAAGACCACTTGAAAAATGGCAAAAAATCATATTTAGCATGGCTGGATCTTAACAAGGTTCCAAGTAGAGCTTCAACATGCAACAAGAAGAAATGGGAGTGAGACAAAACATTTTTTGAGCATTCAATATAATGAAAACAACGAATAAACTGAAACAGGCTGTTTTTCAGCTGATCAAAAGTTTAGGACCACACCTCCAAAAAAAAAATAAACCCCCCCCCCAAAACAGAAATCCAACTTCCAAACATGAACTCAGTAATGAGTAGCTCCGCCGTTATTGTTTATCACTTCAAAAATTCGTTTCGGCATGCTTGATGCAAGCGTTTCCATGAGGTGAGTGGGAACATTTCTCCAAGTGGTGATGACGGCCGCACGAAGGCCATCTACTGTCTGGAACTGTTGTCCATTTTTGTAAACTTCCCTTGCCATCCATCCCCAAAGGTTCTCAATTGGATTTAGATCAGGGGAACACGCAGGATGGGCCAAAAGAGTGATGTTATTCTCCTGGAAGAAGTCCCTTGTCCTGCGGGCATTGTGTACTGTAGCGTTGTCCTGTTGAAAAACCCAGTCGTTACCACACAGACGAGGGCCCTCAGTCATGAGGAATGCTCTCTGCAACATCTGGACATAGCCAGCGGCCGTTTGACGCCCCTGCACTTCCTAAAGCTCCATTGTTCCACTGAAGGAAAAAGCACCCCAGACCATTATGGCGCCCCCTCCACTGTGGCACGTAGAAAACATCTCAGGTGGGATCTGCTTGTCATGCCAGTAACGTTGGAAACCATCAGGACCATCAAGGTTAAATTTTCTCATCAGAGAATAAAACTTCCTTCCACCTTTGAATGTCCCATGTTTGGTGCTCTCCTGCAAAGTCCAAACGAGCAGTTCTGTGGCGTTCAAGGAGACGAGGTCTTTGCAGACCCTTTTTGTTTTTGAAGCCCTTCAGTCCCAGATGCCGTCTGATGGTTATGGGGCTGCAGTCAGCACCAGTAAGGGCCTTAATTTGGGTTGAGGATCGTCCAGTGTATTGATGGACAGCCAATTGTATCCTCCTGATCAGTGCTGATGAAATTTTTTGGGGTCTTCCACTTGACTTTTTCGTTCCATAACCCTCAGGATCATTTAAGAAATTCCAAATGACTGTCTTACTGCGTCCCACCTCAGCAGCGATGGCGCGCTGTGAGAGACCCTGCTTATGCAGTTCAACAACCCAACCACGTTCAAAAAGGGAGAGTTTTTTTGCCTTTGCCATCAGAACGTGTGACTACCTGACAGAAAATGACAATGAATCCACATCCTTGCACAGATTTGGCCTTATAAAGGCATGTGGTCCTAAAATTTGGATCACCTGAAAAACAGCCTGTTTCAGTTTAATCGTTATTTTCAATTAATTGAATGCTCAAAAAATGTTTTGTCTCACTCCCATTTCTTCTTGTTGCATGTTGAAGCTCTACTTGGAACCTTGTTAAGATCCAACAATGTAAAATATGATTTTTTGCCATTTTTCAAGTGGTCTTAAACTTTTGATCAGGACTGTATTACAAGGTTTCTTATATTGACTTGCACTATTGATTTGTGCAATGTTTGTAGAAACTACAGTGACCATTTAGCATAAAAAAATAAAAAATTGATTTAAAACAACAGGTCATTTTCCAATGACACATCCCTTTAAACACGGCCTCAGAATATTTCAATAAAGCCGGCAACATCTGTTTCCATGTCCGCCGCTCTCCACGTTATGAAACGAGAATCTGGCGTTCCTATCACTGGCCCACAGACTCTCCCATATGGCTTTTAGAAATACATTAATACAATTTGCAAACAAAAATATATTGAACCTCTCGCTATCTTGGTGTTGTGCTGCTGGCTGTAATTTTCGAGCACCATATGCCTCATGTTATTTTAGTGAAAATATAACAATTAGCTGCACATTTAGGAAATCCTTTTCTGCAGCAAATTGCCAGATTACAGATTGTGGATGAACAAATTAATAGCTGGCGCCAATCAGGAAGATAGCGTGGTAAATGCTTGAGAATTCTCCAAAGTAATGATCTGTTTAGTAAGCGATGGAACAAATCAGTATTGTATATATAGCCTGTGCTCAGTGTCTTCTCATGCTGCATCTGTAGTATTACTTATTTTTTAATATTAGGTCATTGTTAGTGTTTTGAGCGAATCGAAGCCAAACAAAATGACTTTGATTCGAATTTCAGAAAAAATTTGATTTGCCACAAAGCCAAATTTCCTGGCACGTAAAAAAACAAACAAACTTGCATGTGGTGATGTGTAACGTCACCACACCAGGGCTGTCCAGGCATGGTGACGTCATCAGTGATGATGTCACCGCACCCGGCCAGCGTGATCAAGTCATCACATCACCGCGTGAGATTTTGCGTGGTGGCTTCAATCAAGACAGCCGCGATGGTCTCTCCACGAGGCCTCAATTGTAGCATCAGATGCCATGATCATCGATGAATGCGGCATTTGAGGGGTTAAGTGACGTGGGTCAGCCCAATCTCCATTCCCCATCATTGCTCACGCTACATACAAAGGAATGCGCTTCGTGACAACGTAATTTTTCAAGAATCAAATTTCTTTGTGAAATTCCTCGAAGCAGCCCAATCTAATTTTTTATAACTCCGCTCATCACTAGTCATTGTCTTAACTGCTTCATATCATTGGACAATCCCTTTAAAGAAACACTAACCCTAGAAATCAAGGGTCCATCCGGCCGGAGGACACTGTTTGCTCGTTTTCAAGATTTTCTGCTTTTCCTGTAGAAATTTGGCATTTTTGGCTGGTAGAAGGCTGGCTTGGAGTTTAGAAAAAGGATTGGTGATTTATCGTTCCTAGTCTTCTATTGAAGACAGTGCACTAGAGGAGGGCTCCTGCTGCAGCCAGTTGCCTTACAACCAGACAGTGTATGGTTAGAAGCAGGGTGAAAAGATGATCTCTAATTTAAGCACTGATGTCTCCAGAATTACCTTATCTTCCATTTAGTTAAACTGGTTGGCCCATCTGGGACACTGATAGCATATCTCTAGGATATGCCATCAATATCAGATAGGAGCAGGTCCCACCTCCTGTACCCAGTCCTATCCATGCGTGGTGTGCTCTCTGTTCATCCCTATGGGAGTTCCCAGAGTGGGTGCACCTGCCAATCTTTGGAGGTCTCATAGCAGTGAGTGGAGAGCACATTGCACAACAGCAGCCATTCACTGCTATGGGACTGCTGAAAATGGGCGAGCCGGCACTCGACTATTTTTGGAACTCTCATAGTCTGTGAACTCATGCGCAGCTGCTCTCTCTTCACTTCTGGGGTCCCATTCTGTAGATGGGAGCAGGTCCCATTGTTGGCATATCCTAGCTACATATAATCAATGTCCCGAATGGTGGAACCTCTTTAAGGACTGCAATTTCTCATGAAACTCTTCACAGGCTGCAATCCACAACACAACCACTGGGTGGCCACACTTAGACACATGTAAGATAGACATCTCTGGACAGAGTATCACAAAATGATATTTTTTCTAAAAAGCCACGCTTCTCATGCCACACATCTGATATGTTGAGCCAGGAGAAACGGTCAAGATAGACACAACTTTATTTGTTAAAATTTCTCTTGAATATGAGAAAGGAGAGGGGGAACTAAAGGAGCAACTGCTGGGAGTTTTTGTGTATTTTGTTTATTTAGTTTTTTTCTTTAATATACAAGTAAAAATATTCACTTAAAGGGGTTTCCCACAAAATACATCACCTATTCACAGCATAGATGATGCTGGGGACCCTTCGCTGATGGAAAGAGCCAAGCTTAACCCTTATTTGTTTCCATCAGTATGATAGACTTTGAATGCAGCTCTATACATATTCATTTGCACTCTGGTTGAGTAAGTAGGAGAAATGGAGGACTCAAGTCTTCCATTCATGGGGTTGGTCAGCTATAACATATAACATATGTTTAACATCACCCATTTACTCCCATTGTAATTAGGGATATTTTCAGGACACCTATAGTCTGTACCTCACTCACAGACTAAAGACTGCCATAAACAGCATATTGCCGGATGTCCCGTAGGGCAAGCACAAGAAGACGGAGACTCCCTCTGAGCCATACATGTTATTACTGGAACCAAAAAAGGAACATTTACGATGGTATTATTATTATTAATATTATATGACGGATATGGAAGGGACATAGTGCTTTATAATGATATGTAAACTGCCTCCTGAAGAGAAGCATGTATCTGTCCATATGTGCAAAAGAAGCCCGGTTTCCATGGAGTAACATAGGCGCTGTGTGAGCTTCATCCAATTAATTTGATAATCAAGTGTATGAGAAGCCAGGGATCTCTGCAAGACGTCGTCATACACTTATTGGTGGCTAATTATCTTTCTATACATATCTTTTCCGATAATTCAGCAAGGCAGGGGAACCTCAGGTATCACACTGTGATTTATAACATTTTCATATACTCCGGATCTAAAGGTTATGACATTTCTAGCACCGAGCTGAGAACAAGGCAACGTGACTTCACTTTTATTTACAGATTTAAGCTGTATCTAACTCATATCTGTATCTATCTATCTATCTATCTATCTATCTATCTATCTATCTATCTAATCTATCTATTTATCTATCTCATATCTGTATCTATCTATCTATCTATCTATCTAATATCTATTGGCAGGTCTAAAATTATACATTAGTATTGCCAAAGCATGTGGGAAATAGGGGGTTGAGAAATGGGGACACAGCAGAGATCGGTGTATGGTAGTCCATGGCATATCATGACAGGGGGGAAAGGGGTGCGAACACACCCCGGGTCAGGGTATAGGAGTCCATGGCATATCACACTCCTCTCAGTCTGTGGCAGGCATTGATATATTGTGCTGCTATGTCCACAGTGTTCTCTTCCTCTCCCAGCAGGATGGGCAGTTTCTCTTCCTCCTCCATGGAGCTGAAGTCTGGGATTAGATCAGAGAGTCTCCTAAAGTGGATGTCCCTCACTGCTGAGTATTTGGGATATCAGGAAGTGGGCCTCCACCACCTCCAGGTGGCACTGCTGGCACAGTCTGCTTTTTCTAGGCATGTAGCTCTGTCGATGCCGTCCAGATTCGACGGCCAGGCTGTGGACGCTCAGTCTGTAGTGACTCAGGATTTTCCAGTCTCTGGGGTTCCCTAGTTTCTCCAGATATGGGGTCAGTTTGCAGTCTCTCTGCAGGCTCTGGTACACCGTCAGCTTCTGGGATGCTATAACCTCCTTCCTCCATTCACTGAGGTACTCCTCTTGTCTGTGCTTCAGGTGGCTACACTTTTTCAGGTCAGCGATTTCTGCCATGGTGTAAAATATATTATTAAGATCTCTTACAGCTTGATTGACTCCTTCTTGGTTTATCTCAAACACCTTGCTGTTGAAGTAGTAGGATTGGATTTCTGGTTTATTGTGCACCACTTTATATTTCTGAGCCGATGTCTTGGACCACTTATAACATGGAGGTAGCGTGAAGAGCCCGGCATGCTGAGATATTTGTCCTGGTGGTTTGTTTGTGGACTTAATATATATGGATGTTTGGTTGTGATCAGACAGGTGCGATTGTGGGCTGACTATAAAGGCCCCAATGTTTGCGGGGTCCATGTCTGTGATGGCGTAGTCCACTATGCTGCTACCCACATGGGAGTTTATTGTAGTCCTTCCTAGAGAGTCTCCCTTGGTGTGACCATTGAGGATGTGAAGTTCTAGGCTTTGGCAAAGATTTTAAAAAAAATTGCCACTTTTATTTACCGTGCTATCTTAATTGTTCTTCTCAGTATGTACTGAGCTGTCACTGTCGGTCTGTGCTCTATATAAATAGATGTTTCCATCTGTGGTCAGGTAGTCTCTTTCCCTGCCTGTTCTGGCATTGAGGTCTCCCATGATAAGGACTTTGCCCAGGGTTTGATAGTTGGCAGCTTCCCTATGCAGGATCTCAAAGCATCCTGGGTGGTAGTAGGGGGACTTTGGTGGTGGTATGTAGGCCGCACAGAGGTAGATTTCGGACTGGGAGGTGAGGATGGAGCAGTCTATTCTGATCCAGATGTGGCTGTTTCCCCATTTCACTGGTCTGATCTGCTCATGGAGCTCCGCTTTATACCACACTAGTATTCCTCCCGAACAGTGGCCAAGTTTGGTGGTTTTATTTTTCAGGGCCGGGACAGAGATTTCCATGTATCCAGTGGGCGCCAGGGACTCGCTCTCTGCCTTAGTCCATGTTTCTAGAAGCATTTGAATGCCGATGTTTCTCAAACTCTGGGTGAAATCTGGATCATTTACTTTACATCCAAAGGCTGATGGGTCCAGACCTTGGATGTTCCAGCTGCTGATTATAAAGGATGTCATAGTGGGTCCTTATACCTTGCAATGAGCGGGTTTCATAGGACAAGCTGGGGGTCTGACTGGTTCTGGTATGATAGATAAGGCTTGTGTTGTCCAGTCACTTGAATGTTCTACATAAAGTTCTGAGCAGTTTTTTTTATCTCGTCTAGGTCTCTGTTCTGTATTTCTCTGTGTGAGGCGGGTGGTTTCCTCCATGTTTTTTGCCTCTGGTGGCCCGCGTTGGGGTACAGAGCCTTGTTTCCTGTTTGTGGTGTGGCGTTTGATACTTGAGGTCTTTATGTAGTCGGTGGACTTTCCCTTTCATCTCCAAATTGGCCTGTGTAGGGTCTAGGCCAGGGGGTTCTATTTAATACAATGTCCTTAAATTCGACTTCTGCTCTTTTTTTTTATTCACTCCAGGTTTTGGCTTCCAGAACTGCATCAGAAAACCTGACTGTGTGGCCATACCCTTAGAGCAGCAATATCTGTATTGGTTAAGTATAAAAATTATATTTGCATATATGTCAGGCAGGTTAATAAATTAATCGCAAAGAGAAAGCACAACAATTAAAGGTGTTACAGACATTGTACATGTGGTGATACAGCACTAAAATAAAACTGAGATTTTTGTTGCACATAGACAGACGATGCAGGCACACGATTGTGTCAATTATCTGTAGTGTAAATGTACCGCTGATCCACTGATCTCATGGAAGCATAAACGGCTGCAAGCATCATTGATGCAGACACCAAAGTCATTGTTTCTGGGCACAGACATTTCTGTGTAATTAGGGATCTGCTGCTAAGAAACAATGAATCCGTATGGGGGATGAGCGATCGCAGCATCGAAGATGATTTCTTTATTAAAATGCAGCTCACACCTCCACTGATTAACAGGCAATTATCGGGAACTAATGGTTCACGGTGACGTTTTCCATGCAGGCTGGTTGCATGCGCCCTTGCGTACTGGCTGCAGGCCGAAATCCTGTGCAGGCTGCTTTGCTTGGGGCTGCATGCTGACTGCGGTATTCCTGGACTCGCCTGTGTATGTTCCTCTTCCCGTGTCTGTTGTGTCACAGGTTCATTCTGCCATGGCGTACTGGTTGCGGGTGTCTCCGTGTATGCCAGTTGCCAGGGGCAACGTCCTGTGCTACTGCCTGTGTGTTTCCTGTGGATCTGTATTTCCAGTTCTGTTGGGGTTAACTTCCACTGATCTGTGCCTGGGTGTGGCTTCTCAGGTGCCTCGTTAAGCAGCTGTGAGCTGTGGGGCTTGTGGTCATTGTTTCTAGTTCCTTGTTAGGTGTAGCCCCTTGCTGCTGACCCTGGGGGTCTTTTCCCGTCTGCCCTTTTTGTATGGTTTCACCTGGTTTTACAGTGTTGTATTTTGTACTCTGTTCCTTGTATCGCCTAGCAGTGTGTAACTGCATCTGACAGCCAGGCAGTGCTTAACTGCTTCACTGATCCGTCCCTGTCCTGTATCATGCTTTGTTCCTGTCCTGTATTCTTATATGCGTCTGTTCCATGTTCCTGTTATTGTCTGTCTGGCAGTCCTTACTGCTTCTGGTGTTCCGTTCATGTCTCCTTCTGTTCTTGTCAGTCCATGTCCTCCTTCGAAAGAGGGTCCCTGGCTTCCCCGGAGGGGGAATCTCGAATCTCTGTGTGCCGCATTACTAGTCAATCTGTATATGTATCTGTATCAGTATCGGTGTCTGACTCTGCTGGTACCATTGCTGGTACCTTCCAGTCTGCCGGACCAGCTGCCACTGACTTGGTGTCGCTCTAGGAGTTGCCCCTGGCAACTACCTTGGCTCAAGTCTATCCTCACCATCTGAGGCACTAGTGAAAAACAGGTGTTGCTTAGTCATGCCCCTTCCAGACAGTAGCCAGTCAGTGGCAAAAGTGGGTTCACACCCGCTGGTTCGTTACATTGCCTATACAGTTGGCCCATGTACAGGGGTCTCTGAAAACTTACGAGATCTGGAGTCAGTCAGAGAAGAAAGTGTGTCCATGTGGCGGGTCATAAGTCTAGGTTCAGCGCTTGTGTCTGAATTCACAATTTTTTCTCTCCCTGTTGTTCTTAAAATCACCCCACAGAATTAAGATCCATCAGACTATGGGTCTCCTCTATTGTTTGTCTGTGTAAATTCATCCTGGATGGTAATTTCTGTGCAGCTGGAGGACGGACATCAGAAAGCATCAGTGATTTTTTGGGCTAACACTGCACTACACAATTTGGCTACATGCATACGACCGTTGTGTGTTTTGCGGTCTGCAAATCGCGGATCCGCAAAACACTGATGGCGTCCGCGTGCGTTCCGCAATTTGCGGAGCGGCACGGACAGCCTTTAATATAACTGCCCATTGTTGTCCGCACAGCGCGGACAAGAATAGGACATGTTATATTTTTTTTCCGGGGCCACGGAACAGAGCAACGGATGCGGACAGCACACGGAGTGCTGTCCGCATCTTTTGCTGCCCCAATAAAATGAATGGGTCCGCATCCGAGCTGCCAAAACTGCGGCTCGGATGCGGACCAAAACAACAGCTGTGTGCATGAGGCCTTATTCTTATACATCTAGAAAAAAAGAAAGCAGCACCATAAGTGTGAAAATGAGAGTGAGTGCACGCCTGGGAACCCCGACTCTTTAATCCACAAGTTTGTCTTCCGTAAAAAATAAAATAAAATTGACAGATGTATTGATAAATACAGTACATAGATAATCTATCTTATATTTATCTACTGTATTCCTCTATCTTATATGTATGCAGATAAGTAGCTAGTCAGATAGATATGGATGGATAGACTAAATCGATATGAGAAGAATAGACAGCTAGATGATAGATGGATATATGAATAGATAGATATGAGATGGATAGATAGATAGATAGATAGATAGATAGATAGATAGATAGATAGATATTAGATCTATAGATAGAACATGCTCACTATCAAATTTCCCTCTCAGACACTAGGAGATACATACTGGGATCCATCTATCATGTTGGTAGTGGTACCGATACAGCTTGCACACCAGTGAAGTACAGCCTACTGTCCTATAGATTCAGAACTCATCCCAAGGTTTCCATATAGAAGGCCTTTAGACGTAACAGTCCTTTTTAGAGCAATGTCCTCCTCTACCACTGGAAGTCTTACCCTGAAGCCAGACATAGGGTGTCTTTTTAAAACTATAAAGCGTGTCCTGGTTTCCTGTTTAATAAACCTCTTCACTACTGTCATTTTTTGTCTTTCAAGTCTTTCTAGGTCTGAACAGAACTTCTTTGGGTCCCTCGTTGATCCTTGTAACGATGGCAACTGCATCAGGTAAAAGTAAAGAGTCTCTGATGTAATTCATTGTTAAAAAAGCAAGTTATAGATGAAAGATTTCTTTCTGTGCTTTTACCAGAAAAAGCAGAAGACACTGAAGGTGTTGCAGCAACAGCACAAGAAATGCAGAATTCTAGAATTCAAGCGGAAAATATCATTTGGCAACAAAGACTATTTTTATAGACTATCATTATAAAAATTTGGTGCAACAAAATGTTGCGCGACAAATGTCGTTGTGTAGCCCTAGCCTAAAACCCACGGTGTAGCAGGTGCTTATGCTTTCTGGCAGCTGCAAACAATGGAAACTTATTGTCAGAAAAGTGTAAATTGAGTTTCTTGGAAGTGACAGAATGCAACCCCCTCCCCAGAGATCAGCGAGTGACAGGAGAGCTGCAGACAGACCCGTAACTGAGTGTATAGTGTTACTAGTCTGCATCATCTAGACCCCTTTAGTACAATACAGATGTCATCTGTTGTTAACCCGCCAAGGGCCCCTAAATGTAATAAAATGATAAAAGAACACATGCTTGCCACCAAGGCTGGAGCGCTGACATAGCAGCATATGCCAAATAACCACAGAAGCCAGTCACTGGCCTCAGCAGTACATGGCACAAGACTAACATTACTAGTATTACTGCAGCCAGTAAACAAAAACCCGAGGTGAGGACCGGAGTGGAAGTGTTGGAAAAAGTGGGGGATTCAGTGGTGTGTGTTCTTTTTTAAAGATTTTCAGCAAGTTTTATTATTATTCAGACTGTAAGCCGTGTACCAGGTGGGCTCCCCAGGATACAGCGTAGTCACAAACGAGGAAAGCAACTCTGACACCAGTTTTGCCAAGACAGAACTTTTACTAGAGTGTAGCGATAAACACAATCCCAACTGCAAGGAACATAAAATGGATGTACATACACTCCAGCCTGAAGGCTGATACCCTTATGCTGCACAGCACGGCACCCTCTCATGGATGCTGAAGGAAGATTAAGGAAATTTACCTACTGGCGGGCCCAAATAGAACTGCCTCGCCGTACCTATTATTACCCTAAAGAAAATGCGATTAACTGTTTGGGTGCGTAGGACGGGTTAGCCTGCGGTGCAACACAAGAGCTTACAATCTTACAACATTACACAGACTTTCCCTTAACTGAAAACATAGCACATGCGTAAGAATCACTCCTGGGCCAACACATTAAACTGGCTGGAGTTCCGGGGAAGTTTATCAGTTGTGCAGTGTCTGTTTAAGTTATGGAGTACTGGGATGAATGATAGCAACACTTTGATACAAGATAAGGCCTTAACTAGCTAACTACAGTTCGTATCTCAGTCTCTAGGCGCCAAAACTTCTATGAGGTGCGTGCACGCATTTACTGACCTGGGTCTGTACTGTATCCGCTGGCATCTCCGGACCGAACAACAAGTCCCTGCCACAAAATGTGATTCTGCAAGGTTTGTAACTTTGCTCCTCCGTTCTCATCAGCTTCCTTTCATCGGAACAGAATCTGGTTCTGGAACAAACGGTGAGGTCACTCAACTATAGCTCCGATCGCTGAAGAACGCTCCAAACCTGGATGCAGAAAGATCCTCTTTCTCACACACAGTCCTTCTGTCTCCTCACAAAATGGTCGCCTGCTTCTTCTCCAGACTGTTCAACTCCACCCACTATGAATATTTAAATCTAGGCAGTCTGTTTAGCTGTGTGGGGGAACAGCGGCCTCTTGTGGCCAAACCGCAAAATAACAGTCCTGTGTTTAACTTAAACAGTGTTCATGCAATAAGAGCTGTTTCTCAATCTCACAAGACCACACCTGTAAAATTCCCTGTTGTAATAACAGGACAACTCTGCTGACTCTGCCTCAGTCTGCACAGCAAACCTGAGCTGTGAGCTGCAGATAATAGGAACTTATTGTGTGAGCTTCAGAGACTTGTGAAAACTGGAATATTCTGAACAGTCATAATTATAAACAAAATGCCCAAAATATTTAAAAGTCACCTAAACCATCATAAAAAAAACCCACGAAGGAGCAGAAGTGCTGCTCTCGGTATTCTGCAACTTCATCTTTCATCGGCGTAGCTCAGCTGTCTGAGTGTGGGGAGTATGGATCCATAAAAAGATGGGATCGTGTAGTGTACATGCTCGGACTGCCAAGCAGATAAAATTAAAGCCAAAGGTACAGCTTTGTTGGTAGAGCTGAAGTGTCTTAGCCTCATTCTACTGCACCATGACAGGAAACAAGTCACCTCGTGACCCTAGACTTACATACATAACCACACGGCATACAGCACTAAAGAAAAATACAAGAAAGATGAATGTGCCATTTACCTCTCTCTTTAGTGAGTAGTAACTAACTTAAAGGGGTTGTCTCATCTCAGAAAATGGGGGCATATCGCTAGGATATGGCCCCATTGTCCAATAGGTCCAGGTCCCACCACTGGGACCCACACCTATATTGAGAACGGAGCCCAAAAGTTGCGGAGGGCGGACTGCACATGCGCAGCCAACCTCCATTAATTTTCTATGGGGCCGCCGACAATAGTGCTCGGCTACTTCCGTTAACATTTTTTTTTATTTTTTATGCTGTTTATCAGACAGGGTGGATCATGTGATATATTTATAGAGCCGGTTGTTACGGACGCAGTGATACCTAATATGTGTGTTTTCTTTTTTTTCTATTTTTTTTTATATAAAATCAGGGGAAAGGGGCGTTTCTTTTTTTTACTTGAAATGTTTTTTTTTTTTAACTTTATTTCTGTCCCACTCTGGGACTTTACTTTTGGGGGTCTGATCCACTCTGCAATGCATTACAATATATCTGTATTGTAATGCATTGCCTGTTAGTGTATTACACTGAGTCATACACTAACAGGTTGCCTATGAGACGCAGCCTGAGACTGGATCTCCTGGGCACCCATAGAAGGCAGGTCCCAATGCCGTGCAGGGCATTGGGCAGCCTCTGCATGGCATTGGGCTGCCTTCTCACACATCGTGTCCCCGCCACAGCAGTGCGGGAACACAATGGGGTCCCTCACCCGCCGCAAATCGCTTCTATGGTTAATCTGCCGGCATGTGCAGCAATGCCGGCGGATACAGCAGGGGCTCGGCTACCAGGGACTGCTAGGCCCCTGCAGTGATCGGGCGCCCACTGCTCCGGTGCCCGCCCGATCACCATGACGTAATAGTACATCAAAATGCTGGAACGCACCTCCGGACATTACGTGCTATTACATCATATGTCAGGAAGGGGTTAAAGTAAAGATGCTATTTCTGGGAAAGAAAGAAAAAAAAATAACACATACTTTGCATCCTTATCTTATCTGGCGCTTGCATTAGACATAACACACAGTTCACTTACTGCTGAAAAATTCAAATAAAGAAAAAATACAGAGGAAGAAAAATAGAGTCTCTGCAGTATTTCTGATCATAGCTTCTGCTAATAGGACGCCTCTGAAGTCACCAGTGAGATGGAGACAGGACACTAGTGTCATAGCACAATGGAGCATACTACTCGCGGAAACGCCCATACGACTACTGTGTATGTGCACAGTCATTACGGCAGAGTCAGATACAGGGAGACGACAGCTGAACAATGGGACAAAAAGAGACAAAAACCTGCTACATGAAGAACAAGGGGGCATTCTGAAATTACCGGCAGCTTTTACATCGTGATTCGTTTTTTTTAAAATTGTAGCATGTGGTATTTTTAGTCCTCTGCATGTTCACATGACAAGTGCTGCTACTTGCACATTGTCATTGGAGGACGCTTCTGGGAACTTTTTTATAAGCAGTGGAGCTGGTTGTGCTCTAGGAGTCCAAAAAATGGCAGAAGGAGCCAGAGATCAGCAGTGGAGAGTAAAACTGGTAAGGACTTGTGTGATGATGTTACCATCATGTAATCAGTGCAGGTGGGTCCAGAGCTCAGCAGTGGAGAGGAGAAGTGGTAAGGACCTGTTATAACATCACCATCATGTGATCATTGCAGTGCAATATAAGAAGAAGCTAAAGACTAGATGAAACTAGTACAAGTCACCAGCAAACTATAATGTCTGCACGGAGAAAAACCAATGAAGACAATATTGCAATGTATACTGACCACAATCCAGACCTGAAACCAGGCACCACCAATCCACTACCAGATGAGACAACTCCTTTAATGCTGGTTGTTCACATGGTGGTTGAAACACTATCTCTATCTACCCCGAAGAATTTTAAGGTACAATAATAGCTCGGTTGACGTGCAAATTTGTGTCCCCACTAACATGGAAACCTACCTCAAAAGGTGTAGGGTCATAAAGGGAAAAAATGTTCTTTACAAACTGTCAACATGGCATAAATAAATATAAAAGGTATGATCACTTCATCAATCCCTCTCGCGCCTATTCTGAGGCTGCCCGGTGCTCCGCCGTTCCTTGCTGCCACGATAAAGTCTCAACACTGGGACATGTGACCATTACAGCTAATTAATGGACACAGCGGTAACTTGCTGTACCCAGTGATTGGCTGCAGCGTTTACATGTCAGCGCTTCATAACGAAGTAAAGAAGGGCAAGCACTAGGACAGCCTCGGAACAGCCATTGAGGTGATTATGTCTTTTCCATACTTAAAAGGGGTTGTGTGATTGTTTAATACTGATGACCCATCCTGAGGATATATCATCAGGATCTAATCAGTGGGGGTCCGTAGGCCAGTGACTTCACATTCGCCGGTCACATGACCTAGGCATGGGGATGAGCTGTAATACCAAGTACAGCAGCTAGCCAATGGATGGAGCTGCTGTGCTCGGTAAGCTGCGAGAATGCTGCAGCACTCACTATCTCTTCAAACAGCTGATCGGCGGGAGTGCCGGGCTTTGGACCATTACCAATCACATACTGATAAGCTATCCTGAGGATAGGTCATTAGTATTAAAGACTTGGACAACTCCTTTAAAGATCTTTTTTTCCCCTAGACAATCCCTTTAAGATTGTATTGTATACTGCATTAAATCTGCGACAAGGAAAAAAATAAAATATCAAAAACGGCAAAACCCTTGTTACACATTGCTATTCTTTAGCTTAAATCCAGCCAAGTACAAAGACGTCTTCTGTCTCTTTCTTTCTTATATAGAAGGAAGCGTCATTACCTGCTAAAATAATATTGTCGTTTTTGTTAAATCTTTTATGTTTCCCAGGGCAGAGATGAAGCTATTAACCCCTTCTACCCCGGGCCAGTTTTCAACTTCCTGCCCAGGCCTTTTTTTGCAAATCTGACATGTGTCACTTTATGTGGTAATAAATTTGGAACACTTTTATTTATCCAAGCCATTCTGAGATTGTTTTCTCGTGACACATTGTACTTCATGCCAGTCATAAATTTGAGTCAATATATTTCACCTTAATTTATGAAATAATCCCAAATTTACCAAAAATTTTGAAAAATTGGCAATTTTCAAAATTTAAATTTCTCTGCTTTTAAAACAGAATGTAATACCTCATAAAATGTTTATTACTTAACATTCCCCATATATGTTTGCATCATTTTGTAAATTTTAGAAGCAATTCTAAAGAATTTGAAGAAAATTTTCAAAACCCACTTTTTAAGGACCAGTTCAGGTCTGAAGTCACTTTGTGAGGATTACATAACAGAAATCCCCCATAAATGATCCCATTGTAGAAATTACACCCCTTAAGGCCTCATGCAAAATGTGCGTCCGCTAAAAAAACGGGTGCGGCATCCGTTTTTTTTGGAAGATCCGTTTTTTTCACAGATCCCTTGTAATAAATGCCTATCCTTGTCCGCAAATGTGAAAAAAGTAGGACATGCACTATTTTTTTTGCTGAAGGGAAACACGGACAACGGACACGGAACACAAACGGATGAACTATTAGCATTTTTTGGCTGACCCATTGAAATGAATGGGTCCCCATCCTATCCGCAAAAAAAACGGAATGGAGGCCAAGAAAAACAACTGTCGTGTGCATGAGGCCTAAGTTGGAGGTTAAATTTCTAAATTTCACTTTTTTGGCAGATTTTCCATTTTAATCAATTTTTTTCTTTAACACAATGATGGTTAACAGCCAAACAAAACTCAACATTTATTACCCTGATTCTGAGGTTTACAGAAACACCCCACATGTGGTCGTAAACTTATGTAAGGGCGCACGGCAGGGCGCAGAAGGAAAGGAGCGCCACATGGTCTTTTAAAGGCAGATTTTGCTGGACTGGTTTTTAGACACTATGTCCCATTTGAAGCCCCCCTGATGCACCCCTACAGTAGAAACTCCAAAAAGTGACCCCATTTTGGAAACTACAGGGTAAAGTGATAGTTTTATTGGTACTATTTTGTTGTACATATGATTTTTAATCGCTCTATATTACGTTTTTTGTGAGGCAAGCTAACCAAAAAATTGCTGTTTTGGTAAAGTTTTTATTAAAATTTTTTTACAACATTAGGTAGTGCTCTATTTTTATAGGTGATATCAAATATGTCTACTTTGTTTGTTTTGGCACAGTTTTTATTTATTTATTTTTACAGCGTTCACCTGTAGGTCATGTGCCATTTTTATAGAGCAGGTCGTTACGGACGTGGCAATACCTAATATGTATACTTTTTCTTATTTATTTATTTATTTTTCTTATCTTATTTATTAAAATTTTGCACAATAATAGCATTTAAAAAATAAAATAAAATATGATGTCTCCATAGTCTGAGAGCCATAGTTTTTTTTATTTTTTGACCGATTGTCTTAGGTAGGGGCTCATTTTATGCGGAATGAGATGATGGTTTGATTGGTTCTATTTTGGGGGGCATACACCTTTTTGATCGCTTGGTGTTGCAATTTTTGTGATGTAAGGTGACAAAAAATTGCTTTTTTGCCACTGTTTTTATTTTTATTTTTTTACTGTGTTCATCTGAGGGGTTAAGTCATGTGATATTTTTATAAAGCTGGTTGTTACGGACGCGGCGATACCTAATATTTATACTTTTTTTTTTATTTCATTTTAACACAATAATTGCATTTTTGAAACAAAAAAAAAATGATGTTTTAGTGTCTCCATGTTCTGAAAGCTATAGCTTTATTTTTTGGGCGATTGTCTTATGTAGGGGCTCTTTTTTGCGGGATGACGTGACAGTTTTATTGGTACCATTTTGGGGGCATGCGCCTTTTTGGTCGCTTGGTGCTGCACTTTTTCTTTAACATTTTTTTTTATTTTTTATGCTGTTTATCAGACAGGGTGGATCATGTGATATATTTATAGAGCCGGTTGTTACGGACGCAGTGATACCTAATATGTGTGTTTTCTTTTTTTTCTATTTTTTTTATATAAAATCAGGGGAAAGGGGCGTTTCTTTTTTTTACTTGAAATGTTTTTTTTTTTTAACTTTATTTCTGTCCCACTCTGGGACTTTACTTTTGGGGGTCTGATCCACTCTGCAATGCATTACAATATATCTGTATTGTAATGCATTGCCTGTTAGTGTATTACACTGAGTCATACACTAACAGGTTGCCTATGAGACGCAGCCTGAGACTGGATCTCCTGGGCACCCATAGAAGGCAGGTCCCAATGCCGTGCAGGGCATTGGGCAGCCTCTGCATGGCATTGGGCTGCCTTCTCACACATCGTGTCCCCGCCACAGCAGTGCGGGAACACAATGGGGTCCCTCCCCCGCCGCAAATCGCTTCTATGGTTAATCTGCCGGCATGTGCAGCAATGCCGGCGGATACAGCAGGGGCTCGGCTACCAGGGACTGCTAGGCCCCTGCAGTGATCGGGCGCCCACTGCTCCGGTGCCCGCCCGATCACCATGACGTAATAGTACATCAAAATGCTGGAACGCACCTCCGGACATTACGTGCTATTACATCATATGTCAGGAAGGGGTTAAAGTAAAGATGCTATTTCTGGGAAAGAAAGAAAAAAAAATAACACATACTTTGCATCCTTATCTTATCTGGCGCTTGCATTAGACATAACACACAGTTCACTTACTGCTGAAAAATTCAAATAAAGAAAAAATACAGAGGAAGAAAAATAGAGTCTCTGCAGTATTTCTGATCATAGCTTCTGCTAATAGGACGCCTCTGAAGTCACCAGTGAGATGGAGACAGGACACTAGTGTCATAGCACAATGGAGCATACTACTCGCGGAAACGCCCATACGACTACTGTGTATGTGCACAGTCATTACGGCAGAGTCAGATACAGGGAGACGACAGCTGAACAATGGGACAAAAAGAGACAAAAACCTGCTACATGAAGAACAAGGGGGCATTCTGAAATTACCGGCAGCTTTTACATCGTGATTCGTTTTTTTTTAAATTGTAGCATGTGGTATTTTTAGTCCTCTGCATGTTCACATGACAAGTGCTGCTACTTGCACATTGTCATTGGAGGACGCTTCTGGGAACTTTTTTTATAAGCGGTGGAGCTGGTTGTGCTCTAGGAGTCCAAAAAATGGCAGAAGGAGCCAGAGATCAGCAGTGGAGAGTAAAACTGGTAAGGACTTGTGTGATGATGTTACCATCATGTAATCAGTGCAGGTGGGTCCAGAGCTCAGCAGTGGAGAGGAGAAGTGGTAAGGACCTGTTATAACATCACCATCATGTGATCATTGCAGGAGGGGCTGGAGTTCACTATTGGAGAGGAGAAGTGTTAAGGAGCTCTGATTATATCATGTGATCATTGCAGGAGGGGCTGGAGCTCAGCAGTGGAGAGGAGAAGTGGTAAGGACCTGTGATAACTTCACTATCATGTGATCAGTGCAGGAGGGGCCAGAGCTCAGCAGTGGAGAGTAAAACTGGTAAGGACTTGTGTGATGATGTTACCATCATGTAATCAGTGCAACGTGGGTCCAGAGCTCTGCAGTGGAGAGGAGAAGTGGTAAGGACCTGTTATAACATCACCATCATGTGATCATTGCAGGAGGGGCCAGAGCTCAGCAGTGGAGAGGAGAAGTGGTAAGGACCTGTGATAACTTCACTATCATGTGATCAGTGCAGGAGGGGCCAGAGCTCAGCAGTGGAGAGTAAAACTGGTAAGGATTTGTGTGATGATGTTACCATCATGTAATCAGTGCAACGTGGGTCCAGAGCTCAGCAGTGGAGAGGAGAAGTGGTAAGGACCTGTTATAACTGTCACGACCATGCTCATGGTCGTGACTCCTGGACCCGCATGCTGTTGCCACGGTCTGGTCTTGTTATCAATCACAGGTGAGGGCTGAAGTATGTGGCCTCACGTGTGGTTGCCGCTGGCAACATGATGTTATTAGCAGTATAGCGGTCTGGGCTGTTGCTAGGCAGCTTGCTGTTAAGGGCATGCGGTTGCACCTGGCAACCTGTCTTTGTTGGTGTGCCTTTTGTCTGTATGGTGTGCACTGTGACATTTCCCCTTCACTTGCGGCTGCTCGCGGTAACGTGTGGTGTTGTATGCATGTGGTGGCAGTGTCTCGGCCTGCTGGCTGATTCCCAGGACATGGTTGCCACGCATGCCGTTGCCGGCGGTAACAGGTGGAGTGTGGTGTTTATGTGTGTATTTCCCTTTAAGTGGTTTCCGTTCATTGCCTGGTGTAGGAAGGGTTAACTCCCTTCTTAGTGTGTGAACACTGGGTGTGTCTGTGTGTGGGTGTGGCTACTTGGGCTATTTAGCCTCTGCTGGATGCCTGTAGCTGGGTGGTACTTCAGCCATCTTTATGCTGGAGTCATCCTCCTGGTATTATACCATCTATCCAGTGAGGGCCACCCTTGTGGTCATAAGATATGTTTAGACATTGTTGTTCTGTTGTTATTATATGTCTAATGGTGTCTCTATGTTTATTGCAGCTTATGGTTGTCTGGGTTCCTGTGTGCTTAGTTTGTGTGCTGTGTCCTTTTGTGTTTGGTGTGGACATTAGCACTTCTGCACGGGTTCCAGTCTGTGTGTCTGTGGCAGGTAGGTGTTGTACTAGTTTCACTACCTGCCATTGCCATCTGCTGTATATGTTCCCCATTCCTTGCAGCTTGGCCAGTGAGACTCCTGTTCATCCGTACCTAGGAGGAACAGGTCATCTTACCCTGCTCCTAGTTTGAGGGCTATCCTGAGGTCTAGTATGGACCCTAGGTTCCGGAGTATGATCCCTCCTACCATCAGGGTTGGCTCATACAGCTAGGAGTCAGGGTAAGATTTAGGGACGTTAAAGGAGGTGACCTGCTCCCTGTTTCCTGTCATGGTCCAGCAGCTAAGCTTTATCTACGACACCACACGGCTGAGGGTTTTCCCGACTCGCAGCCGTGACAATAACATCACCATCATGTGATCATTGCAGGAGGGGCTGGAGTTCAGCATTGGAGAGGAGAAGTGTTAAGGACCTGTGATTATATCATGTGATCATTGCAGGAGGGGCTGGAGCTCAGCAGTGGAGAGGAGAAGTGGTAAGGACCTGTGATAACTTCACTATCATGTGATCAGTGCAGGAGGGGCCAGAGCTCAGCAGTGGACAGGAGAAGTGGTAAGGAGTAAGGACCTGTGATGATGTCACTATCATGTGATCAGTGCAGGAGCGACTGGAGCTCAGCAGTGGAGAGGAGTAGTAAGGATCTGATGTCATGTGATGATGGAGAAAACAAATATTCTGCAATATTAGGGCAATGTGCCTAAAGCATTTTATAGGCACTGCTGTAGTAGCAACTACACTATGGGCACTGCTATGTGATTATGTATGGTGGATTTTAAGCCCTTAGTGACTGTTTTGGGCCTTACTAACCAAGCCTTTTTCTTCCTTTTTTCATAGTCACCTTCCAATAGCTACTTTTTTTTTCTGTCTATGTAGCTGTATGAGGGCTTGTTTTTTTGCGGGACAAGTTGTAGTTTTTATTTTGCCATTTTGGGGTACACATAACTTTCTAATTAATTTTTATTAACTCTTTCTGGGAGGGAGATGGGAAAAAACAGCAATATTGCCATAGAGTTTCTACCTTAAAAATTTTGCGGCGTTCATTTTTCGGCACAAATAACATAATATCTTTATTCTTTGGTTAGTACGATTACAGCAATACCAAATTACAGCAATTACTATACAGTAGATAGATATATAGAGATATAGCAGAGCTGAGTGTGCTGGGGCAGCTGTCATGTGTATAGATGTAGCATAGCTGGGTGTGCTGGAGCAGCTGTCATGTGTATAGATGTAGCAGAGCTAGGTGTGCTGGGGCAGCTATCATATATAGAGATATAGCAGAGCTGGGACAGCTGTCATGTGTAAGGATGTACACTAGCTATCAAAGCTATAAACGAGTCTTCAGTAGAAGTCTCATATTTTTTCAGTCCGTGGCTATGCAGCTCTTATAGATAAGTGGTTAAGTGCCTTGCTTCTGATACAGAAGGTCGTGGGTTTGAGTCCCAGCAGAAACTTTTCTGAAATACAGGCTAAATTAGAATACACAAGCACTGACTCCATATATGGACATACAGCGCGGGACACCGGCCGGAAGAGACCTGCATCGCATCGCTGACATGGAGGTAATTAGAAGTGTTTTATTTTTTTTAAAATACCCGACTGTTACTGCCACATGGGGGGAGCAGGCGGCACTTGATACTGGCACATGAGGAGAGGGGGGTTGGCACCTGATACTGGCACATGGGGGGGGGGGTGGCACTATGATACTGGCACATGGGGGGAAGGAGAGAGGCACTTGATACTGGCACATGGGGTAGGTTGGCACTATGATACTGGCACATGGGGGTGGGGGGTGGGAAGGAGAGAGGCACTTAATACTGGCACATTGGGGGGGATGGCACTATGATACTGGCACATTGGGGGGGGAGATGGCACTATAAAAACTGGCACTTTGGGGGGGGGCGAGATGGCACTATGATACTGGGACATGTGGGGGGAGGAGAGAGGCACTTGATACTGGCACATGATGGGGGGCATCTATGGAGACACTTACTGGCACATTATTGGGGGGCATTATGGGGGTCCCTTTTTACTGGCACATTATAAGGCACTTATTCATACCCAGTGTCACCCATAGCCAGTCTCCTTCCCCCCTTAATCATACCCTGTCACCTTTACCCAGTCCCCTGCCCTTCTTAATCATACCCAGTGTCACCCTTACCCAGTCCCCTGCCCCCTCAATTAGACTCTGCCCCCCTTAATCATACCCAGTGTCACCAATAGCCAGTCCCCTGCCCCCTTAATCATACCCTGTCACCTTTAACCAGTCCCCTGCCCCCCTTAATCATACCCAGTGTCAACCAAAGCCAGTCCCCTGCCCCCTTAATCATACCCAGTGTCTGTCACCCTTAATTTAGGGGGGCAGGGTCTAATTCAGGGGGCAGGGGACTGGGTAAGGGTAACACTGGGTATGATTAAGAAGGGCAGGGGACTGGGTAAAGGTGACCGCATATGATTAAGGGGGGCAGGGTACTGCCTCTGGGTGACACTGGCTATGATTGTACTTGTTTACACTTGCACTTAAATTATCTGTAATAAAAAAAAACTGTTTGTTACAAAGATTGTTTTCCTCTTTGTGTATGTTTAGGTGAACCTGGGGGGGGGGGGGGGGCGCCACAAGATTAGCTCGCACAGGGCGCCTAAACACCTAAGGCCAGCCCTGTCTTCACCCACTAAGCCCCTCTGACATTTCATGCTCTGATGCTCTCCCTTTCCCTGCGCTTAATCCCACAGGGCAAGGGCTTTTTCTGCAGATCCGGTGACGCATCGGGTCTCTGCGCTGCCCTAACCCGTAAAATGGCTATGCCCACCCATTAGTGCCGGTGACGTCACCTAGAACACTGCTAGGTGGAAGTCTCCGCCTAGCAGTGTAAAAATGTAAACAAAAAATCCCTTTTCCTGCGCGATACAGGGAGCACATGACAATTTTCCTGTAAATGATGTAGTGGGAAGCTTGGAAAAAAAAGTCTAACCTGGGGTGGAATAGAAAAAAACACAATTCCACTAGTGATGAGCGAATCGACTTTGGATGAAACATCCAAAGTCGATTTGCATAAAATTTCGAGCGAGCGCTCCGTACAGTATTAGAATGTATTGGCTCAGATGAGCCAAAGTTATTACTTGGCGAAGTCTCGCGAGACTTCGGGTAATAACTTAAAAAAAGAATTTCTACTGTTCCTGAACTTGGTTCCGGTTCCAAGTGGTAAGGTTTTTAACAGTATTCAAACTAAAGTTTACGCAAATCAACTTCCGATGTTTCATCCGAAGTTGATTCGCTCATCCCTAAATACCACCACAGTGGTATGCAGTAAAACTGGCCCATGCCCTTGATTCTCTGGTTGAGTACAATTACAGTGATATTAGATTTATATAGCTTTTCTTTTGTTTTAATTCTGAAAAGAACTAAAAACTTTGGAAAAATGATTTTATTTCTTTTCATTGCCATATTCTGACCCCTATACATTTTTTATAGCAATGCCTATAGAGGTGCTTGTAGGCTCATTATTTTGTGGGGCGATCTGTAATTTTTATTGATACTATTTTGGAGTCTGTATGACTTTTTGATCACTTTTTATTTTTTTAGAGCGTGAAGAAAAAAGGGCTATTTAGATTTTTTTTTCTGTTACACAATTCGCCATATGGGATAAATATATGGCGAATTACAAATGTGGCTATTTCCATGATGTTTGAATTCTTATTTTTTTTTTATATTTTGAAAAAACTTTTTTTTTACTTATTTTTGTGCCCCGAGGGGGACCCCAACATGCATTCATTAAAGGAATTGAAGTCACTACTAAATGCAAAATTCAATATATTCCAAAGCAGTGCTGCCACTTGCTGGCCTGTAGTGGAATATAGCAGTAATAGGCCTAGACGCCTTTTACAAGCTTAGGCCTATTACTGCTAATGACACCTTCCCTGCTCCCCCAGGTTTTTTACCTCTCAAATGCACATTATCACATTACATTGTGTGAAACGAGTCATTCTGCCTGGTACGGTTGATCATGCAAATTAAAATGATATATGTCATGTGAAAATCGGTTGCGGCATTCCCAACAAAAACTTGTATTTGTTATGCAAATTAGGTATTATGTTCCCAGATGGGCGTGGTCTCAGTGCACCCAGCTTTCCACTGCTGACCACGCCCCTTGATGCACCGAAACCCTCGTTTGTATAAAGAATAAAACTCTTTGCTTTTCTCAGAAATGCCAAAACGAATTTTCACAAGGCAGGTATCATTTTAATCAGCAGGACCCTTCCTGCCAGGCACCATACCAGGTTAAATAGGGTTAATCCTGCTGATAAGGACAGATGAATCTGTCCATGGCTGCACCACTACACAGACAATGAACAAAAGTGGAGAAATAATACAAGAAACATGGATCCCTTTTCTCCTAATGGGGTTGAACTAGAGGATCCTCTGGTGGACTATAACTCGACAAAGATCGCAAAATATCATGATCTTTTGATCATGATCGACAAAGATCCCAAAGGTCCAGTAGACAATTCGTTGTCATTTGAGCCAACCACTTGTCACTAGGGTCGATTTCTTATGGGATGATCCCAGAAAACCTATTAGATCTTAATGCTGATAGGTCCAGAGAACAAAAATAAATAATAGTGGGCGTACATATGTTCTATATGGATGGAGGGTGGGATCCCAGAAGAATGTCCTCTGGTGGGTCTAAGAAACCAAGTCGAACAGGAAGGTGGTAAGGAATAAGAGCCATGGGTCTCATTCAGATTATTGGACTGGTGCAGTCTCTCCTCCATGTTTGTTCCAGGTTACTCTATATTTGACTCCGACCCTTTAAGAATCTGCATTGCAAATCCATTAATGTGCTTCAGCTCCAAACACAGATGTGACATAGTAATAACTTTGAAACTTGCCCAATATATCCCAGGGCAAGATTATATTCAGATAACTTTTCAAAGTCTTTCCCTTTACAGAGTGTGACAGATTTAAATACAATCCATTTTCTCCCAGCCAGCTGCTTTGTGCATTGTAGACAGTGATGGCACGGAAAAAATCCCAAGGAGAGAACATGACCCTGGAATTTGTAATGATGCCATCTAATCTGTATACTCTAGTCCTTGCTGCAAAGAGCCTGGGGTTTCTGAAATTATTACAATTAACAAAAAGTACATAATTGTAGATTAAAAATACTAATCTTAATATATAACAGGGATTTTTCTAGAATGCAAAGGTTACCTACATTTTTCATTATCCTAGACCACCAGGGAAACATTAATTAAAGGGGTTGTCCAAATTCATTGCTGAACCCGGACATACCCCCATTTTCACCCAGGCAGACCCCCTGATATGAGCATCGGTACCAGGCTCTCCATGAATCGCATAGTGCTAGGGCTGTTTGTTTATGTCTTTACCACTACTAGGCGGAGACTTCCATCTAGCAGTCAGCCCGGTGACGTCGCTAGCACTAATGGGTAGGTTTTAGCGCTACCCTAGCCTATCAAATGCCTAGAGCAGTGCTAGAGCCTGCCCATCAGAGCAGGTGACATAACCGGCAACACTGCTAGGCGGAAGCCTCCACCTAGCAGTGTTAAAAACATAAACAAATAGCCCTAGTACTGCCACGATCCAGGGCAAGGGAGAGCATCAGAGCATGAAGTGCTCCGATGCTTATATCAGGGGGCCGGAGGGGTGAAAATGGGGGGGGGGGGGGGTCTCGGACAACGCCTTTAACTACTTCATTATCCTAGACAACCAGGGAAGCAGTCATAAAAAGGGGTTTTCCAGGCTCCTGATATTGATGACCTCTCAGAATAGGTCATAAATATCCAATCAGTAGGGGCCAGAATTTCAGCTACTCCACCGATCAGCTGTTCCCTCCGGTGCAGGGACTAGCTCTTGAATGGAGCAGGAAGCACAGTTCCTTTCAAAGTATATTTGCCGTACCCATTCACTTCATTTGGAGCTGAGCTGCAGTAACCCAAAACGGCCACTACACTTTGAACAGAGCTGTGCTTCCTGCTCCATTCAAATGCTAGTTTTAATGCCGAAGGCTGCTGGGAAAAGCTGATCGGTAGGGATGCACAGTGTCGGACCCTCACTAATCAGATATTAATGACCTATCCTGAGCATAGATCATCATTATTAGGAGACTGGAAACTTTGAACTACTGCATTAACCTAGAAAAATGAGCAAACAGAGGTTAACCCCTACATTATCCTAGACCACCAGGGAAGCAGCTATTAACTACTTCATTATCTTAGACCACCAAAGGAGCCATCACTAAATCTTCTATTATCCTAGACCACCAGGTAAGCAGCTATTAACTATACCTCAGTATACCTCTAACTGCACAAGATGTTTCTGTGGTATTTTGTAATGTGTAGTGTACATTGCAGAAACACAGGACACATTTGTCTTCTTGTTAACTCAATTTGTGAGCTCCACATAGCGTGTACAGGTCTGCTCTTCTAGTGGAGCCACAACGAGGTTTGGGGACTTCAATCACTGAAGGAGGTCCTACTGGTGTCTGTCCACACGATTGTCGCGATTGCCATTGCCAGAGCTACTCTCCGCCCCTGAGACCATCAAGTCGCTCTACACATGCGCCCGTATGCGACGCAAGACACCCGACATGGTATGAGTGAATACTAGCGATTCACTCTACATATGCGCACGCCGATGACGCCAACTATCTGGCGCAAGACACGCCTCTCCACGCTCCTCGCTACCTTTATAAACCACACAGATCATTAGCCTCCCTACACCATCCCAGAGACTCCTTACTATGCAGACTAAGGTATGTGCGCTCCTACAATTTATGACTTAGGATCCTGTCAATATCTGTGGCTATGTCCAAAAATCAGGAATTCTGTTAGTTACCTGTTACTTTTATCTTTAGATCTGACATTATATCTATATCTTAGTCTATTGGCATTATACTTGAGTGGTCTGTACTGTATCACTTGTATCACCTACATGATTAGAATACTATCTTAGTCTCTACCTAATATTAATATTATACTGTTTGGATTCCGCAGATACCCTACGTACATCCTGTCACCGCTATCTGGATATTTCCAACACAGCGTCCCATTTTAGACTACTGCTCTCACATTGTGCCATACTATGTAATTGATAGATCACATGACTATACATATGCCTGTATGATTTTGGTCCGTTATGTATTCTCTCTTATATGTTAGAGATTTTTCTTCCCAATATTAATAGAACTATCAATACATTGTCAACTATACTATGTTATATGACAAAACAACTATTTTCTATTGATGTATATATTAATTTAAAACATTTACTTGTTTATATATTAGGCCGTGAACAAGGTTTAAGACTAGACCGAAATGTTGGCCAGTGGCTTATTTTTTGGATGGATATAAAATTGAAAAAAAGATATATAATGAAATAAAACAAGCAACTTAAAAGCAGCTATAGAGTGCCGTGGTTTCTTGATATAAATTATCTGTCCACACACAGACATGTGTCAAAACACAAGTGCTTCTGTGGTTCATGGAGCGGCCACTGTTTGCCAAAACAGAATACCAACAGCAACCCGAGGGTATGCTATTCTATCACGGTTTATACACCCTATGTAAAGAAGGGACTGTCTCCCAGAAACTTGTATTACGTGAAGTTTTAATTGTGTTGCTTCAATAAAGATCATCCCCAACTGGGACAGCACTGGTGATGGGGATTTTTCTTCCTTATTTTGGCACTTAAAAACTCGTACAAAATATTACATCTGACAAATTTGTACAACATACTATATATATTTTGTATATACAGTATTTTGTTCCTTTGTTATTTTTTATGTGACTATATAGAAATTCTAAATATTCTAGCATTTATACTGCCCATTATAGCAGTCACAATAGGCTAATATTTTATTTATTTTTTGTATTTTTTTTGTGTACATTAGGACAGAATGGACAATTTTATTTCATTACCATTAAAAGGCTGCAAATAAATGCAGTAGTTCTAAATAAAGATTACTATATATAAGGCCTATTGGTAATAGACCCTATATGCAGCTAGCTTGCTGCTCCCTGGTCCCTTATGAGGAGGTGACAGAGGACTGTATTACATTATTAACACTTTCCTAACTTCTACTTACTGAAACTATCATAAAACACACACACACACACACACACACACATACTATTGTACTATCTACAATATGACCGCCCCTAGGGAAAAGTTAAAAAATAAATACATGCCTACATTTCCTTTATAGCTTTGTATAGATTTTGACTCTATATGGATGTTCATGTGCCCTAACTATAGAACTTATCAATGATGGATGATCTGTAGGTACCTACAAAATCCAGCCCCCTAGTGTAACGGCAAGTCCAGTTTTTACAAAATGTCATACAAGAGTCACTCTTGAGATCAGTATTATTGCATAACTGTTCTCTCAGAGACTGATACTGTATTTTAGATTGTTATGGCAGCCTTAGTAGCCTTATTGCCGTCATACAACACAAAGAACAATTCTACCATAATAAACCTAAGTATCCTTGATGTAACAAAGACAAAACCATTCAAGCCCAAGAAATAACAGCTATCATCTACACTTCACCAGTACCCAATGGCGGCAGTCATTTTTTAGCTACATCAGTAGTTTATGAAGAAGTTATCCAGCCTTTGAAAAGGCTATCAACACAATAATCGGCAGAGGTCCAACTCTCGAGACCTCCTGTAATCAGTTGTTTCAAGGGGCCATGGCGCTAGGATGGAGCCTTACAGTCTCTTCATTGTTTCCATTGGTCATGCCACTGTTTGTACTTGCAAAATATCTCATTTTAGTAGTGGCAATGCAGGATATCACAGACCTGTCCCATTCAAGTCAATCACCTTGCATGGCATTGTTGCAGTGTCCATTCCAATGTACCGTAAACAATGAGGAGCACTGAAGCCCCATCAAAGACTAATCAGCAGTGGTGCTGAGAGTCATATACCCACCAAACTAATTATAATGGTTTATGATAGCAACAGGCCATCTATTCTAACAGGCTTGATAACCTTTTTAATTAATAATAAGTCAAAAGTTGCCAAACTTTACATCGCTGCTGATTTGGAGCATCTTCTAGTGAGTTTATGAAGTGTGACACAGTGAGAAGTTTGGTCTGGGAAAACAGGTATTTTCCTCCCAGCATGTGCTGCTGGGCTGATTTCCAGCCAGGTGAGGTCAAGTACCGGACCGGATTTTAAGTGCCGGTCTGGTTTTTGGCAGCACCTGGCTGTTCTTAAATAGGCAGCTGGGCTCAGAAGCCATGTCTGTGTGATGGGATCTGAGGCCTGTGCTGGGCTGGAGAGCGGAGACCCGTGTGTCAGGGGAACAGGCTGCCTAAAGCCTGTATTTGGACTTTCAGATACAGAACTGCCATCAAGATGACTTTTGTTATATTAACTTGCCATTGGGTGTGAAGTAACACCGACACTGCAAAAGTGATGTTTTGTTTTTGGCATCATGTGTGAATAAACACTGAAGTTTGAATTATGAACTTGTATTTTGCCTCTGTACTGTGCCTGCTTATCCTAACTGCCAGATTGAATCCCCACAATTGGTGGAGGATGCGGGCAAGAGCAGTGAGGCTGGCGTGAACGCCGATATTTTTGGGTTCTGCATTTTTCCAAGCACGGTTGTATATCGTACATTAAACCAGCTGTATTACAACCAGTGCCTCACGACAAAATGGAGGCTGTTGTGAAGCCCCTCATGGAGGCTAATCTGCAGCAGTGAGAGACAAACCTGCACCAACACGAGGCTAATAAGCAGCAGCAGGAGACCAACCAGTTGCTGCTACAACATGTGATGGCTTTGCAGACAGCAGGAGCAACACCGAACAGCCACGATGCCCGGAAAGCAGTCCGTGCCGCAATTCCTAATATGACCCCCGCAGACGACATCGAAACCTACCTGGCGATGTACGAGAAAGTGGCCATCAGGGAGAATCTACCCCAAGACCAGTGGGCTGAGGTTGTCGCTCTGTTCCTGGCATCCGATTCCCAGCGAGTGTATTTCGACTTGCCGGACGATCAAGTGGCCGACTATCAAAAAGTAAACGGTGAGATTTTGGGAAGACTGGGGGTGAATGTGTTGGTCCAGGCCCAGCGGGTACATCAGTGGGGGTTTAAGCTGGCGGAGCCTGTGAGACCACAGTATTTTGACTTACTCCACCTCTTGCAAAAGTGGCTACAGCCTGATGTGCTGAGTCCCACGGCTATGCTGGATAGACTATTGGCTGATATGTTCTGGAGGGCTCTGCCACCCCCTCTCCAGCACTGGATCGGCCATGTGTCTCCTGGCAATGCCCTGGAAATGGTGGACCTGGTGGAGCGCTACGAGGCTACTAAGAATCTTACGGGGGGTTCTTTTGGGAGGGGGGCAGTCAAGCACCTTAAATCTCCATTCCAGACCGGGCGACTTGTACCAACCAAACCCACCCGGGATGTACCCCCTACGATCCTGGCTCCGATAGTCTGTTGGCGGTGTCAGGAGCCTGGCCATGTAAGAGCTGACTGTCCACATCAGGTGGAACCCATGGATACTAACTATGGCTACTGTCATTCGTTATATGCCAGGAAGCTGTGTGCAGCAGGTACCCCAGAAACTCTAAACCTCTTGTGCTGGGTGGAAGTGGGAGACACTCCAGTGGAGGCTCTGCTGGACTCAGGGAGTCTGGTTTCCCTAGTAAGGGCTCCCCTTGTACAGTCCACCGAGTATACTGGCCGGAAAGTCGGGGTCATGTGCATCCATGGAGACTTAAAAGACTATCCCACCACCCTGGTGTCTCTAACCACAGGGGCTGGCAGGTGGACTCACAAAGTGGCAGTTGCCACAAATTTACACTACGAACTTATAATAGGTAAAGACTTCCCAGGCTTCCCGACACTGTGGCCTGCTACGAGAGTGACTGATACCTATGAGACAGGGTAACCTCAGCAGAGTGTCCTGGATCCAGGGGGAGGCCAGAACCTGAGGCCGAAGCGTCAGCAGTAGGGGTGACCGCCACTTCAGTGGAAGAGGGGTGGACAACCCCACTGAATGTAATGGTGGGAGATGTAGAGGACTTGCCGCCGGGGCCTGAGCTGGCCGACCTTAATCTCTCTGGGGATAATTTTGGTATTGCACAAAACCGAAACCCAACCCTATTCCGAGCTTGGGGAAATGTATTAATAGTAGATGTGAACCACAACAACCGGGGGCAGAGTCGGTGTTTCCCCGTTTTGTGATTCATCAGGATATGTTGTATCGCGTAAACCAACTGCGGGGTGAAGATATTGAACAGTTAGTGGTGCCCAAGGCTTATCGCAAATCCGTGTTAGAGTTAGCCCACCAACATGTTCTCGGGGGCATCTGGGAATGCAGAAAACACAGGACCGGATACTACATCGGTTTTACTGGCCCAGTGTGTTTAGAGAAGTGGACGAATTCTGTACGTCTTGCCCGACCTGCCAGGCAACTAGCCCCCAGCACCTTTTCCGCAGTCACTTGGTACCTCTCCCGATCATTGAGGTACTGTTTGATTGAATCGTGATGGACCTCGTAGGCCCAGTACCAAAGTCCGCTAGAGGACACCAACATATCCTGGTCATCCTAGATTAGGCCACTCTGTTCCCGGAGGCGGTGCCACTGCGACATACATCGACTAAACTGATAGCTAAGGAGCTAATGGAAATGTTCTCCCGAGTGGGGCTACCTAAAAAGGTTCTGACTGACCAGGGGACTCCTTTTATGTCTAAGGTCATGAGGTAGCTCTGTAAGTTGCTGCATATCAAACAGTTACGGACGTCTGTTTACCATCCGTAACTAAAGATGGGCCAGACGAACCACTGAGGTGTGAAACGGCCGTCGCCTTATCCTGCTAATGTACGCATATATGTAGTCTGCTCCCTACCTTATACCGAAATGGAATAAAGAAACCAATTCTGCAAGTATCGGTGAGTGCCGCCCTTGTCTTCCTTTTTTACAAGTATATCGCAATAGTAACAATCTAGTTACATGTTGGGCTAAGCACCACTCTCAGCAGTAAATGCTATATAAATCTCCGCCAAGTACTCTGGTGACGTATCTCCTCCAAAAAAAGGGATTTATACTGTCATTGCAGTGCCACTCCATCTACTCTACAGCTCCCCTCTAAAGATGGGAAGGATTGGGACGCTTTTTCTGCCCCTTTGTCTGATGTAAGGGAAGCGGTTGCCGCTATAAAAGTTACTGACAGCCTCTCCTCTAAACAGGCTCAGGAGGCCAGGGAGTTCGTTAGTCGGAACACGGATGTGTTCTCGGACCTCCCTGGATGCACTTCCACAATCCAGCATGACATTGTCACGGAACCTCAGGCCAAAGTACGGTTAAAACCATACCAGGTACCCGAAGCTTGGCGACAAGCCATCTCAGAGGAAGTGCAGTTAATGCTGCAACTAGATGTCATTGAGGAGTCTAAAAGTGAGTGGGCCGGTCCTAAGCCAGACGGGACGTTGTGGTTCTGTAACGATTTTCGAAAACTTAATAAGATTTCCAAATTCGATGCGTATCCCATGCCCCGGGTGGATGAGCTTATCGAGAGGTTAGGACAAGCCCAGTATTTTTCTGTTTTGGACCTCACGAAAGGGTACTGGCGGGTGCCCTTAACGGAGGCTACCAAAGAGAAAACTGCCTTCATAACACCTGAAGGGCTGTATCAGTACAAGGTGCTGCCCTTTGGTCTGCATGGTGCCCCCGCCACTTTTCAACGGCTTATGGACATTGTGCTGCGTCCACATCGTCGGTACGCTTCGGCTTACCTGGACGATATTGTCATCCACAGTACTGACTGGGAAGGTCACCTACCCAAAGTGCAGGCTGTAGTGGACTCCCTTCGGAAGGTGGGACAGTGTCGGTGTTACTTCACCGCTAACACAAAAATTGTACGATAGGGTTAGAAGAGACTAAGTACCTGGGGTATGTCATTGGGCACGGAGTCATCAAACTCCAAGTGAACAAAATAGAGGCAATATGAAATTGGCCCCGACCTGTCACCACTAGGCAAGTAAAGTCATTCCTGGGAATAGTGGGCTATTACATGAGGTTTTCCCCCACTTTGCCACGGTGGCCGCGCCATTGACAGGGATTTTGGAGGGACACAAGTCAGTGATCGTTCGCTGGTATGATCGGGCGGAAGAGGCTTTCTCAGCTTTGAAGTTGGCCCTGTGCGGGTCCCGGTTTTGGTGACGCCCGACTTATAAAGTGAGTTTATAGTACAGACCGATGCCTCCGAAGTAGGCCTCGTGCTGTACTGTCTCAGGAAGTCAACGGGTAGGAGGGGGTAGGTCGTTAACTCACCCCAGCCGAGACCCGGTATAGTATAGTGGAGAGAGAGTGCCTGGCTTTCAAGTGGGCACTCGAGTCTCTCCGCTATTATTTATTGGGGAGAAAATTCCACCTGGTGACTGACCACTCCCCTCTCAAGTGGATGAGCCAGGCCAAGGACAGAAATGCCTGGGTCACCCTATGTTTTCTCTCCCTACAAAACTTTAAGTTTTCGGTGGAACACAGGGCAGGCCGGTTACAGGTAACCCCGGATGCCCTGTCCCGGGTACACTCACTGTCTGGCGTGTGTTCACCCCCTTAGGGTTGAACAAAGGGGGGGTATGTGACACAGTGAGAAGTTTGGTCTGGGAAAACAGGTATTTTCCTCCCAGCATTTGCTGCTTGGCTGATTTCCAGCCAGGTGAGGTTTTGGCAGCACCTGGCTGTTCTTAATTAGGCAGCTGGGCTCAGAAGCCATGTCTGTGTGCTGGGATCTGAGGCCTATGCTGGGCTGGAAAGCGGAGACCCGTGTGTCAGGGGAACAGGCCGCCTAAAGCCTGTATTTTGACTTTCTGAGGCAGAACTATCACCAAGGTGACTTTTGTTATATTAACTTTCCATGGGGTGTGAAGTAACACTGACACTGCAAAAGTGATGTCATCATGTGTGAATAAACACTGAAGTTTGAATTACGAACTTGTATTTTGCCTCTGTACTGCGCCCGCTTATCCTAACTACCAGATCGAATCCCCAGAATAGGAAAAGCCAAAGGTCTTGAAAGCTTTACATGATTGGAATTGGACATACTGTAAATCCTCGGCTGCAGGCAATGATTTCTTGGCCAATCTTGCTCAATTGCAGAAGGTAAAAACAAATGTTCTGGAGCAAGAATGTCAAACTCAAAGGCTAACATGGGCCAAAAAAACAAAATTTACGTTTATGTGGGCCGCATCAAAAAAAAATAAAAAAATCATACATTTTCATAGAACAACATTGTTGTTTCATGACTGCTGACCCCCAACATCCCGTTGCCCAATAACACAAGTGAGACCTATATATATATATACAAATATTAAACTTCACTATAAGACGCACCTAGGTTTTTGAGGAGGAAAATAAGAAAAAAAAAATTTTAACCAAAAGTTGTGCTTTTTGTGGGCTTTGAATTAATGGTGGTCTGTGCATGACACTATTATGGGGGATCTGTGGATGACGCACTGTCATGTGGGGGATCTGTGGATGGCACTGGTTTGGGGGACCTGTGGATGGCACTGTTATGGGGGATCTGTGGATGGCACTGTTATGGGGGATCTGTGGATGGCACTGTTATGGGGGATCTGTGGATGGCACTGTTATGGGGGATCTGTGGATGGCACTGTTATGGGGGATCTGTGGATGGCGCTGTTATGGGGGATCTGTGGATGGTGCTGTTATGGGGGATCTGTGGATGGCACTGTTATGGGGATCTGTGGATGGCACTGTTATGGGGGATCTGTGGATGGCACTGTTATGGGGGATCTGTGGATGGCACTGTTATGGGGATCTGTGGATGGTACTGCTATGGGGTGGGATATCTGTGGATGGCATTGTTATGGGGTGAGGGATCTGTGGATGGCATTGTTATGGGGTGGGGGGTCTGTGGATGGTGCTGTTATGGGGGATCTGTGGATGGCATTGTTATGAGGTGGGGGATCTGTGGATGGAACTGTTATGGGGTGGGATATCTGTGGATGGCATTGTTATGAGGTGGGGGGATCTTTGGATGGAACTGTTATGGGGGGGGGATCTGTGGATGACACTGCTATTTGTCATCCACAGATCCCCCTCATAACAGTGTCCCCCAATACACCGGCCCTCTGCTCACCGAAGTATTTATAAACGTGAATCCTTATCCTGTTATTAAGTTGAACTAACGCTGCGCTCTCCCATGTTCCCATGTTCCCCTGTATCCCCACAGCACTTAGGAACACGCTTCCATAGCAGGCAGAGCGGACAGCAGCAGTAACGTCACTCACTGACGTCGCGCGTCTGCTCCGCCTGCTTCATTCATAAAGTGGGCGGAGCAGGCGCTCGACGTCAGTGAGTGACGTTACTGCTGCCGTCCGCTCTGCCTGCTATGGAAACATAAGTAAGTGCTATGGGGATACAGGGGAACATGGGAACATGGGAGAGGGCAGCGTTAGTTCAACTTAATAACAGGATAAGGATTCACGTTTATAAATAAAGCACTTACTTAAGCTTCAATAGCAGGCAGAGCGGACGGCAGCAGTAACGTCACTCACTGGCGCCTGCTCCGCCCACTTTATGAATGAAGCAGGCGGAGCAGACGCGCGACGTCAGTGAGTGACGTTACTGGTGCCGTCCGCTCTGCCTGCTATGGAAGCGTAACCAGAGCAATGAATATCTTTGCCGGGCCGCAAAGATATTCATTGCGGGCCGCATGCGGCCCGCGGGCCGCATGTTTGACACCCATGTTCTGGAGGATTACTGAGAAAAAAAAAATAGTTTTTGGAAGACCACTGACGTATACATGTATTCAACCCAAACACATCCTAGTAGGCATCAGCTTGCTTTGTAAATTATACTGACTGTACTGTATGCTGTTTTCCTAAAGGGTACAGTCTTAATTTTATGGACAAATATGAAGGTTTCTACAGTATTTACATGGAAATCCAGGTCACTGCAGTGGTGAGTCAAAAATCCCATGGCAGCTCAAAGTCAAATTTGCATCAGAATCTAGCAGCTCATTAAGCGTCTTGAAGGTTGGATCATTTCCTTGTGACACTTTTGTAGACTATACCACATAATGAAATGCCTTTTGTCAGTTGTGTCGTGAGTCCATGGTTTGATGAGGCATGCATTAAGTGAACAAAAGGATCTCAGGCGTTGAAGTAGAAGACAAATAATGATTTCACCAAGCCAATCCCAAAGAGTGTGACAAAAGAAACCTAAAAACCCAAAAAGTAGGAAAGGCCTTCTTCATCCAAAAATCCCTTCGTCATAAGGATCCATCACATTGTCATGTATGGCATGCTCAGAATTCAATCAGTTTTCTAAGAGCTTGATGGCAAAAACAGTGCTCCAAACAGTGATTTTCCAAAAAACACTGAAATCCCTGATGAAACAGAACCCATCACCAATGTGAACAGAGCCTAAAACAACCAACTTTTACCCACTTACTCTACTCTGATTACCTTTTCTGTGGTGGGGCTGTGACAACGTTTCATTCTTTATAAAAAAAAATAGGGAAGTAGTTGTCATGATTACATATCAGCTGTGTTTAGGGTTTGGATCTCCTGATCAAATTATAAAATTATAAAATTATTGCAGTGCATACCAATATAACAAAGATAAAATAACTGGAGAAATTATTCATTAGCGGCAGTGAAACCACAGTTTCACTACAGAAATCAACTAATGAACAAAGGGTAGGGTCACAAAGTCATGCTTTTGCATTCAGTTTTTGAAGCAGTTTTTGAAATCAGGAGTGGATCATAAAAGGAGAGAAAATATAATGGACAGATACTACTTCTCACCTTTTTTTTTTAATTCCCCCCCCTGGTTTTGGCTTCTAAAACTGCATCAGTCAACATGACCATGTGGCCGTACCCTAACACACTATCTGAAGGCCTTGCACATAGCCCGTGGACATGGTTTTGGACCCATCGTGGCATGTAAACCCAGTCTTAGATAACCCTTGTACAAGATGTGACAGGTGTGATATGCAGAAGCTAAACCAACATTGTACTGGCTTAGAAAATGTGAAAAAGTAAAAAAAATTACCAGAAGAAATTTAAAGGTGGTAACCCATGGGCCATTTTCGTATCAAATGTTCTGAAATTCTTTTTAATATCTGTACCCTCTGTTGACAGGTTAGGACATAAGTGTCTGATTGGCTGGGGTCCAATTAATGAGGCCACCGCCAATTATGAAAATGAGGGCCCCGTGTTCCCCTATTTCAATGATGCAGCGGTCATGCATGTGCCCTACCACTCTATTCAAATCTATGGGACTGCCAGAGAGGGCCAAGTGTTACCTCTGCAGTCCCCATAAAGTTGAATGTAGCAGCATCGCTCATTTCTGACCAGGCCCCTTTTCTTGTAATCCATGGGTTCCCCAGTGGTCAGACTCCTGCCGATCAAACACTTATTCTATTCTAGAGCATCAACCGAGCTGCAAATCTACACACACCCTATAGACAAGAGTGGTACTATATCTCAAAAACACAAAAACAAACTTAAAAAAAAAAAAAACTTACCTTAAATCTTTGCAAATGAAAGCTTTATCTTTCTAGGAAAAAAAAAAAATCTCTAATATGACTCATTTACTGTCTTGTTCACTTTTTTTTTAACATCCCTCTAAAAATTATCTGTGAGAATTAGTGTTGAGCGAATCGAAGTATCCTAAGTTGGATCTGAGTTTCAGGGAAAATTCATTTTCCCGTGAAGCCGAATTTCCTCGTGCTTCGTGGTAACGAATCAATTTTCCCTGAAATGCAGGGGGGGGGAGGGGGGGGCGCAGCGACCATCATGATTGAAGATCCAGCGCAAAATCGTGTCATCACGCAGGATTTCATGCTGGATCTTCAATCAAGAAGCCCGCGTTGGCCTCTAAGCGATCAAATGGATGAGGTGAGTATTTTTTTATTTTTTCCTAACCGGATTAACCCCTTAAAGCCACAATATGCATCTCAGATGCCGCGATCAGCGATGAACGTGGTATCTGAGGGGTTCAATGACGGGGGGTGTCACATTCACCGTTCCCATAATTGCGCCTGCTAAGTACAAAGAAATTTACTTTGTGACTAAGTAATTTGTCACAAAGCTAATTTTTTGGTAAAATTTGCCGAAGAAGCCGAACTAAATTTTCAAGAACTTTGCTCATCTGTATTGAGAATATGAAAAATAAGTGACGGCTACGTTTAACTCTTCTCGTCTGAAGTAAAAGGACAACACTGGGATTTTTTTTTTTTTCTGAGTAGTAGTAGTAGAAGAAGAAAATTTAGTAGTACCAGGAGTCCATCTGGACATAGCCCAAGGGGGTGACTAAGACCACCTGTTTCTGTCTATTATGCTTCCAATTAATGCATCAGTGGATGTTTGCATAGAAAGAGCCTGACTGTAAATGACACATTGGTATAAAAAACGATAATGACAGAAAGATATGAAATTAGAGTAGAAATGATAATATAAATATTCTATAATCTGATAGCTGTTATGATGGATTTTAGCCGTGGATAGTGCATTGCATTTTGGAGTAGGGAATCCTGATGGTTCACCATAAGATATTCTTTTATTCATAATTAATGTGTTAGAAATAAGCTATCACAGCATGGACGTCCTAGTGCTAGCCTGAGCTACTACGCAAAAGCCAATCTCAGGAGGTGTCTCAGGAGGTGACGCTGCAGGTTTAAGCATAGTTATGTTTAGTATGAGGAGCTGGAAAATATGGATGTCAGACTACTGCTGTTACAATACAGGCAAGTCACTGATCATAGCCCTGCCAAAATAGAAGAGCCCTAAAAAATAGTCAAGTCAAGAAAGTAATAGTTACCCATAGGGAGTAACCAACCTACGGTCTACTTTAAATGTGGTGAGGTTTATTGTGGAAAATAGATTTTTCCAGGATATGTGTGAATATTTACCCACCTACTGATTGATTAGAGAATATTCACCCACCTACTGATTAATTAGATAATATTCACCCAACTACTAATTGATTAGAGAATATTCACCAACCTTCTGATTAATTAGTGAATATTCACCCACCTAATGATTGATTAGAGAATATTCACCCACCTACTGATTGATTAAAGCATATTCACCCACCTACTAATTGATTAGAAAATAACGGTATTCACCCACCTACTGATTGATTAAAGATTATTAACCCACCTGCTGACTGATTAGAGAATATTCACCCACCTACTGATTGATTAGAGTCTACCTGCAGGGACCCCCACTGATGCTTATAATGACTGGGTAGGGATTTTCCCAGCATAGTACATATGTAGTGCCCCAGACCTAAGGGTACTACAAGTTGTATATTGTTGAGCATTACATATTTTATTACTTGCATTTGGCCGCAACTACCAGCTAAAAATGCTTGGCAAGGAACAGAGGTAACCACCCTGTTTCTTCCTCCCCTCTTGATAAGAGTGGTTGGTTGGGTTGGTCCAGCTTCCTGTCAAGAGGGAGAATTCCAGTCCAGAGACAGAGAGGAGAGGAAGCACAATGCCTGAGCTCCTGCTCCTATTACAGATTCTCCAAAGAGAACTTTTACAATTTCCCTCAAGTAAAGCCTTGAGGTTCCAGATAGCAGAGTGTCCTGCTACCTTCAGAATTGAAGGCAATGCTATGAGGTGTGGGATTACATCCAAGCCACCCATCACCAAACAACCACTAGGCCAGTATCATCTAAGTGAGATACTGCCACCAGCCAACCTGCCTCCATACCTTTACTGGTGCCAGAGAGAATTTGCACTTAAATCTTGCTGCTACTATATGTATTTCAAGTTCTACATTGCACGACGTGTAACTCTGGCCTTATTCTTCAGTACTCTATTTCCACTGCACTGACGCCCTGGGTGCACCTGCATGAGGGAGTACACCGTGACACAACATTTCATCAGGGCCACTACCACTCCTATCCATTGCACCGGCTTCTCAGATGGTCCCTGCACATTGAACTACAATATTGCCCTATTCACTTGAACAAATCTGTGTTGCAGCAGATGGATGTCTGCGCCAATGTACATAAGAAACAATAGAGGGACAGCCTTACCCCTTTGCTCTCTGCATCAGCGTGGTTCCCACTGATCAGATGCCCACCAATCGTTAAGTTATAGAACACCTTAGTCGTATGAAATAATATTTAATGACTCAATGACAGGAGTAAAGATCGGCAAAAAAAGTCACCCATACTAAGGAGTTTTGTGGACTACAACACAATGCCCCTACATTACACACATTGGGGCTGATGTATCAATATACACTGCATGTCCAAAAAAAAAAGTCGCCACCAAAAAAAAAAAAGGTCACACAGCTTTGATTACAGCATGCATTCTCTGTGGCATTGTTTCGATAAGCTTCTGCAATGTCACAAGATTTATTTCCATCCAATGTTGCATGAATTGTTAACCAAGATCTTGCATTGATGATGGTAGAGTCTGACAGCTGCACAAAGCCTTCTCCAGCACATCCCAAAGATTCTCAATGGGGTTAAGGTCTGGACTATGTGGTGGCCAATCCATGTGTGAAAATGATGTCTCATGCTCCCTGAACCGCTCTTTCACAATTTGAGCCCGATGAATTCTGTCATTGTCATCTTGGAATATGCCCGTGCCATCAGGGAAGAAAAAAATCTATTGATGGAATAACCTGGTCATTCAGTATGTTCAGGTAGTCAGCTGACCTCATTCTTGGAGCACATACTGTTGCTGAACCTAGACCTGACCAACTGCAGCAACCCCAGATCATAGCACTGCCCCCACAGGCTGGTACAGTAGGCACTAGGCATGATGGGTGCATCACTTCATCTGCCTCTCTTCATACCCTGATGCGCCCATCACCCTGGAACAGGGTAAATCTGGACTCATCAGACCATTAGTCCACATGACCTTCTTCCTTTGCTCCAGAGTCTAATTTTTATGCTCCCTAGCAAATTGAAGCCTTTTTTTCTGGTTTGCCTCACTGATTAGTGGTTTTCTTACGGCTACCCAGCTGTTCAGTCCTAATCCCTTGAGTTCCCTTCGCATTGTGCGTGTGGCAATGCTCTTACTTTCACTATTAAACATAGCCCTGAGTTCTACTGTTGTTTTTCTTCTATTTGATTTCACCAAACGTTTAAGTGATCGCCGATCTCGATCATTCAGGATTTTTTCCCCACCACATTTCTTCCTCGAATACAATGGGTCTCCATTATCCTTCCAGTTTTTAATAATGCGTTGGACAGTTCTTAACCCAATTTTAGTAGTTTCTGCAATCTCCTTAGATGTTTTCTCTGCTTGATGCATGACAATGATTTGACCCTTCTCAAACAGACTAACATCTTTCCCACGACCAGAAGATGTGTCGTTCGAGATGGTTGTTTAAGAAATGAGAAGCAACTCATTGCACCAGTTGGGGTTAAATAACTAATTGCCCGCTGAAAGATAATCGCCCATACAGTAATTATTTAATAGGAGGCTCATAACTATTTGCTTAGTTAAATCCAGGTGGCAACTTTTTTTTTGGACAGGCAGTGTATTTACAGTACTTTATCTATTGGCTATGCCATAAATACCTAATCCAAACCATTAGCCTCTATTCCACCATCCAAAGCAGCAGGTGGCCACTTCCATTCATGTGGTTATTGAATGGAGAGGTGATCCAAGCATAGGCACAACTCTCTCCATTCAAATCTATGTCAGCTTCTAAAAATACAAATTAAAACACCCAGATGTAGAGGATATTGTTGCATACTGCACAGGGATTTGTATACAGAATATATAACATTACATATATTTTTATTTTTGCCAATGTGATTATGCGTGACATTTAAACATGTGCTTCAAATCCGCGGGAGCTTGACTATAAATTGGTTCCGACATCCTCTAGGCATCCAATACATACAATGTCCTGAGGGATAAAGACTTTGAATGCTACAGTTCGAAAACTAGCAGGAAAGGTCTCTGCAGTGCAAAGATAAAAATATCAACCTGGAAATGGAATACTCTTTAAATAATTCCCTTTCATGTCATTCTGGAGAAATCCACATTTCTATGTGGTTGTGAAATCATAGTTATGGGTCACTGGTTAAGGCGTTTGAAGCTGATATTCTGTCTCCGTTAATGTAGAAAATTCAAAAGCAGAATACGAACAAAACATTACAGATTCTCATATTTTAGAACAGAGCATTCTCAAATAATAGTGTATAGATGTTTGGCCAACAATAGAGTAGACTGTGCACTTGTACAACTGAAAAGGGGTCTTCTGTCATGTGGCACCATTACCTTACCATGTGGCCCACTACTTAGGACTATCATACCAAACATTTTGCTAATATCACACTGACTTTTGATGGCTTGGATGATAAATGTAATTGTAATTGGTGTTTCACGCAAGATGGAACAGCTGTAAAGGTCCAGATTCTAGCATCTGAGACTGGGACATAGAGGAAGGCAGAATGGAGGAGATCATGGTTTTTGCCCTGGTTGGGAAGTTATCACCATACTGTTCAGATGATCCTACCACCTTGTAGCTTTCAGTCACATTTGATGAATGAGCTTGACTGGCGGTTGTTCTCCTGACTAGTATGGATGATATCACAGTCAACAATGGATTACCAATAAATACACAGTTTTTCGACCATTGTTTGTGTCCACTCCTGGTTGGATAACTGAACTATTCCAGAAAACTCCCACAAATGTCATGATTTGAGTAAGAGTACCCAATAAAAGACTGTACCCTGGTCTGTTGGCAAGGCGGCCATCAGGGCAGTACTAGCGTTACTGCAGTAAGGGGCCAGCAGCATCTGTGGGCCAGGACCCAACCACTTTGGGCCTGTGATATAATCGACCTTGTTAGTATTCACTTCAGTGCAGTGAATACTAATGAAGCTATGTGGCCCTTTTGTTCGATATACGTTGGGGAAAGGGCCCTCTGCCAGCACACAGACATTTACAAAAAATTTATATTACAGGTTATGGCAGAAAAATATTACTTTTACTTTCAAGATTTCCTTTTACTTAAAAAAAGCTGGAAATTAAAAGTTCAATTTTTCTGCCATAACCTTTACTAAAGAAATTATTCTACAGGTCTCCGTTAGGAATTAAATGCCAGACCTTGTGCATGGCGGGCAGCAAGTTTACCACTACCACACAGTCATAAAGGTAGGATTTTCTGTGCCTAAACAGCTACTAAATAGTATTACTGTTTTCTTCACAGGCATAAAATTTAATAAACAGTATTAGGTTCAACTGGGTATGTGAGTACTATATGTGAATGCTGGTTAAAAGATTCTTGTCTGCGCCGGTCTAAGAGGTCTAGCTCCATCAGCATCAGACTGAAATCCCTTGGGCCCACCAGGGAAAATGATTCTTAGAGCCCACCTTCTGTGTAGGACCTTAAGGACACTGTTTTATTGGGGTTCTTTTACTGTCAGAGCTTGGGCCCACCGGAGGATCCTCTGGTACACTGGTAGGCCAGTCCAACCCTGAGCTCCGTCCATATACACTGGCTGGGTGTCCATACACTAAATCCCATTGCTAGTTAAGTTGGAGCACATCCCCTAACAAGAGCAACCCCCGCCAGAACAGGAACCTAAATACTTTCCCGACTATTGAGACTCTAAGGGTATTTTCACACTAGCGTTAAAGCTTTCCGGTATTGAGTTCCATCATAGGGGCTCAATACCGGAAAAAACGCATTAGTTTTGTCCTAATGCATTCTGAATGGAAAGCAATCCGTTCAGTATGCATCAGGATGTCTTCCATTCCGTCCCTTTTACGGTATTTGGCAGGAGAAAGTACCGCAGCATGCTGCGGTATTTTCTCCGGCCAAAATTCCGGAACACTTGCCAACATTAATTTCAATTGAAATGTATTAATGCCGGTACCAAGTGTTCAGGAAATTGCCGCATTGACAGATCCGGTCTTCTTTTACCCCGCTACAATCTCCTAAGAGCATTGACCTTGTCATCTGATGTAAATTTACCTTATATCCTCACAACTGTGCATTGTAAACCTTGTTAAATTTAATTATTGCTATAATTTCCATGTTTACCAGCAGGTGGCAGTAATGTGTTAGCAAGGACTTAGGTGCAGTTTAGTACATCTAAGCTGGAATAGTTTGTTCCAGCTTAGCTCCCCCTCTGTGAGCAGAGTGGGCTGTGCCCACATCCTGCAGCATGGGGAGAGAAGGAAGTTAGAGCACAGTGTAGCCCTCCCCCTGCTAGGGGTAGGGTTTGCATGTTAGGATCTCCCGGATATAGGGAATCAACCAGGATATTGTCTCGGCTGAGACATTGATTAAATCCCGAGCCTGAGCCCTGCAGCCTCGGCTGGATGAAGCAAGCAGACAACTCCAGTTCCAGGAAGAAAGCATACCCTGAGAAGATAACTATGAGTAAAGTCCAGAGACCCAGGAGAAGCCATAATCCTCCTCAGCTAGTCAGTCCCCATACAGCAGAAGTATAGAGCTACAAAGCAGACGTCCTTTCCTGCAAGCTCCAGGTTGATAGAGCAGAAGATAAATCCCTGCCAACCATTGCCAATACCTGCTGGGACCTAAGACTAAAGTTGTATCTTGCTTGGATGAAAGTTACAATCAGTAAAGACAAGTTTGAACTTTACCAAGGGTCTGGATCTCAATTGCTGCTGCAAAATCCCTCTATTATTCCTACTAGCACTGCACTAAATTTTTTGCAATTGAGCCAGGATCCAGGAGTTCAGCTGTACCCAGGTAGGAGACACCGTTGACACCATTATCACCACCATAAAGAGACATTACACCACTCTGGCATTCCTAACCTGGGGTGTGAGTTATTACACCTTAGAGGGCCCTGTGACAGTACCCTGCGCACGCTGCAATTGGCGTCACAAACAAAACTATAGACTGTTATACCCATATCCTGACCCACTGCATAATTTGGGGTCAGTGTAACCGTATACCACGGTCCTGCTCATTGCACAGACCTTTAAAAATGTGAAAAAAATAAATACTGGATCCGTTTTTCCAGATGACACCGGAGATACGGACCCGGTAATGCATTTGTCAGACGGATCCGGAAACAAATGATCTCCGTCTGAATACGGATTTCCGGATCCTGCAGGCAGTTCCGGCAACGGAACTGCCTGCCGGAATCCAACAACAGTAGTGTGAAAGTACCCTAAGGCTAATCCTCAGATGCTTTTGCCGGTAAATTCTGAAGTAGCTCCTCTGGGAATCTCAGATACTCTACCAGCATAGAAGTGTCAGGATAGAAATGGCAGTGGCGAGTTGCCATTCCTTTTAAATCCAAAGTTCATCCTCACAGGGGACTTGGTTCGCACAACAGCCAATCTACACTGTTCAGGCACTGCCCAATGTTCTATCATCCAAGGGAGAAGTGTCTGTTCTCCTTGAAGACCTTACAGCGCGTCTGCTGGTCAGTATTGGATCTAACAGGCAGATGATATATTCTATACGAGGTTATCTCTATGTGTAGTCTTTCTAAGCATTCAGCATTGTTCCCATGTATTGTTAGAGAAAAGAGTACACCTAATAAAGTTGTACACATATAATGTTCTTACACCATAAGCTCCACGGTTAGTGAAAGGGGACATTATAGATAAAGCATTGGAAGTTTTAGTTTTCATTAAAGGGGTTGTCCAAGTTATTTTTTATTGATGACCTATCATCAGTATAGGTCATCAATATTAGATCGTTGGGGGTCTTGAAATAATATCATATAATGCTCTAAGGGTACTTCCACACTTGCGTTAAAGTTTTCCGGTATTGAGTTCCATCACAGGGGCTCAATTCCGGAAAAAAATGCTTCAATTTTATCCTAATGCATTCTGAACGGAAAGCTCAGTATGCATCAGGATGGTTCAGTCACTCTTACAGTATTTCCTCCGGCCAAAATTCCGGAACACTTGCCGGAATGCCGGCATAAATTTCCATTTAAATGTATTAATGCCGGATCGGGTACCAAGTGTTCCGGAAAACTGGATCCGATTTCCCGATCTGAGCATGCGCAGACCTTTAAAAATGTGACACCGGAGAGACGGATCCGGTGTTTCAATGCATTTGTCAGCCAGATCCGCATCCGGAAACAAATGCTATCCGTTTGCATACGGATTTCCGGATTCGTCAGGCAGTTCCAGCAACAGAACTGCATTCTGGAATCCAACAACGCAAGTGTGAAAGTACCCTAATAATACCGACACTCACAGCCTAAACAGCAGTACCGAGAAGTTGCTGTAACACATCCTGAGGAAGGTGATGGAAGCCTTTTAGATCATGGAAGCCCAAGGACATATCTCCCTTTGCTCTGAGTTAATCCTGTATTATCTTGTAAGAGGGTTTATAATTTGTATGTCAGCATGTCTTAAGATTTTCCTTGAAAAAAAAAAAAAAATGTTCAAAGGTTCTCAGAAGTTTGTGTATTACAAGATATAGAAGTGCTTAGATATGTGCACAAATAACATAAGATTGAATACTTTCAGATCTTGCTTTTCATGATTTTACTCTTTATATTTCTCTTTTGGTCTTCTAAAATGCTAGACTATGTGGTGTTTTACTAGTAACTAAACAAAGCGACTCTCTCGTTTTTGATTCCCAGATCCCTCCTTATTGGGAATTTGGACAGGGTGGATTCGCCTCTCCAGAAGAACTACATTGCTCCGAAAGTGTGGGGAATTGGACGGTGGGTCATTAAAAGGTTGTGTATGGGGCAACAAACACAGAGCGTCTTAATGCTGGTGGCAAAACTCTGCATCTGCACCATTTTTAGGACAGCCCTTTAGGACAGATATATTGCAGACATGCTAGCGGCGATCTAGCCGTGCATGTCCGTATCTCTATAGGCCAAAACCTGGTGACAGAATCCCTTTAATTCAAATCTTGCCCACCTCTCTGGGCAATGTTGGCCCTATTTACACTAGAAGTAACCATATACATTCACTGAATGAACGCCAAAGCTTTACATTTCTGTGCAGGCTCTCTCTATTGAAAACACATGCATGTGCAGTGACCCACTGGTTCACTGTTAAAGGGTTAATGCTATGGTTACATAGTAACATATTAACATAGTATATAAGGCCAAAAATGTGTCCATCCAGTTCGGCCTGTTATTCTGCAAGTTGATTTACTGCTAAAGTTAAAGGAGGTCATTTATTATCCTGAAATACGGCGTGGGAGAAGCCATTCCTCCTCATCTAGTCTGTCCCCACAAAGCAGAAGTTATAGAAAAGAGCAGAAGATTAATTCCTGCCACAATTACAGAGCTACCAAGCAGACGAATTATCCTGCAAGCTCCACATTTAAAGTGCAGAAGTATTTATTTCTGCCAATGATTGCTAAAACCTGCTGGGACCAGAGACCAAAGCTGTATACTGTTTGGATACAAGTTATCTTCAGTAAAGGTCTGGACATCATTTCTGCTGCAAAATTCCTCTATTACTCCTACTATCACTACACTCAAATTTATTGCAAGTGAGCCAGGAGTGCAGCCGTACCCAGGTAGGAGACACCGTTGACACAACTATCACCACCCTATAGAGACATTATAAGCCGATACACCACTCTGGCATTCCTAATCTGGGATGTGCGTTATAACACCTTGGAAGGGCCCTGGGGTAGTACCCTGCGCACGCTCCAATTGTCATCACAACAAATACAGAACTTTAACAACCCATATCCTGGCCATTGCAGATGGCAGAACGTGTTTGCCTGCCAGAAGTTAAGCCAGAATCTGCTGATAACCAAGATAAAGTTTGGAAGACTGTTCCATGATGAAAGTTTATGCCAAGTAAAGCTGGTTTAACTTCAATAAAAGTTGGGACTCCATTTATTCTGCAAATCCCTCAACTGTTAACCCTTTTATCACTGCTTCGGACAACCACACTTGGGGTTCCGGATATCCAGGTAGGAGCACCGTGACAAGTGCAAAAGGGACACTATAGGCAACCCTTATACCACTCTGGCATTCCTACACCTGGGTTCCACTATCACCTTCTACATAGGGGGACTTAGTCCTTCGTTGCTGAAATGTAACTGGCGTCACAACAAAAACTCTAAAAACTCTCATAACACCTGTAGAAGAGACCCCTGGCACAGAACCTGCCCGCTGCATTCGCAGCTGAAGGCATCTGTGTTAGTCCCATGTTCATATGTGCTCACATTACTAAGAAAAACCTACGTTTTAATATACACTCACCTAAAGAATTATTAGGAACACCATACTAATACGGTGTTGGACCCCCTTTTGCCTTCAGAACTGCCTTAATTCTACGTGGCATTGATTCCACAAGGTGCTGATAGCATTCTTTAGAAATGTTGGCCCATATTGATAGGATAGCATCTTGCAGTTGATGGAGATTTGAGGGATGCACATCCAGGGCACGAAGCTCCCATTCCACCACATCCCAAAGATGCTCTATTGGGTTGAGATCTGGTGACTGTGGGGGCCATTTTAGTACAGTGAACTCATTGTCATGTTCAAGAAACAAATTTGAAATGATTCGAGCTTTGTGACATGGTGCATTATCCTGCTGGAAGTAGCCATCAGAGGATGGATACATGTTCTCATTCTGTTTACGCCAAATTCGGACTCTACCATTTGAATGTCTCAACAGAAATCGAGACTCATCAGACCAGGCAACATTTTTCCAGTCTTCAACAGTCCAATTTTGGTGAGCTCGTGCAAATTGTAGCCTCTTTTTCCTATTTGTAGTGGAGATGAGTGGTACCCGGTGGGGTCTTCTGCTGTTGTAGCCCATCCGCCTCAAGGTTGTGCGTGTTGTGGCTTCACAAATGCTTTGCTGCATACCTCGGTTGTACCGAGTGGTTATTTCAGTCAACGTTGCTCTTCTATCAGCTTGAATCAGTCGGCCCATTCTCCTCTGACCTCTAGCATCTACAAGGCATTTTTGCCCACAGGACTGCCGCATACTGGATGTTTTTCCCTTTTCACACCATTCTTTGTAAACCCTAGAAATGGTTGTGCATGAAAATCCCAGTAACTGAGCAGATTGTGAAATACTCAGAACGGCCCGTCTGGCACCAACAACCATGCCACGCTCAAAATTGCTTAAATCACCTTTCTTTCCCATTCTGACATTCAGTTTGGAGTTCAGGAGATTGTCTTGACCAGGAGCACACGCCTAAATGCATTGAAGCAACTGCCATGTGATTGGTTGACTAGATAATTGCATTAATGAGAAATAGAACAGGTGTTCCTAATAATTCTTTAGGTGAGTGTATGCAAATTAGCCCCTAGGAACAGCAAGGACTTTGCCATTACACCTAGAAGCTCTGCTCTCTCTGCAACTGCTGCATCCTCTTCACTTTAAATGACAGGGCCAGGCATGCATGATCACGTTTACACTGCCTGGCCATGTCAATCAAGTGCAGAGGGCGCAGCAGTTGCAGAACGAGCAGAGCCTCTAGGTGTAACAGCAACGCCCCAGTTGCTCCTAGAGGCTTATTTGCATATATTAAAACATCATTTTTCATTACCACCTTTGCACCCCACCACTATCTTCTATGGTTAACCACGTGTCATTATATGTATTAATTTCCAGATCCTGCAAAATGTGTATTCATAATCTTGTTATGTAACTGTTCGATTGTAATATGCCTGGTCTGCCAGCAGGTGTCAGCATAAATAGCAGAGCTATCTTACAAAGAATGGAACCTTCTTTCCATTCTATTTTCTCTCTCTAGGGAGAAAACCACAGAAAGTGAAGTACAGCAAAAAGAAGAATCTGAGTTCCATAGTCAGTCAGAGAGCAACGAACATAACAGAGAGGAGTTTGCCTGCCACAGATAATGCCAACGCCTGCTGGAAACTAAGACAAAGTCTGTAAACTGTTTGAAGGAAGGTTTATTCAAGTGAGGTTGCTGTTCAAATATATGCAAGGTCTGGACTCCATTTATTTCTTCAAATCCCTCAATTATTCCCCCTATTTGCTCTGCTTAGGACGACAACGCCTGGGGTTCCAGCGTATCCAGGTAGGGGCACCGTGACACATGCACAACACCTAAAAGGGGCCCTGTGCCCTTGTTGCTTCACTGCAACTGGTGTCACGACAATAGCTCCACTAAGAGGGGGGAACCCCCGACCCCCGTCCAGTCTGTCGCAAGTGCACATGTAACAGGTCAGCCAGTTTAATAGGTACAAATCTGCCGACAGATGCCCTTTAAAGGTAGCAAACAAGCTACTTCATATGTTTGAGCGGCTTGGTGACTTTGCAGAAGTGGGGTCTGATCTAAATGGAGTTTGTATGTTCTTCCCGTGTTTGTGGAAGTTTCTTACTTCATGCCAAAAACATACAGTATTACGGTCCATTCACACGTCAGTAATTTTGTTCCGCATTTTGCGGAACGGGATTGTGGACCCATTGATTTTTATGGGGCAGCACGATGTGCTGCCCGGATACGGAATTGCGGATCCGCACTTCCGGGTCCGCAATTCCGATCCTGAAAAAAATAGAAGATGTCCTATTCTTGTCCGCAATTGCGGACAAGAAAAGGCATTTTCTATTAAGTGCCGGCGATGTGTGGTCCGCAAAATGCAGAACGCACATCGCCGTGACTTCTTCCACTGTGACTTCTTCCTAGGCCTGTGATGTCACGTTTATTGATCACATGGCCAAGGCGCAGCTGAGTCCCATTTGATAATGGGCTGAGCTGCAATATCAAGCACAGCGACTATCCAATGGACGGTGCTGTGCTTGGTAAGCTGCGAGGAGTACACAGCGCGGTGTCGGGAGTTGGACTTCCCCGATCTGATATTGCTGACCTATCCTGAGGATAGGTAATCAATATCGAACTCTTGGAAAACCACTTTAAATGGCTCTCTTTGAAATTGGCCCTGGCATTTGTCTAAGGTCATGGATCCCAATGGGGACAGTGTCTAATGTGAACAGTGACAATATCAGAACAGTATAAAGAAGTATGTTGGTATTATATATGCAACAATAGATAAAGGTATAGTACACAAATACTAGAAGGCCGAAAACTAACAAAAGACATTAAAAAGTTTGCCACCCATGCCCCATTGTATGGGGCTCAGGGGCTTCTATAACTCCCACAGAAGTAACTAAGAGAACTGTGCCATCTTGCCATTCATTCTTTACCTAACAGCATCAGGTGGGAAGAGGGTTGGGGGCCCCCCTTTGCTGATTACACCACTTGTGATGGGAGAATCCCTTTAATATTTGCCCAAGCCTAGCTATGACTCTGGAAACACTATACTCTGCTGAATATATTGGAATATACTGTATTTCTTCGGACTATAAGATGCACTGGACTATAAGATTACCCAGGATTTAGAGGAGAAAAATAAGAATAAAAAAATATTTTTCATCAGACTTCAGATCAGATCCCCAATCTTCATCAGACCTCGGATCAGATCCCCAATTCAGACCCCCACTTTTCATCAGACATATCAGACCCAAAATTCAGACCCCAAACCTCAATCAGCCTCAGATCAGACCCCCCAACCTCCATCAGCCTCAGATCAGACCCCTCCATCAGCCTCAAATTAGACTCCTCCATTAGCCTCAGATCAGACCCGTCCATCAGACCTCAGATCAGACATTAAAATAAATAAACTTACCTCTCTTGCTCCGGACCGCGATGCCACTCTACAGATCCACTCACCTTCTCTGGTCTTCTTCTGACCAGTGCTGCATGGAGACCTGACGGTACACAACGTCAGGTCATATACATGCCTATGTGCACTATGTCCTGACACTATACGCAGTCAGGGGGCGAGTGCAGAGCGGGGCCTAGAAGAAGACCAGGGAGGGTGAGTAGAGCCAGTGCAGCGCTTTCCTCATCACTCTCTGTATGCTGATGACAGCTTCCATGATGAAAGTGGTCATTAGAATTTGGACTATAAGATGCACTGCCACTTTTCCCCCACTTTTGGGGGGGAAAAGTGTGTCTAATAGTCAAAAAATACAGTATATACAGTATATATAAAGATTATCAAATACTTTATATAAAGTTCAGTTCTGATGTGAAATTGTAGTATTATATTGGTGAATTACAGTAGACCCTGGATGAGTCTTATCCACAAGCACAGCTGACCTGGTCCACAGCTTTACACCAATTACAGAAACTTCTAGTCCCAATTCTAAATGAGTCATTCCTGTTCTAATTTCTATGCATATTCTATTTCGGTCATATAAAACCTACAATGTAACATTTTAATTACTGCACGTTCACACTAAATTATAGGCTCAATGTCAAAGAACAAAGAGAGAGATTGTAGGTGCTCGAAATAGTACTGGGGTATCCATTCCAACAATTGCTACAGACGTCATAGATGATACCTTCACTAACACTACAATGATCCCTCCTTCAAAACTATTGTTCACCTTATGTACACTATGCAAATGAGCTCCTAACAAGCTCTGCCTCTGATGCCACCAGATGTAAGGCAGCTATCCTATAAGTTAATGTTCGACCCTTTAAACAGGCATTGAGACATGTCTTGGATATTAAATAAGCTGTTTCGGGGTGATTGCCCCTCATCAGTGCAGAGCAGAATGTACTGGCTTAACTGGGTGAGAGGACTAGGTCAGGATTTGGGGATACTATATCTCCTCATATATATATCCCAAATCCTGACCTAGAGCTCTCACCCCATTAAGCCAGTACTCTCTGCAGTGCACTGATGAGGGGCAATCACCCTAAAACAGCTCTTTGCAGATGAGGTGCTGGCTTAAAGGGGTTTTTCGCTGAGACTTTTATACTGTTGATGACCTATCCTCTAGATAGGTCATCAGTATCTGATCGGTAGGGATCCGACACCTTGGACCACTGCCGATCAGCTGTTTGAGAAGGTAGCGGCGCTCGCACTAGACCCATAGGAGAGCCAATGCTTTCTCAAACAGTAGACCTTTGGGGACCCGGGTGTAGGACCCCCACGGTCAGATACTGATGACATATCCAGGATAGGTCATCAGTATTAAAGTCTCTGAAAGCCCCTTTAATTATTATCCAAGTTGTGTCTCAAGGCCTGTGGCTGGCACACACTGCAATGGGTCAAGTGTGGCTGGCATGCACTGCTGTGGGGCATTTGTGCTTTAGATAGACTATTATGATAGATTAGATAGATTAGACTATTAGACTTTAGATAGACTATTATTTATTATTATCTAGGCCTTTCTGGTTGGCATGCTTTTTCCTTGGGGAATCTGGGCTTCATCATACTCTTTTGGCAGATCACTTGGCTCAGGGTCAATAAAAGTAGCTTGCATACCTGACCCCCTGCCATAGAGTCTGTATGAGCTCTGCAGCCCCTTCATTCTCATGATCTATGGAAGTCCCAGCAGTCAGACCCATGCCAATAATTATAATGACATTTTTTTGTAACCAAATTAATGGAATTGGACCAATATCTTTTCTATCCATCGTGTATCAACAAAGTCAATTTAATATTACATTAAAGTGCATCCATAGGCTGAAGTTACAGACATTTTCTTCAGACATACGGGCATACAGTTTTGTTCCTTGCGTTTTTTTGTCTTTTTTTCCCAGACTTGATTGGCCTTTTTTATGGTCGAATTTTTAGGCGTTTTTTGCCCATATACGATTTGTTTTTGCACCTGGTGGTTTTTAGTGGTTTTTTGCAGACCTGTTTTTTATGGGATAGTATGTGCTCCCTGTAAAGTCACTTCCTCTGTAAGGCTGTATGGGAAAAATGCATAAAAAATAAATAAAAAAAAGCATGCAAAAATACCAAATGAAGCTTAAAAAATCAGTCAATGGAGGTTTGTGGGAGAAAAATGGCAGGCCAAAGATGGGAAAAAAAAAAAGCCAGATGCAGAGTCAATAAACACAAACACACCTTAAAGGGGTTATCCTGGCATTTATATTGATGACCTATTGTGAGGATAGGTCATCGATATCTGATCGGCGGAGGTCTGGGGATTAGAAGAGAGGCGACACTCCATGCGAGCACTGCTTCCTGTGGGTGGTGGAATGGTAGAATTACAAGTATTTGCTCCATTCACTTAAACCCTTGCAGTACAGAACTGAGAAGGAGTACAAGCATATTGGGACAATTCACACCACAAGTAACCGGGACCAGGATACATGGTGCAGTGGCATCAGCGAATAGCCATACCAGGTGATGGCCGTAAATCGCTCCCACAAGCAGCTGGCACTGGCGGTACAATGGTACAAGTGAAAGGCCATGATAACACAGAGCTAATGTTTTATTGCCTAAAAACACGGCAAAGAACGCCAACAAAAAAAGAACAGAAAAAAGTAAAATGCCACAAAATTGCCAAATAATGACTGAACCTATTCGAATCACATCTGTTGCCATGGTAATAAATTACACCATGATGTCAGACTTCGCTGATCTGTATTTTGAAAACTTCTATGCTACTTTCCAGGAGATACGCTGTAGGTGAATAGATTGGGGGTCATTTATTAAAGAGTAACTAAACCTTTGATAAAATTTTTGTCAAAATCTCGCTAATGCCCTAATAACAGTTTTTGTAATATACTTTATTAATGGATTTTAATAGACTTTATCCCCCCTAAAGTGCACCTTTCCCAGTGCACTGAAAATCTACTTTTCTGTACACTGCCGACTTCTACGGAGTTGACAGTTGACAGCTCATGGAGCACCGGCAGGAGTGTACATTGCTGCTCCTGCCCCCTGGAGGATTAGTAAATCCTGCCATAGAACATGGGTACCCTGTAACCAGGCATGGGATTCAGCCAGTTCCCTCCATTTCTCCAGACCCGGTTGTTAAAATTACAACTGGATCGGAGAACCGTGTTACCGTCTGAGTCCCGATCCGGTGCTCTGGCGGCGGCCGGGCAGCTGGAGATGTTCGCTTCCATTGCTCCGCTGATAGATTAGCTTCTTAGTTGGGTGGAATGTGTAGTGTATAAATGGTGTATTTATGTATGTGTACCATGTATATGGTATATTTATGTGTATGTGTGTTGCATACACACTGCCTGTCCAAAAATAAAGTCGCCACCAAAAAAAAAGGTCACACACTCTAATATTTAGTTGGACCGCCTTTAGCTTTGATTACGGCACGCATTCGCTGTGGCATTGTTTCGATAAGCTTCTGCAATGTCGCAAGATTTATTTCCATCCAGTGTTGCATTAATTTTTCACCAAGATCTTGCATTGATGATGGTAGAGTCTGACTGCTGTGCAAAGCCTTCTCCAGCACATCCCAAAGATTCTCAATGGGGTTAAGGTCTGGACTATGTTCAGGTAGTCGCTGACCTCATTCTTGGAGCACATACTGTTGCTGAACCTAGACCTGACCAACTGCAGCAACCCCAGATCATAGCACTACCCCCACAGGCTTGTACAGGAGGCACTAGGCATGATGGGGGAATCACTTCATCTGCCTCTCTTCTTACCCAGATGCGCCCATCACTCTGGAGCAGGGTAAATCTGGACTCATCAGAACCACATGACCTTCTTCCATTGCTCCAGAGTCCAATTTTTATGCTCCCTAGCAAATTGAAGCCTTGTTTTCTGGTTTGCCTCCCTGATTAGTGGTTTTCTCATGGCTACACAGCTGTTCAGTCCCAATCTCTTGAGTTCCCTTCACATTGTATGTGTGGAAATTCTCTTACTTTCACTATTAAACTTAGCCCTGAGTTCTACTGTTGTTTTTCTTCGATTGGATTTCACCAAACGTTTAAATGAGGTAGTGGTCAGCCGGCACTCTGTCAAAGAGGCATGGTGCACGTGTCCGAGATCACAATCCCACATATATTAGAAGAAGAGACCGACACTCACTGGATCTTTTGCGAATTAAATCCTTTATTCGTCACATATAAGGTGCGAATTTCTGTGACGCACGTTTCGGCTCCAATCCGGAAGACCCAGTGAGTGCCGGTCTCTTCTTCTAACAAACGTTTAAATGATCACCGATCATTCATGATTTTTTTCCCGCCACATTTCTTCCTCGAATACGATGGGTCCCCACTATCCTTCCAGTTTTTAATAATGCGTTGGACAGTTCTTAATCTCCAATTTTAGTAGTTTCTGCAATCTCCTTAGATGTTTTCTCTGCTTGATGCATGCCAATGATTTGACCATTCTCAAACAGACTAACATCTTTTCCACGACCACGAGATGTGTCTTTCGACATGGTTGTTAAAAAAATGAGAAGCAACTCATTGCACCAGTTGGTGTTAAATAACTTGTTGGCAGCTGAAAGATAATCGCCCATGCAGTAATTTTTCTTATTTCTTTGTCTGGCTCACTGAGATGGTCGCACATGCTCAGTTTCATTCTTCAACTGCCTCCTGAGCTGTGATAGGGAGAGCTGAGACACGCCTCCTGAGCTGTGATAGGGAGAGAGTTGCAGCAGAATGGACACGCCCCCTGAGCTGTCATAGGGAGAGCTGAGACACGCCCCTGAGCTGCAGCAGAATAGACACTGCCATTGAGCTTTCAGCTTGATATAAATCTAGCAGAGCAATGAATGTGGAGATCTCTGGATCCATGTGAGGTACAGGGCTGGTTCTAGCTTTGTTAGAAAGAGGTTGTCCTGTACTATATGATGTTAATTAATTTTTAGATGAATTATGGGATAACACTTTTAAGATTTAATTCAGGAGAATTTTCGGGAGAGAGAGAGAAAGGGAGAGAAAGAGAAAGAAAGATATCAAGAGAGAAAGAGCTAGAGAAAAATAAAGACCAAAAGAGAGAAATACTGTAGACAGAGAAAGAGAGAGAAAGAAAAGGAGAGAAAGAAAGACACAGAAAACAAAAAAGACAGAAAAAGACATAGAGCAGGCATGCTCAACCTGCGGCCCCCAGCTGTTGCAAAACTACAACTCCCAGCATGCCCGAACAACCTACAGCTATCAGCCTACAGCAGGGCATTGTGGGAGTTGTAGTTTTACAACAGCTGGAGGGCCGCAGGTTGAGCATGCCTGACATAGAGTGACAGATAGAGAGAAATAGAGAGAGAGATAAAGAGAATGAGAGAGAGAAAAAATGAGAAAGAGAATGAGAGAAAAAGAATGAAAGAGGAAGACAAAGAAATAAAAAAATAAAAAAAGAGAAGGATATAAAAAGAGAAAGTGAGAGAAAAACAAATAGACAAAGAGAGAAAAGAAAAAAAGAGAGAAAGAGAAAGAGAGAAGGAAGGAGAGCAAAAGAGAGAGAAGGACATTTTAGTCTTGGCCAATTTGGATGAATCAGACCCGAAACGAAGTTTAGTAAATTTTCTCATGTTTACTAGGGAACCCAAAAACTAAGAAGAATTTAACCAAAGCACCTGTTTAGTACATAGCACTGTATGGAATAGTGGGATACAAGACTCACTCTGCGGGCAGCCAGCAGTAACTATCTGCTAATAATACAATATACAAGACTCAATGATTAAGATAAAACTTTGGGTGAAATAAATATGTCATGCTTCCCCCGCCACAAACGCATGAATCCATGAGAAAAGCTGAAGGCTCCTACTTAAACGGATCACTGAAGCAGAGCAGAAAGTTTTTAATAATTTGGAAGTGATTTAGCGTAAATGCGCGGGTTTCCATCTAACAACGCGATATGCAAATTTATTTCATGACTTAATGAACATCTCTTTAGGCAGATTCAACAATAATTTAGCATTTCCAGTTCTCCACTGTAAATATGAAGCATTCCGCATTTAGAGTTTAATGATATGGTTGATACCCGGTGCTAGCACTGACTATTCTGCGGTAATATACTGTAGAATCCTGTCTAGATCGTCGGAGGAGATTGACAACTGCGAATATAAAGTGGACTGCATTGTGGTGCCTTGATGAACAGCTGTAAATTCAATGTTTTAGCTGATTAGTTTCTGGCAGAATGATTATTTGATCTGAATTCTCAGTTGTACGGCGCTTCCTCTTGGAGGAATTAAGAATTCTTGAGACTGAATAGAATGACGTTCCAGTTGATGCAGAATAATAATCTCTGCAGCTGCGTACCACTCCGAATGACTATGCAGATGCCGAGACACCTCCATAGCGGCAGTCCATATGAACCGGCTTATGTGGAATACTGCCCCGTTTTGCAGTAGGATTTCCAGGTTGATGAGTGCCTGTGGCTCAGTGGTTGGCCTTCATGAGATGTAGGACGGTTTCTAGGATAGAATCAACTGGGGTAAAATAATCTAGATAAAAATAAAACAACCGTGAGATCCTCTAGGCATATAGTGTTTGCAGTATATAAAATGTAATATCGGGGCATAAATAAAAACTCTTCTGTCTTCATCTGTGCTGTGAGCAATAGGACCTTTGATGACGTCACTACGCTCATCACATGATCCATCACCATGGTGATGGACCATGTGATGAACGCAGTGATGTCATCAAAGGTCCTATTGCTCACAGCACAGATGAAGACAGAAGAGATGACGGCTGCGTGAACAAGTGGATTAAAGTGAGTTTAATTATTATTATTTATTTTTAACCACTCCAGCCCTATTGTACTATGCATTCTGTATTCAGAATGCTATTATTTTCCCATATAACCATGTTATAAGGGGAAATAATAATCATCGGGTCCCCATCCCGATCGTCACCTAGCAACCGTGCGTGAAAATCGCACCGCATCCGCACTTGCTTGCGGATGCTTGCGATTTTCACGCAACCCCATTCATTTCTATGTGGCCTGCGTTACATGAAAAACGCACAAAGAGGAGCATGCTGCGATTTTCACGCAACGCACAAGTGATGCGTGAAAATCACCGCTCATGTGCACATCCCCATAGAAATGAATGGGTCAGGATTCAGTGCGGGTGCAATGCGTTCACCTCCCGCATTGCACCGGCGCGGAATACTCGCCCCATGTGAAAGGGGCCTAAGAGCTCTCCCTGACTGCTATGCACATGCAAGGGTCTCAATGGTAGACGATTGCATGCCCACGTACCTAAGACTATGTGACACCTGAAAACCCTATAATAGTGAGGGGATACGACCACCGGCTCCCTGCACTGAATACGGACGGAGTCAGGGTCACCTAGAATCAAGCCATCAAGGAAACACAATAAAGGAAAAGACTTATCAGAGCAAACAGCAGCAGCAGCCTCCAGCAGTGAACACTTCATCCAGGAAGTAGTATAAACCGCAAAGTAAGGCAGTATGGGAGGAAATATATAGGAAGACGATTAGTCTAAATAAGTGACACCTGGCAGAAGGAAAAAAGCTGAAAAAGTGAAACCAAAACAAAGAACGTCATACAAGAGGTGGAGAAGAACGTCTGTCAGACCTTCTCACAGAACTGGCGGCGACAGATGATCACCTGATGTGTATTGTGTTAAAAAAAAATAATGAATATTCGATATTGTAAATATTCGTGAATTCTCGAAGTGTCGATATTTGCGATTAAAATTCGCTATTCGAATATTCGCGCTCAACACTATCAGGCAGCAGAAAGGATAGGGAGCACCCGTGGATCTCACCATTGTTTTTCTGCCATTTTCAGACTGTGCAGGTACACCCCCCCAAATAGTTACCTCCCCTCTGTACCCTTACTGCAGACTGCTAGCAATTCATTCATAACTTCTAGTAGAAATAATAAAGGAATGACACAACATACAGACATAAGATTAGATGCTCCAGAATTGTTATTACATGGGGAATGCGTGTAGCTATTAACACAGACATGTCAGGAGTGGTGACAGGTCCTCTTTGAGACGGGATTCGAGACAGGTCCACTTTGGAACAGGTAGCCTATTTTGAGTGAGATTTACCAAAAGTAAATATAGACATTCCACTCTGCACCTATAAAAAGCATCCAAATTAGATCACAACACTACTACCCAGACATGGTGCATTATGGAGCTGATGGCCAACCTCTTAGCTGTGCCACAACATCGAATCTGAACACTACAGCCATGCCAGCTCTTTTGGGAACTGGACAGGGTTTGACGTGAGGAGGGAGTTGTTTGGGTAAGGGTAGGGCCAGTCACATAATTTGCTTTGGAGCCCATCGTCGCATCAAAAAATGTCCGACTTTAAAAATATAAAAATATTTATCCCATACGGCGAATAGCATAATGGGAAAAAAAATCAAAATGGCCGATTTGCCATTTTTTCATCTCTTCACTTACCCAAAAAATTAATTAACATGTGATTAAAAAGTCACACATACTCCAAAATAGTATGAATAAAAACTAAAGATCGTCCTACAAAAATGAATATGGTGATGCAAAAAATATATATTTTTGTTCAAAGGTTTTTCTTTTTTTTTCAGTATTAAAACACAAAAAATCTATACAAATGTGGTATCTTTGTACTCATACTGACCCAGAGAATGAAGGGCACAGATCATTTTGTGCACAGGGAACACCATAGGGACAAAATCTGTAAAACTGTGGCGGAATTGCGTTTTTTTTTTTTTTTTCCAATGTCAACCCATTTGGAATTTTTTTTCCAGCTCCCCACTGCATTGTATGCAATATTAAATGGTGGCATTAGAAATTACTTGTCCCACAAAAGACAAGCCCTCATGTGGATACGTGAACGAAAAAATAAATTAGGGAAGAAAAATGAAAATGCAAAAACAAAAAAAACTCCAGTATTCAAGGGGTTAATATACTGTATAGCTAATATGTATTACATTCATATATTAACATGTCTTTTTTCAACCGTATTAAGGCCTCATGCACACAACCGTATGTATTTTGCGGTCTGCAAAAAACGGATCCGCAAAAAATACGGATGACGTCCGTGTGCATTCCGTATTTTGCAGAACGGAACAGCTGGCCCCTGATGGAACAATACTATCCTGGACAATAAGGCTAAATGCACACGATCAGGATTGCATGCAGATTTTCTGTGCGGATTTGCGTGCGGAAAATCCGCACCGTAGGTCATGTACATTGTATTCTATGAGAATTTGAAATTCTCAATGCACATGATGCCGATTTTTTTCCGTGCGGATTTTAAAATCCGCAGCATGTCAATTTATTTTATTTTTCCTGACCGTATTTTCTTCATTCACTTAGTAAATTCCGCATGCAAATCCGCACCAATTAATGCGGATTGACCGCACAGATTTGCCTGCGAACACCTGCGAATTTCAGTGCGGATTCTCCGCACATGAATCCTGAACGTTTGCATGTACCCTTAAAAAACATGTTCTATCCTTTTGCGGAACGGACATACGGAAACGGAATGCACACGGAGTAACTTCCGTTTCTTTTGCAGACCCATTGAAATGAATAGTTCCTTATATGGTCCGCAAAAAAACCCGGAACGGACGCGGTAAAAAAAATACGTTTGTGTGAAAGAGGCCTAACTCTGTAACATCTGTGATTTGTATGTTTTCTGCAGCCTGGACATGAATATTGTAATAAGCGTATTGCCACCTTACACGCTGGCATTGTGGCCGCACAGCCGAGAAAGCCGTGTTTTAGATCAGCTGTCTAAATTATGTCTGGTGCAGGAGCTGGAGTGAGATGCAACTTTTTTTGCGACATTTTGAAAAGTCGTAAAACGTCTAGAAAATAGAACTCATGAGGAACCGGGGAAGAGACCCAAAAGTTGCAAATACTGGCAAAAAGTCACAAAAACGCACTTTTTTTTGCATGAAAGCCAGGTGTACCTGGCTTCATAAATGAGCCCCAATGTGTATAACCTCAAAGTACCTCAAACACAGGTCCTGTGTAGTCAGTGCACTTGTCACTTAACCCTTTAATGACATCTTACTAAGGGTACGGCCACACGGTCAGGCTTCTGCATGCAGTTTTGGAAGCTAAAATCCGCTTTTTTGAATTCACTGCTGGTTTTGGCTTTCAAAACTGCATCTAGAAACCTGACCGTGTGGCCGTCCCCTAATATCCGTATTTTACCACTCGCAACAAGAGGAACTGCAATGTTTCAGGTTGTACAGACGTTTCCCAAAGTGCTCACTTGGGCTACTTTCACACTTGCGATGTTGTTTTCCGGTATTGAGGTCCGGTATTAGAAAGAAAAAAAAAACATTTCCGCAAAAAATATGGAACGCATACGGAACACATCTGTATGTCATTCGTATTTCATCCGTATTTTGCGGATCCATACTGTAGAAATGCTATGCCCAGTCCATATTGCTCATGTGTTTGGTGATTAATAAGTTACTGTTTCTGTATACCATCCGCAAAAAAACGGATCAAATACGGAAACCATACGGATATGTTTTGTGCAATAACGGAACGGAAGAGGACTTAAATCAGAGAGAAAAAAAAACTCAGATACGGAACAACGGATTAGTGAAAAAGGGACCGCAAAACAACATTGGTCGTGTGCATGAGCCCTTAGTCAATGGTGATGGATCAATTTTTTGTTGGATGCATCCTGATGTGCAAAATGAAAACGGATCCATTCATTTCCAGTATTGCGATCCTCTGCTGGATCTCAATATCGCATTTAACAACGCAAGTGTGAAAGTAGCCTTAGGCCACCTGCACAAGTTGCGGAATACGTGCAGGTTTTTCCGTGTAGATTCCTGTGCAGCAAAGCAACAGCGTATTACAGCACCAGCATAGCGTATGAGATTGTACAAAACTCATGTGCACTTTGTAGATTTTTTCTGTGCGGAAATTGACCCGCGTTGCGGATTTCAAAATCTGAAGTGTGTCTCTGTCAACTACAGTATGTTTGCGGTTTTAGCTGCGGACTTCAGCCTTTTCAATGGAAGGGTGAGATCTGCGTCAAAACTGCATCAAATCCGCACCAAAAAAACGATGTTAAAAAAATGCGGATTTTGGTGCGGATATGCTGCAGAAATGCACATAAATCTGCACGGAAATTCGTGCAGATCTTATGCGCGTTCACCCGCTCCCGTGTGCCAGAGGGCTGGGACACATCTGCATTGGAGGCTCCGATCTGGGCCAAAAAGTGGACAAAACAGTTTTTTTTTTTCGCATTACAAATGGAAATGGAAAATCGGACCCCATTATAGTCGAAGGGGTCTGTTCGACTGTTCGTTTCACTTACGTGCGGAGTCCAGCACGTGTTATTTTCGCTGTTCTGCTCCTCTAATGCAGCAGAAGGATGGGAATTACTGGAGCAGATGTGAACGGGGCCTTCGTATACCTCTAATACTCCACAACTTCTGCATTATGTCTTGGTTTTTCCCAGACAGTTAAATATTTTTCTGGCCCCGGGATAAAAGACAGAACTGATTTTGGATACAGCAATATCTGACGTGCGTCTCGCAGAGCCACAGCGTGTCCCAGGGCAATGCAAAACAAATGTCTTTTTTATTGCTGCGTCTCCCGGTGTCTACATACATAAAACTGACTCTTATTGCAGTGTTTATTCTGTGCGAGTAAAAAGATAAAAAAAAATATATAAAACTTTCATATCCAGCTTCTCCAATATGGGTCCCAGAGAAGACAAAGTCTTTCCTTTCTTTTTGTGCCCAGATAACTTTTTGCATAACAGTAGTTAATGTTTTTCTCAATAAAAATGCAGTTTGGCACATGCACGCAGACTCAACTTTCCGTGATTGCTTGGCACTGCCAACAGCTTCTGGCGGTCTTCGTTCTACTCTCTTTTGTCTCCCTAACCACATGCTTTTGTGCTCGCGCCAGCACCTGTGGGCAAACAAAAGACCATGCACAACAGCTGCAGGACTCAGATGTCAAGAGTGAACTGCATCTCTAATACAGAAGCACTAAGGAACATGGATGACTTCTTTCTTTCCACCATTTCATTGTTGGCGATGGCTGCCGATAGGCCTATTAATTACCTTTCTTGTTTTTCCGACTGTCTGAGGACTGAATAGTCGAGTTCTCCGAATGGACCCTCATCCACACTGCGTTCCGTCATTTGGTTAGGGTGTATGGGCCTCTGGATGTTTTGGATCTAGTTTTTAATACAAATGTGCCCTTGCATACCTTAAGACGTGGGCAGATTTCCAAAAATGTATTTCAGGTCCGATCCTATAGATCTGTAAGGGCTCTTTCACACGTCTGTGTCAGGGATGACGTCCGTGAGAGTGCTTCATCCTAGAAGAACCAGTGCCAAGGGTTCGCGTGTCTGTTTTAGCCTTCCATGTTTCATCCGTATTCTAGGGGCCCTGCTCCGCCAAAAATGAGATTTCCAGAGCATTTGACAACCACTGACAACATAGAACCACAGACATCAATGGGCGTATTTGGTCTGCATCACGGACCAAACTAGTGCACATCTCTGCTGTTTTTCCACTAACCCATTGACACGGAAAAAACACTGATATGTGAATAAACACATTAAAGAGGTTTTCTGGGAGTTTTTTTTTTCCTGACGATGTATCCTCTGGATAAGTCATCAGTATCTGATCGGTGGCGGTCTGACACCTGGGACTCTCACCGATCAGCTGTTTGAGAAGGCAGCAGCATTCACAGTAGCGCCATGGCCTTCTGTCTACTTTCCATAGGCCATGTGATGTCACCTTCATCGGTCACATGGCCTAGGCGCAGCTCAGCCTCATTGAAGTGATTGGGGCTGAGCTGTGATACCAAACACAGCCGCTGTGAGCTGAGAGAAGGCCGAAGCGCTACTGCAAGCACCGGTGTCTTCTCCAACAGCTGATCACCAGGGGTCCCGGGTGTCGGACCCCCACTGATCAGATACTGATGATCTATCCAGAGGATGGGTCATCAGTAAATAAAATCTCGAAAACCTCTTTAAAGTCAATAGATCTGTGTTCTGTCCATAGAAAACATGGACAACGCGAGTCCGCGATTCACTCATGTGTGTAGGAGGCCTAAGTCTGGTCTATTCAAATTCTAAGAAGCTCATGGACATGGCCATAATATGACCCCATAATACAAGAGATGTACCGTACAGGTCTGTAGGGTCAAAGTGAACCTCCATAGGATCCACTAGATTAAACATTGGTCCTAAGGGAGATTATCTCCCCAATACAGGCAGTATATGGCAGCCCACAGCAGAGCCATAGGGACTTCATGCGTCGCCTCTGCCTTAGGCCTTAACTCCCCTAAACCAAAGAAATTCAATTGAAAGTCATGACAGCAAACCTACAGTAGATAGGCTTGATGGTAATCAGGATATTAGCTTTCTCTTCCATTATACGTGAGCCCGTTTCACACACGCTCCCCGTTCAGACAATGTCTGAGAAGACTCCTAAACTCATTCTTGTTTCTCGCCAATTATAGCGAACATCTTATGAGAAAACGTATTGAATGAACTATACAGCTGGAATATCTGCGCTCTACCAATTAAAGCAGATATTTCTTCTTTGCAGCAGCGTCGGCTTTAAGCGACCAGTTGGATACCCGGATCTGTCAAATGTGAGGTTGCTTAGAAACTAAATAATTATTTTTCTTCCAGCAGTTTGCATGCTCGAGCCCTTGCAGCCGTACCTATTAATTTTCACATTAAAAGTCATGATCTTCCCACCAAATATCATATCCACGCAAAACACCTGTTGGCTACGTCTGGCTATTTTGTTCCACAGTATGTAAAATGCACTTTCTACATGGGATTTAGTATTCCATATTAAAAAAATTTTAAGAAATGTACTGTCTACATAATAACCCATTAGCAATCAATCAGAGTTCAGCTTTCCGTCTCTATACTGCACTGGAAAAATGAAGCCCAGACCAATGGAATTTTTTGTTTGAGGTTTTTTGGTATAGAAGGTCCACAGTCCTCATTTAAAATCCTAAAGGGGTTGTCCAACTTCCTATAATTGTTTAAATAACTTCCCTCCCAGCAGGGCCTGGGAACCATACTTACCTGCTCCCTGACCACTGGTTCCGGCTCTGTAGGTCCACCGCTGTCCACACTGCGCTTTAGTCCCTGCAGAAAAAAATTCCATCATGGATGGGTTCTCGTGCTTGCCGGAAGTTTCCCCAACCCTAACCCTATCCTCTGTATAGGTCATCAGTATGTGATTGGTGGGAGTCCTACACCCGGGACCCCCGTCAATCAGCTGTTTGAGAAGGCACCGGCGCTTGCAGTAGCATCGCGGCTTTCTCGCAGCTTTCCCTAGGCCATGTGACGTCATGTTCATCAGTCCATGGCCTAGGTGCAGCTCAGCCTCATTGAAGTGAATGGAGCTGAGCTGTAATACCAAGCACAGCCACTATACAATCTACGGCGCTGTGCTTGGTGATCAGAGAGAAGGCCGTGGTGCTACTGCGAGCGGCAGGGCCTTCTCAAACAGCTGATCGGCCAGACCCCCACCAATCAGATACTGATAACCTATCCAGAGCAGGGGCGGACTGGGAACTTAAAGTGGTCCTGGAAAAAATACTAAAAGTGGCCCCATTTTGTAGTTGGGTTCACATTCATAGAACATAGGACCAGCTATACCATATTGTGGCACATTATACCACCCCAACAGAGACAAATACCACAGTCCATCACAAAATACTGCCACCAGCAGCACAAAATAAATCCCCAAAAACTGCCACTGGCTGGCTGTGAGGAGGGCTCAGGCGACACCCTGGGCCTCGGCCCACCGGGAAATTTCCCTGTAAGGTCTATGGCCAAACCACCCCTGATCTCGAGGAGAGGTCATCAGGAGAAAAGTCTTGGAAAACCCTTTTAAGTTTTTAAGACTAGGACTACACTATGACATACTGTAGACTTAGTTATTTCCAGTCATTTGAGGTACTACTAAATGCAACTTCGATATTATCCTACTGTATATCAGAGGTCGGCCACCTCCAACACTCCAGCTGTTGTGAAACTACAACTCCCATCCATAATTGCTCTGCTCAGAACTCCCATAGAAATGAATAATATTGATGGCCTATCCTGGTGAGAGCGGTAGCCTCTTTGCAGCTCACCATTGGACGTGGCTGTGCTTAGTATTGCAGCTCGGCTCCAATCACCTGGATGGGATTGAGCTGCGCCTAGGCCATATGACCGATATATGTGACATCACTGGCCTAGGAAGAGGCCTAAGAGCTCACGGAGCACTGCTGCCTTTTCATACAGCTGATCTCTAGAGGTGCTGATCATATATTGATGACCTATCCCGAGGATAGGCCATCAATATGAAAATCCTGGAAAAACCCTTTTAATGTGCTTTTCCTACATAGCGGACTCATGTAGGGTCAATTTCATAGGAAGCCAATTTACCTATTTGTGTAATGTTGTAGGAGACCCATAGAAACACGTGGAGAACATACAAACTTCATGTAGATGTTGTCCTTGGCGAGACTTGAACCCAGCACTGCAAGTCACCAGTGCTAACCACTGAGCCACCGTGCTGCTCACATGGGTTGAAACAATGTGACACTTGGAATTAAAAAAACATATTTTTTTCAACTATTTTTTGGGGATTTTGGATGATATTACAGAGAATTCACCCAACTGTAAATGATATGCATCATTCTTTATTTGAATCCAAAAACGTCTAAAATTGTGAATGGATACATTTCCTAATATTTTGTTTGTCTAATACCGAGCTCCTAAACCCCTGCTTCCATTTTCAGAGAGCTAGAGAACTAATTTATACAGCTTCAGTAATGTCAAAAATAATCCCATTTTCTGTTAGCTCCCCCTAGTGGTGGATACAGGCAGCTGAAAATTTGAGACTGAATCAAACCAATAAGTATACATACACGCCTAACAGAAGACATATGGTATTCTATTTGGCAGCAAATTTGGATCAATCGTTCCCGTGGTATAGAAAGAGAGAGACTAAGAGACAGGGTCAGGGTTATCAAATAGGTATTATTAAGACCTCCCGACAAATAATACAGAAAATTCAGTAACAGAATATAGTTACCAATATGAAGCACATAACAGTTTTCTCTGATGAAGTCTATAAGCAGAGAAGCAACCATCTACAGGGCTGATTACATGGCTATAATGGTATGTATTTTTCTTAAAGCAGCGACACTGTACCAGAAAGGTGATGATATGTAGTGGAGTTTATTATTGCTTTTTCTAGGACTATATCGATCACTTTTCATATTTGGCATCATATTGGTTTTACACTTGCTTTGAGTATATTATGTTTTATATGGTTTGCTATGTTTTTCTCAGATGTCCACACACAGTGTCTCAGATGGACTCCAACGCGCCTGTCACACAGAGAGACAGTCACAAATGGCCAAAGAGGTCTCTTAGAGTGCTAGGCACAGATGTCCATCAGAAGCCAGTGTGTGATGACTTCCTACACCAAACAGGGCTTCGCACTCGCCCCTCAGTTTCTCCATCACTCCTTGGCGCATCATTTCATGGTGATGACATGGACACTGTTTCTCGCAGCTGACAGTTTTCTATAATGTATCCAGTCTGGACAATCGAGGTTGATACATTTCTCCTACACTGAAACAAAGTATCAAATGGTGAGGGGAATAGAAAGACTGGTGTTGCTAAAATATTCGGTTCACAAAGGATTACCTATGGCTGATGACAACGATCAGTTGTGTGCAATATCAAAGGGGTTGTCAGAGATTTTGATAATGATGACCTATCCTCAGGTGGGGGTCTGACTCCCGGCACTCCTGCTGATCAGCTGTTTGAGGAGGCTCTTTGTAGGCAGTGACATCACGTTCATCGGTGGCCTAGGCGCGGCTCAATCCCAGGACAGAGCCAGGCAGTGTAAACATCATCAGACCGGGCCCTGTCAATCAAGGTGCAGAGGGTGCGGCAGTTGCAGAGAGAGCAGAGCCTCTAGATGCGACGGCAACGCCCCCATTGCTCCTAGAGGCTCATTTGCATATATAAAAACTAAATTTTTTTCTCAGCAAGGCAGGGCTCTATATGTAAAGAGGGTGGTGACATAATGTCCTACAGCCAATCAGACTATGGGAACTTTAACAGCAGCAGAACATGAGTGTGCTCATCTTCTGGGAGGCAGTGACCTGCCCCGTCATGTGATTATGTTAGTGAGGGGAGGTCTGTATGTGATAGGAGCACTTTTATGGGGTGGGTGAAGACTGATCATTCTATGGCACCCATGACGGCAGCAGGATATGAGTTTGCTGACCTGAGAGGAGGCAGTGACCAGTCCACTAATCTTATTATGGTATTGAGTATAGAGTACCGTATGCCATGGAGGTTAGTGTTATGAAGCGGGTGGACAGAAAGACATCATTCTTTAGTCAATAAGATCATGCCAATGATGCCAACAGCAGGAGAGGAGTATGCTGATCTTGCAGTAGACAGAGACCTGTGCACACTCTTGTTTCATTTCCCTGCAGCGCCACCACAGAGGAAATTAAGCATTACACATTGCCTACTCAAGTCAATGGGTTGTTTGTGTGCAATATTGGACAGGACTTCCAGAGATAGTGAGGGAGAGAGACTCTTTGTAACCACTCTGGCCAAGAAGTCCCGAAGGGATCCTAAGGAAGAGACCCCTCTCTATTAACTGAGAATTCCCTAATAGAGTAGAGTACATGGAAATAAGTTTTCCAAAATAGACAACCCTTTAAAGGCCATCCTCTATGACCAAGAGCAGAGCACCATGCCACACAACAGTGAGAATTGAGTTGACAATCCAAATCTATAGAAATATACCATAATATGCAATGTCCAGCAGTGAAATATTTGCCGCGATGCCATGGGCTGCTGTATACCACCACGCTGCATTCTTTCCAACGAGCTCTTCAATATACATCCTCTAATTCTTCTCCATTTATTTCTTTGAGCATTTCTTTTTCCCTAGGAGACTCATTAAATCGCAAATCCGACAGCGTTCTCCATTTACATGCCTGCGTTTGCACCCACATACAAAGACACAATTTTGTTAGAGAGAGAGAGAATGTATCAATTACATGAACTGAAGGAGACGGAACGTTTTTTCAAAGGGCTGCATAACATTTTTCTTCATGTTAATATTCCTATATGGTTCCCAGACAAAAGTACGGATGTAGTAGAGTTAACACTCATGCTTTAGGAGACGTGTTATCTAAACTAAATGCGTTAAGCAAACACCTTCAATTGCTTTTCAATGGCTTTTGTTTCAAGATAACGCGATGAGTTAAGAAATTTGAGTTAAGAGTTTGTTTGTTAACCCTGCTACATCTGTACTTGCCACGGTGTTTGTCAGTCTTTCGGATTTTCCGGCGACCCTGAAGCAGGCATTTTGCAGATAACACAGCTGATAAATTCTTACTGATCCATTTCATTTTTGGCTTGAAGTTGACTAGTGAGGGGGAGCCCTAGTCAGTGGTTCTAGTCGCTTCTCGCAGACCGAGCAGTGGAGAAGGGCTCAAGCTGCAGCCAGTTGCCTTACAGCCAGAAAGCTCTCATCTGTGGTATGGAAAAGGGAAGAAATGGCGGCTCTTCTAAAACATATGTAGAACAGTTCTTTGTATATTTGTTTTATTTCAATAATAGCCAGGATTGATTACAGTAAAGGAGGAGTTGTTGGGATTTTTTGTACAATTTTACGTACATTTCCTACACTATTGTCCTAATCATATCCTAGTTTTCATTTTAAAAAGATGGGAGCAGTAGGTCACTGAAAAGTAGTGTAATGTGACCTGGAGACATTTAAAACAGATCACGGGAAAGATGACAGTAACAGATTAGGGTTATTCTGATTTGGGAACTTTGACAGCAGCAGAACATAACTGTGCTTATCTTCTGGGAAGCAGTGACCTTTCCACTTATGTGATCATATTGGTGAAGGCAGGGCTCTATGTGTAAAGTGGGTGGAGACAGAATGTTGGATAGCAAATCAGATCATGGGAACTGACAGCAGCAGAACATACGTGTGCTTATCTTCTGGGAGGCAGTGACCTGTTCTTTTCTGTGATCATGTTGGTGAAGGCAGGGCTCTATATGTAAAGTGGGTGGAGACAGAATGTTGGATAGCCAATCAGATCATGGGAACTTTGACAGCAGCAGAACATACGTGTGCTTATCTTCTGGGAGGCAGTGACCTTTCCACTTATGTGATCATATTGATGAAGGCAGGGCTCTATGTGTAAAGTGGGTGGAGACAGAATGTTGGATAGCCAATCAGATCATGGGAACTGACAGCAGCAGAACATACGTGTGTTTATCTTCTGGGAGGCAGTGACCTTTCCACTTATGTGATCATATTGGTGAAGGCAGGGCTCTATGTGTAAAGTGGGTGGAGACAGAATGTTGGATAGCCAATCAGATCATGGGAACTGACAGCAGCAGAACATACGTGTGCTTATCTTCTGGGAGGCAGTGACCTGTCCATTTCTGTGATCATGTTGGTGAAGGTAGGGCTCTATATGTAACGTGGGAGGAGACAGAATGTTGGATAGCCAATCAGATCATGGGAACTGACAGCAGCAGAACATACGTGTGCTTATCTTCTGGGAGGCAGTGACCTTTCCACTTCTGTGATCATGTTGGTGAAGGCAGGGCTCTATGTGTAAAGTGGGTGGAGACAGAATGTTGGATATCCAATCAGATCATGGGAACTTTGACAGCAGCAGAACATAAGTGTGCTTATCTCCTGGGAGGCAGTGACCTGTCCACTTCTATGATCATATTGGTGAAGGCAGGGTTCTATATGTAAAGAGGGTGGTGACAGAATGTCCTACAGCCAATCAGATCATGGGAACTTAGCAGCAGCAGAACATGAGTGTGCTCATCTTCTGGGAGGCAGTGACCTGCCCCGTCATGCGGTTACGTTAGTAAAGGGAGGTCTGTATGTGATAGGAACACTTTCATGGGGTGGGTCAAGACTGATCATTCTATAGCACTGATGACAGCAGCAGGATATCAGTTTGCTGAACTTAAAGGAGGCAGTGACCAGTCCACTAATCTTATTATTTTATTGAGTATTCGCGTCCCCACCTATCCCTTGGTTGAACTTGATGTACTTATGTCTGTTTTCAACCGAAATTAACTATGTAACTATGAGTATAGAGGTTAGTGTTATGAAGCAGGTGGACAGAAGGACATCATTCTTTAGTCAATAAGATCATGCCAATGATGACAACAGCAAGAGAGGAGTATGCTGATCTTGTAGTAGACAGTGACCTGTACACACTCTTGTTATTACTATATATGACGGAGGACAGCAGCGTCATGATGTAAAGATGAGATAGAAAACATGCTAGTTGTCTATGTCTATTTCCTTTGACGCAACATTTATCTGTTCAACTCTGATAAGAGAGCCTAGACAGCAGTCTCTAATGACCTACACCCGCCAAGCTTAAAGGTCATATTTGCTTTCTGATTTTCTTTGACCTTTTTGCTATATTTCACACTGTCTTGACATTAGGTTCTTGAAAACACAGTTTTCACCACCAACGTCAGAAGTATAACACCCACTCCAGCTTGAGAAATTGTAACTAACAAGGTAAAGGAAAATCATTTGGAATGAAGAACTACTGCCATCATCAGGAGTAGAGATTCGCCTCTAATGGTCAGAGTAAATGCATTAATCAGGAGATACACCATATTCAAAATGTTTGAATATCCAAAATGAAATGAAAAAAGTATATTCCTTTATTTCTGGTTTATAATCCAAACACACCCACAGGGGCCCATTTCATGTGCCAAAAGAGCATCCTTTTGACCTACTGTATGCTGGGCAAGTGCCACAGTAACATAACCTACATAGAAAATGCCAGACCGCTCATACTATATTAAATCCTTTATTACAAAAAAAATCACAATTAATTACATACATGATTAAAAGAAATTGGTGCAGGAGATAAAAAAACAACATCACTGGAGGAAACATACAGTGGACACAAGTCCTTGTTCATCCAACATGATTATTCACTAAAGTGCATATGTAAGAATTCATAAATGGAAAACAGGACATAGGACAATTACCCATACTGTGTCTCCTCCATGATGGCGCCAACCCCAACGCGCGTTTCGGCGTACCTTCGTCTGGTATGCCGAAACGCGCGTTGGGGTTGGCACCATCCTGGAGGAGACACAGTATGGGTAATTGTCCTATGTTCCTGTTTTCCATTTATGAATTCTTACATATGCACTTTAGTGAATAATCATGTTGGATGAACAAGGACTTGTGTCCACTGTATGTTTCCTCCAGTGATGTCCTTTTTTATCTCCTGCACCAATTTCTATTAATCATGTATGTAATTAATTGTGATTTTTTGTAATAAAGGATTTAATATAGTATGAGCGGTCTGGCATTTTTTATGTAGGTTATATATTTAGTATGATGTTTGCCACAGCCTTAGTCATTACTTGAATAAGTAATCATCCCACGGTTAGGGTATTCGGTTTAGCCGAATGAGTGGGCAGCTGACCCCCTGCTGTGAAAAACGTCCAGGTCCCAAGGGAGAAGACAGAAGCTAGTCCTGTAGTCATGTGACTAGTCATATGTTTGCTGAGATCTTGGTTCTAGAAGGCAGCTGATGGGTCTAACTAGCCCCAGCACAGACCTAGCAGTGATAATTGTCACTTTTACTAGGCAAATTACACCTGTAACGGCCATAGCTACAGCAGATAATTATATTAAAGTTCCTCAAAGGTCTGGCTTTTGAGAGATACACCATAGATATAAAAAAGTTTAAAAATATGTTAAATTAAAAGCACAAAAAACTAACCATTCCCCTAAAAATTATTTGTCAAAATCACTGTTGCAATGCTAGACCCAATATTAACATTTATGGTAGACAATGACTGAAGTTTAAAGATTAAAATGACCCTGGTCCTGAACCCATTACAGGGTTTTTCCACATTTGCGGTGCTTTTTTCCACTCCCCCCTTCCCCCAGTGTCTCTGGAACAATGGTGGTAAGCATACTTACTGGGTTCCAGCTCCATCACTTCACCTTCTGCACCACTGGTCCCAGGTGTAGCCATATCAACATCTTTTTTGAATGACTGGTTGCAATGGTAACGTGTCGCTTATGTGACACATCACTGGCCACTGTAATCACGTTACCCTTGTCAAAAAGATGTTGACAGGAGTAGGTACGAGACCGGCGGTGTACAAGGGAAGCAATGGAGCCAGAACCCAGCTCACTTCCGTGGGCCTGGCCATGCTTGGGTTTTGAAAAAAAAGCACTGCTAAGATGGCCCACCCCTTTAACGATGTTTTCTCATTATGTCTTATGACCTGTTAATGGAAATATTCTTAGGGCCAGTGAAACCCCATTGATCCTGGGAATAGGTCCTTTATGTCAATTACAAGGATAAACAAAGACTACTGAGTACTTTCCCCCCCTTTCGAGTAGATAAAATATTTCTTCCCATTGTGTCTACACCATACTGTAAATTCATCAGAAATTGCTGTTTTTTTTCCAGTCATCTTCTATAGAAAGCCCCACACCAACCAAGAAGGATTTTATTACTATTATCTGAAGGAAGCCGGTTGTCACTATCTACCATTTCAGATAATGCACGTCCAATAGTTAAGTCAAATAATGGTAAAGAAAAAAAAAAATCTTGATGTTTTTCTATAAACATTCTGCTTGCTGAAGAATAAAGACGTGAAGATAAACCTTGACTAGAATCTCTTATCTCACTTGAAGCCGCCTTGTCATCTGTCCAGTGCATTAGTTGAAAAGTTCACCTGCAAGCTCTTTGTGTTGACCTTGAATGTTTTCTTTCGCTGTTATAAACCATTGACATTTTTAGCCCTATTTGCTGATGGATTGTTCTGTCACCATACAGTTCTTTTGTTATTTACTTTTCCTATAAAATAATTCTCTACGTTTTACTAAAAAATACAATACAGTTCCTACAAAGAGAGTAAGTCATCTAGAGTTGCCTATACACATTAGATAAATGTTGGCTGAAGCCACCGGTCTTGTTGGGGCTGATCAGCCATCTACAGTATATGTATGAGAATGGCCTGACTTTCCAATGACATCTTTTATCAGGATTCCAAAATGTCAGATCCTTTGTTTTTACTGAAGAAAAGCTGCTGTCAGATTTCTCAGGCAGAGGCTTATTCCCCTCTCTCCAAGGGTGTGTACATATGTATGGAGTCAGAAAGAGAAGCTGTCAACAGCCCTCAAAGCTCAGAAGGTGTATGATCCCTCTAGAAAGTGTAAGTTGGGGTAAACATCAAGAAGATCAGGTTCTAAACCAATTAAAAACTGTCACCCCCTGGGTGCTGGTTCATGTCACCAAGCTATCCTTTTAACAGGAGTGTATGTAGTACTGTCTGTAGACAATGGATGTCTAATCTCACCTACAGTAAACCAAAAGTAAACACAAATACCGTATATTAAGGACCTGCATATACAATAATCCTCCAAAATGATTCGATTATCAGAATTGTTTCCCTTATGATCCGGAGTAATAGAAGAACAATGGTTGTGGTTTCTTGAGTGTATATATACTTTTGGTCATGGAGTAAAGGTGGCCCTATATAAAGACTAAAAATCCTCAAAATTCTATTTACTAACCCATGAAAGTAAGACTACAGCATATAGAGACTCGCCTGATGTATCATGGGCTATTTGACAAAAGTTGCAAAAAATTGCACTAACTATGACATACAAGGCCGTCCACAACCTGTCCTCTCCATACATCGGTGACTTGATCTCCTGGTACTTTCACACAAGGAGTCTCCAACCCTCACAAGGCCTCCTTTTCTACTCTCCTCGTATCTGCTCTTCCAACAATCGCATCCAAGAGTTCTCCAATGGAGCCCCCATACTCTGAAACTCTCTACCCTAACATATCAAATGCTCAACTACCAAAACTGCTCTCCAGAGAGAACTACTCCAATTCTGAATCTCAAATGAAGCCTTGAGATTCCAGACCGTGCATCTACAGACACTGCTGTAAGCCATCCATCACCAAACAACCATTAGGCCAGTTTCATCTAAGTGCGGAATTGCAGCCATCTAACTGTCACGATCAGTGTGGGGGAAAAACTCCACACTAAACACAGGAGGGAAGTGGAACAGTAACTGGGCCTGGAAACTAGGGAAGAAACAGGACACCTCCTAAACAACCCTAATCCTTGACGGTAGGAATATTCATATGCTGTATACCTAGGCCCTAATATCCCTATAAGGCCCTGGAATGAGGTTAGGATCAGAGACAACCCATTCCTCCCAGATGGACGAATGGAGGTCTCTGTCTCAGGCCCAGATACAAACAACAGGGAATATAACAAACACAAAACAATAAGAAATAAGACTTATCTGAAAGTAGAAAACTGGCAACTCCAGAAGCACCACAAAGTACAACGGACCAGCTAGTAAGAAGGCAGGAAGAAAATCTATAAACTGCACCTCTTCTGCAAAAGAAAGCTCCGCCCGACCGTCCTCATTCACCACGCAAGCGCACTATGCTAAATTGCATAGCGATCAGCCTCTGTGCATATCCCAGGGGGCACTTTGGATGGCGAACAGGGGGCACTGGATGGCAAACAGGGGGCACTGGATGGCACAATGAGGGCGATGGTTGTCACAAGGGGGCTATGGATGGCACAAGGGGGCACTGGATGGCAAACAGGGGGCAATGGATGCCACAAGGGGGACCTGGATGGCAAACAGGGGACACTGGATGGCAAACAGGGGGCACTGGATGGCACAATGGGGGGAATGGATGTCACAAGGGGACAATGGATGACACAAGGGGGCAATGGATGGCACAAGGGGGCAATGGATGGCACAAGGGGGCAATGGATGCCACAAGGGGGAACTGGATGGCAAACAGGGGACACTGGATGGCAAACAGGGGGCACTGGATGGCACAATGGGGGGAATGGATGTCACAAGGGGGCAATGGATGACACAAGGGGGCAATGGTTGGCAGAATGGGGGCACTGGATGGCAAACCGGGGCACTGGATGGCAAACAGGGGCACTGGATGGCAAACATGGGGAACTGGATGACAAACAGAGGGCACTGGATGACAAACAGAGGGCACTGGATGGCACAATAGGGGCAATGGATGTCACAATGGGGCAATGGATGGCACAAAGGGGCACTGGAAGGCAAATAGGGGGCACTGGATGGCACAATGGGGGCAATGGATGTCACAAGGGGGCACTGGATGGCACAAAGGGGCACTGGGTGGCAAACAGGGGGCACTGGATGGCACAATGGGGGCAATGGATGGCACAATGGGGCAATGGATGGAACAAAGGGGCACTGGATGGTAAACAGGGGGCACTGGATGGCACAATGGGGGCAATGGATGTCACAAGGGGGCAATGGATGGCAAACCGGGGCACTGGATGGCAAACAGGGGCACTGGATGGCAAACAAGGGGGCACTGGATGGCAAACAAGGGGGCACTGGATGGCAGAATGGCGGTACTGTGGATGGCACTGTTATGGACGCACTGTAGACGTCACTGTTATGGGGGCACTGTGGACATCACTGTTATGGGGGCACTGTGGACATCACTGTTATGGGAATACTGTGGATGTCACTGTTATGGGAATACTGTGGATGTCACTGTTATGGGAATACTGTGGATGTCACTGTTATGGGGGCAGTGTGGATGACACTTATGGGAGCACTGTAGACGTACGTCACTGTTATGGGGGCACCGTGGACGTCACTGTTATGGGGGCGCTGTGGATATCATTGTTATGGGAACACTGTGGATGGCACTGTTATGGACGCAATGTGGATGGCACTGTTATGGGGGCAGTGTGGATGTCACTGTTAAGGGAGCACTGGATGGCACTTATGGGAGCACTGTGGATGTCACTGTTATGGGGGCACTGTGGATGTCACTGTTATGGGGGCACTGTGGATGTCACTGTTATGGGAATACTGTGGATGTCACTGTTATGGGGGCACTGTGTATGACACTTATGGGAGCACTGTGGATGTCAGTGTTATGGGGGCACCGTGGATGTCACTGTTATGGGGGCACTGTGGATGTCATTGTTATGGGTGCTGAGTATAAGTGATAGGGCTCGTGCACAGAACAGTTTCGGTTTTGCGGTCTGCAAATTGCGGATCCACTAAATAAGGTTACTGTCTGTGTGCGATTCACACAGTTTCATTGAGTTCAATGGGGTTTAGATCTGCATTATGAGGACCAGAATAGGACATGTTCTATATTTTGCAGAACTGACATAACGGATGTGGAAAGCACAGGGACTTCATCAGTGTGTTTTTTACATCCGTATGTCAGTTCCAGTAAAGACAGAACATGTCCTATTCTGGTCTTCAAAATGAGGACCTCAAATCCATTGCACTCAATGGGACTGCAAAAAATGTGGATCGCAAAATGCATACGGTCGTGTGCATAAAGGTTTAGATACACAGCTCAGCAGGTTGTATGATACAAAATGGGATTAGATACACAGCTCAGCAGGCAGTATCATAGAAGATGGGATTAGATATACACTTCAGCAGGCAGTATCGCACATAACAGGCTGTATATCAGGCACACATACATGTTAGGATTAGATACAGATGTGTTTGGTTGTGCTTGCCGATTCCAGCTGTTTATCACACTCTGGACATGGTGAGGACAGAGCCTGTGGACGGTCAGTGATGGGATTTAGACACTGAGTGAGAAGTAGAATCATGTCTGTGTGCAGAAAGATGGACACAGGAGTTGTTGTGGGTGGAGCAGTGTGGGGGGCGTGGCCAGCCTGTGACTCATCACTGTGCAGTGCAGCCAGGCTTGTGTATCAATAAAGTTATGTATTCAATGAAACAAGAAGGAGAGAAAGTGAACATCTGCCAGAATAATGTGATGTCTTCCAGGGGGGAAGGAAAGCTCGGACATGAAAAACAGGTATTGGGGGCATTTGTATGCATGGTGAGGGGTGTTAGGAGCACATAAAAAGAATATTTATTTTGGGACAGGACAACCTCCTTAAAGGCTATGTACACCTTTGGGGTAATTTTTTTTATTTTATTGCATTGTACTTATTTTGAGCTAAAATAGTTTTTTTTTAATTGGTCTTTATTAAAAATATGGAGTCCTTTTTTCTGTACAGAGCTGAGATGCTCTAGTATCACCCTTTGGATTTTCTGTCTTTTCCATCAGACCAGGAGCTGACAGACTCCTTATCTCTACTCTCTGACCTCCGAAACACTCATTATTGCTCAGTTCTTATCTTACTGATAAGAAGGTGGCTTAAAAAAGTGTTTATGACCTCTCAGTAATTTAGAGATAAGATTTATTAATGTCCTTCACAAAGTGAAAGTGAAAGAACGGCTCAATATTTTTTTATAAAGACCAATTGAAAAAATTATTTTTAGGCAAAAATGCTATCATAAAAAAAATTACCTCCGATGGTGTACATAGCCTTTAATAAATTTGGTGCATCCCAAACAAGAGTCCCTGATTACTAACACTGGTACCGCTTGCCTATTAAAGTACCCTGTATCTCAACTGAAACTTCGGGTGGTCTTTGCGCCGTGGGACACTCCTTTTCTTGCTGATTTACCGGATTTCTGAGGGACTCCAGGCATCCCTGACCAGAAGTACCTACATCCCTGGCTGCATATCATCCACTACAAGGGGCTTTATTTAACCCCGCACGTGCCTACATTAGAGTTGTGCCTATATCTACCACAACTCTTCAAGGTGAGCCTCCAATTTTGGAGACATTATTATTATCTTTTAATTAGACGTAATTACCCTATGGTGCGCCATTTCTGTTCTATAGTTGAACACAGCCTGCATTAACCACCTGATTACTAACAATCGCATATGAAATGCCAGCCTTAGCAAATCAGGGTTTTATAGACAGGAGGACCTCCACACTTTATTTCACTGGGTATCAATATCTGCCTAAGCTGGTTTCCAGTCAATAATTATTTTTAAAAGGTTCAGTATGCTGTAAAAAAAAAGTCATATTAAATGCTCTGCGATTGCCTCAGATAATATAGGTTTGCATGGCAACCAGAATCGCTAGATATGCAATTGTCTATTATATCATTCATTTAATGTTAGTTTCATTAAACAGATGTAAGTCTATAGAAGATACATAATGTATATGTTTGTGTTTTATATTCTAGCCAGTGGCTTAGCTTGGGGGGTGCCATGGGGGCCGTTGCCCTGGGCGCAAAATTGCAGGGGGCACCAGGCAGCAAGCACTTCAATGAGGGCCATGGGAGCCTATGGCTCCCATCCCCTCCGTTCTTCCTCATAGGCTTCAGGCTAGTGGCCTGAAGCCTATGAAGTAGTAGAGCGACCGTAGTGACTAGAATGGAGTTGCTCCTAGGAGGTATGATGTCGGGGGAAGAGGCGGAGTCTCCTCATCCAGGGGGCGGGGCCTCAATATTTGCAGGAGATTCTACAGAGCAGGTTGTTGGAGAGAGGAGCAGAGGCTGCATGTCAGTGTGTGGAGGAGAATAGTGACTGGTAGGTTTACTTGGGGGGCTTTTGGCAGGGGCTGAAGGGAGCAGGAATAATCCTTGTACTGGAGACTGTATGTTAGAGGGGTCTAAAGAGAGGGTAGTGGGGGTGATATTATTTACATGGGACTGTATGCTGGAGGGGCTGAAGGCAGGGGGGGTGATATTATTTTACATGGGACTGTATGCTGGAGGGGCCGAAGGCAGGAAGAATGGTGAATTTTACATAGGACTGTTTGCAAGAAGGGCTGGAAGGCAGGGGGAGTGATGTATCTTATGGAACTGTATGTATGCTGGAGGGGCTGAAAGCCAGCGGTGAAGAGAGGGAGGGTGATATTATTTACATGGGATTGTATGCTGGAGGGGCTGAAGGCAGGGGGAGTTTTGTATTTTACATGGAATTGTACGTTGGAGGGGCTGAAGGCGGGGAGAAATGTATTTTACATGGGACTGTATGCTGGAGGGGCTAAGGCAGGGAAGTGATGCGTCTTTCATGGGACTATATGCTGGAGGGGTTGAAGGCAGGAGAGTGATGTATCTTACATGGGACTGTAGCTGGAGGAGCTGATGGCGGGGGGGGGGGGGTTATGTATTTTACATAGGACTGTATGCTGGAGGGGCTGAAGGCAGGGGGAGTGATGTATTTTACATGGGACTGTATGCTGGAGGGGCTGAGGGCAGGGGGAGTGATGTATTTTACATGGGACTGTATGCTGGAGGGGCTGAAGGCAGGGGGAAGGTTGGATCTTACATGGGACTGTTTGCAAGAAGGGCTGGAAGGCAGGGGTGTGATGTATCTTACATGGGACTGTATGCTGGAGGGGTTGAAGGCAGGAGAGTGATGTATCTTACATGGGACTGTATGCTGGAGGGGCTGAAGGCGGGGGGTGATGTATTTTACATGATACTGTATGCTGGAGGGGCTGAAGGCAGGGAAGTGATGTTTCGTACATGGGACTGTATGCTGGAGAGGCTGAAGGCAGGAGAGTGATGTATCTTACATGGGACTGTATGCTGGAGGGGCTGAAGGCAGGAGAGTGATGTATCTTACATGGGACTGTATGCTGGAGGGGCTGAAGGCAGGGGGAGTGATGTATCTTACATGTGACTGTATGCTGGAAGGGGCTGAAGGCAGGAGAGTGATGTATCTTACATGGGACTGTATGCTGGGGGGGCTGAAGGCAGGGGGAGTGATGTATCTTACATGGGACTGTATGCTGGAAGGGGCTGAAGGCAGGAGAGTGATGTATCTTACATGTGACTGTATGCTGGAAGGGGCTGAAGGCAGGGAAGAGATGTGTCTTACATGGGACTGTATGCTGGAAGGGGCTGAAGGCAGGGGGAGTGATGTATCTTACATGTGACTGTATGCTGGAAGGGGCTGAAGGCAGGAGAGTGATGTATCTTACATGGGACTGTATGCTGGAAGGGGCTGAAGGCAGGGGGAGTGATGTATCTTACATGGGACTGTATGCTGGGGGGGCTGAAGGCAGGGGGAGTGATGTATCTTACATGTGACTGTATGCTAAAGGGGCTGAAGGCAGGGAAGAGATGTGTCTTACATGGGACTGTATGCTGGAGGGGCTGAAAGCAGGGGGAAGGTTGTATCTTACATAGGACTGTATGCTGGGGGGGCTGAAGGGGGGCCTAATTATTACTATAATACTACAGAGGTGGCCATTATAATATTAATAATAATAATAATAATAATAATACAGAGGGGCCATTATATATTATAATTATACAGAGGGCATTATAGTTATGGGCACTAGGGGGGGGGGTCTGTTATCTTAGGATGATAGTAAAGTGAGAAATCTAAAAAAAAATCGGTGAAACTCTACAGAGACGAGACGCGGCTGAAAGAAGGTATCATGGCGGTCTTATCTACGAATGAAGATGCTGAGGAAAGTCTACATCACGGGAGACGTCACTGGATGTAACAGGTATGGTGCAGTATTCTCCTGTATATTTCATAGCAATGTATGTTATGTCCATCCAAATATCTGTTTTGGGGGGGTGGATATAGAATTTGGCCCACACTGCTGCATCCTGGCCCCAGACTTCAGGTCACACTGTGCGTGTGGCTCACACCCATCTACTACATTATCTGTACTCAGAGAGTTATCGCTGTGTTATCTGTGGTTTTACATAGGACTGCAGGTGACATCTACTGCATTATCTGTAAAAAAAAGGGGTGTGGTCACAGGTTGGGGGGGGGGGGGGGGGCGCAAAACTTGGCTTGCCCCGGGTGCTGGCAACCCACACTACACCACTGATTCTAGCTATGCATTTTTATTTTTAAAATCCCTTTACTGGATGCGGCCATATTGGAGGCACATGTTTTATTTCGGTATTGTAAGTCCGGACAGTGTGGCAGAGTTTGTCTGACAGCTAAAATGAATGGGAGACCATTTACAGAGAATGTATTACAGTCTCTAGAAACTGACAACGCCTTCCCCCTTCCTCCCCACACACACATACTGTAGGTTAAGACCTCTTGCACACTAACGTATTTTTTTTCCGTTTCGGTGGCGTTTTTTGCGGTTTACGTTTGCGGTCCGTATGCGGAACCATTCATTTCAATGGTTCAGAAAAAAAATGGAATGTACTCCGTATGCATTGCGTTTCCTTATTTCTGTATATACCGTTCCGCTAAAAGATAGAACCGTCGCTCCATTCAAGTCAATGGGTCCGCAAAAAATACGGGATGCATACGGAACACATCCGTATGTCATCCATTTTTTTGCGGATCCATGGCCACTTTGCCCATGTGTTTACTGTTTACAAACATTACTGTACATTTTATGTTTCCGTTTGCGATCCGCAAAAAACGAATTGCGTACGGAAACTATACGGAGATGTTTTTGTGGAAATACAGAACGGAAACACAACGGAAACAAAAAACAGAACAATGGATCCGTGAAAAACGGACCGCAAAATGCAGAAAAATATATACGGTCGTGTGAAAGAGGCCTAAGGGTACTGTCACACTTGTGTTGCTGGATTCCGGCAGGCAGTTTCGTCGCCGGAACTGCCTGCCGGATCTGGCAATACCGATCCGAATGCGTATCCGTCTCACAAATGCATTGCAATACCGGATCCGTCTCTCCGATTGTCATCCGGAAAAACGGATCCGGTATTTATCTTTTTCACATTTTTAAAGGTCTGTGCATGTGCAGACCGCAAAACCGGATCTTTTTTTCCGGAACATTTCAATGCAAAATAAGTGTTCCGGAATTTTGGACGGAGAAAATACTGCAGCATGCTGCAGTATTTTCTCCGTCCAAAAACCGTACAGTGACTGAACTGAAGACATCCTGATGCATCCTGAACGGATTGCTCTCCATTCAGAATGCATGGGGATAAAACTGATCAGTCCTTTTCCGGTATTGAGCCCCTAGGATGGAGCTCTATGCCGGAAAAGTTTAACGCAAGTGTGAAAGTACCCTAACAGAGTAGCTACATACATAACCTTTTCTGTGTATATAGTCTTATTATCCAGCATTGTCTAGGTCTCAGCTGTCATTAAATCCCCCTTTTTAATGATAATGAGATGACTCTACTCATCCAACCCCAATGTACACAGCAAAACTGGATAGTGAGCTGCAGAAACTGAGAAGCATCAGCCTAACTGAATATTTTAAGATTGTTTGTCCGTCAGTGGTAATACGTCAGAGATGAGCGAATTTGGAGAGAGAGAAATTAGTATGCTACTTTGTGCTTTTTCATAATAAAATCTTTTATCGATTGCTATGCTTGTCCCCACAATTTAATACTTCTCTGGAAAAGAGAAATGCAAGCTAGTCTTGTTTCCAAAAGTAAAGAAAACTTTTTGAGTAACTACCCTTTAACAGAGCAGAATGTTCCTGGAGGGATACACCAAATGGAAAAGGATTTAGGTAAACTAGAGGAATGGTCAAAAATCTGGCAACTAAAATGTAATGTTGATAAGTGCAAGATAATGCACCTGGGGCGTAAAAACCCAAGAGCAGAACATAAAATCAGTGATACAGTCCTAACCTCAGTATCTGAGGAAAGGGATTCAGGGGTCATTATTTCAGAAGACTTAAAGGTAGGCAGACAATGTCATAGAGCAGCAGGAAATGCTAGCAGAATGCTTGGGTGTATAGGGAGAGACATTACCAGTAGACAGAGGGAGGTGCTCATGCCGCTCTACAGAGCACTAGTGAGACCTCATGTGGAGTATTGTGCTCAGTACTGGAGACCATATCTCCAGAAGGATATTGATACTTTGGAGAGAGTTCAGAGAAGAGCTACTAAACTGGTACATGGATTGCAGGATAAAACTTACCAGGAAAGATTAAAGGACCTTAACATGTATAGCTTGGAAGAAAGACGAGACAGAGGGGATATGATAGAAACTTTTAAATACATAAAAGGGAATCAACAAGGTAAAAGAGGAGAGAATATTTAAAACTGCTACAAGAGGACATCGTTTTAAATTAGAGGGGCAAAGGTTTAAAGGTAATATCAGGAAGTATTACTTTACTGAGAGAGTAGTGGATGCATGGAATAGCCTTCCTGCAGAAGTGGTAGCTGCAAATACAGTGAAGGAGTTTAAGCATGCATGGGATAGGCATAAGGCCATCCTTCATATAAGATAGGGCCGGGGGCTATCCATAGTACTCAGTATATTGGGCAGACTAGATGGGCCAAATGGTTCTTATCTGCCGACACATTCTATGTTTCTATAGAAAAAAAAAATTTTGCTTGGCTGCCTGAGAGGCCTTGGTTGGGGTACTATTTCTTCTTATGAAGGGCGCCAAGTAGGGATGAGGAGTATGAGGGCTTCTGGGAAAAATATCTGAAAATTACTACATTTTACATCTGTTGGCATTAGATAGGCTAGGTTAATTTGAATATCTTACCCAGAAACCTAGATGGATATTGCCTGGCCTACAATACTCCAATACTCCCCACACATACTACACTTTCTAGACACTCTCCATAATGAGAAAGAGTTCCTACATACATATTGTAGAGAAAACCAATCTAGCATACTAGATTTTCTCTCTCTAAAATATATATATATATATATATATATATATATATATTCACTGCTTGAAAAAGGTTCCAGTGTGCGAACCGAAACTTTGTATTTTTGGTGAATAAATATTCTTTTACTGAAGGAAGTGCCATGGAGTTCCTGGATCTATATATATATATATATATATATATATATATATATATATATATATATATAAAAGTGCCGTGGAGTTATTCTTTTTATATTTATCTATATATATATATATAAAATTTTATTTTTCTTTCTTGAAGACGTTTCACTAGTCTAATTGAGACTGACTTTGTCAAGTAGAATGGCTTGTATGGGAGAAATGTCCGACATTAAATACTCGTACTTTAGTCATGGAGGTGAGATGTTGCTTGCATTTGCACGACTGAAAAAGCTATTAGGTGTGATACAACTGCCTTGGGAGAGGTTTTAGAACAGCACTGTAAGTGGCAGACAATAGATGTCACACAGCTCCACTTCTATTCTAGCTATTTAAGTTGCTCTGACTGATTAATACTGATATACATACCATGGTCTAGATGAATGAGAACCTTCACAGACATATTTTTTTGATGTTGAAATATCATGTCATATAAAAAAACAACAACATCAGAATAAAAAAAAAAATATGTTTTCATAAAAACTCGATTTTAATATGTCATTTACTGATGAAGCCTAAACCATTAAGACTGTCTTTATTAATAGTGGGCTGTTAGTAGAGCCATACACTATTACTTTTTTGCTGAAATAATTTTGGTGATAAATCCCATTATTTTGTGAGTCTGCCTTGCAGCTTCCGTGCCCGTTTGTCCAGCTGCTGTTCAACAATGTTAAATGACGAACAAAAAATGTTACCATCTGGTATATAGCTGACACGTAACCTTTGGAAAAAATTCTCTTACACATAAATCATTCTCGATAAAGAAGTGCTGAATTGTATTCCTGAGGTGCTTGCAGATTTGTTCCCAAAAGACTAGGGAGATGCAAAGCCTGCAAAAGTTCCACTCTCCACGTTCTGAATGCTATGAATACAGAGCTTCTGAAAATATTCATTAATCAGATCTTTTATCCTTTCCTGCTCCTTGGTTGAGGTGATGCCAATCATGTTGCATGCTAATAAAGATTTATTATGATGCAAAAAAATGCTGATAGATTGTGTCTGGACCAAGGCAATGCTATGGCGCGCGATCCATCAATCAACACAAAATCCAATTGTCATTCCTTCCAGAGCCTGTGCATAGCAGCTGAAAAAGAATGGCCCGCATTTACTAATTGTTATGAAGCAGATGTGGATCCACTGTGTCACTAAGGCCTCATGCACGTGATGTATGTTGTGGTCCGCTCCGCAAAAGATAGAACATGTCCTATTCTTGGCTGCAAATGCAGACCACGGACCCAGTCAATGGATGTGCAAAAAAACGGATGCAACATGGACGGCACACAGGCATCATACATATTTGGTGGATCCACGTTATCTAAGTAGCTCTCCAGCGCTTCACCTTTTAACACCTATACAGGGATCTATACTCCACTGCAGGGGAACAACCAGGCTGCTACCTCCTGGAGTTGTCTCTGTTCAAGTGATGGATGACCTATGGGGTCAAGAGACATTGGGATCAGGCAAAACTGCAGTCAGGGACAGGGCAAGGTCAGGTCAAGCAGAGTTCATATGAGCCAAAGAACAGTTCAAGGTTAGGGCAGGCAGTGCAGGTTCAGTATGGAAATCAGGCAGGGGTCAGGTGAAGCAGCAAAGGATTAAATCAAAAAGTCAGGCATAAGTCCGTACATGGAACAGTTTTCCTTACAGGCCTCATGCACAGAACCATATTTTTCATTCATTTCAATGGGGCCATAAAAAATGGGGCACCGTGTGCTGTCTGCATCCCCAGCTCTTCACACTTTAACTCCTATACAGGGATCTGTACTTCACTGCAGGGGAACAACCAGGCTGCTACCTCCTGGAATTGTCTCTGTTCAAGTGATGGATGACCCATAGGGTCAAGAGACAATGGGATCTGGCAAAACTGTAGTCAGGGACAGGGCGAGGTCAGGTCAAGCAGAGTTCGTAGGATCCAAAGAACAGTCCAAGGTTAGGGTAGGCAGTGGACGTTTAGTATGGAAATCAGGCGGGGGTCAGGTCAAACAGCAAAGGGTTAAATCCAAATGTCAGGCATTAGTCAGTACATGGAAAAGTTTTCCTTTCAGGTCTCTCGCACACCACCATATTTTTCATTCATTTCAAGAGACAGTTCAGTAACGCTTCTGAGGCATGTCATGCACACTGGGTGAGATTTATGATACTGAAAGAGAAATCGTCTTTGTTGCCCATAGCAACCAATCACGGCAAAGCTTTAATTTCTCTCAGTGGTTTTGAAAAATGAAAGCTGCGCTGTGATTGGTTGCTCTGGGAAACAAGGACTAGCCAGTGTCTTAAACCAGATCCAGAGAAATGTGTGGCCTATTCTCTTTATTAAATCTGTCCATTTGCGACACTATAGCGAACAGTGCAAAATGGCCACCCGAGGCAGACAACCCCTTTAAGTGCTGTCTACAACCCCCTATTAAAGGCTAATACTTCTAGGCATATTAAGAACCTGTTACGGACGTGGTAACCGTCCATCTCCAGGGACACCTTGAATTCGTGCACATAAAAACATGGATTCCAGAAAATGAAAGGGATGACGTTAGAACAGGAGCCGTTTGAGGGGTTATTTGGAGGGAATGTCCCTCGGCTGACGTGATACACAACATCCGGTCTAATGATTGGGCTTCATATTCCAGCAGTAATCCTTGTAGCTCTTTATAAGGAGCCGATATTCCTATAATTTAATGTTACTTCAGTGAATTACAAAGCGTTGCTTAAACGGCTTCCCAATAACTATTGATCCGAGGGGAAAAAAAAGTATCTGAATTCATGGCTGGATTTTACAGGAGGGGTCAATGCCGCCGGCAGCTTCATAACCTCCAGATATATCACCAGGGAAAAACAGGTTCTAAAGAATCCAGCTCATTATCAATATTACGTGGGAGCCACAGGATATCCCTCATTTCCACTCATTTTCTATAAATTCAGCAATAAGAGGATGCATTACGCTTAGTCGACATTCACACGTCCGTAAGTGTTTTGCGGATCCGCAAAACACGGACACCGGCAATGTGCGTTCTGCATTTTGCGGACCGCACATCGCCAGGCACTATAATAGAATATTCCTAATCTTGTCCGCAGTTGCGGACAAGAATAGGACATGTTCTATTTTTTTGGGGAAAGGAAATGAGGACCCGGAAGTGCGGCTTATATATTCTAATATATAAAGCTGAGTGTATGTACTGTATGTGTGTGTATGTATGTAATGTCCGCTAAAGGAATCCGCACCGTCGCATTTACAATCACAAAATTTGGCACACAGGTACATCAGATGTCCGGGAAGGTTTTAGACCGGGTCTCAGCTCTCTAGGACGTATCAGATATTCCCAAAAAATGCATTAGTGTGCCTGGGCTCCTTCCTGCAAAAGTGACGCCCCTCTGGACACCTTACTGGCTCATTTGTATACCAAATAAACAGGATTTTCAGAAGATAGAAAACCTCTATTGCTGAAACAAAGGCACACCTAGAGATAAAGTACTAAGTGCCTTTAGGCCATGGCTTTTACTTCAATAGCGATTATCCTGGTGACAGATTTCCTTTAAAGGGGCAGGGCGCTGTGGATGACACTGTTAAAGGAGCGGAGTGCTGTGGAGGTCACAGTTCAGGGGGCAGTTAGGTTGGCCATTCAGGCCACCCTCAAAAGAAGGACTTAAAAAAACCCGCCCCCAGGTCCTGCTAAGCCACGCCCCTGACCCAGTTAGGGCACGCCCCCTCCAGCCGATGGGGATTTAAAGAATGAAGGTAAAAATCAACTTCTGTCAGCTGCAGGGGTTGGAGGGACGGTGACTTTCTCCCTGCAGCTCACGCTCAAACAGCACAGTGCTGCTGTCTGAGAGTGAGCTGTTCAATAGGACATCCATGTGTCCGTCCAGGCTCTGCGCCCGACGGAGGACAGGGAGTCTGAAAGCAGGACTGTCCTGCCTAAAACAGGACCTCTGGCCACCCTAGGGGCAGGCTGCTGTGGAGGTCACAATTAAGGGGACGGTCCACTATGGAGATCAGTGTTAAGGGGCAAATTGCTGTAGAGGCCACTGTTAAGAGGGCGGGATGTTGTGGAAATCACTGTTAAGGAGACGGGATACTGTGGAGGTCACTAACAAAGAGGTTGCCGCTGTGGAGGTCACTGTTAAAGGGGCGGGTCGCTGTGGAGGTCTCTGTTAAGGGGGCAGGGAACAGTGGAGGTCACCGTTAAGGGGACAGTCCGCTATGGATGTCAGTGTTAAGGGGCGGGGTGGTGTAGAGGTCACTGTTAAAGGGGAGGGTGCTGTGGATGTTACTGTTAAGGAGGCAGGATGCTGTGGAGGTCAATGTTAAAGGGGCGGACACTATGGAGGTCACTGTTAAGGAGGGAGGGAACTGTGGAGGCCACTATTAAAGGGGCAGCGGAGTACTGTTAAGTCACTGTTAAGGCAGCGGGGTACTGTGAGGTCACTGTTAAGGGAGCAGGGTACTGTGGCAGTCACTGTTAAATGGGCAGTCACTGTGGAGGTCTCTGTTAAGGGGCAGGTGCTGTAGAGGTCTCTGTCAAGGGGGTGAGGTGCTGTGAAACTCACTTTTAAAGGGGCAGGCTGCTGTGAAGGTCAAAGTTTAGGGGGTGGGCTGCTGTGGTTGTCCCATTTTAAGGAGACACGGCACTGGGGGGGGGGTCAGTGTTAAGGGGTGGGGGGTTGTGGAGGTCACTGTTAAGGATGCAGGGTACTGTAGATTTCACTGTTATAGTGGATACTGTCTATATCTTTTAACAACACACACAAACATTAAATTAAATAGATGAAATATACCCGTGCGAAGCCGAGTCCTTCAGATAATATTATATATATTTCAAATCAGCACCTGGATCTGAGTACTTTTGCAAATGCATGTAATAAAAAATTTGGTACAGCCAGTGAGTTATTCAATAAAATGAATCTGTATAGCGCCATCTGCTGTTTCTTCTTTTCCTTATTTTTTGTCCATCTCACTGAGTTGGTCGCACGCGCTCAGTTTAACTGCCACCAGCCATACGTTCTGTTTTAAACTTTGGCAGTAACAAGGAGAGAGCTGCAGCTGAAAGGACACACCCCACTGAGCTGCCAGGCTGAAGATAATCTAGCAGAGCAACTGGAGCAGTGGATGGGGAGATGTCTGGATCCATGTGAGGTACAGGGCTGGTTCTAGGGTTGTTAGAAAGAGATTGTCATGTACTATATGATGTCTGATTTTCATTTTTTACATCAATCATGGCATAATCGGGATGATCTGCAATCAAACTAAGGCCACTTTCACATCTGCGGCATGGATTTCGGCAGAGAACATCCTTCTGGAATTCCCCGGATCAGGTGCTGCCGGATGCAACTGTAAAGCCCGCCGGCCCCATCACGTAAATTAGGGTCTGGAGGAGATCCAGCCACATTCCGGTTTGGCGGCCGGATCTTCATGCTGCAGATGTGAAAGTAGCCTAAGTCCCAATATCCATACGTGCTCTGAAGGGGTGTGACGCATAATGAAAAATGGTGCGATGTGTCACTTAAAGGGGTATTCCAAACTCTGGTATTGATGGCATATTGCTAAGGTATGCCATCAATGTCCCACCGGCTCAGCTATTTCTGGTGGTCCAATAACGGTGAATGGAGAAATGGCCGCCCTTGTGCAGTGTGCTATTCTTTACTTTGTAGGGTGGGGAGCGTTCTGGAGATAAGAATGGGTCCCAAAGATGGGACCCGAACCTATCTGACATTGATGGCACATCCTAGCAATATGGCATCAATGCCTGAGATGGGAATAACCCTTTAAGTGACGCATCACACCATTTTGAGCTAATGTCTGCTCTTGCACGGCTATTTTTGAAACTGTCCTGTGCATACGCTCAATTCACATCACTTTATTTCCTATAGATATGCCATCTATGTTCCAGATGGGCCAGACTCTTTAAGAGGCCAGGCCTATCAGGGAAAGGGAAAATCTGTAAAAGTCCCTTTCCCTCCCCTCCAATCTACCATGTGCCATTTATCATACTGGTGTCTTTAAAGGGTTTTCCCACCATAACAATGTATTACCAATCCACAAGATAGATGATAAGTATTTGATTGGTCGAGGTCTGACCAGGAACTCACACTGATCACGAGAACAAAGGTCACTTGAGTGAATGGAGTGACAGTCCATGCATCTTTATGGGACCACCAGTGGTTGCCAAGATGTTGCCAACCATCTCCACAATCCCCCAGGCACCAATCCTGTGTGACCGTCACTCCATTGACTCGGGTGATTCAGGAACCCCTGTTCTCGTGTTCGGTGGGGGTCCTAGAAGTGGGACCTTCACAAATCACTTTTCCTGTGATCAAATGATAAGCGGTGAAACAACCCTTCCAAGTGGCAGAAGGACATTTAGGCCAACTCAAAAAACCAGCAAAGGTGGCAATATGGAAAATCACAATACATAAATAAGTGCCTCTCTGAGTGGAGCATCGGAGCATGGCGCAGACTGTTTTGTTTATATGTTTACATTGCTAGGCAGAGGCTTCCTCCTAGCAGTGTTCCTGGTGATGTGTAATGGGCAGGGTTAAGAGCTGCCCTAGCCTGTTTTGCAAAGCCTGCCCATTAGTGCCGATGACAGGCATTCCCATGGTGAGACTCGCTACGTCACCGGATCTGCTGAAAAAGCCTTTGGCTTGCGTGATTCAGTGCAGGGCAATGGAGAGCAGGTTGATGCTCCACTCAGAGGGGCTACCTGGGTGAAGAAGGGGGATATGTCCAGGTTCAGCTCTGAACCCGGACAACCCCTTTAACTTTCTCTATATGATAAATGCCATTTGCTAAAGTAAAACAACCCCTTTAGGTCCTTTACATCCACTTTCAGAGAGATGAGGTGGACTGAATGGACAGTTGGTTGCACACAGCCTTCTACATTCGAATCTATGGAAGTCACAAAAATAGCAAAGCAAACCAGCATTGTATATGTCTATTCAGTCTTCACTTGGATTTGGCCATTGGTAGCTGCATCGTTTAGCGGGCAGGTGTCAGGGGACCTCTGTAGGGTAAGGGTCCCAGAGTTGGAACCACCACCAATTGGACATATATGAGATATCCTGTGGATATGTCTACAATTTCTAAGCTAAGAAAGCTCCAATAATATAATATAAAGCAATACGCTACTTACCCCGGTCCGTGTCATAAAGAAATACGTAGTGATTCCAACCATAATGATCCAGCAAACTTAACAGAGCTCCTCGTAATGATGGTCTCAGTTGGAGGACAAACTGGCTTTCTCCCTCGGTTGGGAAGCTGGGTGTGATGAGGGAGATGTGCAAAGCACTGCAGAATGAGGTCAGGGTGTGTACTGATCTCTTGTCGTACAGTCCAAAGATGGCAAACACTCCTCTGGAATACTGGGAGCAAACTGGAAGGAAGAAGACAAGGAAAGCTCTATGAGACCATGTCAAAACCGGTGCAAGAGAAAAGTGGAGGAGTTGTCTATACCATCAGGGTCCAGGTCTAATTTTTCACATGGCCTTTTGAAAATAACCAGCACATGGCCTTTTGGCTTGTGTTATTTATACAATCAATCCCAATGCTGGGGAACATGAGTCATAAAGCTCTGTTCACACTGGCTCGTGTCTTTAGTTTTTACAGGATGAGATATGTTCCACTATTCAGTAAACTTTAGCTCACACCAAAAACACATTTTACAAGGCTGGATAAATATCCCAATATAAAAAGTGGGCAATAAATGTGGCATTGCCACTGGCCACACCTCGCTTCCCACCCTTGCCACACCTCCTTTTCTGGAAATTGGAGAGGCCAGCGGAGAAACGCCACTTGCATAAAAAAATTTGCGCCAGTGGCGTTGAAAAAGTCACAGACATGCAGTTTGTAACTTTTTCATAAGTTCTAAAAGATGACGATCGCGCTGCCTAGGAGTGTAGGATTCCAATCACTCATAGGCAGCGCGATCATCATCTTTTGGAACTTTTGACTGTGAAGCGAACTTTACCCATGTCGCTTGGTGGATCTGCAGCGCCGATAAGTAACCACAAAGATCAGAGACTGTAACTTTTTCATGCCAGTTTTCTCGGGTAACTTAAAGATAAATCTGCCCCATAGTTTCCTTCCCCCGAACCGTTGCTGTGTTTACGAAAAAAAGAGTGTTTTTGGAAATATGCAAATTAGGGCTTAAGTGCACTAAGGGAGTGCACTTAATGTTGCTTACCTATTCTTTTGTGCTTCCCTGGACACTCCCCCTTCACTTTTGAGTGACAGGTCTGAGGGGAGTGCCCAGAGAAGCTAAGGTGCACTGACTGGCTAGGCCCTGACCCCTGGTGCACTTAAGCCTCAATCTGCATATTTTTAAAAGCACGTATTTCTTCTAAATGCAGCAATGTGATCCATTGAAGAAAGGTATGGTTTTAGTCAGCAGAGTAAGCTCTACCAGGGCTGATCCTGCTGATAGGTGCCCATTTTTTTTATTTTTTTTTTATACTATAATATTATATATGGTTTTTATTTTATATTATATTTTGATTCTATTATAAAAAAACACACTAAAATATTTTTTCTGTATTACAGCTATTACGACTCACTGCATCACAGACTATTCTTTACTGCAGAAATATTGTATATGATGCATCCCTCTCATGCACGAGACAACATGAAGTTTTTGGACGCACATGTAATATCACACAGCAGTATGGCAGCAGTACGGTGCAGGTGCGCGTGCGGCTTTATCATACATTCAAGTCATAAAAGATTGAAGAACTGAATACCCACCAGCTGAGATATAAATACCGATGTCTATCTTATTTTAATTAGGCTGGAATACATTTGTGTAAAATATTCCAATTAGAAAGAGATTCCATAAATTATTGCCATTTAATGAATAAAATATCTGCACACAGTTTCTGACTTAAAATCCCATATCAAAACACCTGTGAAAAATAAAATGGTTTAAATATTTTTCTACAGCTGCCTTAGATACACTTCCTTTAGTTATGCTCTTCTATTAAAGGAGTTGTCTTACCTTGACAAACCCTACTTTAAATGAGGACTTGTGCATTGACCCAGTGGTTCAATGCTAAAATGGTTCTCCCCTGGAAAAGGGTTAACATATTTTTGGTTATGTACTTTCACTGCAGAAAGGGTTAAAGGGAACCTGTCACCTCCAAAACACATTTTAAACCAACATCATTACCTTACAGTAGCCCCCAGTGTGTTCCTAATCATGTTTTTCATTCCTCCACTGGTTGTTGTATACTTTATAAAAACGCTGTTATAATCTGTGTTTTCGCTATCCTCAGAGTCAGCTTGAAGTCAAGGGGGCAGCGGCCTCCTTGCTTCAAGTCAAGCTAAGCCCGCCCCTTACCCGTCCATCCTTCACTGTGATTGCCATCCTGCTGTGAGGCTGGGATCGTGCAAGTCTTGCGCATGCGTGGTGCGCTCTTGTCACTGCGCGATCCTGGAGACACTATCCCTGTGAGATAAAAAGCTGCCAGAGAAGCAACTGTGCTAACAGCCAGCCACTGAGGGATGGAAGCACAGAACCTTTACAGAAAGTAGAGAGCCATTAAAAGGGACAATGTGTGTACAAAAAGCCAGTGAAGGTAATGCAGGTGTTAGGCTTTGGACTTCACTGCACTTGGATTGGCTCATTTGCCTCAGCGCCCTTCCATATTATAGAGACCGACTGGTCATCTGGTAAAGGACTGCACCCAGCAGTTGGGCACTGCAGAGATATATATAGAGAGAAATTGCACGTCTTTGGCCACTTGCAGATTGTTGGCCAGCAGGGGGAGGGTTTGTGGAGCTGAAGAGGATGAGATTGGTGGAAGTGGCAATGAGGGGGTCCGTAGTCCTTATCGTAGCTAATCCCTGCTCCCCCCTCCCCCAATGCTGTTTGTGCATTGAAGCGAGAGCCCCAACCCTCCTTCCCCTCAGGTCAAACTCTAGATTACAGGGGTCTCCTGCCTGATGGTGGCTGGAATGCCCTTGGTGTTAGATGAGCAGCAGGGTACATGGCAAGAGAACAGATGTTGATGCAAGCCATCTTTCCAAATGACCAAATGCATACAGTTTCTCTTAATATATTTCTGCAATGCCCAACTGCGGGGTGGAGTCTTAGAATGGATGGCCGGTCCTTCCCAGTAGAGTGGCAGGCGATATAACCCTGCCAATATAACCCAAACCACATGAAGTGAAGTCCACTGTCATAAACATGTTTTACATAAAAAAAAAAAATTCTTGTCCAAGCTCTGACCAATGGTCCTCAACACTCTGTAAAAAGTCTGTTCTTTTCTCCCCACAGAGGTTGGTTCTTAGCACAGTTGCTTTTTTGCCAGCTTTTCACTCACATGGATGGTATCACCCTGGAGAATTTTTTTCTCCTGTTTTAGCTTGTCTGGCTTACACAACAGCACATGCATATACGTCCTCTCTCTTGGCGTGATTACCAGGTACTCCTAACCAGGGGAAATTGGACCAGCCCACTACCCTGCAAGGCTGCCAGTTAACTGATTCCTACCCATATCCAGCCTTTTGGAATACAGACTGCTTAGCAAAGTCACACTAGCTATGGTTATTAATTGGTAGTGCATACACATTTACCTTTCAGCAATGAACCATACTACTGAATTAGAATATTAACTCTTAGCAGTGAACCATATCACAGTATGGCATTAACCCTTTTAGCAATGAACCACTGGGTCACTAAATCATTTTGGAAGTTGGTATTGCTTAGCCAACAGAAGAGAATCGAAGCTGACAAAGTAGAATTCGATCCAAATTTCACGAAAAATTCGATTCATACTGAAGCCAAATTTCCTATCGATTCGTGGTAACGAATCACATTTTTTCCTAAAATGGCTACTGTACATGTGAGGACATGGAGCAAGGAACTCTGGGAAGGTGGAATCACCCACAATGCCATGCATGCAGCCAATCAGCAGCCACCCAGCCCTGTGATGTCACAGCCCTATAAATAGCCTCAGCCGTCTTGGATTCTGCCATTTTCCAGTGTATCTGGGACAGTGCTAGAAAAAACTTCATTGTGCTAAAAAATACGATTTACAAGTGCAGGGAAAGATTATTCAAGATGTAGGGAAAGGATAGGGAGGAATCATTCCACAGCATTTATGTTGAACATGGTTCAGTAGGGGAGGTTACAGGGGAACAATCCTATCACACCTTGCTGCACCCAAATTACCATTATACAGCTCTGTAATTCCAGCAAACCGTTCTTATTGGGGTGCAAGTGCTGTTTGATACAGGAATTAACAGGGTTTAATACAAGGAAATATTTATTCGTCTTATTTTCACTTGTGCAGCTATATGTTCTAAAGCATTTTTTGGCTTGTATTAGTGGGAAAAAGGGGCTTATTAGCCGTTGTGGGGTGAAGTGCTAAAATTACAGCACTTTTTGTCGTGTATTAGTGGCAAAAGTAAAATATATTTGGCGGTCTGAGGTGCAGTTACATTTTCTAAAGCCTTTTGTGGCATGTATTAGTGGCAAAAGAAAATATATATTTGCCATTCAACGGTGCAGTTATATGTTCTAAATCCTTTTTTTGTGTGTATTAGTGGGGGAAAAAATGGCTCATTAGCTGTTGTGTGGTGAAATGAGAAAATTACAGTCTTTTTTGGGGTGTTTTAATTTCCTTTTTATTTATTTATCTGAACTAACAGTATGTCAGACAGAGAAGTGCCAGGCCATGCACAGGGGAGGGACAGAGGCGCAGGCACAGGTCGCAGCAGAGTAAGGGGCCGTGGCAGCAGGGGTCACTTCAAAGGGCCTGAGCTCCCGGTGTCAGCTAGCGGTCGTATCTTGACCAGCAACCCAGCAGTTCTTGAATGGTTGACTCGGTCATCTCTGTTTTGGACCTGACTGTACACTACATGCAGAATTAATAGGCAAATGAGTATTTTGACCACATCATCCTCTTTATGCATGTTGTCTTACTCCAAGCTGTATAGGCTCGAAAGCCTACTACCAATTAAGCATATTAGGTGATGTGCATCTCTGTAATGAGAAGGGGTGTGGTCTAATGACATCAACACCCTATATTAGGTGTGCATAATTATTAGGCAACTTCCTATCCTATTCCTATATTAGGCAAAATGGGTCAAAAGAAGGACTTGACAGGCTCAGAAAAGTCAAAAATAGTGAGATATCTTGCAGAGGGATGCAGCACTCTTAAAATTGCAAAGCTTCTGAAGCGTGATCATCGAACAATCAAGCGTTTCATTCAAAATAATCAACAGGGTCGCAAGAAGCGTGTGGAAAAACCAAGGCGCAAAATAACTGCCCATGAACTGAGAAAAGTCAAGCGTGCAGCTGCCAAGATGCCACTTGCCACCAGTTTGGCCATATTTCAGAGCTGCAACATCACTGGAGTGCCCAAAAGCACAAGGTGTGCAATACTCAGAGACATGGCCAAGGTAAGAAAGGCTGAAAGACGACCACCACTGAACAAGACACACAAGCTGAAACGTCAAGACTGGGCCAAGAAATATCTCAAGACTGATTTTTCTAAGGTTTTATGGACTGATGAAATGAGAGTGAGTCTTGATGGGCCAGATGGATGGGCCCGTGGCTGGATTGGTAAAGGGCAGAGAGCTCCAGTCCGACTCAGAAGCCAGCAAGGTGGAGGTGGAGTACTGGTTTGGGCTGGTATCATCAAAGATGAGCTTGTGGGGCCTTTTCGGGTTGAGGATGGAGTCAAGCTCAACTCCCAGTCCTACTGCCAGTTTCTGGAAGACACCTTCTTCAAGCAGTGGTACAGGAAGAAGTCTGCATCCTTCAAGAAAAACATGATTTTCATGCAGGACAATGCTCCATAACACGCGTCCAAGTACTCCATAGCGTGGCTGGCAAGAAAGGGTATAAAAGAAGAAAATCTAATGACATGGCCTCCTTGTTCACCTGATCTGAACCCCATTGAGAACCTGTGGTCCATCATCAAATGTGAGATTTACAAGGAGGGAAAACAGTACACCTCTCTGAACAGTGTCTGGGAGGCTGTGGTTGCTGCTGCACGCAATGTTGATGGTGAACAGATCAAAACACTGACAGAATCCATGGATGGCAGGCTTTTGAGTGTCCTTGCAAAGAAAGGTGGCTATATTAGTCACTGATTTGTTTTTGTTTTGTTTTTGAATGTCAGAAATGTATATTTGTGAATGTTGAGATGTTATATTGGTTTCACTGGTAAAAATAAATAATTGAAATGGGTATATATTTGTTTTTTGTTAAGTTGCCTAATAATTATGCACAGTAATAGTCACCTGCACACACAGATATCCCCCTAAAATAGCTAAAACTAAAAACAAACTAAAAACTACTTCCAAAAATATTCAGCTTTGATATTAATGAGTTTTTTGGGTTCATTGAGAACATGGTTGTTGTTCAATAATAAAATTAATCCTCAAAAATACAACTTGCCTAATAATTCTGCACTCCCTGTATGTATCTACTGTATCAAATACTATCTATCTATCTATCTATCTATCTATCTATCTATCTATCTATCTATCTATCTATCTATCTATCTATCTATGTATCTATCTATCATCTATCTATCTGTCATATATTATCTATCTATCTGTCCATCTGTCTGTCTATTTCTCCTAGAACAGGGATGCTCAACCTGTGGCCCTCCAGCTGTTGCAAAACTACAACTCCCAGCATGCTCGGAATGCCTACAGCTATTAGCCTACAGCCGAACATGATGGGAGTTTTAGTTTTACAACAGCTGGAGGGCCGCAGGTTGAGCATGCCTGTCCTAGAATATGGTGAACACATTGCAATGTGCCAGTAGCTTCAGGTTAACAAGGGGGGCTGAGGAAATATTGGCCGTCTTCTGCCTTTCTAGTCATGTCTGTTTTGATAAATAATTCCTTATAAGATCCATCTAAAAATATTGAAGACTTTCAAGGAATCTTGCCGTTACTTTATCTTCCTGCTGTCTAGAAATATCCTGACATCCGCTAGCTACCACCACGTTACTGAATGGTGCTTATCTATCAAGTGTCCCCTTTGACAGTGAGTTGGAATCACTAAAAATGTAATGGCTGTCTCTTTCTTCTCTGGAGGAACAGAGCAAACAGCAGGTGTGCCGTCTACTGGATGCTGGGAATTATGTTGATTTATGGTTGTCATTTATTTATACCATGTATGTCCTGCAGGGCAACCGTTTAGGGTGTCAGATTGTCTCTGAATGAAAATCTACTCTCATTTAGAAAGAAATGATAATATGCTAGCGTTTAGGCATTTTATAGTATTCGTATAGCATTGTGCCCCAATGCAAAATCCGTTATAGCCCCTATCCCCCACCATCCCACCAACATCACATACATCATCGTACATACCACTGGTCTTCTCATATATGTCAGCTGAACCTTTCGGGAACCCCCAGGCTGCAGGGCTTGGGTGGGAGCACATCCAAAGTCCCTGATTGTTGCTGGTCTGTATCAGACTGAGGTCCCTTGGGTCCACCATTCATTTATACAGAACATGGTTAAAGGGGTTGTCCGAGTTATGGGGAAAAAAAATATAGCACTGAAAATCTGATGGGCAGCAATATACTGTATGACCAAGCTAAGCAAAAAAATATATATATTTCCTCATTTCCCTGGTTCTTTTCTGGCCCTTTGTTTACATGCAATAAAAACAATCTCTGCCCCTCCCCCTGCTCTGCTAAGGGAGTGGCTACAAGAGCTGCCCTGAGTGACATGTCTGCCTGCTGGGAGACTCAGCAGCGTGTTGTATGTGTAGAACTACAAGTCCTACCTGTATAATGACACTGCTAAGGGAGTGGCTACAAGAGCTGCCCTGAGTGACATGTCTGCCTGCTGGGAGACTCTGCAGCATGTTGTATGTGTAGGACTACAAGTCCCAGCTGTATAATGACACTGCTAAGGGAGGGGATACAAGAGCTGCCCTGAGTGCTGGGAGAATCAACAGCAACTTGTAATATTTGCCTAGTTAGGAATAGAGATGAGCGAACTTCTGTTTTAAGTTCGGCATCTAAAGTTCGGCTTCCGGTTAGCGGAGAATCCCGATATGGATTCCGAATTCCGTTGTGGTCCGTGGTAGCGGAATCAATAATGACCATTATTGATTCCGCTACCACGGACCACAACGGAATTCGGAATCCATATCGGGATCCTCCGCTAACCGGAAGCCGAACTTTAGACGCCGAACTTAAAACAGAAGTTTGCTTATCTCTAGTTAGGAACATAGAAAGAACAAAAAAATAACTCGAACAACGCCTTTAAGTCCTGTCCTAGCTTACTAGCTACATCCATTTAATACATTCAAAGAGGTTATTTGTCAATCCGCTCCATAAGAACTGTCCTCAGCAGCAACGATTGGCCTTGGATGGGGTTGTCTTCTGCAGGACCTTTGGTGTCCATTACAGTATTAGAACCTGGGCCATCAGAACATCATCTGGTGCACTGGTGGGGGTTCTGGTCAACAAAAAATCTCAGTATCCAAGTACAGTGCACTTTGGCTTGGCTCAGGTTTTTTCATAATTTGGAAAATCCGACACAGTGTCTGGTATGGTTGTGTTCACTCTTGGTTAAGGGTTTTTTCTAGGTTTCTGATGATGGTCTATCCTGAGGATAGGTAATCACTATCACATCAGCGGGGGGGCGAGTCCCAGCACCCCCACCAAGTCATCTGTTACTGGAGGTCTGGTGAGCGCAGCCGTCTCCTGGTGGCTTTCCAAACACAGCACCATGCATAGTGTAGCAGCTGTGCTTGGTTTTGCATCTCCGCCCATTCACTTCAATTAGTTGCAATGTAACTGATGTACGGTGACGTCATATGGCCTAGGAAGAAGCTGCAGCGCCAGCCTTTTCTAACAGCTGATCGGCGGGGGTCCCAGGTGTCGGAACCCTGCTGATCTGATATTGATGACCTATCCAGAGGATAGGTGATCAATGTAAATCACTGCATAACTTCTTTAATATGGGATCAGCGATGGTCAGACCTCCCACACCAGCACCAATCAGCTCTTCCCTGCAGCCTCTGGAGCTGGAACTAGCACTTTGAATGGAACAGGAAGCACAGCTCCATTTAAGATGTAGTTGGTGTGCTGGGTTACATTCACTTGAATAGGAGCTGAGGTGCAGTAACCAGACATGGCCACTACTCTTTGAATGGAGCTGTTCCTCCTGTTCCATTCAAAGTGCTAGTTCCAGCTCCAGAGACTGCAGGGAACAATCCTGAGGATAGAAAAAAATGGCTGCACAACATTTCACATACAAACAATAGAGCTGAGAAATGGGGATCATTCTAAATTAAAGTAGTATTATACCTACTATAAATGGAAAAATGGAAGCTCTTAGCGCACATTTTTTATCAAACTTGTGTTGGGCCCATCTACCAGGTGACAAGGTGGCTTCCACAGATGGGTACCTAACACTAATATACCGCCTCTCTTGGACTTATCTAAGCCCACAATATTCAGGGCAGTGTAGGAACCAGCTACTTTTATACTCTGCTCAGAAGCCCCAGGCAGATGGGCGTTGCTCAGTCTAAAAGAGGCCGCTACCCTCAATTATATACTGGGGCTTCTGAGCAGAGTATAAATGTAGCTGGTTCCTACACTGCCCTGAATATTGTGGGCTTAGATAAGTCCAAGAGAGGCGGTATATTAGTGTTAGGTACCCGTCTGTGGAAGCCACCTTGACGCCTGGTAGATGGGCCCAACACAAGTTTGATAAAAAATGTGCGCTAAGAGCTTCCATTTTTCCATATATAGTAGGTATAATACCACTTTAATTTAGAATGATCCCTATTTCTCAGCTCTATTTTTTGCATGTGTAGAGTTGTGCCGCCCTTTTTTTTATCAACCATGTTTGCTTTATGGATATGCACCTGTGACTATGAATATGAAGGATAGGTCATCAATGTCAGGAGCCTGGAAAACACCTTTAAGAACTTCAATTTCTGATGAATTCAATTCAAAACAATACGTCAACATGCAAGAAAAACGCTTGATAGACTGCAATTCACATCGCAACCACTGGATGGATATATATGATGGACATCTCATGACAGAATATTACAAAACAGTGTGAATATACCCTTACAATGAATGCCTACCTGCTAGCACCTCAATTTAAAAAAATATCTCTAAATGGCTCATCATTTTTTTTTGTAATACAGAGATTTAAATTTCCTGCTTCCCTTGACATTTAGTCATAGTGAGCTCAGAGGTGTTGGTCAGTAGGATCCTATCTGATCACTAGAACCAAGAGGCAGAAGCAATGTGCAATATCAGTTCCGAGGGCAAATTGTCATTACCCCTAGTCATAAACCCCGGTCTTGCGGTCTTTTATGGGTTTCTTCTCACAGTATGACATATGGAGTGTGGATCATTGCCTTCTGATTGTACAGCTGTAGTATAGATTGCAGGGAGCAGCCTTCGTATAATGATATCGTGCATGCGGAATCATAAGATATATGAAAAGACAATTTTTCCTAAGAATAGTCATTTTCTTGTTCCCATTTGTTTTCATGACACCTACACACTAGTACATTATGTAGGAATCTGCTCCTGGGAGCAACTCATAGAGGACAGTAATGCCTCATCAATTTAGAATTGTTCACCTTTTTTCTGTGCTCTACTGCTAAACATCCGAGTCTCGGTTAGTCCCTTCCAGTGAGGAACCCCTTATAATGGATGGAGCAGGTAGGTATAGATATGTCCTTCCATAGCTTTTCTTTTTGTCTCAACATATCCTGAGATATACAGTATGAGGTGAGACGGCCAGCTAGTTAAAAAAAAAAAAAAGATTTTGAGATACCATGTCACGAGATGGCTATCCTTTATGTGTCTATGTGCATGTCAAGGGTTTTACTAGCATGTCACAATACTGTGTTGAACGTCTTTCATCCATGCAAGAACAGACTGGGTAACAGTGGACAACTATGGCATATCCTGAGGATACGACATATAGATCCAGTTGGGACAACCCCTTTGGCACATTTGAGCTAAGATGAGGATGGCCACATTTGTACGTTACGGGGTCACTACTAAAGCTGGTGCTGCTCTTTGTAGCTCACCATTTTGGTGGGCACTATTCTGTAGAGGCGTTACTATTATTGGCAATATTATTCAGTGGCCCTATAGTTTACAGTTTTCTATAGCTGGTACTACCCTACTATAGGTTTCAATCCTTTATTGGGGCACTACTATAGGTGGCATTATTCTATGTGTTTCTAAGATTAAAAACGAAGAAGGTCATTGATTAAGTCGTTTTAGACGCAGGTCTGAAAGGATAACTGTCATATTTTCACTCAAAATTAAATTTTCATATATGTTGTTGCTGCTGTGGTGATAATCCATAATCACTAATTATTGTGTTCACATACCGCTTGTTTAAGAAGATTCTGTCCATAGCAACCGCTCCTCACAAGACTTCTTTCTGACAATCTTCTCAAGATGGCCCCCGATGCCCTTACCCTGAGGCTAAGACCTCCATCCCTAACTACCCAGAATTCATTCGGCTCATCTCGGGAACGTGCAGCCTCACCCCAACCAATCGGCTTTCTCCTGACTTAAACAAGTCCTCTTCCTCCTGGGTAGTTGATCGCGAATATTCTAATCGCAAATTTTTATCGCGAATATGGGCACTATCCCGGTATGAGGGGAGCGCGCATGAAGCGTTCGGGACTGCCCACTACTACGTCCTCCGTCTTCTGTATTTAGAAGATAGGAGACGGAGGACGCCTAGCAACGCTGTTTTAGCCGCACTTCTGAAATGCCTGTGGGAGGAAAGAACATGCTGCAATTACTAGGTAATTCCATACCTATACAAAAGTATTAACTAGGGAACTAAGATAAACTTAGTCAGACCAATCCAATTACATAAAAAAAAAATATGACAGTTACCCTTTAATAAAGCCTCAGCGCTGGTGGTGGATCCGCCGCAGTTATCCATAACTTCGGCACATCCAGCCCCGCTTCAAAATGTAAGACAGCTTCCGAGCTGTCTTACATTTACACCATTTTCTACACCTAAAACAAATGTACCGGCCCGTTCCATCCCCCGCCCACGCCGTGCCCACTTTTTTAGGCCTGGTGTGAGTGGGGAGAAGTCGCAGATTGCGGCTGAAATACTCCTAATATAGGCATATTTTAGGTTAATAAATGACCCCCTAAATTTTTGAGACTAGTACATTTGCCTCTAATATACTGTATAAGGCCAGTAGAATAGCTAACACTATTATGCTGCACCCACAGTACTATTTAATGGGGCTTCACCATAGCTACGGTATATCCATTCTATGGGACACTACTATGGATAGCAGTATTCAATGAGGCAATACTATGATGCTATTCCTTGGAGCACTACATCTGGCACAGTTGTATATGGTGTGACACAGTGAGAGGTTCTGTCTGGGAAAACAGGTATTTTCCCCCCAGCATGTGCTGCTGGGCTGATTTACAGCCAGGTGAGGTCAAATACCGGACCGGATTTTAAGTGCCGGTCTGGGTTTTGGCAGCACTTGGCTGTCCTTAAATAGGCAGCTGGGCTCAGAATCCGTGTCTCTATGTTGGGATCTGGGAGCCTTGTGTCTGGATGAAGGCTTGCTACCTGTTTGGCGTGAAAACAGGTTGGTGCTGCTATGGTCAAGGACTCTTTGAGGCAGAATTGCTGCATGGTGTGAATTACCACCAACACCTCTGCCGGATCTCAAAACCTAAATTAAAAAACGCAGATCTGAAAGTAGCCTTACCTTTTTAATTTGTGATAAGGCCAATTAATTAAAATGATCGTATTAAAACAATGAAAATAATACAATTATTACTACATTATTAATCCAATCTGCATCTTCACACCTTGGTTCATCAATCTGCTACATGCGAAGCGTTACCAAAGACTGCTTCTCCTTCCAAGACACAAGGCATCACTCTTCTGTCTCTTATATTTTTTGCCCACGGTTATACCTCAAATAAATTCTATTATTTTTTTGCCCGTTACTAACGCAGCAAGTGTAATGACTTCTTAAACTAAAAGGCGGAAAAGGCGGTGGGAAAAGAGCCTTTGATCTAGAGAACGAAGTCAGAAAATGTTAAAAAATACATTTATGAGATTGGAACATTTTTGTAGCAGTTTCAGGAACATTACACTAATTACCAGTAATACAGGTAAATTCTAATTCACTAATGCCATGCTACCAACCAAAAGGCCACTAGAGGCAGTCATGAGGCTATGAGGGATGATTTGAATTAATTCTTGTTTTATTGGAGGACATTTCTTAAGACCAGATTTCTTCGGCCAACATTTGTCCTGCGTTGGTGTGAGATGTGTCACAATTATTAAGAGGTACATGCCTGTTAACGGAGGAGATTTTTGGTGTAATGAGTGTTTTTGGCATGCACGGCCTTGTGACAAAATTTTTGTCTTTTCTATGCCAGAAAACTGTCATAGAGCCATAATAAATCTCCCCCTATGTGCGTCAATTCTGTATTGTTTTTAAGATATTAGTTTGCTGTCAGTAAATGAGAACACCCTTGCTTAAATTCGCAAACAGTCTAGGCCAGTGATGGCTAACCTCCGGCACTTCAGCTGTGGTGAAACTACGACTCCCAGCATGCACCATTCATTTCTATGGAGTTTTGAGAACAGCCAAGCAAGTGTACATCTTGGGAGTTGTAGTTTTACCACAGCTGGAGTGCCGGAGGTTAGCCATCACAGGTCTAGGCAAATGTTCTTTGAGCCAAACAACCTGAACCCAATACATATATAAAGCATTTGGAGAGTCCAGACCCTTTCAGTTTTTTCACATTTTGTGTCCTTATTTTTTTTCAAACTATTCCCCCTATCAATCTGCACTCAATACCCCATAATTAGAAAGTGAAAACAGAGTTTTAGAAGGGCCTTCCATTTCTGTTGATCATCTTTGAGATGTTTCTACGTCTTTATTGGAGTCACCTGGGGTAAATTCTGTTGATTGGACATGATTTGGAAAGGAACAACCCTGTCTATATAAGGTCTCGCAGCTGAAAATGCATATGAGAGCAAAAAACTAAGCCATGAAGAGGAAAGAGCTGCCTGTAGAGCTCAGAGACAGGATTTTGTGCTGACTCAGATCTGGAAAAGGGACAAAAAAAATTCTGCTGCACCGAAAGTTTGCAAGTGAACAGCGGCCGTTGTAAATGTAAGATATATGGAGCAACCAGGACTCTTCCTAGAGGTGACCGCCCCATCAAGTCACGGGAGAAAGGCTTTGGTAAGAGAGGTGACCCAATGGTCATCCTAGCTGAGCTTCAAAGATTCTGTGTGCAGATAGTAGAAACTTCCAGAAGGTCAACATCACTGCAGCACTCCAACAATCTGGGCTTTGTGGTAGAGTGGCCAGAAAGAAGCCTCTCCTCAGTAAAAGACACATGAAAAGCACCTGGAGTTTGCGAAAAAATAACACGTAAAGGAATGAGAAACAGCAGCTGGGGCAGGGAGACTGGTCAGGGTTCAGGGAAATTTGAATGGAGCAAAGTAAGAGATATTTCTTATGAAAACCTGATGCAGGGTGCTCTGGACCTCAGACTGGGCTGAAAGTTCACTTTCCAACATGACAATGACTCTAAGCACACAGCCAAGACAACACAGGAATGGCTTATGGACAACTCTATGAACGTCCTTGAGTGGCCCAGCCAGAGCCCTGACTTGAGCACAATTGAACATCTCCAGAGAGACCTGAAAATGTCTGTCCACCAAGGGTGACCATTCAGTCTGACAGAGCTTGACATGATCTGCAGAGGAGAATGACAGAAAATCCACAAATCCAGGTGTGGCATTATACTCAAGAAGACTGGAGGCTATAGTCGCTGCCAAAGATGCTTCAATTAAGTCCTGAGTAAAAGGTCTGAATACTTACGTCAATGCAAGATTTTAGTTTTTCCTTTTCAATAAATTAGCAAAGACTTCTTACATTTTCTTTTCTCATTGACTGCAGAGTACTGAGTGCGCATTGATGGGGGGGCGACGACTTATGTTTTGTATTATTTTAGCACAAGGGACCAACATGACAAAATGTGAAAAAAGTGAAAGGGCCTGAAGACTTTCAGGATGCATGGTACATTGTAGGAAATTATCAGAGAGATTTGTGCAGCTGCTAATGATGTGTCTAGCTGACGGAGCATTGTCTGGACTGGAAACAATTGCATCCACTTCTCAGCCGAGAGCAGCACTGGCTACATATCTGCAGGTTTGCAGTCTGTGAATGGAATTTTAAAATGGTGAACAGCTAAATTAATATGCAATTAAGATGTGATTAACACCTTAAAGGTCTCTGGCTAAGGGTGATTCCATCCTTATTACCATGGTGAGCATCAATAGACCTCTTCTCCTTACAGCGAGGGTCCCTGACAGAAATGTGCAAATTAATTCATACGAATAAATTCAACAAATCTTCTTCACCTGCAAGAGGCTGTCCTCACTGATGAAGACGCATACCCCAACAAGGCCAGACAGAGTAGTGGTGCAACCACAGTTTCTCTGCTTCCAGAGCAGCAACTGTTCCTGGTAGTGTAGTGGCACACGCACAGCCACCGCTCCAGAACTGGAGGTAGAGCCACCGCACTTGTCCTGCCACCCGGAGCAGTGACCCAGGTGTGAGATTGTTGGGGCTAGGATAGGATGAATCAATTTATAGGAACTGGCTCGTTCATCTCTGCTCCCCAACAGTCTGATTACTAAAGGGAGAATGTCTAATAAGGATATGAGCTGGTGATACAGCTCTTATACACAACTGCAAGTGGTATGGCTTTAACCATGGTGCCATGTTCTGGTGACATCCTTGGTGCGCTAGTGAATAATGGTGCCTCCAGCTTCTAACAGAGGGGGAGCCACATGTGGAGGTCCAAGAGCCACTTGTGGCTCCCCAGTTCCTGGTTGGGTAACACTGCTCTAGAAGCACTAGAAGCATTGCCACTGTAACAAACAAGGAGGACATCATCCAAAGGTAAGAGCACCACAGGGGAGTTGGGTCGCCAAGTGGAAAATGGATTGAGGTGTGTAATGGTCATGGTTAACTAGACATGGCAAATGGAAGTGAACCCAGTTTTTATTATAGGCAATCTATACAGCTGACTGGCTGTGGATATGGTCACATGCAGCACTCCAGCCAATGACTGGCTTCAGAAGTGACGTCACCTCTGTTTGAAGAGAAGGCAGCGTTCATACGAGCTCTGCCTTCTCTGCTCTGTTCACCTGCTCACTGCAGCAATTGCAGTGTAGTTACAAGTATGGCGTCTCCATTCACTTCATATGAACACTGTTATCTCCTCATACAGCTGATCGGCAGGGGGGCCGGGTGTCGGACTCCCTGCGATCTGATATTGATGAGATGATATAGGTGATTAATAGTAAAAAGCGGACAACCCCTTTAAGTGCACCCCATAGTGCTGTAGCTTGCCTTTAAGATGATGGAAATTATAAGCGGCATTCAGAAAATATCTATAAAATCTGGGGTTTTCCAGGTTTTATTAATACAATTCAGCAGACGGGCATTTTATTATAGAGTCCTCATAAATCCACAGAGTATGCTCCAAGTTCACTGCTTAATAACTGAAGCGTGATTCGGAGAGTACAATGAGAAATGATGAACCAGCAGATTTTAATTTGATGACTCACTTTCCGGATTACATTTCATTTCATTTAAAATTTATCATTTAAAAGTTAAATTCAGGCAGTCAGACCTGAGCCCTGGTACCTGAGGAGGACTAAGCTCTCTGCTGGAGCCCAGGAGCTTCAGGTTACTGCTCTGAGAAGAGCTGTGTGTGAATGAAGGGAATGGCGTTCCCTAACTATTAGTGATGAGCACATTTCCCAAAATTCGCTTAGGTTCCAATTTGATCGAATCGGTCGTCAATTTCAATTCAATCCCAATATAGCCATAGTATGGCTCCTTTCAACTTAGAGGTTGTGTGAAGTCATAATACATTCATGTGTATGAGGCCTTAAAGAGGTTGTGCCACCATTAAATGTTATTTTAACAAAAATGTATTATAATGGCGCCCCCTGGTATTTAACCTGTATAGTTATGTGCACTTCCACCTACTGAGGTGGTCGCACATGCTCAGTTCCGTCCTCCAACTGCCACCAGCCATATCTATTGTTAGAACCTATGATACAGGAAGAGAGCAGTAGCAGAAAAGGCAAACCACTTGAGCTCTGATAGGAAGAGAGCTGCAGAAGAAAGGACATGCCTCCTGAGCTGTGATAGGGAGAGAGCTGATGCAGAAAGGACACACCTCCTGAGCTGTGATAGGGAGAGAGCTGATGCAGAAAGGACACACCTCCTGAGCTGTGATAGGAAGAGAGCTGCTGCAGAAAGGACACACCTCCTGAGCTGTGATAGGAAAAGAGCTGCTGCAGAAAGGACACACCTCCTGAGCTGTGATAGGGAGAGAGTTGCTGCAGAAAGGACACACCTCCTGAGCTGTGATAGGGAGAGAGTTGCTGCAGAAAGGACACACCTCCTGAGCTGTGATAGGGAGAGAGCTGCTGCAGAAAGGACATGCCACTGAGCAGACAGCTTGAATTAAATCTGGCAGAGCAATTGCAGCAAAGAATGGGGGAAGTTTTGGATCCATGTGAGGTACAGAGCTGGTTCTAGCTTTATTAGAAAGAGATTGTCTTGTATTATATGATGTCTGGTTTTAATTTTTTCATCTGTAGTACCCCAGACCCGGGGGTACTACAATTTGTTTTTAACATAATGCTGTGTACCTTGTTCACCAGCAGATGGGGTCACGTCACCAATGTTTAGTAACAGGAATTGCACTTACCATTCCATCCCTTCCCTCTTGGTAGGAGTGACCTGCTCTGACTTCCTGCCAAAGGTGGGGCAGAACTAGGGAGAGCCAGTTTACAGTATGAATGTGTTAAATGAAGAGTGAGGGAGCATGTGCTCCCTATTCCGCTCCTCCAGGTTGTGTGGACCATGAAGGCAGCTCACCTAGGAGGATGTAATTGCCCCAGAGAGATTGTAGGGTTCTACACCAAGAAAGATTTGTAAGCTACTGCATATTAGGGTCAGCAAGCTATCAAGACTCCACTGCAAGTGGTGTAAAACATGTTAAGACGCCATCCCAAGCGTTCAGGACAGGCATAGCTAGATGCCTGCATCATCCAGTGGACACCTATGGTCACAGGTGCCAGAGTACAGCCGTAGGGAAAGGAATTGATAGAGAGAGAAAGTGTCAGCTAGCAAGTGTCATCTGTGCTGCATTGCCAGTTTCCATACCCCATCATCTGGGAGGAGAGAAACTGACCTTTGTACGAACTGCTGATGAATGTGCTGCTATCAGTTTTTGCACTCGGTAAAGAAGGAAGTTCTTTGTTCAACCATCTCTGCCTGGTTCCTTTCATCATCATCATCTTTTTCACTGCATCGAACTCCAGGGAGCAATGGCCTGAGGACACCGGGACAAAACACCACATCAGGGCCACTACCACTCCCATCCTCTGCATCAGCTCCCTCGGGGATTCGCTGCACATCAATCAATTAGGGTATTGTCGGCAGAGCCCAGTGAGAACTGCAGGTGCACCTAATGTGTACGGTGGTTGGGCCGAAAGCTATTGAATGTGTATGGGCAGCTTTAGACATACTCAGGGGTGCACCACCAATGAGGCCAGGTGAGGCGATCGCCTCAGGCAGCACCAGTTAGGGGCAAGAGGGCGGCAGGGGAAGGGCCATGGGCAATGAACGATTTCATTGTGGCAAAGGGGTTAGATTAAGAAATTGGCACGGGGGAGGGGGGGTGCAGTTTCAGTCTTCGCCACAGGCAGCATAAAGGCTAGGTGCACCCCTGGAAATACTGTGCTGTATATCTGTGTACAATTAGAGTGAACATCGGTATAAATCGAGATAAATCCCCAGATTTACATAAATAAACCCGTCTTTGTCCTTTCTCAGCGAGGCTTCCTATTTTCTACGGCAGCAAAATTCAACAAAGGAAAAACAAGTTGCTTAGACCTTGCCAAAGGCAATTATGCAGTGGAAGACAAGAAATATAAAAAAAGGATTTTGTACCCTTTGAAAATACATTTGTAGCAGAGAGCGACGGAGCTTGTGTCAACACGTTTAACTTTTCCCCTTCAATCATCACGTTGATAAAAGAGACGAGCACATCATTTTACCAAATTCATCATTACTGATGCAGAGATGTTAATACGATGACTTTCAAAATGGAGAATAAGTGCAAGGCCCTGAGATTCATCAGCCGTGGTCTCTAATATTGCATGATTTCTGGATTTACAGGAAAAGGGAAAATGTCATCCTTTTAAAGGGAGTCTGCCCTGACCTATTTTTTAAAGCGGTTTTCGAGTGTTGCCATACTGATGACCTATCCTCAAGATCAGACACCTGGCACCGCCGTCGATCAGCTGTTTGAAGCGGGTCAAAGAGCTACAATTGATGTAAATAATTCAAATCGGACATTGTGTAGTACGTGACAATACCTTTCCAACAATACTAGAGTATTCACAGAGTACCACCCTAATTAAAAAGTAATCAAAGCGCTAAAATTACGCAACAATTAATATGCAAAACACAAAAGAAATGTTAAATAAAAAGAGAGGCTGTGTAAGTACAGACAGCAGTCATTCGTATTCTACAATACGGGATAGAGCGGATTTCTAGGCAGGATGGTGATGGTCTGATGGGGGACCTTTCCCTGATATTTACCCTATGCTATCGATCCCTGCCTATAGAACGGAATGGCCGCCCCGATAGGGACGATCCCGTATTCAGGAACCTCCTACAAGCCCTCGGATCGCCCTGAAGACAAATGTGCAAGGCAAAAAAACAAACAAATGAATGCTAAATACATCAAAATAGATAGATGCTGAGTACATGCCGAGTACATCAGAGTAAAAAAGTGCTGAATACGTCAAGGTAAGTCATTGGTCAATACAGAATGATGAATAGATGCTCAATACAGTTTCTGCAATATCAGATTGTATCCTGATTCACACAAAACACCTTCAGTTTGCAAAGGTCATCGCAATCAATTTATAGGTCCCTTGTCCCAACGCGTTTCGCCCAGTGTGTAAGATGGGCTCACCAGGGGACATAAATGCAGTATTTAGATAGGCATCAGATGTATTATTTCACAAATGACCCAACTTGGTGTCCAACAATTTTTTGTAACACCAGTTGATCATAGGTAAAAGATAGACGTTGATATTCATTCAGCAAGAAGGCAATAGTCAGAAGGTAGGGCCGATGGGCCTGCAAACACCCTCACATTCTATATATACGTAAGTAATATACATCCTCCCATAAGATGTAAGGTAGATACTGCTTAATCAAAGATTGCAGAGGAATAAGGTACTTGCGCGCCCCATATAATAGATACAGGTTAGATGTCAGCCAGTATGGTTACTGTTAACCGGGATACACGGGCCGCTGTAATATACTGTCTGAAATGAGAGAAATATATCACGAAGATGCATGTGGTGTCATAGAGTGGAGGCGCTACTCGGTACTTAAAAATGCTGGTAACATACCTGCATCACTTAGTGAGTGTGTGTGGCGGCATGGAGGGCAGACATGGATTGCCAGGATTTTTAAATATGCCGCCGAAAAAGCGAGGGGCGGAGCTGCTGGACGTGTACTATGACGCTTACCTTAGTAACAAGATGAGCGTCCTGCCAACATCTAGGGCTTAGCGCCGGTCACATGTAAACTTGGTAGGTCACGTGAGCGCACTCACGTACCCGTCCGTACAGCATCATAGACCATGTGATCAGTAAAGGTCACAAGGCCAGCACCACACAATGCACTGTTCTATGATCTAAAGGAACAGCCTAATGGAATGAATGAAACACTTAAGGCACCGATGAATAATCGGACAGTGTATAGTGAAGTAAGATGCAGCAGAAAAATAATTTAAGGAGGAAAAGAGGGAAGGAAAGATTTATGGCCCACCTAATGTAGCAGATATTAGTAAGACCCATATTAGATAACAGTCAATGATGAAGGGTACAAGCAAACAGTAGAGGGGGTAAAGAGTACCCAGTAATGGGAATGGCCACATATTCCCAGCCATAACAGATTTGACCTGGGACCGATATATTACCCACTCAGTAAGATACTATGGTTGACCGGCTAAAAGGAACATGAGAAGTCAATGTTTTCATTAAGACCGAAGGGCGAAGTCGTATTTAGCACATATATCCACCTGGACTCCTTTTGTTTTAGGATATTATCGAAGTTTCCTCCCCTGTTTTATAGTCTCTATCATGGAAAATCGTAGTGTCTTAACATTCCCTCCATGATGGAGTAGAACGTGCCTTGAGAGCGGTTTGTCGCGTTTATCGCGAACATCCCCAATATGCTCCAAGATTCTTTTCTTAAAGGCTCTGCAGGTTTTACCCACATATTTCATTCCGCATTCGCAATGAGCCAAGTACACTAGACTTATAGTATTGTAGTTGGCAAAAGTGCGCGCAGTAAAGGTCTATTCTTGGGCACTATTTGAAAAAGTGACACCCACTGCAATAAAGGGGCATGCTTTGCATTTGCCGCATCTATGGGTGCCTATCCAGCAACCAGGTACTTCTGGTGGGGGCATCAAAGTGGCTGTGGACCAATGTGTCGCCTATGCTGCATCCCCATCTGAATGTTATTGCTGGATAGTCTAGAAGAAGGTTTGTCAGATCGGGGTCTGTTTTCAAAAGAGACCAGTATCGTCCCAAAATCTTCCGAACATGTTGGGATGCGGTATCGTATGTATCGATAATTCTAATTATTTCTTGTGGACATTTTTTACCTTCAGATTGAAGCAGTGTGGACCTATCAATCGACTCAGCATTACTCCACGCCTCATATAGACACGAGTCGGGGTATCCCCTCTGTTTAAAACGATGAAATAGTTGTTGGGCCTGTCTGGAGAAATCCCTGTGGTCCGAGCAGTTTTTACGCACCCTCAGGAACTGTCCCTTAGGGATGCCCTTTCTCAGTGGTCTAGGGTGGAAGCTATCCCACCTAAGCAGGCTATTGGTTAATGTTTTTTTACGGAACAGAGTGGTTTTGATGACATTGTTCTCACCCCTTTGGATTTGTATATCAAGGAAGTTAATTACATCGCTATGAAGTTCATATGTGAAGTATAACCCTACATGATTAGTGTTAAGCTCATGCATAAAAAGTTTAAAGTCATCCTGTGTTCCGGATCATAGAACAGAATGTCATCAATAAATCTGGACCAGAAGGTGATAAATCTAGTCCAGTGTGTCATGGTCTCAGAAAAAACAATGGTATCCTCCCACCCAGGGGCGGACACAGGCAGCAGAGGGCCCCTGTGCAAAGAATGTGCCTTGGCCCCCCCAACCACACATCTAGAAATAAACCTAGGCCATAGGTAAAGATTAATACAATGAGGTGTGGCAGCAGAAGGGACCCCAATTTGTCATCTTCCCCCAATCCTACAGGAAGAGGAAGGGGTGATCAGGGGCATCAAAGATAGTGGAGACCCTTTAGATACTGTGGTGCGTATTAATGTCCCCTTAATGCTCCTACATAGTAATTTTTGCCCCTTTGTGCCAGCACACAGTAGTAATATCCATATTGTGCCCCCTTCACAGTAGCTATGGACAGATATGTGCCCCCTTGCAGTAGTTATGCCAGAAATGTGCCCCTTCACAGTAGTTATAACCAGATACGTGTCCACCACAGTAGTTATGCCAGATTATTTCCCCCTCACAGTAGTTTTGCCATATTATGTGTCCTTCACAGTAGTTATAATGCCAGATATGTGCCCCTTACAGTAGTTATGCCAGATTATGTGCCCCCTCAAAGTAATTGTGACAGATTATGCGCCCCTTACAATATTTATGCCCAGATATGTGCCCCCCTCACAGTAGTTATGGCCAGATATGTGCCCCCTCACAGTAGTTATGGCCAGATATGTGCCCCCTCACAGTAGTTATGCCCAGATATGTGCCCCCTCACAGTAGTTATGGCCAGATATGTGCCCCCTCACAGTAGTTATGGCCAGATATGTGCCCCTTCACAGTAGTTATGGCCAGATATGTGCCCCCTCACACAGACCTATTGAAATAAACGGGTCAGGATTCAGTCTGGATGATATGCATTTACACTGGCACTGGATGCGCTGAAGTTATGTAGAGGCCGGCGCCTCTTCATAACATCAGCAGAACCACTTCCAGTTTAGAGGTTATTAAGACCGGTGTCTAAAACGCCGGTCTTAATAAATGACCCCCTGAGTGTCTGGGCAACACTTTTAACCCATTTACACGAGACGGACCATATCTATTTTGTGATCTGCAAATTACGGATGACGCCCATGTGCCATCTACATTTTTTTGCAGACCCATTAACTAGCCTGTGGACCAGTATAGGACATGTCACATTTTCTATCCTTTGCGGAACAGTCATACGGATGCGGAAAGCAAATGACTTCCATGTGCTTTCTGCATCTGTATGTCCGTTCTGCACAAGATGGAAAATGTGACATGTCCTATATTTCTCTACAAAATGCGGACTACAGACCCATTTAAGTTAATGGGTCTGCAAAAATATATTGATCGCACATGGACGGCATACATATCTTGCCGATCCGCGGACCGCAAAATACATTAGATCTTGTTAATGTAGCCTCACAGTGTTGTGGGTAAGGGACAGTCACAGGAGGGCCAGAGGGGGACAGGTGGGATGGGTGGGGTAAAAAACAACAACAACATACCAAGTCAAGTTCAGTGTCTGGCAGAGACAGTGGTCACCGGGTCAGCCTCCGGTCCTCGCTCACTTCCTCCTAAGTTGCTGCAGGCCTCACACATTAAGCACCAGAAATGCTAGGAGAGGACTGGGTGTGGGCGAGGCTACCACCAGGGGGTGGAGCTACCACGACACTAGACGGGGCGGAGCTACTGACATTGCCAGACCTGAGGCGGAGCTACGACACAGTGAAGTGGATCAGCACAGGCCTGGCTGACGCTGCCCACCACACAGCAGGACTGAGCTGTAAGGAGGATGGGGGGCGATCGCAGATGCAGCTCAGGATGTGCTGCCCTGGCCCTGCTCCTCAGAGCTGCAGATGCAGTACGTCCTGAGATTGAAGTCAAATAGTAAGGTGGGCCCCTTCTACATGCTGGATGGTGTGATGATAAATGGTCAAGTGGGGAGCGTGCGGCTTTCTGCTTCACCATTACAATCTGTCTGTGCGTCCTGTAGATGCCTAGACAGCTTAATTGGAGGGCCCCCTCCCACGCTGGGCCCCTGTGCAGCTGAACCGGCTGCACAGGCGGTATGTCCGCCCCTGCTCCCACCAGCCCAGGAGCAAATTAGCGTAGGTAGGTGCGCGTAGACTACCCATCGCAGTGCCCCTGAGATGGCGGTAGAATTGACCATTAAACACAAAGTAGTTGTGGGCCAATACAAAGTCCAGGAGTTGAATAACCAGATGGTTGTGTTCCTTCAAGTCATTGGAAAGTCGAGAAAATACTTGGTATATAGTGCCTCAACATCAATTGATGCTAGCCAGGTGTCCGGCTCCAATGCAATGCCAACAATGCGTTTAAGTCAATCTGTTGTGTCCCGTAAATACGATGGTAGGGCTATGACGAATGGGCGGAGTATTTGGTCAATGTAAGTACCTGCATGTTCAGTGAGACTCCCTATTCCAGATACTATCTGTCGGCCCCTGAGGGGACTAGTTCCTTTATGTATTTTTGGAAGACCATAGAAAGTGGCCACCCTGGGGTTGGATGGTCCAAGATACTCAAATTCCTTCCGGTCAATAAGTTTCCCCTCAAGGGCCTCCCACAGAATCTGGGATAGCTTCTGTGAATAAAAAGAAGTGGGGTCAGATTTCAGTACTTCATAGTTATTTGTGTCAGATAGAAGTGATTAGACACATGTCCTGATACTGTTGGACAGACATGACAACCACATTTCCCCCCTTGTCCGAGGGTTTGACTACAAGATCCTTGTTCATAGTTAAATGCCGTAAGACCTCCATCTCTGTTGACGTATAATTTTTATATCCCGGTGTTGGTACAATGTTTTTAAGGCCCCTAGTTACGGATCTCAGAAACAGGTCAATATTTGCTTCTCCCAGTGTTTTTGGAGGCATTTTTTGCTCTTGTTTTTAAGAGTGGTAAATGGACCCTGTCCTTTTGGCCGATTGTTTCACCCATTCAAAAGAATTAAATCGTGTGGTGGGTACATACTATAGTCCTTTGGTTAGAATCTTTTGCTCCATATCTGATAAGGGTGTTTCTGACAGGTTCAGAATAACCGGCTGAATAGAGGATGATGTTAATACCTCTTGTTCTTTTAGAATGATGACTGTGCCCGGTCTCTCAGGGTATAGGTTTTCAGAGGAGTCTGGTCTAGAACCAGCCCTGTACCACACATGGATCCAGAGATCTCCACATTCACTGCTCCAATTACTCTACTAGATTATCTTCAGCCTGGCAGCTCAGGGGGCATATCCTTTCTGCTGCAGCTCAGGGGGCATATCCTTTCTGCTGCAGCTCTCTCCCTGTAACTGCCACAGCTTACAATTGAAACTTAGCACGTTTGACCAGCTCAGTGAGATGGACAAAAAAAGAATAAACAGCAGGACAGCAGTTGGCGCTATATAGATACATTTTATTGAATACCTCACTGACTATACAAAATTTTTAATTACATGCAATTACAAAAGTTTTTATATCCAGGTACTGGTTTTGAAAAATGGAGAATATGTTTTGTGACACAACCCCTTTAAGTTAATGTGGTTAGCAACTTTCTTATAAATGTATTTATTTAAATTGATGAATTCTAGCAACTTTCTGAGATCTTCTGCTACTTTTAGTCCATACGACATCATGCTTTCTACTGTGCAGGCATCAAATCTCCAGATAAGCGCATACAAGGTGTGTCTCAGTGCTGCCATTATTTTGCTTTTATTGTGAAAGCACTGATTTACCAGCCCGGCACATGCTCAGTAGAACTCACGTATTACAGTAAAGCAGCTTTTGATATACACTGTCTGTCCAAAAAAAAAAAGTCGCCACCCAAAAAAAAAAGGTCACACACTCTAATATTTTGTTGGACCGCCTTTAGCTTTGATTACGGCACGCATTCGCTGTGGCATGGTTTCGATAAGCTTCTGCAATGTCACAAGATTTATTTCCATCCAGTGTTGCATTAATTTTTCACCAAGATCTTGCATTGATGATGGTAGAGTCTGACCGCTGCGCAAAGCCTTCTCCAGCACATCCCAAAGATTCTCAATGGGGTTAAGGTCTGGACTCTGTGGTGGCCAATCCATGTGTGAAAATGATGTCTCATGCTCCCTGAACCACTCTTTCACAATTTGAGCCCGATGAATCCTGACATTGTCATCTTGGAATATGCCCGTGCCATCAGAGTAGAAGAAATCCATTGATGGAATAACCTGGTCATTCAGTATGTTCAGGTAGTCGCTGACCTCATTCTTGGAGCGCATACTGTTGCTGAACCTAGACCTGACCTACTGCAGCAACCCCAGATCATAGCACTGCCCCCACAGGTTTGTACAGTAGGCACTAGGCATGATGGGTGCATCACTTCATCTGCCTCTCTTCTTACCCTGATGCGCCCATCACTCTGGAACAGGGTAAATCTGGACTCATCAGAACCACATGACCTTCTTCCATTGCTCCAGAGTCCAATCTTTATGCTCCCTAGCAAATTGAAGCCTTGTTTTCTGGTTTGCCTCACTGATTAGTGGTTTTCTTATGGCTACACAGCTGTTCAGTTCACATTGTGCGTGTGGAAATGCTCTTACTTTCACTATTAAACATAGCCCTGAGTTCTACTGTTGTTTTTCTTCGATTTGATTTCACCAAACGTTTAAGTGATTGCTGATTATGATCATTCAGGATATTTTTCCCGCCACATTTCTTCCTCGAATACGATGGGTCCCCACTATCCTTCCAGTTTTTAATAATGCGTTGGACAGTTCTTAACCCAATTTTAGTAGCTTCTGCAATCTCCTTAGATGTTTTCTCTTCTTGATGCATGCCAATGATTTGACCCTTCTCAAACAGACTAACATCTTTTCCACGACCACGAGATGTGTCTTTCGACAAGGTTGTTTAAGAAATGAGAAGCAACTCATTGCACAAGTTGGGGTTAAATAACTTATTGCCAGCTGAAAGATAATCGCCCATGCAGTAATTATCCAATAGGAGGCTCATAACTATTTGCTTAGTTAAATCCAGGTGGCGATTTTTCTTTGGACAGGCAGTGTAGAATGCACAACTACTGCTGTGCATGCGCCAAGCAGGGGGGTCGGTGAATCAATGCTTGTGCAGTAGAGCTACATGATGACAGTGCTGATACACATCTTTTAAAACATATTTTAGTGTTTTGTTTTTGTACTTTTTTTTTTCATGTGATCCAGAAATACTGCAGTTTTCTCACTTGTCATAATAAACTGACATAAACAAGTCAGTGGGCAGTCAGTAGTCATCTGGTTATCATCAGACAGGGTTACAATGAAAGGTAACACTTGTTACAAAGCTGGAGGCAGATAACACAGTATCACACCACTGACAACAGATCCTAGTTCACCTCCTCCTCCGTCTACAAATCGCACAGCATGCTCACTAAACGCTCTAATAGACTTGAATTAAGGCTACTTTCACACTAGCGGTTTTGCTGGATCCGGCAGGGTTCAGCAAAAACGCTTCCGAAACTGATAATACAACCATCTGCATCAGTTATGAACAGATCCGGTTGTATTATCTTTAACATAGCCAAGACGGATCCGTCATGAACTCCATTGAAAGTCAATGGAGGACGGATCTGTTTTCTGTTGTGGAGGATTGTGTCAGAGAAAACGGATCGTTCCCCTTAGACTTGCATTGTGGGTCATGACGGATCCGTCTTGCTCCGCATCCCAGGACGGAAAGCAAAACGTAGCATTCTGCGGTTTTCTCTCCGGTATCAGCACGGAACGGAATGCATTTTGGAGCACTTCGTTCTGTTCGGTTACGTTTTGTCCCCATTGACAATGAATAGGGACAAAACGGAAGCGTTTTTCTCCGGTATTGAGATCCTATGACGCATCTCAGTTTCGGAAAAGAGAAATGCTAGTTTGAAAGTAGCCTTAGTTGTTTCCTGACTTAATCTTCTTATGTTCATGCACCTGCTATAAAGTATTTCTCTAAAACGGCTGTTACGGTATATCACCTCAAGCAGGACAGATCCTCCAAGACAGTGTTCCTCAACTCCAGACCTCGGGGCCCACCTGCCGGTCATGATTTGAGAATATCCCACAGAATGAATACCTCTGGTATGTCCAATAGAGGAGCTAGAGGAAACAGCAGCACACCCTCTAAGGGCATGTTCACATGTCTCCTCTTTCACACGGATTTTGGTGTGTAAGACCAGACACACACGAGCGCGTTCAATGCGAGAAACTTGCTGCGTATGGCAGTGTGAGTTCCTGTTCTGACCTCTGCTCTTCTTCTCTTAGAATGCTGTATGTCCCTGCGAGACCTGGAATCTATTGAATTACACTGACCTAATCCTGTCAGTGTAATACAATAGATTCCAGGACTGTCAGGATCACACAGCATTATAAATCACTATAATGCTGTACGATCCTGTCAGAGGAGCGGAGGTCAGTACAGGAGCTCACACTCCACACTCTGTGAGTTACTTGCACTCAACTCGCTGGTGTGTGTCTGGCCTAACAATCTTTGAGGGGAATGCGGCACATCCGCAGCAATTCCATACCAGAAATACTCAGGTATGCCTCAGATTTATTTTGCAGGAATACATGTCAGATTACAATTCGATGTGTGAAGATACCCTTACAGATGCGTGGTTAGGTGGCCAGCATATTCTCCATTAAAGGTGTTTTCTGTTAGCACACTATTGATGATATATAAGTCATCAATATCTGATCCAACACCCCAACTGATCATCTGTTTGACGGGCTGCAGTGCTTGTCCAAATGAAAGTATACCAAGCACAGCGCCATGCATTGTATAGTGGCTGCGCTTGGTAATGCAGTCCATACACTTGGCCATGTGAACAAAGAATGTGAGGTCACTGGCCTAGAAGGAGGTTGCATGGCTCACCGAAGCACCATAGCCTTGTCAAGAAGCTGATTGACGGCAGTGCCGGGAGTCAGACCCCCACTGATGCCCTATCCTGAGGACAGGTTATAAAAATTGTACTACTGGAAAATCACCTTAAAAATTGTCCACAATTTGGGAGTATGGAGGTGGAGGCAAATGGGAAGTAAGAATACTAGGGATTGAGGGGAAGAGGAGAGACCTGTGCATTTAAACGACTACCATGCTGAACTTCAGGGATCAGAGGTGGTGAGGAGGAGGGTGCAAAAACATGTTTCTTAAGAACCAAAAGAGCTTGTCCCTTCGAAATACCAAGAGTGGGACAAGTAACTTCCCACAGAACTCTGTATTCAGGGCTGGACTGGCCTTAGACCCTACCTGGAAACTTCCCGGTAGGTGGATGCCCACGGGGGCGCCTAAGCCCTCTTCACGGCTGGCCAGTGGCAGTTTTAGAGGAGGTATTTTGAGCTACTGGAGCAGTATTTTGTTTTGCATTGTGGTATTTAGCTCTGTTGGGGTGGTATAATGTGCCGCAATATGGTATTGTTGGCCCTGCCTATTTGTATTAGCCCCGCCTTCTTTCAATTTGGGCCCGACTACAAAATGGGGCCACTTTTAGTTTTTTTTTTCCAGGGCCACTTCAAGTACCCAGTCCACCCTTGTGTGTATTATTTTTGGAATGCCCCCCAATTAAAGGCAGTGATTCCCAAATTAAAAAAATATACGCAAAGCAATAGCTGTTTATGCAATCAAAGTACAATATGTACTATACGGACTGGGAACATTTCTACCGAACTGTGTTGGCTCACACTTCCTAATCCTCCAAGGAAAACTTGTCCTAATTTGCCAGACATTTCAGCATTTTGGACGCTTTGGATGGAGAGGTTACACACTGGGTGTCCTCATAGATTGTGTCTGCTCTGGGACCTTTTCAATTGACCTAATGTGCGTTGCTCAGGGCTGTTTCAGCACAGTTAGGAGAAATGCATTAATACATTATCACAGTGACTTCATCGGAAATAAATGTATTGACTAAAGTCAGAGCAAGTGACAACGAGGGGAACGGAACGCCAAAGCTGCGGACGGAACAAAGCTGTGGTTGTGCCTCATCTCCAGCTACAATACATAAAGAATTATCCCATGTGGTGGAAATCCCTGCCAATCCTAGACTCGTAGACCATACCATTATCAGGGCCGGCGCTTCCATAGAGGCAAGGGGGGGGGGGTCCCCCAGCGCCGGCCCGCAACTACTATTCTATAATTCTATTTCTATTCTGTGTGGGACAACTGTCCGGCGCTGCAGACAGTGCTAATAATAACCCCCCGCAGGAGTTCCGGGCGGTCCGGTCTGGAGGGAGTAATGTAATTAAACTGTCTGGTCTGGTCTGGAGGGGCCCCCCCCGCCGCTCTGCCTGCGCTGCGCCGCCTGTCTCTTTAAGAGATTTGAGACTGGAGCGGCATGCACGGCACAGGCAGGCACGTCTCGCGTCTGGCTGACGTTGCCACAGGCTCCACCCCCCAGAGCAGAGAACTTGGAGAAGGGGAGCAAGCGCCATTGTCAGCCAGCCACAGTCTGACTCTGTCTCTGCCAGCGCCAGGGAAGGCCCACAGCCCGCCGCCCACAGAAGACTGAAAACAGGCAGCCAGCCAAGTTCCACTTCCACGACCACAAGTACAGTCTACATCTACAGACCAGTTCTGTCTGGTAGGTAGGTTGGTTTGGTTAAACTTATTGTTAATTAGACTGGATCGGATCCATCCATTCCCAGTTTCCCAAATCCCACTCACTTAGTCCCAGTGTACTACTAGCCTGCCCTGGTTCTGTTTGAGTCAGTTGGACTGGAGAAATGTGCATTTGGGGTGGGGGGAGGGGGCCAGTTACTGGTGTAACTGGCCCCCTCCCCCCACCCCAAATGCACATTTCTCCAGTCCAACTGACTCCAAACAGAACCAGGGCGGGCTAGTAGTACACTGGCACTGGGACGGGTGAGATGGTGCCTGGGATGGATCCCAATCCAGTTTAATCAACCAACCTACCAGTCTGGTAGGTTGGTTGATAAAACTGGATCAGGATCCATCCCAGTCTGGAAGGTTGGTTGATTAAACTGGATCGGATCCATCCCAGGCACCATCTCACCCGTGCCAGTGTACTAGCCTGCCCTGGTTCTGTTTGGAGTCAGTTGGACTGGAGAAATGTGCATTTGGGGGTGCATTATTGTTTTTCGCCCCAGGGCCCCATTTCACCTAGAACCGGCCCTGACCATTATGTCTACTGTGTGCCAAAAAAACCCTGTGGACTCAAATTAATTTAGCCCATCATTATACCAAAAACAATGTGATTTTTACAGAAGACAATACACATTAGACAGAAATAGGTTGATGGTTGAACAACTGATGAATGAATGATCATCTGTTGAGCGATTGCTTAGCAAATGCAGCCATGCACATTGTAGTTAGTGATGAGCGGGAGGTGCCATATTCGTTTTCGCGATATTTCGCAAATATTCGATTGAATATTCGTCTTATATTCGTCGAAATCGAATATTCGTCATTATTCTATTTATCGCGAATAATATACGATTTAATTATTCGCGTATTGCGATTTTTCTTTTGACAGTATATGGCAACGTTCCTATAACTATGGCTAGGCTAATATGTGTATTTTACGAATATTCTATATATAGCTATAACTTCGTCTTTTAGAATATTACGAATATTCTAAAAGACGAAGTTAGAGCAATATTACGAATATTCGTAAAATACACATATAGACTGTAATTTAGCTAACATAGTGCTATAATCTTTTTTTTTTTTAGTCTAATTTTTTTTGCCTCTTCTGAACTTCAGTTTTGGAAAATATGTACACTATTAAAAAAATTACTATAGCACTATATTAGCTAAATTGCAGTCTATGTGTATTTTACGAATATTCGCTATATTGCTATAACTTCGTTTTTTAGAATATTCGTAATATTCTAAAAGACGAAGTTATAGCAATAGAGCGAATAAATTCGTTATTTAGAATATTCGTCTTTTTTTTTCCAATGTGTACTGTTATTCCACTTTGGCATACTGCTCTCCGACAAGCGTCCCCGTAACCATGGGAACGCCTATGGGTTAGAATATACCATCGGATATGAGTTTTCATGATCTCAGGGAAAACTCAGATCCGATGGTATTTTCTAACCCACAGGCGTTCCCATGGTGACGGGGACGCTTGTCGGGGAGGAGTATGCGAACAACTGTACAGATAGGAAAAAAATAATGCCAAAATTCTAAATAACGAATATATTCACTATATTGCTATGTATTCGTTTTTTAGAATATTGTTCATTTTATTTTCCATATGAAAACATGATTCCCCCCTGCTTAAGTTGCTTGTGGGCCAATGGCTTATTGACCCACAAGAAAGAAGCAGGGAGGAATCATGTTTTCAGATGTAAAAAAATGACGAATATTCGATATTACGAATATATAGCACTATATTCGTAATATTCACGAATTTACGAAGTTACGATATTCGCAATTAATATTCGCTATTCGAATATTCAAGCTCAACACTAATTGTAGTGTATATTAGCCACTACAGTCAATCAAACTTTGAGCATGCTCAATGATGCTGGAAGTAGGACCAAAGATCTTTCTGGTAATGTACTTTCGAGGAAAGGTCTTTTGTCCCGCCATTGGACAAACATTTCAAACATGGCCGGCTTCTTTTCAGACGACTCTGGTTTTTCATTGGTTGTCTAAGATGATCATTTGTTGTACAAATCCACTCAACCCCTGCTGCATGCGCCGGCATCAGTGAAATCACCGATGCCGGCGCATTAACCCCTGCACGGCCGCGGTCATCGCTGACCGCAGCACGTGCGAGGTGGCCATCGGGTCCCCACGCTGCTGTGACGGGGACCCAATGGCAGGAAAGGAAGCCCCGATGCCTTTCTTAGGCATCGTGGCTGCCTTCTGGGCCCCCTGGATCTCACAGGCAAGCTGGCTGTAAGTGTATTACAGTGTGTATACAGAAGTATTGTCATGCATTGTAAAGGGGATCAGACCCCCAAATGTTGAAAAAGTGATAAAACGTAAAAAAAAATAAAGTTTTCCCCAATTTTTTTTAAAAGTTTCAAGTAAAAAACTAAATTAAAATGTCCTTTTGACAAAATAAAGGGAAAAAAATTGTAAAAAATAGGGAAAAAGAGAAAAGTAGACATATCACATGAACTAACCCCTCAGATGAACACCGTAAAAATAAAAAATAAAAATAAAAAAACTGTTTCAAAAAAGCCATTTTTCGTCACTTTACATCACAAAAAGTGTAAGAGCAAGCTATCAAAAAAGCTATCAAAAAGCCATATGTAAACTTTATGACAACATTGAACTTGTGAGGCCAGGCTCAGTTGTCATCTCATTATCATCACAGGCAGGAAATCAATAAAAGGCAACACCTCTATATAACATAGGATCTACCATTGGCAATAGGTGATGAGACAGCACAGCTCCTTCTTCCTACTCCCTTCCCTGATACAGTGGCCTCTTCATATGGGTGTAACTAGCAGGTTATCAGACATTGCAGCTGCTATGCAGCCCATCAACTAAGGGGACCCATATTAACCCAGAGGTAAGATGCAATAAGTGATGACAATGCATGTATTGTGACATCACTGTGTTTATTACCCATGTACAGTAACATCACTATGTTTATTATCACTGTACTGTGACATCACTGTGTTTATTGTCATTGTAGTGTGACATCACAGATTTTATTATCCCTGTGCTGTGACATCACTGTGTTTAATATCCCTGTACTGTGACATCACTGTGTTTATTATCCCTATACTGTGACATCACTGTGCTTATTATTCCTATACTGTGACATCACTGTTTATTATCCCTGTACTGTGACATCACTGTGTTTATTATCCTGTACTGTGACATCACTGTGTTTAATATCCCTGTACTGTGACATCACTGTGTTTGTTATCCCTGTACTGTGACATCACTGTGTTTATTATCCCTGTACTGTGACATCACTGTGTTTATTATCCCTGTACTGTGACATCACTGTGTTTATTATCCCTGTACTGTGACATCACTGTGTTTAATATCCTTGTACTGTGACATCACTGTGTTTATTATTCCTATACTGTGACATCACTGTGGTTATTATCCCTGTACTGTGACATCACTGTGTTTATTATTCCTATACTGTGACATCACTGTGGTTATTATCCCTGTACTGTGACATCACTGTGTTTATTATCACTGTAGTGTGACATCACTGTGGTTATTATCCCTGTACTGTGACATCACTGTGGTTATTATCCCTGTACTGTGACATCACTGTGTTTATTATCCCTGTACTGTGACATCACTGTGTTTGTTATCCCTGTACTGTGACATCACTGTGTTTATTATCCCTGTACTGTGACATCACTGTGTTTATTATTCCTATACTGTGACATCACTGTGGTTATTATCCCTGTACTGTGACATCACTGTGTTTAATATCCCTGTACTGTGACATCACTGTGTTTATTATCCCTGTACTGTGACATCACTGTGTTTATTATCCTTGTACTGTGACATCACTGTGTTTATTATCCCTGTACTGTGACATCACTGTGTTTATTATTCCTATACTGTGACATCACTGTGGTTATTATCCCTGTACTGTGACATCACTGTGTTTAATATCCCTGTACTGTGACATCACTGTGTTTATTATCACTGTACTGTGACATCACTGTGGTTATTATCCCTGTACTGTGACATCACTGTGTTTATTATTCCTATACTGTGACATCACTGTGTTTATTATCCCTGTACTGTGACATCACTGTGTTTATTATCACTGTAGTGTGACATCACTGTGTTTAATATCCCTGTACTGTGACATCAGTGTTTATTATCACTGTACTGTGACATCACTGTGGTTATTATCCTGTACTGTGACATCACTGTGTTTATTATCCCTGTACTGTGACATCACTGTATGTACTTTCCAGGTATTGTGACACAACTGTGAGCATAATTCCTGTGCTATAACGTCTTGAGGTAATTATTTCTTTACCATGAACATATCAGATATATTATCTTTATCACATCACTGTGTGCGCATTATCCTTGTACTGTGACATGACTCTTAGTATTATTCTGTATACTGTGACATCACTGTAAGCATTATCCCTCTGCTGTGACATCACCATAAGCGTCATTCCCATACTGTGACATGAAGTAACTGTTTTTTTTCCCTAGACTGAGCCATCACTGTGCTGTGTGCATTATGTTTGTACTGTTTCATTCATTTGTCCATTATCCCTGTGCATTAGGAAAAATAAAATAACCACCAGTGGCTCATATTCAGAACTTGCAGAGCCTGGAACAGCTGCTATAGCAGCCTAGGTGACATAGCAGCCACAATATTCCTATAAAGGTAAAAAGGATACAACATATAGGGTCAGAAAATAAAAAAAATAAAAAATTACGTAAATGACGTAATTTAAAAATAAGGTGAAACTTTCACTTTAGAGAGATCTCATGGAGTTTGCAATGCCTGCGCCTATATTATACATATTTCTCCAGTGCTGTCTGCTTCGTGGATCTACGAGAGGCACAGCTCCGCCATGGCAGCCTATAACAAATGCTCCTTTCGTAAAGCATCCTATAGAAATAAGCGACATACACGCCCGAGCCCTCCAATCAAGAGCAGACCATAGGTTAATCCGTTTATGTTAATCAGTGTCATATGACATGTGACCAAAGGTGTATTTCTTAGGACGTGTCCTTTTTAGCAGGCACTGTGCTTTCACCTGTCACACCGCTTTATGAAAACAAAGGCCACGGTTCATTTATCAATGCTCATTTATATTCAGAGTAGGCTAATTGTTCCATACGACCATTCATTAGCATGTCATTAGAGAAAATGACCATTAGCCCTCATGAAAGATAAAACATTGCAAACTTTATACAGTAAGTGGAGACGACTACATCCAGCCTTGAATAATATTTCCTTTTTTTTTTTCATCTACATTGCTTTAAAATGATGCATTGATTCATTTATTAATATACCTTTATATAGGTTGGAGATTCAATTTTGTAACATAGTGCTCCAAATTCCCTGCATAGCCATAGATTTAAAAGGTAACATGCTGGCTGCCTGCAGTCACCACTAGAGGGCGCACACTCTATGCCGTTTATACTCTGAGCTCAGTAAACCACCAGTTTGCAGTAAGCCCCTACATGCCCTCTAGTGGTGACTACAGACAGCATTAGGGGGCATTTTTTTAAATTATTGCATTGTACTCATTTTGAGCTACAAATCATTTTTTTTCAATTGGCCTTTACTAAAACATATGGAGTCCTTTTTTCTGTACATAGCTGAGATGCTCGAGAAGCAGCCTATAAATTTTCTCTCTTTTTTCCGCCAGTTGGGGAGCAGACAGACTCCTTATCTCTGCTCTCTGACATTATAAACACTCATTATAGCTCTGTTCTTATCTTTCTGATAAGAATCCGGCTTAAATAAGTGTTTATGACCTCTCAGTAGTTTAGAGATAAGGTTTATTAGATAACCAGCAGAAAGTCAAATTGAAAGTACCAGTTCCACAGCTAGAAAAACAGTTAACCCTTTGTGACAGAACGGCTCAATATTTTTAATAAAAGCTGATTGAAAATATGTTTTTTTTTTAGACAAACATGAGTAAAATGCAATCATAAACAAAAATTGCCTCCGAAGGTGTACATAGCCTTTAAACCTATGGGGCGCATTTAAAGGGTTTTTCAGAGATATTGTAATTGATAACTTATCCTCAGGATAGGTCATCAGTATCTGATCAGGGATGGGGGGGTCCAACACCTGGGACCCCCGGTCGATCAGCTGCTTGAGCAGTCACTGGCACTCACAATAGTGCGGCAGCTCTGCCTAAGCCATGTGATGTCAAGTTCATTAGCCACATGGCCAATGAATAGGAGTGAGCTGCGATACCAAGCACAGCCACAATACAATGTATGGCGCTGTGCTTGGTGAGCTCAGAGGTCGCAGCGATCACAGGTCGATCGGTGAGGGACCTGGGTGTCGGACCCCCACTGATCAGACACTGATGACCTATCCTGAGGATAGGTCATCAGTATAAAAGACCCCTTCAATAAAGAGTGATGTAAATGGCGTTTCATAACCCAGTCTTCATAAATAGTTAGTTGGAACAAAATTTCATAATCATTTTATTTTTATCATTAATACATGAATTAATGCTGTCCGTGTGCCAGACACTGGGATTTTCCACAGCTATCAGCTACTCTTCCATTATAATTTACTCCAGGGTTGATGGCCCCTTCACCTTCCAAATGGCATGAGAAGCGAAAAATCTTCAAAAATGTCATTTTTCGCAAATAGTTGTGACTTTTATACACCAGAAAACTGACATCCAGTACTTGTGCCTGCCCCCTGTATTTATGCAGGGAACTAGGAGTTACTGAATGTAACAGAAACAAAAAAAGATCCGATGGCCGACTCTGCGTTGTGCCATTCCTTTATTATTCCTGCTAGAAGTTAAAATGAATGAAAGTTAAAGTTTGCAATAAAGGTGTATATAGGAATTACTAGTCAGGGGGTGTCCTTCCACAGTCTGACGCTATCCAAGCGGTGTTGCCAGTGTCAGACTGTGCGGGGGCACTCCCCCAACTGGTAACACCCATCAGGACCTTTATTGCAGATTGTTAGTAATTCATTCCTAACTTCTTACAGGAATAATGAAGGAATGATACATAAAACATAGAGTTATTAGAATAGATGCTCCACAGTTACTAAAACAGAGATGTCAGAAATTTCAGGGTAATTTTGGTACAGATATGAAACCTGCTACTAATAGAAATATAAACCTCTCAAGTCATGGGGGGGTCTTGGCCGTATAGGAAATCCTGGGGTTGGAAGCACAAGTGGCGAGTCCTCCATACCTCCTACCATTTATTTTTTCCGCGGAACTGTGGTTGACCATGCAGGTCTCCACAGGAGTCAGCAGATCCGGTGTAGTCACCCGCCAGCTGCTGTGCCTGTTGCTAGGCAACTGCTTAAACTCACCAGGACGCTGTCTAGAAAACAGAGCGCTTGCAAAAATTATTTATTAGGCAGACTTTCTAAGCAATACTTAAAAAGGGAAACCGCCATTTCTCCGTAAATACATCTCATCCTTTTATAACAATACAGCGTATTATCATACATGTTTTTAAGGCTGAAGATGATGGCACGATGGCTTCCGCGTCTATTTTCGGGACAGCCGCTGTCACTGCTAAGGATTTACTTTCACTGAATTGATTTTTTATTTTTTTTCCTTTCCACTTTGGGGATTCTTTAGACCTGCAGGATAATAGAGCCATGAGACTGAAGTGTAAGATAACCCTCGGCCTGCTTTAATTACATAGCTGATTTAGGATGGCTGTTCTCAGAAATGTCATTTCCAGAGAGCCCGCGCCGCAGCAGGCGAAGGACCGGGGCGGCCAAGGGGCTGGAACACATTCAATGTAATGCTGCAAAGGAGACGCGTCACTTAACCTCGCGGGGCGCGATGCGGGCCCTCCTGCCTTTTCCATAGTTTTCACATTGATATAATGAAGGTCAGGAAAAAGGTTCTGGTAGAAAAGCTCTGGATTATAGAGGCATCCACCATCTAGTCTATTCTTTATTCCCCATGTTTAAAGGGATAGCACGCCTCAAGTCTATCCTACATCCATGAGTGCAAATTGCTTCCTGTTTAAAGGGCATCTGTCAGCAGTTTTGTACCTATGACACTGGCTGACCTGTTACATGTGCGCTTGGCAGCTGAAGGCATCTGTGTTGGTCCCATGTTCATTTGTGCTCACATTGCTGAGAAAAATTATGTTGTAATATATGCAAATGAGCCTCTAGGAGCAACGGGGGTGTTACCATTACACCTAGAGGCTCTGCTCTCTCTGCAACTGCTGAGCCCTCTGCACTTTGATTGAGGCGTAAACGTGATCACACTTGGCCCTGTAAATCCAAGTATAAAGGACACAGCAGTTGTAGAGAGAGCAGAGCCTCTAGGTGTAATGACAACTCCCCTGTTGCTCCTAAAGGCTCATTTACATATATTAAAACTTCTATAGGCAAAGGGCTCAGAGTAGGTTAAAAAATAAAAGAGGCAATTCTCATCAATCCCCCATTACTCCTGTTCCGACTGGGTACCCACTGGTCATCACTTCCAGGTGTAATCGCTACACACAGGAAATGCTCACTCAGCCAGTCAGTAGTGACCCGCCTAAGCCAGTCATTGACTGAGTAGGCATGTGTAGTGCCATGGAGCAAGGGTACTTTGGACTATAGACATTTGCCCTTATCGCTACTATGCAAAGTGATCAACGCCCTACTTTACTTCACTTTGGAGGGTTAACTTGCACTGTGATGTATGTTATTGTGTGCACTTATACTGATTTATATTATTGAACTGAATTCATATGTTTATTGCAATATATCCTGTTCATCACTGATGGCCAGTTCGCAGTGTTCGCCAGCGAACACATGAGGGCTGCCATCTTGACTCACAAGTACGGCGATGCACAGGTAAGCCCTTACCTGTGCCTGTGCCTGGAGCCGGTCTGAACAAATGCAGTCAAGGGGGGCAGGCAGTTCAGAGAACAGCCACTGGGGGCCTTCATCGGGCTGTTCTCGGAACTGCCTGCTCCCGGTGACCGCATTTGTTTCAGACCGGCTCCAGGCACAGGAAAGGGCTTAGATTTGCACTAAAGCTCTGTACAAGTATTTATAATAGACAGAAATTGTAACAATGTTTCTGTTTAGGCTGTGCTTCTCCACTCCACCAGAAGGTTCTAGTTCAGCTAGAAACTGTATACAAGAAGAGCAGTCAGAGCCTCTAGTCTGCAGATATATGAGTCCTCATGGTACCAGACTACAAACAAGACTGTGTAGTCTGATTCTGTAATATATATTAACATCGATTTGCCCCCCGTTTCTTGCTAACCAGCCAAATGTATGTTTATAAGAAGTAGGGAGTAGTTGGCAGAGAGTATGTCTGCAGGATCGGACTACACAGGTAGGGTTGAGCGAATCGAAGTATCCGAAGTGGACTTCGATCCAAATTTTAAGGAAATTGCTGCGAAGAACAATTTCCTCATGCTCCGGCCTCTTCGTGCTCAAACAGATGAGGTGAGTATTTATTTAATTTTTACCCCTAAAAGGCGTCCATTTGTACATCAGATGCCTTGATCAGTGATGAGTTCAATGAAGGCGCAATCACCATTCCCCTTCATTGAGCCTGCTACTTTCAAAGTGATTCGTCAAGAAGCAGATTTCTTGGTGAAATTCGGCAAAGCAGCCGACTCGAAGTTTTCATAACTTCACTGAACACTATACACAGTGTTTGTAGTTTGTCACCATGGAGACACATTGCTCTACACAAGAGCTGTATACATAAAGCAAAATATTTTTAATAAAGACTATTTGCAATGTTGACTTACTTTTGATTTTAGATGCATTGATATCATTAAAAAGTGGGTGCAAAGGTGGACATTGCCTTTTAACTTTATTTCCATAAAACCAGAAAAACCCCTTTGAGAACAGGGACGTAACTACCATAGAGGCAGACCATGCGACTGCTATGGGGCCCAGGGCAAGAGGGGGACTAGTTGGGATCATCCTCTCTTTATACTGGGGGTGAAAACATGGTCAGGACTCTAACCTCTAAAGAAACAACTTGTAGCAAATGAGGCAGTGGAAAAAAGGCCCCAAGGGTCAGTGAAAGTGGTTTAGGCATAAACCCTTCTGTCCTGTGTGGGGGGCCTGGTTTGATCCCTGCTATGGGGCCCTTACTTCTCTATATGCCACTGTTTGAGAAGATAAAAAAATCCATCTTTGGAGCAGCTGAGCATCAAGAGTATGATGGATCACACACTGACCAAATGTTATTTCACTTAATGCTTCATGAAGGGTGCTCTTTAGCAGAACGCTATAGCTTTAATCTTCTGGGAAGCCTGTAAGGATCACAGCTATGTATGTATCACTGATGAATAAAAAGAAACAAAATGGATGCAGATTTCTACTCCATTAAGCAGGGGAGCGCAGTAAACATGCCGGATTTGATTACGGCTGGCTAACGCTGAGAAAGAGAAAAGAAAAATAATTCAGAGTATATACGGCATAATGTCTTCCTTCCATATTGATTATTCAAGTCAACTGTGGAGGCAGCAAAACATGGCTGCTGATCTATATCCCATTTAAATTGTAAATGTTTGCAGAAAATCATTCTATATGTTACTAATTCACCTCGCGTATTTTATGTGGGATCATACGTAGAGCTTCTCCAAACAGAGCAAAATATGGTTACTGCAGGAATCTGGAGTCGCGGCGTCTATATTTGCTTTTGGGAGCGTTACGTGTTGGTACATAGTCAATAGTGGATCTATACAAACTTAGGCTACTTTCACATCGGCACCGGGTCTCAAAACCACAGCACAACGCTTCAGTTTTGTCCCCATTTATTGTCAATCCAACATACCGGAACGGAGTGCACCAGAATGCCTTCAGTTTCGGTATGTTGCGTACCAATGCCGGACACAAAACCGCTGCAAGTCAATGTTGTCCGAAAAAAAACCGGATCCAGCACTAAAACCATTGTTAAGTCAATGGGCGTCGGATATATAGTACAATATTATATATATATAATTTTCAATAGCAGCCCTGGTCTGCTCCCCCCAATTACTGGAAAAAATAAAAAAGACACTGCTAATTTGGACCTCAGATTCTTAATCTATACTCCAATGCCTCCGCCCCCCCCCCCCCAATTAACAATGCAGACCACCTAAACAATGTCATCTTCAGTAGTTTAACTAGAGCCCTCTAGAATTTCCACCCGTTTAGGCCACTTTTTTCAGTGAGTTTTTGTCTTTATGTGTATGGAATGTGCCACTTTGATGTGTGGGTAACGTTCTTTTGCACCTGGTAGCTTCTGTGTCACATGGTCTGTTGTGGGTGCGGCTTCTGTGTCACATGATCTGTTGTGGGTGCGGCTCACAGCTTTATCCTACCTCACAGTGCATTGGTGATACCACTATGGAGGCCTGTGAGAGTCTGGCTGTGAGTTGGTTCACACCCTGTTCACACACCACGGGCAGTTCAGTGGTAGGACCCCATGCGTGCTAAGACACCGTGACGTGGTACACGAGGGTCTCCGATATGTTCCTGACTGGAAGATATTGGCAAAGTTCTCAACTTTTAACATTGGCCTGAGGAATTAGCTAGTATTGTCAGTTGCCTATCATTTTGGTGCTTTTTTTGCAGTGATTTGTGTAGAGCCCTCTATGGCCCAGACAGCCATACAGTAATTGAAAGCAGCACGGCCACATTACAAGCACGCTGTTTGGTGGTGTCCTAAAAGTGCTGCAGACCTAGCTCATACTGGAGGGGGCACACGTCAGGAGCAGAGGGGACACAGGGATCACATATGGGGGACACAGGAGGCACAGGGAGCACACACAACTCACACAGGGAGCTCCCACTGGGAGTACAGAGGGCACATAGACGCCATTTACCAGGTGACGGGCCCTGCGATTAAACTGCTCCAACCACACCTCGGACGCGTCCACTTCCACAATGAAAGGTTGTGATACATCCGGCTGCACCAATAAAGGGGCAGAAGCGAAGCACTCCTTAATTACAGAAAAGGCTCGCAACGCCCAATCAGACCACACTGAGAAATCTGTCCCTTTCTTAGTCATGTCAGTTAAGGCCCTTTCACATCACACGGGCGAGATTTCCGCGCGGGTGCAATGCATGAGGTGAACGCATTGCACCCGCACTGAATCCGGACACATTTATTTCTATGGGGCTGTGCAGATGAGCGGTGATTTTCACGCATCACTTGTGCGTTGCGTGGAAATCGCAGCATGCTCCTCTTTGTGCCTTTTCCACGCAACGCAGGCCCCATAGAAGTGAATGGGGCTGCGTGAAAATCACGATTTTCACGCATGGTTGCTAGGAGACGATCGGGATGGAGACCCTTTCATTATTATTTTCCTTTATAACATGGTTATAAGGGAAAATAATAGCACTCTTAATACAGAATGCTTAGTACAATAGGGCTGGAGGGGTTAAAAAAAAAATAATAATAATTTAACTCACCTTAATCCACTTCATCGCGCAACCCGACTTATCTTCTGTCTTCATCTTTGCTATGCACAGGAACAGGACCTGTGGTGACGTCACTATGCTCATCACATGGTCCGTCACATGATCCATCACCATGGTAAAAGATCATGTCATGGACCATGTGATGAGCGCAGTGACGTCATCAAAGGTCCTATTCCTCAAAGAAGAAGACAGAAGAGAAGCTGGGCTGCGCGAACAAGTGGATTAAGGTGAGTTAAATTATTTATTTATTTTACTCCTCCAGCCCTATTGTACTATGCATTCTGTATTAAGAATGCTATTATTTTCCCTTATAACCATGTTATAAGGGAAAATAATACAATCTACACAACACCTAAACCAAACCCAAACTTCTGTGAAGAAGTCCGGGTTCGGGTTTGGGTACCAAACATGCCGATTTTTCTCAGGCTTGTGCAAAACGCATTACAATGTTTTGCACTCGCGTGGAAAAATCGCGCATTTTCCCGCGACGCACCCGCTTCTCATCTGGGCCAAAAACATGACGCCCGTGTGAAAGAGGCCTAAGGGTTTTACTATTGTCGAATAATTCTGAATACATTTTCGGTAATAGAGCCTTCATATTTTCAGGTCGATCCCAGTCCAATACAGCACAGACTTTCTCTGGATCCATTCAAAAACCTGAAGATGACAGCAGGGAGCCCAAAAACTGCACCTCGTGTACAGCAAAAACACACTTCTCTAATTGTGCGTACAATTTATTATCTCTTAGGATCTGTAACACCTGTCTAACATGATCCTGATGTATCCCCACATCTGGAGAATAAATTAGAATGTCATCCAAATACACGACTACAAACCTCCCCACAAGGTGATAAAAAATTGTATTCACAAAATGCTGGAAAACCGCAGGAGCATTGGTCAACCCAAACGGCATGACCAGGTTCTCAAAGTGACCCTCAGGAGTATTAAAAGCCGTCTTCCATTCTTCCCCTTCCTTAATTCTGATAAGATTATATGCCCCCCTTAAGTCCAACTTGGAAATCACACCTTTGCACCAATAATCTGGTTAAACAAATCGGGAATCAAAGGAAGAGGATAAGGATCATGGACAGTAATCAGATTGAGTTCACGGAAATCCAGACATGGCCGAAGACCTCCATCCTTTTTGTTAACAAAAAAGAACCCTGCTGCCACTGGAGACTTGGAAGGTCTTATGTGTCCTTTAGCCAAACTCTCGGTAATATACTCTCTCATGGCCAGTCTTTCAGGTTCAGAAAGGTTAAACAACCTAGATTTTGGCAATTAAGCTCCGGTATTTAAGATTGATAGGACAATCATATTCCCGATGCGGAGGTAAATCTTGGCATCCACTCTCAGAAAACACGTCGGCAAAATGAGATATAAAAGAGGGTAATGTCCTAGTAGTTAAAACAGAAAAAGATCAATTGTCAATGCAATAATCACTCCAATCCAGAATCTGTCTAGCTTGCCAATTGATGGTTGGATTGCGCTTACTTAGCCACTGGTGCAAGGAGACCCTCCAACACAAAACATGAGATAAGTTCTTGATGAAAGTAACCCATTCTTATCGGATGTCATGTACCACTGGAGAGAAAACACTTCTGAGCTAGAGGTGCAGAATCAATAGAAAAAACTGAAATGTTTTTTTCGAATGCACTCGGTGACAACTCGTGCACACGGACGAACTGAGCATCAATCAGGTTCACCCCAGCCCCAATGTGGAAACACACCTCAATCCCCACAGTTTTTGACTCTAGCGCCACCTCAGCAGCCAGGAGAAATCCGGTACTACCAGTCAAAGACATATGCACATTTTCTGACTCTCCTCTCACCCCTTCAAGAGTCAGATGGGAATTAAATGTCCCTCTTTTTTCTTTTTGCAGTTGAATGCATGGACATAATTTGATAAAATGGCCCTTTTGTCCGCAGAAAAAACATACTCCCTTCCTATTACCAGTATGCTTAAAAGCGGATCCAGGAGTAACTCCCTCTAATTGCATGGGCACGTCCCCAGACAAAAACACAGGAGTAGCTTCACCCAAAGTATCAGAGGAGGACGATACAACATGTCATACTATGTCCTTAGAGTGGGGACCCCTAGATCTGTCTCTCAGGCGTCTATCCATGCATATAGCCAGAGACTTAGCAGCCTCCAGAGACAGTGGGGTTTCATGAAAGGCCAAGGCGTCCTTCAGCCGCTCTGATAACCCTTGACAAAACTGGCTACATTGGGCAGGATCGTTCCACTCCATATCCATAGCCCACCTCCTAAACTCAGAGCAATAAATCTCAGCATAACAATCTCCCTTGTTTCAGCTAGAGAGGTCCGATCCGGATGATCATAGATAAGACCAAAAGCTACGAAAAATTCATCTACCTACCGGAGAGACTGCGATTCGGTCGGGAGAGAAAAAGCCCATGATTTCCTTAAAGAGGACCTTTCACTAGTTTAAAAACTAACTATATCAGTGGGCAGAGCGGCGCCCAGGGGTCCCCCTGCACTTACTAGTATGTCTGGGCGCCGCTCCGTTCGCCCGGTATAGGCTCCGGTATCTGCAGCTCCCTCTGTTGTACTGGGCGGAGTTTTTGGATTAGGGTTGTCCCTTGCTGCAGCGATGGCCAATCATAGCGCACAGCTCATAGCCTGGGACTCCCAGGCTATGAGCTGTGTGCTACGATTGGCCAGCGCTGCAGCAAGGGACAACCCTAATACAAAAACTCCGCCCAGTACAACAGAGGGAGCTGCAGATACCGGAGCCTATACCGGGCGAACGAAGCGGCGCCCAGACATACTAGAAAGTGCAGGGGGACCCCTGGGCGCCGCTCTGCCCACTGATATAGTTAGTTTTTAGTTTTTAAACTAGTGAAAGGTCCTCTTTAAGCAAGGAAATAACTCGCTGTTTCTCATCCCCAGATGAGTGTGGGCGTAGCCTAAAATACAGTTTCCACGGCTCCCTAAACAAAATGAAATTATCACGTCCCGCAGAGAATCTGTCCGGGAGGGCAACTTTAGGTTCAAGACAGGCCTGGTCTCCACCACTTCCACTAGGACCAGCAGCCTGTGATCTCTGCATCTGTGAGACAGTCATGCGGATGTCAGCTACCTCCAAAGACAGCCCTTGCAGCTGACCTGGCAGTGCAGCAATAGGATCCATGGCTGCACACAAACAAAAGATGACGGTTTTGGCGGTTTATAATGTCACGCTTCAGAGTGGGAGGGAAACACCACACCGAGCATAAGAGGGAAGGGGGAAACAGGGAATCAGGCCTGAGAACTAGGGAAGGAAGATGGACACCTCCTAGTAAAACCTAACTACAATCCTGACTGACTACCAGTATGAACAGACCCCAGAGGTAGGTGTGTTCATACACAGGAATACCTAGAGTCCTATCTAGCCCTATAGGACCCTTGTACTGATGGCAGGGATGAGACTACCTGTTCCTCCAAAAGGAAGGACGAACAGGAGTCTCCTTCAGGCCTAATACAAACAATAGGGAAATGCAACACACAGAACCCATACAAAATACAAAAAGGGAAAGGAAAGACTTAACTTCAAAGGGGCTATAAAAGCACCAGGAACTCCACAGAGATCCACACACCAGAAATCCACAACTGAAATTGAAGCTATAAACCGCACAGCATTGTGGGAGAAACAGCTATAAATAAGGAAGGTTAAATGACCACATTAGCGACACCTGAGGCAAGGGGTGTGGCAATTACCAGAAACAATACAGACGCCTATTGATCCACAAGGAAAACCTGTCAGATCAAACCACGTTTTGCCAGTCTCACCGATCTCCTGCCACCTGTCGCGGGAACGTCCGTGACAGATATCCCGTGCAGTCTCAGTCGTGCACCTTCTACCGACTGTAATCTTTATGACCGTGCATGTATGGTGGAACAGGGAGTCCTAACAGAGTTGTAGGCACTCTGCATGCCGCCATATGGGCACCATATTTCTCACAATATCGGCATGAATCTATGAGCTAAATTTACAAATTAGTTCATATAAAATTCTAAGCACACAGAACTACGATACCGGCACAATATTACAGATTCATACAATGTGGGTCTAAAGTAAGACCATGAGCATGGCTCCTTAGGGATACAAACATTGGTTTATACCTTATTTACTGTCTGTGTCCGATGTGACAGACACTTAGATACCTATAATATCCTGCCCTGGTATCCATATTTTACTTACAACCGCTACCTTTGGTGATTGACAGTGCCTGGCCCCCAATCTCTCGCATGTGCACCATGCACCAGAATTTGAACGTATGCGCAGTACACTTCTTCTCTGTAAGGCTAAATCGAGATGATGTACTGTTCATGTGCCATGACATGCCACTATGCTTATATTAATAAGCTAAAATTAGGCGATAGACTCCCTTTAATAAGTTTTTCGCATCTTGTGCTGTTCATGTGCCACAAACTGAAATCTACGTCTACTATGAGCTGGCCTAGATTTTAGCTAAAATTTACACCAGTTTTCTGCCGTAAAGAATGCTAAATGTGTCAGGGCGAGGAGGGCTAAGCCTCACTCACTTTAAAGGGGTGGTTCAATTGTTTAATACTATCTTCAGGATAGGTTATCAGTATGTGATTGATGGGGGTCCGATGTCTGGCATACCTACCGATGAGATGTTTGAAGAGGCAGTGGCACTCTGGTGAACGCCTTGGCCTCTTTGCAGCTTATACAGCACAGCACCTTACATTGTATAGCACCGTACACCGAGCTTGGTATGTAACCAATCAATGTGACGTTACTGACCTAGGATGAGGCCTCGGCACTCTCATCAGACAGCTGATCAGCAGTGGTGCTAGGAGTTGGTACCCCACTGATGAGATAGTGATCACTAGGGATGAGCGAACTGAAGTTCACAATTTCAGAATTTCAGAATACATTTTATTCGCCGCAAAGCTGAATTGCCTCATGCTTTGCGGTAGCGAATCGATTTAATCTGAAATAGTGTAAAAAACCAAAAAAATAATACTTACCTGCTCCATTTGCTTGCGATGGGCTGCCCTCCACTATCTTTCTTGAAGATCTCGGCCGAAATCTCGTGCATGGTGATGTATGACGTGACTACGCTGGCCGGCATGATGACGTCATCTCTGGCTGTGCGAGATTTCGTGTCAAACCTTCAACCATCATCAGCAAATGGATCAGTTTTTTTTATTTTTTTATTTTACACTCTTTTATGTATATCAGATGCAGCGATCATGTATGAATGCTGCACCTGAGGGGTACAATGACGGGTATCAGCGCAATCGCCACTCCCTGTTATTGCACCAACTACTTACAAACAATTTTTTGTAAAATTAGACAAAGCAGCCGACTCCAATTTTACCAAACTTCGCTCATCTGTAGTGATGACCTATCCTGAGGATAGGTTGTTAGAATTAAAAACTCGGAAAACCTCTTTAACAAATGGCTGTGGATGCCAGAAAATCAGAAAAAGTCTACTGTAAAACTGTAGCAGAGTGTGACACTTTTTGAAAAATTTGCAATTGCGACTTTTGGAAGCTAGAAAATTGTCATACAGCCTTGTAAAATTTTCCCCTAAGTGTTTTTCGTTCTTCAAGGATTAGGACCATACACCAGCATAACAGACAATGATGTGAACAGCATCTTTATGTAAGGCTATGTGTGTAACGCAGAACTCAGAAGTAGGACTCGAGGGACAAAGCCCTTTTTTTCTCGAATACTTTTTCATCATAAAACTCTACTCGGCTTCTTTCAAAAACTTTGTAATTTACAAAGAACTTTTATACAAACCAATCCATAGGAAACCGTCTCTGTGCAAGGTAAACAACATAGATCAAAGATGCCACCGATTCCTCTTATATTATATTAGGAACATTATCAAAGTGGAAAAATAGCACATCTGCAGTAAAATCAGCACGCCGCTTTTACATTATGTGCTCGCTATGAAGATGCACAGAACATTTTCAAGAGTCTCAGATACCTTCTGAAAAGCACCATGCGGGCACACGACACATTAAGACTGTGATACTAGCTTAAAGCATTCCATGTGAATGGCTTTATTTAGGTGAACAGAGGAGCAATAATGCCACAGAGAAACGCTATTTACGCTGCATGTATTAGAGAATCAGGTTTTACCTGCCAATCAAACCTTTAGATCAATGGATACATCCCGGGACCAACAATGGGGGACATTGTTGTGGTGATGCCGCCATTTCATGCCTAATACTTTACGCTAACAGTCCAAAGGGCTGTCCAACAAGGCAACGTTTTTAGTAAAGTGCCCGGGGGGGTATAAAAAAAATTGATGAGTTGTTACTCAACCTCAACGATCCCCCACTGCTGCTATGCCAATACTTATAGGGTCCCCTCTGGTCTCCACTTCCTGATAGAGATGAGTGAAGTATTGGAAAATTCAATTTGGCCGCATCACCAAAATTTTACAAAAAAATTTGCTTCATGATGAACTACTTCATCACAAAGTGCATTTCTTTGTAAGTAGTGGCTGCAATGACAGGGAGCAGCGATTGCGGCGCTTCCCATCATTGTACCCCTCAGATGCCGCGTTCATCGCTGATCGCGGCATTTGACAATATAAAAATGTAAAATAAAAAATAAATAAAATCATACTTAGCTCATCTATTTGATCGCGAAGAGCCGTTCGCCACCATCTTGATTGAAGATCCATGACGTCACCATGTCGCCCAGCGTCGTGACGTCATACGTCACCCTGCACGGGATTTCGTGCGGGATCTTCAATCAAGATGGAGGCAGCCGGCTCAAACGGATGAGGTAAGTATGATTTTTTTTTATTTTTTAACTATTTCAGGAAAAATTGATTCACGAAGCACGAGGAAATTCGGTTTCGCTGCGAATCGAATTTTCCCTGTAATTCGATTAGCTCAACACTACTTTGTTGTTTAAGTTTGACAAACAGGAAATGGCAGGAGATGACTCTGGTTGAGGTAAAGGCTGTGGCTGAGCTTTATCAATAACTATTTCCCATGTGTCAACGCGGACCAGAAAGTGGAGACCATCGGGACCGATCATGAGGGTAAGTGGCAAATCTGAGGACTTTGCTAAAAATGTTGCCCTGCTGGAGAACCTTTTCAACCTAGGTTAACATTTTTAGGTGATGTTTACATCCGTGTTGGAGGCTCCATTAGGGGCCGATACGCTGCAGATTTTGTCATATCAATGGACACCATGACAGAATCCAATGAAACTTGTTTGAACTTCAGTTGAGTCCATCATGCAATGAATCTGGTAGAGCATTGTGGCTTCACCTACCAATGGAAGCCATGATGTAGATGTGACCTGAGACTTCAGCTTTCAATCACTCATCAACATTCTTGCCCATCAGGGAGATTGTGAAACATGATGCATGAAGCGGCTGATCAATATCTGTCACCTTATGCCCTTCCCATTTATGTAGGAAATGCCCATAAACGTATGCATTTCAATCACAAATATGACCCCTTTGTTCACACTCCAAAATGAATACTGATCCCTAAAAGGTATACAAAACCCCATATAAACCCCAGACCAGACCCCTTAAATGAATACAGACCCCAGCACCCCCAATACAGGCTTGAGACCACACCCCCTATAGTAATACAAACCCCAGACCACACTCCCTAAATAAATAAAGACCTTATACCAATTTTGATTCAGTATTATCAGAATTTCTTTAGATTTGTTTGGATAGAATAAAGACAGAGAAAGAGATTTTCCAGGCATTCAAAGCACTTTTGATAGAATCGACTCCTATCTGATTCAAATTTCTTGGCCAATTTGAACCCACACAAATTTTAGGAAATTCACTAATCTCTACCCTGAATAAATACAGATCTCAGACCAGTCCCCCTAAATACATACAGACCCCAGGCTAAACACCCTAAATACAGACCAAAGGCTAGACTAAAGGTGAGTGAATCGATTCTAATGAATCACAGAAATAGATACAGCTACTTCTCATCTTACATGCATTCAATTCGTAAAAGGAATATTTTATGCTGCCTTGCTTTTAAAAAATATACTTATAGATCCTAAGGTTTTGGTTTGTATTTTATTCAGGGCTCATCAGTCTCATCTGGTTACTAAAAATCCAAGGGGCTCCTCGAATGATCCGATTGACTTCAACAGCCGTTCGTACAGTACATCCTAATTGGTCATGCCTGTGGAAACCTATATATAACCTATATTGCATTACTATTTTCCTAATTTACAGCTTGCATTATAGTCCAGAGCTGCATTCGTAATTCTGCTTGTTGTTATTGAAGCCTCTCAGCAGACATCCTCCTTGCGGCTTAGCTGAGCATCTATATTGCAAATACTGTACAATGCTTGGTGTAAAAACAAAGGGGCACATTTATTAGACGCCGGTCTTTATAAGCCCATGCGCTGACGGTGGATCCGCCGAAATTATGTAGAGGCGCCGGCCTCTACATAACTTTGATGCATCCACCGCTGATTCGAAATGTAAGACAGCTTCCTTGCTGTCTTACATACAGACCATTTTCTATGCCTAAACCAGGCATAGAAAATTATGAACAAGACTGGCCTGCCGGTCAGTCGTCTTCCCTGCCCAAGCCCCCTTTTTTTGACCTGCCATGAGTGGGGAAGAAGTCGCAGATTCTGCCGCAACATAGTGTGTGACAGAATCTGCTCCAGATATACACCACAAAAGTGGCGTATATCTGTTTGTAAATGACCCCCAAAGTTCCCAGAGTACAAATTAACCTCAACAAGCAGGGAATACTGCGAGATTCCAGATCTGAGGCCTGCAGTACTGTGAATGCCGCTCTGAAGTATATTACAGTTTGTAATTCAGGATCAGTACAAGAAAATTAATGCAAGATGATTTAATATTTATACAAAATGTTCACCATTACCTTTGCTAGAATTTGGTTATAAACTTCAATTTCTTATGGAACATATTCAAAACTATATTGAGACACATTAGCAATACCCTAGACAGGCTGCAATTCACAACGCAACCACTGGATGGCCGCACTTAGGCACATATAGGATAGATATCTTGTGACTTAATATTGCAAAACCATAGTTTTTTTTAACAACAAAAAAAATCTTGCAATCTTGTGACGCTCATCTTGGAATATGTTGATTGAATAAGAAAGATACATTTGTATATATGAATACCCGTAAATCCTCTAGTTCCTCTCAGCACGGCTTCAAGTCTCTCCCATTCCAAAGGAACCTCCTACGAGGAACCTTAGTAAAAACCTGTAAGATGACTTTATATAATCTTTTGGGATCGAAAAGAAAATGAATCCATTGTAGCTGTCATTGCTGTGTTACAAATGGAAGCCATGACTCTGGTGTGAACAGAGCCTTATATGCAAGTGGGGATGTTCTTTCAGTGCAAATTAAATCCAGCGTGTAGTTGGTAATGAATATTTATTGGTGTTTCTGCAACATGCCATTATTTCAGACCATACCAAAAAGAGCTGATCCTTTCATTCTAAAAGAAGCAATTAATCAAAACCCTGCTCTGTGTAAACTGTTTCAAGAATTAAATTTGCTAAAATACAAAATAAATGGGATTTCCATGAATAACCCTCCTTACCCTGTTCTCCATACATTTCTTAAACAAAATAAATGAGTCTGCCTGTACAGCTGTCATGCGGATATTGGGCTTTATAGGCTTGCTCTAGATTTTCGCTTGTGTGCAGCATATGATATATGCGACGATGCTTAGCTTTATGGAAGCTGCTTGGAAGCTGCATGCTGATCTAAGAAATACAACATTTTTTATCTCAGAGAGTAACAGCAAACTGTTATCAATGTCCCAAACATAGTTAAAGTAGTAGTTCAAATAAAGAAAAATTATAGAATTTTCCAATACATATTCTGTATCAGTTACTCACAGTTTTCAAGACCTCTGCTTGCTTTCATTTTGCAAGCTGCGGGTTAGACTCAAACAGCAGTTGCAAATACTTTACAGAAAAGTAAGCAGCAAACAAGGTATAACAGTACAGCACAGCACCCACTTGCATACAATTCACTTTTAAACTAGAGAAATTAGTTTCAGCAACAGTCTCGGGTACATTTTTTTAAGGTACCAGGTGCCCAAGGTCAGAGCAGGTAGGTCCCCTAAATAATAGTAAAGGGAAGATGGTCACTAAGGATCAGGAAAAGGCGGAGTTACTACATGTTTTTTTTAGCTCTGTATATACAAAAGAAGAGAAAGGAGCTGATATCTGTGGTGCTGGGGCTGTTAGTACATCCAGTAATATACTCAGTTGGCTGTAGAGCTAAGCTAAATAAGGTAAATGTGAACAAGTCTCTTGGTCCAGATGGATTACACCCAAGCATTATTAAAAAGAGCTCCGTTCTTCATTGCTGTGACCCTGTTCATAATTTTTAGAGATTCTCTAGGGACTGGTACAGTGCCAAGTGACTGGCGCAAGCAAACGTGGTGCCCATATTCAAAAAGGGCTCTAGGTCCTCCACATGCAATTATACACCAGTTTAACTTCTGTTGTGGGAAAAATGTTTGAAGGACTCTTATGGGACTATATATACAGTAGAAGTATGTGACTGTAAATAATATCACAAGTGATAACCAGCATGGCTTTTCCAAGGACAGAAGTTGTCAGACTAACCTGATTTGTTTTTATGAGGAGGTGAGTAGTATCCTGGACAGAGGGGCGGCTGTGGATGTAGTGTTTCTGGATTTTGCAAAGACTTTTGATACTGTCCCTCATAGACGTTTAATAGGTAAAATAAGGTCTATAGGCTTGGAAAGTATAGTCTGTAATTGGATTGTAAACTGTCTGAAGGACCGTGTCCAGAGAATTGTGGTCAATGATTTCTATTCAGAATGGTCCCAGGTTATAAGTGGTGACCCCAGGGTTCAGTGCTGGGCCCGCTGTTATTTAATTTATTTATTAATGATATTGAGGACGGGATTATTAGCACCATTTCTATTTTTGCAGATGATACTAAGCTGTGTAGTACTGTACAGTCTATGGAAGATGTCCATGTACTACAGGGTGACTTGAACACTCTGAGTGATTGAGCATCAACTTGGAAAATGAGGTTCAATGTGTATAAATGTAAAGTTATGCATCTTGGTAGTAATAATCTCAGTGCTTCATATGTCCTAGGGGATGTAACACTGGGAAAGTCACTTATAGAGAAGAATTTGGGAGTCCTTGTAGATCATAGATTAAATAACAGCATACAATGTCAATCAGCTGCTTCTATGGCCACCAGGATATTGTCATGAATTAAGTGAGGCATGGACTCGCAGGGCAGGGATGTATTATCACCACTTTACAAAGCGTTGGTGCGGCCTCATCTGGAATATGCAGTTCAGTTCTGGGCACCAGTCCATAGAAAGGATGCCCTGGAGCTGGAAAAAGTACAGAGAAGAGCGACTAAACTAAGGGGCATGGAGGGTCTTAGTTATGAAGAAAGATTCAGTGAAGAAACATCTAAGGGGCTACATGATTAACAGATATGGGTCATACAAATAATATGGTGAAAATATGTTCCACGTAAAATCTCTTCAAAAGATAATGGGGCACTGCATCCGGCTGGAGAAAAAAAAGTTCAATCTTCAGAGGCGTCAAGACTTCATTACTGTAAGAACTGTCAATCTATGGAATAGTCACCTCAGGACGTGGTCACAGCGGAAACAATGGGCAATTTTAAGAAAATTTGATAAATTCTTAAAATTAAATAACATTAATGCTTATGAAAACGTGTAGAAATCGGGTTCTCACTCCCTTTTCCTAAAATTCCCATCCTCGTCCATCCCTTGGTTCAACTTGATGGACTTTTTTCAACCGTATTAACTATGTTAAGTACCTGATAATATGATACCAGCAGTCTATAACTGGAATATATATCTTAACCCTGCAGCAACAGAAAAATAAATCTTCTACGTACAATTATTATGCTCCATAAATATCATCTCTTAAAGTTTACGGATAACAAAACCCAAAGTCGTCTCCCTGCTGATTCTGGATTCTGCAGCTTTATATAATCAATATCTTTCTTTTACCTCCTGGGATATGGCAGGCAACCATTGCATCTATTATTCATGAAAGGTACTGTCGTAGAGGTTTTCTCCCCTTATCACTAAGTTCCCATCAATGTCACACACAAAAACCTGCCAACACAGCAAGTATCTGGCAAAAGAAGAAGACAGCAGCAATGCAATTATTTAACTAGCTGCTGTGCGTACGCTGCTGGTTAATGGCCCATATCCTGGACATAGGGACAGTGTATGCATTGCCGCTGACAGGACAATAGAAATCAATGGGGGCATAGAAATATGACCGTATTTGGACAATCCTTTTATGTAAGACGAGTCCCCCAGTGATAAGACCCCCACTCATTGATCAGCTGTAAAAAATGATGGAATCAAGCAGTAAGACTTTAATTTCCCAGCAGCGCCTCCACAGGGGAAATGAAGCATTACACAGTGTTCATTGAAACCAATGGGTTGTGTGTAATGCATGAACATGTCAGGTCCTCCAAAGTAGGAGACACTCTTTGCAGCCCTTCTCCATTTTGGAGAACTGATGAAAGTCCAATACTTGGGGATCCCACTCTCTACTGACTCAAAATCCGCCATGAGAAAATTCAAGAGAAAATTCAAGTTTTTGAAGTCTGTGATCTTATGCTGGGATTGTCTGGGATTTTACAAGGGATAGCCTACGCTAGGCATAAGCCAACAATATCAGATCGGTGGGGTCTGATACCCACATCCCTGGCAATCCGTTGTTTCAGGGTAACTCCGACTCTAGAAGCCACCATCCATTGTGTAGTGGACAGAGCTGCTTAATGCAGCAGTGTTCCTATTCACTTCCATGTGAGCGGCGCTGCAGTAACCAGCTTTGTCCACTACACAGTGGGTGGAGCTGTTCAGTTCCATCGCTGAAGCTTCTGCAGAACACTTGATCTGAATGGGATGCGAAGTGTCAACCCCTCACTGATCAGATATTAACCTGGTCATAAAGTGCACCAAAATTTTTGGGATTTAAACTGCATTATGTTGCAAAAGTTTTTATCCTATTTATGGAACAAATATGATGAAAGGAATAATCCATTGCGCCTAGCTCACCGATTTCAGGCTTCGAGCTCGAAAACTGGGTGTATCATAGTGGAAAAAGGGGGTAGCTTAAAGGGAAAGTGTCATCAGAAAAATAACTATTTTGGTGAAATTGTGGTGATGTTACATCTAATTTTCTATTTCACTATATTAAAAAAAAAAATCCTGAAATACTGCAGTTTTCACAGTGGCCTCTAAGCCTATTTAATAGGCTTACAATTCCTGCTCTAAAGAGAACACTTCTTAAAAGTCATGACAGATTTCACCTATATAAAGATAACACGGGCTCCCCATTCACAATAGGTAATGGTCACAGCTCCCCTCCTCCCCTCCATGCACAGTGACCTCTGCACAGGTCGCAGAGCATGACCACAACACTCTCCCATAGAAGTCATCTTCAAACTAGAGGTTCCTATATCTTATCTATCACAGCTTATCTATTTGCCCTCCCTGCACAGTGACCTCTGCAAGGGTTACAAAGCATGTGTAGAAAACGCACAGAAGTCAATACATATCTGCAGTCTATTGTGCCTATGGTCCATGTGGCTGTTTGTTTCTAAACGCTGTTAGTAGCAGCTCAGACAAGACAGCTTCTCCCATAATCATGTGCAAAAAAAAAATAAGAAAATTAGAAAATGAAACGTTCCCTTTAAGATGGAAAGGCATGAACCAAAATTGCACCAAAATTTTGGTGCAAATTAAGCCAACCAAAATTGCTGTACAGTGTAAAAAAAATGCACCAAATGTACCGTCTACAGGATATCATATGTCAGATGTTACAATTTGGCTGAGATTCCTCATTGCTGTTGCTGGATCCAGTGGCTTCTGTAGGAGGTCCACTGGAGACAAAAATGGATTATTTACCAGCAGCAGTCATGGCCGCTCTAAGCAGCAGCCAGCACGACTAGCCCGGTTTCGAAACGAAATGCATTATAAGTGAGCTTTGCAATAATACAATGTTGACTCTAGAAATGACTAACAGGACCGTAAAATGTTCTAATGTTCATTTAGCAAGTAAATATCACAAGATGACATTTGATGAAAACCTCACTCAGATATCCATTTGGAGAGAAGCATTAGTGGAAGCCTTTGAAGTGATATAAGAGAATTGCATCCAAGTATTTACAAACATATCAATCCATGTCACGATTCACTGCCTAATGTCCCCGGTTGTAGAAGTGGAAAATGCTAACGTGCTAGCTCTCAGAGGTCACGCAAGTGCAATGGTCTCTTACCGGATAGGACTTCCATTTGCCTTCATAAAAGAGCAAACAATTCTGGTCCATACTGACAAGATGCTTCATGGAAATGCAGTAGGTTTGTTGGCGGTGTAGTCCCACTGGGACCACATCGCAACCTGGTACCTGTAGCTCCATGGGTGATCAGAGAACAGGTCCTCCCTAACAAGTATAACCATTAGAAGAGTAAGCCAGCACCTCCACATAGGGTGTCTCGTGCAAGGACCCGGTCGAGTCCGTACAGATCCAGAAAAGTAGTACGAGATGTCCAGCACCGAGATAAATAAAAATCTCCAGTCTTTATTTAATAAATTTTAAAGAATGCAGTTTCTTCACATAGATAGATGATGGTGACGCCTCCAACGCGTTTCGATCTATACGATCTTAATCATCCCTAACAAGGCTTAGGCTACTTTCACACTGGCGTTTTAGTTTTCCGGTATTGAGATCCGTCATAGGGGCTCAATACCGGGGGAAAAACACTTCAGTTTTGTCCCCATTCATTGTCAACGGGGACAAAACTGAACTGAACAGAACGGAGTGCTCCAAATACATTATGTTCCGTTTAGTTGCGTTCCCATACCGGAGAGCAAACCACAACATGTTGTAGTTTTCTTTCCGTCCTGGGATGCGGAGCAAGATGGATCTGACACAATAGAAAACGGATCCGTCACCCATTGACTTTCAATAGGGTTCATGACGGATCCGTCTTGGCTATGTAAAAGATAATACAACCGGATCCGTTGTATTATCAGTAACGGAAGCGTTTTTGCTGATCCCTGCCGGATCCAGTAAAAACGCTAGTGTGAAAGTAGCCTTAGTTGGTAGCATAAGATCTAATGTGCCAAAGACATTCCCGAAACAATGACCTTTCTACCAATTCACTGAGGTTGAAGATTAATAGGCACAGATCAAAATATTTTGATGGCAGGTTTGGCAAGGGGCTTATTAGAAGGAATTTATCAAGAGTGGTACTGCAGCTAGTGTCTAGTGTACAAAAATCACAAAGTGGCATTCTTGCAATTGTATGCCATTTTTGGCACATTTTTGAGACGTTGGTGGGATTTAGTAAGTGTGGCCTCTGCAGCCCGACATATTACATAGTTTTTTCATGGCCAGGTGGAGACCAAAAAGACACTCTTCTGGCATCCATCTGGCTAATGTAACTATTATGGCTTTACCCCAACATGATCTGGCAGCTGCTTGTTCCACTCTCCTTATTCTGTATTTATTTTAGTTGACGTTAAGTCAGATGGGGCGTCAGGGCTTCATGCAAAGTGAGGGGAGCTCCAACCTTTAGCAATAAAGTTGAGTAAAAGTTGCACATTGACTGGTTCTGCCACATATTAAACGTTTACCTGAAGTTACCACTAGAGGGAGCTCAATGCATGCAGATATTTACAGCTGTTTAAGTCCATATACAGTTAGCTCCCCCTAGTGATGGCTGCATGCAGCTGGAATTATATAATTTAGAAAGTCAGAAAAACAGTACTCTCTACATATATCTTATGAAATTATTCAATACAAAATGTAGCACCTAAAAACAGAACTACGGTAAGTGTTTAATGAAGGTATTGTGCAATTTATGGAGAGCAATCTAAATTTTGCAGTGGGTCCTATGATTTTCTGTGTATGTGCTAATTTAATCTTGGTTTTTAGGCTGAGCACCCCGGTCCATCTCCTCTGTTCTCTACAAAGAGTTAATACCATTCCTATCAACACTTCTCCCATTATATATAACAATTATACATCTTTTTTTCACTAGCTGTGCTGATAGACATCACAAAAGGCACACTCCTTTAATTAAGCCATATATTCAACAAAAAAGGATTATATAACAGTTTTAGTGCATATGGACATCAGAGTATTAATACTGGATGTACTTTAGTTCTGATTATTACACATTTCAGCCCAGGTCTGATGTTGCATGGTGCTCTATACAATACCTTAATATGGCATACTGCCGTAAAATGTACAAAAAACCCATACCGTACAGTCCATAAAGTATGATGCACAAACAGTAACACACCTTAGGCAAGTAACATTTTCACGCAATTTCCTATTATGTAGCACCACACCTATGCACTGTAACAATCATTCTCTGCAATAACTAATGGGGGTCTGATTGGGGGTCTGGAGGTATAATAGGGGTCTGATTGGGGATATGGAGGTCTGACTGGGGGGTCTGTAGGTCTAATGGGGGTCTGATTGGGGGTCTGGAGGTCTGACTGGGAGGTCTGGAGGTCTAATGGGGGTCTGGAGGTCTGATTGGGGGGTCTGATTGGGAGTCTGAAGGTCTAATGGGGGTCTGATTGGGGTCTGGAGGTCTGACTTGGGGGTCTGGAGGTCTAATGGGGGTCTGATTGGGGTCTGGAGGTCTGACTGGGGGGTCTAGAGGTCTAATAGGGGTCTGGTGGTCTGACTGGGGGGTCTGGAGGTCTTATGGGGTCAAATATGGGGGGTCTGGAGGTCTAATGGGGTCTGGAGGTCTAGTGGGAGTCTAGAGGTCTAATGGGGGTCTGGAGGTCTGATACGTGGGTCTGGTCTGAGGTCTGATATGGGGGTCTGGAGGTCTAATGGGGAAAGGATCAGCCCTGGGTGCCAAACACCATAGGCATGCCACTGTGCAGACACATTAGTAAATCTGGGCCCCTATCTAAGGTTACACCATCTTTAGGATTAGTAAATCTGGGCCTCTATCTAAGGTTACACCATCTTTAGGATTAGTAAATCTGGGCCTCTGTCTAAGGTTACACCATCTTTAGGATTAGTAAATCTGGGCCTCTGTCTAAGGTTACACCATCTTTAGGATTAGTAAATCTGGGCCACTGTTTTTAACTGAAGTGCAGTATACTCTGTAAACGTAAGCTAAAATGTCCTGTCTACTGCAGCAAGCTAGTGGTTGATTTAAAGGTACTAGGGAAAAAAAACATGGCTTATAAATCTCATTGAAAGTATAAAATATTCACAGGTACGGAGAAATGAATCTTAAACATCTCAATTATACCAGATTTGCACTCTTGCCTATCAGAAGCTCCCTCCGGCATCTCCATAATTTCCAGGTATTTAGCTGTTTTGATAAGCAGCCGGTGGTATTTTGCTTCTCGTGGCGAGGTGAAATTTAGATTTCAAAAAGACCTGTAAATTCTCCGTAAATATTTGGAGAAAAGCAAAACTGTTACAGAATAACTTCTACCTTATTGTTAATCAACGCACAAAAAAACATACGTTTGCTTGTCACCTACGGTGAAGCTGCCTGTGCTCCTCAATTCTATATAATGTGACATTCAAGTAAAGGCATGTTCACACCTATTTGTCACCCGTTCCATGCACTAACGCTGCTGAATCCTCAACTGCAAAAATAAATTGCCGAGTAAGACCTTTCCCATTTCATCCAAAAATGAAACAATTTTACATAATCCCCAACATCTGTTTTAATTTCATTGGGCTGGAGATAGGCAGCAGAGCGCCCCGCAAATGAAATGTTTGTGGGTTGTTTTGCAACCTGAAGGGGAAACAGAACTAGAAAAGTTTTTTTATACATTGCTACTCCCATGGTTCCGTGCTGAGGTTTATCCCTTGAAAAGAATTATAATGCAATGAACACGGAATTTCCAACTAAATATTATTGCACTATACTGTACATGCAATAAAAAGATTGTTCGCTTTTTTATTTACATTACATTTTCCTTCCTGCCGTTTATCCTTCTGGTCCACCTTCTCCTACATTCCGAGGTGGACGGACATGCTCAGTAGCTTCCCTCCTCTCAGTGCTGGAGTAATGATCTCATAGTGAAGCAGGTGGTCCAGACCCAAGAAAAAAATTCTATGAATTCTCATGAAAACCGGATTCCAATCAATTCTGATGGTAGCGGGAGAAACACCAGACCGCTCGGATGTGGACCCATTCACTTCAATGGGGCCGCAAAAGATGTGGACAGCACTCCGCGTGCTGTCCGCATTCGTTGCTCCGTTCCGCGGCCCCGCTTAAAAAAATATAACATGTCCTATTCTTGTCTGGACTTTGCGGACAAGAATAGGCATTTATATTGAAGGCTGTCCGTGCCGTTCCGCAAATTGCAGAACGCGCACGGACACCATCCGTGTTTTGCGGACCGCAAAACACACCACGGTCGTGTGCATGAGGCCTAAGGCTGTGTATTTTCTATGCAGGGAAGGAATGGGTTAACAAGAGCTGACTGGTATACTGTCCTAGGGGATGCAGGTGCTTGCTGGTTACATTAGATGAGCTGCTGTCCAACCACATAATGTGAAGAGATCAGGGCTGCAGAGGGGTGAGTAAAGAAGTTAAAAAGAGTAAAAATAACACTGGATAGCAGAATTTTTTTTTTTAACAGTGTGCATGAATCCAGATACAGTATATATATCATTTTTTTATTTTAATTTGCAGATGGCCCAGATCAGGAAAAATGTGGAAGATGCAGCAGTCATTATAGGAATCTGTTGGATTATGGGGACACTCAATGATCACCACAAAAATGCTTTAAAGTTTAATGAGATGGATAAACCCGTTTAAATAACAGAAATATGGTCATATGATACTGATATGTGGTGGAGCCTATTGCGTAAAAATTTTTAAAAAATTTAGATTTTACAGTTTGTTGAGGAGTTTCCCTTGCAGGAAAGGTTGAGTATTCCTGAACCCCCTACTCATACAGCGCGTCTCTTCATCCTGTGCGGGGGACCCCCTCTATTATGCTCATTTTCTCAATGAAAGGGGCTGTTTGATGAGACAACACTTGAAACATATTTTATTTTTATAATAATTAGTGTTGAGGGAAGTGAACTTGGGATGCTTCGTTCGCTTTGTTCAAAACTTCGGAATAGTACTGCACGGAGATCCGTCTCCGTACGGTATTATAATGTATGGGCTCCGACGAGCTGACGTAAGTTATTCACAAAGTCGCGCGTGACTTCGTTGAATAACTTCGGTAGGTGATTTTTTTAAGTGGAAAACCAGTTTAAAACTTGAAACCGAACTCGGCTTCGGTCCGAAGGTTCTAGTAGGAACCGAAGCAGAGTTCGGTTTCAAGTTAGAAAGTTAAAAATCAACGACCGAAGTTATTCAATGAAGTCATGCTCGACTCACGAATAACTTTCCTTCGGCTCATTGGAGCCCATACTGTTGTATGCAAGATTGAATGCAAAATTGTATAAAACTATTTTATGTCGCCGTGTACTATCTATCCACAAATGCTTAAAGGGGTTGTTCAGCTTTTTTTTTATTTTCGTTTACTTTTTAAACTGTGACTTGCGGCCTGTTCTACCTGTTGGAAAAAAATCACACTCATCTGCTCCTCACTGAAAAAATAACATAATGTGGCAGTACCCTAATACATGCGACGGTCGTGTAAGGGTGAATTCGCATATCACGGACAAATCCGCTGCAATGGAAATTCTGTGGATTTTGCAAAGGATAAAATCTGCCGCAATTCTGCAGCAAATTTACATCCAAATCCATGGATTTTGCAGTAGATTTGTCAATGGCGTAAAATTGCAGTGCATGTGAACACACCCTGTGTCTGAGCACCCGCGATGCACTGCATTCTGAAATCAGAGGAAATCATAAGTTATTAAATCTTTTTGACATATTCTTATTTGTAGTAGATGTAGTTTTGCCTACGTGGAGGGATCTATGTCGGCACCTGCAAGGGCACCGGTTCATGGTAGAACTGCTGGCTCTTCAGAAGTCACCAGCTTGTCTTCTGCGCTATCAAAGGTCAGTAGTCAGTTCTTATTCCCCTTCTGCTGTATTCAGTCTGATCTGATTATACTTGTGTAGGATACAGCTGCGCGCTGTAAAATGGTTCCCCGGTTTGATCAAATCTCTACAGTTTAGCTGAGTAGACCAGCACATCTGTGACTAGCAGAGCTCTGCGTCGGAGGAGGTCTGACCAATGCAGACATCTCGAAGACGAAGCTGGTTCCAATGGAAGGGGAAGGGATCTACCGTAGTCTTCTGCATCCAAGTCTTTTAGACCTGCAAGTGGCGTATATACACATCATATAAAATGGCAGCCCACGGAAAATACATCACTTCCCCTGTGGAGATGCTGCAGGGGTCCTACATAGATTACAGCTGATTGCTGGGGGTCTGTTTTGTGGACCGCACTTTCCTCGATCCCAATTATAGACATTTCTATAACTTGCTGATCAGTCACACGCATGCGGACAGCCAGCGCACAGGTCACTTCTGTGGGCTGTCAGCATTTTTTGCTGCCCCCCCTAGAAATGAATGGGTCTACATGCGATCCGCAAAAAAGAATGCAGATTAGATGCGGACCCAAAATACGGTGGTGTAGCATTTTTTCACCAATGGAACTTTCAATAAATTAAAGGGGTTATGGGTATGCTAGGAACAGGGGTGCGCCTCGCCTTTCTGCTACCTGAGGCAAAAACTGAAATGAAAGCACTCATTGCCCATGGTCCTTCTGCTGCCCCCCTCTTGCCCCTACCTGGTGCTGCCTGAGGCGATCGGCCTCACCTGGCCTCATTGGTGGTGCACCCCTGGCTAGGAGGAGACTTCCACCTAGCAGGGATCCTGGTGACGTAAGCGGAACAAATGGGGGGTCTTTAGCGTTGCTCTAGCAGTCTTACAGGCTAGGGTAGCGCTAAAGACTGCCCATTAGTGCCAGTGACATCCTTTGGATCACTGCTAGGTGGAAGCCTCTGCCTAGCATACTGAGAAAAAGCCACGTACGTCACTGGCAGTAAACAAACAAACCTTGTCCTGCGCAATGCAAAAAAATGCTCCGATGCTCCACTCAGACATGGCAAATGAGTAAAGGGGAGCTTATGTCCGGGTTCAGCTCTGAACCTGGACAACCCCTTTAATTGTCCAAAGAATACAACTACTCTCAAATCAATGGTGAAATTTCCCCTCCCCACTCCTGGCATTGATTGTATGCTGCGGGCCGGTAGTAATAACCATTAGGAGAGATTTTCTCAGGAAAATTCACCGTATTTATTAAAGACGTTTTTTTATCCCTACCTACTAGTCATATGTAGTGTCTTTATACCACATACATCATTCTAGAGCTTTTTTTTCTGCTAATTTTTTGAACAAGCTCTATTTCACGTTAAAATATGTAATTTTTCCCCAGTTTATGCCTCGCTTGCCACTTTTATAAAATGTGACTGGGGTATGGATGGCCCAACATATTTAGGGTTACATACAAAACTATCGTAGGTTACACCTGGAATGTACATCAGCATCTTGCTGTCGTTGATTATGGTTTCTGGAACATGGACCCCACCCCCGAGATGTGCCAAACTTATTAAGAGGCTTAAACAAAAACTGCCGTGCATGCTATAAGAAATCCTTTCCACAGTGTCAAAGATCCAAAAGTTCAGTGCACGTGGCATAATGAGATACATATGGCTGGTATACATGTACACCAAACTGTTGGGTCAGATTTGAACCCAGAGGCCAAGCACTGCAAAGCAACAGTGCTAACCACTGAGCCACCAGCTAACCCTATATACCACTGTTTCTATACAATATGCTAGTTGTCACTGCATCTATATACAAATGTATATGCTCATGTACTGGATACTTCATGTATGTATACATGTCTATGTCTGTATACAAAAATGTTACAAAAAATGTTTATAAACCACAAAATACATTGCAAACCTAGCATTTTTACTAGCACAGAGCCACGAAGATACTTTTTAAGATCATGCTCCTTTCCAATATGGATGTTTTTATATATATATACACTATATATATGATATATCATTTTAGGCCATTAGGGATGAAGCTATAAACTGTTGATTGGGCTGTCAGTGGCTTCCTGTTTGTTTTTTTTGTTTTTTATTTGTTTATTTTGATTTCTATTTATTTATTTTACACTTTGTGCTCCATTTTACACAATGTTTTTATTGCAATTTTTTTCTATAACTGGAGGCTGACCGATTAGCCCTAGCTAGGGGAAGATTGCAGCCTCCTACCATGCACTGCAATGCTAATCTGGGTCTGCTGAAACCCAGAAGTTACCCAACCCCCAGCAATCATGTCATAGGGGCATTGAAGTAGTACACCTTCTCTGCCCTCTCTATGGGGGTCTGGCTGTTTCCGACAACCAGCCCCTCTATTCGTGTAGACTTAGCAAGAACGTTCAGAATTTTTTTTACTCCTGGTATTTTAAGTGGTTTGGTGATCTGCAAATGGTTGATTAAAGGGGTTGCCATGAAGAGCTGTAGAAGTGTAGCATTATATTCTAACCACCCAAATTCCTGACCATGGACATGCCGGTTCTGCCAGACTGACAGCCCTCTCAATTCTCAGTTCTGGCTTACAGAGGTGGATGCTCATTAGGAGATCCCCCTCTATCACCCCCATAAACCCTACTAGGGTATGCGTATTAGACAACCCTATTATAGCATCCCTATATGTCCGCTGTTACAGTCAGTGAGATGTATAGGATGAGAAGAGGCACCATAAGATGGGACATTTATACAAGTAGAAAGCAATCACAAAATCCCACGTTATTTGGTACCAAATAAAAGAAGCAATGAATTTACAGTAAATTACGTGATTGAACAGATGGAAATAAATGTGAAATCTCATGAATGGATGTTCAAATGCACAATGTACTAGTCCATGGCTCGGTTACTGCAATGCAAACGTACATCAAAATAATGTAATACAAGGACGTGGCAAATATGTGTCATGCAGGAATTATTACTGTGATACTGAAATATTTTCATTTGATACTTATGTGAGGCAAATGTAAAATGTCACTTATCCAAGGTCCTCTTATTCCACCAAACAATGACAACGTCATACGCGGGGTTTGCGGAAGTTCCATTAACTCTGTGGTTTTTCTCTATGAGGCGGATTGCATGAGTGCTTTCCATTCTGCTAGAATTGATAGAATTACAGCATAGTGACCAATTAGATGCTAAGCCCGAAGCCAGTGGACTGCAGATCCTACTCATTTATACATCTGTTTACCATTGCCAGGGGAGTCTAGCACTTTTAGGGTTTAGACAAGGCATCTGGTCTTCTATAGTGAGGATTAGCCCTCGTATTTCGGATGTGTGATCAGTTTAGTAATACCATAGGATGAGGGATGGTGACTTCTTTTAGAATCTATGCTGATTCATTTCTTAAAGGGATATTCCAATGTTAACATTTATGACGTATCCACAAGATATGCCATACATGTCCAAGAAATGGAGATCCCACCTCTGCCACCCGCATCTATCTGGAATATGCGCCTTGTCTAGCACCTGCTGTGAATGGAGAGATAGATGCACTCTGTGCTACTGTCTCTATTCACTTCTATTGAAGAGTCACTGTATCTTCACATAACATTTAATTTAACTAGAAAATTTCCAAATAACTTTATTTCAAAAATATGCCTGGATCCACCAAAAAACAAACAAACTGTAAAGTCATGGCCACTAAGGGTCTCAGTTCCACCAAATTTGCAGTCCACTGCCTTTTGTCAGGCAAGATGTGTCCTTGGTAACAGAGACACAGAAGACAGCAGAGAGGAAGTGGGGGGATGTCAAAGCTAGCTGAGATCCCGAGCCTGACAGAAGAACTGCTTCTACACTGCTTCTGAATTCACAGGAGCCTCCTGGCTTTCTGTAAGTGTGATCTCCCCCTCCTTATATGTTCTTTGAGCGCTGAAGCTGAAAACAAACATAGGTGGGAAGTAAGGGAAAGGATTTCACAGCAATACAGAGACATCCCCCCTCCTGCTTCTGAGTGAAATGCATCCAGCTGTGCCGCTTAAAAAGGGAATAATATGAAAGAGACATTAGGGAAATCCAAAATAAAACTATTCCTTCACAGTTATGATTGCTCAAAGAAGCATGGCCATTATGCAAACCTTTTTTTGAACACTTTAAGGTTCTCAAAACAGTGAAGTAAGGTCACTCGACAATTTTTTTAAGTCTCATAGATGTAAATGGAGAGATTCATTCATGCAAGGCTAACTCTCAATTCACAGAAGCTGCAAGAAAAATAAGTCCTGCATTATTTCCGTCTAAAAAAACGTATCTCAGACAGAAATGGCTCAAACGGATGACAACTGATGCAACAGGATCCGTTTTTTTTACAGGACCTTTTTTTTTCTTCTCTTTTTTTTCTGATGGATCAGAAGAATGGAAAGCTAAACAGTGATGTGAACTCACCCTAAGCCTGTAGATTCAGGGTAGGTAGGGCTTAAAGGATTATTCTCATCCCAACATACAGAATGTGACATAAATGACAACTGATGCAACAGGATCCGTTTTTTTTTTACTATATTGTTGTGATGGATCAGAAGAACGGAAAGATAAATGATGATGTGAGCCTTACCTGAATTCATACTGTACTCTTCAATATCTTTGACATCATGTAGGGTTGTGATTTGTAGATTTTGTACATAAAAGGAATGAAGCCTGAAACAGTTTCAGCATGTTAAAATGCATGGCTCTGATTTGAGAAAATGTCCTGAAGGTTTTCATTGCCCAGGGCCAGTTTCGACCAGAGGCTGCGCAAAGAACTGCAATTCAACCAACTTCAAGTGAATGTGGCCTGTGGGTTAAGGAGCTGTGCTACTATGCAGAATATACAGGACGAGTCGCTGTGCTTCATTACCACAGTCTTTCTAAGGAAACCTCCACTATTCAGTTGTACTATATCCTAATAATAACTTATGGTACAAAGACCCTTAAAGGCTCCATTAACACAGCTAGTCTGCAACAACCAACACATTCATGACCAGTTTGTTCATGAAGGGTTCATCATAACCTGAAGTAATTCTCAATTACAGAGATAACATTAACATTATCAACATTATAGTTATCATCAATGACTTCCCAGAGATGTAGAGCAATCAAAATGAAATATAGAAATGTTTACATTTATTGCGAGTTCTCAAGAATCTACTGTAAAGGCCTGTGCAATTATCCTGCAGATCTGTTCGAGCATTTTTTGTGATTTTCTTCTAAAAATAAGTTTTATCGTACACAAAATTGATCGCTCATTCATAAAGTCGTAAGTTGTTTGTGTATTGCAGCCCAAAAAATTCTGAAATATTCTAGTTTTTACACTCATCTTTCCTTGTGTTCTGCAGCTCACAATTCAGTTTTGCTGTGTAGACTGGGACAGATCATCAGAGTCATCTCAGATTACAGACAACAGTTTTATTATACTGCTGGAGTCCTAAATAAGGCAGGATAGCAACACTACACGCAATATACACAGATAATGGTCTGTAGGCCTTTACCAATGCTATGATTAAAGGGGCTTTCCGGGTTTTTAATATTGATGATCTATCCTCTGGTCATCTATCCTACGTCATCAACAACAGATTGGTGGATGTCCGACTCCCGGAATCTCTGCTGATCAGCTGTTTTAAGGAGGATGCGGCAATCTGGTGACGCCATAGCCTCCTCACAGCTTACCAAGCACAGCGCTGTCCATTGTATAGTGGCTGTGCTTGGTATTGTAGCGCCTAGGACCTCCACCAATCAGATATTGATGACCTATCCTGAAGATAGGCCATCAATATCAAAAACTCAGACAACCAATTTAAGAATGAGGCCTCCATTAAAAACATGTGTCCCTGTTAGATTTTAAGGACTTTTTTTTGCTTATACAAGTATGATTTTTATCTCGATCGCAACATGTTGGTTCACGAGGCATTAGATCAGAGTGAGCTCCGTGTACAACAGACCCTGGGAAACACTGACGGTTAGCTGAGTGTTTTTTTCCTTTTTTTTTTATTACTATTTTGATAAGCCCCTTCCGCTCCCTGGTCTCTTGTGGAGGGGGTCGCACTCCATCTTTTCCTTGACACAATACTGGTCTATTGATACTTTCCCGTCCATTAAATCCTATTCATTGCAGCTGCCATAAAGCTTACACGCCAGACTGCACGGTCTATACAGATAATATGGGAAGGACGTAGACACATCCAATATGGCAGCCCCCTTTGACTTTTTACAAATAAAAAAAAAATTGATTCAACATTTAAAAATAACAATACACAAAAGATTTATTTTTGACGTATTTCCATCTAATTAATAAAACAAAAAATGAACTATACAAAGCAATCCCTTTATATCATTCATAAGGGACTTGTGGGTTCTCCTTCATATTCCAGTCTTATTAGGCCAATTTATGCATCCATAAAAATTTTTGCATTTTCTTCCCATCACTGTTTGATTATATCTGCAATGTTAGGAGACGTTAATTACAGTCATTTAGCATACTAACAATTATATATTTAAAACTTTAACTAATTGCCACTTCCAGTAAGAATATCCAGCCGCCCCCCCCCCCCCCCCACCGTTGATACGGCTCTAGCCTCCTTTCCTCAAACCAACCAAGTGTCAGTGATCAGATTACGTTGTGGATAAATATATAGTGATTAAATAACTCTAGACATTTCTTATTACACAGTATGGTGTCCTTCACTCCATGGTTTTACAAGAAGGGTGGGGGCGGTGAGGGTGGGGGGGGGGCACATTGCCATAGTAACATCAGCAAATACCGTCTGATGTTACTATGGTAATTCCTCCATCCTGCCAGATTCGGTTTGCACAAATGATCCTAACTTGTAATGAGATTTTTCTTCTTATATCCATAATAATCTTTTCTACGTTTTTTTTTTATCTGAAAAAATAGGTCACTTATTTATCTTGTCTTCTATTAAAGGGGCTTTTTGGAATTATTATCATTGAATCAGAGAACTGAAAATGTAGAATAATTGGTCCTAAATGTACTTTATCCTTAGAAGCCCCTTATATGCTTGAGATTTTTCGAAAGTTGGCAAGAATACGTAGAAAATATGTTCTATTCGTTGTTGGACTGGGGTTTTGGGGCTTCAGGCCAACAATAATTATGAGACAGCCTTCCCTATCTATACAGAACATATTTTCATTGAGATGTATTGTGTTATTTGTGAGAAAATCCTAATGGGGACTCACTGGTTCCAGAGTCACATTTCAATGGGGTTGTGTTCTGCTGGACCATTGGGGACATTTTTGTGTCAGTTCTTGGACCTACAGGAAGAACCTGCGTGAACTCTTCTGCCTCTGTCATGAGGTGGCCCTTAAAATTCTGCCTCTGTCATGAGGTGGCCCTTAAAATTCTGCAATAGACATAACATACAGCTGTGTCCTCCATTAAATTTTTCCTTAAAGGGATCTCCATAAATGATTTAAGATGGCCTCTAGCAACCTGTCCTACAATGTGACCAGGACTGGTTGCCTCCGATTACAGAGCTGCCTAGCGGGATGACTTGGCAAGGCCTCAATACAGTACATTCTGGCATGTGAGCGTTTCCGTCAGGCTGCTCAGCCATGATGGCATATCGTAGGCAGGATCCATGATTACCATCTATTGTAGAGCAGTGTAGTGTGTAGTCCAAGTGGTGGCAACCAGTCCTTCTCACATAATAGGGAAGGTTACTGAGAGATCCTTTCCCCTCTCCTGACATGTCTGTTGTAAGTACTACTTGCATTCCCCTTGTAACTCCCATAGTGGTAAACGGAGGTTGGCAGCGCATGCACAGCTTTTTTTCTCTTCACTTCAGGGGATCCTGTTCTAGAAATATGAGCAGGTCCAAGAGTTTGGACCCACACCTATCTGACATTGATGGCATAGCCTAATGATACGCCATCAATGTCTGATATGGAAATATCCCTTTAAGCCTTCCTAGGGGTAAATCCTCCATCCTGGTAGCTTCACTGCTAGCATCGACATTATTGTCTATAGTGCACAAATACTAGTTATATTAAAGGTTTGTACAGGAGTTTATTATTATTCCTGAAACAGCGCCACACTTGCCAATTGACCGTTTCCGGTATTACAGCATTCACTTAACGGTATGACTGAGATGCGATACTACACAGCCCATAGACAAAAGATTTTCTTTTTATAATCATGGACTCCTCATTTATCTTTTCTGGAATCCCCATAAATCAGAGCAATATCTGACTGTTATGGCGTCAGTTTTTTTAGTGCTCAGCCCTAGACCATTAGTCAATTATTTTATGATAGGCATAAAAAGCATGCAACAAACAAGCAGCAAAAAAGACAAAATATTAAATCTCAATCTGTCCCTAAAGATGATCTAGTCGGGTTCATTTAGAAAGGATATATCAAATATCAATGAACCGAGTGTAGTACATGGCAGATCTGAGACTCCTGCGAGGTCAGTCGGTGGAGTAAGCACAATGAGGACAGCGACAGCTCCTATGACCAGCTTATACTGACATGATGAACCTGGTTCTTCACTAATTATAAACTTGACCTTTAGATTTGCTGTAACCTCTTCTGCATTCAAATGTTGTACTGCCCTTAATCATCTTATCTGAGACCCCTGACTCAAGGGCGTTCCAATTGTAGACCACCTTGACCTTTGCTGACTTCTACCTTTCTTTTGTCTATATATGAACTATATCAATGTGTGTTAATTATCATTTTCTTCCTAATATGACCAGCATGGGAGTCAAAGTTCAGACAGTGATCAATTTCCAACCAAGCAAAGCCCGAGACCTATACTTCTTATTAAAGCGGTTGTCTCACTTCAGCAAATAACATTTTTCATGCAAACAATATATTGTTCTTATCCATGTTGCCTCCTTTGCTGGGTGCATTAAATTTTCCATCACATTACACATTGCTCATTTGCATGGTTACGACCACCCTCCAATCCAGCAGCGGTGGCCGTGCTTGCCCATTATAGAAAAAAGCACTAGCCTATGTGTGCTCCCACCAGAGTGGCCTGCGCTTTCTCCTATAGTGTGCAAGCACGACCACTGCTGCTGGATTACAGGGTGGTCGTAACCATGGAAACGTATAAAAGTATAATGTGATGGAAAAATGAATGAAGCCAGCAAAGGAAGCAATATGGACAATCACAATACATTAGTTAGTGCCTGGTATTAACTTTTTCTACATGATAAAGGCCATTTGCTGACGTGAAACAACCCCTTTAAGTGCCCAACTTAATGGATATCATGCCTTAGCTCCGCTTCAGGAGCTTAAGGGGAATCTGTCATCTCCAAAACAGCCCCCAAACTAAAGTGATGTATAGTATATGTGACGCCGAGTCTGGTAATGTAATTTTTATCTTCATACTCATTCTCCGACACTATGCTGCCATGAACCAGCATTAAAAGCCATTGAGAGGACTCCTGATCTCACGTACACAATGGGGAGGACTCACAGAGGAGTCCTCTCAATGCAATTTACTGCTGGTTTATGGGAGCAGAGCGTCAGAATGTGAGTATGAAGATAAAAATTACATCACCGGACTCAGCGTCACATATACTATATATCGCTTACTCTAGTTTGGGGGGAGTTTTGGAGATGACGCATTCCCTTTAAATTGGTTTTCCAGGTAATACTCTTTTTAAGAAACAAAACGGGTCGGAATAGATTAGAAATAGCAAACAATCATGACCCACCATCCATAACTCTTCCAATGCTGCTTTGATTCCTGCTGCTTTCCACTTTTTGGTCCTGAGCTCAACAGACAGGAAGCGGCAGGCAATGCCCGCTTAGCCAATAAATGACCACGGCAGTGACCCACCACAGCCAGTGATTGGTGGAGCGGACAGTCAAAGCTGGTTCCTGTGTATTGAGCCCAGGGCCAGGAAGTAGAGAGCAGGGGAGACTGGAGTAGCTTCGGAATTGTAGTGGTGGGGGATCGGTGACTAAAGTGTGTTTGTTATTTTTTAACCCATCTTGCCCATTTTTTTGAAAACCCTTGAAAAAATAGAATGGCAGAACGCATGCTTGACCTCCTCTCCATTCATATTGGGGGTGGGGGGTGGAGGGGGGACACAGAACACCCTTTTTTAATGCTCTGTGGAGGTTTCAGCCATTGAACCCCCAGAGATCAGACCTATATCCCCTATCCTGTGCATAGGGTATACATTCAAATCTTGGCACCACCGCTTTAAAGTGGTTTCAAAGGAATACTTTGAAAAATAGGGGGGTAGAATGGGTTAAAATTAACAAGCCATCATTATTCACCTGACCTTACCGATCCCTCACTGCTGCTATTTCGATGCTGTTAAATTTTAATCTCACCACTTAAATTTAAATTACGGTTACTTGTGCCAGGCTGAGGAAAACAGTAGAAACTCCCTCCAGATTTCCTACCAAGAGTCATAGCTTCATCTAGGTCAAAGATTCAGTTTGCCAGAATGGCTTTTTGGCATCTCTATCCCCCTGGAACCTGGAGTATACACTTCTACCAGCCTCTCGGCCTTTAGCAAAGCCCCTGCTGATATCTGACAGATTAAATATCCATCCACAATAGGAAAAGCCTGAATTTGTTATTTTATTAAAAAGTGTAAAGGCCTTGGTAGAGTTTTTCCATCAGGACCTATATCTAACCCTTTACTAGTTGCAACTGCAACGGGCTAGGCTAAGAAATGGAACTGAAGACTTAAAGAGCAGCTATGTACTGGTTGAAAGCCTACTAAAGATTTTTCACGAGGACCTAACCCTATTCTTATGCCTAAAGCTAACACCCAACCCTAACCCTCAATTCACTCCTTGCCACTACAACAAACTAGTCTAAGAAGTAAAATTTAAAAGCTATGTGCACCTTCAGGGGAATTTTTTTTATGACTGCATTTTACTTATTTTGGGCTAAATATCATTTTTAAATTGGTCTTTATTAAAAATGTTCAACTGTTTCTGAGATACAGGGGTTAAAAATCAGTCTCTTTGCAAGCTGTTACTTTCTGTTTTCTTTAAATCCTGCCATCTGACAACTCATGTGTAGCTATTATATCTGATCTCCTGACTCATAAGCACTTATTTAAGCCATATTCTTATAAGTTTGATACAAATTGAGCTATAATGAGTGTTTATGAGGTCAGAGATAAGGCTTCACATGAGCCGTCAGATGACAGGAAAACAGAAAGTGACAGCTTGCAGATATGGGAAGAAAGGAATGCAAATGAGCTCTTAAAAAGCTCCGATGCCACCAGATGTAAGGCAGCTATGCTATAAGTCAATGTTTGACTCTTTAAATAGGCCTTGAGACAGGGGTGCACCTAGCCTTTCTGCTGCCTAAGGCAAAAACTGACACAGCGCCCCAACTCCCCAATGCCAATTTCTTAACCTAACTCCTTCCCTCCAGCCCTACTGTTAAAGACATACTTGGAAAACATTACATACAGAGCTACAAAACATACAGGTTTAAGCCTCATTCACACGTCAGTGTTTCACGGACGTGTGCTGTACGTGTTTTCCACGGACGGCACACGTCCCCATTTATTTTAATGTGTGTATTCACACATCAGTGTTTTAGCACGGTTCGTGGGTCAGTGTTTTTAGCACGTATGCATGCTCTAGTTTGTCTATGTTCACGGATCCATCACGTCCATTATAGTCTATGGGTCCGTGAAAACCACGGATCATTAAGAAGAGATGCTTTGAAAATTATTTTTCAGCTGTTCAGTGTCCGTGAAATACGGATGCAACATGGACAGCAAAAAACGAACACACGGACAGCTTCACGGATGCATCACTGACCACCTGCTCATGGATTTGAGCACGGACGTGTGAATAAGACTTAATACAGCGCCAAATACTGTGCTCACTGTGCTTCCCAATAATATACTGCAGAAACAGACAATCCCCCTTCTGCTACCCCCCTCTTGCCCCTACCTGGTGATGCCTGAGGCAATCGCCTCACCTCGCCTCATTGGTGGTGCACCCCTGCCTTGAGACATGACTTGGATAATAAATAAGCCAGCACCTCATCTGCAGACAGCTGTTTGGGGGTGATTGCCCCTCATCTGCGCAGAGCAGAGAGTACTGGCTTTACTGGGTGAGAGGCAAAAAGGCAGATTATTAACCCCTGTAGCTCAAAAATAGCTGAACATTTTTAATAACAATCAACTGAAAAAAATATTTTTTGCCTAAAAAAAATGTAAAATGCAATCATAACAAAAAGTGGCCCGGAGATGTCCGTGGCCTTTAAGACTTCTCCTACTTGCTGAGTACTGACTGTGCATTACAGAAGCATTTCATTACAAAAGGTTGACCAATGTACGAGACAGATGTAGTAACTGGGAGATATGAAATGTGTGCCGTACGATGAGTCAGCCTTGTTCTAGTGAAGTTCTTCTTCTCAATAGGATTAATTGGGGTCTAGTTACCAGGAAGGTTTCCTCACAAACTGTCCTCATCATATGTCAATTGTCCTGATTTTTGTTTCCTGCTAAATTGTTACGCTCCGTAATTCTTTTAGCTGAGATTTCGATCGCGTCAGGAAGCATTGCAAAGTTCTTAAGATCTGCTCGCTCCAGCTGCGCCGTTAATTTAATTCTCAAGTCATTAGAAAGTTACATGAAAAAAATGGGGAATTTCAAAACACAAAAACTCATTTGTAAAATGTACAGTTGTACGGAGGTAGGTAGAGTATGCAGAAATCAAGAGATTGCATTGGACAGGAATACACTCATCTGATTGATCATTATTGAGGGTCCTGCCACACGTTCAGGTTTTTGATGCAGATTTTAAAGCCAAAACCGAGATTGGATAAAAAAAAAAGTGAAATAGTATCTGTCCTGAAAATGGTTCTCCTGTTTCATACTGGCAATTTTTTATCTGCCAAAAGTACCCCCAAAAATAGCATTATTTTTTTTGCCCCATATAATAAATAAAAGGAGAATAAAAGGAGCGTCAGTACACATGCTCCAAGCGCCGCTCCATTCATATGGGTGCATGAGACCTCCATTCTCATGATGAATGGGGATGGGGACCCAAACCGATCAGATGCTTGTCACCGATTCCTGAGGATAAGGTGGTGTCTTGACTCAGTGCTTTCTACTGTCCATTAAATTGCATGGAAGGAACTTTGCTAATGATTTCCATCCATGGTTCACAATTACCAATAGATGGGAGCCCAGGAGGTTCTGGATGAGTATCACTTCATCTCTCGTCAAAGATAGGGGCTTATATGCTGTTCCTTGTGTTGTCTGTGTCTGCCATGGGCATATGTACCACCTGGATTTTGAAAAAAATTGCTTTAGTTTCTCATCAACAAATTGTTTAGAGGAATAAATAGGGGAGTGGGCAGAAGGTAAAATATACCAAATGTATCCTATATATCTGTTAACTGGACCACATCAATACATACTCAGTATATACTCAAAATGTGTCAAAAACACAGCATAAAACTGATGCCATGAGGAAGGATGCAGCTTAGTGGCCGAAACACGTCAGCATACTTATGTCTTGGCCAGGGGCGTAGCTAAAGGCTCATGGGCCCTGGGGCAAGCGTTCAGCTTGGGTCCCCCTTCTCTCAGTACTTTATGGTCAGAGGCAGGGAAGCACATAGCCTTCGGGCAAAAACTCAAAGGGCACCTCACCCCATGCCAAATTCTAACCCCCTTCTCTCCAGCCAGAGGTGTAACTTGAGCAGCATGCACTTTCTATAATACTAGTGTCTTCTTAAGCCCCCTCAGGCTCCTGGGCCCGGTAGTGACTGCTACCTCTGCACCCCCTATACTTACACCCCTGGTCTGTGGATCTCGGATTTTAATTCCTTAAAATGTGGATTGCTTATAACGGTGGCATGGCTATCTTTTCTGACTCCACCATATGCCCATTCAAAAGTCAGGGATACTTGCTACCACATCTTCCACCTATTTCCTTGAAATGCGCCGTGCACACCAATGGATCTGGTCTTAGTGAAAGGGAATGCAATTTTTTATTTTTTTATTTTTGTGAATGGAATTGAATCACTGGGTGGAGCCTACAAATCACCGCTAATGAGCAAGTGGTAGATATCAGAGCGCAATCGGAAATCCTCTTCTGTCTAACAGGCGAACAGATGTGCAGAGGGGGGAACATACAAATTCTCTTTAAGCTATGCTGATTTTAAGCAATAAAGGGACATGAAATAGGAGACAGCTGCAAGTCAGTCGGTAACATGAGACAAGAGGAAGGAGGAATCTGGGGAGGACAGATAGCATTGTGTGTCATCAGCATATAAACCATGCTGAAGCCCAAAGGAATTAACCAGCTGACCGAAGCCATGTGCATAGAGGGAGAAGAGAAGGATAGAGTTCAAGGACACAGGTTTGCAGCAAGCAGAAGAGGCAGAGCATGTGACGAGGAACCAAATCAGAGAAATAGTAATTAATAATAATTAAAGGGGTTGTCCGGGTTCAGATCCGAACCCGGACACAACCCGATCTGCACTTATTCACCATGAATGAGTTCGGAGCATCGGAGCTCTTCACCCTCGGATGTTCCCTCTTGCCCTGCGTTGAATCGGAATTTTCTTGAGATCCGGGCTCTCCATGGGTAAGCTAGGCGGAGACTTCCACCTGGCAGTGATCCCTATGACATCACCAGCTCTAATGGTCTTTAGCGCTGCCCTAGCCTGTTTTTACAGTCTAAAGACCGCCCATCAGAGCCGGTGATGTCATAGGGATCACTGCTAGGTGGAAGCCTCCGCCTAGTAGTGTCCAAATGTAAACAAACAGACCCGATGCAGCGCAAGTAAGGGAGGGCATCGGAGCATAAAAAGATACGGTTAAACCTGTTTAATTGACTTAATCAGAAGTCATTTTCACATGGTGTGGCCATTTTTGTAGGGTCCTATAGGCCAGTGTTTCCCAACCAGTGTGCCTCCAGCTGTTGCAAAACTACAACTCCCAGCATGCCCGGACAGCCTTTGCATGCTGGGAGTTGTAGTTTTGCAACAGCTGGAGGCACACTGGTTGGGAAACACTGCTATAGGCTACAAATGAAACATGACTGCCTTCATTTTTTCCATTGCTTTATACACTGCTCGCTTCCAGGGATTAAGGCCACCGCTGCAGAGAAGAGCTGGCCAGGATGGGAGCTGCTGCGCATGCGTGCCTATGCACGCTTCTACAGTCCCTGCCACCAGACAGCACAGCGCTTCTTTCTCTAGTGTGCAAGCACGGCCACCACTGCTGGATTGCAGGGTGGACGTAACCCCCCTTGAAACGAGCAGCGTATAATGTGATGGAAAGAGGAATCAAGCCAGCAAAGGAGGCAATATGGACAATCACAATACATTACTAAGTGCCTTGTATTAACTTTCTCTACATGATAAATGCCATTTACTGATGTGAGACACCCCCTTTAAGGTATTAACGTGACTGAAAATGTCTGCACCCAAAAATCTTTCCATCTCTGCACATTTCAGGTGCCTTGGGAGTGGTGAGTATAGAGCTCCCAATCCTAGCACTGGTATTACTCACCGCTCTCTGGTTTTCTTCTCTGGGCGCCTGCTCTGCACTAAGTCCAGGCAGGGCACCTCTTCGGGATGAGACCTAGTGCGTGTAGGAGCGCACTATGACCAGACACTGGATGTCAGTGTAGCATGTACCTACACACAGTGCTGCACGAAGAGTGGAGGAGCCCATAGGAGGAGAAGAGAAGTGAGTATATATTTTTTTGGTTCGCAGTAAGTAAACCAGGGGGGGCTCCTTTCATAAATTTGCTGTGGGGCCCAGTCAGTTCTAGTTACACCACTGGGCTGATACTATACCCCCTGAGGTTTTTCGTCATAGATTCTATATGATTTTTTTTTTTAAATGAGGCATGCTCCATTACATATTGTATTCCAGAGGCATTCTTGTCTGAAGCACTGCTGCCAGGAGGCATCATAGGTTGGCACAAAGAGTGCCCATGGGTCCATTAAAAGATGTACAGGGTCAATGCACAAAGATGAGCCCTTACACTGAATTTAGACCCATGACCACCCCGTGTGCCCCTATACAGTACCATGACTATACCCTAGCCTGGCCTAGGACCTCACTTCACCGCAGCAATGTATCTGTCAGTTATTCATATGTAAAAATAAAATGTATTACAATAGATTTTACCAAGCGTTTCTACAAATGTAGTCATATTCAGTGCTGCTCTGAGACTATTAAATGCTGCCTTCCATCCTTAATTAGGCTGGAAAATTTAATACATCTGTGGTTTGGGAGTCCTTGTCAGCCCACTAGATTGAATCACATGGATGCTAGTATCCTCTAGCCATCAAACAATTGATTTTTGCAGGATTCTGCTCAGATTTTGCTTCAGGGACAAGAGATATGTTCATTCATTTGTCAGTCACTTTGCCTATGCTTCACTGGAAGGAAGGCTTTGGATTCTAATTTTTATTTCAGGACATTTGCAAAAAAAAAAAAAAGACATTATATACAAATATATTATAATAAACGCCGGGTATATTCTTTATATCAGGTGACAGATTTCAGCTTCTATTGAATGTGCGTTGCAGCTTCGAAGCCACTTAGAGGAGCATATGGGATGGACTTAAATTGCACAGTTCTGTTTGCATACAAAACTTTGGTGAGCAATCATTTATTGCAAATACAGATGGCACGCGTCAGTACGGGGAAAATGTGCCGTTAAAATGACTGAAACAAGTAAATGCAACAAACTAGTAAACTTATTAATCATAAAAAAAAAAACAAGACAAACATACAGAGTCTGTTATGCAACTGTGTAGGTATCCATAGTCTTCATCTACCTCCTGACATCATATAGCTCAGGCCTCACTAATGCATTCACATGAGTGAATAGGTCACTGCTTCCAGCAAGGTCAGCACACTCCTCTCCTGCTGTTATCACTCCTATAGTCAGGTTGTTTGCACGTTATTCTGTCCCTATCTACTTCATAGCATGTCCTATGTTATACAGCCCTGTCTTTACTAATATTATTGCGTGATTGGACTGGTCACTGCCTCCATGAGATAAGCACACTATTCTCCTCCTGCTGTCATCATGCCCATTATCTGATTAGCTACAGGATTGTCTATGATCTCCTACTTTACAACACCGCCTCTGTCACGCACAGTCCTTACTAGCATGATCCTATAACTTGATAGGTCACTTCCTCTCACAAGATCAACACACTTCTCCCCTGCTGCTGTTAGTATTTCTATGATCTGGGTAGCTATGGGTAGTTCTACTTTATACACCTATTACAGCAAGTCATGTTCTCACTAATATGACGCTGAAACTGAAATAGGTCACTGCCTCTCACAAGACGAGCACAATCTTCCCCTGCTGCTGTCATCATTCCTATGATCTGTTTAGCTATGGGTGTTCCTACTTTATTCACCTGTCACACCGAGCCATATTCTCACTAACATGACCCTAGTCCCAAACTTGGTCACTTCCTCCCACAAGACCAGCACACTCCCGCCCTGCCATTGTCATCATTTCTATGATCTGGCTAGTTATGGATACATTTACTTTAAGCATCTGTCACACCAAGTCATGTTCTCACTAATATGACACTGAAACTGAAATAGGTCACTGACACTGGAACTGAAATAGGTCACTGCCTCTCACAAGACCAGTACACTACTCCCCTGCTGCCGTGATTATGTCAATGGTCATCATTCATTGTTTGAAGTATTTCATGTTCATTTGCTCATTATCTACATAGTTACATAATAACATAGTCTATAAGGCCTCATGCACGCGACCGTTCAGTTTTTTGCGGTCCGCAAAACATGGAAGCTGACCGTGTGCCTTCCGCAATTTGCGGAACAGAACAGGCGGCTCATTGTAGAAATGCCTATTCTAGTACGGAAAACGGACAAGAATAGGACATCCTATATTTTTTTTCCGGGGCCACGGAACGGAGCAACGGATACGGACAGCACACACACGGCATCTTTTGCGGCCCCATTGAAGTGAATGGGTCTGCACCCGAGCCACAAAAACTGCGTCTTGGATGCGGACCAGAACAACGTTCGTGTGCATGAGGCCTAAGGCTGCAAAAGGACATCTGTCCGTCCTGTTTATCCTGTTATACATCATTCATATGTATTTAGCCCATCATTTTTATTTTTATTTTTTTTACCAAATATGAGCATCATGTACACCATCCTGCCACCCATATTTTCCTCTAAAAAGATATCATAATAAAGTAAACTTTTGCCTCTCTTCTCCCAGGCAGACGAGATGCTGCACCACAACATGACCACCGAGTGGGAGCCTGGCTTTATAATAGCTCATCATCTAGGCTTAGTTCACACGCTGAGGATTTGTTTCAGATTTCTGTGCAGAATCCACTCTGAAATCTGCATCAGATCTGAGCTCATTCCACCTCTCATGGAAATGATTGGGCCTTCCGGCGTCCTATTCACATGTTGCAGAAAAAATCTGCAAATCCATGCAAATGATGAGGATGTTCATGTCTCCCATGGACTCCACACAGATCTGCCCCTTTGAATGAAGACACAGATAATTCTCATACAGATCCGCGGAACAGCTGCAGCCAAAATCGAGCATCAGCCATGGATTTCCACCATGGTAAAAATACAAACGTAGAATTTGCCAATGAGCCGCAGGGCTGGACAATAAATGCTGCAAAGTTTTGGGGCATCTGATACTGTAAGATTCTGTTCATATTCGGCTTTCAGTTACAACAAAACAGGCCATTTTTACCAACGGGGGTCTGACCCTGCACCCCTGCCGATCAGCTCTTCTCAAGAACTACACAGCTCCGTCTATTGAGTAGTGGTGGAAGAAGCGGGTTACCATTCACTTCAATGGGAGCATCCACTACACAATAGACGGAGATGTGAAGCTGGGGCTATACCGAAACAGCTGGGGATGCGGGGTATCGGACCCCCACCGATTATACTATATATTCATTTATTCTATAGTAAAGAAGTATTTACCTGATTGAAACATGATAATGTACTGTACATACAATATAAAATCACCTATCGGACCACAGTAGGAAAAAGAGCAATTACTGGAATGACCTTACCAAGGTTGTGATGTAAATTCAATCACAGCCCAGACAGCAATGGCAGCACTCCATGCCTCCAACAAGCCGCACCCTAGGTTGCCCAATTCTTCTCTTCAATTGCGGTACAGCGGAGCACCCGCCAAGGAGAAGGCTATCCCAAGCTGCATCCTATGGACTAATATGACCCAATCGTCTCCCAGGGAAGTAATAGTTTCCAAAATTGCACACAAAGAAACTGCAGGGATACTGCCTTCCATTCGTAGGAAAAAGATACAGCGGCAGGGGAGTAGCTATAGGGGGTGCAGAGGTAGCAGTCGCTACCAGGCACAGGAGCCCGAGGGGGTCCAAAGACCCTTGTGCCACATAAGAAGACATAGGTATTATGGCAAGTTCATGATGGTCAAGTTACACCTCTGGCTGGAGGGAAGGGGTTAGGTCAAGAATTTGGCATAGGGAGGGGGCGTTTCAATTTTTTTGTGCTCCCCTGCCCCTGACCACAAATCACCGAGGCCCATGAGCCTGCAGTATGCAGGGATGTAAAAAGGACCCATGGGGCCCCATAGCAAAATTTGGGATGTGGTCCCACTCCACTATGACCACCTTCAAGAAAAGTTAAGAGCATGAGAAGTTTATGATTATGTTGGTTTCCCTAATGCCCAGGGATCATGCACACAGTGATGTCAACAGTACAGCATTAAAGCTCACAGCGATGTCACAGTAGTATGATAAAACACATGGTGATATACAGAAAAGAAATAATGCAAAAAGAAGTGCACTTTTCCATTGTCCATATACATCACTAAATGCACAAAAGTTATTGTGCCCCGTGGCAGAGGCTACGCCTGCTACCCCGGCAAGTGTGACTGCACAAAAGTGCCGCAGCAATGTTACTTTGGGCTAACGTCTTTAGATGGTTCTTAAACATTTTTACCAGTTGCGTAGGTCGATTTGGAGGAATTGTTATTTAAGCAATTTTCATGGCAATAGTTGCTTGTTTTCCACTAATAAGACCCCATTGTCTGGATTTCAGCAGCATCATAACATGTTGTTGTCCTGTGGTAATGATGGACCGCGCTGTCTGCACATTATACAGCTCTGCTGTGTCTATATTTAGCTAATTCCAGAATTACTACAACTATCTCGTCCTTCCTGTAACCCAGCCATCTAATGGCCGAAGAGTCCCCTAACACTGCTGATTACTGCAGACACAAGGAACAAACAACCGCCAGGGCAGGGACCTGCACCAGCTGAGGCGGTATAGGTACCAGTCCAGAATACTGCTGCAGTATCTGTCAGCCCTGCTGGCCAGAACATTTCAGCACCATGGACAGCACATAACCTTCAGCTCCTTCACCCTGAGAACTACATTGTATTAACCTTAAAGAGGTTTTCTGGGGCTTAGATTTATGATGCCCTATCATCAGGATAGGTTGTCAATATCACCGTGGTGGGGGTCCGACACCCCATAACCCCACCCGTCACCTGGTTTTGCCAGCTGCCAGCACCCGAAACTACAAACTACACAGTAAACAGACGGCTCCATCCCCTTTGCAGTTTACGGTGTACTGTGGCTCAGCGCCCATGAAGTGGAACTGTAGTACCCTGCATTGCCACTACACGGTGGACGGAACGTGGCACTTCCATTTCTGGCAAATGTTTAGTTTCTAGCACCAGTGGTTGCCCAACAGCTGGTGGGACTGTGGGGTGTCAGACCCCTGATATTGATGAATGATGACCTATCCTGAGGATCATCAATACGTAAGACCTAGAAAACTCCTTTAACAGTGGATGGCCGGGAGCACCACTGTGCGGGAGCTGCAGCACTTACAAAGGTATTCCAGTTGTAATGATTATATTTAGAGAATAGGCAGTTAAACAATTTTTGATATACAAAGTTTAGTCTTGTAAAATGCATCCAAAGGAGATCTGAATAGGACTGAAGACAGCATCAGTCATGTGACCCCCCCCCCCCCCCCCCCACGGCATTCAGTTACCTGTCCAGGTGAACGGCAGCTTATTAAGATGCAGCACATACACACAGTACACAGTATCTACAGTTTTACTTTTTACTGCCTGCAGCAGCATCATGTCTTTCAGTGTCAGTGTAGAAGCACATCTTTTTCCCTGTCTCCCCTTTATGTGTTGTGTTTGTATTTTTCTGTACGATTAACCTTATGGCTCATGCACACAAACGTATTTTCTTTCCATTTTTGGGGGGACTATATGTGGAACCATTCATTTCGATGGGTCTGCAAAAAAAATGGAAGTTACTGTGTGCATTCCGTTTCCGTATGTCCGCATGTCCGTTCTGCAAAAAACATAGAACATGTCCTATTATTGTCCACATTACGGACAAGGATTGGACTGTTCTATTAGGGGCCAGCTGTTCCGTTCTGCAAAATACGGAATGCACACCGATGTCATCCATATTTTTTGCGGACCGCAAAATACATATGGTCGTGTGCATGAGCCCTCATTAACAGCATGATAACATCACCTAGAGACAGGTAGCCATCTTGCAAATCACCTAGAAACTGGAAGGTGTGTAAACACACATACAGTAAAGTATCTGTAATGGCTACAATGTAGTTATCCCATGGAAGTGTCCACATATTTTTCGTCTAACACTGCTGCTTACTAAATGTCAGTGAGGTGCCATGTTTCAGTTAGGCCACAGATACACTACACAGGACAGACTGATTAATGGGCTATACCATTCTACTGTGCAGATAGGGGTCAACAACTTGATATGAGAAAGGAATATAAGCTACATTTTAAATACTGTACAGTATGTTAATTTCAAAATTTTACAATTTCCTATTATATAAACAAATACATTGAAATAAATAAAAAACAAAACACCCCTTCAACTTGTACTATGGCTCTTTAATTCTGAAAACCAGTGGGGTCCTGTCAGACAGGCCTCCAGTGATCAGCAAGTGACTGTATATCCTACCAATATGCCATCACTTATGGTGGTAGAACCAGTCTAACAGACTCGTCAGCCATTTCTCACTAGATGTGCCAAAAGGTTGGTGGGATCTAAACATGGGGACCCCCACTGACCCAGACACTGGGGAGCCATGCCCATATCTCCCATGGACTATAATGGACAGCGACCACCAAGGCACAGCCACTTCTCTGTGGGAATAGGGACCAACCAGCGCTGTTTTGAGGACCAGTGATGCTCCCAGTAGTCAGATCCCAATCAATCAGGAACTTTTATGGGGAAGGCAGTGGGCATAAGCTATAAAGGTCATTAGCTGGAAAATTCCTTTATTTCACAGTACACAAGACAGCATTACTATCAATGCTACATGATAGATGAGGGGTTGCTATATTTTTGCACAAGCCCCAAAAACACCAAGTTACTCCTCTAATCATTGTATAATATTCAGAAAAATCTCTCTATTCACATACAACGGCCACGGGAAGGATCCGCACGTCTCGGCCATTCACAAGACACTGTCCAGTACTTAATTTGTTATTGATTTTAGTACTAAACACATCCAATCAATGGCTTCATAAAGAATCCCTACCCAGGGGACGTATAATATTAGCACAAATGAATATGCTCGTCTCCGATCGCTTTTCAGAATGAAATCCATTGTAAATTATTCATGCGCAATATAGCGTCTGTCAAAGCTAAGAAAAAACTACGCGTTTCGGTGAGGGCATGAATCAGCGGGGCAGGCGACGCTCTCCAGGATGGAGGTGAGCACACGGATATCAATATTTGATCTATAATTGTAAATGGTCTGAGATGTACAAGATTGTGTTTGAGCACAGGAGGCAGATGAACCATTGTCCTGGGCGATGCAGTCACATTTAAAGGAGCAGGTGAACACAAATCTCATAGCACCAGCCTCTACTTCAGCACAGGAGATATATATACGATAAAGTACTGATCGTGGGAGAAAAATATACCGAACAGTACATTGAGCCTCTCCCTGGGGCTGAGTGTACTCAACTACACCATAGAAACAAATAACGGTATGTGTGCCTTTAAAATTGTTTAAGGGTTTTGTCTTGGCCATACATACAGAGGTTACCTTGATGGGCTTAGGGAACCTGTCAGCAGTTTTGACCATACTAAACTGCTGATAGCACTAGGTAGAGGAAAGGGAGAGCAAGATAAAAAACATAGCTTGTGTGAAGCTTTTATAATCAGGTGTAGTGTGAATATGAAGTTTTATTCTGCTAGGTTCTGCTTCTGCAAGTATCCAGGGCGGGGTTTCACTGTGAAGTGCTCTCTGCATTAAAATTGGGACGTATTGAGAAGAGACGCAACCCTACAGGAGCTTACCGAGCATAAACCATTGATCTCTTTTAGAAGGGCTCATACTGTAAAAGATAGATTGGTCAGAAGCAGGTTTAAGCACAGTAGGAGTGAGAGTTGGCTGAACAGCAATCTACCCAAAGGGAATTTCAAGTGTGGCAGTTGTTCTTTCTGCCAGCACAATTCCCTTAAAAAGTGGATTGAATTTGGGGGTGTCCAACACAGAGTTAACACCTTTATCAACTGCAGGAGCACATATGTGGTGTATCTGCTACTGTGCTCCTGCGGTCGATTTTATATTGGCAAGACCATTAGGTGTTTGTTTGAGAGGTTCAGGGAGCATTTAAACTCTATTAAAACAGGGAAGGGGTGCCCCGGATTTATCCAACATGTCAGAGAAGCCCATAACGGGGATGTGAGTTCCATTTCATTCTCCGGTTTAGAGACAGTCCCTGCCCCTCTGCAGGGGGGGATAGACACCGCCTCCTCCTGCAGAGGGAAGCTAGATGGGTCTTGCGCACACAAGCGCTAGGGGAACTTGGGCTGAATGACAGAAATGACCTCAGCCCATTTCTTTAAGTAAGCTTCTAAAAATTTGCTTTCTTTAAGTTCGTCTAAACAAGTGTGCATGATATGCTTGTATACGTGTCCCTGTTGTATTGCTTGTTCATCGTTTGTTTGTATTTGATGTAATGCAGTTTTTCCTGCTCAGGTGCGATTTTGATTCGTCTGATATCATGACAGAAACCCAGCACCTGGGTTTAAAAGGAGCATTGACGCAAGCACGCATTGACGCACAGCCTGACGAAGCGCAGTTAGCGCGAAACGGCCGCCGCTGTTAGTTGCGTGCTTGAACTGTCTGCCCCTTGCCTTAGTCTCATGGAATAAAGCTGCTGTTTGTGAACGCACATTGGTGAGTGCCGCTGCTCATTTTCTACTTACCGGAGTTTGGCTCTCTGCATTAAGCTGTGTCACAGCCCCTCCCCTCTGCCGTGAGTGACAGCTGTAGCACCCAACCAGGAGGCCACTACAGCTGTCACTCAAAACATAGTGGAGGGGCTGTGAAGTAGCTCAATGCAGAGAGCACTTCACAGTGAAGCCCCGCCCTGGACACTTGCAGGAGCGGAATCTGGAAGAATAAAACTTCATATTCACACTACTCCTGATGAGAAAAGCTATACAAACATTTATTTTCTCCTGTTCTCTATAGCATAGTCAACACTACTGACTCCCTTTGGCACCAGAGACATACTTTTTGTAGTGCCAATGAAGCCCAGGTAAAAATGTGGAGCTGTTTTACATAACCTATGCCTGCGCCTAACTTACAGGAAATACTTGCAGCAGTTTTGCAGATTGAAATTTTAACTCTTTAGTTTAGCATCAGACCTCTACATTTGATGTAAATGTAACCACAGTGCTCCACTCACCCAACAGAGTCCAAAGGGTGTCTTTTTGGCCTCCATCAGGCCGGTACAGTATATGATGAGATTACTTTTTTTTTTTACTGTATAGATAAGGAATCCTGCAAAAAGTATGCCGTATGGTATATAATTTTTTTTTTAGCATGGGAGACAATGAAAAACCATCGGAAGTACCGTACACTGGTCTGTAATGTGATGTGAACAGGGACAGATCTTGAAAATCACTGCTGACCACAGATACCCTCCATCTCCACTGGTAAAGCAGCTCCACAGTGTAGTCAAATTACACCGTATATCTCAACTGCCTTTAATGAGAAGCCTTTTGTTTGGCCTCTACCTTGTCATTATAGCAGATATATTAATGTGTTACCTTTCGGAACATTTCTAGTTAAACATATGAACGTAGATTGCTCTATGAATGCAGTACATGTATGGGTGTCTAAGAACAATCTAGCCCTGTGATGGCTAACCTCTGGCACTCCAGCTGTAGTAAAACTACGACTCCCAAGAGGTGCACTTACTTGGCTGTTCTCAGAAATCCATAGAACTGAATGAAGCATGCTGGGAGTTATAGTTTCACCACAGCTGGAGTGCCGGAGGTTAGCCATCGCTGACCTAGCCCAATGAAACCGAACACAGGCTACAAGTTATGGTATGACTTAAGTTTAGTCGTGGTTACAGACATCATGGATCCCCTTTAGAGGAAGATCCCCTTTACGCTGGAAGAACAGCCACAAAATTGAAAGGTAAGTACAGTACAGACCAAAAGTTTGGACACACCTTCTCATTCAAAGAGTTTTCTTTATTTTCATGACTATGAAGGCATCAAAACTATGAATTAACACATGTGGAATTATATACATAACAAACAAGTGTGAAACAACTGAAAATATGTCATATTCTAGGTTCTTCAAAGTAGCCACCTTTTGCTTTGATTACTGCTTTGCACACTCTTGGCATTCTCTTGATGAGCTTCAAGAGGTAGTCCCCTGAAATGGTCTTCCAACAGTCTTGAAGGAGTTCCCAGAGATGCTTAGCACTTGTTGGCCCTTTTGCCTTCACTCTGCGGTCCAGCTCACCCCAAACCATCTCGATTGGGTTCAGGTCCGGTGACTGTGGAGGCCAGGTCATCTGGCGCAGCACCCCATCACTCTCCTTCATGGTCAAATAGCCCTTACTTTCAAAGTTTTCCCAATTTTTCGGCTGACTGACTGACCTTCATTTCTTAAAGTAATGATGGCCACTCGTTTTTCTTTACTTAGCTGCTTTTTTCTTGCCATAATACAAACAGTCTATTCAGTAGGACTATCAGCTGTGTATCCACCTGACTTCTCCTCAACACAGCTGATGGTCCCAACCCCATTTATAAGGCAAGAAATCCCACTTATTAAACCTGACAGGGCACACCTGTGAAGTGAAAACCATTTCAGGGGACTACCTCTTGAAGCTCATCAAGAGAATGCCAAGAGTGTGCAAAGCAGTAATCAAAGCAAAAGGTGGCTACTTTAAAGAACCTAGAATATGACATATTTTCAGTTGTTTCACACTTGTTTGTTATGTATATAATTCCACATGTGTTAATTCATAGTTTTGATGCCTTCAGTGTGAATCTACAATTTTCATAGTCATGAAAATAAAGAAAACTCTTTGAATGAGAAGGGGTGTCCAAACTTTTGGTCTGTACTGTATATTAGAAAAGCCATTTCTACTTTATTGTTATGATTTTAGAAAGCTCCTTTAAAGGGGTTATCACATGAACATCATTTGTTTCATATCCACAGGATCACTGGAGGAATGATCACTGGGACACCCTGTGATTCTAATAATGGGAGTTCCCTGTTTGAATGGAGCAGAAGTGTGCATGTCAGTCCACTGCTCCATTATGGACTGAGGTCGTGAATGGAAAAGTGGCTCAAAATAAGGACTACTGATCGATAGGGTGAACACAGGGACCCTCCATTGTTGCGATCATTGGTGGTCCCAGTGATTGGAATCCCAGTGATCCTACACTGCCTATCCTGTGGATAATTCCGTTAACCGCTACACGCACCCACATATAGTTATGCGATGGTGCACTGTAAGGCATATAGAGGAGACTCATGCGCTGAGCTCTCTCTACGTGTGCCGGTCCCAGTCATTTTTACCTCTCAGATTCTGAGTTCAATAGCGATTGCGGCATCTATGGTGTGAAGCATAGGAAGGTGGCTCTGTCTGTCTTCCAACTGGAGCCCCCGCAGCAAAATCGCGCGGCTCTGATCTATTGCCATGATAGCCTGTGTCCTTGGGAAACTTCCCATGAGGCACAACATCTCAGGCAGGTAGTGAAAATTCCATAGACCACAACAGTATTATATTGTGATCTATGGGAGTAGCAATCAGAAGATGTCCCCTACGGGGAGTAAACATTAAAGAGAAAAAGTGAAAAAAGTTAAAAAAAACTATTTTACATATAAAAATAAACAATAAAAAATAAACATAACAAGCATCGCCGTGGCCAAATGTCTGAACTTTTCCTATATTTTTCCTGCAAGGTGTACACCGTAATGGAATTTACCATTTATTTGTCACCTTGTCTCCGCTCCGCTTTTAAAAGTAGCAATACATAATAAAAGCTGTATAGATATGGTATCACCTTAACTGTACTGACCCCTCAGAATAAGGTTGTCATGTCATTTTTACCGCACAGAGAAAGTTGTATAAACAAACCCAAATAGCCTTGGCGGAATTGCTATTTTTTTTCCCATTTTCACAACACAAATAATATTTTTCCTGTTTATCAATACAAACTATGGTAAAATAAACATTAAAAAGTACAACTTGTCCTGCAAAAAACAAGCCCTTATACGGCTATGTGAACAGAAAACGTAATAAAAAAGAAAAAAAAATGTATATAAACTCACCGAAAGAATTATTAGGAACACCTGTTCTATTTCTCATTAATGCAATTATCTAGTCAACCAATCACATGGCAGTTGCTTCAATGCATTTAGGGGGGTGGTCCTGGTCAAGACAATCTCCTGAACTCCAAACTGAATGTCAGAATGGGAAAGAAAGGTGATTTAAGCAATTTTGAGCGTGGCATGGTTGTTGGTGCCAGACGGGCCGGCTGAGTATTTCACAATCTGCTCAGTTACTGGGATTTTCACGCACAACCATTTCTAGGGTTTACAAAGAATGGTGTGAAAAGGGAAAAACATCCAGTATGCGGCAGTCCTGTGGGCAAAAATGCCTTGTGGATGCTAGAGGTCAGAGGAGAATGGGCCGACTGATTCAAGCTGATAGAAGAGCAACGTTGACTGAAATAACCACTCGTTACAACCGAGGTATGCAGCAAAGCATTTGTGAAGCCACAACACGCACAACCTTGAGGCGGATGGGCTACAACAGCAGAAGACCCCACCGGGTACCACTCATCTCCACTACAAATAGGAAAAAGAGGCTACAATTTGTACGAGCTCACCAAAATTGGACTGTTGAAGAATGGAAAAATGTTGCCTGGTCTGATGAGTCTCGATTTCTGTTGAGACATTCAAATGGTAGTGTCCGAATTTGGCGTAAACAGAATGAGAACATGTATCCATCCTCTGATGGCTACTTCCAGCAGGATAATGCACCATGTCACAAAGCTCGAATCATTTCAAATTGGTTTCTTGAACATGACAATGAGTTCACTGTACTAAAATGGCCCCCACAGTCACCAGATCTCAACCCAATAGAGCATCTTTGGGATGTGGTGGAACGGGAGCTTCGTGCCCTGGATGTGCATCCCTCAAATCTCCATCAACTGCAAGATGCTATCCTATCAATATGGGCCAACATTTCTAAAGAATGCTATCAGCACCTTGTGGAATCAATGCCACGTAGAATTAAGGCAGTTCTGAAGGCAAAAGGGGGTCCAACACCGTATTAGTATGGTGTTCCTAATAATTCTTTAGGTGAGTGTATATATACTGCCTAACTAGCTCTTGGAAGGAGGGGAAGTAAAAAGCAAAATGAAGAGTTAAAAATAGGCCGTTATCATGGACATTCTTTAGCAAAGCTGTGTGTGCAGAGTCTGTACGGTGGCGCACCAAATGCCCGGGGGCATTCTGTGCGCTGCGGCATGTTTCCATTATACCAGGATTATTCAGGATGAATCCAAACCCTCTATATGAAATTGAAGGCATGTGGATGGATAATATGGGCCACAGACTTGTTACTGCCATATACATCTTTATACGGCCATGTGCATGAATTATTACAGCGCACGACCGTATTTTTCTTTCCGCATCCGTTCTGCATTTTTGGATTTGAGATGCAGACCCATTCATTTCTATGGGACTGCAAAATCCACGGATAGCCCACCGTGTTGTATCTGCTTCCCTATGTCTGCATAAAAGATAGAACATGTCCTATACTTGCCCGCAAAATGCTGTCTGTGGCCCTATTCAAGTCTATGGTTCCGCAAAAATGCGGATTGCGCGCGGTATGCAATCCGTATTTTGTGTATCCGTGTCCGCAAACTTTAATGCCCTGTCATGTCGACTTTAAATCTTTATTTAAAACTGAATCTTTCAGTTTTTTTGCAGAGTCGCAAAATATGGAAGACACGCGAAAACATACCTTCCGTATTTTGCAAACATGCGAAACAGATGCGGAAGTCTCCCGGAAAAGACTTCCGAGATTTTCGCAAAACAACGGATTCGCATTTTGCGGTCCGCAAACAACATACGGTCTTAAAGGGGTTATCTGAAGATGACGTCTATCCATATACCCTTTTAGGGCTTATGCAAGTCATAGAGTGGGTGGTGGAGGGGTGCGAATGTGGGAAACATCGGGGGAAGCACCTTTTGAAAGGGGCTGTTTTTGGCCTTTAAGGAGGCATTCATCATCGCCTCTGATCTCTTGTCACTTTTGACGATCGTCTCTGCCTTAACACTTTTCAAATATGTTCTACTATTACGTGAATGCTAAAACATGGCCGGATACGAGGGATAAAACTACACTCTTACGGCCTATGTGGATTCCATCTAATCACTTCTACTGTAATTAGGATCCTGGCACATTAGATTGTTTCCACCGGATCAATAGTGGGCAGCTGGTGGCTCAGAGGACATGCGGAGCGTCTGTGGGGTCCAGACCTGTTCCAGCACGTACAGTGCAGCTGACTCATTTACAGTATAACAGACCTTATATAATAACCAACCAGGGGGTGACCCTCCTTATGAGGCCGCTAGAAAAGTCTGTCTGGAGAACCATGCATCGGGTTATGGGCTATGTGGGAAGACGCTCAGATGTAAAGGGCAGGGAGTGCAGAAGTGAACAATGGTATGTAACTGTCATTCATAGGCAATGGGTCCAATCAATGCACGTCTGGATGCACCCGGAATAACGGGATGGGGCAGAGAGAAGTAACAGATGTACCCGGGAATATACAATGTGGCAAATTGTACAGTGCATACGCATATATACGTACATGTGCATACAGTACATAGAGTTTAGTGCAAACCTCTCCGTGCAGGCAGATGACAGATGTAGAGACTTGCGGCCGCGATTATAGAGGATGATAATACCATTTTTATACATAATATTTATATAAGTGTATGGTGGCCTCATTGGTTAAAATGGGGCCATATAATAAAGTGTTATGTAAAAGTTGTAAGATTGGTGTGCAGTAAATAAAACAGATCAGGGGTCGCTTTTCTGGTATTTATAATGACCCTTTTTTCCCCCACAAAATGCTGCAGCTAAATGTTATCTGTAAGCAGGAATGGATTGAGTCATAGACTCTACAGGGACATTTCCCGGTGGGCTGATGCCCAGGGGGCCACCCAAGCCCTCCCTTTGCCGCCGGCCAAGTACAGAAGGAGCTTTCGGCAGTAATTAACACTGTGAGGGGAACGCTTGTCGGGGAGGAGTATGCCAAAGTGGAACAACTCTACAGATTTTTTTTTTTAAAAAGAATATTCTAAAAAACAAATATATTTGTTTTTTAGAATATTCGTAATATTATAAAACAAGAATATATAGCAATATAGCGAATATTCGAAAAAAAAAGAATGTAGAACAATTTAGCTAATATAGTGCTATAATCTTTTTTTTTAATAGTTGTAATTTTTTTCCAATCTGAACTTCAGATGAGAAAAAATTTACAACTATTAGACAAAGAAGATTATAGCACTATAATCTTGTTGATTGCGAATTTTCATAATGCAAATTTTTGTAATGAGAATTTTCGGAATGCGAATTTTCGTAATATAATAATTCGCTATATTGTTATATATTCTTATTTTAGAATATTACGAATATTCTAAAAAACGAATATATAGCAATATAGCGAATATTAAAAAACTAACTAATATAGAGCAATTTAGCTAATATAGTGCTATAATCTTCTTTGTTTTTTAGAATATTCGTCTTTTTTTTAAAAATCTGTACAGTTGTTCCACTTTGGCATACTCCTCCCCGACAAGCGTCCCCGTCACCATCGGAACACCTGGGGGTTAGAATATACCATTGGATCAGAGTTTTCACAATCTCATTGATTCTCATTACGAAAATTTGCATTACGAAAATTCTCATTACAAAAATTTGCATTAAGAAAATTCGCAATCAACCCTACTTCTAACGAATATTTGAATTCGCGAATATTTGACTATTATTCTACGAAATATTCACAAAATATAACGAATTCGAATATGACCCCTGCCGCTCATCACTAGTACCCAGTCAAAGACTGCACATGCCCGCATCTCACATCTGAGCCCCCTGCTCCATATCTTAATCAGAGACAACTGGAGGAGGACGAGGAGAGAAAGTGGCAGCTACTAATGGCCACTACAGAAGGACGGCTTTTGGGGTGGTATATTGTGCTGCACTGTGGTATTTGGTTCTGCTGGGATGGTATTTTACACTATGGTATTGCAGACCCCACCTACTTGTGGTGCCCCCTGACTTCTGTCAATGTAGACCCCCCCCCCCCTACAACATGGGGCCACTTTTATTTTTATTTTTTTCCAAGGCCACTTTAAGTTCCCAGTCCGTACCTGGCTGTGAGTCAATACAGAAATAGAAAACACTACAAACATTGGGGTCATTTAGAAAAAAAACTGCGTTTTACAACGGTCTTTAATATTCCCACCCCACCCCCGCCGCTGGGAGGATGAGACACAGACTTTGTCATAAATTAGGCAAATCCTCAACAGTCCATCAGCCTTGACTGAAATCTGCTCCAGCTCCTAGTTGGAGTATGTAGATGTCAGTTGTCAATTACCCCAGCCCCCCACACCATGCCCCCATCCTACTTCCGCCACCACAATTAGCAAGAAATGGTGAGGACCACGTATGACTGCCACGTACGCCTAAATTTAGGAACAGTGGTGTTGAAAAAAAGTTGCAAACTGAGGTCCTACAACTTTTTTTTTTAACAGCAGCTTCTGGCATAGGGAATCATAATAAATGACCCACTGTGTTTTTGTGGCATTTTTCTTCATTTTTTTTCAAAAGGCAGCACACACTAGGTGTGACTTTTTTTTGTACATATCTCCATAGACTTTTCTATACATTAAAAATGTACAAACAAATAAAAATTATGAAAGAAAAAAAAAGACCCAAAAGAGTATAAAAACACATGAAATTCATGGCCAAACAAAATATGTATGAATGAAGCCTTAAGAGGGTTGTCCACCTTATTTTAAAAGTCCCTAAAGGGGTATTACCATCTCAGACACTGATGAATATGACATCAGATAAGAGGTGCTCCTATGTCCAGAACGGGACCTACCCGTTAAGTCAAAGAGAGCATACCGCAGATGTGCAACGTGTTCTACACTCTTCGCTATGGCAGCAGTGCACTCGGCTATTTTTGGAATTTCCATGTGGTAAATGGAGAGTGCACTGCGCATGCAGGGCCCCCTTTCCATTCACCGCTATGGGACTGATGGAAATAGCCAAGCCAGCTCGGCTATTTACAGAACTGCCATAGCGGTGGACGGCCGCTCTCTGTTCACTTAGGGGGCCCATCCTGGAGATATGAGCGGGTCTCAGGGGTGGGACCTGCACCTATCCAACATTGATGACATATCCTACTGTTTGTTTGTTTTATGTTTTTTTATTCCAACACATTTAGGGTCTTGGGTGGGTTCATGAAATACATTGGACAATCCCTTTTTGGTTTGGGTAAGCCTTTCTCTTTCACGGAAACATAGAAGAATGACTGCAGAAAAAGTCCACATGGTCCCTCCAGTCCGCCCTTATATTGTGTCCTTTTCAATCTCTCTTAGGATAGATACATGATCATGTCAAATTTACAGTCACTTGCTATAGGTCTCCCAACCACCTCTGATGGGAGTTTTCTCCAAAATCGACTACTATTCCAGTACAATTACGGTATATTTTCTGGCATTGCTTCTGATCTTCCCCTGCAACTAATTTCAGCTTGTGAAGACCAAATAGCAATCATGTGTGGAACCATGCCAACTAATTATACCCACTGAATTGAACCACACATGTAATATAGAAAAATAACTTTATTACACATAATCTTATCAACACAATATTTCACAAAAGCACAGTATAAAATCAGCGGGTGAGATCTGTAGAGCAAAAAGACACTATAAACCTATATTACATATACAAATCATATATGCACACCATATATGCTATAGAGTATGGTGCAGTCATCTATGGCTGGTCAGTAATAGAAAGCTGATACTCATCTCACACATAGCCAGGGCACATGCTGGGTCCCCCATCAGGTATGGTCCAAACTACGCGACTCCAACTTGGGGATATCCCGATAAGTATCACCAACAGCAATCAGAGTGGTATAGACAATCATTACCCAACACAGACAAATAATATCCTGACCCTGGTATCCGTGGGGAGGGAGAAGGGGGACCCAGCATGTGCCCTGGCTATGTGTGAGATGAGTATCAGCTTTCTATTACTGACCAGCCATAAATGACTGCACCGTACCCTATAGCATTAGTACTTTATTATGCGGTACCTGCCGGTGTGCATATATGATTTGTATATGTAATATAGGTTTATAGTGTCTGTGGGGGGGGGGGGGGGAGATTTTTGCTCTACAGATCTCACCCGCGGCTTTTATACTGTGCTTTTGTGAAATATTGTATTAATATGATTATGTGTAATAAAGTTATTTTTCTATATTACATGTGTGGTTCAATTCAGTGGGTATAACTAATTTCAGCTTGTGCCTTGCTCCAAATTCTTTCGATAAGGTCCTGGACACAAAATCACAGCAGCTTTTAATTTCTGGGGGACCTGAGGGTTTATTCCCACCATGTCAGAATGTGAATAACCCCATTAGAGATAAGTAAATGGCTCTTCAAGGGGTTGTCCCACGAAAAAAATATTCTACAGTTTTCAAACCAGCACCTGGATCTCAATATATTTGTGATTGTATGCAATTAAAAATGTAGCATAGCCAATAAAATGTATCTGTATAGCGCCACCTGCTGTTTTTTTTCTTATTATTTCTTTGTCCTGCTCACTGAGAAGGCTGCACATGCTCAGTTTCATCCTTTAGCGGCCTCCTGAGCTGTGATAGGTAGAGCATAGACACGCCCCCTGAGCTGCGGCAGAAAAGACACGCCCCTTGAGCTGCCAGCTTGATATAAATCTAGCAGAGCAATAAATGAGGAGATCTCTGGATCCATGTGAGGTACAGGGCTGGTTCTAGCTTTATTAGAAAGAGGTTACCACGTACTGAATGATTTCTGTTTTTTTTTTTTTTTTTTTACATTAGTCATGGGATAACCCCTTTAATTGGCTTGGGGTTTGATTTGGCTGAATCGATCAACCAATTCAGTTTGGGTCCGAATTGCTTCTACCCGAACTGACAGTGCTCAGATTGCCCTGTGTACGACACTCTGTGGTCTTGTAGGACTATTTTTTTTATTTTTTTTATTGTTTCTCTTTTCTTTTTTTTTACATTTTATTTTATTATAATTTTATTTCTCTCTCCCTCTCTCCAAAATTCACCCAAATTAAATTAGCAAAAATTTGGGTTTTGATCCATCTGGAATTTTTACAAAAACAGTGTTAAATCTGATTTGTTTACGATCGATTCGCTCGTCTCTGTTATCTTTCATTAGAGAAAACAGGACTTTAGCTTTCCTGTTGAAATCAATGACTAAGTCCTCTAGCAGGTTATACTCTGGCATATAGACGAGTTCCCCTTTATTAGCTCTAAATGTCCTAGTACTTTCTTAATCAGACAATTCCTTCAAAGGGAATCTGTCATTACGACAGACCTCCAAAACTTTACGGCATCCTCCACCAATAAGACAAGGACGTGATGTAGGAAATGATCAGCATGAGTACCGCCATCACATATTTTACTTATTGTGGATGCTCTATTATACAGCGATCTGTGCTCATGATAGCTTTAAAGGCATTTTTGGGATTTTTCAAAGAGTGTCCACGCTGCTCTAATCATTTCCAATATGCCATTTTGAAGGGATGACAGAATAAATCACTGCAAGAAGGAGAGCAGTTTTCTGCGACTTAAACACTGATAGCCTATCCTCAGGACAGGTCAGTACTATTAGCTTGTTGGGCATTCAACTTCTGGCACCTCTGCCAATCAGCTGTTTAAATGGGCGCGCTGTAGGTGAGCGCGCCCCTGTGGATGTGACATCACCTGGATTTTGTGCAGGTCAATGAATAGAACTGAGCTGCAATACGGAGAACAGCCCCGATACAATGTACTTCAAAGAGAGGGGCGCTGCAGCCCCTTCACACAGTGTTGAACCCCCGTGAGCAAATATCGATGACCTATCCTGAGAACAGGTCATCAATAGAAAAGTTGAAAAGGCTTGCCCTTGTATGTGTCGTTGGCGACAGCAATTCCACTAGGTGATGATGGGGTCCCTAACAATAGCAGTGGAGTAGAGATGAATGAATCGATTCATTAGAATCCAGATCGGTGCGGAATTTTTCAAAAAATTTGGACTCTTTAGAATCCGAATTTCTTGAGATTCAGTTTGGGAAAATTTTTCCAGAGACAGAGAGAGAATAGATTTCTCGGGTCTTTGAAACTCGTTGCATTCACATAGAATCGAATTTCTTAACTAAAGTGAAATTCTTGGCCGATTCAGACAAATCAGAACAAAATGAATTTTGAGAAATATGCTCATCTCTACCAGTCAGATACATCAAATCTGCTGCAAATGGAACAATGACCAAACAGAACCGCAGGTTAGGGTACTTTCACATTAGCGGCAGGGGTGTCCGTGCTGCCGCCGGAACTCCGCCTCCGCCCCCATTATAGTCAATGGGGGTGGAGCGGCAGTCCGGGGGCACACGTGAACTAGCAGCAGGAAAGATCCGACAGGCTGTTCATCCGCCGGAACAGCCTGCCTGACTCCCCTGCCGCTAGTGTCAAACTAGCCTTAAGCATATCAAAAAGCATTTTAAAGACACCGATGTGGTGGCCCACAGTCCCTGTGGGTTCATATTACAGAGCCATAAGCATTCTGTGTTACGAATTAAGGAAGCCTACTGTTACGAGATAGAACATGCCACAATTCTACTCTGCACTGATGAGGGGCAATCCCCCCCCCGAAACAGCTGTCTGCAGATGAGATGCTGGCTTATTTAATATCCGAGTCATGTCTCAAGTATTTAAAGGCTTGAACAGTGACTTATAGGATAGCTGCCTTACATCTGGTGGCATTAGGCGAAGAGCTTGTTAAGGCTACTTTCACACTTGCGTTTTTCTTTTCCGGCATAGAGTTCCGTCACAGGGGCTCTATACCGGAAAAGAACTGATCAGGCATATCCCCATGCATTCTGAATAGAGAGTAATCCGTTCAGTTTGCATCAGGATGTCTTCAGTTCAGTCGTTTTGACTGATCAGGCAAAAGAGAAAACCGCAGCATGCTACGGTTTTATCTCCGGCTAAAAAAACTGAAGACTTGCCTGAATGCTGGATCCGGCATTTTTTCCCATAGGAATGTATTAGTGCCGGATCCATCCTTCCGGTATGCGCATGCGCAGACTGAAAAAAAGGTGAAAAAATAAATGCCGGATCCGTTTTTGCCGGATGACACCGGAAAGACGGATCCGGCATTTCAATGCATTTTTTCGACTGATCAGGCATTTTTAAGACTGATCAGGATCCTGATCAGTCTTACTAATGCCATCAGTTATCATACATTTTGCCTGATCCGGCAGGCAGTTCCGGCGACGGAACTGCTTGCCGGATCTCTCTGCCGCAAGTGTGAAAGTAGCCTAAGAGCTCATTTGCATCCCTTTTCTTCTCATAATTCTTTTTCTCACGGTAGTTTTACATGGAGGTACGATATGTTCCATTCAGGACTTGTACAATGGGAACCTGTAGTACATCTGTGTACAGTACACGAGCCCTAGCACTAAGCTCACCATACAAATATCCCAGTAAGCCACGACTTTTCACCCTGATGCGAAATAACGGTGCTCTTTCTTGTAAGTGAACCAAGAGTCAAAGTTGATCATCATCACCGAGGGCTCATGCACATCCGCTCCGTTTTTTTTTTTTTGCGGACGTATACGGAACCATTCATTTCAATGAGTCCACAAAAAAAAAGGAAGGTACTCCGTGTGCATTCCGTTTCCGTATGTCCGTATTTCCATTCCGCAAAAAAAATAGAACATGTCCTATTATTGTCCGCATTACGGACAAGGACAGTACTGTTCTATTAGGGGCCAGCTGTTCCGTTCCGCAAAATATGTAATGCACACAGACGTCATCCGTATTTTTTGCGGATCCGTTTTTTTGCGGACCGCAAAATACATACGGTCGTGTGCATGAGCCCTAAGCAGGGAACGTCTGTGAGACAAGCACTTTCGCCGCAAATATGTACCTCACTAAAAACAGACTTTCTAGAAGGAAGTGGCTTTCACGTGGCTACTATGTCTTACTCCAGAAAGACCCTTAGGGTTTCCTGATGCTGTTTTGGAAATCAAAATCAGGAGTGACGAGAAAGTATAAAGGACAAATAGGACTTCACTCCTGGTTTTGGCCTCCTAAACTGCATTAGGAATCCTGACCCTGTGGTCCCTTACCATAAACCAAGGATCGGAACAATTATTGCTCGTTCCCAATTATTGTCCAATGTGAAGGTGCTGCTGATCAACAGTGATGGTCAGTTCGCAGTGTTCGCCAGCAAACACATGCGGGCTGCCATCTTTAGTAAGGTAGACTCACCCGTCCGGCGATGCACAGGTAAGCCCTTACCTGTGCCTGTGCCTGGAGCCGGTCTGAAATCAAATGCAGTCACCGGGAGCAGGCAGTTCCGAGAACAGCCCGATGAAGGCCCCCGACGGCTGTTCTCGGAACTGCCTGCTCCCGGTGACTGCATTTGATTTCAGACCGGCTCCCGGCACAGGTAAGGGCTTACCTGTGCATCGCCGGACGGGTGAGTCTACCTTACTAAAGATGGCAGCCCGCATGTGTTCGCTGGCGAACACTGCGAACTGACCATCACTGCCGATCAATAGACGAATGAGCAAAACATCTTTCATGCAGAACCTAAAATCGCTGTCTGTCGGCAGCATATTGTCCTGTGCTAACCGGGTATATGCTGACCATCAACAATAAATCTGCATTGTGATGAAAGATCGTAGTAGCGATTGTTCATCCCCATAGAGAGGGGATGATGGGTGCATATAAACGCAGCTGGAAGAGTTACCAATGATTGGGAAAGAACGATTTATTTCGGATTATTGCCCTGAGTTCCGGCACACGTTATAGGACCCTAGAACAGAAGTTGGCTCTGAGGACAGTACATTTAACAATTTATTTTTTTCATTTATGACTTAGTTCCTTAAAATGTATAAGCTTTCTGCCCCTTGTTGTAATGTAAATGAGCTAATCATGCATTGACATCTGGATAAGTTTAAAGGGGTTCTCTGAGATTTTAATACTGATGACCTATACTCTGAATAGGTCGTCAGTATCTGATCGGTGGGGGTCCGACACCGGGGACCCCCTCCAATCAGCTGTTTGAGAAGGCACTTGCAGTAGCGCCATGGTCTTCTCTCAGCTATCCCTAGGCCATATGACGCCATGTTCATCAGTCACACAACCTAGGCACAGCTCAGCCCCTTAGAAGTGAATGGGGCTGAGCTGCAATGCCAAGCATAGTCACTATACAGCTGATCGGAGGGAGGCCTGGGTGTCGGACTATCACCGCTAAGCTGCAGTCACTGGTCACAGATGTCTTAATGGAGCCACCAATAGTTGCCACAGTCTTGCAGTAGTAATGGTGCCACGCCATTACTACTGCACAATGTATCCTAACCATGCAAAAGTGTCATCCTCCAGTAGGCCTATGAATACAAGACTGGACCTGATGAAGGGGGTGTTCCTCTCCAGAAACACGTCGTTCTAATAAACTGGATTCACTGGTATATGAAATTACCTGCAGTGTGATCCCATCGGCAGCGCGATCCAACCCTACCGGCTCATCTTGCTCCTAACTCTGGATATCACCCAGTAGGCGATGGTTGACATTGGCTCTCACTACTGGAAGACATCAAGGAAAGTAAGGCTATGTTCACATCTGCATCAGAGGCTCCGTTAGGGGCGTCCATTGCAGATTCCACTAAAAATACAGGATAACATAGCACAGTCCAGTAAAAACGTGGGTTTCCAAAAGATCCCATTATAGTCAAAGGGATCCGTCCAGTCCTCTTCTTACTGTCATGTGATGACTCTGCCACTTCTGTTATTTTCATTGTTCTGCTCCTATAATGAAGCAGAACAATGGAAACGGAAGAGCTGGTGTGAACCCAGATAGAACTACAAAAAGATCTTGAAGGAATTGTCCAGGATTTTAAGAAGTTTGGAGAAAACTATTCACTACTCCCCTGCTAAATCCCCTCCCCCTCACATCAGTGTCGCTGCTCCAGTGGTTCCCACCAGTCTGACAACGATAACATCACATACATCATTCGCCTGACCGTGGAAGATATCACTGGCATCAGCAATCCCGTGCCGCACATGTAACCAATGACGGGCTGCTGTAGTCATGTGACATACGTGATATGTGCTGACACACATTAGGTCATGTATGCTGCACCGGAGTGGTGGGGCTGGAGCGGGTGGTGATTTAACAGTTGAGTAGGGGTTAGTCGCTTTTTTTTTAATTTGCTCTTCGCCTCATGCACATCCGATCCACATTTTTTTCACATTATATGTGGACCAATTCATTTCAACGAGGCTGCACAATGGGGCCCGCGGAAATTGTAGGATGCACGTGTCCGGTATCTGTATTTTGCAGATCGCATTTGTGTTCATGTGGCCTTAGGCAAATGTATCAAAATCCTGGACAACACCTTTAAAGAGGTTGTCTGGGCTTTTTAATATCGATGACTAGAGATGAGCGAATCGACTTCGGATGAAACATCCGAAGTCGATTCGCATAAAATTTTGTTTCAATACTGTACAGAGCAAGCGCTCCGTACAGTATTAGAATGTATTGGCTCCGATGAGCCGAAGTTATAACTTTGGCTCATCAGAGCCAATACATTCTAATACTGTACGGAGCTCCTGCTCTGTACAGTATTAGAACAAAGCTTTATGCGAATCGACTTTGGAATATGTTTCATCCGAAGTCGATTCGCTCATCCCTATTGATGACCTATCCTCACCTGGCACCCCCGCCGATCAGCTGTAATGGAAGAAGGCACGCTCGCTGCTGTAAATTTATGGGACAGCAGCAGCGGACAGGAAGAGAGACGGGAGACGGCACCTGTGCACAGGGTGCGCCTTCTGCCTGTACAGCTGATCGGCGTGAATGCCGGGATTTGAACCCCTGCCAATCTGATATTGATGACCTATCCTGAGGACAACCCATTTAAATGTGTTGTTTCATCCTAAGGCCTCTTTCACACGGGCGTTGCGGGAAAAGGTGCGGGTGCGTTGCGGGAACATGCGCAATATTTCCGCGCGAGTGCAAAACATTGTAATGCGTTTTGCACTCGCGTGAGAAAAATCGCGCGTGTTTGGTACCCAAACCCGAACTTCTTCACAGAAGTTCGGGCTTGGGATCGGTGTTCTGTAGATTGTATTATTTCCCCTTATAACATGGTTATAAGGGAAAATAATAGCATTCTGAATACAGAATGCATAGTAAAATAGCGCTGGAGGGGTTAAAAAAAAAGAAAAAAATATTTAAACTCACCTTAATCCACTTGTTTGCGCAGCTCGGCATCTCTTCTGTCTTCATCTGTGAGCAATAGGACCTTTGATGACGTCACTGCGTTCATCACATGATCCATCACCATGGATGTGATGAGCGTAGTGACGTCATCAAAGGTCCTATTGCTCACAGCACAGAAGAAGACAGAAGAGATGCCGGCTGCCTGAAAAAGTGGATTAAGGTGAGTTAAATTATTATTATTATTTTTTAACCCCTCCAGCCCTATTTTACTATGCATTCTGTATTCAGAATGCTATTATTTTCCCTTATAACCATGTTATAAGGGAAAATAATAATGATCGGGTCTCCATCCCGATCGTCTCCTAGCAACCGTGCGTGAAAATCGCACCGCATCCGCACTTGCTTGCGGATGCTTGCGATTTTCACGCAACCCCATTCATTTCTATGGGGCCTGCGTTACGTGAAAAACGCACAAAGAGGAGCATGCTGCGATTTTCACGCAACGCACAAGTGATGCGTGAAAATCACCGCTCGTGTGCACAGCCCCATAGAAATGAATGGGTCAGGATTCAGTGCGGGTGCAATGCGTTCAACTCACGCATCGCATCCGCGCGGAATACTCGCCCGTGTGAAAGGGGCCTAAGGGTTCATGCACATGACTGTTGTTTGCTGGTGCCCGTATTGCAGCCCGCAAACAGCGAGTCCGCAATATACGGGCACTGGCCATGTGCACACCGTATCATGGATGAATGGGTCCACAATCCGGAACGGAGGCATGGAACCCCACGGAAGCACTACAGAGTGCTTCTATGGGTTTTCTGTCTGTGCCTCCGCACCGCAAAGAAACAGATCACGGACCCATTCAAGTTTATTGGGCCTGCATCCGTCCGCGCCAGCCACACAGACGGTGCTTGTGCATTGGGGACGGCAAAGTCCCCAATGCACAGAACCGGCGGCACGGGGCGTTCGTGTGCAGGAGCCCTAACACTGATTTTATTCTGAAGCAAACCTGACGACCAACTCTTCATGGGCCCGATTTTTTTTTTTAAATCCTGCGATCAGAGGGCCAACCATACGTTTCCCTCTTTGTAGCTACAAATGAATGGCCAACCGCGTAATACCTGGAAGGATCCCCTTATAAAGGGGATTCAAAAATAGAGACTCCAAGGTGGCCATGTACTCTTCTAAAGAGTTGCCTTGAAGTCAAGAGTTTATACTTAGCATTTTGGAGTGGAGGAATAATTCAAGTGCTAATTAGAAGATCCATTTCCATTTCCAAGACCTGCATTGCTGCGCACCTCACCAAGCACGTAGCAGAGCCCAAATCACTGGACACAACATATGCAGGACGGCGTGCTCTTAAAGCTCCAACGCCATGGTGCGATTTGCAGTTTGCTACTCACTGCGCACGTGATTTGCTCTTATCCCACTTCATTACCTTCCAGACATATTAAAATATATTGCACATTGTTCTGAGGCCTGAGATAATCCTCTCCTACAGATCTCAGGCCAGCGAAGGGGCTCAGTCATCATGTCCAATAAAAATGCAGATGACATGGCCGGGCGCGTCACCCATGTGTTCTGCGGAGCATTGGACGAGGTATGTAATAAAAATGACACTTCTCCAAATGGAATAACTTAGGGTCAGAGAGGATTTGGCTACGACGAGTCTGCAATGGTCTTGGTGGATCTAAATAAGCTTGCAGAATTGCAGATGTAGTAGGGGTGCGTTTGTCATACTTGCCGATTGTGTATCATTTGGTTCTTGGAGGTTTAACATAGGACTGCAGGATTACAGTGATATAAACTATAAGCTCTGTTACATCTGTATAGTCAGCTGCTTCTACGTGGAATTCCTGAAGTGCACCTATCACAAAAATAATGGTCATTTCATGACACGTTGCAATGACGACGGTTCGGTCTGTGGCATTGGTTCCACTTGGTGTCCTTTGTGAAACGGAGTATGGCGGAGTCTAACTCGCTCTGGCACTTCTTTATGGATGTACGGAGACACATTCCCGGGATATATGCATTATGTGATGATAACAGACATTTATAACCCAGAATATAGGAGCGGGGCAGCCTTAAGTGACATCAGCAGATCAAGCCTCAGCATCAACCTACTTATAAAGATAACCTTCCACATCACTGATTTTCTAATTTCCAGGCCACTGCGTAACCACTGGATCAAGTGCTTTCCAAAAGGCAACACATACATTAACCAGCACGAAGAGCCCAATGCAGCGTTTCTACCTATAACCCTCAATAGACAGTATTATTACCATTATATAAATGTATAGAGCAGTATATTAAATAGAGCATCTCCCTTTCTGTATTACATCCATACTGACACTACCCAAGCGTCCACTGACAGCAAATACTACATCTGCATTATGTTAATCCCCACGCTGTTGTCTCTATGCCCTGCATAGACTTAAGACCCTGCCAGACGAATCTGCAGCTATACCTAATAACCTACACAGACTATAGAAAGAAAACAGCCCGGAGCATAAACAAGCACCGTAAATCACATGATTTGACTAAAAATGGCCAAGGCGAAAGGTGAAATAACGTAAAAAAATAAATAATAATAAACTGTTTATTTACATGAGGTTTATAGTCCTCAAGGATGAATTCAATATCAGTCGTTATAGGCTAATTACAAAGAAATGAATACAAATTATAATGAAAAAAATATATAGTAAAAAATAATACAAAAATATAAATAAAAATGATAAGAAAATATGTATAAAAATAACCCTAAAATATAAATAAAAATTATACTACAATATAAATAAAAATATTAAAATAGAAATAGAAAAATGATGCTAAAATTTAATTAAAAATAATGAAATTAAAAAAAAATTAAAAAAATGATAAATATAAATAAAATATAAATAGAAATGATAATATTGATAAATATAAATAATAATAAACTATAATAAAAATAATAGAAAAAACAACAAACAAATATATATAATAAATACATTGAACAAAATGAGTAATTATGGATCTTGTACTCGGCTCATCGATGACGTTTAACCATTGAGCCACCCTCTCGACCCATGTCCCATGGACAAAAAAAGTCACCAGATGCATTTACCTCTTGCAGGCATGGGACTGCATATCAATGGTGTAATCCAAACCTCCTTAGTCTCTCATCACCCCTCCTCCCCATGGTCTGCCTCACTCTGCATTACATTACCAAGAAAATGTCATATCTGATTAGTCAGCAGAGTAATGGGAAGCGGATTTTGTAAGGTCAGAAGCTAACAAGTATTTATCCCCATAGCTTTTATTCCCAGAGTATATAAAAAGACGAATGGTACGGTTCCCTCCGCCACAACCAGTATCCCAAGGTCTGGTCCCATTGAAATCTAACTTCAAGGTATACTTACAGGCATTGGTTACAGCAAAACTGTTGGCTGTTTCTATGTTGTCTACATGTGGAATCAAATTAAAAAGTGCTTCGGACTCGTTGGGGCTGGTGTTATGGAGAAAAATTGCTAATCGAAATGCAGTGTATTCCTGATCTGTATTTCGGATGAAAAGCCCACCTATAGAGGGGGGGGAGAAAATAAAAATTTAAAGATAATTGAAGACACATGAGGTTGTACATACACATAGAGGCGGTTGATGGCATGCAGGTGCACTAGTGGCTGCCAGGATTCTGCTCCATTAATTCCAGCCATTGATATGTGACAAGTGGCTGGAGTTGCCGTTGTCTCGCGTTGCACATTACAAGAAATCACAGCCTGGAACCGGGGCTAACGCTTACACCACATTTAACAATGTCTTTCAATTCATTCGCTTTGCACTATTAGAATTCACTGCTTATAGGTCCCATGTCTGGAGGGCATTGCTGTACGCACTGGTCACCGTCCATGGGTCCTATAGGCAGAGCACCTACTATACCCATCATCCTCTCCTATACCGCCAAATATACATAGTCTAGACAGTCCAGCCATTATAAGGGGAGTTAAATAGAGCACTGTGTCCAGTTCAAGGAGAAGCAGCTTCTTATTATACCAAGAGCACAAAAGTGACTATGCTTGCAGAATCTCATTAACCCCCCCTCATTGGAGTTACTTGATGCGGTGCAAGAAATGACTGGATATCCCTCCCCTAATGAAAGCAATGGTTAATATAAAGTAAGGTAATGGGATACATAAGGCTGCGGTACATGCTGCACAACTTTCCAACTAGCTGCCACGTAGAGGTAGCAGAAGCTCAGGATAGCACCACTGCTGCAGCATCCGCTAAGCCCTATACATATCATGCAGAGGTGGGCATGCAGGCACTGGGTGGCAGGTAGGGGGTTACCCTCAGGGGATGTCACTGCCATTTGATGGGTAAGGTCAGATGCTGCAAACTATATAGCAAAGCTTAAGCAGAAAAGAAAATGAATAAAACTCTAGCTCAGCTGTCAATCAACTTGCACCATGGGCAAAGAGGTTGTGCAGCAGCTGGATCATATCATGCCATTGCCAGTGGACATACAATAGGTCTATGATCAAGTTGTGGTTAATGAGGCACCTGCAGCTCTGCTCAGCTCTCAAGTTTAGTCATGCAGCGAATAGTCAGCTCCTGTGCCAAGGGCACCCACATCACCTGGCATGTCTTACCTATCTGCACGCTGCTAGGAAAGGCTCCCATGGCAATGCCCCAAAATCCAGAGAATAACAAAACAATCTGCTCCAAAATAATCCGCATCTTCTCTCGTCTCTCTCTTTCTTTCTCTCTCTCTCTCTCTCTCTCTCTAGATGCCAATGAGAAGCATCAAGGCTGCAACCACAAGCGCAGGAAAGCAATGCAGTCGCTGCCAGTCTAGCAATCCATGGTGGGCATGATGTCTCCTGCAGTCTCCATAGCCCCAGGAGAGCTGATGTCCGGCTGGAGATGTTTGCACATACAAGATGGTGGAGTTGGTGGTGGAGGCTGCACTGAGGGATGAGACATGCGCTATTATTTCTCACTCTGCCCCCATCACACACAATAGCAATCCCAGCACTGCTGTCTCCAGCCCTCTCTGCCTGTGTCACTGCCTTACATGTAGCATGAATGGGATGCTGCTGCTGCTGAGGCTTTGGGATGAGGAGGGGGGGGGGGGGGTTGCACAAGGGGGGATTACAAGGCAGGCTAGTCTGGTCCTCACTGCTTGCAAAGCACAAGCTTTCTAGCAAGCAATAGAGAGGAATCCACTGCAGCAAAGCCTCTCCCTGCTCCAGCAATACTAAGGGGGAGGCAGCCTGGCAGGGGGTTGGTGGGTAGATCGGGTTAGCCAAGGTCAAGTGTTCTGTCTGCCCACACTAGGCACCCAGGATGGTTAGAGCTTTGTAGAGGGGCAGCAGTTTACACCAGGAGCTGGATTTGTTTGTTTATTTATTTTATTTTATTTGTTACATTCTATTGTTATTGTTATTATTATTATTATTATGGTAACATTGTATCCATAGACATCCACAGCAGTGGAGAGTTCTGCATTCTGATGTCTGGACCTGGAGCAGATATGTGGCTGGTGTGATGGCAGTCTGCCTTCTGCAGTGGGCAAAAAATAAATAAAATAAAAAATTCCCTGCAGAGTTATCTTCAGGTCTCTCCTGCTGGCCAAAGAAGCGATTCCTAGAATAGCATAACACGGGGGTCGGTATTCATGCAATTTCTTGGAATAATTGTTAAAATCTGCTATTGCATAGCCTTTTACAGCAGTGTTGCACCTGCGTAGTGTCGTATTTGGGGTAAAAAAATGCACTGATACTTCTGCCCTGTAACTTAGGTAATTAGGGTCGGGCTACGCGGGCACACTGGTTGCGCGACAGCATTCTCAGCCAGGACTGCAGGGGTATCGCAGTGTAGTGGTGATCCCATAGAAATGAATGGGGTCACAGCGCAAGTCATATGTGTGCCACGACTGTGACCCCTGAATCGCGAAAAAATCCAACCCTGCTTGATTTTTGGAGATTCAGGGGTCGGAGTCGCGAAACACTTACGACTCACGCTGTGACCCTCTTCGTTTCTGTGGGATCACCGCTATACTGCCTAAGCTGTTGCATGACCAGTGTCGCCGTGTAGCTGTATCCTAAGGGTAGGGCGACGCGGTGAACTTGGTCGCATGAGAGAATCTGGCTCTTTTATGTCTATGTGACCTAATAGGGCATGTGGACCGAGGATGTCCTCATGATGCAACCCCTTAAAGGTACGTCCACATGGCGTCTTTTGCCACAAAACTTGGTGCAGACTCGGTGCTAAAAACCAGACAGAATCCTCCTCCCGTTGTTTTTTTTTTTGTGGGATGCCACGTTGCAGGTCATGTGGCCACTCTTTATAGCTTTGGCCGTACCAAGAAAGGGCGTCCACTCACAGCTCAGGTCTCTTCAGTGGGCTACAGTGGCATTTAAACCAAATAACAGGAGTAGAGAGGTTTCTGCCGTGGAATATGCATCGGATTTTGCCTTTGCTATGTGAACTAGCCCTATGGTGTGGATTTTATCGCGTAAATGATTGATTTGACACAGATTTCACTCTTTACTTTGCAAAGGAGAGAATTCTCAATGAAAATCCGCAGCGTAAATTGACTTACGGCGTATATATTTGCTAGGACTGTACAACGCCGCATGAAAGTCCACAACATCAAATCCGCAGCATTTCAGTCCCGTGTGGACGTAAAAAATAAGTTTTAGGGCTTGTTCACGCGGCCGTTCCGTGCAATTTGCGGTCCCCAATGCAGGGCAACATCTGTGCGGCGGCCGGGACGGATCCAGACCCATTCATCTTGAATGGGTCTGTGATTGGTTCGTTCTGCAAAAAGATAGAGCAAGTTCTAATTTTTTGCGGAATGAAAGCACAGATCGGAAACCCCACGGAAGCACTCCATAGTGCTTCCGTGAGGTTCCGTTCCGTGCTTCCGTTTCGCACCACATCTCCGGATTTGCGGACCCATTCAAGTGATGTGGAATGCACACAGCCGGTGCCCCGTGTATTGCGGAACCGCCGTATGCGGACCGCAATACGGCCACAGGAGCACACATGAGCCCTTAAAATGATCACGTCCTCCGAAGCACTTTTCCGACTTTTTAATAACTTTGGCGCATCTCAGGATTTCTGTGCGTCAGAAACTGAAATCTACGTCAGCTAGATACACCGGAGGAGATTTCCAGTGTAATTTATACCGTTAAAGGGATTGTCCAAGATAATCAGAAATTTGAGCAATGTCACAGAATACTTTAAAATAAAAAAAACAGGCCTATACATGCAAGTCAGTGGGCGAAGGACTAGACCGGTGCGAAAAAAGAGGTGAATATGCCATCATTTATTTTTATTCATTTATTTATTTGTATTTTATCAGGGTTTTTGTCCTATAGAGAAGCCTATGGGAAAACACATGAAAAAAACACAGCCCTAAAAAACACTATAACCAGAGGATGCTGTGACTTAAAAAATGTGCCATTTACTCTAAAAACGCAAGCAAGAGAAGGAGTCCAGCAAAATAAAAATAAAAAATAAAAACACACTGTTTCAGAATTTCCTATTGACTTAGGGCTAACATTTGACCGCAGTGGTTTTACCAGAAAAATAAACCGTAAAGACTCCCTGCAAAGCGACAGTAAACCGTGAAAACATTCTGCACCATTTTTGTGCATTTTGGTGGAAAATGCACCCACCGAGGTGCTCAGGCGAACATGGCACACTGCCTACGTCATAGCGGCTGTGCAGGGTATTACAGCTTTGTCTTAAAGGGGTTGTGCCCGGATTAGAACAGCATGGCTGCTTTCTTTCAAAAACACCACCACTCCTGTCCATGGGTTGTGTCTGGTATTGCAGTTCAGCTCCATTGGAGTGAATGGGGCAGAGCTGCAATACCGCACACAACCTGTGCACAGGAGTGGTGCTGTTTTTGGAAGAAAGCAGCCATATTTTTTCAACCTGGTACAACCTCTTTAATCACTAGGGTGGGACATGCGTCACCACTACCTAGGTAGACTGCCCGCAGTGCAAGCAATGGGGGGGCCGACTCCAGCAGCACAGCGCTACCAAGGAGGACAGAGGGAAGCAAGTAATGATGAATAGAGATTTTTCTTATGATAGAAACACTGCAAGTTATGTTGAAAGAGCCATTAATAGCCTTTTAGGACCTTTAAAGGGGTATTCTAGTTTGGACAAGTTATCTCCTATGGAAAGGAGATGCTTGACCTGCCACTACATTCAGACCCCCAATATTTGGAATGATGGAGATACTAGAAGACGGACCCCCACCAATCTAATAGTTTTACCCTAAGGGCTCATGCACACGACCATTGGCTGTTTTGCTATTCGCGAAAACGGTGGATCCGCAAAACACGGATACCGGCTGTGTGCATTCCGTATTTTTTGAGGAACGGAATGGCTGGTTCCTAATAGAATAGTCCTATCCTAGTCTGTAATGCCGACCATCATAGGACATGTTCTATATTATTGAGGACAGCACGGAACGGACGTGCGGATGCGGAATGGGGAAAAAATGCAGATCGGATGCAGACCGAAACCACATGAGCATGAGCCCTAAGTGGAATACCCCTTTAAGTACCGTATTTATGCTATGTGCGCAACTTTGCCAAGTGGGTGGAGTTACTTTTTAGCCTTAGTTATGCAATGCAAAAAAGTCGACGTTTTAACTTTTCTTTTGCTCCAGTGCATAAACAAGAAAAAAGAGCAACTTTGCAAATACATTGCCCTCCATTAGCAGCCTCCTACCAGTCTGTGTCTGCAGCTTTTTAAAAAATTTCTGGTTAAGGGTTTTTTCACATAAGCAGATGCCGTGCGGGTAATCCGCTGCGTGAAAGAGGGCCAAGCCCCGCTCCGGACAGCAGAGACACGGAGCAGTAACATGATTGATAACGCTCCGTTCCTCTCTGTGACCTTTTTACTACAAAATCACAGAGATAAAGTTGTCACCGTGATTTTGCAGTAAAAAGATCACAGAGAGGCACAGAGCATTATCAATCATGTTACTGCTCCGTGTCTCTGCTGTCCGGAGCGGGGCTTGGCATTCTTTCACGCAGCGGATTACCCGCACGGTATCCGCTCTTGTGAAAGAGACCTAAGGGCTCATGCACACGACCGTATGTATTTTGCGGTCCACAAAAAAACGGATCCGCAAAAAATACGGATGACGTCCATGTGCATTCCGTATTTTGCGGAACAGAACAGCTGGCCCCTGATAGAACAGTACTGTCCTTGTCCATGCGGAGCATTTTTTTGCGGAACGGACATACGGAAACGGAATGCACATGGAGTAACTTCCGTTTTTTTTGCGGACCTATTGAAATGAATGGTTCCCGCAATAAAAAACGGAACGGACCAGAAAGAAAATAAGTTTGTGTGCATGAACTCTAAGGCCTCTTTCACACGGGCGTTGCGGGAAAAGGTCCGGGTGCGTTGCGGGAACATGCGCGATTTTTCAGCGCGAGTGCAAAACATTGTAATGCGTTTTGCACTCGCGTTAGAAAAATCGAGCATGTTTGGTACCCAAACCCGAACTTCTTCACAGAAGTTTAGGTTTGGGTTAGGTGTTCTGTAGATTGTATTATTTTCCCTTATAACATGGTTATAAGGGAAAATAATAGCATTCTGAATACAGAATGCATAGTAAACTATCGCTGGAGGGGTTAAAAAAATAAATAAATTTTTTTAACTCACCTTAATCCACTTGCTCGCGCAGCCCGGCATCTCTTTCTGTCTTCTTTTTTGCTGTGTGCAGGAAAAGGACCTGTGGTGACGTCACTCCGGTCATCACATGGTCCATCACATGATCCATCACCATGGTAAAAGATCATGTGATGGACCATGTGATGACCGGAGTGACGTCATCAAAGGTCCTTTTCCTGCACACAGCTAAGATGAAGACAGAAGAGATGCCGGCTGCGCGAGCAAGTGGACTAAGGTGAGTTAAATTATTTTTTATTTTTTTTAACCCCTCCAGCGCTATTTTACTATGCATTCTGTATTCAGAATGCTATTATTTTCCCTTATAACCATGTTATAAGGGAAAATAATAATGATCGGGTCTCCATCCCGATCGTCTCCTAGCAACCATGCGTGAAAATCGCACCGCATCCGCACTTGCTTAAGGATGCTTGCGATTTTCACGCAGCCCCATTCACTTCTATGGGGCCTGCGTTGCGTGAAAAACGCACAAAATAGAGCATGCTGCGATATTCACGCAACGCACAAGTGATGCGTGAAAATCACCGCTCATGTGAACAGCCCCATAGAAATGAATGGGTCGGTATTCAGTGCGGGTGCAATGCGTTCAACTCACGCATCGCATCCACGTGGAATACTCGCTCGTGTGAAAGGGGCCTAAGGCTCCATTCACACGTCCGCAAAATGGGTCCGCATCCTTTCCGCAATTTTGCGGAAAGGGTGCGGACCCATTTATTCTCTATGGGGACGGAATGTGCTGTCCGCATCCACATTTGCGGATCCGCACTTCCGCATCCGTGCTACCGTTTCCGCAAAAAAATAGAACATGTCCTATTCTTGTCCGCAATTGCGGACAAGAACAGGCATATTCTATTATGTCGGCAATGTGCGGTCCACAAAATGCGGAACGCACATTGCCGCTTTCCGTGTTTGGCGGATCCGTGTCTCCGTGTATCCGCAAAACACATTGCGGACGTGTGAATGGAGCCTAACAGTGGGTTTTTTGGTCTTAGAACCTGCATAATATGTTATCTTTTTACGCCACTTTTTGGCATATTTATGTTGCGGATTTTGTCGAAAAGGTGTTTTGCAGTAAAATCTGCAACTTTTCCCCTCCCATGCGCCTTTAACAAAGTGGTGAAAAAAGGGGGCATGGTGTGAGCGGGGAAGAGGGCAGGCCCGTCTTCTTCATCATTTTCCATGACAGTTTATGGCGTGGAAAATCACCTTAATCTACGCCAGCAAGGGAGCTGGCGTAGATTAAAGCATGTCGCACAGCCGGCGGGAGCAAGCACTAAAGTTATGTAGAGGCTGATACAGTTATGTTGATACAGAGAGAGAAATCCATTATACTTTTTTTCACAGCTATAGTTAAAGCCTATGGACACCTTTGAGAGCATTTTTAAAGCATTCTACTCAGTATGGGCTAAAAATATATTTTTTTTATTGGCATTTATTAAAAAGTTTTCACAATTTTTCTGCAGTTTTACGACTATAACTTCCAGTACATCTGCACTTCTGCAGACTATTGCTTCCCTCTTCTCTGTGAATCTGTCAGAGAGCTACTCCGAGCAGTGGTGTGCCTAGGATGTTTTGCACCCGGGGGCGGATCCTTTCTCTGGCCCCCCCCCCCCAATACTTAAAAAAATTTGTACCCCCTCACAGTAGTATTGCCCTCATTGTACAACCTTCACAGTAGTTTTTTACAGATGTGTGCCCCCTCACAGTAGTTATGCCCAGATTGTGCCCTCTCACAGTAGTTATGCCCACATTGTGCCCTCTTACAGTAGTTATGCCCTCTCTGTGCCCCTTTCACATTTGTAATGCCCTCTTTGTGCCCCCTTTACAGTAATAATCCCCATTGTGCCCCCTTTACAGTAATAACCTCTATTGTGCCCCCTTCACAGTAATAACCCCCATTGTGCCCCCTTCACAGTAATAATCCCCACTGAGCCCCCTTTATAGTAATAATGCCCACTGTGCCCCTTTCATAGTAATAATGCCTATTTTGCCCCCTTCACAGTAATATTGCCCATTGTGCTCCCTTAATAGTAGTAATGCCCACTGGGCTAGTCATGCCCTCTGTACCCCCTCCATAGATGCAAATCACCATTTTGTCCTCTTCACAGTAATAATGCCTACTGTGCCACCTTCATTGTAGTAATGCCCTGTGGCTCTGTGGCCCCTCCATAGTAGAAATGCCCATTGTGCCCCATTCACATTAGTAATGCCCTCTGTGCCCCCTCCATATTAGTAATGCCCTCTGTGCCCCCAGCTGTTTGAAGAGAGGGCAGTGTTCATATGAGAGCTGCTTTCTCTGTTCTGTTCACCTGCTCGTCGTAGCATTTGCAGTGATGAGCAGGTAAACAGAGCAGAGAAAGCAGCGCTCATACAGAAAAAAGCGGACAACCCCTTTAAAGACATACTTGGAAAACATTACATACAGCGCTACAGAACATGCAGGGTCATACAGCCCCACATATGTACCTCTTACATCCAGTGACTTCTCTTCTCTGATGTAGATATTCTCTTTCCTCTTCTTCTCCTGTTAGACCAGACCGCCATGGTGACTTCTTTCAGCCATGCCTCGTCTCTGCAGAGTTTAACAAACGGACATCTTACTTTCCTACTTTTCCATCATCCTCCCACCTTCTCAACACCCCATCCTGCCACCCCCAATACTGTGTCCACTGTGCTCCCCAATACTTTCCTGCAGAAACAGTCCCCCTGAAAATACTTGTACCACACAGATGTGCATCAGTACAAACACCCCTTTATATTGCGCGCCAGTACAACCCCTCCCTTCCTTTCAGATCCCCATATAAAACCCTAAATGAGATGCCCCCATCTCAGACCAAACCCCCTTTAAACCTCTATGTCAGACCCCATATAAGACCCCAGTTTTAAACCTCAGATCAGACCCCCATTAGACCTCCATGTAAGACTCCGACCCAATATCAGACCTCAGATAAGACCCCCATTAGACCTCCAGACCCCCATATCAGACCTCCAGACCCACATATCAGACCTCAGACCAGACCCCTATATCAGACCTCAGAGCAGACCCCCATATCAGACCTCTAGACCCCCATTAGACCTCCAGACTCCCACTAGACCTCCAGACCCCCATTAGACCTCAGGACCCCCATATCTGACCCCCATAAGACCTCCAGACCCCGCAGTCAGACCTCCAGACCCCCTATTGGATCCCCATTAGACCTCCAGACCCCCAATCAGACCCCCGCTAGACCTCCAGACCCCCAATCAGACCCCCATTAGACCTCCAGACCCCCAATCAGACCCCTCAGTGAGACCTCCAAACCCCCAGTCAGACCTCCAGACCCCCAGTCAGACCTCCGGACCCCCAGTCAGACCTCCGGACCCCCAATCAGACCCCCATTAGACCTCCAGACCCCCCCAGTCAGACCTCCAGACCCCCCAGTCAGACCTCCAGACCCCCCCAGTCAGACCTCCAGACCCCCAGTCATACCTCCTGACCCCCCCAGTCAGACCTCCAGACCCCCCCAGTCAGACCTCCAGACCCCCCTAGTCAGAACTCCAGACCCCCCCAGTCAGACCTCCAGATCCCCAATAGACCTCTCCATACACCCCATAGACCTCTCCAGACCCCCACTAGACCTCCATATGAGACCTCAGATCAGACTGTAAAATAATAAAGTCACTTACCTCTCCTGCCGCCACTCTCCCTGTCCTGGAGATGAGTTTATTCCATCCTTTTTGGCAGACACACAACATTTCCTCAGCACTATTTCCCAATTGGGTCCGGTGCCGGTAAACAGCCTGTTGGTGACAATTGATGTGGTCAGCCTGTATACCTCCATTGAACACAGTGGAGGTATACAGGCCGTCAAAGCATTTTTGAAAAAAGTAATTATTCCATCATTGAACGTGAATTTTTTATACAGCTTCTTCACCTCGTTTTATATGAAAACTACTTCATGTTTGAAGATTCCTACTATCTGCAGAAACGGGGGACCGCGATGGGGGTCGAATGTGGCCCCGCCCTATGCAAATGCATATATGTCGAAATTCGAGGATGAGTTTGTATATAGCAGCGAATGGTACCATAACCATATCCTATTGTGGAAAAGATTCATCTATGATATTTTTTGCATATAGGCGGGGCCGCAGGAGGCCCTCGCGTCCTTCATCTTACATCTGAACCATGCGTGCATTGGTCTACAGTTCACAGTCACATGTGATGATCATACAGTCAGTTTCCTGGACACTAGGGTAACTAAGGATCCTAATGGTAATCTCTCTATTGATTTATATCGTAAAGAGACAGACAGGAACAGCATCCTCCACTTTACCAGTGCTCATCCACCCTCTTTGAAAAGAGAAATTCCGAAGTCCCAGTATCAGAGGGTTAGACGTATAGTTTCTAATCCCTCAATACGGGAACTCAGAATCGATGAAATGACCATGAGGTTTGAAGAAAGAGGGTATCCTACCTCAATTCTAACAAAGACCCTAAGCGAATTAGAAACCCCTGGTAGTTCTGATAAAGAACAAGCTAAAAACCCAAGAGTGGCATTGATCCACAAATACCATCCGTTTAACAAGAAACTGGATAATGTTGTAAGTAAACACTGGCATTTGTTAGCAAAAGCGTACCCCCAGATTGATGAGTTCAAAAATCCGCCCCTTATTTGTAACAAAAAGAATCAAAGTTACAGGGATAAATTAGTACGTGCGGATATTGGGAGTACTCGTGGTGCCCTCAAACAGAGTGTACTGGCCACACAGCGGATGGGTACTTTTCCGTGTCTGCATTGCTTCCAGTGCTCTAACATAATCAAAGGGCCCAATATATATCACCCACATACTGGACGTGCATACCCAGTTGATGGCTTTTTCACGTGTGAATCAGCCAATGTTATATACCTGATCAAATGTCCATGTGGGTTGCTTTATATTGGGGAAACAATGCAGAGTATTAGAGATCGCATTGGCAAGCATAAGTCAACTATTAGGACCAAGAATCTACTTTTACCCATCCCTTCTCATTTTGAGAAACATAACCATACAATTGCTCAACTGAAGTTTCAGGTTATAGAGCGGGTCATTAGACCCAGGCGGGGAGGCGACATCAAAAAACTTCTATTGCGTCGGGAGGCCTACTGGATCCATACCCTGGATACCCTTCATCCAAGGGGTCTCAACAGAGATTATGAAATTATGCACATTTGAGTTCTGGTTCTGTTCACCTGTGCATTTTCTGTTTACCATCTATTAATCTATACATTATTGTTTTTTAGACATCTACTACCCAATGAAGAATTTTCTCTGCTATGCTGGTATTTACCATCTACTATCTATTATTATTATTATTAATTATTATGGGTTCTAATACCCGTGCCGTTTGCTTGATTGATTAATTCTTTGTTACTATGTTACCACGAATGTACCGCCCCTTATGGGCGTTGACGTCACTGGGAGGTTCCCTATCCTCAATCATTGATGTGTGTGTATATATATCTGCTACTCACAATGTACATCTACTTGTTGAAAAAGGCAGTCTAGCCGAAACGCGTCCTAGATGATGGGACATATTGATTTATGATAATAAAATTCTATGAGCATCAAGTCACGTCTGCTGGGATTTTCCATTCAACTCTCCCTGTCCTGGCTGTCTTCTCTTCTTAGGGCCCGCGCTTCAGTCACCTGACCTCCTGCAGGGTCAGGTCAGAGTGCACTCTGTATGTCCTGACGCTGCAGGCAGCCAGGACACAGCAGCGCGGGCCCTGAGAAGAGCGAGCAGCGCTTCTTTCCCCCTCCTCCTGCAGACTAGTAAGCGCTTCCATTATGGAAGTGCTCACTAGTATTCCCCTTTATAAGATGCACTGCATCTTATAAAGGAAAAAGCAATGAGCGCTTCCATCTGTATTGATGGAAGCGCTCATTGCTTCTTACAGCCGGCACCCGAGGCGGACCACCCCCCCTCCCCCGGCACGCCACTGATTCCGAGGGCTTGATCTGTTCCCTTATACCAGTGGTGGGCAACCTTTTTTGTCAACTGAGCCAAATATCGCCAAAACCACGATTGGAATTTCTTTCGAGAGCCACATTTTTAAAACCTAAAATATTGCATCAACAGTACCAGTGAGGACTATTAGGCTCATGCACACGACCGTGTGCCCGCAAAAAAGTAGCGAATGCTGAAGTGAATGGGTCCATGATGCGTGCTGCACACGGCCGTGTGCAGCCCGCATCAAGGACCCATTCACTTCAATGGGTCCAGGATCCGGGCGCATGCTCTACTTTTTTGCGGTGCGGAGGCACAGCCAGAAGCACCACGGAAGCACTCTGTAGCACTCATATCCCCGATCCTGGACCCATTGGAGTGAATGGGTCCATGATGCGGGCTGCACACGGCCGTGTGCAGCCCGCATCATGGACCCATTCACTTCAGCATGTGCTACTTTTTTGCGGTGCGGGCAGTCGGATGCGGATCGCGAACCCCATTCAAGTGAATGGGTCCGCGATCCTCATGCAGCTGCCCCATGGTCTGTGTCCGTGCATTGCGGACCGCTATTTGCGGTCCGCAGCACAGGCACGGCGCCCTTACATTCGTGGGCATGAGCCCAGAGTGTGTTTTTGAATACTTTTATATGTACTTTCTTTTGTTTGGATCTTGATGATTATTTCATTTTATCTTTATCATTTTTTACTTTTCTTAAACTTGTCTGCAGATGTGGATGTAATGTGGATGACGCACTTATGGGGGATATCTGTGGATGACGCACTTATGGGGAATATCTGTGGATGACGCACTTATGGGGGATATCTGTGGATGACGCACTTATGGGGGATATCTGTGGATGACGCACTTATGGGGGATATCTGTGGATGACACACTTATGGGGGATATCTGTGGATGACGCACTTATGGGGGATATCTGTGGATGACGCACTTATGGGGGATATCTGTGGATGACGCACTTATGGGGGATATCTGTGGATGACGCACTTATGGGGGATATCTGTGGATGACGCACTTATGGGGGATATCTTTGGATGACACACTTATGGGGGATATCTGTGGATGACGCACTTATGGGGGATATCTGTGGATGACGCACTTATGGGGGATATCTGTGGATGACGCACTTATGGGGGATATCTGTGGATGACGCACTTATGGGGGATATCTGTGGATGACGCACTTATGGGGGATATCTGTGGATGACGCACTTATGGGGGATATCTGTGGATGACGCACTTATGGGGGATATCTGTGGATGACGCACTTATGGGGGATATCTGTAGATGACGCACTTATGGGGGATATCTGTGGATGACACATATATAGCATAAGATGCTATATATGTGTCATCCACAGATATCCCCCATAAGTGCCCTCCACAGATATCCCCCATAAGTGCCCTCCACCGATATCCCCCATAAGTGAGCCATCCACAGATATCCCCCATAAGTGCCTTCCAGTAAGTAATGTATTAGTGGGGGGAAGGAAGGGGGCAGGGACACTTGCGGTGGGGCCGGTGCACACACCGGGGGCAGCTCCTACTTTTCTGCTGCAGGACATTTCGTTCCTCCTGAGCGGCGGCCTCTTCACCACTCCACCCCTCCTCACAGTGGGCAGCCGAACTAGAGCCGCGCTGCCCGCTCTTCTGCTGCTGTGCGCAGCGTGACATCTCTCCCTCCGTCATGCGCCTCCTGCCCAGCCTGCCTGCTTCATTCATAAAGTGGAAGGAGCAGACAGACGGGGCAGCAGGCGCATGACGGACAATTTACAAGCAGCTTGAGCGGCGCGATATGGCTGCGCGGGCCGCCCACCCGCCAGCCCAGTGGCGTAGCGTAGGTTGCCAGCACCCGGTGCAAGCCAAGTATTGCGCCCCCAACCTGTGACCACGCCCCTTTTTACAGATAATGCAGTAGATGTCATCTGCAGTCCTATGTAACACCACAGGTAACACAGGGATAACTCTGAGTACAGATAATGTAGTAGATGGGTGTGAGCCCCAGAATTCAGGACACGCACAGTGTGACCTGAAGTCTGGGGCCAGGCGTCGGCAGTGTGGCCCAAATTCTATATCCACCCCCCCCCCCCCAAACAGATATTTGTATGGACATAACATACATTGCTATGAAAAATACAGGAGAAGACCGCACCATACCTGTTACATCCAGTGACCTCTCCTGTGATGTAGACTTTCCTCAGCATCTTCATTCGGAGATAGGACCGCCATGACACCTTCTTTCAGCCGCGTCTCGTCTCTGTAGGGTTTCACAGAAAATGTTTGGGATTCCTCACTTTACTATCATCCTCAGATAACAGATCTCCCCCGTAGTTCCCATAACTATAATGCCCTCTGTATAATTATAATTTGTGGTCGGGGCTATATGTGAAAAGAACCTATCCCTCTAAGGTACGTCCCATCAGAACTAGCGGCTTGAGTTGTGCCATAACCGCTTTCGTCGAGAGTACACCTGAAAGAGGGCATACCCTATGGGAGAGTAAAAGGAAAAGGGCGGGCTGGGAGGGGAACACTGCTGCCGTCCGTCCCCTGGAGAGAGGTGCGTGCAAGATATAGGGCAGAGCGCCCCTCCCACAAATGCAGGCCAATGAATCGGCCTTAATACTTGTGGTCGGGGCTATATGTGAAAAGAACCTATCCCTCTAAGGTACGTCCCATCAGAACTAGCGGCTTGAGTTGTGCCATAACCGCTTTCGTCGAGAGTACACCTGAAAGAGGCCAAAAACCCAGCATGAGAATACAAAGCGTGTTTATTAAACAAATCACAACACCAAATTCTGAAAGGCACAATAAATCTCGCTAACGGGGTTTGGAACATATCGGCTGTAACAAGAGGAGCGCCATCGACCCAACTTACGTATGATGTGCGTGGGCACCTGATTCCTGGAAGCGGCCGAGGCCGCCCCTATCCTGAACGAATGTCCTGACACCGTGAGGGGGTCCAACCCTAGGTTGGCCGCGAGTATACGCGTGTGCGCTATGAATTGGGAGGTGGACAAAGCTGCTGACCCGAAGGGTAACAAGGGGGTATCAGCGCCGCGATCGGCCAGTGCCCCTGATAATTCCTGCAGGACGTGGACCGGACACCATTTGTGAGAAGTGGGGAAGAATTTGATTTGGACGGGGGGACCTGACTGGGAGGCCTTGGTCACAGGCAGGGACAAGACGAAGCCCTCCGGGCTAGGGGTCAGCTGACGGCGGGCTAGGAAGGGGCCACTAAGTGACAGTGACGTGAATTCCCCCGGCCTCATGAATCCGTAAAAGGCAAGGTAGATGGCAGTTTTGAGCACTAAGCTTTGTAGACCTCCGAAGGGGCTTAGATCTAACAGATCGGACATGCTTCGGAACACTGGGCCGGAAATGGGCTGTCTACGGGGGCTTACCCCTGGGGTACATTTCTGTAGACCTCTCAGCGTGGCCTTGACCATGTGACTGGAAAATAACGATGTTCTTCCTGGATGGGAGAGGGACAAATGGTGTTGGACCCCCGACAGGTAGGTTTTGACGGTACTGTGAGACAGGTGCATGTGCTCATGACAGTAGCCGATAAATGCTAATATGAAATCAATATGGTCAAGGCCGCCTTGAGGGTGTTCTCGTTGGAATTTGCAGTACAACCGCCAGCCAGTGTTATATGCCCTGGCGGTATTAGCCGAGAGTGACCTGGCAAACAGCCCATGAGCCGTGGCCAAGAATTTGTTCAGCTGAGGATGAGCGCGGACGGATGAGGAGACGGGGTCCTCGACGTATCGGCTTCGGGGCAAACCTGAGAAAACAAAGAGTAATTCTGCTTAGCTAGCGCGTCGACTGCTACTACCTGCGCATCATGTACGAGGGAGCCACAGAACAAGAAATTGTGTAGGAGTGACAGCTGAACCAGACGTCTCATCAAGGACATGGCCAGTTGAGACCTGGATTTGCCGCTGTCAAGGATAGCCACGGTGGAGGGGCCATCCGAGACAAAGACCACGGTACGGCCTGACCAAAGGTTACCCCACACCTGCGCTGCTGCCACCACGGGATACAAGTCCCTGGCCTCTGTTGCCTGGGAAGTTCCAGCGGCTTCACAGAACTCCTCCGGCCACGCCCCATTCAGCCAGTGGGAGCCAAAAATAACAGCGAAACCAGTGCTGACCCCGCTGCTGGAGAATATGACGGGGGAGCTATGCGAGACCGCCGGGACAAACATGGACACGCCGTTCCAATGGCTCAAGAAATGGTCCCACATGCTCAAGTCTGCTTGCGCTTGACTGTCCAGGAATACTGGACTATCCTGACAGGGGGCTGCTGAGAGAAGTGGTAACAATCTGGCTACAAAAGACCTACCCTGAGGGATGACGCGCATCGCAAAATTCAACATGCCTAACAAGGACTGCAGTTCTACCTTGGTGGTGACCCTACCAGTGACGAAACCGTGAATGACTGCCCGGACCCTAACCAACTTATCTTCTGGCAACCTAGCTGACATGCTCTCTGTGTCTAAAACTATGCCCAGAAAGGTGATGGTGGTCGCAGGACCATCCACTTTTTTGGGGGAAACGAGGATCCCTAATTGAGCGAAGCATGCTAACAGGCTCTGGAGATCGCGCCGCGAGCCCTGTGGAGATTCGATCAGCAAAAAATCGTCCAAGTAATGGATGACATGTTCACAACCAAACCTGTTCTCAAGGATCCAATGCAAAGCTTTCGCCAGCTGATCGAAAATCCAAGGGCTGCTACGGGACCCGAAAGTCAGCTTAGTAGCGAAATAATAAAGGGAATTCCACTTGATCCCGTGCCACTGCCATAGCTCTGGCCTGATCGGCATCAACTTGAAAGCGTCGGATATGTCCGCTTTGGATAGGATCGCCCCAGGGCCTGTGGCAAGGATGAGTGCAATAGCCTGATCGATGGAGGCGTATACCATACTGACTTCCTCGGCTGGAATGAGCGAATTCAGACTTGGTGTAACTAACCCATGAGGCGCTGATAGGTCGAAAATCAACCTTTCTTTGTGGCTGAATTTTCCCGTGACTACCCCTATAGGGCTGACCCTCCAGCGTTCGAACGGGGAAGACGAAAAGGGGCCGATGACGTACCCTTTGTCTAACTCCAACTGGAGGAGTCTATCTATGGACCCTGGGTTATGTGATGCAGACTGCAGGTTTCTACACTCATAGGTGTCGTCCGGTAACGCTACAAGACCTGTATGAAAACCATTACTGAAGCCTGACACAAGAAAGTCGCGAAAGGAAGCATCCTCATGCTCCTGCAAGTAAAGTTCAAGGAGATCTACATTTACCACACTCATGTAACGTTTATCGGTTTTTAATGAGCACGCAACCTTCGGGTGGGCTCGGAAGCAGTTAACGCAAATGTGTAACAGACGGCACTGACTATAATTGCAAGTTGCGAAATTAAAGTTATTACAAATTTGTGACCTGCCCAGGTACTTAATTGGGCGGCCGAGTTTGTCTACCGTAGGATTCTGCTGGACGCCAGCCGATGGACCAGGGATAGGGGGAGAAGAGTTGGACCTCGGGGCACTCGCGGCATTATGACACCATTCTCCTGTGTGATAAATAGATTGGCACGAAGAACACGCTGGGGCTTTAAGGCCAGCGAAATGCCTGCAGAAAATTTCGGTGTCAATGTTCGCCCAGTTGGTAGTAAACTGGAACTGACAAAGTGCTGCTGCCGCCTTTGCGGAGAACGAGCAATGGTAGTCATAAAACCCGAAGCCTGCGTACTTGTAGCCCAACTCAGTGACCCTGAACAGATACAGGTCCAACTCCTCTCTCCTATCCGGCCGTACGGAACAGACGATATCTCGGTAGAGACTAAAGGCGAGTACAAACTCTGGAATTGTTAATTTCCTGCTGAGCCTGAGATCGCGTCCCTTCAGGACAACAGAAACATCGCCGCATGCGATGACCCTGTTGTCCGACAGGTCACGAGTGGCAATTAGGAGGGAGGCTAGGTTCACGTCTCTGCCATCGAGGATGTCTTTTTTGATGTTTGCCGGGATGAAATGGGCTGGAGTGACGTTAGGCACTGTAACAAAGTTACCTGAGGTACTGGCAACAGGTGCCGTTGCTACCGGTAACAAAGTAGTGGGTGAAGATAAGGCAGTGACCCTAGTCTCAACCGACTCCAACCTGGATTGCACACCAGACATAGAGGAGGTGAGGCTGTTCAGCATGACATGGAGCTGCGTTAGGGAGGTCTGAACCGTGGCCATAGAGACCACCTGATGACTTGGCTCTGCAGGGGTGGACCCCAGGAGTCGGTACAACTCCGCCTTCCGTGCAGCGGCCGGAAAAGGAATGCCTCTTTTGTTTAGTTCAGACATGAGCTTGGGCACAGTCCAATTACGCAGAGATGGCATACTGCCGGATTCCGATGCCCTGGAATCCAAGTCTTCGCCAGAAGCATCCACGATATCTGAGACGTGGGACATGACCAGACTGAAAAACAAGCAAAATGACGGACCGTCACTAACACTGTCTGGCACCAATTAACTAACCCCGTGACTAGACACCACCACCGGTACCGCAGAAACCGTCATGCAAAGGCAACCAAACCTGGTGACCACCTGACAGCGGAGGTAAGGAGAAAGAGGAGACGTGAGAGTAAAATAACAGGAGCCAAAGAAGGAGGACCTTACCGAACCGGACACGATGCTGATACGAGAATAGTAACAAGGAATCAACCGTAGGAAAAGACCTGTTCGCATGAATTAAGCAGAATAAGTATAAAAATATACATATATATATTTTTTTTTTTTTTTTTTTTTTTTATATTAAAAACAGTGCTGGCGCTTGCGTTCAAAACGGTCTGAAACTGGACGACGAGACCTGAGAGTCAGATCACCGCGGTGCCGTGGCGTCGGCTGAAGGCTGACGGGCCAACATTCAAATAAAACTCAACTACCTAATTAGCAAGCAAATTGCAACAGGTGTATAGGTAACAAGAAAAAACTGCACACCTGAGACAAAAGCAACTGACGAAATGCCATGCAACGTGAGGGGTCTGGCGCGCCCCTACTAGCCAGACTTAGGGGCGCCTGTTACTGAGGGGCTACCACCACCAATTCCTCACCAACACATTGCATGGCATTACCCCCTACCTATGCGATAGCACGGCGGCCCGTGCCAGACTTTGCCTCATAACACTTATATGTGTATCCCCTAACGACCAGTTTCCCAGGCATCATTATTTCCAGTGAAGTACAATTATAAAAGAAAGGTAACAAACCAAAGAACACACCTCCGGCAGCCACGTGGCCTGCCGTCAAAGTACTATTTGGAGGCTGCGCCTGGTTAAAGCTTGGACTCGGGAAAATACCCCCAGCACCTCTGAGCTCACCGTGCCACCGATGACGTCACTGTCATCGGTGTACCACCTGGAGCATAGAAACTGGTGCGCTACTACTCCGCTGTAACAAAATAGCCCCCCACTCCCCCTTTTCTCATATAACTGCATTCATGAACTTAAACTCCTATTAAACTCCTATTAACCCCCCTTTTGGTCCGATATACAACAATACTCCCCTATGTGACTAACATCATATGTGAATGAAAACGAGAACGGAGTGCCGCTGACTCCTGCTGCCTGCGTGCCAGTCACGTGGGAGCGGGCGTGCTGCCAGACGGTCGAGCCGGTGTGGGGATGTCCCTCTCTCACCTAAGAGAGACCGACCCCACCGACCGGCCTAGCGAGGCGACGTATGGAGAGGCTGAAGTCACTTACCCACCGCACGAGGAGCGAAACCGGACGCCGGAGCACGGACGAAGCGCTTGACCGGAAGTGACGCACTGTTGTCTGGGAAACGCGGACGCCGACAGCCGGAAACAGGAACACTGCTGCCGTCCGTCCCCTGGAGAGAGGTGCGTGCAAGATATAGGGCAGAGCGCCCCTCCCACAAATGCAGGCCAATGAATCGGCCTTAATACATATACTGGCCCCTCTATATTATTATTATTATTTCCTCCTCTGTATTAATATTAAAATGGCCCCCTCTGTAGTATTATAGTAATAATTATGCCCCCCTTCAGCATACAGTCCCATGTAAGATACAACCTCCCCCCTGCCTTCAGCCCCTCCAGCATACAGTCCCATGTAAGACACATCACTCTCCTGCCTTCAGCCCCTCCAACATACAGTCCTATGTAAATAATATCACACTCCCTCTCTTTGCCATCTGCCTTCAGCCCCTCCAGCATACAGTCCCATGTAAGATACATCACACCCCTGCCTTCCAGCCCTCCTTGCACAGTCCCAGCTACTTTCACACTTGCGTTCGGGTGTCCGCTTGTGAATTCCGTTTGAAGGGGCTCACAAGCGGCCCCGAACGCATCCGTACTGCCCCAATGCCCCGCGGCTTGCCGACCACTGGTCTGGGGTATTAGACATTTTCACATCTCCCAAAGGTTATACCACACTTTTAGTATCTATTCCACCAGCACATATTAATTGTATAGGGCCTAATTCAGAACGGATCCGTCTGCATTATATTGTAGAAAAAATTCTAAGAGTGAAAGTAGCTTCAGACGGATCCGTCCAGACTTTACATTGAAAGTCAATGGGGGACGGATCCCGTGATACTGTGTCAACTTCAAACGGATCCGTCCCCATTGACTTGCATTGTAAGTCTGGACGAATCCGCTTGCCTCCGCACAGCCAGGCGGACACCCGAACGCTGCCAGACTGATGCATTCTGAGCAGATCCACATCCACTCAGAATGCATTGGGGCAGTACGGATGCGTTCGGGGCCGCTTGTGAGCCCCTTCAAACGGAATTCACAAGCGGACACCCGAACGCAAGTGTGAAAGTAGCTGGGACTGTGCAAGGAGGGCTGGAAGGCAGGGGTGTGATGTATCTTACATGGGACTGTATGCTGGAGGGGCTGAAGGCAGATGGCAAAGAGAGGGAGTGTGATATTATTTACATAGGACTGTATGTTGGAGGGGCTGAAGGCAGGAGAGTGATGTGTCTTACATGGGACTGTATGCTGGAGGGGCTGAAGGCAGGGGGGAGGTTGTATCTTACATGGGACTGTATGCTGAAGGGGGGCATAATTATTACTATAATACTACAGAGGGGGCCATTTTAATATTAATACAGAGGAGGAAATAATAATAATAATATAGAGGGGCCAGTATATATTATAATTATACAGAGGGCATTATAGTTATGGGAACTACGGGGGAGATCTGTTATCTGAGGATGATAGTAAAGTGAGGAATCCCAAACATTTTCTGTGAAACCCTACAGAGACGAGACGCGGCTGAAAGAAGGTGTCATGGCGGTCCTATCTCCGAATGAAGATGCTGAGGAAAGTCTACATCACAGGAGAGGTCACTGGATGTAACAGGTATGGTGCGGTCTTCTCCTGTATTTTTCATAGCAATGTATGTTATGTCCATACAAATATCTGTTTGGGGGGGGGGGGGGTGGATATAGAATTTGGGCCACACTGCCGACGCCTGGCCCCAGACTTCAGGTCACACTGTGCGTGTCCTGAATTCTGGGGCTCACACCCATCTACTACATTATCTGTACTCAGAGTTATCCCTGTGTTACCTGTGGTGTTACATAGGACTGCAGATGACATCTACTGCATTATCTGTAAAAAGGGGCGTGGTCACAGGTTGGGGGCGCAATACTTGGCTTGCACCGGGTGCTGGCAACCTACGCTACGCCACTGGGCTGGCGGGTGGGCGGCCGCGCAGCCATATCGCGCCGCTCAAGCTGCTTGTAAATTGTCCGTCATGCGCCTGCTGCCCCGTCTGTCTGCTCCTTCCACTTTATGAATGAAGCAGGCAGGCTGGGCAGGAGGCGCATGACGGAGGGAGAGATGTCACGCTGCGCACAGCAGCAGAAGAGCGGGCAGCGCGGCTCTAGTTCGGCTGCCCACTGTGAGGAGGGGTGGAGTGGTGAAGAGGCCGCCGCTCAGGAGGAACGAAATGTCCTGCAGCAGAAAAGTAGGAGCTGCCCCCGGTGTGTGCACCGGCCCCACCGCAAGTGTCCCTGCCCCCTTCCTTCCCCCCACTAATACATTACTTACTGGAAGGCACTTATGGGGGATATCTGTGGATGGCTCACTTATGGGGGATATCGGTGGAGGGCACTTATGGGGGATATCTGTGGAGGGCACTTATGGGGGATATCTGTGGATGACACATATATAGCATCTTATGCTATATATGTGTCATCCACAGATATCCCCCATAAGTGCGTCATCTACAGATATCCCCCATAAGTGCGTCATCCACAGATATCCCCCATAAGTGCGTCATCCACAGATATCCCCCATAAGTGCGTCATCCACAGATATCCCCCATAAGTGCGTCATCCACAGATATCCCCCATAAGTGCGTCATCCACAGATATCCCCCATAAGTGCGTCATCCACAGATATCCCCCATAAGTGCGTCATCCACAGATATCCCCCATAAGTGCGTCATCCACAGATATCCCCCATAAGTGTGTCATCCAAAGATATCCCCCATAAGTGCGTCATCCACAGATATCCCCCATAAGTGCGTCATCCACAGATATCCCCCATAAGTGCGTCATCCACAGATATCCCCCATAAGTGCGTCATCCACAGATATCCCCCATAAGTGCGTCATCCACAGATATCCCCCATAAGTGTGTCATCCACAGATATCCCCCATAAGTGCGTCATCCACAGATATCCCCCATAAGTGCGTCATCCACAGATATCCCCCATAAGTGCGTCATCCACAGATATTCCCCATAAGTGCGTCATCCACAGATATCCCCCATAAGTGCGTCATCCACATTACATCCACATCTGCAGACAAGTTTAAGAAAAGTAAAAAATGATAAAGATAAAATGAAATAATCATCAAGATCCAAACAAAAGAAAGTACATATAAAAGTATTCAAAAACACACTCTGGGCTCATGCCCACGAATGTAAGGGCGCCGTGCCTGTGCTGCGGACCGCAAATAGCGGTCCGCAATGCACGGACACAGACCATGGGGCAGCTGCATGAGGATCGCGGACCCATTCACTTGAATGGGGTTCGCGATCCGCATCCGACTGCCCGCACCGCAAAAAAGTAGCACATGCTGAAGTGAATGGGTCCATGATGCGGGCTGCACACGGCCGTGTGCAGCACGCATCATGGACCCATTCACTCCAATGGGTCCAGGATCGGGGATATGAGTGCTACAGAGTGCTTCCGTGGTGCTTCTGGCTGTGCCTCCGCACCGCAAAAAAGTAGAGCATGCGCCCGGATCCTGGACCCATTGAAGTGAATGGGTCCTTGATGCGGGCTGCACACGGCCGTGTGCAGCACGCATCATGGACCCATTCACTTCAGCATTCGCTACTTTTTTGCGGGCACACGGTCGTGTGCATGAGCCTAATAGTCCTCACTGGTACTGTTGATGCAATATTTTAGGTTTTAAAAATGTGGCTCTCGAAAGAAATTCCAATCGTGGTTTTGGCGATATTTGGCTCAGTTGACAAAAAAGGTTGCCCACCACTGCCCCAGACCAATAAAGGAGATATCACACGCAGCAAACAATGAACTGACCAGTGACAGGCGTATCACTGAGCAGTGGCGGTTAGTGAGAGGAGCGGCCGTGCACTGTGCCGACTCTCAAACTCTAACCCCCATGTAGGTGAGTAAACCACACAGAAAAATACTGGTGTTGGTCAAGATACACTCCAACAGCCAGTAGATCTGCACACACTAAGCTACGGCTCTACGCGTTTCTGTGCAGCTGATTAATGCACTTCATCAGGAGCCAAGGTAGCTACTACACCTAAACTGCCTAAGGCCGATATCATAGGCTTGAAATCGGCATGCTACATAAGATTGTTATTAAGTAGCACCGAATCCTGGTGTGGGAGACGGTGTGCTGCTTGTTACAAACATAGTCTCGGCTCTGTAATGGCCGCTAAGCGGCCAGCCAGACGGCGTGATTTAAAGGGCAAACACCACGCCCCCATGAACACACCTCCTGTCAGCAGCCAATCCACCAGATGAATTATTCATACTGGGCTGGTCCGCTGATGACTGTGGAGGAATAGGGATGTGTCCCGGAGGTCAGCGCACAATGTAGGCCTGAAGTAAATATTTCTTTGCCCAAAATGGCTGTATTTTAAATGGCTGTATTTCAGATCCCTGATTCAAACCCTTGTATGTAGAGGGTGTATCTCACACGGTGTGAACCAGTGTAGGCCTGAAGAAAATATATCTTTGCACAAAATGGCAGTTTTTCAAATGGCTGTATTTCAAATCCCTGAATCAAAGCCCTGTATGTAGAGGGAGTATCTCACACAGTCTGAACCAGTGTAGGCCTGAAGTAAATATATCTTTGCACAAAATGGCTGTATTTCAAATCCCTGAATCAAACCCCTGTATGTAGAGGGGGTATCTCACACGGTCTGAACCAGTGTAGGCCTGAAGTAAATATTTATTTGCCCAAAATGGCTGTATTTCAAATGGCTGTATTTCAAATGCCTGATTCAAACCCCTGTATGTAGAGAGGGTATCTCACACGGTCTGAACCAGTGTAGGCCTGAAGTAAATATTTCTTTGCCCAAAATGGCTGTATTTCAAATGACTGTATTTCAAATCCCTGAATCAAACCCCTGTATGTAGAGGGTGTATCTCACAGGTCCTGAACCAGTGTAGGCCTGAAGTAAATATTTCTTTGCCCATAATGGCTGTATTTCAAATGGCTGTATTTCAAATCCCTGATTCAAACCCCTGTATGTAGAGGGGATATATCACACGGTCTGAACCAGTGTAGGCCTGAAGTAAATATATTTTTGCACAAAATGGCTGTATTTCAAATCCCTGATTCAAACCCCTGTATTTAGAGGGGGTATCTCACACGGTCTGAACCAGTGTAGGCCTGAAGAAAATATATCTTTGCACAAAATGGCTGTATTTCAAATGGCTGTATTTCGAATCCCTGAATCAAACCCCTGTATGTAGAGGGATATCTCACAGGGCCTGAACCACTGTAGGCCTGAAGTAAATATATCTTTGGACAAAATGGCTATATTTCAAATGGCTGTATTTCAAATCCCTAAATTAAACCCCTGTATGTAGAGGGAGTTTCTCACAGGGCCTGAACCAGTGTAGGCCTGAAGTAAATATTTCTTTGCCCAAAATGGCTGTATTTCAAATGGCTGTAGTTCAAATCCCTGATTCAAACCCCTGTATGTAGAGGGGGGATCTCACACAGTCTGAACCAGTGTAGGCCTGAAGTAAATATTTCTTTGCACAAAATGGCTGTATTTCAAATCCCTGATTCAAACCCCTGTATGTAGAGGGGGTATCTCACACGGTCTGAGCCAGTTTAGGCCTGAAGTAAATATATCTTTGCACAAAATGGCTGTATTTCAAATGGCTGTATTTCAAATCCCTAAATCAAAGCCCTGTATGTAGAGGGAGCATCTCACACGGCCTGAACCAGTGTAGGCCTGAAGTAAATATATCTTTGCACAAAATGGCTGTATTTCAAATGGCTGTATTTCAAATCCCTGATTCAAACCCCTGTATGTAGAGGTTGTATCTCACAGAGCCTGAACCAGTGTAGGCCTGAATTCAATATTGGTGCACCAAATGGTGGTATTTAAAATCTCTGAATGTAACCCAAATGTATTAAGGGTGTATCTCACAATGACATCTGCATCAAAGGATGCCAACAAATTTTTTGGTGCCCAAACGAGTGTTTATTTAGCAACTGAATTTGACAGCAGTATATAAGCCTGTAATTTCACATGTGCTGATGCTGCAAGGCCTGAAAATAGTGTTTTTTTTGTCAAAAAAGTGTTTTTTTCAAACCCCAGAAAATGATGGGTGTATTTCTACCTTAAATTGCACACTGACTAATCCAGATGTTGTAGATTGCCAAAAAAAGTCTTTTTTTTTTATAACAGAATATGAAAGCTGCATATATTAAACTTTAATTTAACACTTGTAGATCAGGAAAATACTGTTTTATGAAAAAAATTGTGTGTTTTTAAAACCCCAGTAAATGATGGGTGTATTTCTACCTTAAATTGCACACTGACTAATCCAGATGTTGTAGTTTGCCCAAAAAAATTGTGATTTGCAATGTCCCAAAAGCTCAGATGCAGTTCTGGTGCACTGAGCTTGCATAAAATGGCCGCAGCCACTGCCACCCACCTAACTAACAGAATTATAAAAGTTTTGTTTTTTTTGGTCAATGGCCTCACGACAGGGTAAAACGATTGTGTCCTGCACCCATACAACTATTTGTAGGTAGATAGCTGAGTTAGATTTAGAGTTGAGCGAACACCTGGATGTTTGGGTTCGAGAAGTTCGGCCGAACTTCCCGGAAATGTTCGGGTTTGGGATCCGAACCCGACCCGAACTTCGTCCCGAACCCGAACCCCATTGAAGTCAATGGGGACCCGAACTTTTCGGCACTAAAAAGGCTGTAAAACAGCCCAGGAAAGAGCTAGAGGGCTGCAAAAGGCAGCAACATGTAGGTAAATCCCCTGCAAACAAATGTGGATAGGGAAATGAATAAAAATAAAAATAAAATAAATAAAAATTAACCAATATCAATTGGAGAGAGGTCCCATAGCAGAGAATCTGGCTTCACGTCAGCAGAGAATCAATCTTCATGCCATAGCAGAGAATCTAGCTTCACGTCACCCACCACTGTAACAGTCCATTGTCATATATTTAGGCCCCGGCACCCAGGCAGAGGAGAGAGGTCCCGTAACAGAGAATCTGGCTTCATGTCAGCAGAGAATCAGTCTGCATGTCATAGCAGAGAATCAGGCTTCACGTCACCCACCACTGTAACAGTCCATTGTCATATATTTAGGCCTAGGCACCCAGGCAGAGGAGAGAGGTCCCGTAACAGAGAATCTGGCTTCATGTCAGCAGAGAATCAGTCTTCATGTCATAGCAGAGAATCATGCTTTACGTCACCCACCACTGTAACAGTCCATTGTCACATATTTAGGCCCCGGCACCCAGGCAGAGGAGAGAGGTCCCGTAAAAGAGAATCTGGCTTCATGTCAGCAGAGAATCAGTCTGCATGTCATAGCAGAGAATCATGCTTTATGTCACCCAACACTGGAACAGTCCATTGTCAGATATTTAGGCCCAGGCACCCAGGCAGAGGAGAGAGGTCCCGTAACAGAGAATCTGGCTTCATGTCAGCGGAGAATCAGTCTTCATGTCATAGCAGAGAATCAGGCTTCACGTCACCCACCACTGGAACAGGCCACTGTCAGATATTTTTAGGCCCCGGCACCCAGACAGAGGAGAGAGGTCCCATAACAGAGATTCAGGCTTCATGTCAGCAGAGAATCAGTCTTCATGTCATAGCAGAGAATCAGGCTTCACGTCACCCACCACTGGAACAGTCCACTGTCACATATTTAGGCCCAGGCACCCAGGCAGAGGAGAGAGGTCCCATAACAGAGATTCAGGCTTCATGTCAGCAGAGAATCAGGCTTCATGTCATAGCAGAGAATCAGGCTTCACGTCACCCACCACTGGAACAGGCCACTGTCAGATATTTTTAGGCCCCGGCACCCAGACAGAGGAGAGAGGTCCCATAACAGAGATTCAGGCTTCATGTCAGAAGAGAATCAGTCTTCATGTCACAGCAGAGAATCAGGCTTCACGTCACCCACCACTGGAACAGGCCACTGTCAGATATTTTTAGGCTCCGGCACCCAGACAGAGGAGAGGTTCATTCAACTTTGGGTTGCCCCGCAATATAATGGTAAAATAAAAATAAAAATAGGATTGAATGAGGAAGTGCCCTGGAGTACAATAATATATTGTTAAGGGGAGGTAGTTAATGTCTAATCTGCACAAGGGATGGACAGGTCCTGTGGGATCCATGCCTGGTTCATTTTTATGAACGTCAGCTTGTCCACATTGGCTGTAGACAGGCGGCTGCGTTTGTCTGTAATGACGCCAACTGCCATGCTGAATACACGTTCAGACAAAACGCTGGCCGCCGGGCAGGCCAGCACCTCCAAGGCATAAAAGGCTAGCTCTGGCCACGTGGACAATTTGGCCCTGTCTGGCCACATTTGTACCTGGCCTCTGCTGTGGCAAAAAACCTCCCTCTGAGTCACTTCGAAGAGACTGGCCTGAAAGTGCTAAAAATGACCCCTCTTCCTCCTCCTGGGCCACCTCCTCTTCCATCATCGCCCTAAGTGTTTTCTCAAGGAGACATAGAAGTGGTATTGTAACGCTGATAACGGCGTCATCGCCACTGGCCATGTTGGTGGAGTACTCAAAACAGCGCAACAGGGCACACAGGTCTCGCATGGAGGCCCAGTCATTGGTGGTGAAGTGGGGCTGATCCGCAGTGCGACTGACCCGTGCGTGCTGCAGCTGAAACTCCACTATGGCCTGCTGCTGCTCGCACAGTCTGTCCAGCATGTGCAAGGTGGGGTTCTACCTGGTGGGCACGTCGCATATGAGGCGGTGAGCGGGAAGGCCGAAGTTACGCTGTAGCGCAGACAGGCGAGCAGCGGCAGGATGTGAACACCGGAAGCGCGAACAGACGGCCCGCACTTTATGCAGCAGCTCTGACATGTCGGGGTAGTTGTGAATGAACTTCTGCACCACCAAATTCAGCACATGCGCCAGGCAAGGGATGTGCGTCAAACCGGCTAGTCCCAGAGCTGCAACGAGATTTCGCCCATTATCGCACACCACCAGGCCAGGCTTGAGGCTCACCGGCAGCAACCACTCGTCGGTCTGTTGTTCTATACCCCCCACAACTCCTGTGCGGTGTGGGGCCTGTCCCCCAAACATATGAGTTTCAGAACGGCCTGCTGACGTTTACCCCGGGCTGTGCTGAAGTTGGTGGTGAAGGTGTGTGGCTGACTGGATGAGCAGGTGGAAGAAGAGGAGGAGGAAGCTGAGTAGGAGGAGGAGGAGACAGGAGGCAAAGAATGTTGCCCTGCGATCCTTGGCGGCGGAAGGACGTGCGCCAAACAGCTCTCCGCCTGGGGCCCAGCCGCCACTACATTTACCCAGTGTGCAGTTAGGGAGATATAGCGTCCCTGGCCGTGCTTACTGGTCCACATATCTGTGGTTAGGTGGACCTTGCCACAGATGGCGTTGCGCAGTGCACACTTGATTTTATCGGATACTTGGTTGTGCAGGGAAGGCACGGCTCTCTTGGAGAAGTAGTGGCGGCTGGGAACAACATACTGTGGGACAGCAAGCGACATGAGCTGTTTGAAGCTGTCTGTGACCACCAGCCTAAATGACAGCATTTCATAGGCCAGTAGTTTAGAAATGCTGGCATTCAGGGCCAGGGATCGAGGGTGGCTAGGTGGGAATTTACGCTTTCTCTCAAATGTTTGTGAGATGGAGAGCTGAACGCTGCCGTGTGACATGGTTGAGATGCTTGGTGACGCAGGTGGTGGTGTTGGTGGTACATCCCATGTTTGCTGGGCGGCAAGTGCTAGCGTTCCTCCAGAGGCGGAGGAAGAGGCTGAGGCGGTAGTTTCTGACAACCCTTTTCAGAAAAAACGTCCTCAAAGTCCGAAATAAATGTAGGTAGGGAAGCTATGGAGGCGATTAAGCAATTGTTATTTAGCAATTCTCTCTGCAATGCTCACTCCACTCCAATATCTCCCTGGCCTGCCAATCCACCACTGGATTGTGCGCTACCAACCAGGGAAGACCCAATACCACCGGAGAGGGAAGGCCCTCCAGAACGTAACATGAAAGACACTCATTATGGTGGTCCCCTACCCGAAGGTGTAAATTACGAACAATGTGGGTGAGGTTTCTCTGAGACAGAGGAGCAGAATCTATAGCGAATACGGGAATAGGTCTCTGCAGCGTACAGAGAGACAAACCCATAGTGCGGGCAAAATGGGCATCAATCAAGTTTACCGCTGCTCCACTGTCTAGAAAAACAGAAATAGACTCCGTCTTAACACCAAAAACAATGACCGCTGGTAACACAAATTGAGATGTTCGTATGGAGGAAACGTATACCCCCCGGCTGACATCCTCCGCACAGCCCGGGGTTAGTAGTTTTCCGACGGTCTTTTGTTTTTGAGAAAGGAGGGACAGACATTAATGAAATGACCCCTCCCCCCACAGAAAAAACAAGCCCCCCCCCTACGGCGAATCTCGGGAGGACGGACCTGACGAGAAGTTCCGCCTAGCTGCATAGGCTCATCTAAGTCAGTACAGGCTGACTGTTGCTTGGGAGAGGTAACCAATTGCTCCGGAATTTTCGATCTCTCCCTAAGACGTCTATCTATTCTGATAGAGAGGGACATAACAGCATCAAGGGAAAGGGGGGTCTCATACAGCGCCAGTGCATCCTTAACCCTTTCAGATAACCCAGAGCAGAACTGACTCCTGAGAGCCGGGTCGTTCCACTGAGTATCCGTAGCCCACCTACGGAACTCTGAGCAATATTCCTCTGCTGACCGATCTCCCTGTAGGAGTCTCCGTAACTTCGACTCAGCCAGGGCGACTCGGTCAGGGTCATCATATATGAGACCCAAAGCCCCAAAAAATCCCTCCACTGACCGAAGAGCCTGAGAACCAGGGGGTAACGAGAACGCCCAGGATTGCGGATCCCCCTGAAGCAGGGAAATGACAATCCCAACCCGCTGTTCTTCATGACCTGAGGAGTAAGGGCGCAACTTAAAATATAATTTGCAGGCCTCACGGAACGTTGCAAATTTGTCCCTTCCCCCAGAAAATCTGTCGGGAAGAGCAACCTTGGGTTCAGTGACAACCTGGTTACCCATAGCAACCGCTGGGGGTGCGGTCTGCTGCATTTGCTGCTGTTGTTGGAGAACAGACGCCTTCAATCCTGCCACCTCCAAAGACAGGCTTTGAAGCTGTTCTGCCAAGGCATCAATAGGATCCATATTGGATTCTAAGTAGAGAGAGAAAAAAAAACAACAAACAAAAAATTTTTTTTTTCTCAAAAAGTAAGGGCCAGTTATAATATCACGGTCGGCGTGGCTATCACATACGTGACACAGAGGGAGGGAACGAGGAAGGCCCTGCCCAAGTGAGAGGGAAGATGGTGACCCCTGACTCACCTGGCGGCTGGCACCTGGCTGCCCTGACGTCCCTAGACGGGTTCCTCACCCGTACGCCGATCACGTGCCTAAAGCCCTGGCTTTCCCTGAGCTGAGCCCTAGGTAGTGAACAGGGCGATGGGAACACTAGTCCGCACCACTAACTCTAAGGGAAAACACCAAGGGGAGGACAGACAACACAGACTCAACATATATTCCCAGGTGGGCGACAACAGGAGACAACAATAAGCCAAACAGGGATCCGGAGGGTAGCACACAGGAACAACAACCAGGATTAACCACTCCAGTGGGTCAGTATAGATGTCCAGGCAGGAAGCTCTATAACTGGCAACTAGAGAAGTGTGAGGGGAGAATATAAGGAGGTAGGGAGTGGCAGACACGAAACAGCTGAGGAGGAGAAGCTACGGATCCCTGAGAGAGACAAAAAGGATAGCAAGGCAAACACAGAAAACAATAACTAAGAAACACCATGATCTTTAGATATAGAGCGCGCAGCCACCCGCCGCGACTTCCTGACCCCGGGTATAACGGAGTCAGACGTGGCTCTTGATACCCTCGTGACACTTCCACCCCTGGGGAAGGGCTAGGTGGATGCCCTTGGGAAACCCTGCCAGCAGAGTCTTCAAACAGCATAAGAGACTGCTGCATAACTTGAGGCTCAGACAGTTTCCCTGATATGCATGGGGGTGATGTGACAGACTGATGGGCTTGGTTTTCATGCGCCATCTGTGCGCTTTCTGCAGAAGACTGGCTGGGAGATAATGTGAACGTGCTGGATGCACTGTTGTCCACCTAATTCACTAATGCCTGTACCTGCTCAGGCCTTACCATCCTTAGAACGGCATTGGGCCCCACCAAATATGGCTGTAAATTCTGGCGGCTACTGGGACCTGAGGTAGTTGGTACACTAGGGCGTGTGGCTGTGGCAGAACGGCCACGTCCTCTCCCAGCACCAGAGGGTCCACTAACACCACCACGACCATGTCCGCGTCCGCGTCCCTTACAGACACCTAACACTATCTGGCTATCTATTTAGGTACCGTATTACACTAATACAGGCACACCAGTAATGACAGATTTAGCTGAATATAAATTTGATGCCTATTATTTAGGCGCTGGGTGACAGGTATACGTTTACGGACAGAATTAGACTTGGATCTACACTGTAGCGTTTGTGTGAAGTTCTTGAGAATTACCCTATCAGCACCTTGAATCTAATATACCCTTTTAGGGATAGATTTAAAGTAGGCCTGATACAGCAGAAACCACTAATTTTAAGAATTGCAAAATTGGGAATTGTATTTCAACCCAGAACAAAAACTGTGCTTTGACGGACACTAAATAACTTGACCAGCTAAAGCAGTAATGACAGATTTGGATGAATATAAATGTGAGGCCTATTTTTTAGGCGCTGGGTGACAGGCTCAACTTGCCCCTGATGTAGTATATGGCCAAAAAATAACCACACTATTGATGGTTAAATGCACTTTGTGACAGGCTCAACTTGCCCCTGATGTAGTATATGGCCAAAAAATAACCACACTATTGATGGTTACATGCACTTGATGAAAGCTTGACCCTGATGTAGGATATAGTAAAAAATAACCACACTATTGATGGTTAAATGCACTTTGTGACAGGCTCAGCTTGCCCCTGATGTAGTATATGGCCAAAACATAACCACACTATTGATGGTTAAATGCACTTGATGAAAGCTTGACCCTGATGTAGGATATAGCAAAAAAATAACCACACTATTGATGGTTAAATGCACTTGGGTGACAGGCTCAGCTTGCCCCTGATGTAGTATATGGCCAAAAAATAACCACACTATTGATGGTTAAATGCACTTTGTGACAGGCTCAACTTGCCCCTGATGTAGTATATGGCAAAAAAATAACCACACTATTGATGGTTAAATGCACTTGATGAAAGCTTGACCCTGATGTAGGATATAGCAAAAAATAACCACACTATTGATGGTTAAATGCACTTGGGTGACAGGCTCAGTTTGCCCCTGATGTAGTATATGGCCAAAAAATAACCACACTATTGATGGTTAAATGTACTTGATGAAAGCTTGACCCTGATGTAGGATATAGCAAAAAATAACCACACTATTGATGGTTAAATGCACTTGGGTGACAGGCTCAGCTTGCCCCTGATGTGGGATATAGCCAAAAAATAACCACACTATTGATGGTTAAATGCACTTGATGAAAGCTTGACCCTGATGTAGGATATAGCAAAAAATAACCACACTATTGATGGTTAAATGTACTTGGTGGCAGCTTGTGCTGGCGCACCACAAGCCACAAAATGGCCGCCGATCACCCCAGAAAAAAGTGACTGAAAAACGCTCTGGGCAGCCTAAAAACACTGAGCAATTGAATAGCAGCAGTTCAATGATCCACAGCTGTAGATCGATCACTGAATGAAGTCTTTTGGAGGAGTTAATCTGCCTAATCTCGCCCTAACGTCGCAGCTGCAACCTCTCCCTACACTTGTATCAGCAGAGTGATGTGCAGTGCTACGTGACCCAAGCTTATATAGAGGCTGGGTCACATGCTGCACTGGCCAATCACAGCCATGCCAATAGTAGGCAAGGCTGTGATGGCCTCTTGGGGCAAGTAGTATGATGCTTGTTGATTGGCGGCTGTGCAGCCTTTCAAAAAGCGCCAAGGAAGCGCCGAACACCGAACTCGAACCCGGACTTTTATGAAAATGTTCGGGTTCGGGGTCCAAAAATCCTCAAGTTCGGTACGAACCCGAACTTTACAGTTCAGGTTCGCTCATCCCTAGTTAGATTCTCTCCTATTCTCTCCCTGAAATCACAAGTCCAGCAGCATCCTCTCCCTACACTTGTAACAGCAGAGTGACGTGCAGCGCTACGTGACTCAAGCTTATATAGAGCCTGGGTCACATGCTGCTCTGGCCAATCACAGCTATGCCATTAGTAGGCATGGCTGTGATAGCCTCTTGGGGCAAGTAGTATGACGCTTGTTGATTGGCTGCTGTGCAGCCTTTCAAAAAGCGCCAAGAAAGCGCCGAATACCGAACCCGAACCCGAACTTTTACGGAAATGTTCGGGTTCGGGGTCCAAAAATCCTCAAGTTCGGTACGAACCCGAACTTTACAGTTCAGGTTCGCTCAACCCTATTAGCAGGGCAACCAATTAGTATATTTTAATGTGTTTTATCACTTTTATATACTTAAAAACTTTGCGAAGCAATAACTTCAGCTCATCGGAGCCAATACATTCTAATACTGTACGGAGCTCCTGCTCCGTACCATATTGGAACGAAGTTTGATGCGAATCGGCTTCAGATGTTTCATCCGAAGTCGATTCGCTCATCCCTAGTCAATACCATAAGGTGTAGAAGAACTTCATGTTCTTCTACAGAATACCAGCAAACATCTGTCGTCATTTTAGCAACCACAAATGGTCACCGAACAACAGCTACATACACAATAAAAATCTGGCCTAAATAATGTGTGTGAATTTTCCAAATTTTAGTTTCATACAGGTACAAAGCAACTGAGAGCTGTTTGAAGCTTCTCAATACCTCCTGTACCTTTGTTATATAGGGAGCACTGCGGTGAGTCTCCTTTGTTGAACTGCAAAATTTTGGCTTAGATCTGATGACCCTGGAGAGTTTTTAGTTTATTAGTTAGGAAAAGAGCAACTAGAGCAGAAGACTAAACTATTTCTCCTAATTTGGGGGTTGTCACACCAAGAAAACTCCTGTCTGCATGCCCTATTAGGATGTAAGCTGAAATAAGAGCTAACTGACGGACTGACACCCAACAGATAATAGTGGAATGGCTGGAGAAGAGATATTTAATAGCAAGTACGGTTACTTGCTCATTTTTACTAGTATATACAGTCCTAGTAATTTGCTTCTCTGGTTGATGTTGCTTCATGATGCCCAGCCATTTGACAGCTATATCAAAGGTTCACTTCTAACTCCTGCCTGGCTCTTACTTCTAGATAATATTGTTATGCTAGTTTGCACAACTCTGCCTGTCTCAGCTCTATACTGGAGGTGGCTCTTCCTCTGGTCCCTCACTAGCCACTTTGACACTCTAACAGGCAGGTGCCAAGAACCACAAGTGTTTCTCAAACTACTGACCACATCCACCTGACTAAGGTGGTAAAACGGTACTTATCAATACAAACCTTAACTCCACCTCCAGCACCCAGCATGCTGACCAATTGTTTCCATCATTACAAAGTGAACCACCACCTTTCCCCTCCCGCAACATTAGAACATCATTCCCCATTACAAAGGCAGGCAATATCTTAGGGTAACTCACAGATGCAGGAGGATCACTCACTCCATACAAGTACAAAAACAAAGCCACGAATGGGTACAGCACTCTTAACAACTATAGGGACTCTAATGTATGTTTACCACCATGGTGGATCACTCCAGATTTTACATCAATTTCTCAAAAAAACTTGCCAGTTTATTAACTTTTTCATATGTTTTGGTGAATAACCCAAGAAAAAAAAATGTAAATTAGAAGTAAAATCTGTGTGCTGTTGCCTTTTTGATGTTTATGAAATGTGGACATCATAGGGGGCATCCCCTACCCAGGACACCCCTATATATACCAGAACAGAGATATATCTTTTTATCAGTTGTCTTCATTAAGGCTTGGAATGAAATTAGGCCTTAATAACTCACAAGGCAACATGTTTTGTTAATAAATTTTCTCAGAATAAACTCTAGAATAGATTGCACAGATACAACCACAAATGGGTTATTTGATACAGAAATCCCTCGAAAGTTTGAAAGACATTCAATAAAATTTGTATCCAGTTTCTTGTTGGCCACCACTTTACAGAACATCTGAGAAATGGTCATGAACTCTTTGTGACTAAATGTAAAACATTGAGATCCCATGTAATGTGCTGTTCTCATTGACATATTGTACCTGAAAATTAGATCTCCTTCCTCCATCGAGGAAACAGCATGAAAAATACAAAAGCCCTAAGGCAGCATTCACTAATTATTATCCATGGAGCCCGGCTCGTGCCATGAAGAGAAAGAGAAATGTGCACCATTACAAATTCTGCCTCTACCTGGAACATTAATTTGTTATTAATAGCACATCCAATCTAAAATTGTGTGTAAAATGTAATGTTAGGAGGACAGTGAAAGGTTACTGCGGGGATATTTTGTGTTGGATGCAGCTGTACATCATCATTGTCTCAATTTTTCACAATTTTCATAACTGTTCTTATTAGACATGCTAATTTGGCTTTGGCATTTACATCTTCATTTTTGGTTGATGTTTTATCATCATTGGCTTCCACAGACTCATCATCATTACTCCTGGCGTGTCACATCTTGGATAAGCCTCTCGAAATGAAGTTCAACTGGTGGATGTGATGCATTCAATAAAACATTTTTGTCCATTTCAGGGATACCCTACCGTCTCTTCCTGATATTATAAATAATACAGATACTACTAAATGTTGCATGTAGACTATTCTACTAGATAATGGCTTTCTTTTACTATTCTTTGGCCTTGATATTATTTTTGAAGCATTGACAATGGAGACCAACAACAAAGATCAAAATTGTCCCTGCCTTATGGTGATGGGTTTTGCCAACCAGGTCAGAAAGGCTAATTCCCTTCAGACCAGTCTGGTGTTTGTATCTGCCCTTCAGACAGGCCCAGTGTTTACCTCTTCCCTTCAGACCAGCCTGGTGTTTGTATCTTCCCTTCAGACCATCCTAGGGTTTGCCTCTTCCCCTCAGACTGGCCTGGTGTTTGCCTCTCCCCTTCAGACTTTCCTAGTGTTTGTTTCTTCCCTAAAGACATTTTCAATGTCCATTTGGACAAATCCATACCTTGGTTACTAAAATTTAGTTCTTCTGCAGTTTCGAACAGGTTCTCAACAACCAACAGCAAAAGGAACGGGGACAACCTGGGCTGGGCCCTTTCTCTCCAAGGGCCCCATAGTATCTACATGATCTATGGCTATAATACGGTATTTGTATATCGGCGAATAGAGTGGTGGCTGTGCTTTCCCAGTGCTCTATTCATTCACCACTATGGGACTTCCGAAAACAGCTGAGCATGCAGGTGCAGCTCTTCTCGGAACTTCGATAGCGATAAATGGAGTGCACGCTGTACATGCTCTCCTTCACTTTGGGGGCCCTGTTCTGGAGATAAGCAGGTAAGACCTGAACCTATGTGACATTGATACCATATCCTAGCGATATGCCATCAATGTCTGAGATGGGCCAATCCCTTTAAGGAACTGGCATTTACCCAGGCATCACCCTCTTTTAGACATTCTTACAATCATTTCCTTGACCATCGACACTATCACCCTGCCGGTGTGTTATGCAAGGATAGTATTTTTCCTTTTTTTGCATATTTTATATTTAATATCACACATTTATAATGTGATCAGATATTTTATAACTGGTATTAACTAACCATTTGTGTTGTGACTATTTGTTCGATATTCATACAGTATGTTTTCACTGTGTATGGTAAGGTGTGTTTTTGTACATATCCGTTGCTGCCTTATTTGTTGTCTAATTTTTTTTTTTCATGTATCTTGGAATTGTCTAATAAAGTTATGATTTTTTTATATACTCTTGGACCAATGTTTTCCTTTCTTTTGAGGGTCTAGTGGAAAGTTATATTTATACATTTTGGGCCTATATAGGTGTTAATCAAGGAACCTATAGCTCAGGCACCTTCCATGAGGGAAGATGCCTTACATATCCCAGGGAACACTGGCACTGAATGGGGACAGATTAGACCATGCAAGCCTTGAACTTTTATAAGATGATGCAAATGCAAGCAGAAGGAAGCAGACTGGGATGGCCTGTGGCAGAAGACAGCATGGAGCAATGGAACGGATAAGTACTCTGGCTGCAATGACTGACGTGGGAGAGACATTTGCAGGCAGGGGCCGCTGGCATCACACTATATTTATATTACAAACCAGACCTCTTTATTAATATCAGACCCACACTCAGACCCTCTAAATGTATTTAAACCCCAGACAAAAAATATATATGTATATTCATACCTCCTTTTGCTCATCGCTCTTGGCACTTGTTCAGCTCCTGATGCCACTGCACCTGGTCCTGATGCTCTCCAGTTCCTGACAGTATCATTACCTCATAAAGTAGCATAAGGAGCTCAACAAGTTCCAGGAGGGTAAATATATAGTCTGGTCTGGGGTATAAATCATTTTTGTTCATCTGATCGGAGCTAAACAAGAGTCGGGAGCAAGGGGAGTAAAATATACCGTATAATCCAATATCTATCGGATTGATCCAATAGATAATTAATGATTTTTTTTTTTTTTTGGAGTGGGTCTATGCTGAGGCCACGTCACACTTTTGCACCCGGCTCAATGCCCCTGCTGACTCGTATATCAGTATACATGCAAGGTATATGTATCAGTATTGTATAATGTCCTCATTAAAAGTTCTGTCCTCCATTGACCGGAAGATTACTTACAGTCCCCCGCTGAGGGAGTAGCTAAATTAAAAAGAGAACTCATTTACAACACACAGTCAAAAACAAGATTTCAACATGACAGAGGTATTCATAATGCGTGTTGTCTGGACTTTGTTACAATGTAGTTATCATCATGTATTACTGAACTGCCTGCAGCAAGCACTATGTCTGAATTATGGATGTATTAGAATAGCCAAGGAGGAAAAAGTAATTTGCCTGGAAGCAGTTCAGGTAAAACGCCTACAAATAACTTAATTATAGCTGCTATGTACAGTACAGCTTAGACTATAGGGCATGTGTATGAAAAATGCATCCTTTAAGAACGTCAGCATGTTACAATTATTAAGGAACATAAGGTATATTATGAGCATGAAAAGATTAAATCTATCGCTGAGGCTGCATCCAAGTCTAATCAACATTAAGTAACCATGAACTCCCATCATGTTAATGGAAACTCCTTAAAGGGGTTGGTCCAGAAATTGATGGAATATCGCTAGGATATGCCATCAATGTCAGATAGGTGTCTGTATAGGGTTGCCACCTTTCCCAACAAAAAATGCCCGCCAAGTTAATTGCGGAGGCATGGCTTAACACAGAGTCGCTGTCATACTGTGGCTTCCAGTAATATTAATGCCCCCATTTGTGCCTCTCAGTAATATTAATGCCTCCATTAGTTCCGTCCAGAATTAATAATGCCCCCGTTAGTGCCCCCCAGTATTAATAATGCCTTCATTACCGCCCCTCAGAATGAGTGCCCTCCTGAGTGCCCCCAGTAATAGTAATGCCTCCATTAGTGCCCCCAGAATTAATAATACCCCTATTAGTGCCCCCCAATAATATTAATGCCCCCATTCCCCCAGAATTAATACTGGCCAATTAGTGTCCCCAGTAATATTAATGCCCCCATTAGCGCCCCCCAGTAATAGTAATGCCCCCATTAGCAACCCCCAGAATTAATAGTGCTCCCAGTATTAGTAGATCAGTTCCCCCCAGTAATAGTAATGACACCATTAGAGTGCTCCAGTAATAGTAATGGCCCATTAGTGTGCCCAAGAATTAATAATGCCCTCATTAGTGCCCCCCCCAGTAAGAATAATGCCCCCATTAGTGTGTCCCAGAATTAATAATGCCCCCCTTTAGTGCCCCCCAGTAAGAGTACTGCACCCATTATTGCCCCTTCTGTGCTTCTGCAAAAAAAAAAAAAAAAGCACTCACCTCCCCCATTTGCTCGCACCACTGCTCACTGGAAACTCAGGACAGGACCTGTGCTCCAGCATGATTACGTCTCACAGGTCCTGTTCTGCACATCCAGTCAGCAGAAAGTGCTCACACGGCGCGATCAAATGATTGAGGTATGAGGTGAGTTCATATTATATATTTTTTTAGCACAAGTGGGGGAGGAGTCGGGAGGTAAAGGCTGTATTAATGAGCGCTCCACAATAGAAACCTCATTAGTGACAGTCCTTATAGGAAAATACCGGCAATTAAAGCGGTTATCCGGGCTTTTATATTGATGACCTATCCTCTGAATAGATCATCAATATCAGATTGGCAAGGGACCCGATGGCATCCCCGCCGATCAGCTGTTTGAGGAGAAGGCGAGCGCAGAGCGCATGTGCCTTCTCCCTTTTCTCTTCCTGTCCGCTGCTGCTGTCCCATAAACATACATCAGTGAGCAGGAAGACAGCATGCGCCATCTCCTCAAACAGCTGATCAGCGGAGGTGCCGGGTGTAGGAGGATAGGTCATCAATATCAAAAAGTCCGGTGAACCTCTTTAATATTTCTGGTAGAATAAAATTACCGGCAGGGGCACAAAAATACCAGCTTGGCCAGTCATGCATAGAAGGCAAACCTCCGTTCACAGGTAATCTTGACTTTTCCCAGCAATCCCATAGCGGTGAATAGAATGGGACCCTGTTCAAGGGATTGTCAGGGGCTCCCGCGGTTGGACCTCCACCAATCAGACACGTATCCTCTTTCCTGTGGGACAATCGTTTTAAAGCGACCCTCCATAAAAACAAAAATATTTTAACTGGGGAATGAACAAAACACTTACTTGATGCCTTTTAATTTATCTTCGTTTGACATGGAGATCAGCAAATTCCAAGATGGTGTCACTTCTTCTCGGACTACCTGATGCCCGCTGTGCATTTAGTTGTCTAGGACACTTCCTGCTGCCTTTGGATTGGTCAGCACCGCTCATGTGAGCAGTGTTGGCCAATTCAAGAAAAGGGCTGGACAAGCAGGAAGTGTCTTGAACTACCAAATGCATAGTAGGTAGATAGTCCGAGAAGGGGTGCGGCCATCTTGAATGGTTTGTTTATTCCCCCATTAATATAATTTTTTTTCTTAATATACTGTAATTTTTGCTGGGAACATTTGATTGTAAATTGAGCTGTATAAAGAGGATGAAGCAATACAGCTCAAATACAAATCTACAGGGCTCTACTTTACCTGCATGGTATTCTCCACTTTCCCAAAAAATAAAAAAAACTATGGCTTTCAGATTATGGAGACACAAAAAATTCATTTTTTTTCAAAAATGCTTTATTATGTAAAACTGAAACAAACAAACAAAAAATGTAGTCATATTTAGTATTGTCGCGTCCATAACAACCTGCTCTATGAAAATACCACATTATCTAACCTGTCAGATGAACATTGCAAATAACAAAAAATAAAAACTGTGCCAAAACAGCTATATTTTGTTACCTTGCCTCACAAAAAGTGTAATATAGAGCAACCAAAAATCATATGTACCCTAAAATAGTACCAACAAAACTGCCACTTTATAGTTTCCAAAATGGGGTCTTTTTTTGGAGTTTCTACTTTAGGGGTGCATCACGTGGTCTTCAAATGTGACCTTGCAACTTAAAATTATCCCAGTGAAATCTGCCCTCCAAAAACCATATGGCATTCCTTTCCTTCTGCGCCCTGCCATGTGCCTGTACAGCAGTTTTTGACTACATATATGGTGTTTCTATAAACTACAGAATCAGGGCAATAAATATTAAGTTTTGTTTGGCTGTTAACCCTTGATTTGTTATTGGAAAAAATTTATTAAAATTAAAAATCTGCCAAAAAAGTGAAATTCTGAATAAATACCTTGAGGGGTGTAGTTTCCAAAATGGGGTCAGTTTTTTGGAGTTTCTACTCTAGGGGTGCATTAGGGGGGTTTCAAATGTGACATGGCAACTTAAAATTATCCCAGTGATATCTGCCTTCCAAAAACCATACGGCGTTCCTTTCCTTTTCGCCCTGCCGTGTGCCCGTACAGAAGTTTACGACCACATATAGGGTGTTTCTGTAAACTACAGAATCAGGGCAATAAATATTGAGTTTTATTTGGCTATTAACCCTTGCTTTGTTAGCGGAACAAATGGATTAAAATGGAAAATCTGCCAAAAAAGTGAAATTCTGAAATTTCATCTACATTTTCCTTTAAATCTTGTGGAACACCTAAAGGATTAACAAAGTTTGTAAAATCACTTTTGAATACCTTGAGGAGTGTAGTTTCCAAAATGGGGTAACTTTTTTGGAGTTTCTACTTTAGGGGTGCATCAGGGGGTCTTCAAATGTGACATGGCAACTTAAAATTATCACAGTGAAATCTGTCTTCCAAAAACCATATGGCGTTCCTTTCCTTCTGCGCCCTGCCATGTGCCATACAGCAGTTTACGACCACATATGGGGTGTTTCTGTAAACTACAGAATCAGGGCAATAAATATTAAGTTTTGTTTGGCTGCTAACCCTTCTTTTGTTACTGGAAAAAATGGATTAAAATGGAAAATCTGCCAAAAAGTGAAATTCTGAAATTTCATCTACATTTTCTTTTAATTCTTGTGGAACACCTAAAGGGTTAAGAAAGTTTGTAAAATGAGTTTTGAATCCCTTGAGGGGTGTAGTTTCTAAAATTGGACCATTTATGAGTGGTTTATATTATGTAAGCCTCACAAAGTGACTTCAGACCTGAACTGGTCCTTACAAAGTGGGTTTTGGAAGTTTTCAGAAAATTTTCAAGATTTGCTTTTAAACTTCTAAGTCTTCTAACGTCCCAAAAAAAGAAAATGTAATTTACAAAATGATCCAAACATGATACTAGTAGTAAGTATTCCTATACAGCAGAATAAGGCTGCTTTCACACTCGCGTTTTGGCTTTCCATTTGTGAGATCCGTTCAGGGCTCTCACAAGCGGTCCAAAAGGGATCAGTTTGCATTCTAATGCATTCTGAATGGAAAACGATCAGCTCAGAATGCTTCACTTTGCATCAGTTCAGTCTCCATTCCTTTTTGGAGACGGACACCAAAACACTGCTTGCAGCGCTTTGGTGTTTTTCTGATGAAACTGAGCCAAACGACTTACATTGTATGCCAGGACGGATCCGTTTTCACTGACATAATCTGGCACAATAGAAAACGGATCCGTCCTCCATTGACTTTCAATGGTGTTCAAGACGGATCCGTCTTGGCTATGTTAAAGATAATACAAACGGATCCGTTCTGAACGGACGCAGACGGTTGAATTATCTGAACGGATCTGTCCATGACGGATCCGCACAAAACGCGAGTGTGAAAATGGCCTAAGTATTCCTATACAGCAGAAGTCTCATATTTTTTATTTTTTTTGTAACTGGACGTGCAGCTCTATAGTGTAGTGGTTAAAGGGTTTCTACCATCAGAATTTATGTTATGTAGCTGACTGACATTAGCGATGTGCTAATGTCAGCAGTACATAACAGTGTTCTTTATACATTTGTCCCTGCGGCCGTGCTTCTAAAAAACACAATTTTAAAATATGCTAATGAGCCTCTAGGTGCTATGAGGGCGTTGATTCAGCACCTAGAGGCTCGGTCTAATAACCATTTATCCCGCCCAGGTCCTCCATTTAGCCCGCACCGATCCTCTTGATTGATGTCCACGTTCGCTGGATCGCTGAAGAAATCCTGCGCCTGCGCCGTCTACTTCTGTATTCGGCGCATGCGCAGTGAGTGAAGAACGCGCTCCTGGTGCCTGCTTCCTCACTGTGATGTAGTCGGCGCAGGCGCATTGAGGAAGCCTGCACCAGAAGCGCATCCTTCACTCACTGCGCCGAATACAGAAGTGGATGGCGCAGGTGCGGGATTTCTTCAGCAATCCAGCGAACTTGGACATCAATCAAGAGGAGTGGGGCGGGCTAAATGGAGGACCTGGGCGGGATAAATGGTTAGTTAATGGTTTTTAGAACGACAGCAGGGACAAAAGTATAAAGAACACTCTTATGTATTGCTGTCACCGCCAGTTCTGTGAAAAGGTCTGACAGACGTTCTTCTCTACCTCTTGTATGACGTTCTTTGTTTTGGTTTCACTTTGTCATCTCCTTTCCTTCTGCCAGGTGTCACTTATTTAGACTAATCGTCTTCCTTTATATTCCCTCCCATACTGCCTCACTTTGCGGTTTATACTAGTTCCTGGATGAAGTGTTCACTGCTAGAGGTTGCTGCTGCTGTTTGCTCAGATAAGTCTTTTCCTTTATTGTGTTTCCTTGCTGGCTTGATTCTAGGTGACCCTGACTCTGTCCGTATTAAGTGCAGGGAGCCGGTGGTCGTATCCCCTCACTATTATAGGGTTTTCAGGTGTCACACAGTCTTAGGTACGTGGGCATGCAATCGTCTACCATTGAGTCCCTTGTGCATAGCAGTCAGGGAGAGCTCTTAGGGTTTTAAAGGGCTCACCTATATGCTCCTTAGTTTGGGATCAAGCCAGTCAGTCGTTTATTTATAAGTTCCAGCTATCTGCAACTTCACCCGTGACAACTGCTGACATTAGCACATCGCTAATGTCAGTCAGCTACATAACAGAAATTCTGATGGTAGAAACCCTTTAAGGTCTTGGCTGTAATGTAGAAGGTTGTGAGTTCAAACCCTGCCAGAAACGTTTCGGAAATAGAGGTTAAGTTATACTTATATATGAATGCATAATATGTGGGAAACTACTACTGATGTTTTATCCATAATATATTTACATATATTAAAATATATAACATATTCAAAATATATAATAATATGTGTAAATATATTATGGCTAAAAACGTATATATATGTTTAAATTTAATTTAACCTCTATTTCTGAAAAGTTTCGAACTCACAACCTTCTAAATTACAGCCAAGAATCTTAACCACTACACTATAGAGCTGCCGATGATGTCCAGTTGCTTAAAAAAAAAAAGAATATGAGACTTCTGCTGTATAGGAATACTTACTAGTAGTAAGCTAAATTAGATTTAAATACACTGGGTGTTCCCAAGAACTGACTCCATATATGGACATAGCTATATATGGAGTTAGAGCAGGGACTCCTAAGCCGAACTAGAGTCCCGACACTCTCCCCTCTTCAGAGCAGGGGGTGCCTGGTTTAATGCTCGGGTTCTCCCATTGACTTACATTGTGCTCGGGTGCTCTGTAGAGCACCCGAGCATTGGAAAGTGTTCTACTCGAGCACATGAGCACTTAGGTGCTCGACCAACACTAGTTATCACCACATAAAGTGACACATGTCAGATTTTCAAAAAATGGTCTGGTCCTTAAGGTGAAAAATGGCAGGGTCCTGAAGGGGTTAATGATTATAACATTGTTTTCTTGTGCTGGAATTTTATTTATTCTGAATTCCTATGTTGAGGAACTGGTGCTACATGAGTATGGATCCTTTTTCTAAAAATTTACTTTCGAGGTCTTCTCCACTTCATTACAATTCAGCTGATGTCGTTCATTTGTCATTTCTCCTTTTCCAACATTGTGATTCAGAGGTTTAATAAAATCCATTAGCCTTGGTTATTTTCTCCATATTGCTTCATCAGTCTGGAGAAAGGAACTTTTATTGTCAGCCATTTGACCTGTGAGCCCAGGGTCATTGTACTGGGTATTGAAACCGGTCAGCGTCAGCTGCTTCTGTAAAGGTGTTGATGAGTAGAAGCTTGAGGCAGAAAAAGCTTCAATGTAACTTGAAAATATGAATACAAAACAGCAATATTTTCTGAATCAGTTTGCTAGCTCTTCTGCACCACAATTCTTATCCCACTCTCAGAAACACCCTATCAGCTGTCCTGACATGTCTCCCCATAATCGATATGATCCTTTCTCATAACTCTGCTTTCTGCTATTCCTCTGTTACTTCTACTAGAAATGTATGAATAAATTGACAACTGGGTGTTATCATTTCTCTTGTCAAAGGGGTGTGTCCCTACACAGTCTGACACTGTCCAGTCAGTGCTGATTGTACAAGACTCTCTAAGGACATGTTGCTTTGACAAGGGGCATGGTAACACCCAGTTTTTAATTTATTGATACAATTCTATGAGGAATAGCAGAGAAATAGCACAACATTCAGTTATAAGAAAAGTTAGTCTACATTTTTTTTTTTCATAGGGAGTACTAGTATTTCCTTAAAGGTGATGTACACCTTTGGAGGCATTTTTTGTTTATGATTGCATTTGACAAATTTTTGGCTAAAAATCATATTATCAATAGACCTTTATTAAAAATATTGAGCTTCTCTGTCACAAAGAATTAACTGTTTTTCTAACTGTGTGACTGATACTTTCACTTTCACTTTGTGCCATCATCTAACAGACCTTATCTCTAAACTACCAATAGGTCATAAAAACTTATTTAAGCCACATTCTTATTAGGAAGATAAGAACTGAGCTATAATGAGTGTTTAGGAGGTCAGATAGCAGATGTAAGGAGACCGTCGGCTCCCTAGATGACGGAAATGAGAGATAATCCACAAAAAAAGAGTAAAATAAGTCGCTAGGTCTCCTTGAATGAAGTGGGTTCTTCACAATTATAAAATGACAATCTGGTGGGACCGCGCTGCTCCTCATTCACACAGAGCTTTTTTCCTCAAATGCAGGTATTCACTTAATCCGGCTCAAGACAGACACCTCTAGATTAAATCGCAGTATACTTCCACGCAGGTTGGAAAGCTCAGTGTGTCATCTCTGTATGGTTCAGAACCACCCACACCTCTATGCTGAGCCATCGTGGGCTATAGAAAGAAAGTAATTTTTCAGCATGTCATTACAACAATGGTCTTTCGTACAGCCCGACCCGGGTTTCGCATGTGCATGCGTATCAAAGTCCTGTTTTTGTTGAGCCTTCTCTATTTTAGAGTCCACTATTTCTTTAGCGTCCTCCAGGCGCTTCTGATGCTCTTTGACCCACTCAGATTGGGGAAGGAGTGGTTCAGAGTCCGGTACAGGGACGTCAAGGGCAAGATCTGCAGTTAAACAGCCGTGTCTTCCGAACATGAGGTAGTATGGAGTGTACCCAGTGGAGCAATGAGTTGTATTGTTGTACAGGTACACTAGTTCAGGGAGGAGTAACGGCCATTCGGCCCTCTTGTGAGGCGGCACAGCCTTGAGCATGTTGATCAGTGTCTGATTAATTTTTTCAGTTTCCCTGAGGGTGGTATGCGGTAGTTCTCAGTTTTTTGCAGTTGTACAAGGCACAAAGTTCATAGAATAACTGAGACTCGAATGCAGATCCCTGATCAGTGAGTATCTTGTCAGGACACCCATACAGCAGAATGAAGCTCTTCCACATGGCAGCAGTTGTAGTTTTGCAGTTAAGTCCTTTACAGGTACAGAATAGTAACAGAACCGATTATAGTGGGTCAGACTGCAGTTACTAAATAGTGGGCTAAACCCTTTTCATCTAGAGTAAATTCACAAGTAATGGGTAGCTTATTTTATTAAATTTATTACATTGATTACATTATTAAATGTTAAGTTTTAAATTTAATAAAATAAGCTACCCATTACTTGTGAATTTACTTTACAGGTACAGCCACAACGAACTTGGTATAGTGGTCTATGATTGTCATAGCATAGACATACCCGAATCTGCTGGGTTCAAGTTTCACGTGGTCGATGGCCACGATTTCAAGAGGACCTTTACTCACTATTGGATGAAGGGGGGCTCGCTGATCATGTCTTTCCCCTTTCACCACTGCACAGGTGGGACACTATCGACACCAGGTTTCAATGTCACTTCTCATGCCAATCTAGTAGAAACAATAAAGAAGGAAGGACCAGCACTCGCGATGATGATGAATGTTGCGTTTATTCAGTCACATATTAAGGACATATAGTGACGCGTTTCAGCACAACACGTGCTTTCTTCAGACTATACAATAAACTCCTATCACATCTCTTTTATACACAGAGAGAGGGAGGAGTAACAAAACAAAAGGAAAATGACATCATACTATGTAGCTCCACCCACCTCAGGGCTGACACAGGTGAAGTAATGAAAGATGCAATAAACCAAAAAAAATTCAATGTGGATACATTGATGAAACAATGGAACAGTTGATGACAATTCAGAAATCAAGTCCGCTGAAAGAGACAAATGAAATGTATATTATCATAATCTAAATTCTTATAATAAGAATAATATAGTCAAGAACTAGGTGAAACTGGAAATATTATACTCGCGGTTGAGCCCCCTTGGATCCACAGTTTGTAACCGGTGGATCCAATAAGCCTCACGCTTTAAAAGCAAACTATTCCTATCGCCGCCTCGGCGAGGTAAAGATACGCTCTCAATCACTTGAAACCGCAACTGCGATATCGCATGACGCTTCTCATGGAAATGATGCGGTAGGGGTAACAACAAATTCTCAGTGCGGATAGTGGACTTATGCTTACTTAATCTATCTTTAATCCGCATTGAGGTTTCCCCTACATAGACCAAACCGCAGGGACATTTCAAAATATAAATGACATTTTTACTATCACATGTGAACATGCCTTTAATGGGAATTTGTTCTCCAGAATGAGGGTGGGTCAGTGTAGAACCTCTAATGACACTTGAACAGTTGTTACAATTTAAACACGGAAATGTGCCCTGACGCGGAGTAGTCAGTGTGGTTTGTCTAACTATAGGTTTGTTAGTGCCTATGTCTGCTCTAATAATTTTGTCACGGATATTGTCCGCTTTTTTGAAACACATCATTGGAGAATTTTGAAATATCTCCATATGAGGATATGATCTAGACATGATGTGCCAATGCTTATTAATTATACCCCTTATTCTCTGTGTCCAAGGATGGTACTTCACTATTAATGGGATGCGTGGTGGTTTGATAATCTTCTGTCCCTGCGGTTGATCTAACTTCTGCTTTTGAGATTGTAATAAGTGTAGGGGATAGCCTCTGTTGAGGAACTTTTTCGTCATCTCTTGCAACCTAATTTCACAGGTGTCAGGATCAGTCACGATCCTTTTAACCCTCTGGTACTGTGAAAAAGGAATCGCCTTCTTGATTGCTGGGGGATGGCTACTAGTGTAGGTAAGTAGACTATTACGATCTGTATCCTTGATATATAAATCAGTGTACACTGTACCATCATCCTTGCGCTTTACCCATGTATCAAGAAAGGATATTTGTTGAAAATCAAAGTGTATGGTAAATTGAAGCTCACTCCAAATGGAGTTAAGATGACTGTTAAATTCCATGAGGGATCGAACGTCGCCTCGCCATACGCAAAACACGTCATCTATAAATCGACGCCAAAATATGCAATGCTTTAAATATAAAGAATTGGAATAAACAAATTCACTTTCAAACGATGACATATAACTGTTTGCGTACGGCGGCGCGACGTTCGATCCCATCGCGGTCCCGCGGCGCTGTTGAAAAAAGGTGTCTTGAAATAAGAAGTAATTTTCCTCCAACACTAGTTTTAAAAGTGTCAGAAAAAAATCCTTCTGTGCTGATGTATAATGACTGGTATTCAATAGTCTAGATGCTGCCTCTAAACCCTTTTCGTGAGTAATGGAAGTATAGAGGCTGCATACATCAAAAGTGACCAGTATGCAGTCTCTATCTAGATGAAGGGGACGTATTTCACTCAAGAAATGTCCTGTGTCTCGTAGGTAGGAAGGAGATAACATGGTCAAAGGTGTGAGCACTTTCTCCAGAAAAATGGCTGGGGGAGAGAGGATTGAATCAGAGGAGGCCACAATAGGGCGTCCCGGTGGTCTGGTCATGGACTTGTGAATTTTCGGAAGGGTGTAAAACACCGGTGTAATAGGATGCTGATTTATCAAAAATTCACTTAATTTATTATCTATGATGCCATCCTCTCTCGCCTCAGTCACTATCCTCTGTAATACACCTTTAATTGAAAAAACCGGATCAGATTGTAAAATCTTATATGTCTCATTATCACTCAGTTGACCTAAAATCTCTGTGATGTAATACTCCCTATCCAGAATCACAAGGGCACCCCCCTTGTCAGCTGGTTTGAATATAAGTGACTTATCCTCTAATATACCATTCAGTGCATGTTTCTCTTCAGCTGTTAAATTATTACGTATCTGTAAAGAACCTTGTTTACACTGTTGCAATAGAGAATTAACATCCCGTTGAACTAAATTAGCAAAGGTTTCCACTGGATGGTATATTTTCGGAGGTGCAAAATGACTTTTAACTCTCAATGAAAATTGTTGCAATGTTAAAGAACCTGACGGCTCCTCAGAGCTAACATGACCGCCCCCCATGTCATCTACATCAACATTTTTAGTAAAGTGTACTTTAAGACGTATATTACGGAAAAACCGCTGCAAATCAATGTCCAGAGAAAAGGTGTCCAGCGTCCCTGTGGGGCTAAAGGACAGTCCCTTCTTTAGTAAATTCAATTGCGCAGGACTCACAGTTTTACTTGAAAGATTAACAACTAAGTTCTCGGCAGTACCTGCGATCTCGTCAGTCTCGGTGCGTCTGCTTCTCCTATGATGGCGGCCGGCTCTCCTGGTGTTGCTCTTCTTTTGCCGCGGCGCTTGCCTAAAAAATGAATTGACGTTGCTCCCGAGGTGTCGCTGCCTGTACTGGAAGATGCAGATCCCGTTCTGCGATCTCTTGTAAACGAAAAAGGGATAGCTGTCCCGGACTTGTCCTGCCACCTATATACACGCTGTGATGAATAATCCTCCACATCTCGGAGGAACTTGGAGCGTTTGGTAGCTTCTATTTTCACCTGAAGTTCTCTGCATTGTTTGTCGGTTTTCTCATACAATGTCGCGAGATCCTCTGGTTTGAGGCAATCCCTCAGCTGTTGTTTAGCAGTGGTGATGTGCGCTTTACACTCTTCAATGGCAGTATTGAGGTATTCCACAGTTAGAACAATCAAGTCCAATGAGCATTTATTGAGGATGTTAGAGAAACGAGTGCAGTATTCAAGGTTATTACCAAAAAATGTTGGTCTCAATTTCACCCTTAGTCCTCGCGGAATTCTCTGTGTGCGGTGATATTCTGCTAGAGTAGCAGCATGTAGTTCAAGCGCAATCAGGTGTTTGCTTTCCTTCATTAGATTCCTGCTCTTCAGCTCACTGGTGGGAATCTGGAGAAAATCAGTTGAAGCTGTGACTTGTGATACAATATCACGGGCCTCATCCTCTGTGTAGGCAAAGGTGCTCATTTATAGGAGTAATGCGTGCTCGTACCCAAAAGTCAGGCAATCTTATGTGGGAAAGGGTCGGCACTGCTGGAATAGACGCGGTGCACGAGTCAGTGGGAAGACGTCCCAATACTTGCAATAAAGAAGGAAGGACCAGCACTCGCGATGATGATGAATGTTGCGTTTATTCAGTCACATATTAAGGACATATAGTGACGCGTTTCAGCACAACACGTGCTTTCTTCAGACTATACAATAAACTCCTATCACATCTCTTTTATACACAGAGAGAGGGAGGAGTAACAAAACAAAAGGAAAATGACATCATACTATGTAGCTCCACCCACCTCAGGGCTGACACAGGTGAAGTAATGAAAGATGCAATAAACCAAAAAAAATTCAATGTGGATACATTGATGAAACAATGGAACAGTTGATGACAATTCAGAAATCAAGTCCGCTGAAAGAGACAAATGAAATGTATATTATCATAATCTAAATTCTTATAATAAGAATAATATAGTCAAGAACTAGGTGAAACTGGAAATATTATACTCGCGGTTGAGCCCCCTTGGATCCACAGTTTGTAACCGGTGGATCCAATAAGCCTCACGCTTTAAAAGCAAACTATTCCTATCGCCGCCTCGGCGAGGTAAAGATACGCTCTCAATCACTTGAAACCGCAACTGCGATATCGCATGACGCTTCTCATGGAAATGATGCGGTAGGGGTAACAACAAATTCTCAGTGCGGATAGTGGACTTATGCTTACTTAATCTATCTTTAATCCGCATTGAGGTTTCCCCTACATAGACCAAACCGCAGGGACATTTCAAAATATAAATGACATTTTTACTATCACATGTGAACATGCCTTTAATGGGAATTTGTTCTCCAGAATGAGGGTGGGTCAGTGTAGAACCTCTAATGACACTTGAACAGTTGTTACAATTTAAACACGGAAATGTGCCCTGACGCGGAGTAGTCAGTGTGGTTTGTCTAACTATAGGTTTGTTAGTGCCTATGTCTGCTCTAATAATTTTGTCACGGATATTGTCCGCTTTTTTGAAACACATCATTGGAGAATTTTGAAATATCTCCATATGAGGATATGATCTAGACATGATGTGCCAATGCTTATTAATTATACCCCTTATTCTCTGTGTCCAAGGATGGTACTTCACTATTAATGGGATGCGTGGTGGTTTGATAATCTTCTGTCCCTGCGGTTGATCTAACTTCTGCTTTTGAGATTGTAATAAGTGTAGGGGATAGCCTCTGTTGAGGAACTTTTTCGTCATCTCTTGCAACCTAATTTCACAGGTGTCAGGATCAGTCACGATCCTTTTAACCCTCTGGTACTGTGAAAAAGGAATCGCCTTCTTGATTGCTGGGGGATGGCTACTAGTGTAGGTAAGTAGACTATTACGATCTGTATCCTTGATATATAAATCAGTGTACACTGTACCATCATCCTTGCGCTTTACCCATGTATCAAGAAAGGATATTTGTTGAAAATCAAAGTGTATGGTAAATTGAAGCTCACTCCAAATGGAGTTAAGATGACTGTTAAATTCCATGAGGGATCGAACGTCGCCTCGCCATACGCAAAACACGTCATCTATAAATCGACGCCAAAATATGCAATGCTTTAAATATAAAGAATTGGAATAAACAAATTCACTTTCAAACGATGACATATAACTGTTTGCGTACGGCGGCGCGACGTTCGATCCCATCGCGGTCCCTCATGGAATTTAACAGTCATCTTAACTCCATTTGGAGTGAGCTTCAATTTACCATACACTTTGATTTTCAACAAATATCCTTTCTTGATACATGGGTAAAGCGCAAGGATGATGGTACAGTGTACACTGATTTATATATCAAGGATACAGATCGTAATAGTCTACTTACCTACACTAGTAGCCATCCCCCAGCAATCAAGAAGGCGATTCCTTTTTCACAGTACCAGAGGGTTAAAAGGATCGTGACTGATCCTGACACCTGTGAAATTAGGTTGCAAGAGATGACGAAAAAGTTCCTCAACAGAGGCTATCCCCTACACTTATTACAATCTCAAAAGCAGAAGTTAGATCAACCGCAGGGACAGAAGATTATCAAACCACCACGCATCCCATTAATAGTGAAGTACCATCCTTGGACACAGAGAATAAGGGGTATAATTAATAAGCATTGGCACATCATGTCTAGATCATATCCTCATATGGAGATATTTCAAAATTCTCCAATGATGTGTTTCAAAAAAGCGGACAATATCCGTGACAAAATTATTAGAGCAGACATAGGCACTAACAAACCTATAGTTAGACAAACCACACTGACTACTCCGCGTCAGGGCACATTTCCGTGTTTAAATTGTAACAACTGTTCAAGTGTCATTAGAGGTTCTACACTGACCCACCCTCATTCTGGAGAACAAATTCCCATTAAAGGCATGTTCACATGTGATAGTAAAAATGTCATTTATATTTTGAAATGTCCCTGCGGTTTGGTCTATGTAGGGGAAACCTCAATGCGGATTAAAGATAGATTAAGTAAGCATAAGTCCACTATCCGCACTGAGAATTTGTTGTTACCCCTACCGCATCATTTCCATGAGAAGCGTCATGCGATATCGCAGTTGCGGTTTCAAGTGATTGAGAGTGTATCTTTACCTCGCCGAGGCGGCGATAGGAATAGTTTGCTTTTAAAGCGTGAGGCTTATTGGATCCACCGGTTACAAACTGTGGATCCAAGGGGGCTCAACCGCGAGTATAATATTTCCAGTTTCACCTAGTTCTTGACTATATTATTCTTATTATAAGAATTTAGATTATGATAATATACATTTCATTTGTCTCTTTCAGCGGACTTGATTTCTGAATTGTCATCAACTGTTCCATTGTTTCATCAATGTATCCACATTGAATTTTTTTTTGGTTTATTGCATCTTTCATTACTTCACCTGTGTCAGCCCTGAGGTGGGTGGAGCTACATAGTATGATGTCATTTTCCTTTTGTTTTGTTACTCCTCCCTCTCTCTGTGTATAAAAGAGATGTGATAGGAGTTTATTGTATAGTCTGAAGAAAGCACGTGTTGTGCTGAAACGCGTCACTATATGTCCTTAATATGTGACTGAATAAACGCAACATTCATCATCATCGCGAGTGCTGGTCCTTCCTTCTTTATTGCAAGTATTGGGACGTCTTCCCACTGACTCGTGCACCGCGTCTATTCCAGCAGTGCCGACCCTTTCCCACATAAGATTGCCTGACTTTTGGGTACGAGCACGCATTACTCCTATAAATGAGCACCTTTGCCTACACAGAGGATGAGGCCCGTGATATTGTATCACAAGTCACAGCTTCAACTGATTTTCTCCAGATTCCCACCAGTGAGCTGAAGAGCAGGAATCTAATGAAGGAAAGCAAACACCTGATTGCGCTTGAACTACATGCTGCTACTCTAGCAGAATATCACCGCACACAGAGAATTCCGCGAGGACTAAGGGTGAAATTGAGACCAACATTTTTTGGTAATAACCTTGAATACTGCACTCGTTTCTCTAACATCCTCAATAAATGCTCATTGGACTTGATTGTTCTAACTGTGGAATACCTCAATACTGCCATTGAAGAGTGTAAAGCGCACATCACCACTGCTAAAGAACAGCTGAGGGATTGCCTCAAACCAGAGGATCTCGCGACATTGTATGAGAAAACCGACAAACAATGCAGAGAACTTCAGGTGAAAATAGAAGCTACCAAACGCTCCAAGTTCCTCCGAGATGTGGAGGATTATTCATCACAGCGTGTATATAGGTGGCAGGACAAGTCCGGGACAGCTATCCCTTTTTCGTTTACAAGAGATCGCAGAACGGGATCTGCATCTTCCAGTACAGGCAGCGACACCTCGGGAGCAACGTCAATTCATTTTTTAGGCAAGCGCCGCGGCAAAAGAAGAGCAACACCAGGAGAGCCGGCCGCCATCATAGGAGAAGCAGACGCACCGAGACTGACGAGATCGCAGGTACTGCCGAGAACTTAGTTGTTAATCTTTCAAGTAAAACTGTGAGTCCTGCGCAATTGAATTTACTAAAGAAGGGACTGTCCTTTAGCCCCACAGGGACGCTGGACACCTTTTCTCTGGACATTGATTTGCAGCGGTTTTTCCGTAATATACGTCTTAAAGTACACTTTACTAAAAATGTTGATGTAGATGACATGGGGGGCGGTCATGTTAGCTCTGAGGAGCCGTCAGGTTCTTTAACATTGCAACAATTTTCATTGAGAGTTAAAAGTCATTTTGCACCTCCGAAAATATACCATCCAGTGGAAACCTTTGCTAATTTAGTTCAACGGGATGTTAATTCTCTATTGCAACAGTGTAAACAAGGTTCTTTACAGATACGTAATAATTTAACAGCTGAAGAGAAACATGCACTGAATGGTATATTAGAGGATAAGTCACTTATATTCAAACCAGCTGACAAGGGGGGTGCCCTTGTGATTCTGGATAGGGAGTATTACATCACAGAGATTTTAGGTCAACTGAGTGATAATGAGACATATAAGATTTTACAATCTGATCCGGTTTTTTCAATTAAAGGTGTATTACAGAGGATAGTGACTGAGGCGAGAGAGGATGGCATCATAGATAATAAATTAAGTGAATTTTTGATAAATCAGCATCCTATTACACCGGTGTTTTACACCCTTCCGAAAATTCACAAGTCCATGACCAGACCACCGGGACGCCCTATTGTGGCCTCCTCTGATTCAATCCTCTCTCCCCCAGCCATTTTTCTGGAGAAAGTGCTCACACCTTTGACCATGTTATCTCCTTCCTACCTACGAGACACAGGACATTTCTTGAGTGAAATACGTCCCCTTCATCTAGATAGAGACTGCATACTGGTCACTTTTGATGTATGCAGCCTCTATACTTCCATTACTCACGAAAAGGGTTTAGAGGCAGCATCTAGACTATTGAATACCAGTCATTATACATCAGCACAGAAGGATTTTTTTCTGACACTTTTAAAACTAGTGTTGGAGGAAAATTACTTCTTATTTCAAGACACCTTTTTTCAACAGCGCCGCGGGACCGCGATGGGATCGAACGTCGCGCCGCCGTACGCAAACAGTTATATGTCATCGTTTGAAAGTGAATTTGTTTATTCCAATTCTTTATATTTAAAGCATTGCATATTTTGGCGTCGATTTATAGATGACGTGTTTTGCGTATGGCGAGGCGACGTTCGATCCCTCATGGAATTTAACAGTCATCTTAACTCCATTTGGAGTGAGCTTCAATTTACCATACACTTTGATTTTCAACAAATATCCTTTCTTGATACATGGGTAAAGCGCAAGGATGATGGTACAGTGTACACTGATTTATATATCAAGGATACAGATCGTAATAGTCTACTTACCTACACTAGTAGCCATCCCCCAGCAATCAAGAAGGCGATTCCTTTTTCACAGTACCAGAGGGTTAAAAGGATCGTGACTGATCCTGACACCTGTGAAATTAGGTTGCAAGAGATGACGAAAAAGTTCCTCAACAGAGGCTATCCCCTACACTTATTACAATCTCAAAAGCAGAAGTTAGATCAACCGCAGGGACAGAAGATTATCAAACCACCACGCATCCCATTAATAGTGAAGTACCATCCTTGGACACAGAGAATAAGGGGTATAATTAATAAGCATTGGCACATCATGTCTAGATCATATCCTCATATGGAGATATTTCAAAATTCTCCAATGATGTGTTTCAAAAAAGCGGACAATATCCGTGACAAAATTATTAGAGCAGACATAGGCACTAACAAACCTATAGTTAGACAAACCACACTGACTACTCCGCGTCAGGGCACATTTCCGTGTTTAAATTGTAACAACTGTTCAAGTGTCATTAGAGGTTCTACACTGACCCACCCTCATTCTGGAGAACAAATTCCCATTAAAGGCATGTTCACATGTGATAGTAAAAATGTCATTTATATTTTGAAATGTCCCTGCGGTTTGGTCTATGTAGGGGAAACCTCAATGCGGATTAAAGATAGATTAAGTAAGCATAAGTCCACTATCCGCACTGAGAATTTGTTGTTACCCCTACCGCATCATTTCCATGAGAAGCGTCATGCGATATCGCAGTTGCGGTTTCAAGTGATTGAGAGCGTATCTTTACCTCGCCGAGGCGGCGATAGGAATAGTTTGCTTTTAAAGCGTGAGGCTTATTGGATCCACCGGTTACAAACTGTGGATCCAAGGGGGCTCAACCGCGAGTATAATATTTCCAGTTTCACCTAGTTCTTGACTATATTATTCTTATTATAAGAATTTAGATTATGATAATATACATTTCATTTGTCTCTTTCAGCGGACTTGATTTCTGAATTGTCATCAACTGTTCCATTGTTTCATCAATGTATCCACATTGAATTTTTTTTGGTTTATTGCATCTTTCATTACTTCACCTGTGTCAGCCCTGAGGTGGGTGGAGCTACATAGTATGATGTCATTTTCCTTTTGTTTTGTTACTCCTCCCTCTCTCTGTGTATAAAAGAGATGTGATAGGAGTTTATTGTATAGTCTGAAGAAAGCACGTGTTGTGCTGAAACGCGTCACTATATGTCCTTAATATGTGACTGAATAAACGCAACATTCATCATCATCGCGAGTGCTGGTCCTTCCTTCTTTATTGCAAGTATTGGGACGTCTTCCCACTGACTCGTGCACCGCGTCTATTCCAGCAGTGCCGACCCTTTCCCACATAATCTAGTAGAAACGTCGTCTAAGGGTGGCTTCCTTTTTTTGGATTCCAAAGTGACCAGACCGGTTATGGTACATGTCCATCACCATCTTGGCATCTCTTCGAAGCACCAGTATCTGGTGGAGGCGCTCACAGGTGACTGGATCAAGCGTTCTCCTGAGGAGTAGGTCTCTTTGTAGGAAGAGTAGAGGCGAACTAGCTCCGAGTCAGCTCTCCGCCGTCGGTTTCTCTCCGGTATGCGTCCGCTGTAAACAAAAATCCAACAGTTCTCCAATGGCTCTGCTCTCTGATTGTAGTTTAATCCAGAGCTCTTTCTCAACTGGAGGTGAGGGGTCACAGGTCTGTGGAAAACAAGTGACTTTAGAGTGTGTAGGGCGCCTAGTGTGTAGGGCCTCCTGTCGGGCAAATCGGGAGTAGAAATTTGGCATTTCCACATCTTCCCACTGATCATCGGTAGAAATTGGTTCTTTCTGGGCAGGTAGCCTAGACAAAGCGTTGGCATTGTCATTAGATTTCCCAGTCCGGTACTTAATGGTGAAGTTGAAGTTCGCCATTCTAGAGGCCCATCTTTGTTCTAGAGCTCCCAGACGTGCAGTGTTCTAGTGAGCTAACGGATTATTGCCGGTGTAGACCATGAAAGGTGTAGCAGCTAGGTAGTCCTTGAATTTCTCAGTTACAGCCCAGACCAAGGCTAAAAACTCCAGTTTGAATGAGCTGTAGTTATGGTCATTCCGCCCTGGCTCTCGTAAAGATCTGCTGGCATAGGCGATGACTCTTTCAGTTCCAGCTTGTGTCTGAGATAGTACAGCTCCCAAACCTTTCTTACTTGCATCAGTATAGAGGCAAAATGGTAGGCTGTAGTCAGGGTAACCCAGGACTGGAGGTTCTGTAAGTTTTTCTTTCAACAGTCGGAAAGCAGCTTCTCTCTCTTCATTCCACTCCACCGGTATCTTGGAATTCTGACATCCCTTAGAGTGACCTTTCACAAGCTCCTGGATAGGTTCCGCAATCTGAGCAAAGTGCGGGATAAATCTCTGATAGTGACTTGCAAATCCGAGGAAGTTCTTGACCTCTTTGATTGTTTTGGGAGCCGGCCAGCTTTGTACTGCTGCTATTTTGCCAGGGTCCGGTCTCAAACCTTCCACACTCACAACATGTCCCAGATATTTCACTTGGGGCTTCAGTAAGTCTGTCACGGCCTTTGGTTTGCGCTGTGACACTGTTGCCACACTTGCGGTTGCCCGCGGCAACGTGTTGCTGTGAGAGCATGCGGTGGCAGTGTTTCGGCCTTCTGGGTGATTGCCGGGACATGGTTGCCACGCATGCTGTTGCCGGTGGTAACATGTGGATTGGTATGCTTGTGTGTGCATTTCCCCTTTAAGTGGCTTCCTTCCCTTTTCTGGTGTTGGAAGAGTAACTCCCTTCCTAGTGTTTTGTGAAGACTGGGTTTATGTGTTTGTGGGTGTGGCTGCTTGGGCTATTTAGTCTCTGCTGGAAGCCTGTAGCTCAGTGGTACTCCAGCCTTGGTGTGTGCTGGAGTTATGCTCTGTCTGGTTGTTCCATCTGTCCAGTGAGGGCCACCCTTGTGGTCATAGATGTTCTATGTCATCCCGGTGTCTCCTTCCCTTCCTGTCCCTATTTGTATGGAGTGGGTTATGTACAGGGTGTTTGAATGTCTAGTTTGGTGTTACATGTCTGGTTGTGATTGGTGTCATGTTTACTAGACATTCCCCTGTCTCAAGTTATTGCAGCTATAGTGTCCTGGGTTCCTGTGTGGTTCGTGTTGTGTGCTGTGTCCTTTAATGTTGGTGTGGACACTAGCACTTGCGCACGGGTTCCAGTCAGTGTGTCTGTGGCAGGTAAGTGTGTTACTTTTTCACTTACCTGCCATCTCCTTTAGCTGTATGTGTTCCCCTCTCCTTGCAGCCTGGCCTCAGATAGAGATTCCTGTTGCTCCATGACTGGGATGAACCGGTCGTCTCTCTCCTGCTCCTAAGTGAGGGATTTCCAGGGCGACTCAGGATATTAGGTATCCAGGGTATGAGACGTCCCACCATCGGGGTCCACTCATACGGTGAGGAGTCAGGGAGAGGATTAGGGATGTTGTAGGAGGTGACCTGCTCCCTTATAACTCCTTTTTGGCCAGGCTGATCCTCTTTACCCTTTGACACCGCACGGTGGGAGGTTTCCCCCACTCACCGCCGTGACAGTGACACTTTGAAGGTTTCACTTTCAGTCCATGTTGGGAAAAAGTCTGGAACACTAATGCCAGGTTCTGTAAATGCTCTTCGTAGGTCTTAGAGTAGATGATCACATCATCCAGGTACAACAGCACGGTCTCAAAGTTTTTGTGTCAAAGACATCTTTCCATGAGTCTCTGAAATGTCACAGGGGCATTGCATAGCCCGAATGGTATGTTGTTGAACTCAAACAGACCCATTGGGGTGGCAAAAGCTGTTTTTTCTTTATCTTCTGGGGCCATGGGGACTTGCCAATAGCCACTGGTTAGATCCAGAGTTGAAAAGTAAGCAGCGGATCCCAGAGCTGCCAGGGATTCTTCAACTCGTGGCACGGGGTACGCATCCTTGTGCGTAATGTTGTTGATCTTACAGTAGTCCACACAAAAAACAAATGGTTCCATCCTTCTTTACCAGGACTAAGGGGGCAGCCCAGGGGCTGTGACTATCCTGAATGACATTAGCTGTCTTCATATCCTGCACCATCTTCTTCACCTGCTGGTACATGGCAGGATGGATTGGTCGGTATCTCTCTTTGATTGGAGGATGAGTGTCGGTTGGAATGGTGTGCTGTATTAAGCGACTCTGACCATAGTCCAGAGAATGCTTGCTGAAGACTTGATGGTGTTGTTTGACTAATTCCAGCACACCGTTGATCTGCTCGCCAGAGGTTGTGGTATCCCCGATGTGTAGTTCGGCCCACCAGGGCTGTTCTGGCGGGTCTTTGGCTTCCTCCACTGTTTGGAGTGATTGTTGAGCCGCAGCAGTGGGATAATCCAGGATATCCTGCGGACGGATGTGGTATAGGCAGGCCACTGGATAGTGCTTTTTTAATTTCACAGCTTCGTCACCCAGATTGACTAAGCATATGGGTACCTTTCCTTGGGACACGGTGACCACGCTCCTGGCGGCTAGGACAAGGGGGTGATCTTGAAGATGTATTGGTTCCACAAGGGCCTGATAATCTTGACTTTGGATACTGATGCAAGCATTGCACCATATCAGAGTCTCTGCTCCCGGCTGGAGTTTGATAGGGTGAGCATCCTTGATGCAGACACGGCAGATTTCGCCCTGTTGATTGCTGAATTTTTGTTGGGTGGCTAGCACTCAAATGGTCTGGTGTATAACCCGTTGAGTTTCATGGGGTGTAGTTAGTAGGATTTTCTTTAAGGCTTTCAGCACTTCAGGGTAACAGTTGCAGTGTACATTCATCCCCAGTACGACAGGACAATTATCATCATCTGGGACCTGAATCACGACTACTCCTTGGCATGAGAGTTCAGTATCTTCAATCTGTAAGGTAGGTTCCCAATAACCTAGTATAGGCACTGGTTTGCCAGTGGTAGCTATGATGTGGAGCCAAGATTCAGAAGGTTGTATCAGTTGGGCTCCGTTTCAGCATGTGTCAACTGCTGCTTGGCGGATGGTAGTCACTTGAGATCCGGTATCAATTAAAGCATGAAACTTCACTCCGTTGATGTCAACTTCCACCACAGGGCGGGCGCCCACATATCTAGGCATAAAGGCTAGATATTTGGGACCTAGTATTCTTCCTCCTGAAGGGCGGTCCTCGACCTCAGGGGATACCCGTTTAACTGACCAGTCCTTTTCAGTGTGTCCATACCTCTGACAATGCAGGCATTGCGGTTTCCTAATGTTTTGATGACCGGGGTCTGACAACATACTGACTGGCTGACGCCGATATTCTTGTGGACTGGGTGTAGGGCAGTCTCGGTTTGCAGAAGTCCCTTTCCCCACCTTGGGTTGCTGTTCTAGTCGCTCTAGCTGTTTCCTCACCCTCTCCATATTCTCGGCTAACAGGGAGACTTGAGCGGTCAGAGCTGCTACAGTATCTGGAACGGGCGCCTGAGCCCCATGTTCAGCTATTTGACTGCGAGGAGCAGGCCGTAGTGCGGTCCCTGCCTTCTTGTTTTCAGGAGGTTCAGCTTGGTGACCTTCCCCTAGGATGTCAATAGCAAGTTCCTTAAATTCCAAGAAAGGGGTATCTGGGTGCTGAGCTGACAGCATCTTCAGCTGACGTTTGAGGGATTGATCAAGGACACCTTCAATAAACTGTTCCCTGAGGGTTGGTCTTGTCCCTCAGCTTCATGGGGATCAATCTGAATAACAGCTCGCAGGGCTTCCTGCAGGGACAGGGCAAAGTCTCTTAAGGTCTCCTTTGACTGCTGCCACTTTCCAAAGAAGCGCATTTTAAGTTCAGAGGCGGTCTTAGTCTCAAAGGTGGTACTGAGTCGGTCTAGGATCTGGTCAGCGGTCTTCCGCTCTGGCCGGGGCCAGGATTTGACCTCTCGGAGCGCAGCTCCCTGTAACTGGCCAATCAGGATTTCCACTTTCTGATCCTGTGATACTGGGTATAGCTTAAACGTGGCTAGCATTTTATCACAGAATTCCCTGAGTGAATGGGTTTCTCCTCAGTAACTTGGGAGCCAGGGTGCCCCAAAATAGTATGGCATAGTGAGAGGCATAATTAAGGTGGCTGCCGCTGCTGCTGGTGGATCGCTGCGGTCCAAGTGGGTGCTATATTCGTTGTCAGACATAGCCCTTGATGCCCAGTACCAGATTAGCGGAATTAGTACTGGCTACAATGCAATTTTAGATGCAGGTTGCTATGGGTGACTGCAGCAAAATTGGTGCGTGGCTCCTTTAAGAGTCGCTGCAACTGCTCAATTTCGGGAAGTATGGTGCTCTGGCAGACAGATTATAACTATTAACAGTCTTTAGCAAGGTTAATTGCACAATAGTACTCACTCAGATCCAAGGACAGACGGTTCTCCAACATTCAATGAAGAAAATGCTGTATTTTCCCTTTTTTTAAATGGCCGCCGCTTTGCTTCCTCCTTCTTATATGGGAAGCGATCTCTTTGTCCTCCTGGGAACTTGTATTCAGCACTTTTGTTCCTGCTGCTGTAGGAATGCTTTCTCTGTGGAGGCAGGCTGTTTGGTTCCCTCCCCTCTGCTGGGTGGAGATATCTGGTTGCTTAACCTCTGCTCTGCCACTGTGCTGCAGCTGATGCAAGCCCACACTCTTTAGCATTATGTACATGCAGTAATGCACAAAGGTAAATTCGGTTGAGGTACACAATTGGATCGGGTTCTGTTGGCACACAGTTGGATCCGGTTATGCAGGGATAGGCACACAATTCAATCCGATCCTGTTCCAGTGACGCCACTTATGCAATGAGCCGGACCGTGGTACGGTTACACGGACGCCAAATTATGCAGTTGGTCAGGAAATGTATATAATAGTCTATTGTTTGTTCGTGACGCCAATTGCAGCGTGCGCAGGGTACTAACACAGGGCTCTTTAAGGTGTTGTAACTCACGTACCAGGTTAGAAATGCCAGAGTGGTATAATGTCTCTGTGAGGTAAAGGACGTCTGCTTAGTAGCTCTGTAATGTGGCAGGAATTTGGCTTCTGCACTTTCTATCTTCTGCTGTATTGGGACTGACTTGCTGAGGAGGAATAAGGCTTCTCCTCGGGTCTCTGGTCTCTACTCACAGTTATTTTCACAGGGTATGGTTCTTCCTGGAACTGGAGTGATCTGCAGCTTTCTACTTGGTTTCGTCCAGCTGAGCTGCAAATTCAGACTGGGAATCTGATCAAATCTCGAGACTTGGTCCTTGCTGTCTTCCCCATGCAGGGAGAGTTAGAACTGGATCTAACTGTTTTTTTACTCCCTTGCTGCAGGATGTGGGAAGCTCCACTTGCCTTAGGCTCCATTCACACATCCGCAATTCCATTTACTGTCGACTGTCGGGACCAGTACCAGAACCCGGTCTCCAGGTTTAAAGTTCCGCACCCGAGCCTGGCGATTATAAACCCCCCCTTGGGCTCGCTGGGCGGCTTCCATATATTCCCTTACCAGTGGCAGCACTGTGTCCATCCATTCCTGCATCTGGGTGACATACTCAATCAGGCTCTTATGGGGAGTAAGTTGTTGTTCCCACGCCTCTTTGGCTATGTCAAGCAGACCTCTCGGATGCCGAGTCTTGTCTAATAGTTGTAAGTTGAAAAATTTGCAATAAAGAATTTGAATCCGAAAATTCGAATTCCGAAAATTCGCATATTACACAATCATTACCTTTCCGATTTTTTTAGTAAAAAAAAAATCGCGAATTTGCGAATTTGCGAATTTTCGACGAATATTCTACAAAATATTTGCGAAATATCACGAATTCGAATATGACCCCTGCCGCTCATCACTAATGCCGACCATACAACAGTTCGAAGGGCGAGAACCCCGTCGACGCCTGGGGCACTTCTCGCACCGCGAACATAAGATAGGGCAACAAAAGATCCCAATCCTTCCCATCCTTAGATACCACCCATTTTTACATATTTTTTAGGGTCTGGTTGAACCTTTCTACAAGGCCGTCTGTCTGTGGGTGATACATGGACGTCTGCAACTGTTTTATGCAGAACAATTTACATAGCTCCCTCATGACCTTGGATATAAATGGGGTCCCCTGGTCAGTCATCACCTCTTTAGGGAGCCCCACTCGGGAGAACATCTCCATTAACTTCCGGGCTATTAACTTAGCCGACGTATGATGAAATGGCACCGCCTCGGGGTACCGTGTGGCATAATCCAAGATTACTAGGATGTGTTGTTGACCCCTAGCGGACTTTGGGAATGGGCCTACGAGGTCCATCGCGATACGCTCGAACGGTACCTCGATGATCGGGAGGGGTACCAAGGGACTACGGAAATAGGGCTGGGGGCTAGTAATCTGGCAAGTTGGGCAAGATTAACACTACTGTGCCACCTCTTTAAACACACTGGGCCAGTAAAACCGCTGTAGAACTCGGTCCTGTGTTTTCTGCTGGCCCAGGTGACCCCCCAAGAACATGTTGATGGGCTAATTCTAATACAAGTTTACGGTAAGGCTTGGGCACCACCAACTGTTCAATTTGCTCCCCCCGTAACTGATTTTCCCAGTATAGCAATTTTTGGCGAACGACAAACCGGGGAAACATAGATTCCGCCCCCGATTGTTGAAGCTCACCCTCTACTATCACCACATTTTCCCAGGCCCGAGTCAGGCTGGGATCCCGGTGCTGTGCAGTACCAAAATTTTCACCAGAGACGTTGAGGTCTGCCAACTCCGGTCCTGGTGGCAACTCCTCCACGTCTCCCACCATCACATTTAGTGGGGTTGTTTCCTCCTCCTCAGAGGTGGATAACCCCACTGCGGGGCCTTCAGCCTCAGGTTCCCAGGGCTCTGTGTTCCCCCCTGAGCAGGGCCACTCTGGTGGGGCTACCCCTGACCTGTGTGTATCATCACATTTAACCTCTGGCCACAGGGATGGAAACCCGGGGAAGTCTCTCCCTATTACTAGTTTGTGTGGGAGGGTGGTGGCTACGGCCATCTCATGAGTCAACTTGCCGGCCACCGTGGACAAGGTCACCTGGGCGGTGGGATAATCTTTCAAGTCCCCATGAATACATAACACCCCCACCTTTCGGCCCGTGTAATCGACGGGTAGCACCAGGGTCACCATGCTCCCTGAGTCCAGCAGCGCCACCGCCAAAGTATCTCCCACCTTCACTTAGCACAGGTGGCTTGTGTCTAAGGTCTCAAGAGCACCGGCTGCACACAGTCTCCGGGCATACATCGACTGCCGATAGCCATAGTTGGTGTCCATGAGTTCGTCTTGACGGGGACAGTCAGCTCTTATGTGACCCGGTTCCTGGCACCGCCAGCAGACAATGGGAGCCGGGTCTGCGGGGGGCACATCCCGAGCAGGCTTTGCTGGAACCGGCCGTCGGTTCCTGGCTTTAACCAGCCCCCTCCCAAGAGAACCACCTTGTATATTTATAGTGGCCTCAAAACGCTCCACCAGGTCGCCATCTCTAGGGCGTTACCCGGCGATACCTGGCCTACCCAGTGTTGGAGAGTATATGGCAAAGCCCTCCAAAAGATGTCAGCCAACAACCGGTCCAGCATAGCAGCGGGGCTCAGTGTCTCTGGCTGCAGCCATTTTTGTAACCGATGCAATAAGTCATAGCACTGGGGTCTGGCAGGTTCAGCCGGGTTAAACTCCCACTGATGCACTCGCTGAGCCCGTACCAAAACGTTCACCCCCAGTCTGGCCAATATCTCACCCTTGACGACCTGCTAATCAGCCACTTGGTCCTCGGGCAGATCGAAGAAAACCTGCTGGGGTCCAGACGACAGGAATGGAGCGAGAATCTCAGCCCATTGGTCTCGGGGCAACTTCTCCCGGATGGCGACTTTCTCAAACACGGCCAGGTAGGTCTTGATTTCATCAGAGGAACCCATCTTTGGAATGGCGGCCCGAACCGCTTTCCTGGCATCAAAAGTGCTCGGGGTTGCTCCTGCTGCTTGCAACGCCATTACATGTTGTAACAGCAGCTGGTTTGTTTCTTGCTGCTGTTTGTTCGCCTCCCGCTGCTGCAGGTTAGCCTCCACGAGAGCTTTTACAACAGCCTCCATCTTGTCAGGGAACTCAGGGTGCAGCTTTGCCGGCTTAATATATGACATCCACCAGTGTTTAAGGCAAAATAATAATTTCCCGGCCCTCAGGCCAGCCTCACTGCAAGTGCCCGCATCCGACACCAAATGTGGGGATTTACTCCGGTAGACAGGGGTGCGGGTGCAGTATAGAGGCAAATGGAGTCCAGGCAACGAGGCAAAAGAGCATTTATTTCACACTTGCTCAAACAGAAAAGCAACAGTCACTTGGTGTTAGTTCACACACAAAATAACAGAGAGCTTCACCTGGCTCCTTTACTTGAATGAGTCCTGTCCTGGCCGATCGCACAGCCACATAAAGTATTCCCACAAGATGCTGGGTGCTCTGTACGCCTGTGTCGGGGTCAGTGGCGTCTCTAGCTTTCAAATTTTGGGGGGGCACACTGGGGGCCTGGACAAAAGTAGGGGGGGCAGCTATAACAACGATACATTTACACAAGTACGCTTAGAAATGCTGCGATACTTTACCGAATACCTAAAACCGCAACAGGGAAGAAAAGTCCTGCTGTCTGTGGTTTAAAAAAATATATAAAATCACTCAGATTTCAACATGTCCTAGTTGCCTGTGGATGACACTTTTATAGGGAGGGGGATCTGTGGATGACACTGCTATGGGGGGGATCTGTGGATGACACATACCGTATATAGCATCTTATGCTATATGTGTCATCTACAGATCCACCCCATGACAGTGTCATCCCCATTTCCCCCTCCATAACAGTGTCATCCACAGATCTCTCTCCCCGCCTCTCACAGGAGTGTACATTTGACATTTCTAAACTGTAATCCATATCCTGCAGTAACTTTAAATCAGGATTAAGCGGCCGCTCATCTCTACTAGTACCTTAACCTTACACCACTCGGCTAGCTTCGGTAACAGGGCCAGGCTACAGCCTACAGGTACTGCCTGTTAGTTGTTACCGAGTGAGTGCTGATTTCTGCAGGTCAGAGCATACGGATTACAGTTTAGAAGAAATGTACACTCCTGTGAGTGGTCCAGTGGCGGATCCAGAGCCTGGTCTCGGGAGGGGCACTTCCAGATTATTTCTGTCCGCCGCCACAGAACAAGGGTGCTTATAGAACAGACTACACAGTGTAGCGGTATACTGTATATTGTGTGGCACAGTGTACGCTATATATGTATAACATAAACATATTTCATATGAAAACTTACAATTACTTGGCTATGGGATCTCGGACACCACTTCAACACTTTGGCCGGGGGCTCGGCAGAGCTGATGTTGTGTTTTATCCTAATGAGAAAGATTTCCTAATAAGGAGAGGCTGGTGCTGCTAGTAGGGGGTCATACCATGGGGGAGTAATAAAGCCCACCATAATGCCCTCCAGTAGAAATAATTCTCCTTATAATGTGACAATGCAAAAAATACCCCCTTGTAATGCCCCCAGTTGAGCTAATGTCCCCCATAATGTGCCAGTATAAAATACCCCTATATAGTGCCCCCAGTAAATGCCCCCATAGTGCTCCTCTCCCCCCTTCCTCCTAGTGCCCCCCATAATGTACCAGTATAGATGCCCTCAGTGTCCCCCATAATTTGCAAGTATAAAATACCCCTTCTTAGTGCCCCCCGTAGATGACTCCATAGTACGCCTCTCCCCCCTTCCCCATAGTACCCACCATAATGTGTCCCAGTATAAAATGCTATTGTAAAGAGCCCCCCATATAAAATACCCCTTCTTTGTGGCCTCAGTAGATGCCCTTATAGTGCCCAACAATAATGTGCCAGTAATAAGTGCCCTCAATAACGTGCCAGTAATAAGTGCCCCCAATAACGTTCCAGTAACAAGTGCCCCCCATCACGTGCCAGTAACAAGAGCCCCATCACGTGCCAGTAACAAGAGCCCCCCAATGTGCCAGTAATAAGAGCCCAGCCCCCCATCACGTGCCAGTAATAAGAGCCCCCCCAATGTTCCAATAACAAGAGCCCCCCATCATGTGCCAGTAATAAGCCCCCCATCATGTGCCAGTAATAAGCCCCCCATCATGTGCCAGTATTGTAATAAGCCCCCCATCATGTGCCAGTAATAAGCCCCCATCATGTGCCAGTAATAAGCCCCCCATCATGTGCCAGTAATAAGCCCCCCATCATGTGCCAGTAATAAGCCCCCCCATCATGTGCCAGTAATAAGCCCCCCCATCATGTGCCAGTAATAAGCCCCCCCAATGAGCCAGTAATAAGCCCCCCCAATGTGCCAGTAACAAGAGCCCCCCTAATGTGCCTGTAAAACTATTGTAAAAAAAAAACAAAAAAACACTTATACTTACCTCCATGTCAGCGATGCGATGCAGGCCTCTTCCGGCCTGGGTCCCGCGCTGTATGGTTCAGGCGGCGCGATGACGTCATCGCGCCGCCTGCGCCAGCCTCTGATAGGCTGCCAGCCTTGTGCCTGCAGCCTATCAGAGGAAGTGGAAGGGACACGCGTCTCCCTCCCCTGCCCCGCCGCAGCACAGGCAGATGACTAAGTAGATGAGCGCAATGGAAGCGCTCATCTCCCTGTGCCCGTGGGCCCCTCTGCCCCCCCGGTGACGCCACTGGTCGGGGTCCAGGCCTCAGCTCCACACACTTCAAAAACCACCCAGACTCACTGTGACTTTCCTTCCTTCTCCTCACAGCTGAGGTTGCTGCCTGGGAATTTAAATCCCAGCTCCAAAACCTGGTTCTGGAACGTGGGGAGTAGACACCCGCCCAACTCTTTACCTACTCCCAATAAAAGCAAGCCTGGATTGACTTTGCAGCCATACTAAGTATTAAGGGTGTCAACAGCCTCTGCTGTTTACACACAAAACCCGGCTCTTACTTCACCGAGGCCAGGAACCTCGGTGACACGTATCTGCCATCCAATATGGTACCCTGCACCTTACCACACATTGTACAATATAGTCTATATACATCCATCTGGTCCATGATGTAATCTTTTTTGTGGATGTTTAAAATGAAAGTAACATGTGGTCAGAGATGAGGTGTTACATGTCTAACTAAATGAGAAGCCATGTTGCTGCAATGTATCAGCCAGTCATATGGAGACAGTTGTTGTACGGTATATCCCTAGTTAACATTTCAATGTGCTATTGTTATGTGCAAGAATGCAATGGTGATCATGGTTATACTGTAGCTATAGAAAGTCAAATTGCAGCGCTCATCTGCGTATCGAACCGGAGGCACGGATACAGCCAGGACAAAGCCAACATAAACTGCATAAAAAGTAGAAAGGCCCATCTTCCGATAAAACTATATCCTTTATTTGATGCGGTAAAATCCATACAAGACAAGACAGGTGCAGATTCGACTCGTTTCGGATCTTACATTAACGATCGTTACTCATGATATATCTGTCACGGCTGAGGATGGGGAAAACCCTCAGCCGTGCGGTATCAGCAGATGGATGGTCAGTGCAAGGCCAGGACAGGAATCAGGGAGCAGGTCACCTCCTATCAATCCCTAATTCTGACCCTGTCTCCTAGCCGTATGAGCCGACCCTGATGGTGGGAGGGCTCATACTCCGGAACCTTGGAGTCCCTTCTAGCCCTCAGGGTGGCCCTGAACTAGGAGCAGGGTAAGACGACCTGTTCCTGCTAGATGCGGAGGAACAGGAGTCTCACAGGCCAATGCTACAAAGACAGGGGAACATAAACAGACATATGGCAATGACAGGTAAGTGAGACTAGTACCACACTTACCTGCCACAGACACACAACCTGGAACCCAAGTACAAGTGCTGCTGTCCACAACAACACAAAGGACACAGCACACAACAGACATCACACGGGAACCCAGGAAACCATATGCTGCAATAACAAAAGACCAAACAAACATCTACTAAACACCATACATGAACTTATGACCACAAGGGTGGCCCCCACTGGCAGATGGTAAAACAGGAGGATGTCTCCAGCAACCATGGCTGAAGAACCCCTCAGCTAACTGAAAACAGAAGAGGCTTTATAGCCCAAAGTAGCCACACCCACACTCAGACACACCAGGTGATCACACACACAGAAGGAAGTTAACCCTTCCAACACAAGGCAAGGGAAGACGGCCACTTAAAGGGGAAGTACACACATAAACACACACTTCACCTGTTGCCGCGGGCAATGGCATGCGTGGCAACCATGTCCTGGGGATCAGCCATAGGGCTGAGACACTGCCACCACATGCACACAACACCACACGTTGCCATGGGCAACCAAGTGAAGGAAAGTGTCACAAAACACACCATAGGCCGTGACAATATCATCTTATATCAAGAGTAAGGCCTCATGCACACGACCGTTGTGTGCATCCGTGTCCGTTGTTCCGTTTTCCGTTATTTTCTGCGGACCCATTGACTTTCAATGGGTCCGTTGAAAACTTGGAGAATGCACCGTTGTTCATCCACGTCCGTGATCCATGTTTCCTGTCCGTCAAAAAAATATGACCTGTCCTATTTTTTTGACGAACAACGGTTCGCGGACCCATTCAAGTCAATGGGTAAAGCAATTTTAGAAGCATTATACTTACCTGCGCTGTCTGTGACCGGCCAGGCGCTCATCCTACTGGTAAGTGACAGGTCTGTGCTATAAGCAATGCGCCGCACAGACCTTTCACTTACCAGTAGGAGGAGCGCCCGGCCGGCCACAGACAGCAAGGTAAGTATAATGCTTCTAAAATTGCTAAGTAACCATGGCAGCCAGGACTGAAATAGCATCCTGGTTGCCATGGTTACCGATCGGAGCCCCAGCAAATAAACTGTGACTCCGATCGGAACTCTCCGCTGCCACCAACTGGGGCCATAATATATCTATGGGGGCACAACTGGGACCATCGTATATGTATGGGGGCACAACTGGGACCGTAATATATGTTTTTGCTACAGAGCTATACTTCTTGTTGTAAATAGACACAGGAAGTAGACACCCAGACCCTTATTTATCAATACTGGAGTGTGCTATGCTGGTTTTCATAGGCCCTGCACTGCTTGAGCAGGTGCAGTGACGCGGAGGATCATTGCTAAAGGTTAATGTTTTCCAAAAGCTAAATGTTGTGATTTTTATTTATTTTTTATTTTAAAAATTTCAGACCAATATAAATACACAGTGCATTATAGTATACAGGAGACAATCTACACACAGGATAGCCATTTGTCAACTACAACCAACTACCCTGTAAAAGAAGGCAAAACCCTGACAAATTTATACATAGCACTATATATTCTAAATTTATAAACAAAACATAGAATTATACCGTCCCCCCCTCCCCCCCTCCCAATTGGCTGTCGTCACAGCTGCTCAATCTTATATACCCACAGTAGCAGCATTAAATATAACTAAACAGTCATGCGTGCCGCTCTAAATGTTGTGATTTAATGTTAAAAACACTTGTCTCTTTATGCATTGTGTATCCTAAATGGTTGTGTATGGTGAACAAACAGTTAACATTGGCAGTGTTTGCCTAGTTTTGAAGGTGATGGGCTGGTTCTGCCCTCTAGCTAGTGGGAAGTCTTAGCTGTGCACAGCTACAGTAAAGGCCTTTATGTGAGAGCTCCTGCCAAGTAGATGCAAAAAGAAGCCTCATCCAGGAAACACCATTCCTGAAACTGAAAAGCTGCCAGAGAGCAATGTAACTGAGAGACAACCTCTGGGGGAAGAGAACAGACATTTATAGAAGGTCTAGAACCATCAAGGCTGTGCTGTATTTAGACAGTAAGGTACCATACCTTTATGGTAATAAGACTTTACTGCTTGTGGAAAGGGCATGTTGCTTCAGTGCCCACCACACTTTGAGAAGGACCAACCACCTGAATCTGAGATCTGCACCCTGCAACTGGGAACTTCAGAAAAAGTTAATGAGAACAGAATTGCATGCCTGTGGTTATTTGGGAAGATTGCAACATGTACTCAGAGTGAGACTCTTGGAAGATTACTACGATCATTACTGCTGCCTATACAAAGCCATTGGGAAAAGCCTACTCTGTAATATACCTCAGAACTGTGCCTATTGCTGCTATATGTACTACAACTCCCATCATCTATACAGTAAACAGAGACTGTCAACTGTTCACCATCAAGAGCACCCCAAGCACCATCAGGCAGGAGACCCCAAGAGTCCAGGGTGTGCCCAAAGGGAAGAAAGGGTATGTCCTCCACTTACTACATGGAGCCAGGAAGCATTGGATTGAGAACAACCACTGTGAGACATCACCACTTCTATCAGTGCCACAACTACTACTCCTATCCTACTGCCTCTTCCCCTATGGGCTCGCCAAACAGGCATTTAATTTATGGTGAGGCACAGCCCTCAGGATAAATTAAATGTCTCCTCCGGCAGTCCATGCACCTGTCATTATTTAGTTTCTGGCATAAATTATAATAAATTTGCTGGGGCTGGTGCCCCATCCCTACACCCCACCCTCACCCTGTCCCCTTTTCATAAACTGACAAGGGTGACTAAAAAAATTGCAATGGTGTTTAAAAATTTACAAAAACGGGTTTTGTAACTTTTTAACACCAAAACCTGCCTTAGGTTATGATAAATTCCTCCCTAAACTCTAGTAAAAATGTGAGGAGCCAGTCCTATACCGGGGCAGGAGAGTAAAAGCTCACATGCACCTCAAAGGCAAGTTACGAATAGAGTTGAGCGAACACCTGGATGTTCGGGTTCGAGAAGTTCGGCCGAACTTCCCGGAAATGTTCGGGTTCGGGATCCGAACCCGAACCGAACTTCGTCCCGAACCCGAACCCCATTGAAGTCAATGGGGACCCGAACTTTTGGGCACTAAAAAGGCTGTAAAACAGCCCAGGAAAAAGCTAGAGGGCTGCAAAAGGCAGCAACGTGTAGGTAAATCCCCTGCAAACAAATGTGGATAGGGAAATGAATTAAAATAAAAATTAAAAAAATAAAAATGACCCAATATCAATTGGACAGAGGTCCCATAGCAGAGAATCTGGCTTCACGTCAGCAGAGAATCAGTCTCTTCATGCCATAGCAAAGAATCCGGCTTCATGTCAGCAGAGAATCAGTCTCTTCATGCCATAGCAGAGAATCTGGCTTCATGTCACCCACAACTGGAAGAGGCCACTGTCACATATTTAGGCCCCGGCACCCAGACAGAGGAGAGCGGTCCCGTAACAGAGAATCTGGCCTTATGTCAGCGCAGAATCTGTCTTCATGTCATAGCAGAGAATCAGGCTTCACGTCACCCACCACTGGAACAGGCCACTGTCACACATTTAGGCCCAGGCACCCAGGCAGAGGAGAGAGGTCCCGTAACAGAGAATCTGGCCTTATGTCAGCGCAGAATCAGTCTTCATGTCATAGCAGAGAATCAGGCTTCAAGTCACCCACCACTGGAACAGGCCACTGTCACATATTTAGGCCCCGGCACCCAGACAGAGGAGAGAGGTCCCGTAACAGAGAATCTGGCTTCATGTCAGCGCAGAATCAGTCTTCATGTCATAGCAGAGAATCAGGCTTCATGTCACCCACCACTGGAACAGGCCACTGTCACACATTTAGGCCCAGGCACCCAGGCAGAGGAGAGAGGTCCCGTAACAGAGAATCTGGCCTTATGTCAGCGCAGAATCTGTCTTCATGTCATAGCAGAGAATCAGGCTTCACGTCACCCACCACTAGAACAGGCCACTGTCACATATTTAGGCCCAGGCACCCAGGCAGAGGAGAGAGGTCGCGTAACAGAGAATCTGGCTTCATGTCAGCACAGAATAAGTCTTCATGTCATAGCAGAGAATCAGGCTTCACGTCACCCACCACTGGAACAGGCCACTGTCACACATTTAGGCCCATGCACCCAGGCAGAGGAGAGAGGTCCCGTAACAGAGAATCTGGCCTTATGTCAGCGCAGAATCTGTCTTCATGTCATAGCAGAGAATCAGGCTTCACGTCACCCACCACTGGAACAGGCCACTGTCACACATTTAGGCCCAGGCACCCAGGCAGAGGAGAGAGGTCCCGTAACAGAGAATCTGGCCTTATGTCAGCGCAGAATCTGTCTTCATGTCATAGCAGAGAATCAGGCTTCACGTCACCCACCACTGGAACAGGCCACTGTCACACATTTAGGCCCAGGCACCCAGGCAGAGGAGAGAGGTCCCGTAACAGAGAATCTGGCCTTATGTCAGCGCAGAATCTGTCTTCATGTCATAGCAGAGAATCAGGCTTCACGTCACCCACCACTGGAACAGGCCACTGTCACATATTTAGGCCCAGGCACCCAGGCAGAGGAGAGAGGTCCCGTAACAGAGAATCTGGCCTTATGTCAGCGCAGAATCTGTCTTCATGTCATAGCAGAGAATCAGGCTTCACGTCACCCACCACTAGAACAGGCCACTGTCACATATTTAGGCCCAGGCACCCAGGCAGAGGAGAGAGGTCGCGTAACAGAGAATCTGGCTTCATGTCAGCACAGAATAAGTCTTCATGTCATAGCAGAGAATCAGGCTTCACGTCACCCACCACTGGAACAGGCCACTGTCACACATTTAGGCCCAGGCACCCAGGCAGAGGAGAGAGGTCCCGTAACAGAGAATCTGGCCTTATGTCAGCGCAGAATCTGTCTTCATGTCATAGCAGAGAATCAGGCTTCACGTCACCCACCACTGGAACAGGCCACTGTCACACATTTAGGCCCAGGCACCCAGGCAGAGGAGAGAGGTCCCGTAACAGAGAATCTGGCCTTATGTCAGCGCAGAATCTGTCTTCATGTCATAGCAGAGAATCAGGCTTCACGTCACCCACCACTGGAACAGGCCACTGTCACACATTTAGGCCCAGGCACCCAGGCAGAGGAGAGAGGTCCCGTAACAGAGAATCTGGCCTTATGTCAGCGCAGAATCTGTCTTCATGTCATAGCAGAGAATCAGGCTTCACGTCACCCACCACTGGAACAGGCCACTGTCACATATTTAGGCCCAGGCACCCAGGCAGAGGAGAGAGGTCCCGTAACAGAGAATCTGGCCTTATGTCAGCGCAGAATCTGTCTTCATGTCATAGCAGAGAATCAGGCTTCACGTCACCCACCACTAGAACAGGCCACTGTCACACATTTAGGCCCAGGCACCCAGGCAGAGGAGAGAGGTCCCGTAACAGAGAATCTGGCCTTATGTCAGCACAGAATCTCTCTTCATGTCATAGCAGAGAATCAGGCTTCACGTCACCCACCACTGGAACAGGCCACTGTCACATATTTAGGCCCAAGCACCCAGGCAGAGGAGAGAGGTCGCGTAACAGAGAATCTGGCTTCATGTCAGCACAGAATAAGTCTTCATGTCATAGCAGAGAATCAGGCTTCACGTCATCCACCACTGGAACAGGCCACTGTCACATATTTAGGCCCCGGCACCCAGACAGAGGAGAGGTTCATTCAACTTGGGGTTGCCCCGCAATATAATGGTAAAATGAAATTAAAAATAGTATTGAATGAGGAAGTGCCCTGGAGTAGAATAATATATTGTTAAGGGGAGGTAGTTAATATCTAATCTGCACAAGGGATGGACAGGTCCTGTGGGATCCATGCCTGGTTCATTTTTATGAACGTCAGCTTGTCCACATTGGCTGTAGACAGGCGGCTGCGTTTGTCTGTAATGACGCCCCCTGCCGTGCTGAATACACGTTCAGACAAAACGCTGGCCGCCGGGCAGGCCAGCACCTCCAAGGCATAAAAGGCTAGCTCTGGCCACGTGGACAATTTGGAGACCCAGAAGTTGAATGGGGCCGAACCATCAGTCAGTACGTGGAGGGGTGTGCACAGGTACTGTTCCACCATGTTAGTGAAATGTTGCCTCCTGCTAACACGTTCCGTATCAGGTGGTGGTGCAGTTAGCTATGGCGTGGTGACAAAACTTTTCCCCATCTCTGCCATGCTAACCCTGCCCTCAGAGGAGCTGGCCATGACACAGCTGCTTTGGCGACCTCTTGCTCCTCCTCTGCCTTCGCCTTGGGCTTCCACTGGTTCCCCTGTGACATTTGGGAATGCTCTCAGTAGCGCGTCTAGCAACGTGCGCTTGTACTCGCGCATCTTCCTATCACGCTCCAGTGTAGGAAGTAAGGTGGGCACATTGTCTTTGTACCGGGGATCCAGCAGGGTGGCAACCCAGTAGTCTGCACACGTTAAAATGTGGGCAACTCTGCTGTCGTTGGCAGGCACTGCAGCATGTAGTCGCTCATGTGTGCCAGGCTGCCCAGAGGTAAGGACAAGCTGTCCTCTGTGGGAGGCGTATCATCATCGTCCTGAGTTTCCCCCCAGCCACGCACCAGTGATGGGCCCGAGCTGCTTTGGGTGCCACCCCGCTGTGAACATGCTTCATCCTCATCCTCCTCCACCTCCTCCTCATCCTTGCCCTCCTCGTCCTCCAGTAGTGGGCCCTGTCTGGCCACATTTGTACCTGGCCTCTGGTGTTGCAAAAAACCTCCCTCTGAGTCACTTCGAAGAGACTGGCCTGAAAGTGCTAAAAATGACCCCTCTTCCTTCTCTTCCTCCTGGGCCACCTCCTCTTCCATCATCGCCCTAAGTGTTTTCTCAAGGAGACATAGAAGTGGTATTGTAACGCTGATAACGGCGTCATCGCCACTGGCCATGTTGGTGGAGTACTCGAAACAACGTAACAGGGCACACAGGTCTCGCATGGAGGCCCAGTCATTGGTGGTGAAGTGTGTCTGATCCGCAGTGCGACTGACCCGTGCGTGCTGCAGCTGAAACTCCACTATGGCCTGCTGCTGCTCGCACAGTCTGTCCAGCATATGCAAGGTGGAGTTCCACCTGGTGGGTACGTCGCATATGAGGCGGTGAGCGGGAAGGCCGAAGTTACGCTGTAGCGCAGACAGGCAAGCAGCGGCAGGGTGTGAACACCGGAAGCGCGAACAGACGGCCCGCACTTTATGCAGCAGCTCTGACATGTCGGGGTAGTTGCGAATGAACTTCTGCACCACAAAGTTCAGCACATGCGCCAGGCAAGGGATGTGCGTCAAACCGGCTAGTCCCAGAGCTGCAACGAGATTTCGCCCATTATCGCACACCACCAGGCCGGGCTTGAGGCTCACCGGCAGCAACCACTCGTCGGTCTGTTGTTCTATACCCCGCCACAACTCCTGTGCGGTGTGGGGCCTGTCCCCCAAACATATGAGTTTCAGAATGGCCTGCTGACGTTTACCCCGGGCTGTGCTGAAGTTGGTGGTGAAGGTGTGTGGCTGACTGGATGATCAGGTGGAAGAAGAGGAGGAGGAAGCTGAGTAGGAGGAGGAGGAGACAGGAGGCAAAGAATGTTGCCCCGCGATCCTTGGCGGCGGAAGGACGTGCGCCAAACAGCTCTCCGCCTGGGGCCCAGCCGCCACTACATTTACCCAGTGTGCAGTTAGGGAGATATAGCGTCTCTGGCCGTGCTTACTGGTCCACGTATCTGTGGTTAGGTGGACCTTGCCACAGATGGCGTTGCGCAGTGCACACTTGATTTTATCGGACACTTGTTTGTGCAGGGAAGGCACGGCTCTTTTGGAGAAGTAGTGGCGGCTGGGAACAACATACTGTGGGACAGCAAGTGACATGAGCTGTTTGAAGCTGTGTGTGTCCACCAGCCTAAATGACAGCATTTCATAGGCCAGGCGTTTAGAAATGCTGGCATTCAGGGCCAGGGATCGAGGGTGGCTAGGTGGGAATTTACGCTTTCTCTCAAATGTTTGTGAGATGGAGAGCTGAACGCTGCCGTGTGACATGATTGAGATGCTTGGTGACGCAGGTGGTGGTGTTGGTGGTACATCCCATGTTTGCTGGGCGGCAGGTGCCAACGTTCCTCCAGAGGCAGAGGAAGAGGCCGAGGCGGCTGCAGCAGCAGAAGAGGCCGAGGCGGCGGCAGCAGCAGAAGAGGCCGAGGCGGCAGCAGCAGAAGAGGCAGCAGGGGGAGCCTGAGTGACTTCCTTGTTTTTAAGGTGTTTACTCCACTGCAGTTCATGCTTTGCATGCAGGTGCCTGGTCATGCAGGTTGTGCTAAGGTTCAGAACGTTAATGCCTCGCTTCAGGCTCTGATGGCACAGCGTGCAAACCACTCGGGTCTTGTCGTCAGCACATTGTTTGAAGAAGTGCCATGCCAGGGAATTCCTTGAAGCTGACTTTGGGGTGCTCGGTCCCAGATGGCGGCGTTCAGTAGCAGGCGGAGTCTCTTGGCGGCGGGTGTTCTGATTTTGCCCACTGCTCCCTCTTTTGCTACGCTGTTGGCTCGGTCTCACCACTGCCTCTTCCTCCGAACTGTGAAAGTCAGTGGCACGACCTTCATTCCATGTGGGGTCTAGGACCTCATCGTCCCCTGCATCGTCTTCCACCCAGTCTTGATCCCTGACCTCCTGTTCAGTCTGCACACTGCAGAAAGACGCAGCAGTTGGCACCTGTGTTTCGTCATCATCAGAGACGTGCTGAGGTGGTATTCCCATGTCCTCATCATCAGGAAACATTAGTAGTTGTGCGTTAGTGCATTCTATCTCTTCCACCCCTGGTGAAGCGCTAGGTGGATGCCCTTGGGAAACCCTGGCAGCAGAGTCTTCAAACAGCATAAGAGACTGCTGCATAACTTGAGGCTCAGACAGTTTCCCTGATATGCATGGGGGTGATGTGACAGACTGATGGGCTTGGTTTTCATGCGCCATCTGTGCACTTTCTGCAGAAGACTGGGTGGGAGATAATGTGAACGTGCTGGATGCACTGTCGGCCACCCAATTGACTAATGCCTGTACCTGCTCAACCCTTACCATCCTTAGAACGGCATTGGGCCCCACCAAATATGGCTGTAAATTCTGGCGGTTACTGGGACCTGAGGTAGTTGGTAAACTAGGACGTGTGGCTGTGGCAGAACGGCCACGTCCTCTCCCAGCACCAGAGGGTCCACTAACACCACCACGACCATGTCCACGTCCGCGTCCCTTATTAAATGTTCTCCTCATTGTTCCTGTTCACCACAATTTTGAGAACGGCAAACTTGGGAATAGTTTTTCAACCCAGAACAAAAAGTGTGCTTTTACGGTCACTACAAATAACTTGACCAGCTAAAACAGTACAGATTTGGTTGAATAGAAATGTGAGGCCTGTTTTTTTTTTGCGCTGTGTGACAGGTATAGGTTTAATCACAGAATTAGACTTCTATCTGCACGCTAGCGTGTGTCTTAGGTTTTTCTGAATGACACTATTAGCACCTTCAATGTAAGATATCCTTTTTGGGATAGATTTCAAGTAGGCCTCATATACCAGAAACTAGTTATTTTGAGAATGGCAAATTTGGGAATAGTTTTTCAACCCAGAACAAAAAGTCTGCTTTTACGGTCACTACAAATAACTTGACCAGCTAAAACACTACAGATTTGGTTGAATAGAAATGTGAGGCCTGTTTTTTTTTTGCGCTGTGTGACAGGTATAGGTTTAATCACAGAATTAGACTTCTATCTGCACGGTAGCGTGTGTCTTAGGTTTTTCTGAATGACACTATCAGCACCTTCAATGTAAGATATCCTTTTCGGGATAGATTTCAAGTAGGCCTCATGTACCAGAAACTATTTATTTTGAGAATGGCAAATTTGGGAATAGTTTTTCAACCCAGAACAAAAAGTCTGCTTTTACGGTCACTACAAATAACTTGACCAGCTAAAACACTACAGATTTGGTTGAATAGAAATGTGAGGCCTGTTTTTTTTTTTTGCGCTGTGTGACAGGTATAGGTTTAATCACAGAATTAGAGTTCTATCTGCACGGTAGCGTGTGTCTTAGGTTTTTCTGAATGACACTATTAGCACCTTCAATGTAAGATATCCTTTTTGGGATAGATTTCAAGTAGGCCTCATATACCAGAAACTAGTTATTTTGAGAATGGCAAATTTGGGAATAGTTTTTCAACCCAGAACAAAAAGTCTGCTTTTACGGTCACTACAAATAACTTAACCAGCTAAAACACTACAGATTTGGTTGAATAGAAATGTGAGGCCTGTTTTTTTTTTTTGAGCTGTGTGACAGGTATAGGTTTAATCACAGAATTAGACTTCTATCTGCACGGTAGCGTGTGTCTTAGCTTTTTCTGAATGACACTATTAGCACCTTGAATGTAAGATATCCTTTTTGGGATAGATTTCAAGTAGGCCTCATATACCAGAAACTAGTTATTTTGAGAATGGCAAATTTGGCAATACAGTAGTTTTTCAACCCAGAACAAAAAGTCTGCTTTTACGGTCACTACAAATAACTTGACCAGCTAAAACAGTACAGATTTGGTTGAATAGAAATGTGAGGCCTGTTTTTTTTTTGCGCTGTGTGACAGGTATAAGTTTAATCCCAGAATCAGACTTCTATCTGCACGGTAGCGTGTGTCTTAGGTTTTTCTGAATGACACTATCAGCACCTTCAATGTAAGATATCCTTTTTGGGATAGATTTCAAGTAGGCCTCATATACCAAAAACTAGTTATTTTGAGAATGGCAAATTTGGGAATAGTTTTTCAACCCAGAACAAAAAGTCTGCTTTTACGGTCACTACAAATAACTTGACCAGCTAAAACACTACAGATTTGGTTGAATAGAAATGTGAGGCCTGTTTTTTTTTTGCGCTGTGTGACAGGTATAGGTTTAATCACAGAATTAGACTTCTATCTGCACGGTAGCGTGTTTCTTAGGTTTTTCTGAATGACACTATCAGCACCTTCAATGTAAGATATCCTTTTTGGGATAGATTTCAAGTAGGCCTCATATACCAGAAACTAGTTATTTTGAGAATGGCAAATTTGGGAATAGTTTTTCAACCCAGAACAAAAAGTCTGCTTTTACGGTCACTACAAATAACTTGACCAGCTAAAACACTACAGATTTGGTTGAATAGAAATGTGAGGCCTGTTTTTTTTTTTTGCGCTGTGTGAGAGGTATAGGTTTAATCACAGAATTAGACTTCTATCTGCACGGTAGCGTGTGTCTTAGGTTTTTCTGAATGACACTATCAGCACCTTCAATGTAAGATATCCTTTATTGGGATAGATTTCAAGTAGGCCTCATATACCAGAAACTAGTTATTTTGAGAATGGCAAATTTGGGAATAGTTTTTCAACCCAGAACAAAAAGTCTGCTTTTACGGTCACTGCAAATAACTTGACCAGCTAAAACAGTACAGATTTGGTTGAATAGAAATGTGAGGCCTGTTTTTTTTTTTGCGCTGTGTGACAGGTATAGGTTTAATCACAGAATTAGACTTCTATCTGCACGGTAGCGTGTGTCTTAGGTTTTTCTGAATGACACTATCAGCACCTTCAATGTAATATATCCTTTTCGGGATAGATTTCAAGTAGGCCTCATATACCAGAAACTAGTTATTTTGAGAATGGCAAATTTGGGAATAGTTTTTCAACCCAGAACAAAAAGTCTGCTTTTACGGTCACTACAAATAACTTGACCAGCTAAAACACTACAGATTTGGTTGAATAGAAATGTGAGGCCTGTTTTTTTTTTTTGCGCTGTGTGACAGGTATAGGTTTAATCACAGAATTAGACTTCTATCTGCACGGTAGCGTGTGTCTTAGGTTTTTCTGAATGACACTATCAGCACCTTCAATGTAAGATATCCTTTTTGGGATAGATTTCAAGTAGGCCTCATATACCAGAAACTAGTTATTTTGAGAATGGCAAATTTGGGAATAGTTTTTCAACCCAGAACAAAAAGTCTGCTTTTACGGTCACTACAAATAACTTGATCAGCTAAAACAGTACAGATTTGGTTGAATAGAAATGTGAGGCCTGTTTTTTTTTTGCGCTGTGTGACAGGTATAGGTTTAATCACAGAATTAGACTTCTATCTGCACGGTATCGTGTGTCTTAGGTTTTTCTGAATGACACTATCAGCACCTTCAATGTAAGATATCCTTTTTGGGATAGATTTCAAGTAGGCCTCATATACCAGAAACTAGTTATTTTGAGAATGGCTAATTTGGGAATAGTTTTTTAACCCAGAACAAAAAGTCTGCTTTTACGGTCACTACAAATAACTTGACCAGCTAAAACAGTACAGATTTGGTTGAAAAGAAATGTGAGGCCTGTTTTTTTTTTTGCGCTGTGTGACAGGTATAGGTTTAATCACAGAATCAGACTTCTATCTGCACGGTAGCGTGTGTCTTAGGTTTTTCTGAATGACACTATCAGCACCTTCAATGTAAGATATCCTTTTTGGGATAGATTTCAAGTAGGCCTCATATACCAGAAACTAGTTATTTTGAGAATGGCAAATTTGGGAATAGTTTTTCAACCCAGAACAAAAAGTCTGCTTTTACGGTCACTACAAATTACTTGACCAGCTAAAACACTACAGATTTGGTTGAATAGAAATGTGAGGCCTGTTTTTTTTTTGCGCTGTGTGACAGGTATAGGTTTAATCACAGAATCAGACTTCTATCTGCACGGTAGCGTGTGTCTTAGGTTTTTCTGAATGACACTATCAGCACCTTCAATGTAAGATATCCTTTTTGGGATAGATTTCAAGTAGGCCTCATATACCAGAAACTAGTTATTTTGAGAATGGCTAATTTGGGAATAGTTTTTTAACCCAGAACAAAAAGTCTGCTTTTACGGTCACTACAAATAACTTGACCAGCTAAAACAGTACAGATTTGGTTGAATAGAAATGTGAGGCCTGTTTTTTTTTTGCGCTGTGTGACAGGTATAGGTTTAATCACAGAATCAGACTTCTATCTGCACGGTAGCGTGTGTCTTAGGTTTTTCTGAATGACACTATCAGCACCTTCAATGTAAGATATCCTTTTTGGGATAGATTTCAAGTAGGCCTCATATACCAGAAACTAGTTATTTTGAGAATGGCAAATTTGGGAATAGTTTTTCAACCCAGAACAAAAAGTCTGCTTTTACGGTCACTACAAATAACTTGACCAGCTAAAACACTACAGATTTGGTTGAATAGAAATGTGAGGCCTGTTTTTTTTTTGCGCTGTGTGACAGGTATAGGTTTAATCACAGAATTAGACTTCTATCTGCACGGTAGCGTGTGTCTTAGGTTTTTCTGAATGACACTATCAGCACCTTCAATGTAAGATATCCTTTTTGGGATAGATTTCAAGTAGGCCTCATATACCAGAAACTAGTTATTTTGAGAATGGCAAATTTGGGAATAGTTTTTCAACCCAGAACAAAAAGTCTGCTTTTACGGTCACTACAAATAACTTGACCAGCTAAAACACTACAGATTTGGTTGAATAGAAATGTGAGGCCTGTTTTTTTTTTGCGCTGTGTGACAGGTATAGGTTTAATCACAGAATTAGACTTCTATCTGCACGGTAGCGTGTGTCTTAGGTTTTTCTGAATGACACTATTAGCACTTTGTATGTAAGATATCCTTTTCGGGATAGATTTCAAGTAGGCCTCATATACCAGAAACTAGTTATTTTGAGAATGGCAAATTTGGGAATAGTTTTTCAACCCAGAACAAAAAGTCTGCTTTTACAGTCACTACAAATAACTTGACCAGCTAAAACACTACAGATTTGGTTGAATAGAAATGTGAGGCCTGTTTTTTTTTTTTGCGCTGTGTGAGAGGTATAGGTTTAATCACAGAATTAGACTTCTATCTGCACGGTAGCGTGTGTCTTAGGTTTTTCTGAATGACACTATCAGCACCTTCAATGTAAGATATCTTTTATTGGGATAGATTTCAAGTAGGCCTCATATACCAGAAACTAGTTATTTTGAGAATGGCAAATTTGGGAATAGTTTTTCAACCCAGAACAAAAAGTCTGCTTTTACGGTCACTACAAATAACTTGACCAGCTAAAACACTACAGATTTGGTTGAATAGAAATGCGAGGCCTGTTTTTTTTTTTGCGCTGTGTGACAGGTATAGGTTTAATCACAGAATTAGACTTCTATCTGCACGGTAGCGTGTGTCTTAGGTTTTTCTGAATGACACTATTAGCACCTTCAATGTAAGATTTCCTTTTTGGGATAGATTTCAAGTAGGCCTCATATACCAGAAACTAGTTATTTTGAGAATGGCAAATTTGGCAATAGTTTTTCAACCCAGAACAAAAAGTCTGCTTTTACGGTCACTACAAATAACTTGACCAGCTAAAACAGTACAGATTTGGTTGAATAGAAATGTGAGGCCTGTTTTTTTTTTGCGCTGTGTGACAGGTATAGGTTTAATCACAGAATCAGACTTCTATCTGCACGGTAGCGTGTGTCTTAGGTTTTTCTGAATGACACTATCAGCACCTTCAATGTAAGATATCCTTTTTGGGATAGATTTCAAGTAGGCCTCATATACCAGAAACTAGTTATTTTGAGAATGGCAAATTTGGGAATAGTTTTTCAACCCAGAACAAAAAGTCTGCTTTTATGGTCACTACAAATAACTTGACCAGCTAAAACAGTACAGATTAGGTTGAATAGAAATGTGAGGCCTGTTTTTTTTTTGCACTGTGTGACAGGTATAGGTTTAATCACAGAATTAGACTTCTATCTGCACGGTAGCGTGTGTCTTAGGTTTTTCTGAATGACACTATCAGCACCTTCAATGTAAGATATCCTTTTTGGGATAGATTTCAAGTAGGCCTCATATACCAGAAACTAGTTATTTTGAGAATGGCAAATTTGGGAATAGTTTTTCAACCCAGAACAAAAAGTCTGCTTTTCTGGTCACTTCAAATAACTTGACCAGCTAAAACAGTACAGATTTGGTTGAATAGAAATGTGAGGCCTGTTTTTTTTTTGCGCTGTGTGACAGGTATAGGTTTAATCACAGAATCAGACTTCTATCTGCACGGTAGCGTGTGTCTTAGGTTTTTCTGAATGACACTATCAGCACCTTCAATGTAAGATATCCTTTTTGGGATAGATTTCAAGTAGGCCTCATATACCAGAAACTAGTTATTTTGAGAATGGCAAATTTGGGAATAGTTTTTCAACCCAGAACAAAAAGTCTGCTTTTACGGTCACTACAAATAACTTGACCAGCTAAAACACTACAGATTTGGTTGCATAGAAATGTGAGGCCTGTTTTTTTTTTGCGCTGTGTGACAGGTATAGGTTTAATCACAGAATTAGACTTCTATCTGCACGGTAGCGTGTGTCTTAGGTTTTTCTGAATGACACTATCAGCACCTTCAATGTAAGATATCCTTTTTGGGATAGATTTCAAGTAGGCCTCATATACCAGAAACTAGTTATTTTGAGAATGGCAAATTTGGGAATAGTTTTTCAACCCAGAACAAAAAGTCTGCTTTTACGGTCACTACAAATAACTTGACCAGCTAAAACACTACAGATTTGGTTGAATAGAAATGTGAGGCCTGTTTTTTTTTGCGCTGTGTGACAGGTATAGGTTTAATCACAGAATCAGACTTCTATCTGCACGGTAGCGTGTGTCTTAGGTTTTTCTGAATGACACTATCAGCACCTTCAATGTAAGATATCCTTTTTGGGATAGATTTCAAGTAGGCCTCATATACCAGAAACTAGTTATTTTGAGAATGGCAAATTTGGGAATAGTTTTTCAACCCAGAACAAAAAGTCTGCTTTTACGGTCACTACAAATAACTTGACCAGCTAAAACACTACAGATTTGGTTGAATAGAAATGTGAGGCCTGTTTTTTTTTTGCGCTGTGTGACAGGTATAGGTTTAATCACAGAATTAGACTTCTATCTGCACGGTAGCGTGTGTCTTAGGTTTTTCTGAATGACACTATCAGCACCTTCAATGTAAGATATCCTTTTTGGGATAGATTTCAAGTAGGCCTCATATACCAGAAACTAGTTATTTTGAGAATGGCAAATTTGGGAATAGTTTTTCAACCCAGAACAAAAAGTCTGCTTTTACGGTCACTACAAATAACTTGACCAGCTAAAACACTACAGATTTGGTTGAATAGAAATGTGAGGCCTGTTTTTTTTTTGCGCTGTGTGACAGGTATAGGTTTAATCACAGAATTAGACTTCTATCTGCACGGTAGAGTGTGTCTTAGGTTTTTCTGAATGACACTATCAGCACTTTGTATGTAAGATATCCTTTTCGGGATAGATTTCAAGTAGGCCTCATATACCAGAAACTAGTTATTTTGAGAATGGCAAATTTGGGAATAGTTTTTCAACCCAGAACAAAAAGTCTGCTTTTACGGTCACTACAAATAACTTGACCAGCTAAAACACTACAGATTTGGTTGAATAGAAATGTGAGGCCTGTTTTTTTTTTTTGCGCTGTGTGAGAGGTATAGGTTTAATCACAGAATTAGACTTCTATCTGCACGGTAGCGTGTGTCTTAGGTTTTTCTGAATGACACTATCAGCACCTTCAATGTAAGATATCCTTTATTGGGATAGATTTCAAGTAGGCCTCATATACCAGAAACTAGTTATTTTGAGAATGGCAAATTTGGGAATAGTTTTTCAACCCAGAACAAAAAGTCTGCTTTTACGGTCACTACAAATAACTTGACCAGCTAAAACACTACAGATTTGGTTGAATAGAAATGTGAGGCCTGTTTTTTTTTTTGCGCTGTGTGACAGGTATAGGTTTAATCACAGAATTAGACTTCTATCTGCACGGTAGCGTGTGTCTTAGGTTTTTCTGAATGACACTATTAGCACCTTCAATGTAAGATATCCTTTTTGGGATAGATTTCAAGTAGGCCTCATATACCAGAAACTAGTTATTTTGAGAATGGCAAATTTGGGAATAGTTTTTCAACCCAGAACAAAAAGTCTGCTTTTACGGTCACTACAAATAACTTGACCAGCTAAAACACTACAGATTTGGTTGAATAGAAATGTGAGGCCTGTTTTTTTTTTTGCGCTGTGTGACAGGTATAGGTTTAATCACAGAATTAGACTTCTATCTGCACGGTAGCGTGTGTCTTAGGTTTTTCTGAATGACACTATTAGCACCTTCAATGTAAGATATCCTTTTTGGGATAGATTTCAAGTAGGCCTCATATACCAGAAACTAGTTATTTTGAGAATGGCAAATTTGGCAATAGTTTTTCAACCCAGAACAAAAAGTCTGCTTTTACGGTCACTACAAATAACTTGACCAGCTAAAACAGTACAGATTTGGTTGAATAGAAATGTGAGGCCTGGTTTTTTTTTTGCGCTGTGTGACAGGTATAGGTTTAATGACAGAATCAGACTTCTATCTGCACGGTAGCGTGTGTCTTAGGTTTTTCTGAATGACACTATCAGCACCTTCAATGTAAGATATCCTTTTTGGGATAGATTTCAAGTAGGCCTCATATACCAGAAACTAGTTATTTTGAGAATGGCAAATTTGGGAATAGTTTTTCAACCCAGAACAAAAAGTCTGCTTTTACGGTCACTACAAATAACTTGACCAGCTAAAACAGTACAGATTAGGTTGAATAGAAATGTGAGGCCTGTTTTTTTTTTTGCGCTGTGTGACAGGTATAGGTTTAATCACAGAATTAGACTTCTATCTGCACGGTAGCGTGTGTCTTAGGTTTTTCTGAATGACACTATCAGCACCTTCAATGTAAGATATCCTTTTTGGGATAGATTTCAAGTAGGCCTCATATACCAGAAACTAGTTATTTTGAGAATGACAAATTTGGGAATAGTTTTTCAACCCAGAACAAAAAGTCTGCTTTTCTGGTCACTTCAAATAACTTGACCAGCTAAAACAGTACAGATTTGGTTGAATAGAAATGTGAGGCCTGTTTTTTTTTTGCGCTGTGTGACAGGTATAGGTTTAATCACAGAATCAGACTTCTATCTGCACGGTAGCGTGTGTCTTAGGTTTTTCTGAATGACACTATCAGCACCTTCAATGTAAGACATCCTTTTTGGGATAGATTTCAAGTAGGCCTCATATACCAGAAACTAGTTATTTTGAGAATGGCAAATTTGGGAATAGTTTTTCAACCCAGAACAAAAAGTCTGCTTTTACGGTCACTACAAATAACTTGACCAGCTAAAACACTACAGATTTGGTTGAATAGAAATGTGAGGCCTGTTTTTTTTTTGCGCTGTGTGACAGGTATAGGTTTAATCACAGAATTAGACTTCTATCTGCACGGTAGCGTGTGTCTTAGGTTTTTCTGAATGACACTATCAGCACCTTCAATGTAAGATATCCTTTTTGGGATAGATTTCAAGTAGGCCTCATATACCAGAAACTAGTTATTTTGAGAATGGCAAATTTGGGAATAGTTTTTCAACCCAGAACAAAAAGTCTGCTTTTACGGTCACTACAAATAACTTGACCAGCTAAAACACTACAGATTTGGTTGAATAGAAATGTGAGGCCTGTTTTTTTTTTGCGCTGTGTGACAGGTATAGGTTTAATCACAGAATTAGACTTCTATCTGCACGCTAGCGTGTGTCTTAGGTTTTTCTGAATGACACTATCAGCACCTTCAATGTAAGATATCCTTTTTGGGATAGATTTCAAGTAGGCCTCATATACCAGAAACTAGTTATTTTGAGAATGGCAAATTTGGGAATAGTTTTTCAACCCAGAACAAAAAGTCTGCTTTTACGGTCACTACAAATAACTTGACCAGCTAAAACAGTACAGATTTGGTTGAATAGAAATGTCAGGTCTATTTTTTAGGCGCTGGGTGACAGGCTCAACTTGCCCCTGTTGTAGTATATGGCCAAAAAATAACCACACTGTTGATGGTTAAATGCACTTGGGTGACACAGGCTCAGCCTGCACCAGATGTAGTATATGGCCAAAAAATAACCAGACTGTTGATGGTTAAATGCACTTCGGTGACACAGGCTCAGCCTGCAGCTGATGTAGTATATAGCCAAAAAATAACCAGACTGTTGATGGTTAAATGCACTTCGGTGACACAGGCTCAGCCTGCAGCTGATGTAGGATATAGCACAAAATAACCACACTATTGATGGTTAAATACACTTGGTGATAGCTTGTGCTGGCGCACCACAAGTCACAAAATGGCCGCCGATCACCCCAGAAAAAAGTGATCTTAAAACGCTCTGGGCAGCCTCAAAAAAGTGAGCAAGTCAATATTAGCACTTCAATGATCCACAGCTGCAGATCGATCACAGAATGAAGTTATTTGGAGGAGTTAATCTGCCTAATCTCACCCTAACGTCACAGCTGCAACCTCTCCCTATGCTTGAATCAGCAGAGTGACGTGCAGCGCAACGTGACCCAAGCTTATATAGAGGCTGGGTCACATGCTGCACTGGCCAATCACAGCCATGCCAATAGTAGGCAAGGCTGTGATGGCCTCTTGGGGCAAGTAGTATGATGCTTGTTGATTGGCTGCTTTGCAGCCTTTCAAAAAGCGCCAAGAAAGCGCCGAACACCGAACCCGAACCCGGACTTTTACGAAAATGTTCGGGTTCGGGTCCGTGTCACGGACACCCCAAAATTCGGTACGAACCGGAACTATACAGTTCGGGTTCGCTCATCCCTAGTTATGAATTCTTCCTTTTTGGGTTTTTATTCATTTCATTTGAGAGTACAGCCTGAACATAACTATAAAAAATATATATTTAGGGTAGGAGGCACAGCTGTTCTAACACATTGGGGCCCAGAAGATTTTATATGTGGGCTCCCCTTCTAAATACTGTTAATTGTCTTACAATATCTATACATTTAATGAAACACCATATGGGTAGATTTAGATGTAGCAGTTATGTTGCTATTTATTGCTATTGCTGCTTTTGTAAAAAATCATTTTAGAACAGTAGTATTTTGCCACAATTTTGTAGAAGTCATGGGAAAAAAAACTGCAACATGATCGCTACTTGAATAAATCCTAACAATTACATCTATTTAGAGGCATTTTTTTTTACACATTTTAATGGGAAAGGTTTGGACTCACAGTTGACATCTGATTGGAATTGTCAGATCTTATTTTTCTTCTCTATCCAGACCACCATGATGACTTCTTTTAGCCAGGACTGTTTGTTTACTTCCCCTGAAAACAATACTGCCAGATAGGCAGTGACCCAAACATTAATACTGGCCTAGATGTTTAATAGTGCTCCATGCATTAAAAGTATTCCTGTTGTGCTCCACACAGTTATAGTGCCCCACTTTAGGTCTCACACAGCAATGGAGCTCTCTTGTAGGTCTCACACAGAAATAGTTGCCACATGTTGCCCACACAGCAATAATACCCTTCTTTGTGTTCCCCATAAATAAAGAATACTCCTTTCTGTGTCACCTAATATACAGAATAATTGCCCCCTTTCATGTCACCCCCTGTAATGCTTTCTTATTAGACAAAGCCATATCTATGAAGTTGGTATGGAGGCTATAGTTGAAAACTATGGTGAAGCAGTAGGCAGAAAAGGTGGGCTGGGAACCTAAAGTGGCCCTGAAAAAAAAAACATAAAGTGGCCCCAATGTTATAGGTGTGTCCAAATTGACAGAAGGTGGGGCAACACAAGTAGATGAGGCCAATACAAGTTGGCAGGGTCAATAATACCACAGTGCAGAATACCATGTCACACAACAAAATACCAAAGTGTGGCACAATATACTGCTGCAGAAGCTGTCTCTCTGTAGTCGCTATCAATAGCTGCCATGTTATTTCCTCCTTCTCTAATTGTCTCTAACATCAATATGGAGCAGGGGGCTTAGGGAGGTGACATATGGGCCACAGCACCATGCCAACCATACCTTCAACATACTGCTTGGACTTCCTCTAATAATGATCCCTATAGTGCCCCCATGTTCCCAGCCAGCGGCAGTGAGGGGATCTTGGGTGGCCCTATGGATATTGGCCAACAGGGAAAATTCCCTGTAGTGTCTATGGCCAGTCCACCCCTGGCAGTAAGCTACAAGCATTTGATGCCAGGGCAAGCAGCACAATGCTGTGAGCCTGTGAACCTTGAGAGCACAAGATGTAAGAAGTCCAGAGCAGGTGGTGCAATGATGCCACTGCATCGTACCACTTTTCGGGAACAGGATTACATACAAAATTTATTTTTTATTAAATTTAAAGAGGGTTTCCAGGACTGTGACTAAATCCTAGCTTGCAGACAACCTGTGGAAGAAAGATCTTTTCACCACTACTTACCCCTAAATTGGAAAGCCAATTCAGTGATATGGGCTGTGTTCACGTCACTGCTTTTCTCTAGCTGTGGACCCTTCCGATGGCATGTCGACCGGATCTGTTCCAGCTTCTTCCTGTTCAGCTATATGTACATTACACAGCTCAACCGGAAGCAGATACAGTCAACACTTTGTTGAAAGAGTCCACAGCTAGAGCCAGGCCATCATGTGAGCACAGCCCAGATTGGGGAATCAGAGGGTTAAATAGTGGTGAAACAATCTTTCTTCCATAGAAAGTCTTCATTGTAAGATTTAGCCATAGTCCTGGAGAACTCCTTTAAATGTGATTAAAAATAAATACAAAAAAGATACATAATCCAATTTCCAAAGTAACCTCTAAGTATCTAGAGGTTAAGTAACTAAAGGAGGTTAAGTAACTAAAGGACTTTCTTACTTAGGAGTCCACCATCAGAAGGACACTGAACAACAAAGGTGTGCAGGGAAGGATTACGAGGTGAAAGCTGTTGCTCTCAAAAGAACATTGCTACCCATCTGCAGTTTGCTAAAGATCATAAGGACAAGCCAGACATATGTTTTGTGGATTGGTGAGACAAAAATAGAACTTTTTGAAAAGCGTTTTATTCGGAGAAAGGAAAACACTACACTCCAGCATAAAAACCTCATCCCATATGTGAAAAATTATGGTGGTAGTATCATGGTTTTGACCTGTTGAAACTGTCTTATATGGAGGAATGGGCTGAAATTCCTCCAAGCCGATGTGCAGGATTAATTAACAATTACTAGAATGATTTAGCTGTAGTTATTGCCACACAAGGGGTTTACACCAGATACTAAAAGCAAAGGTTCACATACTTTTGCCACTCACAGACATGTGATATTGGATCATTTTCCCCAATAAATAAATGACCAAGGCAAATTTTTTTACTCATCTTTTTTATTTAGTTATCTTTATCTACTTTTAGGTCTTATGTGAAAATCTGATGTAGTTTTAAGGTGAAATTTATGCAAAGAGATAGAAAATTTTGAAAGTTTTTCACAAACCTTTAAACACCACTGTAGAATCTCAGAAATTCTGAGCAAATAAATGAAAACAGGCTGTGTTATTTCTAACAAAAGGGAAGAAACCTATGAGAAAAGATGAAAAATTGTCTCATATGCCATTCAGTAAAATGAGTAAAATAAAATCTGCAATTTTGGCAGTAAACTTGAAAAATAAACAATTTAGAGCTTGATGGATAAACCTCTGAGTTAGCTATCAAAGATGCGTCAAAACGGACAAGAAAACCATTCGGATGATGACGAGATTTGTCTTCAGCAAGTGACTCCTTGAAAATATGATTCTTCACCGCCACGATGTAGCCATCTTCCTCTAGGCGCAGAGTCTTACACTTTGGCATTCTGTGATCTCTTACAATGACAGCTATTTTTAATATGCAAATTATATTTTCACATTTTCTTCATAAGCTTTTGTTTATTACACCATCCATCTTGCGCTAATGAGACGAATGACATATTTATAAGTACATTTTATCCTCTCAAAGTACTTTTCCAAGCAATGCACGTGGTATACCAATAAATCATATGCAAATATTGGTGGGCTGCAGATAGCAAACATTTTCTTGTTTTCTATGCAAGCCTGACCTGAATGTCTTATCAAAGTGGTAATAATAAACATTTTCTGCTCTGTACTGACATTATTATATCTAATATATTAAATTAAAATGGTAATAGTAGAAAAACAGCAACTGTACAGTATGTTCTAGAAATAGCTCTCGAAGTTTGGCCCGAAGGAGTTAGAATTCACTGAGTTACGTGAATACTTACAATATTTCTACTACTTAGCAGATGTTCTCCTGTCCATGTGGGTTTCCTAGGAAATAATATTGGTGACCAGAGATTTGTTTTGGTTCTGATTCTGTCGTTTCTGTCTGCAGGTTCGATTAAGGTACAAAAAAATATGACCCGAATTGAATGTGCCACAATTGCCTGAAAAATTGGGTTTGACACTCTGAGGTCTCCTCGAACTATATCCAATTCCTTTCAATCTCTTTAACACCAAGACAGCATTAGTAATGACAAACAGGGCTACGGGTAAATGGATGGTAGCCGGTGGTAACTATCTATTTATAATTACACTGCACTGTTGAATTTTATTTTTAAATTAAAATATGGTCCAGAGATCATCCCTGTTTTTGGGTGGCAGATGCCTTCTTCTTTATTTTCTGAACGGCAAAAAGGTGGCTGCCATTTTAATACATTAAGCAGCATGGAATCGCAAAAGATTTGTCAGGAATTAGAATTGTTGACTTGCTTCAGTGATGTGTCCACAACCAGCACTGCTGAAGCCATACATTGGCTGGACCTGTATATATGACCATGCACATATCCAGCCAAAAGTAAATAGTGCTGGGACCAGAAGATTGAGACAGCAGAGGCAGCACGGGGACTGGAGCGGCGTGGAGCAGGTAAGTATGAATCTTCTGTTTCAGCAGGTAGGCTATGGGCACTTGCTTAAAAATGATAATCGGGAAAATTCGTTCAAATAGCCACAATTCTACCCTCTGAAAGTCAATACTTTGTGGAACCTCCCTTCACTGCAATTACAAAAGTAGGACATGTCTCTAGTAGCTTAGCACTAGCTTAGACACTGTGATTATTGTCCATTCTCCCAGGCAAAACTGCTCCAACTCCTTCTAGTTAGATGGCTATCTTGGTGTACAGCAGTCTTCACATCATACCAAAGATTCTTCACTGGATTGAGGTCTGAGCTTTGATGAGGGCATTCCAATACATTTATATGTTTTCATTTAAACCCTCCAGTGTAGTTTAGGGTCTTCCTGCTGGAAGGTGAACCACCATCCCAGTCTCAAATCATTGGCAGACCGAAAGAGGTTTCCATTGCATTGTGGAAATGTTGTTCTTGGAGTGATGGAAAGTGTTGGGTTAGTGACACACATATTGTTTATCATAATGGCCAAAGAGTTCAATTTTAGTCTTATCTGACCAGAGAACCTTTTTCCATGTGTTTGGAGAGTATGCCACATGCTGGCCACATGCTGTTGGCAAACTTTAGATATGCTTTCTAATGTTTTTCTTTAAGCAATGCCCATTATCTGGCACTCTTCCATAAAGCCCCATTATGTGTACTGCACAGAATTTATGGAGAGATACTTCCATCTCTTCGGTGGCATGTACTGCTTATAGTGGTCCTATGGGCAGATTTTTCCATCTCCTCTGCGGAGTATACGGCTTATAGTGGTCCTACAGACAGGTACCTCCATCTCCTCTGTGAAGTGTACAGCTTATAATGGTCCTACGGATAGATACTTCCATCTCCTTTGGGGAGTCTATGGCTTATAGTGGTCCTATGGACAGATACTTCCATCTCTGCTGTGGAGTGTATGGCTTATAGTGGCCCTATAGACAGATCCTTCCATCTTCTCTGTAGAGTGCACTGCTTATAGTGGTCCTATGGACAGATCCTTCTATCTTCTCTGTGGAGTGTATGGCTTACAGTGGTCCTATGGACCGATCCTTCCATTTCCTCTGTGGGGTGTACAACTTATAGCGGTCCTACGGACAGATGCCTCCATCTCCTCTGTGGAGTGTGCAGCTTATAGTGGTCCTAAGGACAGATTCTTCCATCTCTTCTGTGGAGTGTACGGCTTATAGTGGTCCTATAGACAGATACTTACATCTCCTCTGGGGAGAGTATGGCTTATAGTGGTCCTATGTACAGGTCCTTCCATCACATCTGTCGAGTGTAAGGCTTATAGTGGTCGTATGGACAGATACCGTACTTCCATTCCTGCTGTGAAGTGTACAGCTTATAATGGTCCTGCAGACAGATACTTCCATCTCCTCTGTAGAGTGTATGGATTAGTGGTCCTATGGACAGATCCTTCAATCTCCTCTGTGGAGTGTACAGCTTATAGTGGTCATATGTAGTGATGAGCGGCATAGGCAATATTAGTTTTTGTGATATTTTGCTAATTTTTCGCATAATATTCGCAATAAATTTGCGAATTCTAGAATTCGTAATCTCCAGTCATTATTTTCACGATTGCACAAATCGGCACTAATGATGCGCATATTTTTTGCGCAATACATGCAACTTCACATTTTATCAGGTCTGAGTAGATATTACTGATTGGTGCACTAAGTATTGTTGTGACATCACAGCACTATGTCTGTAGAATGTATGTATGGACAGCAGAGAAACAGTAATTCCTATCACACTACCTAACACCCTGCACTGGAACCTATCAGCTACATTATATCACTATCTAACCTACACTGACTATCTCCCACTAACTATCTGTATTATATATATGAGCTATATATCTAATGTAATTGACTCAGCAAAGCACAGAGCACACTGCTCTCTCTCTCACAACTGCAAAAAACAGAAAATGGCTGCTGGGGAGTTTCCTATATAGTAAGGGGTAGGCAACTTTCCTATTAGTTGCTCGGGATGTTGCTAAGCTCTGACAAAGATATTGCAGGCTTCTCATTGGCACACAAGAAAGAAGGGAGGTTACTGATGAAAAAAAAATCTAGAATGTTCGTGATTACGAATATATAGCACTATATTCTACATCTTTGCGAATTCTCGAAGTGCCGATATTCGCGATAAAAATTCGCAATTAGAATATTCGCGATCAACACTAGTCATATGGACAGATCTTTCCATTTCCTCTGTGGGGTGTACAATTTATAGTGGTCCTACGGACAGATACCTCCATTTCCTTTGTGGAGTGAATGGCTTATAGTGGTCCTATAGACAGATTCTTCCATCTCCTCTGTGGATTGTATGGCATATAGTGGTCCTAAGGACAGATCCTTCCATCTCCTCTGTCAAGTGTAAGGCTTATAGTGGTCCTATGGACAGATCAATCAATCTTCTCTGTGGAGTGTACGACTTATAGTGGTCCTATGGACAGATCCTTTCATCTCCTATGTGGAGTGTATGGCTTACAGTGGTCCTATGTACAGATCCTTCCATCTCCTCTGTGGAGTGTACAGCTTATAGTGGTCCTATGGACAGATTCTTCCATCTCCTCTGTTAGGCATACAGCTTATAGTGGTCCTATGTACAGATCCTTCCATCTTCTCTGTGGAATGTACGGCCTATAGTGGTCCTATGGACAGATCCTTTCATCTCATCTGTGGAGTGTATGGCTTATAGTGGTCCTATGGACAGATCCATATCTGTGAAGTGTATGGATTATAGTGTCCTATAAACAGATACTTCCATCTTCGCTGTGGAATGTACAGCTTAGTGTCCTATGGACAGATACTTTTATGTCCTCTGTGGAAAATACGGCTTATAGTGGTCCTATGGACAGATACTTCCATCTCCTCTGTGGAGTGTACGGCTTAGTGATCTTATGGGCAGATCCTTCCATCTCCTCTGTGGAGTGTATGACTTATAGTGGTCCTTTGGGCAGATATTTCCATCTCCACTATTTATCTTTGAAGCTCCTTCAGTGTGTTTTTTGGTGTATTTATTGAATCTATGAATAATGCCTTCCTTTCTCGATCTGAGGTTTGGTGGGCGGCTTTCTCTTATCAGATTTGTAGTTGTGTCATATTCTTTCCTTTTGTTATAATGGATATAATGGCTCTGTGTGATGTTCAGAGTCTGGATTTTTTTTTTATTATAACTAGTATTGAGCGAATCAAAGTCTAACAAATATACTTCAATCTGCATTTCAGGAAAAATTAGATTTGCCGTAAAGCCGAATTTCCTCGCGCTTCGTGGTTACGAATCAATTTTCCCTTAAATGGCGGTAAAAAACAAACAAAAACATACTCACCTTATCCATTTGCGCGCAAAGGCCATCACAGCCATCTTGATTGACATACCGCTCGAAATCTCATGTGCGGTGACATGTGACATCACCACACCGGCCCAGATTTCACATTGTATCTTCAATCAAGATGGCCACGATGGCCTCTGTGCACAAATGGATAATGTAAGTATTTATTTGTTTTACTTTTCTTACCCTGATTAACCCCTGAAAGACCAAAATGGTAGCCTCAGATGCCGTGATCAGCAAACTCCCCTTCATGTCATTGCACCCCCTACTTACAAAGAAATGCGCTTGTTGATGAAGTAATTCATCACAATGCTAATTTCTTTGTGAAATTCGTCGAAACAACCGAATAGAATTTTCCGTAACTTTGCTCATCTCTAATTATAACCAAATCCTGACCTATGCTTCTCCATAACCTTGTCTCTGACCTGCATGGAGAGCTTATTGGTCTTCATGTTGCTTAGTAGTGTTTGGGCTCAGGGTGTATTTTATACACACATCATGTGACAAGTCATGTGACACTTTGATTGCACACAGGGGGCTTTTGTCAACTTATTATGTGACTTTGGAAGTTAATTGTCTGGACCAGACCTTATTTAGAGGTTTCATAACAAAAGGAGTGAAAATATACACTGAACAAAAATATAAATGCAACACTTTCGGTTTTGCTCCCATTTTGCATGAGCTGAACTCAAAGATCTGAAACATTTTCTACATACACAAAAGCCCCTTTACTCTCAACTATTGTTCACAAATGTGTCTAAATCTATGTTGGTGAGCACTTCTCCTTTGCCGAGATAATCCATCCCACCTCACAGGTGTGGCATATCAAGGTGCTGATTAGACAGCATGAATATTGCACAGGTGTGCCTTAGACTGCCCACAATAAAAGGACACTCTGAAATGTGCAGTTTGATCACACAGCACAATGCCACAGATGTCGCAATGTTTGAGGGAGCATGCAATTGGCATGCTGACTGCAGGAATGTCTACCAGAGCTGTTGCCCGTGCAATTAATGTTCATTTCTCTACCATAAGCCATCTCCAAAAGTGTTTCAGAGAATTTGGCAGTACATACAACAGGCCTCACAACCGCAGAACATGTGTATCCACACCAGCCCAGACCTCCACATCCAACATGTTCACCTCTATGATCGTCTGAGTCTGAGACCAGCCACCCGGACAGCTGCAGCAACAATCGGTTTGCATAACCAAAGAATTTCTGTACAAACTGTCAGAAACCATCTCAGGGAAGCTCATCTGCATGCTCGTCGTCCTCATCGGAGGCTGGACCTGACTGCAGTTCGTCGTCGTAACCGACTTGAGTGGGCAAACGCTCACATTCGATGGGGTCAGGCACGTTGGAGAGGCATTCTGTTCATGGAGGAGTCCCGTTTTTCACTGTTCAGGGCAGATGGCAGACAGCATGTGTGGCGTATGTGGGTGATCGGGTTTGCTGACATCAACGTTGTGGATCGAGTGGCCCATGGTGGCGGTGGGGTTATGGTATGGACAGGCGTATGTTATGGACAACGAACACAGGTGCATTTTATTGATGGCATTTTGAATTCACAGAGATACCGTGACGAGATCCTGGGGCCCATTGTTGTGCTATTCATCCACGACCATCACCTCATGTTGCAGCATGATAATGCACGGCCCCATATTGCAAGGATCTGTACACAGTTCCTGGAAGCTGAAAACATCCCAGTTCTTGCATGGCCAGCATACTCACCGGACATGTCACCCATTGAGCATGTTTGGGATGCTCTGGATCGGCGTATACGACAGTGAGTTCCAGTTCCTGCCAATATTCTGCAACTTCGCACAGCTATTGAAGAGGAGTGGACCAACATTCCACAGGCCACAATCAACAACCTGATCAACTCTATGCGACGGAGATGTGCTGCACTGCATGAGGCAAATGGTGGCCACACCAGATACTGACAGTTTTTCTGACCCACCCCCCGAGTAAGGCAAAACTGTGCTCACTAACACAGATTTAGACAGATTTGTGAACAGTATTTGAGAGTAATGGGGCTTTTGTGTATGTAGAAAATGTTTCAGATCTTTGAGTTCAGCTCATGCAAATGGGAGCAAAACCAAAAGTGTTGCGTTTATATTTTTGTTCAGTGTATATACACTTGCAACTTTTCAGTTTTTATTTTTATTTATTTTTTAACCACTTTGCGCGGTGTAACTATATGCCGGAGGTGTGTAGGAAATCCATTGAGCAGGCTAACAGGCTGTGCCCGATTCATACAACCCAGTTATCAGTTGTATTAGACAGTCATTTAACCCCTCAGATCCTGCAGTCAATAACAACTGCAGCATCTGAGGGGTTTGTAGAGTGCTCTTCCTCTGTCCTCCGATCATCATCCCTGTGACGCATTCGTGGGGTGCAGTTAGCTGCTATGGCAGCCAGGAGCATTCTGAAGGCCCCCAGACCTATCATGTTTCTGATCCTATTACACCCTGCCTCTGGCAGGGTATAATAGAAACCCAGAAAAATCGCTATTAACAACAATACAATTATTCCAATTAATATTATAATTGATAAAATGATTGCAGGTTCGACTAAATAAATAAAAAATATTTTTTATAATTTTTCCCCCCATTTCTTATATAAAAAATAAATAAAAAAATAAGACATGTTGGCATGTCCGCATCCACAAATGTCTGAAATATTAGACTATAATGTTATTTATCCTACTCAGTGAATGCCATAAAAACAATCCCATTGCTAGAAAAAATTGTCACCACAAAAGAAAGTAATAAAATATTATCAAAAATTTGCACATTCCCCAAATCGATATCAATAAAAACTACAGCTCATACTGCAAAAAAATGAAGTAAAATAGCCCTTCTTTTTTACCTCACAGGTTTTTTTTTTTTTAACAGTTTGGCAATGTATCATATGGAACACTACATGACGCCATATAAAGGTACAGTTTGTTCTGCAAAAAATAAGCCTTCATATGACTAGGTCAACAGAAAAAAAAAAAAATTAGGGCCCCAAAAAGAGGAGGAGGAAAACACAAAAATGTAAATTTCCAAAATTGGCTGCACCCTGAATAGGATAAAGAAGATCATTTTTTTCATCCCACTGTCCATGACATAAAATCTAAATATAAAATCAATTTTCTTTTCAGGTACTAATGCAACAAAAAACACCAAGTGGGTGAATACTTTTGAAAGGCACATTTAGTTTGAGTATTGAATTACTTTTTATTTGACATTTGTACCATTTTTGCAAAACTAGTTAGTAGTGTTGAGCGAGCATGCAAGGCCGAACTGCTGTTCGCCTCGAGCAACGCTATGGTCAGCACATCGGAGTGCTCAGCCGAATAATGCGGGTGCTCGAGTACAATTTAATGCAATGAAAATCAATTGGAGACCCGAGCATCAAACCAGGTACCCCCTGCTCTGAAAAAGAGAGGGTGTCTCGTTCACAAAAAAAGGTTAGAAATTGATGGAAACCCCATCAAAATGGTTTGGAAACAGCATTAAGAGGATGGCTAGATGCGTCTTGGACTCCTATTATCTACGACATACAATAGACAACCACACAAAGACTATATGCCAAATGCCAGGTATATGCAATCAATCAATCTACCCATGAGACAGATGACAGGCTTAGTCAGCATACCTTACAATGGCAGCCTTGTGCACTATGAGACATTCCAGTAAGGGCCAGTAAGCCTCAAAGTTACTTCAGATCCTTCAGAACCTAGATTAATATCATTAGGGTGACAAAAAGTTTTCTGATTGTCCTAATAGAATATTCAATAACCTTTCTATACAGTTTTGTCATGTAAAAACGAATTTGCATAAACATGAGCATATGGGAAAGACATGCAAATGAGCAGAATCTGCCTTGTTTTTCAGCTGAAAAACCATTTGCATGGAATATTTGCGATTTACACTACTCATGAACAGCGCCATCTATTGGTTTCCTATGACAAGACTATTAGTGTAGCCCTTTGCATGGAAAATTTGCGAAAAAAATTCACAATTAGGATATTTAGTATGCATAAGGTGGTGGTTCAACTGTTCAATCTTGTCATTCAACATAAAATGGTGGATATATTTCTCTCTTCAATATCTGTACTGTCACTTTAAGTTATTTAAGCACTTTATGATCTCTCTGAGAGGTATATAGATTTAATGTGCAGTTTGAATGAAGTCCTCTAACTCTCAGTCCTTTGACCCTTTGACTGTTCACTAATGTGTCTCTCCCCGTCATTGTGGTGAGTTTGAGCTTCACTGGTTCTGTAGCCACTTGTAATCTCTTGCATATTTCTTAATCAATGAAGGTGATGTCACTCTGGGCATTCAGTAGCGCATAGGCGTATACCTTCTTGTTCCTCCTTTTAGGATTTAAAAATGCCCACTGGTACAACCATTGATGTGCCATTGCTTTCTCCTTCCCTCACTCTGCAAGAGAATACCGATACTTTATTTTCCTCCTTAGTATCTTTAGGTATTGAGGATTTATCCTTCTTTGGACGTTCTTCATGTAGTGGTGTAGGATGGCGTCCTTTGCAAACACTGCATGTGGCCTTTTTCTTACACTCCTTAGTAACATGGCCTTTTCTTAGGCATCCGAAACACAGTTGGTTATCCAGCACAAATGTTTTCTTTTCTTCTGGGGACTTCGCCTTCAATTGTTGTCACCTATGTATGGAGTGGTCCTCTCCACAGAACATACACTTGAAGGTAGTCTGAAGATTTGTCGGTTCTGTCTCTCTACTGATCCCAGTAGTGACTTTGAACTTGCTCTCGTAGGTATCTGGACCTTTATCTGCTGTGTTGGTTGCAAAGCTAGTTGCTCTTGCACATAGCGATTACATCTAGAAGCCACTTCTTCAGGTAGCTTAGTTAGCATCCTGTGGTTTTCTAGATAGTCGTTCAGTACTTCTAGTCCTTGTACATGTGGGAGGGCATTGCTGCATGCTTGCAGGAAGTCACCATACAATTTCTCTCTAAAAGCTCTTTGTACTAAGAAAGGATGACCATATCTTGCATTTAATTTTTCCCAAAGCTTCTCAGGGCTGTTTCACACGAGAGAGTCCATTGCGGGAATCACACTCCGTGTGTGAGTGTGATCCTCTGCTCTGGACTTGCAGGAGCGCACAGCATTATCATGATTTATAATGCTATGTGTCTCTGCTTGACTTTATTTTTACAGAATCATACTGACAGCTTTATGTCACTATGATTCTGTGGAAAAAAGGCCATGCAGAGACACATAGCATTATAAATCATGATAATGCCGTGTGCGCCTGCAAGTCCAGAGCAGAGGATCACACTCACACACGGAGCGTGATTCCCGCAATGGACTCGCTCGTGTGAAACAGCCCTTAATCTTTTCTATAGAAGTTACCGTCAAGAACTTTATTTGCTTCCCCACCAACATATCTCTGAAGGTAGAATAACTTGTCGATTGGACTGAAGCAATGGTGCTCAATTATCATTTCAAAACTTGCCTTCCACTCTATGAACTTCAGTATGTCTCCTGAAAATACAGTGGGTTGCGGCACTGGGAATCTAGCGAGGACTGTTTTCTGTTGTCCTGTTGGGAAAATAGTTGTAACACTCTCCTGAGCATTGCCGTGACATCTAGGAATAGAATCATCCGGTTCTATTTTCTCACTTAGTTCTGAATTAGGTGAGTCTTTTTCTTTATCTTTTCTGGTAAAGATAGAGGGTAAATTCACACACCTTTTTCCTAACACTGGACTAGCCCTTTCTTTGTTTTTCTGAGCAGGGATGGAAGAATAATAACTTATTCTCTCACTAAATGCTGGTGATTCCCTTCCATTCTCATGGGCGTAAGTAGGAAAGTAGAAGTCTGCTTCTTCACTTAGAACAGATTTGAACCTATGACTACTCTGATTCATATCCTCTTTGTGTACTCTGAGTCTGGCTTCTATGATCTTAACTTCTTTTTGCCTTTCCAGACTTTTCATCTGTTGGCGCTGTGCATCTATTTCAGCTTCCATCTGATGGCATTGTGCATCCATTTCAGCTTCCATCTGATGGCATTGTGCATCCTTTTCACCTTCAGTTGGCGCTGCGCCTGAATGGCAGCTTCCATTTCAATTTCTGCTCTCTTGATAGCAAGTTGTTCAGCTAATTCCTTTCTTTTGACTCAAGTATTTGAGGATTCTGATATGTTGGTGGCACTTCTGCTAGCGAAGGAAGTCACACTTGAGATTGTGGTTCCCCCTAAGGACCTAGCATAATCTCTCATAAAAAGCTTGTTCATTCTACTTCTTGCTTTAACTTCATCATAATTAGCTGCAGATGAAAGTTCTCATTAGCTTTACTAAATCTTTAGTGACTGCAGTACATGTGTCCATGTTCCTAACAATGTCCTGGGAAGGTGTCGTAAGTGACCGCAGGTTGACATATGCTGCCATAAGCTCTGATTCAGATTCTTCTACCGTCTCTACCATATCACTCAAGTTCCCTTTTATACTTTTTTGTTTTAACTTTCCACGAATGCCTTTAGTGTATAATTTTCACTTCTCATACAATCTGGTGAACTTTTTTCCTTTTAATGCTACTTCTTGCTGCAAATTTTCCAGTATCTTTGGTGTCGGTTTTCTGGCACGTGATGAACGTCTTAGTTCATCTGTTTGGGCTATATTTGTTTGAGGCAAGACTAATGCTGCATCAGACTCTTCTACCTCAGACAGGTTCCCTTGCTCTTCCCCCTCTACTCTATCTATCTTTGTTTCCTTCAACAGTGGCATGGTAATACCAATCTCAGACATTTTACTTTAAATGCTATAACAATCAATACAAATATTAAGAGTCCTTTCACTTTAAATTCTATATTGACAAATGAAGAAATAAATGACTTTCACTTTAAATGTATCAGCGATAAAATGCAGGCAATAAATGACTTTCACTTTAAATGCAATAGAGTCCGTGTAATACAAACTGTCCTTTGTTTTACTTTAAAGTCTTTATCTGAACACAAAAATGTCTCTTTATGCCAAAGCCTATATGCAATAATAAGTAATAAAAGGAAAGCTCTGACCTTATTCTAAAGAGCAGGATACTGCAATCTGAAGGTTGCTGGAACAAATGTCTGTCTTAAAGGAGACTTGTCTTTACTTCATGTGATGCGATGCTCTGCGCTGAGTTGTGTTGCTCTGTGCAGACGTGCGATGCTTTGTGATGACTTGCGATGCGGTGGCTTGGATACGCTGATGCAGGCTTTGGGCCGTGTGGCGGGAAACTAGCTGACTGCAGTACGTGGTCTCTCCGTGGATAGCGGTGCAGGCACTCTAGCTCTGGACTTTGCCCTCCCACCATGCGTCTCTTTCTCTCTCTAGGGATCGCAGGAGGGTTGGCGCTCTTTCTCTGACTATCTTGCATTTGCCATTCTGCCACTTTAAGAGTCGGCTGCAGTTTGACTAATGCGCACGTTCTATGGCCTTTATGGTAGCTTCGCTGAGATGTCTTTGCTTGCTCACTCAGAGAACAGTCGCTGCGCAGCGGTATATGCTGGCACTACGCTGCTCTAATGTGCTCTTTACTGTGCAAGTTGAGGAGCGCTATCGCTTCACCCTCTGAGGGTAATAGTTCCACTGTGTCAGGTGCAGCACTATGAAGTGCCTTTTGCACTGTGGCATTAGAAGAATTTTGATATTTCTGACTTTTAGTCTAACCAGACTGTCTGTTTCTCTGTAATTCCTCTAGCACCGTTTATTGAAACAGTAGGTTTAAAGAGCACACCAAATGCTTCAAATAACTTATTTTTTAACTTCAACTTTTCTTCATATATACCATTTCCGCCGCAGCAGCAGATAGTCCATGTACAAAACATGTGCATCCATATCACAAAATGACGGTATGCATAAGATGGTGGTTCAATCTTTTCATTCAACATAAAATGGTGGATATAATTCTCTCTTCAGTATCTGTACTGTCACTTTAAATTATTTAAGCACTTTATGATCTCTCTGAGAGGTATATCTCAGATTTAACAGTTCTACTGGCTAAACTGGGTTTGCAGTTTGCAGTAACTATTTGCAGATTGATTAAGTATGATCTGGTATAGTTGTATGCAATTTGGATTGCAATATGGAATTTGAATTTGGATTGTGAACTTTGTAGTTTGCAATGGTAGCTTGCAATTTGTAGCTTGCAATTTATATTTGGCAATTTGAATTTGAAATTTGAATTAAGTGGAACTATTTTGGCCTCTTTGCTTCTATAAAAACACAGCTCTCAGTGGAGTGAATGTCTTTTCAGCTCCTGTCTCTGGTGAATAATCATTCTAGAAGCTCCTGCTAGGGGAATTCCCAGACAGGCTGTGTGTGAGGCTGGCTGTGATTGGTTAAAACTCTTGCTGTGTGAGAAGCTGGCTGTGATTGGTCTAGACTTCTGCCGAGCAACAACAGATTAACACTATGCTTTCAGTTGTTTCTGCTGTGTCACTGAGCTTACCTTACATTGCAAAATGAATCTTAAAGGGATATTATCTTTTTCTGCTTCTGTGAACACAAAATATAAGTTATATGACATCCAAAACATTATGTCACAGTAAATAACTCTGCTTTTGTCTTTAACACATAAACATAGGAACTGTATTAAGGTTATTAGCAGGTTTAGCTGTATACACATATAAGGCATATTAGCAAACTAGGGCAAGTCTTTAGCTGCCCAGCTACAAGTGGCACTAATTATTAGACATAGTGGTCAGTGGGAAAACTGCTTTTTTTTTTGTTTTAGTTTAAATATGAAAAGTGACATGGAAAATTAAAAATTAAATCATCAAAAATAATTTTTAAATATGTTAAACATAAAAAAAGAGATTTAAACAGCCAGAAATTTTCTGATGACACATTTCCTTTAAAGTATGGTTATCAGGTTCGTGGCTTGCCAAAAGCTGAGAATCACATTACCAGGACAGATATTTATCCATCAGAATTAAATAATAAAGTTTCTTTTAGTGACAACAATGTAAGAAAAAGGGGCAGTAACGTATTAAAATCTGTATTTTATTAGGACGATTAAAAACTAAGATGGTGAGCCCCTACCAGACAAACCACATAAACAATGACAAACAATAGTAAGGTCACTTATAGGTCAGGTCCATTTAGGCCCATGGATAGGAGCAAAAGTGGAGGTGACCAAAAAACATATACACTATTTAAAGGCCCTGGGCGGTGTACCCAAGGTCTACTAATATGCCAATAGGCAAAAAATACAGGGTAGGTCTTACCGGTAAAGGATGCCCAGACCGTGTAGTCCACTGTTCAAAAGAAGATATCTTTGAACCTGGTTTCGACCGTCAGTCGGTTAGGTCTTGATGGCTGAGGGCCACAGGGAAAAGTCTAACCCTGTTATTGCCCTACTTGGCCTGTTATGCCCTAACCTCCTAACACGAGGTCCTGGCCCCGCAAGGGGTGGCCCCGTCCGGAACCTGACCCTGAAAAATGCACCCTAGATGGCCCTGTGAAGGAAGGGAAAGAGGCCTTAAAGGGGCTATGACTATCAGGATGGTATAGTTGGTAAAGGGGGAAGAAGTCCCTAAGGATTAATGTGAGGATATATTCATAGTCCCAAGGACTAATGTGGGGATATATTCATAGTCCCTACGTGTTTCATTAATGAATATATAACAACCTTTGATAAATCAGATTCCTCTAATGCTACACGACCCCCTAACTCATCAGGGGACAGGGGTCATGGATAGAGGAAAAGCACCCACTCCTGTGTCAGCTGTATGATGTTGGCGGACAGAGGGGAGGGGAAAGGAACGGAGATTACACAAGCTTGAGTGGACGTGTATAGTCCAAGTCAGCCCAAGTACCTGTAGGTGGGAAAACATAGAAAGAAAAAAGCCCACTCAGGTACAAGGTATAATCATGATTCCAGCATCTGGCATATTAAATGCATGTTACTTACTGTGTGTCACATGGAACGCGTGTGCCCTATACCATGGAGGGTGCAGGGCAGCTTGATATACCGCCTGTCTGGCGGCATCTGTTGGCGCAAATAGTGTGCGCTCTGAGGTTTAAATGGGCAAAAGGGGCTGGCCGTGCGTCTGTTTAAGGGGCGTGGCCACCGCGCACGCGATTGCTTGTGTATCGCATGACGCGGTCGGCCACCCCCTATTGCGCATGCGCACTAGCAGAAAAGGCGGCCGTTACGACGTGCAGCCACAGCCGCGTCACTGAATCAGGGGGCGTGGTCAGAGCGGAACGCTGCGTCGGCCGTCCGATGGAAGCAGCGGAGGTGGGAGGAGTCACTGGTAAAGCAAGGTAACTCCTACTACCAACCCTGCGCTGATATTGGGGATGGAAATATACATCCACCCATGTGTGGGACCTCAGGGGGGCATTCATAACAGATTAACTACTGGGTCTAGACGGAGTGCCATGACATTAAAGATAAGCAATAATGTTTTCAACTTATTATATGAATTTTATTATGTATACCGCTCAAATCTAGCAGTGCAATCATAACTAAGATTCGCACATATAGCAAGAGGGTGGAGATGAGCAAAACGGTGGTGATATCAGCCTGAGACGGGTATACGAATATACAGGTCGTCTCAGATCAGGTCCAGAGGACAGATGACGGTTAGTTTAAAGGCGATGCGCCTCCTGTCCAGACCATACAGAGGAGATCTACATGTACGTTTGAGATACATGTGACACGGATATCGTAGAGATTACAGGAAGCAGCCAAAATGCAGTTGGTCGTTCAAGCCAAGGGGGTTGGTGGTCCTCAGCTTGAATATCCACCAACACTCCCTCTGGAGAATTTTTTTGTCCCAGTCCCCTCCCCGTAGTGGCTTCTTGATCACCTCCAAACCTATAAATTTAACCCCTGATGCACGTCCATCGTGGACCGAGTGCATGTGTCTCGCTACCGGGGTATCTCTCTTATTACGGATGTCATCCATGTGCTCACCTATACGTATCCGTAGCTCCCTACGGGTCTTACCCACGTATCTGATACCACACTCACAGGTGAGCAGGTAGATTACTCCTATCGTGCGGCAGTTTATGAAATCACGTATTTGGTGAGTGAAGCCTATGGAGTCAAATGTCACTGTTTTAGTCTGGGTGACAAATTTGCAAAAACTGCAGCGGCCGCACTTGAAACATCTGTATACTGGTTTGTCTAGCCACGTTCTTTTCTTTGGGGGGCTATAATGACTATGAACAAATAAATCTCTGAGGTTAGTTCCCCTCCTAAAAGTCACTGATGGATGAATGCTGATTACGTCTGCTAGATCTGGATCCATCCGGAGAGTATCCCAGTTACGGGCCAAAATCTCCTTAATTTCCCTGGCCGCTCAATCATAAGTGCCAATGATTCGTAGGGACTTTTGTGGTTTAGTTTTGGCTCCTTTCACGGGATGTAGGAGTGTGGTACGTGCCTCCTGTTGTGCTCTCTGATATGCTTTTCTTAGTACATTATCAGGGTATCCCCGTGCCCGGAAGCGCTCTCTCAGCTCCTGTGCTTGGCGTTTAAATTCACGCGGTTCCGAGCAATTCCGCCTGAGTCTCAGGTATTGGCCAACAGGGATACCCCGCTTCAATGGGACAGGATGACAGCTGTCCCATCGAAGCAGAGAATTCGTTGATGTCTCCTTACGAAATATAGTTGTCTGGAGACCTCCCTCCCTGTCTCTAGATATGCAGATGTCAAGAAATGGCAGATTGTCACGTACAATTACAGATGTAAACCTGAGGTTAATGGAATTATGATTGAGTTCATCCACCAACCTCCCGAACTCGTCCTCTGGCCCGCTCCACAGAATGAAGATATCATCTATGAAGCGGGCCCAGAGGACGATACACCGGGCTGGTACACCGAGTATATCACCAAACACCGTAGTCTCCTCCCACCAGCCCAGGAGCAAGTTTGCATAGGATGGTGCACAAGAGCTACCCATCGCGGTGCCCCTGAGCTGGTGGTATAACCGTCCGTCAAAGAGGAAACAATTACTTGTCAGTACAAAGTTCAAGAGTTTGAGTACCAGTTCATTGTGTGCAGAGAACTGCATTCCTCTAGCTCTCAGGAAGTATGCTGTAGCTGAGAGACCCTTCTCATGGGGGATTGAGGAATATAGAGCCTCAACATCAATCGATGCCATAAACCAATGTGGTTCTAGATTGAGATTTTCTAACTTTGAGAGTAAATCTCCAGTATCTTTGACATAAGATGGCAGGGACTGCACAAATGGGCTTAGAATGCGGTCCACGTATATTCCGCTATTCTGTGGCAGACTGCCTACCCCCGATACAATTGGGCGACCCTTAAGGGGTGATGTACCCTTATGTACCTTGGGTAGGCAGTAGAAGGTAGCCATGGTGGGATGTGCCGGGAAAAGAAATTCAAACTCATCACTACTAATAAGACCATCCATCTTGGCTACCGTTAGAATTTCGCGTAATTCCTGTTGGAACCCAGGGGTGGGGTCAGATGGTAATGTTTCATAGCTATCTTTGTCACTGAGTAAAGTGAGACACATATCTCGATAGGTGGCGGTGTCGAGAATGACCACGTTTCCCCCTTTATCCGAGGGCTTGATCATGATATTAGTATCAGTGGAGAGTGTCTTTATCGCCTGTCTTTCTTTCCAGCTACAGTTATACCTTGTAGCAGTGGGACTGATCCTGGCTAATTCAGTGGTGGTCTGTTTCAGGAATACGTCAACACATGAGATATCTCCCACAGGTGGCATTTTGTTACTTTTGTTCCTAAGGTCAGTAAAGGGACCTCTGCCGTCAGGGTTATCCGGCATGATGTCAAGATTAAATAGGAGGCGTTCATCGCCCAGGATCTCCACCGGCACGCTTAGCTCGCGGCTTTCTTTCTTGTCCCTAAGCTTGAAGTGTTTGTGCCACTTCAGCTTATGGGCGAACAGGTGGAGATCCTTGGTCCACCGGAACAGATCAAAATTGGTGGTAGGAACGAAGGATAAGCCACGTCTCAATGCCCTAGTCTCAACTTCTGTAAGGGGACGTGACGACAAGTTGATTACCAACTTAGCATCTACAGGATCAATCAGTTGGGTGGAGGTACGATGTTCCTGCTCCGTAGTGGGTAATGTATTGTCTGTTCTAAAAAAAGTGCAGAGGATGGCTGCGAGGCAGATGGTTGAGGGGCGGGGGGTGCACATTGTGGCTGGTAGTGTGGCTGGTTTGGGTTATACCGGCCACCCCGACGTCTAGATCTATAGCCACCACGTCCTCGTCCCTTAATCTTGGGATATTTGTCCCTCTCACTGTCTGACACGTCTGTCTCAGAGGAGGAGATATCAGTTCTATGAGAAGTATCAGGATTAGTCAAGAACAGGTAGGCCTTATTTTCTTTGAAATCCTGACTGTCCCTGGCAAACTGTCTATGTCTATGGAGCAGGAACATCGTACCTCCACCCAACTGATTGATCCTGTAGATGATAAGTTGGTAATCAACTTGTCGTCACGTCCCCTTACAGAAGTTGAGACTAGGGCATTGAGACGTGGCCTATCCTTCGTTCCTACCACCAATTTTGATCTGTTCCGGTGGACCAAGGATCTCCACCTGTTCGCCCATAAGCTGAAGTGGCACAAACACTTCAAGCTTAGGGACAAGAAAGAAAGCCGCGAGCTGGGCGTGCCGGTGGAGATCCTGGGCGATGTACGCCTCCTATTTAATCTTGACATCATGCCGGATAACCCTGACGGCAGAGGTCCCTTTACTGACCTTAGGAACAAAAGTAACAAAATGCCACCTGTGGGAGATATCTCATGTGTTGACGTATTCCTGAAACAGACCACCACTGAATTAGCCAGGATCAGTCCCACTGCTACAAGGTATAACTGTAGCTGGAAAGAAAGACAGGCGATAAAGACACTCTCCACTGATACTAATATCATGATCAAGCCCTCGGATAAAGGGGGAAACGTGGTCATTCTCGACACCGCCACCTATCGAGATATGTGTCTCACTTTACTCAGTGACAAAGATAGCTATGAAACATTACCATCTGACCCCACCCCTGGGTTCCAACAGGAATTACGCGAAATTCTAACGGTAGCCAAGATGGATGGTCTCATTAGTAGTGATGAGTTTGAATTTCTTTTCCCGGCACATCCCACCATGGCTACCTTCTACTGCCTACCCAAGGTACATAAGGGTACATCACCCCTTAAGGGTCGCCCAATTGTATCGGGGGTAGGCAGTCTGCCACAGAATAGCGGAATATACGTGGACCGCATTCTAAGCCCATTTGTGCAGTCCCTGCCATCTTATGTCAAAGATACTGGAGATTTACTCTCAAAGTTAGAAAATCTCAATCTAGAACCACATTGGTTTATGGCATCGATTGATGTTGAGGCTCTATATTCCTCAATCCCCCATGAGAAGGGTCTCTCAGCTACAGCATACTTCCTGAGAGCTAGAGGAATGCAGTTCTCTGCACACAATGAACTGGTACTCAAACCCTTGAACTTTGTACTGACAAGTAATTGTTTCCTCTTTGACGGACGGTTTTACCACCAGCTCAGGGGCACCGCGATGGGTAGCTCTTGTGCACCATCCTATGCAAACTTGCTCCTGGGCTGGTGGGAGGAGACTACGGTGTGTGGTGATACACCGGGCTGGTACACCGAGTATATCGTCCTCTGGGCCCGCTTCATAGATGATATCTTCATTCTGTGGAGCGGGCCAGAGGACGAGTTCGGGAGGTTGGTGGATGAACTCAATCATAATTCCATTAACCTCAGGTTTACATCTGCATATCTAGAGACAGGGAGGGAGGTCTCCAGACAACTATATTTCGTAAGGAGACATCAACTAATTCTCTGCTTCGATGGGACAGCTGTCATCCTGTCCCATTGAAGCGGGGTATCCCTGTTGGCCAATACCTGAGACTCAGGCGGAATTGCTCGGAACCGCGTGAATTTAAACGCCAAGCACAGGAGCTGAGAGAGCGCTTCCGGGCACGGGGATACCCTGATAATGTACTAAGAAAAACATATCAGAGAGCACAACAGGAGGCACGTACCACACTCCTACATCCCGTGAAAGGAGCCGAAACTGAACCACAAAAGTCCCTACGAATCATTGGCACTTATGATTCAGCGGCCAGGGAAATTAAGGAGATTTTGGCCCGTAACTGGGATACTCTCCGGATGGATCCAGATCTAGCAGACGTAATCAGCATACATCCATCAGTGACTTTTAGGAGGGGAACTAACCTCAGAGATTTATTTGTTCATAGTCATTATAGCCCCCCCAAGAAAAGAACGTGGCTAGACAAACCAGTATACGGATGTTTCAAGTGCGGCCGCTGCAGTTTTTGCAAATTTGTCACCCAGACTAAAACAGTGACATTTGACTCCATAGGCTTCACTCACCAAATACGTGATTTCATAAACTGCCGCACGATAGGAGTAATCTACCTGCTCACCTGTGAGTGTGGTATCAGATACGTGGGTAAGACCCATAGGGAGCTACAGATACGTATAGGTGAGCACATGGGTGACATCCGTAATAAGAGAGATACCCCGGTAGCGAGACACATGCACTCGGTCCACGATGGACGTGCATCAGGGGTTAAATTTATAGGTTTGGAGGTGATCAAGAAGCCACTATGGGGAGGGGACTGGGACAAAAAAATTCTCCAGAGGGAGTGTTGGTGGATATTCAAGCTGAGGACCATCAACCCCCTTGGCTTGAACGACCAACTGCATTTTGGCTGCTTCCTGTAATCTCTACGATATCCGTGTCACATGTATCTCAAACGTACATGTAGATCTCCTCCGTATGGTCTGGACAGGAAGCACATCGCCTTTAAACTAACCGTCATCTGTCCTCTGGACCTGATCTGAGACGACCTGTATATTCGTATACCCGTCTCAGGCTGATATCACCACCGTTTTGCTCATCTCCACCCTCTTGCTATATGTGCGAATCTTAGTTATAATTGCACTGCTAGATTTGAGCGGTATACATAATAAAATTCATATAATAAGTTGAAAACATTATTGCTTATCTTTAATGTCATGGCACTCCGTCTAGACCCAGTAGTTAATCTGTTATGAATGCCCCCCTGAGGTCCCACACATGGGTGGATGTATATTTCCATCCCCAATATCAGCGCAGGGTTGGTAGTAGGAGTTACCTTGCTTTACCAGTGACTCCTCCCACCTCCGCTGCTTCCATCGGACGGCCGACGCAGCGTTCCGCTCTGACCACGCCCCCTGATTCAGTGACGCGGCTGTGGCTGCACGTCGTAACGGCCGCCTTTTCTGCTAGTGCGCATGCGCAATAGGGGGTGGCCGACCGCGTCATGCGATACACAAGCAATCGCGTGCGCGGTGGCCACGCCCCTTAAACAGACGCACGGCCAGCCCCTTTTGCCCATTTAACCCCTTAAGGACCTAGGACGTACCGGTACGCCCTATTTCCCGAGTCCTTAAGGACCTAGGACGTACCGGTACGCCCTATTTCCCGAGTCCTTAAGGACCGAGGACGTACCGGTACGTCCTGACTTAAAATCGGAACTCCGGCGCCGCAGGGGTTAATCGGAACGGGATTTCGGCTGAAATCATTCAGCCGGCATCCCGTAACAATGCAGGGGGGGGTCATTTGACCCCCCCGTATCGGCGATCGCAGAAAACCGCAGGTCAATTCAGACCTGCGGTTTTCTGCGTTTCCGGTCCATTCGGGTGTCCTGTGACCCGATGAACCGGAAAAAGACTGCGATCGGTGGCGTAATTATACACCACCTATCGCAGTCCGAGGATTTGGAGAGGCGGTGCTGGCCCTGGTGCTGAATGCCGCTGTCCAGGGTGCTGATTGGTGCAGGGGAGAGAGGCGCGAGATTCAAACTTCCTGCGCTCCTCTCTCCCCTCCTCTTCCTGTCCAGCACCCTGACCGTGCAGCACCGTCCAGAACGAGCTCCTGTGTCCCCCTAATCGGCATCCATCACCCTCCTGCACCCATCGCCACCCAGGTAGGTTAGGGTCAGTGAGGGAGAGGCACCGTTAGGCAGGGAAAGAAGGGAAAAGTAAGTTAGAAAAAAAAAAAAAAAAGTACTTTTATTCCAAACTTCCAAACTTCCATCTAACCCTAACCCAGACCCCTCCTGCCACTTGCCCCCCCACCCACCCCCCCCCCCCCCCCCCCCCCCACCTGCCCCCCCCCCCCCCCCCCCCCCCCCCCACCTACCCCCCACCAGCACCCCCCACCCCCCACTCACCACCACTTTTTTTTTTCTGCGTGCGCTGACTGGCCGGCACTTTTTAGCGTCCGTCCACTGTTAGCGCATCGCCCGCCCCACCACCCCACCGACCGCTGATCAGCGTTGTACCGCTGATCAGCAAGTTTTAACTTTTTTTTTTCTAACACTTGCCCATTTTTTTGCCTGGACTTTTTAGTACGCGAACACCCGTTGCCCCCACACACACGCACATATAATAAAGTTTGCCACACACGCACACCTACACGCACACACACCCATGGCCCACCGGATGTTCTCGGCCGAGGAGGCATACGCCCAGATTGCCTCCGACTCTGAGAGCCCCAGTGAGGATGAGGATGACCCCACATTCCTTTTGTCATCCGCATCCTCCTCATCATCATCTGATGACGATGAGCCACCAAGGCGGCGGAGACGCCGCCAGGCGGAGCCAGGGGCCCCACATGCTAGGGATCCTGTGGCCCACCCTAGTACGAGCCGCCCTGGGGTTCGTACTGGTTTCCCGGCCCACCAAATAAGTCCACCGGAGCCCCCTGCCGATGAACTTAGCTGGTGTCCCCCAGTGGACTTTGAGCCTGAGATTCCGGATTTTGCTGGCAATCCTGGAATCCAGATTCCCACAGTGGGGTTTACTGAAATAGACTATTTTAGTTTTTTTTTCAGTAACTCACTGGTGAATTTGATGGTGGAGCAGACGAATCTGTACGCCCAACAGTTCGTCGCTCAAAACCCAGGCTCAGTTTTGGCTAGACCCGGTGGCTGGACGCCGGTCAGTGCAGCCGAAATGAGGACATTTTGGGGCCTCGTGCTGCATATGGGTCTAGTCCAAAAACCCAGTGTCAGGCAATACTGGAGTGGGGACATACTCTACCAGACCCCACTGTACAGTATGGTCATGATACGTCACCGGTTTGAGGCCATCCGGAAATGTCTGCATTATTCCGATAATGCAGCATGTCCCCCCCGAAGTGATCCTGCCTATGACCGGCTGTATAAGATACGGCCGGTCATCGATCACTTTGGGGCCACATTTCAGCAGGCCTACGTACCTGGAAGGGAGGTCGCGGTTGATGAGTCTCTCGTTGCGTTCAAGGGGAGACTCAGTTTCCGCCAATACATTCCCACAAAGCGGGCGAGGTATGGCGTGAAGCTATACAAAATTTGTGAGAGTGCCTCAGGGTACACTTACAAATTTCGTGTGTACGAGGGGCGAGATTCCCGTATTGAACCCCCAGAATGTCCCCCCACTCTGGGTGTTAGCGGGAAACTCGTGTGGGACCTTATGTACCCACTGCTGGATAATGGTTACCACTTGTACGTGGATAACTTTTATACCAGCATTCCCTTGTTCAGGTCCCTTGCCGCCAGATCCACGTTCGCTTGTGGGACCGTGCGGAAAAATCAACGCGGCCTCCCTGCCTACCCCCTCCAGGTACCTATCCCCAGGGGTGAGACCCGTGCCCTTACCAGTGGAAACCTGTTGCTGGTCAGGTATAAGGACAAGAGGGATGTCCTTATGCTGTCCACAATCCACGGTAACGGCACCACCCCTGTCCCTGTGCGAGGTACCGCGGCAACGGTCCTCAAGCCCGATTGTATCGTCGACTACAATCGGTATATGGGAGGAGTTGATCTCTCTGATCAAGTCCTCACGCCATATAACGCCATGCGCAAAACCCGGGCATGGTACAAAAAAGTTGCGGTCTACTTGGTACAGGTTGCCATGTACAACTCTTTTGTACTATCCCGAAGCGCTGGCAGCACAGGGACATTCCTCCAGTTCTATGAGGCAGTCCTCAAAGACCTGATCTTTTCGGACCGGGAAAGAGCAGGCCGGAGTACCTCGGGAATTGGAGGCGCCCGGATCGTCCCTGGCCAACACTTTCCAGGTGTGGTCCCCCATACTGGAAAGAAGGGACGAACCCAAAAAAAGTGCAGAGTGTGTCACAAGAGGGGGATACGGAAGGACACCACTACTCAATGTGACACTTGCCCCGATCATCCGGGCCTCTGCATTATCAATTGCTTCAGGGAGTATCACACTTCCATGGAGTACTAAATTTTTATAATCCTCAACAGTCCACTAGAGAACATAAAACACTATGGCTCTCAGACTTTGGAGACACGGAAACAATTTTTCTTTCCCCAAAAAATATTAGTTTTAGAGCAGGCATCCTCAAACTGCGGCCCTCCAGATGTTGTAAAACTATAACTCCCAGCATGCCCAGACAACCTACAGCCATCAGCAGGGCATGGTGGGAATTGTAGTTTTACAATATCTGGAGGGCCGCAGTTTTAGGATGCCTGCTTAGTGTCTCCAAAGTCTGAGAGCCATACATATTGGGCATCGTCGCGTGCGTAAAAGTCGTCGCTATAAAAATAACTTTTGACCAAACGCCTCGGATGAACGGTGTTAAAAATATAAAATAAAAACTGTGCCAAAACACCAATTTTTGGGCAAAATTTCAATTTGAATCCATTTTGCCGGTAATAAAGCAAGGGTTAACAGCCAAACAAAACTAAATATTTATTGCCCCGATTCTGTAGTTTGCAGAAACACCCCATATGTGGTCGTAAATGGCTATATAGCCGCACGGCAGGGCATAGAACGAAGGGAACTCCATATGGTTTCTGGAAGGCAGATTTTGATGGACAGTTTTTTTTTTGACACCATGTCCCATTAGAAGCCCCCCCTGATGTAGCCTAGACTAGAAACTCCAAAAAAGTGACCCCATCTAAGAAACTACACCCCTCAAGGTATTCAAAAGTTACTTTACAAACTATGTTAACCCTTTAGGTGTTCCACAAAACCAAATAGTGAATGTAGAAACAATTTTAGAATTACATTTTTTTGTTACATTGCCTCAAAAAAGACTAATATAGAGCAACCAAAAATCAAATTTACCCCAAAAATAGTCCCAAAACAACAACCACCTTATCCCGTAGTTTCCTAGATGGGGTCACTTTTATGGAGTTTCTACTCTAGGGGTGCATCAGGGGGCTTGAAAGGGTACATGGTGTCAATAAACCAGTCCAGCAAAATCTGCCTTCCAAAAATGACGTTCCCCTTCTTCTATGTCCTGCCGTTTAGCCAAATAGTAGTTTACGACCACATATGGGGTGTTTTTGCAAACTACAGAATCAGGGCAACCCATTTTGAGTGTTGTTTGGCAGTTAACCCTTGTTTTACTCCTGGAAAAAATTGATTATATTGGAAAATTTTCCAAAAAATAGAAATTTCAAAATTGTTTCTCCATCTGCCATTAACTCTTGTGGAACACCTAAAGGGTTAACAAAGTTTGTAAACCCAGTTTTGAATACCTTGAGGGGTGTACTTTCTTAGATGGAGTCACTTTTTTGAAATTTCTATTCTAGGGGTGCAACAGGGGGCTTCAAATGGGACATGGTATAAACAAAACCAGTCCTACCAAATCTGCCTTCCAAAACCCATATGGTGTTCCCCTCCTTCTATGTGCTACCGTTCGGCCAAACAGTAGTTTACGACCACATATGGGGTGTTTTTGCAAACTACAGAATCAGGGCAACCCATTTTGAGTGTTGTTTGGCAGTTAACCCTTGTTTTACTCCTGGAAAAAATTGATTATATTGGAAAATTTTCCAAAAAATAGAAATTTCAAAATTGTTTCTCCATCTGCCATTAACTCTTGTGGAACACCTAAAGGGTTAACAAAGTTTGTAAACCCAGTTTTGAATACCTTGAGGGGTGTACTTTCTTAGATGGAGTCACTTTTTTGAAATTTCTATTCTAGGGGTGCAACAGGGGGCTTCAAATGGGACATGGTATAAACAAAACCAGTCCTGCCAAATCTGCCTTCCAAAACCCATATGGTGTTCCCCTCCTTCTATGTGCTACCGTTCGGCCAAACAGTAGTTTACGACCACATATGGGGTGTTTTTGCAAACTACAGAATCAGGGCAACCCATTTTGAGTGTTGTTTGGCAGTTAACCCTTGTTTTACTCCTGGAAAAAATTGATTATATTGGAAAATTTTCCAAAAAATAGAAATTTCAAAATTGTTTCTCCATCTGCCATTAACTCTTGTGGAACACCTAAAGGGTTAACAAAGTTTGTAAACCCAGTTTTGAATACCTTGAGGGGTGTACTTTCTTAGATGGAGTCACTTTTTTGAAATTTCTATTCTAGGGGTGCAACAGGGGGCTTCAAATGGGACATGGTATAAACAAAACCAGTCCTGCCAAATCTGCCTTCCAAAACCCATATGGTGTTCCCCTCCTTCTATGTGCTACCGTTCGGCCAAACAGTAGTTTACGACCACATATGGGGTGTTTTTGCAAACTACAGAATCAGGGCAACCCATTTTGAGTGTTGTTTGGCAGTTAACCCTTGTTTTACTCCTGGAAAAAATTGATTATATTGGAAAATTTTCCAAAAAATAGAAATTTCAAAATTGTTTCTCCATCTGCCATTAACTCTTGTGGAACACCTAAAGGGTTAACAAAGTTTGTAAACCCAGTTTTGAATACCTTGAGGGGTGTACTTTCTTAGATGGAGTCACTTTTTTGAAATTTCTATTCTAGGGGTGCAACAGGGGGCTTCAAATGGGACATGGTATAAACAAAACCAGTCCTGCCAAATCTGCCTTCCAAAACCCATATGGTGTTCCCCTCCTTCTATGTGCTACCGTTCGGCCAAACAGTAGTTTACGACCACATATGGGGTGTTTTTGCAAACTACAGAATCAGGGCAACCCATTTTGAGTGTTGTTTGGCAGTTAACCCTTGTTTTACTCCTGGAAAAAATTGATTATATTGGAAAATTTTCCAAAAAATAGAAATTTCAAAATTGTTTCTCCATCTGCCATTAACTCTTGTGGAACACCTAAAGGGTTAACAAAGTTTGTAAACCCAGTTTTGAATACCTTGAGGGGTGTACTTTCTTAGATGGAGTCACTTTTTTGAAATTTCTATTCTAGGGGTGCAACAGGGGGCTTCAAATGGGACATGGTATAAACAAAACCAGTCCTGCCAAATCTGCCTTCCAAAACCCATATGGTGTTCCCCTCCTTCTATGTGCTACCGTTCGGCCAAACAGTAGTTTACGACCACATATGGGGTGTTTTTGCAAACTACAGAATCAGGGCAACCCATTTTGAGTGTTGTTTGGCAGTTAACCCTTGTTTTACTCCTGGAAAAAATTGATTATATTGGAAAATTTTCCAAAAAATATAAATTTCAAAATTGTTTCTCCATCTGCCATTAACTCTTGTGGAACACCTAAAGGGTTAACAAAGTTTGAAAAAACAGTTTTGAATACCTTGAGGGGTGTAGTTTCTAGAATGGGGTCATTTTTGGGAGGTTTCTATTATCTAAGCCTCACAATATGACTTCAAACCTGAACTGGTCCATAAAAAGTGGGATTTTGAAGATTTCTGAAAATTTCAAAATTTGCTTCTAAACTTCTAAGCCTTGTAACATCCCCAAAAAATAAAATATCATTCCCAAAACAATTTAAGCATGAAGTAGACATATGGGGAATGTAAAGTCATCACAATTTTTGGGGGTATTACTATGTATTACAGAGGTAGAGAAACTGAAAATTTGAAATTTGCTAATTTTTCAAAATTTACGGTAAAAATTGTATTTTTTTATGCAAAAAAATTAACTTTTTTGACCCAATTTTAGCAGTGTCATGAAGTACAATATGTGACGAAAAAACAATCTCAGAACGGCCTGGGTAAGTCAAAGCGTTTTAAAGTTATGAGCACTTAAAGTGACACTGGTCAGATTTGCAAAAAATGGCCTGGTCCTTAAGGTGAAAATGAGCCTGGTCCTTAAGGTGAAAATGAGCCCGGTCCTTAAGGGGTTAAACCTCAGAGCGCACACTATTTGCGCCAACAGATGCCGGCAGACAGGCGGTATATCAAGCTGCCCTGCCACCCTCCATGGTATAGGCCACACGCGTTCCATGTGACACACAGTAAGTAACATGCATTTAATATGCCAGATGCTGGAATCATGATTATACCTTGTACCTGAGTGGGCTTTTTTCTTTCTATGTTTTCCCACCTACAGGTACTTGGGCTGACTTGGACTATACACGTCCACTCAAGCTTGTGTAATCTCCGTTCCTTTCCCCTCCCCTCTGTCCGCCAACATCATACAGCTGACACAGGAGTGGGTGCTTTTCCTCTATCCATGACCCCTGTCCCCTGATGAGTGAGGGGTCGTGTAGCATTAGAGGAATCTGATTTATCAAAGGTTGTTATATATTCATTAATGAAACGCATAGGGACTATGAATATATCCCCACATTAGTCCTTGGGACTATGAATATATCCTCACATTAATCCTTAGGGACTTCTTCCCCCTTTACCAACTATACCATCCTGATAGTCATAGCCCCTTTAAGGCCTCTTTCCCTTCCTTCACAGGGTCATCTAGGGTGCATTTTTCAGGGTCAGGTTCCGGACGGGGCCACCCCTTGCGGGGCCAGGACCTCGTGTTAGGAGGTTAGGGCATAACAGGCCAAGTAGGGCAATAACAGGGTTAGACTTTTCCCTGTGGCCCTCAGCCATCAAGACCTAACCGACTGACGGTCGCAACCAGGTTCAAAGATATCTTCTTTTGAACAGTGGACTACACAGTCCGGGCATCCTTTACCGGTAAGACCTACCCTGTATTTTTTGCCTATTGGCATATTAGTAGACCTTGGGTACACCGCCCAGGGCCTTTAAATAGTGTATATTTTTTTGGTCACCTCCACTTTTGCTCCTATCCATGGGCCTAAATGGACCTGACCTATAAGTGACCTTACTATTGTTTGTCATTGTTTATGTGGTTTGTCTGGTAGGGGCTCACCATCTTAGTTTTTAATCGTCCTAATAAAATACAGATTTTAATACGTTACTGCCCCTTTTTCTTACATATTTCGTTTCACAGAGCAGTACACCCAAGAGAGGTGTTTTTGCACCTTCTCTCTCTAGGGACCACCCCCATATCTTTCTTTAGTGACAACAAGCAGAGATCTTGAAAATGTTGAGAAACTAATAGAAATGAAATCAGAAAATCGTATAACTGTTCATTAGATTAACAAATAAACTTTACTTGTTGAACCCTTAATACCCCTTTAATGAACCAGACAAGGTACTGTCTATTGTCAAGGTATTTTTGCTCTGCTTTGAGAAGGGTAGATTTAAACTTCCCTTGAAAGTAATGAAGTATTGTCAGTGTGATTATTTTTTTGCAGACAATGGAGCAGCTAGATTTTATTAATTTCAGATTTTATTACAATTGATATGTACATACATACAGTACATAAAACCATTACATTATAGGATCTTTATAAATACCTGGAATACATATATTTGACATAATTCAGTTTGACATGGTAATGATGACTTTATATTTTATTAGACATTTTAACCTAAATCACTTAATATTGGAATATTATACTTACTAGATATTGCGATACAATTGTCTATCCTTAGGTGAGTATCATCCTTTAAACTGGATTATACCTAAGGGCTCATGGAACGGACCTTATGTATTTTGTGGTCCATAAAATACAGATCAGCGAAAAAAAATAACAAATGACGTCCGTGTGACATCCACTTTTTTGCAGATCTATTGTAACAATGCTAGTCCTTGTCTGCAAAACAATGATAGGACATCTTCTATTTTTGTGAGGAACAGACTTGTGGCCATATGGATACGGAATGCACACTAAGTCATTTTAGTATTTTTTATTTTTATTTTTTTTGCTGCCCCATTGAAATGAATAGTGCTGCATACGCCTATTTTAGGAAATGCACTCATCTCTAATTGGCAACTTACAGTACAGACCAAAAGTTTGGACACACCTTCTCATTCAAAGAGTTTTCTTTATTTTTATGACTATGAAGGCATCAAAACTATGAATTAAAACATGTGGAATTATATACATAACAAACAAGTGTGAAACAACTGAAAATATGTCATATTCTAGGTTCTTCAAAGTAGCCACCTTTTGCTTTGATTACTGCTTTGCACACATTCTCTTGATGAGCATTCTCTTGATGAGCTTCAAGAGGTAGTCACCTGAAATGGTCTTCCAAAAGTCTTGAAGGAGTTCCCAGAGATGCTTAGCACTTGTTGGCCCTTTTGCCTTCACTCTGCGGTCCAGCTCACCCCAAACCATCTCGATTGGGTTCAGGTCCGGTGACTGTGGAGGCCAGGTCATCTGGCGCAGCACCCGATCACTCTCCTTCATGGTCAAATAGCCCTTACTTTCAAAGTTTTCCCAATTTTTCGGCTGACTGACTGACCTTCATTTCTTAAAGTAATGATGGCCACTCGTTTTTCTTTACTTAGCTGCTTTTTTCTTGCCATAATACAAATTCTAACAGTCTATTCAGTAGGACTATCAGCTGTGTATCCACCTGACTTCTCCTCAACGCAACTGATGGTCCCAACCCCATTTATAAGGCAAGAAATCCCACTTATTAAACCTGACAGGGCACACCTGTGAAGTGAAAACCATTTCAGGGGACTACCTCTTGAAGCTCATCAAGAGAATGCCAAGAGTGTGCAAAGCAGTAATCAAAGCAAAAGGTGGCTACTTTGAAGAACCTAGAATATGACATATTTTCAGTTGTTTCACACTTGTTTGTTATGTATATAATTCCACATGTGTTAATTCATAGTTTTGATGCCTTCAGTGTGAATCTACAATTTTCATAGTCATGAAAATAAAGAAAACTCTTTGAATGAGAAGGTGTGTCCAAACTTTTGGTCTGTACTGTAAGTCTAGGCAAAAGACTGGTGTCAGTCTGAAAACAGAAGTGGCATAGTTTGTGAAAGAAAATAGTAGGGATGAGTGAATCGACTTCGGATGAAATATCTGAAGTCGATTCGCATAAAACTTCCTCCTAATACTGTACGGAGCAGGAGCTCCGTACAGTATTAGAATGTATTGACTCCAATGAGCTGAAGTTATTGCTTCGCGAAGTCTCGCGAGAGTTCACCCAATAACTTCATGAATTAATTTTTACTGTAAAAAAACATTTCCCGAACTCGGGTTCGGGTTCCAAGTGGTGCCTTGGAACCGAACCCGAGTTCGGGAAATGGTTCATACAGTACAAAAAGCAATAACTTTGGCTCATCGGAGGCAATACATTTTAATACTGTACGGAGCTCCTGATCCGTACAGTATTAGGATGAAGTTTTATGCTCAGCCCTAGAAAATAGCCATGTTTTTCTAATCTCATACAATCCCTTTAAATTATACATTTAATTTCCATATACTTGTCTGTACGGAAAAGATATGTTCGTGCTGTCAGTCTCTGTGGATCTATCCTACTTCCATTCCTAGCCTGTAGCCGCGTTCCTCGAGATTAGGGCTTAGATCAGCAGTAACATATTGACAATATTCATACCAAACATATAACACTGTAAGGAGTCGTACTATGATTGAAACTGCGACTGTTTGGTAGAGGTACGGTTGCTGGGAGCCCCACCAATCACATGAAGGATAATGCCATCTTACATATTTGGATGGAGCGGCAGTCAAACATGGGCTCTCCTGCTCCACTTAATCTTTATGGGACTGATGAAGGAAGACACGTACATGCTTAGCTCTCTGCAGCAGTCCCCTAGACTTTAAATGAAAATGCAGTGTACATGCTTGACTGCAGCTCCGTCCTAACAGGAGACGTGGGGCTCCTCATTCTCTTGATCAAGGGGGGTCCCAGATGTCAGACCCTCATGGAATGTCATTAAATGGGGTTATAGATGCACATGATAAGAACACAGTTCAACCACTTTACAAATCATTAGTCAGACCACAAATGGAGTATTGTGTACACCATTGGGCACCAGCGCAAAAAAACAAAACAAAAAAAACATAGCATGGCTTGAGGCAGTTGAAGAATGAAACTGAGCATGTGTAGCCTTCTCAGTGAGCAGGTCAAATAAACAAGAAAAAAAAAACATCAGGTGGCGCTATACAAATACATTTTATTGAATAACTCAGTGGCTATGCTAAATTTTTAATTATATGCAATTGCGAAAGTATTCAGATCCAGGTGCTGGTTTGAAAACTGTATAATATTTTTCGTGAGACAACCCCTTTAACTACCTTTGCTACCTTGAGACTTTTAAAGGGAATCTGTCAGCTCCAAAACCCCTCTCCCCAAGCTAGAGTAAGCAGTGTATAGTATAAATGATGCTGAGTTCAGTTATGTAATTTTTATCTTCATACTCACTTGCATTCTGATGCTGTGCACCCACAAATCTGCAGTAAAAATGCATTGAGAAAACTTCTGAGCTTATGCACATAATGGAAGGGACTCAAAGAGGAGTCCTCTTAATAATGCATTTTACTGCTGGTTTGTGAGAGCATAGTATCAGAATGTGAGTATCAAGATAAAGATTACATAACTCGACTCACCACCCCTTACACTATACACTGCATACTTGGGGTTTGGTTTGGGGGGTGTTTTGGATTTGAAGGAATTTTATAAATTGTGGAAGATCTGCTTGTCCATGCAAAGTTTTCGATCTGAACTACTGCATCTGAACTTTAGTCATTAGTAAACTCTTCAACTATTAACCTAATGAGAGAGATGAGAAGGAGACAGCGGCACTCACCAATTCCAAGATAAAACGTCCAGTTTATTAGGTTTCTATAAAATAGGGTACAGGCAGGTCTGTGCACATAGGTCAAGGGGAGGTACGGCTACAGCTGTTTCACGCTAAGAGCGCTTCATCATGCCTTTCATGCTGTGGAGGTGAGTGACTGACCTATAAAGGTCAGGTCAGGCCACTCCCCCCACCGCATCACATAGAGGAACACAGTGTTAACTCATTCAATACTCTATTGCACCAAAAAATCACAGTGTGTCAAACAAAAACAAATAAATCATTCCTATCATTAAAACCTGATGGTCCCATCGCTTCTGTCTTGATGATCCATAATGCTTCTCTCTTTAGGAGAAGCTTTTTTCTGTCTCCGCCGCGAGGCGGTAATTTCACTATTTCTAGACCTGCAATCTGTAGAAGGTCCTCGCGGTTTTGGTGCAATTCTTTCATATGTTGGATTAATGTAGTGGCTCCAATTTCTGTTTTAAGGCTATACTTGTGCTCTCTGAAACGAACAAAAAGGGGTCTGAAAGTTTTTCCAATATAAAATTGGCCGCAGGGGCAGAAAAGAGCATAAACTACAAAGGTGGACCTACAATTAATAAAGTCCCTCACTCTGTGTTTTATGGCTCCGATTTTTAAATGTGCACCTCTCCGCATCTGTTCACACATGGAACAGTGTCCACACCTGAAATTGCCCTCAGGGACGCAGCGTTCAAGCCAATTTTTGTTCACATTACCTTACTCAGGTGTGGACACTGCTCCATGTGTGAACAGATGCGGAGAGGTGCACATTTAAAAATCGGAGCCATAAAACACAGAGTGAGGGACTTTATTAATTGTAGGTCCACCTTTGTAGTTTATGCTCTTTTCTGCCCCTGCGGCCAATTTTATATTGGAAAAACTTTTCGTTCGTTTCAGAGAGCACAAGTATAGCCTTAAAACAGAAATTGGAGCCACTACATTAATCCAACATATGAAAGAATCGCACCAAAACCGCGAGGACCTTCTACAGATTGCAGGTCTAGAAATAGTGAAATTACCGCCTCGCGGCGGAGACAGAAAAAAGCTTCTCCTAAAGAGAGAAGCATTATGGATCATCAAGACAGAAGCGATGGGACCATCAAGTTTTAATGATAGGAATGATTTATTTGTTTTTGTTTGACACACTGTGATTTTTTGGTGCAATAGAGTATTGAATGAGTTAACACTGTGTTCCTCTATGTGATGCGGTGGGGGGAGTGGCCTGACCTGACCTTTATAGGTCAGTCACTCACCTCCACAGCATGAAAGGCATGATGAAGCGCTCTTAGCGTGAAACAGCTGTAGCCGTACCTCCACTTGACCTATGTGCACAGACCTGCCTGTACCCTATTTTATAGAAACCTAATAAACTGGACGTTTTATCTTGGAATTGGTGAGTGCCGCTGTCTCCTTCTCATCTATCTCCTGAATACACCATTGTGTCTATCTCAGCAGAGCACCACCGTATCCATTTGCTGAACCGCATTACCTGTGTCTCCCTTGCAATCCTGCATACTGGTCAGGTGTAGCAGTGCCGGCAGCGCTTTCTCCTCTTGATTATTAACCTAATGAGATCTTTGTCTACACAGACCCATTGCTGTGTTACCATCAGTATCCATCCATCTGCTGACAGGGACCCTGTCTTGCACCTCACAACACCTCCTCCACCTCCACCTACATCAAGGACATCCACCATCCACTCTCGATCCACTATCAGCAGGAGAAACCCAAGAACCAGGGTGTGCCCCTAAGGGAAAAAAATTGTGTCATGTTCTAGTGGGGGTCCAACTGACCCCTAGAACATCTCACAATGAAGAATACACCAAAGAAAGCATACACAGAGACATAACTAAGAAATACCACTGGACCAAGTGCATCGGTTTTACTTGGGGTGAAACCCAGAGAGCAGAAACCCATTGAGCCCTGTTCTTCACAGAGCCCCAGATGGTAGGGATGAACTTAGCCTAGGCTCAGTGGTACACTTGGCCACTTATCTGCCAAGACAGCTGGAATAAACACCATCAGTCCACACAACAATGATTGGAACCCAGGCACATGTACTGGAACCCAAACACCACACAGGACACAGTACAGACAACATGCACTGGAACCAGCACACCAGTAAGTGCCTGGACCCCCATGCGGAAAGGATGAATGACTGTCTCAGGTAGAGCAGCTCACAGACCCGCTGTCCTCCCTCTGGAGAACCCAGGAGCCCTCTCAGTGAAGGCACAGACATGGGAAAGTCTAGATTCCATGCAGGACGATACAAGGCAGAAACAGACCAGACACGGAACAACAACCTAGACATGGCACATACTGTATATGAAAATGTCTGGACTCTATGCAAGATGACTCATAGCAGTCACAGACCAAACACACTGGGCAAAGAACCAGAAAAGGCAGAAAGACCAGGTGACCTTGATATCTTAATAGATGGCCACAAAGACTGGGCAGAAGGAAACCCAGGTAAGGTGCATAGCTCCAGCACCCAACAAGGCTGGAGAACAACTGACTCCCTTGCTAACAGCAACAGGATTAAATAGCACCTAGAGACCACACCCAGACCAAGACCTTAACCCCACAAGAACCAACTGGGAAAGGAACAAGCATACAAGGAGCAGTGAACACATAGGCTACCAAAAGTACACATCGCCCCTGGCAACCAGCATACACGGCAATAACTGCAGCCAGTACGTCAAAGCAGAAAAGTGAGCAACATGGAACCAGTGTCACAGTGAACCACACTGAGACCATGACAAATTGTGCCCTTCATATTACTGCAGGGTCAAGGGGAGCATCAGAGTGTATGAGCAGTGAGACTATGAAACTGGTGATGGTGAATTCACAAAAAGAGTTTAAGGGGGGCCTGGATGTATTTCTGGAGTGTATTCTGATTGTCATATTTGGAACCAGAAGGATTTTTATTCCTATAATGAGAAAAATTGGCTTCTACCCCATGGGATTTTCTTTTCTTCCTCTGGATCAACTTTTGAGAATAACAGGCTGAACTGGTTGAACGGATGTATTTTTTGAGCCTTACAAACTATGTTACTAATTCAGCTCCACTGAAGTCAATGTTAGCTCTCCTGGTCTTGCACTGATGTCCACTTCCTGTACTATCTTGACAAGCAGGAAATGACCACTCAACCAATCTCAACTACTGTCATTTCCTGTGTGTTGAGAGGAATCAGCAAGTAGAGAACCGTGAGGGGCCAGGACAGTGTCAGACTGGTCCACCAGAGTACCAGAGGATCCTCTGGTGGGCCTGCGCTCTGGGACCATAGTGGGCCCCAAAAGTCCAGGCGCATAAAATAAAACATTTGGAGCAGCCTTTGGAGTCAGTAAGCAGCCATTAGGGTCTACTTTTTTTTGTTTTGTTTTTTTTTTAATCTAAAAACCTATTATAGTTTATTGATGATATTGTGGTTGGGCACTGAGAATAATTTTCTCTGGAGGGCCCAATGATCTTCAGTCCGACCCTGGAGGGGGAATCATCAGAAAAGGAGAAGCAGTGAATTGGTAAGGTATGACTTTTTTTTTACCATTGTCAGCCTTTTACAAAAATATGTAATTGTCTCGATAAACCATTTATTCAAAAGTGGAAGTTTACTTTCATGAAATTCACAATTTATTTTGGTTACTATGTTTATAATTTAGAGGAACCAGCAAGTAAAGAACGATGAGGGATCGGGAAGTGTCAGAAAAAGAGAAGCGGGGAATGGATAAGGTATGACATTTCATTAGCCTTGTGAGCCTTTTATAAAAATATCTAATCATGTTGATAACCCATTTATTAAAAAGTGGAAGTTTACTTTCATCAAATACACAATTTATTATTGTTACTATGTTTATAATTTAGAGGAATCAGCAAGTAGAGAATGGAGAGGGATCGGGAAGTGTCAGAAAAAGAGAAGCGGGGAATCGGTAAGGTATGACATTTCATTAGCCTTGTAAGACTTTTATAAAAATATTTAATCATCTCGATAACCCATTTATTAAAATGTGGAAGTTTACTTTCATCAAATACACAATTTATTCTCGTTACTATGTTTGTAATTTAGATGAATGTTTGTCATTAAATTATTAAAGAAACAATTATAAACTAAGTACAAATTAATCCCCAGACTAATATTATAAAGAAATCTGTTTCGGTATCTGTAGTCCTAGTATTTAGTTAAAGTGAGAGAGTGTTGTACTTATGAATATTTAATGACGAGCATATTAATTCTGTGGCTGCTTCGCCTTCGTTACTTCCGCATCCTGTGGAGCAACACTGGAGAAATTGGTCATGTATTGTTTGGCGACGATCTACTAAGTTATAAATTATGTAAATTGTTGCGGCCGACTTAATTATATGCTTTTAATGTTTCATGCTTGGAAGTTAATTATATATTCTTACTGTCTTACCAAATACTGTACAAGTCACATAGTGCATAGTAAGATCGCAAACATAGTAATAAATGATACTGTAGTTAGCTACATAGATGTAAGACCTCTTTCACACGAACGTGTGCGCAAACTGCGGGCCACGATGCACGAACACCAACAGTGGGGCAGCCGCAGTGGATCGCGGACCCAATCACTTTAATGGGTCCGCGATCCGCCCGTCCTGCAAAAAGATAGGACATGTTCTATCTTTTTACGGAAGGACTCCGTAGTGCTTCCGTAGGGTTCCGTTCCTTGCTTCCGTTCCGCACCATTCCGCATCTCCGGATTTGCAGACCCATTCATGTTTATGGGTCTGCATCCGTGATGCGGAATGCCCACGGAACGGTGCCCGTGTACTGTGGATCCGCAATTGCGGTCCGCAATACAGCCACGAAGAGTACACGTTCGTGTGAAAGAGACCGAAGGAGAATTACTTTTATAAGTCAGTATTCTTCCTAAGGGTGCCTTCACACGTGGCAGATTTTGTTGCAGAAAATTTCTGCAACTGAAAATCAGATCCATTCATCTGAATGGTGCTTGCAGAAATTTGGGTGACTCCTGCCAAAGCAAACCTAAAAGCATATTGCCTTTAGGTTTGCTGAGTTAGGCCTACTGCACACGAACGTGTGCTGCTCGTTGCTGTATTGCAGACCGCATTTGCGGATCCGCAATACACAGGCGCCGTTCCGTGGGCATTCCGTATCACGGATGCGAACCCATTCACTTCAATGGGTACGCAAATCCGGAGATTGCGGAATGGTGGGGAACGAAAGCACAGAACGGAACCCTATGGAAGCACTACTGAGTCCTTCCGTGGGGTTTCGTCCCGTTCTTCCGTTCCGCAAAAAGATCAAACGTGTCCTATCTTTTTGCGGAACGTGCGTATTGGGGACCCAATAAAGTGAACGGGTCAGCGATCTGCTGCGGCTGCCCCACGGTCAGTGTTCGTGCATTGCAGCCTGCAATTTGCGGGCCGCAGCACGGCCAGGGGGCGCACACGTTCGTGTGCATGAGGCCTTAAACAATCTCTCTGTATTTGTAATTGGTTGCCCCATTGTAGAGAAATCTACACTATATTGCGTATGTTAATGGATTGATCTGAATAACAAGGGGGCGCAAGTGAGCTATCTCCTCCTCTTTTGCACAAATGCAGCAAAAAATGCAGCTATTATATTTAGGAATTTGCCAACAGTACAAAAAACACATTTTGATCACCTCATGTGAACACATCCTAATTCCTGACTAGTGTTGAGAAAAGCAAAGCATTAGTGTTGAGTGAACCCGAACTGTAAAGTTCGGGTCTGTACCGAACTTTGTGAGTTTGGGTACCTGGATCCGAACCCAAACTTTGCTGGAAAAGTTTGGGTTCAAGTTCGGTGCTCGGGCATTTAATAAAGCTTTTGAAAGGCTGCAGGGCAGCCAATCAACAAGCTTTTAAGCTGTGGGCACTTAGAAGCCATCACAGCCATGCCTAGTAATGGCATGACTGTGATTGGCCGCTGCATCATGTGACCCAGCCTCTATACAAGCTGGATCATGTGTAGCACCGCCCATCAGCTCTGAGTAGTGCAGGGACAGGAAGCAGGCAGCTGAAGTGAGGGAGAGTGTTAGGAATCTGGCTATTTGTTTTGCGGGTGACCTATAATGATTTTTTGTGGGTGTAATATACCAGCTTTGTACCCCTGACACAGAAATATAATAATTTTTTATTTTTTTTATTTTTTTTTATTTCCTTTATTGAAAACCAAGATACAGTACAGGTGGAGGCCAAGCCTCACAATAAAGTAATAGTGAATAATAACAGAAAATAGTAACATTAACGTCACAGGGTATATCTTGACATATGTAAGTAATAGCATCATTACAATTTTACATATTTTGTTAAGTATATCTTTTTGTCTGAATTAAGTTAGCATAGTATACATGGATGAATGAATTGGCATGGGTGCAGAAGGTAATTAGCTGCAATTATTAAGGATGAAGGACCTTAAACATAGTAGGAACTTCATTATAGAAAGAAAGAAAGAATTTTAGAGCTTCAGCTCTAATGGATTTAAAAATCCTATGTTTGATGATGAATTTGGGGCGTGTTGTTAGGGCTCCTAAAGATTTCCCAGTCCCTCCACAACTTCTTGAAGTTTTGGAAGTTTCTCAATTCCCAGGATGAGATTTCTTCGAACCTGTATATTTGGTCGACCTTTGATAACCATTGGTCAATGGAGGGGGGCTCTGTGGAAAGCCATAGTTTCGGAATTAGGAATCTTGCTGCGGCTATCAAATGTTTGAAAAGTATTCGGTTTGAAATCTTCTGACCAGATGGAAGGAGACTCAGGAGTGCAATTTCTGGGGAAGGAACTAGATCTGCTCCGCATATATGGTTGGCTAATTGAAATATTTTCTCCCACCAAGCAAAAAGGCTGGGGCAGTTCCACCATACATGTATGAAGGAGCCTCTGTTTGATAGACATCTCCAACATTTATCGCATCCAGAACTTGAGTATCTAGAAACGATATCTGGCGTCTTGTACCATCTGGTCACAATCTTATAACCGTTCTCCTGAATACGAACGCATCTAGAGGACTTATGTGGAGACTGTAAGATAATGTCAATCTCTTTAGTTGTAAAAGTATGTTTTAGGTCTTTCTCCCATTGGCCCATGAAAGAAGGCAGAACATTTGAGGTGTGGGATCTGAGTCTGCTGTAAAATTGTGATATGATTCTTTGGGGGTTTTGTGAGTTTTCTATCAAGCTTTCAAACCATGTTAGTGGTCTTATTAGGTCCCCTAGAGAAATGTGGAGGGATAAGTACGTTTTGATTAAGTAAATTGGATTATTGAGCGCAAGAGAAGAAGGAATAGCCAGGATTGCCCTCAATTTATTTAGTGAAGGAGGAATATTGTCGGTGTACAGGTCTCTCAGCAAAATATCAGAGTCTCTAAGGTGTGTGGGTAGGCTATCTTGTAAGGCTTTAGGTGCGGTATGTAGGATATCTCCCACTCGGAGGAGTGGCGATGGGAAAGGAATATGGAGGAAGGTAGATTGGAACCATTTCCAGGCGTTAAAAGTGGCCTTAATCAGAGGAGTTACATCTGGTGGAAAGGGAAGAAAGCATTTATGCCCTAACATAAGAGCTTTAAAAGATGAGTTGATTAAGGTTTGTTCCATCTGGACCCAAGATTTATGAGGAGGGTTTCTCAGCCAGTCTACAATTCTAGCAAGTAAGACAGCCTTCCCGTATAGTTCTGGATCTGGGAGAGCTATTCCACCCAGTGCCTTGGGTCTATTTAGGGTCTTATATGAGAGACAGGCTTTTTTTCCATTCCAAATAAATGAACTAAATAAAGACCGAAGAGAAGCGTAATATGAGGAAGGGACAGGAATGGGGAGAACTTGAAGTAAGTAGGTCAGCTTAGGTAGAACTAGGGACATAAGTAAATTTTTCCTACCAAACCATGAGAAAATTGGTAAATCAAGGTTTTTAAGAGAGGTGGAAATATGGTTTAGTAGAGGCACATAGTTTAAAGCATACAATTGGGAAGGATCTTTGCTAATTTTAATACCTAAATAAGTTAAATGAGGGCTTGACCAATTAAAGGGGGAATTATGCTCTAGATGTTTAGCCAAGGAGGTCGAGAGGCCGGAGTGTATAATCAGGGATTTACTGTGGTTGACTTTAAAGTTGGAGTATTTGCCAAATATCTCTAAGTGATGGTAGATCTTGGGGAGAGCTACTGAAGGTTGCTTATCATCATCAGCAGATCGTCGGCAAAGGCTGCCGTCTTGTGTTCTTGATCTCCAAGGGTTATTCCTCTGATATCTCTGTCAGACCTAATGGATTGCAGAAGGGTTCCATACATAAAACAAAAAGAAGGGGGGATAAAGGAAAGCCCTGCCTAGTTCCGTTGCTAATTAGAAAGGGGGAGGAAATAATATTGTTGACTGATATAGAGGCGGAGGCCTTTGAGTACATGGCATCTATGACTGATAGGAAAGATGTCGGGATTTTTTGTGTAGAAAGGACCGCTTTCATAAAGGACCATTTAACCCTATCAAATGCCTTCTCAGCATCTGTGCTGAGAAGGACCAAAGGTAGTGATTTCTTTTGTATGTGAAAGAGGATGTTGAGAACTCTAGCGGTATTATCTTTACCTTCTCTCCCCCTAACAAAGCCAGTCTGATCTCTATGGATCAGGGTGGGTAGGATAGACGCTAAGCGATTTGCTAGCAATTTGGCCAACAGTTTAAGGTCAATGTTAAGGAGAGAGATAGGTCTATAACTAGGGCATAGTGTTGGGTCCTTGCCCTCTTTAGGGATTAAAACAATATGGGCTTTAGTCATGTCGCTAGAGAGAGGAGTGTTGGAAAGGGTTTGATTGAAAAGCGGAATTAGGTAAGGAACCAGGATTTCCTGAAATGTAGAGTAATATGAAATAGGTAGGCCGTCTGGGCCAGGGCTTTTCCCTTTAGGGGAGTTACGTATGGCCTCGAAAAGTTCTGTTGGCATAAAGGGGGAAGTCAGCGTTATTCTATTCTCCTCAGTTAGGGTTGGAAGATGTAACTTTTCTAGATATGTAGAGAGAGGGGACAAGAGTTCTTGTGAGGAAAGAGGGGAAGTGGGAGTATCTAAATTGTATAATGCTTCGTAGAAGCTTCTAAATTGTGATGCAATTAGTTCTGAGTCAAAAATGTGTGAGCCTGATGTAGTTGTTAGTTTGTGGACAAAGTTATTTGATTTCCTCATTTTGACCCTATTCATTACGAACCTAGACGCTTTGTTCCCGTGGGCAAAGATCTTTTGTTGTGAGTTAAGATAGTATTTTGCTGAAAGAGTGTTAAGAAGATCTTTAAGGGAGCGCCTATATCCGTTTAGTTCTTCTAGATGGCTTTTAAGCATTGAAACTTTATGTGTTTGTTCAAGTCTAGTGATGTTCTCATGTAGTTCGTTTATTTGTTTGTTCCTCTGTTTTTTAAGATAAGCTCCAATGCTAATGCACTGACCCCGAATTACCGCCTTGTGGGCGTCCCATAAGGTCTGAGAGGATACCCCTGAGGATACGTTCAAACTAAAGTTTTTGATCTACATTCAGCACTACCCAACAGTTGTTCATTTAACCTCCAAGATCTATGGGATTTGTTTTCCTTAGGTGAGGTAAGGGTCAGATATATAGGGGAGTGGTCGGAAAGGAGGATATTACCTATACTAGTGTCTTTACAATATTGTAAGTGGTTTTTGGATACAAAGAGGTAGTCCAGACGTTGATATGAGTCATGGACTGTTGAATGAAAGGAGTAGTCCCTAGTGTCTGGATGGAACGTGCGCCAAACATCAATAAGCTGGGCCCTCCATAACTTCGAAGTCAGGGAGCGGACAGCTGACTGAGAGTGTGCTGATTTGCCCGATGAAGAATCCAATAAGGGATTTAGTACCAGATTGAAGTCTCCTCCTAAAATTAAAGTACCTTCCCTAAAGTTGTTCACTATGTCCAAAATATTTTTCAACCAGGGAATTTGTTTCCTATTGGGAACATACACATTGACAAATGTGTAAGTTTGGTGGAGGATTTTCCCTTTCAGCATTATGAACCTGCCTTCCGGGTCTAATTTTTGGTCCATGAGCTGAAACTGAACTCCCTTCTGTAGACATATGCTAACCCCTTTGGAGTTTGAAGAATTGGAGCCACTATGAAACCTTTGGGAGAAATATGAGTATGAAAGGTTAGGAAAAAGGCCTAGCTTTAGGTGTGTTTCCTGCAGAAATACTACCTTTACCCCCTCTCTCTTCAGCATTCCAAATATCTGACACCTCTTAGACGGCGAGTTGAAGCCTCTGACATTATAGGATGCTATCTTAAGGTCATCCATCTGGGATACGAGGAAGGATAGAGTCCACGGTGAATGTGGTATGGAGGAAAATCCCTAGCTCTATGTGGAAGAGATTAGCATCTAATATTAAGGAAAGATCCAACCTTTGATGTGCAGCCCATACCAAATTCATCCATCTGAGGTCTTCAGGTGACGTTGTAACAGTAAAAACGTGGTAACTAAGATAACAAGAGAAAAACAAAAGACATAAGCAATGAATTTGCATAGACATTACTCAGTTTGTGGGGGGTAAATGGGTATACCCTTGAGATAGCAGAGCTTTATCAAAGATATCTTGAGTAAGTATCAGAAATAAGGAGCGAACCTATGGAGCGCATCCCATTCCGATATTACCGACCGTACAATATGGGGCTTCATGAGACTAGGGGTCTAAGATTGAAGAAGAGAGGCCTTGTCTGCCTAGTATGGAGGATTTGGATAACTAACTTCAGAAGCACCTTGCAGCTTGTTCTGAGTGATGGGGGGAAAGCAGATAGGGGGAAAGGGGGGAGGGAAGGGGGAGAGAGGGTAAGGGGAAGAGGGGAAGGGTAAAAAGGAGAAGGGGGGGAAGGGGGGGACAGGGGGTGTAAGAAAGGGGAAAAAAGGGAATAGCAGGATGGAGGGGAGGTGATAAGGTAAACATTTGAAGCTAACACATATTAACAGTATACTTATAGAGGGTCGATATGGATCATTTCTTTATCTTTTCCCTGGAAGAATAACTGGGTTAGCAGGTAACAGACATAATAGACTCGTGTTGAATCAGAAGGAGTCTGTGGAGAGACGCCTAGGCGTAATTGAATTGGCCTTTTTCCTTTGTCGCTGAGCTTTGGGGGTCCTCCTGGGTTCAAAAGGCTGCGGCTTGGGAATATCCGGCAAAGAGGCGACATCTTGGATCAAGTCCCAGTTTTCTATCTCCATGTTATGGATTTCCAGATGCTGAAACAGTTGTTCCAGGTCAGCGTGGGTTCTGATTGTAATCCTGCTCCCATCGTATAGGAAGGAGATGCAAAAAGGGAAAGTCCATCTGTAGGTAATTTTCTTTTGGATGAGCCATTCTGTTAAGGGTTTTAAAACCTTGCGTTTTTTCAGGGTGATCGGTGCCAGGTCCTAGTATATATGGATGCGGTAATCCCTGAACAGGACCTCCGATTTTTTCCTGGCGCCTTCTAATATGGCTTCTTTATCCTGAAAATTTAAAAACCGGCAGATTATGTCTCTGGGCGGTTCTGCTGGTTTAGGTTTTGGGCGAAGGGCCCTGTGAGCCCTTTCAATGATTGGGCTAGGATAATCGGGGCCTAGGATCTGCTCACATAAGGCCATCATAGCCTCTGGGATTTCTGAGGGGATAATAGATTCGGGCAGGCCTCGGAACCTCAGGTTGTTCCTCCTGCCCCGATTCTTTTGGTCTTCTAAAGCAGCATAGACACTGTTCAGGTGGTTTTGGACCATTTGTAGACTGTTAGAAGCAGCTGCCTGGAAATCTAGTGCAGCGTTGTGAGCGGATTCCAAATCCTCCACTCTGCCCCCGATATGTTTAATGTCCTGCCGCATGGAGGAAACTTCACTTACTAGTGGTTCCAGGGCTTTGGTAAGGACTGACTTCAAGTATTTCCTGGAGATAGGAAGGTTTTGACGACCTCCGGCCTCCTCTGAATCGCTGTCTCTTCCCTCTGAGTTCTGATACTCGTCTTCAGGGGCAGCCGCGGGCGCCATTTTGCTTTCCTTGGCGACACGTATTGCTGCCGCTTTTTTAATAAATTTGTCCATGTCCCGTAACGGGTTGCTTCTGGTGTTGCTGGGTATCCCCCTGTCTCGGGTTGCCGATTTTCACCATGATCTGGTCGGTATAGCGAGCGTAGGCTTCGATAAAGCAGAGCTAGTCAGACGGAGCTCAGACACACACTACCATCTTCCTCTGGCGCAAGCTCCGCCCCCCGACACAGAAATATAATAATTAATCTAGCTGTTAATTCTGTGGGTGACCTATAGTGATTTTTTGTGGGTGCAATGCACAATTTTTGTACCACTGACACAAAAATATAATAATTAATCCTTCTGTTAGTTCGATGGGTGACATATACCTATTTTTGATGTAAGATACACATGCACTTTATACGTGACAGGGAAATTATTATAGTTAATCTGACTGTTAGTTCAGCTGGTGACATATACCAATTTTTGGTGTGAGGTACACCTGCACTGCATATGTGACAGGGAAATTAATATAGTTAATCCGTCTGTTAGTTCGGTGGGTGACCTCAAAGAATGAGGAGAGCATCAAATAAGGGACATGGCCCTGATCGTGGTGCTGTTTGTTCTGGTGGAGCTCCTGTTGCAGCGACAGGACGTTCAGCATCATTTTGTAGGCCCGAATAGCGGTGTACGAATGGTGAGGCCAGAACAAGTAGAGGCGGTAGTAGATTGGATGGCTGACAGTGTCTCCAGTTCCTTCACATTGTCTCCCACCCGGTTCCCTGCTGAAAGTGCAGAGTTGGTACCTGCAGCCCATGGGCATCTGTCTTCCACCTCCCCTTCTTGCAAATCAGCCTCCTGTTGCCTCCTACTCTGCTTCCTCCTCTACCGCCTCCTCATCCGCTCAGCCTAACACCTTCACCACCAACTTCAGCACAGCCAGGGGGAAACAACAGCAGGCTTTTTTGAAACTCATCTGTTTGGGGGAAAAAACCCACACCGCGCACAAGCTGTGGATGGGCATGGAACAACAGACCGATGAGTGGTTGGTGCCACTGAGCCTGAAGCCTGGCCTGGGGGTGTGCGATAACGGGCAAAATCTCCTAACAGCTCTGGAGCCAGCCGGTTTGACGCACATCCCTTGCCTGGCGCATGTGCTGAATTTGGTGGTGCAGAGGCTCCTGAAAAATGACCCTGATATGTCAAAGCTGCGGCAGAAAGTGTGGGCCGTCTGTGCACGCTTTCGGCGTTCTCACCCTGCTGCTTGCCTGTCTGCGCTGCAGCGTAACTTCGGCCATCCCGCTCACCGCATCATATGTGACGTACCCACCTTGCACATGCTGGAGAGACTGTGCGAGCAGCAGCAGGCGATAGTGGAGTTTCAGCTGCAGCACGCACAGGTGAGTCGCTCTGCGGAACAGCACCATTTCACTACCAACGAGTGGGCCTCCATATGGGATGTGTGTGCCGTGTTGCGCTGTTTTGAGTACTCCACCAACATGGCCAGTGCCGAGGAGGCAGTCCCCAGCGTTACTATCCTACTTCTATGTCTCCTTGAAAAAACACTTCGGGCGATGAAGGAAGAAGATGTGGCACAGGAGGAAGAGGGATCATTTCCACAGTTATCAGGCCAGATATTCACAAGTGGCTTGGAGGGTGGGTTCCTGCACCAACAGAGGCCAGGTACACAACTGTCTAGCCAGGGCACAGTTCTGCAGGATGAGGAGGAGAAGGATGATGATGAGGAGGAACCGTGTTCACAGCAGGGTGGCACCCAAAGCAGCTTATGAGCATCAATGGAGCGTGGCTGGGGGGATACAGAGGACACAGACGATACACCTCCCACAGAGGATAGCTTGTCATTGCCTCTGGGCAGCCTGGCACACATGAGCGACTACATGCTGCAGTGCCTGCGCAATGACCACCGAGTTGCCCACATTCTAACCAGTGCTGATTACTGGGTAGCTGCCCTTCTGGATCCCCGCTAAAAGGACAATGTGCTGTCCTTATTTCCGTCACTGTAGCTTGATTGGAAGTTGCACGAGTACAAGCACGCGCTGGTAGACGCGCTGCTGATGGCATTCACACCAGACAGCAGGGCTCAGTGGAAGCACAAGGCGAAGGCAGAGGAGGAGGAGGAGGAGGAAGAAGTCGCCGCCAATGCATTTGGGGCCCCGCCAGCACCTCAGAAGGGAGGGTTAGCATGGCCGAAATGTGGAAAAGCTTTGTCAGCACACAACAACCAGCACCACCAGCTGATACGGAATGTCTTAGCAGGAGGCAGCATTTCAGCAACATGGTGGAGCAGTATGTGTGCACACGCCTGACTGATGGGTCTTCCCCATTCAACTTCTGGGTCTCCAAATTGGGCACATGGTCTGAGCTTGCCCTTTACGCCTTGGAGGTGCTGGCCTGCCCTGCAGCAAGTGTATTGTCCGAACGTGTGGTTAGCACTGCAGGGTGGGTAATCACAGACAAGCGCAGCCGCCTGTTCACAGCGAACATGGACATGCTCACATTCATTAAAATGAACCAGGCATGGATTCCACAGGACTTGTCAGTACCTTGTGCTGAGTAGACAAGTATACCGGCCACACCCAGCCATTGTTATACTCCAGCGCACTTTCTCTTTCAATTCTCTTTTCTATTTCCCAATGTTTTGTAGTCTTCCCAAATCTATAAAAAATAAAATAAATAAAGGAAAAAAAATACCACCACCGCTTCTACCTACACTGCCACGTCAACCGCCTCCTCAACCTCCTACTCCACTTTGACCTCCGCCTCCTAGTTCAAGATTATTATTTTTATTTTTTTTCTATTCTATATTATTTTAAGTCATTTCCCTATCCACATTTGTTTGCAGGGCAACTGTCCTGCTCTTACCCCCAATTTGCTTCCTTTTGCCGCCCCTCTACCCTTTACTACGACTATTTTACAACCATTTTAGTGCACCAATGTTCAGGTCCCCATTGGCTTCAATGGGGTTCGGATTCGGGTTTGAGTTCAGGTCAAGTTCGGGTCCCGAACATTGACCCGAAGTTTGGCCGAACCCGGCGAACCCAAACATCCACGGGGCCGCTCATCCCTACAAAGCAATTAAAGCGGAATTTGGTCCAAAGTTTAGGAAAACTTAGATTCCCAATAAATCCAAATTTCCTTGCACTTCTTGGTAACGAATCAGGTTTTCCTAAAATGGTGGCTCCACGTGTTACTAAGCAAAAGTGTAGAAGAGACAAGCCCGGGAACGCAAGATCACCCATAATGCCGTGCAGCCAGCCAATCTGCAGATAGCCATTCCCTGTGATGTCACAGCCCTATAAAACCTATGTCTCTGCCATTGTTCTGTGAGCTGAGCATAGGGAGAGACGTGACAAGCGCTCATGCGCTAGGGACGGTGTTGCTGCAAAGTGTTTATGGGACAATATTGGAGTGGGTACGTGCAAGGAGACTGCAGGGAGACAGCAGCGAGAGTGTATCGCGGCGTGCATTGCACCGACATTCAGAATTAATCCATTATTTTAGTGATACAGTTAGTGTGCCTCGGTATTAAAGGCAGGTGTCATATATCGCCGTGTGCAACACCATTCAGAGTTAATCTGTCATTTTAGTGATACCTCAGTATTAAAAGCAGGTGTCATATATTTTACCGTTATATGACATCACTTTCATAATCTACTCCTTTCTGTTAGCTGTAGCATTACACATCACGGGCAGGTCTAATTTGTAAGTGTGTAGTGGAGCGAAATTTATCATAGCTAAGCCCTCCAAAGAAACAGGCAGTGGCAAAAATGTTGCTGTAGCCTACACAAGTAGCAGCAGAAGACGGAGTGGTGGTAGCAGCAGCTGCAACAACAGACCAGAGCTGCCACTGTCATCCAGCTGTCATGTTTTGACCAACAATCCAGCTGTACTGGAATGGTTGACTCACTCTTTAACATCATCTCAAGTGGCAACAGATACACACAGCCAAGAATCGGTGGGTTCCTCTGACACCACGCTTAGGGTCCATTCACACGTCCCTAGTGTATTGCGGATCCGCAATTTGCGGATACGTAGTACCCCCGGCCGGCACCCCATAGAAATGCCTATTCTTATCCGCAATTGCGGACAAAAATAGGACATGTTCTATTTTTTCCTGAGCCGCAGACCGGAAGATCTGCGGCGCGCTCCCGAAATGCGGATAAGGACAGCACACTGTGTGCTGTCCACATCTGTTCCGTCCCCATAGAGAATGAATGGGTCCGCACGTGTTCCGCAATTTGCGGAACGGATGCGGACCCATTATTACGGATGTGTGAATGGAGCCTTAGTTAGCATGGCCCACTAACTGCGTCTGTACCCTCACCTGTCCTGAACCTGCCTCTTGCTTTTGCTGCTCCTTTTGCTAGCCAAGTAATGATAGCCGCCATCTCTGTTTGGTTTTCAGCAATGATGAGCTTTGTGAGGAAATCAACAGTTACAGGCCAGCCCAGGACAAAGTCAGCTGCGGACTCCTTTGATGACAGTTGGGTGGGAGCACATGTTGCGACAGGTCAGGGACGTGTGCAAGAGACAGGTGAACTGTCTGCTACTCAGGAGACTACCACACTAGCAGTGCACGAGTTCATCAAAGCAGCGGCAGGCAGACATCACGCAGTGGTGGAGGGAAAATGCCATACTCAGCAGTATGGGAATTTTTCACCAAGTCACTGGGGGACATAGCGTGGCGGTATGCAGGATGTGTAGGTGGAAGGTGAGGCACAGCCAGGATCCTAATGTTGGCACGACGGCCCTGCATCAACACATAGAGAACAACTGTCACTGTTACTGCCACTGCTGCCACTCTCCTCACTGTCAAGGGGCCACTATTGTCACTGCCACTGCTGCCACCCTCCCAACTCTGCTATGGGGCTGCTACTGTTACTATTACTGCCACTACTGCTGCTCCCACCCTCCCCACTATGTCATGGGGCCACTTTTTTCACTGTTAGTGCCACTGCGGCTGCCACACTCCATATTCTGTCATGGGGCCACTACTGTCACTGCTACTGCCACTGGTGCCACCCTCCCCACTCTGTCATGGGGCCACTGTTGTCACTGTTACTGCCACTGCTGCCACTCTCGCCACTCTGTCATGAGGCCACTGTTGTCACTGTTACTGCCACTGCTGCTGCTGCCACCACCCTCCCCACTCTGTCACGGGGCCACTGCTGCCACCGTCCCCACTCTGTCATGAGGCCACTACTTTTACTGCTACTATCGCTTCCCACTCTGTTATGTCCTTTAGTGTTGATCACAAATGTTTTAATCGCAAATTTTTATCGCGAATATCGGCACTTTGAGAATTCACGAAGATGTAGAATATAATGCTATATATTCGTAATCGTGAATATTCAAAATTTTGTTTCATCAGTTTCATTACTGTTTCTCTGCTGTCCATACATACATGCTACAGACATAGTGCTGTGATGTCACAACAATACTTAGTGCACCAATCAGTAATATCTACTCAAACCTAATAAAATGTGAAGTTGCATGTATTGCGCAAAAAATATGCGCAATCGTGAAAATAATGACTGGAGATCACGAATTCTAGAATTCGTAAATTTATTGCGAATATTATGCAAAAAATTTGCAAAATATTGCGAATATGAATATTGCCTATGCCTATGCAGAGTAACAGCACAAACCAAATACAGCCTTAAAGGGGTTATTTTTAGAATAGGTCATCAATATTAGATCGGTGGGGTTAGTGTTAGTTGTCCTCCTCTGTTCAGCTGTTAAAAGAGGTGGGGACTAGAGTTGAGCGGACACCTGGATGTTCGGGTTCGGCAGGTTCGGCCGAACTTGAAAAAAAAGTTCGGGTTCGGGACCCGAACTTGCCCCGAACTTGACCCCGAACCCGAACCCCTTTGAAGTCAATGGGGACCCGAACTTTTGGGCACTAAAATGGCTCTTAAATAGTCCTGGAAAGGGCTAGAGGGCTGCAAAAGGCATCAAAATGTGCTTAAGAGCATGGCAGCTGGATAGGGAAATGACTTAAAATAACATAAAATACAGAAAAATTTTAAATAACAATCTGGATCTAGGAGTAGGAGGTTGAGGAGGCGGTGAATGGGGCGGTGTAGGTTGACGTGACGGTGTAGGTGGAAGCGGCGGTGAAGGAGGAATAGGTAGCCAACACTGATTTGTGTTATATTTAATTTTTTAATTGGGGTATCCCCCCAAATATTTGGCCATATAACAAAATAAAACTAAGAATAAGTGCACTTGAGTACAAGAATGAATGGTTGAGGCTGGTATAAATGTCTATTCTGCACAAGGTACGGACAAGTCTTGTGGGATCCATGCCTGGTTCATTTTAATAAACCTAAGCTTGTCCACATTGGCTGCGGCCTGTGATAATACTCTCTGCCGTGCTAAACACACGTTCGCACTATACACTGGCTGCAGGGCAGGTCAGCACATCAAAGGCTGACAAAGATTTTCCACATTTTGGCCATGCTAACCCTGCCTTCTCAGGTGCTGGTGGTGCCCCAGCTGCGTTGGCTACCTCTCCCTCCTCCTCTGCCTTCGCCTTGTGCTTCCACTGTGCCCCCGCTGTCAGGTAGGAATTCTATCATCAGCGTGCGCTTGTAGTCGCGCATCTTCCGATCAGTAACAGATGTTTTCACTAAATTTAGTTCCCTGTCAGCAATGCAGAACAGGGGTACATTTACGGCAAAAGGGGGTTCATGTCACCCAGCAATAGAACAGAGGATTTTGAGAGATTTAGGCCCTTGTCAGCAATGCAGAGCAGGGGTTCATTCACGGCAAAAGGGGGTTCATGTCACCCAGCAATAGAACAGAGGATTTTGAGGGATTTAGGCCCCAGTCACCCAGGCACAGCAGGGGTTCATTCACGGCAAAAGGGGGTTCATGTCACCCAGCAATACAACAGAGGATTTTAAGAGATTTAGGCCCCAGTCACCCAGGCACAGCAGGGGTTCATTCATGGCAAAAGGGGGTTCATGTCACCCAGCAATACAACAGAGGATTTTGAGAGATTTAGGCCCCTGTCAGCAATGCAGAGCAGGGGTTCATTCACGGCTAAAGGGGGATCATGTCACCCAGCAATGGAACAGAGGATTTTGATAGATTTAGGCCCCTGTCAGCAATGCAGAACAGGGGTTCATTCACGGCAAAAGGGGATTCTTGTCACCCAGCAATACAACAGAGGATTTTGAGGGATTTAGGCCCCAGTCACCCAGGCACAGCAGGGGTTCATTCACGGCAATAGGGGGTTCATGTCACCCAGCAATAGAACAGAGGATTTTGAGAGATTTAGGCCCCTGTCAGCAATGCAGAGCAGGGGGTTCATTCACGGCAAAAGGGGGTTCGTGTCACCCAGCAATAGAACAGAGGATTTTGAGAGATTTAGGCCCCAGTCACCCAGGCACAGCAGGGGTTCATTCACGGCAAAAGGGGGTTCATGTCACCCAGCAATAGAACAGAGGATTTTGAGAGATTTAGGCCCCTGTCAGCAATGCAGAGCAGGGGTTCATTCACGGCAAAAGGGGGTTCATGTCACCCAGGCAGCAATAGAACAGAGGATTTTGAGAGATTTAGGCCCCTGTCAGCAATGCAGAGCAGGGGTTCATTCACGGCAAAAGGGGGTTCATCTCATCCAGCAATACAACAGAGGATTTTGAGAGATTTAGGCCCCTGTCAGCAATGCAGAGTAGGGGTTCATTCACGGCAAAAGGGGGATCATGTGAACCAGTAATACAACAGAGGATTTTGAGAGATTTAGGCCCCAGTCACCCAGGCACAGTAGGGGTTCATTCACGGCAAAAGGGGGTTCATGTCACCCAGCAATAGAACAGAGGATTTTGAGAGATTTAGGCCCCTGTCAGCAATGCAGAGCAGGGGTTCATTCACGGCAAAAGGGGGTTCATGTCACCCAGCAATAGAACAGAGGATTTTGAGAGATTTAGGCCCCTGTCAGCAATGTAGAGCAGGGGTTCATTCACAGCAAAAGGGGGTTCATGTCACCCAGCAATACAACAGAGGATTTTGAGAGATTTAGGCCCCAGTCACCCAGGCACAGCAGGGGTTCATTCACGGCAAAAGGGGGTTCATGTCACCCAGCAATACAACAGAGGATTTTAAGAGATTTAGGCCCCAGTCACCCAGGCACAGCAGGGGTTCATTCATGGCAAAAGGGGGTTCATGTCACCCAGCAATACAACAGAGGATTTTGAGAGATTTAGGCCCCTGTCAGCAATGCAGAGCAGGGGTTCATTCACGTCTAAAGGGGGATCATGTCACCCAGCAATGGAACAGAGGATTTTGATAGATTTAGGCCCCTGTCAGCAATGCAGAACAGGGGTTCATTCACGGCAAAAGGGGGTTCTTGTCACCAGCAATACAACAGAGGATTTTGAGGGATTTAGGCCCCAGTCACCCAGGCACAGCAGGGGTTCATTCACGGCAAAAGGGGGTTCATGTCACCCAGCAATATAATAGAGGATTTTGAGAGATTTAGGCCCCTGTCAGCAATGCAGAGTAGGGGTTCATTCACGGCAAAAGGGGGATCAGGTCAAACAGCAATACAACAGAGGATTTTGAGATATTTAGGCCCCAGTCACCCAGGCACAGCAGGGGTTCATTCACGGCAAAAGAGGGCTCATGTCACCCAGAAATAGAACAGAGGATTTTGAGAGATTTAGGCCCCTGTCAGCAATGCAGAGCAGGGGTTCATTCACGGCAAAAGGGGGTTCATGTCACCCAGCAATAGAACAGAGGATTTTGAGAGATTTTGGCCCCTGTCAGCAATGCAGAGCAGGGGTTCATTCACGGCAAAAGGTTGTTCATGTCACCCAGCAATAGAACAGAGGATTTTGAGAGATTTAGGCCCCTGTCAGCAATGCAGAGCAGGGGTTCATTCACGGCAAAAGGGGGATCATGTCACCCAGCAATACAACAGATGATTTTGAGAGATTTAGGCCCCAGTCACCCAGGCACAGCAGGGGTTCATTCATGGCAAAAGGGGGTTCATGTCACCCAGCAATAGAACAGAGGATTTTGAGAGATTTAGGCCCCAGTCACCCAGGCACAGCAGGGGTTCATTCACGGCAAAAGAGGGTTTATGTTACCCAACAATACAACAGAGGATTTTGAGAGATTTAGGCCCCTGTCAGCAATGCAGAGCAGGGGTTCATTCACGGCAAAAGGGGGTTCATGTCACACAGCAATAGAACAGAGGATTTTGAGAGATTTAGGCCCCTGTCACCCAGGCACAGCAGGGGTTTGTATACGCCAAAAAAGGTAAAATGTCACCCAACAATTGAAAATAAGATTTTTTTCAATGTAGGGCACTAAAATTGGCTTTTTTTTTTTATTAAAATGGCTCTAAAATAGACCTTGAAAAGGCTAAAGGGATGTAAAAGGCAGTAAAATGTGCTTAAGAATATGGCAACTGATCTGCAAACAAATGTGGATAGGGAAATAACTTAAAATGAAATAAAATAACTAAAAATTACAAATTATTAACCTGCAACTCAGAGAAGGAGGTGGATATGGACTCGGAGGTTGAGCAGGCGGTGAATGTGGTGTTGTAGGTGGAGGCAGCAATGGAGGAGGAACATGTAGCCAACAATGTTTTTTTCAATTTTTTATTGGGGTAGGTAGCCCCCAAAATATTGGGACAAATAAAAATAAATAAAAAAAAGAATCATTGCACTTGACTTGAGTACAAGAATGTATGTTTGATGGTGGTATAAATATCTATTCTGCACAAGGTACAAATAAGTCTTGTGGGATCCAAGCCTGGTTCATTTTAATGAACGTGAGCTTGTCCACGTTGGCTGTGGACAGGCGCCTGCGTCTGTGTGTAATGACGCCTCCTGCCGTGCTAAATACACGTTCAGAGAGTACACTGGCTGCAGGGCAGGCCAGCACCTCCAAGGCATAAAGGGCAAGCTCTGGCCATGTGGACAATTTGGAGACCCAGAAGTTGAATGGGGCAGAACCATCAGTCAGTACGTGTAGTCGTGTGCACAGGTACTGTTCCACCATGTTGCTCAAATGCTGCCTCTTGCTAACACGCTCCATATCAGCAGTTGGGGGCGGTTGTTGCGGCGAGGTGACAAAGCTTTTCCACATGTCGGCCATGCTAACCCTGCCTTTTGAGGTGCTGGCGCTGACACAGCTGCGTTGGCGACCTCTTCCTCCTCCGCTGCCTTCGCCTTGTGCTTCCACTTGTCCCCCGGCGTCAGTCGGGAATGCTCTCAGGAGATGCGTGCGCCTGTAGTTGTGCATCTTCCGAACACGCTCCAGTGACGGAATTAAGGACGGCACATTGTCTTTGTAACGGGGATCCAGCAGGGTGGCCACCCAGTAGTCAGCACACGTTAAAATGTGGGCAACTCTGCAGTCGTTGCGCATGTGTGCCAGGCTGCCCAGAGGTAAGGACAAGCTGTCCTCTGTGGGAGGCGTATCATCTGCGTCCTCCGTATCGCCCCAGCCACGCACCAGTGATGGGCCCGAGCTGCGTTGGGTGCCACCCCGCTGTGAACATGCTTCATCCCCATCCTCCTCCTCATCCTCCTCCTCCTCGTCCTCCAGTAGTGGGCCCTGGCTGGCCAAGTTTGTACCTGGACTCTGCTGTTGCAAAAATCCACTTTCTGAGCCACTTCTAAAAGACTGGCCTGAACGTTTTAGAGATGACCCCTCTTCCCCCTCCTCGTCCTGGGCCACATCCTCTTCCATCATCGCCCTAAGTGTTTTCTCAAGGAGACATAGAAGTGGTATTGTAAGGCTGATAACCGCGTCATCGCCACTGGCCATGTTGGTGGAGTACTCGAAACAGCGCAACAGGGCACACAGGTCTCGCATGGAGGCCTAGTCATTGGTGGTGAAGTGGTGCTGTACCGAAGTGCGACTCACCCGTGCGTGCTGCAGCTGAAACTCCACTATGGCCTGCTGCTGCTCGCACAGTCTCTCCAGCATGTGCAAGGTGGAGTTCCACCTGGTGGGCACGTCGCATATGAGGCGGTGAGCGGGAAGGCCGAAGTTACGCTGTAGAGCAGACAGCTGAGCGGCGGCAGGATGAGAACGCCGGAAGCGCGCACAGACGGCCCGCACTTTACGCAGCAGCTCTGACATGCTCTGACAGGTGGGGAATTTCTGCACCACTAAATTCAGCACATGCGCCAGGCAAGGGATGTGCGTCAAACCGGCTAGTCGCAGAGCTGCAACGAGATTTCGTCCATTATCGCACACCACCAGGCCGGGCTTGAGGCTCACCGGCAGCAACCACTCGTCGGTCTGTTGTTCTATACCCCGCCACAACTCCTGCGCGGTGTGGGGCCTATCCCCCAAACACATCAGTTTCAGAACGGCCTGCTGACGTTTACCCCTGGCTGTGCTGAAGTTGGTGGTGAAGATCTGTCGCTGACCGGATGAGGAGGTGGTAGAAGAGGAGGAGGAAGCCGAGTAGGAGGAGGAGGCAACAGGAGGCAAAGAATGATGCCCTGTGATCCTTGGCGGCGGAAGGACGTGCGCCAAACAGCTCTCCGCCTGGGGCCCGGCTGCCACTACATTTACCCAGTGTGCAGTTAGGGAGATATAGCGTCCCTGGACGTGCTTACTGGTCCACGTACAGTCAGGTCCATAAATATTGGGACATCAACACAATTCGAACATATTTGGCTCTATACACCATCACAATGGATTTGAAATGAAACAAACGAGATGTGCTTTAACTGCAGAATGTCAGCTTTAATTTGAGGGTATTTACATCCAAATCAGGGGAACGGTGTAGGAATTACAACAGTTTGCATATGTGCCTCCCACTTGTTAAGGGACTAAAAGTAATGGGACATTTGGCTTCTCAGCTGTTTCATGGCTAGGTGTGTGTTATTCCCTCATTATCCCAATTACAATAAGCAGATAAAAGGTCCAGAGTTCATTTCGAGTGTGCTATTTGCATTTGGAATCTCTTGCTGTCAACTCTCAAGATGAGATCCAAAGAGCTGTTGCTATCAGTGAAGCAAGCCATCATTAGGCTGAAAAAAAACAAAAAAAAAACATCAGAGAGATAGTAAAAACATTAGGCTTGGCCAAAACAACTGTTTGGAACATTCTTAAAAAGAAGGAACGCATCGATGAGCTCAGCAACACCAAAAGACCCGGAAGACCACGGAAAAAAACTGTGGTAGATGACCAAAGAATTCTTTCCCTGGTGAAGAAAACACCCTTCACAACAGTTGGGATAGTGTTCTGTAGACTGATGAAACAAAATTAGAACTGTTTGGGCCCATGGATCAACGCTATGTTTGGAGGAGGAAGAACAAGGCCTATGAAGAAAAGAAGACCTTGCCTACTGTGAAGCATGGTGGGGGGGTCAATCATGGTTTGGGGCTGTTTTGCTTCTACAGGTACAGGGAAGCTTCAGCGTGTGCAAGGTACCATGAATTCTCTTCAGTACCAGGAGATATTGGATGAAAATGTGATGCAGTCCGTCACAAACCTGAGACTTGGGAGACGTTGGACCTTTCAACAGGACAATGATCCCAAGCATACCTCCAAGTCCACTAGAGCATGGTTGCAGATTAAAGGCTGGAACATTTTAAAGTGGCCATCGCAGTCACCAGACTTAAATTTGATTGAGAACCTCTGGTGGGACTTAAAGAAAGCAGTTGCAGCGCGCAAGCCTAAGAATGTGACTGAACTGGAGGCTTTTGCCCATGAAGAATGGGCGAAGATACCCGTAGATCGCTGCAAGACACTTGTGTCAAGCTATGCTTCACGTTTAAAAGCTGTTATAACTGGAAAAGGATGTTGTACTAAGTACTAAGATTGAATGTCACTTGGGGGTTGAATAAAACTGATAATGATGTGAGCACAGAAAAGACATTTGTGGTTATTTCATTATAAATGGTATGTTATATTTGTCTTTAGGCCCCTGTCAGCAATGCAGAGCAGGGGTTCATTCACGGCAAAAGGGGGTTCATGTCACCCAGCAATAGAACAGAGGATTTTGAGAGATTTAGGCCCCTGTCAGCAATGTAGAGCAGGGGTTCATTCACAGCAAAAGGGGGTTCATGTCACCCAGCAATACAACAGAGGGTTTTGAGAGATTTAGGCCCCAGTCACCCAGGCACAGCAGGGGTTCATTCACGGCAAAAGGGGGTTCATGTCACCCAGCAATACAACAGAGGATTTTAAGAGATTTAGGCCCCAGTCACCCAGGCACAGCAGAGGTTCATTCATGGCAAAAGGGGGTTCATGTCACCCAGCAATACAACAGAGGATTTTGAGAGATTTAGGCCCCTGTCAGCAATGCAGAGCAGGGGTTCATTCACGTCTAAAGGGGGATCATGTCACCCAGCAATGGAACAGAGGATTTTGATAGATTTAGGCCCCTGTCAGCAATGCAGAACAGGGGTTCATTCACGGCAAAAGGGGGTTCTTGTCACCAGCAATACAACAGAGGATTTTGAGGGATTTAGGCCCCAGTCACCCAGGCACAGCAGGGGTTCATTCACGGCAAAAGGGGGTTCATGTCACCCAGCAATATAATAGAGGATTTTGAGAGATTTAGGCCCCTGTCAGCAATGCAGAGTAGGGGTTCATTCACGGCAAAAGGGGGATCAGGTCAAACAGCAATACAACAGAGGATTTTGAGATATTTAGGCCCCAGTCACCCAGGCACAGCAGGGGTTCATTCACGGCAAAAGAGGGCTCATGTCACCCAGAAATAGAACAGAGGATTTTGAGAGATTTAGGCCCCTGTCAGCAATGCAGAGCAGGGGTTCATTCACGGCAAAAGGGGGTTCATGTCACCCAGCAATAGAACAGAGGATTTTGAGAGATTTTGGCCCCTGTCAGCAATGCAGAGCAGGGGTTCATTCACGGCAAAAGGTTGTTCATGTCACCCAGCAATAGAACAGAGGATTTTGAGAGATTTAGGCCCCTGTCAGCAATGCAGAGCAGGGGTTCATTCACGGCAAAAGGGGGATCATGTCACCCAGCAATACAACAGATGATTTTGAGAGATTTAGGCCCCAGTCACCCAGGCACAGCAGGGGTTCATTCATGGCAAAAGGGGGTTCATGTCACCCAGCAATAGAACAGAGGATTTTGAGAGATTTAGGCCCCAGTCACCCAGGCACAGCAGGGGTTCATTCATGGCAAAAGGGGGTTCATGTCACCCAGCAATAGAACAGAGGATTTTGAGAGATTTAGGCCCCAGTCACCCAGGCACAGCAGGGGTTCATTCACGGCAAAAGAGGGTTTATGTTACCCAACAATACAACAGAGGATTTTGAGAGATTTAGGCCCCTGTCAGCAATGCAGAGCAGGGGTTCATTCACGGCAAAAGGGGGTTCATGTCACACAGCAATAGAACAGAGGATTTTGAGAGATTTAGGCCCCTGTCACCCAGGCACAGCAGGGGTTTGTATACGCCAAAAAAGGTAAAATGTCACCCAACAATTGAAAATAAGATTTTTTTCAATGTAGGGCACTAAAATTGGCTTTTTTTTTTTATTAAAATGGCTCTAAAATAGACCTTGAAAAGGCTAAAGGGATGTAAAAGGCAGTAAAATGTGCTTAAGAATATGGCAACTGATCTGCAAACAAATGTGGATAGGGAAATAACTTAAAATGAAATAAAATAACTAAAAATTACAAATTATTAACCTGCAACTCAGAGAAGGAGGTGGATATGGACTCGGAGGTTGAGCAGGCGGTGATTGTGGTGTTGTAGGTGGAGGCAGCAATGGAGGAGGAACATGTAGCCAACAATGTTTTTTTCAATTTTTTATTGGGGTAGGTAGCCCCCAAAATATTGGGACAAATAAAAATAAATAAAAAAAAGAATCATTGCACTTGACTTGAGTACAAGAATGTATGTTTGATGGTGGTATAAATATCTATTCTGCACAAGGTACAAATAAGTCTTGTGGGATCCAAGCCTGGTTCATTTTAATGAACGTGAGCTTGTCCACGTTGGCTGTGGACAGGCGCCTGCGTCTGTGTGTAATGACGCCTCCTGCCGTGCTAAATACACGTTCAGAGAGTACACTGGCTGCAGGGCAGGCCAGCACCTCCAAGGCATAAAGGGCAAGCTCTGGCCATGTGGACAATTTGGAGACCCAGAAGTTGAATGGGGCAGAACCATCAGTCAGTACGTGTAGTCGTGTGCACAGGTACTGTTCCACCATGTTGCTCAAATGCTGCCTCTTGCTAACACGCTCCATATCAGCAGTTGGGGGCGGTTGTTGCGGCGAGGTGACAAAGCTTTTCCACATGTCGGCCATGCTAACCCTGCCTTTTGAGGTGCTGGCGCTGACACAGCTGCGTTGGCGACCTCTTCCTCCTCCGCTGCCTTCGCCTTGTGCTTCCACTTGTCCCCCGGCGTCAGTCGGGAATGCTCTCAGGAGATGCGTGCGCCTGTAGTTGTGCATCTTCCGAACACGCTCCAGTGACGGAATTAAGGACGGCACATTGTCTTTGTAACGGGGATCCAGCAGGGTGGCCACCCAGTAGTCAGCACACGTTAAAATGTGGGCAACTCTGCAGTCGTTGCGCATGTGTGCCAGGCTGCCCAGAGGTAAGGACAAGCTGTCCTCTGTGGGAGGCGTATCATCTGCGTCCTCCGTATCCCCCCAGCCACGCACCAGTGATGGGCCCGAGCTGCGTTGGGTGCCACCCCGCTGTGAACATGCTTCATCCCCATCCTCCTCCTCATCCTCCTCCTCCTCGTCCTCCAGTAGTGGGCCCTGGCTGGCCAAGTTTGTACCTGGACTCTGCTGTTGCAAAAATCCTCTTTCTGAGCCACTTCTAAAAGACTGGCCTGAACGTTTTAGAGATGACCCCTCTTCCCCCTCCTCGTCCTGGGCCACATCCTCTTCCATCATCGCCCTAAGTGTTTTCTCAAGGAGACATAGAAGTGGTATTGTAAGGCTGATAACCGCGTCATCGCCACTGGCCATGTTGGTGGAGTACTCGAAACAGCGCAACAGGGCACACAGGTCTCGCATGGAGGCCTAGTCATTGGTGGTGAAGTGGTGCTGTACCGAAGTGCGACTCACCCGTGCGTGCTGCAGCTGAAACTCCACTATGGCCTGCTGCTGCTCGCACAGTCTCTCCAGCATGTGCAAGGTGGAGTTACACCTGGTGGGCACGTCGCATATGAGGCGGTGAGCGGGAAGGCCGAAGTTACGCTGTAGAGCAGACAGCTGAGCGGCGGCAGGATGAGAACGCCGGAAGCGCGCACAGACGGCCCGCACTTTACGCAGCAGCTCTGACATGCTCTGACAGGTGGTGAATTTCTGCACCACTAAATTCAGCACATGCGCCAGGCAAGGGATGTGCGTCAAACCGGCTAGTCGCAGAGCTGCAACGAGATTTCGTCCATTATCGCACACCACCAGGCCGGGCTTGAGGCTCACCGGCAGCAACCACTCGTCGGTCTGTTGTTCTATACCCCGCCACAACTCCTGCGCGGTGTGGGGCCTGTCCCCCAAACACATCAGTTTCAGAACGGCCTGCTGACGTTTACCCCTGGCTGTGCTGAAGTTGGTGGTGAAGATCTGTCGCTGACCGGATGAGGAGGTGGTAGAAGAGGAGGAGGAAGCCGAGTAGGAGGAGGAGGCAACAGGAGGCAAAGAATGATGCCCTGTGATCCTTGGCGGCGGAAGGACGTGCGCCAAACAGCTCTCCGCCTGGGGCCCGGCTGCCACTACATTTACCCAGTGTGCAGTTAGGGAGATATAGCGTCCCTGGACGTGCTTACTGGTCCACGTACAGTCAGGTCCATAAATATTGGGACATCAACACAATTCGAACATATTTGGCTCTATACACCATCACAATGGATTTGAAATGAAACAAACGAGATGTGCTTTAACTGCAGAATGTCAGCTTTAATTTGAGGGTATTTACATCCAAATCAGGGGAACGGTGTAGGAATTACAACAGTTTGCATATGTGCCTCCCACTTGTTAAGGGACTAAAAGTAATGGGACATTTGGCTTCTCAGCTGTTTCATGGCCAGGTGTGTGTTATTCCCTCATTATCCCAATTACAATGAGCAGATAAAAGGTCCAGAGTTCATTTCGAGTGTGCTATTTGCATTTGGAATCTTTTGCTGTCAACTCTCAAGATGAGATCCAAAGAGCTGTTGCTATCAGTGAAGCAAGCCATCATTAGGCTGAAAAAAAACAAAAAAAAAACATCAGAGAGATAGTAAAAACATTAGGCTTGGCCAAAACAACTGTTTGGAACATTCTTAAAAAGAAGGAACGCATCGATGAGCTCAGCAACACCAAAAGACCCGGAAGACCACGGAAAAAAACTGTGGTAGATGACCAAAGAATTCTTTCCCTGGTGAAGAAAACACCCTTCACAACAGTTGGCCAGATCAAAAACACTCTCCAGGAGGTAGGTGTATGTGTGTCAAAGTCAACAATCAAGAGAAGACTTCACCAGAGTGAATACAGTTGTGTTCCAAATTATTCAACCCCCAATGCTGTAAAGGGTTTTAGGGAATTTAGTGTACATTTGTAATTGTGTTCAGAATGAAATCTTACAAGGACTTTTTAAAGAACCAAATGCAACTAAAATGACATCAATTGTTTTTGTAATACAGTATTAAATGTTTTTTTTGTGATTTCTTCATTGACACAATTATTCAACCCCTTAAAGACTACCACTCTTAAGAACAGAGGTTCATTCAAGTGTTTTCGATCAGGTATTGAAAACACCTGTGGATGTCAAGGAGCAGCAATCAAGCATAATAAGCACCAATTAGGCAGATTTAAAAGGACTGTGATACTCAGCTCCTTCTAGACATTTACTGGTGTGTTTACAAACATGGTGAAGTCAAGAGAATGGTCCAGGAAGACAAGAGAAGAGGTGATTTCTCTTCACAGGAAGGGCAATGGCTATAAGAAGATTGCAAAGATGTTAAACATACCAAGAGACACCATAGGAAGCATCATTCGCAAATTCAAGGCAAAGGGCACTGTTGAAACGCTACCTGGTCGTGGCAGAAAGAAGATGCTGACTTCGACTGCTGTGCGCTACCTGAAGCGCAAAGTTGAGAAAAGTCCCTGTGTGACTGCTGAGGAACTGAAAAAAGATTTGTCAGATGTGGGTACTGAAGTTTCAGCTCAGACAATAAGGCGCACACTGCGTAATGAAGGCCTCCATGCCAGAACTCCCAGGCGCACCCCCTTGCTGTCTCCAAAGAATAAGAAGAGTCGACTGCAGTATGCCAAAAGTCATGTGGACAAACCACAAAAGTTTTGGGATAGTGTTCTGTAGACTGATGAAACAAAATTAGAACTGTTTGGGCCCATGAATCAACGCTATGTTTGGAGGAGGAAGAACAAGGCCTATGAAGAAAAGAAGACCTTGCCTACTGTGAAGCATGGTGGGGGGGTCAATCATGGTTTGGGGCTGTTTTGCTTCTACAGGTACAGGGAAGCTTCAGCGTGTGCAAGGTACCATGAATTCTCTTCAGTACCAGGAGATATTGGATGAAAATGTGATGCAGTCCGTCACAAACCTGAGACTTGGGAGACGTTGGACCTTTCAACAGGACAATGATCCCAAGCATACCTCCAAGTCCACTAGAGCATGGTTGCAGATTAAAGGCTGGAACATTTTAAAGTGGCCATCGCAGTCACCAGACTTAAATTTGATTGAGAACCTCTGGTGGGACTTAAAGAAAGCAGTTGCAGCGCGCAAGCCTAAGAATGTGACTGAACTGGAGGCTTTTGCCCATGAAGAATGGGCGAAGATACCCGTAGATCGCTGCAAGACACTTGTGTCAAGCTATGCTTCACGTTTAAAAGCTGTTATAACTGGAAAAGGATGTTGTACTAAGTACTAAGATTGAATGTCACTTGGGGGTTGAATAAAACTGATAATGATGTGAGCACAGAAAAGACATTTGTGGTTATTTCATTATAAATGGTATGTTATATTTGTCTGACTTACAAGTGCCTCTTTGATTTAATTGAAAACAAGATGACTGAAATGATCAAAATCAATGTCAAACTGGCCAAAACACTCAATTTCAGTGGGGGTTGAATAATTTTGAAAACAACTGTACAGAGGGTTCACCACAAGATGTAAACTATTGGTGAGCCTCAAAAACAGGAAGGCCAGATTAGAGTTTGCTAAACGACATCTAAAAAAGCCTTCACAGTTCTGGAACAACATCCTATGGACAGATGAGACCAAGATCAACTTGTACCAGAGTGATGGGAAGAGAAGAGTATGGAGAAGGTAGGAAACTGCTCATGATCCTAAGCATACCACCTCATCAGTGAAGCATGGTGGTGGTAGTGTCATGGCGTGGGCATGTATGACTGCCAATGGAACTGGTTCTCTTGTATTTATTAATGATGTGACTGCTGACAAAAGCAGCAGGATGAATTCTGAAGTGTTTCGGGCAATATTATCTGCTCATATTCAGCCAAATGCTTCAGAATTCATTGGACGGCGCTTCACAGTGCAGATGGACAATGACCCAAAGCATACTGCAAAAGCAACCAAAGAGGTTTTTAAGGGAAAGAAGTGGATTGTTATGCAATGGCCAAGTCAATCACCTGACCTGAATCCCATTGAGCATGCATTTCACTTGCTGAAGACAAAACTGAAGGGAAAATGCCCCAAGAACAAGCAGGAACTGAAGACAGTTGCAGTAGAGGCCTGGGAGAGCATCACCAGGGATGAAACCCAGCGTCTGGTGATGTCTATGCATTCCAGACTTCAGGCTGTAATTGACTGCAAAGGATTTGCAACCAAGTTTTAAAAAAGTGAAAGTTTGATTTATGATTATTATTCTGTTCTATTACTTTTGGTCCCTTATCAAGTGGGAGGCACATATGCAAACTGTTGTAATTCCTACACCATTCACCTGATTTGAATGTACATACCCTCAAATTAAAGCTGACAGTCTGCAGTTAAAGCACATCATTTCATTTCAAATCCATTGTGGTGGTGTATAGAGCCAAAAATGTTAGAATTGTGTCGATGTCCCAATATTTATGGACCTGACTGTATCTGTGGTTAGGTGGACCTTGCCACAGATGGCGTTGCGCAGTGCACACTTGATTTTATCCGATACTTGGTTGTGCAGGGAGGGCACGGCTCTCCTGGATAAGTAGTGGCGGCTGGGAACGACATGAGCTGTTTGAAGCTGTCCGTCTCCACCAGTCCGAATGACAGCATTTCAAAGGCCAGTAGTTTAGAAATGCTGGCATTCAGGGCCAGGGATCGAGGGTGGCTAGGTGGGAATTTACGCTTTCTCTCAAAGGTTTGTGAGATGGAGAGCTGAATGCTTCCGTGTGTGACATGGTGGAGATGCTTGGTGACGGAGGTGGTGTTGTTGGTAGCACATCCTCTGTTTGCTGGGCGGCAGGTGCCAACATTCCTCCAGAGGCAAAGGAAGAGGCCGAGGCAGCAGCAGAAAAGGGAGCAGGAGGGGCCTGAGCCATTTCTTGGTTTTGAAGGTGCTTACTCCACTGCAGCCCGTGTCTCGCATGTAGATGCCTGGTCATGCAGGTTGTGCTAAGGTTCAGAACGTTAATGCCTCGCTTCAGGCTCTGATGGCACAGCGTGCAAACCACTCGGGTCTTGTCGTCAGCACATTGTGTGAAGAAGTGCCATGCCAGGGAACTCCTTGATGCTGCCTTTGGTGTGCTCGGTCCCTGGTGGCGGTGGCCAGTAGCAGGCGAACTGTTTCGGCGACGGCTGCTCCCGTTTTTGCTACGCTGTTGGCTCGGTCTCACCACTGCCTCTTCCTCCGAACTCTGAAAGCCAGTGGGACGGCCTTCATTCCATGTGGGGTCTAGGACCTCATCGTTCCCTGCATCGTCTTCCACCCAGTCTTCCTCCCTGACCTCCTTTTCGGTCTGCACACTGCAGAAAGATGACGCAGTTGGCACCTGTGTTTCGTCATCATCAGAGACGTGCTGAGGTGGTATTCCCATATCCTCATCAGGAAACATAAGTGGTTGTGCGTCAGTGCATTCTATGTCTTCCACCCCTGGGGAATGGCTAGATGGATGCCCTTGGGAAACCCTGGCAGCAGAGTCTTCAAACAGCATAAGAGACTGCTGCATGACCTGAGGCTCAGACAGGTTCCCCGATATGCACGGGGATGATGTGACAGACTGATGGGCATGGGTTTCAGGCGCCACCTGTGCGCTTTCTGCAAAAGACTGGGTGGGAGATAATGTGAACGTGCTGGATCCACTGTCGGCCACCCAATTGACTAGCGCCTGTACTTGCTCCGGCCTTACCATCCTTAGAACGGCATTAGGCCCGACCAAATATCGCTGTAGATTCTGGCGGCTACTGGGACCTGAGGTAGTAGGTTCAGTAGGACGTGTAGCTGTGGCAGAACGGCCATGTCCTCTCCCTGCACCAGAGGCTCCACCAACACCACCAACGCGACCATGACCGCGTCCCTTATTAGATGTTTGCCTCATAGTTAGCGTTCACAAAGCAAAGTAAAAATTGGTTAAGTATGTAAAAAATAAATTTTTTAACTCTATATGACAGCGGTATTTGTGGCCTAAATGTGACTGTATTCGATGTACGTTAAATCCAAAATGATCAGTATATGAACACACGGTTTATTTCAACCGCAGTAAACGAATGGCCGTATTTGTGGCCTAAATGTGACTGTATTCTATGTACGTTAAATTCAAAATGAGCAGTATATGAACACACGGTTTATTTCAACCGCAGTAAACGAATGGCTGTATTTGTGGCCTAAATGTGAATGTCACCTATGCACGTGTAATCAAAGATGACCAGTATATGAACACACGGTCTCTTTCAACCGCAGTAAACGAATGGCCGTATTTGTGGCCTAAATGTGACTGTATTCTATGTACGTTAAATTCAAAATGAGCAGTATATGAACACACGGTTCATTTCAACCGCAGTAAATGAATGGCCGTATTTGTGGCCTAAATGTGACTGTATTCTATGTACGTTAAATTCAAAATGAGCAGTATATGAACACACGGTTTATTTCAACCGCAGTAAACAAATGGCTGTATTTGTGGCCTAAATGTGACTGTATTCTATGTACGTTAAATTCAAAATGAGCAGTATATGAACACACGGTTTATTTCAACCGCAGTAAACGAATGGCTGTATTTGTGGCCTAAATGTGACTGTATTCTATGTACGTTAAATTCAAAATGAGCAGTATATGAACACACGGTTCATTTCACCCGCAGTAAATGAATGGCCGTATTTGTGGCCTAAATGTGACTGTATTCTATGTACGTTAAATTCAAAATGAGCAGTATATGAACACACAGTTTATTTCAACCGCAGTAAACAAATGGCCGTATTTGTGGCCTAAATGTGACTGTATTCTATGTACGTTAAATTCAAAATGAGCAGTATATGAACACACGGTTTATTTCAACCGCAGTAAACAAATGGCCGTATTTGTGGCCTAAATGTGACTGTCACCCATGCACGTGTAATCAAAGATGACCAGTATATGAACGCACGGTTTATTTCAACCGCAGTAAACAAATGGCCGTATTTGTGGCCTAAATGTGACTGTATTCCATGTACGTTAAATTCAAAATGAGCAGTATATGAACACACGGTTTATTTCAACAGCAGTAAACGAATGGCTGTATTTGTGGCCTAAATGTGACTGTCACCTATGCACGTGTAATCAAAGATGACCAGTATATGAACACACGGTTTATTTCAACCGCAGTAAACGAATGGCTGTATTTGTGGCCTAAATGTGACCTACAGGGAGTGCAGAATTATTAGGCAAGTTGTATTTTTGAGGATTAATTTTATTATTGAACAACAACCATGTTCTCAATGAACCCAAAAAACTCATTAATATCAAAGCTGAATATTTTTGGAAGTAGTTTTTAGTTTGTTTTTAGTTTTAGCTATTTTAGGGGGATATCTGTGTGTGCAGGTGACTATTACTGTGCATAATTATTAGGCAACTTAACAAAAAACAAATATATACCCATTCCCCATTACCCATTGTGCTTTTGGGCACTCCAGTGATGTTGCAGCTCTGAAATATGGCCAAACTGGTGGCAAGTGGCATCTTGGCAGCTGCACGCTTGACTTTTCTCAGTTCATGGGCAGTTATTTTGCGCCTTGGTTTTTCCACACGCTTCTTGCGACCCTGTTGACTATTTTGAATGAAACGCTTGATTGTTCGATGATCACGCTTCAGAAGCTTTGCAATTTTAAGAGTGCTGCATCCCTCTGCAAGATATCTCACTATTTTTGACTTTTCTGAGCCTGTCAAGTCCTTCTTTTGACCCATTTTGCCAAAGGAAAGGAAGTTGCCTAATAATTATGCACACCTAATATAGGGTGTTGATGTCATTAGACCACACCCCTTCTCATTACAGAGATGCACATCACCTAATATGCTTAATTGGTAGTAGGCTTTCGAGCCTATACAGCTTGGAGTAAGACAACATGCATAAAGAGGATGATGTGGTCAAAATACTCATTTGCCTAATAATTCTGCACGCAGTGTATGCACGTGTAATCAAAGATGACCAGTATATGAAATTATATATATTTTTTTAAACTCAGTAACCTAATGGCCGTATTTGTGGCCTAAATGTGACAGTCACTTATGCACGTGTAATCAAAGATGACCAGTATATGAAAAAAAATAAAAATTTAAGCACAGTTAGCAAAAAAGCTGTATTTCTGGACTAGCAGACATGCAGATAGTGCACTATATGGAAAAAAATATTTTTTAAGCACAGTCAGCAAAAAAGCTGTATTTCTGGACTAGCAGACATGCAGATAGATAGTGCTGCACCAGCATGTCTGCATAAAATGGCTGCCGATTAGGTATTTATAGTGTCAAACTGAAGTAAAAAAAAAAAGAGTTTTCAACAGAAGTTGGCTCAGTGCAGGCTTAAAAAAGCTGTGCACTGCACCCACAAAACACATTGGATTGAGATCGCTGAGTTATAAGGCAGTTCTTCTTAGTATTTATCCCTGATCTGTCCCTGACAGCAGCAGCATCCTCTCCCTACACTAAGAATAGCAGAGTGACGTGCAGCGCTAAGTGACTCAGCCTTATATAGAAGCTGGGTCACATGCTGCAGTTGGCCAATCACAGCCATGCCAATAGTAGGCATGGCTGTGATGGCTTCTAAGGGCACACAGTTAAACGCTTGTTGATTGGCTGCTCTGCAGCCTTTCTAAAAGCGCCATAAAAATCGCCGAACACCGAACACAAACCCGAACTTTTACGTAAATGTTCGGGTCCAAAAAAAGCTAAAGTTCGGTACAAACCCGAACTTTACAGTTCGGGTTCGCTCAACTCTAGTGGGGACCTCAATGAGTGCTGCAGCCTCTTCCTATGCCAGTGACGTCACCGCACATCGGTCACATGGCCTAGTTGCAGCACAGCTGCATTCGAGGCAATCGGGCTGAGCTGCAAAACCAAGCACAACCCCTATACAATGTATGGTGCTGAGCTTGGAAAGATGTCAGGAGGCCGCGGAGCTCACCAGAGCTCCGGTAAGCATTGCGGCTCCTTGAAACAGCGGATCAGCGGGGGTGCTGGGATTCAAACCCCCAATTGATGTGATAATCATGACCTATCCTGAGGGTAGGTCATCATTATCATTTCCTGGGTAACCGCTTTAACAATGACACAAAAAACACTACTCTATACTCCATATAGCGATGTAGAGGACGAGATCTGTACGACTATGAAAAAGGAACACATTCCTGGTGTCAACTCCTGGAGTGCATTCAAATGCTGCACCTAAATAATACATTTATACTTGTTGATATTGCTAGCTATGCATTTACATTTATGTGACCCTTTTAATTGGTGCCCATGCAATGAGCAGAACCGTGGTACAGTTACATTGACGCCAAATTATGCAGTGGGTCAGGATATGGGTATAATAGTCTATAGCAGGGGTACTCAACTGGCGGACCGCGGCCGCCAGTTGTCCGGACCCCGGCCATCCTTCAGAGCGCTCCTCCAATCGATTCAGTTCAGAGTGATCCGATCCGTTTGAACCGGCTCAGCTCAGTCACAGCACACAGACACTGCAGACAGAGACGCTCAGCTCACCTCAGGCTGGCAGCAGGAGCCTGAGGGCGGGACTCGGGAGCAGCGTAATATGATCTTAGAGTGGAAGCTGCTTCTGCCAGCCCCACCCCTCCCTGCCCACCAACCAATCACCGACCAGAGCTGAGGGGGCGAGGCAAGCACAGCACACTAGCAGCTCTGACTCGAGTCCTCTGAGTAGTGCAGGGTCAGGGAGTCTAAATGAATGGAATGAGTCAAAAGAACCTAAAGATCCGACTCAGTCAGTGACTCATTCGATTCATTGAGTTAAAAGAGCCGCGAGTCAGACTGTAGAACAGGTTACACTGAGGCTGTCAGACTGTAGAACAGGTCACACTGAGGCTGTCAGACTGTAGAGCAGGTTACACTGAGGCTGTCGGCTCTTGTTGCAGCAGTGATAAGATTAAGGGACAGGAGCAGAGAGATAAGAGAAGGGACAGATGACACAGTTCAGCACATAGTTTTCCCTGTGCATTCACATTTCACTTCCCTTGGTTGGTTGTACTACTGTCAGTGTCAGACTGTTGTCACTGTGGGGAACAATGCACAACAGACAACAATTCACATTGCACACCACAGTGACAGCTTCCTCCTGTCCGCCTGTCCAACGTCAGCCTCAGCTTCCCTTTACTATAAAAAAATCACTCTTCCTGACTCACTCAATACTAATCAGAGACGAGTTCAACTTCAGAGAGCTGAAGAGCCGACTCACTGCAGTGTCACTGACTGAGTCAGCAGCTGCGCATGCGCACCGGCACCTAGAGTCTTCAGTTCACTTGCGAGTCAGCTCCGCAGTCTGACTCGCCAAGTGAACCGAAGATCCGATTCTGATCCGAATGAGCTGATTCAAATGAACCGATTCACCTAAAAGATCCGAACTTCCCATCACTATCTCCTGCACACTGTGCCGTGCAGGAGGAGGAGCTTACCGGCGCACTTCCTCCTGTCCCAGAGCGCAGTGAGACAGGGCTTCCTCCACATGTAGCGCTCCTCCTCCTGCACACTCTGGTACGTGCAAGAGGCGGAGCTTACCGGCGCACTTCCTCCTGCTCCAGGGGCGCAGTGAGAGACGGCTCCCTCCACATGCAGGCACCAGCGCTTTCTCCCTCCGTGTGCTCACAGGTCCCTCCTCCCCTGCAGCAGCGGCAGCACATAAGGGAGCTTCAAGCTCCAAAGGACACTTACCTGCTGCTGCAGAGGGGAGGGACATCACCACTGCCACCAATGAAATAAATGTCACATTTGGAAAGTAAGGGGTGCGTGGAGAGGGCTACAGAGAGGCGGGAACACGTCACTGACTCCAGTGTCATGTTCCCATCTCCCCTGGGCCATCTTCTTTAGGTAACCTGATTAAATAAAGTGATTAAGCCCCATCAAACCATGATAGTTTTGTTCCGCATCCAATTCCCATTATTGGGGCATTGGATGCGGACCCCTTAGTTTCAATGGAGCGGAAAAAGATGCAGACAGCACACAGTGTGCTGTCTGCATCTCTTGGGGCCCCATTGTAATTAAGGGGCCGCATCCAATCCCCCAATAATGGGAATTGGATGCGGAACAAAACTATCATATGTCTGTTCTGTGGCTTGGGTTGCCACCCGGCCAGTAGTTCACCAGCAAGGCTGGTATTTTAGTTCCCTTGCCGGTGCCAGAATTTTCCTGTAAGGACTGTTAGGGTACTTTCACACTTGCGGCAGGACGGATCCGACAGGCTGTTCACCCTGTCAGATCCGTCCTGCCGCTATTTCGCCGGACTGCCACTCCCCATTGACTATAGCGGGAGTGGAGCTACGGTGCAGCATGGCAGTGCACGGCGTGAGGCCGCCAGACGAAAAAGTCGGACATGTAGTACTTTTAGTCTGGCGGCCTCTCACCGTGCTGCGCCGTAGCTCTGCCCCCATCCCCATTATAGTCGATGGGCACAGAGCAGCGGCACGGCAAAGTAGTGGCAAAATGGATATGACAGGGTGAGCAGCCTGTCGGATCCGTCCTTCTGCAAGTGTGAAAGTACCCTTACTAATGAGCGCTTCCATCATGGAACGCCCATTAGTACAGCCGTTACCTCCACCGCAACTTGTGCTAGTAAAAAAATTAATAAAATTACGGTACCTCCACCTCCATTTGCTCACGCTGTGGAGAGCACTCCCTGCTGACTAGAAGCTCAAGACAGGACCTACAAGACGTCATCATGTTGGAGCACCAGTCCTGAGCTTGCAGTCAGCAGCGAATGTTCACCGCAGCCAGGTGAATGCAAATTTTATTTTATTTTTTTGCAAAAGCAGAGAAGGGGGGCACTAATGGGGGCATTACTCTTACTGGGGGCACTAATGGGGACATTATTCTTACTGGGGGCATTATTCTTACTGGGGCACTAATGTGGCCATTACTAATTCTGGGACTTACCCGGGGCGCTCTACTATAACGTCAGAGCGCCCCACGCGCATGGATCACATGATCGCATGGCATCTTTACTGTTGGCGTTCAGCTCGGACCTTCACCTGACTGCAGACCCAGGTATGTGGACCTTTAATAAAACTAGTTGAGTACCCCTGGTCTATAGTTTTGTTTGTGACGCCAATTGCAGTGTGCGCAGGGTACTGTCACAGGGCCACAACATGTTCTATAATTTGTGAGATGGACACACTGATGCAGACAGCACACCGATGATGTCCAAATGAGGCTCTAGGAGTAGTGTTGAGCACGAATATTCTAATCGCGAATTTTAATTGCGAATATTGCCACTTCGAGAATTCGCGAATATTTAGAAAATAGTGCTATATATTCGTATTCGCGAATAGTGTTGATCGCGAATATTCTAAGTGCAAATTTATCGCGAATATCGGCACTTAGCAACATCCCTAGCAACCAATAGGAAAGTTGCCTACCCCTTAGTGTTGATCGCGAATATTCTAATCGCAAATTTTTATTACGAATATATTACATTGCCGATTTTCGCAATCAAGAAAATAATGACTGGAGATCACGAATTCTCGAATTTATGGCGAATGTTCGGACCAAAATTTGCTAACTATCACGAATTAGAATATTGCCGATGCCACTCATCACTATCTAGGAGCAACTCAGCTTCTCTACAACTGCTGCACCCTCTGCACTTTGATTGCAGGGCCAGACACTTCAAACGTGATCACTCCTGGCCCTGACTTCCCATTAAGTCTCACGCTGCACCATATGCTTCAGTATCCAGCGCAGTCGCATGTACAGGAAAGAGGCTCCCTGGCATTCTCTTCTGTACTGTGAGCCTCTTTCCTGTATTGCACCTGCGCTGGATACTGATGCGCAGCACAAGACTTTAGAAGTCGGGGCCAGGTGTGATGATATTTACACTGCCTGGACCTGTCAATCAAGCTGCAGAGGATGCGGCAGCGGTCAGCCATTGATAACAGAATGTGTGGCAAGGAAACAACTCTATGCGCCCAGCAATCCGCTGGTGTGCAAGCTTAATTCCCACCTGGCAAAGTTGCTGGCAGCGCAGTCTTTTGCGTTCCGCTTAGTTGATTTTTCTACCTTTAGGGAAATAATGGCATGCGCTGAGCTCAGCCTCGGTGGAAGATACCTAGCATGCCTTATTTTTCCAAAACGTCATTCCTGGCTTATACTTTCTTGTGGCAGAGAAAGTGGGCCGCTGCTTGCAATTGTCACTGTCCGGCAAGATGCATGCCACGAGGAGGCACAATACATGCCTTTAATGGCCCACTGAGTCAATGTTTTTGTGTGGCAGCAGCAAGGCAGCACCACAGCAACAAGGCCAGGTCCTATTGACACCTCCATGTTGGTGTCAACGCTTATCCACCTCCTCCACGTCCTCAAAGGACATCCTCTCATCCCTAACAGAAGCAAGGAAGATCGTTGCTTCCACTCCTCTTCCCTCCTACCATACATGTATGTGAAAAGTGAAGTGTTTCCATGCTGTGTTAGAGCTGATCGGCCTGGGCGAGAGTAACCATACAGCTGATTGATGCTAAAGTGCATCAAGCGGCAAACATCCTGCTGGCTGTCTCCCCGCCAACTCCAACTGGGCAAAGTGGTCAGTGACAATGGCAGGAACATCATGCCCACACCGCATTTGGGGGAAATAACACATATCCCCTGCATGGCACATGTGATAAATTTAGTGCTGCAATGCTTTTCAATTTTAAACAAAACACCTTGGCTTGAAGAAGGTCAGGAGACTGTCCTTGCATTTCAGCCACTCTTATGTGGCAAGGCACTCCCTCCTGAACAGTATGCCACTACACCGATTGATCCACAATGTTCCAAATCACTGGAATTCCACCTTGCATATGCTGGAGCATCTGTACTAGCAGCATTATTCGGTGAATGATTTTATCATGCACCAGACCACCTCAGCAGCATGTGTTGTTTCGAGGTAAGGCAGTGGCATCTCAGGAGAGACATGTGTCGCTTACTCAGGCCCTTCGAAGAGACCACCAGATTTGTCAGTGGGACAAATGCAGCATCAGTGTTGTCCCCCCCCTGATATTTATAGTACAGAAAATGCTCACTCTGTTCCAACAAGGGATGGGGGAAGAATGGCTTATGCATCTAGATGGCCGCCATAGATGTTGGGGACCCACATGGATAAAGTCATATGGAGGAAGAAATGGAGAAGAAGGATGAGGAGCTATCACTGGAAGAGGAGGAATCATGGTGGAGGAGCACAAGGCTGATGATGATCATGACAATGACAGTGGCCCTGATGAGCAATCATTGCAGTGGGGGTCAGGGCAGAAAAGAACTGGGTTCAAGGGCACGCTGGCGAGCAAGGCAAACTGTATGATTGTTTGCTTGCATACTGACAGATATCTGATGTGTAGTACCCCAGAGGGGGCACTACCATTCTTACACCTAGCTTCTGTCTCTAATGGCTAGCAAAGAATGTCATCTGTGTATTTAATTCCAGGTCCTCTGATACTGTGCCTTAATAATATTGTTATACAAATGTTATTGCATATAATGTGCCTGGTTGTCCAGCAGGTGGCAGTGTATCTGGCAGAGAGTACCTTTAGATAGAATGGAAGTTACTATTTCATTCTCCCCCTTTTGGGCAGAAGTAAGCTAGTCCTGCTTCCTACCGAGGGAGAAGTTGTTTGGATGACACAAGTTTATTCAAGTAAAAACCATTAAACTTGACTAAGTCTGGATTCCACTTACTCCACTTACTACAACTTCTTTGTTGCTGCAGAGCCTAACCCCTGGGAGCGATAGGATCCAGGTAGGAGCACCATGACATAAACTATTAGGGCCACAACATACCACTTGGCATTCCTAAACAATGGGACTTGGTCGACCCTGGGGGGCTGCAAGCCGTAAATGATTGCTAGATAGCCATGCTTTTAGACCCCCATTATCAAAGCAAAACGGGAGGAGGTTTTTCCTGTTGATGAAAGGAAGGCCAACTTTCTGTGTTACCAGGATACACTGTGTAGGCAGCTTTCAGCACGTGGATGCCTGCCACCCTCATGTCTGAACAGGAAGCCCCTCTCCAGCCCACCTCCTGCCGTCTCTACTAACACAAGTAGCAGAAGCCCCAGCTCAGTATCATCAACAGGACGGAGCAGTTATTTCATACTGACGCAAATCAGCAAATGGGGACTTACCACCTGAACAACCATGTGCCTGTCTTGCAGTGCTTGGAATTGTGTTAGGACAAATATACACAATTTAAATGGTAAAATACATTTATTTTTAATGTGAATAGGGTCATTGAGCTATTTCCTATCAGTAGCATAAAGTCCCTGAAGTGTTACCTTCTATCTGCTAACAGGTTAAGGTGGCAACCACTGTCTGCAGCCACAATCATGTCCATACTGAGGTTTTCAGCAGAGCTCGATGCAAAGTCTATAACCAGGCACAACAACTGCCAGTTATAATACTGGTATTTTCTTATGTAGTAGAGGGGCCTGTAGGACCCTTGAGCACTAGGGCCCACCTTTGCACTCTCACTAGCTACTCCCCTGCTTGTCAACTAATTCGTATAGAGTTTTCTAATGGTCTTGTAAGTCACCATTCTAAATTCATTTTATACCCCTGTACTTTTTCCCTGTTGTATTACCTGCACATAATTCTTCATTGGCATTATTGCCTTATAATCATTAGTTGGGAGTCACAAGATGAGTAACAATACAGACCTTACTTGGCCAGAAAATGGCAGAGCATGGAATTATGCATTTGCAGAGGCCCGCATGGGTGGGGAGCGAGACAGATAGGAGTGGTAGTTTGGACAGTGGCAGTTGATCCTGCTCCATCGCTACCCAAGGCCATGCACAGTGTAAAGTAGGGACACCGTCTCCCCTGTGACACATCCTGGCAAGATGTCACCTGCCTGATGGAAGCTCTTTACTGAAAAATTTCGGCAGTCTCCATATACATTTACTGGGAAATTTAGGCACAGTCTTAATAAATTCATGGCTGAACAAAGAAAGTTAACACCACGTGCCACATCCAGATGCACTCTCTATTACTATGCTTTGCTCTAATCCAGCCAGGTGGTACACTATTTTCCCAAAAGTTTGGTTCTACAATGCCCACTGTGGGGTGTAGACCTTTAATAGACTTATAATTTGTCTGTCTCTTGTATAATGTAGGCCATTACACCTACTTAAAATGCTATGTGTATAAGCCAAAATACATGTAGATCTCCACAGGCGGTCATCCTCACACCTGACAATATGGCTGCTCTACTTTCTGCATATACAGTCAGGTCCATAAAGATTGGGACATCAACACAATTCTAACATTTTTGCCTCTATACACCACCACAATGGATTTGAAAAGAAACAAACAAGATGTGCTATAACTGCAGACTGTCAGCTTTAATTTGAGGGTATTTACATCGAAATTAGATGAACGGTGTAGGAATTACAACAGTTTGCATATGTGCCCCCCACTTGTTAAGGGACCAAAAGTAATGGGACAGAATACTAATCATAAATCAAACTTTCACTTTTTAATACTTGGTTGCAAATCCTTTGCAGTCAATTACAGCCTGAAGTCTGGAACGCATAGACATCACCAGACGCTGGGTTTCATCCCTGGTGATTCTCTGCCAGGCCTCTACTGCAACTGCCTTCAGTTCCTGCTTGTTCTTGGGGCATTTTCCCTTCAGTTTTGTCTTCAGCAAGTGAAATGCATGCTAAATTGGATTCAGGCCAGGTTGTTGACTTGGCCATTGCATAACATTCTACTTCTTTTTCTTAAAAAACTATTTGGCTGCTTTTGCAGTATGCTTTGGGTCATTGTCCATCTGCACTGTGAAGCGCTGTCCAATGAGTTCTGAAGCATTTGGCTGAATATGACCAGATAATATTGCCCGAAACACTTCAGAATTCATCCTGCTGCTTTTGTCAGCAGTCACATCATCAATAAATACAAGAGAAGCAGTTCCATTGGCAGCCATACATGCCCACGCCATGACACTACCACCACTATGCTTCACTGATGAGGTGATATGCTTAGGATCATGAGCAGTTCCTTTCCTTCTCCATACTCTTCTCTTTTTTTATTTTTTTTTATTAATTATCTTTATTAATATATCAAAACAAATTACAATAAACAAAAGAATTAAGTAAATACTCCCCCTCTTCAATATATTTTCCCCTTATCCCAATTCCCTCTACCAACCCCCCTCCCCCCCACCCCGAACCTGTGATGCGTCAAAAAAAAAAAAAGATAATAATAAATTCATAAATAAAGTTTTAGAAATGATCACAACCAGTCAAATCTTCAAACCGCCCCATATCTTGATCCACTTCTCATCCGCATATCTCTGCCTATACAAGATTTGCTCATAGTTTTTTACCTTGTTAACTAGGTTTATCCATGTATTTAGTTCTGGAGTATGTTGAGCAAACCAGGTCCGACTAACCAAAATTCTAGCTAGCAGCAGTATCCTGCCTAAGAGGATCTTTTGACACTTATGGCTACTTATTTTGGCAAACTCATTAAGCAAAAACACTTGTGGTTCAAAGGGTATTCGTATTTTAAGTTTATAAGTGATGAAGTTATTAATACTATTCCAGTATTATATAAGTTCTGGGCAGGTCCAGATCATATGGAGGTAGTCCGCACCTGAGGTATCACATCTAGGGCACTTAGATGTATCTCTTAGCCCACATTTATTCAACCATTATAGGGGTGACATATAGTCTATGGCAAATATTAAAATGTACTAGAACATGATTAAAGCTCAGGGATAGTGAACCTAAATTCGCAAAGATATTCCCCCATCCTTCTAATTGTATATTCGGACAGTCCAATTCCCAGGCTCTTTGTCCTGGTGATCATGAGCAGTTCCATACTCTTCTCTTCCCATCACTCTGGTACAAGTTGATCTTGGTCTCATCTGTCCGTAGGATGTTGTTCAAGAACTGTGAAGGCTTTTTTAGATGTTGTTTGGCAAACTCTTATCTGGCCTTCCTGTTTTTGAGGCTCACTAATGGTTTACATCTTGTGGTGAACCCTCTGTATTCACTCTGGTGAAGTCTTCTCTTGAATGTTGACTTTGACACACATACACCTACGTTCTGGAGAGTGTTCTTGATCTGGCCAACTGTTGTGAAGGGTGTTTTCTTCACCAGGGAAAGAATTCTTCGGTCATCCACCACAGTTGTTTTCTGTGGTCTTCCAGGTCTTTTGGTGTTGCTGAGCTCACTGATGCGTTCCTTCTTTTTAAGAATGTTCCAAACAGTTGTTTTGACCACGCCTAATGTTTTTGCTATCTCTCTGATGGGTTTGTTTTGTTTTTTCAGCTTAATGATGGCCTGTTTCACTGAAAGTGACAGCTCTTTGGATCTCATCTTGAGAGTTGACAGCAACAGATTCCAAATGCAAATAGCACACTTGAAATGAACTCTGGACCTTTTATCTGCTCATTGTAATTGGGATAATGAGGGAATAACACACACCTGGCCATGAAACAGCTGAGAAGCCAATTGTCCCATTACTTTTGGTCCCTTAACAAGTGGGAGGCACATATGCAAACTGTTGTAATTCCTACACCGTTTACCTGATTTGGATGCAAATACCCTCATATTAAAGCTGCCAGTCTTCAGTTAAAGCACATCTTGTTTGCTTCATTTCAAATCCATTGTGGTGGTGTATAGAGCCACAAATCTTTGAATTGTGTCGATGTCCCAATATTTATGGACCTGACTGTAAATCTTCAGCTGCTCTGACTCCTGAAGAAATTTCTGGAGTTTCTCCAACTTCTCGTCTGTAATACCTCACAGTACTGTACTTCTGCAGGCTCCTTACTCTGCTCACATGGTCAAACTCCCACTGCTCCTCACTCACAGGAAGGAGCCAAGCCCAAGATTGTTACTAGGCCATGTTCCAGCCAGACGTTACAAACCATCTGCAGCACCCCTGAAAAGGGTATTTGCCTATCATTTCTTGTATAATGTTCTAATGTGTTGTATAATCCATATAGCTCTGCATGTGTTATCAATATTGATCTGCCCTTGTAGGAAGCTGGGTGATGGACTTAGGTCTGCCCCTAGTTTAGTCAGTAAGTTTCTAGCTGAGGAACTGAGAGAAGCTACATGTGCCCATTCTCTAGTAGAGTAGGACTACATCCCAGAGGGAAAACCATCTCTACTTTACAGTACTCCAGAGAGAGAAAGAAACTCAGATTCTGCATGGTTGAGCATTGGAGTCAGTCAGTAAGGTGTTTGCTGTTTAAGGCTGATAGAGACTTAACTGCAGTGAGTGAGACATTGCTAATACACCCTTCCATACTTTAACAAGGTTTCACCCACTATATGTTAATCCTGCATCCCTCAGCCTGAGAATGACAGACAAGTTTGCAGGAGTTATATTGCCAGCCTTAGAAAATGCAGAGAGAGAGAGAGAGAGAGAGACTTTGGAGAGATAGAGGGAACGAGTACTACAATCCCCATCCTTGCTTATATCCATATATTCTATCCCAGTCTGCACTTTAGTGAAAAAAAACTTGTCTATTTTCTACAAGTGGCCTGGTTACTGACTCCAGCACCATTCGCTTGGCCACAACACCTACATCTCCTACCTTGCACCTGTACTATATCATAACACCAAGGGAACCCCAACATGAGGGTTTTCCCTGAGGAAAGAAAAGGTGCACATTCCTGCCCGCCCAGCCCTAGAAAGCATCAATGTGGGGATTGCCCATTCTCCGCTCCGGTCCTCCGGGGCTTCAGCACATTGCAGGAACACAATACCAAACTCTGACCTCACATTAGAGAACATAGCGTATATCAGACTTTATTATCAATGACAGTTATACAGGCCTCATCTTTAACAGAGACCTCTGGGTTACAGCACTTTGGCAATCTATTTACAAAGCAAGGAGATCAGAAAGAAGATCACTATTTGTCTCTTCCATACTGTGGTATAGTGTAGTGGTACAGATAACAACAGTGTTAAAGGGTATTTGCGCTTTCCCCATATTGATGACCTATCGTCAGGATAAGTCATCAATATCAGATCAGCGGAGGTCTGACTCCTGACACCCCCGTCTCTCACCTGTTCAAAGAGAATACAACGCTCCTGTTAGCGCTGCGTTATCTTTACTGTTTAACTGCTCGCTGTCAACATTGAAGCAGCAAGCAGTGTAGTTACAGCTCGCCCATCTCAGTCACTTGAATGGTATACTTCAGAACAATTGTACAGTCGTGGCCAAAAGTTTTGAGAATGACAAAAATATTAGTTTTCACAAAGTTTGCTGCTAAACTGCTTTTAGATCTTTGTTTCAGTTGTTTCTGTGATGTAGTGAAATATAATTACACGCACTTCATACGTTTCAAAGGCTTTTATCGACAATTACATTACATTTATGCAAAGAGTCAGTATTTGCAGTGTTGGCCCTTCTTTTTCAGGACCTCTGCAATTCGACTGGGCATGCTCTTAATCAACTTCTGGGCCAACTCCTGACTGATAGCAACCCATTCTTTCATAATCACTTCTTGGAGTTTGTCAGAATTAGTGGGTTTTTGTTTGTCCACCCGCCTCTTGAGGATTGACCACAAGTTCTCAATGGGATTAAGATCTGGGGAGTTTCCAGTCCATGGACCCAAAATGTCAACGTTTTGGTCCCCGAGCCACTTAGTTATCACTTTTGCCTTATGGCACGGTGCTCCATCGTGCTGGAAAATGCATTGTTCTTCACCAAACTGTTGTTGGATTGTTGGAAGAAGTTGCTGTTGGAGGGTGTTTTGGTACCATTCTTTATTCATGGCTGTGTTTTTGGGCAAAATTGTAGAGTGAGCCCACTCCCTTGGATGAGAAGCAACCCCACACATGAATGGTCTCAGGATGCTTTACTGTTGGCATGACACAGGACTGATGGTAGCGCTCACCTTTTCTTCTCCAGACAAGCCTTTTTCCAGATGCCCCAAACAATCGGAAAGAGGCTTCATCGGAGAATATGACTTTGCCCCAGTCCTCAGCAGTCTATTCACCAAACTTTCTGCAGAAGATCAATCTGTCCCTGATGTTTTTTTTGGAGATAAGTGGCTTCTTTGCTGCCCTTCTTGACACCAGGCCATCTTCCAAAAGTCTTCGCCTCACTGTGCGTGCAGATGCGCTCACACCTGCCTGCTGCCATTCCTGAGCAAGCTCTGCACTGGTGGCACTCCGATCCCGCAGCTGAATCCTCTTTAGGAGACGATCCTGGCGCTTGCTGGACTTTCTTGGACGCCCTGAAGCCTTCTTAACAAGAATTGAACCTCTTTCCTTGAAGTTCTTGATGATCCTATAAATTGTTGATTGAGGTGCAATCTTAGTAGCCACATTATCCTTGCCTGTGAAGCCATTTTTATGCAACGCAATGATGGCTGCACGCTTTTCTTTGCAGGTCACCATGGTTAACAATGGAAGAACAATGATTTCAAGCATCACCCTCCTTTTAACATGTCAAGTCTGCCATTTTAACCAATCAGCCTGACATAATGATCTCCAGCCTTGTGCTCGTCAACATTCTCACCTGACTTAACAAGACGATTACTGAAATGATCTCAGCAGGTACTTTAATGACAGCAATGAAATGCAGTGGAAAGGTTTTTTTGGGATTAAGTAAATTTTCATGGCAAAGAAGGACTATGCAATTCATCTGATCACTCTTCATAACATTCTGGAGTATATGCAAATTGCTATTATAAAAACTTAAGCAGCAACTTTTCCAATTTCCAATATTTATGTAATTCTCAAAACTTTTGACCACGACTGTAGTTACATACCGTCCAATTCAAGTCAATGGGACGGAGGAGCTGTAATTACACCGCTCACCAATGCAATGTCGACAGTGAACATGTAAACAGTGAAGAGAAGGCAGCGCCCACACGAGCATTGTGCTCTCTTCAAACTGCTGCCAATCGCTACAGATCTGATATTGAGGACCCCTGCCGATCTGATATTGAGGACCCCTTCTGATCTGATATTGAGAACCCCTGCCGATCTGATATTGATGACTTATCCTAAGGTCAACCCCTTTACGTGTTTTCCACTAAATGGCAATGTTACCTTGACATTCTGAATTGTATTTTTCACGCCTGTACTCTTTTTTTCCTATTGTATTGCCTACATGTGTTAGTCTTCACTGAAGTGATTGCATTCTATTCTATAATCAGGAGCACCAGGATGAAAATCAGTAGGACTGCGGCAATGTCTGGAATTGAGGGAAAACTAAGAGATAAAGTCAACATAAATAATGACATACATACATATTTGTAAACTATGTAGTCTTAGGACAATTAGGAATTTAGAAACCAATTAGCTGAAATTTTAAGATTTTTTTCCCCTGACTTTCTTGGCAGGCAAACCTTGTGTGCTACAGATCACATTCAACTGCAGAGGTAAATGCAGCTTTTCATGTGTCTTCAGGGAGCGGAATCAATATGCGTGAAGGCGTAAGGTTGTACATGGCGCAGCCATTAATGTATTAGCCTAATGCCGAGATCACGGCTGTGGCTGCCGCCTATTGTAGAAGGGATTCTGGTTTGGAGGGGGGAAAAAAGAATCTATTTCTTCAGATTTCTAACCATAATGTTTTAAAGCAACTAAAGCTGAAAATTGATTTTCAATAGGGATTGCACGGCTTCCTCTGCGCCGTGTTACTGATGACTGCACAGGAAGATATTCAGCACTGCAGTATGAGGCGACGCACCGCCACCGCCGCATCGAGCATTGTCTGTCACTCCTATATCACTGCACAAATGGATAGTTCCTTCCATTACACCCAGCACATGTACAGGCAGCCTGCATCTGTCATACCCGTCATCATTTTACAGGCATTTATATATTTGTCATCATCACCGCCCCCTCTGTGTAATATATGTCATTATCATCCGTAAATAATATTCATTTAAATATGACATTTAACAATTCTATAGAGATCTCTTCTGGTGGAGAAAGTCTGACATAGATCACTTTTGCAGAAAGTTCCTAATCCTTGCCTTCTGACACCCACTGACTGACACTTCTCCCTCTTGTTCTTTTTTTTTAGGAGTTTCCTCAGAAGCTGTAGGGGGTTTCTGGTCCAGGTACTGCAGAACATCATAATACATTTCCTACCTGCTGCAGAGCATCATAATACACACCTGAGATTCTGCAAAACAACATAACATTTCAGCTGCTGCATAATACAAACCTCGACTGCTGCAGAGCATCATAATACAAACCTCAGCTGCTACAGAGCATCATAATACACACCTCGACTGCTGCAGAACATCATAATACAAACCTCAGCTGCTACAGAGCATCATAATACACACCTCGACTGCTGCAGAACATCATAATACAAACCTCAGCTGCTACAGAGCATCATAATACACACCTCGACTGCTGCAGAGCATCATAATACACACCTCGACTCCTGCAGAACATCATAATACAAACCTCGACTGCTGCAGAACATCATAATACAAACCTCGACTGCTGCAGAACATCATAATACACACCTCGACTGCTGCAGAACATCATAATACACACCTCGACTGCTGCAGAACATCATAATACAAACCTCAGCTGCTACAGAGCATCATAATACACACCTCGACTGCTGCAGAACATCATAATACAAACCTCAGCTGCTACAGAGCATCATAATACACACCTCGACTGCTGCAGAGCATCATAATACACACCTCGACTCCTGCAGAACATCATAATACAAACCTCGACTGCTGCAGAACATCATAATACAAACCTCGACTGCTGCAGAACATCATAATACACACCTCGACTGCTGCAGAACATCATAATGCACACCTCGACTGCTGCAGAACATCATAATACAAACCTCGACTGCTGCAGAGCATCATAATACAAACCTCGACTGCTGCAGAGCATCATAATACACACCTCGACTCCTGCAGAACATCATAATACAAACCTCGACTGCTGCAGAACATCATAATACAAACCTCGACTGCTGCAGAACATCATAATACAAACCTCGACTGCTGCAGAACATCATAATACACACCTCGACTGCTGCAGAACATCATAATACAAACCTCGACTGCTGCAGAACATCATAATACACACCTCGACTGCTGCAGAACATCATAATACACACCTCGACTGCTGCAGAGCATCATAATACACACCTCAGATGCTGCAGAAGATCATAATACACACCTTGACTCCTGCAGAACATCATAATACAAACCTCGACTGCTGCAGAACATCATAATACAAACCTCGACTGCTGCAGAACATCATAATACAAACCTCGACTGCTGCAGAACATCATAATACAAACCTCGACTGCTGCAGAGCATCATAATACAAACCTCGACTGCTGCAGAACATCATAATACAAACCTCGACTGCTGCAGAACATCATAATACAAACCTCGACTGCTGCAGAACATCATAATACAAACCTCGACTGCTGCAGAGCATCATAATACAAACCTCGACTGCTGCAGAACATCATAATACAAACCTCGACTGCTGCAGAACATCATAATACAAACCTCGACTGCTGCAGAACATCATAATACAAACCTCGACTGCTGCAGAACATCATAATACACACCTCGACTGCTGCAGAACATCATAATACACACCTCGACTGCTGCAGAACATCATAATACAAACCTCGACTGCTGCAGAACATCATAATACAAACCTCGACTGCTGCAGAACATCATAATACAAACCTCGACTGCTGCAGAGCATCATAATACAAACCTCGACTGCTGCAGAGCATCATAATACAAACCTCGACTGCTGCAGAACATCATAATACAAACCTCGACTGCTGCAGAACATCATAATACAAACCTCGACTGCTGCAGAACATCATAATACAAACCTCGACTGCTGCAGAACATCATAATACAAACCTCGACTGCTGCAGAACATCATAATACAAACCTCGACTGCTGCAGAACATCATAATACAAACCTCGACTGCTGCAGAACATCATAATACAAACCTCGACTGCTGCAGAGCATCATAATACAAACCTCGACTGCTGCAGAGCATCATAATACAAACCTCGACTGCTGCAGAGCATCATAATACACACCTCAACTGCTGCAGAACATCATAATACACACCTCAGCTACTGCAGAACATCATAATACACACCTCAGCTGCTGCAGAACATCATAATACACACCTCAACTACTGCAGAACATCATAATACACACCTCGTCTGCTGCAGATCATCATAATACACACCTCGACTGCTGCAGAACATCATAATACACACCTCGACTGCTGCAGATCATCATAATACACACCTCGACTGCTGCAGAACATCATAATACACACCTCAACTGCTGCAGAACATCATAATACACACCTCAGCTGCTGCAGAGCATCATAATACACACCTCAACTGCTGCAGAGCATCATAATACACACCTCAACTGCTGCAGAACATCATAATACACACCTCCACTGCTGCAGAACATCATAATACAAACCTCAGCTGCTGCAGAACATCATAATACACACCTCAGCTGCTGCAGAACATCATAATACACACCTCAACTGCTGCAGAGCATCATAATACACACCTCGACTGCTGCAGAGCATCATAATACACACCTCAATTGCTGCAGAACATCATAATACACACCTCAGCTACTGCAGAACATCACAATACACACCTCAGCTGCTGCAGAACATCATAATACACACTTCAGCTAATGCAGAACATCAAAATACACACCTAAGCTGCTGCAGACCTTCATAATACACACCTCAGCTGCTGCAGAACAACACGATGCACACCTCAATTTCTGCAGATCATCATAATCCGCACCTCTGCTGCTGCACAACATTATAATATGCACCTCAACTTTGCAGAACATCATAATTAGTGTTGAGCGAATCGAAGCATCTGAAGTGGAATTTGATCCGAAGTTTAGGAAAAATTCAATTTGCAACAAATCCAGACTTCCTCGCACTTCATGGTAATAAATCGTTTTTTTCCTAAAATGGTGGCTACATGTGTTACAAAGTGAAAGACAACCAGACAACAGCTAGCCAGCCCCTGTGATGTCACAGGCCTTTAAAAGCCTCATCCTGCGTGGTCTGTGGGGTAGTTTTGCGAAAAGATTTTCATTGTGTAATATTGTATAGGGAGAGTGCAGGGACAGTGTAGGGAGGTAGTAGGGAGAGTTTTTACACACTGTAGGGAGAGCATAGGGAGACTGCAGGGACAGTAATCTGAAGCTGAAGGGATCCATAGGAGACAGCACAGTTTGCATCAATCCCTGTGTAGGGCACAGCACTAACTGAACAGTGTCCTCCTTTTTTAATGGATAAGCAATTCTAATAGGCCTTTATTCTCAAATTGGGGACAATAACCTGTCTACTTATACTGTTAGTGGGGTGTCCACCTTGTTTAATAGATAAACAATTGTATTACATCTTGATTCTCAAATTGGAGTGAATAACCCTTCTTGTTCTACTCTTAGTGGGGTGTCCACATTGACAATGAATAACTCATTTTACATATACACTTAGTGTTACAGTACAGTATGTCCAACAGACAGTTGCCAGGTCCCTCCAAAGGAATGGGCAGTGGCAAAAATGTTGCTGTAGCCGGCAGAAGTCAGAGACACTGTCATCCAGTGGTCATGTTTTGACGACCAATCCTGCTGTCCTGGACTGGTTGACTCTGTCTTCAGCATCATCTCAACTGACATCAGAAACCCATAGCCAGGAATTGGTGGGTTCCTCTGACACCACGCTTAGCTGGCATGGCCCAGGAACAAGCTCTGTGCCCTTGCCTGTTCTGAATCTTCCTCTTTCCTTTGCAGCTCTTTCTGTCAGGCAAGTAATGCATTCTGCCGGCTCTGCTCCATTTTTCAGCGAGGATACTGATCATCCCAGATTTGGAGGCGAGATCCTCTGCTCCCCCCCGTAGGTGTGCAAGTAGTGACGATGACAGTCATGTGGGAGCAGGTGTTGTGAGCCGTCAGGGATGTGGCCATGAGACTGGTGAGGATGACATAAGTGCTGAGCAGACAGTAGTGGACGATGATGTAGCTGATCACATATCACGGTCGGCGTGGCTATCACATACGTGACACAGAGGGAGGGAACGAGGAAGGCCCTGCCCAAGTGAGAGGGAAGATGGTGACCCCTGACTCACCTGGCGGCTGGCACCTGGCTGCCCTGACGTCCCTAGATGGGTTCCTCACCCGTACGCCGATCACGTGCCTAAAGCCCTGGCTTTCCCTGAGCTGAGCCCTAGGTAGTGAACAGGGCGATGGGAACACTAGTCCGCACCACTAACTCTAAGGGAAAACACCAAGGGGAGGACAGACAACACAGACTCAACATATATTCCCAGGTGGGCGACAACAGGAGACAACAAAGCCAAACAGGGATCCGGAGGGTAGCACACAGGAACAACAACCAGGATAAACCACTCCAGTGGGTCAGTATAGATGTCCAGGCAGGAAGCTCTATAACTGCAACTAGAGAAGTGTGAGGGGAGAATATAAGGAGGTAGGGAGTGGCAGACAAGAAACAGCTGAGGAGGAGAAGCTACGGATCCCTGAGAGAGACAAAAAGGATAGCAAGTCAAACACAGAAAACAATAACTAAGAAACACCGTGATCTTTAGATATAGAGCGCGCAGCCACCCGCTGCGACTTCCTGACCCCGGGTATAACGGAGTCAGACGTGGCTCTTGATACCCTCGTGACAGTACCCCCCCTTTCACGAGGGGCCTCCGGACACTCAGGACCAGGTCTCTCCGGATGAGAGGCATGGAAAGTCTGAATTAACCTGTTGGCGTTTACCTCTGACGCCGGAACCCACATTCTTTCCTCGGGACCGTAACCCCTCCAATGCACAAGATACTGAAGAGAGCGGCGGACCCGACGAGAATCAACAATTCTGGCTATTTGAAACTCCAGATTACCATCCACAATAACAGGAGGAGGTGGCAGCGGCGATGGTTCTAGAGGTGGAACATACTTCTTGAGTAACGATTTATGGAAGACGTTATGGATCTTAAAAGTCTGAGGTAGTGTCACGGAACCATGAACCAGACGTACAACAAGAGATAAGTGAAAATAAGAAGGCTTTATTGAAAATAAAGCTGTAAAGCAAAAGTCCAAACGGATGGTGAAACCGAGCCGAGTCTTTGCGAAGCCAGAGGTCAGGAACCAGAAGGGTAGTCAGACGAAGCCAGGATCAGGAACCAGCAGGGTAGTCAGACGAAGCCAGGATCAGGAACCAGCAGGGTAGTCAGACGAAGCCAGGATCAGGAACCAGCAGGGTAGTCAGACGAAGCCAGGATCAGGAACCAGAAGCAGCAGCAGTCTTAGAAGCATGTGAACACAAGAGGACCAAGCAAGGAACTGAAGCCACAGACCTCCTCTATATAGGAGCTAGGCATCCAGCTCCTCCCAGGGGAAGGAGGAGCCGCAGGGTGGAAGGCTACAAGAAACCAAGATGGCCGCCAGCACATGTCAAACAAAGGAGAGCAGCAAGCAGGTAAGACCATGACAGTACCTCCCCCTCAAGGGCCCCTCCTCCGCGGAGCACAAAACGGTTTCTGAGGGAAGCGTGCGTGGAAGGCTCGGAGCAAGGCAGGAGCATGGACATCTGCGGAGGGAACCCAGGAACGCTCCTCTGGACCATAACCACGCCAATGGACCAAAAACTGCAACCGACCGCGGACCAGGCGTGAGTCCAGGATATTGCTCACCTCATATTCCTCACGATTGCCCACTTGGACCGGACGAGGCCGAGGAACCGAGGAAGTGAAACGATTACACACCAGTGGCTTCAACAGGGAGACATGAAACACGTTGGAGATCCGCATGCCAGGAGGAAGCGCAAGGGCATAGGCTACCGGGTTTACCCTGCGAAGCACTCGGAAGGGACCAACAAAGCGAGGCGCCAGCTTGGGAGTGGGCACTCGAAGGTTGAGGTTGCGGGTGGACAACCATACACGGTCTCCGACCTGGTAGGAAGGAGCAGGCGCTCGTCTGCGATCAGCCTGGAGTCTCTGGCGCTGCGCAGAGACCTCAAGGGACTTCTGGATCTGTACCCAAGAAGCACGTAGGACGGAAAGGTGATCCTCCACAGCCGGAATATCCTGGGGAGAGAATACCTCCGGTAACACGGCAGGTTGGAACCCATAATTGGCCATGAAGGGAGACGTCCCAGAGGAAGAGTTCACCGCCGTGTTCCTGGCAAACTCAGCCAAGGCAGGAGGTCAACCCAATTGTCTGGTGATCGGAGACATAGCAACGAAGGAATTGCTCCAAGGCCTGATTGGGATCGTTCTGCGGCCCCATTGGACTGAGGGTGGTAGGCCGAGGAGAAGGAGAGATGAATCCCCAACTGGGAGCAAAAGGCGCGCCAGAACCTGGACACAAACTGACTCCCCCGATCCGACACAATCTCCTTAGGCAAACCGTGCAACCGGAAGACCTCCCTGGCAAAAATCGTGGCCAACTCTTGTGCAGAGGGTAACTTCTTGAGAGGAACACAGTGGCACATTTTGGAAAACCGATCCACAATCATGAGAATGACCGTATGGCCTCGGGATGCAGGGAGGTCCACAATGAAATCCATCCCCAGGTGTGACCATGGGCGCTCCCCGGTGGCTATGGGTTGCAGAAGGCCCAACGGAAGGTGCCGAGGGGACTTACTCTGGGCACAAACGGAGCATGCCGCTACATATGCGGCGATGTCGGAACGTAGGGAAGGCCTCCAGAACAGACGTTGAAACAGCCCAGGACAGCTGATTCTTTCCAGGATGCCCCGCGGTCTTGGAGTTATGGTAGGTTCGCAACAACCGAGTGCGCAACTCCTCAGGCACAAAACATCTGCCGTTGGGTCTCCCAGAGGGAGCACCAGATTGAGCCGCCAAAATCTGCTCACCCAGGGGAGAGGTCAGGCTGGTGCGAATGGCGGCCAGGATCTGATTCGGAGGTATGACCGAAGTCGGAATCGACTCCTCCCTGGACAGCTCGGAGTACTGCCGTGATAAGGCATCCGCCCTGATGTTCTTGGAACCGGGTAGGTAGGAGACCACGTAATTAAAACGTGACAAGAACAGAGCCCATCTGGCCTGACGTGGTGTCAATCTCTTGGCCTCAGAAAGGTAGGTCAGATTCTTGTGGTCCGTCAGGATGAGAACCGGAACCACCGAACCCTCGAGCAAGTGCCTCCATTCTTTAAGGGCCTGCACGATGGCCAATAACTCCCTGTCACCAATCTGATAGTTGCACTCCGCGGAAGACAGTTTCCGGGAGTAAAACCCACAAGGAAGCAGAGGACCCTCTGGTGTTCTACGCTGAGACAGAAGGGCGCCTACTCCCGTCTCAGACGCGTCCACCTCGAGGACAAAGGGCAACCCAGGGTTGGGATGCGACAGAATCGGAGCCGACACAAAGGCGGACTTTAGGGCCTCAAAAGCTCGGATGGCCTCGAGCGGCCAGACCTGGGAATTACTGCCCTTCCTGGTCAGATCCGTGAGAGGCTTGGCCAGCATGGAAAAGTCCCTGATGAACTTCCGATAATAATTGGCGAAGCCCAAAAAGCGCTGCAGGGAACGAAGACCACTGGGCTGGGGCCACTGTAAGACAGCCGAAACCTTCTCAGGATCCATGGAGAACCCCTCAGCGGAAATGATGTAACCTAAGAAGGTTACCTGGGATCGGTGAAATTCGCATTTCTCAAGCTTACCGAACAGCTTGTTCTCTCGTAACCGTTGCAACACTCGTCTGACATCCAGAATGTGGGCCTCCATGGATTCAGAATATACCAAGATGTCATCCAAATAGACTACCACACACTGCTGCAACAGGTCACGGAAAACATCGTTGATGAATTCCTGAAAGACTGCGGGCGCATTGCACAACCCAAAGGGCATAACCAAGGATTCATAATGACCGGTCCTGGTGTTAAACGCGGTCTTCCACTCATCGCCCGCCTTGATCCTTACCAGGTTATATGCCGCCCTCAGGTCGAGTTTGGTAAAGACCGTGGCCCCTTTAAGGCGATCGAACAGCTCGGAAATCAAGGGTATCGGGTAAGCGTTCTTGATCGTGATGCGATTGAGACCCCTGTAATCGATGCAAGGCCTCAACTCACCGCCCTTCTTTTTCACAAAGAAAAATCCAGCCCCTGCCGGGGACGAAGATTTGCGAATGTGTCCGCGTGAAAGCGCCTCCCTCACGTACTCCTCCATGGCCTCATTCTCCGCTACCGACAGTGGATAGACTTTGCCACGAGGAGGAACGGCACCAGATTGCAACTCTATGGCACAATCGTATGGGCGGTGCGGAGGTAGGGCAACCGCGCGCACCTTATCGAATACATCCCGGTACTCCTCGTATTCAGGAGGCAACAGAGAGTCCGAGGAAGTACACAGCAACTTGACAGACCCATGGATGCAACTAGCCCCACACTGCGGTGACCACGAGAGGATCTCGACCGATCTCCAATCGAAAGTCGGATTATGCTTCTGGAGCCAGGGGTACCCCAAGACCACCGAGTAGTGTGGAGACGAAATAACCTGGAGGCAGACCGACTCTCTATGAACGGCACCAATGGCTATCCCCACTGGAAGGGTCTCATGAGTCACGTGTGGCGGCAGAAGGGGTCTGCCGTCTATCGCCTCAAGAGCCAGTGGGGAACCTCGAGCCTGCAGAGGAATGGAATTGGCGGCAGCGAACACACTATCAATGAACAAACCACCAGCACCAGAGTCCACCAACGCCTGGGTCGTCACCGAGCCCCCGACCCAGGAGAGGACAACAGTGATCAGTGGTTTGTCAACACGGGAAACCGGGGACGAGGAGACTCCACCCAAGATCTGCCCCCGACAGGATCTCAGGGTATGAGCGTTTCCCGGACGGTTCGGACATGCCAACCGAAAATGCCCACCGAGACCACAGTACATGCATCGGCCCTCGCGTCTCCGGAGTGCCCTCTCCCCCTCGGACAGGCGAGCAAACCCCAGCTGCATGGGTTCACCCCCAGACAAGTCATCCCCAGGAGGCGTGGGAGGAGAGGGAGGCACGGGTGGGACAGCAAACGTAGGCACCAATCTGTTAGAAGACCTCCGCAGGTTCTCCTTAAAGGAAGGTCTCTCCCTGAGTCTGGTGTCAATCAAAATCAGGAAAGAAATAAGAGACTCGAGCTCAACTGGTAGGTCCTTAGCTGCAACCTCATCCTTCAAGGCATCCGAGAGACCATGAGAGAAAGCAGCGACCAGAGCCTCATTATTCCAGCCCACCTCTGCTGCCAGGGTACGAAACTCAATGGCGTATTCAGCTACGGATCGTGAACCCTGTCTGATGGACATAAGGAGCTTCGCAGCAGAGGCAGCACGAGCCGGCACATCGAATACCTTCCGAAGAGAAGCAACAAAACCGGAAACTCGGCAACCACCGGATTGTTGTTCTCCCATAAAGGGCTGGCCCAGGCCAAGGCCTTGTCCGAGAGCAGCGAGATCAAGAAGCCCACCTTTGATCTCTCAGTAGGAAAGGCATGTGGCAGCAACTCGAAATAAATGCCCACCTGGTTAAGGAAACCTCGGCACTGAGTTGGCTCTCCCCCAAAGCGCTGTGGAAGAGGGGCAGAACCGGTCATACCCCGAAACACCGCAGGCGCAACAACAGGTGTCGGGGTAGACTCTGGCGCAACAACCGGAGCGGCAGTAGGAGCGAGCCCAGGAGCGACAACCGACCCATCGGCAACGGGAGCGAAATGAGCTGTGCGTTCAAGCAGGGTTTGCAACGCCACAGCGAACCGACCCAACAGGTGATCCTGCTGATCAAGTCTGGCAACCAGCGTGGGTAGCGAGGATGGCCCTGTACCGTCAGAATTCATGGCTTGGTCCTAATGTCACGGAACCATGAACCAGACGTACAACAAGAGATAAGTGAAAATAAGAAGGCTTTATTGAAAATAAAGCTGTAAAGCAAAAGTCCAAACGGATGGTGAAACCGAGCCGAGTCTTTGCGAAGCCAGAGGTCAGGAACCAGAAGGGTAGTCAGACGAAGCCAGGATCAGGAACCAGCAGGGTAGTCAGACGAAGCCAGGATCAGGAACCAGCAGGGTAGTCAGACGAAGCCAGGATCAGGAACCAGCAGGGTAGTCAGACGAAGCCAGGATCAGGAACCAGAAGCAGCAGCAGTCTTAGAAGCATGTGAACACAAGAGGACCAAGCAAGGAACTGAAGCCACAGACCTCCTCTATATAGGAGCTAGGCATCCAGCTCCTCCCAGGGGAAGGAGGAGCCGCAGGGTGGAAGGCTACAAGAAACCAAGATGGCCGCCAGCACATGTCAAACAAAGGAGAGCAGCAAGCAGGTAAGACCATGACAGGTAGCTCCAGGCGAAAAGCCACAGGGTTAATGACGGCTACTATTTTATAGGGACCAATGAACCTAGGACCCAGTTTCCAAGAAGGAACCTTCAACTTAATATTCCTAGTAGACAACCACACATAGTCATTCACTCCTAGGTCCAGACCTGGCGAACGTTTCTTATCGGCCATGCATTTATATTTACCACTCATCTTATTCAAGTTAACTTGCACCTTCTGCCATACCGATGAAAGAGATGAAGAAAACCTTTCCTCTTCGGGAACCCCAGAAGACCCCCCCTCTTTGAAAGTACAAAATTGGGGATGAAAACCGTATGCACCAAGGAATGGTGACTTGCCAGTGGACTCCTGATAATGATTATTTATGGCAAACTCAGCTAACGGTAAATATGATGACCACAACTCTTGGTTTTCAGACACAAAACACCTTAAATATGTTTCTAGGTTTTGGTTGGTACGCTCAGTCTGTCCATTCGACTGAGGATGGAAAGCTGAGGAAAAGGACAAGTGAACCCCCAAACGGGAACAAAAAGCTTTCCAAAACTTAGAAATAAACTGGGTTCCCCGATCCGAAACCACATCGGAAGGGACCCCGTGAAGCTTCACGATTTCACTGATAAAAACCTGAGCGAGAGTTTTAGCATTAGGAAGTGCGGGTAGCGCAATAAAGTGTACCATTTTGCTAAACCTGTCTACTACTACCAAGATAACTGTTTTACCCGCCGACAACGGTAAGTCAGTGATGAAATCCATTGACAGATGTGTCCATGGCCTATTGGGGATGAAAAGTGGCAATAAAGACCCTGCTGGACGTGTATGAGAGACTTTCGCGCGTGCACAAGTAGAACAAGTAGACACGAAATCCATTACATCCTGACGCAACCTTGGCCACCAAAAACGACGAGATAAAAGCTCCAAGGTTGCTTTACTACCCGGGTGTCCAGCAAGTGCTGAATTATGATGTTCTTTTAATAATTCAAGACGCAGGTTTAACGGTACAAACAATTTCTCTGAGGGGCAAGAGGCCGGGGCGTCCCCCTGAGCCTCTAACACCTTTCCCTCTAGAACAGAGTGTACAGCAGAGACAACCACTCCTCTTTGTAAAATAGGTACCGGATCACAAACATTACCCCCTCCAGGGAAACTACGAGATAATGCGTCTGCCTTGGTATTTTTTGCCCCAGGACGATAGGTGATTACAAAGTTAAATCTGGTAAAGAATAGCGACCACCTAGCTTGTCTAGGGGTAAGACGTTTAGCCGATTCTAGGTACAGAAGGTTCTTGTGATCCGTAATTACCGTGACGGGGTGGATTGCTCCCTCTAAGAAGTGACGCCACTCTTCAAGCGCCAGTTTAATCGCCAACAGTTCCCTATTTCCAATATCATAATTCGTCTCCGCCGAAGATAATTTTTTGGAAAAGAAAGCGCAAGGACGCCATTTGCCAGGAGACTGACCCTGAGACAATACAGCTCCCACTCCCACCTCTGACGCATCTACCTCGACAATAAAAGGCTGGGAGACATCAGGTTGAATTAGAACAGGTGCCGAGGTAAACCTCTCCTTTAGAGAGGAAAATGCATCTTTAGCGGCGTCAGACCATTTGGAAAAATCCGTCCCCTTCCTAGTCATGTCGGTAAGGGGTTTAACGATCACTGAATAATTTTTAATGAACTTTCTATAGAAATTAGCGAAACCCAAAAACCGTTGTAGGGCTTTAAGGTTCTCAGGAAGATCCCAATCTAAAATTGCCTGGACCTTCCCAGGATCCATGCGGAAACCTGAAGCAGATAATAGATATCCCAGGAACTGTAATTCCTGAACAGCGAAGACACATTTTTCAATTTTCGCATATAATTTATTCGTCCGTAGGACCTGCAGTACTTGCCTGACATGCACCTCATGTGTTTTCAGATCAGCCGAATAAATTAAGATATCATCTAGGTATATGACTACAAACCTGCCGATGAGATGACTAAAAATATCATTAACGAAATGTTGGAAGACAGCAGGGGCATTGGTCAGACCGAAAGGCATAACTAGATTTTCATAATGCCCCTCAGGGGTGTTAAAAGCTGTCTTCCACTCATCCCCTTCCCTGATACGAATCAGATTGTAGGCCCCCCTAAGATCAAGTTTGGAGAACCACTTAGCACCCGCAATCTGATTAAAAAGGTCAGGAATGAGAGGAAGAGGGTATGGGTCACAGATGGTTATCTGGTTTAACTCACGGAAATCTAAGCAAGGACGCAGGCCCCCATCTTTCTTTTTAACAAAGAAAAACCCTGCAGCCACGGGTGAAGAAGAGGGTCTGATGTGTCCCTTAGCCAGACTCTCGGAGATATAATCTTTCATGGCTTGTCTCTCGGGACCCAAAAGATTATACAACCTGGACTTGGGTAATTTTGCCCCGGGAATCAGGTTAACCGGGCAATCATAAGGACGATGAGGTGGTAGTTTCTGACAACCCTTTTCAGAAAAAACGTCCTCAAAGTCCGAAATAAAAGTAGGTAGGGAAGCTATGGAGGCGATTAAGCAATTGTTATTTAAGCAATTCTCTCTGCAATGCTCACTCCACTCCACTATCTCCCTGGCCTGCCAATCCACCACTGGATTGTGCGCTACCAACCAGGGAAGACCCAATACCACCGGAGAGGGATGGCCCTCCAGAACGTAACATGAAAGACACTCATTATGGTGGTCCCCTACCCGAAGGTGTAAATTACGAACAATGTGGGTGAGGTTTCTCTGAGACAGAGGAGCAGAATCTATAGCGAATACGGGAATAGGTCTCTGCAGCGTACAGAGAGACAAACCCATAGTGCGGGCAAAATGGGCATCAATCAAGTTTACCCCTGCTCCACTGTCTAGAAAAACAGAAATAGACTCCGTCTTAACACCAAAAACAATGACCGCTGGTAACACAAATTGAGATGTTCGTATGGAGGAAACGTATACCCCCCGGCTGACATCCTCCGCACAGCCCGGGGTTAGTAGTTTTCCGACGGTCTTTTGTTTTTGAGAAAGGAGGGACAGACATTAATGAAATGACCCCTCCCCCCACAGAAAAAACAAGCCCCCCCCCCCTACGGCGAACCTCGGGAGGACGGACCTGAGGAGAAGTTCCGCCTAGCTGCATAGGCTCATCTAAGTCAGTACAGGCTGACTGTTGCTTGGGAGAGGTAACCAATTGCTCCGGAATTTTCGATCTCTCCCTAAGACGTCTATCTATTCTGATAGAGAGGGACATAACAGCATCAAGGGAAAGGGGGGTCTCATACAGCGCCAGTGCATCCTTAACCCTTTCAGATAACCCAGAGCAGAACTGACTCCTGAGAGCCGGGTCGTTCCACTGAGTATCCGTAGCCCACCTACGGAACTCTGAGCAATATTCCTCTGCTGACCGATCTCCCTGTAGGAGTCTCCGTAACTTCGACTCAGCCAGGGCGACTCGTCAGGGTCATCATATATGAGACCCAAAGCCCCAAAAAATCCCTCCACTGACCGAAGAGCCTGAGAACCAGGGGGTAACGAGAACACCCAGGATTGCGGATCCCCCTGAAGCAGGGAAATGACAATCCCTACCCGCTGTTCTTCATGACCTGAGGAGTAAGGGCGCAACTTAAAATATAATTTGCAGGCCTCACGGAACGTCGCAAATTTGTCCCTTCCCCCAGAAAATCTGTCGGGAAGAGCAACCTTGGGTTCAGTGACAACCTGGTTACCCATAGCAACCGCTGGGGGTGCGGTCTGCTGCATTTGCTGCTGTTGTTGGAGAACAGACGCCTTCAATCCTGCCACCTCCAAAGACAGGCTTTGAAGCTATTCTGCCAAGGCATCAATAGGATCCATATTGGATTCTAAGTAGAGAGAGAAAAAAAAAAAAACAACAAACAAAAAATTAAAAATAATTTTTTATTTTTTTTCTCAAAAAGTAAGGGCCAGTTATAATATCACGGTCGGCGTGGCTATCACATACGTGACACAGAGGGAGGGAACGAGGAAGGCCCTGCCCAAGTGAGAGGGAAGATGGTGACCCCTGACTCACCTGGCGGCTGGCACCTGGCTGCCCTGACGTCCCTAGACGGGTTCCTCACCCGTACGCCGATCACGTGCCTAAAGCCCTGGCTTTCCCTGAGCTGAGCCCTAGGTAGTGAACAGGGCGATGGGAACACTAGTCCGCACCACTAACTCTAAGGGAAAACACCAAGGGGAGGACAGACAACACAGACTCAACATATATTCCCAGGTGGGCGACAACAGGAGACAACAAAGCCCAACAGGGATCCGGAGGGTAGCACTCTGGAACGACAACCAGGATAAACCACTCCAGTGGGTCAGTATAGATGTCCAGGCAGGAAGCTCTATAACTGGCAACTAGAGAAGTGTGAGGGGAGAATATAAGGAGGTAGGGAGTGGCAGACAAGAAACAGCTGAGGAGGAGAAGCTACGGATCCCTGAGAGAGACAAAAAGGATAGCAAGGCAAACACAGAAAACAATAACTAAGAAACACCGTGATCTTTAGATATAGAGCGCGCAGCCACCCGCTGCGACTTCCTGACCCCGGGTATAACGGAGTCAGACGTGGCTCTTGATACCCTCGTGACATCACACATGGGAGCTCGGTGAAGAGAGTGCTTCATCATCATCATCATCATCAGGGGGTGAGGGTGGTAGCTTGCCCATGAGATAGGGGCAGGGTGGCAGTGTGCAGCGGAGCCAGCAGGGTGCAAGCATGGCCGTGAGCCAGCAGGGTGGCAACAGTGTGAGTCCCGGAGCCAAACGTGCCCGGTGTAGACCATCTGCTACCAAGGAGCCTACCTGTCCGGAAACAACTAGCGGCGCGCGGCTTTGCAGCAGCAGGCAGTCCGCACGGAATGGTGGGGGTAAAATGCCGTACTTGCCGGTGTGGGAATTTTTCATCAAGTAGCTTGAGAATGTCAGCGTGGTTATATGTAGAATCTGTGGGAAGATGAAGCGCTGCCAGGGTGCCAATGTTGGCACCACAGCCCTACGTCAACACATGGAACGTTGCCATAAAGTGGCCTGGGAAACCTGTGGCGCTAATGCAGTGATACATCATGACGCATCTGTCAGTGCCCGAGCACCCCTTCTCCAGCAGTCAAGGTTCCACAACCTCAGCAGAAGGGAGCTGTGTTTCCTTCCCATCGTCTACTGGTCCTGATGAGTGATGAGTGTCAGGGGCTATATTCGAATTTGCGATATTTTACCAATATTTGGGCGATTATTCGTCATATATTCGCAAATTCGAATTATTTTATTTATTGCGAAAAATTGGCAATGTAATATTCGCGTAATGCACGCGAAATACAGCCGTGGGTCCCTTTTGCTACATTTTCCAAGCTGCTAGAACTTTCCTGCACTGCAGAAGATTAAAAATGGCTTTATATGCAGTTAGAGTATTCTAATATATTCGCGATTGCGCTAATCAGCACTAATGATGCAAATATTTTGGTGCAATACGTGACACCACATTTTAGCATGTCTGCATGTATGTATGGACAGCAGAACCTATCACACTACCTAACACACTGCACTGCAACATGTACACTATATCAGGATATAACCTACACTGACTATCTCCCAATAACTATCTGTATTATATATAAGCTATCTAACTATCTAATGTAGTGTGGAATGCACAGAGCACAGCAATAACATTGCTCTCTCTCTCAGAACTTTAAAAAACTGTGGAAAATGGCTGCTAGGGAGGTTCTTATATAGTAAGGGGTAGGAAACTTTCCTATTGGCTGCTAGGGATGTTGCTAAGCTCAGACAAAGACATCGCAGCCTTCTCATTGGCCCACAAGCAAGAAGGGAGGTTACTGATGGAAAAAATATCTAGAATATTCTAAATTTACGAATATACACTCACCTAAAGAATTATTAGGAACACCTGTTCTATTTCTCATTAATGCAATTATCTAGTCAACCAATCACAAGGCAGTTGCTTCAATGCATTTAGGGGGGTGGTCCTGGTCAAGACAATCTCCTGAACTCCAAACTGAATGTCAGAATGGGAAAGAAAGGTGATTTAAGCAATTTTGAGCGTGGCATGGTTGTTGGTGCAGGACGGGCCGGTCTGAGTATTTCACAATCTGCTCAGTTACTGGGATTTTCACGCACAACCATTTCTAGGGTTTACAAAGAATGGTGTGAAAAGGGAAAAACATCCAGTATGCTGATTCAAGCTGATAGAAGAGCAACGTTGACTGAAATAACCACTCGTTACAACCGAGGTATGCAGCAAAGCATTTTTGAAGCCACAACATGCACAACCTTGTGTCACGACCATGGTATGGCCGTGACACCTGAACCGCATGCAGTTGCCTGTGGTCTGGAGTTGTTGCCAATCACAGGTGAGGGCTGAAGTATTTTGCCTCACCTGTGGTTGCCGCTGGCAACATTAGGTTTGTGGCAGTAGAGCAGCTGGAGCTGGTTTCTAGGCTGCTCGCTGTCATTGCATGCGGTTGCAGTTGGCAACCTGTCTTTGTAGGTGTGCCGTTTTGTATGTCTGGTGTGCACAGGGTTTTAGTTATGTGTCCACTTTCCCCTGTATGTGGCTGTTTTCCCTTGCCTGGTCTAGGAAGGGTTAACTCCCTTCTGTGTGTGTGAACACTGGGTGTGTCTGTGTGGGTGTGGCTACTTGGGCCTATATAGCCTCTGCTGAGAGCAGTAGTCAGAGGGGTACTTCAGCCATGGTCTGCTGGAGTCATCCTCCTACTTTTATACCATCTGTCAGTGTGGGCCACCCTTCAGTGTGGGCCACATAAATTATGTTACACAGTGTTATGCAAGTGTGTGTGTGCTTTCCTTGTTATTTCAGCTTATGGTCCTGGGTTCCTGTGTGATGTTTGGTGTGTGCTGTGTTCCTTTGTGTTCTGGACTGCAGCACTTGCACATGGGTTCCAGGCTTTGTTGTCTGTGGCAGGTGAGTGTTGTGTTTGCATTTACCTGCCATTGCCATAAGTTGTTTCTGTTCCCCTTGTAGCTTGGCCACTTTAGACTCCTGTTTCTCCGTGTCCAGGAGGAACGGGCTGTCTACCCAGCTCCTAGCGCAGGGATCGGCGGAGGGTCATTAGGGATCCGAGGTTCCTGAGCATGAGCCCTCCTACCATCAAGGGCGGCTCATGCAGCTAGGAGTCAGGGTCAGATTAGGGAAGCTCTAGGAGGTGACCTGCTCCCTAATTCTGTGGTACTGGCCAAGTAGCGACTTTCCATCTTCTGATACCGCACGGCTGAGGGTTTTCCCCATCTTCAGCCGTGACACCTTGAGGCGGATGGGCAACAACAGAAGAAGACCCCACCGGGTACCACTCATCTCCACTACAAATAGGAAAAAGAGGCTACAATTTGCACAAGCTCACCAAAATTGGACTGTTGAAGACTGGAAAAATGTTGCCTGGTCTGATGAGTCTCGATTTCTGTTGAGACATTCAAATGGTCCGAATTTGGCATAAACAGAATGAGAACATGTATTCATCCTCTGATGGCTACTTCCAGCAGAATAATGCACCATGTCACAAAGCTCGAATCATTTCAAATTGGTTTCTTGAACATGACAATGAGTTCACTGTACTAAAATGGCCCCCACAGTCACCAGATCTCAACCCAATAGAGCATCTTTGGGATGTGGTGGAACGGGAGCTTCGTGCCCTGGATGTGCATCCCTCAAATCTCCATCAACTGCAAGATGCTATCCTATCAATATGGGCCAACATTTCTAAAGAATGCTATTAGCACCTTGTTGAATCAATGCCACGTAGAATTAAGGCAGTTCTGAAGGCAAAAGGGGGTCCAACACCATATTAGTATGGTGTTCCTAATAATTCTTTAGGTGAGTGTATATCACTATATTCTAAATATTTGCGAATTCTCAAAGTGCCTATATTCACGATTAATATTAGCGATTCGAATGTTCACGCCCAACACTAGTCCTGATGCTCCTCCTCCTATTCCTCATCACGTGTTTCTCCAGCAATCAATTACCGAGACAATTTCAAAGAAACTACAGTACGCGTACACTCATCCAACGGTGCAGAAGCTGAACATGCTCCTGGCCACTTTCCATGTGGTTGACTCTGCACGTTTCAGAGAACTGATGGCTTGTTCCGAGCCAAGGTGATGAGTCCCAAACCGTCACTTCTTCTCTAAAAAAGCTGTATCAGCTCTGCATACGTACGTACAGCAGAAGGTGGGCCAGTCCATGGCAGCGCCAATGTGTGGAGCTGTAACTATGCTCAAGGACAATATATGTCCTTTATGGCCCACTGGGTTAATGTGGTTACTGCCCAGGCACACTAGCAACTTGGCAATGCCGCCTCCGCATCCTTATGCTGTGATTCCAGTATCAATGTCCTCTTCTGCCTCCTCATCATCAACCTTTTACTTAGCCTCCACTATAGGCACAGAACATGTTCTTGATGAGGAAGACAGGAGTACTCCCCTGTGTTACTTCGACGTTAGCCAGTGGCAGCTCATGCGTGACACCTGCCGTTTGCTCAGGCCCTTTGAGGAGGCCACTTTATTTGTCAGTTGCCAGGACTATGGGATGAATAATGTCATTCCACTCCTTCATGTACTGGAGCATATGCTGATAAATCTGGCAGGAGATGTGGTGCCTAAATCTCACGGCCACCTGAGTCCTGTGGAGGCTCAACTGGTGGAGGAGGAGGATGAGGGCGAGGAGGAGTACATTAATGCCCAGGAATTGTATACAGAAATAGGTGGTTTATCTGCCCAAGTGACAGGAGGAGCATGAGGAGCTGAAAGGCGATGAGGAAGATGACCCAGACAGACTGTGCCAGTATTCAGTGGAGATGGAGACAGGGAGTCCCTCTGATTCCCTTGCGCAAATGGGCAGATGCATTCTGAGTTGCTTGCGTAGTGACAGCCGCATTATCACCATTCGGTATGGGATGACTACTGCCTCTCCACGTTGTTACCTCCGCTACCGGGCCAAAATGGGGGATTTTTTACACCTTCTTAGAGGAATGATAAACTCAACTACTGTTGAGACATCCTATGCAGTTGGTTGGTTGCTGCCTATGTGTGCCGTCGCCCATCCTCACGAAAGTCTGACTGGGGGGAACCTCTGCGCTCATGCTGCACTCCCTTGACTGCTAGAAGAGGGGTGATGGTGGAGGGCAGCACCAGCTCCATCAGCAGTAACTTGAGTCTAGAGTCTCTGATGAGCACATTTCTTCACCCGCCTACTGAAGAAATCAGCCAGCAGCAGCAGGACATGGAGCAGAACCTAAACCAGCAGGTGGTGGCATACTTGGAGTGCACCCGATCACCCCAGAACTAAGATCCACTGGACTACTGGGCGGCCAAACTTGAATTATGATGCAACTGGCCAAGTTTTCTCTAGACAAGCTTTCCTGCCCGGCCAGTAGTGTGGCATCACAGCGGGTGTTTAGTGCGGCAGGTGCATAGTTAAGAGAACTTGCCTTTTAACACAAAATATCGAGTGATTAACCTTTATAAAGATGAATCAGGAATGTATCAGCCAGGATTTCCACACACGGGTGCCTGATGCAGCAGAAGAGATCGTTCTGGCAGTATTGTTCTGACTGCACTGTGCGGCTGCACAAGGCCAAACAGGGACACTAGTGGCTGTCATACTGACGCACAGTAACTGTTTTACTACCAGAAAGGACTTTTTATGCATGTTGCTGCAATGCACAGTGATGTACACTGAGATACACGCTGCCTGCAGGCCAGGATATAGCTGTTTTACTGCGCTTTGTGACAAATTAATTCAGAACAAAGCAAATTTCTTGAAAAAATTTGATCAAGTGTCTGAATTGAATCTTTGAAAACTTTGTTTATCTCTAATCATAATACACACCTCAGCTGCTGCAGAACAACACAATGCAAACCTCAAATGCTGCAGAACATCATAATACACACCTCAGCTGCTGAAGAACAACATAATACACACATCATCTGCTGCAGAACATCATAATACACACCTCAGCTGCTGCAGAACAACACAATGCACACCTCAAATGCTGCAGAACATCATAATACACACCTCAGCTGCTGCAGAACATCATAATACACACATCAGCTGCTGCAGAACATCATAATACACATATCAGAAGTTGTAGAACATCATACATAATATATATCACAGCTGTTGCAGAACATATTTATACACAGCTTAGCTACTGCAGGCCATAATACTCTCTACAGATGCTGCAGAACATCATAATACATTCCTCCAACTGCTGCAAAAACCCTATAAAGCAGACCTCAGATGCTGCAAGATATCATAATACACACTTCAGCTGCTGTAGACTTCCCCATCATTTTTCAGGCTCCGTTCTAGAGACAGAGGTGTGACCTGCACCTTTCAGACTTTGGTGGCATATCCTAGCAATATGTCACCAATGCTGCAGATGACACAACCCCTTTAAAGGGTATCTGTCAGCAGATTTGTACCCATGAAACTGGTTGACCTGTTACATGTGCGCTTGGCAGCTGAAGACATCTGTGTTGTTCCCATGTTCATTGCTGATAAAAATGATGTTATAATATATGCAAATGAGCCTCTAGGAGCAACGGGGGCGTTACCGTTACACCTAGAGGGTCAGCTATCTCTGCAACTGCAGCATCCTCTGTACTTTGATTGACAGGGCCAGGTGTGATGATGTTTTCCCTGCCTGGTCCTGTCAATATAATCATCCATTTTTTCAACTCTGATAAATCTCCCCTTTTACCCATGACAGCAATGAGTGATATGTGTGCAGACCGCCTATCGCACCTCTTATATACCCACCAAGCCTGCTCACCACACGGGACTTCCTTCATGAGCTACACGCTGCTGACATCAGAAGTAGGAAGTGGTCATAATAATGGGACTGGACTGTGTAATAGCACAATACAAGTCATTCCACATCTCTGACTTCGCTGTTTCTCACGTGTCCAGCATATGGTATGAACCTCTAACAATCGCAGAAGCGTCTCTGATTTATTTATAGCCTACGAGGAATTTCACTATCAGACCCAGTGTTTATGTACCAATCTTCGGAAAATTCCAAGTGGCCGACCTCGCTCCCGCCTCGCTCTCCCGGCTCTTGGACCATCATCAGACATTCCAGTGAGATCTTAAATTGATAGAAAAAGAATGAAAAACTACTTTTTTCAGTTTTGTTTTTAATCCTCATTGTTTTTGGTCATATTTCAAGTTATGTGGATGATAACAATATCTATGGAATTGGCAGACTCAAAACTCAGGGCCCCATTCTGGATATAGGCACAAATCCCAGAGGTCAGAGCCGCGACTATCTGACTTTGATGGTGTATCCTGGTGATATGCCATGAGTGTCTGAGATGAGAAACCCCTTTAATCGCTGTATAATAATGTTAAAAAAGTTACATGAGTTGCTAATATAAGTGAACCCTTGGAAGTTACCTAGATTTACTGGAAATCACAATGCACAATGCATTCCGAAAGTTTTCAGACCCTGAGACTCTTTTCAAATTTTGTTATGTTGGGGTCTTTGTGCTAAAAAAAAAAAAAAAAAGTTTTGCCCATCAATCTTAACAAAAAAAAAATAAAAACATCATTTTTAAAATATTGTGGGGATTCGCTCTGGTAGACAGGGCAAGCGGATGCAGTATATAGGCAAAGACCAGTTTGTAACTGAAAAACTTCAGTGTTTTATTCACACTTATTGCAACAAAACAGTGCAACAGTCCATTTGCAGTTTTGGTGTTCGTTCACACCTAGACGGTTCATACAGCGTTGCTCAGGACAGAGCAGACCTCCCAAACTCAGGCCTCCAGCCTAGCACACGGCTCAGATCCCAATCCAGCGATTGCCAGAGCTCCTCTGTCAGAGAGATAGGTAATTACCAACAGCTGACACTGCTGCCTGGGTTTTTTATATAAGCCAGTCAAGACCCGGCCTGGAACGTGGGGAGTAGTCACCCACCCAGCACTTTGACTACTCCCAGTAAGAGCCACCCCAGATCAGCTATTACAGCTATACTAATAGCAAGGTGTCAAACAGCAACTTTTGCTGACACATGAAAACTGGCTCTTACTCCACCGAGGCCAGGAACCTCGGTGACACATACCTTCTGACCTTCTGTCAACGACGGTCCCTTGCGCCTTCCTACATACCTCCCCCCTTTGTTCAACCCTGAGGGGATGAGCACTTGCCAGACAGTGTACCTGGTACAGGGCATCCGCGTTTCCCTGCAAGCGGCCTGCCCTGTGTTCCACTGAGAACTTGAAGTTCTGTAATGAACCATCTGGTGACCCGAGCATTCCTCTCTTTGGCCTGGCTCATCCACTTGAGAGGAGAGTGGTCGGTCACCAGACGGAAACTTTCTCCCCAACAGATAATAGCGGAGAGACTCGAGTGCCCACTTGATGGCCAGTGTCACGGGTAATGGGGAAGGGGAAAACACCAGATACAGACAAAATAAATAGACAACAGTCTAGGCCTCAAAAGCTAAGGAAGAGGGATGGTGACCTCCTAGTAATCCCTAGGCCTTTCCCTAACTCCTGCCAGTATGAGCAGATCCTGATGGTGGAAATGCTCATACGCCGGATACCTATGCCAAGCTAAAACTGACGAGCCCTTGGATAGGTAGCAGGAAATGAGACAGCTGGTTCCTTCCCTGATGAAGAAACCCGCATCTCCCTGAGGCCTAGAACAAAAACACACCAGAGAACAACAAACAGAACAGGCAACTAGTACTTATCTTTGAGATGAATGTAGAAGCAGGAGATACAAGACAAACAAGCTCTAGCAACTCCCAGAGGAAATGTCAACTGCATGGTCAGCAGTGTGAGGCGAACCCAAATAGAGCCTCATCACTGATAAAAAGCAGAACCTGAGGAGAGGTGAGATCCTACCGAACAACAACATACCATATTTTTCGCCCTATAAGATGCACCGGACCATAAGACGCACCTAGGTTTTTGAGGAGGAAAATAAGAAGTATTTTTTTTTTAACCAAAAGGTGTGCTTTTGGTGGGCTTTGAACTAATGGTAGCCTGTGATCGACACTATTATGGGGGTCTGTGGATGGCACTGTTATGGGGGTCTGGGGATGACACTGTAATGGGGGTCTGTGGATGGTACTGTTATGGGGGTCTGTGAATAGCACTGTTATGGTGGTCTGTGGATGGCACTGTTATGGGGGTCTGTGGATAGCACTGTTATGGGGGTCTGTGGATGGCACTGTTATGGGGGTCTGTGGCTGACACTGTTATGGGGTCTGTGGCTGACACTGTTATGGGGGTCTGTGGCTGACACTGTTATGGTGGTCTGTGGCTGAAGATGGAGTTTGTGGTACAGACCGATGCCTCTGAAATAGGCCTCGGAGCTGTACTCTCTCAGGAAATCAATGGGGAGAAACATCCCATTGTTTTCCTTAGCTACAAACTCACCCCAGCCGAGACCAGGTACAGTATAGTGGAGATAGAGTGCCTGGCTGTCACGGTCCCTCCTGTGACAGAGGTGAGAAGATCGGATAGACTTGCTGCACGCGAGGCTATCTGACAGGTCTCTCTGTTTTCCTCTTTGTACCGTATTTTTCGCCCTAAAAGACGCACTTTTTCCCCCCCAAAAGTGGGAGGAAAATGGCAGTGCGACTTATGGGGCGAAGGCTGCCATTTTTACACTGATACACCGCCGACCGCAAGCTGCACAGCGTGGCTGGCATGTGCATCAGCGAGGAGGGAGGAGGGGCTGGGGGCCGGCCTTTAGTTTTGTAATGGCAGCGGGGGCTCAGTGCAGTCATTGTATTCCATTGCACCGGGCCCCGTTCACTGTACTAATGGTATCTACTGTAACTGCAGGCAGGCAATGGTTAACTATAGATATGTTCGATCCAGCACTGAGCAGCCTGTACTTACGATCATAGCAGGCTGGAGGCAGCAGGCTGGGCGGGCGGGCACTGGCAGCGTAACTTCCTACGTCACGTGCCTGCGCTGCCTGCTTCATTCATAAAGTGGGCGGAGCAGGCACGTGACATAGGAAGTTACGCTGCCAGTGCCCGCCCGCCCAGCCTCCAGCCTCCAGCCTACTATGATCGTAAGTACAGGCTGCTCAGTGCTGGATCGAACATATCTATAGTTAACCATTGCCTGCCTGCAGTTACAGTAGATAGCATTAGTACAGTGAGCGGGGCAATGGAATACAATGACTGCACTGGGCCCCGCTGCCATTACAAAACTAAAGGCCAGCCCCCAGCCCCTCCTTCCTCCTCGCTGATGCACATGCCAGCCGCGCTGTGCAGCTTGCGGTCGGCGGTGTATCAGTGTAAAAATGGCAGCCTTCGCCCCATAAGTCGCACTGCCATTTTCCTCCCACTTTTGGGGGGGAAAAAGTGCGTCTTTTAGGGCGAAAAATACGGTACAAAGAGGAAAACAGAGAGACCTGTCAGATAGCCTCGCGTGCAGCAAGTCTATCCGATCTTCTCACCTCTGTCACGGGAGGGACTGTGACAGCCAGGCACTCTATCTCCACTATACTGTACCTGGTCTCGGCTGGGGTGAGTTTGTAGCTAAGGAAAACAATGGGATGTTTCTCCTCATTGATTTCCTGAGAGAGTATAGCTCCGAGGCCTATTTCAGAGGCATCGGTCTGTACCACAAACTCCCTCTTGAAGTCGGGCGTCACCAAAACCGGTGACCCGCACAGGACCGACTTCAACGCAGAAAAAGCCTCTTCCGCATGGTCATTCCAGCAGTCCATCACGGACTTCTGTCCCTTCAAGAGCCCTGTCAATGGAGCCGCTAAAGTGGCAAAATGGGGAACGAACCTCATATAATAGCCCACCATTCCCAGGAAAGACTTTACTTGCCTTGTGGTGACAGGTCGGTGCCAATTCCGAATTGCCTCTATTTTATTCACTTGGGGTTTGATAACTCCATGTCCAATGACGTACCCCAGGTCCTTAGTCTCCTCTAACCCGATGGACTGCAGGGTGGTCGTAACCATGAAAACGAGCAGTGTATAATGTAATGGAAAAATAAATCCAACCAGCAAAGGAAGCAATATGGACAATAACAATACATTAGTAAGTGCCTTGTACTAATTTCCTCTATATCATAAATGTTAATTGCTGAAGTGAGACAACCCCTTTGAGTGAAAGCTGAATAGAACAATGTACAGAGATATTCTTAAGGAAAACCTGGCTCTGGACCTAAGACTGGGCTAAAGGTTTACCATCCAACAAGACAATGACCCTAAGCACACAGTCAAGACAACACAGCTGCTTACGGACAATGTCCTTAAGTGGCCCAACCAGAGCCCTGACTTGAATCCAATGGAACATCTGTTTTGGGGCTGCTTTGCTAGGGTCTGGACACCTTTTCATCCTTAAAGAGAAATGAAATCTAAGGTGGGTTAAAACAAGCATTCACAGCCTCAAACTGAAGAGACTTCGGATGATGCAACAACCCAAATCACATAAGTAAATCCACTAAAGAAAAAAAAGATTAGTGTTTTAGTGTCAGAGTTTTGATCTTAACCCTATTCTGTGGCATGACTTGAAGAGGACTGTGCATGTAAGGCAGAAATATTGATGAAATGAAACATATTTGAAGGGATGAATTGTCCATAATTCCTCCTTGTAAGTTGTGAAACTCTGAGGCCTCATGCACATGGCAGTTGTGCGGCTGTTCCGTGCATTTAACTTGAATGGGTCCGTGATCCGTCCGCACCACAAAAAAATAAAACATGTTCTATTTTTTTGTGGTGCGGAGGCATGGACAGAAACACCAAGGAAGCACTCCGGACCCATTCAAGTGAACATGGCCGGTGCCCGCATATTTGATTTGTGATTGTGATTTTTCTTGATATGTATTGAATGTGCAGACGCTTATCGTTGGTAACATTCTAGTGCACCTGGTAGCCTGTGTCACATGGCTTGCCACAGGTGGGGCTCGCAGTCTCCTCCCTCCTCCCATTGTGTTAGTGATCTTTCTTTGGAGGTACTTGGGAGTTTGGCTGTGAGTCGGACCTTGGCACCTATCGGACAATGTTCACACACTATAGGTAGGTTAGCGGTAGGTCCCGCACTACACTGAGATACCTTGGCGGGGTGCACGGGCTCCCATATGTTCCTGACATGAATTTATTGGCTAAAATCTCATTTTTTAACATCAGTGTGAGGGTTTATCCTTGTATTGTCAGTTGCATATTAGTGTGGTGCACCATTTGCAGTGATCTATTTACTCTTATATTTTCATCCACACATTATGGTACATGTGGTCCGCTGCCGCATCCTCCATTGTATGCATTTTTGCTGGGGATTGCCTTTAGCAACGGATCACATGTGAAGGATCTGCTCCCTTGGTTATAAATACGCTACAGTATTTGGGGTTTGAGCATTTCCTCCCAGTAAGGCCACTCTATTCTGTGAGTAATCTATAGACTCCCTAACATCACAGAAGAGATAGAAACGCAACTGTATAACCAAATATAGCAGGCTACACAAGCTGGTACAGTGGTTACAATGGGAGATTTTAACTTTCCAGACATTGACTGGCATCATGGTTCTGCCTCAACCACAAAGGGGAGAAGATTCCTTAACTTGCTGCAGGACCATTTTATGGGCCAGTTTGTAGAAGCTCCCACTAGGGGCGATGCTCTGTTGGTTCTGGTAATTTCTAATGATGCAGAGCTTGTTGGTAATGTTACTGTTTGAGAAACACTAGGTAATAGTGACCACAATATAATTATATTCCCTCTAAACTGTAAGAAGCAAACTCTGCCAGGCAGAGCAAAGACAATGAATATCGAAAATTTCAGGGCATAGACTGGGAACAGCTACTCACATAATAATACTGAGGATAAATGGGAGAGCTTAAATCCACATTGAGTAATTGCACAAAAAACTGTATCCCTTTAGGTAACAAGTATAAACAGCTAAAATGAAATCCCCCGTGGCTTACAGCTACTGTAAAAAGGGCAATAAAAGACAAAAAAATTATTTTAAAAATAGAAATCTGAGGGATCAGCTGTAGTGTTTGAAGATTACAAAGGGCTTAAAGGGCTTCTGTCACCCCACTAAAGTGATTATTTTTTTTGGGGCTAGTTAAATTAGTTATATAGCGATATATGAAAATATAATTGTGTTCCTTACTTTGATCCAGCAGTTTATTCAAAAAACGAAGTTTTATCATATGCAAATTCGGTCTCTACCAGCAAGTAGGGCGTCTACTTGCTGGTAGCTGCTGCAGAAATCCGCCCCCTCCTCTTGATGATTGACAGGGCCAGCCGGGATCTCCTCCTCCGGCCAGCCCTGTCGGCGTTTCAAAAATCGCGCGCCTGTGTTGAATCGGTGCAGGCGATCTGAGATGAGGAGGCTCGTCTCCTCAGAACTCCCTCAGTGCGCCTGCGCCGATGACATCACCGAAATGGAAGACGTCATTGGCGCAGGCGCACTGAGGGAGTTCTGAGGAGACGAGCCTCCTCATCTCAGAGCGCCTGCGCCGATTCAACACAGGCGCGCGATTTTTGAAACGCCGACAGGGCTGGCCGGAGGAGGAGATCCCGGCTGGCCCTTTCAATCATCAAGAGGAGGGGGCGGATTTCTGCAGCAGCTACCAGCAAGTAGACGCCCTACTTGCTGGTAGAGACCGAATTTGCATATGATAAAACTTCGTTTTTTGAATAAACTGCTGGATCAAAGTAAGGAACACTATTATATTTTCATATATCGCTATATAACTAATTTAACTAGCCCAAAAAAAAAAAAGTGGGGTGACAGAAGCCCTTTAAAATCTGTAAAAAGGAAATAAAATTAGCAAAAATACAAAACGAACAGGGGGTAGCAAAAGAGAGCAAAACAAATCCCAAAAAATTCTTTAAAGGGAATCTGTCACCTGGTTTGAGCATAGTAAGGTGTTACTACTGCCATGTACAATACGATACCTTATTTCTTGCTGTAGTCTTAATTTTGTGTTTCGTGGTTTCATTAGCGATAAAATCCACTTTTTATGTTATGCAAATGGGTGCCCAGAGGGGGGTTATTATCCTAATCTGGAGCCCAGAAACTCCCCCTTACAGTGCCCAGTCCGCCTTCTTTTAGAGCCCAAACACGCCTTTTCCAGCATAAGTAACTGCCCACACCCGAACTCTTTGCCGCCGCCCCCCTCCGCTATGTGAAATCTCACGCAGGCGCAGTACCGCGGTCTGCCTGCACGATGTAGAAGCTCCTGAGGGCAATAGCTTTAAATTTTATTACTATACTTGTAGAAGTCCTTACATCCTTGCAGTAGTTTTAGGATCATCAGTAAGCAATGAGGCCTTTATAGCTCCTGAAAGGGCTTCTCAGGGACTATAATACTGATGGCCTTGTCTTAGAATAGGCCATCAATGTTTGATCAATGGGGGGTCTGACCTATTATAACATGTCAGATCCACACAGTAAAGGAGCTCTTTTGCCCGGATTGTGTGGTGAGAATTTGACAAGCAGCGATATTTACTCACCTGCATAATAGCACAGAGACTGAATCTGAATGCAGACATTAGACAAGAAGTAGGTTCCACAACATTAATATCTCCTGTAACCTTCATTCATTAGTCATTCTCTTTCTGCATCTATGGTCATAGGCTAAGTTGTGAGATATTTAAACGTTATGCAAAATCACCACATAATGATCATCTGTGAGAATGTGAAGAGGAGCGGACACGTAATTTTTACCAGCTGTATGTTTATTGAAGTTCATTTCTGTACATAAAAGTTCCTTTGTGTTATAATTCTTCAGTAAATTCAAGGTATTGCCCAACTTCATAAAAATAAAGTGTAAATAATCACTATCATTTCAACAAACTTTGTATACAGTAAATCAATAGTACAGGTTGTAATCAGAAACTTTGTAATATATCTTATTACAGAAAAATACAATTATCTCCTTCTAGCAGCTCACTCTTCCTCCCCTCTCTTAGACTTCTATGGGCAGCAAGTGTGTTTCTGTGTATTAAGGTCTTTTTTGTCTCTCCTCCCTTTAGGTACCTCAGGATCTCACTAGTGAGAAGGCGGCGAGTTGACTATGAAACCATTAGCGTTTCAGAGTACTGGTGCTAGGATAGTCTTAACAGTGGTATGGCACCGTTTGTCAGGCTGTTACTACAGTGATGTGGGCTGAGTAAGTATTCAGCTTTGGAGGGAGCTAGTTCTGGGGAAATCTAATAGGACTGAGAGATGTCAGCCTGGGAGGGAGGGAAAATGGTTGCATGGTGCTAGGTAGACTCATACCTTTGGGAGAATACAACTGAAACTTGAAGGATGGAGAGTAGTAATTAGTATAAGGTTGGTATACTGCACCCTATCAAACTGTGACCATCAAGATTCATCATGCTACTGTTCTGTGAAAAAGAAAAGTACAAATACTGTGTTCAACCAGTGTGGTCTAAGATCACTTCTGTAAAGGGGAACTCACCACCTCAACAACTCTCTTACAGACTAATTTGATATTATTGTAATTTTCTTAAATACCACCATTAGTGTTGAGTGAATCAAAGTGTCCGAAGTGGACTTCGAGACGAATTTCAGGGAAAATGTTATTTGCCGTGTAACCAATCGATTTTGCCCTCAAATGGCAGTAAAAAAAAAAAAAAAATCATACTTACTTCATCTGTTTGAGCATGTAGAGCAGAGCTGGCCGCCGCCATCTTGATTGAAGATCCCACACAAAATCCTGTGTGTGGTGACATATGACATCACCACGCTGGCCGACGTAGTGATGTCATCACGGGCCTCGTGAGATTTCGCGCTGGATCTTCAAGGTCAAATGGATGAGATAAGTATGTAAGCAAGTATTTTTTATTTTACACTTTAATATTAATGTCAGATACCGCGATCAGCGATGAACACGGCATCTGAGGAGTACAATAACGGGAAGTGGCGCAATTGCCACTCACTGTCATTGCACCCACTACTTATAAAGAAATGCGCTTCGTGATGAAGTCATTTGTCACAAAGTGAATTATTTTTTTTTTTATTCGGCGAAGCAGCCGAATTGAATTTTCGAATACTTCGCTCATCTCTAACCACATCATGTAATTCTCGCTGATAGGGTCCCATAATGAAAGTCAAGTCAAGCCTCAGCCCCAAGAAGATATGGGTTTGCTGCATACCAGGTTGCAGACCACCATTAATAGTACAACACCATTTCAGACATTCCATATAGTGAGAAATCCAAAAGACCTCCGTGCACATGACTATATTACTACTCTGTAAGACCTCCAAGTTATATGATGCTATTATGGCACCTACAGAAATCTATGGGACCCTACTGCACCTCCCTGTGTCTCCAATTTCATATGGAGACATATGTGGCAGACTCCATTGCACTTCTTATACATAGTGATGTATTAATTTCTAGAAGCATTGATTCTAGAGGAGAATGCCAATAGTATGGAACATCTACATAGAGTAGATATACTTCCGGATTACAGAGCTGAAGGGACTCAGTGTGCCTCTGTCTGCCATTGCTTTGAGGCCAGACACCTTGCAGATGTGATACAATGGATTTCGCAGCATGCCAAATTCAGGGATTGCTTCTTTATGGAGGAAGGACTGCAAATTAGCTCTCTGCCAAAAGGAAGAAAACTGATTCTACAATGCTACCTATAGGTAGCCACCCTGTAAGTCAATGTCCAACCCATTAACCAGTTTTGAACCATGACTATGAATTTCATCCAAACTAGTCCACCCTTTCAGAGTACAGAGCAAGGACTCAGTTGCCTGGGTAAGATGCCGTTGATGCAGCTATAGGGGAATACTGTTTCTCCTGTCCAAATGGAACAGATATTGACTTAAAGGTTATCTGACTGTAGGTGGCAATATAGACATATTCTTCTTCCTTCTGGAGGAGAACTAATTTGCATTCCTTACCCGGGGAACATTGCCTGTAAAACTCCTTACACCAGCTGGATCTTCTGAGGGAGACCTACAATTCCCTGAGATCTATGGAGAAAAAAACGTTACACGTGACTTGCAGCAATTACAAAAATTCCAACTGTGTCTTGATTCTTGCTAAACTTTTTACTCCGTAAGCCAACACTGAGGTTGTGTGGCAAAAGCAGTGACCTTCGATTTTACCTTGACTGTTGTGGAGTCACTCTACGAGCTGGTGCTAGTAAATGACTATATTGTATTTTACTAGCCTAAGACAAATAGCAATGGTCACAAAGGAGGCATCACCCATTGAGAGTCAGGCATATGAGAGAGTGACAGGTCCAGAGGCGTAGAGAGCAATTCCAAAGGTATCTTTACTAAGGAGGTTGAATAAAGCACTAATTGAATGACAGCAAAGAAAAGGTTTTGTAGGCTCTGCCCGTCAGTCACTGGGAAGTATCCCTCCACAATGGCTACTCTTTACTCTTTTATAACTATCCCAAACTGTTTTGTGCCTGCAATGAGTATTTACCAGCAGCTATTTCCCTAAAAACATCCTATTGTATGTGATCATTCAATTAAAGTGAATGATGTGTGAAATTAACACATTGAAATGTGTAGCGAGATGCTGTTCATCAGTATTCTACATCCAACTATCCCCCTCCTCCCCCCACCCCTTGTATACGGTGAAATTTATCCGAAAATAAAAGATTTCTTCACTGCATTAGAACATCAAAGTGAGTTTTGAGAAGCGAACAGGATAACGGTACCAGTGGTGCAGAAATACAGCATGTAGATAAATCAAATAAACTGTCCCTGGTCAACATATTTTAAGAGCGTACTAAAGTTTAGCCTCTAGTGGTGTGCGAATTATGATTGAGGAATATCTCTTATATTTCACTTTCATGTCCATCCATTCCTCAAAATGTATCTGTCACCTTCAGAAGGGATAAGTAGCCATTTTGTGGCCTGAACCAATTTTTCCATAGTATACTATAACATTTCTCAACATCAAGGTGTTTATTATCCTGTATGGCATTGGTGACATCACTGTTTATTATCTCTGTACTGTGCATCACTGTGTTTATTAAATTATTATACCTGTACTGTGCATCACTGTGTTTATTATCCCTGTACTGTGCATCACTGTGTTTATTATCCATGTACTGTGACATCACTGTGTTTATTATCTCTGTACTGTGACATCACTGTGTTTATTATCCCTGCACTGTGACATCACTGTGTTTATTATCTCTGTACTGTGACATCACTGTGTTTAATAAATTATTATACCTGTACTGTGCATCACTGTGTTTAATAAATTATTATCCCTGTACTGTGACATCACTGTGTTTATTATCCCTGTACTGTGCATCACTGTGTTTATTATCCATGTACTGTGACATCACTGTGTTTATTATCCCTGCACTGTGACATCACGGTGTTTATTATCCCTGTACTGTGACATCACTGTGTTTGTTATCCCTGTACTGTGACATCACTGTGTTTATTATCCCTGTACTGTGACATCACTGTGTTTATTATCCCTGTACTGTGACATCACTGTTTATTATCCCTGTACTGTGACATCACTGTGTTTATTATAATTGTACTGTGACATCACTGTGTTTATTCTCCTGTACTGTGACAACACTGTGTTTATTATCCCTGTACTGTGACATCACTGTGTTTATTCTCCTGTACTGTGACATCACTGTGTTTATTATCCCTGTACTGTGACATCACTGTGTTTATTATCCCTGTACTGTGACATCACTGTTTATTATCCCTGTACTGCGACATCACTGTGTTTATTATAATTGTACTGTGACATCACTGTGTTTATTCTCCTGTACTGTGACAACACTGTGTTTATTATCCCTGTACTGTGACATCACTGTGTTTATTCTCCTGTACTGTGACATCACTGTGTTTATTATCCTTGTACCGTGACGCCACTGTTAGAGATGAGCGATTCGAAGTTGACGAAGTGGAATTCGATTCGAATTTCAGGAAAAAAGCTATTCACACTGAATCCGAATTTCCTCATGCTTCGTGGTAACGAATCAAATTTTTTCCGAAAATGGCTGCTGCACGTGTGAAGACATAGAGCAAGGAACTCTGGGAAGGCGGGATCACCCATAATGTCATGCATGCAGCCAATCAGCAGCCAGCCAGTCCTGTGATGTCACAGCCCTATAAATAGCCTCAGTCATCTTGGATTCTGGCATTTTCCAGTGTATTTAGTGCAGGGAGAGACATCAGCAGGTGCTAGGGACAGTGCTAGGAAAGGCTTTATTGTGCTAAAAAAAAGATTTACAAGTGCAGGGAAAGATTATTCAAGGTGTAGGGAAAGGATAGGGAGGAATCATTCCACAGCATTTATCTTGAACAGGGTTCAGTAGGGGAGGTTACAGCCTGGGTAATAGGAACAATCCTATCACACCTTGCTGCACTAACTGGGGATCCATATTTGCCATTATACAGCTCTGTAATTCCAGCAAACCGTTCTTGTTATTGGGGTGTTACAGCCATTAACCACTTAAGGTCCACAGGTTTATACCCCCCTAGTGACGAGGCCCTTTTTTTTGCTCGGTCATGCAACTTGGCACCCAAATGAATTTCACCTCCTTTTCTTCTCACAAATACAGCTTTCTTTTGGTAGTATTTGATTGCTGCTAAGATTTTTTGTTTTTCCGATATTAATCAAAATAGGCTGCAATTTTCTCAAAAAAAGTGTATTTTTAACTTTATATGGTTAAATTGTTAAAATATAATTACATTTCTATACAAGTTTGTGTCAGAATTTATTGTGCTACATGTCTTTGATAAAAAAAAATCCAATAAGTGTGTATTTATTGGTTTGCAAAAGTTTTAGCGTTTACAAACTATGGTACAAAAATGTGAATTTCCGCATTTTGAAGCAGCTCTGACTTTCTGAGCACCTGTCATGTTTCTTGAGGTGCTAGAATGCCAGGATAGTATAAATACCCCACAAGTGACCCCATTTTGGAAAGAAGACACCCCAAGGTATTCCGTGAGGGGCATGGCGAGTTCCTAGAATTTTTTTTTTTTTGGCACCAGTTAGCGGAAAATGATGTATTATTTTATTTTTATTTTTTTTCTTACAAAGTCTCATATTCCACTAACTTGTGACAAAAAATAAAATTTTACATTAACTCGCCATGCCCCTCACGAAATACCTTGGGGTATCTTCTTTCCAAAATGGGGTCACTTGTGGTGTATTTATACTGCCCTGGCATTTTAGGGGACCTAAAGCATGAGAAGTAGTTTGGAATCCAAATGCATAAAAAATGCCCTGTGAAATCCTAAAGGTGCTCTTTAGAATTTGGGCCCCTTTGCGCACCTAGGCTGCAAAAAAGTGTCACACATGTGGTATCGCCGTACTCAGAAGAAGTAGGGCAATGTGTTTTGGGGTGTATTTTTTCACATATACCTATGCTGGGTGAGAGAAATATCTCTGTAAAAGTCAACTTTTCCCATTTTTTTTATACAAAGTTGTCATTTTACAGAGGTATTTCTCTCACCCAGCATGGGTATATGTAAAAAGACACCCCAAACACATTGCCCAACTTCTCCTGAGTACTGCGATACCACATGTGTGACACTTTTTTGCAGCCTAGGTGCGCAAAGGGGCCCAAATTCTAAAGAGCACCTTTAGGATTTCACAGGGCATTTTTTACGCATTTGGATTCCAAATTACTTCTCACGCTTTAGGTCCCCTAAAATGCCAGGGCAGTATTAATACCCCACAAGTGACCCCATTTTGGAAAGAAGACACCCCAAGGTATTCCGTGAGGGGCATGGCGAGTTCCTAGAATTTTTATTTTTTTGGCACAAGTTAGCGGAAAATGATATATATATTTTTTTTCTTACAAAGTCTCATATTCCACTAACTTGTGACAAAAAATAAAATTTTACATGAACTCGCCATGCCCCTCACGAAATACCTTGGGGTGTCTTCTTTCCAAAATGGGGTCACTTGTGGGGTATTTATACTGCCCTGGCATTTTAGGGGACCTAAAGCGTGAGAAGTAGTTTGGAATCCAAATGCGTAAAAAATGCCCTGTGAAATCATAAAGATACTCTTTAGAATTTGGGCCCCTTTGTGCACCTAGGCTGCAAAAAAGTGTCACACATGTGGTATCGCCATACTCAGAAGAAGTAGGGCAATATGTTTTGGGGTGTATTTTTACATACACCCATGCTGGGTGAGAGAAATATCTCTGTAAAAAACAACTTTTCCCATTTTTTTTATACAAAGTTGTCATTTTTAGACATTTGGATTCCAGACTTCTTCTCACGCTTTAGGGCCCCTAAAATGCCAGGGCAGTATCAATACCCCACATGTGACCACATTTTAGAAAGAAGACACCCCAAGGTATTCCGTGAGGGGCATGTCGAGTTCATAGAAGATTTTTTTTTTTTGGCACAAGTTAGCAGAAATTATTATTTTTATTTTTTTCTCACAAAGTCTCCCTTTCCGCTAACTTGGGACAAAAAGTTCAATCTTTCATGGATTCAATATGCCCCTCAGCGAATTCCTTGGGGTGTCTTCTTTCCAAAATGGGGTCAGTTGTGGGGTGTTTGTACTGCCCTGGCATTTGAGGGTCTCCGCAATCATTACATGTATGGCCAGCATTAGGAGTTTCTGCTATTCTCCTTATATTGAGCATACGGGTAATGAGATATTTTTTTTCCGTTCAGCCTCTGGGCTGAAAGAAAAAATGAACGGCACAGATTTCTTCATTCGCATCGATCAATGTGGATGAAAAAATCTCTGCCAAAAAATGTGCAAAAAAAAAAAGGAGGGGAAAGGCGTCTGCCAGGACATAGGAGCTCCGCCCAACATCCATACCCACTTAGCTCGTATGCCCTGGCAAACCCGATTTCTCCATTCACATCAATCGATGTGGATGAATAAATCATTGCCGGAATTATTATTTTTTTTTTTTTATACAAAGTGTTTGCCAAAGCATATGAACACCACCCCTCAGCTCATAAGCCTCGGCAAACGTATTTTTTTTACTGCAGAGGAGAAATCTCGTCTTGCAGCGCCGCATACACCAACTTTTGTGTAATCTGACAGCAGCGCAATGCTTCTGTCAGAATGCACATCAGTGCTGCAGCTGGTTGATCGCTTGGTCCACCTAGAAGGTAAAAAAAAAAAAAACAGGCCGCAACACAATAAATTTATTAACATTAACTTTATATAACATTTGAACAGAACTTTTATAAACTTTATTGAACTTTTGAAACAGAACATTAACTTTTTTGCTTACGTGTGATTTTTTTTTTTTTTACCTTTAGAGGACAAACCTCTCCTTCTCCATGGGACAATGTGCAAAGCGTAAATCGCCCAGAGATGTGGCTAAGTACATTATGCACTTTGTCCCAGGTGAAAGGAGAGGTTTGTGGCAGCTCTGTGTCAAAGGGCCCTAAGACCCCTGTGTGCCTGTCCTGTGTCACGCAATCCCTACACTAATAGTGTACCTGTGTGTGGTACTTGCGGAAACACTCCCCTATGCATAGGGCAGGCTGGTCAGGACAGTCAGGACAAAATGGTCTATGAGGGGCCGAATTTTGTGGAGCCGGTCATAAGCAGGGTGGCCTCTTGGATGACAGGTGTTATTGTCAGCGAAATGCATAAAGCACATGATGACCTCAAAACGTGCCCTGGACATTGCAGCAGAGAACGTGGGCATGTAATGTATTGGGTCTTTAGACCAATATGACCGCAATACATTTTTTTTAGTTAGACCCATGCTGAGGATAAGGCCCAAAAAAAATTTGAACTCGGAAACTGTGACGGAGGCTGGGCATAAAAGCTTTCCGGATTGGCGGTAATAAACTCTGTGGCGTAGCGGTTGGTTTCTGCCACAACTAGGTCATAGAGATCCGCGGTGAAGAACAGCTAAAAAAAACTCGAGGGCTGATCCTAAATAAGCTGTCTCCACGCGAACTCCAGAATGGGCGGTGAAAGGGGGCAATACGGGTGCGGCGGAAGCAGGGGAGTGCCAATTAGGATTTGCCAGCACCTCTGGGAGACTAAGGGTTCTACGGGCCTGTGAACGCGGTGGCTGCAACGGGGGAGTTACTGCACGTGCCACCGTACCAGCTTGAACTGCCCTTCTGGTGCTCGCCACTTCACCAGGGAATACGGCAGTGCTGGTAGAAGGTCCAGGATGTGCTGCGCTGCTGGTGTATGCCGCACCATAAACAAGATCAGCGCTAGCACCACTCTGCTGCAAATGAGGCTCATCATGCGGAGTATGCAGAACCCTGACATGGGATCGGGTACGCCTGACCGTAGCAGGGACCTCAACCTCGTCATCTTCGCTAGCGGTTAGAGTGCCACTGCTGTCTACAGGTTCATATTCTGAACCACTGGATTCAGCGGGTGAGGCGTCCCCATCGCTTTCATCCATCACGGCCAGAATCCTGTAGGCCTCTTCAGCGGAATACCTCTTGTTTGACATTTTGGGCTCACTAAATTTAGGGGGTATTCCTCTGAGACTACCCAGGAAAAAGAGCAAACTTACCTAGTAAAAAGGAGTGCTTGCGAAGTAAAGCTGCGACCGCTAATAAAGATCCAAAAAGCTCAAAAGTGATCTTTATAGCGGCGCAGCGATTTTACCGTGTTTTTGCAGTGATCAGAAAAAAATAATTTCTGTCACTGCGGTGGGGCGGACTGAACGCAAGTGTGCGCACAAGATCAGGCCTGATCGGGCGAACACTGCGTTTTTTGTAGAGCCTAAGGTGACCCTAATGTACTGATATAGATCTGATTGCGATCAGTCTTACTTACAGATACTATATAGTACTAGTGCTGATTAGCGACAGCGATGACGCTAATCAGCGACTAATCAGTGACTGCGGTGCGGTGGGCTGGGCGCTAACTACCTAGCAAGTAGCTAACTACCTGGCGGTGATGAGGGACCCTTACAGGGGGGTGATCAATGACAGGGGGGTGGACAGGGGGGTGATCAGGGAGTCTAATATGGGTGATCAGGTGCTAAATAAGGGGTTAATAAGTGACAGGGTAATGTGTTATGTGTATGTGTGGTGATTTGGTGCTACTTAAAGAGCTGCCTGTGTCCTCTGGTGGTCGATCTAAGCAAAAGGGACCACCAGAGGAGCAGGTAGCAGGTATATCAGACGCTATTTTCAAAATAGCGCCTGACATACCCATTTCATTGGTCATTTCAAAAATCCACAGCCTGCCAGCCAATGATCGCGGCTGGCAGGCTGCAGATGAACTTGTGAACTGCGCGATCCTGTGAACGCGCGCTCCTGTGAACGCGCGTTCACAGGAAATCTCGGCTCACGCGAGATGACGCAGATCGGCGTTAGTGTAACCTGGGAGAGCCGCCGCAATCACGCCTTTCGGCATTAGGCCTCATGCATAGGTACCGTTTTTCCGTGATCCGTGACCGTTACAGAGTGAAACTCAAATCCGACAGTATATTCTAACACAGAGGCGTTCCCATGGTGATGGGGACGCTTCAGGTTAGAATATACTAAAAGAACTGTGTACATGACTGCCCCCTGCTGCCTGGCAGGTGCTGCCAGGCAGCAGGGGGCAGCCCCCCCCTGTAGTTAACACATTGGTGGCCAGTGCGGCCGCCCCCCCCTCCCTCCCCTGTAGTTAACTCATTGGTGGCCAGTGCGGCCGGCCCCCCCTCCCCTGTAGTTAACTCATTGGTGGCCAGTGGGCCCCCCCCTCCCCTGTAGTTAACTCATTGGTGGCCAGTGCGGCCGGCCCCCCTCCCTCCCCTGTAGTTAACTCATTGGTGGCCAGTGGGCCCCCCCCTCCCTCCCCTGTAGTTAACTCGTTGGTGGCCAGTGGGCCTTCTCCCCTCCCTCCCCCTCCTAATTAAAATCTCCCACCTATCATTGGTGGCAGCGGAGTGTACCGATCGGAGTCCCAGTTTATGACCTGTCACTTACCAGTAGGAGGAGCTCCCGGCCGGACCTATCACTTACCAGTAGGAGGAGCTCCCGGCCGGACGCAGAGATCGCAGCTCGCAGGTAAGTATAATGGTTCTACAAATTGCTAAGTAACCATGGCAACCGGGACTGCAGTAGCGTCCTGGTTGCCATGGTTACCGATCGGAGCCCCAGCGATTAAACTGGGACTCCGATCGGTACACTCCGCTGCCACCAATGATAGGGGGGAGATTTTAATTAGGAGGGGGAGGGAGGGGAGAAGGCCCACTGGCCACCAACGAGTTAACTACAGGGGAGGGAGGGGGGCCGGCCGCACTGGCAACCAATGAGTTAACTACAGGGGATGGAGGGGGGGGGGGCCGGCCACACTGGCCACCAATGTGCTAACTACAGGGGGGGGGGCTGCCCCCTGCTGCCTGGCAGCACCTTCCAGGCAGCAGGGGGCAGTCATGTACACAGTTCTGTTAGTATATTCTAACCTGAAGCGTCCCCATCACCATGGGAACGCCTCTGTGTTAGAATATACTGTCGGTTCTGAGTTTTCACAAAGTGAAAACTCAGCTATGAAAAAGCTTTTATGCAGACGGATCTTCGGATCCGTCTGTATAAAAACTAACCTACGGCCACGGATCACGGACACGGATGCCAATCTTGTGTGCATCCGTGTTCTTTCACGGACCCATTGACTTGAATGGGTCCGTGAACCGTTGGCCGTGAAAAAAATAGGACAGGTCATATTTTTTTCACGGCCAGGAAACACGGATCACGGATGCGGCTGCAAAATGGTGCATTTTCCGATTTTTCCACGGACCCATTGAAAGTCAATGGGTCCGCGAAAAAAAACGGAAAACGGCACAACGGCCACGAGTGCACACAACGGTCGTGTCCATGAGGCCTTATGCAGACGGATCTTCGGATCCGTCTGTATGAAAGTAACCTACGGCCACGGATCATGGACGCGGATGCCAATCTTGTGTGCATCCCTGTTTTTTCACGGACCCATTGACTTGAATGGGTCCGTGAACCGTTGTCCGTCAAAAAAATAGGACAGGTCCTATTTTTTTGACGGACAGGAAACACGGATCACGGATGCGACTGCAAAACGGTGCATTTTTTCGATTTTTCCACGGACCCATTGAAAGTCAATGGGTCCGCGAAAAAAAAAACGGAAAACGGCACAACGGCCACGGATGCACACAACGGTCGTGTGCATGAGGCCTTAGCGAGACGGGAGGTGGTTAACCGCCTCCGGACCGCCTAACGCAGGATCGCGTTCCGGAGGCGGCAGTCCCAGGCACAGTCACGCATATATGCGTCATCTCGCGAGTCGCGAGATGACGCGCTTAGCCGGCCCGCGCATGCGCATCGCGGGCCTGCAAAAGTTAGAGGGGGGTCACGTCATCAGCTTGCCAGCCAATGATCGTGGCTGGCAAGCTGATGATTTTTTTAAAAAACATATCAGAAGCCAGTTAACACATTATATTTGTAAATATGATGTGTTAAATGGCTTCTCTGCTCCTCACAGACATCACTGTGAGTACCCACCAACACTACACTTAGCCCCAGATCACCCCCCATCACCCCAATTAACCCCTTGATCACCCCTTGATCGCCCCTGTCAATCACCTAGTGAAAGGAAAAAGTGATCAGTGTAAACTGTCACTTATTTTTTCCACTGGTATTGACTGATAGGTTTTAGGATAGTTTAGGCCCCTTGGTTAGGTAGTTTAGCGATTGTTTAGCGCCCAGCCCACCGCACCGCAGTCACTGATTCGCTGATTAGCGTATCGCTAATCAGCATTGGTACTTTTATAGTATCTGTAAGTGATCAAAACTGATCACAGTCAGATCTATAATAGTTTTAGTGTCACCTTAGCTCGCCCTCCACCCAAAACGCAGTGTTTGCCCGATCAGGCCTGATCGGTCGCCCACACGTGCGTTCACCCACGCCCGCCTCGCCGCAGTGACAAAAAATATATATTTTTTTGATCACTACACAATCACTTTCCAAGCGCTGCGGCGATAAAAAAATCAGTTTTGATATTTTTTATCAATCGCAGCGGCCTCCGGTACTTCGCTAGCCTCCCATTTGTAAGACAGGCTTGCTTTTTTTCTTGGGGTAGTCTCAGGGAATACCCCTAAATTTAGTAGTCCAAATGTCAAACAGGGGGTATTCTTCTGAAGAGACCTACAGGATTCTGACCCAGTCGGATGAGGAATGGGAACCCTCATCTGACGAATTTAGCGGGTCAGAATATGAACCTGTAGAAAGCAGTGGCAGTCTGACCCAAAGTTCGGACGAGGAGGTTGAGGTCCCTGATAGCACCAGGCGTACCCGGCCCCGTGTCGCTAGACCACAAGTTGCGCAGGATCCGCTTCAAGGGCAGCAGAGTGGCGCTGGCGCAGTCGGATCACGTGGTGAGGCATACACCAGCAGCGCAGCCCTCCCTGGACCTAGTACCAGCACTTCCGTACAACATGGTGAAGTGGCGAGCACCAGAAGGGCAGTTGAAGCTGGTACGGTGGCACGTGCAATAGTTACCCTGTCGCAGCCACCGCACAGACAGGCCTGTAGACCCCCTAGAGTCCCTGAGGTGCTGGCAAATCCTGATTGGCAGTCCCCAACTTCAGCCGCACCATTAGTTCCCCCTTTCACCGCCCAGTCTGGAGTTCGGGTTGAGACAGCTCAGATCGGTTCGGCCCTGGGATTTTTTGAGCTGCGGAGCTCTTGGACTTAGTCGTGGCAGAAACAAATCGGTATGCCACTCAATTTATATCCGCCAACCCGGGAAGCTTTTATGCCCAGCCTTTCTGGTGGAAACCAGTCCAAGTTTCCGAAATAAACAAATTTCTGGGCCTTCTCCTCAACATGGGTCTAACCAAAAAGCATGAATTGCGGTCATATTGGTCCACGAAAACGATTCATCACATGCCCATGTTCTCTGCTGCTATGTCCAGGGCACGATTTGAGGCCATCCTGCGTTTCCTGCACTTTAGCGACAACACCACCTCCCGTCCCAGAGGCCACCCAGCTTTTGACCGGCTCCACAAAATTCTGCCCCTCATAGACCACTTCAACCAGAAATTTGCAGATTTGTATACCCCTGAGCAAAACATCTGCGTAGACGAGTCCCTAATACATTTTACCGGGCGCCTTGGCTTCAAACAATACATCCCAAGCAAGCGCGCCCGGTATGGGGTCAAATTGTATAAGCTCTGTGAAAGGGCCACAGGCTATACCCACAAATTTCGGATCTATGAGGGTAAAGATCAGACCCTGGAGCCGGTCGGTTGCCCTGACTACCTGGGGAGCAGTGGGAAGACAGTCTGGGACTTGGTGTCACCCTTATTTGGCAAGGGGTACCATCTTTATGTGGACAATTTCTACACAAGTGTGGCCCTCTTCAGGCATTTGTTCCTAGAACAGATTGGCTGCTGTGGCACCGAACTAGTCGCGCGGGCTTCCCCCAACGGCTCGTTACCACCCGTCTTGCAAGGGGGGAGAGGGCTGCCTTGTGTAACGAAGAACTGCTCGCGGTGAAATGGAGAGACAAGCTTGACGTTTACATGCTCTCCTCCATTCACGCAGACACGACAATACAAATTGAGCGAGCAATCAGTGTCATTGAAAAGCCCCTCTGTGTCCACGACTATAATTTGCTCATGCGAGGGGTGGACTTCAATGACCAGATGTTGTCTCCGTATTTAGTTTCCCGACGCACCAGACGCTGGTATAAGAAGGTGTCTGTATATTTAATTCAATTGGCTGCATATAATAGTTTTGTTCTCTACAGTAAGGCTGGGAGAACACGATCCTTCCTCAAATTTCAGGAAAAGATCATCGAGAACCTCCTGTATCCAGGAGGTTCCGTGGCCCCATCCACCAGTGTAGTTAGCCGTCTACACGAGCGACATTTCCCCAGTGTCGTTGCCGGTACCTCAACCCAACAGTCACCCCGAAAAAGATGTCGTGTCTGTAGCAGGAGTGGAATAAGGCGTGACACCCGCTATTTCTGTCCTGACTGCCCTGACCACCCTGCCCTATGCTTTGGTGAGTGTTTCCGGAAGTACCACACACAGGTACACTTAGCATAGGGATTGCATCTCACAGGACAGGTACACAGGGCTATTAGGGCCCTTTCACTCACAGCTGCTGCAAACCTCTCCTTTCACCTGGGATAAAGTGCATAATGTACTTCGCCACATCTTTGGGTGATTTGCACGTTTGCACATTGTCCCATGGGAAAGGAGAGGTTTGTCCTATAAAAGGTTAAACAAAAAAACAAAAAAAACACCGGTAAGCAAAAAAGTTAACGTTCAGTTCAAAAAGTTAAATAAAGTTTATATGTTCTGTTCAAAAGTTATTATAAAGTTAATAAAAAAATTTGCGTTGCGGCCTGGTTTTTTCTTTTTTTTTTTTTTTACCTTCCAGGTGGACCAACCGATCGACTAGCTGCAGCACTGATGTGCATTCTGACAGAAGCATTGCGCTGCTGTCAGATTACACAAAAGTCAGTGTATGCGGCGCTGCAAGACGAGATTTCTCCTCTGCAGTAAAAGATACATTTGCCGAGGCATATGAGCTGAGGAGGCGGCGGTGTTGATATGCTTTGGCAAACACTTTGTATATATAAAAAAAAAAAATTCCGGCAATGATTTATTCATCCACATCGATTGATGTGAATGGAGAAATCTGGTTTGCCAGGGCATTCGAGCTAAGTGGGTTTGGATGTTGGGCGGAGCTCCTATGTCCTGGCAGACGCCTTTCCCCTCCTTTTTTTTTTTTTGGCAGAGATTTTTTCATCCACATTGATCGATGCGAATGAAGAAATCTGTGCCGTTCATTTTTTCTTTCAGCCCAGAGGCTGAACGAAAAAAAAAATATCTCATTACCCGTATGCTCAATATAAGGAGAATAGCAGAAACTCCTAATGCTGGCCATACATATAATGATTGCGGAGACCCTCAAATGCCAGGGCAGTACAAACACCCCACAAATAACACTATTTTGGAAAGAAGACACCCCAAGGTATTCGCTGAGGGGCATATTGAGTCCATGAAAGATTGAAATTTTTGTCTCAAGTTAGCGGAAAGAGAGGCTTTGTCAGAAAAAAATATAAAAATCTAATTCCACTAACTTGTGGCAAAAAATTTTTTTTGTCTAAAAATGCCCTCCTAAAAGGAATTTGGGCACCTTTGCGCATCTAGGCTGAAAAAAAGTGTCACACATGTGGTATCGCTGTACTCAGGAGAAGTTGGGGACTGTGTTTTGGGGTGTCATTTTACATATACCCATGCTGGGTGAGATAAACAATTTTTTGTCACAAGTTAGCGGAAAATGATGATTTATTTGGGGATTTTTTTTTGCTTACAAAGTCTCATATTCCACTAACTTGTGACAAAAAATAAAAACTTCCATGAACTCACTATGCCCATCACGAAATACCTTGGGATGTCTTCTTTCCAAAATGGGGTCACTTGTGGGGTAGTTATACTGCCCTGGCATTCTAGGGGCCCTAATGTGTGGTAAGTAGTTTGAAATCAAAATCTGTAAAATATGACCTGTGAAATCCTAAAGGTGCTCTTTGGAATGTGGGCCCCTTTTCCCACCTAGGCTGCAAAAAAGTGTCACACATCTGGTATCGCCGTACTCAGGAGAAGTTGGGCAATCTGTTTTGGGGTGTCATTTTACATATACCCATGCTAGGTGAGATAAATATCTTGGTCAAATGCCAACTTTGTATAAAAAAATGGGAAAAGTTGTCTTTTGCCGAGATATTTATCTCACCCAGCATGGGTATATGTAAAATGACACCCGAAAACACATTGCCCAACTTCTCCTGAGTACGGCGATACCAGATGTGTGACACTTTTTTGCAGCCTAGGTGGGCAAAGGGGCCCACATTTCAAAGAGCACCTTTAGGATTTCACAGGTCATTTTTTACACATTTTGATTTCAAACTACTTACCACACATTAGGGCCCCTAGAATGCCAGGGCAGTATAACTACCCCACAAGTGACCCCATTTTGGAAATAGGACACCCCCAGGTATTTCGTGATGGGCATAGTGAGTTCATGGAACTTTTTATTTTTTGTCACAAGTTAGTGGAATATGAGACTTTGTAAGGAAAAAAAAAATCAAAAAAAAAATCATCATTTTCCGCTAACTTGTGACAAAAAATAAAAAGTTTTATGAACTCACTATGCCCATTAGCGAAAACCTTAGGGTGTCTAATTTCCGAAATGGGGTCATTTGTAGGGTTTTTCTACTGTCTGGGCATTGTAGAACCTCAGGAAACATGACAGGTGCTCAGAAAGTCAGAGCTGCTTCAAAAAGCAGAAATTCACATTTTTGTACCATAGTTTGTAAATGCTATAACTTTTACCCAAACCATTTTTTTTTTACCCAAACATTTTTTTTAATCAAAGACATGTAGAACAATAAATTTAGAGGAAAATGTATATATGGATGTCGTTTTTTTTAAAAAACTTTACAACTGAAAGTGAAAAATGTAATTATCGATTAATAACAAAAAAAGTAAAAATGTCAGCAGCAATAAAATACCATCAAATGAAAGCTCTATTAGTGAGAAGAAAAGGAGGTAAAATTCATTTGGGTGGTAAGGTGCATGACCGAGCAATAAACGGTGAAAGTAGTGTAGTGCAGAAGTGTAAAAAGTGGCCTGGTCATTAGGGGTGTTTAAGCTAAGGGGGCTGAGGTGGTTAAAGGGGTTGTCCGGGATCAAATTTTTTTTTTTTTTTTTTTTTTTAAGTGTACTCACTGTTAACAGGTGATTCTGGGCCCCCTCATATGCTTTAAGGTATTTTCGCCATTTCTACATGGCTCCGACGGTCCCCCACGCACTGTTTACATCTGTTTATTTTTGTCTAACTTCCTGCTGCTCTGCACTGTGGGTCCCAGTGCAGCGCTGCATCACGTGCTTTCAGACGACTCTCATCTCCACCGTGACTCCGCTCCATCATTGTTATTCCGCCTCCTTCCGCACATCGCCACGTCTTCCATGCATCCGCCCCCCTTGAATCATATACCTCCTGCCGCACATTTTCCTTCCACCCCCTTAGTAACGCCCTTAAACTCCTGCTGGGTCAGTCCTTTGAAACGTGATTAGGTCTGAGTATTGCTTCTATCTCCAGCCTGCCGCCCCATTTGCCTGCATTGGAGGCGTTTACTATGCTAATTAGCATAGTTCCCTTTCCTCCTTCATTGTAAACAACACGCCCTGCCCGGTGACGTCACCGGACTGGAGGGTCATGGCTTAGCGCGATCTGTTGCCGTTGAGGTTCCGCCCCTCTGAGCACTCTGCATAATGCCTGCAGCTGATGGTGACGTCACCGGGCTCCCTGCGAAGTGGAAGAAGCGGCTTCGCTCTGCAGAAGGGACCCGGTACGTCACTGAATGTGAGAAAAGACTCACTTCCAGCTGAGAATTTGTGTAATGAATACGGAGCATCAGAAAAGTATGGGAAAGGTAGGACAGTCATGTAGGAGATATTTATATCCTTGTTAAACAATTAAACCAATGTCCCCAATCCCGGACAACCCCTTTAACAGGGTTTATTACAAGGAAATATTTCTATGTCTTATTTGCCCTTGTGCGGTGCAGTTATATGTTCTAAAGCAGGGATGCCCAACCTGCGGCCCGCCAGCTGTTGCAAAACTACAGCTCCCAGCATGCCTGGACAGACTACAGCTATCAGCCTACAGCAGGGCATGGTGGGAGTTGTAGTTTTACAACAACTGGAGGGCCGCAGGTTGAGCATTCCTGTTCTAAAGCATTTTTTGGCTTGTATTAGTGGAAAAAAGGGCTTGTTAGCCGTTGTGTGGTGAAGTGCTAAAATTACAGCACTTTTTGTCATGGAGCCACTGAGGAAGGGGAGAGAGGTCCCCGAAACGCATCTGGCGTAGTTCACCCCCATAAAGAAAAATCCAGACCAACTGTAGAGGACCGACGATAATCTGATTTGTGGAGCGCTCCATAAAAAATCTTCGAATAAACATTTGTGTGAAAGACCGGACTAAACAGGCAAGTCCCGCGAGACAAACACCACGTGACCCGGAAGTCTCGGACAAGGACGCCAAACGGGAGAAGAAGACGCCGGGACAAGGTGGTGAGTGGAAACCTAAGTGGCGTTCCCGATACAACAGGGGTAAGATATCAATTCACGCCTTACTCACCACTTATATTCAATAATAATATCAACCGAAATATCAAAGTCCCGTTCTCCGGTTCTATTCACTGTCCGTATTGTCCCTACTCAAGGGAATACCTCTGAGAGAGCACAGTAACATTTAAAGAAGTGACTTTCTCTCCAAATACAGTTCCATACCTGGATTTATTTTTCATGAACTATATGCGATTAAATTACTATATCTAACCGAAGGACAATACATATATATACTTCGACATAGATTTGCCAGTGTGCACTTATCCTGCGGTTTTATTTTATGTCATTTACAGATTTTATTAATTGTATTTCATTGCATATTTTTAAACGTGTGTATAACAATTAATTGCTGTAATAAACTGCCATGTTCTATGTGACCCGCATAATTGAGTGCCAGTCAAATACTATTCTTTTCTACTTTTTGTCATGTATTAGTGGCAAAAGAAAAATATATTAGCCGTTCAGCGGTGCAGTTACATGTTCTAAAGCCAGTGGCGTAGCTAGAAATGACTTGGCCCCGCAGCAAATTTTTGAAAGAATATATATATTTGCCGTTCAGCGGTGCAGTTATATGTTCTAAAACCTTTTGTGGCGTGTATTAGTGGCAAAAGTGAAATATATTTGCCTTTCAGCGGTGCAGTTACATGTTCTAAAGCCAGTGGCGTAGCTAGAAATGACTTGGCCCCACAGCAAATTTTTGAATGGGGCCCCCCTCCCCCAGTAATTTTTTTTCGCAATCCCTTCCTTTCATGCCGCCCCCATTCCTGTGGCTAGTAAAGATCGCTCTCTCAGACCAGGCCCGGCAGCTGTTCCATCCGTTTTCTGTTTCAATAGTTTTTATTGGTTTAGTATCAATAAAAGATAATAGAGGACAATAAAATGCAGTTCCACCTGCTAAACATTGCAGGTGGGAGAAACTATATGTTTGTCTTTACAGCATGAGACAAACAGCCAACTGGATAATATTATTATCCATCCGTTTTCTGTCTATACTGTCACTGTATATAATTTCATTGTGTAATACTGTTGAGGGGGCCCTGAACAAATCTTGTAGTCCTTTCTTCTCCTGGATGGGCCCCTTCTGGGTCAGGGCCCCAAAGCAGCCGCTTCCCCTGCAGTTACACCCCTGTCTAAAGCCTTTTGTGGCGTGTATTAGTGGCAAAAGTAAAATTTTGCCGTTCAGCGGTGCAGTTATATGTTCTAGAGCCTTTTGTGGCATGTATTAGTGTGAAAAAATATATATATTTGCCATTCAGCGGTGAAGTTATATGTTCTAAAGCCCTTTTTGTCGTGTAATAGTGGCAAAAGAAAAATATATTTGCCGGTCAGCGGTGCAGTTATATGTTCTAAAGGCTTTTGTGGCGTGTCTTAGTGGCAAAATTAAAATATATTTGCCGTTCATGTCACGGAACCATGAACCAGACGTACAACAAGAGATAAGTGAAAATAAGAAGGCTTTATTGAAAATAAAGCTGTAAAGCAAAAGTCCAAACGGATGGTGAAACCGAGCAGAGTCTTTGCGAAGCCAGAGGTCAGGAACCAGAAGGGTAGTCAGACGAAGCCAGGATCAGGAACCAGCAGGGTAGTCAGACGAAGCCAGGATCAGGAACCAGCAGGGTAGTCAGACGAAGCCAGGATCAGGAACCAGCAGGGTAGTCAGACGAAGCCAGGATCAGGAACCAGAAGCAGCAGCAGTCTTAGAAGCATGTGAACACAAGAGGACCAAGCAAGGAACTGAAGCCACAGACCTCCTATATATATGAGCTAGGCATCCAGCTCCTCCCAGGGGAAGGAGGAGCCGCAGGGTGGAAGGCTACAAGAAACCCAGAAACCAAGATGGCCGCCAGCACATGTCAAACGAAGGAGAGCAGCAAGCAGGTAAGACCATGACAGTACCTCCCCCTCAAGGGCCCCTCCTCCGCGGAGCACAAAACGGTTTCTGAGGGAAGCGTGCGTGGAAGGCTCGGAGCAAGGCAGGAGCATGGACATCTGCGGAGGGAACCCAGGAACGCTCCTCTGGACCATAACCACGCCAATGGACCAAAAACTGCAACCGACCGCGGACCAGGCGTGAGTCCAGGATATTGCTCACCTCATATTCCTCACGATTGCCCACTTGGACCGGACGAGGCCGAGGAACCGAGGAAGTGAAACGATTACACACCAGTGGTTTCAACAGGGAGACATGAAACACGTTGGAGATCCGCATGCCAGGAGGAAGCGCAAGGGCATAGGCTACCGGGTTTACCCTGCGAAGCACTCGGAAGGGACCAACAAAGCGAGGCGCCAGCTTGGGAGTGGGCACTCGAAGGTTGAGGTTGCGGGTGGACAACCATACACGGTCTCCGACCTGGTAGGAAGGAGCAGGCGCTCGTCTGCGATCAGCCTGGAGTCTCTGGCGCTGCGCAGAGACCTCAAGGGACTTCTGGATCTGTACCCAAGAAGCACGTAGGACGGAAAGGTGATCCTCCACAGCCGGAATATCCTGGGGAGAGAATACCTCCGGTAACACGGCAGGTTGGAACCCATAATTGGCCATGAAGGGAGACGTCCCAGAGGAAGAGTTCACCGCCGTGTTCCTGGCAAACTCAGCCCAAGGCAGGAGGTCAACCCAATTGTCTTGGTGATCGGAGACATAGCAACGAAGGAATTTCTCCAAGGCCTGATTGGATCGTTCTGCGGCCCCATTGGACTGAGGGTGGTAGGCCGAGGAGAAGGAGAGATGAATCCCCAACTGGGAGCAAAAGGCGCACCAGAACCTGGACACAAACTGACTCCCCCGATCCGACACAATCTCCTTAGGCAAACCGTGCAACCGGAAGACCTCCCTGGCAAAAATCGTGGCCAACTCTTGTGCAGAGGGTAACTTCTTGAGAGGAACACAGTGGCACATTTTGGAAAACCGATCCACAATCATGAGAATGACCGTATGGCCTCGGGATGCAGGGAGGTCCACAATGAAATCCATCCCCAGGTGTGACCATGGGCGCTCCCCGGTGGCTATGGGTTGCAGAAGGCCCAACGGAAGGTGCCGAGGGGACTTACTCTGGGCACAAACGGAGCATGCCGCTACATATGCGGCGATGTCGGAACGTAGGGAAGGCCACCAGAACAGACGTGAAACAGCCCAGGACAGCTGATTCTTTCCAGGATGCCCCGCGGTCTTGGAGTTATGGTAGGTTCGCAACAACCGAGTGCGCAACTCCTCAGGCACAAAACATCTGCCGTTGGGTCTCCCAGAGGGAGCACCAGATTGAGCCGCCAAAATCTGCTCACCCAGGGGAGAGGTCAGGCTGGTGCGAATGGCGGCCAGGATCTGATTCGGAGGTATGACCGAAGTCGGAATCGACTCCTCCCTGGACAGCTCGGAGTACTGCCGTGATAAGGCATCCGCCCTGATGTTCTTGGAACCGGGTAGGTAGGAGACCACGTAATTAAAACGTGACAAGAACAGAGCCCATCTGGCCTGACGTGGTGTCAATCTCTTGGCCTCAGAAAGGTAGGTCAGATTCTTGTGGTCCGTCAGGATGAGAACCGGAACCACCGAACCCTCGAGCAAGTGCCTCCATTCTTTAAGGGCCTGCACGATGGCCAATAACTCCCTGTCACCAATCTGATAGTTGCACTCCGCGGAAGACAGTTTCCGGGAGTAAAACCCACAAGGAAGCAGAGGACCCTCTGGTGTTCTACGCTGAGACAGAAGGGCGCCTACTCCCGTCTCAGACGCGTCCACCTCGAGGACAAAGGGCAACCCAGGGTTGGGATGCGACAGAATCGGAGCCGACACAAAGGCGGACTTTAGGGCCTCAAAAGCTCGGATGGCCTCGAGCGGCCAGACCTGGGAATTACTGCCCTTCCTGGTCAGATCCGTGAGAGGCTTGGCCAGCATAGAAAAGTCCCTGATGAACTTCCGATAATAATTGGCGAAGCCCAAAAAGCGCTGCAGGGAACGAAGACCACTGGGCTGGGGCCACTGTAAGACAGCCGAAACCTTCTCAGGATCCATGGAGAACCCCTCAGCGGAAATGATGTAACCTAAGAAGGTTACCTGGGATCGGTGAAATTCGCATTTCTCAAGCTTACCGAACAGCTTGTTCTCTCGTAACCGTTGCAACACTCGTCTGACATCCAGAATGTGGGCCTCCATGGATTCAGAATATACCAAGATGTCATCCAAATAGACTACCACACACTGCTGCAACAGGTCACGGAAAACATCGTTGATGAATTCCTGAAAGACTGCGGGCGCATTGCACAACCCAAAGGGCATAACCAAGGATTCGTAATGACCGGTCCTGGTGTTAAACGCGGTCTTCCACTCATCGCCCGCCTTGATCCTTACCAGGTTATATGCCGCCCTCAGGTCGAGTTTGGTAAAGACCGTGGCCCCTTTAAGGCGATCGAACAGCTCGGAAATCAAGGGTATCGGGTAAGCGTTCTTGATCGTGATGCGATTGAGACCCCTGTAATCGATGCAAGGCCTCAACTCACCGCCCTTCTTTTTCACAAAGAAAAATCCAGCCCCTGCCGGGGACGAAGATTTGCGAATGTGTCCGCGTGAAAGCGCCTCCCTCACGTACTCCTCCATGGCCTCATTCTCCGCTACCGACAGTGGATAGACTTTGCCACGAGGAGGAACGGCACCAGATTGTAACTCTATGGCACAATCGTATGGGCGGTGCGGAGGTAGGGCAACCGCGCGCACCTTATCGAATAAATCCCGGTACTCCTCGTATTCAGGAGGCAACAGAGAGTCCGAGGAAGTACACAGCAACTTGACAGACCCATGGATGCAACTAGCCCCACACTGCGGTGACCACGAGAGGATCTCGACCGATCTCCAATCGAAAGTCGGATTATGCTTCTGGAGCCAGGGGTACCCCAAGACCACCGAGTAGTGTGGAGACTAAATAACCTGGAGGCAGACCGACTCTCTGTGAACGGCACCAATGGCTATCCCCACTGGAAGGGTCTCATGAGTCACGGGTGGCGGGAGAAGGGGTCTGCCGTCTATCGCCTCAAGAGCCAGTGGGGAACCTCGAGCCTGCAGAGGAATGGAATTGGCGGCAGCGAACACACTATCAATGAACAAACCACCAGCACCAGAGTCCACCAACGCCTGGGTCGTCACCGAGCCCCCGACCCAGGAGAGGACAACAGTGATCAGTGGTTTGTCAACACGGGAAACCGGGGACGAGGAGACTCCACCCAAGATCTGCCCCCGACAGGATCTCAGGGTACGAGCGTTTCCCGGACGGTTCGGACATGCCAACCGAAAATGCCCACCGAGACCACAGTACATGCATCGGCCCTCGCGTCTCCGGAGTGCCCTCTCCCCCTCGGACAGGCGAGCAAACCCCAGCTGCATGGGTTCACCCCCAGACAAGTCATCCCCAGGAGGCGTGGGAGGAGAGGGAGGCACGGGTGGGACAGCAAACGTAGGCACCAATCTGTTAGAAGACCTCCGCAGGTTCTCCTTAAAGGAAGGTCTCTCCCTGAGTCTGGTGTCAATCAAAATCAGGAAAGAAATAAGAGACTCGAGCTCAACTGGTAGGTCCTTAGCTGCAACCTCATCCTTCAAGGCATCCGAGAGACCATGAGAGAAAGCAGCGACCAGAGCCTCATTATTCCAGCCCACCTCTGCTGCCAGGGTACGAAACTCAATGGCGTATTCAGCTACGGATCGTGAACCCTGTCTGATGGACATAAGGAGCTTCGCAGCAGAGGCAGCACGAGCCGGCACATCGAATACCTTCCGAAGAGAAGCAACAAAACCGGAAAACTCGGCAACCACCGGATTGTTGTTCTCCCATAAAGGGCTGGCCCAGGCCAAGGCCTTGTCCGAGAGCAGCGAGATCAAGAAGCCCACCTTTGATCTCTCAGTAGGGAAGGCATGTGGCAGCAACTCGAAATAAATGCCCACCTGGTTAAGGAAACCTCGGCACTGAGTTGGCTCTCCCCCAAAGCGCTGTGGAAGAGGGGCAGAACCGGTCATACCCCGAAACACCGCAGGCGCAACAACAGGTGTCGGGGTAGACTCTGGCGCAACAACCGGAGCGGCAGTAGGAGCGAGCCCAGGAGCGACAACCGACCCATCGGCAACGGGAGCGAAATGAGCCGTGCGTTCAAGCAGGGTTTGCAACGCCACAGCGAACCGACCCAACAGGTGATCCTGCTGATCAAGTCTGGCAACCAGCGTGGGTAGCGAGGATGGCCCTGTACCGTCAGAATTCAGGGCTTGGTCCTAATGTCACGGAACCATGAACCAGACGTACAACAAGAGATAAGTGAAAATAAGAAGGCTTTATTGAAAATAAAGCTGTAAAGCAAAAGTCCAAACGGATGGTGAAACCGAGCAGAGTCTTTGCGAAGCCAGAGGTCAGGAACCAGAAGGGTAGTCAGACGAAGCCAGGATCAGGAACCAGCAGGGTAGTCAGACGAAGCCAGGATCAGGAACCAGCCGGGTAGTCAGACGAAGCCAGGATCAGGAACCAGCAGGGTAGTCAGACGAAGCCAGGATCAGGAACCATAAGCAGCAGCAGTCTTAGAAGCATGTGAACACAAGAGGACCAAGCAAGGAACTGAAGCCACAGACCTCCTATATATATGAGCTAGGCATCCAGCTCCTCCCAGGGGAAGGAGGAGCCGCAGGGTGGAAGGCTACAAGAAACCCAGAAACCAAGATGGCCGCCAGCACATGTCAAACGAAGGAGAGCAGCAAGCAGGTAAGACCATGACAGTTCAGCAGTGCAGTTATATGTTCTAAAGCCTTTTGTGGCATGTATTAGTGGCAAAAGTGAAATATATTTGCCTTTCAGCGGTGCAGTTACATGTTCTAAAGCCTTTTGTGGCATGTATTAGTGGCAAAAGTAAAATATATTTGCCGTTCAGCGGTGCAGTTATATGTTCTAAAGCCGGGGTGGCAGCAGTGGGAGGTCAGGAGCCAAACGTGCCCGGGGTAGACTAACCACTTTGCAGGAGCCTACGTGCCCGGGAAGCTGCGGTGCATAGGTTCACTGAGGCAGCGGTGGTAGCAGTCAGTCAGTGCGTAGTGTTGGGGGTAAAATCACCTACTTGGCCGTGTGGCAGGCTTTTTTTAAGCCGCCGGAGGAAGTGAACATGGCCATATGTAGAATCTGTGGGCAGAAGGTGAAGCATGGACAGCGTGTCAATGTTAGCACCACAACATATGCAGCGTCACCATAAAGTGGCCTGGGAGAACCGTGGCTCCGATGTGGTGGTCCAGCCTGCCGCAGCAACCACCGCATAACCCAGTGGCATGCAGCCGATTTCAGGCAGTAAAAGCTCCACCACCTCAGCTGAAGGGAGATGTCTGTCCTTCCCATCATCTGCTGGTCCTGATGCTCCTGCTCCTTGCCCTCCTACTCCTCATCAGTCATTCCGTCAGTAATCAATCACCGAAGCGATTGCCAAGAGACAACAGTATGTGAGCACTCATCCAACGGTGCAGAGGCTGAACATGCTCCTGTCCAAGTTGCTGGTGCTGCGGCCCCTTCCTTTCCAAGGGGTGGACTCTGCGCCTTTAGGAGAACTGATGGCTTGTGCCGAGCTGAAGTGGAGAGTCCCAAGCCGTCATTTCTTTGCCAAAAAGGCATTACCAGCCCTGCACACACATGTAGAACAGAAGGTGGGCCAGTTCTTGAGCGTGTAGTGTCTGCCAAAGTGCACGGAAGCACCGACGTGTGGAGCTGTAACTACAGTCAGGGACAATATATGTCCTTTATGGCCCATTGGGTAAATGTGGTTCCTGCACAGCCACAGCAGCAACTTGGCCAGGTGATGCCGCCTCACGCCGTTGGTCCTGCAACTATGTCTGCCTCTGCCTCCTTATTCTCAACCTCTTATTCTCAGCTTCCACTGCAAGGACAATTCACAGTGCCCCTCCAGCATACCACATGTGCAGGGCACGGCAGTGTCACACTGTTCTGCACCTCATTTGCCTGGGCGAACAGAGTCACACAGAGGAGGAACTACACTATGTCCTTCATGAAGAAATCGAATCCTGGCTTTCTCTGCATCAACTGAAAATCAGAACCATGCTGACCGACGACAGGAAGAACATGGTGTCGGCGCTGCATCAAGGAAGGATGAGCCATGCGCGCTGCATGGCACACGTGTTCAATATGGTTGTTAAGCGGTTCCTGAAGTCTTCCACCCATCTGCAAGACATCCTAAAAATAGGCAGGAAACTTCACATGCACTGCTGATACCCCAAAAAGAACACTTGTACACCGCAAAGCACAACCTCCTTGAGCTGCAGCGGCAGAATGGCATCACCCAACATAGGCTGATATGCTACGTTTCCACCAGTTGGAATTCCACCCTCCATATGTTGGACCGACTATATGAACAGAGAAAGGCCATCAACGATTTTTTGATGATCCCAGCAGACAGGATTACTCCTCTGTGTAACTTCGATGTCAGCCAGTGGCAGCTTATGCTTGACACCTGACGTTTGCTCAGGCCCTTTGAGGAGGCCACGTTATTTGTCAGTCGCCAGGACTACGGGATGAACAGCATCATTCCACTGCTTCATGTCCTCGAACAGATGCTGGTAAATCTGGCTGGTCAGAGTACTGAAGACATGGCGCCTAGATCTCACGACCACATGAGCCCTTTGGGGGCTGAACTGGAGGAGGAGGAGGAGGAGGAAGAGGAGGAGGTCATTGGAGCACAAGCAATGTGTAGCGAAAGGGGTGGTTTTTACACACAGGTGACAGGAGAGGAGGAGAAGCCAGAGGAGCTACATGGCGATGAGGAAGACGAGGCAGAGGACCCAGACACACTGTGGCAGTATGCAGTTGAGATGGAGACAGGGAGTGCCTCTGAGTCACTTGCACAAATGGCCCGATGCATTTGCTTGAATAGTGACAGCTGAATTGTCACCATTTGGCAGAGGGATGACTTCTGGCTCTCCACCTTGTTGGACACTCACTACCGGTCCAAAATGGGGGCCTTTTTAACACCCGCTGAGAGGGTGGACAAACTGAACTACTATAGAGACATCCTATGTAGTCAGTTGGCCGCTGCCTATCTGCACCATCGTCCATCCTCTCGCAGGTCTGACCGGGGGGGCCCTCTGTGCTCACGTACCTCTGCCATGGCTGCTGTGGCAGGGTAGAGGGGCAGAAACTTGAGTCTAGAGTCACTGATGAGCATCTTTCTTGACCCGCCTAGAGAAGAAACTACTCACCAGCAGTAGCAGCTAGACCTGGAGCAGAACCTGAATCAGCAGGTGGTGGCATTCTTGGACAGTATTCTGCCACCCCACATTGAAGATCTGCTGGACTACTGGGAAGCCAACCTGGATTTATGGCCGCAAGTAGCAGAGTTTGCCCTGGAAAAGCTGTCCTGCCCGGCCAGTAGTGTGGCATCAGAGCTGGTGTTTAGTGCGGCTGGGGCCATAGTTACCCCAAAAAGAACTCGCCTGTCCACCCAAAATGTGGAGAGACTGACCTTTGTCAAGATAAATCAGGTGTGGATCAGCCAGGATTTCCACCCACCAATGCCTGATGCATCAGACTAGATCATCCATGGTGCCACACCAACACTTTGACAAAAGAGACCAGTTTCTTCTGGCTATCTGCCTCAGCTACTATTCTGATGCTGCCACCCATCTGATGCCACACATCTGATGCCAAGTGTTCCTTCTTTCACCCATCATCTTCAGCTGGTACTCGTATTGCCACCCACCTCCCCACTCTGTCACCGGGTCACTCTGTGGTCTCCTGATGCTGCTGCCACCTCCACTCTATGTCTCTATGTCACCTTGCCACTCTGTGGTCTCCTGATTCTGCTGTCACCTCCACACTATGTCACCTTGCCACTCTGTGGTCTCCTGAGGCTGCTGCTGCCCCTCCACACTGTCATTGTGCCACTCTGTGGCCTACTCGTGATGTTGCTGCTGCCACCACCTCCACACTTTGTCATTGTGCCGCTCTGTGGCCTCCTGATGCTGCCGCCACCTCCACACTGTCATTGTGCCACTCTGTGGCCTACTCCTGATGCTGCCGCCACCTCCATACTCTGTCATAGGGCCACTCTGTTGTCTCCTCATGCTGCTTCTACCTCACCACTATGTCATAGGGCCACTCTGTGGACTTCTCATGCTGTTCCCACCATTCCCACTTCATGACTGGACCACTATTTTGCCTTTCGTCCTGGCTGACATCATCATTTATTTGACCCTTCTTCTGATCTGTCACAAGGAAGGAAAAATGAGATGCACAACAGACTGTCTGTGTAGCAGCTGTAAGGCCTGTATGGTCCCATCAGAATTGGCTTGTGATTTGGTAGCCAAAAGCAGGAGTGGGTACAAAATACAGAAAACATGCAAATATTCCATTCACGTGTTATCTCTGTTTAGGATCCACTCCTGTTTTTTTGGGCATTAGCAATACTGATGGATTATTGACCAAATGCTGACCGAGTGAAGGCGGATGCTCCACAGACAGGATCAGTTTTTTTGTGGGTTATTGTTCTGACGGATCAGAGGATTCTAAGAGCGATGCCTGTCATCTGCATGTCATACTGACTCTCAGTATTATTTCACTACCACAACGGACTCCCTATGCGTGTTACTGCAAGTCACAGTGTTCTACACCCCTATAAAGGCTCTCTTCAGCCAGGAAATATTCGTTTTTTAATGTGATTCGCCGCAAATAAATTCAGATCGAACCAAATTTTTAAAAAAATTTGGCGAACAGGCCGAATCGCATTTTTTAAATATTTGCTCATCTCTAGTAATAAAGACTAGGGATAAGCGAACTTGTGCTTTTCAAGTTCGAGTTCGGGTTTTATTACAATTCCAATATGGATTCCAAGGCACTTATCAAAGCTCCAGTAAGCACAAATGCTTCTTCAAGCAGCTTATCAGAAAAGATTTCCCCAAATTAACTAAAAATGAAAAATAAAATCTAAAAAACATTCATAAAAAGCCCTAAGGCCTCTTGCACACGAGCGTCACGGATTAGGTCCAGATGCATTCAGGGTGCGTTCAGTGATAATCGCGCAATATTCCTTGCATGTGGCGTCCGTTTTGTATGCGAGTGCGTTGCGTTATGGTTTTTTCCGCGCGGATGACATGCAAATTGCATGCGTTTTTAACGCGCGTGAAAAAAAAAAGATCCATTCTCTAGATTCGTCTGTTACTGAAAAACACATATAAATACCTCCAGCATGCATTGGTTTTTTGGACAGCTCCATTTGTTTGGGGAGTTTTTGGCAAGTGGTTGGTGTGTGGATTTCCCTTTGCAGGATGTCCACTTTTACCGTGTCATCCACTGACCATGTTTTTTTGCACTGGCTGGTTTTCCGCTGTTTTGTAAAGCAGACAGAAATGATAGAGTAGGAACCGCGGAGGAAGCGGATGTGGCTGCATCCTATTATTTTGCAGCGGGCCAGCAAAGGGCAATTTGTTGGTTTGTACTCAGAGCTCCGTGCACACCCTCTGAAGTTCTTTAATTATTGCCGCATGTCGGTCTCTACATTTGATCGGCTTTTAGGGGAGGTGAGGCCTGCCTTGACTTTCCAGGACACCAACATGCGGCGGAGTGTGTCACCTGAAGAACGTCTCATTATAACTTAAAGGTAAGACTATATTATCAGACTTATACATGAATGACCCACTGTTTGCCAATACACAGTAGTGGCCTGTGTAATCAGAACTTTACCTCTTCTATGTATAAGTACGTAATAGTACAGGGTGGACCATTTATATGGATACACCTTAATAAAATGGGAATGGTTGGTGATATTAACTTCCTGTTTGTGGCACATTAGTATATGTGAGGGGGGAAACTTTTCAAGATGGGTGGTGACCATGGCGGCCATTTTAAAGTCGGCCATTTTGAATCCAACTTTTGTTTTTTCAATAGGAAGAGGGTCATGTGACACATCAAACTTATTGGGAATTTCACAAGAAAAACAATGGTGTGCTTGGTTTTAATGTAACTTTATTCTTTCATGAGTTATTTACAAGTTTCTGACAACTTATAAAATGTGTTCAATGTGCAGCCCATTGTGTTGGATTGTCAATGCAACCCTCTTCTAACACTCTTCACACCCTGATAGCAACACCGCAGGAAAAATGCTAGCACAGGCTTCCAGTATCCGCAATTTCAGGTGCTGCACATCTCGTATCTTCACAGCATAGACAATTGCCTTCAGATGATACGAGATGTGCAGCACCTGAAACTACGAATACTGGAAGCCTGTGCTAGCAATTCTCCTGCGGTGTTGTTATCAGTGTGTGAAGAGTGGGAGAAGAGGGTTGCATTGACAATCCAACACAATGGGCAGCACATTGAACACATTTTATAAGTGGTCAGAAACTTACGTTAAAACCAATCAAGTTCCTCGGGGGTTAATCTTTATAATCCAGGCTCTAATGATGAGGATATGTCACCTGTGTGTATCTGGTAATGGTCTGGAAGTTGATGTAGCTAAACGGGTTTTCTTACTTTGAAGTATATATCAATATCAAGTATTCAGTCCAAATCTTGGAGTATGGACTAATGGTATCTCAACTTGCCAGACACATTGCCATTAAATAGTGTAAAGTAATGTATTAGATTTAAAAATTTGATATTTTGTGTATTCATTTTTATTTTATTTTTTTCATTTCAGATATCTGGCGACTGGCAATTCGTTTTCTTCTTTACATTATGAGTTTAGAATGGGGACCTCCACAATTGCTGGCATGGTACGGGCTAGATGTGCCACCATTTGGTTGAGACTGAAAGCTTCTGTGCTGCCACATCCAACCAGGCAGCAGTGGCTTGATATAGCCCAGGGCTTTTAGGAGAGGGCTCAATTCCAAAATTGTATTGGTGCCCTTGACGGGAAGCACATATGGGTTAAGAAGCCACCAAACTCAGAGTCCCAATACTATAATTATAAAAAATTTTCTCTGTAGTTTTGTTGGCCTTGGCAGACACAAACTACAGGTTTATAATTGTAGATATTGCGTCCTATGGAAGTACTGCAGATGTTCGCATCTTCAGGGCTTCCAGAATGGGTCGTGGCTTCATTCCAATCAACTGGACGTACCACAGCCAGCAAACCTTCCTTGCTCTTCTGGCCTCCTCTAGCCGGTTATTTTTTTTGCCTGGATAGATATATTTTAGTTAGCTTTTGTATTTTGTAGTTAGGGACTCGCAAGATAATGAGGACACTTGACGTGGGTTGCGAGCTTACATCTTTTGCTTACATATATTGTTTCCAACACGGTATATGAAATATGTACTAATACCTCATTCATACACAAAAATTTTTAAATGTGGCCAAACATGTATGCATGCTTTCCCATCATCATAAATAAAGTTCTACTTGGCCTCATTATGATGTACCAAAACTATCATTACATGTGTCATGGCATATAACTCTATCTGTATTGTGTTTACTATTGTGTGCTTAAAGGACGTTATATTGTGGAAAACATGTTATGTATATATGTATAAATATTAGAAATATGTAGAATAAAGTTTTGAAATTGTAAGATATAGGTGAAAGCAACATTTATAATAGTCTGTGTAAGTGATCTAGAAAACAATCTTGAAAACAAGTATATATATATATATATACAGCACAGACCAAAAGTTTGGACACACCTTCTCATTCAAAGAGTTTTCTTTATTTTCATGACTATGAAGGCATCAAAACTATGAATTAACATGTGGAATTATACACATAACAAACAAGTGTGAAACAACTGAAAATATGTCATATTCTAGGTTCTTCAAAGTAGCCACCTTTTGCTTTGATTACTGCTTTGCACACTCTTGGCATTCTCTTGATGAGCTTCAAGAGGTAGTCCCCTGAAATGGTCTTCCAACAGTCTTGAAGGAGTTCCCAGAGATGCATAGCACTTGTTGGCCCTTTTGCCTTCACTCTGCGGTCCAGCTCACCCCAAACCATCTCGAATGGGGTCAGGTCCGGTGACTGTGGAGGCCAGGTCATCTGGCGCAGCACCCCATTACTCTCCTTCATGGTCAAATAGCCCTTACTTTCAAAGTTTTCCCAATTTTTCGGCTGACTGACTGACCTTCATTTCTTAAAGTAATGATGGCCACTCGTTTTTCTTTACTTAGCTGCTTTTTTCTTGCCATAATACAAATTCTAACAGTCTATTCAGTAGGACTATCAGCTGTGTATCCACCTGACTTCTCCTCAACGCAACTGATGGTCCCTAACCCCATTTATAAGGCAAGAAATCCCACTTATTAAACCTGACAGGGCACACCTGTGAAGCAAAAACCATTTCAGGGGACTACCTCTTGAAGCTCATCAAGAGAATGCCAAGAGTGCAAAGCAGTAATCAAAGCAAAACGTGGCTACTTTGAAGAACCTAGAATATGACATATTTTCAGTTGTTTCACACTTGTTTGTTATGTATATAATTCCACATGTGTTAATTTATAGTTTTGATGCCTTCAGTGTGAATCTACAATTTTCATAGTCCTGAAAATAAAGAAAACTCTTTGAATGAGAAGGTGTGTCCAAACTTTTGGTCTGTACTGTATATATATATATATATATATATACATATATATATAGTTATGTGTATTCGGGTAAGATTACTGTTTAGTATCTTACTATACAGTATATCTTACTATACAGTATACTTACAGTACTATACTATAGTACTATTCTATACAATACTATACAGTATACTATTATTAATGTGGTGTATGTGTTGGTGATACATAAATATAAATATGCAATGTATAGAATAAAGAGAAGTAACAATATAAATCGGGTAAATAAAACTCAGTTTTTTATAAAATAAACATATTAGTCATGTCAACTTTTTATTTTAGTTAAGTTTTTATAAATAAACTAAATAAAGCATTAAAAAAATTACAAATTAGTATAACGCCCAGTTGGCGAGGGTGGGCCCTGAAACTGCAGGCCAGGGTAGACTGGTTGGGAAGGGGGGCCCGAGTACTGCGATGGGGCAACTTGTGAGGAGGTGGGGACAGGCTGCCCATATGAGGACTCCACATGATAATGTGGGCCATATGGGCAAGTAGGTGGCCCTTAATGACCCCTTGGAGGGTGTAATTGTAGAGGAGGCGGTGGTGGAGGCTGTGAGCTCTGGTAAATTGGCATTGGCTGGGGGCCAAACATGTTCCTATGGAGGCGCCAATTTTCTATGGCCCCAAAAATGTTGGTAGGATCGTTGGGGGGAGTGGCTGCATCCAGAATGATTCCGAGAGCCAATTTGGTTCTCAGTACTCGTTCTGGAGGCAGCCTGCTCAAATAAGAGGCCAGGCTATGGACATAAAGAAACTCATCCTCCTGCCGGCTCTCGATAAATAATCAAGAACCTGTGTGTTTATGAGAGATTAGGCAGGAGGCATTGCCCGTCGTCTGGCCCGGCTGGGTAGAGCCAAAGGGGGGGGGGGGAATCGCCTATGGAAACAGCTGGTGGCCTGGATGGTGCCGTGCTGGCTCCTGGGGCACTGTCCGTCTGCGCTGGCCCAGAGGGAGTATCTTCCTCGCAGGCACTAGATTGCAGCAGAGCCGACTCATCCCCTGCCTCCTCTAGGTTGTCCTCCATTCTTCAAAAATAGTACATTACTAAATAAACAGTATTTTGTTTGATAACTATTCACGTCACATATTACTATAATCATCAAATTACTTTTTGCACATAGTACTACATACTACCAACATATTACATATGGGGTCATTTAGCTACATTGGGGAAATTAGAAGTGTCATAGCTGCCCATAGTAACAAATCCTAATCCACTTGTCATGTTGGTCACCTACTTTTGCTCATTAAAGGAGGAATTTGAATGGTTGCTATTGGCAAATATGCCTTTTCAACATGAACATTTTTTACCAATAACATTACCTGCATAGTCTACATACAGTGTGTATTGATAAACATGTAGTGGTCATTGTGTAGAATTAACTTAAGGACGCAGCTCCATAACCTCACAGAGGAACATGAGTTGTTCGCGATATATATATATGGCCTTTTCTTTGGGGGCCCGGAACCGCTCCTTTGCGGAACTGGTCCCTGCAGCTCCGCCAACGATTCTTTACCTCATCGACTTGTAATGAAAAGACAAGAAAGGAAAATTTACCTAAATATACCATCCAACAGATTACAACATATCACATGTGCTATGCTATGGAGGATAACGTATCACATGTGCTATGTTATGGAGGATAACGTATCACATGTGCTATGCTATGGAGGATAACGTATCATATGTGCTATGCTATGGAGGATAAACTATCACATGTGCTATGCTATGGAGGATAACGTATCACATGTGCTATGCTATGGAGGATAACGTATCATATGTGCTATGCTATGGAGGATAAACTATCACATGTGCTGTGCTATGGAGGATAACGTATCACATGTGCTATGCTATGGAGGATAAACTATCACATGTGCTATACTAGGGAGGACAGCAAGGATCACACATGTATACATTGGCTACTTAGCCAAATTCTGGCGACTTTGCCCTTTGGTTTTCTCCCAGATGGTGGCAAAAAGCTCCTGGGTTATCTCCACCCAAGCCGCATCTGTGTTATACTGGTCGTTTTAGTCCCAAAACCGCGTATCCCAAATGCAGGACGAGGACAATGAGCCTCTCAACATCCATAGCCTTAGGTGTCTTCGGCATTGCTTTAAAATGGTCCGCAAGGGCTGGAAAATTCAGAAGCAAACTCCTGCCTCATGTGCTGCCTGGAGCCAGACGTTGAGCAACTCAACTTCCTGTCTAAAATCCATTCTGTGTTGCTAAGTTACTTGCATTAAAAATGCAACGCAATGCATGGCATCCGGATGCAATGCGATTTTCACGCAGCCCCATTTACTTCTATGGGGCCAGCGTTGCGTGAAAATCACAGAATATAGAACATGCTGCGATTTTCACACAATGTACAAGTGATGCATGAAAAACAACACTCATGTACACAGCCCCATTGAAATGAATGGGTCCGGATACTCGCTTGTGTGAAAGGGGCCTAAGCGTCACTTAAAAGTTAACAAAATTACAACAATTATTTTGGTAGTCCAACAAATATAAAAAAGCTGGGATTGTAAAACCTGCCATATGCTAAGACACACAAAAGTGGCCTGGTCATCAAGGGGTTAAAACGGTGTTACCAGCTTTTCACAGATTTATTCAAATTTATCTCGGCTTTTGCTGTGGACAGTGTGAGGATCCATTCCAACCTCTCCCAGTGATCTTGTCTGCTTATATTGACTTCTAGCTGACTCAGTGTGCTGATCCTGCATCTAACAATTCTTTTCATGTCTGGGAGAGTGTCCTAATACAGGCAGTCTGCCAGTACTATACTGGACTAGACTTCCTTTTCCATACTTTTAGGCCAATCACCAATGAGCCCTATCCTAATCCTTGCCCCTATCCTCTGCACACATGGTGTGTAAGAGACAGTTTATACTAGCAGCACACAGATCTAGACTCATAATAAACATTATCATGACAGCATTGAGGGGACATAGACACAGTTTATGGGGAAGAGTGAGATTTCATGAGGGGAAAGATCCAGAACACAAGGACATATTGATTAAAACAAGGACTATGTAAACCGATGCACACTCATTCCAGTGAAGGATGCTATCTAATAAGCTAAAGTCAACACATGCAGAATCACTCAAGCACTTCATAGATACATTATATTATGACTGCAGTAAGAAATGCACTTGCTATAAATACTGGAGAGAAAATATGGCTGTCATATACAGAAAACAGCAGTCTGTGAGGCTGAGCATTCTGTGGTGTTCAAGCACTGAGCTCTGGATGGGGAAGGGGCCTCTTCTCTGAGCTCAGAAGCTCACTGAGCTAAAGAGCCAGCTAGTTAAGAAAGACACAACTACTTTAGTCTGTCTATGTTGCTAAGGACGGGATTCACTTAGTTAGTGGACCGCTAAATTGCTAAAAGGGAGACCCCTTGTGGCAGAGATGACAGAATTGTTTTTAAAGGGAGTCTGTCACCACATTTGAGCCTATTAGACAGATCCAATAGCGTTATATGTGCCACCCAGAAGTTTAAAACGGTACCTTTGTTGCATATACCGGAGTCTTGTTTCAATGAACTTTGTAGGTTCTGTAAATGCGCCCTCTCAAGTGCCCAGGGCGGCGTCTCAATCTTCCGAGCCCAAGACCGGACCTCCCCAACGGCTCATAACCCCGCCCTCCGTGTGCCTCTGCCCGCCCGTTTACGCTCCTCCTCTGCTGCGGCGCAGTGGAAAAGGAGAGAGGAGGAGCACAATGTTCAGCACAATGACGAAATAATATATGGTTTCAATTCGAGAATGGTTCTATAGATCCCAAAATCCTGGCAATTGTGATACTGTTACTTGGTACATGTACATGGTCGTATTATGGCTCTGTTTTGTATGAAGGTGTAATAGAGGTACATAGGACCCCTAGTCTACCTTCGTATGTTCTGGATTTTAATCTGTATGAATCCTAAAGAAAAAAAATGTTGCACGCTGTAATGAATTCCAGATGTATGTAGATATTCTGCCTAGAAGCATCGCTTCTATGGAAGAATGTATCTGTTCCTACACCTGTAAGGCAGCAAACCGAGGCCATGTGGTTTCATACTAGCCCAATGCCATACAAGCTCTGTGATGTTTAGGGTAGAGCCACACAGGCAGGTTTCCTGATATAGTTTTGGAAGGCAATATTAGGAGTTGTTCATAAAAGGAAAGAAAGTATAAAAGCTAGATATGACTTTTCTTCTTTTTTGAATTCACTCATGGTTTTGGCTTCTAAAACTGCATCAGGAAACCTTACCATATGGCTGTGCTCTTAGGGAAAAAAAAGATAAAAACGGGACTCTCTAGGGTTAATATATAAAAGCTAGTAAAGTACACAAGTATGGTATAAAGAGGCTCACCTCCTGTGGTTGTGCCAGACTAGGCACAACAATAATGTGGGCATGGCACATCAAATTAGACACTGATACCCTAGCATTAGGTGCCAACTTCATCGGGGTATAGAGAAATTGGTAGACTAAATATGCGACAGAGTGGTCAAAACGAATGCCTATCATGTCTGAGATGGCAGGTAACAGACGTGCTTCACAGAGTGGATGGAAGAAGAGTACCCTTCCACTAAGGAGAGGGAGGAGTGGTGACCCCTAGAGATGGCCTTGCAATTCGCCCGGCGGTCGTTTTGCAGCGAACTTTGCTCGTTCGCGATTCACCGAACATGCGAACATATGGCGATGATCGCATGCGCCATATTTTTTTGCATTGCGCCGAACTTTGACCCATGACACATCCATCAGGTGGGACAGGACAGCCAATTAAGACGTTTCAGCACCTGGACACATCCCCACCCTATAACAGAACCCAATCTCGCAGCCATTTTACATTCTGTGTTTTGCCAATGTAGGGAGAGGTTGCTTTGTGGAGCAGGGACAGGCTGTCAGGGACACCAAATGCTAGCTAATAGGGCCACAAAAGTCCTTTAAAGGAATGATATAGGTGTGCTATCGATAGGTGTGATATACTGAGGTGTGTGGTGTACTTATAATATATTTTCTAACATAGAAAGTATATTATAGTGCATTTGTATTGTGCAGCAGTTGTGTGTGGTTCTGCTGCGAAACCGCAGCTATATAGAGGAACAAACGCTATTGGAATAACTATTTGCAACTGGTGTGATATACCTGTTGCCCCAAAAAAAAATGATTGAGGGGTGTGATATACCTATAATATACTTTCTCACATAGAAAGTATATTATAGTGCATTTGTATTGTGCAGCAGTTATGTACGGTTCTGAAGCTATACCGCAGGTATATAGAGGGACAAGCGTTATTGGAACAAATATTTGCAACGGGTGTGATATACCTGTTGCCCCCCAAAAAACTGATTGAGGGGTGTGATATACCTGTATCCACAAAATACTGATTAAGGAATTTGATATACCTGCTTCCACAAAATACTGATTGAGGTGTGTATTATACCTGATTCCACCAAATATTGATTCAGGGGTTCTCTATACCTCTTTCCACAAAATACTGATTAAGGGGTGCGATGTAACAGCTTCTACAAAATACTGATTAAGGGGTTTTACATACCTGCTTCCACAAAATACTGATTGAGGGGTGCGATATACCTGCTTCCACCAAATATTGAGGCCTATGATACACCGGCTTCCACAAATTACTGATTAAGGGGTGCTATATACCTGCGTCCACCAAATATTGATTCAGGGGTTCTATATACCTGTCTCCACAAAGTACTGATTGAGGGGTGCGATATACCTGCTTCTACAAAATACTGATTAAGGGGTTCTATATACCTGCTTCAACAAAATACTGATTGAGGGGTGCGATATCCCTGCTTCCACCAAATGTTGATAAAGGCCTACGATACACCGGCTATTCTGACTCCGATTGTTGTAATAGCGATTTATCCCTAGTGAGACCTCTATGCCTGGCCTGTATAAGCAGATATAATCACTGCGTACAATCCTTATCAGATAGCTTGAACTCACCAATAGAGATGTCGCGGCGGGCGAACATATGCGATGTTCGGTCCGCCCCCTATACATCATCATTGAGCAAACTTTGACCCTGTACCTCACAGTCAGCAGACACATTCCAGCCAATCAGCATACCCTCCCTCCCAGACCCTCCCACCTCCTATCAAAAAGCAAGGACAGCATCCATCTTAGATTCATTCTGAAGCTGCAGTGTCACAAATTTGACTAAGTTGTAATCGCAATGCGATTAATACAGTTTATATTAATCGCATTGCGAATTCAACTTAGAGCTGGGTTCCTAATGGTTGTATTGCTAGAATATAACGAAGATTGAGAATATAGTGCTATATTCGTTATATTCGTCAATTCTAGCAATACAACCATTAGGAACTCAGATCTAAGTTGTAATCGCAATGCGATTAATACAGATTATATTAATCGCATTGCGAATTCAACTTACCACACTCTGCGTCAACTACGTAATTTTCCATGGGAGTTTTGCCATGGATCCCTCTTCGGCATGCCACAGTCCAGGTGTTAGTCCCCTTGAAACAACTTTTCCATCACTATTGTGGCCAGAAAGAGTCCCTGTGGGTTTTAAAATTCGCCTGTCTATTGAAGTCTATGGCGGTTCGCCCGTTCGCGAACATTTGCGTAAATTCGCGTTCGCCGTCTGCGAACGTAAAATTTTATGTTCGCGACATCTCTACTCACCAACACCGAGTTTATCCGTGTAAGTTGTTTTATTCTGTAAGCCAGATAACAGAGTACAGCAGAACAGATGGATTCCGGTATTGTCGGTCAAAAGATGATGCTCTTGTAAGCTTACATAAGAATACATGTGTACCTTGTGCAAATGCCGGGAGCAGTATAAAGAAACAGGAAGTGAGGTACACAGAAGAAGGGGTGGAGCAATGAAATGAATGACATATATCACGAACCAGAAAAACAAGTGCATTACTAAAAACGGCCACTAGATGGGAGCATATAACCAAATATAGAATATATGAATGGTTCAATGAAATAAACTATATAGATTTTAACTGCGTAGCAGCACACTCCCTGTCTGGCATTGAAAATGGCACTATTTAAACAATAACGGTAGTTATATAATTGCAAATAAACAACTTGCTTGATGTCTGAGGACCTTGATGTCTGAAGACCTGAAAAACATAAAGAGAACAGGCATATAATACAACTAAAATGTAAGGCTTCAAGTTTATCAAGTAAAGTACAAACACTTATTGCTTGAAGTTTCAGGTAGGATTCAGCAGCCTAGGCAATAAGTTCATTCTCCAAAGGGCAAGAGCAGAATAAGGCTGCTTTCACACCTGCGTTAAGTGCGGATCCGTCTGGTATCTGCACAGACGATCCGCACCTATAATGCAAACGATTGTATCCGTTCAGAACGGATCCGTTTGCATTACCATGAACAAAAAAAAAAAAAGATTTTTTGTTTTTGTTTTGTTCATGATAATGCAAACGGATCCGTTTTGACTTAGGCTATGTTCACAGTAGCGTTCAGCCTTTCCGTTCTCCTGCTCTGTTATAGGAAAGGACGGATTCGGCTCATAACTGAGCCGAGCGGAGCCTACGGACCCCATAGACCCCCATAGACTATAATGGGGTCCGTTAAGGTTTCCGCTCAGAAGATGATTTTGGAGCGGAGACAAAAGTTGTGCATGCAGGACTTTTGTCTCCGCTCCAAAATCATCTTCTGAGCGGAAACCTAACGGACCCCATTATAGTCTATGGGGGTCTATGGGGTCCGTAGGCTCCGCTCGGCTCAGTTATGAGCCGAATCCGTCCTTTCTGTTCTCCTGCTCCTATAACGGAGCAGGAGAACGGAAAGGCTGAACGCTGATGAGAACAAGGCCTTACACTGAAAGTCAATGGGAGGCGGATCCGTTTTCAATTGCACCATACTGTGTCAGTGAAAATGGATCCGTCCCCATTGACTTACATTGTAAGTCAGGACGGATCATCAGGCGGACATCAAAACGCTTTGGTGTCCGCCTACAGAGCGGAATGGAGGAAGAACGGAGGCAAACTGATGCATTCTGAATGGATCCTTATCCATTCAGAATGCATTGGGGCTAAACTGATCCTTTTGGGCCACTTGTGAGAGCCCTTAAAACGGATCTCACAAGCGGACCCAGAAACGCCAGTGTGAAAGTAGCCTAAGTTCCGTGATAGGCCTGATGAAAGTCTTTACGGTTCCTTGTCTTGCAACTTTCACCTCCACCTTGCGTACCTTATCATCATCACTAGGAACGCTCTTAACAATAAGTCCCATAGGCCACTTGATTCTTTCGGCTTGCTGGTCCTTGAGCAGAACAAGATCTCCAACTTGTATGTTAGGGTACTGTCGTTGCCATTTCCTGCGTCCTTGCAGAGTGGAAAGATACTCCATCTTCCAACGATTCAAGAAGCGGTTGGAAAGGTTTTGTACTTGCTTCCATTGATCAAAGCACAGATTTCCGTTTTTAAAGTTTCCAGGTGGAACAGGAACGGACCCAAGCTTCTGGGTAAGCAGGGTAGCTGGGGTAAGGATAGTTGGGTTCTCTGGATCCTTGTCAGGTTCTAGAAGACCAAAGACGTCAGCCGTGGTCTCTTCTGTGTAATCCAGCAGGAATTCAGGACCTGTTAACCAGGAAGAATTTGTAAATACACTTGCAGACCCTGGCCTAGTAGCATGATCTGCAGGATTAATTTCAGATGGGACATAATGTCATTGTTCAGGATTAGATGATTTTCTGATTCTTTCTACACGATTGATGACATAGACATAGAAACGTTTAGTCTGGTTGTATATGTAGCCCAGAACAACCTTACTGTCTGTGTAGAATTTGGTGTCATCTATCTAAATGTCTAGCTCACGTAATATGAAATCTGCAATTTCTACAGCTAGCACAGTCCTACAAAGTTCAAGACTAGGAATTGTGTGCTCAGGCTTAGGTGCTAACTTAGCTTTCCCAAACAAAAACCCTATGTGGGTTTGATTAGAAGAGTCTCTCACCTTCAGGTAGGCAACAGCCGCAATGGCCTCAGTAGATGCGTCTGAGAAGATGTGAAGCTCTTTTCTCCGGCTCGTAGCAAGGGAAGCTGAGGTGTAGCAGCGTGGTATATGGATTCCATCTAAGGCGTGTAGAGATTGCTTCCAGGACTCCCACTTTGAAAGCTTGTCAGATGGCAGTGGAGCATCCCAATCTTTAATAGACTCTGAGAGCTGTCTAAGTAGGGCTTTACCTTGTAAGGTGATGGAAGCCACAAATCCCATTGGATCGTATAGGCTGTTTACCACTGACAGAACACCACACTTGGTAAATGGCTTGTCTGTAGAGCTGACTTGAAAGCTGAAAGGTTCCCTTTAATAAGTCCCACCGTAGGCCCAGACTTCTCTGTATAGGTGGCTTGTCCATTTCCAGATTTAAATCCTTAAACCTTGTGGCATGATCGCCAGGTTGAAAGGCTTTCATAACAGCAACACTATTTGAGGCAATTTTGTGTAGTCTGAGGTTAGCCTCAGAAAGCATACCTTGTGTCCTTTGGAGCAGATCTATGGCTTCTTCGTCTGTACAGTCATGGCCAAAAGTTTTGAGAATGACAAAAATATTAGTTTTCATAAAGTTTGCTGCTAAACTGCTTTTAGATCTTTGTTTCAGTTGTTTCTGTGATGTAGTGAAATATAATTACACGCACTTCATACGTTTCAAAGGCTTTTATCGACAATTACATGACATTTATGCAGAGTCAGTATTTGCAGTGTTGGCCCTTCTTTTTGAGGACCTCTGCAATTCGACTGGGCATGCTCTCAATCAACTTCTGGGCCAATTCCTGACTGATAGCAACCCATTCTTTCATAATCACTTCTTGGAGTTTGTCAGAATTAGTGGGTTTTTGTTTGTCCACCCGCCTCTTGAAGATTGACCACAAGTTCTGGTCAACGTTTTGGTCCCCGAGCCACTTAGTTATCACTTTTGCCTTATGGCACGGTGCTCCATCGTGCTGGAAAATGCATTGTTCTTCACCAAACTGTTGGTTGGATTGTTGGAAGAAGTTGCTGTTGGAGGGTGTTTTGGTACCATTCTTTATTCATGGCTGTGTTTTGGGGCAAAACTGTGAGTAAGCCCACTCCCTTGGATGAGCAGCAACCCCACACATGAATGGTCTCAGGATGCTTTACTGTTAGCATGACAAAGGACTGATGGTAGCGCTCACCTTTTCTTCTCCGTACAAGCCTTTTTCCAGATGCCCCAAACAATCGGAAAGAGGCTTCATAGGAGAATATGACTTTGCCCCAGCCCTCAGCAGTCCATTCACCATACTTTCTGCAGAAGATCAATCTGTCCCTGATGTTTTTTTTGGAGATAAGTGGCTTCTTTGCTGCCCTTCTTGACACCAGGCCATCTTCCAAAAGTCTTCGCCTCACTGTGCGTGCAGATGCGCTCACACCTGCCTGCTGCTATTCCTGAGCAAGCTCTGCACTGGTGGCACTCCGATCCCGCAGCTGAATCCTCTTTAGGAGACGATCCTGGCGCTTGCTGGACTTTCTTGGACGCCCTGATGCCTTCTTAACAAGAATTGAACCTCTTTCCTTGAAGTTATTGATGATCCTATAAATTGTTGATTGAGGTGCAATCTTAGTAGCCACAATATCCTTGCCTGTGAAGCCATTTTTATGCAACGCAATGATGGCTGCACGCATTTCTTTGCAGGTCACCATGGTTAACAATGGAAGAACAATGATTTCAATCATCACCCTCCTTTTAACATGTCAAGTCTGCCATTTTAACCCAATCAGCCTGACATAATGATCTCCAGCCTTGTGCTCGTCAACATTCTCACCTGAGTTAACAAGACAATTACTGAAATGATCTCAGCAGGTCCTTTAATGACAGCAATGAAATGCAGTGGAAAGGTATTTTTGGGATTAAGTTAATTTTCATGGCAAAGAAGGACTATGCAATTCATATGATCACTCTTCATAACATTCTGGAGTATATGCAAATTGCTATTATAAAAACTTAGGCAGCAACTTTTCCAATTTCCCATTTTTTTGTCATTCTCAAAACTTTTGGCCACGACTGTAGGTAAAGACTTAAGTCCATCATCAACATAAAAGTCTCTCTCAACGAAGTGTCGAGCATCCGCACCATACTCCTTTTCTCCATCAATGGCAGTCCTTCGTAAACCGTATGTTGCAACAGTGGGTGAGGGACTATTTCCGAAAACATGTACTTTCATACTGCGGTATTCAATAATCTCATTGTCCATGTTGTTCTCACGGTGCCACATAAACCTTAGGAAGTTCCTATGATCTTCGCGTACAATGAAGCAATGAAACATCTGTTCAATATCAGCAGTTATGGCAACTGGTTCTCTTCTAAATCTCATAAGTACGCCTACAAGGTTGTTGGTTAGATTCAGGCCAGTCAGAATAACATCGTTTAGGGATACACCTTGATGCTTGGCACTGGAATCAAATACTATCCTGATTTGTTTTGGCTTACGTAAATGATACACTCCAAAGAAAGGCAGATACCAGCACTCATCGTGTCTTTGAAGTGGTGGCGCTGGTTCGGTGTGATCATTGTCAAAGATCCTTTTCATAAAGGAGATAAAATGGTCCTTCATTTCAGGCCTGTTCCTTAGTGTTCGTTGAAGTGAGTTGAATCTGGATAAAGCCTGTTCACGATTGGTCGGGAGTTTGGCCCTTGTAGCACGAAGAGGTAATGGTGCAACCCAGCTGTTAGACTCATCCTGAAAGAATTTGTTATCCATTATTTTGATGAATTCTCTGTCTTCAACTGACAAGGCTATTTTGTTGTCCTCATTTGTAGTACAAAACACTGTGGTACCTAGGTTGTCATCACAAACAACAGGAGTAACATCAGGTACTTGGATGATGTCAAGAAGCTTCTCCTTTGCTTCATAATGGTGAGGGCACTGTTTGAAGTAGGATGCACGTCCGTTTCTCAACACGTAAGTTTTGAAGGAGTAAATCTCAGATGTCATATACATCTTGTCCAAGCATACATCACCCACTATTACCCAGCCTAGGTCAAGTCTTTGTGCATAAGGGGCGTTGTTAGGCCCATCGCACTGAGTGCGCACTTTATGTACTCTGAGAATGTCCCTTCCTAACAGGACTAAGATTTCAGCTCTTTTGTCCATTGCAGGAATCTCATCAACAAGGTGCCTTAAATGAGGATGTTGATATGCAGCTTCTGGAGTGGGAATCTCTTCGTCTGGTATCTGGTCACACTCGACTAACGTTGGTATGCCCTTCTCCTCGTTCATATGAGAGACCATGAACGCGTCAATAGGGTTGAGCGAACCCAAACTGTAAATTTCGGGTTCGTACCAAACTTTAGGATTTTTGGACCCCGGACCTGAACATTTCAGTAAAAGTTCGGGTTCGGGTTCGTTGTTCGGCGATTTCTTAGCGCTTTTTGAAAGGCTGACCCGAACTTGACCCAAACTTTGAAGTCAATGGGGACCCGAACGTTTGAGCACTAAAATGGCTGTAAAAATGTAATGGAAAGGGCTAGAGCGCTGCAAATGCCAGCAAAATGTGGTTAAGAGCATGGCAAGTGCTCTGCAAACAAAAGTGGATAGGGAAATGACTTTAAATAAAATAAAATACGTAAAAATTAGAAATAATAATCTTGATCTTGGAGGAGGAGCTCCATATGGAGTAGGAGGTTGAGGAGGTGGTGGATGTGGCGGTGTGGGACAAAATATTGAAGCCTAAGCTTCCAAGTTAAGGGGGGGGGGAGCGGCAATTATCCACTCCCTACTCGGGGAGGTAGTGACAATAAAAAACAATACAGGACTCTTAAGATGCCCTGTTATTGGAATGATTCATAAAAAATTATAGGGAATGTCACTGTGGTACTTTGGATTTGGAAACGTTAGCCAGGAGAGGCCCTGCTGCCTCTTTGTTGGCTCTAGATAACTTCTGCCTTATCACACGTCCTTGTGACGTCCACCATCCATTTGGATATCTTCTTGGTAGAGCAGGGTTCTATGACAGAAAAAAATTATTTAATGTCACCCGAAAATGTAAAATAAAAATTTGTGAAATTTATTAAGCTGTCAACTAGGTAGAGGAGGGGTATATTACACTAAAAAATTGGTGAATTTCACCTGAAAATGTAACAGACAAATTAGTGTTTTTTTTTTTTACCTGTCTACTAGGTATAGCAGTGGTACATCACACCCAAAAATTGGTGAATTTCACCCGAAAATGTAACAGACAAATCAGTGAATTTTTTTACCCTGTCTGCTAGTTATAGCAGTGGCACATTACACCCAAAAATTGGTGAATTTCACCCGAAAATGTAACAGACAAATTAGTTAATTTTTTTAACCTGTCTGCTAGGTATAGCAGTGGCACATCACACCCAAAAATTGGTGAATTTCACCTTAAAATGTAACAGACAAATTTGTGAATTTTTTTTAACCTGTCTACTAGGTATAGCAGTGGTACATCACACCCAAAAATTGGTGAATTTTACCCAAAAAATGTAACAGACAAATTTGTATTTTTTTTTACCTGCCTGCTAGGTATAGCAGTGGCATATCACCCCCCAAAAATTGTGAATTTCACCCGAAAATGTAACAGACAAATTAGTGAAATTACATAAAATAAAATACATACAAATCAAAAAAAAAATTTGATTTATGAGGTGGAAGTCCATATGGATTAGGAGTTTGAGGAGGCGGTGGACGTAGCAGTGTAGGTGGAAGCAGCGTTGGAGGAGGACGAGGTAGCCAGCACTGGTTTTAATTTTAATTTTTTTTAATTAGGGCACACACCAAAAGAGTGTGAAATATCCAAAATACAAGAATGAGCAATTGCGCTGCAGTATAACAATAGCTGGTTAAGGCCGGTATACATTTTTATTCTGCACAAGGTACGGACAGGTCCTGTGGGATCCATGCCTGGTTCATTTTAAGGATCGTGAGCTTGTCCACATTGGCTGTGGACAGGCGGCTGCGCTTGTCTGTGATAACGCCCCCTGCCGTGCTAAACACACGTTCAGATAATACACTGGCTGCCGGGCAGGCCAGCACCTCCAAGGCTTAAAGGGCAAGCTCAGGCCATGTGCCCAATTTGGAGACCCAGTAGTTGAAGGGGGCAGACCCGTCATTCAGTACATGTAGGCATGTGCACACATACTGCTCCACAATGTTGGTAAAATGCTGCCTCCTGCTAAGACGTTCCATACTAACCCTGTCATCTGAGGAGCTGGCGGTGCCTTCGCCTTGTGCTTCCACTGTGCCCCCGCTGTCAGTTGGGAATGCCACCAGCAGCGCGTCTACCAGCATGCGCTTGTACTCGCGCATCTTATGATCACGCTCCAGAGAGGGAATTAAGGACGGTATGATGTGTTTGTAATGGGGATCCAGCAGCGTGGCCACCCAGTAAGCAGCACAAGTTAGAATGTGGGCAACTCGGCGGTCGTTGCGGAGACACTGCAGCATGTAATTGCTCATGTGTGGCAGGCTGCCCAGAGGCAACGAAAAGCTGTCCTCTGTGGGAGGTCTATCGTCTGTGTCCTCTGTATCCCTCAGCCATGCACCAGTGATGGCCATCAGCTGGTTTGGGTGCCACCCTGCTGTGAACATAGTTCCTCCTCCTCCTCATCCTCCACCTCGTCATCCTCCAGAACTGTGCCCTGGCTGGACAATTGTGTACCTGGCGTTTGTGGGTGCAGAAACCCACCCTCGGAGCCACTTGTGAATGACTGGCCGGAAACCCTATGAAATGATCCCTCTTCCTCCTCCTGTGCCACATCCTCTTCCATCATCGCCAGCAGCGTTTTTTCAAGGAGGCATAGAAGTGGGATAGTAACGCTGGGAACGGCGTTATCGGCACTGGCCATGTTGGTGGAGTACTCGAAACAGCGCAACAAGGAACACAGGTCTCGCATGGAGGCCCAGTCATTGGTGGTGAAGTGGTGCTGTTCCGCAGAAGTGGTGCTGTTCACCCGTGCGTGCTGCAGCTGAAACTCCACTATCGCCTACTCCTGTTCGTACAGTCTGGTCAGCATGTGCAAGGTGGAGTTCCACCTTGTGGGCACGTCGCATATGAGGCGGTGAGCGGGAAGGCCAAAGTTACGCTGCAGCGCTGACAGGCGAGCAGCAGCAGGGTGAGAACGCCGAAAGCGCGCACAGGCGGCCCACACTTTATGCAGCAGCTCTGACATATCGGGGTAATTTTTAAGGAATCTCTGCACCACCAAATTCAGCACATACGCCAGGCAAGGGATGTGCGTCAAACTGGCTAGTCCCAGAGCTGCTACGAGATTTCGCCCATTATCGCACACGACCAGGCCGGGCTTGAGGCTCACTGGCACAAACCACTCATCGGTCTGTTGTTCAAGGCCTGTCCACAGCTACTGTTGTCTTTTACCCCTGGCTGTGCTGAAGTTGGTGGTAAAGGTGTTACGCTGACCAGATGAGGAGCCGGTAGAGGATGAGGAAGCGGAGTAGGAGGAGGAAGAAACAAGAGGCAAACTGAAGCGCCCTGCAATCCTCGGTGGTGGAAGGACATGCGCCAAACTGCTATCCGCCTCAGGCTCAGCCGCCACTGCATTTACCCAGTGTGCTGTTATGGAGCTATAATGTCCCTGACCGTGCTTACTGGTCCGCGTATCCGTAGTGAGGTGCACCTTGCCACAGATGGCGTTGCGCAGTGCACACCTGATTTTGTCCCCCACTTGGTTGTGCAGGGAAGTAATGGGACGCCTGGAAAAGTAGTGGCGGCTGGGCACAACTGTGGGACAGCCACCGCCATAAGGCTTTTTTCTTTTTTTAACCATAAGAGCAGAGATACAGGCAAGTGGTGATGGACACAAGTCTGTGTCACACAGCATCACCTCACAGTAGATGAAAATATAACAAATAAAAATAATAAGAACAGGTGGGAATCTGCACATTAAATCTGAGACACAGTCTACATCAAATAGAAAGATATTAATATCTCAATAGATCATAATAGATCATAATAGATCATAATAATAGAGGGGCTAAAATCACAGAGAGTATTTCCTGAAGTCCATCCATAGTCTCCAAAGAGCGCGGAAGTTGCCATTAGAATGGTTCTCCCAAGCGGACAGTTCTTCAAACCTGTAAATGGAGTCAATCTTGTTAAACCAATGATCGAGTGAGGGAAGGTCAGGGCAAAACCAATGTCGGGGAATCAACAGGCAGGCAGCCGCCAGTAATTTTTTGAAAAGTTTTAGAGGGAAGGAACTAAGTAGGGGAGAATAGAGTCCCAAGAGAGCTAACTTGGGAGAGGGGGATATTTGAGTTTTGCAAATTAGATTGCATTGTTTAAAGATTTTAGACCACCATGATAAAATTGGTGGGCATGACCACCAGACATGATAAAATGTCCCCGTTCCGCAGCCACATCTCCATTATGCGTCTGAACCCGAGGAGGAGAAACGGCAAGTGACATCTGGAGTTTTATACCATCTGGTAAGGACTTTGTATCCATTCTCCTGGATGCTGACGCATCTGGAGGAAGAGTGTGGCTCAACAAAGAGACGTTGTCATTCTTCTGTGGTAAAAGATGTGTTTAGGTCCTTCTCCCATGAACCGATGAAAGACAGTTTGGGCATGAGTCTCCTGTATATTAGGGAGATGAGTTTCCCGGGGGAGGGGGTTTCACATATCAAAATTTCAAACCATGTCAGGGGCCTGAGCAGATCTTGGTATTGGACATGTTTGGAGATAAAGGAGTAGAGAAAGGAGATAAAGAATATGGAGGGAGTGGCCATGGGGAAAAAACTATGGTTTTTAATCTATGGTTCTAGACAGTAAGCTGGCCATATTATATGCTGCAGGGTCAGGAAGATTAATACCGCCTGAAGATTTTGGTCCAAATGAACATACGAATATCTGTTAAGAGACTGGAATGAAGTACTGGGGACAGGAAGAGGTAGGACCTGTTGCAGATAATTTAGTCTAGGCAAGACAAGGGAAGTAAATAAGTTTTTCCAGCCAAACCATGATAGCATTGGGAAATATAGGTTATTAATTTAAGATTGCAAGGATTGTAGTAATGGGACATAGTTAAAATGGAACAAATTGGAAAGATCAGAACCAATTTTGACTCCTAGATAGGTTATGGTAGGTGAGTCCTAGTGTTGAGCGCGAAAATTCGAATATCGAATTTTTTTTTGCGAATATCGGCACTTCGCTAATTCGCAAATATTTTAAATATAGTGCTATAAATTCAATATTTCGAATATTCTTTTTCTTTCTCACTTCCCAAAAGTAGTTCTTACCTGTCCTTAGGATTCCTGGCTGCTCCAGTCAGTGCCCGTTGCCGCTTCTGACGGCTTCCGTGCTCATGGAGTGTCCCCATCACCATGGGAACGTCTCCATACTAGAATGTACTGTCGGATTTGAGAATTACGTTGAAATCGCAATTCGATTAATTCAAGTTATAATAATCGAATTTCGATTTCAACTTAGCAATCGATTTCAACTTCGCTAATTCTAGCAATCAAATAGGAAAGTTGACTATACAGACAGCTAAGTTTAAATTTTTTTTTTAATATTTAAATACTTGATTATTATAATGATTCTATTTATAAAAAAAAAAAAAGCTAAGTAATATAATCGCATAGCGAATTAAACACAGCTGTCTCTATAGTCAACCTTCCTATTTGATTGCTAGAATTAGCAAAGTTGACGAATATGGAGCTAAAACGAAGATGGAAAATACTTTGTATCTTCGTTTTGAGGAATATGACTAATACATTCGTAATATTCGCTAATTCTACCAAGCCAACCATAGTAAACCAGGTCCAAGTTAAAATAGCAATTCGATTAATTCAAGTTATAATAATCGAATTGCGATTTCAACTTAGTACTGCTATATTCCATATTCGTTAATTCTAACCTAATATGGAATATAGCAGTGCTAAGTTGAAATCGAAATTCGATTATTATAACTTGAATTAATCGCATTGCTATTTCAACTTGGTTTACTATGGTTGGCTTGGTAGAATTAGCGAATATGACGAATGTATTCGTCATATTCCTCAAAACGAAGATAACAAAGTATTCTACATCTTCGTTTTAGCTACCTATTCGTCAACTTCGCTAATTCTAGCAATCAAATAGGAAGGTTGACTATAGAGACAGCTGTGTTTAATTCGCTATGCGATTATATTACTTAGCTTATATTTTTTTTAATATATAGAATCATTATAATAATCAAGTATTTAACTATAATTTTTTTTTTTTAAAAAGCAAAGTAATATAATCGCATTGCGAATTAAACACAGCTGTCTCTATAGTCAACTTTCCTATTTGATTGCTAGAATTAGCGAAGTTGACGAATAGGTAGCTAAAACGAAGATGTAGAATACTTTGTTATCTTCGTTTTGAGGAATATGACGAATACATTCGTCATATTCGTCATCTTCGCTAATTCTAGATATCAAACCAATAGGAAAGTAGCCTTAAGTTAAAATCGCAATACGCGATTATTTAAATCGCATAATAATCGCGATAGCTAGAATAATGACGAATATTCGATTTCGACGAATATGAAACGAATATTCTATCGAATATTCGCAAATTTAGTCGAAATCGAATATGGCACCTGCCGCTCATCACTAGTGAGTCCCAGTTGAAAGGTGAGCGAGAAACAAGTTCATATTTAGTGCAGGGGTTTAAACCTATATCCAGGACATGGGATTTTTTCATAATAATTTTAAAATTAGACAGGGGGCTAAACCTTTCTAATTGATTATAGATACGGGGAAGAGAGATAGAGGGGTTGGTGGTTAGGAGTAATAAATCGTCTGCGAAGGCCGCTGTTTTGTTTTCCTGGCCGCCTAATTTGATGCCTTCAATCAAGGGGTCCTGGCGTATGGATTGAAGCAAAGGTTCTATGACCAGTACAAAGACTAAAAGGGATAACGGGAAACCTTGGCGGGTTCCGTTTTTAATGGGGAAGGGGGGAGAGAAAGTGTTATTTATCAGCACCGACGCCGAGGCATTGTGATACATTGAGAAGACCGCCTGTATGAAGGGGTCGGTAAGTCCAAACTTCATAAGGGCAAGGCGCATAAAGTCCCAGTTGACTCTATCAAAAGCCTTTTCGGCATTGGTGCTGACAAGGACTAATGGGCAGGGTTTTCTTTTGGCATAAAAGATGCCATTCAGGATCCTCGTTGAGTTATCCTTACCCTCCCTTCCAGTGACAAAACCGGTCTGGTCTCTGTGGATTAAGGAAAGCAATAGCTGGGATAAGCGGTTAGCAAGTATTTTAGCCAGGAGTTTTAGGTCTAGGTTTAATAAGGATATGGGGCGATAATTTTGACAGTAAGCTGGGTCTTTGCCGATTTTGGGGATAATTGAAATATGCGCTCTGTTCATATCTGGGGTTAAAGCTACTCCTTTAAGAGACTGGTTAAAGAGTGAAAGTAAGTGATGAACGAGGGAGTCACTAAAGATGCGATAGTATATAGCTGAGAGACCATCTGGTCCGGGAGCTTTGTTTTTTGGGAGTTGTTTTATAGCTTCTTTCAATTCTTTGGTCGTAAAGGGGAATTCTAGGGAAATCCTTTGGGATTGATTCCAGTCCGGGAGGGATAGGGACTGAAGAAACATCTGAATAGCTTCGGAGCGGGAGGGAACCTCAGTTGAAGGGGTAGCTTTAGGAATATTATATGGAGCGTGGTAAAAGTCTCGGAATTTAGAGGCAATATGTAACGGGGTGCCAAAGGCACACTCGGTCTCCCATCAGCCGCAGACTTGCTGCTTAGCTTCGGGAGCGAGTATCTGTGATTTGCTAGCTGGGAGGCTCCCTGCTCCTAGGTCTGCCTTGAGCGCCGAGCTGATCACTCGATGCTCGACTGGTCGGTCTGTCGGTCATGTGACGCTGGCCACGTCACATGACCCTCACTCACCACTATAAATACAGACAGCCTGCTGGCCACAGGTTGCCTGTTAATTTAGGTTCCTGGCAGTTGTTGGATACCTGTGTACTTACCTGATCCTGTTCCCTGACAATCCTTTGCCGGCTCCTCCTGTACTGCGCATCCTTCCTGGTATATTGACCTCGGCTTCCACCTGACTATTCTTTGCGGACTCCTTTGGTATTTCTCGACTCTCCTGGTATTTATGACTAGTGTTGATCACGAATATTCAAATTTTTATCGCGAATATAGGTACTTTGAAAATTCGCGAATTTTTCGAATATAGTAATTTCGAATATTTTTTTTTTTTTTAAATCAGTACACATGATCCCTCCCTGCCTCTAGCTTGTCGGCCAAGGAGAAGGCTGCAGTATATTTGACTTTAGGAGTAGTGTTGTTTGCGAATTTTCGAATTTTTATTGCGATTTTTTTCAACTTACAACTATTAGACAAAGAAGATTATAGCACTATATTAGCTAAATTGCTCTAAATTCGTTTTTTTTCGAATATTCACTATATTGCTATATATTCTTGTTTTAGAATATTACGAATATTCGAAAAAATGAAGTTATAGCAATATAGCAAATATTCGAAAAAAAAACGAATATAGAGCAATTTAGCTAATATAGTGCTATAATCTTCTTTGTCTAATAGTTGTAAGTTGAAAAGAATCGCAATAAAAATTATCGCATTACTAAAATTTGCATGACGAAAATTTGCATATTGCACGATCATTACCTTGCCGATTTTTCGAGTAAAAAAAATCGTAGAATATAAATTCGAATATGACCCCTGCCACTCATCACTGTTTATGACCCCGGCTTCTCCTGACCTTTCTTTGCTTATCCCTCTGTACTGCGTTGTCCTCTTGGTTTTGACCCGGTCCGTTCACTATCCGTTATTTGTCTTGTCTGTCCTTGCCGCACGTATACTAAGTTAGGGACTGCCGTCCAGTTGTCCCCTGTCATCAGGACTCGTGAGGCAAGTAGGCAGGGCCAGGGGTGAGAGTGGAGCGCAGTGGTTACTATCCTCCCCCCTGTGTGTGTGTGTACGTGACCGTTACACAATATCTTTGGTTTAAATGACAGTCCCCCCGTTTTTGGTGTGGAGTTTACAGATATGGTTTTGGGAACGTCTTTGTTTTATCCTGCTCATCATGAATCTCAAGGCTTTATCGCCGTGGGCAAAAAATTTCAATTGAGAGTTAAGAAAGTGCTTAGCTGAAGCAGTATTTAATAGGTTTTTCAGTTCGGAGCGGAGTCTGGTGAGATCAGCAAGTTGTGGGCCAGAGAGAGTTTGTTTATGTTGAGTCTCCAGTTTTTTTATATTCAAGAGAAGATTATCGATTTGGGCCGTTCTTAGCATTTTAACATGAGAACCCAAGCTAATAAGTTGCCCTCGCATGTAAGCTTTATGGGTGTCCCACAAAGTGTGGGGTGAGGTTTCCGGAAGGGCATTTAAAGTAAAGAAGTCTTCCAAGGCTATTTTTAGTTTGGAGACATGGTCTGGGTTAGAAAGGAGCTGCTCATTAAGTCTCCACTTAAATGGCCTGGGAGGGGCATGAGGGGGGGAAATAGAAATAGAAATAAATATAGGGGCATGGTCAGAAACGTGAATTGAATCAATACACGGGTTAAGACAGGATTGAATATGTTCCCTAGAAACTAATAAATAATCAAGTCTCTGGTATGAACCGTGCAAATTCAAATAGAAGGATTTATTAATCTCCAAACGTCAACTAGGTGCAAATCGGCTAATGAATTACTAATTGTTCGAAGTGCGCGTTTAGACAATACAGACTTGCTGGTGGATGAGTCTAATACCGGGTCTAGAGTGACGTTGAGGTCACCACCTAAAATCACGGTAAAGGGGGTTATAATAGGAATAAGGCTCTTGAACCAGGCCGCCTGGTCGACGTTGGGGGCATATACAGTACAGACCAAAAGTTTGGACACACCTTCTCATTCAAAGAGTTTTCTTTATTTTCATGACTATGAAGGCATCAAAACTATGAATTAACACATGTGGAATTATATACATAACAAACAAGTGTGAAACAACTGAAAATATGTCATATTCTAGGTTCTTCAAAGTAGCCACCTTTTGCTTTGATTACTGCTTTGCACACTCTTGGCATTCTCTTGATGAGCTTCAAGAGGTAGTCCCCTGAAATGGTCTTCCAACAGTCTTGAAGGAGTTCCCAGAGATGCTTAGTACTTGTTGGCCCTTTTGCCTTCATTCTGCGGTCCAGCTCACCCCAAACCATCTCGATTGGGTTCAGGTCCGGTGACTGTGGAGGCCAGGTCATCTGGCGCAGCACCCCATCACTCTCCTTCATGGTCAAATACTTTCAAAGTTTTCCCAATTTTTAGACTGACTGACTGACCTTCATTTCTTAAAGTAATGATGGCCACTCGTTTTTCTTTACTTAGCTGCTTTTTTCTTGCCATAATACAAATTCTAACAGTCTATTCAGTAGGACTATCAGCTGTGTATCCACCTGACGTCTCCTCAACGCAACTGATGGTCCCAACCCCATTTATAAGGCAAGACATCCCACTTATTAAACCTGACAGGGCACACCTGTGAAGTGAAAACCATTTCAGGGGACTACCTCTTGAAGCTCATCAAGAGAATGCCAAGAGTGTGCAAAGCAGTAATCAAAGCAAAACGTGGCTACTTTGAAGAACCTAGAATATGACATATTTTCAGTTGTTTCACACTTGTTTGTTATGTATATAATTCCACATGTGTTAATTCATAGTTTTGATGCCTTCAGTGTGAATCTACAATTTTCATAGTCATGAAAATAAAGAAAACTCTTCGAATGATAAAGTGTGTCCAAACTTTTGGTCTGTACTGTACATTAATAAAGGTGTACATACAGTTACCAATAGTGCCTTTTTGCAGCAAGTATCTGCCTTCAGCGTCTTGTTGATGGGAACAGTATTGGAAAGGTATATTACTGCTAAAGCCAATGCTGATCCCACTGGAGGCAGATGAGTTTGACCCGCAGTGGAACCATACTGGGAAGCTAGAACGAGAGAGATCTGGATATCTGTTGAATTTAAAATGGGTTTCCTGCAAAAACAGAACTGAGGTTTGTTTCTTCTTCATAAAAAGAACGTTTGGAAGGCGAATTAAAGCCTTTGACTTAAAATGAGGTAATCTTGAGAGTAGTCATCATATCGATGTATAGACGTCAGGATCTAGCTGAACCACCCATAATGGGACCACATTGGGCCAAGGGGGACACAATGAATATCTCAGTGATGATCTATTTAACCACCTCAGCCCCCAGTGCTTAAACACCCTGAAAGACCAGGCCACTTTTTACACTTCTGACCTACACTACTTTCACCGTTTATTGCTCGGTCATGCAACTTACCACCCAAATGAATTTTACCTCCTTTTCTTCTCACTAATAGAGCTTTCATTTGGTGGTATTTCATTGCTGCTGACATTTTTACTTTTTTTGTTATTAATCGAAATTTAACGATTTTTTTGCAAAAAAATGACATTTTTCACTTTCAGTTGTAAAATTTTGCAAAAAAAACGACATCCATATAGAAATTTTGCTCTAAATTTATAGTTCTACATGTCTTTGATAAAAAAAAAATGTTTGGGTAAAAAAAAAATGGTTTGGGTAAAAGTTATAGCGTTTACAAACTATGGTACAAAAATGTGAATTTCCGCTTTTTGAAGCAGCTCTGACTTTCTGAGCACCTGTCATGTTTCCTGAGGTTCTGCAATGCCCAGACAGTACAAACACCCCACAAATGACCCCATTTCGGAAAGTACACACCCTAAGGTATTCGCTGATGGGCATAGTGAGTTCATAGAACTTTTTATTTTTTGTCACAAGTTAGCGGAAAATGATGATTTTTTTTTTTTTTTTTTTTTTCTTACAAAGTCTCATATTCCACTAACTTGTGACAAAAAATAAAAACTTCTATGAACTCACTATGCCCATAACGAAATACCTTGGGGTCTCTTCTTTCCAAAATGGGGTCACTTGTGGGGTAGTTATACTGCCCTGGCATTCTAGGGGCCCAAATGTGTGGTAAGGAGTTTGAAATCAAATTCTGAAAAAAATGACCTGTCAAATCCGAAAGGTGCTCTTTGGAATATGGGCCCCTTTGCCCACCTAGGCTGCAAAAAAGTGTCACACATCTGGTATCTCCGTACTCAGGAGAAGGTGGGGAATGTGTTTTGGGGTGTCATTTTATATATACCCATGCTGGGTGAGAGAAATATCTTGGCAAAAGACAACTTTTCCCATTTTTTTATACAAAGTTGGCATTTCACCAAGATATTTATCTCACCCAGCATGGGTATATATAAAATGACACCCCAAAACACATTCCCCACCTTCTCCTGAGTACGGAGATACCAGATGTGTGACACTTTTTTGCAGCCTAGGTGGGCAAAGGGGCCCATATTCCAAAGAGCACCTTTCGGATTTGACAGGTCATTTTTTTCAGAATTTGATTTCAAACTCCTTACCACACATTTGGGCCCCTAGAATGACAGGGCAGTATAACTACCCCACAAGTGACCCCATTTTGGAAAGAAGACACCCCAAGGTATTCCGTGAGGGGCATGGCGAGTTCCTAGAATTTTTTATTTTTTGTCACAAGTTAGTGGAAAATTATGATTTTTTTTTTTTTTTTTTTTCATACAAAGTCTCATATTCCACTAACTTGTGACAAAAAATAAAAACTTCCATGAACTCACTATGCCCATCAGCGAATACCTTGGGGTCTCTTCTTTCCAAAATGGGGTCACTTGTGGGGTAGTTATACTGCCCTGGCATTCTAGGGGCCCAAATGTGTGGTAAGGAGTTTGAAATCAAATTCAGTAAAAAATGACCTATGAAATCCAAAAGGTGCTCTTTGGAATGTGGGCCCCTTTGCCCACCTAGGCTGCAAAAAAGTGTCACACATCTGGTATCCCCGTACTCAGGAGAAGTTGAGGAATGTGTTTTGGGGTGTCTTTTTACATATACCCATGCTGGGTGAGATAAATATCTTGGTCAAATGCCAACTTTGTATAAAAAAATGGGAAAAGTTGTCTTTTGCCAAGATATTTCTCTCACCCAGCATGGGTATATGTAAAATGACACCCCAAAACACATTCCCCACCTTCTCCTGAGTACGGAGATACCAGATGTGTGACACTTTTTTGCAGCCTAGGTGGGCAAAGGGGCCCATATTCCAAAGAGCACCTTTCGGATTTGACAGGTCATTTTTTTCAGAATTTGATTTCAAACTCCTTACCACACATTTGGGCCCCTAGAATGCCAGGGCAGTATAACTACCCCACAAGTGACCCCATTTTGGAAAGAAGACACCCCAAGGTATTCGCTGATGGGCATAGTGAGTTCATGGAAGTTTTTATTTTTTGTCACAAGTTAGTGGAATATGAGACTTTGTATGAAAAAAAAAAAAAAAAAAATCATCATTTTCCACTAACTTGTGACAAAAAATAAAAAATTCTAGGAACTTTCCATGCCCCTCACGGAATACCTTGGGGTGTCTTCTTTCCAAAATGGGGTCACTTGTGGGGTAGTTATACTGCCCTGGCATTCTAGGGGCCCAAATGTGTGGTAAGGAGTTTGAAATCAAATTCTGAAAAAAATGACCTGTCAAATCCGAAAGGTGCTCTTTGGAATATGGGCCCCTTTGCCCACCTAGGCTGCAAAAAAGTGTCACACATCTGGTATCTCCGTACTCAGGAGAAGGTGGGGAATGTGTTTTGGGGTGTCATTTTACATATACCCATGCTGGGTGAGAGAAATATCTTGGCAAAAGACAACTTTTCCCATTTTTTTATACAAAGTTGGCATTTGACCAAGATATTTATCTCACCCAGCATGGGTATATGTAAAAAGACACCCCAAAACACATTCCTCAACTTCTCCTGAGTACGGGGATACCAGATGTGTGACACTTTTTTGCAGCCTAGGTGGGCAAAGGGGCCCACATTCCAAAGAGCACCTTTTGGATTTCATAGGTCATTTTTTACTGAATTTGATTTCAAACTCCTTACCACACATTTGGGCCCCTAGAATGCCAGGGCAGTATAACTACCCCACAAGTGACCCCATTTTGGAAAGAAGAGACCCCAAGGTATTCGCTGATAGGCATAGTGAGTTCATGGAAATTTTTATTTTTTGTCACAAGTTAGTGGAATATGAGACTTTGTATGAAAAAAAAATAAAAAATAAAAATCATCATTTTCCACTAACTTGTGACAAAAAATAAAAAATTCTAGGAACTTGCCATGCCCCTCACGGAATACCTTGGGGTGTCTTCTTTCCAAAATGGGGTCACTTGTGGGGTAGTTATACTGCCCTGGCATTTTCCAGGGGCCCTAATGTCTGGTAAGTAGGTAAATGACCTGTGAAATCCGAAAGGTGCTCTTTGGAATGTGGGCCCCTTTGCCCACCTAGGCTGCAAAAAAGTGTCACACATCTGGTATCTCCGTACTCAGGAGAAGGTGGGGAATGTGTTTTGGGGTGTCTTTTTACATATACCCATGCTGGGTGAGAGAAATATCTTGGCAAAAGACAACTTTTCCCATTTTTTTTATACAAAGTTGGCATTTGACCAAGATATTTATCTCACCCAGCATGGGTATATGTAAAATGACACCCCAAAACATATTCCCCAACTTCTGCTGAATACGGAGATACCACATGTGTGACACTTTTTTGCAGCCTAGGTGGGCAAAGGTGCCCAAATTCCTTTTAGGAGGGCATTTTTAGACATTTGGATACCAGACTTCTTCTCACGCTTTGGGGCCCCTAAAATGCCAGGGCAGTATAAATACCCCACATGTGACCCCATTTTGGAAAGAAGACACCCCAAGGTATTCAATGAGGGGCATGGCGAGTTCATTGAAAAAAAAAAAATTTGGCACAAGTTAGCGGAAATTGATTTTTTTGATTTTGTTCTCACAAAGTCTCCCTTTCCGCTAACTTGGGACAAAAATTTCAATCTTTCATGGACTCAATATGCCCCTCAGCGAATACCTTGGGGTGTCTTCTTTCCAAAATGGTGTTATTTGTGGGGTGTTTGTACTGCCCTGGCATTTGAGGGTCTCCGCAATCATTACATGTATGCCCAGCATTAGGAGTTTCTGCTATTCTCCTTATATTGAGCATACGGGTAATGAGATTTTTTTTTTCCGTTCAGCCTCTGGGCTGAAAGAAAAAAATGAACGGCACAGATTTCTTCATTCGCATCGATCAATGTGGATGAAAAAATCTCTGCCAAAAAAAGAAAAAGGAGGGGAAAGGCGTCTGCCAGGACATAGGAGCTCCGCCCAACATCCATACCCACTTCAGCTCGTATGCCCTGGCAAACCAGATTTCTCCATTCACATCAATCGATGTGGATGAATAAATCATTGCCGGGATTTTTTTTTTTATATATACAAAGTGTTTGCCAAAGTATATGAACACCGCCACCTCCTCAGCTCATATGCCTCGGCAAACGTATCTTTTACTGCAGAGGAGAAATCTCGTCTTGCAGCGCCGCATACACCGACTTGCGTGTAATCTGACAGCAGCGCAATGCTTCTGTCCGAATGCACATCAGTGCTGCAGCTAGTCGATCGGTTGGTCCACCTGAAAGGTAAAAAAAACAAAACAAAAAAGAAAAAACCAGGCCGCAAAGCAATAACTTTATTAACTGTTGAACAGAACATAGAAACTTTTTTTAAACTTTTTTAACTGAACATTTAACTTTTTTACTTACCGGTATTTTTTTTTTTGTTTAGTTTTTTTTACCTTTTATAGAACAAACCTCTCCTTCCCCATGGGACAATGTGCAAAGCGCAAATCGCCCAAAGATGTGGCGAAGTACATTATGCACTTTATCCCAGGTGAAAGGAGAGGTTTGCAGCAGCTGTGAGTGAATGGGCCCTAATAGCCCTGTGTGCCTGTCCTGGTGAGATGTGATCCCTATGCTAAGTGTACCTGTGTGTGGTACTTCCGGAAACACTCTCCATAGCATAGGGCAGGGTGGTCAGCACAGTCAGGACAGAAATAGCGGGTGTCACGCCTTATTCCACTCCTGCTACAGACACGACATCTTTTTCGGGGTGACGGTTGGGTTGAGGTACCAGGAACGACACTGGGGAAATGTCGCTCGTGTAGACGGCTAACTACACTGGTGGATGGGGCCACGGAACCTCCTGGGTAAAGGAGGTTCTCGATGATCTCTTCCTGGAATTTGAGGAAGGATCCTGTTCTCCCAGCCTTACTGTAGAGAACAAAACTATTGTAGAGCGCCAATTGAATTAAATATACAGACACCTTCTTATACCAGCGTCTGGTTCTGCGGGAAACTAAATACGGAGACAACATCTGGTCATTGAAGTCCACCCCTCCCATGAGCGCATTATAGTCGTGGACACAGAGGGGCTTTTCAATGACACGGGTTGCTCGCTCAATTTGGATTGTCGTGTCTGCGTGAATGGAGGAGAGCATGTAAACGTCACGCTTGTCTCTCCATTTCACCGCGAGCAGTTCTTCGTTACACAAGGCAGCCCTCTGCCCCCTTGCAAGACGGGTGGTTACAAGCCGTTGGGGGAAGCCCACGCGACTAGTTCGCATGGTGCCACAGGCGCAAATCCGTTCTAGAAACAAATGCCTAAAGAGGGCCACACTTGTGTAGAAATTGTCCACATAAAGATGGTACCCCTTGCCGAATAAGGGTGACACCAAGTCCCAGACTGTCTTCCCACTGCTCCCCAGGTAGTCAGGGCAACCGACCGGCTCCAGGGTCTGATCTTTTCCCTCATAGATCCGAAATTTGTGGGTATAGCCTGTGGCCCTTTCACAGAGCTTATACAATTTGACCCCATACCGGGCACGCTTGCTTGGGATGTATTGTTTGAAGCCAAGGCGCCCGGTAAAATGTATTAGGGACTCGTCTACGCAGATGTTTTGCTCAGGGGTATACAAATCTGCAAATTTCAGGTTGAAATGGTCTATGAGGGGCCGAATTTTGTGGAGCCGGTCAAAAGCAGGGTGGCCTCTGGGACGGGAGGTGGTATTGTCGCTAAAATGCAGAAAACGTAGGATGGTCTCAAATCGTGTCCTGGACATAGCAGCAGAGAACATGGGCATGTGATGAATTGGGTGCGTTGACCAATATGACCGCAATTCATGCTTTTTTGTCAGGCCCATGTTGAGGAGAAGGCCCAAAAAAATTTTAAGCTCGGAAACTTGGACTGGTTTCCACCGGAAAGGCTGGGCATAATAGCTTCCCGGGTTAGCGGTTATAAATTGTGTGGCATACTGGTTGGTCTCTGCCACGACTAAGTCCAAGAGCTCCGCAGTCAAGAACAGCTCAAAAAATCCCAGGGCCGAACCGATTTGAGCCGTCTCAACCCGAACTCCAGACTGGGCGGTGAAAGGGGGAACTACTGGTGCGGCTGAAGTTGGTGACTGCCAATCAGGATTTGCCAGCACCTCAGGGACTCTAGGGGCTCTACGGGCCCGTCTTTGCGGTGGCTGCGACGGGGTAACTATTGCACGTGCCACCGTACCAGCTTCAACTGCCCTTCTGGTGCTCGCTACTTCACCAGGTTGTACGGCAGTGCTGGTACTAGGTCCAGGAAGGGCTGCGCTGCTGGTGTATGCCTCACCACGTGATCCGGCAGCGACAGCCCCACTCTGCTGCTCTTGAAGCGGATCCTGCGTAACCTGTGGTCTAGCGACATGGGGCCGGGTACGCCTGGTGCTGCCAGGGACCTCCACCTCCTCGTCCGAACTTTGGGTCAGAGAGCCACTGCTTTCCACAGGTTCATATTCTGACCCGCTAGATTCGTCAGATGAGGGTTCCCACTCCTCATCCGACTGGGTCAGAATCCTGTAGGCCTCTTCAGAAGAATACCCCCTGTTTGACATTTTGGACTACTAAATTTAGGGGTATTCCCTGAGACTACCCAAGAAAAAAAGCAAACCTGTCTTACAAAGGGGAGGCTAGCGAAGTACCGGAGGCTGCTGCGGTTGATAAAAAATATCAAAACTGATTTTTTTATCGCCGCAGTGCGTGTAAAATGAATGTGCAGTGATCAAAAAATAATAATTTTTTGTCACTGCGGTGGGGCGGGCGTGGGTGAACGCACGTGTGGGCGACCGATCAGGCCTGATCGGGCAAACACTGCGTTTTGGGTGGAGGGCGAGCTAAGGTGACACTAATACTATTATAGATCTGACCGTGATCAGTTTTGATCACTTACAGATACTATAAAAGTACAAATGCTGATTAGCGATACGCTAAACAGCGAATAAAAGTGACTGCGGTGCGGTGGGGTGGGCGCTAACTGACGCTAACTACCTAACCAAGGGGCCTAAACTATCCCTAAAACCTAACAGCCAATACCAGTGAAAAAAAAAAAGTGACAGTTTACACTGATCACTTTTTTTCCTTTCACTAGTGATTGACAGGGGCGATCAAAGGGGTGATCAAAGGGTTAATTGGGGTGCAGGTGGGTGATCTGGGGCTAAGGTGTAGTGTTTGGTGTACTCACAGTTCAGTCTGCTCCTGTGCTGGATCCAACCGACGAAAAGGACCAGCACAGGAGCAGACAAGCCATATAACAGATCATATTTACTAATATGATCTGTTATATGACTTTGGATTGGATTTTTTGAAAATCGCCAGCCTGCCAGCCAATGATCGTTGCTGGCAGGCTGGTGACGAAATACTTCTTTTAATTTTGCCGGCCCGCGATGCGCATGCGCGGGCCGGCTTTGAGCGAAATCTCGCGTCTCGCGAGATGACGAGTATATGCGTGACTCTGCGCAGCGCTGCCACCTCCGGAACGCAATCCTGCGTTAGGCGGTCCGGAGGTGGTTAAGCAGAGTACGAGGTTGCAGACCCACCAATTAAAAGTCGTAACAGGTAAGGTAATAAAGAAAAAACATAAAAACACTAAAAACAGTAACTAAGGCTACTTTCACACTTGCGCTTGATCGGATCCGTTCTGAACGGATCCGATCATATTAATGCAGACGGAGGCTCCGTTCAGTACGGATCCGTCTGCATTAATAACCTAGAAAAATTTCTAAGTGCGAAAGTAGCCTGAGCGGATCCGTTCAGACTTTCAATGTAAAGTCAATGGGGGACGGATCCGCTTGAAGATTGAGCCATATGGTGTCATCTTCAAGCGGATCCGTTCCCATTGACTTACATTGTAAGTCTGGACGGATCCGCACGCCTCCGCACGGCCAGGCGGACACCCGAACGCTGCAAGCAGCGTTCAGCTGTCCGCCTGGCCGTGCGGAGGCGAGCGGAGCGGAGGCTGAACGCCGCCAGACTGATGCAGTCTGAGCGGATCCGCATCCATTCAGACTGCATCAGGGCTGGACGGAAGCCTTCTGCTCCGCTCGTGAGCCCCTTCAAACGGAGCTCACGAGCGGACAGCAGAACGCTAGTGTGAAAGTAGCCTTATGCGCGACAGCGCAAGGTAGTAAGATAATACCCAAGGGGGATATGGTAATCATAAGAGTTATCACCCTAATATAAAGCAGTAGTCGTGCATAATACAATTGGAATAATAGTCGAGGGGGGAGGGAAATAGGAAGAAGGACAGCTGATTGAAAGATCAGAAGTGTAAAGGAAATAGCGTAAGTTAGAGGATGGAGAAAATTGGAAAAGCAAGTGAGTATGGAGGAGAGGAAGACCAGAGACGGAAATCAGATCCAGAATTCGGGACTTCTCATTCTCCCAATGGTAGACGTCTTGGAGTGGAAAGAGAGGCTTCTCTCCTGTGCTTGACGGATCTAGGAGTGCGTTGTTTCTCCCAGTGTTCGGCTGTAGGGAAGCTCGAAAGAGAAGAGAGATCTTGTACTATTTCCCAGTTCTTGATATTCAGCGGGCCGATGTTCAGGTGATTGTATGCTTGATTGAGATCCGCAAAGGAGGAAACAGCCAACCTGCGATTTTCGTAGAAAAAGGAGATGCCAAATGGAAAGGTCCACCTGTATAGGATTGAATGCGATCTGAGCCAGTCCGTTAGGGGCTTCAGGGCTCTCCTCTTTTGTAGAGTAATCTGAGCTAGGTCTTGAAAAATGGAGACAGTATAGCCGTCCCAAGTCACCTCTCCCGTCTGGCAGGTTTTAGTGAGAATAGCTTCTTTCACTGGGAAAGTAAGGAATTTGCAGATTATATCCCTCGGAGGGGCGTTTGTAGCAGGCTTGGGTCTCAGCGCCATGTGGGCCCTTTCTAAAATCACATCATGGGCGGAGTCAGGGCCTAAGAGAGATAGGCAAATTTGAGTCACTGTATGGGGAATATCTCCCGTATCGACCGATTCCGGTATGCCGCGGAAGCGCAGATTATTGCATCTTCCGTGGTTTTCTTGATCTTCCAGTGCACAGTATAGAGTGTTCAAATTTGATTGGATAGTGCCGATATGTTGGGAGACTGCTTGTTGGTGCTTTAGAATGGCATACTGAGAGTCCTCGAGGGACTCTACCCTCCGCCCTATGTGTTTGATGTCCTGTTTAATGGCCGAGAGGTCGGCGCTTAATGGTTCAAGGGCTGCTGATAGTGAGGACGCCAAGGTGTCTTTAAAATAAGCCCTGGAGAGTGGAAGTGCATTTAGATCCTCATCTCATTCTGGAGCGGCTTCGGGCTGGTCTTTCTGTGTGCGGCTGGTAGAGCGCGGCGCCATCTTGCCTTCACGCGCCACATAGACAGAGGCAGCCTTTTTAATAAACTTGTCCATTTCCCCTTTGCTCACCGATGGCTTTTGTTGGTCGGGTGCTTCTCCGGACTTGGGTCCCCCGATCTTCACCATAATGACTGCTCCAGGCTGAAATTTCAAGCTAGTAGGGAGATTTCACACACGGAGGTGAACACTCATACAGCCATCTGCTGCAGGCGCTAGCTCCGCCCCTTCCACCATAAGGCTTTTAAAACTCTCCATCTCCACCAGGCGGAATGACAGCATTTCAAAGGACAGTAATTTTGAAATGCTGGCATTCAGGGCCAGGAATCGCGGGTAGGTAGGGGGGTACTTCCTCTTCCGCTCCAATATTTGGGAAATGGAGAGCTGAACGCTTCTGTGGGACATTGTCGAGATGCTTGGTGACCCAGATGGTTGGTGGTGTTGCTGGCAGATCCTCTGTTTGCGGGGTGGCAGGTGGCACTGTCACTCTAGAGGTAGATGAAGAGGCCGAGACTGCAGCAGAAGAGGAAGCAGGAGGAGCCAGAGACCTTTCTTGGTTTTTGAGGTGTCTACTCCACTGCAGCTCGTGCTTTGCACTTACTGTAGATGCCTGGTCATGTAGGTTGTGCTCAGGTTGAGAACGTTTATGCCTCGCTTCAGGCTCTGATTGCACAGCGTGCAAACCACTCGTGTCTTTTCAGCACATTGTCTGAAGAACTGCCATGCCAGGGAACTCCTTGGAGCTGGCTTTGGTGTGCTCGGTCCCTTGCTGCGGAGGGCAGTAGCAGGCGTACTGTCTAGAGGACGGACACTCCGCTTTTGCACCCTGCTCCCTCTTCTGTTATGCTAGTGGCTCTGTGCGACCACCGCCTCTTCCTCCGAACTACACAGGTCACTCGCATGACCTTGATTCCATGTGGGGTTGAGGACCTCATTGTCCTCCACATCATTTTCCACCCAGTCTTCACCCCTGCCCTCCTTGTCGGTCTGCACACTTTCGAAAGCCCCAGCAGTTGGCACCTGTGTTTCGTCATCATCCGAGACGTGCTGCGATGGTCCTCCCATGTACTCATCTTGAATCATAAGTGGTTGGGCATCGGTGCACTCAATCTCCTCCACTTCTGGGGCAGGGATAGGTGGATGGCCCTGGGAAACCCTGCTAACAGAGTCATAAAAAAGCTGCAGGTGCCAACTCTGATCTTTCAGCAGGAGACTGGGTAGGAGATAATGTGAAGGAACTGGAGGCACTGTCAGCAACCCAATCTACTATCGCCTGTACTTGTTCTGGCCTCACCATTCGTAGAGCCGCATTAGGCTCGACCAAATACCGCTGCAGGTTCTGTCACCTACTCGCACCTGAGGAAGGGGTTTCACTTGTGCGTGTAGCTGGCACAGATCGACCACGTTCTCTCCCTGCAACAGGAGCTCCACCAGCAGCACCACGACCTGGTCCACCCTTCAATTTCACACGTGCTGATGCAGCAAGGGCTGTAAAATTGTGTATTTTGCACAAAAAGGGTGTTTTATTAATATAAGAATATAACCACAGTATCTAAAGTGTGTATCTCACACGTACAGATCTAGATTAGGCCGCAATTTAAGTTTTTTTGCCCAAAATGGCTGTTTTTTAAAATAACAGAATAGAACCACAGTATCTAAAGTGTGTATCTCTCAATGACATATGCAGCAAAGGCTGCAAAATTAAGTTTTTTGCCCAAAATGGGTGTTTATTTAATAACAGAATATGGCAGCAGTATATAACCCTTGAATTTCACACTTGCAGATGCAGCAAGGGCTGTAAAATTGTGTACTTTGCTTTTAAAAACCCAGAAAATTATAGCTGTATTTCTAGCTTAAATTGCACACTGACTAATCCTGCAAAGGCACCAGATGTTGGATATTGCCAAAAATGGGTGTTTTTTCAAAACCAGAAACTTATTGAAGTTTTTAAAACTTGTTTTTAACAATCACAGATGCAGCAAGGGCTGCAATATTAAGTATTTTGAAAAAAAAAATAGTTTTTTTTAATAACAGAATATGACAGCAGTATATAACCCTTGAATTTCACACTTGCAGATGCAGCAAGGGCTGTAAAATAGTGTATTTTGCCCAAAAAGGGTGTTTTTAAAAACCCTGAAAATTATAGCAGTTTTTCTAGCTTAAATTGCACACTGACTAATCCTGCTAAGGCACCAGAAGTAGAATATTGCCAAAAATTGGTGTTTTATCAAAGCCAGATTATTATTGCAGTATTTCAAGCTTGGATTTGAATGTCACAAAAGCACAGATGCTGTGCCGCTGCCGCCCATCTAACTAACAGACAGATAAAAGTTATTTTTCTCTGGCACTGGGCTCAGGGCAGGGTAAAAAGATTGTGCACTGCACCCACACAACTATATCTATGTAGATCGCTGAGTTCAATTGGAGTTCTGATAACAGATTCTGTCCTATTCTCTCCCTACACTAAGCACAGCAGAGTGACTTGCAGCGCTACGTGACTCCAGCTTATATAGAGGCTGGGTCACATGCTACACTGGCCAATCACAGCCATGGCATTAGTAGGCATGGCTGTGATGGCTTCTAAGGTCACACAGTTAAACGCTTGTTGATTGGCTGCTCTGCAGCCTTTCAAAAAGCGCTAAGAAATCGACGAACACCGAATCCGAACCCAAACTTTAACTGAAATGTTCGGGTTCGGGTCTGGGGTTCAAAAATCCTAAAGTTAGGTACGAAGCCGAACTTTACAGTTCGGGTTCGCTCAACCCTAGTAATCATCTTTCTCTGATGAGTGATATTTCAAAGTTTCTAATATTCGTCTTTACCTTTAAACTAACTTCTTCCATTAGGTGAAGATATCCATTTGGTGGCCTTTGATATCAATCATTGCAGCCAAACTTCTCCTAAACATGTTACTAGGATACATTACATCAATTAAGTGTTCACCGGTTTCATATTATATCTTCCATATTATAATATGAAAATTGATCTTTAAATGTCACATTTTCTGTATCATTGCTGAATTCTATTTCTACTAGAGTATCATACCAACTAAATCACTAGGAATGAAGCTGAAATCAAAGTTCAGTTGTAGAACTGAGCAGTCAATTAACAAAATGCAAAGGTTTGTAGGCTTTTTCAGGCTCTATTAAAGGAAACCTATTATAGCTCACTTTAAATGTGCTAATACGTGTCACATTTCAGGCCGCGATTACGATGGTCTATAACTTATATAAGAAGTGTTTATGAGGATTTCATTGACTTTCAACAGCATATATGTCTACTCAATTGGAACTCCAGTAGGGTTGTAGCAGCAACAAGGATGCCCGTCAAAGTGACCTTTTAGCCATCATATCATCCTGTCCTGTATAATTACCAACATAAATCAGGACATTGAAACTGCCCCTCATTTTACAAACATACAGTACAACCAAACCTCCTGGGAATGTTCCCGAAACACCTGTGGAATATACTATATTGGAACAAAGTCAAAGAGGGATGAGTGAGACTAAGACCACATCATCAAGAAAGTGAGAGCAGGTCGTTTTCCCTATATACTAGTGGGACGCCTTCCCTGGACAAGTGCACCACGTGCCAACAACAGTGCCGACCCATCTTCTTCGATACTTATCTGATCAGCAAAATCACAGCTTTACAGACTCTGCTGCAGGTGAGGGACTACGGCTCAGACACTCATCACCTAGCCAACAATCAGACCATACTAATTACAAACCTGAATCTCACGGTTGACTTCTATATCCACAAGTGCCGCTAGTGCCATTTAATTGCCACACAACCAGCCACCATACCTACTGGTGCCAGAAACTGCACTTTGTACTTAATACCGCTGGATGTACTTAATACCGCTAGATAAACTGCTATATGTTTACTTCTGGCTTGATTCTTCAAATCACCTTTCCACTGCACCGATCCTCAGGGAGCAACTACCATGCACAATACACCATGACACAACATCTCTTTAGGGCCACTATCATTCCCATCCTCCACACCGGCTTCTCAGGGGCTCGCTGCAGAGGTGCCATCTTGCAACTTGCAAGTCTTGGTGCCAGATACCATAGTACACCTTCGGAGGTCTTAGGAGTCCATGTCTCAAATTGGTCATAGCTGTTTTAGAGGCATAAGTGGGATTATGGTTGTATGCAATACTATATATTCAATATATAAGAGGAAAGAGATGGAAAGCTAATATGCCGAACAGTGATTGAAAGAGGGAAAGGGGTAGTTTTCTTAAACATCTCCCCTTGAGCACCAAAAAAACTTGTCCTACCAATGTTTGCTACCTAATGTTCTTCTTGGAAGGCTACAAGTATATAGGTATCAGTGACTGAAGAGCTATTTGTTGGGCATGTTATGGACTCTTGACTAATTCTTGAACTATTGTTGAATACTGAATCCTAATGTACTTTCTTTAAAAGGTTTCTACCACCAGAAATACTGTTATGTAGCTGACTGATTTAGCGATGCACTAATGTCAGCACTACATAACAGTATGTTTCTGACATTTGGCATTTGGCGGGATAAAGGGTAAGTAGACGTAGTGTCTAGGTGCTGATTTTACGCCCACATAGCACCTAGAGGCTCATTAGCATATTATAAAAGTGGTTATTTTACAAAAACGGCTGCAGGGACAAATGTTAGAAACATACTGTTATGTAGTGCTGACATTAGTGCATCGCTTTATCAGTCAGCTACATAACAGTATTTCTGGTGGTAGAAACCCTTTAAATAATATTTTGTGATTCCGTATTTTAGTTCTGAGTATCTTTTAGACTATTTCAGTCACCTTTCAAATCTAAATATCCTGAAACAGTGTATTAATCCTCATTTTATGTAAAAAGTTTTGCAGTCGGCTTAAAACAAATACCATAATCACATCTATTAGCAAATCAGTTAAATATATGAAAGCGACTGAAATATTTTACCGTGAAGACGTCGCCGGTTTCCGGAAACTGAAACTAATCACACATTACTGAGCTCCTATCTCTCCAGTAACACGACCTTCAGCAATTTTCCTTATCTTCCCATCTTTCACTCTTTCCCTTTGATCAAATATTTTCTTCACTATTCTTCTGTAGATAATGGATTTTGCCATCATATGTGAATTGTGAAATTGGTATCAGCATCTTTTACATTAACTTTTTTCAACAGAACGAAGGAAAAGAAGACGTCTTAAAGAGATTCAGCAGAACAGGGCAGCTCTATTCATTTTTGCATTGGAATCTAAATGGCAGGGGCTCGTTTTGCATGGCAATCTGCCAACTTTAGTTGAGACGGATAAATATGCATATTAAGGGCAAAAGTCATCGCGTCTCATTATTTGCATTTTGCGCTTCTTTAAATTCTGTATAGAGAATGTTGTCTAAACCTTTATGTTGCGAGGATGGAAGTACACGACGCGTTACTTCAAGACAGTGGCGCTTGATAAAAGTCTACATTTTCCCAGATAACAGATCGTCTTTGTTCCTAGAATAGGACTTTCATAAGAAAACATAAAATGAAACTACTCATCCCCAAAGGATTCATTAAAACCCTGACGACAGCGTATTACACAGTTAAACCAAATTTATCAAACCGATCAAACTGGAAAATGTAATATGTCTTCTGATTTTGTTGTCCTATGCAAAGGACAAGATCCCTCAGGCAAGGAGGTTTAATCAAAAAAGTATAGTTTATATACAGTAATCATGTTGCTAGATTTATTTATTTTTTCCAGGGCATAATGTTTGTTACTTTGATGAACCACAAGTTTCCAGGATATTTTCGGAAAATAAGAGTCTGTCAAGTCCTCTGCTTGGAAGGTCATTAAAGGAGTTGTCCACGATTTTACTATCGAGGGCCTTTCTTCAGGAGAGGCCATCAATATTTGATGTCTGAAAGCCGCGACCTTCTCTGATTAGCTGTTCTGCAGTAGCTTCGATGCTGAAACTACACAGCTTTGTCCATTGTGTAGTAGATACTGTAGAAATGCTACCATTGAAACTAATAGGAGCAGCGCTGAAGTAACCAGCTCTGTCCACTACACAATAGATGAACTGTGTATTGTACTTTCAACACAGACCTTGAAACGTACGATTGGTGGGATCCGGGTGTCAGACTTCTCCTGATCAGATATTGATGGCTTATGTTGAGGATAGGCCATCAACAGTAAAATCATGGACAACCCATTAACAGTTGCCCATAGGGAAGGTAAAAAAATTATAATGTGTATGGCAGGTTTCTGACTCTGTGATATGTATTGCCCTCAAAATAATTGTAATCTAGCAAATACAGGAATGGTACCACAAACATAGTATCCCCCTAAAATTATTGCGCTAAGCTGATACTGTGCCACTGTGCCCCCCACAGTAATAGTGCTACCAAACGTCCCACCAACAGTAATAGTTCTCTCCCAGTAATAGTAACCCCTTCAGTGTCCCCAACAGTAATAATGCCCCCATCATGTTCCTCCTGGTTCCCCAGATAAAACCCACCATAATACCTCCCAGTAGTAAAAATTCCCCATTATAATGTGTGTCAGTACAAAAAATGCCCCCTTATAATGTGTGCCAGTACAATAAACACCCTCTTATAATGTATGGCAATACAAAAAAATTGCCCCCTTATAATGGGTGCCAGTACAAAATACTCCCTTACAATATGCACCAGTACATAAAAATGCCCTTTTACAATGTGTGTCAGTACATTAAAATGCCCCCTTATAATGTGTACCAGTATAAAAAGCCCCCTTATCTGTGCCAGTACAAAAATGGCCCTTTTTAGTACACCCAGTAGAACCAATGTCACCAAAGTGCCCCCCTTCCAGTTATAATAATGACCCCTACCCTCCATAGTGGCCTGACAGCATGCTGCCCAAAAAAATAAATAACAAACACAAATACTTACCTCAATGCTGATGCTTCCAATTCGTTTCCTCTCATCTTGTATAGTGGCTAAGACTCTTGCCATGTGTACAGAAGATCTGAAACTTGATTCCGAGTGCATATATATGAGATATATTTATCAAATGTTTTGGCAGCAAAATCTAACTGCTATTTTCACGATTTTTTTTCTGCAAAGTTTCTGCAAAAAATGTTAAAATATTGAAGCAAAAACCATTGCAATAAATGAGTTTCGGTAGCATACTTAGAATTAGATATCACAGAACAGTATTTTGTATCATTGTCATCATAATAACCTGGACAATATAGTGAACATTGTGGGCATATTTGCAGGGTTGCGGCCGGATCTACACCCGTCCCCATTATAGCTTAGGCCTCTTGCATATGAACGTTTTTTTTTTTCGTTTACGTTCCTTTTTTTGTGTTCCGTATACGGACCGTATATGGAACCATTCATTTCAATGGATCCACCAAAAAAACGGAAGGTATACCGTATGCCTTCCGTTTCCGTATTTCAGTTTTTCCATTCCGTTCAAAGATAGAACATGTCCTATTACTGTCTACATAACGGACAAGGATAGCACACGGACGTCATCCATATTTTTTGCGGATCCGTTTTTTGCGGACAGCAATATATTGAAAAATCCATACGGTCATGTGCAAGAGGCCTTAATGGAGCTGACGCCCATTCAGGCAACATCCGGCTATACCTCATCCAGAGAGCTCCAGCAGGCTGTTCCCTGCCAGATCTCTTCAATGCTAGTGTGAAACTAGCCTTAGGGTACATTCACATGAACCTAAGCCGTCCGTGCAAATAGCGGTCCGCAATGCACGGGCACCACATATGTGAATCCAGTATTGTGGCGTGGACCTTTTCACTTGAATGGGTCCGTGATCTACAATCACCGGGACGGGAAGCTATGGAGCCTGGGCATGCGCCCGTCATGTAGCCGCTTTAGCCCAGGTGAACACACTCGGATAACTTAATGGGAAACCTTTTTTGATTGGTGAGAAGGGGTTTATTAGGATGATTAACAGTGATGGCGTTACCCCCGGACAAAGGCACGCAGAAACGCGCGTCGGGGTATTGCCATCCCTGACCACACGTATTTCCTGGGTGAGTTATAGATATCTTCATTTGGTGTTATTTGCCATTAGTACATAAGCGTCTAGTTACAATTTATATATAGATGTTGTATTATGGAAATGATGTATTCGGTGCCAGTGTCTCTTACTTGCTGGAGCTGTACACAGTCCCATGTGTCCTGTGTAGGTCTTGGATGGCGTCATTTCTGTCACCTCTCCTTATATCATGTGATTTTAGCAATCTTTTCATTATACTACAATAAAGAATTATGTTACATTCTGGGCTCCATTTTTTTTCCGTGATCCACAATGTACAGCAAAAGAAAGGACATGTCCTTTTGTGGTGCGGAGGCACGGACCAAAAAGCCCATGGAAGCGCTTCAAAGTGCTTCTGTGGGCTTCCAATCCGTGCCTCCACTCCACACCACGCCGTATCTTGAGGATAGTGGACCCATTCAAGTCAATGGGTCCGCATCCGTGATACGGGATTCACGCTGTCAGTGCCTGTATATTGGGGAACCGCTATCTGCAGTCTGAAATACGGGCATGGACAGCCTACGAGCGTGTGAATGGACCCTTAAAGGGGTTGTCAAGGATTTGTCCACAGATTGTGTGCAGTATTTCAGCTATGCCCCATTGATTCCAGTGGATCCGAGCAGCAATACCAGAAACAACCCCTCAGGCAGCAGAAAGGCTAGGTGAACCCCTGTAAGTTACCCATAGCAACCATTCGCAGAAAAATTCACAGCTGCACTGTGGTTGGTTGCTACGGGCATTAAAGACAGTTTTTTCTTTCAGGCACTTTCATAAATTTTCCATTTCTGAGTCTGGTGTATTCATGAGGGGAGCGTGCCCCCTGCCTCTCCCGCCCCTCAGGACAGGACGGTGAGTGATAGGCTGCTATGTCTAGGATCCTATCAATGGGGGGGCATAGCTATTTACTAAGATCAGATGACATGGTTACATACTATAATTTCCTGTTAAAAAATAAATAAATAAAAACAGACGATATATTCAAAATGAAGTAAAATCTCTGACGAGCAGTGAAAGTGTCAGGATGAATTATCCTCTGCATGGGGAGTGTCCCTGAACAACTGCCAGTCACTTTACATTAGCCCAGATTTCCAACAAGAAAATCATCAAATTAGCCGAACATCAACAGAGAAGGGAATAAACTGAACAGGTAAGAAAAGAAAATCATCCTGCGCGCGCTGCTGCTCTACACACAGACATTTTTTCTCAAACCGGTGAAATTAATTTGTAAACAGATTTTTAATTTTTGATCATGGTTAAGTCAATTAAACACAAATTCTCTTACATCCTACCAGCAGCACAGATGGGGTTAACCACCCCCTATGGACTAGTAGGACCGGCGGAATTTTAATGAGCCCAAGTAATAATTAAACACTTAAACTTCCCCTATAAAGGAGGGAATCACCTCCAGCCCATTGTGTTTTTTTCTGTCCTCCGGACAGGTGGACTGGGTGGTGATTCCCCCTCTCTTAGGGGGGAATCTTTTTTTCATGTTATCTGCGGGCTTTGCCTCCGCTTTTACTACTAGGGCTTGTCCGGCAGCTTACCTGCTGCCGGCGCTGCGCAGCGGTGCTTCTCTGTGGTGCGTTTTTCGGCGTCCTCGGTCCTTTTCCTTGCGGCCGCTGGGCGCCTCCATCTTCCGAATCTGACGTCACTTCCGGAATTTTTTCCTTGCGTCGCGATTTCACATCATTATTGCGATTTTTGGTTGGAGGTTTTATTGTTTTCCTTCCTGGGGGAAACCTTTTTATTTACTGTTATGTGTTTTCTCCTCTGGGGGCGGGGACTCGGCTCTGACCCCACTCCCTCCCATATTTAAGGAAAAATTGTGAACCAGGTCATTCTCTGGCTGCACATGCTTTTTAAGCCAGCTCCCAGAGTCCCATAAGCTGGTGTTCCTCCACTTATTGGTGCCTTATTTCTGGTCCTCATTTTCAGCTATCCGCCGGTCTGCCTTTTCTTTTACCTTTCTCCTGAAACATTTATTGGTTGTTTACAAATGTTTTACTTATCCTTTTTTTCTTTTTTCCCGCAGTGAGGTCGGTCAACGGTTATTCTAAGCTGAATTTACCTGCACTCATCAGATCGCAGAAGATAAGCAGCTTGGGGCTTGGTAGGAACCAGCTTGGGAGACTGGTTGGGAATCCCTTGTTCCGTTGATTTAAGAAAAAAAAAAAAAAAGCCTCCACGGGATTCGAATGGCAGAAAGGCGGTTTCCAAGCGGAAACATTTTTCGTGCTATGATTGTAGCGCGCTTTTGGAGGATAGCTGTCCCTACTCCAGGTGTGACGGCTGCCGTCCGAGGGTCCAACCTTCCACCGAACCTACGATGCAGGATATGTATCAGTGGGTAAAGACCTATGTTGATGGATCCATCAAAGGGGTTATAAGCCTGCTGGATGAGAGGCTTCCTACTCAGACTCCTATGGAGTCTTCGGCTCCAGTAGAGAGACCGTCCGTAGTCTCCTTGAGTTCCTCCTCCTCGGATGAGGAGGAGCTTACTTCATGCTTCTTTCCTCCTGATAAGACGCAAAAGTTACTTAAGTCCATCAGGTCGGGGGACCATGATGTTGACCTGGGGGAGCCCTCTGATCCCGCTAGTCGGGCACTTTGTGTCTTTAAAGCGGATGAGACCCTCCTCTCTGTCATTCGCACAGAGTGGAAGAAACCCGAAAGGGGTCCGATTCTAACTAAAGATTCAGAACCATGTTTCCGATGGCTAAACCCTTGGTGGAATCATGGGGTTCCATTCCCAAGGTGGACATGGCGATTGCCAAACTGTCCAAGTGCACTCTGGTTCCTGCGGACGATGGGTAGAGTCTGCAGGATCCCCTTGACAGGCAGAGTGCACACTCAGGAGAGGTTATACGGCAGCTGCAGCTTCCGCGTCTACGGCCATCGCTGCTACAGAAGTTTCTACCTTTCTCCAGTCTCGATTAAACCAGATCCAGGTGGATGTGGATCAGAAGGTGTCTCGGGACGACATTCTGGCGGCTTTCAAGACTGTCAACCTGGCTGTCTGATACAGCGCAACAGCAACTGAAGTTGGCGGCCAAAACCATAACCCTGGTGTCAGCGGCCCGCAGGCCTTTGTGGCTTAAGCCTTGGGTCGCTGACAATTCCATGTAGCCTTCCCTTTGAGCCCAACCGTTTGTTCGACTCAGAGTTAGATAAGATTATGGAAGACCTGTCAGATTAAAAGGGGAAGAGTCTTCCCCAACAGTCCTTTCGGGGGCGGGGCAGAAAAAACCGTGGTGGTAGGTCTGACCAGCAGTCAAGAGCCCGGAGGGACTGGGGAGCACAGCGAAGAGGTTCGAGGCGCTCTCGTGAAGGAGCCAAGGATAAAAAATCCACCTCCTGACTACGGGCCTCCTCAAGGCTCTTGGATGACTCCCGTGACTCCTGCCATCCTGCCAGAAGACTTCCCTACTCCCCTGCCTCATCTTCCCATCGGAGGTCAGCTCTCCCACTTCAAGGACATCTGGATCCGAGAGATTTTGGATCCCTGGGTCCTGAATGTCATATCAGAGGGGTACTCAATCAATCTTCTTTCTCTGTCTCCGGACAGGTTCATCAGAACCAAACTTCCACAGGCCGCAAGGCAGTCGGTTCTGGAGGCTTACATTCAGGATTACATCCACAAGGGGGCTCTGGAGGAGGTTCCGGCAGGGGAACGGGGCTTAGGGATTTACTCACCAGTGTTTCTGGTTCCCAAGGCGTCAGGGGATCTCCGGATGATTATCGATTTGAGATTCTTCAATCGATACGTAAAGAAAGTAAGGTTCCGTATGGAAACCATCAGGTCAGTGGTTCACGTTCTCAATTCTGGAGATGTGACGGCAACCCTGGACCTCAAGGATGCATATTTCCACATCCCGATTCATCTTGCTTCCAGGAAATATCTCAGGATCGCGGTCCAGGTGTCAGGGGTCACCAGACACCTTCAGTTCGTTGCCCTTCCCTTCGGCATTTCTTCTGCCCCTTACACTTTCACCAATGTGGTAGTTTCTGTGGTGGCGGCTAGCACTCCAAGGACTGGCCATCATTCCTTATCTGGACAATTGGCTTTTAAAAGTCTCTTCCTTTGTGGTCCTGACCCACCATCTTCATGTAGCGATTTCCTTTCTGTTCCGTCTAAGGTGGATCATCAACTGGCAGAAGTCGAACGTGAGCCCAGCGACTTCAGTAAGATATTTAGGCTTCATAATCGACTCCGTTGGGAGATCTCTCCGGTCGACTCCAGAAAGAAGATCCCGAATACAGAACATTGCAAAATTCCTATCCGTGCCTTGGCTTGTTCCAATTTGGACTCTCATGAAGATGTTGGGGCTCATGTCAGCGTCTGCGTAAGCAGTCCCTTGGGCTTTATTGCACCTCTCCAAATGGTTCTCTCCAAATGGAATGGCAGCCCCGCCGGGCTGAACTCCCTGTGCTCCCTGTCTTGGCAAACTATGCATTCCCTCAGATGGTAGAGCCATCTTTTAGACGGGAAGTCTATGACCCAGCCAACCTAGGTCATATTGACAACAGATGCATCCCAAGTAGGCTGGGGTGCTCATCTAGACGATTCTCCAGTGCACAGATCCTGGTCTCCTCAGGAGCGGCTCCTCTCATCCAATCTCCGCGAGATTCAAGCTATCTGGCTAGCCCTCCTTCACTTCGCCCCTCAGATCCGGGGCAAAGCGGTGAAAGTCCAGTCAGACAATATGACTGCGGTACTTTACATCAACAAGCAGGGCGGCACAAGATCACTTACCCTCTTATCAGAGATCGGGGTGATTCTGGATTGGGCAGAATTTAACCTTTCACACTTATCTGCGATCCACATTCGAGGCTCCCTCAATATGATAGCGGATCGGTTGAGCCGCGGTCTTCCAACAGTGGAGTGGTCTTTACATCCGGAGATATTCAAGCAGATAGTAGTCAAGTGTGGAATGCCAGAGGTGGATCTTATGGCAACAAGGTTCAACGCCATGGTGGAGAGGTTTTGCTCCCTTTACAGGGAGGACAACCCCCTGGCGATAGATGTTCTGTCAATATCCTGGAAGTTTAGGCTGGCTTACATCTTCCCTCCCTTTTCCATGATACCGAGGGTATTGATGAAAATTCGTCAGGATCAGGCCTCGGTAATAGCCATCATACCGTTTTGGCCCAAGAGATCCTGGTTTACCCAGCTCATTCAGATGAGTCAGGGACATTATTGGAGGCTCCCCCCACGGCAGACCCTGGTGTCATGGGACACTCACCTCTGCCCAGATCTGAACAGGTTCAACCTGACAGCCTGGAGGTTGATCAGTCCCTTCCCAGAATAGAAGGGCTTTCAGAGTCGGTCCTGAGAACGCAGTCTCATTCAAGAGCAAACTCTACTAAGTGAGCCTACTCACAGATTATGAGGATATTCTCTTCTTGGTGTTCCTCAAAGGAGGTGGCGTCTTCAGATCCGCCCCTCCCCATCATCCTTCAGTTTCTGCAAGATGGCCGTGACAAAGGCCTTGCTCCATCTACCTTGAGGGTTCAAGTTTCAGCCATTTCAGCTTGTTTCAACAAGTCTTTTTCGCAGGACCCGCTCATTAAACGGTTCCTGAAAGGAGCTGAAAGATTAAAGCCTACAGTACTGAAACCCATCCCTCAATGGGATTTATCAGTAGTTCTCAGGGGGTTAGCATCTCCCCCCTTTGAGCCTTTGGAGGAGGTAGATTTCAAGTTTGTCACATGAAAACTTGTTTTTTCTTCTTGCTGTGACTTCGGCCAAGAGGGTCTCTGAGCTTCAAGCTCTATCAGCGCACGAGCCCTATACCATTTTTTTGCAAGACCGGGTCCTTTTAAGATTTCTCCCGTACTTTAGGCCTAAGGTTCCTTCTTTCCAGAATATCAACCAGGTGATATCCCTCCCGGTTCTTTCTAGACCTTCTACCTCCTCCGAGGAACCTGCTATACATCCTTTGGATATCTCGAGATGCCTCCGGATCTATGTGGATAGATCAAGGAGTTCAGGAAAGATGAAAATCTTCTAATCCTGTTTGCCGGTAAGTTTAAAGGCCGTAAGGCATCTAAACCATCCATCAGTCGATGGATTAAGGAAGCTAATGGGGAATCCTTTGTTTCCCAATCTCTAGACCCTCCGGGGTTTGTAAAAGCCCATTCTACGAGGGCTGTAGCTACTTCTTTTGCCAAGAGGAGTCTTCTTCCGCTCGGCATGATTTGTAAATCTGCCTCCTGGAGCTCTGAATCAACATTCATCTCCCATTATAGACTAGAAGCCAGATTAGCTGAGTACTCGGCCTTTGGGCAGACTATTCTTAGTTCTGCCAGGCATGATGGCCCTCCCTAGGGGTTCTTCTTGCTATCTCCCCATCTGTGCTGCTGGTAGGACGTAAGGGAATCGTTAATTTCTAACGATAATTTGTTTTCCCTTAGTCCTAACAGCAGCACACAAATTTCCCACCCTAGTAAGACTAGTTTTTTCTTGCTATAACACAATGGGCTGGAGGTGATTCCCTCCTTTATAGGGGAGGTTTAAGTGTTTAATTATTACTTGGGCTCATTAAAATTCCGCCGGTCCTACCAGTCCATGGGGGGTGGTTAACCCCATCTGTGCTGCTTTTAGGACTAAGGGGAAACAAATTATCGTTAGAAATTAACGATTCCTGACACCAAATTGCTATGAACAGGGGCCATAGCTACAGAGCAGCCGTGTGCCCAATAGGCCACCCCCATGTGTCGCAGTAAATCTTGAAGGGGTATTCCCAACTGAGACATTTATGGCCTAAATATCTGATAGACCAATGTTCAGGAGAAGCACTTCTGCCTGTGTGTCGCCCTTTCCATTGTAGTTTAGGATTTTTGGAAATAGCTGAGCATTTAAAAATACTTATTAACTAAACTGGCGAGAGGTGCACACATACACAGCTACCTCTCCTCTCTGGAGTGCCATACCTTATTACTGCTGATATATTATTATTATAATTTATTATTAAAGCACCATTCATTCCATAGCGCTGTACATATGAGAAGGGGTATACATATATAATACAGACAATTGCACTAATCATAAACAAGACGAGTTACAGACTGGTACAGAAGGAGAGAGGGCCCTGCCCGTGAGGGCTTACAATCTACATGGTATGGGAGAAGGACACAGTAGGTGTGGGTGAAGCTGGTCATGGCGGTGTCACGGCTGAGGATGGGGAAAACCCTCAGCCGTGTGATGACAGAAGATGATGGTCGCTACTAGGCCAGGACAGGAATCAGGGAGCAGGTCACCTCCTATTACGTCCCTAATTCTGACCCTGACTCCTAGCTGTATGAGCCGACCCTGATGGTAGGAGGGCTCATACTCCGTAACCTTGGGGTCCCTACTAGCCCTCAGGGTGGCCCTGAACTAGGAGCAGGGTAAGACGACCTGTTCCCCCTAGATACGGATGAACAGGAGTCTCACTGGCCAAGCTGCAAATAAATGGGAACATAAACAGCTTATGGCAATGGCAGGTAAATGCAACTAGTACAACACCTACCTGCCACAGACACACAGCCTGGAACCCATGTACAAGTGCTGCTGTCCACAACAATACAAACGGACACAGCACACAACACACATCACACAGGAACCCAGGAAACCATAGCTGCAATAAACAAAGAGACCAAAGAAACATCTTCAATACATCATACATAACATAAACTTATGACCACAAGGGTGGCCCTCACTGGCAGATGGTATATAACCAGGAGGATGACTCCAGCTAACCATGGCTGAAGTACCCCTCAGAGTCTGGCATCCAGCCGGAGCTAAATAGCCCCAAGTGGCCACACCCACACACAGACACACCCAGTGCTCACACACAAGGAAGGGAGTTAACCCTTCCTACACCAGGCAAGGGAAGACTGCCACTTAAAGGGGAAGTGTACAAACAACAATGAAAGTGCAACTGTTACCGCCGGCAACGATATGCGTGGCAACCATGTCCAGGGAAACAGCCAGAAGGCCGAGACACTGCCACCACATGTACACAACACACCACGTTGCCAGGGGCAACCGCAAGTGACCTAAAGTGTCACAATGCACACATACAACCTCGTGCACAACACACCGGGAAAGTGCACACCACACGTACAAAATGCACACCTATGAAGACAGGTTGCCAGGTGTAACCGCATGCATCTGACAACAAGCTGCCTAGCAACAGCTCAGGCTGCTATACTGCCAAGTACAAACATGTTGCCAGCGGCAACCACACGTGAGGCAACATACAAGCAGCCCTCAGCATGTGCTTGACAACAAAACTAAAACCACAGGCAACTGCATGCGGATAAGGAGTCACGACCATAACCATGGTCGTGACAGGCGTTATAGAGGCAGCAGGGTCACTGGTTGTAGGCTTGTCTGAAGAGATGGGTTTTCAGGTTTCTTTTGACAGATTCCACTGTAGGTGAGAGTCTGATATGTTGGGGTAGCGAGTTCCAGAGTGTGAGGGATGCACGGGAGAAATCTTGGAGGCGATTGTGGGAAGAAGTGATAAGAGGATAGGAGAGAAGGAGGTCTTGTGAGGATCGGAGATTGCGTGTGGGGGTGTATCGGGAAAGTAGCTCAGAGATGTAGGGAGAGGACAGGTTATGGACGGCCTTGTATGTGTTTGCTAGTACTTTGAAGTGAATTCGCTGGGCAATGGGGAGCCAGTGAAGGGATTGGCAGAGGGGAGAGGCAGAGGAGTAATAGGGTGAGAGGTGGATTAGTCGGGCATCAGAGTTGGAGGGGTGCGAGAGTGCTAGATGGGGGTCCTTGAGAAATGCTCAAATGGGAATACCGTTTAAAGGAGCATACTAGATATCAGTGACACCCCTTCTGGACTATACTAGTCATAAGTGCCCCTAAATGTGTCAGTCACACAGTGACCTAATAACTGTGCCTATCACAGTGTCCCCATAACACTGCCCCTTTAAATGTACCAGTCCCACAGTGCCCTATAACAGCGGCAATCACAGTGTGCCCATAACAGTGCCAGTCACACAGTGCCTCCATAACAGTGCCAGTCGCACAGTGCCTCCATAACAGTGCCAGTCACGCATTACCCCCATAACAGTGTCAGTCACGCATTACCCCCATAACAGTGTCAGTCACTGTGCCCCAATAACAGTACCAGTCACAGTGCCCCCTAACAATTCTAGTCATACAGTGCCCCTATAACTGTGGCAATCAAAGTGCCACAATAACAGTGCCAGTCACATAGTGCCCCTAAATTTGCCAGTCACACAGTGACCTAATAACTGTGCGCATCACAGTGTCCCCATAACACTGCCCCCCTAAATGTACCAGTCCCACAGTGCCCATAACAGCGGCAATCACAGTGCGCCTATAACAGTGCCAGTCACACAGTGCCCCCATAACAGTGACAGTCGCACAGTGCCCCATAACAGTGGCAATCATAGTGCGCCCACAACAGTGCCAGTCACACAGTGCCCCATAAGCCTACTTTCACATCTGCATTTTTAATTCAGATTTTGAGATCCGGCAGAGGATCTGAAAATTAGAATGAAAAGAATCTGTTCTATTTAATACATCGGGATGGCTCAGTTTCGGCCGGATCCGGTTGTATTAAATCAAAACTGAACAAACCTGATCAGGCATGAAAATCATTATAGGGCTACTTTCAAACTGGCGTTAGGCTTTTTCGGCAGGCTGTTCTGGCAGGGGAACAGCCTGCCGGATCTGTACTACTGTTTGCACACGTGTGCTGCTGGAAGTCCGCCTGGGCCCCATTCACTATCACTATAATGGGGACTGGCCGGAGATCCAGCCGCAGCACGGCAAACATGCTGAGAGGCAGCCGGACGAAAAATGCTGCGCGCTGCAGTTTTTGTCCGGCCGCCTCTCGGCATGTTTGCCGGGCTGCTGCCAGATTTCCAGCCGGTCCCCTTTGTGAATGGGGCTGGGCGGACTTCTGACAGCACACATTTATTCCCCTGCCTGAACAGCCTGCTGGAAAAGCTTAACACAAGTGTGAAAGTGGCCTAAGTCAATGGGCGCTGGATTAATTTTTTTCTGTAATGAAAAAAACGGATTAGGCACCATTGATTTCCATGCCTGATCGGGTTTGCTCAGTTTTGCAAACCGGACACAAAAACGCTGCTTGCAGTGGTTTTCTGTCCGGCCCCAAAACTCAACTGAACTGAACTGATGCATCCTGATCAGATTATACAGTATCACGGTACATATTACAGGGTTCATACCATAATGGAGAACCAAGAAATATCGTGTTGTGCATGACGGACTGGTTAATGCATTTGCACATCAACGACTATCACAGGAGGCCTCAGAGATTGCAATGTGAAGTTGATGGCAAATTAGGTAATTGTCCAAAAGCCAAAATTCATAGGGTACCCCTGAATATGGACAGCCCAGGAGAATACAGAAAGTATTATTTAGTAGTTTAGGATGGTATTATTACAGTATGTTTGGTAGGCGTGGCTGAGACAATGAGGGTGGTTGTAGTCTTCACATTGGCTATCCCTTGGTCCTGCATTCCCTGGGCCACGCATGCAGTGCATAAAGGGGTACAACCCTTTTTCCCCTCTGAGCCAGAGCTTGGTTATTTTCCAAACTCCCATAGCGTTGCATCGAGGGTGGCCTGCTCTCCCTTCACTGTGGTGCCCCTGTTCTGGACCATATGTGGGACCCGTGTCTATCTGACATTAGTGGTGTTCCTAGCGATGCCATCGATGTCCCAGATGGGACTACTCCTTTAAATTGTTCCTTATTTTTGCACTTATGCAGTAGTATTATCTCCTTGTCCCTTAATGTATGGTGTAAAGATGAGCAAACCAGTCAGGACTCGTTTTGGGTCCGGTTCGCAGAATTTTTCTAAACGTTTGGTTCAGACCCGAATTGTTTTGGGATGAACCGAAGTCGCTCCACTTGCCCTGAAAGCTGGTATATAACCCCCTCTAGCCTCCTAGAAAAAATTATCTCTTTTATTTCATTTTTTATGAATTTTTTCCCCTCTCGCCTCCCCAATTTAGTAACAAAGTAACATACTATATAAGGCCAAAAAAAAGATATTTGTCCATCCAGTTCGGCCTGTTATCCTGCAAATTGATCCAGAGGAAGGCAAAAAAACTTTAGTAGTTATAGCCATCTCTAGTAGTTATAGCCTGTAATATTATTACACTCCAGAAATACACTAACTCACCATCACCACCTCCTCAGGCAGAGAGTTCCATAGTCTCACGCTCTTACCGTAAGGAATCCTCTTCTATGTTTGTGTACAAATCTTTTTTCCTCCAGACGCAGAGGATGTCCCCTTCTCACAGTCACAATCCTGGGGATAAATAGATGATGAGAGTGGTCTCTGTACTGACCCCTGATATATTTATACATAGTAATTAGATCTCCCCTCAGTCGTCTTTTTTCTAAAGTGAATAACCCTAATGTTGATAATCTTTCAGGGTACTGTAGTCCCCCCATTCCAGTAATTACTTTAGTTGCCCTGCTCTGTACCCTCTCCAGCTCTGTTATGTCTGCCTTGTTCACAGGAGACCAGAACTGTACACAGTACTCCATGTGTGGTCTGACTAGTGATTTGTAAAGTGGTAGGACTATGTTTTCATCACAGGCATCTATGCCCCTTTTAATACAACCCATTATCTTATTGGCCTTGGCAGCAGCTGCCTGACACTGGTTTTTACAGCTTAGTTTGCTGTTCACTAAAATTACTTAGTTCTCTTAGGATTCGGGGATGTATGCCATCTGGTCCTGGCGATTTGTCTATTTTAATCTTTTTAAGACACCACTGTACTTCTTCCTGGGTCAAAAAGGGCACTTTAAATGGGGAATTAACTTTTACATTCTGCATTTCATCTGACATTTTATTTTCTTCAGTGAATACAGTGGAGAAAAAAAATATTTAATAGCTTTGCTTTCTCCTCATCGCTCTCTGCAACTTCCCCCTCATTACTCTGTAGAGGGCTGACACCTTCAGATTTATACTTTTTACCATATAATTGAAAAACATTTTAGGGTTAGTTTTGCTCTCTTTGGCAATTAATCTCTCGGTCTCTAGTTTGGCTGCTTTTATTTGTTTTTTACATATTCTATTTTTTTCCTTATAGTTTTTCAGTGCTCCCTCGCTACCCTCCCGTTTTAGTGATTTAAATGCTTTGTTTTTGTCATTTATTGCTTTCTTTACAGTTCTATTTATCCACATTGGTTTTTTCTTGTTCCTTACCTTTTATTCCCATAAGGTATGTACCTCTCACAATTAGATTTTAGGATGCTTTTAAAAATATCCCATTTTGTGGCTGTATTTTATTTTTAGGGACTTTGTCCCAGTTAGTTAGGCCTTAGTTGTCTAAATTTAGCTTTTTTGAACTGTCTTCCTAAAGAAACACTCTTTTGAATGATAATTGGAAAGTTATTACTTTATGGTCACTATATCCCAGGTGTCCCCCGACCTGCACATCTGTTGTTCTGACAGGTCTATTGGTTAATACTAAGTATGGCCATCCCTCTAGTCGGGTCCTGAACCAGTTGGGAAAGGTAATTGTCTTTGGTTATTGCCAAGAACCTGTTTCCTTTATGAGATATACAAGTTTCAGTTTCCCAGTCTATATCTGGGTAGTTAAAGTCCCCCATAATAACCACCCATTATGATTTGCCACCTCGTCTATCTCGTTTATTAGCAGATTTTCTGTGGATTCTGGTATATTTGGTGGTTTATAATAAACTCCTATTAGTAATTTATTATTGTTTTTGCCTCCATGTATTTCTACCAACAGTGACTCCACATGTCCCTCACTTATATCTTTCTGGAGTGTGGGCTTTAGATAGGACTTTACATAAAGGGAAACCCCTCCCCCTCTCTGGTTTTGGTGATCCTTTTTAAACAGACTTATATCCTGTACATTAACTGCCCAGTCATAGCTATCATCCAGCCATGTCTCAGTTATTCCCACTATGTCATAGTCCTCCTCACACATCATTAATTCCAGTCCCCCTTTTTTTTTAGTCAGGCATCTAGCATTAGTATACATATATTTATGAAGTTTATGTATATTTTGTACCCTACACTTTTCCTTCTGAGTGGTTCTAGTCCCTCCTTCCATTTCTCCCCCAGTCACATTACCTTGCCCCCGGTGTCTATCTGCACTATCTTCCCATCCTATAACGCAATTACCCTCCCCCAGTCCCTAGTTTAAACACTCCTCCAACCTTTTAGCCATCTTCTCCCCCAACACAGCTGCCCCTTCCCCAATGAGGTACAGCCCATTCCTACGATAGAGTCTGTAGCCAACAGAGAAGTTGGCCCAGTTCTCCAGGAACCCAAACCCCTCCTTCCTACACCAGTTCTTGAGCTACTTGTTACCCTCCCTAATCTCCCGCTGCCTTTCTTGTGTGGCTCGTGGTACTGGTAGCATTTAAAATATATAAAATACTACCTTAGAGGTCCTTGCCCTAAGCTTCTGACCTAAATCCCTAAAATAATTTTTAAGGACGCTCCACCTACCTCTAACTTTGTCATTGGTTCCGATATGGACCATGAAAACTGTATCTTCTCCAGCCCCTCCCAGTAATCTGTCAACCCGATCCGTGATGTGTCGAACTCGAGCGCCAGGAAGACAACACACCGTTCGACGATTCCGGTCTTTGTGAAAGATTGCCCTATCTGTACCCCTAATAGAGTCTCCCACTACCAGCACCTGCCTGGCCTGCCCTGCTCTCCTGGTCCCCTGCTTACTGGAGAATACATTCCCCTGACTGGCAGAGGAAGTGTCTGGCTGCAGCAGGGCTCCCCCTGAACTGACATCCCCCTCATCTGCCAACCGTGCAAACTTGTTGGGGTGTGTCAAATCAGGGCTAGCCTCCTTGGCACTCTTCCCTCTACCCCGCTTTCTGTTACCCATCTAGCTACCTCACTTTCCTGAGCCTCCTCGCTACCACCCTCCTTCACATATACCCCATAGAGTGCTTGCTCAGTGAGCATCAAACTCTTTTCCAAATTTTCAACACTTCTCAGTGTTGAAATTCACCCGTTTAGATACTCAATGTGCGATTCCAAATGGGCAATTTGCTCACATTTTGAATAAAGATATGCACCCTCAAATGGCTGTTTCAGGACTGCATACATTAGACAAGATGTGCACTGGACTGTGCTGTCAATATTGGAACACGTACTAAATGGGGATTACGCAAGAAAAGAGAAAAATACATTATGGTGCACTGATAAGAATCTAACTTACCGTAGTCCCCTCCTAAAGTCCCTGAATCTGAAGTCACGTAATCTAAAGTCACACACTTAATACAAACACACACTTGAACTCAAACACGTGAATTCTCACAAACTCGCGTTATTTGCCTGCTTGTATAAATGCAGCTCTCAAACCAGCCTGCTTTTTTTCCACTGGATTCAAAGTTCTGGAATGCAATGACAGCAATAGTAAATTATGTCTGACTGACACTGACATACATAGCTATGGGTAAACGCACATTTGACGTCATTATACAGCGTGTTTAAAAATACACTGAAAATTATGTTCGGCAGGTCACAAAAGTGGCATGATGGAGGTAGTAGCAGCAGCCGTGCAGAATGTGATGGTTGGCAGATGGCATTAGTGGCATGATGCAGGCCGCAGCAGCAGCCATACAGGACCTGATTGTTGGCAAGTGGTGGTCTGGTGCATGACCAAATCATTCACGGCTTTCCGCTGCTCATACTGACGCTCGAGCATGTGCAATGTTGAATTCCAGTGAGTCGGAACGAGATTAAGCGGTGTAGCTGCATGCCATTCTGATGCTGCAAGTCCGGGAGAGCGTTCCTCACCACGTGAGAATGGCTGAAAAGAGGGAGAGTCTCCTGGAGATTGCCAACACCTTGCGCAGGTCAGTGAATTTTTGTAAAAGGTCATGCAGGGAGCATGTGTTATTTCCCCCAGGTTCAGGGTGGCTAGGATGTTGTGCCTATTGACGCTGACCACCTTGCCCAGTTGGAGTCGGCGAGGTGACAGCCAGTGGGATGTTTGCTGCTTGATGTATTTGAGCAACTGCTCGCCGGTGTGGCTACTCTCTCCCAGGCCGATCAGCTCCAGCATGATGCGGCAACGCTTGACTTGACACATGCGATAGAAAGGAGAGGTAGTGTGAGTGACGCTGTGCTCTGCTTCTGTTGGGAACAGGACCGAGGAAGTAAAAAAGTCTCTGCTGTGGGAACTAGCCCCAAGATATGGTGGGAGGGGGGTCAAGAAAAAGGACCTGGCCATTTTGCTGCACTGCTGCATCTCCACTGCCAAAAAAAACATTGACCCAGTGGGCCGTGAAAAACATGTACTGTCCCTGCCCGTAACAGCTTTCACTGTGGAGTGCAGCTTCATGCACAGTGAGAATTGCAAGGATCAGCCTGCATTCTCTGCCACATGAGAGTACAAGGCTCAACTACAATGGTACTACAGCGATTGCACCACCAGTAACGTGGCCAACTTTTAGCAAAAGAGGCAGCGGAAAAAATATCCCACAGCGGAAAACCTTTGGCCCTGTGTGGGGGGCTTGGTTTGATCCTTGCTAAGGGGCCCTTACTTCTATATGTACGCCACTGGTGAGAACCCTTTCCCTAGTGCTTTTTTTCCACTGACATGTGGACTAAAATGGAGCTATGCACCGTTTTAGTGGATTCGTCTAAAACGAACTTGAAAATATTCGGGTTTGTCTGCTGTCCAAAAAATAGCAAATTTCACACTAGTGCCTAATGTTCAGTGTTGCCATTTTTTTATGTATTTTTAAATGCTATATTATTGCTCTGTGCAAATTTGTATCATTTATACAGCCATGTGTATCTTACAGATGACCAACTAATATAGTCATTTATACTCTGCTGGAAAAAAACACGTCCCTCCCTAGTAAATCTAAAAACGTATCCACTTCACAGCAAGAGGTGCATTTATTTTGCCAAGTAATAACCAACTATCTAATTGCTGATTTTTGGAGATGGAGTAAATCCTATGAAATTTTTAGTAGCTCATATATGAGCAGCCAGATATACAGTAGATTATAGCTCAATGTGTTATCCAACACAAGCAATTGCTATAAAGCTGTATTTCTCAGATATCATCATCTAACCAACACCAAGAGCACTTCCTAGACATCCCTTACTGACTTATACCCATACTTAGCAACTTTCCAGAAACGTCCATGAGGCTCCCAGAAATAGGGGGATCTCCAGGACTTCTGGAAGAGTTAGTAAATCTCCAACATATCTCAGGAAGAGTTGCTTTCCCCCAAAAAGCAACCCTTCATAAACTCTAAGGGCTCTTTCACACGAGTGGGTGCCGTGTGTGGAATTCGCTGCGTGAAAGAATGCCAAACCCTGCTCTGGACAGCAGAGACACGGAGCATTAATATGATTGATAATGCTCCGTGCCTCTCTGTTATCTTTTTACTACAAAATCACAGTGAGATAAAGTTGTCACCGTGATTTGTAGTAAAAAGATCACAGAGAGGCACAGAGCTTTATCAATCATGTTAATGCTCCGTGTCTCTGCTGTCCGGAATGGGGTTTGGCATTCTTTCACGCAGCGGATTCCACGCAAGGCATCCGCTCGTGTGAAAGAGCCCTAAGGCTAATTTCAGATGTACTTGTTCACTGCGGGAAAACAAGCTCTGTGTGGGAGCAGGATTTCCCGTTATGGACATAGTTCCTTTCACAGGACCGCATGACATTATAATGATTTATAATGCTGTGTGGTTTTGCCTGACCTTGCATCTACTGACTTAATGCGGTCAGTATAATTAAAGGGGTTCTCCCATGAATAATGTAAAAAATTATGTAAAACATGAAAATCATACATAATCTAGTATATGACAACCTCTTTCTAACAAAGACAGAACCAGCCCTGTACCGCATATGGATCCAGAGATCTCCCCATTGCTCCAATTGTTCTGCTAGGTTTATTGCATACTAAGTCCCATCCTCTGTCTTTCCTCAGGGGCAGTGGCAATTGCAACCAGGCCTGTAAGCCAGGGGGGCCCACACGGCTTCCCTTGCCAGAAGCACACCATCAGTTGCTGTATTTTTCACTGTATAAGATGCCATGCGTCCTATAAAGCGAACACTAGTGAGTGCTTCCATTATGGAAGCGCTCACTAGTCTGCAGGAGGAGTGGGGAGTGAAGCGCTGTACTCTCCCCTCCTCCCTGGTCTTCTCCGAGCCATGTTGCTGTGTCTTGACTGCGTACAGCATCAGCACGTACAGCGTGCACTGTGACTTGATGCTGTACGCAGTCAGGTGACTGGAGAAGAACAGCAAGTGGGGACTGCAGAAGAGGATGCCGGACGTAGAGAGCAGCCGGCGTAGAAGATTTATTTATTTTTGGTCTGATATGGAGGTCTGACTCTGATCTGAGGTCTGATATGGGGGGCTGATCTGAGGTCTGATATGGGGGTCTGAGGATCTAATAAGGGGGTCTGAGGACCTGAAAATTGGGCCTGAGGATCTGATATGGGGGTTTGATTTGAGGATCTGATATGGGGGTCTGAGTTGAGGTCTGATGTGGGAGTTCTGATCTGAGGATTTGATCTGAAAGGTAAAGGGGTATTTTTTTGCACTGGCACACATTATAAGGAAGTATTTTTTGTACTGGCACACATTATAAGGGAGTACTTTTTGTACATGCGCACATTATAAGGGGGTATTATTATACCGGTACACATTATAAGGGGGTATTTTTGTACTGGCACACATTGGGGGCATTTTTTACTGGTACACTTTATGAGGATAATGATTACTACTGGGGGACTGCGGGGAACATGATTACTAGTATGAGCACAATAGGGGCATTGTTACTATTGGGGGCACTGTTAACACTATGCTCTCTGGCAGATACATGTAATTATTTTTATTGGTGGCCCTTTGAGGAGCAATATTACTGTGGGAGGGGGCACCCTGGCACAGTATCAGCTTAGCACAATTATTTTTGGGGGCATTATGTTTATACTATTAGTGTCAGGGACACTATTTGCTGTGCGCAGTTATTCTTTAGGGCTCTGTGTGCCAATAATCATTGAAGGGGGCACCATCTGTGTGGTACCAGTATTTTCAGGGGGACTGTTTCTGCAGTATAGCATTGGGGGGTACAGTGGCCATAGTATTGGGGGTGTTAAGAAGGTGGGAGGATGATCGAAAAGTAGAAAGCTAAGATGTCTGTTTGTCAAACTCTACAGAGACGAGAGATGGCTGAAAGATGTAAGTGGCACTGTATTACACTGTATGTTTTTTGCTATATGTAATATTTTTCAAGAATGTCTTTAACAGTAGGGTTGGAGGTTAGGGGTTAGTTTAAGAATTTCGTAAGGGGGGATGCCATTTCAATTTTTCTCTCAGGCAGCAGAAAGGCTAGGTGCACCGCTGCCCCTTGCCACAAAGCACTGAGGGAAGCGGGGCCCAAGCTGAACTCTTGCATAAGGGCCCATGAGCCTTTAACTATGCCCCTGGTTAGAAACAGAGGAAAGAGCAGGGGGTGATCTACAGATAGATTTCATTAAATAACTCAGTATCTTTAATACATTTTTAATTACGTGGAATTACAAAAGTATTCAGATCCAGGTGCTGATTTGAAAACTGTAGAATATTTTTCATTGGACAACTCCTTTAAGTAGATACAAGGTTGGCCAAAGACACACGGCGTTAGAAATCATTATAATGCTGTGCAGTCCTGTGAAAGGAGCAGGTTCCATAATGGGAAATCACGCCCCCACATGGGGCCTGTTTTCCACAGTAAATATGCTCATTTGAAATTAGCTTTACTGTCATTAGACGCTACTCTGGTGCCCATACCTGGACTGAGAGGGTGTGACCCATTATGAAAAGGGGTGTGACTCATCCTAAAAGGAGCAGGATATACCATGGAATGGGACAGAACCCAAAAAGGGGACGTATCCACGTCTGAAAGTCTGTGCTTCACGGGACACACTCAGGTTCCTGCCAGCCAACTTCTGAATGTGGCAAATCATTCAGATGCCAAAGTAATACTTGTACCTGAGCCCTTGCGCCCTTGAGCACAAACATCCCTCTGCCACATAAGAAGACACCAGGATTATAAATGGCACATGGGGACCCTGTGACAGCCTCTGTATTGGGGCGATGAAGCTTTGGGTTACACCTCTATTAGCATTTATTTATGGCAGCTTTAATTCATTTAAATGACGATTGTTTAGTGGGACTATAGCCCTTGCCAAAGTATTAGCGCCTGTGACTCTATGCAGCAAGATGCTGCACTCTGCTTGTGATTTACCGCACGGCATCTGCATTATTTCATAATGTTATGAGCACACGCAGCTATGGAGCTACGTAATTGGAGCATTAATTAAACTACCATTATCCCTATGACTGCTGTTTATGCCCTGACTTCAGTGCAGGCAGTTTTTTCGCTTATTTACTATAGCTGCACTGAAGAAGAAGTCATTTGGTTTCTGGCTTTGATTCAACTCAAACTTCAGGACATGTAGAAGACCAATGTGCACATTTGCAACTATTTTCTTTGTTACTCCAGTGCCTCTAAAATAAATAAATGAAGAAACTTTGTATTTCGTCCTGATTAAAAATATCCTACCGTTTTGTGCCTACAGCTCCAATTCAGACCTATGTGTCTCCATGGTTACAGACGATAAATAAAGCTTGTGTGTAGTGTGAACCTTTAGCCATGTGTTACAGCATTCCATAGGGGAGTATCACATGACTGCGGAATCATACACACAGGAATTCGGTAATCAACAAGAAATGTTATGAAATATTATGATGCTTTTTTGTGGGGTAGGCTATAGGATATTTGGTACTATCTTGGGATATATAAAACGTTTTGATCCTTTTTTGGGAGGTGACCAAATAACAGCATTTTTGCAATTGTGTTTTTTTCTTAAATTACATGATATTGTAATATTTTGAATGCAGTGATACCAGTTATGTTTAATTTGTATTGTTTGTATTATTTCATATGATAAATGTGAAAATGACAGTGTTTTGAACTTTTAATACTTTTTTATTTTTAAAAACTTAAAACTTTTTATTTTTATTTTTTTGTCTTCCTATGGGACTTAAACATGTGATGACCGCTGGGACCCTCAGTGGTCAGCTGTAATCTGTTGCAAACCCAACAGCAACTGTTCAGTTCTTCTGTAGCACCACCACAGGAAAAAGAAGTATCACACAATCAAAGGAGCAGCCATGTAATGCACAGACATGCTGGGTCCTCCAGACAGAAGTGCTCTTTATAGCTCTGTTTGAACATGAATTCTAAGATCCATGAATAAGATATTCTTACATAGGCTAGGTGTAACATAAGGTGAATTAAAGAAAATTGAGAATGAATAAGCTTATGCAGGCTAAGTGAATAAATATATTTACTAAGTGGGATTAAATATATGATAGCACAAACAAATCAGATACTGAATAATAAAAAGTAAATACATCACTAGGCTAAATGGGGTATAGACTCCGTTGATCATGGTATAACACATGGCTGTCTACCGCGTTATAACAAATGACCGACACACCAGGGTGTACAAGAGATAGGGCAAATCAATACTTACATCCTACCTAGGATAAAGTTCAAGCTGGAGTCTCTTGAATGTAGGCGTATCACACAGACCCTCCTTCAGTGTGCAGAATGCATGTCTATGAGATCATTTAGGAATGTGGTCTTATCAGCACAATGGGGGATGGGTACTAGATTACAAGGCACATCGTTACACAGAATGGTAATAATAAAAGGGAACAGAATTAAAGGGACAGAACTAATCAGTACTTAAAAATTGCCTTACAATACCCTAGGTGAATTAAAAACTTTAATAAGTGTGATTAAATACCTTAAAAGATAAAACAGACAAACAACTAACATGCATGGTTAAAAAAAATCATTCTGACCTGTGTTCACTAGGTAGGCTCCTGTTGGACGTCCTATTGGGGTGCAGTCGCATAGCCAACACTCTTGTCAACTGTCACAGCAGTGCACGGACCCGTAACTGACAACCAGTCATGGGTGCATTAAGTTAATTCCTCTTTGCCCCTCTTTCTCAGGATGTCCAGTTTGCAGAACGCATGTCCGTGAGATAATTTCTCAGGAATGTAGTCTATACTTGGACACAGTAGAGCTTTCTATATGTTACTGAGCTCAGTACATAAGATCATTACATTTAAAGGTAATAATTAAACATTTAAATTAAAAGAAATTAGGAACCAATAAGAATCAGTTTAAAAAAAATGCTCTTCTAACACAAGTTTTTCTCCACTCTGAATAATACATAAGGGTTCTGAATGGGAATACAATTTTTTTAAATTAAGAATTTTCTGAACTACACAACCCCTTTAATTAAAACATTAAAGTTATTGTATATTTTTTACATGTAGGCAAAACATTTAAAGGTGGTTTATTTCATTAGTACTGCTGTTTGAAGACAAGAGAATGGATTTTAAAGTTCAAAATTTTGACCCAAATTTCTCTAAACAATTCTAATTGTAAATGTAATGAAACTGAAGTTTATGTGATTCAATTCAGGAGAATCAGAGAGAGAAAAAGAGAAAGAGAGGAGAGAGAAGAAATTGCGTCACTTTCGATTTGGGTCAAATGGCTGATTTGGCTGGATTGGACCCGAAACGAATCGGTAAAATTTGCTCATCTCTACTGTTGTTTGTCATAGTGGCTCATACAATGATTATTTCATTTATTTTATGGAACAGTAATCTCAAGCCTGAACCATTGTATTCTCAGCTCCTGTAACAGAAACTTTGTGAGCTCTTCACTGCACAAAGCTCTTACTGCACTTTTTGCTTTGATATTTCACCTTGTACTAGAAGCAGTTTCTTAAAATATCTTCTGTATGTCTCAGGTCAGCTACACTTGACTGCAAAAACTTGTTAATCAATCAGCATTTTCCCTTACAGTGATTCTAAGTATCCAATTATATCCAAATACTTTAAGCCTCTCTGGACACTGTCCTTCAGCTCATGTTATTATCCAGTAGATATCCTGATCGTGGGAAGCTTGTTACTGCAGAGTAGACCATACATATTGAAAATTTCATTATTTTTGCTTTGTACGGTGTATTTCATTCCATAAGTGATACTGTCACATACTGTACACTATAACTACCACGTATCACTGACAACTTAGCAGAATGCATGGTATGGTAGACTTAAAATCCAAAAGTACAAAACATCCAAAATGCTGCACTCACCATAAAAACACTTTATTAATCCATTAAAGGGGGTTGAGGAAGCATGGAGCCACACAAAATGACCATTGCCTTGTGTCCTGTACCTTCTTCATTTTAATGGAGAAATAAAGACAAGTGTTTTAATGGTGAGTGCCACATACGGTATCTTTTGTACTTTTGGATTTTGAACTTCGTATATGCTGTGCACCACCTGTAACTAATGCTGGGTTTTCCTGTGTGTCACACTCTCAGTAGTGCCGGTCATCTTTTTGCTTTCTCTATTGAGAATTCATGGTAGACTTGAAATCACTTTTAAATTACACGCATAAAAAATATCACTTAGGTCAGTTTCTCATCACACTGTTTCAAGCCCATTTTCACGCCCGTATCACAGATGAGATGTCTTGACCCAATCAGGGTCTACTGATCCGAACTCACAGTATTATTTTGTATGGACCTAAAAAATGTACCCAAGGAGTATCTTGTCTTCCCCGAGGACAAAAGGATTGCCATGTTAAAATCCAACAGCTCGATTCTCCTTTCCTCTGTCATCTGCAGTCAATGGAAGATGTGATGACTCCATTTTTCATCTTTCAATCCATGGGATTTTAGATGTTCCACAATCCACTCCTTAAGTATGGTTTCCATTAATTTCCCCACTATTGATGTCAGGCTTACTGGCCTATAGTTGCCCGATTCCTCCCTACTACCTTTCTGGTGAATCGGCACAACATTTGCTAATTTCCAATCTTCTGGGACGACTCCTGTTGCCAGTGATTGGTTAAATAAATCTGTTAATGATTTTGCTAGTTCACCGCTGAGCTCTTTTAATAGCTTTGGGTGTATCCCATCAGGCCCCTGTGACTTATTTGTATTGATTTTAGACAGCTGACTTACGACCTCTTCGTCTGTAAAGACACATGCATCAAAAGATTCATTAGTCTTCTTTCCTAACTGAGGTCCATTTCCTTCATTTTCCTTCGTAAGGACTGAACAGAAGCATTCATTGAGGCAGTCAGCTAGTTCTTTATCTTCTTCCATATACCTTCCTTCTTTTGTTTTTAATTTTGTAATTCCTTGTTTTAGTTTCCTTTTTTCATTTATGTATCTGAAGAATGCCTTATCGCCTTTTTTCCCTGACTGAGCTAATTTCTCTTCTGCCTGTGCTTTAGAAGCTCTTATAACTTGTTTGGCCTCTCTCTGCCTAATCTTGTATTTTAGCCTGTCATCCTCGTTTTGTTTTTTTTTATAATTCCTAAATGCTATCTTTTTGTTTTTAATGATTTTGGCCACTTCTGCTGAGTACCACAGTGGTCTTTTCCTTTTTTTGCTTTTACTGACAAGCCTAATGCAATTTTCTGTTGCCTTCAATAGTGCCTCTTTTAAGTAGTCCCATTTCTCCTGGACTCCAATGAAACTGTTCCAATCTGATAGGGACTCGTATACCACTAATCTAATTTTAGAAAAGTCAGTTTTTCTAAAATCTAAAACTTTTGTTTTTGTGTGGTGTGACTCAGTCACTGTGCTTATAATAAACCACACTGACTGGTGATCACTAGATCCCAAGCTTTCCCCTACAGTAATATCATATACCAAATTCCCATTTGTGAATACTAAATCTAAAATGGCCTCCTTCCGGGTTGGCTCCTCAACTACTTGCTGTAGAGATAATCCCAGTAGGGAATTTAGAATATCTGTACTCCTGGCAGAACTAGCTATTTTGGTTTTCCAGTTTACATCAGGAAGATTGAAGTCTCCCATAATGATAAATTCCCCCTTCAATGTCATTTTAGCTATTTCCTCAACTAGTAGATCATCTAATTCTTTGACTTGGCTAGGTGGTCTATATATCACACCTACACGAGTTACCTTATGATTATCAAGCTGCAAGGTAACCCATACTGACTCTAAATTGTTCTCGCTAACTTGTATCAAATTAGATTTTATGCTGTCTTACAGGGCCACCCCTCCCCCTTCTTGCCTTGTCTGTCTTTCCTGTATAGAGAGAACCCTGGTATTGATATATCCCAGTCATTACTCCCCTTGAACCACGTCTCAGTAACAGCCACTACATCTATATTCTCAGATGCCATTATAGCCTCAAGTTCATTGATCTTATTCCTTAAACTGCGAGCATTTGTAGATAAGAATCTGAGCTTGTCATTTCTTAACCTTTGTGCTACTGGCATCTTCTGGCATTGTTCCGGGATTATCACTCTTTTGCCCCCCTTTCCTAGTTTAAATGCTCCTTAGCAAATACTTGGAACTGTTCACCGAGGACATTCGTTCCTTTGAGAGAAAGATGCAAACCATCTTTCTTGTACAGTTCTTTTCCATTCCAACAAGAGCTAACATGAGACACAAAGCCAAACCCTTGGTTCCGACACCATTCACCAAGCCATACATTGAATTCCTTAATGCGCATCTTCCTGTCATGCTGAAGGTTATGCACAGGCAAAACTGCAGAGAATGAAACAGTTGATGCAACCTCCCGTATATCCTTTCCAAGTGTGTGAAAAGCTTCTTTCACCTTTGAAACCTCATTGCAAGCCAGATAGTTTGTCCCGAGATGGACAATAACATCCACTTCCCTTTCCTGTTTTGCTTGCCTAACAATATTAAGGATCCGTCGTCTATCCCTGCTAGCGGTAGCACCAGGGAGACATCTTACAACACCATTCTCCTCAAACTTCACACCTCATGATGGAATTGCCCACCAACAGCTGCTTACTATCAGTCCTCACCTTCTCCTTTTTGTCTTTGGCTGCAGTCTTGCATACTTTAGGCATGGGAGATGATTGTTTCTCACCCACTGTGCTTGAGCCATCCACCATGTTGCTCTTGCACTCTGAAAGTGCTGCAAATGAATTATGGAGAGCCACAGACTGTGGGACATGTCTTCTATCCACAACTCTCAGTCTACCAGAACCTACAGTAACCCATCTTCCATTTCTAGGGGGCCTCTGTGGCAGTGGCATTGCAATGTTCTCAGTCTGAGTTTGCTTAATGGTTAATTTACAAATCTCATATTTCAAAAAGGTAATTTCCTGTTGCATTATGGAGAGCTGTCTACAGATCAGACAGCATCCAAACCTCTGAAGAGTGGAACCTGAAATAAAAGCACAACAATTCCTGCACAGAACCAGGTCTGCCATTGCAAAGAGGGGGGGGGGGGGGATTTTAAACAAACAAATCTTACTTGTTTAGATTGTATCCACCTCCAGATTACCTCCTGAGTATCTCCTGAATATCTCCAATGCACTTGCAGACCAGCACTTGATTAGACCAGCACTAGATTAGCAGCCTTGAAAAAGCTGCAAGCTATAATTAGCAAGCTAATGCAATGTTGCTATATATACACACCCTCCCACAAAGGCTCCTCCCCAACAGCAAATTAACACCTTACCCGCCTATGCTCATTTGCAATCAGACAATAGAGATACTGTGTCTAGCAACTTCCTTACCTCTTGTGAGACACAGTGTCTGAGTATTCACCCGAAACACCACTGAAGTTCTGCTCTTGTGAGACACAGTGTCTGAGTATTCACCCGAAACACCACTGAAGTTCTGCTCTTGTGAGACACAGTGTCTGAGTATTCACCCGAAACACCACTAAAGTTCTGCTCTTGTGAGACACAGTGTCTGAGTATTCACCCGAAACACCACTGAAGTTCTGCTACAGTGGAAAAACTCTGAGTTAGACTAAGTTCGTCTCCTGAATATCTCCAATGCACTTGCAGACCCGCACTTGATTAGACCAGCACTAGATTAGCAGCCTTGAAAAAGCAGCAAGCTATGCCTCATCCTTCATTGCTTGAACTACGATCCTGTGTACCGACCACCTCTTGACCACAGCTGATAAGTACGGCTGAATCGCATCAAAATGGATTTAATAGGCAAAAGCCCTGAGTACATTTTTGTTACAGGTTATAAACACTGATAATATATTGGAGAAGAGGATTACATATCCCTAATTTCATATGTGTTCAGGAAACTTAATAAACACTAGAATAGGTGCATATGCAGTAGAATGATCTATTCTCATATGTAACATTTTAAACAAAGCAGCTAAAATTCAGCTGCTCATTAAGACCTAAGGGGTATGTGGTTTTGAGATAGAAGATCCATTTAGCCTCACACTGGAGGATTCTCCTATCCCAATCACCGTGTCTCACCTTCGGTTTGATCTTTTCAATGCCCATAAAGGAAAGACACTCTGTCTTCCCATCATGTTCAATTTTTCGCACATAATCTGGTCCTCCAATTGCTCGAGTTCTCCTTGCAGAGAAGTTACTTTTTCTATTTAATGGCCGATTCTACCACCAGCTAAGGGGCACGGCGATGGGAAGCCCTTGTGCCCCATCGTATGCAAATTTGTTCCTGGGCTGATGGGAGAACACCCTGGTCTTCAAGGATGAAATGACATCTGAACTCCAGAGGGTCCAGATGTGGGTACACTTAATTGATGACATATTTGTCATCTGGAAGGGCTGTCTGGAGTCGTTCTCGACATGGGCAAATAGTTTCAACATCAATGATATCGGTTTACGTATTACATCTGAATGCAATCCGATAAAATTGCCTTTTCTGGACATATGTATCATTAAAAACCATAATGGTACACTTGATACCTAAATTCTTCGTAAGCCAACCTCCACTAATTCCTTTTGAGGTGGGAGAGCAGCCATCCCTTCCCCCTCAAAAAAGGGATCCCCCAAGGCCAATTTTTGCGGCTAAGGAGGAACTGTTCTAGATGTTCTGATTTCCTGAGACAGGCGGACGACCTGAAAACCAGGCTCACCGATCGTGGCTACTCTGTGGGCATACTGACACCAGTTATCGTGCATCCCTTCTTTCTCCCAAAAAAAGGCAACCGGTGGTGAATATTTCCCAAGGGAATACACGTGAGATCCGTCTTATTAGTACATTTAATGGGGCGTCCACTGCAGTAAGGGAGATAATCTCTAAACATTGACACGTGCTCAGAATAGACCCTGACATTAGTGGAGTTATAAAAGAATGCCCCAGCATCACATACAGGGAGAGGCAAAAGTGTGCGTGATCAGATGGTGAATAGTCATTTCACCCCAGCACTTGCACAAAGAACATGGTTGGAGAGAGGCATTCACGGAAAGTACAAATGTGGGGGTTGTGTAGCATGCAAGTACATGCAGTGTGGTAAAACCTTTAGGAGCAACAACACTCACAAGCCGTATACAATCAGGGACCTGATTAATTGTAAATCCACAGGGGTGGTATATAAAATCACTTGCTCCTGTGGTAAAGAATATGTTGGCAAAGCAACAAGGGAATTAAGGAGGAGGATTGGCGAACATATTGGGGACGTGAACAATGCAAGGGACACTTCTGTCTCGCGTCATGTATGGAACATGATGGGAAGACAAAGTGTCTTTCCTTTATGGGCATAGAAAAGATCAAACCGAAGGCGAGACGCGGTGATTGGGATAGGAGAATCCTTCAGTGTGAGGCTAAATGGATCTTCTATCTCAAAACCACATACCCCTTTGGTCTTTATGAGCAGCTGAATTTTAGCTGCTTTATTTAAAATGTTACATATGAGAATAGATCATTCTACTGCATATGCACCTATTCTAGTGTGTATTAAGTTTCCTGAACACATATGAAATTAGGGATATGTAATCCTCTTCTCCGATGTATTATCAGTGTTTATAACCTGTAACAAAAATGTACTCAGGGCTCTTGCCTATTAAATCCATTTTGATGCGATTCAGCCGTACTTATCAGCTGTCATATACTACCGATGGCGTAGGTGGACTGTGTGTTTGAGCGTCACCAGGTTGCCTAGCTTCGGGTGACGCGAACACACAGTTTTCACTTCACTTCCGGCAACCCGTATATCACGTGGTGCCTGCTTCCGGGTCTGTGGAACGCACGCTGCTGGTGTGTGTTCCATCTGCGGGTCACGAGTCCCGCTTGCGAGTCATGACAGCCAGGTGAGGCGGGCTTATGGGGGTGGACAATGCCGGATATCTTTCTTATTTAAACGTGAGATGGTGCGTAACTCAGCGCTCTCTCAAATACCCACAACTTGCGGTGAGACAAAGGTGGATTGAGGACACTTCCCCATACCTTGGTACGGACGTTTGTTATTAAATGTCCTTACACTTTACACTATAAGGAATTTTCCTGTAGTCGAAACCAGTAAGTAGAAACCTACATCTATGACCAATTTGGTATTTCTATGTGGAGTTTGTCATATAGGATTGTAAGTGACCATTGTTTTATGTACTTTTTGTTTCCCTTTTATTTTTTCTAGTTTTCCCTTCAGTTTATTGAGTCTCCTGTTGAGTTCCGGTTATTTGGAACGAAACATGGCATGTAGGGCTTTGTAATAAGGGTTTATATAGGGATTAGCCCCAATACCGGGACAGGTTCCATACGAGGTCACCCCTATCAGGGCGGGTGCTCTTTGTCTGTTAGGCAGGTGATTTCTATAGCCCCTGACCCTCCTGCCAGGTTGGGTATTAGCATTAGGGCAAAATAGGAGATTTATTCACTGCCATGGATCACAAGAGTGCCGGTCACAAGTGTTCTTTTGCCACCTAACATTAGGACATCCACGCCATCTGGTGCAGATTTTACTTCTACTGGAAGTGGTAAGATCCACCCTTTTTCCTTCTATAACACTGTGGAATTAGTAGGTGGCATTTACTTATTGTTGTCTATCTTCTCACTGCAATGTGATTTATTTATGGTCTTTTTTTAAATACCATAGTAAAAGTAATGTTTTAATTATACCCAGTCCACTTGGTCTTTGATATTGATCCATCAATCTGCACTCAATACCCCAAAGTGAGAAAGTGAAAACAGAATTTAAAAATTTTTCGAAAATTTATTAAAATGGAAAAGCTAAAATTTGGCATGGACATAAGTATTCAGATCCTTTGCTATGACGCTTGAAATTTTGCCCTGTGGAATTTGTATTTCTCTTGATCAGCTTGGAGATGTTTCTACACCTCAATTGGAGTCCATCTCTGGTAAGTTCTGTTGATTGGACGTGATTTGGAAAGAAACAGCTCTGCCTATATAAGGTCTTACAGCTGACAATGCATATCAGAGCAAACACCAAGCCATGAGTTGGAAAGAACTGCCTGTAGAGATTAAATACAGGATTGTGTGTAGGCACTGGGGAAGGGTGCAAAAAATTTCTGCTGCATTGAAAGCTCCCAAGAGTACAGTGGCCTTTATAATTCCTAAATGGAAGTCGTTTGGAACAACCTGGTCTCTTCCTAGAGCTGGCCATGCCACCAAGTAATAGGGGAGAAGGATTTTGGAAAGAGAACTCCATGGTCACTCTGCCTGAACTCCAAAAATCATCGGGAGAAACTTCAGAAGGTCAGTCATCACTGCCCACGGTCCACCAATCTGGGCTTTATAGCCTCGCCTCAGTAAGAGACACATGAAATCCGCCTGGAGTTTTCAAAAAAGGACCTAAAGGACATTCATACTGATAGAAACAAGATTCTTTGGTTTGATGAAACCAAGATTGAACTTTTTGGCCTAAATTCTAAGCGTCATGTTTGCAGGACACCAGGCACTGCTCATCCCCTGCCTAAAACAATCCCTACAGTGAAGCATGTTGGTTGCAGCATCATGGTGTGGGAGTGTTTTTTAGTGGTTGGGACATTGTGACTGGTCAGCGTTGAGGGAAAGCTGAATGGAGCAAAGTACAGAGATATTCTTAATGGAAACCTGATCCAGAGTGCTGTGGACTTCCTACTGGGCTGAGAGTTTACCTTCCAACAAGACAATGAGCTTAAGCACACAGCTAAAACAACACAGGAGTGGCTTAGGGACAACTCTAAGAATATCCTTCAGTGTCCCAGCCAGAGCCCTGACTTAAACCCAATTGAACATCTCTGTACAGATCTGAAAATGGCTGTCCACCGACAGTCCTCATCCAACCTGACAGAGCTTGAGAGGATCTGCAGAGAAGAATAGCAGATAATCCCCAAATCCAGGTGTGCACACTTTGTGGCATCATACCCAAGAAGACTGGAGGATGTTATCACTGCCAAAGATGCTTCAACTAAGTCCTGAGTAAAGGGTCTGAATACTTCAATGCAATATTTTAGTTTTTGTCAGTAAATAAGCAAAGATTTCTAACATTCTGTTTTCACTTTTTCATTAAGGGGTACTGAGTGCAGAATAAGGAAATGGCCGGACTGGAAGGGGGGAGAAAGGGGGGCCCCTAAGGGTAGGCCCACATGACGGGGATTTTGGTTAGGGAGCCCCAGGGACATTAGGATTGGGGTAGCAGGGGGTGGGGTGGATGCAGGAGGGTCGTATTGGTGGGTTTGAGCAGGAGGGGAGGGGAGTAGGGGTTAAATAGAGTAGGGGGAAAGTAGACGGTAGCCATTTTGGTTACCTGAGAAAGCTGGCCAGACCTGTTGCAGTGATGGAGCAGTTGGAAGCGGCGATTCAGGAGTTGCGGGCGGCAGCAGCGGTCCACGGATCTGCATGGGCCCAGGAGCAGGTTCGGTTGTTGCTGAGGGGGGAGGCTGAGGCTCCTGTCCTGCCTCAGCCACCTTTAATACGGCCACGGCGGGCACGGCCGCCGGCGCGCTTTAGTCCATCCTCATCCCCCCTCAGGCTCAGCGCCGTGACCGGAGCCCTTCACAGGACCCTTCACGTCGGGCGCCTCCGGTGCCAGCTGCTTAAAGGCCCCGACGTGGAAGGAATCCAATTGGTAGGCGGAGCCCCAGGGGTGGCCGGGCCCGGCCATCTCCTTCATTCAGCGGCAGCGGCGGGGGTTCGGGACCAGGTGCGGCGGAGGCCTCCCTAACTCCTGGCAGGGGGGTGACCGCCCGGCGTGGGAGGAACAGGCTGCAATACAGGGCTGCTGCAATGGAAGGAGAAACGAGCAGCAGGCCCTCCGTTCAGTGTGTGAGGGGTAGCTCCGCCCACAGTAGCTCCACCCACAGTGCCTCAGTTAACCCTAGCGTCCCTGGTCTGAGGCTGGCCAGGGGACAGGCAGAAGGGAGAAGATGCAGCAGGATGGATCCGGATTGCCCTAGAGAGTGCTGCCTTGCTGCTGGCCCCAGCTCTGCCAGGAGGCAGAGTGAAGAGGAGAGCTCTGCCCCTCAGGATCCAGTCGTGGAGAGACGCATCGTCCCTGGTCCCAGCGTTTCCAGGGGACAGCATGAAGATGGATTGGCGGCGGGATCCGAAGATCTTCCTCAAGGGATGGTTCGTCTGGAGTCAGGAATCGCGGCTGATGGGGACACAGCACCCAGGCAGCCAGGTGAGATTACTTGGGGACCGTTAGCTCAGGTAGTGCAGAGCATGGGGGCCGGGGGGGTAGTGGGCCGCAGGCGGATGTCAGCAGGGGTTTAGGGCAATTGTTGGGGGGTTTGGCGGGAATGATGGCCAGTTGGGGGGTGGCGGGGGGATCCCCTTTACAGGCGTGGGGAGTACAGGGTCCGTCGGGAGGTTTCGGGTTGGGGGGTGAGCCTCGGCGGGCATTACCGGGAGTGGGGGTGTCAGTGCAGATGCAGGCGGGGGCTGAGGCGGAGGAGGAGACAGTGCGGGTGGACGATAAGGCAAAGGGAGAGGTGTATGTTTGTTTCGAGGGGCCTTTGGGGGCTCATTTGAAGGCGGAGGTGCGGGAGCGGATTTGGTTTAATCTAGATAGGACAAGAAAGGACGAGGGTAAGAAAGAGGAGGAGGAAAAAACAACGGTTCAGGTTGATTCCGCGGACGTTTGCTAATTGGTTGCAGGCGTTCGCAATTTTGGCGAGTGTGATTGGGGAGAGGGTGCCGGAGAATTGTTCGGCGCTGTTTTGTTATCTCGTTGCTATAGGCCAAGCGTATAGGGTTTACGGGGGGGGGGGGGGGGGTTCTTGCCTGGTTGCGTTACGATCAACAATTCCGGCAGAGGAAAGCGGTGCGTCCAGAAATGAGGCGGGATCACAAAGATATTGCCTTATGGCTGAAGGTGACGGCACCTGTTAGATCTGGGCAGCCCTTTCGGGGGGAAGGGGGGAGCGGGGGGTCTTCCAGCATGGCGACGGCCTCAGCAAGAGGCTTGTGCTTTGCCTTTAATGAAGGAAACTGTAGATTCGGGGTTAAATGTAAATTTAAACACGAATGCTCAGGTTGTGGGGGGAACCATGGAGCGGCAAGATGCTTTAAGGGCGGGAAGCAGAAAGGGGACGCCAATAGCAAAGGGGGCGACGCCGGTCAGACTGGAAAGGATGGTGCCTTTTCTCGCTAGGTATCCGGATAGGGCCGTGGCGATATTGCTTGAGGCGGGGTTTGGGGAGGGTTTTAGGATTCCGTTTGTACCAGGGGGGGCAGTGTTGTTAAAAAAGAATTTGCGTTCGGCTAGGGAGCATCCGGAGGTGGTGACAGATAAACTAAATAAGGAAGTGTTGTTGGGTCGGATGGCGGGCCCGTTTCAGGAGCCGTCTTTTGCGGATTTGCGAGTGTCACCGCTGGGAGTGGTCCCTAAGAAGGAGGTGAATAAGTTTCGGCTTATTCATCACCTGTCTTTTCCAAAGGGTTCTTCGGTCAATGATGGTATTGACCCCGCACTTTGTTCGGTGGTATATACGTCATTTGATGCAGCGGTCACGTGGGTGAAGCGCTTTGGGGCGGGGGCACTCCTAGCTAAGACGGATATTGAAGCGGCGTTTAGGTTACTGCCGGTGCATCCGGATTGTCACCATTTGTTAGGCTGTTTTTAGGAGGGGGGTTTCTTTGTGGACCGATGCTTGCCCATGGGGTGTTCTTTGTCATGCGCCTACTTCGAAACATTCAGTTCGTTTCTGGAATGGGCTGTGATAGACTCATCAGGTTGTGCATCTCTGATTCACTACCTGGATGATTTTTTGCGTATAGGCCCCCCGGGTTCGCGGGTGTGTTCCATGTTGTTGGAAATGTTACGTTCGCTTTTTGATTGGTTTGGGGTTCCGTTGGCGGCGGAAAAAACGGTGGGTCCGGTAACGGTATTAAGTTTCTTGGGGATTGTGATTGATTCCGAAAAGATGGAGTGTAGACTGCCAGTAGATAAATTAGAGGATTTAAAAGGAAATTTGGTGAATGCCCAGAGGAAGAAGAAGTTGCAGCTACGGGAGCTTCAATCACTGTTAGGGAAACTTAATTTCGCTTGCCGGGTCATGCCTATGGGAAGGGTTTTTTGCATGACGACTGGCTAGGGCGACCACAGGTGTGGTTTCGCCTCGTCACTACATTCGGCTGGGGAAGGAATTGCGGGCGGACTTAAAGGTGTGGATGTCATTTCTGGAAAAGTATAACGGTCGCTCGTTATTTATGGGGGAGGTGATGGACTCGTTTGACTTTGAGCTGTTTACGGATGCGGCGGGTGGTTCCGGTTTTGGTGCATTTTGTCGTGGCCAATGGTGTGCTGGGCAGTGGCCGGTAGGGTGGTTTGAGCGCTGTTGGGTTAGGAATTTGGCGTTATTGGAGCTCTTCCCAATTGTGGTGGCGGTGTTGTTGTGGGGGGACCGTTTTCGGAATAGGAAGATTCGTTTTCACTGTGATAACATGGGGGTGGTGCAGGCGATAAATGGTTTGTCGGCATCCTCGCCGTTAGTGGTACGGCTTCTTCAGCGGTTGGTGTTGGAGTGCCTGTCGCTTAATGCCTTGGTGGTGGCGGTGCATGTCCCGGGGGTGGAGAACTGTATTGCTGACGCCCTCTCTCGTTCACAGTGGGATCGTTTTCGTCAGTTGGCTCTGGACGCGGAAGCTATGGGCCTACCTTGTCCGGCTTGCCTGTGGGATCTGCTGGAAGAACCGTGAATGGGCTCTTTCAAGCGTCGTTGGCGCCCGGTACGTGGGCTATGTATGTCAGAGCTTGGGATCATTGGGAGGCTTGGTGTGTGGATCTGGGTGCGAAGATGGAGGATTCGGAGGTAGCATTGTTGATGTTTTTGGGTCACTGTAAGGAAGAGGGATGGTCAGTTAGTAAAATTAATGGTTGTATGGCCGGGCTGGCTTTCGGTTTTAAAATGAGACGGATGTTTGATTTTACTAAGTCGTTTCTGGTGGTGCAGGCGTTAAAAGGATGGTGTAGGCTGCAATCAGGGGTGGATACCAGGAGGCCGGTATCGTTTGCGTTATTGTTGGAGTTGGGGGGGCAGTTGAGGGGTGTGTGTAATTCAGAGGGGGAGGTCCGCTGGTTTAGATTGGCTTTTTCGCTGGCGTTTTTTGGGGCGCTTCGTTTGGGCGAACTAGTTTGTCCGTCGGTGTATAGACCGGGGGGGTTGATGAGGGATGATGTGGATTTGTTTCCGGATAGGGTGGAGTTCGTTATCCGTAGATCAAAGACCGATGTGGAGGGTCGGGGTCGTAGGGTGGTGTTGTTTGCGGTGGCAGATTGTGATATGTGTCCGGTCAGCTGTCTTCGGGAATATGGTTCACGGGTAGAGGTGGGGCTAGGTCCACTGTTAATTCACGCGGATGGATCCTATTTGTCAAGTTTTTTAATTTTCGGCAGTGTTTGCTAAATGTTTGCAAGGGTTGGGGCTGGATCGGGAGGGGTACTCCAGTCACTCGTTTAGGATTGGTGCAGCCACTGAAGCGGCAAGGCTGGGTTTGGGGGATGAGGTCATAAAATGCATAGGTCGATGGGAATCTACGCGTTTTAGGTCATATGTTCGTTTGAATCGTTTATAAAAAAAAAAAAAAAAGGGGTGGATGATATTTTGCTTTACGTTGGCAGTGTTGTTCTTGCATTATTTTTTCTCGTTTCAGGTGCAGCACCCGCCCTGGTGTGGATTTTGGGACACTCATATGTTTTCTCGGGGGCCGTTCGGGCAGCAGTTCGGCCGGACGGTCAGCAACTAGGTTTCGACAGGGCGTCGGTGGTGGTAAGATGGATAGGGTGCAGGGGCATGATTTGGAGAGGGGTGCTGCCTGAGGTGCATCGTTTTGCACGGATGGATAGGGCACCTGATGTGTTGGTGATCCACGCGGGTGGAAATGATTTGGCTGCGAGACCTATCAGGGAGCTGGTAAAGGATATCAAATGGGACATGTTGCGGATGTGGTCATTGTTCCCTGGGTTGGTGACTGTGTGGTCGGACATAGTACCGAGGCGAGTCTGGAGGGAGGCGAGGTCGTTGGAGGCGGTAAATAAGGCTCGGGTTAAAGTTAATCAGGCGATTGGGCGGTTTATGGCATGGAATGGGGCAGTGGTGGTCAGGCATAGGGACTTGGAGAGCAGGGTTGGTTCCTTCTGGAGAGCGGACGGGGTGCACCTGAATGCAGTAGGGGTGGATATGTGGAGCCTGGCGCTACAGGAGGGTATTGAGGTGGCCCTAAGGATGTGGAGGAACGCACAGAGTTGAGGAGTCTAATCTGTGCGTTGGTGGCGGTGGGGGGTCCTTGGAGTTGGTTACGGTGGAACTGGAGGACATTGGGAGGGCCCCCACAGTTGGGGCTGGACTCCCATGGTGGCCGAGCTGTTGAGGGGGGGGCCATTCTGTGGTGCTTCCGAGCTGGGGGTCACGGCTGGAGGCAAAATGGCTCACCCCGGGTCAGCAGCTGGGGGGTTTGTGGGGCTCCAAGGACCTCCCCCGTTAGGAGGAGTCATTGTTGGGAATTTTTCATGGTTTATGTTATGTTTGTATTTATATTAATAAACGGCTGCTTTGGCCAATACATTCCAACAGGTGTTTGAGTCTTTTTGGGATGGTTGGGTGTATTAGTATATTGTGTGGGCTGAACAGGTGAGAGCAGGTAGTTGTAGTAGGGGCGAGCAAAATATAACCAATACCCCCGTCAGGAAATGGCCGGACTGGAAGGGGGGAGAAAGGGGGGCCCCTAAGGGTAGGCCCACATGACGGGGGGTTTGGTTAGGGAGCCCCAGGGAGATTAGGATTGGGGTAGCAGGGGGTGGGGTGGATGCAGGAGGGTCGTATTGGTGGGTTTGAGCAGGAGGGGAGTGGCGTAGGGGTTAAATAGAGTAGGGGGAAAGTAGACGGTAGCCATTTTGGTTACCTGAGAAAGCTCCCTCCCACCCTCCCTTTTAAGTTTGGCTGGGGGGGGCGAGGCGATGTGTGCATGTGGAGAATGGATCGGTCTTGTCACAGTGGCGTTGGCGGTGGGGGGTCCTTGGAGTTGGTTACGGTGGAACTGGAGGACATTGGGAGGGCCCCCACGGTTGGGGCTGGACTCCCATGGTGGCCGAGCTGTTGAGGGGGGGGGGCATTCTGTGGTGCTTACGAGCTGGGGATCACGGCTGGAGGCAAAATGGCTCACCCCGGGTCAGCAGCTGGGGGGTTTGTGGGGCTCCAAGGACCTCCCCTGTTAGGAGGAGTCATTGTTGGGAATTTTTCATGGTTTATGTTATGTTTGTATTTATATTAATAAATGGCTGCTGTGGCCAATACATTCCAACAGGTGTCTGAGTCTTTTTGGGATGGTTGGGTGTATTGGTATATTGTGTGGGCTGAACAGGTGAGAGCAGGTAGTTGTAGTAGGGGCGAGCAAAATATAACCAATACCCCCGTCATGTGGAAACTGATTTCGCAGCAGCATAACAGAATGTGTAAAAAGTGAAAGGGTCTGAAGACTTTCCGAATGCATTGTAACTACAGTATGTACTATACTAGAGTATAATAAATTGGATTTTATGATATTCTTCCTATAACTGGATAATTAATGCACCCTATTACAGCCTATAATTGTATTTGTTTGATTGTTTCCAGTGCTGACAACGTCTGGGAAATCACTTAAGATCTTGCTTAGGTATGTAGAAATAAAATAAATTATATTTCCTTTCATCTCGTCAAACTCCCCTCCAGAGTATTCACATTGAGTTGAGGAAGCAGCAACCATATTAATTGATCCAATGTTGTTCTCCTGCTCCATAAATGGACACCCTACAGGCCTCATTGGAACATTGAAACTGAAATGTATATACAGGGAGTGCAGAATTATTAGGCAAGTTGTATTTTTGAGGATTAATTTTATTATTGAACAACAACCATGTTCTCAATGAACCCAAAAAACCCATTAATATCAAAGCTGAATATTTTTGGAAGTAGTTTTTAGTTTGTTTTTAGTTTTAGCTATTTTAGGGGGATATCTGTGTGTGCAGGTGACTATTACTGTGCATAATTATTAGGCAACTTAACAAAAAACAAATATATACCCATTTCAATTATTTATTTTTACCAGTGAAACCAATATAACATCTCAACATTCACAAATATACATTTATGACATTCAAAAACAAAACAAAAAAAAATCAGTGACCAATATAGCCACCTTTCTTTGCAAGGACACTCAAAAGCCTGCCATCCATGGATTCTGTCAGTGTTTTGATCTGTTCACCATCAACATTGCGTGCAGCAGCAACCACAGCCTCCCAGACACTGTTCAGAGAGGTGTACTGTTTTCCCTCCTTGTAAATCTCACATTTGATGATGGACCACAGGTTCTCAATGGGGTTCAGATCAGGTGAACAAGGAGGCAATGTCATTAGATTTTCTTCTTTTATACCCTTTCTTGCCAGCCACGCTGTGGAGTACTTGGACGCGTGTGATGGAGCATTGTCCTGCATGAAAATCATGTTTTTCTTGAAGGATGCAGACTTCTTCCTGTACCACTGCTTGAAGAAGGTGTCTTCCAGAAACTGGCAGTAGGACTGGGAGTTGAGCTTGACTCCATCCTCAACCCGAAAAGGCCCCACAAGCTCATCTTTGATGATACCAGCCCAAACCAGTACTCCACCTCCACCTTGCTGGCGTCTGAGTCGGACTGGAGCTCTCTGCCCTTTACCAATCCAGCCACGGGCCCATCCATCTGGCCCATCAAGACTCACTCTCAGAGTCTTGATGATATTTCTTGGCCCAGTCTTGACGTTTCAGCTTGTGTGTCTTATTCACTGGTGGTCGTCTTTCAGCCTTTCTTACCTTGGCCATGTCTCTGAGTATTGCACACCTTGTGCTTTTGGGCACTCCAGTGATGTTGCAGCTCTGAAATATGGCCAAACTGGTGGCAAGTGGCATCTTGGCAGCTGCACGCTTGACTTTTCTCAGTTCATGGGCAGTTATTTTGCGCCTTGGTTTTTCCACACGCTTCTTGCGACCCTGTTGACTATTTTGAATGAAACGCTTGATTGTTCGATGATCACGCTTCAGAAGCTTTGCAATTTTAAGAGTGCTGCATCCCTCTGCAAGATATCTCACTATTTTTGACTTTTCTGAGCCTGTCAAGTCCTTCTTTTGACCCATTTTGCCAAAGGAAAGGAAGTTGCCTAATAATTATGCACACCTAATATAGGGTGTTGATGTCATTAGACCACACCCCTTCTCATTACAGAGATGCACATCACCAAATATGCTTAATTGGTAGTAGGCTTTCGAGCCTATACAGCTTGGAGTAAGACAACATGCATAAAGAGGATGATGTGGTCAAAATACTCATTTGCCTAATAATTCTGCACGCAGTGTATTGTATCAGTAATTATAGAACTTCACATATAAATAAATGCACTAAAACTAACCATGACTATAAATCGGAAAAAAATTGGTTGCCATTGGGTTTGTAGAATGGGTTGGAGGAGGGGCATTATGGAATATTGTCCTAAATAGCATGAAATTCAGGACCATGGTACACTGCAGTGGATATAATATTCATGGAGGGGGACATGCCTCCTTGTTATATGGTAGTATATGGATTACTTACAGCAGTTTTTCCTTGGGATGTCAGGAAATGGGGGATCACCTGATTCAGAAAGCCATATTTTTATTTTTGTTTAGATATCTAGCAAATTAGCTGTTATTAGGGCTTAGTTTTTGTGGATTAAGTAGTATTTTTGTAATTTTAAATTAACAACATTCACTGTACAGCATAAATAACATGTTACTATTCCAAATATATACCCTATACTATAGGAAAAAGTTCCAGCCTATGCACACTCCCTCGGTCCTGGCCACCAGAGATGCCAGTGCTTTTTCCTATAGTGTGCAAGCATGGTCATCAAACTGCAGTCTGCCGATTGTGTAACCCTGAACTAGAGACTGTAGCTGCGTTAACTGTGATTGGATGAGCATACCCAGGCCATCAAGGCTACTGGCATTACTTTCAGTGGTGATGCACCCAGTTCAGGTACTATTAGTAAAAATTCCCTACTCCTATGGGAGTGCGTTCAAGGTACTGTCATTTGACAGAATAAACAGCACTACATATAATTAGGGATGAGCGAATCCGGTGAAGTTCGGGTTCGCCGGGTTCGGCCGAAATCCAGGTCAAAGTTTGGGTTCGGGACCCGAACTTGACCCGAAATCGGACCCCATTAAAGTCAATTGGTACCCAAACTTCACTTTATTATTTTCTGTTATAACATGGTTATAACGGAAAATAATAGCATTCTTAAAACAGAATGCTAAATAAAATGTCCATTGAGGGGTCAAAAATAATTAAAAAACCTCACCTCATCCATGTGGTGAGCGCGGTGATGTTATCGCAGGTCCTTTTGCTGGTCCTGAAGAAAGAAGAGGATACCGGCTGCACAATCAAGTGGATGAGAGTTTTTTTAAATTATTTTTAACCCCTCAATGGACATTTTATTTAGCATTCTGTCTTAAGAATGCTATGATTTTCCTTTATAATGGAAAATAATAAAATCACCCGAACACCAAACCCAAACTTCAGCGAAAAAGTCCGGGTTGGGGTCCGGGTACCTGAACCCGCAAAGTTCGGTACGAACCCGAACTTTGCAGTTCGGGTTCGCTCAACCCTACACACAATCCTATTTTTTCCATCAAGGTGATGGACACCTCAGCAGGACATGATGGATCCCATCATAAGTCAATAGGATGTGTCAACTGAAATCCATCATACTATTGTAAGCAGAAAATCTTATGCAGATGTGAACTAATCCTGGCCATGACCAGTTCTCTGTTTTCTTTTAAATCAGCCCCAAAAAAAGTTTAAAGATTCACCAGTGTAAGTGGAGCGGGAGAAAGGTTCGGAGACTTGTATTTAGTCACGTTTACACTGAAAGCAGCAATAATACTCAAAGAAAGAATGGAGGGTAAAGCAGAATAGTAAGCTTTATGCCTTTCAGTTGGGTAATTGGATATACAGAAGCATAAAATTGGCTTGAAATAATGTCTTTTCATATAAATGATAAAAATCTTGATAGCTACAAAATAACAAATAAAGCTAAAAAATTGTAGAAGTCTAGTAAATGCAAGAAACAGGAAATTACTTATAAAATTATTGCAAAATTACTTACATGACCTTCAGTGGAAATATAGATTGCATGTGGTAAGAGCAAAAAAAATGTAACAGTCAAATTATTTAAATTTGTTCTAAGACATTATGAATGGGTTGTTATACCACTTGTCAGAAGCCTGGTTCCATGATATCCATAGAAACCATTTAAATCAGATGGGTTCCTACAATATTTAGTTAACCCCTTAAGGACTCAGCCCTATTTCACCTTGAGGACTTGGCCATTTTTTTAAAATCTGACCAGTGTCCCTTTAAGTGCTGGTAACTTTAAAACGCTTTGACTTACCCAGGCCGTTCTGAGAAAGTTTTTTCGTCACATATTGTACTTCATGACACTGCTAAAATTGGGTCAAAAAAGTTAATTTTTTTCCATAAAAAAATACCATATTTACCAAAAATTTTGAAAAATTAGCAAATTTCAAAGTTTCAGTTTCTCTACTTCTGTAATACATAGTTATACCCCCAAAAATTGCGATGACTTTACATTCCCCATATGTCTACTTCATGTTTGTAGCATTTTGGGAATGATATTTTATTTTTTGGGGATGTTACAAGGTTTAGAAGTTTAGAAGCTAATTTTGCAATTTTTCAGAAATCTTCAAAATCCCACTTTTTATGGACCAGTTCAGATTTGAAGTCACTTTGTGAGGCTTACATAATAGAAATCACCCCATTCTAGGAACTACACCCCTCAAGGTTTTCAAAACGGTTTTTACAAACTTTGTTAACCCTTTAGGTCTTCCACAAGACTTCATGGCAATGGACATAAATTTTATGAATTTAGATTTTTTTAAAATTTTTCCAATATAGCCAAATATAATTGGTTAACAGCCAAACAAAACTCAAAATAGGTTGCCCTGATTCTGTAGTTTGGAGAAAAACCCCATATGTGGTCGTAAACTACTGTTTGGCCAAACGGGAGGACATAGAAGGAGGGGAACACCATATGGGTTTTGCAAGGCAGATTTTGCAGGACTGGTTTTGTTTATACCATGTCCCATTTGAAGCCCCCTGTTGCACCCCTAGAATAGAAATTTCAAAAAAGTGACTCCATCTAAGAAATTACACCCCTCAAGGTATTCAAAACTGGGTTTACAAACTTTGTTAACCCTTTAGGTGTTCCACAAGAGTTAATGGCAGATGGAGAAACAATTTTGAAATTTCTATTTTTTTGAAAATTTTCCAATATAATCTATTTTTTCCAGGAGTAAAACAAGGGTTAACTGCCAAACAAAACTCAATATAGGTTGCCCTGATTCTGTAGTTTGCAAAAAGACCCTATATGTGGTCGTAAACTACTGTTTGGCGAAACGGGAGCACATAGAAGGAGGGGAACACCATATGGGTTTTGGAAGGCAGATTTTGCAGGACTGGTTTTGTTTATACCATGTCCCATTTGAAGCCCCCTGTTGCACCCCTAGAATAGAAATTTCAAAAAAGTGACTTCATATAAGAAAGTACACCCCTCAAGGTATTCAAAACTGGGTTTACAAACTTTGTTAACCCTTTAGGTGTTCCACAAGAGTTAATGGCAGATGGAGAAACAATTTCGAAATTTCTATTTTTTGGAAAATTTTCCAATATAATCAATTTTTTCCAGGAGTAAAACAAGGGTTAACTGCCAAACAAAACTCAATATGGGTTGCCCTGATTCTGTAGTTTGCAAAAACACCCTATATGTGGTCGTAAACTACTGTTTGGCCAAACGGGAGGACATAGAAGGAGGGGAAAACCATATGGGTTTTGGAAGGCAGATTTTGCAGGATTGGTTTTGTTTATACCATGTCCCATTTGAAGCCCCCTGTTGCACCCCTAGAATAGAAATTTCAAAAAAGTGACTCCATCTAAGAAAGTACACCCCTCAAGGTATTCAAAACTGGGTTTACAAACTTTGTTAACCCTTTAGGTCTTCCACAAGACTTCATGGCAAATGGACATAAATTTTATGAATTTAGATTTTTTGAAAATTTTTCCAATATAACCAAATATAATTGGTTAACAGCCAAACAAAACTCAAAATAGGTTGCCCTGATTCTGTAGTTTGCAGAAACACCCCATATGTGGTCGTAAACTACTGTTTGGCCAAACGGGAGGACATAGAAGGAGGGGAACACCATATGGGTTTTGCAAGGCAGATTTTGCAGGACTGGTTCTGTTTATACCATGTCCCATTTGAAGCCCACTGTTGCACCCCTAGAATAGAAATTTCAAAAAAGTGACTCCATCTAAGAAAGTACACCCCTCAAGGTATTCAAAACTGGGTTTACAAACTTTGTTAACCCTTTAGGTGTTCCACAAGAGTTAATGGCAGATGGAGAAACAATTTAGAAATTTATATTTTTTGGAAAATTTTCCATTTTAACCCTTACTTTATTACTGGAAAAAATGGGTTAACAGCCAAACAAAACTCAAAATGGGTTGCCCTGATTCTGTAGTTTGCAGAAACACCCCATATGTGGTCGTAAACTACTGTTTGGCTGAACGGCAGGACATAGAAGAAGGGGAACGTCATATGGTTTTTGGAAGGCAGATTTTGCTGGACTGGTTTATTTACACCATGTACCCTTTCAAGCCTCCTGATGCACCCCTAGAGTAGAAACTCCATAAAAGTGACCCCATCTAGGAGACCAGGGCATAAGGTGGTTGTTGTTTTGGGACTATTTTAGGGGTAAATATGATTTTTGGTTGCTCTATATTACTCTTTTTTGAGGCAAGGTAACAAAAAATTTAAATTCAAAAATTGTTTCTACATTCGCTATTTAGTTTTGTGGAACACCTAAAGGGTTAACATAGTTTGTAAAGTAACTTTTGAATACCTTGAGGGGTGTAGTTTCTTAAATGGGGTCACTTTTTTGGAGTTTCTAGTCTAGGCTACATCAGGGGGGCTTCTAATGGGACATGGTGTCAAAAAAAAAAACAGTCCATCAAAATCTGCCTTCCAGAAACCATATGGAGTTCCCTTCGATCTATGCCCTGCCGTGCGGCTATATAGCCATTTACGACCACATATGGGGTGTTTCTGCAAACTACAGAATCAGGGCAATAAATATTTAGTTTTGTTTGGCTGTTAACCCTTGCTTTATTACCGGAAAAAAGGATTCAAATGGAAATTTTGCCCAAAAATAGGTGTTTTGGCACCGTTTTTATTTTATATTTTTAACACTGTTCATCCGAGGGGTTTGGTCAAAAGTTATTTTTATAGCGACGCGACGATGCCCAATATGTATGGCTCTCAGACTTTGGAGACACTAAGCAGGCATCCTAAAACTGCGGCCCTCCAGATGTTGTAAAACAACAATTCCCACCATGCCCTGCTGATGGCTGTAGGTTTTCTGGGCATGCTGGGAGTTATAGTTTTATAACATCTGGAGGGCCGCAGTTTGAGGATGCCTGCACTAAAACTAATATTTTTTTGGGGAAAAAAAATTGTTTCCGTGTCTCCAAAGTCTGAGAGCCATAGTTTTTTTATGTTCTCTAGTGGACTGTTGGGGATTATAAAAATTTAGTACTCCATGGAAGTGTGATACTCCCTGAAGCAATCGATAACGCAGAGGCCCGGATGATCGGGGCACGTGTCGCACTGAGTGGTGGTGTCCTTCCGTATCCCCCTCCTGCGACACACTCTGCACTTTTTTTTGGGTTCGTCCCTTCTTTCCAGTATGGGGGACCACACCTGGAAAGTGTTGGCCAGGGACGATCCGGGCGCCTCCAGTTCCCGAGATACTCCGGCCTGCTCTTTCCCGGTCAGAAAAGATCAGGGCCTTGAGGACTGCCTCATAGAACTGGAGGAATGTCCCTGTGCTGCCAGCCCTTCGGGATAGTACAAAAGAGTTGTACATGGCAACCTGCACCAAGTAGACCGCAACTTTTTTGTACCATGCCCGGGTTTTGCGCATGGCGTTATATGGCTTGAGGACTTGATCAGAGAGATACAATCGGGCTTGAGGACCGTTGCCGTGGTACCTCGCACAGGGACAGAGGTGGTGCTGTTACCGTGGATTGTGGACAGTACAAGGACATCCCTCTTGTCCTTATACCTGACCAGCAACAGGTTTCCACTGGTAAGGGCACGGGTCTCACCCCTGGGGATAGGTACCTGAAAGGGGTAGGCAGGGAGGCCGCGTTGATTTTTCCGCACGGTCCCACAAGCGAACGTGGATCTGGCGGCAAGGGACCTGAACAAGGGAATGCTGGTATAAAAGTTATCCACGTACAAGTGGTAACCGTTATCCAGCAGTGGGTACATAAGGTCCCACCCGAGTTTCCCGCTAACACCCAGAGTGGGGGGACATTCTGGGGGTTTGAATACGGGAATCTCGCCCCTCATACACACGAAATTTGTAAGTGTACCCTGAGGTACTCTCACAAATTTTGTATAGCTTCACGCCATACCTCGCCCGCTTTGTGGGAATATATTGGCGGAAACTGAGTCTCCCCTTGAACGCAACGAGAGATTCATCAACCGCGACCTCCCTTCCAGGTACATAGGCCTCCATGAATTTGGCCCCAAAGTGATCGATGACCGGCCGTATCTTATACAGACGGTCATGGGCAGGATCACCTCGGGGGGGACATGCTGCATTATTGGAATAATGCAGACATTTCCGGATGGCCTCAAACCGGGGACGTGTCATGACCATACTGTACAGTGGGGTTTGGTATAGGACGTCCCCACTCCAGTATTGCCTGACACTGGGTTTTTGGACTAGACCCATATTCCCTTCTTTCCCTGCCTAACGGTGCCTCTCCCTCACTGACCCTAACCTACCTGGATGGCAATGGGTGCAGGAGGGTGATGGATGGCGATTAGGGGGGCGCAGGAGCTGATGCTGGACGGTGATGCCGGGTGCTCGTGCAGAACAGGAAGAGGAGGGGAGAGAGGAGCGCAGGAAGTTTGAATCTCGCGCCTCTCTCCCCTGCACCAATCAGCACCCTGGACAGCGGCGTTCAGCACCAGGGCCAGCACCGCCTCTCCAAATGCACGGACTGTGATTGGTGGTGTATAATTACGCCACCGATCGCAGTCTTTTTCCGGTTCATCGGGTCACCGGAGACCCGAATGGACCGGAAACGCAGAAAACCGCAGGTCTGAATTCACCTGCGGTTTTCTGAGATCGCCGATACGGGGGGGTCAAATGACCCCCCCCCCTGCGTTGTTACAGGATGCCGGCTGAATGATTTCAGCCGGCATCCCGTTCCGATTAACCCCCGCGGCGCCGGAATCCCGATTTAAAGTTAGGACATACCGGTACGCCCTGAGTCCTTAAGGACTCGGGAAATAGGGCGTATCGGTACGCCCTGCGTCCTTAAGGGGTTAAAGAGGTTGTCCAGGCTTTTCAATATTGATGACCTATCCTCAATATCAGATCAGCGGGGGTCCGACACCCAGCACCCCTGCCTATCAGCTGTACAGGGAGACTTTTAAGCACAGTGCGAATGTGCCATCTCCCTTTTCTCTTCCTGCTCACTGCTGCTGTCCCATAGACATACAGTGGAGAACAGGAAGAGAGACAGAAGACGGCACGTGCACACAGCATGCAGTTTCCTCATACAGCTGATCGGCGGGGGTGTTGGTCCCCCGCCGATCTGATATTGATGACCTATCCTGAGGATAGGTCATCAATATAAAAAAACTGGACAACCCCTTTAATCATAGAATGTCCCATAAGGGTGCATTCACATCACCATTTAGCTTTCCGTTCTTCTGATCCGTCAGAAGAAGAGAGGGAGAAAAAAAAAACAGGATCCTGTAAAAAAAACGGATCTTGTTGCATCAGTTAGGGCGGGTTCACATCACCATTATGGATTCCATTTTTGTTTTCCATTATAACGGAAAATAACGGAATCCATAAGACGGAAGTCAAAGCGGAAGCCTTTAAGGGCTTGCTCATATCACCATTATGGATTCCGTTATTGTTTTTCGTTATAACATGGTTATAACGGAAAATAACGGAATCCATAAGACGGAAGTCAAAACGGAAGCCTATAAGAGGAATTCCATTTTGATCCTTCATAATACAAGTCTATATGCAGCATAATGGATCCGTCTTGGTTTCCTAGACCCAGCAGTTAAGCATGGTCAAAAGTGCTGACAAACTCCTTTTAGAATGTTCTTGTTCTGTCATAGCGATATACCAAAGGTTTTGATCGGTGAGGATACAATTTCTGAGACCCACACCAATCTCTAAAACAAGAAGATAGATAGATGCACTATAGGAAACGGAGATGGGCTCATAACCTTTCTATTGCGCCCATTTCCTACATCTGAGAGAGAGCTGTCTATGCGCTCTTCTCTCTCCTCGTTCTAGCAATCAGTAGGGTCTCAGAATTCGGATCCCCACAGATGAAGACCTTTCATACATCCCTAGAATATATTAATATATGTTTTTGAAAGTAAAATGGCACTTTAAAAAAATAATCTGCTGATGAATAATGAAGTGGGGGTGGGGTGAAAATGTACTTTAAAAGCATGCTGGACTGCAATAAAACTCTGGCTAGAACAAGCAGTTTGTCATATGTAAGGCAGGAAGAAATCAGTTGACATCGTAAGAGTGTGAAAACTTTTGCATTGCACTATACTTACAGGGGCACAGGGTGTTCTATACATATATCTATTGGAAAGCGAGATAAATAAATCTGCTTCATACTCAATTCACTCAAAAATGCATTCTGCTATTTCTCTGCTTGGATTTTTCCAGTAATCGCAGTGTATATTATCTAATTCTTAGATGCCCTTCATCATGGTCACATACTGCTCCTGTAGGTAAATCCAGTCCTACATATGCAGTGGTTTCAAAATGTCTCTACGCCTGGGAACCCAAAGTCGGGTGGAGACCCCACTGCAGAACCCTACCTGGTTCTCAAAATCACTATACTTGTGCCATCCATGGTGACATCATCTTTATCAGTCACAACTGGTCACTGTGACAAGGCAATGTGCTATCAGCATGGACGACAAGTCAGAATTAATCCAAGAATCTTGGGGGGGGGGGGGGGGGGGGTGGAAACTTTACAGGTACAAGTGTCCCACACCTTTGCATAGTCCAGCTCTTAGAGGATACTGGTTCCCCTTGTGGAAACGTCAGCCGGTGTAGGGAGTCTTACAGGCAATACTCCATGGGAAAAGGTATGCAAATTAGCTCTCCTCGAGAAGGAAGAAACTGTTTCTCTAATGCCACCTATTGGTGGCTACCTTCTAATGCATATTTGCATAACCAGAGACATCTAATACTCCAACATAAAGTCTGACTACTGTAAATGAATCTTTCATCATATCCTAAAATTAATCCAAAGCACCAAATTTTATTGACCCTAAACCTGACCACTGTCTGACCTCCATCTCCTCTTCCAATCAGCAAAGAGAAGGAGCTGCAACTTGTAGGTTTGGATGTGCTGGGTACTGCAGCTTGTCCTATTCAAGCAAATGAATAGACACAGCCACCATCATTGACTAGCCGGAAGCAGTTGCGGCATCCAAAGGAGCACAGTGATCAGTGGAGGTCCCGGAGGTTAAAGTTCGAACCAGTCAGACACTGATATCCTATCTTAAAGATAGGCCATTAATGTTGGTATGTCAGCAGGAAATTCACTGATAAACCAGAAGTTAAGTGCAACAAGGGTGGCCCCAAGCCACTCTGTGAAGTGTGAACCATTGCTACTTCTCCCTCAGACAGCCCCTCCCTCTGCCTTTTGATTGGCATGGCCAGGTGAGATGACTATGCAGGAACAATCAAGAAAGAGAGGGAGAGGATGAGCCAGGGTCTACAGAGTGACTTGGGCCCACCCTCCGTGCAATTTACTGCTAATTTTTCAATGGATTAAAAGCACCTTTTTTCCAAAATGAAGCAACGTATTACTAAGTGAAAGGTATCAACTGAGCTACTCCATAAGATGTTATGCCTGGTGTAATAGTGACAGACTCGCTTTAAAGTCCTGGAGACCCCCTTTACTCTATGACTTTAAATACTTTACATTGTATTTTTCCAATAAATTGAATTGGCTCATGACTTTTTCAAATCAGCGTCTTATTCTCATTCAACATTCATTTCAGCCTAATTAAGGCAATTCGTTTTTGAATCATACAAATGAGATTTGCAGGAGTGCAGTCATTATAAAATGTGACAGCAGCTAAAATAAAGGATCTGTTTTATATTTCAAAAATTAATCTTTAAATTTTCACCTTTCAAATAAAAAATTCTTAGTGCAAAGTCTGCAGAGCTCTAATAATACCAGCCGGACTCCTAATGTCTGTATGGAGCTTGCTCTTGTGATCTGTATTCTTGGAAATTTGTGTAGGAAAAGTGTCCCACTGCATTATGGGAGCTGAGCTAAGCTGTTAGGGAAATGTCTGTCAGCAATTTTTTTGTCGACTGTTTCCAGGGGCAAACCAGACTGTGAATGCAGCTGTGAACTATAGTAGAGAATAAACCTGTATATTGAAGTATGCCGGTGGTAAAATGCAGATTTTCAATCTACACTATAGCTCAATTTTTGCCTGTGTCACTGTACTTTGGGAAAATTTAGCATGCTAGCAAAATCCTTGATAGACTGCAACCCCCAACATAACCACTGGGTGGCCGCACAGAAACACATATGGGATAGACATCTTGTGACACAATAACGCAAAATCATAGGATCATGGGAGTCCAGCTCTCGGCACCCCCGCTAATCAGTTGTTTGAAGGGGTTGCGAAAATTGTGTGAGCCCTGAGTCCTCTTCGATATTTACCATCATGCCATCTTCCTTGTGCAGAAAGCCCCTGAGGAGCTGGTGCAGAGGATGGGAGTGGTAGTAGCCCTGATGAGATGTTCTGCCATGGTGTACAGGCCATTATCTGTAGCAGTGTCTGTAAAGCTGTGATTCTCATGATTACTCTGTTGTCTAGGCAGACTGAAGCTTTAGGGAAGCAGTGTTCTTGATGTTGATGATCTCTCTGGGTGGTGGTCTCACAGGAGAATTGTTACTGGTCCCTAGGAGTAGGAGCTCTTAGGAGCTCTAGCATGTGCTTCCATGCTGTTTAAACTCCTCCGCCTGGTAAGAAGCAGTGTAGCAGGCGGTGTTTTTCTGTGAAAAACAAGATAGGCGCACCATAGGGTAATAACGCATGACAAATGTCAAGGAAATTACTCCACGTGGAGGCTCACCTTATGTGGTTGTGCATATATTAGGCAGGATTTTTTCCTCATCTTCTGGTAGGACCAGCCCACTTCTACCAAGAGTGAAGGAACACGGTGGATATTCCTGTTCCTGCCAACCATTGACAAGCATATCTTCTCTGCTGGAACATGTGGCCAAAACATATAAAAATATACAATACATAATAAACATTTGCAGAAATCTCTAGTGTGACGAATACCATGCCTCTTGCCCGCTTGACGTCACCTACGTCGAGTTCACAAAATGCAGTATGGTCACTTGTTACCAAAGCGTGATGTTACGCCCTCCAGAGGACCAGGTAAGGTCAGCTTGGTACAGTTTACACAGACACCTCCTGTCCACACGGGCACAGAGAGGCAACAAGCTGAGAGAGCCTTTTCACTGCCACAGCGAAAACAGTGCCTCCTCACCCCGGGAAATCTGCCACCAGCTTCTCGTTTGATATAAGCCCGGTCCGCTAATGGGATTATATAGGGTGAGAAACCAACCCGAGGTAGCTTATAACTAGGCTGAAACACGGACGTGAGGATTCGTGATCGAGATACAAGATAGCACAAGATTAAATTATATATTTAATCGCCATAAGGACACACTAGATGACATAATATACACAGAGAATATATACAGTGTTCTGAGGTTACAGATACAGGTGATATAGGTACAACAAGGTTACGCAGAACAAAAGTCAGTTTTCGGGTAGATGAAAGTTCCTTTGGGTCATAATGTTGTAATAGTCCTTGGCTGCAGTCTCATGGGGGCAGTGAGGTCAGCTGGTTCCTGGTCTCTCCAAACATATTGGCACAATGTGACCCCCTTCAGAAAAGACACCGCTCGCTGGCTTGCTTGGGCTTATGACCTGTAGCTGGATGCTCCCTTCCCTGCCACTGGGAAGGGTCCACCCCTCCTTCTCTGGTGCTGGCAGCAAATGACCCATAAAACCTCTTAGGGCTCATAGCCCCAAACCAGAATGTCGCAGGAAGATGGTTCCCGGTCCCAATTGATCCACCTGGATTCTGGCTATGACTAGAGTCCAAGCATGGTACCATTATTTGGTTTCTGTGGAGAGATATGTATATCTCCCCTCCCGGGCATCCTAGCCTCAAGCCAGGACCACGTGGATTTTTGGCTTTGCCCCAGGATCGCAAAAAGATAACCGAATTATGCCTGGGATGGACGGACGGTTCATAATTCCTTATGAAATGTAGGTGCCAACATGTCTGGGAGGTATCATTGATCCTGGTCAAGGGCTGAGACCTCCTGCTGGGGGTTTTCCTGCAGGAATAGCTTGCCTCCAACTTGGCTGGTTGAGGTGTGACTTTATCCACCTGGGGCCTCCTTGAATCCTGGACCCCTGGGGCTTCCTCCCTTGCTAGCTGACATCAGTTGGCTGGGGGGTGAGAACATATTTTGCATGTACACTGACTGTGTACATGTCAAAAGGTGAATCAAATGACAATCATAGTCCAATAAATGATAATCCATATTTCTCACACCTAGGTCAGGTGTATTGCACATGTTTGGGAAGACATTGATGAGGGTGCAGCTCTCACATAATCCCCACTCCCCCTTCAAACAGCTGATCGGCGTGGGTTTTGGGAGTCAGACCCCCAATGATCTTATATGGATAACTTTTTCTGAGGATAGATAACAAATATGATCACACAACACACAACCCCTTTAAGTTTCAACAATTTAAATATTCTGCTGTCTGCGTCTTAAAGCTAAACACATAATAACCACGTCTACAGCTTGTAAAATTAATGATGAAAAAAACCTATTATTCTAACAGCATGAAGGCTGACTCGCTACCATGGTAGCACCTGTATCTAACCTCTATTTCATGGGTGAGATCAACGCCGGGGCGGCAGTGATACAAAATGGCACTATATATTGAACACGCACTGTTAGAATTCAGTTGATAAAACAGGACCTTTGATGAGGCTGGCACGTATTAGACTCCTCTAATTAACATTTTAAGCCTCAGTAAACTTTAACACAATGGCTTATGTTGAGTAACACTAGTCCAGCTAATTAACAGATACTGAAATCTACCTGGGTTAATTGTCAAAAAAACTAATTCCAGCAAAAATACAACCCTAAAAACGAATATATTTTATTTCAATTAATTAAAAATCTGGGAGTAGGTCTCCCCAAAAAGGACGGCCAATAATCAATGAAGGTCTAATCGATAAGAGACCAATAGTAAGCACCAAAGAAAAAGACAAAAAATATCATGGGGAAATGGGAAATCTGTCCCTCATCTTTCCCTACTCTTTTCCTCAGCCCAGGGACGGCCCCTAATGGTGGGGACTCCCTGTCCTCAAACCTGGGCTGTTATTACCCTCAAAAGGCCCTAAAGGGTATAGTGAAGAGGGTGAGAATATCCGTAATGCCCTAAGAAAAGGGAAAGTGCTTACAAAAAATTGATCTAGAAAACAAAAACAAAAAACAACACCCAACCCTGATTTTTAATTAATTGAAATAAAATATATTAGTTTTTAGGGTTATATTTTGCTGGAATTTGGCTTATGTTGAGTAACACAGAACTAATCAGAATCAAAGTTGCTTTATCTCCAGACTATATAACATATAGCCTGTGTTTGTTCTGTTAGGTGGGCACAAACTGAAAAAAATTGTCAATATGCATTTAAGCCAACGTTACTTAGAAGTTATTAATATACTGTACATTATCTGCTAATTGGAAATAATGACAGGACTAAGGAGGTTTGACTAATACATTTTCACCCCACCCCATAGTTACTCCACAGTGCTACAGGAATGTACATTGTGATTCCCCAGCAATAAGAGCCTGTCCAAAACTTGAAAATAAATTCTACAAGCTGGATGTAAACGCTGGCCAGGATGCACAGTTTTCCTGGTTTTCATTTTTTTAATGGGGTTTCTGGGAATATACGTATCATTTCTAACAGTTGCCAGCAGCCTTCCACTTGTACTGAACGGACCATACTTACCTGTTCCCCTTTCCTCTGGTGCTCTGCACTGGCTCCTGCGTCTCCATCTTCTGGTCTGGGGTTTGTTTTCTTCCTTCACAGCATGGGCAACCCCAGGAAAACCCCACGTTACAGAAGATACTCAAGAAGTCTCCCTGTTGAGAGTGTGCACCGGGTGCCTCCCCCCGGGACCCATCCTATCACATCCCAGGTGTAGTAAATGCCGAGTGGTGCGTTGCGGCCTAAATTGTCTCTTTATGTGTGTCGGTGCTCCTACCTGGATACAGCTGGATCCCAGGCTTTGGCTCCGAAACAATAAAGAGAGCGAATAATTGAGGGATTTGAAGAAATAACTTGAGTCCAGACCTTGAGATGAAGTTCAATGGCAGCTTTACTTGAATAAACATTTCTCCAAACAGTTTCAGGCTTTGTCTTGGTTCCAGCAGGCTTTAGCATTAAACTGGCAGGCAAACTCAACTCTGCTGTATCCTTCTCCCATCTGCTGTACTGACAAGCTGACTGGATAACTTGGCTTCTTCTTTATGCTGCACTTCACTTTTTAGTCAGTTATCTTCAGCCAAGGAATAGGTTAGAGTCCTGGCAGCTCCAACATGGAGTCTCAACCAGAACAAACCAGAACTGCCCCACCTCCTTCTGGTAGCAAGCAGGACTGGCCCACTTCTGACCAAAGGGGGGAGAATGGAATGGTGAGTTCCATTCTATCTAACTATAGCTCTGCCGTGTTTTCTGCCACCTGCTGGTGAACCAGGCACATTACATATGAACAATTGCATAACAAGATTATAAATGCACATTGTGGAGGACCTGGAAAGACATACATATGGTAAGATGACATTATATTAGCCCATTTGAGATAGTAGCAGGGTTCAGTAGTGGTAACACAACTCTGGGGTATTACAAGTGAGTGTTGTATGAGAACAGAAGACCAAACACCAAAAAGCGTACTATTGTGTTGTGAAAATGCATAAGCCACCAAAAACACAAAAAAATATAATATAATGAAATAAAGGATGTATTTATACTCGTGTGGTTTTGTGTTTTTGGTGGTTTGTGGGAGAACAGTCAGCGTTGGGACTGCAATGAGAAAGAGGTTCAGGAGAGAAAAGGGACCTCCTGCATAGCTGTGTTGGTGGTAGTTGTACTGCCACCTGTAGTCATGATGGTGGCGGTACTGACAGTGGCACTTTAAAAAAAAAAAAAAAAAAAAAAAGGGAATCGGGAGGTGGGCCAAGGAGGCCACAATGACATATCACATTCACAGTCTGAGAAAAGTGGCTAGGAGGACTATGGTGATGATTGTGTGTTGGACAGGACCTGGGAGCCAGATTGCGGTGCTGAGAAGAAGGTAACATCTGAGGAAGAGGGTGGTGGCAGCAATAAAGAGCAGAGGCAAATTACAGCCAGAACCTTCCAAAAAACTGCCAGGGCCAAATCTGCTTGTATTATAGTCAGCTTGGGAACTGGTGATACCGCAATACTGTGGGCGCAGGCTTAAAATGTGCCAGACCTGAGCCAAGCTCAGCTGCTGCTAGCTCTGTGCAGAGTGTTTGAGTATCTCCAATCTAGAAGTTTTTCCCTTGGAAGAAATACGTATTGTCATGTGCAAGATCTGCAAAACTAAAATAAGCTTTGGGTATTCAAACACAAACATAGGAACCACAGCTCTACAGGTGTTATGTCGTGACGCCAGTTCCATTTCAGCAACGAGGGACTATGTCCCCCTATGTAGAAGGTGATGGTGGGACCCAGGTGTAGTAATGCCAGAGTGGTGTAAGGGTCGCCTATAGTGTCCCTTTTGATGCGGCTTTTGCACTTGTCAAGGTGCCCCTACCTGGTAATCCGTCACCTCAAGCGTGGTCGTCCGCAGCAGTGATAATAGGGTTAACAGTTAAGGTTTTTGCAGAAATGAATGGAGTCCAGACTTGTATTAAAGGAGTTAACGGCTTTCTTGGCATAAACTTTCGGCAGGGAACAATCTTACAACTTTATCTTGGTCATCAGCAGATTTTGGCATTAAAACTGGCAGGCGAACACATTCGGCACTGTTACATCTAAACTCTGTCAGCTCTGCTATGTTGGCTGGATTAAATTTTCTGCAGTCTAATCTGTATTGGTCTGGATCTGGATCTTTAGCTTTGTCTCTGTTTCTGTACTCTTATCCTGGGAAACTTTCCTCCTGGCTTTTGAAGCTTTCAGCTTGGGTCTCTATGCCCAGTAATGTTGAGTGCGAATATTTAAATCGCAAATTTTAATCACAAATATCGCCACTTCGAGAATTCACACATATTTAGAATATAGTGTTATATATTCATATTCACGAATAGTGTTAATTGCGAATATTCTAATCATGAATTTATCACAAATTTATTGCGAATATCGGCACCTAGCAACATCCCTAGCAACCAATAGGAAAGTTGCCTACTCTTAGTGTTGATCGCGAATATTCTAAATCGTGAATTTTTATTGCGATTTATATTACATTGCAATCAAGTAAATAATGACTGGAGATCACAAATTCTTGAATTTGCTAATTTATGGGAAATATTCGGGCAAAAATTTGTGAAATATCGCAAATTCGAATATTGCCTATGCCACTCCTCACTAATGCCCAGCAGAGCAGACAGTGCTCTGCTGGCTGACACACTTCCTTCCCCGGGGCTGCTCTGAACACAACCTCTCTCCAAGATGGGGTGGGTTAGATTACTCTGAACTCCTCCATCTCTGGAGAGGGGGCTTTAATGGACAAAAAGGCTCCACTCTAGGTACACTAGCTCTGCCATTATTGCCGCCATCTGCTGGTGAACCAGGCACATTACACTTAAACAGTAATTTTCAAGTAAATACATATACACATTTTGCAGGATATGGCAATATATACACAGGATGACACAAGGTGCACCAATAAGGATATTGAAGGGGTAAAATTTGTGGTAATGCCTCCTTGCGGTGCGTTACACAAACACAGTAGAAGTGGCCACTAGCTAGTGCAACAAGAGTGTCCCCCTTCTCTTAGTCTCCCTTGTGGCAGCCAGGCAGCATCCAGTAGTAGTCCAAAGTGCAGTAGTTTACTTGTCATCATCATCATTGTCAGTTACTACTTCTCCTGCTCAGACTACTCCTTCTCCTCCTCCTCCTATTCCGCTCAGTCAACCATCGATAATGGAACGTGTGATCAGGGAACAACTCTACAAGCCAAGAAACCTGGTGGTGCACAAACTGAACCCCCACCTTGCCAAGTTGCTGGCAGTGCAGGCCCTGCTGTACCACTGCATGGATTCTGCTGCCTTCAGGGTGCTGCTGGCGTGTGCTTAGCCTTGCTAGAACATACCTAGCTGCATTATTTTTCAAGAAAAGCCATCCTTGCCCTGTACTGATATGTGGCGGAGAAAGTGGGCTACTGCTTTCAACTCTTGCTATACAGCAAGGTGCAAGCCACTGTGGACACCTGAAGCAGCTGCTATCAGCAGGGACAGTACTGCATCAACAAGTTTGGGTCGGCCTGCCTCTCACACCAAGCACTTATCCCCCTCCTCTATCATGGACAGCCTTCCATCCTTAAAGATGCAGGGAAAAGCATCACTCCTACTCCCACAACTTCCACGTCTTGCTGGATTCCCTGTAGCTGTTGAGAACCCACATGGAGAAAGTTCCACGGAGGAAGAGGAGTAGGAGGATGATTGTGATTAGCGTAGAGTGAATGGAAATTTATGAAGTGGACTTCGATCCAAATTTCAGGACAAATTGAAATCATCATGAAGGCGAATTTCCTCGCGTTTTATGGTAATGAATCAATTTTTCCTGAAATGGCATCCATTTGATTGTGAAGAGGCTGTTGCGGCCATCTTGATTGAAGAAAACGTGCCAAATTACTTGCGTGATGACTACAGATGAGAGAATTTCTTAAAAGTTCGATTCGGCTGATTCGTCAAATTCCACAAAAGAATTCGCTTTGTGACGAATTACTTCGTCACAAAGCGCATTTTTTGTAAGAAGCAGGTGCAATGACAGGGAGCTACGATAGTTCTGCCCCCATCGTTGCATCATACATGATCGCGGCATCTGAGTATAAAATTAACAATAACATTATTTTTTTTATTAAACTTACCTCCTCCATTTGCTCACGACGGGCCAGCCGCCATCTTGCTTGAAGATCCCGCCCGAAATCCTGTGCGGCATGAGATTACTTCATCACGCCGGCTGGCGCCGCACGGGATTTCGGCCAAGATCTTCAAGCAAGATGGAGGCTGGCGGCCCGTCGCAAGCAAATGGAAGAGGAAAGTTTGAATTGTTTTGTTTTTTATACTATTTCAGGTTAAATTGATTCGCTGACACGAAGCAAGAGGAAATTCGGCTTCTAGGCGAATCAAATTTGGGGATTCGATTCGCTCATCTCTAGCGATGAGGTGTGATGACCACATCATAACGCTGGCCACTCGCAGTGATGTGATCAGTTCAGCGTATGCGAGATTTGGCGCAATTTTATTCAATCAAGATGGCCGCAATAGCCTCTCCACAATCAAATGGATGAGGTGAGTATGAACACGGCATCTGAGGGGATCAATGTCATTGCGCCAGCTACATACAGTGGAATGAGATTCGTGACTAAGTACTTCGTAACAAATCAAATTTCTTGTCAAAGTTCGACAAAGCAGCCAAATCGAATTTTTGAAAACTTTGCTCATCACTAATGATGATGACACCGGTCACAATGACTAATCATCCCAGTGGTGGGTGGAGTTAAGAAAGCTGGGTGCTTGCTTGCTTATGTAATGACAGGAGTATCATTTACATGAAGCAGTCTGATGACTGATTATAGTCAGGATAGCCATGCTTATTATAGACCCTTGCTATCAAAGCAAAATGTTTCAAAGGGAATGTTTTCCTGTTGCCGAAAGGGAGGTCAAATTATTTTATTACCAGTTTACACTGTGTAAACAGCTAGCCGTAGTTTTTGGTGAGCAGATGCCTGCCGCCCGCGTGTCTGAGGCCCCTCTCCACCTCTGCAGAGTCACCCACCTCCTGCCATCTCCGCGACCACAAGCAGCAGAAGCCACAACAACAGTAGAAGCATTTTCAGTATCATCAACATGATTGAACAATCCGTTTATGTGCCATGTCGGACTGAGGCACATCAGCAAACGGAAACACACCACCTCAACACCCAGGTTCAGTCCTACCTGGACACTGGCCTTTCTTTGGCACATACCATCTTTCCTGACCCCATGAACTTCTGGGTAGGCAGACTGGAACAGTGGCCCAAACTGGCCCAGTCTGCTTTCTCTGTTCTTGCTTGCTCAGCCTCCAGTGTCATCTCAGAGACGATTTTTAGTGTGGAAGGAAGAGTTGTGACACCTTGGCGTCACCATGGCCCCCCCTACATCATGCTGTGCCCCCCCCCCCCATGTGCCCCCCCAACTGAAATGTGCCACCATTCATTTTAATTCCTGGTGGTGTGTGTGGACACATACGCATTGCTCGGCCCGCCCGCCAGCTGCCGCAATGTCTGTGTAGCGGGCGCAGGGCAGAGAAACTCACCAGCTGAACGCTGTGATGTCGGACCGTGCATCATGTGGTGCGCAGCGCCAGGGTGCCTCCTCCTCAGTCAGTGCCGGCCCCCGGAGTCAGTGCCGCAACCGCACGGCAGTGTGGGAGAAAGAATTGAAGGCGGGACCGGCTGTCGCACCACCGCTGAGGGGAATAGAAGGAGGCCTAGCCGGGGCTAAGAACTAGAGAGGGAGGGAGAGAAGTGTGGGCCAGAGGCCCAGAAGGAGAGGAAAGCCAGTGAGTGAGCCAGCCTGCCTGCTTGGAATCAGTGAGTAATTAAGCAGGCAGACAGAGCAGCAGGAGCCAGCAGCAGTGACAGTAAGTGCAGGAGCCAGCAGCAGTGACAGTAAGTGCAGGAGCCAGCAGCAGTGACAGTAAGTGCAGGAGCCAGCAGCAGTGACAGTAAGTGCAGGAGCCAGCAGCAGTGACAGTAAGTGCAGGAGCCAGCAGCAGTGACAGTAAGTGCAGGAGCCAGCAGCAGTGACAGTAAGAAGATCCAGTTAAATGACTTACTATGTCATCAGAACTGTTGCTGGCTCCTGCAGTGCATGGTGCAGCTGGTGGACTGTCATAGTGTGTGGGCAACAGGGTTTAGAGAAACTAAAGCTGCTGCCTTTTTCTTTATAGCCGTGGTCTCCAAACTGTGGACTTGTGGAGCTCCAGATATTGCAAAACTACAACTCCCGTTGGCTGTCCAGGCATGCTGGGAGTTGTAGTTTTGCAATATCTGTAGCTTCACAGTTTGGAGACCACTGCTCTATAGGCTAAAGCAGCAGATGGAGGTCTGACCACTGTGGCCCCCACCAATCCTGAGAATGGGGACATCATTGTGCCTGGAGTGAAGCGGACTGCACCTGCGTGTCCACCACTCCATCCATTCCCTATGCATGTCTACATTCTCAGGATCGGCAGGGGTTCCAGCAGTCAGACTCCCACCTATCTGCTTGTTATCCCCTATACTGTGGATATATATAACTTAATGAGATGGGAAAAACCCTTTAACCCCTTCCCGCTTCAGGACATATGCATATGTCCTTGCAGCTGCAATGTTCACACAACTGGACGTATGCATACATCTTGCATTCTCACTGCACCTCGAGATCGGTGGCAGAACCTGGCTGGTTGCCATGGAAACGGGAAGCCAGTGGATCTCGCAGGCGAACTGTCATAATATACTGACAGTTATACTATACTGCAGTGCAGATGGCCACAGGCCCAGCTAGAGTTGGCGCACCTTTTGCACTTAGAATAACATTAAAGTGCAGAAACTCCTATCATTTTGACAGGAACCCCTGCTCTTATACTGTAAACAGGGATACGCTATTCAAATGTATATATTTTTTTTTATTTACTTTTTTTTTAAATCATTGCTGAAGGTCCAAAGCACACAAGGTAAAACCCTGGGACACGAACTCTTGTATCGTGAAAGGGCAGTGGGTGAGGCTCAGCTTCAGTGTGGTGAGCCCATAAGAGCTTGATGCCCCCCTGCAGAAAAGAAAGGAAGACTGCAAAGGTATGTATAAAACTGAAGGCATTCCTTACACAATAGTTATTTAGGAGTAATATTTGCACACAATTTTCCACCATTTCCTTTGTGCCTCTATTTTTGTTACAGATATTGTCTTAACCCCTTAACAACCCATGATGTAAATACACATCATGGGGCCCTTAAGAGAGGATGGAGAGGGCTTGGGACTTGAGTCCGCTCCATACCCAGCGGCACCTGGCTGTTTTCAACAGCAGAGGGCTGTTGTTAATACCCGGAGCAGAATAATCTCCGCTGTTGGCTATTAACCATTTAGATGCTGCTGTCAATACTGACAGAGGCATTTAAACTGCCTTTTTTTCCTGTCATTGGTGGTGCAATGGTTGGGATCTACTGCCTACGATGCGATTGCAGGCAGCAGATCCGTTGTTATGGCAGTCAGAGGCCTTTGTTAGGCCTATATAGCTGCTGGGAATATTGATAGAGCGCAGATCTCCTTGATCAGTGCAGTACATACAGTATGTACTGCATTGATTTGTATGAGCAATAGAATGATTGCTCATGCAAGTTCCCTATGGGACACATTTTTTTGCTTTAAATATATAAATACACCCCTCCCAAAATAAAAATCCTAATAACTCCCCATTTTCCCCAAAAAAAAAAACATGTGGTATGACCGCATGCAGAATCCAAATATAACATTACTCATCCTGAAAGGTGAATAGTGTAAATTAAAAACAAAAACACCAGAATGAGTCTCCTAATAGGCATGTTAGATGTTTAGTATTTAGCGGTATGCATATACAGGATTTGTCCATTGTTGAAAAAATTTGTTTAGAATAAAATGAAGTAAATAAGTAGGCACAACATTTCTATATACTCGTGTGAGCTCACTCTGGTTAAGGGTCCCATAAGAACATGCTTTTTTACATTTTTCTTAGATTTACCGTATTTTTTGCTTTATAAGACGCACCTAGGTTTTTATGGAGGAAAATAAGAAAAAAATATTTTGAACCAAAAGGTGTGCTTGGGGGGATCTGTGGATGACGCACTGTTATGGGGGGATCTGTGGATGACGCACTGTTATGGGGGGATCTGTGGATGACGCACTGTTATGGGGGATCTGTGGATGACACTGATGGGGGATCTGTGGATGACACTGATGGGGGGATCTGTAAATGACACTGAGGGGGGATCTGTGAATGACACTGAGGGGGGATCTGTGCATTACACTGAGGGGGGATCTGTGCATTACACCGAGGGGTGATCTGTGCATGACACTGATGGGGGATCTGTGGATGACACTTATGGGGCTCTGTGGATGACACTTAAGTCATCCACAGATCCCCATAAGTGTCATCTACAGATCCCCCATCAGATGCATCAGTGTGGAGGGAGGAGGCGGGGACACTCATGGCGGGGCCCGGTGCAGTGACTCTACTCTAATACACCAGGCTCCGCAACTGTTAAACATTCAATCTGATCTATATCTAATTGTATATGCTCTGTACGGTACTTACTGTAGTACCGTAAGTATAGCATTAAGACGGCGCAGAGCGGCATCTCCATCGGTCATGCGCCACCTGCCGCGGCTCCCTCCTCATGCGCCGTCTGCCCCAGCTCCCTCTGTCATGCGCCGCCTGCCCCAGCTCCCTCCTCATGCGCCGCCTGCCTGCTTATCTCACTTTATGAATGAACAGGCAGGCGGCGCATGACAGAGGGAGCTGGGGCAGGAGGCGCATGACAGAGGGAGCTGGAGCAGACGGCGCATGAGGAAGGAGGTGTGGCAAGCGGCGCATGACCGAGGAAGATGCCGGTCTGCGCCATACTTACGGTACTACAGTAAGTACCGTACAGAGCATATACAATTAGATATAGATCAGATTGAATGTTTAACAGTTGCGGGGCCCGGTGTATTACAGTAGAGTCACTGCACCGGGCCCCGCCTCCTCCCTCCACACTGTCACTGATACTTCGCTGGCCGCGCTGTGCAGCATAGCGGCCAGCGAAGTATTCGCTTTATAAAACGCACGGCCATTTCCCCCCCACTTTTGGGGGGGAAAAAGTGCGTCTTATAAAGCGAAAAATACGGTAACTCATTAGTTGAAAATGGACATTCGTTCATTTTATTCAGTATTTAATGTTAAGGCCAAGAAGGCTGAAGAGCAGCAACAAGAAGAAAAAAGTCAGCCTGGTCCATCTTCTTTGTTTAAGGAATGTGAAGAGCTTGAGGATGAAGTTGAATATGAGAGCGACACCGCTGAAAAAATAGATGATGATGATGATGATGAAGAAGAACCTTCATTCCAGATTGAAGAAGAAAGCACCTCATCACAAAGCAATATCCATCACAGTCATCACAGAAATCATAGATAAGAAAAAAAAATAAAAATAATAATATAGAAAATACACAAAGTGGCAGAAACACAAAGAAACAGCATCTTTCACAAGAACACACATCACAAACAGTAAAACCCCTAATGAACACACTAACACACATACTAGGTTTAATGTCCCTGTATCAAATAAATAAGAAACTCTAATAGGGGAACATTTTTTAGATGGGACCCCCCCCACATCACGAATCATGAATACATCAGACAACACGGCCACCACTAAATCGAACATCACACTCACCTCCATCACCGCCACACCACTACAACCTGAGGAACAAATACACTCAACAGAATTGGGAACACAGGAATCCCCACTATCACAGATCACCAACAAGGAATCTATACACACAACACAGAACCAATCACACACGGGAAATCTCACCAGAACCACAACACAGATCACTACCCCAAGAGGGGCCAGAGAAAAACAAAGAAATTACAACAGAAGGTAGAAATAGAAACCACAGAAGATTTGGTAATCAATTTGAGCACAACCACCCTGACAGAACCCCAGAAAAAACTCCTAAATAAGGGTCTTAAATTTGCCCCAACTGTAAAAATGAATACATTCGACACTTTCATTGGGATCGAAAAATTAATAAGAAATTTATGTCTAAAGAAATACTCTCTGAAAAATCCCGTCTCTCACAACGCAGAGAGCGAAGATAAATACAAACATACAAACTTAAAACCAAGATCTACCAAATTCCCGAGGCAAGAGATCAGCCAGGAAATGGCCACATTTCGCAAATGTGTAGAAACTGATTTGAGACACATAAAAGATAGAAACATAAGAAACAATCTCTCCAGTCAGGAGATACAAGCTATCAAACAGCTACAGACCATCAGACCTGCGGATAAGGGGGGGGGGGGGGCATAGTTATACTTGAGACAGAAAAATATAATCAGGAATGCCTCAGACAACTGTCAGATCAGACCACATATAAAAAAATTTACGAAAGACCCCACCAAGGAATTTAATCATCAACTTGTAGAATTCTGTAATGAAGGTTTAGACAATAAGATTCTTTCAGAACAAGAAGCCAAATTCATTCTGAACACACAACAATGGCTCCCCATATTCTATTGCTTACCAAAGATACACAAGGATCTACACAACCCACCCGGATGCCCTATTGTCTCAGGCATTGATTCGATAACATCCAACCTGTCGCAGTATATCGATAGACTATTCCAGCCTATAGTAAGAAAAACGAGATCCTACATTAAGGACACGACACAAATCATTAAAATTATGGAAGATTTGGAATTTAAATCAGGTTGGATACTAGGCACGTTGGATGTGCAATCATTATACACAATCATTGAACACGAAACAGGATTGAATTCAATGAGACTACAATTAGAAAAATATAGCCCCTATCCAATAGAACAAATCGAGTATTTAACTAGAGGGGTAAAGCACATTTTAACACACAACTACTTCTGTTTTGAATCCAAATTTTTCCTCCAGACCAGGGGGAGGGCCATGGGCACCAGTTTCACCCCTAGCTATGCCAACCTCTTCATGTCTGAATGGGAGGATTGCTATATTACACCCAGACTGGGGGTGGACCTGGTGCTCTGGCACCGCTACATCGATGACGTCGTCTTCGTCTGGAGGGGAAATGAGGAGGACCTTTTAACCTTCCTACGGGACATTAATCAGAACCTCATAAATATTTGCTTCACTTCCAACTACAGTAGAACCCATATTGATTTTCTGGACATACAAGTCAGACAGGACAAACTAACATGCTGCACCTATAAAAAACCTACAGCTAGAAACAGCTACATCCTTTTCTCGAGCTGTCACCTACCGAATTGGCTTCTCTTTATACCAGCAGACCAATTTAGACGTGTGAAAAGAAACTGTACCAATGATGAACACTTTAAGCTTGAAGCGAAAGAAATGAAAACTCACTTTCTAGACAAAAATTATCCTAGTATAGAGATAGATAAAGCACTTACCAAAGTCAGCAACCTTGATAGAGAATCTTTCTTCAACACAGGGAACATCAATACCAACGAGGATAAAAAGATAAAAAGACAGATATTCGTATCATTCAACGCACAATACAAAAAAAATTAACAAATTGTGCGGAAACACTGGCACTTGATACTTGAGGAAAAACGATTGAATCCACTTATTCTTGAGTATCCACATATAGTGTACACAAAGGCCCCGAATTTAGGGGGGAAAAAAATCGCCCCCACAATAAAACCATACAAAAAACAAGCCAAAACAGTCCAGAACTGGTTGCACCTGAAGGGTTTCTATAGGTGCAACCAATGCTGCAATTGTAAAATTACCACCTTCCAAAAGAAAACAGAGACTATTCAATCTACAACTAACTTATACTCACATAAAATCAAAGACTTTCTGACTTGTAGCAGCACCAGTGTGATCTATCTAATACGATGTCCCTGTGGGAAACAATATATAGGAAGAATAAAAAGAACATTAAAAAAAAAAGAATATCAGAACACATTAATAATATCAAAACAGGTTTCACGAATCATTCACTTTCCAAACACTTTAAGATCTATCACAACCAAGACCCTAAGGGCCTAGTATTCATGACAATTGAAAAAGTGACAGAATACCGGAGAGGAGGTAATTACATCAAATAAATGTCCCGCTCAGAGTCCAAATACATTTTTGAATTTAATACACTTCTGCCAAGAGGCCTTAAAGAGGACCTTTCACTAGTGTAGAAACTAAAAACTAACTATATCAGTGGGCAGAGCGGCGCCCAGTGGTCCCCCTGCACTTACTAGTATGTCTGGGCGCCGCTCCGTTCGCCCGGTATAGGCTCCGGTGTCTGCGCTCCCTCTGTTGTAGTGGGCGGAGTTTTTGTATTAGGCGTGTCCCTTGCTGTAGCGCTGGTCAATAGTAGCGCACAGCTCATAGCCTGGCTATGAGCTGTGCGCTGCGATTGGCCAGCGCTGCAGCAAGGGACACGCCTAATACAAAAACTCCGCCCAGTACAACAGAGGGAGCGCAGACACCGGAGCCTATACCGGGAGAACGGAGCGGCGCCCAGACATACTAGTAAGTGCAGGGGGACCCCTGGGCGCCGCTCTGCCCACTGATATAGTTAGTTTTTAGTTTCTACACTAGTGAAAGGTCCTCTTTAACTCGGAATTTGAACTCTTTGGCTTTTTATAGACCCCCTGGGATGGGTACCCTGATTGATGGCGGATGGAGGTCTGGCTGCTTAGGCTACTTTCACACTGACGTTTTGGGTCCGCTTGTTGAGATCCGTTTCAAGGCTATCACAAGCGGCCCAAAACGGATCAGTTTAGCCCCAATGCATTCTGAAGGGATAAGGATCCGTTCAGAATGCATCAGTTTGCCTCCGTTCAGCCTCGATTCCGCTCTGGAGGCGGACACCAAAACGCTGCTTGCAGCGTTTTGATGTCCGCCTGACGATGCAGAGCTAAACGGATCCGTCCTGTCTTACAATGTAAGTCAATGGGGACGGATCCGTTTTCACTGACACAATATGGTACAATTGAAAACGGATCCGCCTCCCATTGACTTTCAGTGTAAGTCAAAACGGATCCGTTTGCATTATCATGAACAAAAAAAACAATTTTTTTTTTGTTCATGGTAATGCAACGGATCCGTTCTGAACGGTTACAAGCGTTTGCATTATAGGTGCGGATCCGTCTGTGCAGATACCAGACGGATCCGCACCTAACGCAGGTGTGAAAGTAGCCTTACCAGCACCTCGATCCCCCCTCGAGCTTGGGCCCCCACCCCCACTCATGCGCAATCAAGTGCCTCTATAACTAAATTGATCCTTTATCAAGCACATCTTCCATCAAGTACATGCCCGTCTATAAACAGAAAGATACATGACATCTCTCCAACACAGACTTTGATCTGCATAGCTTTTAACTATTGATATACAATAAAGGGGAACACAAACCCCAGTCCATGGCTAGGACTGATACATTTATTGGCCCAAAAAAACTGACAGTTATCAGTGACAGATAAAACGCAACCATAACACACCTTTAAAACTCAACTGTAACACAGTTTTCAGTCTCAATGGGGAGATCTAAAGCTCGGTTCACATGGACGTCGCGTTTTGGCTCAGGATGTGTCCCGGGTAAATTGCGGCAAACCCGCGCGAGTAGGTACCCAATTGCAGTCAGTTTTGACTGCGATTGCATTCCGTTGTTCCGTTTTTATCACGCGGGTGCAATGCGTTTTGCACGCGCATGATAAAAAACTGACTGTGGTACCCAGACCCGAACTTCTTCACTGAAGTTCAGGTTTGGGTTCGGTGTTGTATAGATGTAATTATTTTCCCTTATAACATGGTTATAAGGGGAAATAATAGCATTCTTTAATACAGAATGCTTAGTACAAGGTCCATTGAGGGTTAAAAAAATAAATAAATATTAACTCACCTCCTCCAATTGACCGCGTAGCTGCCGGTCTCCTGTTCTTTCTTCAGGACCTGTCAAAGGACCTGTGGTGACGTCACTGAGCTCATCGGCCACTACAGATTCACGCAGAGACAGGAGACCGGGACACCAGGCAGCTATACAGCAAATACCAAGTAAGATAATAGCGGCCGGTACGCACATATCTGGTGGGACGCCACAAGACACTGGCCTGAAACCAATATTTTTCATCTCCCCGCTTTGTCCTTTTTTTACATATGCCTGAGAAACCACTCTAAGCTGAAGTATATAGAACTGTATACTGCATGTCAAGTGAACTTATCTGGACTTTTTGACTAATACAGGACACCGCAGTCAAACAGCCATAACTGGCTAATTGGTGATCCCTAAAATCCCTTATATCCTGTGACATTACCAGCATCTGCCTAATACATCCATTGGCCTTGCTGTGGTCTGATGTATACCCAAAGTTGTCACACTAATATTGTATCAGAGTCGTACTGAATTTATTCATACCGAATCTGTACACACTGACTCGGCTCACACTGAATCGGGCCATATTAGGCAACCAGTGCCACTTTGCCACAGTAGTATCACTCGCTACATAGTTTCAGTTTATGTACGCAACTATCTGACACTTCCCAAGACCCATAATCTTTAACTACTTGACCCAATCAGTCCATCAGTCTCTGAAGGCTGAATTGCTGAATTCCAGAACCATCCTAATTCTCAACTACAAATTTCCTTCAAGTGCTTGCAAGTTTTCTACTGTTATCATATTTAATTTTATTTTTGTTATTGATATGGTGAAAAACATTTTTTAGCCCTATTTTAGCCTCAATAAATTTTGCTTTTTCCTCCCATCAGAGTGCCGGTCTATACTTTCACTTGCATTTCCTTCAGACTGGGTGAGTCAGCCTAGACGTAGAGCACCTTACATATTGCAATACCAGGTGAGCCACCATATTTCTTTGCTTTTAATATCCAGCATAGTGCTTATGAAGAGGTTTTCAGTGAAGCCGTACTGCCACAAAGTGAACAAACATCTGCTACCAGTGAAAAAACAAAGGGGCTAGGACCAGAAGGGCCAGGACAGCCTATATTAAAAAAATATCCCTCTAAAAAAATGGGAGAGCGCTTCAGGTCATTCCGACCACAGTGGTTTAAATCATTTGAATGGCTGGAGTATTCTATTTCCAAGCCTGGGAAGAGAAGGGGACTCTGACACAACTGGTAGATGCTGGAATTGGAGTAATTCCAGCATGCCCAGGCAGCTAGGACATGTTGAAATCTGAGTGATTTTTTTTTTTTGTTTAAACCATAGACAGCAGGACTTTTCTTCCCTGTTGCGGTTTTAGGTATTGGGTAAAGTATTGCAGCATTTCTAAGCGTACTTGTGTAAATGTATAGTTGTTATAGCTGCTCCCCTATTTTTGTCCTGGCCCCCAGTGTGCCCCCCCCCCCAAAAAAAAAATTTGAAAGCTAGAGACGCCACTGGACACCTACCCTAAATAAACCAACTTGTTCTCTGCCAGTATATGAAATATCACTTTTTTAAAAATTAACGAGGCATGAATCTATGAGGATTTTCACATTCATCCGGCTGAGGCTGATGAATATGATTTGCTCTAGCTAATTGTACCTTACCATTGTCTGCCCACCTACCATCATGTTCTGTACAGTATGCCTGCTGCTGCCGCTGCAAGCATCATGGCACAGGTGCTGTCTGCCTGCCTACCATCATGTTCTGTACCGTATGGCTGCTGTGGCTACTGCCGTCAGGCTATTGCTACTGTCTGCCTGCCTACCAACATGTTCTATACCATATGGCTGCTGCTGCTGCCGCCACTGCCACAGCTGCTAATCCCTGCTGCTAATCCCATACTGCCCCAGGATCCTCCATGCAGCGCTGAGCTGTTATGATCATTTGTTTGATTGGTGGGGTTCTCAGCACCTGAACCAATCAAATGTCTGGAATGTCACTAAAGGTAGTCCCCCTCAATGATGTCCATATGCTGCAATTGGGCATGTGGAAAGTGTTTTCCTTCATGAGACAACCCATTTTAGGCATGGCACCATCCATTTAACCTAATTTGCTGTAGCATTAAAATCCATCCTATAGTTTACTTTAGATGACACATATTGGTCAAAATGCTATTTTACTGTATATTTGGCTTCTGATTCTGAACGTAAATGATGAAACCATTGCGATGAAGCATTATCAGATGTAGAGTAGAAAAAGGGTATTGCTATGGGAATACCATTCCACACTGGACCATTGGTGCTTTCATCACAGTTAAAAGCTTCTGTTTTCAAAATTAGCTTAGAACATTTGGAAGTCCCAAAGCCAATTTCCACCACATTGGAAAGTTCAAATCTTGTTATGTCAGCAGACAGCAACATGACATGAAAGGCAATGTTCCCCATGCTTTGACCAGCCCTGAACATTACATCCATCTCTTTAGTGACCTGAATTTATTAGCAAGAGGAGATTGATGGAATCCTATAGAAACCCCCCACCCCCAACTATCGATCAAAAGGTGCCTTTCTTCTATGGAATCTGTAGGTTTGCAAAGATTTTAATATAAGAAATTCCACTTACATTTTCGACTTTCAGAAACTTAACTAGGAAAACCTGCCGGATGCGATTTTCTAACTCACTGCTTGGAGTATTGCAAATCCCATCACATAAATGATTTCTAAATAATTAATAGAAAATCTGTTCATCTTTCCAACAAACAAAAACCTACAGTAAATATATTTTATTTCATGTTGAACAAAAGACTGACTTTTGGAAAAGCTTTTTACAATACACAAAGGAACTTGTTAAGGGTGACCAGGGAGCCCATTAAATTACCATTCATCTTGACATTTTAGATTTTAATTTGGAAATTGTAATAGTTTTTATTAGTAAGAGGTAGACACAGAGATATACTGACTAGTGTTGGTCGAGCACCAAAGTGCTTGTGTACTCTACAGAGCACCCGAGCACAATGGGAGAACCCAAGCATTAAACCGGCACACCTTGCTCTAAAGAGGGGAGGGTGTCGGTTCTGCTTAGGAGTCCCTGCTCTGTCTCCATATATAGCTACGTCCATATATATGGAGTCACCCAGTGTATTTAAATCTAATTTAGCCTCTATTTCTGAAATGTTTCTGGCAGGATTCGAACTCACAACCTTCTAAATTACAGCCAAGAATGGTAACCACTAAACTATAGAGCTGCATGGCCAGTTACAAAAAAAAATAAATATGAGACTTCTGCTGTATAGGAATACTTACTACTAGTAAGTATTCCTATACAGCAGAGGTCTCATATTTTTTTTTTCCTATGAGATGTGCCTCCACCCTTCTAGACTTCTAATTGGCAAAGAACTGCTCCCTTTTATTGATCTGTCTATCATGGTGGGATATGTTACGTCTGCGTAATATTTTGAAGTGTCGGGATCTCTTTGAAAAATTAAATAGATTATCCCTTACTATAATTGGATTGCAAGACACATGTATGATAAAGGACTCTTTGTTTGAAATCTCTTTTTTTTAGACATTAGACATAGGTCATAATTGAGTGCATGTTTACAATGTTGAGTGCTTCACATCATAAAAAGTCAAGGTGAATATCTTCGAAGGCATAGCCTAACAATACAGGCTGGGACGGATGACTACTCATCTAGGACACGGGCCCATCAGGTGAATGACCTTACAGAGTGAACATACTGAGTACATAGAACGTATAAAAGAAGAAAAAGAATAAACAACTAACTAATACTAACAGCCCTGTTATTGTGTCCCCCTGGATTGGTAGCTACAGTCCGTTCAGGAATATCAATTAGGTCATAGCAGTACATGTTCTCGGGGACGCTGGAGTGGATGGTACACAACCAATGTAACCCTAGGGAGGAACGTGGGGAGGGGGGGAGGTGGGGAAAAGGGGGAGGGGGAAGTGAACGGGAGTGGGCGAGGGGGGGAGGGGATGGGTCTAGGTGACCCTAAAAATATCCTCTAATGTACATCTCTAGCTGGATCCTGAGGGCAGGGGGTCAGGGGGGCTTGCTCTGTAGTTCAGCCAGGGCTGCCAGATTTGCAGGTAGCGGTCTCTACTGTGGTATGTCCAACCTATCAATTCCTCCATCTGACACATCTGGTGAACCCTGTCGTGCCACATATCCAGGGTTATGGGTCCACTGATCTCCATTTCAGGGGAATTAGAAGTTTTGCAGCCATAAGTAAGTGTGTGGTTAGATTGTTCTTCCCTGGATGAAAATTTGGTATGGGCATCCAGAGTAGGACTAACTGGGCTGTGAGTTTCAGGGTCGTGGAGCAGACCTTGTTTATAGCTTGCTCCACCCCTTCCCAAAATTGGCGAATGGCCGAGCAGAACCACCAGATGTGGGAGATGGACCCAGTAGCAGCATTACATCTCCAACAGAGGTCTGTGGGGAGGAGATTCATTTTATAAAGGTACTCGGGAGTTCTATACCATCTAAACGCCACCTTCACAGAGTTCTCTTGTATTTTTATACATTTGGAGAAACTGTGTGAGCACCTTTGGACCCACTTATTGCTATTATCATCTAGCGTGAGATGTAGCTCTCTCTCCCAGTCAGCCACCCCAAAACAAAGGACTCTTTGCATACTGTACATTACATAAGAGTTGGGCTCTCAGAGTATACCATACTGCTTTCTCTGCTTTCGTATGTGGAGTTAGTATTTTTGTTCATAGGTCCATAACATATGAGCATTTACATTCTTCAGCAGATGTGGAGGGTAGATTTGTGGGACTTCAAAGTAAATTATTTGCTATAGAATGTTATATTCTTAAGTTTTATATTCTTCGCCCTCATTCCAACACTGTTTTAATGAAGGAGATGACATGCGTCTTGGGGACTCTCAGGATTCCTCTACTAATGATGGGAGATTTTTAATAATGATGTGGATTATGGGTTGGATAAGTTCCTGGTATATACAATTGGATATACTCTGTTTGGTAGATGTCGGGGGCGACAGTGTTATTCCTCTGCTTCTTCTACTTACTAACACTTTGTCACATATTGATTTAGCCTTGTGTCATTTCTCTATGCTTTAGTATGTGTACAGGGTACATTACCCTCCAAATCTGTTGTCAGATCACTCTCCATTATTAATCTGTTTACAACTGGTTTTGGTTATACCTAGTGTTGAGCAAATCCACAAAGTGGACTTCGATCCGAATTTCAGGATAAATGCCTAGTTTTGCCTAGAAATCGATTAAGCTGTGAGCTAAACCCCTTCCACTATGGTAATAAATAGCTTGTGAGAATATTATCAGACTAATAATGGTACAGCTTCTCCTGGTGTTGTATGGGATACTATAAAAGCATATTTAAGAGGTTTTTTTTTATAAAAGGGATTAATATATATATACACAAGATATTTGGAGCTGGAGATGCAGAATAGGGTTCTTACAACTGGAGCTGCCTATGTGATGGTGCTTGATTCTGATACTTTAACTCCTTAAGGACACAGCCTTATTTCACCTTAAGGCTCCATTCACACGTCCGCAATGTGTTTTGCAGATACACGGAGACACGGATCCGCAAAACACGGAAAGCGGCAATGTGCATTCCGCATTTTGCGGACCGCACATTGCCGACATAATAGAATATGCCTGTTCTTGTCCGCAATTGCGGACAAGAATAGGACATGTTCTATTTTTTTGCGGAAACGGAAGCACGGATGCGGAAGTGCGGATCCGCAAATGTGGATGCGGACAGCACATTCCATCCCCATAGAGAATGAATGGGTCCGCACCCTTTCCGCAAAATTGCGGAAAGGATGTGGACCCATTTTGCGGACGTGTGAATGGAGCCTTAGGACCAGGCCATTTTTTGCAAATCTGACCAGTGTCACTTTAAGTGGTGATATCTTTTAAACGCTTTTACCTATCCAGGCCATTCTGAAACTGTTTTTTCTTCACATATTGTACTTCATGACAGTGGTAAAATGAAGTAAAAAAAAAATCATTTTTATTTATAAAAAAATACCAAATTTACCAAAAATTTTGAAAAATAGCAAATTTCCAAGTTTCAATTTCTCTACTTCTATTATACATAGTAATACCTCCAAAAATAGTTATTACTTTACATTCCCCATACGTCTACTTCATGTTTGGATCATTTTGGGAATGACATTTTAGTTTTTGGGGACGTTACAAGGCTTAAAAATTTAAAAGCAAATCTTGAAATTTTTCTGATATTTTCAAAAACCCAATTTTTAGGGACCAGTTCAGGTCTGAAGTCACTTTGTGAGGCTTACATAATAGAAACCACCCAAACTACACCCCTCAAGGTATTCAAAACTGATTTTACAAACGTCGTTAACCCTTTAGGTGTTGCACAAGAGTTATTGGCAAATGGGAATGAAATTTGAGAATTTCAATTTTTTGGCAAATTTTCCATTTTAATCCATTTTTTCCAGTAACAAAGCAAGGGTTAACAGCCAAACAAAATGCTACATTTATTGCCCCGATTCTGTAGTTTGCAGAAACACCCCATATGTTGCCGTAAACTACTGTACGGGCACACAGGAAGTAGAGGGAAAGGTGCGCCGTTCTCTGCTGGGTGTTGCCATTTAAACCCTTTTTTTTTTTCCTCTGCTTGATTAAGGGGAGTGGCCTGGGCAACCAGGTGCTATAAATTGAACCACTGAACTCTCCCTGAGCTTGCTCTTCTTGAGACTTGCTCTACTAAGTGGGCTTCTTATTAAGTGGAGTTAAAAAAAAAAAGGAGTTTAAGAAAAGGAGTTGGAAACTAAGGTTGGATATAATTTCCTTATGTGTTGTTGGCTTAATTCTAGGTAGTCCTTCAACTACAGCAGACAGGGTCTAATTCTAAATCATATTTACTGTTTTACTTTTTACTGTTGTAATCCCTATTTAGTATGTGTTGCACAATTGACAACGCAGTCCAGTGCACATCTTGCATGATGTATGCAGTCCTGGAACTGCCGTTCGAGGGTGTATATCTTTGTTCAAGATGTGAGCAAATTACCCGTTTGGAATCGCAAATCGAGTCTCTAAACGGGCAAGTTGCAACACTGAGAGGCATTGACAATTTGCAAAATAGTTTGCTTCTCACTGAGCAAGCACTCTTTGGGGTAGATGAGGGGGAGGGTGACAGAGAGAAGGCTGAGGAAAGTGAGGTAGCTAGCTGGGTAACAGTTAGAAAGCGGGGTAGAGGGAAGAGTGCCAGGTAGGCTAGCCCTGATCTGACACACCCCAACAAGTTTGCACGTTTGGCAGATGAGTGGGATTTCCTCTGCCAGTCAGGGGAAAGTCAACTCCAGTAAGCAGGGAACCAGGAGAGCAGGGCAGGCCAGACAGGTGCTGGTAGTGGGGAACAGATAGGGAAATCTGCCACAAAGACCGTGATAGCCAAACAGTGTGCTGTCTTCCTGGCGCTAGAGTTCGACACATCGTTGATTGGGTTGACAGATTACTGGGAGGGGCTGGAGAAGATCCAGCGATCATGGTCCATATCGGAATCAATGACAAAGTTAGAGGTAGGTGGAGAGTCCTTAAAAATGATTTCAGAGATTTAGGTCAAAAGCTTAGGGCAAGGACCTCAAAGGTAGTATTTTCCGAAATACTGCCTGTACCATGAGCCACACAAGAAAGGCAGCGGGAGATTAGGGAGATTAACAAGTGGCTCAAGAACTGGTGTAAGAAGGAGGGGTTTGAGTTCCTGGAGAACTGGGCCGACTTTTCTACAGGCTACAGGCTCTATCGGCTACAGGCTCTATTGTAGGGACGGGCTGCACCTCAATGGGGAAGGGGCAGCTGCGTTGGAGAAGAAGATGGCTAAAAGGTTGGAGGAGTGTTTCAACTAGGGACTGGGGGGGAGGGAAATTACATTATAGGAGGGGAAGATAGTGCAGATAGAGACCCGGGGCAATGTAGTGGGACTGGGGGAGGAATGGAAGGAGGGACTAGAACAGTTCAGAAGGAAAGGTGTAGGGTAAAAAATATACATAAACCTCTCAAATGTACAGTACAGACCAAAAGTTTGGACACACCTTCTCATTCAAAGAGTTTTCTTTATTTTCATGACTATGAAAATTGTAGATTCACACTGAAGGCATCAAAACTATGAATTAACACATGTGGAATTATATACATAACAAACAAGTGTGAAACAACTGAAAATATGTCATATTATAGGTTCTTCAAAGTAGCCACCTTTTGCTTTGATTACTGCTTTGCACACTCTTGGCATTCTCTTGATGAGCTTCAAGAGGTAGTCCCCTGAAATGGTTTTCACTTCACAGGTGTGCCCTGTCAGGTTTAATAAGTGGGATTTCTTGCCTTATAAATGGGGTTGGGACCATCAGTTGCGTTGAGGAGAAGTCAGGTGGATACACAGCTGATAGTCCTACTGAATAGACTGTTAGAATTTGTATTATGGCAAGAGAAAAGCAGCTAAGTAAAGAAAAACAAGTGGCCATCATTACTTTAAGAAATGAAGTTCAGTCAGTCAGCCGAAAAATTGGGAAAACTTTGAAAGTAAGGGCTATTTGACCATGAAGGAGAGTGATAGGGTGCTGCGCCAGATGACCTGGCCTCGACAGTCACCGGACCTGAACCCAATCGAGATGGTTTGGGGTGAGCTGGACCACAGAGTGAAGGCAAAAGGGCCAACAAGTGCTAAGCATCTCTGGGAACTCCTTCAAGTCTGTTGGAAGACCATTTCAGGGGACTACCTCTTGAAGCTCATCAAGAGAATGCCAAGAGTGTGCAAAGCAGTAATCAAAGCAAAAGGTGGCTACTTTGAAGAACCTAGAATATGACATATTTTCAGTTGTTTCACACTTGTTTGTTATGTATATAATTCCACATGTGTTAATTCATAGTTTTGATGCCTTCATAGTCATGAAAATAAAGAAAACGCTTTGAATGAGAATGTGTGTCCAAACTTTTGGTCTGTACTGTATGTATACTAATGCCAGAAGCCTGACTAATAAAACTGGGGAGCTGGAATTAGTGATGTGTGAGGAGAACTATGACATAGTGGGAATAACTGAGACATGGCTGGATGATAGCTATCACTAGGCAGTTAATGTACAAGGTTACAGTCTGTTTAGAAAGGATCATCAAAACCGGAGAGGGGGAGGGGTTTGCCTTTATGTAAAGTCTTGTCTAAAGCCCACACTCCGTGAAGATATAAGTGAGGGACATGAACATGTGGAGTCACTGTGGGTAGAGATACATGGAGCTAAAAACAACAATAAATTACTAATAGGAGTTTACTATAAACCACCTAATATACCAGAGTCCACAGAAAATCTACTACTAAACGAGATAGATGAGGCGGCAAATCATAATGAGGTGGTTATTATGGGGACTTCAACTACCCAGATATAGACTGGGAAACTGAAACTTGTATATCTCATAAGGGAAACAGGTTCTTGGCAATAACCAAAGACAATTACCTCTCCCAACTGGTTCAGGACCCGACTAGAGGGACAGCCATACTGGACTTAGCATTAACCAATAGGCCTGACAGAACAACAGTCGTGCATGTTGGGGGATACCTGGGAAATAGTGACCATAAAGTAATAACCTTCCAATTATCATTCAAAAGAGCGTTTCTACAGGGAGGAACAAAAATACCAAACTTCAAAAAAGCTAAATTTAGCCAACTAAGAGAGGCCATAGGCCTAACTAACTGGGACAAAGTCCTCAAAAATAAAAATACAGCCACAAAATGGGATATCTTTAAAAACATCCTAAAATCTCATTGTGAGAGGTACATACCATATGGGAATAAAAGGTTAAGGAACAAAAAGAAACCAATGTGGATAAATAGAACTGTAAAGAAAGCAATGAATGACAAAAAGAAAGCATATAAATCACTAAAAACGAGGGTAGCACGGAAGCACTGAAAAACTATAAGGAAAAAAATAGAACATGTAAAAAACAAATAAAAGCGGTCAAACTAGAGACCGAGAGATTAATTGCCAAAGAGAGTAAAACTAACCCTAAAATGTTCTTTAATTATATACAGTTGCAAGAAATAGTATGTGAACCCTTTTGAATTATATGGATTTCTGCACAAATTGGTCATAAAATGTGATCAGATCTTCATCTAAGTCACAACAATAGACAATCACAGTCTGCTTAAACTAATAACACACAAATAATTAAATGTTACCATGTTTTTATTGAACACACCATGTAAACATTCACAGTGCAGGTGGAAAAAGTATGTGAACCCTTGGATTTAATAACTGGTTGAGCCTCCATTGGCAGCAATAACTTCAACCAAACGTTTCCTGTAGTTGCAGTTCAGACGTGCACAACGGTCAGGAGTAATTCTTGACCATTCCTCTTTATAGAACTGTTTCAGTTCAGCAATATTCTTGGGATGTCTGGTGTGAATCGCTTTCTTGAGGTCATGCCACAGCATCTCAATTGGGTTGAGGTCAGGACTCTGACTGGGCTACTCCAGAAGGCGTATTTTCTTCTGTTTAAGCCATTCTGTTGTTCATTTACTTCTATACTTTGGGTCGTTGTCCTGTTGCAACAACCATCTTCTGTTGAGCTTCAGCTGGTGGACAGTTGGCCTTAAGTTCTCCTGCAAAATGTCTTGATAAACTTGGGAATTAATCTTTCCTGTGATGATAGCAATCCGTCCAGGCCCTGACGCAGCAAAGCAGCCCCAAACCATGATGCCCCCACCACCATACTTCACAGTTGGGATGAGGTTATGATGTTGGTGTGCTGTGCCTCTTTTTCTCCACACATAGTGTTGTGTGTTTCCTCCACACAACTCAACTTTGGTGTCACGGCTGAGGATGGGGAAAACCCTCAGCCGTGCGATGCCACGAGATGTTAGTCGCTGCTCGGCCAGGACAACAGAATAAGGTAGCAGGTCACCTCCTAACGCATCCCTAATCTGACCCTGACTCCTAGCTGCATGAGCCGACCTTGAAGGTAAGAGGGCTCATGCTCAGGAACCTCGGATCCCTACTCACCCTCCGCCGTTCCCTGAACTAGGAGCTGGGTAGACCACCTGTTCCTCCTGGATGCGGAGAAACAGGAGTCTAAACTGGCCGAGCTGCAAGGGGATATAAACATGAACAGACTATGGATATGGCAGGAGAGTGAAAGACTTCCACCCCTACCTGCCACAGACACACTGACTGGATCCCTGGACACAAGTGCTGAAGTCCACACACAGACATAAAAGGACACAGCACACAAACACACAGGAAGCCAGAACCATAGCTGCACTAATAACAGACACCACATAAACATAAACTTAACATCACATAACAACATCTATGACCACAAGGGTGGCCCTCACTGGCAGATGGTATAAAGTAGGAGGATGACTCCAGCAGACCATGGCTGAAGTACCCCTCTGACTACTGCTCTCAGCAGAGGCTATATAGGCCAAAGTAGCCACACCCACACAGACACACCCAGTGTTCACACACACAGAAGGGAGTTAACCCTTCCTACACCAGGCAAGGGAAAACAGCCACATACAGGGGAAGTGTACAAACACTTATCACACTGTAGCTGTTACCGCAGGCAACGACATGCGTGGCAACGTGTCCTGGGAGTCAGCCAGAAGGCCGAGACACTGCCACCACATGTACACAATACAACACGTTGCCTCGGGCAGCCACAAGTGAAGGGAAAATGTCACTGTGCACACACCCAAACCTCGTGCACACCAAACATATAAAAAGGCACACCTACAAAGACAAGTTGCCAGGTGTAACCGCATTCAATGACAGCGAGCAGCCTAGCCACCAGCTCCAACTGCTCTACTGCCACATACCTAATGTTGCCAGTGGCAACCACAGGTGAGGCAACATACTTCAGCCCTCACCTGTGATTGACAACAACCCCAGACCACAGGCCACTGCATGCGGTTCAGGAGTCACGGCCATACCATGGTCGTGACATTTGGTTTCATCTGTCCACAGAATATTTTGCCAGTACTGCTGTGGAACATCCAGGTGCTCTTGTGCAAACTGTAAACGTGCAGCAAAGTTTTTTTGGACAGCAGTGGCTTCCTCTGTGGTATCCTCCCATGAAATCCATTCTTGTTTAGTGTTTTACGTATCGTAGATTCGCTAACAAGGATGTTAGCATATGCCAGAAACTTTTATAAGTCTTTAGCTGACACTCTAGGATTCTTCTTCACCTCATTGATCAGTCTGTGCTGTGCTCTTGCAGTCATCTTTACAGTACGGCCACTCCTAGGGAGAGTAGCAGCAGTGCTGAACTTTCTCCATTTATAGACAATTTGTCTTACCGTGGACTGATGAACAGCAAGGCTTTTGGAGATACTTTTATAACCCTTTACAGCTTTATGCAAGTCAACAATTCTCAATCGTAGGTCTTCTGAGAGCTCTTTTGTGCGAGGCATCATTCACATCAGGCAATGCTTCTTGTGAAAAGCAAACCCAGAACTGGTGTGTGTTTTCTATAGGGCAGGGCAGCTGTAACCAGCACCTCCAATCTCATCTCATTGATTGGACTCCAGTTGGCTGACACCTCACTCCAATTAGCTCTTGGAGATGTCATTAGTCTATGGGGTTCACATACTTTTCCCACCTGCACTGTGAATGTTTACATGGTGTGTTCAATAAAAACATGGTAACATTTAATTCTTTGTGTGTTATTAGTTTAAGCAGACTGTGATTGTCTATTGTTGTTACTTAGATGAAGATCAGATCACATTTTATGACCAATTTGTGCAGAAATCCATATCATTCCAAAGGGTTCACATACTTTTTATTGCAACTGTAAATGTTAAGAAGTATAAATCTGAAGGTGTCGGCCCTTTAAAGAGTAATGAGAGGGGAGTCGCAGAGAGGGACCAGGAGAAAGCAAAGCTGTTAAATATTTTTTTCTCCAATGTATTCACTAAGGAAAATAAACTGTCAGATGACATGCAGAATGTAAAAATAAATTCCCCATTAAAATTGTCCTGTCTGACCCAGGAAGAAGTACATCAGCGACTTAAAAAGATTAAAATAGACAAATCGCCAGGACCGGATGGCATACACCCCCGTATCCTAAGAGAATTAAGTAATGTCATAACCAGACCCTTATTTCTGATATTTGTGGACTCTATACTGACAGGGAATGTCCCACAGGATTGGCGCATGGCAAATGTGGTGCCAATATTCAAAAAGGGTCCAAAAACAGAGCCTGGAAACTATAGGCCGGTAAGTTTAACATCTGTTGTGGGTAAACTGTTTGAAGGTTTTCTGAGAGATGCTATCTTAGAGCATCTTAACGGAAATAGGCAAATAAGGCCATATCAGCATGGCTTCGTGAGGGATCTGTCATGTCAAACTAATTTAATCAGTTTCTATGAGGAGGTAAGTTCTAGACTTGACAGCGGCGAATCAATGGATGTCGTATATCTGGACTTCTCTAAAGCTTTTGACACTGTACCACATAAAAGGTTAGTATATAAAATGAGAATGCTCGGACTGGGAGAAAACGTCTGTATATGGGTAAGTAACTGGCTCAATGATAGAAAACAGAGGGTGGTTATTAACGGTACACACTCAGATTGGGTCACTGTCACTAGTGGAGTACCTCAGGGGTCAGTATTGGGCCCTATTCTCTTCAATAAATTTATTAATGATCTTGTAGAAGGCTTGCATAGTAAAGTATAAATTTTCGCAGGTGACACTAAACTGTGTAAAGTAATTTACACTGAAGAGGACATTATACTACTACAGAGGGATCTGGCTAAATTGGAGGCTTAGGCTGATAAGTGGCAGATGAGGTTTAACACTGACAAATGTAAAATTATGCACATGGGAAGGAATAATGCAAGTCACCCGTACATACTAAATGGTAAAAGACTCGGTAACACTGACATGGAAAAGGATCTAGGAATTTTAATTAATAGCAAACTAAGCTGCAAAAAACAGTGTCAGGCAGCTGCTGCCAAGGCCAATAAGATAATGGGTTACATCAGAAGAGGCATAGATGCTCGTGATAAGAATATAATCCTACCACTTTACAAATCGCTAGTCAGACCACACATGGAGTACTGTGTACAGTTCTGGGCTCCTGTAAACAAGGCAGACATAGCAGAGCTAGAGAGGGTCCAGAGGAGGGCAACTAAAGTAATAACTGGAATGGGGCAACTACAGTACCCTGAAAGATGATCAAAATTAGGGTTATTCACTTTAGAAAAAAGACGACTGAGGGGAGATCTAATTAGTATGTATAAATATATCAGGGGTCAGTACAGAGATCTATCCCATCATCTATTTATCCCCAGGACTGTGACTATGACGAGGGGACATCCTCTGCGTCTGGAGGAAAGAAGGTTTGTACACAAACATAGAAGAGGATTCTTTACGGTAAGAGCAGTGAGACTATGGAACTCTCTGCCTGAGGAGGTGGTGATGGTGAGTACAATAAAGGAATTCAAGAGGGGCCTGGATGTATTTCTGGAGCGTAATAATATTACAGGCTATAGCTACTAGAGAGGGGTCGTTGATCCAGGGAGTTATTCTGATTGCCTGATTGGAGTCGGGAAGGAATTTTTTTTCTATCTCACAGTTTTTTTTTGTTTGCCTTCCTCTGGATCAACTTGCAGAATAACAGGCCGAACTGGATGGACAAATGTCTTTTTTTGGCCTTATGTACCATGTTACCACCATGTTACCATGTATGGTTTTTGGAAGGCAGATTTTGCTGGACTAGTTTATTTACACTATGTCCCATTTGAAGCCCCCCTGATGCACCCCTAGAGTAGAAACTCCATAAAAGTGACCCCATCTAAGAAACTACACCCCTCAAGGTATTCAAAATTGATTTTACAAACTTTGTTAACCCTTTAGGTGTTGCACAAGAGTTATTGGCTTTGTTTTTCCAGTAACAAAGCAAGGGTTAACAGCCAAACAAAATGCTATATTTATTGCCCCGATTCTGTAGTTTGCAGAAACACCCCATATGTGGCCGTAAACTACTGTACGGGCACACAGTAGGGCGTAGAGGGAAAGGTGTGCCGTGTGGTTTTTGTAAGGCAGATTTTGCTGTACTGGTTTATTTACACCATGTCCCATTTGAAGCCCCCTTGATGCACCCCTAGAGTAGAAACTTCATAAAAGGGACCCCATTTTGGAAACTAAGGGATAAGGTGGCAGTTATGTTGGGACTATTTTTAGGGTACATATGATTTTTGGTTTATCTATATTACATTTTTGTGAGGCAAGGTTACCAGAAATAGAAATTCGGAAATTTCATCTCCATTTGCCAATAACTCTTGTGGAACACCTAAAGGGTTACCGACGTTTGTAAAATCAGTTTTGAATACCTTGAGGGGTGTAGTTTCTTAGACGAGGTCACTTTTATGGAGTTTTTACTCTAGGGGTGCATCATGGGGGCTTCAAATAGGACATGGTGCCAAAAAAAAAAAGGCCATCAAAATCTGCCTTCCAGAAACCATACGGCGTTCCTTTCCTTCTGTGCCCTGCCGTTTGGTCATACAGCCGTTTACGAACACATATGGGGTGTTTCTGTAAACTGCAGAATGAGGGTAATAAATATAAAGTTTTGTTTGGCTGTTAACCCTTACTTTGTTATTTGAAAAAAACTGATTAAAATTAAAAATTTTCCCAAAAATTGCTTTTTTGGCACCGTTTTTTTTTTTTTTTTTTTACCGTGTTCATCTGAAGGGTTGGGGTGGTATTTTTATAGAGAAGATTCTTACGGATACCTAATATGTCTACTTTTTTATTTATTTATTTATGTTTTACACTATATTATCTTTTAATAAACAAAAAAAAACATTTTTGTATCTCCATAGTCTAGGAGTCATTTTTTTTTAGCCGATTATCTTAGGTAGGGGCTCATTTTTTGCGGGATGAGAGGACGGTTTTATTGGCACTTTTTTGGGGGGCATATGACTTTTTGATCGCTTGCTATTACAATTTTTGTGATGTAAGGTGACAAAAAATACCTTTTTTTGCCCTTTTTTTTTACCATGTTTATCTGAGGCTTTGGGGGGTATTTTTATAGAGCAGATTCTTACGGACGCGGCGGAACCTAATATGTGTACTTTTTAAATTTATGTTTTACTCTATATTATCTTTTTATAAACAAAAAAAACATTTTAGTATCTCCATAGTCTAAGAGTAATTTTTTTTTTTAGCTTTTAGCCGATTATCTTAGGTAGGGGCTCATTTTTTGCGGGATGAGAGGACGGTTTTATTGGCACTATTTTTGCTATTGCAATTTTTGTGATGTAAGGTGACATCTGAGGGGTTAGGGTTTTTTTTATACAGTACATTCTTACGTACGCTGCGATACCTAATATGTCTACTTTTTTTTTTTTTTTTGTTTTACTAAATAATATTTTTGAAAAAAACTTTTTTTGGTTTTAGTGTCTCAAGTCTGAGAACCAGTTTTTTATCCGATTGTCAGTGGCTAAATTGGGATATAAATTTAGTACTCCATGGAAGTGTGGTACTCCCTGATGCAACCGTCAATGCAGAGGCCCGGATGATCGGGGCATGTGTCACACTGAGTAGTGGTGTCCTTCCGTATCCCCCTCCTGCGACACACTCTGCACTTTTTTGGGGTCCGTCCCTTCTTTCCAGTATGGGGGACCACACTTGGAAAGTGTTGGGACGATCCGGGCGCCTCCAGTTCTCGAGGTACTCCGGCCTGCTCTTTCCCGGTCAGAAAAGATCAGTTCCTTGAGGACTGCCTCATAGAACTGAAGGAATTTCCCTGTGTTGCCAGCGCTCCGGGACAGCACAAAAGAGTTGTACAAGGCAACCTGCACCAAGTAGACCTCAACTTTTTTGTACCATGCCCGGGTTTTGCGCATGGCGTTATATGGCCCCTTTCACATGGGCGATTATTCCGCGCGGATGCGATGCGTGAGTTGAACGCATTGCACCCGCACTGAATACCGACCCATTCATTTCTATGGGGCTGTTCACATGAGCGGTGATTTTCACGCATCACTTGTGCGTTGCGTGAAAATCGCAGCATGCTCTATATCCATCACCAAGGTGATGTACCATGTGATTGGAGCATGTGATCTGAGGTCACCAAAGGTCCTTTAGCCCACAGCTCATCATTAAAGAAGTAAAGAAGAGACCGGGAACTACGCGAACAAGAGGAGAAGGTGAGTTATTTTTTAAATTTTTTTTAACCCTCAATTGATCACCTACTAAGCATTCTGTATTAAGAATGCTATTATTTTCCCTTATAACCATGTTATAAGGGAAAATAATAACATCTACACAACACCGATCCCAAACCCGAACTTCTGTGAAGAAGTTCAGGTTTGGGTACCAAACATGCGCGATTTTTCTCACGCGAGTGAAAAACGCATTACAATGTTTTGCACTCGCGTGGAAAAATCACGGGTGTTCCCGGAACGCACCCGCACATTTTTCCGCAACGCCCGTGTGAAAGAGGCCTATGGCTTGAGGACTTGATCAGAGAGATCAACTCCTCCCATATACCGATTGTAGTCGACGATACAGGGAGTGCAGAATTATTAGGCAAGTTGTATTTTTGAGGATTAATTTTATTATTGAACAACAACCATGTTCTCAATGAACCCCAAAAACTCATTAATATCAAAGCTGAATATTTTTGGAAGTAGTTTTTAGTTTGTTTTTAGTTTTAGCTATTTTAGGGGGATATCTGTGTGTGCAGGTGATTATTACTGTGCATAATTATTAGGCAACTTAACAAAAAACAAATATATACCCATTTCAATAATTTATTTTTACCAGTGAAACCAATATAACATCTCAACATTCACAAATATACATTTATGACATTCAAAAACAAAACAAAAACAAATCAGTGACCAATATAGCCACCTTTCTTTGCAAGGACACTCAAAAGCCTGCCATCCATGGATTCTGTCAGTGTTTTGATCTGTTCACCATCAACATTGCGTGCAGCAGCAACCACAGCCTCCCAGACACTGTTCAGAGAGGTGTACTGTTTTCCCTCCTTGTAAATCTCACATTTGATGATGGACCACAGGTTCTCAATGGGGTTCAGATCAGGTGAACAAGGAGGCCATGTCATTAGATTTTCTTCTTTTATACCCTTTCTTGCCAGCCACGCTGTGGAGTACTTGGACGCGTGTGATGGAGCATTGTCCTGCATGAAAATCATGTTTTTCTTGAAGGATGCAGACTTCTTCCTGTACCACTGCTTGAAGAAGGTGTCTTCCAGAAACTGGCAGTAGGACTGGGAGTTGAGCTTGACTCCATCCTCAACCCGAAAAGGCCCCACAAGCTCATCTTTGATGATACCAGCCCAAACCAGTACTCCACCTCCATCTTGCTGGCGTCTGAGTCGGACTGGAGCTCTCTGCCCTTTACCAATCCAGCCACGGGCCCATCCATCTGGCCCATCAAGACTCACTCTCATTTCATCAGTCCATAAAACCTTAGAAAAATCAGTCTTGAGATATTTCTTGGCCCAGTCTTGACGTTTCAGCTTGTGTGTCTTGTTCAGTGGTAGTCGTCTTTCAGCCTTTCTTACCTTGGCCATGTCTCTGAGTATTGCACACCTTGTGCTTTTGGGCACTCCAGTGATGTTGCAGCTCTGAAATATGGCCAAACTGGTGGCAAGTGGCATCTTGGCAGCTGCACGCTTGACTTTTCTCAGTTCATGGGCAGTTATTTTGCGCCTTGGTTTTTCCACACGCTTCTTGCGACCCTGTTGACTATTTTGAATGAAACGCTTGATTGTTCGATGATCACGCTTCAGAAGCTTTGCAATTTTAAGAGTGCTGCATCCCTCTGCAAGATATCTCACTATTTTTGACTTTTCTGAGCCTGTCAAGTCCTTCTTTTGACCCATTTTGCCAAAGGAAAGGAAGTTGCCTAATAATTATGCACACCTGATATAGGGTGTTGATGTCATTAGACCACACCCCTTCTCATTACAGAGATGCACATCACCTAATATGCTTAATTGGTAGTAGGCTTTCAAGCCTATACAGCTTGGAGTAAGACAACATGCATAAAGAGGATGATGTGGTCAAAATACTCATTTGCCTAATAATTCTGCACACAGTGTACAATCGAGCTTGAGGACCGTTGCCGTGGTACCTCGCACAGGGACAGGGGTGATGCCGTTACCATAATTGTGGACAGTACAAGGACATACCTCTTGTCCTTATATCTGACTAGCAACAGGTTTTCACTGGTAAGGGCACGGGTCTCACCCCTGGGGATAGGTACCTGGAGGGGGTGGGTAGGGAGGCCGCGTTGATTTTTCCACCACGGTCCTACAAGCGGACGTGGATCTGGCGGCGATGGACTGGAACAAGGGGATACTAGTATAAAAGTTATCCACGTACAGGTGGTAACCTTTATCTTTCAGTGGGTGCATAAGGTCCCACACAAGTTTCCCGCTAACACCCAGAATGGGGGGACATTCTGGGGGTTGAATATGGGAATCTCACCCCTCGTACACACAAAACTTGTAAGTGTACCCTGAGGTACTCTCACAAAGTTTATACAGCTTCACGCCATACCTCGCCCGCTTAGAGGGAACATACTGGCGGAAAATGAGTCTCCCCTTGAAAGCAATGAGAGACTCATTAACCGCGACCTACCTTCCAGGTACATAGGCCTGTGCAAATTTGGCCCCAAAGTGATCGATGACCGGCCAGATTTTGTACAGGCAGGATCACCTTTGGGGGGGACATGCTGCATTATCTGAATAATGCAGACATTTCCGGATGGCCTCAAACCGGGAGCGTGTCTTGGCCATACTGTAAAGTGGGGTCTGGTAGAGGACGTCCCCACTCCAGTAATGCCTGACACTAGGTTTCTTGACTAGGCCCATCCAATGTGCAGCACGAGGCCCCAAAACGTCCTCATCTCGGCTGCACTGACCGGAGTCCAGCCACCGGGCCTAGCCAAAAAGGAGCCCGGTTGTTGAGCAACAAACTGTTGAGAGTACAGTACAGTAGTCGTATTCAGTGAAGCCCACTGTGGAAATCTGGATTCCTGGTTGGCCTACAAAATCAGGAATCACGGGCTCAAAACGCTCTGAGGTACACCAGACAAGTTCACTGGGAGGGGGCTCCGATGGATTTAACTGGTGGGCCGGAAAACTAGTACGAGCCCCAGAGCTGCTTGTACTAGGGTGGGCCACAGGGTCCCTAGCATGGCGGTCCCCATGGAGGCTCATCATCATCGCTAGATGATGAGGAGGACGCGGATGACAAAAGGAAAGTGGGGTCATCCTCGTCCTCACTAGGACTCTCGGAGTCGGAGGCAAGCTGGGCGTATGCCTCCTCGGCCGAGAACATCCGGCGGGCCATAGGGAAGTGTGTGTCTGCGTGTGTGTGTGTGTGCGTGCGTTTAAATCTTTATTCAGTGTGCGTGTGTGTGGGGGCACGGGTGTTCGCGAACTCACCCTAAACCTAACAGACACAAAAAAAAAGACTAACTAAAAAAAGGGCAAAAAATGTGAAAAATATATATTTTTTAAATTCAAAATCGCTGAATCAACCGTCCGAAGTTGATCAGCGGTGGGGTGTGCGATGCGCTAACAGTGGCTTGTGCCCCAAAAAAAGTTGTGGGGAAAGGGGGGGGTAGGCAGGGGGGGCAAGCTGTGCTGTGGACCCCAGACACCCGATTTAGGGTGATGCAATCACAAACGTTTTGTTTTTCTTCTTCCACTAACTTTCCCTTTATATCCCTGCCTAACCTAACCTGTCCCTAACCTTTCCCTAAATACCTGATTGCACAGATGGGGGGTGCTGGGGCACAGATGAGGTGCTGGGCACAAATGGGGTGATCCTTAGACTGATGGGGGTGCTGGCTGGAGATCGATGTGCTCTAATTTGAAATGCCTGCCCCTGCAGCCGACCAATCAGAGCCGATCCTGAGAGGTGATGTCACATCACCTCTCAGGATCGCAGGATGGTGATTGGTGGTGTATTATCACACCACCGATCACCATCTTGTTCCGGGTTATCGGGTCCCCAGAGACCCGAATAACCTGGAAACGCAGCAAACCGCAGGTCACAGGCGCATTGGCCCCGGGTGCCTGCTCAATGATTTGAGCAGGCACCGGGTTCCGATCACCGTCCGCTGCGTGGCGGTGATCGGAAATACACAGGGCGTACAGGTACGCCCTGTGTCCTTAAGTACCAGAACATCAGTGCGTACCTGTACGCCCTGTGTCCGTAACAGGTTAAAGGCTTGGAAGGAAGCCTATAACTTACCTTTCTAACAAAGCTAGAACCAGCCTTGTATCTCACATGGATCTTCATTCACTGCTCCAATTGCTCTGCTACATTATCTTCAGCTTGGCAGCTCAGGGGATGCGTGTGCTTTGCTGCAGATCTCTCCCTGCAACTGTCACAGCATCTAACAGAACATATGGCTGGTGGCAGTTGAAGATATAAACTGAGCACGTTCGACCAGCTCAGAGAGACGGACAAAAAATAAGAAAAGAAGAAACAGGAGGTGGCGCTATACAGATACATTTTATCAAATATATTACTGACTATACAAAAAAAAAATTATTACATGCAATTACAAAAGTATTCAGATCCAGGTGCTGGTTTAAAATATGTAGAATTTGTTTCATAACACAACCCCTTTAAATCCGTACAATATGGAGAAAGTGAGTCACAGTTCTTTGCTGATGGGAAACAAACTGACACTTTCTTGCAATGGTAGCGTAGACTCAACAGGAGTCTAATGTAATTCAGAGAATTAAAGATAACAAAGGACATATAGTATCAGACACCTAAGACATTTTTAAAGTTTTCTACTGTATAATTTCTACTCTACTCTGTATAAATCTAGTGTCCCATTTCAAGTGTTGTCTGCTGAGGAGAGAGGGGCTGGAGGCTCCTCTTACATTAGAGGAACCCCATAATTCAATCCAGCAGATAGAAAATGAAAAAGCTGATATACTTCAAAAACTATTAGATTTCTATAAGAATAGTTTTGATAAAGGGCCATTTCGAGCTTCATTCTACGATGGTAGAATGGTAGTGGTGATCTTACCCAAGCTAGATATAGATAATTGTACTGTATACCTGATTCCTACCGACCGATCTCTCTCCTCACAGTTAAAGCTAAAATACTTGCTATGATTTTGGCTAACCGATTGGCTGGGGTGATAACTTTGGTGATTCCTTCCAATCAATTGGTTTTTATTCCAGCAAAGTCCACTGCAGTAAATGTAAGACTAAGTATATTTTGTAATCTCCAGGTGGCCCCTGGTGGTCACTCACACAAGGCAATACGTTCTTTAGATATTGCTAAGGATTTCAATAGTGTTCAGTGGTGCTACCTATGGACCATTCTGGAGAAAATAGCATTTGGAGCATACTTTCTCAAGTGGGTGAAGTTATTATGAGGGGCTCTGCAGGCCTAAATCTGTGAAAACAATGCTCTTTCTGATAGTCTCTGCTTACAGATGGGTACCCGTCAGGGCTGATCTCTATCACTGTTAGGGCTCATTCACACCGCCGTTGTTCGCCTGTGCCCGTATTGCGGCCCACAATCAACAGGTCGGCAATATGCGGGCACCAGCTGTGTGCACCCTGCATCACGGAAGCGGACCCATTCAATTGCGGAACTGAGGCACGGAAGCACTACGGAGTGCTTACGTGGGGTTTGTCTCCATGCCTTCACACTGCAAAAAAATAGAACTCGTTCTATTTTTTTGCGGTTCGGACTGATCACGGACCCATTCAAGTTGAATTCGTCTGAATCCATCACAGCAGCCGCACGGATGTTGCCCGTGCATTGGGGACCGCAAATTGCGGCCCCCAATGCACGGAATAGCCAAACAACCATGCATCATCTAGCCATTGTACCTTTAGCTTCCATTCTGCCCTCTGCCAGTGATCTTTGTGGGTTTTGCAACGGGAATTGGGAGGATCGAATAGCACAATATGCAGATTACCTTTTCTTGTTTTTAGATAATATTGAAACATCCCATTCCCTACCCAAGGACATGGAAATAATTTATATGTTTGGTATCTTCTCTGGATCATTGATCAATTGGACCAAATCAGCCTTGCTCCCCTTAACAGATTCAAGGATCCCACCAAATGTAGGGGGTTTTGAAGTCCCTGGGGTAACTAAATTTAAATATCATGGGATATGGGTATCTAGAGATTGTGAGAGAATGTTACCCTAAATGTTTACCCACTGATAGACAGGTTAAGAAGTAAAATAACAGCATAGATTTAGTTACCACTTTCGTTCTTAGCTCCTGTAAATTTAGCTATGATGACGATTAGAGATTAGCGAATTTCTCAAAAATTCGACCTGGTCGAAAAGATTTGATTCGATCTGAATTTATCAATTGCAAATCGTGTTAAAAAACAGCTATTTCCTGGCTACAGAGAGCCTTTATAGTGTTGTAGAACACTGTGCCTTGCAGTAACACGCATTGGGAGTCTGCTGTGGTAGTGAAACAATACTGTGAGTTAGTATGACATGCAGATGACAGGCGTCGCTCTTAGAATCACTGCATACTTCACTTATTTGGGCAGTTATGGTGCCAAAACTGACCAAATAACTCAGCCTTACAGGTCGATGTTAGCGTCAAGAGGAAGCGCACTCCTTTTACACCGTCGTCAGCTGACATAGATGTCTAAAAAACCTGTTCTATTAAACGCTTATACAAGTAGAGCCCCCCGACAGAGTGGAGAGGGTGTCAGCAGTAAGTCTGTGTGGACGTCACTGATTATTTTGCCCTTCCTCTGATCCGTCAGAACAATAACCTCCAAAAAACTGATCCTTTCTGTTAAGCATCCACCTTCACTCGGTCAGTAATCCATCAGTATTGCTAAAGTAAAAAAAAACAGGAGTGGATCCAAAACAGATGACACGTGCATAGAATATTTACATGTCTTCTGTGTTTTGTTTCTGTACCCACTCCTGCTTTTAGCTACCAAATCATAAGCTAATTCTGATGGGACCATATAGGCCTTACAGCTTCTACATAGACAGGATCCATTGTGCATCTCATTTTTCCTTCCTTCTGAAAGATCAGAAGAAGGGTCAAATAAATGATGAAGTCAACCAGGCCAAAAAGGCAAAATAGTGGCCCAGTCATGAAGTGATGAAACTTTTTCTATTGTTTGTACATACTGAGACAATATACCAGTGTGATACCTATCCGTCCAAACCAGGATTTACCACTCCTACCTGGATTACATTTTTCATTTCATTTGTCATTTAAAATTCATACCATCAATCTCATTATACACCTAGATGAATACTCAGCAATAGTGTAATGTCTGCACAAATTTATATAAGACCTATGCAAACAGGCAGTGGTGGGAACAGCATGAGAAGTCCACAGAGTGGACCAATGACATAGTGGTGAGGTGACAGAAGCATGAGGAGACCAAAGAGTGGCCCAGTGACATAGTGGTGATGTGGCAGCAGCATAGGAGACCACAGAGTGGTGATGTGGCAGCAGCATGAGGAGACCACAGAGTGGTGAAGTGGCAGCAGCATGAGGAGACCACAGAGTGGCCCAGTGACCAGTGATAAACAAACATCGGCCGGGGTGATTCGCGAATGCGATCGTGCGAACGCGATCAAATGTTCGCGAACAGCAAGTTCGCGGCGGGCCCCATTCACTTTAATGGCAGGTAAACCTGAAAAACCTTCAGGTCATTATTGCAGCCACCAAATACTTACAAGAAGTGCACAAATCGTCCCACAACATGGACAGTGACATAGTGGTGATGTGGAAGCAGCATGAGGAGACCACAGAGTGGTGAAGTGGCAGCAGCATGAGGAGACCAGAGAGTGGCCCAGTGACCAGTGATGAACGAACATCAGCCCAGGCGATTCGTGAATGCGATCGCGCAAACTCGATCAAATGTTCGCGGCGGGCCACATTCACTTTAATGGCAGGTAAACCTGAAAAACCTTCAGGTCATTATTGCAGCCACCAAATACTTACAAGAAGTGCACAAATCGTCCCACAACATGGACAGTGACATACCAGAGGGGGATCAATGGTAAATATTCCCACAAAAAATATGTATTTTAATATTTTAATCAGGGGCCATTTTTATGCGTCTTAAAGGGAAACTGTCAAAAATGTGGCCTGCTGGAGCCTAGAACATTGGAGTACAGGCCCCAAACATTAGGCATTCACCAGACAGAAAACATAAAGTGATTATGTGGCTGGAGGTATATTAGACGGTCATTGGATAACAATTTTACTTCAAGCCAGTGGAGTACAGGCCCCAAAAATTATTTATTCAATGTACAGAAAAGAACAAGTGATTATGTGGCTGGAGGTATATTAGACAGTCATTGGATATCAATTTTACTGCAGGCTAGTACAAATAAATGTCAAATACATATGTTTAAAAGAACAAAAAATATCAAATTTGATAAAAAACATGGCTAACGAAATCCCCCCTCTTGAATAAACCCCAAATGATAACCGTACAGAAAAGATCAAGGGATGTGGCTGGAGGTACATTAGGTGGTCACCGTATAACAATTTTACTGTTGACCAGTTAGATTACAGGCCCCAAAAATTATGCATTCACCGTACATAAAAGATCAAGTGATTATGTGGCCGGAGGTATATTAGACGGTCAATGGATATCAATTTTACTGCAGGCCAGTGGACTACAGCCCCCAAAATTTATTCATTCACCGGACAGAAAACATCAAGCGATTATGTGGCTGGAGGTATATTAGACGGTCTTTGGATATTATTGGTCATTGGATATCAATTTTACTGAATGCCAGTAGACTACAGGCCCCAAAAATTATGCATTCACTGTACATTAAAGATCAAGTGATTATGTGGCTGGAAGTATATTAGACGGTCAATGGATATCAATTTTACTGCAGGCCAGTGGACTACAGGCCCCAAAAATTATTCATTCACCGGACAGAAAACATCAAGTAATTATGTGGCTGGAGGTATATTAGGCGGTCACCATATAACAATTTTACTGTTGGCCAGTTAGATTACCGGCCCCAAAAATTATGCATTCACCGTACATAAAAGATCAAGTGATTATGTGGCTGGAGGTATATTAGATGGTCAATGGATATCAATTTTACTGCAGGCCAGTGGACTACAGGCCCCAAAAATTATTCATTCACCGGACAGAAAACATCAAGCGATTATGTGGCTGGAGGTATATTAAACGGTCTTTGGATATCATTGGTCATTGGATATCAATTTTAATGAAAGCCAGTAGACTACAGGCCCCAAAAATTAAGCATTCACCGTACATTAAAGATCAAGTGATTATGTGGCTGGAAGTATATTAGACAGTCAATGGATATCAATTTTACTGCAGGCCAGTGGACTACAAGCCCCAAAAATTATTCATTCACCGGACAGAAAACATCAAGTAATTATGTGGCTGGAGGTATATTAGACGGTCATTGGATATTCATTTTACTGTAGGCCAGTAAACTACAGGCCCCAAAAATTATGCATTCACCGTACATAAAAGATCAAGTGATTACGTGGCTGGAGGTATATTTGACGGTCAATGGATATAAATTTTACTGTAGGCCAGTAAACTACAGGCCCCAAAAATTATGCATTCACCGTACATAAAAGATCAAGTGATTATGTGGCTGGAGGTATATTAGATGGTCACTGGATATCAATTTTACTGAAGGCCAGTACAAATACATGTCAAATACATATGTTTAAAAGAACAATTGTATTAAAAACATGGCTAACGAAATCCCCCCTCTTGAAAAAACCCTATATGATAATAGTTTAAATTCGATAACACGTGGTCGTTACAGGTTTTGAATTCCTCTGAGGTCCCAAACATTAGGCATTCACTGGACAGAAAAGGCCTTTTATGCCGCTGTATTTACATGTAAGACAGGGACCATTATTTGTTGTGGGTGGTGGATATGTGTGGACTGGCATGAGGAAATTCAATTAAACGTGGTCGTCACAGGTGTTGAATTCCTCAGAGATCCATGCCTCATTAATTTTTAGAAATGTGAGGTAGTCTACACTGTCGTGAGCTAGGCGAGTGTGCTTATCGGTCACTATCCCCCCTGCTGTGCTGAATGTCCTTTCGGACAGGACACTCGACGAGGGGCAAGCCAAGAGTTCCAAGGCAAATTGTGCCAGCCCTGGCCACAGGTCAAGCCTGCACACCCAGTAGTCCAGGGGTTCCTCGCTTCTCAGAGCGTTCACATCGGCCGTTAGCCCAATGTAGTCGGACACCTGTCGGTCTAGGCATTCCCTGAGGCTGGATCCGGAGGGCTGCTGTCGATGGGTTGGCTGCAAGAATGATCTCATATCCGAAGTGACCAACACATCTTCAAACCGCCCTCTTCTTGCATGCGCTGTAGGATTGGTACTTGCAACTGTTTCTCTGTGGGTGGAGATTCCTCTGCCAGCGCCTGCAAAAGCAGAATGCAGCATCTCTCGAAGTATGGCCTGGAAATGCTGCATTCTGACAGCCCTCTGTGATGCTGGCAACATGGCCACCATTTTGTGTTTGTACCGGGGATCTGAGTACGTTGCCACCCAGTACTGGTCCTTGCCCTTTATGCTTTTTATACGGGAGTCCCTCTTCAAACACTGGAGCAGGAAGGCCCCCATTTTCACTAAATTGGAAGCGGTGAAGCGGCCTGGCTCCTGCTCATCGCAAAGGAGAATGTCATCCTCAGTCTCCTCCCCCCATCCACGGACAACACCAGGGATCCCAGAAAAGTTTAAAGCCTGTTCTTCTTGCTCCTCCTCCTCCTCCCCCTAGGCACCATCCTCCTCTGACTTCTCTTCAGACTCCTGCTGACTTATCTCAGATGGAGTAGCCCCCTGGGAATTCATTCAGCATTGCGACTTCCTCATCTTTCTGCTCCTCGACGGCTTGATTAATGATACGATGCAATGCACGCTCCAGAAAGAAGGTGTAAGGTACGATGTAACTGATGGTGCCCTGGCTGCAACTGACCAGTTTGGTGATCCCATCAAATGGCTGCAGGAGTCTGCATGTGTCGCCACTAGCGTGGTAAAAAAAAAACAAGCTCCTCAGAACCTGTCCTGCCGCAGAGTTCGTACAGGTAGTTGTTAACAGCAATTTTTGGCTGGAGCAGCCTATCAAGCATATACAAGGTGGAGTTCAAGCGCATCGGGCAGTCACAACAGCCGCAGCACAGCATGGCAACGTCTCACCTGGCACGTCGAATAGGTTCTGGGGAGCTGGGGGGGGTGCAGCGGAAGAGGCGGTAGCAGTGGAAAAGGAGGAGTCAGCCGAGGAGGAGACGGAGGATGGAGTAGTAGGAGGAGAAGAAGAGGCAGGCCTGCATGCAATCCGTGGCGGTAACACCAAATCCACACAGGTGCCACGGGTTGCATGATTGACAGCCGTCAGAAGGTTTACCCAGTGGGCAGTAAAAGTTATGTACCTTCCCTGCCCATGTTTGCTAGACCACATGTCTGTGGTCAGATGTATCTTGGCACTGACACTGTGCGCCAGAGCTACATTCACTTGCCGCTGAACATGGCCATATAGCTCTGGGATGTCCTTCTGGGAGAAATATTTCCTTCCGGGGACCTTCCATTACGGTGTGCCAATGGCCACAAATTTTCTTGAGGCCTCTGAGTCCATCGGTTTATATGGCAGTAGTTGGCGGGCTAGCAGTTCTGACAAGCCGGCGGTCAGCCGTTGGGCAAGAGGGTTATCCAGCATCATCAACTTTTTACGTTCGAACATTTGGGCCACGGAAGCCTGCCTTTTGCCAGATGAACCCGACGACGGCACGGTGGAAAGTGGAGTGGCGGACAAATGGAAGGAGAGAGGAGAAGGAGAAGAGGCAGGATGTGGAGCGCCAGGAGTGTGTCTTTGTGGGTTCTGACAGTGTTGCTCCCACTGGGCTCGGTGATGGGAGGCCAGGTGTCTTCTTAAGGCGGTCGTCCCTAGGTGAGTGTTGGGCTTACCGCAACTTATGCGTTGACAGCACAGGCTGAAGATGGCAACACTAATGTCAGCAGCTGACACGTTAAAAAAAAGCCCACACTGCGGAGCTATGTGCCAGCGTCCTGGGAGCGACCGTGCATGGTGGATGGCTCACTCCAGATACATTTGCAGTCTGCTTTTTGCCTCCTGTGCACTGCGAGTTCTGCCTGCTTCTCCTCCTTATCCTCCCTATCTGCTGCTCCGTCTTTACCGCTGAACTCCCCTCCTCTTCCTCTCTTGTGGGCACCCACGTGACGTGGGCACCCACGTCATCATCATCACCTTCACCACCACTGACATTAAAGATCTCGGAGTAGGCAGCAACAGTGGGGACCACCCTCCTTGGGCTGATCTGGGTACTGTCAACAGACCGCTGGGTGGCGGCCGTTGCTACCTTCTCTTCCTGATCCGATGCCAAGAATGGCTGCGCATCAGTAAGGTCTGGGAATGGATGGGAAAATAATTCCTCTGACTTGAGTGAAGGGGCTATGGTGGTGGTGTCTTTGGGGGTGCACACAGAAGAGAGTGAGGAGGGTGCAGATACAGAGGATAAGGAGGGTGCAGAAGCGGAAGACTGAGTGAGCCACTCAACCAACTCTGGTGTGTACTTTGATCGCACGCACCTTCTCCAACTTCCCACTTAGGCTCCGGCCTGGTGCACCTGCCCGACCCCTACCACACCTGCGGATTGGCCTGCCTCTTCCTCTGCCTGTCATTTTCAAAATGACCCTGTTCTTATAAAAGAGCAGTATTTGTGGAAGCAGGTATATAGAACCCCTTAATAAGTTTATTTTGGGGCAACAGGTATATCACACCAGTTGCAATTAGTTATTCCAATTTTGTTTGTCCTTCTGTATAGCTGCGGTATCTCAGCAGAACCACACACAAATGCTGCACAATACAAATGCACTATATAGAAATTATATTATAGGTATATCACACCCCTGCCTCAATCAGTTTTTATTAGGGGGCAACTGGTATATCACACCAGTTGCAATTAGTTGTTCCAATAGCATTTGTCCCTCTGTATAGCTGGCCACTTCTATACAGAGGGGCATTTTGGCCACTGCCCGTTCCCTTTGAAGGGCCTGTCACCTGTCATTTTACTTCACCGCTGAACGGCAATTAAGACATATATTTTCCCCTTTTTTTTCTAAACCACAAAAAAAGAAATATAACAATCACAATTCACCGCAGAATGGGTGATTGGACGTATATTATTTTTTTTCTACACCACGTAAATGGCTGTAGTACAAATGTAACTTCACCGCTGAACGGCAATTAAGACATATATATTATTATAATTTTTTTTTTTCTGATTAATAAACTTTCCCCCCAAAAAAAATTATTATCACAATTCACCGCAGAACGGCAATAAAAACATATTCTTTTTCCTATTTCTACACCACAAAATAAGAAATATGACAATCATAATTCACCGCAGAATGGCTAATTGGACGTACGTATCTTTTCTATTACTACATTACTATATTTTCTTTTCTACACTACGTAAATGGCTGTAGTACAATGTAACTTCACCGCTGAATGTCAATTATGATATACTGTATATATATATATATATATATATATATATTTTTTTTTTAATAATTATTTTTTTCTATTAATACACCCCCCCAAAAAAGGAAAACGGCTAATAGGACGTATGTATCTATCTTATTGATACACCCCGTAAATGACTATAGTACAATGTAACTTCACCGCTGAATGGCAATTATGATGTATATTTTCCCTTTTTTTTCCTATTAACACACCCCAATATTTTTTTTTAACAATGTCAACTCAAAGCAGAACGGCTAATGGGAAGTAAGTATCTTTCCTATTAATACACCCCGTAAATGGCTGTAGTACAATGCTGAACGGCACTTATGACATAGATTTTTTTCTTTTTTTTTCTATTAATACACCCCCCCCAAAAAAAGTTAAACAATGTAAAATCAACGCAGGACAGCTAATAGGACATACGTATCTATCCTATTAATACACTCCGTAAATGGTTGTAGTACAATGTAACTTCACCACTGAACAGCAATTATGACATATATTTTTCCCTTTTTTTCCTATTAATAAATAGTTAAATAGTTTTTTCAGCACAATGAAGTCTTTCCTAACACTCTCCCTAGCGCCTGCTGACGTCTCTCCCTGCACTAAGCACACTGGAAAATGGCAGAATCCAAAATGGCTGAGGCTATTTATAGGGCTGTGACATCACAGGGGCTGGCTGGCTGCTGATTGGCTGCATGCATGGCATTATGGGTGATCCCTCGTTCCCAGAGTTCTTTGCTCCATGTCCTTACACATGCAGCAGCCATTTTAGGAAAAAATTTGATTCGTTACCACGAAGCGTGAGGAAATTCAGATTCGGTCATCTCTAATGATGATTATGCCCTAGATTCTCTATTTGCCTCATAATTCTCCAGTTTGGCTCCCACTATCTCATTTTTCGATTGATTGCCTTTTCTGTGATCTCATTTGGCATTAAGTTAAATAAGCTAGAGGGTATAGAGATACTGCACGCATGGGCATATTTTCTTGCATCCCAATTACAGCATTTGCATCTGGAGCCTAAGAATAATTCAAGAATCAAGATACAAAATCATATCCTACTTATTGGAAGCCAAGATTAGAATCCTTAGAAGCAAATAGAATGAGAGTAATGTCTGCAAAAACCACAAACATCATATTGTTCCCCTAATCGTCTCCAGTTCAGGTGATCTAGAGCATATAACTAACGCCACCTTCAAAAGTGCCCTAATTTCATTAGCATTATCACAAATTGTTGGCAGGTTGTTTGAATAGGCCTTTACAAGGTCTCAAACAGGCATGCTCAAACTGCTGATAGCTGTAGGCTGTTTGGGCATGCTGGGAGTTGTAGTTTTGTAACAGCTGGAGGGCCGCCGGTTGAGCATGCCTGGTCTAAAAGAAAAATAGGAGGCAGATGTCTGACTGCTCTCTGATGGCGCGACATAATCATTATCTCTTAGTGTACCGCCTAGAAGATCCCAACTACTTTTGCACAGGATTTTGTCTAAATGCCAGTACTTAGACACAGAATGGGTATCAGATGCTGGCTGCCCCAAATGTTTAGAGATGATTGCAGATCTTAAAGATATACTGTGGACTTGTCAGGCACTCATAGACCTCTGGAAACAAATTTTCATTTTAATATACTGTATAAGATCCCCGTTATATACCTTCCCACAGCCTGTTGGGATATGTAGATAATTTACCTGCAGACAATATGGTGAAATTAGCTACTGATAAAATTCTGTACCAGGCCAGGAAAACTTTGGCTAAGTGCTTGTTGCAACTAGAAATTAGCGAATTTTCGGTTATGAAATTTGTTTGCGATTCGTTTACTGGTAAAAGGGGAATTGCATTATAGATTCCCTTACCGCGGACCATAACGTAATTCTATGATGAAATGCATAATGGAATGCCTTTAGAGGCATTCCGTTATTCATCCCGTCATAATAGAAGTCTATGGGCTGCATAACAGATCCGTCCCGTTTCCGTTATGCAGGAGAGGACTCCCCTGCATAATGGAAACGGGACGAGTCCGTTATGCAGCCTATAGACTTCTATTATGACGGAATGAAAAATGGAATGTCTCTAAAAGGCATTACGTTATGCATTTCATCATAGAATTGCGCTATGGTCCGTGGTAACTGAATCCATAACGCAATTCACCTTTTGCCAGTAAATGAAGCGTGAATATTAAATTCGCTCATCTCTAGTTGCAACCTCTCTGCCTGAGGTTATTAATTAATTTGTAGTACTAGAAAGAGGGATATATTTGAAAAGCAATGGGGTAAAATGGAGCAGGGCTAGCGTCTTTTACGCTACTCAGTACTAGACTGGATAACCTGTTGCATGTGCACTTGGCAGCCGAAGACATCTGTGTTGGTCCCATGTTCATACAGCCCCTTTGGCTGCCCCTCTCTTGCTCCTAACTGCTGCTGCCTGAGGTGATGGCCTCACCTGGCTTCATTGGTGGTGCACACCGGCAAGCGCACATGTAACAGGTCAGCCAGTTTCATAGATACAAATCTGCTGACAGATGCCCTTTAAAGAGGTAGTTGAGACTATCGGAGGCTTTTGTGATGGGAAGGTGGGAGGATTTTTTTTAAATATGGTTATTTTGTATATCGTATGTTATTAAAAGCATAATAAAAACTTTCTGATTAAAAATAAACTGTTGACAGCTCTAGATAGGAGCTGGGAACAGCAGTACAAATATACATTTTGTGGGACTTTAGCCACCAGGAGTAGTGTGAATATGAATGTCAGTAGTTTACCCAACCAAAATTCTGTACATGGCTGTGCTGAGTGGGTTGTCATGCAGTCCCAACTGGTTAATCTATGAGTGAGGCTGAAAGTCAAGCCAATTAGGTCCCTGGTTCAGTGTCCAATCCCAGAGGGCTCACTGTCCAATCCCAGAGCAAGGTGGGGTATTTAAGTCTTCTACTACTTAATGGTTTTCTACTCCTTAAAAGTCTGCTGCTGTTGATTGCATATATGTGTCTTGGCTCTGTACCTCTGTGCTTTGTACTTGAACTATAGACCTGTGCATAAACCCTTTGTGTACCAATGGTGGCTTGCTTTCTGGATTAATCCTTCATCTGCTGAACTGGCTTCTACTGATTCTCCTGATATTCTGACCGCGGCTAGTTTCTGTATAAAACCCTTTATCTACTGTTTAGGCACTATCATTTCTACTGGTTTTGATTCTGCTTCTTTAATACTCTTTTAACCCCACACTAGAGACACTAGATACACTATGTGACAAACTCCCCTCTTTTGAGTTTGCCACGAGTACTTGGAGAGGACTACTTGCCAGCCTCTTACCATGTGATTATGGTCCCATGTTGAATGCACAGGTCTTATGCAATAGCTGCATAGTTATATAAGTTCATGTATTTTGCTAATGGAGTCTTGCCTCTGTCCTTGGGAGATAAGTGGATCACTTCTCAATTGTCTCCAGGACAAAAGACTGTGTAGAACCGGTTTTGGACAGAAAAGCCATGAGTACAGCCAGGCCAAAGAGACTTTTACTAACTTTTGAACTCCTGGTCTAATTCATGCCATTTTAGGATGTGTTAAATGTCTATGTGTACTGTAAAGGGTGGGACATTGTATATTTGAGTAAGTGATGTCTGTCCTATTGTCTCCCCGTGTGTATTGGCGATTTCCCTTTGTCCTGAGAGATAATTGAATTACACCTCGGTTGTCTCCAGGACAGAAGACATTGTGTATTGTCCTGCCTGGGATAATTATGTTAACCAGTGTGTACCATAATTATATCACAGGCAGAGGGGAGGATGTTATGTGGGTTGTAACCTTTGTGTTAGGGGTTAATGTATGTTTATTGTGGGTGTCTCCCTTGCATGGGAGCAGGGGATGAAAGAAATTGTTTTTTTTGAGTGCCTGTGTTGCTTCCAGTAAAGTCTTGTTCCAGCATTCAGCTTTGGCTCATGTATGGACTTATTTGGCCATACCAGCGATACTGGTGATACCAGCGATACCAGCGATACTAGCGATAATAGCGATTTATTGCTCTGTGTATTATTTGGCTGTGCTATTACATGGGAAGAAGTGATACTAGACGGTGACACAGATGATACCGTCACACACTAGATATGCTTCTAGTGAGTTTGCACCAGTTTTCTGATGCCTAACTCCAGGAAAGTAACCTGGGTCCCTAGCAGCCAAGTCCATGCATCCATAGGTTCCTATCAACATACAGTGGATATAAAAAGTCTACACACCCCTGTTAAAATGTCAGGTTTCTGTGCTGTAAAAAAATGAGACAAAGATAAATAATTTCAGAACTTTTTCCACCCTTAATGTGACCTATAAACTGTACAACTCAATTGAAAAACAAATCTTTTAGGTGGAGGGAAGAAAACAAAAAAAAAAATAATGTGGTTGCATAAGTGTGCACACCCTCTTATAACTGGGGATGTAGCTGTGTTCAGAATTGAGCAATCACATTCAAAGTCATGTTAAATAGGAGTCAGCATACACCTGCCATAATTTAAAGTGCCTCTGATTAACCCCAAATAAAGTTCAGCTGCTCTAGTTGGTCTTTCCTAAAATTTTCTTAGTCGCACCCACAGCAAAAGTCATGGTCCACCACAGAGAGCTTCCAAAGCATCAGAGGAATCTCATTGTTAAAAGGTATCAGTCAGGAGAAGGGTACAAAAGAATTTCCAAGGCATTAGATATACTATGGAACACAGTGAAGACAGTCATCATCAAGTGGAGAAAATATGGCACAACAGTGACATTACCAAGAACTGGACGTCCCTCCAAAATTGATAAAAAGACGAGAATAAAACTGGTCTGGGAGGCTACCAAGAGGCCTACAGCAACATTAAAGGAGCTGCAGGAATATCTGGCAAGTACTGGCTGTGTGGTACATGTGACAGCAATCTCCCATATTCTTCATACGTCTGGGCTATGGGGTAGAGTGGCAAGACAAAAGCCTTTTTTTTACGAAGAAAAACATCCAAGCCAGGCTACATTTTGCAAAAACACATCTGAAGTCTCCCAAAAGCATGTGGGAAAAGGTGTTATGGTCTGATGAAACCAAGGTTGAACTTTTTGGCCATAATTCCAAAAGATATGTTTGGCCAAAAAACAACAATGCACATCACCAAAAGAACACCATATCCACAGTGAAGGATGGTGGTGGCAGCATCATGCTTTGGGGCTGTTTTTCTTCAGCTGGAACTGGGGCCTTAGTTAAGCTAGAGGGAATTATGAACAGTTCCAAATACCAGTCAATATTGGCACAAAACCTTCAGACTTCTGCTAGAAAGCTGAACATGAAGAGGAACTTCATCTTTCAACATGACAACGACCCAAAGCATACATCCAAATCAACAAAGGAATGGCTTCACCAGAAGAAGATTAAAGTTTTGGAATGGCCCAGCCTGAGCCCAGACCTGAATCCGATTGAAAATCTGTGGGGTGATCTGAAGAGGGCTGTGCACAGGAGATGCCCTCACAATCTGACAGATTTGGAGTGTTTTTGCAAAAAAGTCAAAATGTGCCATGCTGATAGACTCATACCCAAAAAGACTGAGTGCTGTAATAAAATCAAAAGGTGCTTCAACAAAGTATTAGTTTAAGGGTGTGCACACTTATGCAACCATATTATTTTACTTTTATATTTTTTCTTCCCTCTACCTAAAAGATTTCAGTTTGTTTTTCAATTGAGTTGTACAGTTTATAGGTCACATTAAAGGTGGAAAAAGTTCTGAAATGATTTATCTTTGTCTCATTTTCTTACATCACAGAAAACTGACATTTTAACAGGGGTGTGTAGACTTTTTATATCCACTGTAAGTGGTTGAGGAAGACTGGTAGTAGCTTCTGAGTTTCCTGGCTGGGGTTCCAGATGGTGACCATAGTATTTCCTTACGATGAAATTTTATTGCTCCAGCAAGTTCCCAAGGCAGGGCTTCACAGTCCCTCCTCTCTGCTGTGAGCGACAGCTGTAGCATCCAACCAGAAGGCCACTACAGGCAACACTCAGAGAAAAGAGGAGGGACCATGCAGCAGCTCAATTTAGAGAGCATAGAACGCTTCATAATGAAGTTCTACCCTGGGCCCTTTCTGGAACAGAATCTGGCAGAATACAACTTCATATTCACACTACTCCTAAAAAGAAAAGCTCCACAAAAGGTATGTTTGTTCTGCTCCCCTAGCCTCTACTGAATGCTGCCAACAGTTTAGCATGGTCAGAACTACTGGATGACAAACTCCCTTTAAAAGGAAGGGGAAATATAAAGAAAGGACTTGTAGTTCTGCTGGATCCACTACTGGCATTGTCTCAAACCTTTTAAAAACTGCAGTAACACTTAAAAAATGCTGTATATGAAACCATCAAAAAATAAATTATAAGGTTATTATTTGACATATGTAGTTGAAGGTCACAGCCTAGTTCTTGATATGGGTGACATGTCTTCAGTCTTTGGTTGTTTCTTATTTTGGACCATTTTAAGAAAAAATGCATCTAAACCTGCATGAAACTATTTAATATAACACCTGGGCATTTTCCACTTATAGTACACGTAGAAGAATAAAATGCACCTAAGTTTATCACACTGGACCAACTTGTCTTCTGCCTTCCAGAAATAGCACTGCTGGTATCCAAGGGCTGGTTCTGGTATTAAAGCATAGCTCCATTCAGTTAGATTGAAAGACCAGTCACAGCAGTGGTGCTTTCTGAAAAAAAAAAAAAAAAAAGAGCCATGTTTTCAATATCTTGCAACCTTTTTAACTATCTGCAATAGGAAAAAAATGGTTGCTTCCAAAGATATATTCTGTTTTCTATTTTACTGAATCCATCATCAGACTGGAGCTTTGTCGGGGGCTAATTACATGGATTTCTTCTGGTCTGGGAGATATCATTGTCCATGCTGTACCTGTAAAATACAATATCACAAAAACGAGGTAGATTGTGCTCGCATTAGTCTGCTGTACACAATGGTGTCTATTCACGCTTAGCATTGGGCTTATTGTAAGAACAAGGGTTTGAGGATATAGCTTATGTAGCTAGTTTTGTATCATTTTAATTATTTTTTTATATTATATTTCTGCAGCTAACATGATAGATTCCTCTTTTAACACAATTGCACAGTTAATATATTAATATAATTTACATAATGAGTTCAGAAGTTGTGTTAATATATTGTATTACTTTACTGATTCTGAGCTACTGCCCGTAATTCCAGAGCTGCACTCACAATTCTTCTGTCATTGGAAACAGTCAAAAACTATGCCTAGAAGTTTTTTCATCAGGACAACCACCACTGACTATATAATTTTTTAGGACATATGAAAGTCAAAGAGTGGGACCCTTGCATGAGTTTGTCCATCCAAACCTCCAAAACATTTCCAGAATCTGCTCTTTCTCACTGCAGAAACAGCAAAAACTCTTTGGTTGCTACAATTCATTCTTATCTTGATTACTGTAACTCATTAATAACTGGTCTCCCCCTGACTAAATCTCCCATTTTTAATATGTAGTCTATGCTGACTACAGCAACCAAGTTCTTTTATCTGTTCACAAATGTATATACGCTGTGCCAATCACTGTGTTCATTGCCCATACAGTATGGAATACAATTAAAAAAGCAGATGAGAACAACTGTTCCAGTTGTAAGGCCTCAGGGGGAACCTCTGGGTGGGTACTATTTCTAATATAAAGACCAGTTGATATTGTAGACTAGACAACGCTCCTCTGGGTTTCTGGGTAAAATATACGTAAATGATCATTTCTAACATCTGCCAGCATCAGATAAGCTAATTTGAATGTTTCCCAGAAACCCAGAGGGGCATCACTTGACATACAATACTGCACACACATGTACTTGGCATACTAGGAACATTGACTGCCATACAATGCTGTGTACGTGGACTCGGCATACTAAGGGTATCGCCTGGCCTGCAATGCTGCGCAAACATACTCAACTTACTAGGGGCAATTCCTGGCCTACAATACAGGGCACATGACCTTGGCATACTCGGGACATTAACTGTCCTACAATACTGCGCACACATACTCGGCATACTATGGGCATGGCTTGGCCTACAATACTGGGAACACATATCCGGCATACTAGGGGCTCTCTATAATGATAAAGAACACCCCTTAGACAGCGCATATGTATTGTTGATAAACACATAGTTGTGTAATAGTGTAATAGTGTAATCCACTGTAATAGTGTAATCCACTGAGGAAGGGGATATTTTAACCCCGAAACGCGTCGAGTCAGACCCCCCCACCTGAACGTGAGTGCACCACAAGTAACCAGTGACGGACAATTGCCGACAAACTTACAGTCAAGTCCGCGGGAGAAGGTGATATAGAGCTGAAGCCTGGATTTGAACCGGCGGGCCCCACGTGGAACAATTCACCGACGCGACAAACGAAAATCCTGGAAGACAAAGGGAAAGTATACCATTAGAGTCTACAGGACGGCAGAAATCTTCAAGAAACTGGTAAGACTGTTCTGACAGTAGAGTGATCACAAACTTGACTATTCACCTCTAGCGGGACGCCGCTAGGTCCAGCGACAGCGGGACACCGCTGCATTCAGCCTTAGCATTGTTTCTTCAGATGCATCTGCAGTGTTGGCACTGAGCTACCGTACAGGTTTCAATATTCCACGCTTGAAATAACAGTGAGAGTGTGTTGAACTTTGCATATGACTATCGGAATGAACATATAACAATGAAATAATCAGTGACTATTTACGGCAGTCAGCCGCCTTGATACATTTCCTTTGCTGCAACTAGTTCATTAGTATTGGATACATTCTCTTTGCTGCAACTAGTCCATTATCATTGGAGATATTCGATCTATGCTGCTATCTAGCACTTTGGTTCCGAATTAATGCTGCTACATTCTACATATGCTGCTATATTTATTGTATTTTACTTAATGTTTTAAGTCTAGCGTATTTATTCACAGGAGGTCAGTTGATTCATTTAGCCCATTATATATCCTGCATACTGTGTACCATTGATCTTGGTGGTATATTCCTACAGTATATATACCGTTTTATTGGAGTGTTGATTGAATTTATTACCTTTTTTAGTTATGTGCCTATAGCCTTGCATTTGAATTATTAAACGTAGTGACCAAATTTCCTCAGGTGTGCCCAGTCTTTTATATACAGTACAGACCAAAAGTTTGGACACACCTTCTCATTCAAAGAGTTTTCTTTATTTTCATGACTATGAAGGCATCAAAACTATGAATTAAAACATGTGGAATTATATACATAACAAACAAGTGTGAAACAACTGAAAATATGTCATATTCTAGGTTCTTCAAAGTAGCCACCTTTTGCTTTGATTACTGCTTTGCACACTCTTGGCATTCTCTTGATGAGCTTCAAGAGGAAGTCCCCTGAAATGGTCTTCCAACAGTCTTGAAGGAGTTCCCCGAGATGCTTAGCACTTCTAGTGCCAATTCTAACAGTCTATTCAGTAGGACTATCAGGTATGTATCCACCTGACTTCTCCTCAACGCAACTGATGGTCCCAACCCCATTTATTAGGCAAGAAATCCCACTTATTAAACCTGACAGGGCACACCTGTGAAGTGAAAACCATTTCAGGGGACTACCTCTTGAAGCTCATCAAGAGAATGCCAAGAGTGTGCAAAGCAGTAATCAAAGCAAAAGGTGGCTACTTTGAAGAACCTAGAATATGACATATTTTCAGTTGTTTCACACTTGTTCGTTATGTATATAATTCCACATGTGTTAATTCATAGTTTTGATGCCTTCATAGTCATGAAAATAAAGAAAACTCTTTGAATGAGAAGGTGTGTCCAAACTTTTGGTCTGTACTGTATATAAGTAAAATTAGACTGGGTTCATATTCTGCAGTAGTGTGCCTTGCAGCCACAAAAATAAATTGCAAGTCCATTACTACCCTTAATAGCTGTGGTTCTTTTTATAGTTATTTGAGTTATTTGACACAAGGTTTTTACAGCTGTAGTTTACATACAGTACAGACCAAAAGTTTGGACACACCTTCTCATTCAAAGAGTTTTCTTTATTTTCATGACTATGAAAATTATAGATTCACACTGAAGGCATCAAAACTATGAATTAACACATGTGGAATTATATACATAACAAACAACTGTGAAACAACTGAAAATATGTCATATTCTAGGTTCTTCAAAGTAGCCACCTTTTGCTTTGATTACTGCTTTGCACACTCTTGGCATTCTCTTGATGAGCTTCAAGAGGTAGTCCCCTGAAATGGTTTTCACTTCACAGGTGTGCTCTGTCAGGTTTAATAAGTGGGATTTCTTGCCTTATAAATGGGGTTGGGACCATCAGTTGCATTGAGGAGAAGTCAAGTGGATACACAGCTGATAGTCCTACTGAATAGACTGTTAGAATTTGTATTATGGCAAGAAAAAAGCAGCTAAGTAAAGAAAAACGAGTGGCCATCATTACTTTAAGAAATGAAGGTCAGTCAGTCAGCCGAAAAATTGGGAAAACTTTGAAAGTAAGGGCTATTTGACCATGAAGGAGAGTGATGGGGTGCTGCGCCAGATGACCTGGCCTCCACAGTCACCGGACCTGAACCCAATCGAGATGGTTTGGGGTGAGCTGGACCGCAGAGTCAAGGCAAAAGGGCCAACAAGTGCTAAGCATCTCTGGGAACTCCTTCAAAACTGTTGGAAGACCATTTTAGGGGACTACCTCTTGAAGCTCATCAAGAGAATGCCAAGAGTGTGCAAAGCAGTAATCAAAGCAAAAGGTGGCTACTTTGAAGAACCTAGAATATGACATATTTTCAGTTGTTTCACACTTGTTTGTTATGTATTAATTCCACATGTGTTAATTCATAGCTTTGATGCCTTCATAGTCATGAAAATAAAGAAAACTCTTTGAATGAGGTGTGTCCAAACTTTTGGTCTGTACTGTATATATATATATATATATATATATATATATATACCATATTTCCCACACCATAAGACATTTTTTTTCCACCAAAAGTGGAGGGAAATGGCAGTGTGTCTTATGAAGCGAATACTAATAAGCGTTTCTACAGCAAGCCTCCGGGCAGCTGGTGCAGAGGATGGGAGTAGTAGTGGCCCTGATGAAGTGTTTTGTCATGGTTTACTCCCTCAGGCCATTGCTGCCTGGGGATTGTTGCAGTGGAGATTCAGGCCAGAAGTAAATGTACTAAATGCAAAATTTAACTTCATTAGTACATTCAATAGCAGCAGATTTAAATTGCAATTTCTGGCACCAGTCAAGGAGGTATGGAGGTAGTTTGGATGACTGCCAATGGGCACTTGTAGGTATAATGAGGAATGGGAGTCTGATTTGGGGGTCGGATTTGAGGTCTGATGAGGATTGGGGGTTTGATTTGATGTCTGATGAAAAATGTTTTTTTCTTATTTTCCTCCTCTAAAACCTAGGTGCATCTTATGGTGTGGAAAATACCATATGGTACATGTATCACTTGTAAAATCATTGAAGTCAATAAATTCATTGCAAACTGCAAAAATGTGTGGTATAACACCAGATTTTTTTACTGTGCGTTTTTGTCTATTTGGTGTGAACTCAACCTAACTTCAAATGCTAATAAATATACGTTTTGGACTTATTGGTCTGGGTCCCAATTAAAAAAGTAATGCCTAAAAAAAATCCCACACTTGTTTTCTCTGATACTGTCCTACAAATGAGACCACATTTTTTTTTGCAAATTTTATATTAATAGGCATCTATAATGATATTACTTTGACTCATTAAACCAGGTTGGTTGTAAAAGCTGTGATACGGGCCGAAAAATGGTCCTGTGTTGCACTGTGAAACAGGTCTGAAACTGCACATGGGTACCTGGGGCAGGTCAAATACCCAGAAAATGGACACAAAAATTCCCATTTTAAAATTACCTTAGTGAAGAATGCCATTATATTTCACTGGCATTTGTATCTTATCTTAGAAATCTTGCCTCTCGAATTGTCGAATACTCCTGTTTATTGCTGCCATATAAACCCAAAAGCCGTGCCTTCGCTCAACAATGCCCCCGACAAGGTCAAAACTGAGACAAATTCATTATTTTTACTATGTAAAGCTGGAAAGGGTTTCAGAATTCAGACATGATAAATGGCTATGAGTTCGACAACAGTCAATTGATTCTCAGTGAACTCCCAGATTAGATTCTGCACTGTACTTCCAAGTTCCTACTGTACGTGTCCAGCCATCTTCAGCATGATTTCATCCCTTAAAAGTGTCTCATTTCTGACCTCAACTAAATATATACGCCAGTGGATTTGGTTATTATTTTTTTTATTATCTTTCCTTGAAGTTTCTTGATGTCATCTCAAGTGTCAGTGTTCTCTGTTTAGTAGAAATTATAAAAAAAAATTATGGAACGCTTCATGAATTTGCGTGTCATCCTTGCGCAGGGGCCATGCTAATCTTCTCTGCATCGTTCCAATTTTTTTGTATATGTGCTGCAGAAGTAAGCACTAGAAAATGGATTTAAATGAAAGATTGTGGAATATTTGGAATGTATCATTCGAAAAATGACAATGGAGCCTCATAATGGGCTGATTCTTCCGGTTCTGTAGAGATTACTTCTCAGCAGTAGAGTTGAGCAGACACCTAGATGTTCAGGTTCGACGGGTTCGTCCGAACTTCACAAAAAAGTTCGAATTCGGGACCCTAACTTTACCCGAACTTGACCCCGAACCCAAACCCCATTGAAGTCAATGGGGACCCGAACTTTTGAGCACTAAAATGGCTGTAAACATGTCATGGAAAGGGCTAGAGGGCTGCAAATGGTAGCAAAATGTGGCAAATGCTATGCAAACAAATGTGGACAGGGAAATGACTTAAAAAAACATAAAATAAAAAATAATACTCTTGATCTAGGAGGACAAAGTAGTAGGTTTTTGAGGAGGCAGTGGATGTGGCGGTGTAGGTGGAAGCTGCGGTGGAGGAGGAGAAGGCAGCCTACACTGCTTTTTGGTTTTAAATGTATTTTTATTTTTTTAAATTAGGGTACACCCCAAAACATTGGGAAATATAACCTGTGATAACCCCCTCCAGTCATGCTAAACACACGTTCAGACAATACACTGTCTGCAGGGCATGCCAGCACCTCCAAGGCGTAAAGGGCAAGCTCAGGCCATGTGCCCAATTTGGAGACCCATCAGTCAGTTCGTGTAGGTGTGTGTACACTTACTGCCCCACCATGTCGCACGTCCTCGTGATGTTCACGATCCAATTGGATATCTGCTCTATCAACTTTCAATGTCCTTTTATGCGCCTACCATGATCACGGGTGGCAGGGAATGAGGGTTCCACACCGGAGAGGGAGCGTGAGAAAGAGAGACCACATCCAAGGGAGATCAATGCATGAAATTTAATTGTGATTGAGCGGAAATGTGGGACAAGTTATTAAAGCAGAAGGATCGAATGAAAGGGCTAATCAAAGACGAATTTTACAAATTTAATTCCCTGTCACCTATGCAGAGCAGGGGTTTTTCATCGCCAGAAATGGGTTTATGTCACCCACCAGTGGAATAGATGATTTTCGAAAATTTCGGTCCCTGTCACCTATGCAGAGCAAGGGTTTATTCACGGCAAAAATGGTAAAATGTCACCCAAGAATGTAACAGAAAAATTAATGAAATTTTTGTACCTGTCTACTAGGTATAGAAGGGGTATATCACAGCCAAAAATTGGTGAATTTCACCCGAAAATGTAACAGACAAATTAGTGAAATGTTTTTATCTGTCTACTAGGTACAGCCGGGGTATATCACACCCAAAAATTGGTGAATTTATTCACCCGAATATGTAAAAGACAAATTAGTAAAATGTTACCTGTCTACTAGGTAGAGCAGGGGTATATCACACCCAAAAATTGGTGAATTGCACCCGAATATGTAACAGACAAATTAATTATGTTTTTTACCTGTCTATTAGGTATAGCAGTGGTATATCACAGCCAAAAATGGGTGAATTTCACCCGAAAATGTAACAGACAAATTAGTGAAATGTTTTTACCTGTCTACTAGCCAGGGTATATGACACCCATGTGGTGAATTAACCCAAATATGTAACAGACAAATTAATGAAATCTTTTTAAGGGTCTACTAGGTATAGCAGTGGTATATCACACCCAAAAAGTGGTGAATTTACCCAAATATGTAACAGACAAATTAGTGAAATGACATAAAATAAAATACATACAAATAAAAAAAATAAACTTGATTTATGAAGTGGAAGGCCATATGGAGTAGTAGTTTGAGGAGGCGGTGGATGTAGCGGTGTAGGTGGACGAGGTAGCCAACACTGTTTTTTGGTTTAAATATTATATTTATTTTTTTAATTAGGGTACACTCCAAAAGAGTGTGAAATATCCAAAATACAAGAATGAGCAATTGCGCTGTAGTATAACAATGACTGGTTAAGGCCGGTATACATGTCTATTCTGCACAAGGTACGGACAAGTCCTGTGGGATCTATGCCTGGTTCATTTTAATGAACGTGAGCTTGTCCACATTGGCTGTGGACAGGCGGCTGCGCTTGTCTGTGATGACGCCCCCTGCCGTGCTAAACACACGTTCAGATAATACACTGGCTGCAGGGCAGGCCAGCACCTCCAAGGCGTAAAGGGCAAGCTCAGGCCATGAGCCCAATTTGGAGACCCAGAAGTTGAAAGGGGCAGACCTGTCATTCAGTACGTGTAGGCGTGTGCACATATACTGCTCCACCATGTTGCTGAAATGCTGCCTCCTGCTAAGACGTTCCATATCAGCTGGTGGTGCTGGTTGTTGTGGCGTGCTGACAAAGCTTTTCCACATTTCGGCCATGCTAACCCTTCCTTCTGAGGTGCTGGTGGTGCCCCAGCTGTGTTGGCGACCTCTTCCTCCTCCTCTGCCTTCGCCTTGTGCTTACACTGTGCCCCCGCTGTCAGGTGGGAATGCCACCAGCAGCGCATCTTCCAGTGTGCGCTTGTACTTGCACATCTTACGATCACGCTGCAGCGACGGAATTAAGGACGGTACGTTGTAATGGGGATCCAGCAGTGTGGTCACCCAGTAATCAGCACAAGTTAGAATGTGGGCAACTCGGCGGTCGTTGCGGAGACACTGCAGCATGTAATGGCTCATGTGTGCCAAACTGCCCAGAGGCAACGAAAAGCTGTCCTCTGTGGGAGGTGTATCGTCTGTGTCCTATGTATCACCCCAGCCATGCACCAGTGATCCATTAGCTGGTTTGGGTGCAACCCTGCTGTGAACACAGTTCCTCCTCCTCCATATCCTCTTCCTCCACCTAGTCATCCTCCAGAACTGTGCCCTGGCTGGACAATTGTGTACCTGGCGTTTGTGGGTGCAGGAACTTACCCTCAGAGCCATCTGTTAATGACTGGCCGGAAACCCTATGAAATGATCCCTCTTCCTCCTCCTCCTCCTCCTCCTCCTCCTGTGCCACATCCTCTTCCATCATCGCCAGCAGCATTTTTTTAAGGGGGCATTCAAGTGGGATAGTTACGCTGAGAACGGCGTGATCGGCACTGGCCATGTTGGTGGAGTACTCAAAACAGCGCAACAAGGAACACAGGTCTCGCATGGAGGCCCAGTCATTGGTGGTGAAGTGGTGCTGTTCCACAGAGCGACTCACCCGTGTGCGCTGCAGCTGAAACTCCACTATCGCCTGCTTCTGCTCGCACAGTCTAGCCAGCATGTGCAAGGTGGAGTTCCACCTTGTGGGCACGTCGCATATGAGGCGATGAGCGGGAAGGCCGAAGTTACGCTGCAGCGCTGACAAGCGAGCAGCAGCAGGGTGAGAACGCCAAAATCGCGCACAGACAGCCCGCACTTTATGCAGCAGCTCTGACATATCGGGGTAATTTTTAAGGAACCTCTACACCACCAAATTCAGCAAATGCGCCAGGCAAGGGATGTGCATCAAACCAACTAGTCCCAGAGCTGATATGAGATTTTGCCCATTTTCGCACACCACCAGGCTGGGCTTGAGGCTGACTGGCACCAACCACTCATCGGTCTGTTGTTCAAGGCCCATACACAGCTCCTGCGCGGTGTGGGGTTTGTCCCCCAAACAGATAAGTTTTAAAACTGCCTGCTGTCGTTTACCCCTGGTTGTGCTGAAGTTGGTGGAGAAGGTGTTACGCTGACTGGATGAGGAGCCGGTAGAGGATGAGGAAGCGGAGCAGGAGGAGGAAGCAACAGGAGGCAAACTGAAGCTCCCTGCAATTCTCGGTGGTGGAAGGCCATGTGCCAAACTGCTATCCGCCTCAGGCCCAGCCGCCACTGCACTTACCCAGTGTGCTGTTATGGAGATATAACGTCCTTGACCGTGCTTACTGGTCCACATATCCGTAGTTTGGTGGACCTTGCCACAGATGGCGTTGCGCAGTGCACACCTGATTTTGTCCCCCATTTGGTTGTGCAGGGAAGGGATGGCACGTCTGGAAAAGTAGTGGCGGCTGGGCACGACGTACTGTGGGACAGCCACCGCCATAAGGCTTTTAAAACTCTCCGTCTCCACTAGACGGAATGACAGCATTTCAAAGGACAGTAATTTTGAAATGCTGGCATTCAGGGCGGGTGGGTAGGGGGGTACTTCCTCTTCCGCTCCAGTGTTTGGGAGATTGAGGGCTTAACGCTTCCGTGGGACATTGTGGAGATGCTTGGTGACCCAGGTGGTGGTGTTGCTGGCAGATCCTCTGTTTGCGGGGTGGCAGGTGGCACTGTCACTCCAGAGGTGGATGAAGAGGCCGAGACTGCAGCAGAAGAGGAAGCAGGAGGAGCCAGAGACCTTTCTTGGATTTTGAGGTGTCTACTCCACTGCAGCTCGTGCTTTGCACTTAAATGCCTGGTCATGCAGGTTGTGCTCAGGTTGAGAACGTTTATGCCTCGCTTCAGGCTCTGATTGCACAGCGTGCAAACCACTCGTGTCTTGTCGTCAGCACATTGTCAGCTGGCTTTGGTGTGCTCGGTCCCTTGCTGCGGTGGGCAGTAGCAGGCGTACTGTCTAGGGGACGGCTGCTCCGCTTTTGCACCCTGCTCCCTCTTCTGCTGTGCTGGTGGCTCTGTGAAACCACTGCCTCTTCCTCCAAACTACACAGGTCACTCACATTACCTTGATTCCATGTGGGGTCGAGGACCTCATCGTCCTCCACATCATCTTCCACCCAGTCTTCACCCCTGCCATCCTTGTCGGTCTGCACACTTTCGAAAGCCACAGCAGTTGGCAACTGTGTTTCGTCATAATCCGAGACGTGCTGCGGTGGTCCTCCCATGTACTCATCTTGAAACATAAGTGGTTGGGCATCGGTGCACTCAATCTCTTCCAGTTCTGGGGCAGGGCTAGGTGGATGGCCCTGGGAAACCCTGCTAACAGAGTCATCAAAAAGCAGAAGAGACTGCTGCATGACTTGGGGCTCAGACTGCTTGGCTGATTTGCAAGGGGGTGAGGTGAAGGACTGATGGACATCGGCTGCAGGTGCCAACTCTGATCTTTCAGCCGGAGACTGGGTGGGGGACAATGTAAAGGAACTAGAGGCACTGTCAGCAACCCAAACTACTATCGCCTGTACTTGTTCTGGTCTCACCATTTGTAGAGCAGCATTAGGCCCGACCAAATTCCGCCTACTCTGTCGCCTACTCGCACCTGAGGAAGGTGTTTCACTTGTGCGTGTAGCTGGCACAGATCGACCACATCCCCTCTCTGCAACAGGAGCTCCACCAGCAGCACCACAACTGGGGCCACATCCCTTATTTGACGCTCTCCTCATATTTCTCAAATTTAGGATCTTGCCTAAAATGAGTGTTTTTTTAAATAGCAGAATGGAACAACAGTATCTAAAGGGTGTATCTCACAATGACAGATGCAGCAAAGGCTGCAAAATTACATTTTTGGCCCTAAATCTTTTTTTTTTTTTAAATAGCAGAATAGAACAACAGTATCTAAAGGGTGTATATCACAATGACAGATGCAGCAAAGGCTGCAAAATTAAGATTTTTGCCCTAAATAGGTGTTTTTTTTAAAAAGCAGAATAGAACAACATTATCCAAAGGGTGTATATCACAATGACAGATGCAGCAAAGGCTACAAAATTAAGCATTTTGCCCAAAAAAGGGTGTTTTCTAAAACCCAGAAAATTATAGAAGTATTTCAAGCTTGCTTTTAACAATCACAGATGCGGCAAAGGCTGCAATATTAAATACTTTGCCCAAAATGGGTGTTTTTTTACTAACAGAATATGACAGCAGTATTAAATGCTTGAATTTCACACTGACAGATGCAGACAAGGCCGCAAATTAAGTATTTTGCCCAAAAAGGGTGTTTTTTTTTTTAATAACAGAATATGACAGCAGTATACACTGCGTGCAGAATTATTAGGCAAATGAGTATTTTGACCACATCATCCTCTTTATGCATGTTGTCTTACTCCAAGCTGTATAGGCTCGAAAGCCTACTACCAATTAAGCATATTAGGTGATGTGCATCTCTGTAATGAGAAGGGGTGTGGTCTAATGACATCAACACCCTATATCAGGTGTGCATAATTATTAGGCAACTTCCTTTCCTTTGGCAAAATGGGTCAAAAGAAGGACTTGACAGGCACAGAAAAGTCAAAAATAGTGAGATATCTTGCAGAGGGATGCAGCACTCTTAAAATTGCAAAGCTTCTGAAGCGTGATCATCGAACAATCAAGCGTTTCATTCAAAATAGTCAACAGGGTCGCAAGAAGCGTGTGGAAAAACCAAGGCGCAAAATAACTGCCCATGAACTGAGAAAAGTCAAGCGTGCAGCTGCCAAGATGCCACTTGCCACCAGTTTGGCCATATTTCAGAGCTGCAACATCACTGGAGTGCCCAAAAGCACAAGGTGTGCAATACTCAGAGACATGGCCAAGGTAAGAAAGGCTGAAAGACGACCACCACTGAACAAGACACACAAGCTGAAACGTCAAGACTGGGCCAAGAAATATCTCAAAAAAAGATTTTTCTAAGGTTTTATGGACTGATGAAATGAGAGTGAGTCTTGATGGGCCAGATGGATGGGCCCGTGGCTGGATTGGTAAAGGGCAGAGAGCTCCAGTCCGACTCAGACGCCAGCAAGGTGGAGGTGGAGTACTGGTTTGGGCTGGTATCATCAAAGATGAGCTTGTGGGGCCTTTTCGGGTTGAGGATGGAGTCAAGCTCAACTCCCAGTCCTACTGCCAGTTTCTGGAAGACACCTTCTTCAAGCAGTGGTACAGGAAGAAGTCTGCATCCTTCAAGAAAAACATGATTTTCATGCAGGACAATGCTCCATCACACGCGTCCAAGTACTCCACAGCGTGGCTGGCAAGAAAGGGTATAAAAGAAGAAAATCTAATGACATGGCCTCCTTGTTCACCTGATCTGAACCCCATTGAGAACCTGTGGTCCATCATCAAATGTGAGATTTACAAGGAGGGAAAACAGTACACCTCTCTGAACAGTGTCTGGGAGGCTGTGGTTGCTGTTGCACGCAATGTTGATGGTGAACAGATCAAAACACTGACAGAATCCATGGATGGCAGGCTTTTGAGTGTCCTTGCAAAGAAAGGTGGCTATATTTGGTCACTGATTTGTTTTTGTTTTGTTTTTGAATGTCAGAAATGTATATTTGTGAATGTTGAGATGTTATATTGGTTTCACTGGTAAAAATAAATAATTGAAATGGGTATATATTTGTTTTTTGTTAAGTTGCCTAATAATTATGCACAGTAATAGTCACCTGCACACACAGATATCCCCCTAAAATAGCTAAAACTAAAAACAAACTAAAAACTACTTCCAAAAATATTCAGCTTTGATATTAATGAGTTTTTTGGGTTCATTGAGAACATGGTTGTTGTTCAATAATAAAATTAATCCTCAAAAATACAACTTGCCTAATAATTCTGCACTCCCTGTATAATGCTTGAATTGCACACGTACAGATGCAGCAAGGGCTGTACAATTGAGTATTTTGCCCAAAAAGGGTGTTTTATTAAAACACAGGCGCGCGCGTTGACAGGATCGGAAGGTAAGCGAGTGGATCTTCAGCCTGCCAGCGGCGATCGTTCGCTGGCAGGCTGTAGATGCGATTTTTTTAACCCCTAACAGGTATATTAGACGCTGTTTTGATAACAGCGTCTAATATACCTGCTACCTGGTCCTCTGGTGGTCCCTTTTGCTTGGATCGACCACCAGAGGACACAGGCAGCTCAGTAATAAGTAGCACCAAACACCACTACACTACACCCCCCCCCGTCACTTATTAACCCCTTATTAACCCCTGATCACCCCATATAGACTCCCTGATCACCCCCCTGTCATTGATCACCCCCCTGTAAGGCTCCATTCAGACGTCCATATGTTTTTTACGGATCCACAGATACATGGATCGGATCCGCAAAACACATATGGACGTCTGAATGGAGCCTTACAGGGGGATGATCAATGACAGGGGGGTGATCACCCCATATAGACTCCCTGATCACCCCCCTGTCATTGATCACCCCCCTGTAAGGCTCCATATAGACATCCATATATTTTTTTTACGGATCCACGGATACATGGATCGGCCCCGCAAAACACATACGGACATCTGAATGGAGCCTTACAGGGGGGTGATCAATGACAGGGGGGTGATCACCCCATATAGACTCCCTGATCACCCCCATCATTGATCATCCCCCTGTCATTGATCACCCCCCTGTAAGGCTCCATTCAGACGTCCGTATGTGTTTTTCGGATCCGATCCATGTATCCGTGGATCCGTAAAAAACATATGGACGTCTGAATGGAGCCTTTCAGCGGGGTGATCAATGACAGAGGGGTGATCAGTGACAGGGGGGTGATCCCCCTATATAGACTCCCTGATTACCCCCCTGTCATTGATCACCCCCCTGTCATTGATCACCCCCCTGTAAGGCTCCATTCAGAATTTTTTTTGGGCCAAGTTAGCGGAAATTGTTTGCTTTTTTTTCTTGCAAAGTCTCTTATTCCACTAACTTGTGTCAAAAAATAAAATCTCACATGAACTCACCATACCCCTCACGGAATCCAAATGCGTAAAATTTTTTAGACATTTATATTCCAGACTTCTTCTCACGCTTTAGGGGGAGTAAACTATGTATACTGAAAAAGGAGGTCAAATCAAAATGAGATAAGCGCTCCAGATTACCAAAAGTAAAGGCATTATTCAGAAAGTGGGTAATCTAAAATATAACATTTATTAATAATGCGGATAAAAATATTTCCCAAATAAAGTGTGCATAAGACAGACCTTGGGATAGAAAATCGATATAAACCCTAGAAATCACCTGGGTATCTATCCCAAATGAAAATTACAAGAATGCAAAAAATACACTAAATTAGTGCACGGCGGCACCAGTAACCGTTTGTCCTACCAGTACCGCGGAACAGGATACGGATCGTTCACCACCGACAAGCCTTCGATTGAGGTTTCTCCAAATTGGATAGAAGATGAAAAAATAATGTCAGGCAGTGATGCACATGTGTGCAGGGTCCCTGTTAAGGCCCTACGGCTGACTGATGTAAGTATCCCTATTACTAAAAATAGGTAGCAGCCTCACCACAGGGCACTCGTCCTAACAAGGACGAGTTCCGTCCGGAACCTGTCCCTTACAAAAATTAAACTATATGTCCCTAAAGGATCTAGAAAGAACTCCCTACACGCATGTTTCACTGCCTAAAAACCGAAATTTAAGGCAATTCATCAGGGGAGATGAGGGAAAATATACTAGGGATAAGTATAAGATAGGCCCTTCATCCCTAGAGACCGGCCTGACTAGATACGTCAGCCAGTAATGGGGGTATAACCAGATAATGGATACCTCCTAGGGCGGTCTCTATAGATAGAGAGACTATGTAACATGCAGAAGTATGATACAGAAAAAACTGCACATGGGACGCCACCCCATTTCGGAAAGAAGACACTCCAAGGTATTCCATGAGGGGCATATTGAGTCCATGAAAGATTTACATTTTTGTCCCAAGTTAGCGGAAAGGGAGACTTTGTGAGAAAAAACAAAAAAAAATCTAATTCCGCTAACTTGTGCCAAAAAAAAAAAAAATTCTATGAACTCGCCATGCCCCTCATTGAATACCTTGGGGTGTCTTCTTTCAAAAATGGGGTCACATGTGGGGTATTTATACTGCCCTGGCATTTTAGGGGCCCTAAAGCGTGAGAAGAAGTCTGGGATCCAAATGTCTAAAAATGCCCTCCTAGAAGGAATTTGGGCCCCTTTGTGCATCTAGGCTGCAAACAAGTGTCACACATCTGGTATCGCCGTACTCAGGAGAAGTTGGGGAATGTGTTTTGGGGTGTCATTTTACATATACCCATGCTGGGTGAGATAAATATCTTGGTCAAATGCCAACTTTGTATAAAAAAATGGGAAAAGTTGTCATTTGCCGAGATATTTCTCTCACCCAGCATGGGTATATGTAAAATGACACCCCAAAACACATTGCCCTACTTCTCCTGAGTACGGCGATACCAGATGTGTGACGCTTTTTTGCAGCCTAGGTGGGCAAAGGGGCCCACATTCCAAAGAGCACCTTTAGGATTTCACAGGTCATTTTTTACTACTTCCCATACATTAGGGCCCCTAAATTGCCAGGGCAGTATAACTACCCCACAAGTGACCCCATTTTGGAAAGAAGACACACGAAGGTATTCCGTGAGGGGCATGACAAGTTCCTAGAATTTTTTATTTTTTGTCACAAGTTAGCGGAAAATGATGATTTTTTTTTTTTTTCTTACAAAGTCTCATATTCCACTAACTTGTGACAAAAAATAAAAAATTCCATGAACTCACTATGCCCATCACGAAATACCTTAGGGTGTCTTCTTTCCAAAAAATAAATTAAAAAAATCATCATTTTCCGCTAACTTGTGACAAAAAATAAAAAGTTCTATGAACTCACTATGCCCATCAGCGAATACCTTAGGGTGTCTACTTTCCGAAATGGGGTCATTTGTGGGGTGTTTGTACTGTCTGGCCATTGTAGAACCTCAGGAAACATGACAGGTGCTCAGAAAGTCAGAACTGCTTCAAAAAGCGGAAATTCACATTTTTGTACCACAGTTTGTAAACGCTATAGCTTTTACCCAAACCATTTTTTTTTTTTACCCAAACATTTTTTTTTTATCAAAGACATGTAGAACAATAAATTTTGAGAAAAATTAATATATAGATGTCGTTTTTTTTAAAAAAACTTACAACTGAAAGTGAAAAATTTCATTTTTTTGCCAAAAAAATCGGTAAATTTCGATTAATAACAAAAAAAGTAAAAATGTCAGCAGCAATGAAATACCACCAAATGAAAGCTCTATTAGTGAGAAGAAAAGGAGGTAAAATTCATTTGGGTGGTAAGTTGCATGACCGAGCAATAAACCGCTAAATTTGTGGAGTGCCGATTTGTAAAAAAGGGCCTGGTCACTAGGGCGGTATAAACCTGTGGTCCTTAAGTGGTTAAAACCCAGAAAATTATTGCTGTTTTTCTAGCTTAAATTGCACACTGACAAATGCTGGAAAGGCACTAGATGTAGGATATTGCCAAAAATTTGTGTTTTTTTAAACCCAGATTATTATTGCAGTATTTCAAGCTTGGATTTGAATGTCACAAAAGCACATATGCAGTGCTGGTGCACTGAGCTTGCATAAAATGGTCGCCGCCCCTGCCCACCGAACAGACGGATAAAAGTTATTTTTCTGTGTCACTGAGCTCAGGGCAGGGTAAAAAGATTGTGCACTGCACCCACAAAACAAAATCTAGGTAGATCGCTGAGTTAACAAGCACTTCTAATTAAAGATTCTTTCCTATTCTCTCCCTCACAGCAGCAGCATCCTCTCCCTACACTAATAACAGCAGAGTGACGTGTTCGGGTTCGGGTCTGGGGTCCAAAAATCCTAAAGTTCGGTACTAACCCAAACTTTACAGTTCGGGTTCGCTCAACCCTACTCAGCAGTCATCTCACGGAAGGATTAGAATGACAGGTAACACCTACATAGAGATAAGACAACTGACAATAGGTGATGGTTACAGCTCACCTCCTCCCCCTCCCTTCACAGTGTCTTCCGCACAGGTCACAAAGCATGCCCGCAACACAAATCTTTGAATGCTACTCATAGCTGTAAGCAGCAACTCATGAATAATGGCTATTCCTGTAAGGATGTGCAAAAATCTGTACTATCAGAATATACAATGCCGCTATTTTTCCATTCAAGATACAGTAGACTATTTTAGTGGAACATATATCTAGTATTCAGTAAGGACCTGCTGCCACTCCTGACAAGTCTGTTTTAGTGCACACATGTATTCCCTGTGAAATAGCAATTATGTGGCACCTTTTCTGATAACTGTGTGTTGCATTGTTCCTCTGTTATTCCTCCATAATATTTATGAGTAAATTGACAACTAGTTGTTACCATTCTCCTTGTCAAAGGGGTGTGTCCCAACACTCTGACATTCAATGGGTCTGTGCACATGAGCGTTGCTTGTGCAATGAATGGGACTTGCATGAAAAACCAGAAGGCATCTGGATGCAATGCGTTTTTCACTGATGGTTGTTAGGAGATGTTGAGAGTTACTCATTAGTTTTCCTTCACGTTTGGAAGAAAACTGCATGGAACACTGAACACAATTGCAGACAATCGCAGACAAAATTGATTCAATTTGTGTGCAAAACCATCACTTTTTCCCTGAACAGACCCTAACTCATTCTGTATTGTTCATGTGAAATAAGCCAGAGGCTTCCAAAATCCTTGTACTGATAAATGTGGTACTTAGTACTGATTGCTGCAAATGATTATGGTTGATTTTTACATACTTTGCATCTCATGAACTTATGCAGTACCTCAGATCTAGGGGTACTACTATTGTGTTCTTGATTGCTGCATTTTATATGTTTCTTATGTAATCTGTTATGTATTTCAGGTGTACCATGTGATTTTATTCAGCAGGGGAGGTACTGGTTTGAGGAGGCTGGCTGTAACTGGTAGAGTGGGCTAGTACGACTTCCTGCCAGGAGAGGGAAGTCTAGGAGAACGAGAGTGGTGCTGTCCTGATAGTGGGGGAAGTGGTAATTTGCTCTTAGAGAACCCACTCAAAAGAACCATATCCAGACCCAGTCTTCAGAGATCCCGCTCCTGCCAGAGAGTTGGGAAGATTGTCCAGGAAATGCAGGCTACCGGAGAGAGATGGAAGCTCCCAGCATCCTCATCAGGTCCCACGCTTGCTGGTGCAGCAGATGCAGCTGGAGCTCCTTCCCTGTTGCCTGGCGAGACAACAATTGAGAGATCAGTTCAGGGACTGAAGATCCCAGAGCACATGGTGCGACCTGCTCAGTCATGACCCTTAAATCTACAAAACCGCTGTGGAGGAGTGGGTGATCCAAGTCCTGGATCACCCTCGGCCAGGCGACCCCAAACTAGTGCGGCAGGTGGGCACCATCCGTTTGTTCTCCGTTGGGCATAGCAGCTCATTCCTCGCTGGTAACGAGGCACAAGATGAACTCTTCATCAGCTGGATGCTCCATGAAGAAGAGCTACCTTCCACAGACATGCCACAACCTTTGCAAGGACGACCATGTAAAATATGCACCCGTAGAGAGCCTCTGGGGTCACCTCATTACAGGAACCACTTGTGCCTATTACAGCGCAAGAGATTTGGCCTGAAAACCAACTAAGCCCCTCTACACCATACGGACTGCAAGGGACCACCCCAGGGACCTTCCGCTATGGTCCCCTGTGACAGCCTGTATTGAGTCGGCTGATTCCAGTGCTGGTGGAACCCCCACACAGCCACTGATCCTGCAATTGGCATGATTTCTGTGGCTACAAGTGTCACATCTCTACGGGGTCCCATTATGTCCCGTCCTGGAAGCTACTGGTGGAACAGCAGGCCAAATGGAGGGGCCTCCACAGCACCAGGCTGCCCTCCAAAGTCCATCTTCCTTTGCCACTGGAGACAGAGGTTCTCCACACCTCTGCTCCAGCAGGACCCTCTGAGGTTCATCATTGCCAGCAGCTTCAGAGCCTGCAGTTCTACAACATCCACAAGAGGGTGCTCAGGATTGCACCCACTTCCAAGAACCATATCCAGGCCCAGTATCCAGAGATCCCTCTCGTAGAGCACCTCCTCTCAAGAATCATACTGAAGACAATGTTGCGACGCGAGAAACTGTAGTCAATCCACTGTCACCAAACAGGTCAGTATAATTTAAGTGCGGAACTGCAGCCACCCATCCTGCCACTATATCTTCTCAGCTGGTACCAGAGAAGAATTACACATGCTTGCTGCTGCTGTATGTAGTTAGTAAAAGGGACTTTGTTATGTATGGCCTTCTTCTTCAGTACTATCATTCCACTGCACCAATCCCCAGGGAGCAACGGCCTGAGGAAGTTCGCTGTGACACAACACTTCATCAGGGCCACTACCACTCCTATCCTCTACCCCAGCTCCTCAGGAGGTCACTGCACTTAACTGCTTCTAGATGTTTCTACTTAACAAATCCGCATACCATGGTGCTGTCCACAGACAAGGCTTCTTCTCAAGTTGTAGGCTGCCTGTTACAGTCATGAGGCACTTTCACAGGATACTTCTGCTATGGGAGTACTGTTCAGACTTTCACTGTTATGGCGGCATATTGTAAGCTTGCTTACTCCTAGTGGGCACTGTGACTAGGTCTGAATTGTGGCCACTGCGACTGGCACTGAGGTACTGTGATTGACTCTTTTATGGGGACATGTTAAATCATTTCTAAACAGTTCTTAAGTGCAGTGCACGGTACCTAGACTCTTCTTTCCTTACCAAAGTTGGAGATTTACTGCTATCTGAAACCCCTCCCTCACCGCCACCACACACACACACGCGCCTTCACCTCTTACAATGAGTCTAAAGGTGCATTTAGACGCACCAATATTCGCCCAACTTATCAGGAACGACCGTTCCTACGAACAGTCTTTCCCGATCATCAGGCCATCTAAATGTGCTGCCGATCACCCAATGAACAAGCTAAACACTTGTTGATCGGGTGATCCTGTTGCTCGTGAAGGCCTCACGGATCATGGCTTGTGAGTAGCAGATCATGATGTCTAAACAGTGATCTGCTGCTCAGAAGCCATGTATCTGTATGAGGAAGAGAGATCACTATAGCGATCCCCATCCTCATATTGTGAAGAATAGTACTGGAGCTCCACTGGACCATGGAAGTCAAGTGAGCGTGTGGACATAAGGCGCAGGATTACAACCAGATGTTGAATGTCATGAAGTTTATTGGAAGACAACGCGTTTCGGGGTTCTAGGGACCCCATTATCAAGTCGCTTCCTCTGCAGTCTCAAAGACTTGATAAAGGGGTCCGTAGAACCCCGAAACGCGTTGTCTTCCAATAAACTTCATGACATTCAACATCTGGTTGTGATCCTGCGCCTTATGTCCACACGCTCACTTGACTTCCATGGTTCAGTGGAGCTCCAGTACTATTGTTCACCCGGTTGGCGGTCTGACCCCCGCCTAAGGAGATTTCGGACTGAATCGGCAGCACCAACCAGTTACTTTTCCAGTTGGCCTTCATTGTGGTTGCGCCCAATATTGGTGCAACCTGAACAGGTGAGCATAATTAACCCACCTGTGTTTGGAGGATACTGTTTATTTGACATACTCACCCTATGAGCGCCTTTCTCTCCCCGTGGCCATTTTTTGCTTTGTCATATTGTGAAGGTGATCGCCACATGTAAATGCACTGTCTCCTTCACTGAACGAGTAGCCGACTGATGGGAAGCAATCGGCTGCTCAGTCGGCCCGTCTAAATCCACCTTAAAGCTGGACAAATGCATAAAAGTCAACCCAAACCATTGATATTGATAAGACTAAATATATAATGTGTATGGGGCCTGCCGACGGATGGCATATATGGTGGAAAGAGCGATGGGGCATCATTTCAACATGTCTAATCCTCTGTTTCCCTCAACTGATAGATATTGCAAGTGCTTTACTTGCTTGAGCCATGTAAAGTAAGAAGACACCAACCATCACTGAATCCTACACCAAAGCAATGCCATCAGCTGCTCATAGCTGCGGCTCAGTATAATGTGATATTAGTTAAGTAATTTTGTTCAGCGGTATAGCCATGGGGGGTACTTACTTACAATTTATTTGATTAGGGGTTACTTGGCTTAGAAACATTGAGAGGTACTTTTCTCAGATGATGCTGCCCTTTTAGAACGTGACCATGAACAGGTCAGAGAAATTTCCTATTTGACCAGAATATCTCTTTAGTATGTAGGTGTTTATCTTTGGGAGCCGGCATAACTCGGAATCATAAACTTAATATAACGCAAATATTCACAAGCTTTTTTTTAAAGCTCGGAGAGTAATTGAACTGCTAAAACATGTAATTTACAATTTCAGCATAAACTATGCTTATGCAATTATTGCCATATTCTGTATTTCTCCTAGAATACTGCATGGAAATTTACTTTCCCTGTGAATGCTTAACCCCTTCAGTACCCTGCCATTTTTCACCTTAAGGACCATGCAATTTTTTGCAAATCTGACATGTGTCACTTTATGTGGTGATAACTTCAAAACGCTTTTACTTATCCAGGCCATTCTGAGAATGTTTTCTCGTCACATATTGTACTTCATGACAGTGGTAAATTTGAGTCAAAATATTACATTTTTATTTATAAAAAAATACCAAATTGACCAAAAGTTTGGAAAAATTCACAATTTCGAAATTTCTCTGCTTTCAAAACAGATAGTGATACTTCCTAAAATAGTTATTACTTTACATTCCCCATATGTTTGGATCATTTTGTAATTGACATTTTCTTTTTTGGGACGTTAAAAGGCATATAAGTTTAGAAGCAAATCTTAAACTTTTTGAACGTAATAGAAAACACCCATTTAGAAACTACACCCCTCAAGGTATTCAAAACTGATTTTACAAACTGTGTTTACCCTTTAGGTGTTCCACAAGAATTAAAGGAAAATGTAGATGAAATTTCAAAATTTAACTTTTTTGGCAGATTTTCCATTTTAGTCCATTTTTTCCCGCTAACAATGCAAGGGTTTACAGCCAAACAAAACTCAATATTTATTACCCTGATTCTGTAGTTTACAGAAACACTCCATTTGTGATCGTTAACGTCTGTACGGGCACACAGCAGGGCACAGAAGGAATGGAACGCCATATGGTTTTTGGAGGGCAGATTTCACTGGGATAATTTTAAGCTGCCATGTCACATTTGAAGACCCCCTGATGCACCACTAAAGTAGAAACTCCAAAAAAGTGACCCCATTTTTGAAACTACGGGATAAGGTGGCAATTTTGTTGGTACTATTTTAGGGCACATAGGATTTTTGGTTGCTCTATACTGCACTTTTTGTGAGGCAAGGTAACAAAAAATAGCTGTTTTGGCACAGTTTTTATTTTTTGTTATTTACAATGTTCATCTGATAGGTTAGATCATGTGGTATTTTTACAGAGCAGGTTGTTACAGACAATACCAAATATGACTACTATTTTTGGTTGTTTGTTTAAGTTTTACATAATGAAGCATTTTTTGAAAAAAAAATAAAAAATTTGTGTCTCCATATTCTGAAAGCCATCGTTTTTTTTATTTTTTGGGCGATTGTCTCAGGTAGGATCTCATTTTTTGCGGGATGAGATGACGGTTTGATTGGTATGAACTTGGTTTGCGTATGACTTTTTAATCGCTTGGTATTTCACTTTTTGTGATGTCAGGTAACAAAAAATGGCTTTTTTTACAGTGTTCACCTGAGGGTTAGATCATGTGATATTTTTATTCAGCAGGTCATTACGGATGTGGCAATACCTAATATGTATACTTGTTTTTATTTATTTAAGTTTTACACAATAAAAGCATTTTTGAAGCAAAAAAAATCATGTTTTAGTGTCTCGATTGTCTTAGTTGGGTCTCATTTTTTGCAGGATGAGATGACAGTTTAATGGGTACTATTTTGGGGTGCGTATGACTTTTTGATCACTTGGTATTACACTTTTTGTGTAAGGTGACAAAAAATAGCTTTTTTTAAACCGTTTTTATTCTTTTTTTTTTTTACGATGTTCACCTGAGGGGTTAGATCATGTGATATTTTAATATACCTGGTTGTTACAGACACGGCGATACCTAATATTTTTCTCACTTTTAACGCAATAAAAGCATTTTTGAAACAAATGAAAATCATGTTTTAGTGTCTCCATATTCTGAGAGCCATAATTTATTTTAATTTTTTACCCGATTATTTTATGTAGGGGCTTATTTTTTGCAGGATGAGGTGACGGTTTGATTGGTACTATTTTGGGGGCATACACCTTTTTGATCACTTGGTGTTGCACTTTTTGTGATGTAGGGTGACAAAAATTGGCACAGTTTTTATTTTATTTCTTTCTACAGAGTTCAGGTGAGGGGGTGGATTATGTGATATTTTTATAGAGCCGGTCGGTACGGACCCGGAAATACCCAATATGTCTGTTTTTCTTTTTTGTTTTCTATATTTTTTACAATTTTATGCTTTATTTTTTACTTTAAACTTTATTTATTTTTTATTATGAAAAACACATTTTTTTCCCTTTTTATTTTTGTCCCACTCTGGGACTTCATCTTCTGGGGTCTGATCGCCTCTGCAATGCCTTACAATACAACCTGTATTGTGATGAATTGGCTGTCAGCTTTTATGCTGACTGCCTGCCTGTGAGACCCAGCCTAAGGCCTCTTGCACACGCAAAAAACGGATCCGCAAAAAATACGGATGACATCTGTGTGCTTTCTGTATTTTGCGGAATGGAACAGCTAGCCCTTCAATACTATCCTTGTCCGTAATGCGGAAAATAATAGGACATGTTCTATTTTTTTGTGGAACCGAAATACGGACATACAGAAACAGAATGCACACGGAGTAACTTCCGGTTTTTTTACGCACCCATTGAAGTGAAAGGTTCCGCATACGGTCCACAAAAACACGGAACAGACACAGAAAGAAAATACATTTGTGTGCAAGAGGCCTAAGGGCTGGATCTCACAGGCTTCCATAGGAAGGTATCGGGCTTGCCTTCTCTGCCACGCGTACCCTCCGCAAACTCTCTGTATGCCATGGTCAGTTTTGACCGCGGCATACAAGGGGTTAATATGCCAGCATCGGTGAAGACAGCACCTGCCCGATCAGCCCGCCGTACATGTACGGCGCTGGTCCTTAAGTCACGTCCATCTTAAGGGGTTAAAGGAGTGAGCTCATCAGGGACACTGATAGCATATTGCCAGGATTGTTAGAGAACCGCAGCCCTCTTCTTTCAATGGAGATAATACTTTTATTAACATGACTGGATGGTGTTGGCACATGCCTGGATGCTCTCTTTTCACTTCAGGGGTTCCCGTTCTGGAGATAGGACGTGGGACCCGCACCTATCTGACATTGATGGTGTAGTACTCCAGACCTGGGGGTAGTATAATTCTGTAAATGTGTTACATGGCTGTAGTTACTGTACCAGGTTTATGGATGGCAAAAGTTAACAAGGAACATGGCTAACCACCCTGTTCCTCCCCTCTTGGTCGGAGTGGGCTGGTCCTGCTTCCTGTGAAGGGAGAGTTCCTGTGAGGACTGTATGTTGAGAGGAAGGACAAGTCAGAGCTCCTGCTCCTGTTACAGATTCTCCAGAGAGAACACTTATTCTTCTGTTTCAAGTGAAATCTTGAAAGTTTAACAGTAGAGTGAACGGCTATAACCAGAATCTCCAGACACCACTGTAAGGTAAGGGACTACAGCAAAGACACCCATAACCCAGAATGTTACTAAGCCAGACACCACTGTAAGGTGAGGGACTACAGAGGGACTGCCTCGCTGCAGAATTGTTCATTAGTATTTAAGACATACTGCCATTTCCCCCCACTGCTCTGTGGCTCGCTGCAATGGCATATCCTAGGGCAGGGATGGCCAGCCAACCTGCGGCTCTCCAGCGGTTGTAGCACTACAACTCCCACTATTCCCTCCTGCAGGCTGATAGCTGTAGGCAGTCTGTGCATGCTGGGAGTTAAAGTTTTGCAACAGCTGGAGAGCCGCAGGTTGGCCATCCCTGTCGTAGGGATATGCCATCGATGTCCCAGATGGGAATGTCCCTTTAAGTCACTGGAGTCCAATCTGAAACAAGCTATAAGGTAGACAAGCTCAATCTCTTGTCAGGGTTACCCAAGGAATATTTAGAAGGTTCCTGACTTGGGATTGCTCCTATCTGGTGGCCATTCCATTTTCAAGCAGGGCCCTAGATTACAGGGACATTTTTAGGGATAGTATGTTTCACTTTGCAATGATTATCTACCCCTGTCACTCCTGCCATAAGCTCACTTTATTTTTAGGTGCAGTTTTACATATACACTGCTCAAAAAAATAAAGGGAACACTTAAACAACACAATGCAACTCCAAGTCAATCACACTTCTGTGAAATCAAACTGTCCACTTAGGAAGCAACACTGAGTGACAATCAATTTCACATGCTGTTGTGCAAATGGGATAGACAACAGGTGGAAATTATAGGCAATTAGCAAGACACCCCCAATAAAGGAGTGGTTCTGCAGGTGGTGACCACAGACTACTTCTAAGTTCCTATGCTTCCTGGCTGTTGATTTGGTCACTTTTGAATGCTGGCGGTGCTTTCACTCTAGTGGTAGCATGAGACGGAGTCTACAACCCACACAAGTGGCTTAGGTAGTGCAGCTTATCCAGGATGGCACATCAATGCGAGCTGTGGCAGGAAGGTTTGCTGTGTCTGTCAGCGTAGTGTCCAGAGCATGGAGGCGCTACCAGGAGACAGGCCAGTACATCAGGAGACGTGGAGGAGGTCGTAGGAGGGCAAAAACCCAGCAGCAGGACCGCTACCTCCGCCTTTGTGCAAGGAGGAACAGGAGGAGCACTGCCAGAGCCCTGCAAAATGACCTCTAGCAGGCCACAAATGTGCATGTGTCTGCTCAAACGGTCAGAAACAGACTCCATGAGGGTGATATGAGGGCCCGACGTCCACAGGTGGGGGTTGTGCTTACAGCCCAACACCGTGCAGGACGTTTGGCATTTGCCAGAGAACACCAAGACTGGCAAATTCGCCACTGGCGCCCTGTGCTCTTCACAGATGAAAGCAGGTTCACACTGAGCACATGTGACAGACGTGACAGAGTCTGGAGACGCCGTGGAGAATTATCTGCTGCCTGCAACATCCTCCAGCATGACCGGTTTGGCATTGGGTCAGTAATGGTGTGGGGTGGCATTTCTTTGGAGGGCCGCACAGCCCTCCATGTGCTCGCCAGAGGTAGCCTGACTGCCATTAGGTACCGAGATGAGATCCTCAGACCCCTTGTGAGACCATATGCTGGTGCGGTTGGCCCTGGGTTCCTCCTAATGCAAGACAATGCTAGACCTCATGTGGCTGGAGTGTGTCAGCAGTTCCTGCAAGACGAAGGCATTGATGCTATGGACTGGCCCGTCCGTTCCCCAGACCTGAATCCAATTGAGCACATCTGGGACATCATGTCTCGCTCTATCCACCAACGTCACGTTGCACCACAGACTGTCCAGGAGTTGGCAGATGCTTTAGTCCAGGTCTGGGAGGAGATCCCTCAGGAGACCGTCCGCCACCTCATCAGGAGCATGCACAGGCGTTGTAGGGAGGTCATACAGGCGCGTGGAGGCCACACACACTACTGAGCCTCATTTTGACTTGTTTTAAGGACTTTACATCAAAGTTGGATCAGCCTATAGTGTGTGTTTTTCCACTTTAATTTTGAGTGTGACACCAAATCCAGACCTCCATGGGTTGAAAAATTTGATTTCCATTTTTTAATTTTTGTGTGATTTTGTTGTCAGCACATTCAACTATGTAAAGAACAAAGTATTTCAGAAGAATATTTAATTAATTCAGATCTAGGATGTGTTATTTTTGTGTTCCCTTTATTTTTTGAGCAGTGTATAAATAAAGGTTACATTTAAAGGGGTGATGAATCTGTGACTTACTGTAACAATGTAGTAAGCTTGGTTCTGGTACTGTATATAGTGAGCTTGGTTCTAGTACTGTATCTATGTAGTAAGCTTGGTTCTGTTTCTGCATCTATTTAGTAAGCTTGGTTCTGGTACAGTGTCTATGTAGTAAGCTTGGTTCTGGTACTGTGTCTATGTAGTAAGCTTGGTTCTGTGTCTATGTAGTAAGCTTGGTTCTGACACTGTATCTATGTAGTAAGCTTGGTTCTGGTACTGTGTCTATGTAGCAAGTTTGGTTCTGGCACTGTACCTATGTAGTAAGCTTTGTTCTGGTTCTGTATCTATGTAGTAAGCTTGGTTCTGACACTATATCTATGTAGTAAGCTTGGTTCTGACACTGTATCTATGTAGTAAGCTTGGTTCTGACACTGTATCTATGTAGTAAGCTTGGTTCTGGCACTGTACCTATGTAGTAAGCTTTGTTCTGGTACTGTATCTATGTAGTAAGCTTGGTTCTGACACTATATCTATGTAGTAAGCTTGGTTCTGACACTATCTATTTAGTAAGCTTGCTTCTGGTACTGTGTCTATGTAGTAAGCTTGGTTCTGACACTGTATCTATGTAGTAAGCTTGGTTCTGGCACTGTATCTATGTAGTAAGCTTGGTTCTGGCACTATATCTATGCAGTAAGCTTGGTTCTGGCACTGTATCTATGTAGTAAGCTTGGTTCTGACACTATATCTATGTAGTAAGCTTGGTTCTGACACTATCTATTTAGTAAGCTTGCTTCTGGTACTGTGTCTATGTAGTAAGCTTGGTTCTGACACTGTATCTATGTAGTAAGCTTGGTTCTGGCACTGTATCTATGTAGTAAGCTTGGTTCTGGCACTGTATCTATGCAGTAAGCTTGGTTCTGGCACTGTATCTATACAGTAAGCTTGGTTCTGGTTCTGTATCTATGTAGTAAGTTTGGTTCTGGCACTGTATCTATCTAGGAATCTTGGTTGTTTTACTGTGCCTTTGTAGTAATCTTGGTTGTTACCATATTCATGTAGTAAGCCCTATTTTATAAGCTTAGTCCGGTTACTATTTCATTGTAGTCAGCTTGGTTTTGTTACTCAGTCTATGCTCCATGTATAATCTGACTACCATAACTAAGCATGGTTCTGATGCTGTATCTGTGCACCTAGGTTTGATCTGTTACTCCATTTACATGCTAGGCTTAGTAATCTGGCACAAAACTTTCTCATCTGTGTTTTTGCTGGATCCGGCAGGGTTCAGCAAAGACGCTTCTGTCATGATAATACAACCTAATGCATCCATTATGAACCGATCCGGTTGTTTTATCTCTAGCCTTACAGGTCGATGTTGGCGCCAAGAAGAAGCGTGCACTTTTACACCGTTGTCAGCTGATTCCACATAGATGTCTACAGAACCTGTTCTATTGAACGCTTATACAAGTAGAGCCCCCCCCCCCCCCCGACAGAGTGGAGAGGGCGTCAGCAGTAAGTTTGTGTTGATGTCACTGATTATTTTGCCCTTCCTCTGATCCGTCAGAACAATAACCCACAAAAAACGGATCCTGTCTGTGGAGCATCCGTCTTCACGCGGTCAGCATTTGGTCAGTAATCCATCAGTATTGCTACTGCCAAAAAAAAAAAAAACAGGAGTGGATCTAAAACAGAGATAGAAACATAGAAACATAGAATGTGTCGGCAGATAAGAACCGTTTGGCCCATCTAGTCTGCCCAATATACTAAATACTATGGATAGCCCCTGGCTTTATCTTATATGAAGGATGGCCTTATGCCTATCCCATGCATGCTTAAACTCCTCCACTGTATTTGCAGCTGCCACTTCTGCAGGAAGGCTATTCCATGCATCCACTACTCTCTCAGTAAAGTAATACTTCCTGATATTACTTTTAAACCTTTGCCCCTCTAATTTAAAACTATGTCCTCTTGCAGCAGTTTTTCTTCTTTTAAATATTTTTTCCTCTTTTACCTTGTTGATTCCCTTTATGTATTTAAAAGTTTCTATCATATCCCCTCTGTCTCGTCTTTCTTCCAAGCTATACAGTGGCGGAAATAATTATTTGACCCCTCACTGATTTTGTAAGTTTGTCCAATGACAAAGAAATGAAAAGTCTCAGAACAGTATCATTTCAATGGTAGGTTTATTGTAACAGTGGCAGATAGCACATCAAAAGGAAAATCGAAAAAATAACTTTAAATAAAAGATAGCAACTGATTTGCATTTCATTGAGTGAAATAAGTATTTGAACCCTCTAACAAAAAAAGACTTAATACTTGGTGGAAAAACCCTTGTTTGCAAGCACAGAGGTCAAACGTTTCTTGTAATTGATGACCAAGTTTGCGCACATTTTAGGAGGAATGTTGGTCCACTCCTCTTTGCAGATCATCTCTAAATCCCTAAGGTTTCGAGGCTGTCTCTGTGCAACTCTGAGCTTGAGCTCCCTCCATAGGTTTTCGATTGGATTAAGGTCCGGAGACTGACTAGGCCACTCCATGACCTTAATGTGCTTCTTCTTGAGCCACTCCTTTGTTGCCTTTGCTGTATGTTTTGGGTCATTGTCGTGCTGGAACACCCATCCACGACCCATTTTCAGTTTCCTGGCAGAGGGAAGGAGGTTGTCGCTCAGGATTTCACGATACATGGCTCCGTCCATTTTCCCGTTTATGCGAATAAGTTGTCCTGTGCCCTAAGCAGAAAAACACCCCCAAAGCAAAATGTTTCCACCCCCATGCTTGACGGTGGGGATGGTGTTTTGGGGGTCATAGGCAGCATTTTTCTTCCTCCAAACACAGCGAGTTGAGTTAATGCCAAAGAGCTCTATTTTGGTCTCATCAGACCACAGCACCTTCTCCCAGTCACTCTCTGAATCATTCAGGTGTTCATTGGCAAACTTCAGACGGGCCTGCACATGTGCCTTCCTGAGCAGGGGGACCTTGCGAGCCCTGCAGGATTTTAATCCATTGCGGTGTAATGTGTTTCCAATGGTTTTCTTGGTGACTGTGGTCCCTGCTAATTTGAGGTCATTAACTAACTCCTCCCGTGTAGTTCTAGGATGCTTTTTCACCTTTCTCAGAACCATTGACACCCCACGAGGTGAGATCTTGCGTGGAGCCCCAGAGCGAGGTCGATTGATGGTCATTTTGTGCTCCTTCCATTTTCGAACAATCGCACCAACAGTTGTCACCTTCTCTCCCAGCTTCTTGCTAATAGTTTTGTAGCCCATTCCAGCCTTGTGCAGGTCTACAATTTTGTCTCTGACATCCTTGGACAGCTCTTTGGTCTTTCCCATGTTGGAGAGTTTGGAGTCTGCTTGATTGATTGATTCTGTGGACAGGTGTCTTTTATACAGGTGACTAGTTAAGACAGGTGTCCTTAATGAGGGTGACTAATTGAGTAGAAGTGTCTAACCACTCTGTGGGAGCCAGAACTCTTAATGGTTGGTAGGGGTTCAAATACTTATTTCACTCAATGAAATGCAAATCAGTTGCTATCTTTTATTTAAAGTTATTTTTTCAATTTTCCTTTTGATGTGCTATCTGCCACTGTTACAATAAACCTACCATTGAAATGATACTGTTCTGAGACTTTTCATTTCTTTGTCATTGGACAAACTTACAAAATCAGTGAGGGGTCAAATAATTATTTCCGCCACTGTACATGTCCAGGTCCTTTAATCTTTCCTGGTAAGTTTTATCCTGCAATCCATGTACCAGTTTAGTAGCTCTTCTCTGAACTCTCTCCAAAGTATCAATATCCTTCTGGAGATATGGTCTCCAGTACTGAGCACAATACTCCAAATGAGGTCTCACTAGTGCTCTGTAGAGCGGCATGAGCACCTCCCTCTTTCTACTGGTAATTCCTCTTGCTATACACCCAAGCATTCTGCTAGCATTTCCTGCTGCTCTGTGACATTGTCTGCCTACCTTTAAGTCTTCTGAAATAATGATCCCTAAATCCCTTTCCTCAGATACCGAGGTTAGGACTGTGTCACTGATTTTATATTCTGCTCTTGGGTTTTTACGTCCCAGGTGCATTATCTTGCACTTATCAACATTAAATTTTAGTTGCCAGATTTTTGACCATTCCTCTAGTTTTCCTAAGTCCTTTTCCATTTGGTGTATCCCTCCAGGAACATCAACCCTGTTACAAATCTTTGTGTCATCAGCAAAAAGACACACCTTACCATTGAGGCCTTCTGCAATTTCGCTGACAAAGATATTAAACAATATGGGTCCCAGAACAGATCCCTGAGGTACCCCACTGGTAACAAGACCTTCGTCTGAATATACTCCATTGACTACAACCCTCTGTTGCCTGTCCCTCAGCCACTGCCTAATCCATTCAACAATATGGGAGTCTAAGCCCAATGACTGCACTTTATTGATAAGCCTTCTATGTGGTACAGTATCAAAAGCCTTACTAAAGTCTAGATAAGCGATGTCTACTGCACCTCCTCCATCTATTATTTTAGTCACCCAATCAAAAAAATCAATAAGATTAGTTTGACATGATCTCCCTGAAGTAAACCCATGCTGTTTTTCATCTTTCAATCCATGGGATTTTAGATGTTCCACAATCCTCTCCTTAAGTATGGTTTCCATTAATTTCCCCACTATTGATGTCAGGCTTACTGGCACGTGAACAGAATATTTGCTCAAGGAGGGTGTGCTTTGCGGTGTACGAGTGGCTGAAGTGCATGCAAAGTTTCCTGGCCATTTTTAGGATGGCTCAGCCCTCCTTGACGCAGCACCATGTTCTTCCCGTTGTCGGTCACCATGGTTCCGATTTTGAGTTGTTGCAGAGAAAGCCAGGATTAGATTTCTTGCTGAAGGACACTGAGAAGTTCCTCCCCTTTGTGACTCCATTCTCCCAGGCAAACCAGGTGCAGAACAGTGTGAGAGTGATGAAAGGGGTCGCACATGGCTTGCATACACTAGATGCCTCCAACATAATTCTTGGATCTCTACATGAAAATAATGTATTTGCTGTAAATCGCGAAAGGGGCATAGTTGTAGACATTGACTTCACAAGACATACAGAGCAGCGGAGTTCAGCCACCTCTATTTGCTTACCCCTGTTTACTGCTCCTGAATTAAAATTGGGGCAACCAGCTTCAGCTTCCTCTGATGTGTATCTCTACGGAGTCCTTTTGTTATGGCTTTGCACAGGGAGCAAGATTGTTACGCACAATTCTGATGGAACTCCTGATCTTAAGAAACTGGACTTGGACTCCACAGCAGATGCTCTGCTGTCATGTCTTGTGTGCTGTGGAGATAGAATGCAGACAGAGCAGATAAGAACACATGAATGTTTTCAACTTACTGAAGCTGCTTGATTTAATTGTGAATAGATGGTAAAGGCAAAGTCTGCTGGTGTGTTGTCATCAGCATCTTTATTATGTTTACTGCAGGACCCACGATGACGTAATTTGGTCCTTACAGCAAAAAGGTGTACAATCACCCATTATTTTTCCCAAAAAAAGCCTGTTTCACATAAAAAATTTCACTTCTACGTAATTCAGTTCATACAGCAAAAGGAGGTCTAGAATCGCCCATCAATTTTCCCCAAAAAAATCATGTTTGAAATAAAAAAAATTCACCACTACGTAATTCAGTCCATACAGCAGAAGGAGGTGGACAATCACCCATCAATTTTCCCCAAAAAAGCCTGTTTCACATAAAGAATTTCACTACTACGTAATTTGTTCCATACAGCAAAAGGAGGTGTACAATCACCCATCAATTTTCCCCAAAAAAGCCTGTTTCACATTAAAAATGTCACTGCTACGTAATTCGGTCCATACCGCAAAAAGGGCTTTACCACATATAACTGCACCGCTGACCGCCAAATATATTTTTTCTTTTGCCACTAATACATGACAAAAAGGGCTGTAATTGTATCACTTCACCACACAACGGCTAATAAGCCCTTTTTTTCCACTAATACAAGCCAATAAATGCTTTAGAACATATAACTGCACCGTACTCGGGCAAATAAGATGTAGAAATATTTCCTTGTAATTAGTGATGAGCGGCAGAGATCAGATTCTAATTCGTGATATTTTTCTAATATTCGTCATATATTCGCAAATTCGTATATTTGTTATATTCTACATTCTTTTTTTTTTCGTGAAAATCTGCAAGGTATTGATCGCGTAATATGCTAATATTGCGCGCTTAATACAGGTGTGGGTCAAAAACTAATATATAGCACTATAGAATATAGTGCTATATATTAGTTTTTAGAATATTCATCATTTTTTCCATCTGAAGTCATGATTCCTCTCTGCTTAAGTTGCTTGTGGGCCAATGACTCATTGGCCTACAAGCAAGAAGCAGGGAGGATTCATGTGTTTAGATGGAAAAAAATGACGAATATTCGTCATTACAAATTTATATAGCACTATATTCTAAATATTCGCGAATTCTCGAAGTGCCGATATTCAAGATTAAAATTCGCTATTCGAATATTCGCGCTCAACACTACTTGTAATAAACCCTATTAATGACTGTATCAAACAGCACTTGCACCCCAATAAGAACGGTTTGCTGGAATTACAGAGCTGTATAATGGTAATTTGGGTGCAGCAAGGTGTAATAGGATTGTTCCTATTACCCAGGCTGTCACCTCCCCGACTGAACCCTGTTTAATATAAATGCTGTGGAATGATTCCTCCCTGTCCTTTCCCTACACCTTGAATAATCTTTCCCTGCACTTGTAAATTGTTTTTTAGCACAATAAAGTCTTTCCTAGCACTGTCCCTAGTGCCTGATGTCTCTCCCTGCACTAAGTACACTGGTAAATGGCAGAATCCAAGATGGCTGAGGCTATTTATAGGGCTGTGACATCACAGGGCTGGCTGGCTGCTGATTGGCTGCATTCATAGCATTATGGGTGATCCCGCCTTCACAGAGTTACTTTCTCCATGTCCTCACACGTGCGGCAGCCATTTTAGGAAAAAATGCGATTCGTTATCACGAAGTGAGAGGAAATTCGGCTTCAGTGCGAATCAAATTTTTCCTGAAATTCGGATCGGATTCCACTTCGTGAGCTTCGATTTGCTCATCTCTAGTCCCCATTGAAAATGATTTAGGCCTTACCCGCCAGTTGGGCATGACAGGGCATGTCGGGGGACATGACAGGGCTAGGACTCTGGCCCCGGCAAGTGTACTAACAATTGTAGTACACAAATGGAAACAAGCGTATGCCATGGGCTGGTGTCGTTTTTACGCCAGGCGAAAAGACTGCCGCAAATACGCTTAATTTATGATGAGGTGTACGGAAAATGCAGGTCTTAGTAAATGTGTGTTCATCACGATTAGCCCACTATCGTGCTCTCCTCACCTACGCAGACCGCCGTGTTTCACTGACCTGATGAACAGTTCTCAGGAACATTACTAGTTGCAATCAAATAAAGTGACAGCACACTCTGAGCCAGCAGGTGGCGCTGCAGCAGAAGCTTGTCCATATGTACCATGTGTGATCAGGAGGAGCAGTGTGATAATAGTGTTATAGTGTAAAACATTTTACCATCGCACACTATGGGTTGAGAAATGACAAGCTTACACTGTATAGATATTGTATTATTATACAGTAAAAACAGATACAGTAAGAAGTAGGATAACCATAAATCTTTCCGAAGATAAAAAAATAAAATAAAAAAAGGACTCGACAGCCCAGGTGGTCTTTGACTGCCGTTGTTCTTCTATGTTCCTAATGTCCAGTATTAAGTATTTGGAGTTGTATCTCTGTGTGGGACATAGAGCAAAAACCATGATAACAGATTTATGAAATGGACTGAAAGAGAAACGGCCTGTTGCTCATAGCAACCTATCACAGCCCATAGGAATCTAATAATCCCTTTCAAACATGTGCAACCCCTATGGTTAGGGGTGACAGTATGGACCAGCCGCAATTGCGGCTGGTCCATACTGTCACCCCTAACCATAGGGGTTGCACATGTTTGAAAGGGATTATTAGATTCCCCAGACCGTCCTGCACAGGACTACCCCTCCTGTGCCACTCTGCTTTCCACCCTGGATTAAGCAGCAACTGCAGCCCAACCAGGTTTTAGCAGTCCACAGGCCATTACAGCCTGTTCTTTTTTCCTCAGTGTTAAACTAGCCTAAGGCTAAATACCTACGGCTATACTGTTACCTCCTGCAGTCGTTCCCCCTGAAGAAGTCACGGACAGAAACGTGCCACGTCGGGTGACCACTGGAAGTATCACCATCCATTCATCACTGAAAAAACCTTCTGTAGTTCCAGGGTAAAGGTCCACCATAGGGACATGCTACCGGACGGGGTCGCCTTTCTCAAGGCGAGTGCTCTGTATAGACAGGTAGCAGCATAATAGCCCCTCTCACCCTGATAGGGATATATAGGACTCCTCCTATTGTCTGATCTACCTGACTACACTGTCTGATCTACTTGACTGCACAGCTGAAGCATCCGTCCTCCGCCCGGCATACTCCCAGGTTTTCCTGCCTCCTGTTACCAAGGAACCGTACCCACTAACTACAAAGGGTCTGGTAAGACTGTTCGCGTCCTCACAGACGGAGCAGAATTTTTCATTTGTACCAGCCTGGTACCAATTGGTCCTATCTATGTTTGTATGTTTTATTCGTTTAGTGAGTCCTTTTTACTCTGCCTATCGCATAATTTATTAAAAGCTATATTTTAAATAAGTACACTCCCCCCTCCCTTTGCATAGGGGCCCATTGCCTGTAAATCAGGAGGAAAATACCTGCCTTGCCAGACAAAGCCTCTCACTGTGTCACAATATATATATATATATAAATATACACACACACTCTCACACAGCATATATCTATATTTTATCCCAGGAATCAGCAACCTTCGACACTGCAGCTGTTGTGAAACTACAATTCCCAGCATGCTGTATTCACTTCTGTGGGAGTTCTGAGCACAGCAAGTATGCATGCTGGGAGTTGTAGCTTCACCACAAGTGGAGTGCCAGAGGTTGCCTACCCCTGTTATATACTGTCTGTTTGTCCGTCTGTCCTCTATAGGCATCCAAATGCCTATAATGTTGGATACCAAATTTGGCACACAGGTACATCGGGTGTCTGGGAAGGTTTGCATAAAGGTCTTATTCTCAAAGAAACTGTAAATATGGCACCATCACATGACCTGTATTAGCCAATAGAAGCTCACAGCTCCTTCACTCATATCCTGACATACACACGGTCACATGACTCTTATTGACCAATAGAAGCTTGCAGCTCCTTGGGTCTTCACCTCACCTTCAAACTTCTTCACTGTTAGGCCTCTTTCAGACGGGCGTTGCGGGAAAATGTACGGGTGCGTTACGGGAACACCCGCAATTTTTCCGCGCGAGTGCAAAAGATTGTAATGCGTTTTGCACTCGCGTAAGAAAAATCGTGCGTGTTTGGTACCCAAACCCGAACTTCTTCACAGAAGTTCGGGCTTGGGATCGGGATTGTGTAGATTGTATTATTTCCCCTTATAACATGGTTATAATGGAAAATAATAGCATTCTGAATACAGAATGCATAGTAAAACAGCGCTGGAGGGGTTTAAAAAAAAATAAAAAAAATTTAACTCACCTTAGTCCACTTACTCGCGCAGCCCGGCATCTCTTCTGTCTCCTTTGCTGAACAGGACCTGTGGTGACGTCACTCCGGTCATCACATGATCTTTTACCATGGTGATGGATCATGTGATGACCGGAGTGACGTCACCACAGGTCCTGTTCAGCAAAGGAGACAGAAGGAGATGCCGGGCTGCGCGAGTAAGTGGACTAAGGTGAGTTAAATTTTTATTTTATTTTTTTAACCCCTCCAGCGCTATTTTACTATGCATTCTGTATTCAGAATGCTATTATTTTCCCTTATAACCATGTTATAAGGGGAAATAATAATGATCGGGTCTCCATCCCGATCGTCTCCTAGCAACCGTGTGTGAAAATCGCACCACATCCGCACTTGGGGCCTGCGTTGCATGAAAAACGCAGAATATAGAGCATGCTGCGATTTTCACGCAACGCACAAGTGATGCGTGAAAATCACCGCTCATGTGAACAGCCCCATAGAAGTGCATGGGTCGGTATTCAGTGCGGGTGCAATGCGTTTACCTCACGCATCGCATCCGCGCGGAATACTCGCCCGTGTGAAAGGGGCCTTATAGGTCACTGTTAAGGGGGCATATACTGTATTGAACCACTTTGTTATAATTTTTTCATTTTCAGGCTGATATTTTGGGATTTTAGATCAAATCCCATGGAGTTATAAACTCTAGTAACAATGTTTCCCATTTACAATGGTCGTCCTGCTGCATATTTATTTTGTAAGTTGGGGGACCACTATAGAGGTTTTTGATACAGAGCTCCAAATCCCCTGCATAGATGCATATAACATGCTGTCTTTCCCCAGCAACCACTAGGGGGAGCTTAAAATATTGCTGCCTAGTGGTATGGTCAAGAGAAAATATAACAATATGCTCCTAAGGATGCCCTAAGAGTATTATCCACAAACAATACTGTACCGACTGTGCTCCCAAATGCCCCAAAATACTATACTTACAAAATAACAGCAATGCCCTCCATATTGTGCCATATAATAATCATGTCCCCACAGTACCGAGAGTAATATTGCTGCCACCATAGTGCCTGCAGTAGAAATAAAGCCCCCTATAGTGCCCCCAGCAATAACACGGCCACTCTATAAGTTACCCCATTAGAGCCCCCAGCAGAAATAAGGCCGATCTACAGTATAAGGCACCTCTTTAGAGCCCACAGGAGTAATAAGGTTCCCTACAGTGCACCTAGTAGTTATAATGCCCCTCTGCAGTAGCCTCAGTATTTATAAAGCCCCACTGCGGTGCCCTGTTATTTATAATGCCCCTCCTGGAGTGCCCCTTGTAATTATAATACCCCCTGTTGTGTCCCATGTATTATAATATCCCCTGCCTTATAAGGCCCCCCTGTATTTCCTCCTGTACTATTATGCCCCCCCCCCCCCCCATAGTGCCCACTGTATTTGCTGCCGTTTTGCCTGCTGTATTATAATGGCCCCTTTATTGCCCCATATTATAATGGTTCCTTTAATGCCCCCTGTATTATAATGAGTCCTATGTTGCCCCCTGTATTATAATAGCCTTCTTATTTCCTCCCCTGCATTATAATGGCCTCTTTATTGCCATATGTATTGTAATGGCCCCTTTATTGTCCCCTGTATTATAATGGCCATTTATTGTCCCCACACTATAATGGCCCTTTTATTGTCCCCTGTATTATAAGGCCCCTGTATTGCCATCTGTATTATATAGGCCTCCTTATTGCCCCCCCCCCCCCCACCCCCCGGCATTATAATGGCCCTTTTATTGCCCCCTGTATTATAATGGCCCCTTATTGCCCCCTGTAGTACCCAGAATAGTGTAGACATATATAATTAAAAAAAAGTACTCACCTAACTCCTATTCCCCACTGCCATCTACTATGAAGGCCACAGTACTTTTCTAGCCTGCAGCCTGAGTTGCCACGTCCTGGCACATGCAACTGCATTGACATCACTGAGATTTCCTGACATTTGGATCTGGATTCATAGAAAGTAACTATATAGGATCTGTACTCCACATGCTGCAGAAGCAGTGCAGAGCCATTGCAAGACGAAGTGGCGCGGCTTTCAGTGCAGGTTTAGGTCCTTTCAGAATTTTCTATCTCTTTATGGCCTTAGCAGCAAAGGAAATAGGAAAATCAGATTGTGGGGTGGAGTGGTGACATTTACTGTATATCTCCATGGCATACATCAGCACTATGGGGCACATTTATTAGGACCAGCGTTTTAGACACTGGTCTTAATGAAGCCCCATAGCTGGCGGAGGATCTGCTTCAGTTACTAAGAGGCGCCGGCCTCTCCATAACTTTGTGGCGCATCCAGTGTTAGTTCTAAGGCCTCATGCACAAGACCGTTTTTGCGGCTCGGGTGCGCACCCCATCACTTCAATGGGGCCGCAAAAGATGCGGACAGCCCTCCGTGTGCTGTCCGCATCCGTTGCACCATTCCGTGGCCCCGCAAAAAAATAGAGCATGTCCTATTCTTGTCCGTTTTGGGGTCAAGAATAGGCATGTCTACTATGGGCCGCCCGTTCCGTTCCGCAAATTGCGGAAAGGCACACGGGCGGCTTCCGTTTTTTGCGGATACACGGTTTGCGGACCGCAAAAAATGGCACGGTCGTGTGCATGTAGCCTAAATGTAAGAACACTGTCTCACATTTAGACCACTTTCTACGCCTAAAACGGGTGTAGAAAATGATGAATGAGACGAGCCTGTTGGTCTGCCCTCTTCCCCGCCCACAGTTTTAGACCTGGCGTGAGCAGTGAAAAGTCGCGCCTGCATTATGCATAATTTAGGCGTATGTAAGATTAATAAATGACCCCCTATATACATAGATAACAGGTAATAGACATATGCATCATACATTTGACAAGATCTGACTACTGTGTGCGACGGATAAGCGGCTTGGTCTCGGCCATCATTACCAACACACATAATTCATTGCGGTCATCTTTGGACCGCATCCAATAATGATTTAATAGCCGGCATTAGAATCCAGAGCTCGCGTCCGGCATTTCTGAATGAAAAGGATGAAATTTCACTTTGCATGTCGCCGCTGTTTAACAGTGATTAATGCAAATGAAATTTACAGGCTGATCGTCATGCAAAGCACAAATCCCAGCTCAATGGATGGGCTCGCTTGCATGCAGATATTCAATGACATTTTCCGCGCTCCGGTCTATTTTCGGTCCTCCGTTTCGCTGTTCACCAAGGTCATCTCAGTAAATAAACAATGTAACTCATCCAATGATTGATATAATATTTAACAGAGAACATCTCTTTCCTTGTGTTCAGCTCAAAAATGAACCTTTAATTTGTGCCAGTCGAGTACTAATAGAAGCCATGTGGTTTGGCTAGCGATCACGAGCCCTGAGATCTGACCACGCTGTGAAATATAAAGATTTGCGTCGTGTAGAATAGATCAAGTTATGAGAACAATGAGTAAACAATGTGCAATCTAATTTAATATGGGTACATGGTATTACGGGATTACACTATGGATATTATGCATTTGGATTAAACACTGAAATAAAAGGATTCTCCTCCGCCTCTTCTTGGTTGAGTTTAGCACAGAAATCAGCTGATCGTCACTGGTACGTTAGAAACTCCCACAATGATCAGCTGTGATTGAGTGATTACTAACTATGTATTTTCTCTGCAGCAGCCTCTATAGGGGAAATGTGGTATTACATGGTGCCCATTTAAATGAATGGTCCACGTGATACATCAATGGGCCGAGATGTGGCGTAACTAGAAATAACTGGGCCCCACAGCAACTTCTTCACAACCCCCTCCTACTGTGCAACCCTCACTCCTTTGGCTAGTTAGGATTATTCTCTCAGACGAGGCCTAGTAGCTGCTCCAGTGGCAGATTACAATAGGGGAGTTCGGGTCGGCAACCTCGGGCCCGGCATCCCTGGGGGGCCCAACGCAAACCCGAATGCCCACATACTGTGGCGGGTTACGCGAGCGCATAGTTCCCTGCCCCGCCACCGATCACCACCATAGGTTTCAAGCCTAGTAGGCCTAAGGCCTATGCGGTAGTGAAAACCCAGCACAGGTGGGTGTGATGACGTCATTGCGCGCCTGTGCCAGGACGCAGCACTGTCACGTGTGCGCGCCTGCCTCTTTCTGCCTTCCTCTGCGAGCAAGTGCCTGGCCCTGGACATAGATGAGTATTTAGCTTTTATATTTTTTTCATTTTTCGTTTTTTTTTTTCATGTGCCTACTTTGGGGGACATGGGGGGGGGACACACAGGAGGATATTCTGGGGCTAATGCTACGCTTTTTTGTAAATTTTTAATTCTTGGCAAATACATTTTGTACAAAATTATTTGGGCCTGTCTGCCTAACACTATATTATACCTGTCATGTGCCATAATGGCCACCATAAAATTCAGGGAATGAAGGTTCCACATGCATGCTGGGTCCACTCTGCCTTTTTCCGGTCTTCCGTCGTCAGAACTGCCTGCCAGATCCGGCAATCTGCATTCAAACGGAAAGTATTTGTAGATGGATCCGGATGCAGATCTATCTCACAAATGCATTGCAAGAACGGATCAGTCTCTCCGTATGTCATCCGGAGAAACGGATCTGTTATATGTTTTTTTTCTCATTTTTACCGGTCTGCGCATGCGCAGACCGGAAAGACGGATCCGGCATTGCGGTATTTTGAATGCCGGATCCGGCATTCAGGCAAGTGCTTAGTTTTTTTGTGCCGGAGATAAAACCGTAGCATACTGCAGTATTTTCTCCGTCCAAAAACCGCACAGTGACTGAACTGAAGACATCCCGAGAAAACTGCAGACAATCTCCAGAGTTCCAGGAAGAAAGCATCCCCTGAGAAATCATCTGAGAGATAAGTCCAGAGACCTAGGAGAAGCCATTCCTCCTCATCTAGTCTGTCCCCACAAAGCAGAAGTTATAGAAAAGCACAGAAGATTAATTCCTACCACAATTACAGAGCTACCAAGCAGACAAATTATCCTGCAAGCACACATTTAAAGTGCAGAAGTATTTATTCCTGCCAATGATTGCTAAAACCTGCTGGGACCAGAGACCAAAGCTGTATACTGCTTGGATACAAGTTATCTTCAGTAAAGAAACGTTTGAACTTCATCTAAAGGTCTGGACATAATTTCTGCTGCAAAATTCCTCTATTACTCCTACTATCACTACACTCAAATTTATTGCAAGTGAGCCAGGAGCCAGGAGTCCAGCCATACCCAGGTAGGAGACACCGTTGACACAATTATCACCACCCTATAGAGCAGACATCCTCAAACTGCGGCCCTCCAGCTGTTGCAAAACTACAACTCCCAGCATGCCCGAACAGCCTACAGGTATCAGCCTACAGCAGGGCATTGTGGGAGTTGTAGTTTTACAACAGCTGGAGGGCCGCAGTTTGAGGATGCCTGCTATAGAGACATTATAGGCCATTACACCACTCTGGCAATCCTAATCAGGACGTGCGTTATAACACCTTGGAAGGGCCTTGGGATAGTACCCTGCGCACACTGCAATTGGCGTCACGACTAGGGTTGAGCAAACCCGAACTGGATTTTTGGACCCCGGACATGAACCCGAACATTTTTGTAAAAGTTCGGGTTCGGCGCTTTCTTGACGCTATTTGAAAGGCAGCACAGCAGCCAATCAACAAGCGTCATACTACTTGCCCCAAGAGGCCATCACAGCCATGCCTACTAATGGCATGGCTGTGATTGGCCAGAGCAGCATGTGACCCAGGCTCTATATAAGCTTGGGTCACGTACCGCTGCACCTCATTATGCTGTTACAAGTGTAGGGAGAGGATGCTGCTGGACTTGTGATTTCAGGGAGAGCATAGGAGAGAATCTAACTCAGCGATCTACAGACAAATAGTTGTGTGGGTGCAGTGCACCAGAGTTTTACCCTGCCCTGAGCTCATTGACCCAAAATACTAACTTTTAGAATTCTGTCAGTTAGGTGGGTGGCGGCGGCGGCAGCCGCCATTTTATGCATGCTCAGTGCACCAGACATTGCAAATCACAATTTTTTGGGGGCAAACTACGACATCTGGATTAGTCAGTGTGCAATTTAAGGTAGAAATACACCCATCATTTTCTGGGGTTTGAAAAACACATTTGTTTTTTCAAAAAACAGTATTTGCCAGATCTGCAAGTGTTAAATTCAAGTTTAATATATACAGCATTCATATTCTGTTAGCAAAAAAAGACTTTTTGGGCAATCTACAACATCTGTATTAGGCTAAGTTCACACGAACGTGTGTGATCCGTGGCCGTATTGCGGCCCGCAAATCGCGGGCCTGCAATACACGGCCACAGTTCAGTGTGAATTCCGCATCACGGATGCGGACCCATTCACTTCAATGGGTCCGCTAATCCGGAATCGCGGAACGGCCGCACGGGACGGGACCCCTCGGAAGCACTAAGGAGTGCCTCCTGGGGTTACGTCCCGTTCTTCCGTTCTGCAAAAAGATAGAACAAGTCCTATCTTTTAGCGGAACGGCCGGATAGCGGACCCATTAAAGTGAATGGGTCCGCGATCCGATGCGGCTGACCTACGGCCGGCGATCGTGCATTGCGGCCCGCTATTTGCGGGCCGCAGCACAGGCACGGGTCACACACGTTCGTGTGAACTCGGCCTTAGTCAGTGTGCAATTTAAGGTAGAAATACACCCATAATTTTCTGGGGTTTAACCCCTTAAGGACTCAGCCCTCTTTCACCTTAAGGACTTGGCCATTTTTTGCAAATCTGACCAGTGTCACTTTAAGTGCTCATAACTTTAAAACGCTTTGACTTATCCAGGCCATTCTGAGATAGTTTTTTCGTCACATATTGTACTTTATGACAATGAAGTAAAAAAAAAAAATTTTTATTTATAAAAAAATACCAAATTTACCAATTTTTTTTTAAAAATGTGTAAAAAAAAGTTTCAATTTCTCTACCTCTATAATACATAGTAATACCTCAAAAAATAGTTATTAACTTATTACTTTACATTCCCCATATGTCTACTTCATGTTTGGATCATTTTGGGAATGATATTAAATTTGGGGATGTTACGTCATGGGTCCTTTAGGACTCGGGAAACATGCCGTACCGGTACGTCATCCGTCCCTAAGGGGTTAAAAAACACAATTTTTTTTTCTTCAAAAAACAGTATTTGCCAGATCTGCAAGTGTTAAATTCAAGTTTAATATATACAGCTTTCATATTCTGTTAGCAAAAAAAGACTTTTTGTGCAATCTACAACATCTGTATTAGTCAGTGTGCAATTTAAGCTAGAAATACACCCATCACTTTCTGGGGTTTGAAAAACACATTTTTTTTTTTCAAAAAACAGTATTTGCCAGATCTGCAAGTGTTAAATTCAAGTTTAATATATACAGCATTCATATTCTGTTAGCAAAAAAAGACTTTTTGGGCAATCTACAACATCTGTATTAGTCAGTGTGCAATTTAAGCTAGAAATACACCCATCATTTTCTGGGGTTTAAACAACACACTTTTTTTTTTTTTTTTAAAAACAGTATTTGCCAGATCTGCAAGTGTTAATTCAAGTTTAATATATACAGCATTCATATTCTGTTAGCAAAAAAAGACTTTTTGGGCAATCTACAACATCTGTATTAGTCAGTGTGCAATTTAAGCTAGAAATACACCCATCATTTTCTGGGGTTTGAAAAACACACTTTTTTTTTTCAAAATATAGTATTTGCCAGATCTGCAAGTGTTAAATTCAAGTTTAATATATACAGCATTCATATTCTGTTAGCAAAAAAAACCCTTTTTGGGCAATCTACAACATCTGTATTAGTCAGTGTGCAATTTAAGCTAGAAATACACCCATCATTTTATGGGGTTTGAAAAACACACTTTTTTTTTCAAAAAACAGTATTTGCCAGATCTGCAAGTGTTAAATTCAAGTTTAATATATACAGCATTCATATTCTGTCAGCAAAAAAATGACTTTTTTGGCAATCTAAAACATCTGTATTAGTCAGTGTGCAATTTAAGCTAGAAATGCACCCATCATTTAGTTGGCAGCCTTTGATGCAGATGTCATTGTGAGATACACCCTTAATACATTTGGGTTACATTCAGAGATTTTAAATTCCGCCATTTGGTGCACCAATATTCAATTCAGGCCTACAGAGGTTCAGGCCGTGTGAGATACCACCTCTACATACAGGGGTTTGAATTAGGCATTTGAAATACAGCCATTTTGTGCAAAGATATATTTACTTTAGGCCTACATTGATTTAGGGCGTGTGAGATCCCCCCTATACATACAGGGGTTTGAATTAGGCATTTGAAATACAGGGAGTGCAGAATTATTAGGCAAGTTGTATTTTTGAGGATTAATTTTATTATTGAACAACATCCATGTTCTCAATGAACCCAAAAAACTCATTAATATCAAAGCTGAATATTTTTGGAAGTAGTTTTTAGTTTGTTTTTAGTTTTAGCTATTTTAGGGGGATATCTGTGTGTGCAGGTCACTATTACTGTGCATAATTATTAGGCAACTTAACAAAAAACAAATATATACCCATTTCAATTATTTATTTTTACCAGTGAAACCAATATAACATCTCAACATTCACAAATATACATTTCTGACATTCAAAAACAAAACAAAAACAAATCAGTGACCAATATAGCCACCTTTATTTGCAAGGACACTCAAAAGCCTGCCATCCATGGATTCTGTCAGTGTTTTGATCTGTTCACCATCAACATTGCGTGCAGCAGCAACCACAGCCTCCCAGACACTGTTCAGAGAGGTGTACTGTTTTCCCTCCTTGTAAATCTCACATTTGATGATGGACCACAGGTTCTCAATGGGGTTCAGATCAGGTGAACAAGGAGGCCATGTCATTAGATTTTCTTCTTTTATACCCTTTCTTGCCAGCCACGCTGTGGAGTACTTGGACGCGTGTGATGGAGCATTGTCCTGCATGAAAATCATGTTTTTCTTGAAGGATGCAGACTTCTTCCTGTACCACTGCTGGAAGAAGGTGTCTTCCAGAAACTGGCAGTAGGACTGGGAGTTGAGCTTGACTCCATCCTCAACCCGAAAAGGCCCCACAAGCTCATCTTTGATGATACCAGCCCAAACCAGTACTCCACCTCCACCTTGCTGGCGTCTGAGTCGGACTGGAGCTCTCTGCCCTTTACCAATCCAGCCACGGGCCCATCCATCTGGCCCATCAAGACTCACTCTCATTTCATCAGTCCATAAAACCTTAGAAAAATCAGTCTTGAGATATTTCTTGGCCCAGTCTTGACGTTTCAGCTTGTGTGTCTTGTTCAGTGGTGGTCGTCTTTCAGCCTTTCTTACCTTGGCCATGTCTCTGAGTATTGCACACCTTGTGCTTTTGGGCACTCCAGTGATGTTGCAGCTCTGAAATATGGCCAAACTGGTGGCAAGTGGCATCTTGGCAGCTGCACGCTTGACTTTTCTCAGTTCATGGGCAGTTTTTTTGCGCTTTGGTTTTTCCACACGCTTCTTGCGACCCTGTTGACTATTTTGAATGAAACGCTTGATTGGTCGATGATCACGCTTCAGAAGCTTTGCAATTTTAAGAGTGCTGCATCCCTCTGCAAGATATCTCACTATTTTTGACTTTTCTGAGCCTGTCAAGTCCTTCTTTTGACCCATTTTGCCAAAGGAAAGGAAGTTGCCTAATAATTATGCACACCTAATATAGGGTGTTGATGTCATTAGACCACACCCCTTCTCATTACAGAGATGCACATCACCAAATATGCTTAATTGGTAGTAGGCTTTCGAGCCTATACAGCTTGGAGAAGGCAACATGCATAAAGAGGATGATGTGGTCAAAATACTCATTTGCCTAATAATTCTGCACGCAGTGTACAGCCATTTGAAATACAGCCATTTGAAATACAGCCTTTTTGTGCAAAGATATATTTACTTTAGGCCTATACTGATTCAGGGAGTGTGAGATCCCCCCTATACATACAGGGGTTTGAATTAGGCATTTTAAATACAGCCATTTTAAATACCGCCTTTTTGTGGAAAGATATATTTTCTTCAGGCCTACACTGGATCAAACCATGTGAGATACCCCCTCTACATACAGGGGTTTGAATCAGGCATTTGAAATACAGCCATTTCAAAATACAGCCTTTTTGTGCAAAGATATATTTACTTTAGGCCTACACTGATTTAGGGCATGTGAGATCCCCCCTATACATACAGGGGTTTGAATTAGGCATTTGAAATACAGCCTTTTTTGCAAAGATATATTTACTTTAGGCCTATACTGATTCAGGGCGTGTAAGATCCCCGATATACATACAGGGGTTTGAATTAGGCATTTGAAATACAGCCATTTGAAATACAGCCATTTGAAATACAGCCTTTTTGTGGAAAGATATATTTACTTCAGGCCTACACTGGTTCAGACCGCATGAGATACCACCTCTACATACAGGGGTTTGAATTAGGCATTTGAAATACAGCCATTTTGTGCAAAGATATATTTACTTTAGGCCTACATTGATTTAGGGCGTGTGAGATCCCCCCTATACATACAGGGGTTTGAATTAGGCATTTGAAATACAGCCATTTGAAATACAGCCATTTTAAATACCGCCATTTTGTGCAAAGATATATTTACTTCAGGCCTACACTGATTTAGGGCATGTGAGATCCCCCCTATACATACAGGGGTTTGAATTAGGCATTTGAAATACAGCCATTTTAAATACCGCCTTTTTGTGCAAAGATATATTTACTTCAGGCCTACAGAGGTTCAGGCCCTCTGAGATACCACCTCTACATACAGGGGTTGGAATTAGACATTTAAAATACAGCCATTTTAAATACTGCCATTTTGTGCAAAGATATATTTACTTCAGGCCTACAGAGGTTCAGGCCCTCTGAGATACTACCTCTACCTACAGGGGTTTGAATCAGGCATTTTAAATACAGCCATTTTAAATACTGACATTTTGTGCAAAGATATATTTACTTCAGGCCTACAGATGTTCAGGCCCTCTGAGATACTACCTCTACATACAGGGGTTTAAATTAGCCATTTGAAATACAGCCATTTGAAATACCGCCATTTTGTGCAAAGATATATTCACTTCAGGCCTACAGAGGTTCAGGCCCTCTGAGATACTACCTCTACATACAGGGGTTTGAATTAGCCTTTTGAAATACAGCCATTTGAAATACAGCCTTTTTGTGGAAAGATATATTTACTTCAGGCCTACACAGGTTCAGAGCGTGTGAGATACGCCCCTACATACAGGAGTTTGAATCAGGCATTTGAAATACAGCCATTTGAAATACAGCCATTTTGTGCAAATATATATTTACTTCAGGCCTACAGAGGTTCAGGCCCTCTGAGATACTACCTCTACATACAGGGGTTTGAATTAGGCATTTGAAATACAGCCATTTTTTTTAAATACCGCCATTTTGTGCAAAGATATATTTACTTCAGGCCTACAGAGGTTCAGGCCCTCTGAGATACTACCTCTACATACAGGGGTTTGAATCAGCATTTGAAATATAGCCATTTGAAATACAGCCATTTTGTGCAAAGATATATTTACTTCAGGCCTTGATTGATTCAGGGCATGTGCGATCCCCCCTATACATACAGGGGTTTGATTCAGCCATTTGAAATACAGCCATTTGAAATACAGCCATTTTGTGCAAAGAAATCTTTAATTGAGGTCTAGTCTGGTTCAGGCCGTGTGAGATACACCCTTTACATACTGTTGTTCTTTTTTACTATTATTTAAACACCCATTTAGGGCAAGATCCTAAATTCAAAAAATATGAGGAGAGCGTCAAATAAGGGACGTGGTCCAGGTCGTGGTGCTGCTTGTGGAGCTCCTGTTGCAGGGAGAGGACGTGGTCCAGGTCGTGGTGCTGCTGATGGAGCTCCTGTTGCAGGCAGAGGACGTGGTCGATCTGTGCCAGCTACAAGCACAAGTGAAACCCCTTCCTCAGGTGCGAGTAGGCGACAAAACCTGCAGCGGTATTTGGTCGGGCCTAATGCTGCTCTATGAATGGTGAGGCCTGAACAAGTACAGGCGATAGTAGATTGGGTTGCTGACAGTGGATCCAGTTCCTTCACATTGTCTCTCATCCAGTCTCCTCCTGAAAGACCACAGTTGGCACCTGCAGCCGATGTCCATCAGTCTTTCACCTCACCCCCTTGCAAATCAGCCAAGCAGTCTGAGCCCCAAGTCATGCAGCAGTCTCTTCTGCTTTTTGATGACTCTGTTAGCAGGGTTTTCCAGGGCCATCCACCTAGCCCTGCCCCAGAAGTGGAAGAGATTGAGTGCACCGATGCCCAACCACTTATTTTTCAAGATGAGTACATGGGAGGACCATCGCAGCACGTCTCGGATGATGACGAAACACAGGTGCCAACTGCTGGGGCTTTCGAAAGCGTGCAGACCGACAAGGAAGGCAGGGGTGAAGACTGGGTGGAAGATGATGTGAAGGACGATGAGGTCCTCGACCCCACATGGAATCAAGGTCATGCGAGTGACCGATGTAGTTCGGAGGAAGAGGCGGTGGTCGCACAGAGCCACCAGCACAGCAGAAGAGGGAGCAGGGTGCAAAAGCGGAGCGGCCGTCCTCTAGACAGTACGCCTGCTACTGCCCACCGCAGCAAGGCACTGAGCACACCAAAGCCAGCTCCAAGGAGTTCCCTGGCGTGGCAGTTCTAAAAGTAGTGATACATTTCTGACCCCTGTCTACTACTTTCCGTGTCCTCGCTGGTCTCTGTACTTCTATGTCCCCCTCCATTGACAGATGAGTAAGTGGTGGGATCAAAAAAGTTTCACTACTTTTATTATTTCATCATGTTCTCAGCAGTTTGAAAGTAAACTAATGTAGGCACATGGGGCAGCACCGGGCATAGTATTGGTAGACACTACAGAGTGGCAGTGCTAACCCCCCTATACAGCTGCCCCCTTTATTTGCTATAGAGGGTCGGGGTGGACTGCAGAAACAACAAGCCAAAGTCAAAGGTATAAGCTGAATTCCCTGGTCCCTAATGCAAAATCTGTAGCAGACCTCATCTATCCTGTGCCATTTATTAATACTGGTGTCTTTTTATGTGGCAGAGGGGGCCGAAGACGTCTGTGCATGAGCTTCTGGACCAAACTGAAAAGAAAAGAAAAGGGAACAAACTAAAATCTGTGGAGACGTCGCCTGTAAGTCACTGGGTTTACCTTGGATAACTGATTCTTTTAAAATGAAGAATGCGCGCCTGCCTCACCATGCCGGACACGTAAGTGTTAGCTTTTAACTTTTTTGGGTTTCTGTGTGTGCCATCTTTGGGGGGGCAGAGGAGGACATGGGGTAGTGTGGTAGCAAATCAGTTTGGGGGGGCAGATTATTAAATAATGGGGCAAATCACTTCATGTGGGGCAGATTATTACTTGGGGCAAATTACTTTATGGGGGCATTGTGGGGCAAATCACTTCAGGGAGTGCAGTGTGAGGCAAATTCTTCATGGTGGGCAGTGTGGGGCAAAAATACTTCAGGGGGTGCAATGTGGGGGCAAAATACTTCAGGGGGTGCAGTGTGGGGTAAAATACTTCAGGGGGTGCAGTGTGGGGGCAAATTACTTCAGGGTTGCAGCGTCGGGACAAATTACTTCATGGGAGTGCAGTGTGGGGGCAAATTATTTCATGGGAGTGCAGTGTGAGGGCAAATGATTTTATGGGAGTGCAGTGTGGGGGCAAATTATTTTATGGGAGTGCAGTGTGAGGGCAAATTATTTCATGGGAGTGCAGTGTGAGGGCAAATTATTTCATGGGAGTTCAGTGTGAGGGCAAATTATTTCATGGGGCAGTGTGGGGGAAATTACTATATGGGGCAGTGAGGGGGAAATTACTATATGGGGTCAGTGTGGGAGAAATTACATGGGGCAGTGAGGGAGAAATTACTATATGGGGTAGTGTGGGGGAAATTACTATATGGGGCAGTGAGGGGAAAATTACTATATTTGGGGACATTGAGGGGGAAATTACTATATGGGGTAGTGGGGGGGAAATTACTATATGGGGCAGTGAGAGGGAAGTTACTATATGGGGGCAGTGTGGGGGAAATTACTATATGGGGCAGTGTGGGGGAAATTACTATATGGGGCAGTGTGGTGGAAATTACTATATGGGGCAGTGTGGGGGAAATTACTACATGGTGGTAGTGAGGGGGAAATTACTATATGGGGTAGTGTGAGGAAATTATATGGGGGTAGTGTGGGGGAAATTACCATATGGGGCAGTGTGGGGGAAATTACTATATGGGGGTAGTGTGGGGGCGTTTCTATTAGGGGACATTATTTTTGGGGATACTATACAGGCATTATTACCTGGTGCACAATATAGGGTGTTATTATTACTGGGGGCACTCTAGGGGACATTATAATTGCTGTAGACACTATAGGGACCTTTGGGGTAATTTATCAAACTGGTGTAAAGTAGAACTGGGTTAGTTACCCATAGCAACAGATTCCACCATTCATTTTTCACAGCTCCTTTGGAAAATGAAAGGTGGAATCTGATTGGCTGCTATGGGCACCTAAGCCAGTTGTACTTTACACCAGTTTGATAAATGACCCCAATTATGAGAAATCTAACATGTCTGTGTAACAAACTCTGTAGAGACGAGATGCAGCTGAAAAAATTTGTCATGGTGGTCTGGGTCAAACGGAGGAGAAGAGGAAAGAGAAGATCCACATGACAGGAGATGTAACTGGATGTAACAGTGGATGTAACAGGTATGTGATGTTGTATTCCCCTATATGTAGAGCTGGCTCACTACTGTGACCTGCGTCTCATCTTCTCCTCCAAGTCTTTTTTTTATCATAATCGCATGTATTTTAAATTTGGTAACTAAAATTTGAATTTGTCACCTGCAGTCCTATGTAACAGCCCAGATAACAGTGATAACTTTCTGTGTGCAGATAATGTAGTAGATGTTCCATGCAGTCCTATGTAACACCCCACATAACACAATAGTTCACTGTGTTATGTGGGGTGTTACATAGGACTGCAGGTAACATCTATGACATCTGTACTCAGAGAGTTATGAGATGGTGGGGGTCTGACTCCTGGCACCCCCGCCAATCCGCTGTTTGAGGAGACCGCAATGTTAAAGTGAGTGCCGCAGCCTCTTTGCTCCTTACCAAGCACAGCTCTGTCCATTTGATAGCACTGTGCTTGGTACTGCAGATCAGACCCAATCACTCAGATGAGACAGAGCTGCACCTAGACCATGTGAACGATGTCAGCTTACGAAGCACCGCAGCCTCTTCATACAGAAAAAAAACTAAAACTAAAATGGAGGGGGGGAGGGGGCCCGAGTTGGGTAGACAGCCCCGGGCCTATCATGCACTTAATCCGCCCCTGGGCTTAATGTGCACCAACATTTTAAATTGAGCCCTTTTTACAGTAAATCATGCTTTGTCAAATGAGGAGCAAAACGTGTCCATATAAGTCTGGCACATTTAATTTAGTACTTCTCCCTTTATGACTCTGATTAGGTGGTGCACTTTAAGACACTTAAGTTTTTGCACATTACAATTTACCCCCTATGCACAGGAAATGGTATGAGTATCTGAACGCCACCGATCATGAGCGTCCCTTATCTCTGTTTGAATGAAGCACCAGGTCAGGCGTGTACTGTAGACACAGGGGTGTAGCTATAGGGGAAGCAGTGGAAGCGTGAGCTTTGGGGCCCAAACTCAGCCCCGGGGAGGCAGGGGAGTGAAAAACAAAAACGGAAAAACGGAAAATCACAAGGTCCTCTTAGGCCCCTTTCACACGGGCGGGATTTCCTCGCGGGTGCAATGCGTGAGGTGCAGCCCGGCTTCTCTTCTGTCTTCATCTTTGCTGTGCAGTAGGAAAAGGACCTGTGATGACGTCACTGAGCTCATCACATGGTCCCTCTCATGATCCATCACCAGGGTGATGGATCATGTGATGGACCATGTGATAAGCGCAGTGATGTCATCAAAGGTCTTTTACCCAGGTCCTGAAGAAAGAAGACAGAAGAGAAGCCGGGCTGCGCGAACAAGTGGATTAAGGTGAGTTAAATTATATCTATTTTTTTTTAACCCCTCCATCACTATTTTACTATGCATTCTGTATTAAAAATGCTATTATTTTCCCTTATAACCCTGTTATAAGGGAAAATAATGCAATCTACACAACACCTAACCCAAACCCGAACTTCTGTGAAGAAGTCAGGGTTCGGGTTTGGGTACCAAACATGCCGATTTTTCTCACGCGTGTGAAAAACGCATTACAATGTTTTGCACTCGCACGGAAAAATCGCGCATTTTCCCGCAACGCACCCGCATCTTATCCGAGCCAAAAACATGATGCCCGTGTGAAAGAGGCCTAAGGGTTTAAGCATATTATGGACATCGAAAAGAGAACTTTCCTGCTCAAGATTCCCCCCCTATGAGCCACAGCAGACAGCTTCTAACAAAAAGCAACTCTTTCTCTGGCGCACCGAGCCCAGGGGCGTAGCTATAGTGGAAGCAGCTGCTTTGGGACCCGAACTCAGAAGGGGCCCACCCAAGAGGAGGACTAAAAGATTTTATTGTCAAGGCCCCTCAACAGTATTAGTTGAGAAGTTGCTGAGGGAGGGGGGCCCATTTAAAAATTTTCTGCGGGGCCCAGTCATTTCTTGTTACGCCACTATGTATACTGTCACTGTTCCAGCCAGTTAGGTCGTGGACACTGATTTAATGGTGATTAGTAGTGATGAACGAACATCTGTCGGGACGGTTCGCAAACGCGATCAAATGTTCGCAAACCGCAAGTTCGCGGCGGGTCCCATTCATTTTAATGGCAGACGAACCTGAAAAACCTTCAGCTCATATTTGCAGCCAAGAAATAATTACTAGAAGTGCACAAATAGTCCCACAACACGGACAGTGACACCAGATGTATTATTCAAATCTGCGATCTCGATTCATTTTTTTTTCCAATGCGAAATATCGGCAATATAATTTTCGTGTAAGCGCATGCGCAAATGCACTATACAGTACCCAAATGCACTATAAAGAAAGTATATTGGTATATAACACCCCGCTTCAATCAGTTTTTTTGGGGGGCGACTTGTATATCGCACCAGTAGAAATGATTTGTTCCAATAACGCTTGTCCCTCTATATACCTGCAGTATCGCAGCAGAACCGCACACAACTGCCGCACAATACAAATGCACTATAATATACCGTCTAACATAGAAAGTATATTATAACATTGTACAAGGAAGGCAATCCATTAGAATATACATAAAGATAAAACGTAACCTTTAATAATGTTACTATGAGGGTCCATTCACACGTCCGTAAGTGTTTTGCGGATCCGCAAAACATGGACACCGGCAATGTGCATTCTGCAATTTGCGGACCGCACAACGCCGGCACTATAATAGAAAATGCCTAATCTTGTCTGCAATTGCGGACAAGAATAGGACATGTTCTATTTTTTGGCGGAAACGGAAGCACAGATACAGAAGTACGGATCCGCAAATGCGGATGCAGACAGCACATTCCGGCCCCATTGAAAATTAATGGGTCTGCACCCGTTCCGTAAAATTGCGGAACGGATGAGGACCCATTTTGTGGACGTGTGAATGGAAAAGATATCCCTCAAAATAAAAATAAATTAAATTATTAAAGTTAAGCAAAAAGCATAGATGTGGTCGGCAATAACAAGTGCTCGGTGGCACTAAATCAGGAACCATATGTCCGACCACAATCCGGGGGGTTCCAGTGCACATCCATGAATCCAGGAGGGAAAGCAAAAACCATCCATCCCTGGGCTAGATGATGATGTGGTATTGAAGGACAGGGTGGGCAAAGAACTGTCCCTGATATTGCCCTACAGGGGGTGCTATTCTGGCCCTGATAGCCTAACCACAGACCACCCGCCCTGATAAGAGCGACCCCGTCCGGAACCTTACCCTATATAAAAATGGCCCTAGTAAGCCCCTAGCCCCTAGGCCCCTGACTTCCAGGTGATCACTATATAGATCTATGTGTTTATGACTCATTATAAAAGTATAAGTATATCGCACCCCTCTGTGTATCACACATATAGATAGCACACCTATACTAGTCCTTAAAAGGACTTTTGTGGCCCTATTAGCTAGCGTTTGGTGTCCCTAACAGCCTGTCCCTGCTCCACACAGCAACCTCTCCCTACACTGGCAAAACACTGAATGTAAAATGGCGCCCAGATCAGGTCTATTTACAAGGTAGGGGGTATGCCCATGTGCTGAAACGTCTCACTTGGCTGTCCGGTACCACCTGAGGGATGTGTCATGGGTCAAAGTTCTTCACAATGTAAAAGAATATGGCGGGAGCGAATTTCTCCATATGTTCGCATGTTCGACGAATCGCGAACACGCAAAGTTCACCGCGAAACGACCGCCGGGCGAACTGCAAGGCCATCTGTAGTGATTAGAGATGAGGGAATGACTTAAAATTAAATTCAGGTTAAAACATACAATTAGAGCGGCACAGCACAAAATGAAAAGAAATACAGCAATGCAAAAGATAAAAAAAATAAAAAGCGAGAGGCAGAATCCAAATCCTCACCAAGTGACAGATAAACAAACAGAAGGCTGCACTCCAAAAAAAATCGAAGTTTTATTCACCCAATGTCAGCTGAGTGCTGCCTTCTCCTTGCTCATCTGCCAATTCGGGTTTAATTCAGCCGAATTGATCAAATTAATTCTACTTGAATAAAAAATGCTCTAATTTGCCTGAAAGTCTGTATATGACACTCTGAGGTCTCCAAGGAATATCTCTCGCCTTCTCTATTCCTCTACAAAATATGCCTAAATCGAATCATCAGAAATTTAGATTCAGATGCGATTCTAATTTTTACAATCAATTTGCTCATCTCTAATTGTGACACGTTTCTGTCATGTCTGAGGAGAGGTCCTATTAGGCTAGCTCTACACAACGACATTTGTCGCGCGACATTTTGTCGCACCAATGTAGCGCGACAATTTTTATAATGGTAGTCTATGGCGTCGCACTGCGACACGACAGTCACAAAAAAAACATTCAAGATGGATTTTTCTGCGACTGTCGTGTTGCATTCGCAGCATGTCGCATGTCGCAGCGCGACACCATAGACTATCATTATAAAAATAGTTGCAGTGTAGTTGTGCCCTATGTGTCGCGCAACTTATTGTCGTCATGTGGACCTAGCGAGATTTCCGCGCGGATGCGATGCGTGAGGTGAACGCATTGCACCAGCACTGAATCCGGACCCATTCATTTCTATGGGGCTGTTCACATGAGCGGTGATTTTCACGCATCACTTATGCGTTGCGTGAAAATCGCAGCATGCTCTATATTCAGCGTTTTTCACGCAACGCAGGCCCCATAGAAGTGAATGGGGTTGCGTGAAAATCGCAAGCATCCGCAAGCAAGTGCGGATGCGGTGCGATTTTCACGCACGGTTGCTAGGAGACGATCGGGATGGAGACCCGATCATTATTATTTTCCCTTATAACATGGTTATAAGGGAAAATATTAGCATTCTGAATACAGTAAAATAGCGCTGGAGGGGTTAAAAAAAATAAAAAATAATTTAACTCACCTTAATCCACTTGCTCGCGTAGCCCGGCATCTCTTTGTGTCTCCTTTGTTGAAGGACCTATGGTGAGCATTAAATACAGTTACAGGACCTTTGATGACGCCACTCGGGTCATCACATGGTACGTCACATGATCTTTTACCATGGTGATTCACCATGGTAAAAGATCATGTGACGTACCATGTGATGACCGGAGTGATGTCATCAAAGGTCCTTTACCCAGGTCCTAAAGAAAGAATACAGAAGCAGATGCCGGCTGCGCTATCAAGTGGACTAAGGTGAGTTAAACATTTTTTATTTTTTTTTAACCCCTCCAGCGATATTTTACTTTGCATTCTGTATTCAGAATGCTATTATTTTCCCTTATAACCATGTTATAATGGAAAATAATACAATCTACAGAACATTGATCCCAAGCCCGAACTTCTGTGAAGAAGTTCGGGTTTGGGTACCAAACATGTGCGATTTTTCTCACGCGAGTGCAAAACGCATTACAATGTTTTGCACTCGCGCGGAAAAATCGCTGGTGTTCCCTCAACGCACCCGCACATTTTCCCGCAACGCCCGTGTGAAAGAGGCCTTAGACTGGATGATTTTTAGGCCAATTATCAGGAACAAGGTTTCACAGGAAGGCTTATTCCCAATAATTGCCCGGTATAATCAGCTGATAAAGGAATGAATGCTGGTTTGCCTGAATGATTATCAGCGGCACATCTCTTTGTGTAAACGGGGATGTCTGCCGATAATCAACAGAACTAAGTGAGGGGGGAATGACCGCAGCAGTAATCAATCCTCACCCATTCACTGTGCATCGGCCTGTGTAATAGACGGATGCAAATGGTTGCTGAGTAGAGAGGACTCCCCTGCATAACGGAAACAGGACGGATCCGTTTTGCGGCCCATAGACTTCTATTATGACGGAATCAATAACGGAATGCCTCTAAAGGCATTCCGTTATGCATTCCGTCATAGAATTGCGTTATGGTCCGTGGTAACGGAATCCATAACACAATTCACCTTTTACCACCAAACGAAGCGTGAAAGAATTTCAAAATATGAAATTCGCTCATCTCTAGTGCTGAGTAACATGCTTATCGCCATATATTAGGGACCTACTGTAAGACACTAATGTAAAGAATAGCTTTGCTATGGGTATATACTGTCATTTACTTCTGTAACAATACAACTTTTTTCAGAAGGAGCAATTGTAGGAAATAGTGACACCCGTCTTACCCTGACCAACGCCATTAAATGCATAAAATCCATTATTAATGTAATATTATTTGGGCCAAATTCTGGAACATTCAGTTGAAATCCTACAAAATGAGTTTTCATTAACGACAATTAAAGATGCTGAAATATTTCTTGCTCCTTACAGAATTATGATCCCTTCTCAGTAATGAGGTCTATTCAGGATTTTAAAAAAGCGGGTACAAAGTTCTTCCTTTTTTTTTTTTTTTTTCCAAGGTCATATTTCATTGATTTAATTTGCATTCAAATTGCCCAGGATTTGGCGTTGCATGGTGACTTGAATGATTTTCTATCAAGTTCAGCGAGAATGTCTAATGAACATCCCCACATAAAGAACATAATGTTAAAACTTAATGCTGTGACAGGAGAATGCAATTAATAGCAAAGTAGAAATGCAAACTGTAGGAGATAAAGAAATTGAAAGGAAAATGTGATTTATACACCGCAGCAGCAGTCCAAGACGCTAAGTAAATGAGTAATACGAAATAGGATATCTGCAAGAAATGGAAATGGTAGTACAATGAACACTGTATGAACACATACAATAAATGTCTAGCCACAAACAACCAAGGAAAACACAAATAATATTTTTTTATAACTATTTTTTTTACATTATTTAGTATTCTAATTATTGTGCATAGAATATATATATAGTATAATGGGGATGCAGTATAGAGGCAACAACAAGTTCTTTGGATCAAATAGTTCAGTGTTTTATTCACACTTTAGGCAAGTGACAAAACAAGGAGTTATAATGAAACAAAAAGTCACCTTGTGGTGTTGGTGGTAATTCACACCATGCGGCAATTCTGCCTCAAACAGTCCTTGACCATAGCAGCACCAACCTGTTTTCACGTCAAACAGGTAGCAAGCCTTCATCTAGACACAAGGCTCCCAGATCCCAACACAGAGACCTCGCTTCTGAGCCCAGCTGCCTATTTAAGGACAGCCAGGTGCTGCCAAAACCGGACCGGCAAATAAAATCCGGTCCGGTATTTGACCTCACATGGCTGTAAATCAGCCCAGTAGCACATGCTGGGGAGAAAATACCTGTTTTCCCAGACTAAACCTCTCACAGTGTCATATATATATATATTGTATTTACTCACAAAAGTATTTGGTTTGTGGGTGAAATTTCAGGATGAATCTAAAATGCACTCTAACCTTAACAGGTGAACTTAATCTGACCTTCTCTAAACGTTTGTATGCACATTTCCAACTGTTCAATGTTTCAGTACTTTTTGCACAACTTGCTGTTCTCTAACAAGGAGCTTAATGGCAAAATTTACAACATGTGTTTGATCCATGAATCGCCCAATAAATTTCCTGGTTCAATTAGAATTGGTATTTAAACACTCCTCCACTCCTGTGAACCCACTGTGCCACGTGTCCTACCTCATCTAAGGGGTTGTCTAAGTGAACCCCTGGATCTTCACAGTACCCCTGATGGTGGGGATAGACTTTCCAGAGGGGAACACCAGGTCGCTACCTCTTGAGCTGGATAGGCATATGAGGCAGCTGGTCCAGGCGGACCGGGAGGTACGCGAGAATGGTACCAGAGGTGCAGGACCGAAGGATGAGGCAAAGACGTAGTCAGACAGGCAAATGGTCAGGGCATGTGGCACAGGTGTAGGTCAGGCAATCCGGGTTGGCAACTGGAGAGTCAGGGCAAGCAGATAGGGATCTAACAGGTAGTCCAGGAATACAGATAAGAGTCAGGAACACTAGCGGAAACCAGGAACCTTAGCAGGACACAAGGACCTTGACACTGAGGCATCTGGGAAGGGGGCTGAGCCACTTATGTATGCCCAGGAGGGCTAGGATAGGTCAGCGAGGTCACATAACCTAACCCATAAAGCCCAGGAAGTGACGCGCGCTGGCCCTTAAGGAAGTCCTGCAGGAAACAAACAGCAAGCATGTGGGGCCAGGGCTGAGAGCAAACTGTGGAGTGGATCCCAGAACAACAGCACCCACACAGACAGAGCTCAGGACTGCATCGATGAATGGGAAGCACCGGCCGCAGATCACCGCTGAACACGGCGCCCGGGACTGCAGCGGTAATCAGGGGAACAGCGGGGCACAGCTCCTCATCATGCTGTTTACATTTTTACATCATGCGACCAAGATGCACCTAACATTGATCAACAGTACCTCGTCATTGCAAGTCTTCAAGCAGGATGTTCTCAGACGGAAGTGGCCGCTGAGCTTAGAGTGTCACAGAGTGTCATCAGAAGGTTGCAACAGAGATACAGAGACTGGAAGAGCCACAGAAAGTCATGGAAGTGGACGTCCTTTGGATACATCCCACACTGATGACCGCTTCATTGTGAACAATGCCCCGTGGAGCCGGATGATGAATGCCACACAACTCCAGGCACATTTAAGGAAGGTGAGAGACAGGTGAAGTGTCATGTCAGACCATTTGAAACCATTTATATCAGCGTGGACTGCGTGCTAGACAACATGCAAAGGTACCGGACCACAGGCATCATTGTCTTGCATGGGCCAGAGAGCATCTACGCTGGACATGGGACCAGTGGGCCTCAGTGCTATTCACTGATGAAAGTCAATTCATGCTGAGAAGAAATGATGGCTGGCAATGATGTTACAGACGTCAAGAAGAGCGCTATGCATCAGCCGCTGTTGTCACCAGACGAGCCTTTGGTGGTGGTGGTGTTACAGTGTGGGCAGGTGTGCCTAGTCCATACAGAACTGCCCTACACTTTGTGAATGGTACAGTGACAAGCCCATACTACTTGAATAAAATCATGAATCCAGTCATTGCCTCTGCATGAACAACACAGGCCTAATTTCATCTTCATGAATTACAATGTGCCAGCTCATCATTAGGAACCTCAATGACCTGAGGGCTGCCCTTCAGGAAGAGTGGGATGCCATGCCTAAGCAGACAATAAGTCGACTTGTGAACAGCATGAGACGTTGTTTTCAAGCTGTAATTGATGCTCAAGGCCACATGACAAGTTATTGAGAAAGTGACATTTTTTGTGGGGGTTTACCCACCACTGGTGTTGACTTTTGTTTCAATAAGAGATGAGGAAATCACCATTGCTGCTTCTACTTAAATGCCATACATTCATGATATAATATCACTGTAGCGTGAACTTTATATATAGATATATATTAGAGATGAGCAAAGTCCAAACTAATCGGATTTGTTACAAATTTCACAAAAATTTATTCCACCAAACAAAGAATTTTGATTAGTTATGGATGAATTGCGAAAAATAAATGGTGCCCTGTGCCATTTCAATGTGGTTATTGGTGGGGAAAACCATGAGGAAGAAAGAAGATGGGGGGATCACATGACACTGGGAGAAAGAGTGGGGAGGCCTTGGCCTGATTTGGCTCAGAGGCTGACAGACAGCCTGGACTTGAGACAGAAGAATTGCCATTCTGTCTTCAACCTGTGACCTGGAAGGATGTTATGTGGCAGTGTCTGCCAAAAATGTATTACAGACACAATTCACTAATGTAGCGTGATAGGGACAGTATAGGGAGAGGATAAGATATATACAGTGTAGTTGGGTAGATTTTAGGTAATATGATGAGGCTTTAGGGAAAGCTTTGAAGTGGTCAGGGGCTGGTCATCCAGTTGTGTGTTTAATACAGCTGCGGTTGGCTGCTAGTTCTGCATTACAAAAAACCCTGCAAAGAAAAAAACTGATTTTTTTTTCTGTGTATGAACAGTTTCAAAAACATGTTTCCACAATTCATAGACTTATTGCCAGCATATGCAAACAAATGAAAAAAATGGTGTGGTGTTAAACAGGCAGGAAGCGCTCAAACCCATATGCAGTTGTGCATGTGTATAAAGGGGAGCAAATCCTGCACTTGTGGCCCGTTGCTAATGGCGATCCCCAGCAAAAATGCATACAGTGGAGGATGCCTGCGGCGGACCACAAGTACCACAATAGACATCCTACACAAGATAGCAATTATGTCGATGTGATAATCAATATAACAATATAATAATAGCAAAGACAGGCGCACTCTGCAGACTTACTAAGCCCTCAAACTGATGATAAAATTGAGAGATTAGCCAACATATCCTACTGTGGAGGACATGTCTGAGCCCGAGCACCGTGCCAAGGTTTCTCAAGTAGCCCGGGTCCTAACACTCACCTACCTGAGCCGTATGGGCAATACCAGTGGGCAAATTACAGGAGTGTGAGGTCCAACTCACAGACAACTCACCAGTTACCTCCAGCATGTAACCATGCTAGCAATGGGAGGAGGGAGGAGTCTGCGAGTCCACCTCAAGACTGGCTGATATGGCCCAGGCCTCGCAGGTGTGCAACGAGCCGGACACTGGGTCAGTGGGCATGCTATGCAGTGGGTCAGTATATATGTATAAGAGTTTGTGACGCCAGTTGCAGCTTGCGCAGGAACTGTAGCAGGGCCCTTTAAGATGGTAATGAGCTCACGTACTAGGTAAGGAATGCCAGAGGGGGATATTGTCTCTGTATAGTGTCAACTGTGTCTCCTACCTGTGGTACGGCTGGACTCCTGTATCCTGGCTCACATGCAACAAAATGGAGTGCTGTTAATATGAGTAATGGAGGAATTTCCACCCAGATAATAGGGTCCAACTTGTCTTTACTTGATGGTATAATATGCAGCTTTTGATCCATATAAGTTACAGCAGTAGTCTAGGATCCCAGCAGGTATTGGCAATATGTGGCAGGAATTTATAAGTAGTCTGCATCTGATCATATGCCTATTAGAATCTGGCAGGTATCTATCTTCTGCTCTGTCTGTGGTCTGCTGTGTTTGGGCCTGACTAGCTGAGGAGGAATTTAGCTTCTCCTTATCTTGGGATCGGTACTTACAGGACTGCTCGCAGGGTATGGTGGTTTCTTCCTGGAGATCTGATAGTTCTGAAGATGGCTGCTTCCTTGATCTACCCGCTGAGGTAAGGGACTCAGGCTGGGAAGGTCGATTTGGGCCTCAGCAGAGGCTTGAATCCTTGGTTGGGATCCCTGTTTTCTGGGAGCTCCTATCCACGCAGCCTACCCCAACAGGGGGTGGCTGGTACACACTGCCTAGAACTTCCCTTCCTCCTCCTGAAGTAGGATGTGGGAACATTCCACTCCTCCTCAGATAGGGGGAAGCTAGCCTGGAATGGTCTATTCCAGTCTAGGTCTATTAACTAGCTCTGGTCTGCCTACATATTGCTGCCACCTGCTGGTGTACATTAAGAATTACAGCAAATACATATTAAACAGGCCCAGTAAATCCATATAATACAAATACAATGTCAGATTACACAGGATGTTAACACATTCACACTTTAACATCGTATAGCAGGGTGAAAGAGTTTTAGTGACATACTCTGGGATGTTACATACCCCGTTACTTTAAGTGAAGCTGTCCTCGGCGTATGCTATAATAAGAGGAATAAGCTCTGGGTACCCAATGAATACAAAGTGCTGCATGAATTATACATAAAATGACATACAAAGACAAACATTTAACGGTTTCTTTGAGGTTCCTGCCCGCTAGCATAAGGTGTCCAACACACAGTTTCCTTATCTTGGTATAACCAGGTAACCTATAACTGCACAAAGCAATACCTTTACTGACTGACTTTGTACAGGGAGTGCAGAATTATTAGGCAAGTTGTATTTTTGAGGATTAATTTTATTATTGAACAACAACCATGTTCTCAATGAACCCAAAAAACTCATTAATATCAAAGCTGAATATTTTTGGAAGTAGTTTTTAGTTTGTTTTTAGTTTTAGCTATTTTAGGGGGATATCTGTGTGTGCAGGTGACTATTACTGTGCATAATTATTAGGCAACTTAACAAAAAACAAATATATACCCATTTAATTTTTTTTTTTTTACCAGTGAAACCAATATAACATCTCAACATTCACAAATATACATTTCTGACAAACAAAAACAAAACAAAAACAAATCAGTGACCAATATAGCCACCTTTCTTTGCAAGGACACTCAAAAGCCTGCCATCCATGGATTCTGTCAGTGTTTTGATCTGTTCACCATCAACATTGCGTGCAGCAGCAACCACAGCCTCCCAGACACTGTTCAGAGAGGTGTACTGTTTTCCCTCCTTGTAAATCTCACATTTGATGATGGACCACAGGTTCTCAATGGGGTTCAGATCAGGTAAACAAGGAGGTCATTAGATTTTCTTCTTTTATACCCTTTCTTGCCAGCCACGCTGTGGAGTACTTGGACGCGTGTGATGGAGCATTGTCCTGCATGAAAATCATGTTTTTCTTGAAGGATGCAGACTTCTTCCTGTACCACTTCTTGAAGAAGGTGTCTTCCAGAAACTGGCAGTAGGACTGGGAGTTGAGCTTGACTCCATCCTCAACCCGAAAAGGCCCCACAAGCTCATCTTTGATGATACCAGCCCAAACCAGTACTCCACCTCCACCTTGCTGGCGTCTGAGTCGGACTGGAGCTCTCTGCCCTTTACCAATCCAGCCAAGGGCCCATCCATCTGGCCCATCAAGACTCACTCTCATTTCATCAGTCCATAAAACCTTAGAAAAATCAGTCTTGAGATATTTCTTGGCCCAGTCTTGACGTTTCAGCTTGTGTGTCTTGTTCAGTGGTGGTCGTCTTTCAGCCTTTCTTACCTTGGCCATGTCTCTGAGTATTGCACACCTTGTGCTTTTGGGCACTCCAGTGATGTTGCAGCTCTGAAATATGGCCAAACTGGTGGCAAGTGGCATCTTGGCAGCTGCACGCTTGACTTTTCTCAGTTCATGGGCAGTTATTTTGCTCATTGGTTTTTCCACACGCTTCTTGCGACCCTGTTGACTATTTTGAATGAAACGATTGATTGTTCGATGATCACGCTTCAGAAGCTTTGCAATTTTAAGAGTGCTGCATCCCTCTGCAAGATATCTCACTATTTTAGACTTTTCTGAGCCTGTCAAGTCCTTCTTTTGACCCATTTTGCCAAAGGAAAGGAAGTTGCCTAATAATTATGCACACCTAATATAGGGTGTTGATGTCATTAGACCACACCCCTTCTCATTACAGAGATTCACATGACCTAATATGCTTAATTGGTAGTAGGCTTTCGAGCCTATACAGCTTGGAGTAAGACAACATGCATAAAGAGGATGATGTGGTCAAAATACTCATTTGCTTAATAATTCTGCACGCAGTGTATATTGTCCACCAATATCAAAGAAAGCATGGGGGTGTATTTACTCCATAATCCCACCATTATGAAATGGAATGCCCGCAAATAGATGGGTGGCTTTATCCTTTATTCCCTTCCCTGCATCATAGCCTGAAGAAATTTGGCTTATAGCACGATCACTATGATGACTAAGAGGAAGCTAAATATGGCTCTAAGATTTGAGGCGCCTTACCTTAGGCAAACGCTCAGAAGGGGAGGTATTTATCGTCTCCGTGTCTTCTGGCTAGTCACAGGAGGAGGGCAGTACGTTCCCATGGATCTCCTGGAAATGAGACACCTCCGAATGGGAACAATCCGGAACATTTAACAAGCGGGAAGGAGCAGCCTAGGGCTTCTAACGATTCCCGAAGCAGCAGGGGTACCTGTGAAGTAACTAGACCTGTCAGACCTTACCACTTGGTCCTACCCTGGGTACCTATGGGTACATCACCGGGTGTAGGTCATTGGTGTACAACGTCTCTATGATGACAGTCCGTATGAAGGGGGAGAGAACAAGAGCTGTGAAAAGGCACACTTTAAGTAAATTGCTACAATTTTTTGTTAAGTGCAATGGTTAAGTGCAATCATTCTGAACAGTGCATAATTTCACATTGTGGCACCTGGAAGGATACTACACACAATGGGCAGGTTATCTTGAACGTTACATAACATTTGTAAACTGGTTACAATGACATAAGTTATTAAATAGCATGACAATTATATGCAAGCTTTTATGTTGCAAACATTTGATAAAAATAGTGCCAATTTTTTTAAGTGCAAGGATAGGCTCAACAATAACTTGAGTCCGTATTCCTGGAAGTGCTTAAAGTTGCAGAATCCTCTGGAAACTGATAAAAGTCCTTTGCAATCCACAGGGCAAAAGAGTTAATTGTAATCCAAAGGGTTAAAAGTTAATAGCAGCAACAGGCTATCAAGTAACCTGCTGGTGTACATTAAGAATTACAGCAAATACATATTAAACAGGCCCAGTAAATCCATATAATACAAATACAATGTCAGATTACACAGGATGTTAACACATTCACACTTTAACGTCATATAGCAGGGTGACAGAGTTTTAGTGACATACTCTGGGATGTTACAGGTGCACCTAAATATAGCCTGTGGATGGAAAACAGGCTCATTTAAATTGGAGTTTATACACCTCCAGGTATCTCTATATGCAAACAAATGAAAAAAATGGTGTGGTGTTTTAAGTGGTGGTGGACCTTTACGCTCCTGTAATTTGCCCACTGTCTCCTGGTATTGCCCATACGGCTCAGGTAGGTGAGTGTTAGGACCCGAGCTACTTGAGAAACCTTGGCGCGGTGCTCAGGCTCAGACATGTCCTCCTAGTAGGACATGTTGGCTAATCTCTCAACTTTATCATCAGTTTAAGGGCTTAGTAAGTCTGCAGAGTGCGCCTGTCTTTGCTGTTATTATATTGTTTTATTGCCAGCATAGCACTTCTAATAGTATTCTTCTGCAAATGGTGAGCAATTGCACATTTGTTTGTCTTCTATAAACCATTTCAGTGCATTATGTTCATGATATTGAATTCTTTGCATTATATCGCCATTTTTATACCTACCGTGTTATTGAATGAAACAGATAAATGAATATCCAGTGGCTCAAAACCCCACTCAAACAGGGAATGGGTGCTCAAACCAGTAGACTCACCCACATGTCGATATAAAATAAATGTATAAAAATAATGGTAGGCACTCTCCACCTGGTACTGCATGGATCAATCAAATGACCATATATCTGTATATATAGTAATTTATTAGAAAATAAAATACAATAAAAATAAAAAAGGAATAGATAAAAACAAATATGCAGATATACACTTAGAGTTATTCGTTAATATTATTTAGACACACATGGTAACACGATATATTTGGATCCGATATCTGCTCAGTGTGTTCTAAAAATATCAATAAAAATAGAAATATATTGCCAATAAGTACCATCCAGTTCCTATCATTTGTGCAACACCGAATATAGCAGCAAATATGGCAGTCTTTCTCTTATAAAAAAAATTCCTAATGCATGTCACAGTGCAAGTCAATCCTCCATTAGTCTCAGGGATTCCCATCCCAATAAGTTTATAGCGAATGTTTTCAATATTCTCAATTGTTCCACAAAGCGCTCTACAGCATAATACATGCATGCACGGGCTGTTTGTACAGTTATTGGTACATTACCACTTGTAGATTCTGCGCTGTGATGTATACAATTCTCCGCCGTCTGTGCCAGTCAGGTTGGAGTGGCGTCCCACGTGATCGGGCGGCAATCCTCGTATTCAATACACCGGGTCCTAGAGCGGATTGTGTGAATATACTTGTAGACAAGGAAACTCCTTAAAGAGGACCTTTCACTACAAAAAAAAGAGTCCATTAATATTAGGGCGGGATTGTAATTAGTGTTTGGCTTTCTAAAAAAGCTTTTATTTTTAGAACACACTAAGCAGATATTGGATCCAAATATATTGTGTTACCATGTGTGTCTAAATAATATTAACGAATAACTCTAAGGCCTCTTTCACACTGGCGTCGCGTGTGAGGGCTGGATAGGATGCGGGTGCGTCGCGGGAAAATGAGCGATTTTTCCGCGCGAGTGCAAAGCGTTTTAATGCATTTTGCATGCGCGTGAGAAAAATCGGCATGTTTGGTACCCAGACCCGAACCCGGACTTCTTCACTGAACTTTGGGTTTGAGTTATAAGGGAAAATAATAGTATTTTTAATACAGCATGCTTAGTAAAATAGGGATGGAGGGGTTAAAAAATAATAATTATTAGACTCACCAAATCCACTTGTTTGCGCAGCCCGGCTTCTCTTCTGTCTTAGGCTTCTTTCACACGGGCGAGTTTTCTGCGCGAGTGCAATGCGTGAGGTGAACGCATTGCACCTGCACTGAATCCGGACCCATTCATTTCTATGGGACTGTGCACATGAGCGGTGATTTTCACGCATCACTTGTGCGTTGCGTGAAAATCGCAGCATGCTCTATATTGTGCGTTTTTCACGCATCGCAGGCCCCATAGAAGTGAATGGGGCTGCGTAAAAATCGCAAGCATCCGCAAGCAAGTGCGGATGCGGTGCGAATTTTCACGCATAGTTGCTAGGAGACAATCGGGATGGGGACCCGATATTTATTATTTTCCCTTATAACATGGGAAAATAATAGCATTCTTAATACAGAATGCTTAGTAAAATAGGGATTGAGGGGTTAAAAAAAAATATATATTTTACTCCCCTCATCCACTTGTCTGCACTGCCCGTCTCGTCTTCTGTCTTCTTCTTTGATGACTTGGGAGGAAAAGGACCTTTAGTGAAGTCACTGCGCTCATCACATGGTCCATCACATGATCCATCATTGGTGATGGATCATGTGATGGACCGTGTGATGAGCGCAGTGATGTCACCAAAGGTCCTTTTACTCCCAGGTCATCAAAGAAGAAGACAGAAGAGAAGCCGGGCTCCCCGAAAAAGTGGATGAGGTGAGTTTAATTTAATTTTTTATTTTTTTAACCCCTCCATCCCTATTTTACTAAGCCTTCTGCATTAAGAATGCTATTATTTTCCTTTATAACCATGTTATAAGGGAAAATAATAAAATCTACAGAATACCTAACCCAAACCCAGTGAAGAAGTCCTGGTTCGGGTCTGGGTACCAAACATGCCGATTTTTCTCACGAGCGTGCAAAACGCATTAAAACGCTTTGCACTCGCGTAGAAAAATCGCTCATTTTCCCACGACGCACCTGCATCCTATCCTGCCATCACACACGACGCCCATGTGAAAGAGGCCTAAGTGTATACCGTATCTGCATATTTGTTTTTATCTATTCCTTTTTTATTTTTATTGTATTTCATTTTCTAATAAATTACTATACATATATACAGATATATGGTCATTTGATCGATCCATGCAGTACCAGGTGTAGAGTGCCTACCATTATTTTTATACATGTTATTGAATGCATAGTTGAAATACAATTTACCACTAACATTGCATAGTAGTTAGTGATGAGTGGCAGGGGTCATATTTGCATTTGTGATATTTCGCAAATATTCTTTAGAAAATTTGTCATATATTCGCGAATTCGTATATTCGTTATATTCGTTATATTCGTTATATTCGTTATATTCGACATTCTTTTTATTTTTACGTGAAAAACGGCAAGGTAATGATTGGTAATATGCGAATATTGCGCGCTCAATACAGGTGTGGGTCAAAAACGAATATATAGCACTATAGAATATAGTGCTATATATTAGTTTTTAGAATTTCCATCTGAACACATGATTCCTCCCTGCTTCTTGCTTGTGGGCCAATGAGTCATTGGCCCACAAGCAACTTAAGCAGAGAGGAATCATGACTTCAGATGGAAAAAAATAACGAATATTCTAAAAAACGAATATATAGCACTTTATTCAATATAGTGCTATATATTTGTAATGACGAATATTCGTCATTTTTTTCCATCTGAACATGATTCCTCATTGCTTCTTGCTTGTGGGCCAATGAGTCATTGGCCCACAAGCAACTTAAGCAGGGAGGAATCATGACTTCAGATGGAAAAAAATGACGAATATTCTAAAAAACAAATATATAGCACTATATTCAATAGTCACACTTAAGTCAACTACAGAAGAGGGAACTAGGGGGGGGACAAGGAGCCCACAATGACATAATACAGTCTGACATTGAGGATGAAGTTGATTATGTGTTAAATATGACCTGGGAGATGGATCTGGGTGCTGATTTGGGGTTAATGTCAGAGGTGACCATGGTGGTGTCAATAAAAAGTATAGGCAACGAACGGCCAGAACGGCCCAAACAACGACTAGGGCCAGATATGCTTTTTTATGCTGCTGATACTGGGGGTGCAGGTTCAAAACTTGCCAGACCTAAGCCAAGCTCAGCTGCAACTAGCTCTGTGCACAGTCTGCGGGTATCTCCCATCTGGCAGTTTTTATCCATAGTGCTGGAAGACAAAAGCATTGCCATGTGCAGGATATGCAGGAAAGTAAGCCTTGGATGTTTAATGTAGGTACCATGGCTCTATTGCAGCACATGAAGTAGCTTTACCAGTTACTGTCTCAGTTTTCTTTGCAACAGTCAGACCACATACACGTGCAGTACAGTGTTCTTATCATTTTCATCATGCCTTACCGCTTCTCTGGCTCTGACTCTTCCTCCTACTCGACCCCAGTGTCAGACATTAATAACAGAATGTGTGGCCAGAACACAACTCTACACACCCAGCAATCTGCTGGTGAGCAAGATTAACTCCCACTTGGCTGAGTTGCTGATGGTCTAGTCTGTGCCACACCATGTAGTGGATTCTGCTGCCTACTGGTTCTGCTCATGGCATTAGCCTCGCTGAAAAATATCTAGTCACCGTTATTTCTGCCAAAAAACCATCCCTGCCTTGTACTGTCATGTGGCATAGAACTGGGGCCTCTCCTTGCAATTCTTACTGTGCGGCAAGGTGCAAGCAACCGTCTAGACCTTGAGCAGCTGTTATGGGCACAGTACTTGTCTTTCACGGCCCATTGGATTAATGTCTTTACCTGTGAGGCAGCACCATAGCAACAAGGCAAAGTCATATAGATACCTCCACATTTGTGTTAGTCTGGTTCCCACATCAGGCACTTATTCGCCTACTCCATGTCCTCCTCCATGGACATTATTCCGTCCCCAAAAGCAGCTGAGCAGAGAGTCCCTCCCACTCCCCTTCCTTCCTATCATGGGTGTAAAGTGAAGCTTTGCCATGCCATGTTAGTGTCACTACCAGAGCTTTGAGACGTTCTCACAGCTCTGTTTCTCCACGCCTGTGATGATGTCACTACTAGAGCTTGGAGGAGTCCTCTCTGCTCTGTTTCTCCGCCCCTGTGATGAGGTCTTTACTTTCTGTTTCCTTCCTCCCAGCTGTCCCTCCTGTGTTTGATTTCTCTGCCTTTAAATCACCCCTCCTCCTTTGTAGGGTGCGGATTATATTTTTCATTTGAGTTGTATCTCTCGCTTGAGTATCTTCACTTGTGTGATATCTTTTCACTGGACCTGTGTTCTGCTGAAGCAAGTACTTCGGATATTGTCAGCTGACTTTGGATTTGTTTTCCCTGCTGCTGCAGCTCCTTCAGTTAAGTGTGCAGACATTGTGTGTTTCTGTTTGTTTGCTGATTGGATCCGAGGCGACCCCGGTTCCGTCCATATGCTGAGCAGGGCACCGGTGGCTGTGCCCCTTCCACTATTGTAGGGGTTACAGTGGTCATCAGCCTTAGGTACGCGGGCATGTCTCGATCCACCATTTGGATCCGGACATGTGCTTAGCAGCATAGGGAGAGCGTTTAGGGTCTGACAGGGGTCACCCTTTATCCTCCCTAGTTTGGATCCGGTCAGTAGCTATATTCACTGTGTATGCTCTTGTTGCTCACATACAGCCGTGACATTATAATCCGCAATAACCGTCCTTTTTTGACATGGATCCGCTTTCTGGCCTGGTTGACCGCATGCAGGGTCTTTCTTTGGAGGTAGCGGATCTCCGTCAATCTATGACTCAGCTTCAAGCATTGGGCTCTGCTCCAGCCCATGGAGTCTGTTGCGAGCCAAAGGTCTCACTTCCGGAAACGTTCTCCGGGGGCAGTGAGAATTTTGTTCGCTTCAGAGAGGCATGCAAACTCCATTTTTGCTTGTGTCCTCATTCCTCTGGTGGTGAGGAGCAGAGGGTGAGGATTGTCATCTCCCTGCTCAGGGGTAATGCTCAGACTTGGGCTTTTTCGCTGCCATCGGGGGATCCCTCCCTTCGATCCGTGGAAAGATTTTTTGTGGCCCTGGGGCAGATATATGATGACCCGGATCGTGTTGCTCTGGCCGAATCTAACTTACGTTTTTTATGCCAGAACAAACTGTCTGCGGAGCTTTATTGTTCTGAATTTCGGAGATGGGCAGCTGATTCAGGTTGGAATGATGCTGCACTCCGGAGTCAGTTCTGTCATGGTCTCTCAGAGAGATTGAAAGATGCGTTTGCTTTCCAACGTCCTTAGAGTCTGCCATGTCATTGGCGGTACGCCTTGACAGGCGTCTAAGAGAAAGAAACGAGACCTCTCTGTACAGCCATTGTCAGTCTAGGGGCAGTGGTGCGGACTCATTCAGTGTGCAGGGGCCTCATCCTGTCTCGGTCCCCTCTGAGGAGGAGCCCATGCAGCTAGGTCGACTTGGCCCTGATAAAAGAGGATTTAGTCCTCAGAGTATGGTGTGTTTTTGTTGTGGGGGCATAGGTCATTTGGCAAATGTTTGTCCATCTAGGAGATTCATGAACTGTACTAAGAGTTATAATAAGAGAAAAACCTCAAAAGGTAAAACATCAAACTCTGCTTCATCTACTACTTTGGGCAAAGTTGATGTAGGAATTGATGCTTTTCCTCTGACCTGCAGTTCCCGTTTTCTCCTTTCTGCCAGGGTGGCGCTAGAGAGCAAAGTCATTTCTTGTGAAATTTTTGTCGATAGTGGAGCGGCCGTCAATCTTATTGACACTCAATTTGTAGCCATGCATGGTTTTCAGGTTTGCACATTAGAAAAGGATATACCTGTTTTTGCTATTGACTCTGCTCCACTCTCACAGAGATCCCTGAAGGGCATTGTTCACAATATCCGGCTAGCTGTAGGTGACACTCATGTGGAGGATATATCTTGTTTTGTCCTTAACGGATTGCCTTCTCCTCTAGTTTTGGGGTTACCCTGGCTCACTAGACATAACCCCACTATTGATTGGCAAGGAAGGCAAATAAATGAGTGGAGTGACTTTTGTAGAGAGAATTGTCTCACAGCGACTTTTGCAGAGGTGTCTACTAAAACTGTGCCATCATTTCTCTCTGATTTCTCGGACGTGTTTTCCGAGAGCGGTGTTCAGGAGCTACCTCCTCACCGGGAGTTTGACTGTCCCATTAACCTCATTCCCGGCGCCAAGCTGCCAAAAGCACGCCTCTACAATCTCTCACAACCGGAAAGAATCACAATGCGAACCTATATCTCCGAGAGTCTCGATAAGGGGCATATTCGTCCCTCAAAATCACCTGTTGCCGCTGTTTTTTTTTTTGTTAAAAAAAAAAGATGGCTCTCTGAGACCTTGCCTAGATTTTAGGGAGCTGAACCGTATCACGATTCGCGATCCCTATCCCCTTCCTTTGATCCCGGACCTCTTCAACCAAATTGTTGGGGCCAAGGTTTTTTCCAAATTGGATTTGAGAGGCGCGTACAACCTGGTCAGGGTCAGAGAGGGGGATGAATGGAAAATGGCCTTTAATACCCCTAACGGGCATTTCGAGAATCTCATTATGCCTTTCGGCCTGATGAATGCTCCGGCCGTCTTTCAGCATTTTGTTAACAGTATTTTCTACCATTTAATGGGGAAATTTGTATTGGTGTATCTTGATGATATTTTGATTTTTTCCCCTGATGTTCAGACCCATCAGGATCATCTTTTTCAGGTTCTGCGGATTCTGCGGGAAAATAAATTGTACGCCAAGCTGGAGAAATGTGTTTTTATGGTATCGGAGATTCAATTTCTTGGTTTTCTCCTCTCTGCTTCTGGTTTTCGCATGGATCCGGAGAAGGTCCGTGCTGTACTTGAGTGGGAGCTTCCTGAGAATCAGAAGGCATTGATGCGCTTTCTGGGTTTTGCGAACTATTACAGAAAGTTCATTTGAATTATTCCTCTGTTGTCAAACCCCTCCCTGACATGACAAAAAAGGGGGCGGATTTTTCCTCTTGGTCGGAGGAGGCGCTTGCAGCTTTTTCTAAGATTAAAGAGAGTTTTGCATCTGCTCCCGTCTTGGTGCATCCCGATGTTTCCTTACCTTTTATTGTTGAGGTGGATGCTTCCGAGGTGGGTGTGGGTGCGGTTTTGTCCCAGGGCCCTTCTCCTGCCAAATGGCGACCCTGTGCCTTTTTCTCTAAAAAACTCTCCCCGGCAGAGAAAAACTATGATGTGGGAGATAGGGAGTTGTTGGCCATCAAGTTGGCTTTCGAGGAATGGCGCCATTGGTTGGAGGGGGCCAGGCACCCTATCACCGTTTTTACCTACCATAAGAATCTGGCGTACTTGGAGTCGGCCAGGCGTATGAATCCGAGACAGGCCAGATGGTCTCTGTTCTTCTCCAGATTCAATTTTGTCGTTACATTCCGCCCTGGGATCAAAAATGTGAAGGCTGATGCTCTCTCTCGCTGTTTTCCCGGGAGGAGGAAACTTAGAGGACCTAGGTCCCATTTTGGCGGGGGGGTAGTTGTTTCTGCTCTGTATTCTGATTTGGAGGCCGAGGTCCAGGCTGCCCAGACTGAGGCACCTGCCCGTTGTCCTTCTGGGAAGTTGTTTGTGCCTCCTGAGTTACGTCACAAACTCTTCAAGGAGCATCATGATACTGTTCTTGCTGGTCACCCCGGGAGTCGAGCCACGGTAGATCTCATTGCTCAGAGATTTTGGTGGCCGGCTCTTCGTAAGTCGGTGAAGGGTTTTGTGGCTGCTTGTGAGACGTGCGCTCACGCTAAGGTCCCTCGTTCACGGCCTTCAGGTTCCCTTCTCCCGTTACCCATACCTTCCCGTCCTTGGACACACCTGTCCATGGACTTTATCACGGATCTTCCTCGTTCCTCAGGTAAGTCGGTGATCCTGGTGGTGGTGGACCGTTTTAGCAAGATGGCTCATTTCGTACCTTACCCTGGTTTACCCAATGCTAAAACGTTGGCGCAAGCTTTTGTCGACCATATTGTTAAATTGCATGGCATTCCCTCTGATATTGTTTCCGATAGAGGCACGCAGTTTGTGTCCAGATTCTGGAAGGCTTTCTGTTCTCGCCTGGGGGTTCGGCTGTCCTTCTCTTCTGCTTTTCACCCGCAGTCGAATGGTCAGACTGAACGCGTCAATCAGAATCTGGAGACATATTTGCGCTATTTTGTGGCAGAGAACCAGGAGGATTGGTGTTCATTTCTCCCTCTTGCTGAGTTTGCTCTGAACAACCGTCGTCAGGAATCTTCTGATAAGTCACCATTCTTTGGTGCATATGGGTTCCATCCGCAGTTTGGGACATTCTCGGGAGGGGCTCCTTCTGGTTTGCCTGAGGAGGAGAGATTTTCCTCGTCTTTGTCTACCATATGGCAAAAGATTCAGAGTAATCTTAGAAAGATGAGTGAGAAATATAAGCGTGTGGCTGATAAGAGACGTGTGCCTGGTCCGGACCTGAATGTGGGTGATCTGGTGTGGTTGTCTACAAGAAATATTAAACTGAAGGTTCCCTCCTGGAAATTGGGTCCCAAGTTTATTGGGCCTTATAAAATCTTGTCAGTCGTCAATCCTGTTGCCTTCCGTCTTGATCTTCCACGGATTTGGAAGATACATAATGTATTTCACATATCTCTCTTAAAACCATATGTCCAGCCCACGGTACCCTCCTCTTTGCCTCCTCCTCCGATTTTGGTTGATGGCAATCTGGAGTTTGAGGTTTCCAGAATTGTGGACTCTCGCTTTGTCCGCGGTTCTCTTCAGTACCTCGTTCATTGGAAGGGTTATGGTCCTGAGGAGAGGATGTGGGTTCCGGTGTCGGACATTAAAGCCACTCGCCTCATCAGGGCATTTCATAGGGCTCATCCTGAGAAGGTGGGTCCTGGGTGTCCGGAGTCCACCCGTAGAGGGGGGGTGCTGTCACTACCAGAGCTTTGAGACGTTCTTACAGCTCTGTTTCTCCACCCCTGTGATGATGTCACTACTAGAGCTTGGAGGAGTTCTCTCTGCTCTGTTTCTCCGCCCCTGTGATGAGGTCTTTACTTTCTGTTTCCTTCCTCCCAGCTGTCCCTCCTGTGTTTGATTTCTCTGCCTTTAAATCACCCCTCCTCCTTTGTAGGGTGCGGATTATATTTTTCATTTGAGTTGTATCTCTCGCTTGAGTATCTTCACTTGTGTGATATCTTTTCACTGGACCTGTGTTCTGCTGAAGCAAGTACTTCGGATATTGTCAGCTGACTTTGGATTTGTTTTCCCTGCTGCTGCAGCTCCTTCAGTTAAGTGTGCAGACATTGTGTGTTTCTGTTTGTTTGCTGACTGGATCCGAGGCGACCCCGGTTCCGTCCATATGCTGAGCAGGGCATCGGTGGCCGTGCCCCTTCCACTATTGTAGGGGTTACAGTGGTCATCAGCCTTAGGTACGCGGGCATGTCTCGATCCACTATTTGGATCCGGACATGTGATTAGCAGCATAGGGAGAGCGTTTAGGGTCTGACAGGGGTTACCCTTTATCCTCCCTAGTTTGGGTCCGGTCAGTAGCTATATTCACTGTGTATGCTCTTGTTGCTCACATACAGCCGTGACAGTTAGAGCTGATTGGCCTGAGCAAGAGTAGCCACACAGTCAATCACTTTCTATAGTGTAGCAAACATCCCGCTAGCAGTTTGCCCACCATCTTCAACTGGACAAGGTGAGCAATGGAAAGAACATTGTGGCCTTGCTGCATTTGGGGGAAATAACACATGCTCCTTCCATGGAGCACGTAATCAATTTTAGTCATGCAACCTTTTTTGAAAAATTACAGTGGCTTGCAGAGGGTGTTGGCCATGTCCAGTAGACTGTCCTCACATTTCAGCCATTCTTATATGGCAAGGAAAGCCCTCCTGGACTTGCAGTGACAGAGCAGTCTGCCATTGCAAAGCTTGGTGCACAACTTTTCAATTTGCTGGAATTCCACCTTGCATATGCTAGAGCATCTGTACATGCAGCATAAAGCAGAAAATGATTTAGTTATGCACCAAACCACTTTAGCGGGAGCATGTGTTGTTTCAAGGATAAACAGTGGCAGTACATCAGAGACGCCTGTCGCAAGACAGAAGAAGAAAAGCATAAGCATCTTGCTAGTTGCCCTGTAGCTGTAGGGGAAAACTCAGAGGAAGTCCCTTTTAGGAGGAAATGAAAGATGAGAGGCTGCTACTGGAGGAGGAGTCACTTCTGCAGGAGGACAACGCCGATGATCATGACAACACTGGCCATGATGACCAAACTGAGTCCAAGGGCACATTGGTGTAAATGGCAAGCTGTATGTTTGCTTTCTTATGTGTTAAGGCGTATCCTCACTATCAAGTAATCTTAGAATTACTGGATGGAAATGCTTTTAGATCCTCCCTATCAAAGCAAAATTGGTGAATGTTTTCCAATTGCTGAAAGGGAGGCAAAATTACTTTATTACCAGTAAACGTGTACGCAGCTTGCCACAGCTTTCGGTGAGCAGACGCCTGCCGCCCACGTGTATGACTGAGAAATGGAGATTTTTTTCTAGGCTTGTACAGAACAAGCCACTCTTTCTTCTGACAACACTTTGTATAAATACTGGCAGGCATTCTGCCCCATTAAAGCGTAATTTTTGGACGCTTGTGCAGAACAAGCCACTGTTTGTAATGACATTAGCATGCAAGCATGTATAAACATATGTAATACATCCAGCATGTATTATTGTGAGTGACAGGTCCACATGAGAAAAGTCTGAAACTACGAGCAGATTGCAAACTTTATATCAGGGGTCTGAGAATGAACAAAGAAATTAAGAAAGAATACTGAAACTTAGTGCAATTTTTATTTTTCACTCAAGAATGTCCATCTTCATAATAACTTCATTTTGTTATCACAGACAACTGCTTTAATCTGAGAGCGACCTCAGAGATCAGCTGATCAGCATTTACTGAGAGATTATGCATTTGCTGCTCCTTTTTTAAATGTAGCATTACATGGCTGACAATCAGACTGTACATGTAATACATGAGCAGCTCGAGTTCACCAGAAAGGGAGCTGCATCTCTGCCCTGGCTGAAACTCCCAAGCTTGGGATCCTCTATGACATCCATATGCCCTAATGGGACATATAGATGGGGATTGACATGATGTGACGCACCTGAAAGAAAATCTCTCATCGCAAAACACAGTGCAATCTGCAGCCAGCATGATATACAGGAGGAGATGAACATATTGTAGAGGTAGAGATGAGCAAATCGGTTAAGATTCGTTTCGGGTCCGAATGTTTTTGAAAAAGTTTGGTTTGGACCCAAATCGGTTCAGGTCGAACTGAAGTTGCTCCAATTGCCCTAAAAGTGTGTATATAACCAATAACTGACATACATACATATGGGTATATTTGACGGTGTTAACATGCATTGGCTAAACACACCATGCCGGCACATGTGTTCTGCTTTTTCATATTCCAAAGCTTATAAAAACTGTCCCTTATCAGGGGCAGATAATGTTTAAACACACACAGTGTTATGGGGTAAAAAAATGAAAATAAAAAAAAGTGGCTTGGGAGGGACCAAAAAAATGCTGAAATGTGAACAGACACATTTAAAGCAATAGGTACATGTGCTCTCTCCGTGGCAAATGCGGTGTCACGGCCATGGCCATGACCGTGACTCTTTAACCGCATGCGGTTGCCTGCGGTTTGTTTTTGGTTGTTCAACCACAGGTGAGGGCTGCTTGTGTTGCCTCACTTGTGGTTGCCGCGGGCAACAAGTGGTTGGAGATTGTCGCAGATAGCAGCCTGAGCTGGTGCTAGGCAGCTTGCGGCATCTTCATGCAGTTACACCTAGCTACCGCTTTGTTAGGTGTGTGTATGTATGTATGGTGTGCACTGTGTTTATGTTATGTGTGCACTGAGACCTTTCCCTTCACTGTGGCTGCTCGCAGCAACGTTTTGTATAGTGTGTACATGTGGTGGCAGTGTCCCAGCCTTCTGGCTGACTTCCAGGACATGGTAGCCACCCATGTCGTTGCCTGCGGCAACAGCCACAGTGTGACTTTCGTTTTGACACTTTCCCTTTAAGTTGGTGTTTTCCCTTTCCTGTGGTGCTGGAAGGGTTAACTCCCTTCCCAGTGTGTGTGATGTCACTGGGTGTGTCTGACCGTTGGGTGTGGCCTCTTAGGCCTATATAGCCTTGGTGTTTGGCATGGCTCAGTAGGTTGCTTCAGCCATGCTTAGCTGGAGCAGCATCATGTGTTTACCAACTGTCACGAGGGTATCAAGAGCCACGTCTGACTCCGTTATACCCGGGGTCAGGAAGTCGCAGCGGGTGGCTGCGCGCTCTATATCTAAAGATCATGGTGTTTCTTAGTTATTGTTTTCTGTGTTTGCCTTGCTATCCTTTTTGTCTCTCTCAGGGATCCGTAGCTTCTCCTCCTCAGCTGTTTCTTGTCTGCCACTCCCTACCTCCTTATATTCTCCCCTCACACTTCTCTAGTTGCCAGTTATAGAGCTTCCTGCCTGGACATCTATACTGACCCACTGGAGTGGTTAATCCTGGTTGTTGTTCCTGTGTGCTACCCTCCGGATCCCTGTTTGGCTTATTGTTGTCTCCTGTTGTCGCCCACCTGGGATTATATGTTGAGTCTGTGTTGTCTGTCCTCCCCTTGGTGTTTTCCCTTAGAGTTAGTGGTGCGGACTAGTGTTCCCATTGCCCTGTTCACTACCTAGGGCTCAGCTCAGGGAAAGCCAGGGCTTTAGGCACGTGATCGGCGTACGGGTGAGGAACCCGTCTAGGGACGTCAGGGCAGCCAGGTGCCAGCCGCCAGGTGAGTCAGGGGTCACCATCTTCCCTCTCACTTGGGCAGGGCCTTCCTCGTTCCCTCCCTCTGTGTCACGTATGTGATAGCCATGCCGACCGTGATATTATAACTGGCCCTTACTTTTTGAGGAGAAAAAAATAAATAAATTTTTTTACATTTTTTGTTTGTTGTTTTTTTTTCTCTCTCTACTTAGAATCCAATATGGATCCTATTGATGCCTTGGCAGAACAGCTTCAAAGCCTGTCTTTGGAGGTGGCAGGATTGAAGGCGTCTGTTCTCCAACAACAGCAGCAAATGCAGCAGACCGCACCCCCAGCGGTTGCTATGGGTAACCAGGTTGTCACTGAACCCAAGGTTGCTCTTCCCGACAGATTTTCTGGGGGAAGGGACAAATTTGCAACGTTCCGTGAGGCCTGCAAATTATATTTTAAGTTGCGCCCTTACTCCTCAGGTCATGAAGAACAGCGGGTAGGGATTGTCATTTCCCTGCTTCAGGGGGATCCGCAATCCTGGGCGTTCTCGTTACCCCCTGGTTCTCGGGCTCTTCGGTCAGTGGAGGGATTTTTTGGGGCTTTGGGTCTCATATATGATGACCCTGACCGAGTCGCCCTGGCTGAGTCGAAGTTACGGAGACTCCTACAGGGAGATCGGTCAGCAGAGGAATATTGCTCAGAGTTCCGTAGGTGGGCTACGGATACTCAGTGGAACGACCCCGCTCTCAGGAGTCAGTTCTGCTCTGGGTTATCTGAAAGGGTTAAGGATGCACTGGCGCTGTATGAGACCCCCCTTTCCCTTGATGCTGTTATGTCCCTCTCTATCAGAATTGATAGACGTCTTAGGGAGAGATCGAAAATTCCGGAGCAATTGGTTACCTCTCCCAAGCAACCGTCAGCCTGTACTGACTTAGATGAGCCTATGCAGCTAGGCGGAACTTCTCGTCAGGTCCGTCCTCCCGAGATTCGCCGTAGGGGGGGGGCTTGTTTTTTCTGTGGGGGGAGGGGTCATTTCATTAATGTCTGTCCCTCCTTTCTCAAAAACAAAAGACCGTCGGAAAACTACTAACCCCGGGCTGTGCGGAGGATGTCAGCCGGGGGGTATACGTTTCCTCCATACGAACATCTCAATTTATGTTACCAGCGGTCATTGTTTTTGGTGTTAAGACGGAGTCTATTTCTGTTTTTCTAGACAGTGGAGCAGGGGTAAACTTGATTGATGCCCATTTTGCCCGCACTATGGGTTTGTCTCTCTGTACGCTGCAGAGACCTATTCCCGTATTCGCTATAGATTCTGCTCCTCTGTCTCAGAGAAACCTCACCCACATTGTTCGTAATTTACACCTAGGGGACCACCATAATGAGTGTCTTTCATGTTACGTTCTGGAGGGACTTCCCTCTCCGGTGGTATTGGGTCTTCCCTGGTTGGTGGCGCACAATCCAGTGGTGGATTGGCAGGCCAGGGAGATATTGGAGTGGAGTGAGCATTGCAGAGAGAATTGCTTAAATAACAATTGCTTAATCGCCTCCATAGCTTCCCTACCTACATTTATTTCGGACTTTGAGGACGTTTTTTCTGAAAAGGGTTGTCAGAAACTACCACCTCATCGTCCTTATGATTGCCCGGTTAACCTGATTCCCGGGGCAAAATTACCCAAATCCAGGTTGTATAATCTTTCGGGTCCCGAGAGACAAGCCATGAAAGATTATATCTCCGAGAGTCTGGCTAAGGGACACATCAGACCCTCTTCTTCACCCGTGGCTGCAGGGTTTTTCTTTGTTAAAAAGAAAGATGGGGGCCTGCGTCCTTGCTTAGATTTCCGTGAGTTAAACCAGATAACCATCCGTGACCCATACCCTCTTCCTCTCATTCCTGACCTTTTTAATCAGATTGCGGGTGCTAAGTGGTTCTCCAAACTTGATCTTAGGGGGGCCTACAATCTGATTCGTATCAGGGAAGGGGATGAGTGGAAGACAGCTTTTAACACCCCTGAGGGGCATTATGAAAATCTTGTTATGCCTTTCGGTCTGACCAATGCCCCTGCTGTCTTCCAACATTTCGTTAATGATATTTTTAGTCATCTCATCGGCAGGTTTGTAGTCATATACCTAGATGATATCTTAATTTATTCGGCTGATCTGAAAACTCATGAGGTGCATGTCAGGCAAGTACTGCAGGTCCTACGGACGAATAAATTATATGCGAAAATAGAAAAATGTGTCTTCGCTGTTCAGGAATTACAGTTCCTGGGATATCTATTATCTGCTTCAGGTTTCCGCATGGATCCTGGGAAGGTCCAGGCAATTTTAGATTGGGATCTTCCTGAGAACCTTAAAGCCCTACAACGGTTTTTGGGTTTCGCTAATTTCTATAGAAAGTTCATTAAAAATTATTCAGTGATCGTTAAACCCCTTACCAACATGACTAGGAAGGGGACGGATTTTTCCAAATGGTCTGACGCCGCTAAAGATGCATTTTCCTCTCTAAAGGAGAGGTTTACCTCGGCACCTGTTCTAATTCAACCTGATGTCTCCCAGCCTTTTATTGTCGAGGTAGATGCGTCATAGGTGGGAGTGGGAGCTGTATTGTCTCAGGGTCCGTCTCCTGGCAAATGGCGTCCTTGCGCTTTCTTTTCCAAAAAATGATCTCCTGCGGAGAAGAATTATGATATTGGAAATAGGGAACTGTTGGCGATTAAACTGGCGCTTGAAGAGTGGCGTCACTTCTTAGAGGGAGCAATCCACCCCGTCACGGTGATTACGGATCACAAGAACCTTCTGTACCTAGAATCGGCTAAACGTCTCACCCCTAGACAAGCTAGGTGGTCGCTATTCTTTACCAGATTTAACTTTGTAATCACCTATCGTCCTGGGGCAAAAAATACCAAGGCAGACGCATTATCTCGTAGTTTCCCTGGAGGGGGTAATGTTTGTGATCCGGTACCTATTTTACAAAGAGGAGTGGTTGTCTCTGCGGTACACTCTGTTCTAGAGGGAAAGGTGTTAGAGGCTCAGGGGGACGCCCCGGCCTCTTGCCCCTCAGAGAAATTGTTTGTACCGTTAAACCTGCGTCTTGAATTATTAAAAGAACATCATAATTCGGCACTTGCTGGACACCCGGGTAGTAAAGCAACCTTGGAGCTTTTATCTCGTCGTTTTTGGTGGCCAAGGTTGCGTCAGGATTAGAGTTGAGCGAACACCTGGATGTTCGGGTTCGACGAGTTCGGCCGAACTTTCGAAAAATGTTCGGGTTCGGGATCCGAACTCGACCCGAACTTCATCCCGAACCCGAACCCCATAGAAGTCAATGGGGACCCGAACTTTTGGGCACTAAAAAGGCTGTAAAACACACCCGGAAAGGGCTAGAGGGCTGCAAAAGGCAGCAAAATGTAGTTAAATCCCCTGCAAACAAATGTAGATAGGGAAATGATGAGTTAACATAAAATAAATAAAAATTAAACAATATTAATTGGAGTGAGGTCCCATAGCACAGAATCAGGCTTCAAGTCACCCACCAATGGAGAAGGTCACTTACTATTATTTTGACCACAGCACCCAGACAAAGGAGAGAGGTCCCACAGCAGAGAACCAGGCATCATATCACCCACCACAGGAGTAGGCCACCATTTAGTTACTTTGACCCCTACACCCAGACGGAGGAGAGAGGTTACACAGCAGAGAATCAGGCATTTAGATCACCCACCACAGGAGTAGGCCACCATTGAATCAGACCCCGGCAACCATGTCAGATGGCACAAGCATAAGCTTTATATCAATCAGCACAGGAGAAGGCGACTTTGACAGACTTTGACCCCTACACCCGGACGGAGGAGAGAGGTTTCAAAGCAGAGAATCAGGCATTTAGATCACCCACCACAGGAGTAGGCCCCAATTTAATGGGACCCCGGCAACCATGTCAGATGGCACAACCATCAGCTTCATATCAATCAGCACAGGAGAAGGCGACTTTGAAAGACTTTGACCCCTACACCCAGACGGAGGAGAGAGGTTTCACAGCAGAGAATCAGGCATTTAGATCACCCACCACAGGAGTAGGCCCCCATTGAATCAGACCCTGGCAACCATGTCAGATGGCACAACCATCAGCTTTATATCAATCAGCACAGGAGAAGGCGACTTTGAAAGACTTTGACCCCTACACCCAGATGGAGGAGAGAGGTTTCACAGCAGAGAATCAGGCATCATATCAACCACCACAGGAGAAGCCACCATTTAGTTACTTTGACCCCTGCACCCAGGAAGAGGAGAGAGGCACCACAGCACATTTTCTGGCATCATATCAGCCACCACAGGAGAAGCCACCATTGAGTTACTTTGACCCCCGCACCCAGGAAGAGGAGAGAGGCACCACAGCACATATTCTGGCATCATATCAGCCACCACAGGAGAAGCCACCATTGAGTTACTTTGACCCCCGCACCCAGGAAGAGGAGAGAGGCACCACAGCACATATTCTGGCATCATATCAGCCACCACAGGAGAAGCCACCATTGAGTTACTTTGACCCCTGCACCCAGGAAGAGGAGAGAGGCCCCACAGCACATATTCTGGCATCATATCAGCCACCACAGGAGAAGCCACCATTTAGTTACTTTGACCCCTTCACCCAAACAGAGGAGAGAGGTTCCACATCAGAGAATCAGGCATCATATCAACCACCACAGGAGTAGGCCACAATTTAATGGGACCCCGGCTACCATGTCAGATGGCACAACCATCAGCTTCATATCAATCAGCACAGGAGAAGGCGACTTTGAAAGACTTTGACCCCTACACCCAGACGGAGGAGAGAGGTTTCACAGCAGAGAATCAGGCATTTAGATCACCCACCACAGGAGTAGGCCCCCATTGAATCAGACCCTGGCAACCATGTCAGATGGCACAACCATCAGCTTTATATCAATCAGCACAGGAGAAGCCACCATTGAGTTACTTTGACCCCTGCACCCAGGAAGAGGAGAGAGGCCCCACAGCACATATTCTGGCATCATATCAGCCACCACAGGAGAAGCCACCATTGAGTTACTTTGACCCTCGCACCCAGGAAGAGGAGAGAGGCACCACAGCACATATTCTGGCATCATATCAGCCACCACAGGAGAAGCCACCATTGAGTTACTTTGACCCCTGCACCCAGGAAGAGGAGAGAGGCCCCACAGCACATATTCTGGCATCATACTAACCACCACAGGAGAAGCCACCATTGAGTTACTTTGACCCCTGCACCCAGGAAGAGGAGAGAGGGCCCCACAGCACATATTCTGGCATCATATCAGCCACCACAGGAGAAGCCACCATTGAGTTACTTTGACCCCCGCACCCAGGAAGAGGAGAGAGGCACCACAGCACATATTCTGGCATCATATCAGCCACCACAGGAGAAGCCACCATTGAGTTACTTTGACCCCTGCACCCAGGAAGAGGAGAGAGGCCCCACAGCACATATTCTGGCATCATATCACACACCACAGGAGAAGGCCTCTTTCAGTGATTTAGGCCTTTGGACCCAGACAGAGGAGAGAGGTCAGAGATTAGCTTCATATCCCCCAGCACAGCAGAAGACCGCTTTATTTGACTTAGGCCTCAGCACCCAGACAGAAGACAGAGGTAGCATGGCAGAGGTTATGGCTTCATGTCACCCGTTAGTTTAACCGGCCACTTTCATCTGGTTAGGCCCCGGCGCCCAGACAGAGAAGAGTTTCATTCAACTGTGGGTTTCATAAAATTTGTATCAAATAAAGAAGTGGCCCGTAGCACAACAAGACATGTTTTAGGCAGTTAATAAGGACTACTCTGCACAAGGGAGGGACAGGTCCTGTGGGATCCATGCCTGGTTCATCTTTATGAAGGTCAGCTTGTCCACGTTGGCTGTGGACAGGCGGCTGCGCTTGTCAGTAATGACGCCCCCTGCCGTGCTGAATACGCGTTCAGATAAAACGCTGGCCGCCGGGCAGGAAAGCACCTCCAAGGCATAACATGCTAACTCTGGCCACGTGGACAATTTCGAAACCCAGTAGTTGAATGGGGCCGAACCATCCGTCAGGATGTGGAGGGGTGTGCAGACATACTGTTCAACCATGTTAGTGAAATGCTGCCTCCTGCTAACACGTTCCGTATCAGGTGTCGGTGCAGATAGCTGTGGCGTGGAGACAAAACTTTTCCACATTTCTGCCATGCTAACCCTGCCCTCAGATGAGCTGGCCGTGACACAGCTGCGTTGGCGACCTCTTGCCACTCCTCTGCCTTCACCTTCCACCTGTTCCCCTGTGACATGTGGGAATGCTCTCAAGAGCGCCTCTATCAGCGTGCGCTTGTACTCGCGCATCTTACGGTCGCGCTCCAGTTCAGGAATTAAAGTGGGCACATTGTCTTTATACCGGGGATCCAGCAGGGTGGCCACCCAGTAGTCTGCACACGTTAAAACGTGGGCAACTCTGCTGTCGTTGCGCAGGCATTGGAGCATATATTCGCTCATGTGGGCCAGGCTACCCATGGGTAAGGACAAGCTGTCCTCTGTGGGAGGCGTATCGTCATCGTCCACCGTATCCCCCCAGCCACGCACCAGTGATGGGCCTGGGCTGCCACCCCGCTGTGAACTTGCGTCATCCTCGTCCCCCTCCACCTCCTCCTCCTCATCCTCCTCGTCCTCCAGTACAGTGCCTTGGCTGGCGACTTGTGAACCTGTCCTCTGCTGCTTAAACAAACCTCCCTCTGAGCCACTTCGAACAGACTGGCCAGAAAGTGTTAGAAACGAGCCCTCATCCTCCTCCTCCTCCTCCACCTGGGCCACCTCCTCTAACATCATTGCCCTAAGTGTTTTCTCAAGGAGACATAGAAGTGGTATTGTAACGCTGATAACAGTGTCATCGCCACTGGCCATGTTGGTGGAGTACTCGAAACAGCGCAGCAGGGCACACAGGTCTCGCATGGAGGCCCAATCATTGGTGGTGAAGTGGTGCTGTTCGGCAGTACGACTGACGCGAGCGTGCTGCAGCTGAAACTCCACTATGGCCTGCTGCTGCTCGCACAGTCTCTCCAGCATGTGCAAGGTGGAGTTCCACCGGGTGGGCACGTCGCATATGAGGCGGTGAGCGGGAAGGCCGAAGTTCCGCTGTAGCGCAGACAGGCGAGCAGTGGCAGGATGTGAACGGCGGAAGCGCGCACAGACGGCCCGCACTTTATGCAGCAGCTCTGACATGTTGGGGTAGTGGTGAATGAACCTCTGCACCACCAAGTTCAGCACATGCGCCAGGCAAGGGATGTGCGTCAAACCGGCTAGTCCCAGAGCTGCCACGAGATTTCGCCCATTATCGCATACCACCAGGCCTGGCTTGAGGCCCACCGGCAGAAACCACTCGTCGGTCTGTTGTTCAATACCCCGCCACAACTCCTTTGCGCTGTGGGGCCTGTCCCCCAAACATATGAGTTTCAGAATGGCCTGCTGACGTTTACCCCGGGCTGTGCTGAAGTTGGTGGTGAAGGTGTGTGGCTGACCGGATGAGCTGGTGGAAGCAGTGGAGGAGGAAGCCGAGTAGGAGGAGGAGGCTACAGGAGGCAGAGAATGATGCCCTGCGATCCTAGGGGGCGGAAGGACGTGCGCCAAGGAACTGTCCGCCGGGGGCCCAGCCGCCACTACATTCATCCAGTGTGCAGTTAGTGAGATATAGCGTCCCTGGCCGTGCTTACTGGTCCACGTATCTGTGGTTAGGTGGACCTTGCCACAAATGGCGTTGCGCAGTGCACACTTGATTTTATCGGACACTTGCATGTGCAGGGAAGGCACGGCTGTCTTGGAGAAGTAGTGGCGGCTGGGAACCACATACTGCGGGACAGCCATGGCCATCAGCTGTTTGAAGCTGTCTGTGTCCACCAGCCGGAATGACAGCATTTCAAAGGCCAGCAGTTTAGAAATGCTGGCGTTCAGGCCAAGGGCTCGAGGGTGACTCGGGGGGAATTTGCGCTTCCTCTCTAAGGTTTGAGATATTGAGAGCTGAACGCTGCTGTGTGATATAGTGGAGACGCTAGTTGACGGTGGCGGTGGTGGTGGTGTCGGTGGCACATCCTCTGTTTGCTGCTCGGCAGGTGGCAACATTCCTCTCGAGGCGGAAGCCGAGGCAGCAGCGGTAGAGGGAGCAGGGGGAGCCTCAGCGAGTGCCTGGTTTTTAAGGTGTGTACCCCACTGCAGTTCATGCTTTGCATGTAGATGCCTGGTCATGCAGGTTGTGCTGAGGTTCAGAACGTTAATGCCTCGCCTCAGGCTCTGATGGCAGAGCGTGCAAGTCACTCGGGTCTTGTCGGTAGGACATTGTTTAAAGAAGTGCCATGCCAGGGAACTCTTTGAAGCTGCCTTTGTGGGGCTGGGTCCCTGTTGGCGATGTCCAGTAGCAGGCGAACTCTGGGGGCGGCGGCTCGTCTGCTTTGGCCCCCTGCTCCCTCTTTGGCTTCGCTGTTGTCTCGGTCTCACCACTACCTCTTCCTCTGAACTGTGAAAGTCATCGCCACGACCTTCAGTCCATGTGGGGTCTAAGACCTCATCGTCCTCTGCATCGTCTTCCACCCAGTCTCCCTCCCTGACCTCCTCCTGTTCAGTCTGCACACTGCAAAAAGACGCGGCAGTGGGCACCTGTGTTTCGTCATCATCAGAGAGTCGGTGACTCTGCTGTGGTGGTATTCCCATGTCCTCTTCATCTGGAGACATAAGTGGTTGGGCGTCAGTGCATGGTATGTCTTCCTCCACTGGGGAAGGGCTAGGTGGACGCCCCTGGGAAACCCTGGAAGCAGAGTCTTCAAACAGAAGAAGAGACTGCTGCATAACTTGTGGCTCAGACCGTTTCCCTGATATGCTTGGGGGTGATGTGACAGACTGATGGGCTTGGTTTTCAGGTGCCACCTGTGCGCTTTCCGCAGAAGACTGGGTGGAAGACCATGTGGTGAACGTGCTGGAAGCACTGTCGGCCACCCAATCGATTAATGCCTGTACCTGCTCAGGCCTTATTATCCTAAGAGCGGCATTGGGCCCCACGAGATATTGCGGTACATTCTGCCGGCTAGTTGAGGGAGTTCGTTCCCTACTGTGTGCGCCTGGGGCCGAACGGCCACGTCCTCTACCAGCAACAGAGGCTCCACGGACACCACCACGACCGCGTCCTCGTCCCTTAATAGTATTTTTCTTCATTGTTGCGATTCAACTCGCACCACAATGAAATATATTATTTTTTATAAGCAAAATCCCCTCACTGGAATACTTTCAGTCTTTTGACTGTATGGATTACAGATGGAATGACTGTTATATGTGAGTACCGCTTTCTTTGACAGATTCTAGTATGGGTACATATATGTTTTCCCAACCCCAGCACATTAGTTTGCTAATTCCAGATGTATGAAACGCAGGCCTAACTGTATCTAGTATATTGAACGCCAGATAAACTAACTTGGCCTTTTTTAAATAAAAAAAAAATTCCCTCACTGGAATACTTTCAGTCTTTTGACTGTATGGATTACAGATGGAATGACTGTTATATGTGAGTACCGCTTTCTTTGACAGATTCTAGTATGGGTACATATATGTTTTCCCAACCCCAGCACATTAGTTTGCTAATTCCAGATGTATGAAACGCAGGCCTAACTGTATCTAGTATATTGAACGCCAGATAAACTAACTTGGCCTTTTTTAAATAAAAAAAAAATTCCCTCACTGGAATACTTTCAGTCTTTTGACTGTATGGATTACAGATGGAATGACTGTTATATGTGAGTACCGCTTTCTTTGACAGATTCTAGTATGGGTACATATATGTTTTCCCAACCCCAGCACATTAGTTTGCTAATTCCAGATGTATGAAACGCAGGCCTAACTGTATCTAGTATATTGAACGCCAGATAAACTAACTTGGCCTTTTTTAAATAAAAAAAATCTTCTCACTGGAATACTTTCAGTCTTTTGACTGTATGGATTACAGATGGAATGACTGTTATATGTGAGTACCGCTTTCTTTGACAGATTCTAGTATGGGTACATATATGTTTTCCCAACCCCAGCACATTAGTTTGCTAATTCCAGATGTATGAAACGCAGGCCTAACTGTATCTAGTATATTGAACGCCAGATAAACTAACTTGGCCTTTTTTAAATAAAAAAAATCCCCTCACTGGAATACTTTCAGTCTTTTGACTGTATGGATTACAGATGGAATGACTGTTATATGTGAGTACCGCTTTCTTTGACAGATTCTAGTATGGGTACATATATGTTTTCCCAACCCCAGCACATTAGTTTGCTAATTCCAGATGTATGAAACGCAGGCCTAACTGTATCTAGTATATTGAACGCCAGATAAACTAACTTGGCCTTTTTTAAATAAAAAAAAAATTCCCTCACTGGAATACTTTCAGTCTTTTGACTGTATGGATTACAGATGGAATGACTGTTATATGTGAGTACCGCTTTCTTTGACAGATTCTAGTATGGGTACATATATGTTTTCCCAACCCCAGCACATTAGTTTGCTAATTCCAGATGTATGAAACGCAGGCCTAACTGTATCTAGTATATTGAACGCCAGATAAACTAACTTGGCCTTTTTTAAATAAAAAAAATTCCCTCACTGGAATACTTTCAGTCTTTTGACTGTATGGATTACAGATGGAATGACTGTTATATGTGAGTACCGCTTTCTTTGACAGATTCTAGTATGGGTACATATATGTTTTCCCAACCCCAGCACATTAGTTTGCTAATTCCAGATGTATGAAACGCAGGCCTAACTGTATCTAGTATATTGAACGCCAGATAAACTAACTTGGCCTTTTTTAAATAAAAAAAAAATTCCCTCACTGGAATACTTTATGGCTTTTCACTGTATGGATTACAGGTGGACTGGTATTAGTAGGGGTGACACAAGCACACCCAAGTCCCTGATGTAGGATTTCTATGGCACAGACCACTATTACAAGTGATTAATGGACGTTGGGAGAGATTGTGCTGCAGCACTAGTCCCAAGATGGCCGCCGCCTATCAGCCCAGTAACATGTGCCACAAAATGGTCTGCACAACCTTTAAAAAAAATAGCCTTGGACTGTGCTGCTAAATCGCTATTGGTCTGAATCCCAGGTGTAGATGTCTGACTTGTTTGGAGCTTTGGAATGCACACTGTGGCAGCTTCTGCTGCAGCACTACAAGTCGCAAAATGGCGGCCGGCGGTCAGCCCAGGTACATGTGGATGGAAAAATCACTCTGGCCACTCTAAAAATAGCCAATCCCTATCAAAAAAGCAGCTCAGCTGCAGTTGTTCAGATGAATCACAGGTGGAGGAGAGAAATTTGCTTCCAGTTATTCAATTATCCCTGCCTATTCTCGCCCTAGCATCAGCTGCGTCTATCCCTGTTCTATTCACATCGGGAGTGAGCACGTCCCGACGTGCGCACAAGCTTATAAAGAGGCTGAGTCACATGCTGCACTTGGCCAATCACAGCCTTGCCAATAGTAGGCATGGCTGCGATGGCATCTTAGGGCAAGTAGTATGATGCATGTTGATTGGCTGCTTTGCAGCCTTTCAAAATGCACCAAAATACATGCCGAACGACGAACCCGAACCCGAACTTTTACGAAAAAGTTCGGGTTCGGGTCCGTGTCACGAACACCCCAAAATTCGGTACGGACCCGAACTATGCTCGAACTGTTCGCTCAACACTAGTCAGGATGTAATGGATTTCGTGTCTACTTGTTCTACTTGTGCACGCGCGAAAGTCTCTCATACACGTCCAGCAGGGTCTTTATTGCCACTTTTCATCCCCAATAGGCCATGGACACATCTGTCAATGGATTTCATCACTGACTTACCGTTGTCGGCAGGTAAAACAGTTATCTTGGTAGTAGTAGACAGGTTTAGCAAAATGGTACACTTTATTGCGCTACCCGCACTTCCTAATGCTAAAACTCTCGCTCAGGTGTTTATCAGTGAAATCGTGAAGCTTCACGGGGTCCCTTCCGATGTGGTTTCGGATCGGGGAACCCAGTTTATTTCTAAGTTTTGGAAAGCTTTTTGTTCCCGTTTGGGGGTTCACTTGTCCTTTTCCTCAGCTTTCCATCCTCAGTCGAATGGACAGACTGAGCGTACCAACCAAAACCTAGAAACATATTTAAGGTGTTTTGTGTCTGAAAACCAAGAGTTGTGGTCATCATATTTACCGTTAGCTGAGTTTGCCATAAATAATCATTATCAGGAGTCCACTGGCAAGTCACCATTCCTTGGTGCATACGGTTTTCATCCCCAATTTTGTACTTTCAAAGAGGGGGGGTCTTCTGGGGTTCCCGAAGAGGAAAGGTTTTCTTCATCTCTTTCATCGGTATGGCAGAAGGTGCAAGTTAACTTGAAAAAGATGAGTGGTAAATATAAATGCATGGCCGATAAGAAACTGTCGCCAGGTTCGGACCTAGGAGTGAATGACTATGTGTGGTTGTCTACTAGGAATATTAAGTTGAAGGTTCCTTCTTGGAAACTGGGTCCTAGGTTCATTGACCCTGTGGCTTTTCGCCTGGAGCTACCTCAGACTTTTAAGATCCATAACGTCTTCCATAAATCGTTACTCAAGAAGTATGTTCCACCTCTAGAACCATCGCCGCTGCCACCTCCTCCTGTTATTGTGGATGGTATTCTGGAGTTTCAAATAGCCAGAATTGTTGATTCTCGTCGGGTCCGCCGCTCTCTTCAGTATCTTGTGCATTGGAGGGGTTACGGTCCCGAGGAAAGAATGTGGGTTCCAGCGTCAGAGGTAAACGCCAACAGGTTAATTCAGACTTTCCATGCCTCTCATCCGGAGAGACCTGGTCCTGAGTGTCCGGAGGCCCCTCGTGAAAGGGGGGGTACTGTCACGAGGGTATCAAGAGCCACGTCTGACTCCGTTATACCCGGGGTCAGGAAGTCGCAGCGGGTGGCTGCGCGCTCTATATCTAAAGATCATGGTGTTTCTTAGTTATTGTTTTCTGTGTTTGCCTTGCTATCCTTTTTGTCTCTCTCAGGGATCCGTAGCTTCTCCTCCTCAGCTGTTTCTTGTCTGCCACTCCCTACCTCCTTATATTCTCCCCTCACACTTCTCTAGTTGCCAGTTATAGAGCTTCCTGCCTGGACATCTATACTGACCCACTGGAGTGGTTAATCCTGGTTGTTGTTCCTGTGTGCTACCCTCCGGATCCCTGTTTGGCTTATTGTTGTCTCCTGTTGTCGCCCACCTGGGATTATATGTTGAGTCTGTGTTGTCTGTCCTCCCCTTGGTGTTTTCCCTTAGAGTTAGTGGTGCGGACTAGTGTTCCCATCGCCCTGTTCACTACCTAGGGCTCAGCTCAGGGAAAGCCAGGGCTTTAGGCACGTGATCGGCGTACGGGTGAGGAACCCGTCTAGGGACGTCAGGGCAGCCAGGTGCCAGCCGCCAGGTGAGTCAGGGGTCACCATCTTCCCTCTCACTTGGGCAGGGCCTTCCTCGTTCCCTCCCTCTGTGTCACGTATGTGATAGCCACGCCGACCGTGATACCAACTGCCAGTGAGAGCCACCCTTGTGGTTCATAAATATAATGTCACATTAAGTGCATTCCCTGGACTTTGTGTGGCTGCCATGGCCCATAAACAGGTAGGAAATAGCGTTAGGGGCCACTCAAATGAGACGACCTTGACGCGGTGAGTGGCTTATTATGCTTTGGCCAAAATGTACACCAATGTCTCATCCAGCATGGAGGCAGGGCATAATGCTGGATGTAATGTGCGATCACATTTGCATTTTCCACATTAAGTTTATGTTCATCTTTATGTGTGATGTCTATGTGATGGTCTGTTGGGATTTTCCTATGTTGTTTAGTGCAGCTTATGGATCTGGATTCCTGTTTGCATAGGGATCCAGTCAGCAAGGCTGTGGCAGGTAGGTCGAACTCGGATAGTTCACCTGCCATATCCGTAAGTCTGTTTGTGTTCCCCTTTTCCCTGCAGCTTGGCCTGTGAGACTCCTGCTCCTCCGTGCCTAGGAGGAGTGGGTTGTCTTACCCTGCTCCTTAGCCCAGGGACCGGTCGGAGGGTAAGTCAGGGATCCGAGGTTCCTGCGCATGGGTCCTCCTACCATCAAGGTCGGCCCATGCAGGTAGGAGACGGGGTCAGCGTTAGGGACGCAACAGGAGGTAACCTGCTCCCTAATCCTGTTGTCCTGGCCGAGCAGCCATAACATCATCTGGCATCGCACGGCTGAGGATTTCCCCCATCCTCAGCCGTGACATGCGGACAGCACACATCCATGAAAAATGGAAGTGTGGACGAGGCCTAAATCTACCACACATTTTTTATCTTAAATGGCGAATGGCATAATGGGAAATAGTTAAAATGTCTGAATTGCCACTTTTTGGTCACCTCTCCTTTTGAATAAAATGGACTAAAAAGTGCTCAAAAATAATATGTACTGCAAATTGGTACCAATAAAAAGTACAACTCACCCCACAAAAAAAAAAAAACATGTCCTCACACAGCTCGGTAGATTGAAATAGAAAAAGTTATGTGTGTAAAAAGAAATAGCAACACAACGAAATTTTTTTTAAATTTTTTTTTAAAGTAGTAAAACATAACATAAATTCTGAATTTTGAGTTGCCATAATTTTACTGACTCACACAATAAAAGTGACGTGTCAGTTTTACACAGTGAATGTCATAGTAATGAAACCCAGCAAATCCTCTGTGATTGCGGTGAGACTTGGAGCAATGGCGCCAGCATGAAAATGACAGAGCCAGGTGAAATGTCTATCAATCAGTTGGGAGGGGGAAGTCTCTTCAGCAGAAGAAGGCTGATTTTGAACAAATTCGAAATGAGATAGATAGATAGATAGATATGAGATATATAGACAGAAATAGATTCATAGATGTCAGTGTGGACCCATTGTGCCAACAATCTGGTTTAGCTTTGGGTTGTGTGTTATTCTCCCTTTACAGGGATCTGGACTTCCCTGCAGGGAAGCAACCACACTCTACCTGTCAGGGATCGAACCGGGAGACTCCGGCGTCCTAGGCTGTAGCCTTGCTCACTAGACCACAGAGCTTCCTGGACAGTTTCTGTTACTTTTTTGAACCACCTCCTTGACCTGAATGTTCCTGCTTTTGGTTTGACCAATCAGATCTGTGTACGCCCTATTTAAGGAAGACCATGCCACTTCCTCCCTTGCCAGATTATTGAGCTATCTCAGCCTTAGTCTTGCTTCAGCCCCTAAGTATTTTGTCTGCTAACCTGCTCGTGTACCGAACTCTGCCTCCATTTGACTACTCTCCTGCCTCATCCTGAATCCTTGTACCTGCCATCCCGTGTACCAACCCAGGACTGCCTGACTACTCTCTTGCCTTCCTCGTTCTTCGGCACTCATCTACCACGTGCACCTTATCGGGTTCATTGAGCCACCGACATTCCTGCATATCGGGATCATTCATCCATTCCGTTTCCGCGCTCCTCTGTTCCTGTGTCACTGCCATTGGACTCCTTCCCCTCTTCGAGTAACCTCTACAAGCAATTGTGCAGGTAACCTTAACAGAATAATCTGGCCTCAAAAATGGAGTCCGCGGTGACGCTCCTGAAACAACAAGTTATAGAGCTACAAGAATTCGGAACCACTTATCAGGAAAAGTTTTCCCAGTTACAAAGTGTGGTACAAGATCAACAAGGGGAAATAATCGCCCTACAGAGACAACTCCTGGAGGGGCAGGCCCCAGCTGGAGATACTCGCATGCCGCTCCCAGCAAGGTTTAATGGAGATCGACGCCAATTCCGAGGTTTTTTGAACCAATGTCGAATCTATTTTGAAATGAATCCAGCCCGGTTCACTACTGGAAAGATGAAGGTATTGTTCATTATCAATCTTTTGTCTGATGAGGCTCTCGCATGGGCATCTCCTTACGTGGAGACCGACAGCAGCCTTCTGCGGGATCTGGAGACCTTCATCTCCGCCATAAGTCAGGTGTTTGATGATCCTAATCGTTGTGCTACTGCGGAACTAAAACTACATAATCTACGCCAAGGAAACCGTTCAGTGGCCGTTTACACAGCCGAATTCCGCCGCTGGGTGACCGACACCACCTGGAATCATGCCACCCAAAAGAGTCAGTTCCGGCGGGGGTTGTCTGAGCAAATGAAAGATGAACTTGCTAGGACAGATATTCCAGAGGACTTTGAAGACTTCATTCAACTTTGTATCAGAGTCGATCAGAGACTTACTGAAAGGAGAAGGGAGAAAGCATGGGCGCAGGAAAACCGACCCACCTATTCTTTCAGACCATCAGCTCCCCGTAATCCTGAACCTGCACCGGAACCTATGCAAATCGATGCATTACGGAGATCCATAACTGTAGCGGAAAAGGAAAGACGCATCTCAAAAGATCTTTGTCTCTACTGCGGAAAACCGGGACATTATGCTATCAACTGCCCTAGAAGGGTCCGTAGAATAAATGCGGTCAGAGAGATAGAAGAACAATTGGAATCAGAAATTCCATACTCCATACACTCTGAAATAAACTCTATTTCCCCTATTGCTTGGAAGAAAGACTAAACTACTATCCCCGAGTCTCATTTCATGGTACCCATTCAGATCTTCACCTCTGAACTCGAAATCTCCTGCTCTGCTATGCTGGACTCTGGGGCCGGGGGCAATTTTATGGACTTAACATTTGCACAAAAAAACCATATCCCACTATTAAAGAGAACAACACCATTGGATATGGAGACTGTGGACGGCTCACCTCTTTCCTCAGGTCCAGTTACGCAAGAAACGGGAAAGCTCCAAATACGCATCAACACGGATCACCTTGAGGACATCCATTTTTCTTTGATCTCTTCACCCAAATTTCCCATAATCTTGGGGATCCCATGGTTGGCGATTCATAATCCATCCATTGACTGGGAAAATCATGTACTACACTTCCCGTCGGAATTCTGTCAGTGTAATTGCCTGCAAGACACTCAGTCTTCGGCTCCAGCGATCCCTCTGGTTCCGGAACAGTCTACAAGTGAGTTATTACCTCTGCCGTACAAGAATTTTCAGGATGTTGGCGACAAGAAAAATGCAGATAAGCTTCCTCCTCACCGTTCTTACGACTGTCCGATTGAACTATTACCGGGAGCGGAAATACCGTTTGGCTGCATTTATCCGCTTTCTGATCCCGAATTGAAGGCTTTGAAAAAATATCTAGATGAAGATCTAAAAAAGGGGTTTATCCGACCCTCCACCTCTCCAGCTGGTGCTCCTTTTTTCTTTGTAGAAAAGAAAGATTCCTCTTTACGCCCCTGTATAGACTACCGGAAACTTAATAGTATCACTGTAAAAAATCGGTATCCCCTTCCTTGAAAGACTGCGCACTGCCAGAATATTTACGAAATTCGATCTCAGAGGAGCATATAACCTGGTCCGTATTCGTCCGGGTGATGAATGGAAGACTGCTTTCCGAACTAGGTATGGACATTTCGAATACCTCGTTATGCCTTTCGGACTGTGTAATGCGCCAGCTACATTTCAACACTTTGTTAACGATGTGTTCCGGGACATGTTGGATCAGTTCGTAATAATATACTTGGACGACATTCAAATTTTTTCTGAAAGTCTGGAGCAACATCGTATGGACGTCTGCAAGGTTCTACAGAGACTTCGAGAACACCAACTCTACATTAAACTTGAGAAATGCGAATTCGAAAAAACAACTGTTCAGTTTTTGGGATACATCATTTCTCCGAAGGGTCTAGAGATGGACCCCAGCAAGATTAGAGCTGTAACGGAGTGGCCTACTCCCAGAAATGTAAAAGACATACAAAGATTCATCGGTTTTGCCAATTTCTACAGGAGATTCATCCGGAATTTCTCCAGGGTCATCAAACCAATCACACAACTCACAAAGAAAACCGTACACTTTACCTGGACTCCCGAGGCACAAGACGCATTTAGTCAACTAAAGACTCTGTTCACAGGCACACCAATACTAATCCATCCAGATCCAGAACTACCATTCACGGTAAAAGTGGATGCATCTGATTCAGCAATGGGGGCGGTTTTGTCACAACGTGCAGGAGATAAAGAGTTGCTTCACCCTTGTGCCTATTTTTCTCGCCAAATGTCCCCAGCCGAGAAAAATTACGACATCGGGAATAAGGAACTACTTGCAATCAAGGAAGCTTTCTCGGAGTGGAGACACCTTTTGGAGGGGGCCACCATTCCCGTAACCGTCTTGACTGATCACAAGAACCTTGAGTTTCTGCATAACGCCAAAAGATTATCCTCCAGACAGGCCAGATGGAGCCTGTTCTTTTCTCGTTTTAACTTTATTATTACCTACCGTCCAGGTTCTAAGAACGGCAAAGCAGACGCGCTGTCCAGAATGTTCTCTGACTCCTCCCAAAAAAATAAGAATCAAACCACGATCCTGCCTGAAAGAAACTTCTTTGGGGCCACCTATTCGGGGGATTTATGGAAACTAATTAAAGACGGATATCAGAGTGACTCTTTCCTTAGCCACCCCACTAGTGAGGTTAACCTTCACTTCCAGGATGGTTATTGGATCAAACCGGATCATCAACTATATGTTCCCGAAATAGCTCGACTTGAAGTCCTTAAACTGGCTCATGATTCCAAGTTGGCCGGTCACTTGGGCATAAAAAAAACTCAAGAACTGTTATCTCGTTCCTTCTGGTGGCCCAATTGTAAAGGGGATGTGAAAAGGTATGTTTCTTCATGTTTGACCTGTGCGCACTACAAGACACCACGTTCTTCCCCTCTGGGATTATTACAACCACTTCCGGTTCCATCTCGCCATTGGGGCTCAGTCTCTATGGACTTCGTGGTCGATTTACCTCCTTCTCAAGGAATGAACACTATCCTTGTTGTCATAGACCGTCTTACCAAGATGGCACACTTCGTACCTTTCAAAGGAATACCATCTGCAAAACAGACAGCAGAACTCATGATCCGTGAAGTGTTCTGGCTACACGGGATTCCAGACAACGTGGTCTCTGATCGTGGGGTACAGTTCAATTCCAAATTCTGGAAAAACATCTTTTCTGCCCTTGGAATCAAAGTAAATTTGTCATCAGCTTTTCATCCACAATCTAATGGTCAGACTGAAAGAACTAATCAAACCCTCGAACAGTATCTACGCTGTTTTATTACCCATTTACAAGATGACTGGATGGAACATCTCTCCACTGCAGAATCTGCATACAATAACTCGGAACACAGTTCGACTTCTTTCAGCCCGTTCTACGCAAACACAGGCCTCCATCCAGTCTTCATTCCCCATCTGCCAATCACCACGGCCCTCCCAGCAGTAACCGAACGGTTAACTAACCTGCAAGAGGTACGGGGAAAAATCATGGAGAATTTACACGAGGCCCAAAGACGCTCCAAACAAGCTGCGGACAAACACCGTAGACCAGCACCAGTTTTTCATATTGGGGACAAAGTGTGGCTGTCTACAAAAAATATTAAGCTGAGAGTCCCTTCTCAAAAACTGGGTCAAAGATACATTGGACCATATCAGATTTCGGCTCAAATTAATGATGTCACATTTAAACTCAAACTCCCAGATTCACTCAAGATACATCCGGTCTTCCATTGTTCACTCTTCAAACCATTTGTCAAGAATACTTTCCCTGATCGCTTTTTGATGCCACCCCCACCAGTCAGGGTGCATGGAGAAGAGGAGTTCGTTGTAGAAAAGATCCTGGAATTTGTCGAAGAAAACTGCAGTATTTGATCCGTTGGAAGGGTTATGGTCCTGATGAGGACTCGTGGGAACCCAAGGAGAATGTACACGCTCCCAGACTGGTCAGTGAGTTTCATCGGCAATACCCCGACAGGCCTATCTTGGAGATGCCCGGAGGTCATCGTGGAGGAGGGGAGTACTGTCAGGGATCGAACCGGGAGACTCCGGCGTCCTAGGCTTGCTCACTAGACCACAGAGCTTCCTGGACAGCTTCTGTTACTTTTTTGAACCACCTCCTTGACCTGAATGTTCCTGCTTCCAATCAGATCTGTGTACGCCCTATTTAAGGAAGACCATGTCACTTCCTCCCTTGCCAGATTATTGAGCTATCTCAGCCTTAGTCTTGCTTCAGCCCCTAAGTATTTTGTCTGCTAACCTGCTCGTGTACCGAACTCTGCCTCCATCGACTACTCTCCTGCCTCATCCTGAATCCTTGTACCTGCTATCCCGTGTACCAACCCAGGACTGCCTGACTACTCTCTTGCCTTCCTCGTTCTTCGGCACTCATCTACCACGTGCACCTTATCGGGTCCATTGAGCCATCGACATTCCTGCATATCGGGATCATTCATCCATTCCGTTTCCGCGCTCCTCTGTTCCTGTGTCGCTGCCATTGGACTCCTTCCCCTCTTCGAGTAACCTCTACAAGCAATTGTGCAGGTAACCTTAACACTACCTCTGGGAATAGTACCAGTATAGTAGGCAGCACAGAAAAAGCACTAAAACCGCAGCTACAGTCTGAACAGTCACTTATACTGATAATGTGGTATTGGCCGAACTTGACTGTAGAACGTCAATTTTTACCTCCTTAATATAAAGTAAAATATTATGAAATCTCAAAATACATGACTCATTAACAGAGTTTTTGACCACTAGTCTTCTACGGCACTATTAATACTAAAGCAATTTCTAATTAATTGATATAAGAGTAGGTGTCTTGTAATTTATTACAGAGGGTGCATAAATAAAGGAGACTCTTTTCTCCTTGAGATCTGCAATGTATGGCATAATTGAAAGGAAAGGATGCCTGCCAGGAAGAGAGTAGTGCACCAAAATAGACACACAGTACTAAGAAATACTTTGCTGAGAGTGCTTATAAAAGACTATCGTAGACTCTTTAATGCTAAGGACTCATTACTTAGAAATGAAGGAGTCTTTGAGGGACGATTATTAACATCCATCTACAAAGAAAACATTTAGGCAAGCAAAATTCAACGGACGACAAAAAAGCTAGATCTCAGCCGAATGCGATATGGCACCCATCCCAAATCAATTAAACCTTATTACTGCGGAGAAGACTCCACACTTGCCTTTCCAAATCTTAAAAAATAAAGACAAGTCAGTTTAACGTCCGCAACAAAGAAATAAAAGAAATTATTAACAAGCACAAAAAATAATTTAAGGTGATTTTAAGAGATGAAATCGGGAAAGTCGATGATCAAAGGAGTTCTAAATCTTTTATGGCACCATTATGTAGGCTCGGAATTCAGATTTTGTGGGACTGATTGGAAACATCTGGTGAGAATTGGTATGAAAATTTTTATGAGACATTTATGAAAAGTGTAAAGAAAAGATTAACTGGAGATGCTTGGAGGAAAGTGTATTGTATTCAACATGTCATCTGGCTTTTGCAATTACTTTCTTTAGCATGCGTTGCAAAACCAGGACGTGAATGCCCAAAGTGGAAATGTGAGGATTTTCCTGGTACTATTGGCTAGTCAAGACTTTTGGCAGGTGGAGTATAGTGCAGGGCTGGCCAACCTGCGGCTCTCCAGCTGTTGTAAAACTACAATTCCCACCATGCCATGCTGTAGACTGATAGCTGTAGGCTGTCTGGGCATGCTGGGAGTTGTAGTTTTGCAACAGTTGGAGAGCCTCAGGTTGGCCAGCCCTGGTATAGTGATTGGACCTCTGAGTGACAACCAGAGCAGAACTAGACTGACCTTTGTCTGCTGATGTCCACTATAGCAGAGTCCCAGGGGTTCCTTTTTATTCCCCCTTGCACTGCACCAAGAGAGCAAGGCGTAGTAGAGAATTTTTTTGGGAGCATTTGCTTCACAAATCTGTTGCAACATTGTGTGCCAGAAAGACACCAAATTTTGGTGCATTTTTCCTCAAGGTCTAGTCAGTATCAAATTTGTAAACCTGCCCTAGTGTCTTATAAGACTCTGTCACAACTAGATACCAGGTTACACCGGTAGATCTCCACCGTTCTAGGGTTGCCTTCCCCTTGTTTTGTGTGTGCAATCGTCCTGAGGATAGAGCGTTATGCTTAGTGTAGCAGATAAATACTTTCAAATAGAGATCCCCTATTTACATATCTACAGAAAATGATGATTAAAGAATCAGGTTTCAGTGAAGATATGAAAAAAAAAAACTGTGGCTGAATTTCATTTAAAGGGTCAGCAGTTTTGTACCTATGACACTGGCTGACCTGTTACATGTGCACTTGGCAGCTGAAGGCATCTGTGTTGGTCCCATGTTCATATGTGCCCGCATTGCTGAGAAAAATGATGCTTTAATATATGCAAATGAGCCTCTAGGAGCAACGGGGGCGTTACCGTTACACCTAGAGGCTCTGCTCTCTCTACTACTGCTGCGCCCTCTGCACTTTGACTGACAGGGCCAGGCAGTAAAAATGTTTAGTCTAAGAATTACTATTTAGATTATTCTTTTCTGACTTTTTTACTTTTCCCTATATAGAGCTATGTGAGGACTTTTTTTTTTTTTTTTTTGCTGTACCTCTTATTGGTACCATTTTGGGGTACAAATGACTTTTTGGTCAATTGTATTAAATTTTAGTGAGAGGCTGAGGTGACTTAAAATGGCAAACCAGCCATTTAAATTTTGTTTCCACTACAGCATTTACAGCGCATGATAAATATTTGTATTTTTTAATAGTACAGGGATTTTCAGATGTACCAAAGACCAATGATGTGATGTGGGGAAGTGGGACTTTTTTTATATTTTTCTTTAATTTTCAGTTGAGCCTGAGATCGTTTGATCGCTTATGCCATAAACTGCAATCATTTACTATTAGTCTATGGGATTTTTACAGGCTGCCTCTTAAAGGGGTTGTCTCACGTCAGAAAATGGCATTTATCATGTAAACAAAATTCGTACAAGGCCCTTAATGTATTGTGATTGTCCATATTGTCTCCTTTGTTGGCTTGCGCTGCAGCTCCTGTCTCAGCCACCTCTTATCTGCACTGCCCGGTGGCCGTAACCATGGAAACGAGCAGCTGTATAATGTAATGGAAAAAGGAATCCAGCCAGTAAAGGAGGCAATATGGACAATCACAATACATTAGTAAGTGCCTTGTATTACATTTGTGTACATAATATATGCCATTTACTGAGGTGAGACAACTCCCTTTACATTTTGCTGTAGGCAGGACTTAAAGGGGTATGCGTTTTGGTAGACCGCGCGTATTTCAGGTAACCACTCTAAATCAGAGTATCCACTTCTGCACGTATGGGTAAAACATTAGTCTCCACAGGAATCTTTCTTCCTCCACTGATTCCTATGGAATACCAAAATCACACTGATAGTGAAGTACTGCTACTATCGATTGCAAGCACACCTGATATCATACTCACAGGCGCACAGTAGTATGCGGGCACTTCAAACAAGAGCTATAGAAGCGAGTACATCAAGGTCCTCCTTCCCGATGGTAATCAAATTCCATAAAAGGTATAAGCAATTCAAAGATAAAAAGCAGCAGCCTTTTGCACGCCCGACCCGGGTTTCGCCTCAAGCTTCGACAGGGCCATTGACCTCAATCATCAACACTTGTGTTCAAGTATCCACCCTTAAACTCCTCCTTAGTTACACTGGATCACAATGCTGCTCGAATTTACATTAAGAACATACATTTTCTTTTAAAATAACAAACAATCAAATAAATCCAAAAGGGTTAACCTATAATGTTAATGTTATACACTCTCACGGGCTATATTCCCATTTTTATCTGCATCAGATGTAGCTTCATTCATAAAGCCACTCCACCACACAACATGTCACGTGACTATTTCTCCACCAATGATGATCCAAAACGATCGATATATCTCTTAGACCCTTTTTTTAATAGGCGTTTTAAACCTCAAAGGTAGACTCACACATCCTTCTTCTAAACCTAATATGTATTCGTATATATTCACAATTCCTACTCGTTCCATGTTACTACCATAGACCCATTCATAAATCCATTCCACCACGTGATCAAACACGTCGTTGGTCACATGGTTTTGCACCAGCCAATCCCAGTTTCGATCCACCGAACAAATACACTAAGAGTAGTATATTCTATTTTCCAATGTAGGGACACACTCTTCTAGCCAGTCAGACAAGGTTTCAGGTCAAATTCCACACAAGTTGGTCGGGCGTGCAAAAGGCTGCTGCTTTTTATCTTTGAATTGCTTATACCTTGATTACCATCGGGAAGGAGGACCTTGATGTACTCGCTTCTATAGCGCTTGTTTGAAGTGCCCGCATACTACTGTGCGCCTGTGAGTATGATATCAGGTGTGCTTGCAATCGATAGTAGCAGTACTTCACTATCAGTGTGATTTTGGTATTCCATAGGAATCAGTGGAGGAAGAAAGATTCCTGTGGAGACTAATGTTTTACCCATACGTGCAGAAGTGGATACTCTAATTTGGAGTGGTTACCTGAAATACGCACGGTCTACCAACACGCATTGAACTGAGTGTGAATTGTACCCACATCACTTTTTGACCTGCTGCGGCTATTTATCCAGGCAACGTATCAGAAGATTTAGTTTTTTGTTTTTGCCAGGACTTAAAGGGGTATTCCCATCACATACAATGGGGGCATATCGCTAGGATATGCCCCCATTGTCTGATAGGTGAAGGTCCCACCTCTGGGACCCACACCTACAAGGAGAACGGAGCGGGGAGAGCTGTGGCTGGAGGACCCTGGGTTTCCAGGGGTCCATCCACCACCAAGCACTGCTCCCATACAAGTGAATGGAAGTGCACCCCTGCTCCCATTCATTTCTATGGGGCAGACGGAAATACGACCCTATTGAAAAATGAATGGAGGGGGCTGCGCATGCGCAGTGCGCCCTCCATTAATTTCCCCGCTCCGTTCTCGTGGTAGGTGCGGGTCCCAGAGGTGGGACCCACACCTATCAGAGAATGGGGGCATATCCTAGCTATATGCCCCCATTGTATGTGATGGCAAAACCCCTTTAACAGGTAGCTTCCTATGGCAGGCCTGGGAGCCTTCATAAAGCTCGAGGTTACCACTGGAAACCAACAATATTGCTTCAGATGCTCCAATCCCCCTCCTTCCAGCTAACCTCTCAGATTATTAACTTCTTCTCAACTGTATCATGCAAATATACTGTTGTGCCTCCCAAGTGTCCTTCTTTGCGTATTCCTCAACATGAAGAAGAAGAAGGCTGTGTGCGGTGCTGAAAGTATGAAGATTCCCAAGATGGGTTTGAAGAAAACTTAAATTACTTGCAGAAACAAAGCATTACAGGGTTGCACTAACTAGGTGACACCAAAAACAAGACTCAGTGGCATTTAAAGGGTAACTGTCAGGTTTTCATAAAAAAAAATAATTTTAGCATATGTAACTGCTAAAGCAGCATTATGCATAAAGTAATCTTTAATTTCTTCACATACCACTGTTTTCCTTGAGTTTTTCCGTCTGTTTAAACATTTACAATATGAGGACCTTCTCAAGATGGCTCCTCTGCCAATTCTCTGAGGCCAAAACTGCTTTCCCTCACTTCACATACACACTTGTAGCCAGCAGCTCCTTGCCAGCCAATCTGATTGGATTACTGAGACACGCCTCCTCACTCTGAAGCCTAATGCAGGCATGCAGTGTAAAGGACCGCCCCTTTGTCTTCTGTTTATACTAAAAGGAAGACAGACAAGCCCTAGCAACGGTCTTTTAAGGGAGCAGTGGAAAGGGGACATTAATGAAAGCTGTTATTATAAGGTAATTACAGATCTTTTAACAATCATTGATAGACTAACTAATGTATACATGCCTAGCTCTAATAAACTAGCAAATAAAAACAAATATGACAGTTACCCTTTAAAGAGTGCATTTTGGCACCAATAGACAGGGAAGAGGGGTGGGGGAGGGAGGGCATTGGTAAGTGAATGACAGGATAGGAGGGGTAGATATTTTAGACCTGGATATACAAAAAAGGTAATAATAGAAATACATAGATATATAAATAGGCTTTGTTCCTTAAATGTCTGTATTTTTGACCTGGGAAATAAATGTGCATTAATCAACTTAATAAACTGCTCCAGAAACAATAGGGGAGATTTATCAAAACTGGTGTAAAGGAAAACTGGCTTAGTTTCCCATAGCAACAAATCAGATTCCACCTTTCATTTTCCAAAGAAGTTCTGAAAAATGAAATCTCCTATCTGTCTGATCCCTACATGTATATTAGGCCTCAAATTATATATCTATTTTTTTTTTCAAAATTTGGTGAAATTTGGACCTTAAAATGTCAACAATTTGATGATTTTTACATGAATTAATGTAGGAGCATATTGTACATATGCATCTGGCTGGTGGCCGGAGGTGCCATCCTGCAATCAACTGTTTGCAATCCTCAGGATGACAATGATAGTTTCATAGTATGGGCGGCAGTATATTGTGCTGCACTGTGATATCTGGTTTTGCAGAGGCAGTAGTCTGTGCTGCTTTGTGGTATTTGGTTCCACTGGGGCGGTATTTTGCTCTGCACTATGGTATTGCTGGCTCCGCCTACTTCTCTTGTCCCGCCTTATGTCAATCTGGACACACCTACAACATGGGACCACTTTAAAGGGGTTCTCCAGGAATTAAGAAAATTAAATGACTGAAAATACTTAAAATATTACTTTATTCCCAAATACCTTTCATTATTTATAATGGCTTGTTTTTGTCTGGGGAGCAATAATCAGGGGCAATAAAATGGCTGCCATCCTACACAAAACCCGCACAGCAGGACAAGTTACTTCAGAGCACTGAGCTAAAGAGCTGCCTCATCCTCTCTGCTCTGCTTGTCAGGGATTATGATGCTGAATACAGTTTAATATGACCTTCAGCTAAATCTCTGAATGTAGTTCCTGAGGAGACATGAAGAACAGAGAGGAGGTGGGGATGTGGTAATGAGCAGCAGCACTTGTATGCAGTCTGCATTACCACAGTCTGTCCTGTCCGTCCTCTCTGTACTTCATGTCTCCTCATGAACTCCATTCCTACAGAGATTTAACTGAAGATCATATTAAATGTATTCAGGAACCTAATTCCTGACACATGGAGGATGAGGCAGCTCTTTAGCTCAGTGTTGTGAAGTAACTTGTCCTGTTGTGTCTACTAATAGGATGGCGGCCATTTTATTTCTCCTAATGATTGCTCCCTAGACAAAATGTGCCATTATAACTAATGAAAGATATTTGGGAAAACCTGAGGAGATAATAATATTAAAGTGCTTCTATGGTTTTAAATGACTTAAGTAACAGAGCACAAGAGGGCATAGCTATAGGGGGCTATAGGGGGTGCACCTCGATCCTACTGCCTGGGGGGCAAAAGCCACATTATAAATGGCACATATCAATGGCCTTCCTAAAAATTTTACATTTGGGCCTGAGATCCTTAAAGGGAACCTGTTATCAATTTTATGCTGAACTCATTGAGGGCAGCATAAATTTGTGACAGAAATGCTGATGTCAGCGGTGTGTCACTCATGAACTAAAAGTAAGTAGTTGCCGAGAACCAGCATCATAATCATTGCAGCCCAGGCCTGGAAAAGAGTCCAATCTACCTGAGAAGAGTCACGGTTATCCATAATCTCCTGCTCTCCTGTCCATCTGCTGATGATTGGCAGTTCTCTCCTAGAGAGAAAGGGAGAAAACTAAGTAGGAGACGGTCAGCCATCAGGAGGGAGAGCAGGAATTCATGAATAACCGTGGCTCTTCTCAGGTGGCCGTGACTCTTCTCCAGGCCCAGTCTGCAATGATTGTGATGTTGGTTCTCGGCAACCACTTACTGTTAAGTTTTAAATGAAAGACTGCCGGTCTCTACTTTACGCTGCCGTTATTATGGGCAGCATAAAGTTAATGACAGGTTCCCTTTAAAGTTACGTTAAGTTTTTCAACTGCTAACATGTCTGGCTGCAACATGTAGTCCCTGAGCGCTAATCTCTGGGGTCACGGGTTATTTATTTTGCTGATACTTATTCTTTGTATAATTGACAATTCTCCCTCCTCTAGTATGAGAGCCACATGAGGCCAGTGCTTAGAGGCTAACAATTTACAAGTGCTGTCATTTTTTTAGAGGTCCTTTGGAAAATAACTATACTTATCCCTTGGCTCAGTTTTAACAAATGTCCCTCAGTATGTTTGTGCTCGGTGTACTTTATTATTTTAAAGTAGTTGCCAAGGATTAAAAAAGAAAAGTTTCCTTCTTTTTTTTTTTTTACAAACTAGGAATCTGTAACTTACATTGTAAGTTCAACAAGATGGTAGGTTATGAGTCTTGCTACTTCGGACTATGGAGGTTTGCGGACATTTGTCCCTATTGCTACAACGAAAAGCCACCAACTCCCTACTTTATTGCACTTTGAAGGGTTAATTTGCACTGTTGTTGAACTGCACTTTGTATGTTCACTAGCAGAAGGGCCCGGCTTTGCACGGGTATATTTCATCTATTTCAATTAATGTTTGTGTGTGTCGTTAAAAGATATCCACAGTATCCCCCATAACAGTGACCTCTTTAATAGTGAACTCCACAGTCCCCCACCCCTTAACACTGACCCCCCCACAGTGTCCGGCCACTTTAAAATAGAACCACCACAGCAGCCCATCCCCTTAACTTTTACCTTCACATCAGCCCACCCCTTTAACAGTGAGTTTCATAGCACCCCACTCCCTTGACAGTGACCTCCTCAGGGGCCTGCCCCCTTAACAGTGACCTCCACAGTACCCCACTGCCTTAACAGTGACCTCTAGTGTTGAGCGAACAGTTTGAGCATAGTTCGGGTCCGTACCGAATTTTGGGGTGTTCGTGACACGGACCCGAACCCGAACTTTTTCGTAAAAGTTCGGGTTCGGGTTCGTCGTTCGGCATGTATTTTGGCGCATTTTGAAAGGCTGCAAAGCAGCCAATCAACATGCATCATACTACTTGCCCTAAGATGCCATCGCAGCCATGCCTACTATTGGCAAGGCTGTGATTGGCCAAGTGCAGCATGTGACTCAGCCTCTTATAAGCTTGTGCGCACGTCGGGACGTGCTCACTCCCGATGTGAATAGAACAGGGATAGACGCAGCTGATGCTAGGGCGAGAATAGGCAGGGATAATTGAATAACTGGAAGCAAATTTCTCTCCTCCACCTGTGATTCATCTGAACAACTGCAGCTGAGCTGCTTTTTTGATAGGGATTGGCTATTTTTAGAGTGGCCAGAGTGATTTTTCCATCCACATGTACCTGGGCTGACCGCCGGCCGCCATTTTGCGACTTGTAGTGCTGCAGCAGAAGCTGCCACAGTGTGCATTCCAAAGCTCCAAACAAGTCAGACATCTACACCTGGGATTCAGACCAATAGCGATTTAGCAGCACAGTCCAAGGCTATTTTTTTTAAAGGTTGTGCAGACCATTTTGTGGCACATGTTACTGGGCTGATAGGCGGCGGCCATCTTGGGACTAGTGCTGCAGCACAATCTCTCCCAACGTCCATTAATCACTTGTAATAGTGGTCTGTGCCATAGAAATCCTACATCAGGGACTTGGGTGTGCTTGTGTCACCCCTACTAATACCAGTCCACCTGTAATCCATACAGTGAAAAGCCATAAAGTATTCCAGTGAGGGAATTTTTTTTTTATTTAAAAAAGGCCAAGTTAGTTTATCTGGCGTTCAATATACTAGATACAGTTAGGCCTGCGTTTCATACATCTGGAATTAGCAAACTAATGTGCTGGGGTTGGGAAAACATATATGTACCCATACTAGAATCTGTCAAAGAAAGCGGTACTCACATATAACAGTCATTCCATCTGTAATCCATACAGTCAAAAGACTGAAAGTATTCCAGTGAGGGAATTTTTTTTATTTAAAAAAGGCCAAGTTAGTTTATCTGGCGTTCAATATACTAGATACAGTTAGGCCTGCGTTTCATACATCTGGAATTAGCAAACTAATGTGCTGGGGTTGGGAAAACATATATGTACCCATACTAGAATCTGTCAAAGAAAGCGGTACTCACATATAACAGTCATTCCATCTGTAATCCATACAGTCAAAAGACTGAAAGTATTCCAGTGAGGGAATTTTTTTTATTTAAAAAAGGCCAAGTTAGTTTATCTTGCGTTCAATATACTAGATACAGTTAGGCCTGCGTTTCATACATCTGGAATTAGCAAACTAATGTGCTGGGGTTGGGAAAACATATATGTACCCATACTAGAATCTGTCAAAGAAAGCGGTACTCACATATAACAGTCATTCCATCTGTAATCCATACAGTCAAAAGACTGAAAGTATTCCAGTGAGGGAATTTTTTTTATTTAAAAAAGGCCACGTTAGTTTATCTGGCGTTCAATATACTAGATACAGTTAGGCCTGCGTTTCATACATCTGGAATTAGCAAACTAATGTGCTGGGGTTGGGAAAACATATATGTACCCATACTAGAATCTGTCAAAGAAAGCGGTACTCACATATAACAGTCATTCCATCTGTAATCCATACAGTCAAAAGACTGAAAGTATTCCAGTGAGGGAATTTTTTTTATTTAAAAAAGGCCAAGTTAGTTTATCTGGCGTTCAATATACTAGATACAGTTAGGCCTGCGTTTCATACATCTGGAATTAGCAAACTAATTTGCTGGGGTTGGGAAAACATATATGTACCCATACTAGAATCTGTCAAAGAAAGCGGTACTCACATATAACAGTCATTCCATCTGTAATCCATACAGTCAAAAGACTGAAAGTATTCCAGTGAGGGAATTTTTTTTATTTAAAAAAGGCCAAGTTAGTTTATCTGGCGTTCAATATACTAGATACAGTTAGGCCTGCGTTTCATACATCTGGAATTAGCAAACTAATTTGCTGGGGTTGGGAAAACATATATGTACCCATACTAGAATCTGTCAAAGAAAGCGGTACTCACATATAACAGTCATTCCATCTGTAATCCATACAGTCAAAAGACTGAAAGTATTCCAGTGAGGGAATTTTTTTTTTATTTAAAAAAGGCCAAGTTAGTTTATCTGGCGTTCAATATACTAGATACAGTTAGGCCTGCGTTTCATACATCTGGAATTAGCAAACTAATGTGCTGGGGTTGGGAAAACATATATGTACCCATACTAGAATCTGTCAAAGAAAGCGGTACTCACATATAACAGTCATTCCATCTGTAATCCATACAGTCAAAAGACTGAAAGTATTCCAGTGAGGGAATTTTTTTTATTTAAAAAAGGCCAAGTTAGTTTATCTGGCGTTCAATATACTAGATACAGTTAGGCCTGCGTTTCATACATCTGGAATTAGCAAACTAATGTGCTGGGGTTGGGAAAACATATATGTACCCATACTAGAATCTGTCAAAGAAAGCGGTACTCACATATAACAGTCATTCCATCTGTAATCCATACAGTCAAAAGACTGAAAGTATTCCAGTGAGGGAATTTTTTTTATTTAAAAAAGGCCAAGTTAGTTTATCTGGCGTTCAATATACTAGATACAGTTAGGCCTGCGTTTCATACATCTGGAATTAGCAAACTAATTTGCTGGGGTTGGGAAAACATATATGTACCCATACTAGAATCTGTCAAAGAAAGCGGTACTCACATATAACAGTCATTCCATCTGTAATCCATACAGTCAAAAGACTGAAAGTATTCCAGTGAGGGAATTTTTTTTATTTAAAAAAGGCCAAGTTAGTTTATCTGGCGTTCAATATACTAGATACAGTTAGGCCTGCGTTTCATACATCTGGAATTAGCAAACTAATGTGCTGGGGTTGGGAAAACATATATGTACCCATACTAGAATCTGTCAAAGAAAGCGGTACTCACATATAACAGTCATTCCATCTGTAATCCATACAGTCAAAAGACTGAAAGTATTCCAGTGAGGGGATTTTGCTTATAAAAAATAATATATTTCATTGTGGTGCGAGTTGAATCGCAACAATGAAGAAAAATACTATTAAGGGACGAGGACGCGGTCGTGGTGGTGTCCGTGGAGCCTCTGTTGCTGGTAGAGGACGTGGCCGTTCGGCCCCAGGCGCACACAGTAGGGAACGAACTCCCTCAACTAGCCGGCAGAATGTACCGCAATATCTCGTGGGGCACAATGCCGCTCTTAGGATGGTAAGGCCTGAGCAGGTACAGGCATTAATCGATTGGGTGGCCGACAGTGCTTCCAGCACGTTCACCACATGGTCTTCCACCCAGTCTTCTGCGGAAAGCGCACAGGTGGCACCTGAAAACCAAGCCCATCAGTCTGTCACATCACCCCCAAGCATATCAGGGAAACGGTCTGAGCCACAAGTTATGCAGCAGTCTCTTCTTCTGTTTGAAGACTCTGCTTCCAGGGTTTCCCAGGGGCGTCCACCTAGCCCTTCCCCAGTGGAGGAAGACATACCATGCACTGACGCACAACCACTTATGTCTCCAGATGAAGAGGACATGGGAATACCACCACAGCAGAGTCACCGACTCTCTGATGATGACGAAACACAGGTGCCCACTGCCGCGTCTTTTTGCAGTGTGCAGACTGAACAGGAGGAGGTCAGGGAGGGAGACTGGGTGGAAGACGATGCAGAGGACGATGAGGTCTTAGACCCCACATGGACTGAAGGTCGTGGCGATGACTTTCACAGTTCAGAGGAAGAGGTAGTGGTGAGACCGAGACAACAGCGAAGCCAAAGAGGGAGCAGGGGGCCAAAGCAGACGAGCCGCCGCCCCCAGAGTTCGCCTGCTACTGGACATCGCCAACAGGGACCCAGCCCCACAAAGGCAGCTTCAAAGAGTTCCCTGGCATGGCACTTCTTTAAACAATGTCCTACCGACAAGACCCGAGTGACTTGCACGCTCTGCCATCAGAGCCTGAGGCGAGGCATTAACGTTCTGAACCTCAGCACAACCTGCATGACCAGGCATCTACATGCAAAGCATGAACTGCAGTGGGGTACACACCTTAAAAACCAGGCACTCGCTAAGGCTCCCCCTGCTCCCTCTACCGCTGCTGCCTCGGCTTCCGCCTCGAGAGGAATGTTGCCACCTGCCGAGCAGCAAACAGAGGATGTGCCACCGACACCACCACCACCGCCACCGTCAACTAGCGTCTCCACTATATCACACAGCAGCGTTCAGCTCTCAATATCTCAAACCTTAGAGAGGAAGCGCAAATTCCCCCCGAGTCACCCTCGAGCCCTTGGCCTGAACGCCAGCATTTCTAAACTGCTGGCCTTTGAAATGCTGTCATTCCGGCTGGTGGACACAGACAGCTTCAAAAAGCTGATGGCCATGGCTGTCCCGCAGTATGTGGTTCCCAGCCGCCACTACTTCTCCAAGACAGCCGTGCCTTCCCTGCACATGCAAGTGTCCGATAAAATCAAGTGTGCACTGCGCAACGCCATTTGTGGCAAGGTCCACCTAACCACAGATACGTGGACCAGTAAGCACGGCCAGGGACGCTATATCTCACTAACTGCACACTGGATGAATGTAGTGGCGGCTGGGCCCCCGGCGGACAGTTCCTTGGCGCACGTCCTTCCGCCCCCTAGGATCGCAGGGCATCATTCTCTGCCTCCTGTAGCCTTCTCCTCCTACTCGGCTTCCTCCTCCACTGCTTCCACCAGCTCATCCGGTCAGCCACACACCTTCACCACCAACTTCAGCACAGCCCGGGGTAAACGTCAGCAGGCCATTCTGAAACTCATATGTTTGGGGGACAGGCCCCACACCGCACAGGAGTTGTGGCGGGGTATTGAACAACAGACCGACGAGTGGTTTCTGCCGGTGGGCCTCAAGCCAGGCCTGGTGGTATGCGATAATGGGCGAAATCTCGTGGCAGCTCTGGGACTAGCCGGTTTGACGCACATCCCTTGCCTGGCGCATGTGCTGAACTTGGTGGTGCAGAGGTTCATTCACCACTACCCCAACATGTCAGAGCTGCTGCATAAAGTGCGGGCCGTCTGTGCGCGCTTCCGCCGTTCACATCCTGCCGCTGCTCGCCTGTCTGCGCTACAGCGGCACTTCGGCCTTCCCGCTCACCGCCTCATATGCGACGTGCCCACCCGGTGGAACTCCACCTTGCACATGCTGGAGAGACTGTGCGAGCAGCAGCAGGCCATAGTGGAGTTTCAGCTGCAGCACGCTCGCGTCAGTCGTACTGCCGAACAGCACCACTTCACCACCAATGATTGGGCCTCCATGCGAGACCTGTGTGCCCTGCTGCGCTGTTTCGAGTACTCCACCAACATGGCCAGTGGCGATGACACTGTTATCAGCGTTACAATACCACTTCTATGTCTCCTTGAGAAAACACTTAGGGCAATGATGTTAGAGGAGGTGGCCCAGGTGGAGGAGGAGGATGAGGGCTCGTTTCTAACACTTTCGGGCCAGTCTGTTCGAAGTGGCTCAGAGGGAGGTTTGTTTAAGCAGCAGAGGACAGGTTCACAAGTCGCCAGCCAAGGCACTGTACTGGAGGACGAGGAGGATGAGGAGGAGGAGGTGGAGGGGGACGAGGATGACGCAAGTTCACAGCGGGGTGGCAGCCCAGGCCCATCACTGGTGCGTGGCTGGGGGGATACGGTGGACGATGACGATACGCCTCCCACAGAGGACAGCTTGTCCTTACCCATGGGTAGCCTGGCCCACATGAGCGAATATATGCTCCAATGCCTGCGCAACGACAGCAGAGTTGCCCACGTTTTAACGTGTGCAGACTACTGGGTGGCCACCCTGCTGGATCCCCGGTATAAAGACAATGTGCCCACTTTAATTCCTGAACTGGAGCGCGACCGTAAGATGCTCGAGTACAAGCGCACGCTGATAGAGGCGCTCTTGAGAGCATTCCCACATGTCACAGGGGAACAGGTGGAAGGTGAAGGCAGAGGAGTGGCAAGAGGTCGCCAACGCAGCTGTGTCACGGCCAGCTCATCTGAGGGCAGGGTTAGCATGGCAGAAATGTGGAAAAGTTTTGTCTCCACGCCACAGCTATCTGCACCGACACCTGATACGGAACGTGTTAGCAGGAGGCAGCATTTCACTAACATGGTTGAACAGTATGTCTGCACACCCCTCCACATCCTGACGGATGGTTCGGCCCCATTCAACTACTGGGTTTCGAAATTGTCCACGTGGCCAGAGTTAGCATGTTATGCCTTGGAGGTGCTTTCCTGCCCGGCGGCCAGCGTTTTATCTGAACGCGTATTCAGCACGGCAGGGGGCGTCATTACTGACAAGCGCAGCCGCCTGTCCACAGCCAACGTGGACAAGCTGACCTTCATAAAGATGAACCAGGCATGGATCCCACAGGACCTGTCCCTCCCTTGTGCAGAGTAGTCCTTATTAACTGCCTAAAACATGTCTTGTTGTGCTACGGGCCACTTCTTTATTTGATACAAATTTTATGAAACCCACAGTTGAATGAAACTCTTCTCTGTCTGGGCGCCGGGGCCTAACCAGATGAAAGTGGCCGGTTAAACTAACGGGTGACATGAAGCCATAACCTCTGCCATGCTACCTCTGTCTTCTGTCTGGGTGCTGAGGCCTAAGTCAAATAAAGCGGTCTTCTGCTGTGCTGGGGGATATGAAGCTAATCTCTGACCTCTCTCCTCTGTCTGGGTCCAAAGGCCTAAATCACTGAAAGAGGCCTTCTCCTGTGGTGTGTGATATGATGCCAGAATATGTGCTGTGGGGCCTCTCTCCTCTTCCTGGGTGCAGGGGTCAAATAAACTAAATTGTGGCCTACTCCTGTGGTGGCTGATATGATGCCAGAATATGTGCTGTGGTGCCTCTCTCCTCTTCCTGGGTGCAGGGGTCAAAGTAACTAAATGGTGGCTTCTCCTGTGGTGGCTGATATGATGCCAGAATATGTGCTGTGGGGCCTCTCTCCTCTTCCTGGGTGCAGGGGTCAAAGTAACTCAATGGTGGCTTCTCCTGTGGTGGCTGATATGATGCCAGAATATGTGCTGTGGGGCCTCTCTCCTCTTCCTGGGTGCAGGGGTCAAAGTAACTAAATGGTGGCTTCTCCTGTGGTGGCTGATATGATGCCAGAATATGTGCTGTGGGGCCTCTCTCCTCTTCCTGGGTGCAGGGGTCAAAGTAACTCAATGGTGGCTTCTCCTGTGGTGGTTAGTATGATGCCAGAATATGTGCTGTGGGGCCTCTCTCCTCTTCCTGGGTGCAGGGGTCAAAGTAACTCAATCGTGGCTTCTCCTGTGGTGGCTGATATGATGCCAGAATATGTGCTGTGGTGCCTCTCTCCTCTTCCTGGGTGCAGGGGTCAAAGTAACTAAATGGTGGCTTCTCCTGTGGTGGCTGATATGATGCCAGAATATGTGCTGTGGTGCCTCTCTCCTCTTCCTGGGTGCAGGGGTCAAAGTAACTAAATGGTGGCTTCTCCTGTGGTGGCTGATATGATGCCAGAATATGTGCTGTGGTGCCTCTCTCCTCTTCCTGGGTGCGGGGGTCAAAGTAACTCAATGGTGGCTTCTCCTGTGGTGGCTGATATGATGCCAGAATATGTGCTGTGGGGCCTCTCTCCTCTTCCTGGGTGCAGGGGTCAAAGTAACTCAATGGTGGCTTCTCCTGTGGTGGTTAGTATGATGCCAGAATATGTGCTGTGGGGCCTCTCTCCTCTTCCTGGGTGCAGGGGTCAAAGTAACTCAATGGTGGCTTCTCCTGTGGTGGCTGATATGATGCCAGAATATGTGCTGTGGTGCCTCTCTCCTCTTCCTGGGTGCGGGGGTCAAAGTAACTCAATGGTGGCTTCTCCTGTGGTGGCTGATATGATGCCAGAATATGTGCTGTGGGGCCTCTCTCCTCTTCCTGGGTGCAGGGGTCAAAGTAACTAAATGGTGGCTTCTCCTGTGGTGGCTGATATGATGCCAGAATATGTGCTGTGGGGCCTCTCTCCTCTTCCTGGGTGCAGGGGTCAAAGTAACTCAATGGTGGCTTCTCCTGTGGTGGCTGATATGATGCCAGAATATGTGCTGTGGTGCCTCTCTCCTCTTCCTGGGTGCGGGGGTCAAAGTAACTCAATGGTGGCTTCTCCTGTGGTGGCTGATATGATGCCAGAATATGTGCTGTGGTGCCTCTCTCCTCTTCCTGGGTGCGGGGGTCAAAGTAACTCAATGGTGGCTTCTCCTGTGGTGGCTGATATGATGCCAGAATATGTGCTGTGGTGCCTCTCTCCTCTTCCTGGGTGCAGGGGTCAAAGTAACTAAATGGTGGCTTCTCCTGTGGTGGTTGATATGATGCCTGATTCTCTGCTGTGAAACCTCTCTCCTCCATCTGGGTGTAGGGGTCAAAGTCTTTCAAAGTCGCCTTCTCCTGTGCTGATTGATATAAAGCTGATGGTTGTGCCATCTGACATGGTTGCCAGGGTCTGATTCAATGGGGGCCTACTCCTGTGGTGGGTGATCTAAATGCCTGATTCTCTGCTGTGAAACCTCTCTCCTCCGTCTGGGTGTAGGGGTCAAAGTCTTTCAAAGTCGCCTTCTCCTGTGCTGATTGATATGAAGCTGATGGTTGTGCCATCTGACATGGTTGCCGGGGTCCCATTAAATTGCGGCCTACTCCTGTGGTGGGTGATCTAAATGCCTGATTCTCTGCTTTGAAACCTCTCTCCTCCGTCCGGGTGTAGGGGTCAAAGTCTGTCAAAGTCGCCTTCTCCTGTGCTGATTGATATAAAGCTTATGCTTGTGCCATCTGACATGGTTGCCGGGGTCTGATTCAATGGTGGCCTACTCCTGTGGTGGGTGATCTAAATGCCTGATTCTCTGCTGTGTAACCTCTCTCCTCCGTCTGGGTGTAGGGGTCAAAGTAACTAAATGGTGGCCTACTCCTGTGGTGGGTGATATGATGCCTGGTTCTCTGCTGTGGGACCTCTCTCCTTTGTCTGGGTGCTGTGGTCAAAATAATAGTAAGTGACCTTCTCCATTGGTGGGTGACTTGAAGCCTGATTCTGTGCTATGGGACCTCACTCCAATTAATATTGTTTAATTTTTATTTATTTTATGTTAACTCATCATTTCCCTATCTACATTTGTTTGCAGGGGATTTAACTACATTTTGCTGCCTTTTGCAGCCCTCTAGCCCTTTCCGGGTGTGTTTTACAGCCTTTTTAGTGCCCAAAAGTTCGGGTCCCCATTGACTTCTATGGGGTTCGGGTTCGGGATGAAGTTCGGGTCGAGTTCGGATCCCGAACCCGAACATTTTTCGAAAGTTCGGCCGAACTCGTCGAACCCGAACATCCAGGTGTTCGCTCAACTCTAGTGACCTCACAATACCCTGCTGCCTTAACAGTGACCTCCACAGCAGTTGCCTCTTTAATAGTGGCCCCTGCCTCCTTAACAGTGACCTCCACAGCGGCCTGCCCCCTTAACAGTAACATCCACAGTGAACCCCTCTTTAACAGTCACTTCCACAAAGTCCGCCCCTTTAAAAGTGACCTCCACAGCGCCCTGCCGCTTTAATGCTAGGGCTACACGGCAACATGTGTCGCGCAGCATTTTGTGTCAACAATTTTTATAATGATAGTCTATGGTGTTGCACTGCGACATGTGACATGCTACGACTGTGACACCACAGTTGCAAAAAAATTGATTTTTCTGCGACTGTCACATCGCAGCATGTCGCAGTGCAACACCATAGACTATCATTATAAAAATTGTCACGCGACATCAATGTCGCGCGACACATGCAGCAGTGTAGCCCTAGCCTAAAGCTAACCTACAGCACTGAAGAAAAATGGCTTGCCTGCGAGCTTCTATTGGCTGATAAGGGACATGAGACCGTGTGTATGGCAGTTGGGATATGAAGAGAAAGACTTGCATTGGCTTGGCTAATGCAGATCATTTTTGGGAATATCCCAGGAACGGTTTGTCCTACAGAGCTGAGACCCCCACAAGGTTTCTTTCCAGGTAGCAAGAGATGTGTATAGCAAGTTTCATTGAAATCGATTTTTGCGTTTTTGCGTGATTGAGGAACACACATGTATACGTCCTTCTTTATATGCACTGAACAAAAATATAAACGCAACACTTTCGGTTTTGCTCCCATTTTGCATGAGCTGAACTCAAAGATCTGAAACATTTTCTACATACACAAAGATAAGCCCCATTACTCTAAAATATTATTCACAAATCTGTCTAAATCTGTGTTAGTGAGCACTTCTCCTTTGCCGAGAAATTCCATCCCACCTCACAGGTGTGGCATATCAAGGTGCTGATTAGACAGCATGAATATTGCACAGGTGTGCCTTAGACTGCCCACAATAAAAGACCACTCTGAAATGTGCACAGTTTTGCCTTACTGGGGGGGCCAGAAAACCAGTCAGTATCTGGGTGGCCACCATTTGCCTCATGCAGTGCAGCACATCTCCGTCGCATAGAGTCGATCAGGTTGTTCATTGTGGCCTGTGGAATATTGGTCCACTCTTCAATAGCTGTGTGACGTTGCAGAATATTGGCAGGAACTGGAACACGCTGTCGTATACGCCATTCCAGAGCATCCCAAACATGCTCAATGGGTGACATGTCCGGTGAGTATGCTGGCCATGCAAGAACTGGGATGTTTTCAGCTTCCAGGAATTGTGTACAGATCCTTGCAATATGGGGCCGTGCATTATCATGCTGCAACATGAGGTGATGGTCGTGGATGAATGGCACAACAATGGGCCTCAGGATCTCGTCACGGTATCTCTGTGCATTCAAAATGCCATCAATAAAATGCACCTGTGTTCGTTGTCCATAACATATGCCTGCCCATACCATAACCCCACCGCCACCATGGGCCACTCGATCCACAACGTTGATGTCAGCAAACCCGCTCACCCACACAAAGCCACACATGCTGTCTGCCATCTGCCCTGAACAGTGAAAAACGGGACTCCTCCGTGAACAGAATGCCTCTCCAACGTGCCTGACCCCATCGAATGTGAGCATTTACCCACTCAAGTCGGTTACGACGACGAACTGCAGTCAGGTCCAGCCTCCGATGAGGACGACGAGCATGCAGATGAGCTTCCCTGAGATGGTTTCTGACAGTTTGTGCAGAAATTCTTTGGTTATGCAAACCGATTGTTGCTGCAGCTGTCCGGGTGGCTGGTCTCAGACGATCATGGAGGTGAACATGCTGGATGTGGAGGTCCTGGGCTGGTGTGGTTACACGTGGTCTGCAGTTGTGAGGCCGGTTGGATGTACTGCCAAATTCTCTGAAATAGGGTTGTTTCGGGTATCGTATTTTCGATACCCAATCGATACTTTTGTCCAAGTATCAATACGATACCGGGATTTGCCTTTTATCGATACTAGGCCGTGCTACTGCACAGCCCAGTATCGGAGAACATGCATCGCGCTGCTCTCAGCGCAGCCATGTTCCCTCAGCAGCACAGGGAGAAGGAAGCATTCTCTCCCTCCCCCCTGTTCCGCTGCTGCCACCAATGGGAACGAAGAGGAGGGGAGGATGCACTGCTCCACCAATGATAATTAACGTTTAATACAAATACAGCCGGCGGCAGAATCACATTGCCGGCACCCGACTTCTGACAGGGCGCTGCGATCCTCGGCAATTAACCCCTCAGGTGCAGCACCTGAGGGGTTAAATGCCGCTGATCGCAGCTCCCTGTCAGAGGTCGGGTGCCGGCAATGTGTTTCTGCCGCCGGCTGTATTTGTATTAAACATTAATTATCATTGGTGGCGCAGTGCATCCCCCCCAGTATTAAAAACATTGGTTGCGCAGTGCGCCCTCCCCCCTCCCTCCCACCCCCCAGTATAGTATTAAAATCATTGGTGGCAGTGGCCACAGAGTCCCCTCACCTTCTCTCATTGGTGGCAGTGGCAGCTTCTGATCGGAGCCCCAGCAGTGTAATCCTGGGGCTCCGATCGGTTACCATGGCACCCAGGACCCTACTGAAGACCTGGCTGCCATGGTAATCTCCCTGCTGCTGTGTGTACTATGCACAGGGCAGCAGGGACAGTGTAAGATTCTATTTACCCTAATAGAGCTCTATCAGGGTGAATAGGACAAGGGATTAAAATATCCCAGGTTCTAGTGATACAGTGCTAACCTCAGTATCTGAGGAAAGGGATTTAGGGGTCATTATTTCAGAAGACTTAAAGGTTGGCAGACAATGTCATAGAGCAGCAGGAAATGCTAGCAGAATGCTTGGGTGTATAGGGAGAGGAATTACCAGTAGAAAGAGGGAGGTGCTCATGCCGCTCTACAGAGCACTAGTGAGACCTCATTTGGAGTATTGTGCTCAGTACTGGAGACCATATCTCCAGAAGGATATTGATACTTTGGAGAGAGTTCAGAGAAGAGCTACTAAACTGGTACATGGATTGCAGGATAAAACTTACCAGGAAAGATTAAAGGACCTTAACATGTATAGCTTGGAAGAAAGACGAGACAGAGGGGATATGATAGAAACTTTTAAATACATAAAGGGAATCAACAAGGTAAAAGAGGAGAGAATATTTAAAAGAAGAAAAACTGCTACAAGAGGACATAGTTTTAGATTAGAGGGGCAAAGGTTTAAAAGTAATATCAGGAAGTATTACTTTACTGAGAGAGTAGTGGATGCATGGAATAGCCTTCCTGCAGAAGTGGTAGCTGCAAATACAGTGGAGGAGTTTAAGCATGCATGGGATAGGCATAAGGCCATCCTTCATATAAGATAGGGCCAGGGGCTATCCATAGTATTTAGTATATTGGGCAGACTAGATGGGCCAAATGGTTCTTATCTGCCGACACATTCTATGTTTCTATGTTTCTATGTTTCTAGCCCCTAAGGGGGGAAAAAGTTATTAAATAAAAAGTTTTAAAAAAAAAAGCACACCAAAATATTAAGTATAAATCACCCTCTTTCCCAATTTTACATATAAAATATATAAACAATAAATAAATAAACATAATACATATTGCCACGTCCGAAAAGTCCAAACTATTAAAATATTTAAAAAATCTCCTATGCGGTGTATGCCGTAAAAAAAAAAAAAAAAAACGCGTGATTCGCCTTTTTTTTTTGTCACCTTGTCCCCCTGAAAAATAGGATAGGACTGTTCAATTATGGGCCGGACTTTCCATAAAATGCGGAATGCACGTGGCTTTTTTTGGCGTTTTATTTTATTTGCGTGGTATCAAATGGTATTGAGTATCGCAATACTTTTTTATGGTATCGAAACCAAATCAAAATTTTGGTATCGAAACAACCCTACTCTGAAACGCCTTTGGAGACGGTTTATGGTAGAGAAATGAACATTCATTGCACGGGTAACAGCTCTGGTAGACATTCCTTCATTCCTTTATTTTATTGTGGGAAGTCTAAGGCACACCTGTGTAATATTCATGCTGTCTAATCAGCACCTTGATATGCCACACCTGTGAGGTGGGATGGATTATCTCGGCAAAGGAGAAGTGCTCACTAACACAGATTTAGACAGATTTGTGAATAATATTTAATAGTAATGAGTCTTTTGTGTATGTAGAAAACATTTCAGATCTTTGAGTTCAGCTCATGCAAAATGGGAGCAAAACCGAAAGTGTTTATATTTTTGTTCAGTGTATATAGATTGTAATATATCCGATTCATTTGCCCTGTTATTGCACTGCACTGTGGAAAGGGGGACTACCTATAAGAGAATATGAAGAGCTAAGTTTTGGAGGAAAAAACACATGCAGTGACCTTTTGACTGTCTAGGTAGTGGTTAACCCGCAGTGGTGATCATACTTACCTAGTCCCCGTCACTGGGCTCGGTCTCCATCGCTCAATGGCCGGCTTTTCATCTCCCTACATTGCTGCAATCAACATTCTGTTGATAGGGTGGCGGAGCAGGTCGCTGCTGCATGGGTAACCAGAAGAAAACGCTACGATGGGGGTACTCTGACACAGATCCTGGGCCACCAGCTCTTTGGCCGGGGTACCGGCCTTCTGACAGAGAGGGACAGCTAGCTCAGGCCTTTCCTCAGCACAGAACCTTCTTGTACCAGAGGGGAGACTGAAGAAGTCAGTTCTGTGCTTTGCCTGTGTTGACTTGTACTGAGTTCCTCCAGTAAAGAAGCACACTGGTTTACTGCAAACATTGACTCTCTGGACTTATTTCTCATTGGGGTGCACCATGCCTTACCACCCATTCCGGAGAGCAGCAACACATGGTGACACCTCGGCGGTGTCCAGGGTATCCACCCAGTCACTGCACTATATCTAATCTTTCTTTCTTCCATCAGTCTCATATCTATCTATCTATTTATCTTTCAACGACGGATCAACCCAGTCACTGCACTATCTATATCTATATCTAATTTATCTATCCATCTTTCTTTCCTTCTTTCTTTCTTCTTCAGCAGCACACTTCAATGATGGGTGTAATCCCTCTCTGGATCCAAGTCAAAGGTTACAAAAGATGAAAAAAATAGAGGCGGGTGAGTGCAATCTATCTATCTATCTATCTATCTATCTATCTATCTATCTATCTATCTCATATCTATCTATCTCTTATCTATCTATCTTCTATCTATCTGATATCTATCTATCTATCTCATATCTATCTATCTATCTATTATCTATCTATCTATCTATCTATCTATTATCTATCTCATATCTATCTATCTATCTATCTATCTATCTATCTATCTATCTCTTATCTATCTATCTATCTATCTATCTATCTTCTATCTATCTTCTATCTATCTATCTATCTATCTATCTATCTATCTATCTATCTATCTATCTATCTCATATCTATCTATCTCTTATCTATCTATCTTCTATCTATCTATCTATCTATCTATCTATCATCTATCTATCTATCTATCTATCTATCTATCTATCTATCTATCTATCATGTTTCATGTTCTTTCTTTTTCTTTCTTTCCTTGTATCCATCTCATGTACTGTATACGCATCTTTCTTTTTACAGTACCTATTTATCTTCTATCTTTCTACTATCTGTCTCAACTCCATCAATCATCTCTTGTCTATTTATGACCGTTCATTGCTGTCTCCTGAATCCTAGATTACAGGCACAATATCTCCAGAGTTAACATTACACCTCCCAGTCTATAATACTGCACCTCTGTGTTCACATTACAGCTGTGCTCTGATGCCTGAGTATGAACTGAACAGTGAAGTGTGGGAGTTGGTGAACAGGGGGGTCAGGAGATTATTCCCCCTGCACTCCTTGGCTTGCCTTTGATTTAGTAGTAGAGGGAATGTGTTCCCTGTAGTTAGTTGTGAGCAGCCCCTGGCTTTTTTCCTGTTGTTCTCAGCAGTCAGAGTCCTGTTTCCTTCAAGACTCTCACACACAGCAGCATTTATCCTCATCTGGGAGCTCACACTAAATCCAGCTATGTGCTGTTTCTGCAGAAATGCATGCTGTACAGGGGGAGCTTCTCAAACTCTACTAGATAGCAGCTGCACAAGAAGTCCTGCAATATACAGCCTCCTTCTCCATTAAAGAACACAGGGCTCCTTCTTCAAGGACAACTTGCTGCAATACACAAGAAGCATTTTGGATTCTTGCCTTCTTCCTTAAGACTACTGCAGCATTCCAACCTGTTACAGCCAAGCACATTTCCTCCAGGGTTTTCTGAAGAAGGCTGATCGGGGATAAAGACATTTTGGAAGTTCTACCTGAAGAAGGACATCCCTTGATTCATCCCCTACTGAGCATTTCACACAGTTCCCAATGAGGTTGCCATTGCTTTTCAGCATCATTTTTGCAAACTTCTGCAGTCAAGGAACTTTATCCCAAACTGGAAACCTGAAAATAATAAGAGCCTCCAATTTAAAGAGAGATGGTAGGTGGCTGCATGCAAGGTCTTTGTCTTTGTGTTGCTGGGTTTCTTGGGGAAGTTAAGGGTCCTCCTGGTACTGCTGAGTAATTTAAGGAGAAGTTTGTACTAGTGATTAAGAAGATGTCAGATTGGTTTGCAGATTTACTGCTTGAGATGGAGATCTGTTTAGTTTTCCTTGTGTGGTTTCACTTACCTCTACTTGTGCAGATTCCAAGTTATTCCTTGAAGTTTATACTAACCTCACGTTGTGGACATTCCAGATCGTGTGTTACTTTGTATCTTTGTGTAGGGATAGGCAAGGCATTGACAGACTTGTTTATCAACAGAATCATTTGTAACCAAAATATTGGACTCAGAAATGATGGAATGTAAGGTATAGGGCAGTGGCAACTACAACTCCCAGTATGCACTGACAACAACAGGTTGGAGAGGACTGGTCTAAGCTGTCATAGCTGTTCTTTATGTTTATCATGGCAGAACGAGATAATAAGTATTATTATGTTTGAAAAATGCGTCTGGATACCGCTGCCCCCCCCCCTCCCAAAAAAAAAGGTAAAAGTTAAATTTGTCTGCGTTGGGACAATAAAGAAGAGCAATGCTTTTGTTAGGGCGCGTGATTAAAGCAGTATAGCATCCAACGTACCAGTGCCACTTTTGTGTCATGACTGGTTTCAGTACAAAACGGATATATCCAAGATAAGGCCTCTTGCACACGAACGTTTAGTTTTTTGCATTCCGTATACGGAACCATTAATTTCAATGGATCCTCAAAAAACACAGAAAGTACTCCTTATGCCTTCCGTTTCCGTATTTACGTTCCATTCAAAGATAGAACATGTCCTATTATTGTCCGCATAACGGACAAGGATAGTACTGTTCTATCAGGGACCAGCTGTTCTGTTCCTCAAAAAACGGAATGCACACCGACGTCATCCGTATTTTTTTGCGGGTTCGTTTTTTGCGGACCGCTCAAATACTGAAAAAGCCATGTGGTCGTGTGCAAGAGGCCTAAATCTGAGGAGGGGGGGGTGTTATACATAGATTTAAATGTACTTTTTTGAAACCACAAACCATGTGATATCAAGGGGCGTATCAAGGACTCAAGGGGGATCATAGCAGAACTTGGAATAGGGCCCTATACTGCTGTGATCATCTTCACACAATGGTGGCATAATGTGCACAGTGATGTCACAACATAGCAATAAAGCTGACAGTAATGTAACAATGGTGGCATGATGTGCACAGTGATGTCACAGTACAGCAATAAAGTTTACAGTGATGTCACAATGGTTGGCATAATGTGCACAGTGATGTCACAGTACAGGCATCATGTGCATAGTGATGTCACAGTACAGCAATAAGGCTCACAGTGATATCACAATAGTATAATAATACGCGTAGTGATATACAGAAATGAATCAGTGATGTCACAGCCCAGAAATCATGCAAACAGTAATGCACTCTTCTCTTGTCCATATACATCACTAACTGCACAGATGTCTGAGTGGAGAGGACCCTGCTTAGTTGTAGGGGCCCCAAAGCAGCTGCTATGTCTGTTACCTGATGAGTTGCACCAAACTCAGCTCTGCTGCATCTGATAACTTCAGTCCTGAATTCTGGGATATTTTGAAAAAATATTTCGCCTAACTTTCCTATATGTACCCCCAAATTTTTTAGCTTCCTACCATAAGAACGCTCCTTTATTTCGGCGTGGTTAGTCAGACCAAGAAAGGTGCATATCACTTTAACACCATGGCTTCCTGAAGAGTCCTGATGGACCCTATTGGATGCTAGTGGTTTCTGTTAAAGTCCGAGACATCCCAAAAAAAATGCAAGTTTGTGATGACATTGACATCTTGGTTCCATTCCATCACGTTGCCTCTGATGGCAGAAGTAGTCTGTGCTATTCTACCTGAATGGATGTCAATGGGATCCATTAGGATCTGTTACTAATTAGTCTGACATATCCATAATGGATACAACAAAGGTAAAAAAAAATGTATTTAAGTGATGCCCTGGACATGCGCCTGGTTTGCCTTTATGATCAATACCTAGAAAGAGAAAGTTTTAGCACAGCATGACGTGGCATTTTCTAAGAATGTATTGTCTCCCACAACTACTTATGCAAAATAATGACCTAGGATGATGGAACGTGGAGAAAGAACCTCAAAATAAAAAGGCGCAGAAACGCTATGGAAATTGAGTAAAGAAAGGAAAGGAGAAACTGTTGGAAAAAATGTGAACTATGTGAGGGGGGTAACAGGAACGCACATGGTGATCAGATTTCACGAGTTGCCAGGTATTGCATGTGTTCTAGAACGTTTTGGCTCCGCCGGAAAAGTCCTGAAACTCTGGCCAAGTCTGACCGTGATTGGGCTGAAGGGACTTAATCGCTTTGTAAATGTTACTGTGTCGCCCTGAGATAACTTATCTGGTATTCCACCGCTGTTTACTGCTTATAAGTTTAAGTACTTAACCTTAGTGAACTATTGGGAAGTTTTGCCAGAAGAATGTAGTCCTATACTGGATGCACTCGCTTTTCATTCCCATTGCTAGGACAGTGCACATAGGAACATGTGGTGCTTCACTGATAAGCGTTTACAATTTAAAGGGGTTCTCTGGGCTATTGCTATTGATGTCCTATCATCATCAACATCAGATCGGCGGGGGTCCGATACCGGGCATCTCTGCTGATCAGCTGTACGAGGAGACGGCGCGCGCAGTGTGCATATGCCTATGGGACAGTAGCAGCAGAGCAGGAAGAGAGAAGTGAGATGGCATGTGCACACCGCGCGCGCCGTCTCCTCATACAGCTGATCAGCAGGGGTGCCCAGTATCAGACCCCCGCCGATCTGGTATTGATGACCTATACTGAGGATAGGTCATCAATATTAAAAGCTCAGAGAACCCCTTTAAGGCTACAGCCGTATGGAACCTATAATCCAATGGATAAAAAATTCTGTCATGGATGTGTCATGTGTTTTACATGTGAATTTAGTTGTGGATTTTGTAGCAGATATAACCCTACGTGACTTCTGAGCTGGACCAGACGATGGTTTGATCTTAAAGGAGTTAAAGGGGTTGTCCAAGTTTGATTAAAACTTGGGCACCCCCTGTAAACGTGCTGTAATATCCAATACTGATCTGTTTTCTCCCCTGCCACTCCCTGCAGTAGTTTTCCCGGGGCTCGCCGCTGTTTGTTTTCCTGGCTGCAGCGGTGACGTTTCGAGCACACAGGTCTCTCTGCGGTCAATGACCTCTAAAGCCAATCACTGGCCTCAGTGTGCACAGAATGTCACCGCTGCAGCCAGGAAGCTCTCGTCAGTGGTGGGGAGGGCCGTAGCACAGCCCTGGAAGAGACAGGGGTGAAAAGAGTTGGGCATTGACAGGAGCTGCCCACGTTTTTTTTGCGCTCGGACAACCACCTCTAAGATCGGGGAAGGAATCCAGAAGAAAGGTGATGATCCTGTGGGTGCAGACTCCCAAAAGACACAGAGAAGTTGCAATCCAATGTAGGTTATAGATTTGTCTCATATACAATGCATTTTGAGGACTGTAGGTGTCATTTTCAAGTCATCAGAGACTGTACCGTACATACAGTACATAGATATATACAAGGAGAGCAGTCAGATACTCAAAAACCCATCCACGTGTCACTGCCAATAATTAATAACAAGTGATGATATTAACACTGACACTGATGCTCTTCCCAATACCCAGGTACTTTTCTTGTAAGACTATTCCTTTTATTGGTGTCTTATTCGTGTTCACTCTTTGTGCACCATAGACCATAGGTGAGTTTGGTTTTTGAGTTTCTGGCACCATGTTTTCTTCTTGTATATACTTATGTCCTGCCTCTGCAGAAGTGGACCTGGATTCTCTAAAACACATGAAACACTTTATCTACAAAGTATGTTGGATCACATCTTCTATGCCCAAGTGGGTGTGACTTTTGTTCCAGATTCTAGGCCCTGGATTTTGCTGTTCTGGTTCCTGGGCTCGGTTGGCATCCTATGCCAACATCCTGCTGCCACATTCCATGCGTGTGCTTCATTAGTGTAGAGACTAGCATTTGTACAACACATTCAAGAAGTATTTCCATCGCAGACATTTGTGGCACAGCAAAATGTCTGATAGGTGCAGGTCCCTCCTCTGGGACCAACACCTTTGTCTAGACCGGGGCCTCATTGACCCTATACTGCCTGGATGTGGTCAGAGGTTGTAGGAACTATGGAAACAGCCAAGTGTTGTATGCAACGCTGTTTCCCCATCTCTCAAGTTATGGACTGTCTTGAGCTAGAAATAGCCCTTTTAAGGAGTTGTCTCAACTTAAACATTGGTGGCATATCTCTAAGATACACCACCAGTGTCAGATATGTCACTTGTATCGGACTGTCATATAGCTCGGCTATTTACGGAAGTTCGATAGAAATGAAAGGATGGTGGCCGCGGTGTTCCGCTCTCGAGATAGGTGTGGGTTCCAGAGGTGGCATCCTACCAATACAGAAACAAGAAAAAAGTCAGCTCATTAAAACCAGACCAAGCAGTGCACAGAAGAGAATCCCAGGACGTCACGGGAGATAGCAAATGTCCAAACAGCGAGACAAGCAAAAAAATTAATAAATTCAGCATTTAAATAAAAATCATGCTTTTATTGTTCCACATTAAAAAACAAACCAAAAAGTGCAATACAGATGCTCACGCGTTTCGAACAATAAAATCCATGTTCTTAGTCATGGATCTTAGCACATGGAGTTTTTTGTTCGAAACGCACGAGCGTCTGGCCACTTTTTTTATATGTTTTTTAATGTGTGACAAAAAAGGCTTGATTTTTATTTAAGTGCTGGAAAATGTATTATATATTTTTTTCTCTCGCTGTTTGTAGTGATGAGCGGCAGGGGCAATATTCGAATTCGCGATATTTCGCGAATATTTGGGCGAATATTAGCCATATATTCGAGAATTCCCGAATTCATGATCTCCAGGCATTATTTTCTTGATTGCGAAAATTCGCCTAAAATAATCACATAAAAATTTGCATGAACTGGTATTTAAAAAAATATATAATATTCGCGATTAAGAATATATTTAGCGATATTCTAAATATTTGCGAATTCTCGAAGTGCCGATATTCACGATTAAAATTCGCAATTCGAATATTCGTGATGAACACTAGCTGTTTGGAGATCCTAGTGATATGCCACTAATGTCTAAGAGAAGACAACACCTTTAAGCGTAGCCTCCACATATACTTGAAAACTACTCAAACTATCTCAAAGGGGTTTCCAGGATACCCTTCTATTTTAAGTTCCCTCCCCACCAGACCTGTGAAGGAAAGCGTACTTACCTGCTCCCCGTCCCTCTGTTCCGGCTTCCTGGCACCACCTCTGTCTTCACTGCTCTTCGGTGACAACATATAACCCTTCGCAACGAATGGGGTCATGTGCACCGCGGCAACAAATGACTGGCCCCGAGCCGCGCAGCATTCCGGGTCACAAGCCATTTAAGGTTGTTCTTTGAATAAAGGCAGCAATCATTGAGAACCTGAGTTATGTATTTGATCAGCTTCTCGCTGTGTAATATTACATTGTGCTTGTAGAAACCATTTAATGTGCCGTAGCAGAGGACATCTGGAAGGGGGCAAATACTTTATCCAGCATTGTAGATGAATTTAATAGAAAAGCTGCTTGGATGGTATGCAGTGCTGTAGTGTATTCATGCACAGCTGGCCCTGAAACATAGAAATCTCAGAACATATCAATTTTCAATGCATATTTCCAAGGCTTGCACAGAACAGGTGCAGGGCCATACAGTACGCTTGGTAGCTGTAATACTTGTATATACTGTACTGTAGTGTCATGCGTGCTCCGGTTCCGACAGGTGAAACTCGAAAAATGTGAATATCGTGCAAAGTTCATTTATTTCAGTAATGCAACTAACAAGGTGAATCTAACATATGAGACTCATTACATGCAAAGTGAGATATTTCAAGCCTTTATTTGTTATAACTTGGATGATTATGGCTTACAGCTTATGAAACCCCAAAGTCACAATTTTGAGGTCCCCTTTGCTCAGGGGGTACGGATTAATTAGCTGACTAGAGTGTGACACTTTGAGCCTAGAATATTGAACCTTTTCACAAAATTCAAATTTTAAGCTGCATTAATGCAATTCCTTCTAATTTGCATTACTGAAATAAATGGACTCTTGCACGATATTCTAATTTTTCAAGTTTCCCCTGTAGTATCTCATGTAGCAGGGATCCTTTACTTTTTATTCCTATATGCTGCCATGGGGGTTCAGTAGGTAGCATGTTGGCACAGTAGTTACGGTGTATTCTGGGTACTCTATCTTCATCCAGATGATGAAATAAGATTGTGAGCTTTAATGAAAATACACTGGGAAACATTTATCAAGACGGGTGTTGTTCATCGATGGTCTTGATTCCCCCGTGAAGCCGGATGATACGCCAAATGTATTCAGAAGTGCAGGCCTCTTATAGGTTTGGCGCATTCTCCCGTAGGCCGTGCAACAGACTAAAATCTATGGCATCCTCCTAGCTGCCATAGATTTTCTGTCTTTATTCACAGTAGAAAACTGGCGTAAATACAGATATCTCATCACTTCCCCTTTTGTCGCCACTTCTGAAAAGTGGCGAGAATGAGGAAAAGTTGAAAAGTTTGCCACAAATATGGCGTGCGCTAAGATTTGCCATAGAGGTCACACCAGACGCCACCAATCGGAAATGTGTCCTCTATCCTGTGGAGATGGATAACAGGCAGTACAACCCATTAATATCTCATTTTTACATTTTCTCTTTAAAAGGAGTCTGTCAGCAGTTTTGACCCCTCAAAACTGCTGATGGAGGCAGAGAGCCAAGGAATAAACCGCTTGAACGTACCTTAGTGCATCTTGCATGCTCCCCAACCTTTCCTCTCTGCTCGGAGTAATGGCTCTAGCATCCACTCCAGAAGACTATGAGAGCTGTCAGAGCAGAGAGCCTGGGGTCAAAACTGCTGACAGACTCCTTAAAAAAAAAATCCTTAGCTGTGTTCTCCTTGCATTACACAGATAGGAAATAGGTGTCATCATTTTGAGTATGGAACCGCCGTATGGTCTGTGTAGAAGCAGCACTTATCCTGCTCAGCATCTTCTCTAGTACACTCCAAGTCAGTGCAGCATCTCGAGATGGATAATTATCATGCTTTTCTATGCAAAAATATTAAGGTATATCCTTAGCATTTTCTTTAATGTTCTACAGCATATGAACAAACTCTTAAGATGCACATGATAGTGAGCATCCAAATGTATATATTAAATGGAGGTTTGAGGGTCAACTATCTCTCAGAGGATCTTTGGTCTGTGTCTGTAGCCAGATTTAGTCATAGATCAAAAAGATCTATTGTATGCAGCAGAAGAACTTCCAATTAAACTTCATAGCTACTTCCTGACACTACTACTTCCTTAGGACCACAGAATGCTTATCTCCGGTAGTCTGTTAATAATTATGGCATCACAGACAGATGTAGCAGTCGTTAACTTGGTGCATGACACATTATACACAGTTGGAGCATACTTTAACTTAACTTTTTTGTGGCTTTTATCGTGTTAAAGGGAACCTGTCACCAGGATTTTGTGTACACAGCTGATGACATGGGTTGCTAGATAACCGCTAGCGCATCCGCAATACCCAGTCCTCATAGCTCTGTGTGCTTTTATTGTGTAAAAAAAAACGATTTGATACATATGCAAATTAACCTGAGATGAGTCCTGTATGTGAGATATGTCAGGGACAGGACTCATCTCAGGTTAATTTGCATTTGTATCAAATAGTTTTTTTTACACAATAAAAGCACACAGAGCTATGGGGACTGGGTATTGCGGATGTGCTAGCGGCCATCTAGCAACCCATGTCCTCAGCTCTATACACAAAATCCCGGTGACAGATTCCCTTTAAGTGTCAATTTAAAGTTAGCTGCAACTGTGTCAAGTTAACATTTGCACAGCGAAGAGGCAGGGAAGGGGACGTAGTTACCTTGACTTGAAGCAGAGAGGCCACTGCCCCCTTGACTTCAAGCATGTCTAGAGAAGCGCGTCGGCAGGGGATAAAGGAAGGTTTTCTGAGCTTTTGCTTCATCTGCCTTCAGGAAGAAAACGATCGTCGGAAACACGCTGCTGGCTACTCTCAGGTACTGCTGGCGGCTTGGGATGGTTTCTGGAGGTGACAGGTTCCCTTTAAGGGACATGTTTTAATGTTTACAGCATGTGCAAACTCAAAGCCCTTCAAGGTGTTATTTAATGGGTGAAAATTCATTCCCTACGCCTATGATATTTTTAACTTATAGCAATGTCTCCCAACTCTCCCATAAACTTGCACATGTATGACCAAGTGTGCATTGTCAATTTGGTAGGGACAACAATGTAACCTACCCAATCATCCTATCCCCTGTCAACTGCCGCCATATTTGTTAGAGGATTGGTCAGTCCCAAAGAAATTGTAGGCTTCTGCCAAGTGGCCAGCTTTAGGCAAATTGTTTCTATCCAAGAAATGAGGAAGACTGAACAATACAAGTTCTGAAATTCCAATATTGGTTGTTTTTGAAACTTTTTGAGGAGTTTTATGTTTGAACGTGTTTAACAGGAAAGGAAATATGTAGATGTTCGCTCAAAAATAAATGTGTCCGTTAACATCCCCCAATAAATACTGTGCTTCTTATATACTGTACAACAATGAGCACAAGGATTAGGACCTCAGCACCGGCCAGTTACCACATTGCTCCTGGTGCTCTCCGTCAAGAAGATATATGACAGTGGACTGCTGCACTCAGCCGAAGGACACCGTAGAGAATACGCCATGATTCAGCACTGCAGAGCCTCTCCAGGAATCCACACGGAAATCTGTGAAAATAGAAAATCTATGTGAAGCGCCCGCAGTCCTCGTAATGATACTCTATCTGATCTCTCGGATTCGCTTATGAGGACAATAATGAAGTGGAAGTAGTGTGTACGATGTCTATAGATACTCTCATCTTCATAGTATGGGAACAAGTCCGCTCTCCCGTTAGCCAAAAGGTACAAAAATAAATATTACCCTGTTTGGCTATAAGAGTGATCAATGAATACATCGGATGCAGATTGGCGCCCCCCGTATGTACTGAAGACGTAGCTTACTTAGAGTAATTTTTAAACCTACTGTACATATCATGGTTTCTATTAACCTGTGCTACATATCAACTTGTCAAAATTTGTGGCAGTGAATGAATTTTACCAAATTTTTAGCATTTACTTCAAAATTTAGAGGAGGACCGATGACTTATTTTCGGAACTCTCATAGTGATGAATGGAAGGTGGCCGCACGTGCGCTTTGCAATCTACTTTACTTCGAGGGCTCCGTTCTGGAGGTAGAAACGTTTCCCACAGGTGGGATCAGCAGCTATCTGTCACGGCTGAGGATGGGGAAAACCCTCAGCCGTGCGGTATCAGCAGATGGATGGTCAGTGCAAGGCCAGGACAGGAATCAGGGAGCAGGTCACCTCCTATCAATCCCTAATTCTGACCCTGTCTCCTAGCCGTATGAGCCGACCCTGATGGTGGGAGGGCTCATACTCCGGAACCTTGGAGTCCCTTCTAGCCCTCAGGGTGGCCCTAGACTAGGAGCAGGGTAAGACGACCTGTTCCTGCTAGATGCGGAGGAACAGGAGTCTCACTGGCCAAGCTACAAAGACAGGGGAACATAAACAGACATCACATGGGAACCCAGGAAACCATATGCTGCAATAACAAAAGACCAAACAAACATCTACTAAACACCATACATGAACTTATGACCACAAGGGTGGCCCCCACTGGCAGATGGTATAACAGGAGGATGTCTCCAGCAACCATGGCTGAAGAACCCCTCAGCTAACTGAAAACAGCAGAGGCTTTATAGCCCAAAGTAGCCACACCCACACTCAGACACACCAGGTGATCAAACACACAGAAGGGAGTTAACCCTTCCAACACAAGGCAAGGGAAGACGGCCACTTAAAGGGGAAGTACACACATAAACACACACTTCACCTGTTGCCGCGGGCAACGGCATGCGTGGCAACCATGTCCTGGGGATCAGCCATAGGGCTGAGACACTGCCACCACATGCACAAAACACCACACGTTGCCATGGGAAACCAAGTGAAGGAAAGTGTCCCAAAACACACCATAGGCCGTGACACTATCTGACCTTGATGGCATAGCGTAGAAATATTCCATCGTTGTCCCAGATTGGACATTGTTTGATGGTCTTTATTTTCGAGCCTTGAGACTCTGCAGCTTTGGGCATACTCCCTAGTGGGCGAGTGAGTCGGCACTCAAACTCAAATAAATTCTCCAATTCATATTAGCATCTCCAACACCAACCCCTTTAAGAAACAGCCGAATGCATTTATAACAACTTTTTAATAATTTTTTTTTTATAACTACAGAAGCAGAAAACACATCTGTATTCACAGCAGAAGGAAGGGAGGCTCCATAATCAGATTGAGAATGAACATTTAGATATTAAGCAGTAAATGATCCCCTGGCTAACACAGTAGTACAGGAATGGTTTAAAAAACAACATAAAAGTACATTGTATACAGACAGCAATATAATATCCTCATACTACAGAGATAACCAAGGAGGCACAATATGCCCAGGGCTGGTAAAGGTCAGACATGGGAAATAATGTCTGCTTTATTCTCATGGGAAGAAAGCATGAAAAATAGTGATTGTTATTTTTCCTGTTTTCCTTGTGCGTCTTGTATTAGGACAATATCATTAAAACCCTGGAGCTTCTAATCTAAGGTGGGTGTACAAAGGCTGTCCAGATGTCCTACAGTCAGAGGACTTCCGTTCCAATGTCCTGTCTAGTTACGAGAGGATATCCACCTACGCTCTGCCTCCTTTATGGATCGACAAGACTTCACATAATAATTACATAATGTTTTTTTTTTCAGGTTTTCGGCTCTTGTTCCTACAGGTGGAAAAGTCTAACGTCCTTCCATGTCATGTGGCTTGCAATACTGTATTCTATTAGAGGCCCATTGGAGCATGTATCAATGCTACAGCGTTTCACCCACCTTAAATGGGTTGCATAGGGTTAGAAAAACATGGCTGCCGACTTCTAGGAACAGTACCACCCATGTTCATGAGCAGCGGTGTATCTACCACGGCGGCAGACCACAAAGCTGTTATGGGGCATGGGGAGAGGGGAGCCCAGAGCTGAACTTCTTCTTTTCCGAACATAAATCTGTGGCATTTTCTGGAAGAGGCCACTAGGGGGAGCTCAGTGCATAGATATTTTAGCAGCCTCCATTACATTTAGTGGTAACTGTACAGATTTCTATGCTCTAAGCTATCTCTGGTAGTGGCTGCAAGCAGACAGTATATGCAGGATTTAAAGCTGTATATGGGGAGATTTATTAGTGCATTCATGCCAGTTGTCTGGTCTAAATACATTGAAAAATATGGTGTCCTGAATGAGGGCCACATTTATGAGGCAAAATGGGTGAGGTGGAGCCCAACTTTTTTTTTTATTAAAAATTGGCGCCACATCTTGTTGGAGTAGCATACTACGTTTTGCTATGGGGCCCAGTGAGATCTGTGTAAGCCCCTGTCCATGATCTGGATCTTATATCCAATGGCTGAGCTGCAGTGTCAGAAATGACCCATGGACAAAAGTGGCGCAAGATTGTTGGGGTAGGTACATTTAAGGGTTATTTTTTTTTTATTACTTTTAATTATTTTATCCGCCTCCGTCCACATTGCCTGCAAAAACGTTAAACTTTTACAACCCCTTTAAGTGATCCTGCTATATAGCCTGGGTCTAATATTTGTAGTATTTAGATTCCCAGCGATTCCTCCATTTATACCCCCTTTTCATTTTATCCTGAGTAGTCTGTGAGATATTTGGAAAGCCGTCATCTGGATGTGTTCCAGCAGATCAGCCACCTCATAAACTTCTGCTCAGACCTGTCCTTGGCTGAAAGGCAACTGATTGTAGCAGAAGCCCTATACCATCTACCTGTCTACAATAGGGAAGACCAGACATATTAAAACCTGCCCCTTAGGGCTCATGCACACGAACATATTTTCTTTCCGTGTCCGTTCCGTTTTTTTTTTTTCCGGACTGTATGCGGAACCATTCATTTCAATAGGTCAGAAAAAAAAATATCAAGTTACTCCGTTTGCATTCCGCTTCCATATGTCCATTCCGCCAAAACATTCTGCATTACGGACAAGGATAGTAGTACTGTTCTATCAGGGACCGGCTGTTCCTTTCTGCAAAATACGGAATGCACACGGACGTCATCCTTTTTTTTTTCTTTGCGGATCTGTATTTTGCATGTGCATGAGCCCTTAGACAAGATCCACAACCTGACGGACTAAATTGGAAGGGTTCATGCAGAAATTAAAGGAATACTCCCAGTTAAGGATAGGTCATCATCAATATCAGATAGGTGGGGCTCTGACACCCGGCACCTACAGAGACCATAAGAAGGCTCCATACACTATGTAGTTCTGGCGCTGATGTACACTGCTCAAAAAAATAATGGGAACACTTAAACAACACAATGTAACTCCAAGTCAATCACACTTCTGTGAAATCAAACTGTCCACTTAGGAAGCAACACTGAGTGACAATCAATTTCACATGCTGTTGTGCAAATGGGATAGACAACAGGTGGAAATTATAGGCAATTAGCAAGACACCCCCAATAAAGGAGTGGTTCTGCAGGTGCTGACCACAGACCACTTCTCAGTTCCTATGCTTCATGGCTGATGTTTTGGTCACTTTTGAATGCTGGCGGTGCTTTCACTCTAGTGGTAGCATGAGACGGAGTCTACAACCCACACAAGTGGCTCAGGTAGTGCAGCTTATCCAGGATGGAACATCAATGCGAGCTGTGGCAAGAAGGTTTGCTGTGTCTGTCAGCGTAGTGTCCAGAGCATGGAGGCGCTACCAGGAGACAGGCCAGTACATCAGGAGGCCATAGGAGGGCAACAACCCAGCAGCAGGACCGCTACCTCCACCTTTGTGCAAGGAGGAACAGGAGGAGCACTGCCAGAGCCCTGTAAAATGACCTCCAGCAGGCCACAAATGTGCATGTGTCTGCTCAAACAGTCAGAAACAGACTCCATGAGGATGATATGAGGGCCCTACATCCACAGGTGGCGGTTGTGCTTACAGCCCAACACCGTGCAGGACGTTTGGCATTTGCCAGAGAACACCAAGATTGGCAAATTCGCCACTGGCGCCCTGTGCTCTTCACAGATGAAAGCAGGTTCACACGGAGCACATGTGACAGACGTGAGACGCCGTGGAGAACGTTCTGCTGCCTGTAACATCCTCCAGCATGACCGGTTTGGCATTGGGTCAGTAATGGTGTGGGGTGGCATTTATTTGGAGGGCCGCACAGCCCTCCATGTGCTCGCCAGAGGTAGCCTGACTGCCATTAGATGCCGAGATGAGATCCTCAGACCCCTTGGGAGACCATATACTGGTGCGGTTGGCCCTGGGTTCCTCCTAATGCAAGACAATGCTAGACCTCATGTGGCTGGAGTGTGTCAGCAGTTCCTGCAAGACGAAGGCATTGATGCTATGGACTGGCCCGCCCGTTCCCCAGACCTGAATCCAATTGAGCACATCTGGGACATCATGTCTCGCTCTATCCACCAACGTCACGTTGCACCACAGACTGTCCAGGAGTTGGCAGATGCTTTAGTCCAGGTCTGGGAGGAGATCCCTCAGGAGACCGTCCGCCACCTCATCAGGAGCATGCACAGGCGTTGTAGGGAGGTCATACAGGCACATGGAGGCCACACACACTACTGAGACTCATTTTGACTTGTTTTAAGGACATTACATCAAAGTTGGATCAGCCTGTAGTGTGTTTTTCCACTTTAATTTTGAGTGTGACTCCAAATCCAGACCTCCATGGGTTGAAAAATTTGATTTCCATTTTTTGATTTTTGTGTGATTTTGTTGTCAGCACATTCAACTATGTAAAGAACAAAGTATTTCAGAAGAATATTTAATTAATTCAGATCTAGGATGTGTTATTTTTGTGTTCCCTTTATTTTTTTGAGCAGTGTAATAAAGTTCTGCTCCCATTTACTTGAGAGAGAGCTGAGCTGCAGTACCCCACCATGGCCACCACATAGGGTCCAGCGCTGTCTTCTATCAGTTGTGCGTCAGGCGCCGTGGCAGCCCAAAATAGCTAATCAATGGGGGCGTCGGGTGTCAGACCCCCACCAATCTGATATTGATGACCTCTCCAAAGAATTTATCTTCTGTTGTCCTCTGCAGTTTCTTGGATTAGACCACGTTCACATGCTGAGGACTCTGTCTTGTCATGTCTGGCATCGGTCACCGCTTTACAGAGAAAGCACTGCTTTTTTACTGTGTGACAGAGATTGCGTCATTTTAAAATCTGCTGCTTGCCATGCAGATGTTTTACAGCGCAGTGGAGCAGACTTTGTAATCTTACACAATGCATAGGATGTGTTACACCGACGAGCAAAAGGGTAGCAAATACAATAGTTGCAAGTCCAATGTATGTATGAGATAGCCAAGAGGATTGTCTATAAAATGATGGCAGTCTCACGTTCGAAGCTGTAGTGGATGGTGAGATGGTGAGAAAGTCAAAAGTTCAAAACATTGTTACCCTTTGGTTCGTCGGTGTATCTGAGGTTTCCCACAGACGCGGATGTCATTATCAGGATGCACAAATGAAACAGATCACGGAAAAATTCTGCTCTGCTATGTCTGTAGGTGGAGGCCAAGTCATAGATTAAGTACAGCAGGTCAGGTATACGGCATCGCAGGTTTATAGTGTTTTAGTATGATTTTGCCGAATTTTCTCCCTTTTTTCCTAATGCAAGTAAAATCGTCTAGGTGCCAAAATCTGTGCAGTGAATACAAGTACTGTTCCCTGCCAGGCTCTGCTTTTTTGCACAAGGGACGCATTGGATATTTTGTGCAACTACATTTTATTCTCATTTAACTGTTAGAGCGCCGCCCTACCCCACCCAGTTTCCCAATGTGCCGATCACTCTCAGGCAATGCAGAACGCAAAACACAACGCCCCAGATTTCTGATGTTTTTTACTTTTTTTCATGAAGTGGAAGAAATTTTACCCCACACATGCTACTTTCCTACGTGATCGCTGCATCTGATATAAATAACAGAGTGTTAAATAAAAAAATAAAAAATCCTACATACCCAATCCATTTGCTCACGACTGGCCGGAGGCCGCCATTTTGCTTGAAGATCTGGTTCAAAATCTTTGCGCGGCCAAAGATGACATCATCACGGGATTTCGACCGAGATCTTCAAGCAAGATAGCAAGCAAATGGATCAGGTAAGTATGATATTTTTTTTTGTTTTTTTTACACTATTTCAGGTTAAATCAATTCTCTACCATGAAGCACGAGGAAATTCGGCTTCGTGGCGAATCGAATTTAACCTAAATTCGGATCGAAGTCCCCTTTGGATATTTCGATTTGCTAAACACAACCCGCCACGGATGTTCTGACACTGACTACTGCACTTCCCTTCCTAGTCTGAGCTCCACACACAGGATGAGTAGACATTCCAAGCCATTTACTGTGGGTGGAGCCACGACCAGGAAGTGGAGAATAGCGGGGACCTGAGTGGTTTCGGAATTCCATACAGTTTTGGCCCATTTTGTAGAAAAATACCTCTTCGGAAAACCCATTTCAAGTTTTTTTTTATCTCAAGATATTGATTTTGTTGCCTTATTCTTAGGATAGGCCATTGATATCAGGTTGGTGGGGGTCAGTTTTCCAACATCCCCACCTATGAGCTGATTGAAGGGGCAGCCTCATATATTTTGTCGAGCATGGCATCTACTGACACAATGGTAACACTTGGTCAGTAACAGGTCCTCTTTTAATGCTTAAGTAGAAGTGCCTCACATGTAAATCACCTTCTAATGCTCAGGTAATACCATAGCTCCATAAAATGCCTTGATAAGATCAAACAGTTCCCAGATCTATTAACAGTGCTATACCATGTCTATATGATGCTGGCTTATTTATTATCCAAGTCATGTCTTAAGGCCTATTTAAAGGCTCGAACATTGACTTATAGGACAGCTGCCTTACATCTGGTGGCATCAGAGGCAGAGCTTGTTAAGAGTGCATTTGCATATTTTCTTTCACAGAATTCCAGAGGAGCAAGTATGGCCTATAGACTTTCTGCTCATCTTTCTCCCTATCACAGCTCAGGGAGTGTGTCCTTTCAGCTACAGCTCTCTACCTATCACAGCTCAGGAGGTGTGTCCTTTCTGCTGCAGCTCTGTATCTGTCACAGCTTAGGTGATGTGTACATTCTTCTGCAGCTCTGTATCTGTCACAGCTTAGGTGATGTGTACATTCTTCTGCAGCTCTCATCCTATCACAGCTCACTGAGTGTTTCCTTTCCGCTGCAGTTCTCTACCCATCCCAGTTCAGGGGGAATGTCCTTTATGCTGCAGCTCTCTACCCACCCCAGCTCAGGGGATGTGTCCTTCTGCTGTAGCTTGTAAGAGTTGATATGGCTGGTGGTACTTGAAAGATGGAACTGAGCATGTGCAATGACCTCAGTAGGTGGACATGCACATCATTATACAGATTAAACACCAGGGGGCGCCCATTATAATGAAGTAAAGAGTATATCTCGTCATAACAGTGGCTTGGCGGCCATTATTTCTGCTCAGCGTGAATAGACTTTCATCAGTGAACAGCACTGAGGCCCACTGGTCCCTCGTCCAGCGTAGAAGCTCCCTGGCCCATGCAAGATTATGACACCTGTGCCTGGTGGTGTGGTCAGGTACCTTTGCAGGTCATCTAGCATGCAGACCACGCTGATGTAAACTGTTACGAATGGTCTGATGTGACACTTGGGTGCCTCTCACCTCCCTTAAATGTGCCTGGAGTTGTGTGGCATTCATCATCCGGTTCTGCAGGGCATTGTTCACAATGAAGCGGTCATCAGTGTGGGATGTGGCTGAAGGAGGTCCACTTCTATGCCTTTCTGTGACTCTTCCAGTCTCTCTGTATCTCTGATACAACCTGCTGATGACACTCTGTGACATTCTAAGCTCAGTGGTCACTTCTGTCGGAGAACATCCTGCTTGAAGCCTCCAAATGGCGAGGTACTGTTAGTCAATTGTTAGATGTCGCCTTGGTCTCATGATGTCAAAATGTGAACAGCATGATGAGGAGGACTGTTTAAATACCAATTCTAATTTAACCAGGAAATTTATTGGGCGATTTATGGATCAAACACCAGCAAGTTGTGCAAAAAGTACTGGAACAGTTGGACATGTGCATCCAAAAGTTTAGAGAAGGTCACATTAAGTTCACCTATTAAGGTTAGAGGGCATTTTAGGTTCATCCTGATATTTCACCCACAAGCCAAATATCTCAAACTTTTTCTGAGTAGTGTAGTATGGACATAACAGAAATGAGTGGCTATAGTGTAGAAACCATACCGTAACCGTGAATACTGTCTGCAAGCTTTTTCAATATACTGTACAATGAGTGAACACAAAAACTGCTATAAAAATAACTACGTGATGTCATTGTTTCAGTCGACTGGAATTTCCCTTTAACAAAAGCATCTAAGAAATCATATAAACAATTCTGTGAAACTTTTTTTTTACTGTGGAGTTATTTCCGACGTGTCCTCCTTACAGGACAGGAGGTTGTGACTCAACGTCTTAATTTAGCTCCAATCAATATTTCATAATATGGGGCTTTAGAAACATCTTTGTTGCTGGAGATACGGGCCTGTTGTCTGCATTACGAGCCTTAGGATTGTCAGAAGGCATTAAGTTATCTTTGAATGCATCTGAAAGTGACCTACAAAACATTCAAGTGCATTTGCAAACTCCTAAATTCATCGCCACTTCCAACAGGAGGCTCGGAGAAGGAATTTGTTCTGTCTGCTCATATGTTTTAGGCGTCATTCATTTTTTTTATTTCAGGATATCTATAAAAGCCTCTGCCTGCAGATACAGTAAGCATTACATAAGGAGCAGGCCGCTGAATACATTTCAAGGGCTACAGGAAATTCTGCTGTTACAAGTTATCCATGTGACGGTTCCTTTGTTTTTCTGGAAAATTAACATTTTAAAATTAAACCATTTTAGCTCCCATTGCAACCTTCATCCAGTTTTCATAAAGAGGAGCTGTCTCCTCTCTCTTGACATGTCTGTTTTAGTAACTATTTGCATTCTCCATGTAATAACAATTCTGGAGCATCTATTCTTCTGACTACAACAGACAAGTCAGGAGAGGGGACAGGTCTTCTTTAACCTAGTTGCACTTTAGCGCTAAACTGTTCCGGCAGCCTGTTGTTTAGCCTGCAGTTCATTGTATCCGACATAGCCCCACTGGAGCCCATTGACTATAGTGGGACTCGACGGGGAATGGCCTGTTTCTGCCATTAGTGCCAGGATTCAGCCGGACAAAAAGCGATGCTTGCAGCAATATTTGTCCGGCCTCATCCTGACACTAAGGGTACGACCACACGGCGTGGTCGTGATCCGTTTGGGGTGTGACTACTAGCTGTGGTCAAGAACCGCAAGGCCAAGTAGGCCGCAGCTGCCTGATATTTAACCGCAATTTGTAGGTGGTCTGAATTCCTAATGGACATGCGGTATTGAAGGTTAAGAATTCAGACCGCCTATACAGTGCATTCTTCATTAGGAAAATATCAGGCAGCACAGCCGCTACCCGACAAGATCCTGACCGCGCTGTGTGTTTGTACCCTAACTCCGGAAACAGGGCGGAACCCCGCCAAATCCCATTATAGTCAATGGGGCTTGGTGGTGCTCCGGCCCTTCCCGGCTACGCAGGGCACGATATACACTACGACAGGATGTTCTCTGTTGGAACAGCCTACCGGAAGATTTTAGTGCTATTGGATGTGCAGGGCTAGCAACAGCACCCAGGCCCCGGTTCCTGAGGGGACCCAAAGAATAAATCAGTATTGGCACATGAAAGGTGGAGGTCCTGTTACAGGCACAAGAGCATCAAGTTATTCCTCTGGCTTATATGTATTTCCCTCAGTCATTTCTCATTCAGGGCTCTTTAAAAACTGGGACATCAGGGTTTCTTTGAAATAGTTAGGAACTTGGATTTAGGGAAAAATGCTGAGATAATCTTTTACAGTGGTGATGGGGTCTTGAAGATGTTTTCCTGAGAGTATTACAGTATACCTCAGGATAGGTCATCAATATCTGATCAGTAGGGTTCCTGATCATCAGCAGTTTGAAGAAGTTGTGGTGCTCCAATAATTGCTGTGACCTTCTCACCCCCTCAGTGCTGTATATTGTATAGTGGTTGTACTTGGTATTGCAGCCCAGGTCCATTCCATTGACCAATGAACTGACTAGAAAGATGCCACGCCCTCTTTAAACTGCTGATCGGCGGGGCGCCAGGAGTCAGACCCCCACAATCAGATATTAATGACCTATCCTGAGGATAGGTCATCAATATTGTACTCCTGGAAAAGCCCTTTAACAGTTTGCTTTGAACAATCCCTTTCAACAAAAACAGGGCCGGATCCGGGATAAACACCAGCCCTGGAAAGGAATGCTGGAATGCTGGGAGATGTAGTTTTGCAACAGCCGGAGGCATCCTGGTAGGGAAACACTACAGTAGATCGTTATCCCATCCAATTAAGTCAGAACTAAGAATAATCAAAGACCTTTACTTTAAAGAATGGAAGACACAGTTTCAAACTCTTACTTTATATTAGTTACTCAACACATTCAAAACCAGTAGTTGAGGATGAATAGAGCAAAAAAAAAAAAAATTATATAGTTTAACAGTTCCAATAAAGTTTTTGACAAAAAAGTGCAGTTATGTTGCTTATAATTCTTTAACAGTACAAAATGTGCAAAAAACTTCCTATAGAAGTCATAATAACGTTCCCGTTTTAGAAAAGAACAAAACTTTTTAAGATGTACCAGTATTATGGTAAACAACCCAACACTTTTCAGACAGAAACATATAAAGAATAAATAGATAAATTGGGCTGGCACTCTGTATGTGTGGTGTGATGTGGAAAAATGGACTAAAATACAATATAAAGTGATCACACAATTTAATTCAAACTCAAAATATCATAAAATACACACAATTGAATAAGATGTGTAATAAAACACTAAAAATTTATAGCAGGACTAATATATATTAATTCATTAAGTATTTCATGACATAAAGTTCGTTCCATATGTAGGAAACCAAAGATAAAATATTGTCCTTTCTCTCACAAATCAATGTATAGAGGGGGCAAAAAACGCTTAGTTCTGTGGTTGTACATCCTGTGCACAGTTTGAACACGGACTAAACACGGACGAAATATATCTTAGGTAGCAATTTACTTCAATGAATAGATGAAGTGCTGTGTGCTCCGAGATAAGAAGAAGTGGGTCTTACCTTAACCCGAATATTTAAAGTCAGGATAACTCACGCTTACTTGGCTTCTATGGTGAGCGTAGTCCCACGTTTAGTAAGAGTGAACGCCGGAGTAGCGCAGTCTATGGCGTGCTTCTGATTTGGTTTGTACCAAGTCGCCTGTATCACAGAGTGCGCCGTGTCTCACGTGGTCTGTGACGTACCTCTGGTCCGAGACTGTAGCGAGGTATCGTGAGAGCTGGCGTGCTTCTGATCTGTGGTTGATGACAAAGTATCTCGAGAACTGTGCTCGGCAAATCCTATATGCAGAAGATTTTCACTGGAGCGCTCCAGATTTTAAAAACAGATTATTCGCAGACTTTATATCATGTGTATCATCTGAGAAGGCCTTGGTCACGGATGGGAGTATATCAGCCAGACGCGTTTCGGGGACCTCTTACCCCTTCCTCAGTGGCAGCCACACTCCTATCACTATCAGCCTCAGACAGCCTATACATGCTGGAATCGCTTAGATTTCCCCATGTACTGGCTGCCTGGGCATGATATAAAGTGTTAGTGCTTTAGGCAATCACTTCTATCATGCCCAGGCAGCCAGTACATGCGGAAATCTACGTGATTCCAGCATGTATAGGGTTTTTACTAAATCTCTCAGTACCGTAAATAGGCATTTAGTATAAGCCCTGTATGCTCTGGAATCACTCAGATTCCAGCATCTAGAGATCAGTATTGCCAAGTATAATTATATATGTACAGCTGGTATAAGTTATACATCTTCTTGTATATAGTGATATGGACCATGCTGGAATAACTTAGATATCTCCTGTATATAATTATATATGTAGAGCTGGTATAAGTTAGGCCCCTTTCACACAGGCGAGATTTCCGCGCGGGTGCAATGCTTGAGGTGAACGCATTGCACCCGCACTGAATCCGGACCCATTCATTTCTATGGGGCTGTGCACATGAGCGGTGATTTTCACGCATCACTTGTGCGTTGCGTGAAAATCACAGCATGCTCCTCTTTGTGCGTTTTCCACGCAACACAGGCCCCATAGAAGTGAATGGGGCTGCGTGAAAATCGCAAGCATCCGCAAGCAAGTGCGGATGTGGTGCGATTTTCACGCGCGGTTGCTAGGAGACGATCGGGATGGAGACCCGATCATTATTATTTTCCCTTATAACATGGTTATAAGGGAAAATAATAGCATTCTGAATACAGAATGCATAGTAAAATAGGGCTGGAGGGGTTAAAAAAAAATACAAAATAATTTAACTCACCTTAATTCACTTGCTCGCGCAGCCGGCTTCTCTTCTGTCTTCATCTTTGCTGTGCACAGGAAAAGGACCTGTGGTGACATCACTGCGGTCATCACATGGTCTGTCACATGATCCATCACCATGGTGATGGGTCGTGTGATGGACTATGTGATGAGCGCAGATACGTCATCAAAGGTCCTATTCCTCAAAGAAGGAGACAGAAGAGATGTCGGCTGCGCGAACAAGTGGATTAAGGTGAGTTAAATTTGTTTTATTTTTTTTAACCCCACCAGCCGTATTTTACTATGCATTCTGTATTAAAAATGCTATTATTTTCCCTTATAACCATGTTATAAGGTAAAATAATAAAATCTACACAACACCTAACCCAAACCCGAACTTCTGTGAAGAAGTCCGGGTTCGGGTTTGGGTACCAAACATGCCGATTTTTCTCACGCGCGTGCAAAACGCATTACGATGTTTTGCACTCGCGCAGAAAAATCGCGCATTTTCCCGCATGCACCCGCATCTTATCCGGGCCAAAAACATGATGCCCGTGTGAAAGCGGCTTTATACATCCTCTTGTATATAGTGTATAACTTATACCAGCGCTACATATATAATTATATACAAGAGATGCACAGGTTATACCAACTGTACATATATCATTATATACAGGAGGTACCCAGGTTATACCAGCACGGTCCATTAAAGATTTATAATTTATACCAGCTGTTAGCTGTACATTTATGATGATATCCAGATGATGCCTAGGTTATTCCAACTTAGTACATATTTAATTTATACTCAGATATATAGTCCTCCTGTAAGTACCTGGGGCAGTGGGATCTGTGCTAACCTTGTGCCTAGTGGGCTGAGTGCTGATTCTGCTGGCTCTTCAAGCACTGGACGGCCTGGACCAGCAGCGTGGAATCGTGGATGGCAGGCAGTGCCAGTGAGCATTGAACAGAATGGCACCCGTGCTCTGCAGCCGCTCCCACCTGAACTAAAGGTACGCGCCGTCGGATGTGCCACTCACGCAGCAGCGCTGATGACGTGTGACGTCACGTCATACAGCACACTGTGCGGTCCTGTGCTGCCCCGACGTCCGACCTGCTCTCTGTGATCAGCACGGCCGGCCATGTGGCAGTCAGCTAGTAGCTACACCGGCCAAGGAGCCTCCTCGCTGTTGCCTGCGGCCGGCCGTGCGGCAGTCAGGGCTACCGGCCTAACGGGAATTTTCCTGGTATCCCGGAAGGTCAGTCTGGCCCTGAACAAAAACAAATGTTGATCTAACTTCTGGGACCCACAATGATCAGCTATCCCTGATTGTACCTGTCAAGAATTATTATAGTGATTGTACAGGGTTAGAAAAGCATGGCTATTTGTTGTTTTTTTTTTTTTTTTTTTTTTTTTAAAACCGTGCTTGTGTCTGGCATTGCAGCTCAGCTCCATCCACTTTAGGCTAGGCCATCAGTGTTCGATCAGTGGGAGTCCAACCTCCAAGAACCCCACAGATCAGCACAGTGTAGCGCTTCTGTGGTCCTGGACAAGTGACCTATGGCGGGCCCTTCACTGTGCTGAGGGATGGACCCCACCAAATAAAACATCCAAAAATACCCTTTAACTCATGGGGCTAAAGCATTCCCAGCTCACAACTGGTCACTACCCAGCAATGTTATTGTGTCATGGGATGAAAGGAACTCACAGAGGATGGTAATACACAACATACATTGGATATACTTATACGGGAGAGGTGAGGATGTGGACGTGAGGAGACAATAGATGGGGGACACACAAAGGAAGGACTGGTGGCATCGATTCTATCCTTAAGCAAAAGAGGAGAACAGTAGGAGTAAATGTCGTGCGGTTCACAAGTCTTTGTAGTGCTCGCTCACTTACTACCTTGCATTTGATGTAATCAACAAAGTCTTAGAACATAGGAAACAGGAAACCAAATATAGACACAGCACGTAGCATCCGAGTAAGAAAGGGCACAAATGAAAGACCACCTAAGATTAAAAAAACAAAAACTGTAAATACGAAGCTTCTGTTTTCCTCTTCTGTTTTTTTAATTTGGTCATTCATTGTGACCGAATTAAAAAACATTTCGGAGGCCCTAAACAAATTTATATCTGGTGAATCTTGTATTATCTCTAAGTTTCCCCATTCACCCTGCTAAGTTTGGCACCGTGGCTCCACTAAGCTCCCTCCCATCGCACTGCCCCATATTATCGGTACGCTCCCCCCCCCCCCCACATCAGCCCTATACGCTCCACTCTCTTCAGCCATTGCTCTACAGCTGGGAAGAGCCCCCTCCCCTCCTGGGTCCCTGTGCCAGTATGTCCACCTCTTTAGTCATTTCTTTCAGCCAACAGCTTGTGGCCAGTAGGGGGCTCCTTATCTCTGGTACTCCCATTATTTGCTTGCTTTGCATGGTGGTAAGGTCCGCCACTGTTAATCCGGCGCATGAAGCCTCAAACGTATTTATCCACTGGTACAAGTGATGGCATATCATTCATTAGGATATACTGTTACTTTATGATTGGTAAGGGCCTGACCTCTGGGACCCCTGCCAATCCTGAATAAAGGGTCTGTTGGGCTAATTGATGGGGACCCCAAATAAACCACTGGATCAAGGGGCCACACTAGTTTAGCACTGCAAAGTTTGTACCTCCACAGTGGTGCTCCCATCTACCGTCTGTACCGGGAATTGCAGCACAGGTTACAGCCCCCCTGACTTGAGTGCAGCTGTGCAATTCCCTGCGTGACAGGTGGACAGGAATGCTGCTGCTGTTCAGGGTAAAAGTCGAAAAAAGGATTACCGTCTCTCCCAGAGGGTGGTCTCCCATAAAAATAAGTCATAATCCTCCTGTTCCACCACTTTTCAGTCCTCCACCAATCTGTACTTCCTGGTCCCTCTTGACATACAGGAAATCGCTGTTTAGCCAATCCTTGGCTGAGGTAGGTCACTACTGCTGCAGCAATGATTGGTTGAGAAGTTATTTCCTGTGTGTCGAGAGGGATCACGAAGTAGAGACTGGTGGGATCTGAGAAGCATCTGAACAGGAGCAAAGAGAAAACGGTAGGGTGAGTAAGACCAATTTAGTCATTTTACAATATTTTACAAATTGAGAAAACCTCTTTAAAGGGGTTGTCCAGGATTTTTTTTTTTATTTAAACCCCCCCAGTGGGACCTGTGAAGGGATCTGTACTTGCCTGCACCCCACTGCTCTGTGACTCCCAGTCCGTCTTCACCGGACTTCCTGTCTCGGTCAGCTTCCTGCACGGACAGGGTCACGAGCGCTGATGCAGCCAATGATGTTGACGCTTGGTCATGTGCCGCTTGGACACTGCTGAGCCCCCTTTAATGCAGGAAGGTTACAGACAGTGGCCGGAAGTTAGGTGAAGACTGCTTGGGAGCCAGAGTGCAGCGGAAGGGAGCAGATAAGTAAAGATCTCTTCACAGGTCCCTTGGGTGGGTGAGAAATTAAAAACAAATCCTGGACAACCACTTTAGGTTCTTAACTTCAATACTGAAACCTTGCTAACCACCGAGCCATCACAATATTGATATTGAATTTCATCTCCACCAGAAGTATCGACGAGTGCAGGAAGATTTTCTCAGTGCAGACAATGGAGCTTTGCGTCGTCCCACGAAGGACTTCCAGGGGGATTCCACGCATTGATTGCTGCTTTTAGCTAACAATGTTACTCAGCAAAAACAAATGGAAGGAACGCTATTAAACCTGCTCCATCAGTCCCGAAGCCTGAGAGGAAGCGAGGATGACAGTGCAGGAAGAAGGGACTAGCACACATTTCTATAGTAAATTGTTAACAATAATGGGAAAGGAAGCACTAGAAATGCACACTGGCCAATTAATGACTAAATGCAGAGTCTTTGAAGCCATGATGTAATATCATGTAAAACGTAACTCCAGCCTGCCATAGTAAATAGTGTGTACTATGAGCTTCCTATTCGGGTAAATAGCCAGTGGTTAGTCAACATAGGGGGTCATTCATTAAGCTGAAATATGCTTATATTAGGCGTATTTCAGGTTCAGCAGCTAGTTGCACCGCAGTCTGTAACTTCTCCCCGCTCACACCAGGTCTAAAATTGTGTATTTTGGCGTGAGCCGGAAGGGGAGGGGCCTCGTTTAGGCGTAGAAAATAGTCTAAAGGATGCTGTCTTAGGGCTCATGCACACAACAGTTGAGTGTTTTGCGGTCCGCAAACCGCGGATCCGCAAAACACGGATGTCGTCCGTGTGCGTTCAGCAATTTGCGGAACGGCACGGACAGCCATTAATATAACTGCCTATTCTTGTCCGCAAAACGCGGACAAGAATAGGACAGGTTATATATTTTTTGCGGACCACGGAAGGGAGAAACCGCGGATCCGCAAAACACGGATGGCGTCCGAGTGCGTTCCGCAATTTGCGGAATGGCACGGACAGCCATTAATATAACTGCCTATTCTTGTCCTCAAAACGCGGAAAAGAATAGGACAGGTTATATATTTTTTGCGGGTAACGGAAGGGAACAACGGATGCGGACAGCACACGGAGTGCTGTCCGCATCTTTTGCGGCCCCATTGAAGTGAATGGGTCCGCATCCAAGCTGCCAAAACTGCGGCTCGGATGCAGACCAAAACAACGGCCGCGTGCATGGGGCCTTACATTTAGAACTGGCTGAGGATCTGCCGATGTTATGTAGAGGCCGGCGCCTCTTCATAACTTCGGCGGATCCACCGCCAGCTTAGGGGTTTATTAAGACCAGGGCCTAAAAATTTCAGCACGGATGTTTTTTTAAAATGTGCAGTAAATAGTTGCCATCAAAAAATAGGACATGAACAGTTTTTGGGCGGCGCACACGGGTGGCACGTTAGGCATCCGTGTTCTGCAGACCGCAAAACACTGTGTGGTCATGTGCATGAGGCCTAAAACAGATAGACAGCCAGGAAATAAATGCACAATGTCATGTGAATGTAGCCTAAGGGTTCTTGCACACGACCGTATGCATTTTGCAGTCCGCAAAAAAAAGGATGACATCCGTGTTGCATTCGTTTTTAGTTTTTTTTGTGGATCCATTGTAGCAATATAACAAAACAATAACAAACACAGGTGCACTCTGCAGTAATACTAAATCCTCAAACTGATTTTAAAATTGAGAGATTAGTCAACATGTCCTACGGTGTAGAACATGTTTAAGCCCGGACACCGCGACAAGGTTTCTCAAGTGGCCCGGGACCCTACACTCTCCTACCTGAGCCGTATGGGCGATACCAGGAGCCAGTGGGCAAATTACAGGAGCATAAGGCCGACTCACAAACAACTCACCAGTTACCTCCAGCATGTGGCCATGCTTACAATGGGAGGAGGGAGGAGTCTGTGAGTCCCACTCAAGACTTGCTGATATGTCCCAGGCCTCACAGGTGCACCTAAATGTAGCCTGTAGATGGAAAACAGGCACATTTAAATAGGAGTTTATACACCTCCAGAAATCTATATATACAAACTAAGAAGACAGGTTGGCATTAGCAGGAGGTGCTCAAACCCACATGCAGTTGTGCATATATATAGGGGAGCAAATCCTGCACTTGTGGCCCGTTGCTAATGGCGATCCCCAGCAAAATGCATACAATGGAGGATGCCCGCGGCGAACCACAAGTACCACAATAGACATCCTACACAAGGTAACAAGTGCGGATGTAATAATTAATATAACAATATAACAAAACAATAACAAACACAGGTGCACTCTGCAGTAATACTAAATCCTCAAACTGATTTTAAAATTGAGAGATTAGTCAACATGTCCTACAGTGTAGAACTTGTCTAAGCCCGGACACCGATCCATTGTAGCCTTTACTTGTCTGCAAAATGGACAAGAATAGGACATACTCTATTTTTTTGCAGAACAGACATGCGGACGTACAGACACGGAATGCACACAGAGACATTTCCATTGAAATTAATAGTTCAGCATACAGGTCAAAAAAAAAAGAACGGACAAAAAATACGTTTGTGTGCATAAGCCCTAAGGCTGTGTTTGCAGTGTACATCGGAGGTCTACTTTTCAAAGTACGGTACTCCTAATGTATACCTCTGATGGAAACCTCTGGTGTACGGTAAGCCACCATATTATACAGGGATGTGAAGTGGGTGCAAAATGCAGGTCTATGCTCTTCTTTTGCAAAACCCAAAGAGATCATGCCTTCCCCTCCCTCGGCTGAATGTGTACGTGTCTTTAATGGGGGAGAAGAGAGCCACCACCAGAGACTTCTGTTGGTGCCTTATATCTTGAGAGAACAAAAGGATCAGGCAAAAATATTCATTTCACCTGATCATTCTCTCCCCCAACGTCATCTGTTGGGAGCTCCCATACATATTAAGCTGTTGGCAGAACCCGCCGATCTTGGCAGGTTCTGCCAACAATACATGAATGTGTATGTGTGCCTAAAGCATACATAAATGATTTTAAAAATGGTGGATATCTTCTTTATTTTCCCAATTGAGCCAATGACAACAATGAGTATTGTATTAAGATGCACTTTTTCCCCCAAAATTGTGGGGGAGGGGAAAATGTCAGTGTGTCTTATGGAACAAATAATAATGACTGCTTTCATCATGGTAGCAGTCATTACTAAGCAGAAGGCGCAGTAAGTGGTGAGTGTCGAGCTTCTGAGCTACAGAGTCTTGACGTAGTGCAGGTAGGCATGCACGATGACCTGAAACTGTGCGATGTCAGGTCACAGTGCAGTGCTAGGTCGGCAGAAGACCATGGAGCGGTGAGTGTCAGCACAGTAAGTTCATTAGAGGTCCAGTAAATTATTATTATTTTTTTTTTGTTTGATGTCGCTTGGGGGTCTGATCTAAAGGAGGAATGGGGGTCTGATCTGAGGAGGAATGTGGTGGGGTCTGATGGGTGTCTGATCTGAGGTCTGAGGAGGAGTGGGGGTCTGATACAGAGGTCTGATGGAGCTTGGGGGTCTGATCTAAGTTCTGATGGAGCTTGGGGGTCTAATGGGGGTCTGATCTGAGGTCTGATGAAAAATATTTTTTCTTATTATATTATATATTCCTCTATATCCTAGGTGCATCCTATGGAGCAAAAAATACTGTAGATAGATATACACCCGGGCAATGCTGGCTATATTTGTGTCACAAACCAGCCGGTGTGAACCCACTGTGCCACGTGTCCTACCTCCTCTAAGGGCGTTGTCTAATGGAAACTCCTCAATCTTCACAGTACCCCTGATGGTGGGGATAGACTTTCCCATGGGGAACAACAGGTCGCTATCTCTTGAGGAGGATAGGCACACAAGGTAGCTGGTCCAGGCAGACCAGGAGGTACCTGAAAAAGCTACCAGAGGTACAGGCATTGTCAGAAAGCTGAGTCATTACTATGAGCAACAGTGCAGGACCGAAGTCAGACAGGCAATAGGTCAGGGCAGGCGACACAGATACAGGTCAGGCAATCCGGATCGGCAACCTGAGAGTCAAGGCAAGCAGGCAGGGATCAAATGGGTAGCAGAATCCAGGCACACAAGCAGATATCAGGAACCTTAGCAGGACACAAGGGACTTGACACTGAGGCATCTGGGAAGGGGTCTGAGCCACTTATATATGTACAGGAGGGCTAGGATTGGTAGGCGAGGTCACATGATCCAACCCATAAAACACAGGAAGTGACGCGCGCTGGCCCGAAATGCTGCAGGAAACAAGCACCAAGCATGCTGTGGCCAGGGCTGAAAGGAAACACTGGCAGTAGATCACCGCTGAACATGGCGCCCAGGGCTGCGGCGGTAAGCAGATGAACAGCGCCGCACAGCAGCCGCTCTTACAATTTGCTAGTATATATATTTTTTAAGCTACATCACATTTTGTGAGGTGGGTGGGGGTTAATGTATATGTAAGCTAATTGTATACAAGTCTTCTGCTGGTGCTTTATGTAAGAAAAATCCACCCACAGGATAAAATACACTGATTTACAGTATGTGAAGTGAACATTTTGGTAGAAAACAGAAGATCGTTATGTAATGCTCAATTTACTGTGGGGGTTTTCAGTCATCTGCAGCGGGGTTTAATTGGCCATCAGGGATATCTCTGCAAAAACTATTTTCTCTTATTGTCTTTGCTTTGAAGTTTTATGATCTGTCGAGAAACTTTACCAAGTATTTTATTATTGTTCTATATTCAACAATTCAATCCCAAGTATCTTAGCCACTAAAAAAAAATTATTTGCCCTTGTGACACACTGCAATTTAATATATAAAAGTGTTGCAGTGGATGGTGACACCATTTATTGAACTAATTCTCTGTGAGATTTTCTGGCGCCAGAGATCAAGATCTTTCCTATAGCCAGGTGAAATGATTTAGTGGAGAGCTATTATTTTCTTTTTTTGGGGGGGGGGGGGAACAATAACTGGGTATGAGATGGTCTCCACTGCTATCAGGACTTATAGAAGTCTACTGCGCCTTCACCTTCTGATTTCATACAGATTTCTTTCTACGTGATTCCAAAGGAATCTGAGAAAAATAAACCCTGTATGTCTCCGCTGATGGGTTTGTCGAAGGGACAGTATGGATGCTTAGGTTTTTTGGTAGTCATATTACATGGTGGCGTGGATGGCCCTCTTCTAAGGGATATTACAATGAAATGTAGGTCTCAATGTAGTATCTGCGGAAATGTACAGTAGGCCATACAAATTAGAGGTATATTGGCCAAGCCTACCATTTTCTGATGGACTGGTCAACCATCCAATGTGTACTGAGTACCCCTGACTATCCTTAAATGGCAGATGTCGGGGGAGAGAAGGATTTTGCTGTAAGGTTTCAACAAGGCCAGTCATTTTATTCTAGGATAAATGTGTATTACAGCACTGTAATCCCGTCTCAGGAGCGGAAATACCACCATATTACGAGGCCATTATGGTTCGGGCCTCATTCCCCAACCTGTGCTCTTCCCAGCAGGCTCGATGCCGTGACTCCATCACGTCTGCTGGGCTGAATAGAAGGTCGCATGGGCTGAGGACCATTCCCTTGCCTGTCCCCGGCCTGTGTGCTCTCTCAGCTCAGCAGGCACGATGACATCAGTACATCGTGTCTGCTGGGAGGAGCATGATCTACTCCATTCATTGGGCTAGGTGAGTAGTACTGTCTTTTATTTTATTAATACCACAAGGGCTTCACTAATATAAGGGGATGCTAAAGGGAAGCACTACTGTGTGGGAACACTAAAAGGGCATAACTACTTTTTGGGGACACTGAGGAGGCATAACTACTGTGTGGGATTCCTAAGTGGGCAGAAATACTGTGCAGGGGGCCCTAAGGGAGTATTCTACTGTGAAGGGTGCACTAAAGGGGCATAACTACTATGGGAGGCATTAAGGGGGCATTCTACTGTGAACGGTGCACTAAGGGGGCATAACTACTGCATGGAGCACTAAGAGAGGAATCTACTGTGTGAGGACTCTAAGGGGGCATAACTACTGTAAAGGGGGCACTACTGATTGGGTGGGGGGTTGAATGGTGAGCACGGACAGTCTCGACTAGTCTAAGGATGGGGGGTTGAGGGGAAGTTGATCTGGGGGAGGCATTCCGAATTTTGTTGTGAGGTCCAGTCTTTTCTAGTTATGCCCCTGTCCCTTATCCGCATTCAGAACATATGCATAATTAGCCAGGTGGCGCATGTATGTGTATAAGTGGGGCGGCTGAGATGTGGGCCAAAGGAGAACTCGACTGGCAGGTATTTTGTGTATGGCTGGACTTATTCGGATAATATAACATTTACCTCTGAGCAGTGGCAGCCATGTCTTCTCTAATGTTGATCGCGAATATTCTAAATCGCAAATTTTTATCGCAAATATCGTCACTTCGAGAATTTGCGAAGATGTAGAATATAGTGCTATATATTCGTAATCGCGAATATTCTAGATTTTTTTTTAGCAGTAACCTCCCTTCTTGCTTGTGGGCCAATGAGAAGGCTGCAATGTCTTTGTCAGGGCTTAGCAACATTCCTAGCAACCAATAGGAAATTTGCCTACCCCTTACTATATAAGAACCTCCCCAGCAGCGATTTCTGCTATTTTTATGCAGTTCTGAGAGAGAGAGAGCAGTGACATTGCTGTGCTCTGTGCTTTCATCTGGATCCTATTCCTTATCCAAGTACATTAGATAGTTAGTTAGCTCATATATATATATAATACAGACAGTGGGAGATAGTCAGTGTAGGTTAGATAGTGATATAATGTAGCTGATAGGTTCCAGTGCAGGGTGTTAGGTAGTGTGATAGGACTTACTGTTTCTCTGCTGTCCATACATACATGCTACAGACATAGTGCTGTGATGTCACAACAATACTTAGCGCACCAATCACTAATATCTACTCAGACCTGATAAAATGTGAAGTTGCATGTATTGCGCAAAAAATATGTGCATCATTAGTGTCGATTGTTGCAAAAATAATGACTAGAGATCACGAATTCTAGAATTTGCTAATTTATGGCGAACATTATGCCAAAAAATTAACGAAATATCGCAAAAACGAATATTGCCTATGCCGCTCATCACTAGTCTTTTCCAGATCGACTTGTATTGCTGATGGACTATTTAACCGACCTCTGCATGAAATAAGTCAATCTCTGTGACTTTCTCTGCTCCATATCGTACAAGGAACAACTAAAAGTGATTTGCCAGGGGGCTGAGTTTTCAGGCTATCAGGCAGCTAATGGAGTCTACAGTCTGCCCTTCCAGTTCACTGAGATGACTGACCAAGTGATGAATTTCCACCTGTAGCTATTAGTACAATGGATAACTTTCCACTAGAGTTATACCTTTTTAGCACTCAAGTGGTCTATTCCTATTAATTGACCTCTCTAATCCAACTCTCTGGCACCGGGCTTTCCTATCCATAACCCCATTCGGCCCTCAAGTGAATTTTTTTTCTCTATCTAGCCCAAAGATGTGAAAGAAAAGTCCACAATAAAACTATTGAAATATGTGCAGAAAGAAGTAAGAAAATAGCGTTTCCTTGATCGGCGCAGTCTCTGTGATAAAGCTATGTTTTGGTTACCTTTTTCACTCTGCAGAAACTGCATTTATTTTATCCAAATAAGTAGATGAAAGAAAGTAGACGGCACTCACCGCTGCGGGGTTCATTCCTTTATTCTTGACATATGCTGAATACAATTTGAATGTATGCATCAGGGCTGGGGCGGACTGTTCCTACACAGAATGCTGAATGGCCCACAAAACTCAGTTTTGCTACTGTCCACGGAAATCTTTAGTAAAAGGCGAAATATTTATATATTCTGAAGAGAAACCATCTACTTATTTGGATTCCACGTTGTTTGTATGCATGGACTGAGCAGCACATTGCTTTATTGATAGGATACACGGAGAGCCAGCGATTTAGGCTACGTCTACATGACGACATTTGTTGCGCGACAGATAGGGCACAACTACACTGCAACATTTGTAGCGCAACATTTTGTTGCACTAATGTCGCGCGACAATTTTTAGAATGGCAGTCTATGGTGTCGCACTGCAACATGCAACATGCTGCGACTGCGACGCAACAGTTGCAGAAAAATCCATCTCGAATGTCGCGCGACAAATGTGGTCGTGTAGACGTAGCCTTAAACAGAGAGGCACTCAGCGGTGCCGCCCCGCTTCATCTTTTCTACTTTATAGTAACCATGCATTTATTTTATGTTTTCAAAGGGGTTTCTGACATTTTGAAAATCTTCAGAAAATCCTGTATATAGAAAAATTGTAAAATATAAAATATACTAAAGGCTTGATCACATCTGCTTTGGAGGCACAGACATATTGAGATGATGTAGTATCCACAATTACACTAAACAAAAATATAAATGCAACACTTTCGGTTTTGCTCCCATTTTGCACGAGCTAAACTCAAAGATCTGAAACATTTTCTACATACACAAAAGACGCATTACTCTCAAATATTGTTCACAAATCTGTGTTAGTGAGCACTTCTCCTTTGCCAAGATAATCCATCCCACCTCACAGGTGTGGCATATCAAGGTGCTGATTAGACAGCGTGAATATTGCACAGGTGTGCCTTAGACTGCCCACAATAAAATGCCACTCTGAAATGTGCAGTTTGATCACACAGCACAATGCCACAGATGTGTAACGCACCTAGTTGATCAGTTAGGATCTCAACTGCGGAAGCAATGGACATCCACTATTATCCCACCGCCCTTGTTTTTGGCTGTGGGATTCGCGGTTACTCAGTATGTACCCCAGGCGTCTCTCTCAGTCTTGGGCGGAGAGTTTGGGGTAACAAAATCATTTACCGGTATCCATCTAATTAGTTACTGCTGGAAAGGAAGGTCCCCCAGTATACAGGAGTCACAAGTTAGTGTAAGCTTGTGCACAGTTCAGAGTTAGAATATAGCATGTCCTCAGTTTAGTATATAATATGCAGCAGGTTCAGAGTTAGTATAGCATGTCCTCAGTTTAGTATATAATATGCAGCAGGTTCAGAGTTAGTATAGCATGTCCTCAGTTTAGTATATAATATGCAGCAGGTTCAGAGTTAGTATAGCATGTCCACAGTTTAGTATATAATATGCAGCAGGTTCAGAGTTAGTATAGCATGTCCTCAGTTTAGTATATAATATGCAGTAGGTTCAGAGCATGTCCTCAGTTTAGTATATAATATGCAGTAGGTTCAGAGTTTGTATAGCATGTCCTGAGTTCAGAGTTGGTTTGGGAATAACACCACACACCAGCAGGAACCACCCCACTCTGAGTTCCAGGACCTTAATCAGAGCAGGTAACAGGCATATACTTGCGGTTAGTTGGTCCTGGCTAGGAAGCCAGCAGTGGGGAAGCCAGTGGCAAGAAGGTAAGCAGTCCTTCACAATGTTGTTAGGGATCCAGGTCTGGATATGTGGACAGAGTCCTCAGATGCAGTGGAGCTAGCAGGGTGCGCACTCCATTAGTGGAACACCCTGCTTAGCACCTGTCTTCTATTTAAGGCCCGGAGGTAAGTGGGCGGAGTCACAGGACGGCCCAGCAGTCACTGCGTTCCACGCTGGAGCGCAAGCCAGTGTAACAACACAGGCGGTCGCTGCGTTCCACGCTGGAACGCAAGCCAGCGTATCATCGCAGACGGTCGGTGTGTTCCACGCTGGAGCGCAAGCCAGCATATCGTCACAGGGAGCCGCTGCGATCCAGGCTGTACTGTTACAAGATGTTGCAACGTTTGAGTGAGCGTGCAATTGGCATGCTGACTTCAGGAATGTCTACCAGAGCTGTTGGCCGTGCAATGAATGTTCATTTCTCCATCATAAGCCGTCTCCAAAGGCCTCACAACCGCAGACCACGGTTAGCCACACCAGCCCAGAACCTCCACATCCAGCATGTTCACCTCTATGATCATCTGCGACCAGGCACCCAGACAGCTGTAGCAACAATCGATTTGCATAACCAAAGAATTTCTGCACAAACTGTCAGAAACCGTCTCAGGGAAGCTCATCTGCATGCTCGTCGTCCTCATCGGGGTCTGGACCTGACTGCACTTCGTCGTCACAACCGACTTGAGTGGGCAAATGCTCACATTCGATGGCGTCCGGCACGTTGGATGAGTCCCGGTTTTCACTGTTCAGGGCAGATGGCAGACAGCGTGAGTGGCGTCGTGTGGGTGAGCGGTTTGCTGACATCAACGTTGTGGATCGAGTGGCTTCCAATTCCTGGAAGCTGAAAACATCCCAGCTCTTGCAGGGCCAGCATACTCACCGGACATGTCACCCATTGAACATGTTTGGGATGCTCTGGATCGGCGTATACGACAGCGTGTTCCAGTTCCTGCCAATATTCTGCAACTTCGCACAGCTATTGAAGAGGAGTGGACCTACATTCCACAGGCCACAATGAACAACCTGATCAACTCTATGCGTCGGAGATGTGCTGCACTGCGTGAGGCAAATGTTGGCCACACCAGATACTGACTGGTTTTCTGCCCCCCCTCCCCCCCTCCAACCCAAGAAAGGCAAAACTGTGCACATTTCAGAGTGGTCATTGATTGTGGGCAGTCTAAGGTACACCTGTGCAAGATACACCTGTGAGGTGGGATGGATTATCTCGGCAAAGGAGAAGTGCTCACTAACACTGATTTAGACAGATTTGTGAACAATATTTGAGAGTCATGGGTCTTTTGTGTATGTAGAAAATGTTTTAGATCTTTGAGTTCAGCTCATGCAGAATGGGAACAAAACCAAAAGTGTTGCATTTATATTTTTGTTCAGTGTATATTCAGCTATATGACCACAGCAGGTCCATTAACATCAGTGGCATGCTATATGCAATCTCACCTAGGCCAAATTCAGACTTGCACTTTTCTGTATTCTTTCATGGTGAAAAAACTACAGATATTGAACCATGCATTTTTATAAAATGCTGAAAATGATATGGTAGTTCAGCATAGTAGATGGGTTACCACCAGTTTTTCTGATGGTCCAGGCTAGTGAAGGCATTTACGCCTGCTTTGCTGCTGTTCTAAGGTAGTGAAGAAATTAATGGCTGCTTCCTAGGTGGTCTAGGGTAATGAAGGGGATTAATTCTAGAATAATCTGTGGTGTTTGCTGTGGAAGAGGTTACTTCTTGCTTCTGTGGTGGTTCAACTCACCTGTGTAGGACTTCTCTTATAAGGTTTAGGGTAGTGGAGGGGTTTACAGCTGATTCACTGCCGGTCTGGGGTAGTGAAGGGGTTTATTGCTGCTTCACTGGTGGTTTAGGGCAGAGAAGCTGTTATGCAAGCTTTTCATGTGTTATAGGAATATGAAATGGTTACTGCTTACTTATGTGGTGGTGGATGTAGGACCTCTCCTGCCATTTAGATTCTGTTTAAGAGCATGACTCGGCTTTAGTTCTGTGTTTTTTATGATAAACTATTTGGCAGTATATATATACTTTACATGTGTGGAAACATTTATTCATAATGTTAGGGAATGGTATTTACAGGCTAAGCCATAGTAATAGTATGCTTCTGCCAAGATTAAATCTAGAGTTTCCTTCCTCTTCCCTTGTATGCTTTTCCCTTAAATGCTCTTTGGATTGTAAGTAGACACCTCTCTCCTGTAGAGTGTAAGCTCTTATGGACAGGGACCTCTCTCCTGTAGAGTGTAAGCTCTTATGGACAGGGACCTCTCTCCTGTAGAGTGTAAGCTCTTATGGGCAGGGACCACTCTCCTGTACAATGTAAGCTCTTATGGGCAGGGTCCTCTCTCCTGTAGAGTGTAAGCTCTTATGGGCAGGGTCCTCTCTCCTGTAGAGTGTAAGCTCTTCTGTGCAGGGACCTCTCTCCTGTAGAGTGTAAGCTCTTATGGACAGGGTCCTCTCTCCTGTAGAGTGTAAGCTCTTCTGTGCAGGGACCTCTCTCCTGTAGAGTGTAAGCTCTTATGGGCAGGGTCCTCTCTCCTGTAGAGTGTAAGCTCTTATGGACAGGGTCCTCTCTCCTGTAGAGTGTAAGCTCTTATGAGCAGGAACTTCTCTCCTGTAGAGTGTAGGCTCTTATGGACAGGGACCTCTCCTGTAGAGTGTAAGCTGTTATGGGCAGGGTCCTCTCTCCTGTAGAGTGTAATCTCTTATGGACAGGGACTTCTCTCCTGTAGAGTGTAAGCTCTTATGGACAGGGACCTCTCTCCCGTAGAGTGTAAGTTTTTATGGGCAGGAACTTCTCTTCTGTAGAGTGTAAGCTCTTATGGGCAGGGTCCTCTCTCCTGTAGAGTGTAAGCTCTTATTTGCAGGGACCGCTCTCCCGTAGAGTGTAAGCTCTTATGGACAGGGTCCTCTCTCCTGTAGAGTGTAAGCTCTTATAGACTGGGACCTCTCTCCTGTAGAGTGTAAGTTCTAATGAACAGAGACCTCTCTTTCTCATTTTGTGTTCATTGTGTTACTTTACCAGTTGTACAGCCCTGTGGAATTAGTTGGCATTATATTCTTTTATGAACAAATACACTGTGAATGTTTATCTTCTGGCAATTTCTGTATAAGTATTTGTTCCATAATAATATGATTTATGATGTTAGGGCACAGGTCAAAACAAAATCAGCCACACAAGCCTATCATGTCATTGGTCCCTTCAAAGATAGTTTTTTTTGTATTAATCCAATTTAGTTAGTAACTTCTCCGCATATATAAAACGTGACATATCTGGGGCATAAAAGGGTCCCAAAAATCACTCCCCCCAATGCTCTTCCAAGGACTGGGATGTGATGAATTTATTCTTGTACCATATACATCCTTATTTCCAAAAACTGAACATCCATAAATTACAGCTGTAAAGTTTTTTCCTATCATGATTCATTATCGAAAAAAGTGTAATTTCTCAACCTCCTCTGACAACTTGAAGGTCTAAGCCCATGAAATGATATGGAAGCTTTTAAGAGATATTATGTAAAGCTGAACATATTTACGATCAGAACTATGAATACACTGTAATGGGAAACATATGAAGCTTCAGATGTTTGATGCATGCAGTGTTTTATCTGATCAGACATTTCTCAGTTACTAATTAAAAGAGAATCTCCTCTTTGGACAATACCTACTTGTTAGAAGGGTCTCTTGACAAATAGCTGCTCACGGTTGGGACCTCTAGTGATCAGCTGTAATCTGCTGGGAAAACTGGTAATAAGTGTTCAATGTCCCTGCAACGCCACCACAGGGGAAAAAAAACATTGCTAATCGTCCATGCAAATGAACTTCTGTGTAATACAGGACAGGTCCTCCAGCATGAGAGACATTCTTTTTAACCACTCTCTACTCTGGCCAAGAGATGAGGAACCTGAACGATTAGATGTTTGATGTTGAGAGCAATTATAATTATGGCCCTGAAAGTGATTAGTAGAGATGAGTGAAGTTCTTAAAAATTCGATTCGGCTCCTTTGCCGATTTTAACCAAAAAATTAGCTTCCATCAGCAGCACATTTCTTGGTAAATGGTAGGTGCCATGACAGGGAACAGCGATTGTACCGCCCCCGCCATTGAACCCCTCAGATGCCTTTTTTATCGCTGATTGCGGCATCTGAGATGAATATTAAGGCCTTTCAGGGGTTGATCAACCAAAAAAATGTATAATTAATCATATTTACCTCATCCATTTGAGCATGAAAAGGTCGCCGCGGCTATCTTGCTTGAAGATGCAGCGAAAAATCTTGCGTGGCATGTGATAACGTCATCACGTCAGATGGCGTGGTGACATCATATGTCACTGCGCTAGAGATTTCGCGTGAGATTTTAAAACAAGATGGCCGCAGTGGCCTCTTCGTGCTCAAATGGATGAGGTAAGTATGTTTTTTTTTTTTTTACCGCCATTTTAGGTATAGTTAATCGTTAACACCAAGCACAAGGATATTCGGCTTCACGGCAAATTGAATCTTTGCTGAAGTTCAGATTGAAGTCCACTAGTGATTAGCATAAAGAAAAAGGACACTGCTGCCATCAGTCCCCTGTGGACTGGAAGTGTGATTAGACCCTTGGCTCTGGAATAGAGCGACTGTGAATATGTAGGCGCATGACTTTTTTTCCTTAATGCTAATCGCTTTCAGGACCATACTTAAAATCCCTTTGGGATTCAGACAACCTTTTTAACACAGTGTTCCCTAATAGCGATGAGCGGCATAGGCAATATTCGTTTTCGTGATATTTTGCAAATTTTTTGCATAATATTCGCAATAAATTAGCGAATTCTAGAATTCGTGATCTCTAGTCATTATTTTCGCGATTGCGCAATTCGGCACTAAAGATGCGCATATTTTTTGCACAATACATGCAACTTCACATTTTATCAGGTCTGAGTAGATATTAGTGATTGGTGCGCTAAGTATTGTTGTGACATCACAGCACTATGTCTGTAGCATGTATGTATGGACAGCAGAGAAACAGTAATTCCTATCACACTACCTAACACCCTGCACTGGAACCTATCAGCTACACTATATCACTATCTAACCTACACTGACTATCTCCCACTAACTATCTGTATTATATATATAAGCTAACTAACTAATGTACTTGGATAAGGAATAGGATCCAGATGAAAGCACAGAGCACAGCAATGTCACTGCTCTCTCAGAACTGCAAAAAAAACAGCAGAAAATGGCTGCTGGAGAGCAGTGGTATGCCTAGGGTGTTTGGCACCCGGGGCGGGTCCTTTCTCTTGCACCCCCAATACTTAAAAAAAATGTACCCCCTCACAGTAGCATTGCCCTCATTGTACAACCTTTACAGTAGTTTTGTACAGATCTGTGTCCCCTCACAGTAGTTATGCTCACATTGTGCCCTCTCACAGTTGTTATTCCCTCTCTGTGCCTCTTTCCCAGTTATAATGCCCTCTTTGTGCCTCCTTCAAAGTAATAATGCCCACTCTGCCCCCTTTATAGTAATAATGCCCACTCTGCCCCCTTTATAGTAATAATACCCGTTTTGCCCCCTTCTCAGTAAGGCTACATTCACAGGACCGTATTTTTGGCTCCGCATCCGTTCCACAATTTTGCGGAACGGGTGCGGACCCATTCATTTCAATCGCGGACAAGAATAGGCATTTCTATCATGGGGCCGGCTACATTCACACGGCCGGTATCCGTGTTTTGCAATTTGCGGACCACAAAACACATACGGTCGTGTGAATGTACCCTAATAATGCCCATTGTGCAACACTTAATAGGAGTAATTCCCACTGTGCTAGTAATGCCCTCTGTGCCCCCTTCATAGTAGAAATCCCCATAGTGCCCCCTTCACAGTAATAATGCCCACTGTGCCCCCTTCATTGTAGTAATTCCCTCTGGCTCTGTGCCCCCTCCATAGTAGTAATGACCTCTGTGCCCCCTCCATATTAGTAATGCCCTCTGTGCCCCCATCTGTTTAAGAGAGGGCAGCGTTCATATGAGAGCTGCTTTCTCTGTTCTGTTCACCTGCTCGCCGTAGCATTTGCAGTGATGAGCAGGTAAACAGAGAAGAGAAGGCAGCGCTCATACAAAAAAAAAAGCGGACAACCCCTTTAAAGACATACTTGGAAAACATTACATACAGCGCTACAGAACATACAGGGTCATACAGCCCCACATATGTGCCTCTTACATCCAGTGACTTCTCTTCTCTGATGTAGACATTCTATTTCCTCTTCTTCTCCTATTAGACCAAACCACGATGGTGACTTCTTTCAGCCGCGCCTCGTCTCTGCAGAGTTTAACAACCAGACATTTTACTTTCCTACTTTTCCATCATCCTCCCACCTTCTCAACACCCCATCCTGCCACCCCCAATACTGTGTCCACTGTGCTCCCCAATACTTTCCTGCAGAAACAGTCCCCCTGAAAATACTTGTACCACACAGATGTGCATCAGTACAAAAATACCCCTTTATATTGTGCGCTAGTACTAACCCCCCCTTCCTTTCAGATCAGACCCCCATATAAAACCCTAAATGAGATCCTCTAATCTCAGACCAAGCCCTCTTTAGACCTCTATGTCAGACCCCATATAAGACCCCAGTTTTAAACCTCAGATCAGAACCCCATTAGACCTCTATGTAAGACCCCGACCCAATATCAGACCTTAGATAAGACCCCATATAAGACCCCCATTAGACCTCCAGACCCACATATTAGACCTAAGACCAGCCCCCATAACAGACCTCCAGACCCCCATTAGACCTCCAGACCCCCACTAGACCTCCAGACCCCCACTAGACCTCCAGACCCCCATTAGACCTTCAGACCCCTATATATGACCCCCATTAGACCTCTAGACCCCCCGAAAAAACTCAATATTTATTACCCTGATTCTGCGGTTTACATAAACACCCCACATGTGGTCGTAGACTGATGTAAGGGCACATAGCAGGGCGCAGAAGAAAAGGAGCGCCATATGGTTTTTGGAAGGCAGATTTTGCTGAACTGGCTTTAAGATGCCGTGTCCCATTTGAAGCCCCCCTAATGCACCCTTATAGTAGAAACTCCCAAAAAGTGACCCCATTTTGGAAACTAGTGGATAAGGGACCAGTTTTATTGGTACTATTTTGGGGTACATATGATTTTTAATTGCTCTATATTACATTTTTTGTGAGGCAGGGTAACTAAAAAATTGCTGTTTTGGCACTGTTTTTATTTTTTATTGTTTACAACATTCATCTGACAGGGTTGATCATGTGCTATTATTGTAGAGCAGGTTGTTATGGACGCGGTGATATCAAATATGTCTGACTGCTGACTGCAGCCCCATAACCATCAGACGGCATCTGAGACTGAAGAGCTTCAAAAACAAAAAACGTTTTCAAAGACCTCGTCTCCTTGAGACGCCACAGAACTGCTCGTTTGGACTTTGCAAGAGAGCACCAAACATGGGACATTCAAAGGTGGAAGAAATTTTTATTCTCTGATGAGAAAAAATGTAACCTTGATGGTCCTGATGGTTTCCAACATTACTGGCATGACAAGCAGATCCCACCTGAGATGTTTTGTACGCGCCACAGTGGAGGGGGCACCATAATGGTCTGGGGTGCTTTTTCCTTCAGTGGAACAATGGAGCTTCAGGAAGTGCAGGGGCGTCAAACGGCCGCTGGCTATGTCCAGATGTTGCAGAGAGCATTCCTCATGACTGAGGGCCCTCGTCTGTGTGGTAACGACTGGGTTTTTCAACAGGACTACGCTACAGTATACAATGCCCGCAGGACAAGGGACTTCTTCCAGGAGAATAACATCACTCTTTTGGCCCATCTTCCGTGTTCCCCTGATCTAAATCCAATTGAGAACCTTTGGGGATGGATGGCAAGGGAAGTTTACAAAAATGAACAACAGTTCCAGACAGTAGATGGCCTTCGTGCGGCCGTCTTCACCACTTGGAGAAAGGTTTCCACTCACCTCATGGGAACGCTTGTATCAAGCAAGCCGAAACGAATTTTTGAAGTGATAAACAATAACGCGGAGCAACTCATTACTGAGTTCATGTTTGGAAGTTGGATTTCTGTTTTGGGGGGGGTTTAGTTTTTTTTTGGAGGTGTGGTCCTAAACCTTTGATCAGCTGAAAAACAGCCTGTTTCAGTTTATTCGTTGTTTTCATTAAATTGAATGCTCAAAAAATGTTTTATCTCACTCCCATTTCTTCTTGTTGCATGTTGAAGCTCTACTTGGAACCTTGTTGAGATCCAGCCATGCTAAATATGATTTTTTGCCATTTTTCCAAGTGGTCTTAAACGTTTGATCAGGACTGTATATTGATGACCTATCCTCAGGATAGGTCATCAATATCTGATCGACGGGTACTTTTAATTACATTGTGCCTCCAAGATGACACATGGTGTAACGAAGAGGAAGCAGTGCCCTCATGGAACAGCTGATCAGCAGGGGATGCCAGGTGTTGTCATGGACCCCCGCTGATCATATATTGATGACCTATCCTGAGGATGGGGGGAGGGGGCATATTTCAGTTTTCACCTTAGGCAACAGAAAGGCTAGGTGCAGCCTCAGTTTGGGTCTTGAATATGTGACCTTCACATAGCTTCTGACTCACCCTGCAATTAATTTGCATTGCAGTGTATGGCAGATTCGCTATTTTCTTATGGAACCCTGTCACCTGTAGGCCTCCACAAGAACTACAGCTTCTAATAGCATGGAAGTCTTCAGAGACCCTTGATATTAACATGAAAGAATGGTTTCCCTGATCTCAGCACAGGAAAGCTGTTCGGACCCTGGAGCGCAGCACTCTCTGGGAAAGCCGCCTCACAATTGACTATGGCATCTGAGAGGTTAAAGGTCTGCAATCTTCAATTATCGGTAGATGTCTGCTGTGGACCGGGCACTATCTTTTAAGAGGCAACAAGTCATACATTTATGGAGCATGTTGTCAAGGGGTTAAAGAAGCTGTGAAGGTTAAAGACCCCAACAGGCAACTTCCCACTTGTCAATTCAGTTATAGTCAAAATGGCTGAATATCAGGATTTTAAAGGGAATCTGTCAGTAGTTTTGACAATGCTAAACTGCTGAAAGCACTAGGTAGGGACTGGGGAGAGAAGCACAAACATAGCTTTTGTGGAGCTTTTAATATGAGGAAAGTGAGAAATTTGAATATAAGCTTTTATATGACCAATGAACGTGACTTTACTGGCCTAGAAAGAGTGCCACGGCCTTTTCAAACTGCTGATCATTGAGGGTGCTGTGAGAATGACCCCAGATGCTGATGACTCCTGGGGCAGATGTAGACAGGAGGTCAACATTTGACACACAAGAGGAATTATGCAGGAAAATGTATGTTACTTGGGATGATGCTTACGATGTATTGGCCAAAAGTGGTCAGGACTAGACTACTGAAACAGCCAGCAAGGTACGCTGCTTCTGCATCTCGCATAGTTCTCTGTTCTACGATGTTTATGTAACTCCCATTCTAGAGGCAGACATAGGTCCTAGAGGTGGGACATTGGTCCTAGAGGTGGGACCCACATCAATCAGACATTTATGACCTTTCTTGTGGATAAGCCATGGATGTTTGAAATGGAATACCCCTTTAAAGGTGATTTTTAACAGGAAAAGCCATGACCAGTAGGGGAAATGTGGTATAACATGTTGGCCACAAAGAGCTGTTCTGTGTTCTGGCTTAACCTCTTTTCTGAAAAGTAAACACATAGGGAAAAAGCTAAAAATGCAGCTGAAGGAAGAGAGATAACCCTATATACATTCCTGGGCAGCCTATGACAGCTGATGCTCAAGACCTAAGTTTCCATCCATGGTGAAAGGATCATCTGTAGAAACAAATCAATGGATCCTCAGAATGCAAATTGTAGATAACTGGCTTGAGGAGGGAAAATCCTCCTGGAAAAAAAATATCCACGTTTAGGACTGTCAACACCAAACAAGCTTTTACAGACAGTGGTTGGGGACCATTGTGCCAACTAACCAGTTTGACTTTGGGCTATTCCTGAGTGTGTTGTCCTGGTGGTCCTCCAGTTTCACTTTAACCCCAATACAGGGATCTGGGCTTCGCTGCAGGAAAGCCACCAGGCCGTTAACTCTTGGAATAGTCCCGGTGTAGTTAACAGCTGACCCACGATGGTCAGAGACACCAGCGCAAAGCAACAGAGAAACAAGCAAAGCGCACAGGCAAAACCAAGCTAAGGTCAGGCAGAGTGCATGCAAATCCAAGAACAGGTCAAGGCTAGAGTAGATGGAACTTGGTCAGAGTACAGGCAGACGAACATATCACAGGCATAGGTTAGGTGAAACAACGGATTGGGTACAGAGACAAACAAGGACATGCTTCAGCAGACAGAGTGACCTGAAAGATCTATTGAGACCTGTTGCACAGGTAAGGGGTGGGACATACAACATGGAATATATAGCAGGGCTAATCAGCACCACACAGCCCAGCAACTGCACACAGAGTGCTGTGAGGTACAACGAATAAACCCTAATTCACACACAGAAAGGCGAAGTGTGACACAAGCTTAAAACGTACAGACCAAAGAGAGAGAGATACAGTATTTTCTTCTGATATTTACTCATATTTGAGTAGCAATCAATTCAGTACAATGTATTATTTTAGTCTCAGAGGCGTAGCTAAAGGCGCATGGGCCCTAGTGCAAGAGTTCATCTTGGGCCCCCTTCTCTCTGCTTTGTGGCCAGGGGCAGGGAAGCACATAACCTTCATGGTGCCTGAGGCAAAAATCAAAATTTCCCCCCCATGCCAAATTATTGACCTACTGTAACCCCTTCCTTATAACCAGACGTGTAACTTGACCAGCATACACTTTCTATAATAGCAGTGTCTTCTTATGTGGCATAAGGGTCTTTGGGCCCCTCAGACCCAGTAGTGACTGCTACCTCTGCTTCCCATATAGGTACGCCCCTTTCTAGTCTTTAACATGACCAAGTAGATGATGATCACCTCAAGTGTAGCTCACATGGTTACCATTACTAAAGATTATCTGAATAGTGGAGGGTAGAGGCCCCCGGAGAAGGATCCACATCGCTGTATTGTTTTGAAGGATGCTTAGAGAAGAAATATAGGGATTGGCTTTAACACTGAACAATGAATGACTCAGTCCATCACTAAGGATTGGGAGGAAATTATAATTGACAATGAGAAAAATAAAGTTTTAAATAGTTTCATGAAGCCAACAAAGGATGTAAATTGGGAGAGCCAGGAAGATATGAGGACATGAAACACAGTACAGAATGGGATTAATGAACAGTCAGCGGCGTAGGTGGTAGAACTTACAGCTGTTGAGGTTTAACAAGTTTTGCATCTGGTGTGGAGCCATAAAGACAGCAGTCTGGCCAAACGACCTACATGATATGAAGCATTAAACGTTCAGACAATACAGGTCAAATGACTCAACTTGCCTCATATTAACCTTAAATTAGCTTACATTACAGTATATTGAGATATAATAGACCAAGCACAATAACCATGCCTGGAGAAAATATATACAATGGTGGTCCATTTACTGGAGGTCAAGGGTTAGCTTGGGAAGGGTGTCTATTGCCATGTAGGCTGGGTGCCAGGAGGAGGTGCCAACAAGACACTCTGCCTTGGTCATTGAATTTATGTACAGGGCACCAAACTTGAAGGGGTCTTTCTATCCTAGAAAATAATGATGTATCTCTTGGATATGGCATAACTTTTTGAGTGGAGACCACAGTTCCCTAATCACTGTAGGTAGTTTTGATAAATATTCCTCATTTGAGGGGCAGTGGGGAATGATTTCTGCTTCATGTGTTCCCCTGTTTACAAGCAATAGGTATCTCAAAGGCTTCACATTAAATGCTGAATATAAAGGTGAAATACCTGGTGCCCTCCTTTCTCATATTTCTGCCACGATTCCTCATTTATATAAGATGTCTGTCAGCTTCTCAGACTACTGCTTCTCAGTAACCAGGCATTTTAACATTAACATTCAGCATTTAATATGACATTTTGATGGAAAACTAGAGGGTTGCTTTAAATAAGAACACAAGAAAAAAATGTTCACTTGAATGTAAGTTGTTAACCTTCTTAAAGGAACACTAAACCTAGATTTGAATGGTCAGAGTAAACCCGAAATATAATTGCTGTCCCTGTTTGTCAGTCTGCAGGATTTTCTGCATGGTCCTGATACAGTCTTGTAAAAATCCTGCTGATCACCTCTATCGTTAGCTGGAGACAGACTGAATCGGTGGGGCTTAGCTGAGGCCGTGGCTTAAAGGGGTTGTCCGCTCTCCCATGCCCTGCGCAGGATCGCACAGGGCAAGGGCTTTTTTATTTAATATAACACACTGCTAGATGGAGGCTTCCATAGGATGGTGAGAGGAGAGGGACATGGATAACCTCCTAAGGCACAGAAATATTTTATATATATTTTTCAGTTGGAACTGTAGAATGAGACATTAAAGAGGTAGTTCTTGGAATTATTTTTTTGTGTGTTTGGTGTTCTTTTAAAGGGGTTTTCCAAGATTTTAATTTGGGTGCTTGCCAAGTGAGTTAGGTAAGTGACAGGTAAGTGCAGTGAGTATTAAATGCCATAAAAAATTTTAGCAGTGCAAAAATGGTGACTTTTTGGTCACCTTGCCTGCCAAAAAGAAATTGGATAACAATTAGCATGTATCCCAAAATCAATATATCAGTAATAGCTACAACTCGCCCCCAAAGAATGAGCCCTCACACACTTCTAGCAGGATACAAATATAAAGGTTATGAATGTCAGAATGTGGTGACGCAAAACAAAAGTTTTTATAAAAAGAAAGAAAAGCTTTTTAACCCCATAACGACATGCCTCATATATGAACGGCAGGCCTCTTTCACACTTGCGTTGTCCGGATCCGGCATGTACTCCACTTGCCGGAATTACACGCCGGATCCGGAAAAACGCAAGTGTACTGAAAGCATTTGAAGACGGATCCGTCTTCAAAATGCTTTCAGTGTTACTATGGCAGCCAGGACGCTATTAAAGTCCTGGTTGCCATAGTAGGAGCGGGGAGCGGGGGAGCGGTATACTTACAGTCCGTGCGGCTCCCGGGGCGCTCCAGAATGACGTCAGAGCGCCCCATGCGCATGGATGACGTGATCCATGCGATCACGTGATCCATGCGCTTGGGGCGCCCTGACGTCACTCTGGAGCGCCCGGGGAGCCGCACGGACGGTAAGTATACTGCTCCCCCGCTCCCCACTACACTTTACCATGGCAAACAGGACTTTAGCGTCCCGGCAGCCATGGTAACCATTCAGAAAAAGCTAAAAATCGCGTCCGGCAATGCGCCGAAACGACGTTTAGCTTAAGGCCGGATCCGGATCAATGCCTTTCAATGGGCATTAATTCCGGATCCGGCCTTGCGGCAAGTCTTCAGGATTTTTGGCCGGAGCAAAAAGCGCAGCATGCTGCGGTATTTTCTCCGGCCAAAAAACGTTCCGTTCCGGAACTGAAGACATCCTGATGCATCCTGAACGGATTTCTCTCCATTCAGAAAGCATTAGGATAAAACTGATCAGGATTCTTCCGGCATAGAGCCCCGACGGCGGAACTCTATGCCGGAAGAAAAGAACGCAAGTGTGAAAGAGCCAAGTCATCACTTTAAAGATGGTGCTTGCTCTGGAGTGGAATGGGCACCATAGCCACCGGGTGCCTGCTATTTTACACAGCAAACTCCCAGAGGCAATGTCCGTGATCGTCAATAACAACAATTAATGGCAGTTAACCCCTCAGATTTAATGATTGATTGATCAACACAGCATCTGAGTGGGTTTTCTCTGGGAGTATGTGTTCCTGGCACCTAATGGCTCCTCCGTGCAGCGACCGAGGATGCCGTTTGGCTGGCCTTGGGTCTTTGGAATGCTCTGAGACCTGCCATCAAATCACCCCTTTCTCTTTATTAAAAAATAATCAAAAAAATACAGTCGCCTGCTATACTAGAGTATAAACATATTTATCCTGTAAGGTGAACACCGTGACAAAAAAAAAACAATTTGGCCAATTTGCCATTTATTTGTTGTTTCACCTCCAAAAATAAATAAAATAAAAGGTGATCAAAAAGTCATACACAGTCTAAAACGGTATCACTAAAAACTACACACAGCTCTGAAGGCATAACTATAAAAAAGGTATGGGGGTCAGAATATGGTGATTCAAAGTTTCAAAAAAGTGGTATCACTATAATTGTACTGACCCGAAGAATGAAGGGAAGTGGTCACTTTTACTGCATAGGGAACGTTGTAAAAACAAAACCCATAAAACTGCATTTTGCATTTTTTTTTCCAATTCCACCTCATTTGGATTTTTTTCCTGCTTCCCACTACATTCTATGCAATATTAAATAGTACCATTAGACAATAAAACCTGTCCTGAAAAAAAAACTATCCCTCATATGGCTATGCAAACAGAAAAATATAAAAGTTATGGCTCTGGGAAGGCAGGGAATTAAAAAATAAAAACACAAAAACGGTGACAGTGGCAAACTGGGCAGGGACACACTTCTTTGACAGGTGGAAGAGTAACACCTAGTTCTTAACGTATTAATAAATTTCTACATGGAATAACAAAGGAACGGAATAATGCAGAGTTCAAAGAAAAGATGCTTCGGATTTATTATTTCACGTAGTACATAAGTGCAGTATTTATTAAATCGGAAGTGGTCAGAAGTGGTGACAGACCATCTTTAAGTTTTTGGTTTTCAAATCTACAGTTGACATCTATGTTCTGTTAATCATTTTTTAATTTGCTGTTCCTTTCATTTTAAAGCCCTTACATTCTATCAGTTATGGCCCACTGCTGAACCTGGACACATTCTTATCTTTGTATCATCAACAGAAATCTTATTTTCCTTCCCTTGCAGGAAAAAAAAATGTAAGACTGTTTCTGCAGCCTCTCTATTGTGTTTATTTCCTGGTGTATCTTTTGTGGAATTTCGCTCCTAAGGCGCCTTCTGCAGTATTCTCGTATTGTTAACTAGATAACAAAAAAATTGCAGGAGGTCATAAAGAAAGCATAGACACCGCACAATATCCTGCCCATGTCAAATGTCTGCCAACGTCTCTGATTATCAACAATAATCTACTCTGCTGACTAGTCTGTGGACCATGTAGTGCGTGTTAGTGTGTGGACCATGTAGTGTATAGACAATGTTTTGTGTAGACCATATAGAGCATGGACCGTTTAGAATGTGGACCATGTAATGCATTGAACATGTAGTGTGTGGACCATGTAATGCATTGAACATGTAGTGTGTGGACCATGTAATGCATTGAACATGTAGTGTGTGGACCATGTAATGCATTGAACATGTAGTGTGTGGACCATGTAATACATGGATCGTGTAGTGTGTAAACCATCTAGTGTGTAGATCATGTACTGTGTGACCATGTATTGCATGGCACTTGTAGTTTGTGAACAATGAAGCACATGGATCATGTAGTGTGTGGACCATGTAGTGTACAGTATAAACCATGTAGAATATGAACCATAGATTGTGTGGGCGTGTAGACCATGTAGTGCTTGTACCACGTAATTTGTTGGAGAGGACTATGTATGGACCATCCAGTGTATAAAGCATATAGAGTGTGAACCAGGCCGTGCATTGACCATGTAGTGTGTGGACCATGTAGTGCATGAACTATGGAGTGCATGGACCATGTAGTATGTGGACCTTGTAGTGTGTGGACCAAGTACTGTGTGGACCAAGTAATGCGTGAACCATGTAGTGGGTGAACCATGTATCGTGTGGATGATATAGTGTATGGGCCCTGTACTGAACCCCCTAATCACATGCAGAAAATCACTTGCATCTATATTTTTCAGATGTGAGGTGAGGTTCACTCTGTACTTTTGTCTATACTTTATAACTGATCCAGAAACATTACTGCACAGCCTTGTTTTCTGGTCCAAAGCTGACCCTAGATATGAGGTGGATCATTTCTTGTTCACAGAGGTCTGCCCTGTGCGTGGGGCCATGTTTCTATTATGTGCCTAATGGCGGGGGGTCATAGAGAAAGGTCCCATGCTAAAAAAAAAACTGATGGAAACATTGATGCATTATGTCTAGTATTACCTCTGTGTAGTGTATCGGTACCATGTCCATAGTTTGACTAATAATTCCTTCGATGTCGTAAATATTCTGATTATAGGAGCCAAATAGATATATCCCTCACAAGTCAAACATTTCATACTTGTTGATATGTTCTCTGGCTAAATGTACTTACACTGTAGACACATTTTCCAAACATGAAAAAAAAAAGCCTCTGGAATGTCACTGGCCTGTATGCACTCTTGTGTTCTCCAGATATAAGACCACACAGGGATAGTGGACTGGATAAAAGCAAAAAGACAAAACACGACCATGTTGTCCATCGCCTTTCTTATTGAGGGTCAGGCCTATTTACTGTTGCGACCAAATGTGAGAACATGTTTTCAATAATTGAGAATGAAAGAATGTGCAAAATATGTAAGCAACGTGTAAGGCACAATGTGTGAGGCATACTCTTAACTATTAAACCTTTGCCAATTTTGTATTTTCGTGGTTTAACTCTAGGAATGGAAATTTCGCAACCTTCATGCTTATGGCCAGTTTGTTCTATTTTCCATTGGTTCTGTTGCACATGAAAAAGTGTTTGATAAAGACTTATGGCTGTTTTAAATGATGTCATAAAAAGGGACTCTGCAACTCCCATATCCACAGCAATCTCAATATTACCCAACAAAGGAGTAATGGTGACCATGCCCATCAATTGGACAATAGCTATACCTTCAAATCCCACAAGCACGCTTACCATGCATATGCTCTCAATAGAGAGAGAAGCATAAGCCACTGTCAGCTAAAGTGTTAAAATCCAACATGTGTGACACTCCCATAGAAACATAGAATGTGTCGGCAGATAAGAACCATTTGGCCCATCTAGTCTGCCCAATATACTGAATACTATGAATAGCCCCCGGCCCTATCTTATATGAAGGATGGCCTTATGCCTATCCCAGTGGCGTAGGGATCGCCATAGCAACCATAGCAGTGGCTATGGGGCCCTACGCCACTGGGGGCCCGTCCGGGACGCCTTCTGTTGATTTTTTTTTTACACACACACACTACAAACAGCAGCCAGGCCTGAGCCGCGGACCGCCCGCCCACTACACTAGTGTAGTGGGCGGGCACGGGCGGTCCGCGGCTCAGGCTTGGCTGGGGAGGAGTCAAGACTGGAGCAGGGCGCACGCAGGGCCGGGCCGACACAGAGGCCTGCACTGAGTAAGGAAGATCCGATTATATTCTAACCCCCAGGCCGCCGGCGTTCCCATGGTGACGGGGACGCTTGCCTGGGGGTTAGAATATACCATCGGAACTGAGTTTTCACGCTCTCAGTGAGAGCGTGAAAACTCAAATCCGAAGGTTATATTCTGACCCCCAGGCGTTCCCATGGTGACAGGGACGCTTGCCTTGGGGTTAGAATATACAGGGCCACGCCGCTCACAGGAGCACATTTATAAACGAATTAGTAACTTGAACTTTAATCATTGACATTGCCGAATGCTGATCTCTTTACTTGCATTGGATACCTTACTCTGTCTTAGCTCCGGTAACGGTAACAGCAGGCAGTGCGGGGGATTGCGCTCACTCACTGACGTCACGCGCCTGCTCCTCCCACTGGGCGGCGCAGGCGCGTGACGTCAGTGAGTGAGCGCCGCCCACCCGCACTGCCTGCTGTACCGTTACCAGAGCTAAGACAGAGTAAGGTATCCAATGCAAGTAAAGAGATCAGCATTCAGCAATGTCAATGATTAAAGTTCAAGTTACTAATTTGTTTATAAATGTGCTCCTGTGAGCGTCGGGGAGGGGGATTTGTGGATGGCACTATTTAGGGGAGGGGGATCTGTGGATGGCACTGTTTAGGGGAGGGAGATCTGTGGATGGCACTGTTTAGGGGAGGGGGATCTGTGGATGGCACTGTTTAGGGGAGAGGGATCTGTGGATGGCACTGTTTAGGGGAGGGGGATCTGTGGATGGCACTGTTTAGGGGAGGGGGATCTGTGGATGGCACTGTTTAGGGGAGGGGGATCTGTGGATGGCACTGTTTAGGGGAGGGAGATCTGTGGATGGCACTGTTTAGGGGAGGGGGGTCTGTGGATGGCACTGTTTAGGGGAGGGGGATCTGTGGATGGTACTGTTTAGGGGAGGGGGATCTGTGGATGGCACTGTTTAGGGGAGAGGGATCTGTGGATGGCACTATTTAGGGGAGGGGGATCTGTGGATGGCACTGTTTAGGGGAGGGGGATCTGTGGATGGCACTATTTAGGGGAGAGGGATCTGTGGATGGCACTATTTAGGGGAGGGGGATCTGTGGATGGCACTGTTTAGGGGAGGGGGATCTGTGGATGGCACTGTTAAGGGGAGAGGGATCTGTGGATGGCACTATTTGGGGAGGGGGCCGGGGGATCTGTGGATGGCACTGTTTAGGAAAGGGGGATCTGTGGATGGCACTGTTTAGGGGAGAGGGATCTGTGGATGGCACTGTTTAGGGGAGGGAGATCTGTGGATGGTACTATTTAGGGGAGGGAGATCTGTGGATGGCACTATTTAGGGGAGGGGGATCTGTGGATGGCACTGTTTAGGGGAGGGGGATCTGTGGATGGCACTGGGGGGGGCATAAAATTATTTTTGCTATGGGGCCCATGCATTTCTAGCTACGCCCCTGGCCTATCCCATGCATGCTTAAGCTCCTTCACTGTATTTGCAGCTACCACTTCTGCAGGAAGGCTATTCCATGCATCCACTACTCTCCCAGTAAAGTAATACTTCCTGATATTACTTTTACCTTTGTCCCTCTAATTTAAAACTATGTCCTCTTGTAGCAGTTTTTCTTCTATTAAATATTCTCTCCTCTTTTACCTTGTTGATTCCCTTTATGTATTTAAAAGTTTCTATCATATCCCCTCTGTCTCGTCTTTCTTCCAAGCTATACATGTTAAGGTCCTTTAATCTTTCCTGGTAAGTTTTATCCTGCAATCCATGTACCAGTTTAGTAGCTCTTCTCTGAACTCTCTCCAAAGTATCAATATCCTTCTGGAGATATGGTCTCCAGTACTGCGCACAATACTCCAAATGAGGTCTCACTCGTGCTCTGTAGAGTGGCATGAGCACCTCCCTCTTTCTACTGGTAATGCCTCTCCCTATACACCCAAGCATTCTGCTAGCATCTCCTGCTGCTCTATGACATTGTCTGCCTACCTTTAAGTCTTCAGAAATAATGACCCCTAAATCCCTTTCCTCAGATACTGAGGTTAGGACTGTACCACTGATTTTATATTCTGCTCTTAGGTTTTTATGCCCCAGGTGCATTATCTTGCACTTATCAACATAAAATTTTAGTTGTCAGATTTTTGACCATTCCTCTAGTTTTCCTAAATCCTTTTCCATTTGGTGTATCCCTCCAGGAACATCAACCCTGTTACAAATCTTTGTGTCATCAGCAAAAAGACACACCTTACCATCGAGGCCTTCTGCAATTTCGCTGATAAAGATATTAAACAATATGGGTCCCAGAACAGATCCCTGAGGTACCCCACTGGTAACAAGACCTTGGTCTGAATATACTCCATTGACTACAACCCTCTGTTGTCTGTCCCTCAGCCACTGCCTAATCCATTAAACAATATGGGAGTCCAAGCCCAAAGACTCTAATTTATTGATAAGCCTTCTATGTGGGACAGTATCAAAAGCCTTACTAAAGTCCAGATAAGCGATGTCTACTGCACCTCCGCCATCTATTATTTTAGTCACCCAATCAAAAAAATAAATAAGATTAGTTTGACATGATCTCCCTGAAGTAAACCCATGCTGTTTTTCATCTTTCAATCCATGGGATTTTAGATGTTCCACAATCCTCTCATTGTGTATGGTTTCCATTAGTTTCCCCATTATTGATGTCAGGCTTACTGGCCCACTCACATAACATGGTTGTCTGGACACACCAACATCAGATGAGTGGATGTTCATGTAGTGTGTATGGTTATGATAATCTTTAGAAACCAACCTGAGGGTCACACCACCAAGTTCCCCCTCATTAGATAGCCTAGTCCACCAAAGTACCAGTGGATTAGGCCCATGCTTTCAAACAATAATGGACCCTAAAGTTTCTGCAGACCACATTTGGAGGTGGGAGGATCCAACTTTCTATTGATGATATGTCCTGTGTCTACAAGGATAACAATAATGATTGCAATGTAATCATAGTCACATGTTTTGTACATGTTCTGTTCATGGACAGAGGTCGGACTTTAGAATCATTTCCCCTGGTGTACCGATGGGGGATCAGTCCCACACTGTTCTTATACAACAATTCTATAATACGTCAATATTCAAAACTAAGGACTCCATGAATGCAAAATTCTGTGAAGAGATTGACAGTCCAAACCTAAGATCTAGACCCACTTGGCATCTGCAGTGACATTCCTAATAAAAAGAGCAACACATTCCTGTAACTGAGTGTAATTATGCGTCTATGTTACTGTAATTTGGGAAATGAACACATGACATTAATGGGAAACATTTTTTTACTGAAACTGGGGATGAATCCCATTGTAAAGAAAATAAATCCTGTGTTTTGACTTGTTTTTACTGGCTTCTACTAGAAAACTGTAAAATAATAGTCATTTAACACTAGTAGCAGGTGATTGAGTATACAGTTAGAGACCCATTTAATAAAAAAAAAAATAACATATTTTATGTTACTGTAGTATCTTATTGTGAGCTGTCATCTTGAAAGCCCTATAAAGTACATGTACAAAGATTTCTAAAAAGTCTTCATAATCCAGAAAATGTTATAAACCAGCATCTCTGAGGGCCTGTAAATGCAGGATTAATGCCCAGCAGTGTTTGATGGGGGAGGATCCAACCTCTGAGGACCACCACTGATCTGCAGTCCTTTATTGTTTACCCAGACACAGAACTTGAATTGGACAGAGCTGCAGTACCAACCACAGCCAGACTCATATGTACAGTTTAGAGCCACGCATGTATAATCGGTGAAAGGACCTCTACCGTATATTCTTGCTGGTTGAAGAGGTTCTGGTGGTCAGACCCCCAATGATTAAACATCAATGGCCTATCATAAGGATAGGTCCTTAATTAATATTGAACTCCTGGAAAATCCTTTGCTGTAGTCAACAAGGTTAGAAGCAAAAATGTCTGAAGATTTGACATTTCACCTCAGATTTGAAGATACCTTAGTTTTTCTGTTAGAATCAATAAATCAAACAAGATGAAGTCCAACCAAACAAATATCCTATCAGACTGGTATTTGATTTTCTTACGGCAGTTTGTGTGCAACCATTGCATCAATCAAAAAATTTGACTTTGGGCTACTATTAAGGGCCTTTTCTGATAGATCCTTGGTTTTCAGCCTTTAGCCCCTGTTACAGACATCTGGACTTCACTGCAGAAGAAACACCAGGCCACTACTCTGAGTAGTAGTCTTTGTATGATTAACAGGGGCAAGAGACACCTAGGCAGGGCACTGATAGATCAGGCAAAACCATGGTCAGTGACTGGCAAACAGAGTACGAGGAATCCAATAAACAGTCTGAGATCAGGGCATGCAGAAAAGCTTCAATACAGAGGTCAGGCACAGATCAGGTCAGGCAGTGGTGGGATAATATACAGGAACCAGTCAGAATTTGGTTCACGGGCAGACAAATACATATAGCACACCTTTGCAGGGACTAGCAAGCTAAGAACCTATTGCTCAGGCATCCTCCCCAGAGGAAGGTGCCTTAAGTACCCAAAGATGGCCATCCATTGGCTGGTCTGAATTAAGGTGTGTACTGCCCAATTAAAAGCTGGTGGGAGCACCCCGCTTGCCACCAAGAAGCAGTCTGCAGTCTGCTGGGAGGAAGAGCCAGAAGGCTCCTACTGTGAGGGTGCAGAGGAAGGCCTGTGGGTCCAGACCATGGAACAGACAGGGCCACAAAGACTGAAATGTTGGCTTATTATTGGTTCACATTGAAGAGATCTAAATGATCTTCTAGAGGTGAGCTACTTTTCATAGTTTTTTCCCATAGAGCATTACCTGTTTTTATTAGCTACCAGTGCTCCAACTTTTATGTCCGCTCCAGTTAACCATAGTTTCCTTAATGATCGCTTGTCTTTTTCAGTGTGTTTCCAATTTCCCACATAAGAGGTCCCGCTATTTCAAACAAAATGTATTTTCCAGAGAGACAATGTTTTCATAAGGTAAATGAGAACCTCAAGTGAACCTGTATGTGTTACTTAGCGAGGATTCCTCTGTGCTGGATACAAAAGACTGGTCTGAAAATTGCTTACTGACATACTTTCCAACATGTGTAACTTTGTGATGTATTGGTATACTGTGGTTAAAGGGGCATTTACTGCATAAAGGCAGGAGCGATGTATTATTGACTTACATGTTGAATATGGCTATAATGTAGTCAAGACAACCACCAAAAGCTGCCGTGGAAAACAGTCTTGTAGAAGAAGGGGTCTAAGGCCTCTTGCACACAAACTATATGGATTTGGTCCGGATGCGTTCAGGGAAATTTGCACCATTTTGCAAGCAAGTTCAGTCAGTTTTGTCTGCGATTGCGTTGAGTTGTTCAGTTTTTTTTCGCTCAGGTGGAATGCGCATTGAGTTTTTCACACGCGTGATAAAAAACTGAAGGTATACAAACAACATCTCTTAGCAACCATCAGTGAAAAACGCACTGCATCCGCACTTGCTTGCGGATTAGATGCGTGTTTCATGCAGCCCCAATCACTTCAATGGGGCCAGGGCTGTGTGAAAAACGCAGAATATAGAACATGCTGCGATTTTCACGCAACGCACAAGTGATGCGTGAAAAACAACGCTCATGTACACAGCCCCATAGAAGTGAATGGGTCCGGATTTAGTACAGGCGCAATGCGTTCGCATCACGCATTGCAGCCGCGTGGAAAACTCGCTTGTCTGAAAGGGGCCTAAGGGAACTGAAACATCATAATGGAAATCTTGCCTAGTCTAAGGGTGGTCTTCTCAGAAAAAGTCTTCTACGGGGGTTTAACTCAGTAAAATATATTATAAACACCTATCTTTTGATTAGACCACCCCACTAGAAAACCATATTCACCACAATTTTGGATGGCCATTGCAGAGAGGTTCCCTTATACCCTATGTATATTGACCTCCTCTTTTCAGAAGACCATTTCTTATTGAACGTGTAGGTGGCCATCTCAATAGGTTGAGTGTACAGCATAAAAATACAATGATACCTCTTTGAAAGATAACCTCTTAGAGAAGAAAATCTCTGATCTAGAGAAGATTTTCTGTGATAGATTTACAGTAACTTTACATTGGTCTCTTTCTTTTGAGAATCAGTCTCTAGAGAGCAATTATGGTAAGTCTTAGTAGTCATAACCTATACATAAGCTCTAGACGCAGTCTTCTCTGTCATGACTGATGCAGAGACAGAAAACCACGTGCTAACTTAGCTAATGAACTGAAGGGAGTGCCCTTCCTGTGTCAGACCAAACATTGAAATGGAGGTTCTTGTATGTGAAATCAGGCCAATGGACAGCATTCCAAAATAAAGTACATTAGTAAGTTTTATTGTAAGGACTTCTTATTAGTGATGAGTTAATTTATTGAAATTCCATTCAGATTCAGCCAAACTGGTTAGGTGATTTGATTAGGGTCTGAATACATTTGATCTCAATTGAAAGTACTCCAATTACCCTCAAAAAGTTGTGGATACCGAGTATTACAGTCAGGCACTGGTTTACACCGGAGATCTGTAAAATAATATTAATATAAGAATAATTTATATATCAAATATGGTTGGGTGATTCAACACGGTTCTAAATAAATTTGATCTGACTCTAAAATGGTCAAATTGCCCTCAAAAGTTGTGGACACTGGTGTCTTCCTGGACTGCATGCAACTCAATTCAAGCTCTTTAATAATAAACTAGCATTAATAATCTTAAAGTGACAGTGACATATATGATTATGAGTAAATGCTTGTCTTCTGGTGGTAACAAACAGCCTATTTAAACAACAGACTGCACTGTAGGATTTTTTTTACATTGAAAAAGGTCAGAAAAATGTTTACTTTTTGGCAGCAAATGCTTGCCAGTGTGTATGTACAGATACTGCCTGAGGTCATGCAATTCTCTTTCTTCATCTTTCATGTCTTCTGCTCTGAAAAATTTGCCCAAATCAAATTCCTAAAAATTTGCATTCAGATTTTACCCAAGTTTTTGGAAAATGGGAGTTAAATTCGGTTACTTTAGAAACAATTTGCTCTAGTGATGAGTGAATTGGTTCGTCCTGTTAAGGATGAACCCGCTTCATTCATCATATTATTGTTATTATTATGGTCCAGGGAATGCCTTAACTGCGCTGTTGGAATGTAGTGTTCAGCGCGAATATTCGAATAGCAAATTTTTTTGGCGAATATCGGCACTTCGCTAATTCGCGAATATTTCGAATATAGCACTATAAATTCGCTATTTCGAATATTCGTTTTTTAAAATTTAATTGTTATATTATTTTCTTTCCCACTTCCCAAAAGTAGTTCTTTCCTGTCCTAACGATTCCTGGCTTCCTGGCTGCTCCAGTCAGTGCCCGTTGCCGCTTCTGCCGACTTCCGTGCTCCATACTAGAATGTACTGTCGGATGTGAGAATTAAGTTGAAATCGCAATGCGATTACTTCAAGTTATATTAATCGAATTGCGATTTCAACTTAGCACTGCTATATTCCATATTCGTTAACTTCGTTAATTCTAGCAAGCTGACCCATTAGAAACACAGCTCTAAGTTGAAATCGCAATTCGATTAATATAACTTGAAGTAATCGCATTGCGATTTCAACTTGGACCTGGTTTACTATGGTTGGCTTGGTAGAATTAGCGAAGATAACGAATATGACGAATGCATTCGTCATATTCCTCAAAACAAAGTATTCTCCATCTTCGTTTTAGCTCCATATTCGTCAACTTCACTAATTCTAGCAATCAAATAGGAAGGTTGACTATAGAGACAGCTGTGTTTAATTCGCTATGCGATTATATTACTTTGCTTTTTTTTAAATAAATAGAATAATTATAATAATTATCAAGATTATAAGTAATATTATCGCATAGCGAATTAAACACAGCTGTCTCTATAGTAAACTTTCCTATTTGATTGCTAGAATTAGCGAAGTTGACGAATATGGAGCTAAAACGAAGATGGAGAATACTTTGTTATCTTCGTTTTGAGGAATATGACGAATACATTCGTTATATTCGTCATCTTCGTTAATTCTAGATATCAAACCAATAGAATAGTTAAAATCGCAATACGCGATTATTTAAATCGCATATTAATCGCGATAACTAGAATAATGACGAATATTCTATTTCGACGAATATGAGACGAATATTCAAGCGAATATTCGCGAATTTATTCGAAATCGAATATGGCAGCTCCCGCTCATCACTATTGGAACGTATTCATTACAATAAGGGCAGATTAAGATGGCCACTGATATTACAAGACCATCTTACCCTTGCGCATGCTCCATTACTGTGAGTAGCGACAAATGCGCAAATATACTTCATTACGAATCTGAACCAGGATCTGTTATGATTGTGGCATGTGCCACTAATCTCTGGTTCATAATGAATACATTCCAACAGCGCAGAAAAGTTATTCCTTGGATCACATTAGTAATAATGTGATAAACGAATCGGGTTCATCTGTAGCGGGACAAACCGATTCGCTCATCACTAATTGTTCATCTCTACTTCTTATCTCACCGGACAGCCCCTTCAAAAGTTTAGGGTCAAAGCAAAGCGGGCTACACATAGTGGTATTCAGGGCCCATATTAATATTATTTTAATTTTATTTTTGAGCCTAAAAAGTTAGAATCAGGAATATATGGGAAGTGCAAAGACGGAGACGGGTAACAAAAATGGTGAATGGTCTTAAGCATAAAACATACCAGGATAAACTTAAAGAACTTAATCTGTATAGCCTTGAGGAAAGAAGGGAAAGGGGAACATGATTGAAACCTTAATATATGTTAAAGGTTTAAATAAGATTCAGGAGGGAAGCTTACTCAATAAGACGCTAAACACAAGAACAAGGGGGCCTAATATGAAATTAGCTAGGTAAGATCAGGAGCAATATCAGGAAATATTATTTTACAAAAGAGTGGTTATAACTTAGAACAAACTCCCAGCACATGTGGTTGGGAAATCTACAGTAAGTGCATTTAAAGGGAATATTGTCATTTAGATAAAAAAGCAATTTTTTCCGGTTATGCTAATGAACCTTCAAGGTGCCCAGAAGGCAAATCGCGCGCAGCCGCAGTATCACCGACTGCCTGCGCCTGTCCGATCCTAGGGCTCCTGAGGCAACAGAGCTCTGATTATGTCACTGGGCTCGGCGCATGCCCAGTGACACTATTGAGGCTGTTGCCCTCAGGAGCAGTAGGTTTGGACAGGCGTAGGCAGTCGGTGATACTGCGGCTGCGCGAGATTTCATGCGCAAGAAAGGATGAAGCAAGGTTCGCATGTTGAATAAATTATATGACGTAGTGGAGGGGGCGGCGCTGTTCAGCTTGGCTGTGGGAAGAAATGTATTTATGAGGAGGCATGCTGGGCTTGAGATTAAGGCGGGCTGGGCACTGCAGGGGGGCGTTACTGGGCTCTAGAGGAGAGGAATAACGCTCCTCTGGGCACCTTGAAGGTTCATTAGCATATCCCCAATTTTTTTTTTTATCTAAATGACAATATGAAAAAAAGAAAGAAGACCCTTGCTGGAAAGAAGGTAGTTTATTGAACATTGCAATGGTAACAGCTTAATATGCTAAAACCTGATGACAGATTCCCTTTAAACCTGTCTAAGATAAAGACATGTATATCCTTAGAAAAAATAAATAATATAAGGGCAAACTAGATGGACCAGGTGGTCTTTTTCTGCCATCAAACTACTAAGTTATGGGTATGTGGGTATATAGTGGAGATACTAATTAATAAAGTCAAATTCCCAGTGGGATCGTGAAGAAATGTGGTTGAAAGACCACAATTTACAAATATATCTCATACATGAATAGTTTGTTCCCTTAGATGTCCTTAGGTGTTTCAGGCTGAGTTGATTAGAATCATCTAAGTAAAATATCACCTTACAGGTTCTATTTTATTCCCCCAAAATCCTAACTACCAAGGACAGGAGGTCCTAGTACCCTTATCTCCTGAGCACGTTTTGTATTTATTTCCTACCTTGTAGAATTTATAGAGACTAAAGCCCTGAGTAGTTTCTCACCTAGCTACATTGGCTACCTTTATAGCATGTATTTCCTTGCTTAACACTCACTAATGGAAAATCTCTCTATTTTTAAACTATGTAGCTATCACCTCTATTACAGTATACAGTACTTTGGGAATGTTTGTAAAACCCTAGGGTTTTTTTGGGTTTTTTTTTTGGGGGGGGGGGGGCATTCTTGGGCTTAAAGGGGTTTTCCAAGATTTTTGTGCTGATGACCTATCCTCTGAATAGATGATCAGTATCTGATTGGTAGTGGTCTGACACCTGGGACCCCCATCGATCAGCTGTTTGAGAAGGCAGCGGCACTCCTGTGAGCGCTGCGGCCTTCTCGCTGCTTTCCCTAGGTCAGTGATGACATGTTCATGTGTCACTCATGTGTCAAGCGAACGGGGCTGAGCTGCGATACCAAGCACAGCCACTATACAATGTACGGCGCTGTGCTTGGTGAGTAAGGAGAAGGCAGCGGTGCTCACAGGAGCATTGATGCCTTCTCAAACAGCTAATTGGTGGAGGTCCCGGGTGTCGGACCCCCACCGATCAGATACTGATGACCTATCCAGTGGATAGGTCATCCTTAAAAAAAATATATATCGGAAAATCCTTTTAATGGAAGCTGAATTTAAAAAGCTACGACTGACAGCAGTTTTAGAGTCTCAGAGGACCACATTAATTTCTGTTTATTAAGATAAACAGTACAAATGTACAAAGGCAGTCAGTTTTCTATGACTGTTCTGTAATTAGAGCCAAGCCTCAATATGTGGGAGTTTCCGTTTGTTTTCATTGACTCCCCTGATAACTTGAGACAATTTGCCTATTTTTCCTCTTCATTGAGTTAAAATATTTAGTATTCTAAGGATCCTCATATTTTCTTCTTCACGGTAGACTATTTGCCTTGATGACTTCTTGATTTTGAGAAGAAAACTATGTTTACACGGTGCAGAACAAACACCGGCAGTCGTCACAAGTAAGAAATGGAATCATATTTTCTTTTGATGCTGCTTATCAGGAAGACAAATTCGTTTACGTGATTAATGGATTTTTATGCTGCTCTTTCTGTGTGGTTAAAAATTAAAAGAGCTCAGTCGCATCCATGCATTTCAGGACATACATCCATGGAGGGTTTTTCAGGTCATTTTGTTGGAAGAAACTCAAAAAAGTTTTAAACTATTTTTCAGATTTCTGGTTAAAATCACGTGTGACTAAAAAAAGTGCTCTATAGATATCTAATGTATACAACTGCTCGTATAAAAGATATCACGCGTCTTCAGTGTATGCCGCCAGGTTTTATGGGAAGTGGACGTGGGCATTACAGGAAGCTAGGCGCCAACTCTGGACGTCAGTCGGCCTATTTGCATGAATTGTGTGGATCTTGTAAAAACTGTATTTTTTCATTAAAATAAATTGTTATAGTGCATTTAAAAAATGGTGACTTGTAGCAATAGGTCATATTTAAAGTCAATGTTAATTAATCTCAACAGAAATAGATATATACCAATAGTATAGGTGTCCGCTGTGTGAAAATAAGTATTAGCATAGAGTAACATAGTACATAAGGCCGAAAAAAGACATTTGTCCATCCAGTTCGGCCTGTTATCCTGCAAGTTGATCCAGAGGAAGGCAAAAAAAAAAACCTGTAAGGTTTTCCCCACTTTAGGGGAATAAAAAATTCCTTCCCGACTCCAATCAGGCAATCAGAATAACTCCCTGGATCAACGACCCCTCTCTAGTAGCTTTAGCTTGTAATATTATTACGCTCCAGAAATACATCCAGGCCCCTCTTGAATTCCTTTAGGCTGGGTTCAGACCTGAGCGTCTTTGATATGCGCGTTTAACGCGCGTTTTTGACACGCGTTTTTTGCAATAGTAAACGCGCGTTTGACGCGCGTTTGTGTGATTGACTGCAATGTCCTATGGCCACAAACGCGCGTCAAAACGCCCCAAAGAAGCTCAAGTACTTGTTTGAGCGTAGGGCGTTTTACAGCGCGTTTTTCAGCGCTGTAAAACGCTCAAGTGAGAACCAGGGCCATAGGGAAGCATTGGTTTTCATGTGTTGAGCGTTTTACAGCGCGTTTGAACGTGTGAACCCAGCCTTATTGTACTCACCATCACCACCTCCTCAGGCAGAGAGTTCCATAGTCTCACTGCTCTTACCGTAAAGAATCCTCTTCTATATTTGTGTACAAACCTTTCCTCCAGACGCAGAGGATTTCCCCTCGTCACAGTCACAGTCCTGGGGATAAATAGATGATGGGATAGATCTCTGTACTGACCCCTGATATATTTATACATAGTAATTAGAAAAAAGACGACTGAGGGGAGATCTAAAGTGAATAACCCTAATTTTAATAATCTTTCAGGGTACTGTAGTTGCCCCATTCCAGTTATTACTTTAGTTGCCCTCCTCTGGACCTTCTCCAGCTCTATGTCTGCCTTGTTCACAGGAGCCCAGAACTGTACACAGTACTCCATGTGTGGTCTGACTAGTGATTTGTAAAGTGGTAGGACTATGTTCTTATCACGGGCATCTATGCCCCTTCTGATGCAACCCATTATCTTATTGGCCTTGGCAGCAGCTGCCTGACACTGTTTTTTGCAGCTTAGTTTGCTGTTTATTAAAATCCCTAGATCCTTTTCCATGTCAGTGTTACCGAGTGTTTTACCATTTAGTATGTACGGGTGACTTGCATTATTTCTTCCCATGTGCATAACTTTACATTTGTCAGTGTTAAACCTCATCTGAAACTTATCTGCCCAAGCCTCCAATCTATCCAGATCCCTCTGTAGTAGTATACTGTCCTCTTCAGTGTAAATTACCCTTTAAAATATAACTTTTATTAATTAAAGTTAATATAAAATTAATCACCCTGGGTGATACCTGGGTGACCTTAATGAATATATAAGGACAAAGATATCGCCCAGCTACCACCGTGAATGGTGAATTTAATGCTGTATAGATAGTACAAGAACTACATAGGCTATGGTATGGGCCGAGGGAAGGTTAGGGACACTTAGATGGGTGCTAGGGAATATCTCTCCCTGTACCAGCCCTAAATTATCCTTTGCCCAGGGATAATCCCTGATGGTGGGATTTCCCTGTCCCCGTGCCTGCCCAGTCTGGCCCTGTACAACCCTATATATTGGGAAGAAAAAACAATGATGTCACAATATTTATAACTCCAACGCTTTTCCCCCACCAGGGCTCATCAGGGGGGGTGGTTAAAGATGGATATATATAATCAATACATGTGTATCACATATTAGATCAAAAAAAGATAAACCCCTTTAACCCCTTAACGCATTCCGCCGTACATGCACGGAGGGCTGATAGGGCGGGCACCGGAGCGGTGTGCGCCCGATCACTGCAGGGGCCTGGCAGTCCCTGGTAGCCGGACCCCTGCTGTATCCACCGGCATTGCTGTAAAAGCCGATGCCGGCGGATTAACCCCTTCTATGCCGCGGTCTGCGCTGACCGCGACATAGAAGTGGTTTGCGGCAGGTGAAGGAGCGCATTGAGTCCCCACGCTGCTGTGGCGGGGACTCAATGTGTCAGAAGGCAGCCCGATGCCGTGCAGAGGCTGCCCAATGCCTTGCACAGCATTGGGACCTGCCTTCTACGGGTGCCCAGGAGATCCAGCCTCAGGCTGGGTCTCCTAGGCAACCTGTTAGGCCCCTTTCACACGGGCGAGTATTCCGCGCGGATGCGATGCGTGAGTTGAACGCATTGCACCCGCACTGAATACCGACCCATTAATTTCTATGGGGCTGTTCACATGAGCGGTGATTTTCACGCATCACTTGTGCGTTGCGTGAAAATCGCAGCATGCTCTATATTCTGCGTTTTTCACGAAACGCAGGCCCCATAGAAGTGAATGGGGTTGCGTGAAAATCGCAAGCATCTGCAAGCAAGTGCAAATTTTCACGCACGGTTGCTAGGAGACGATTGGGATGGAGACCCGATCATTATTATTTTCCCTTATAACATGGTTATAAGGGAAAATAATAGCATTCTGAATACAGAATGCATAGTAAAATAGCGCTGGAGAGGTTAAAAAATAAAAAAATTTAACTCACCTTAGTCCACTTGATCGCGATGCCCGGTATCTCCTTCTGTCTCCTTTACTGAACAGGACCTGTGAGCATTCATTACAGGTCAAGGACCTGTGGTGACGTCACTCCGGTCATCACATGATCCATCACATGATCTTTTACCATGGTGATAGATCATGTGATGGACCATGTGATGACCGGAGTGACGTCACCACAGGTCCTGTTCAGTAAAGGAGACAGAAGGAGATGCCGGGCATCGCGATCAAGTGGACTAAGGTGAGTTAAATTATTATTTATTTATTTTTTAACCCCTCCAGCGCTATTGTACTATGGATTCTGTATTCAGAATGCTATTATTTTCCCTTATAACTATGTTATAAGGGGAAATAATACAATCTACAGAACACCTAACCCAAGCCCGAACTTCTGTGAAGAAGTTCGGGTTTGGGTACCAAACATACGCGATTTTTCTCACGCGCGTGCAAATTGCATTACAATGTTTTGCACTCGCGCGGAAAAATCGCGGGTGTTCCCGTAACGGACCCGCACATTTTCCCGCAACGTCCGTGTGAAAGAGGCCTTAGTGTATGACTCAATGTAGTACGAGAACAGGCAATGCATTACAATACAGATGCATTGCAGAGGGGATCAGAAATAAAGTTTTAAAAAAAATGTAAAAAAAACTGTTTTCAATAAAAAATATAAAGTTTCAAGTTAAAAAAAATAAAAATCGCTCCATTCCCCTGATTTATATTAAAAAAGTTTTTTTTTTTTAAAAACACGTATTAGGTATCGCCGCGTCCGTAACGACCGGCTCTATAAATAGCTCACATGAATAATCCCGTCCAATAGACACCATAAAATTAAAAAAATAAAAACGGTGTAAAAAAAAAGTTATTTTTGTCACCTTACATCACTAAAGGTGCAACACCAAGCGATCAAAAAGGTGTATGCCCCCGTAAATAGTACCAATCTAACCGTCACCTCATCCCGCAAAAAATGAACCCCTACATAGGACAATCACCTAAAAAAAAAAAGAATATGGCTCTCAGACTATGGACACACTAAAACATGTTTTTTTTTTTTTAAAAAATGCTTTTATTGTGTTAAATGTAAAAATTTTTTAAAAAAAGTATACATATTAGGTATCGCCGCGTCCGTAACAACCTTATCTATAAAAATATCACATGATTTAACCCCTTAGATGAACACCATAAAAAAAGGTGTCAAAAAGCCATTTTGTCACCTAACATCACAAAAAGTGTAATAGCAAGCGATCAAAAAATCATATGCACCCCAAAATTGTACCAATCAAACAGTCATCTCATCTTGCAAAAATGATACCCTACCTAAGAGAATCACCCAAAAAAAAAAAAACTATGGCTCTCAGGCTATAGTGACACTAAAACATGATTTCTTCTTGTTTAAAAAATGATATTAGTGTATAAAACTTTAAATAAATAAAAGTATACATATTAGGTATTGCCGCGTCCGTAACAACCTTCTCTATAAAAATATCACATGATTTAACTGCTCAGGTGAACACCGTAAAAAAAAATCTAATAAAAATTGTATAAAAAAGCCATTTTGTCACTTTACATCACAAAAAGTATAATAGCAAGTGAACAAACAGTCACCCCAAAATAGTACCAATCAAACTGTCATCTCATACTCAAAGAATTGAGCCCCTACATAAGATAGTCACCCAAAAATAAAAAAACTATGACTTTCAGAATATGGAGACACTAAAAAATATATATTTTCAAAAATGCTTTATTATGTAAAACTGAGTAGTCATATTTGGTATTGTCGCATCCGTAACAGCCTGTTCTATAAAAATAGCTCATGATTTAACTTGTCAGATGAATGTTGTAAATAAAAAAAATATAAAAACAGTTCCAAAACAGGTATTTTTGTTACCTTGCCTCACTAAAAGTGCAATATAGAGCAACCAAAAATCATCTGTATCATCTGTACCCTAAAATAATACCCAAAAAACTGCCACCTTATCCTGTAATCAAAATGGGGTCACTTTTTTTGTAGTTTCTACTCTAGGGGTGCAACTGGGGGTCTTCAAATGTGACATGGCAACTTAAAATTATCCCAGTGAAATCTGCCCTCCAAAAAACATATGGCGTTCCTTTCCTTCTGCGCCCTGCCATGTGCCCGTACAGCAGTTTACAACCACATATGGGGTGTTTCTGTAAACTACAGAATCAGGGCAATAAGTATTGAGTTTAGTTTGGCTGTTAATCCTGGCTTTGTTAGCGGAAAAAAAAAATATTAAAATGGAAAATCTGCCAAAAAAAGTTAAATTCTGAAATTTCATCTCCATTTTCAATTAATTATAGTGGAACACGTAAAACGTTAACAAGTTTGTAAAATCAGTTTTGAATACCTTGAGAGGTGTAGTTTCTAAAATGGGGTCACTTTTTTGGAGTTTATACTCTAGGGGTGCATCAGGGTGGCTTTAAATGGGACATGGTGTCAAAAAACCAGTCCACCAAAATCTGCCTTCTAAAAACCATATGGCGTTCCTTTCCTTCTGCGCCCTGCTGTGTGGCCATACAGCAGTTTACGACCACATATGGGGTGTTTCTGTAAACTACAGAATCAGGACAATAAATATTGAGTTTAGTTTGGCTGTTAATCCTTGCTTTGTTAGCAGAAAAAAAATGATTAAAATGGAAAATCTGCCAAAAAAGTTAAATTCTGAAATTTCATCTCCATTTTCCATTAATTCTTATGTAACACCTAAAGGGTAACAACATTTGTTAAATCAGTTTTTAATACCTTGATGGGTGTAGTTTCTTAAATGGGGTCATTTTCGGCTGGTTTCTATTACGTAAGCCTCACAACTTCTGACCTGAACTGGTCCTTAAAAAGTGGGTTTTTGAAATTTTCAGAAAAATTTAAAGATTTGCTTCTAAACTTATAACTAGGGATGAGCGAACCCGAACTGTATTTTACATTTTCGTAAAAGTTCGGGTTCGGTGTTCGGCACTTTCTTGGAGCTTTTTGAAAGGCTGCAAAGCAGCCAATCAACAAGCGTCATACTACTTGGCCCAAAGGGCCATCACAGCCATGCCTACTATTGGCATGGCTGTGATTGGCCAGTGCACCATGTGACCCAGCCTCTATTTAAGCTGGAGTCACGTAGCGCCGCACGTCACTCTGCTATGATCAGTATAGGGAGAGGTTGCAGCTGCGACGTTAGGGCGAGATTAGGCAGATTAACTCCTCCAAAAGACTTCATTCTGTGATCGATCTGCAGCTGTGGATCATTGAAGTGCTATTATTGACTTGCTCACTTTTTTGAGGCTGCCCAGAGCGTTTTTAGATCACTTTTTTCTGGGGTGATCGGCGGCCATTTTGTGACTTGTGGTGCGCCAGCACGAGCTATCACCAAGTGTATTTAACCATCGATAGTGTGGTTATTTTGTGCTATATCCTACATCAGCTGCAGGCTGAGCCTGTGTCACCGAAGTGCATTTAACCATCAACAGTCTGGTTATTTTTTGGCCATATACTACATCAGCTGCAGGCTGAGCCTGTGTCACCCAAGTGCATTTAACCATCAACAGTCTGATTATTTTTTGGCCATATACTACATCAGCTGCAGGCTGAGCCTGTGTCACCTAAGTGCATTTAAAAATCAACAGTGTGGTTATTTTTTGGCCATATATTACATCAGGGGCAAGTTGAGCCTGTCACCCAGCGCCTAAAAAATAGACCTGACATTTCTATTCAACCAAATCTTTACTGTTTTAGCTGGTCAAGTTATTTGTATTGACCGTAAAAGCACACTTTTTTTTTTCTGGGTTGAAAAAGCATTCCCAAATTTGCCATTCTCAAAATAACTAGTTTCTGGTATTTGAGGCCTACTTGAAATCTATCCCAAAAAGAAAATCTTACATTGAAGGTATTGATAGTGTCATTCAGAAAAACCTAAGACACACGCTAGCGTGCTGATAGAAGTGTGATTCTGTCATTAAACCTATACCTGTCACACAGCGCAAAAAAAAACAGGTCTCACATCTCTATTCAACCAAATCTGCAGTGTTTTATCTGGTCAAGTTATTTGTAGTGACCGTAAAAGCAGACTTTCTGTTCTGGGTTGAAAAAGCATTCCCAAATTTGCCATTCTCAAAATAACTAGTTTCTGGTATTTGAGGCCTACTTGAAATCTATCCCAAAAAGAAAATCTTACATTGAAGGTATTGATAGTGTCATTCAGAAAAACCTAAGACACACGCTAGCGTGCTGATAGAAGTGTGATTCTGTGATTAAACCTATAACTGTCACACAGCGCAAAAAAAACCAGGTCTCACATGTCTATTCAACCAAATCTGCAGTGTTTTATCTGGTCAAGTTATTTGTAGTGACCGTAAAAGCAGACTTTTTGTTCTGGGTTGAAAAAGCATTCCCAAATTTGCCATTCTCAAAATTGTGGTGAACGGGAACAATGAGGAAAACATCTAATAAGGGACGCGGACGTGGACATGGTCGTGGTGGTGTTAGTGGACCCTCTGGTGCTGGGAGAGGACGTGGCCGTTCTGCCACAGCCACACGTCCTAGTGAACCAACTACCTCAGGTCCCAGTAGCCAGCAGAATTTACAGCGATATTTGGTGGGGCCCAATGCCGTTCTAAGGATGGTAAGGCCTGAGCAGGTACAGGCATTAGTCAATTGGGTGGCCGACAGTGGATCCAGCACGTTCACATTATCTCCCACCCAGTCTTCTGCAGAAAGCGCACAGATGGCGCATGCAAACCAAGCCCATCGGTCTGTCACATCACCCCCATGCATATCAGGGAAACTGTCTGAGCCTCAAGTTATGCAGCAGTCTCTTATGCTGTTTTAAGACTCTGCTGCCAGGGTTTCCCAAGGGCATCCACCTAGCCCTTCCCCAGGGGTGGAAGAGATAGAATGCACTAACGCAAAACCACTTATTTTTCCTGATGATAAGGACATGGGAATACCACCTCAGCACGTCTCTGATGATGACGAAACACAGGTGCCAACTGCTGCGTCTTTCTGCAGTGTGCAGACTGAACAGAAGGTCAGGGATCAAGACTGGGTGGAAGACGATGCAGGGGACGATGAGGTCCTAGACCCCACATGGAATGAAGGTCATGCCACTGACTTTCACAGTTCGGAGGAAGAGGCAGTGGTGAGACCGAGCCAACAGCGTAGCAAAAGAGGGAGCAGTGGGCAAAATCAGAACACCCGCCGCCAAGAGACTCCGCCTGCTACTGACCGCCGCCATCTGGGACCGAGCACCCCAAAGGCAGCTTCAAGGAGTTCTCTGGCATGGCACTTATTCAAACAATGTGCTGACGACAAGACCCGAGTGGTTTGCACGCTGTGCCATCAGAGCCTGAAGCGAGGCATTAACGTTCTGAACCTTAGCACAACCTGCATGACCAGGCACCTGCATGCAAAGCATGAACTGCAGTGGAGTAAACACCTTAAAAACAAGGAAGTCACTCAGGCTCCCCCTGCTACCTCTTCTGCTGCTGCAGCCTCGGCCTCTTCTGCTGCTGCCGCCTCGGCCTCTTCCTCCGCCTCTGGAGGAACGTTGGCACCTGCCGCCCAGCAAACATGAGATGTACCACCAACACCATCACCTGCGTCACCAAGCATCTCAACCATGTCATAAGGCAGCGTTCAGCTCTCCATCTCACAAACATTTGAGAGAAAGCGTAAATTCCCACCTAGCCACCCTCGATCCCTGGCCCTGAATGCCAGCATTTCTAAACGCCTGGCCTATGAAATGCTGTCATTTAGGCTGGTGGACACACACAGCTTCAAACAGCTCATGTCACTTGCTGTCCCACAGTATGTTGTTCCCAGCCGCCACTACTTCTCCAAGAGAGCCGTGCCTTCCCTGCACAAACAAGTGTCCGATAAAATCAAGTGTGCACTGCGCAACGCCATCTGTGGCAAGGTCCACCTAACCACAGATACGTGGACCAGTAAGCACGGCCAGGGACGCTATATCTCCCTAACTGCACACTGGGTAAATGTAGTGGCGGCTGGGCCCCAGGCGGAGAGCCGTTTGGCGCACGTCCTTCCGCCGCCAAGGATCGCAGGGCAACATTCTTTGCCTCCTGTCTCCTCCTCCTCCTACTCAGCTTCCTTCTCCTCTTCTTCCACCTGCTCATCCAGTCAGCCACACACCTTCACCACCAACTTCAGCACAGCCCGGGGTAAACGTCAGCAGGCCATTCTGAAACTCATATGTTTGGGGGACAGGCCCCACACCGCACAGGAGTTGTGGCGGGGTATAGAACAACAGACCGACGAGTGGTTGCTGTCGGTGAGCCTCAAGCCCGGCCTGGTGGTGTGCGATAATGGGCGAAATCTCGTTGCAGCTCTGGGACTAGCCGGTTTGACGCACATCCCTTGCCTGGCGCATGTGCTGAATTTGGTGGTGCAGAAGTTAATTCGCAACTACCCCGACATGTCAGAGCTGCTGCAAAAAATGAGGGCCGTCTGTTCGCGCTTCCGGCGTTCACACCCTGCCGCTGCTCGCCTGTCTGCGCTACAGCGTAACTTCGGCCTTCCCGCTCACCGCCTCATATTCGACGTACCCACCAGGTGGAACTCCACCTTGCATATGCTGGACAGACTGTGCGAGCAGCAGCAGGCCATAGTGGAGTTTCAGCTGCAGCACGCACGGGTCAGTCGCACTGCGGATCAGACACACATCACCACCAATGACTGGGCCTCCATGCGAGACCTGTGTGCCCTGTTGCGTTGTTTCGAGTACTCCACCAACATGGCCAGTGGCGATGACGCCGTTATCAGCGTTACAATACCACTTCTATGTCTCCTTGAGAAAACACTTAGGGCGATGATGGAAGAGGAGGTGGCCCAGGAGGAAGAGGAGGAAGAGGGGTCATTTTTAGCACTTTCAGGCCAGTCTCTTCGAAGTGACTCAGAGGGAGGTTTTTTGCAACACCAGAGGCCAGGTACAAATGTGGCCAGACAGGGCCCACTACTGGAGGACGAGGATGAGGAGGAGGTGGAGGAGGATGAGGATGAAGCATGTTCACAGCGGGGTGGCACCCAAAGCAGCTCGGGCCCATCACTGGTGCGTGGCTGGGGGGAAACACAGGACGATGACGATACGCCTCCCACAGAGGACAGCTTGTCCTTACCTCTGGGCAGCCTGGCACACATGAGCGACTACATGCTGCAGTGCCTGCGCAACGACAGCAGAGTTGCCCACATTTTAACGTGTGCAGACTACTTGGTTGCCTCCCTGCTGGATCTCCGGTACAAAGACAATGTGCCCACCTTACTTCCTACACTGGAGCGTGATAGGAAGATGCGCGAGTACAATCGCACGTTGGTAGACGCGCTACTGAGAGCATTCCCAAATGTCACAGGGGAACCAGTGGAAGCCCAAGGCGAAGGCAGAGGAGGAGCAAGAGGTCGCCAACGCAGCTGTGTCACGGCCAGCTCCTCTGAGGGCAGGGTTAGCATGGCAGAGAGGTGGAACTGCACCACCACCTGATACGGAACGTGTTAGCAGGAGGCAACATTTCACTAACATGGTGGAACAGTACCTGTGCACACCCCTCCACGTACTGACTGATGGTTCGGCCCCATTCAACTTCTGGGTCTCCAAATTGTCCACGTGGCCAGAGCTAGCCTTTTATGCCTTGGAGGTGCTGGCCTGCCCGGCGGCCAGCGTTTTGTCTGAACGTGTATTCAGCACGGCAAGGGGCGTCATTACAGACAAACGCAGCCGCCTGTCTACAGCCAATGTGGACAAGCTGACGTTCATAAAAATGAACCAGGCATGGATCCCACAGGACCTGTCCATCCCTTGTGCAGATTAGATATTAACTACCTCCCCTTAACAATATATTATTCTACTCCAGGGCACATCCTCATTCAATACTATTTTTAATTTCATTTTACCATTATACTGCGGGGCAACCCAAAGTTGAATGAACCTCTCCTCTGTCTGGGTGCCGGGGCCTAAATGTGTGACAGTGGCCTGTTCCAGTGGTGGGTGACGTGAAGCCTGATTCTCTGCTATGACATGAAGACTTATTCTGTGCTGACATGAAGCCAGATTCTCTGTTACGCGACCTCTCTCCTCTGCCTGGGCCTAAATATGTGACAGTGGCCTGTTCCAGTGGTGGGTGACGTGAAGCCTGATTCTCTGCTATGACATGAAGACAGATTCTGCGCTGACATAAGGCCAGATTCTGTGTTACGGGACCTCTCTCCTCTGCCTGGGTGCCTGGGCCTAAATGTGTGACAGTGGCCTGTTCCAGTGGTGGGTGACATGAAGCCTGATTCTCTGCTATGACATGAAGACTTATTCTGTGCTGAAATGAAGCCAGATTCTCTGTTACGGGACCTCTCTCCTCTGCCTGGGTGCCTGGGCCTAAATCTGTGACAGTGGCCTGTTCCAGTGGTGGGTGACGTGAAGCCTGATTCTCTGCTATGACATGAAGACTGATTCTGCACTGACATAAGGCCAGATTCTCTGTTACGGGACCGCTCTCCTCTGCCTGGATGCCTGGGCCTAAATGTGTGACAGTGGCCTGTTCCAGTGGTGGGTGACGTGAAGCCTGATTCTCTGCTATGACATGAAGACTGATTCTGCGCTGACATAAGGCCAGATTCTCTGTTACGGGACCTCTTTTCTCTGCCTGGGTTCCTGGGCCTAAATGTGTGACAGTGGCCTGTTCCAGTGGTGGGTGACGTGAAGCCTGATTCTCTGCTATGACATGAAGACAGATTCTGCGCTGACATAAGGCCAGATTCTCTGTTACGGGACCTCTCTCCTCTGCCTGGGTGCCTGGGCCTAAATGTGTGACAGTGGCCTCTTCCGGTGGTGGGTGACGTGAAGCCTGATTCTCTGCTATGACATGAAGACAGATTCTGCGCTGACATAAGGCCAGATTCTCTGTTACGGGACCTCTCTCCTCTGCCTGGGTCTAAATGTGTGACAGTGGCCTGTTCCAGTGGTGGGTGACGTGAAGCCTGATTCTCTGCTATGACATGAAGACAGATTCTGCGCTGACATAAGGCCAGATTCTCTGTTACGGGACCCCTCTCCTCTGCCTGGGTCTAAATGTGTGACAGTGGCCTGTTCCAGTGGTGGGTGACGTGAAGCCTGATTCTCTGCTATGACATGAAGACAGATTCTGTGCTGACATAAGGCCAGATTCTCTGTTACGGGACCGCTCTCCTCTGTCTGGGTGCTGGGGCCTAAATATGTGACAGTGGCCTCTTCCAGTGGTGGGTGACGTGAAGCCTGATTCTCTGCTATGACATGAAGACAGATTCTGCGCTGACATAAGGCCAGATTCTCTGTTACGGGACCTCTCTCCTCTGCCTGGGTGCCTGGGTCTAAATGTGTGACAGTGGCCTGTTCCAGTGGTGGGTGACGTGAAGCCTGATTCTCTGCTATGACATGAAGACAGATTCTGCGCTGACATAAGGCCAGATTCTCTGTTACGGGACCTCTCTCCTCTGCCTGGGTGCCTGGGCCTAAATGTGTGATAGTGGCCTGTTCCAGTGGTGGGTGACGTGAAGCCTGATTCTCTGCTATGACATGAAGACAGATTCTGCGCTGACATAAGGCCAGATTCTCTGTTACGGGACCTCTCTCCTCTGCCTGGGTGCCTGGGCCTAAATGTGTGACAGTGGCCTGTTCCAGTGGTGGGTGACGTGAAGCCTGATTCTCTGCTATGACATGAAGACTGATTCTGTACTGACATAAGGCCAGATTCTCTGTTACGGGACCGCTCTCCTCTGCCTGGATGCCTGGGCCTAAATGTGTGACAGTGGCCTGTTCCAGTGGTGGGTGACGTGAAGCCTGATTCTCTGCTATGACATGAAGACTGATTCTGCGCTGACATAAGGCCAGATTCTCTGTTACGGGACCTCTTTTCTCTGCCTGGGTTCCTGGGCCTAAATGTGTGACAGTGGCCTGTTCCAGTGGTGGGTGACGTGAAGCCTGATTCTCTGCTATGACATGAAGACAGATTCTGCGCTGACATAAGGCCAGATTCTCTGTTACGGGACCTCTCTCCTCTGCCTGGGCCTAAATATGTTACAGTGGCCTGTTCCAGTGGTGGGTGACGTGAAGCCTGATTCTCTGCTATGACATGAAGACAGATTCTGCGCTGACATAAGGCCAGATTCTCTGTTACGGGACCTCTCTCCTCTGCCTGGGTGCCTGGGCCTAAATGTGTGACAGTGGCCTGTTCCAGTGGTGGGTGACGTGAAGCCTGATTCTCTGCTATGACATGAAGACAGATTCTGCGCTGACATAAGGCCAGATTCTCTGTTACGGGACCTCTCTCCTCTGCCTGGGCCTAAATGTGTGACAGTGGCCTGTTCCAGTGGTGGGTGACGTGAAGCCTGATTCTCTGCTATGACATGAAGACAGATTCTGCGCTGACATAAGGCCAGATTCTCTGTTACGGGACCTCTCTCCTCTGCCTGGGTGCCTGGGCCTAAATGTGTGACAGTGGCCTGTTCCAGTGGTGGGTGACGTGAAGCCTGATTCTCTGCTATGACATGAAGACTGATTCTCTGCTGACATGAAGCCAGATTCTCTGTTACGAGACCTCTCTCCTCTGCCTGGGTGCCTGGGCCTAAATATGTGACAGTGGCCTGTTCCAGTGGTGGGTGACGTGAAGCCTGATTCTCTGCTATGACATGAAGACAGATTCTGCGCTGACATAAGGCCAGATTCTCTGTTACGGGACCTCTCTCCTCTGCCTGGATGCCTGGGCCTAAATATGTGACAGTGGCCTGTTCCAGTGGTGGGTGACGTGAAGCCTGATTCTCTGCTATGACATGAAGACTGATTCTCTGCTGACATGAAGCCAGATTCTCTGTTACGGGACCTCTCTCCTCTGCCTGGGTGCCTGGGCCTAAATATGTGACAGTGGCCTGTTCCAGTGGTGGGTGACGTGAAGCCTGATTCTCTGCTATGACATGAAGACTGATTCTGCGCTGACATAAGGCCAGATTCTCTGTTACGGGACCTCTCTCCTCTGCCTTGGTGCCTGGGCCTAATAATGTGACAGTGGCCTGTTCCAGTGGTGGGTGACGTGAAGCCTGATTCTCTGCTATGACATGAAGACTGATTCTGCGCTGACATAAGGCCAGATTCTCTGTTACGGGACCGCTCTCCTCTGTCTGGGTGCTGGGGCCTAAATATGTGACAGTGGCCTCTTCCAGTGGTGGGTGACATGAAGCCAGATTCTCTGCTATGGCATGAAGAGACTGATTCTCTGCTGACATGAAGCCAGATTCTTTGCTATGGCATGAAGAGACTGATTCTCTGCTGACGTGAAGCCAGATTCTCTGCTATGGGACCTCTGTCCAATTGATATTGGGTCATTTTTATTTTTTTTATTTTTATTTTAATTCATTTCCCTATCCACATTTGTTTGCAGGGGATTTACCTACATGTTGCTGCCTTTTGCAGCCCTCTAGCTCTTTCCTGGGCTGTTTTACAGCCTTTTTAGTGCCCAAAAGTTCGGGTCCCCATTGACTTCAATGGGGTTCGGGTTCGGGACGAAGTTCGGTTCGGGTGCCGAACCCGAACATTTCCGGGAAGTTCGGCCGAACTTCTCGAACCCGAACATCCAGGTGTTCGCTCAACTCTACTTATAACCCAAAAAATAAAATGGCATTCTCAAAATGATCCAAACATGAAGTAGACATTTGGGAAATGTAAAGTAATAACTATTATTTGAGGTATCACTATCTGTTTTAAAAGCAGAGAAATAGAAATTTGGAAAGTTGTGAACTTTTCAATTTTTTTTGTAAATTTGGTATATGTGACGAGAAAATCTCAGAATGGCCTGGATAAGTAAAAGCGTTTTAAAGTTATCACCACATAAAGTGACACATGTCAGATTTGCAAAAATCAGTCTGGTCCTTAAGGTGAAAAATGACTCAAGGGGTTAAGGATTCTGTAAAATAAAATAAATACAATAAGTTCCTGTTTTTACAGCAGTTCATTTAAACCTTGGATCTGATTATGAAAACAAATCTGTTACTGCTGTAGGGCATATCAGATGTAGTGCATCCAAAAATGTTTTGTGTAATAATGTATATTTTGGATCCTTTTCAATCTAGTTTCTGCAAATGCACATTTTCTCTCTCCACTTTTGTGGGTGTACTGTTCCTATTATGATGTCAGAACTGTGCTGTGTACTTTAACCAATTAAAAGCATTCCCCTGATAGCTACAAAAGTCACAAACCATATGCCAAATCCCTTTCTCTCGTACAACTTGTAGTGGCTCACCTTGCAATACGATTGTGTGAGGAAGGTCCATATCAAAGGGGTTATCCAGCTTTTACAGTGTGATGGATTATCCTCATGATGAGCCATCACAAGTAGTGTTGATCGAGCACCAAAGTGCTCGGGTGCTCTATCTGAACACATCGGAATGGAAGTCAATAGGAGAACCCGAGCATTAAACCAGGTACCCCCTGCTCTGAAGAGGGGAGGGGGCCTGGTTCATAGGAAAAGGTCAGAAATTGATGGAAACCTCACCAAAATGCTTCTGGAACAGCATGGGGAGGATGTCTGGATGCATCTTGGACTCCCAGGTCGCTGCTGGGAACGGTGTTTTCCGAGTAGTACGCTACTTTTACAGACTGACAATAATACGCACCAAACCGAAGATAAAATCGATTTTAGACGGAGGAAAAATTGTTAGGAAACATTCTTTCCTGTATATTTACTTGTATATAAAGTGCAAGTGCTGCCAAAAATTACAAGGAAGAGGCACTTTGATACAACCTGTATATCACATAATGGAGGGCCTCAGTCACATTGTGGTACAATAGTTCAGGTAGTAGGATTCCTACACTCATAAAGCCTATGCACTAAGTGAAAGGGCTGCCAAAAAGTTACACATAAAGGAGGGCATCATACACAGCCTTGAAAAATTATGATTGATGGCCTGCTGGTGACCCTCAAAACATTTGGAGCAAGGGCCTGCTGATAGACCATCTAAAACATTATGGGCGAGGGCCTGCTGCCGCTTTGGTGACTCTAGATAACCTGGGGCCAATCACACGTCCCCGTGATGGCGACGATCCATTCGGATGTCTGCCCTATCAACTTTCGATGTTATTTTCAGCGCAAACCATGGTGACCACAGGTAACGGAGAATCATGGTTCGATTCCGGAGAGGGAGCCTGAGAAATGGATACGGCTACCACATACAAGCAAGGCAGCATGCGCGCAAATTACCTATTAGAAATAATTAGGTGAGGGCCTGCAGGTGAGCTGACCCTGTAACAATTTTTAGGTGCGGGCCTGCTGATGAGCTGACCCTCTAAATATTTATATGCGAGGGCCTGCTGGGGAGCTGACCCTGTAAAATATTTGAGGTGCGGACCTGCTGGTGAGCTGACCCTGTAAAAGATTTTAGGTGCGGGTCAGCTGGTGAGCTGACCCTGTAAAAGATTGTAGGTGAGGGTCTGCTGGTGAGCTGACCCTGTAAAAGATTGTAGGTGAGGGCCTGCTGGTGAGCTGACCCTCCAAAAGGTTGTAGGTGAGGGGCTGCAGTTAAGCTGACACTCTAAAACATTATATGTGAGGGCCTTCATGTGAACTGACCTTGTAAATGATTGTAGGGGAAGGCCTGCTGGTGAGCTGACCCTCTAAAAAATTATATGCAAGGGTCTGCTGGTGAGCTGACCCTGTAAAAGATTTTAGCTGCGGGTCTGCTGGTGAGCTGACCCTGTAAAAGATTTTGGAGAGAGTTCAGAGAAGAGCTACTAAACTAGTACATGGATTGCAGGATAAAACTTGCCAGGAAAGATTAAAGGACCTTAATATGTATAGCTTAGAAGAAAGACGAGACAGAGGGGATATGATAGAAACTTTTAAATACATAAAGGGAATCAACAAGGTAAAAGAGGAGAGAATATTTAAAAGAAGAAAAACTTCTTCAAGAGGACATAGTTTTAAATTAGAGGGGCAAAGGTTTAAAAGTAATATCAGGAAGTATTACTTTACTGAGAGAGTAGTGGATGCATGGAATAGCCTTCCTGCAGAAGTGTTAGCTGCAAATACAGTGAAGGAGTTTAAGCATGCATGGGATAGGCATAAGTCCATCCTTCATATAAGATAGGGCCAGGGGCTATCCATAGTACTCAGTATATTGGGCAGACTAGATGGGCCAAATGGTTTTTATCTGCCGACACATTCTATGATTGTAGGTGAGGGTCTGCTGGTGAGCTGACCCTCTAAATAATTACATGCAAGGGCCTGCTGGTGAGCTGACCCTGTAAAAGATTGTAGGTGAAGGCCTGCTGGTAAGCTGACCCTGTAAAACATTATATGCAAGGGCCTGCTGGTGAGCTGACCCTGTAAAAGATTTTAGGTGCGGGTCTGCTGGTGAGCTGGCCCTGTAAAAGATTGTAGGTGAGGGCCTGCTGGTGAGCTGACCCTCTAAAAGGTTGTAGGTGAGGACCTGCAGGTGAGCTGACCCTCTAAAACATTATATGTGAGGGCCTTCAGGTGAGCTGACCCTATAAATGATTGTAGGGGAAGGCCTGCTGGTGAGCTGACCCTCTAAAAAATTATATGCAAGGGTCTGCTGGTGAGATGACCCTGTAAAACATTATATGCGAGGGCCTTCATGTAAGCTGACCCTATAAAAGATTTTAGGTGAAGGCCTGCTGGTGAGCTGACCCTGTAAAACATTGTAGGTTAGCGCCTGCTGGTGAGCTGACCCTTTAAAAAATTATATACGAGGGCCTGCAGCTGAGCTTACGCTGTAAAACATTATATGCGAAGGGCATGTTGATATGATGGAAGAGGAAAAGGAGGATGAGAAAAGTAAGATTCAATCATATACCCTTGTTTGTGGTGGAAGGGGTGCATGGGAATACAGTGTATTCAGTACATTATAAACAACACATTTAAAGTGCCTTTATGTTCATCAGCTTTCCTCTGGTTTATTCAACCTGTCAGCATTTTCAGTTGACAGGCGGATACTCATATCTGTTATAATGCCACCAGTAGCACTAAATACCCTCTCAGACAAAACTCTGGCAGCAGGGCAGGCCAGCACCTCCAAGGTGTAGAGCGCCAGTTCGTGCCACGTGTCCAGCTTGGACACCCAGTAGTTGTAAGGCACTGAGGGATCATTGAGGACGCTGACACGGTCTGCTATGTACTCCTTCACCATCTTCCAAAAATTTTCCCTCCTTGTCACACTAGGCCGCACATCGGGGTAAGGGTGCTGGCGGGGTGTCATGAAACTTTCACAGGCTTTGGAGAGTGTTGCCCTGCCTCTGTTGGAACTGCTGTGTGTTCCCCTTGTCTCCCCTCCTCGGTTGGCCAAGGAACTACGGGCTGTGCCGCCAGCATTGTCAGATGGAAATTTTTGGAGCAATTTTTCAACAAGGATCTTCTGGTATTTCACAGTTTTGCTTGTCCTCTCCACCAGGAGAATGAGAGATGAGAAGTTCTCTTTGTAGAGGGAGTTGATAAGGGTGAATAACCAGTGATCCTTGTTGTCTAAAATGCGTATAACGCACGGGTCGAGGGAAAGGCAGCCTAACATGAAGTCAGCCATGTGTGCTAGTGTACCAACAGGCAAAACTTTGCTGTCGTCATCAGGAGGATCACTCTCAATCTCCTCATCCTCTTCCTCCTCTTCTGCCCACCCATGCTGAATAGATAGAATTAAACTTCCATGGGTACTACTCTCTGTAGCGGAGGCAACCGTCTCCTGCTCCTTCTCCTCTTCATCGTCCAATTCGCGCTGAGAATACGAACGGAGGGTGGTCTGGCTATCACCCTGTGTAATGTCTTCCCCCATTTCCAACTCTTCCACATGCACAGCGTAGTCCTTAATTGTGAGCAGCGAGCGTTTGAGTAGACACAGAAGTGGGATGGTTATGCTGATAATAGCGTTATCGCCGCTCACCATCTGTGTTGATTCCTCAAAGTTTCTTAAAACCTCACAGAGGTCAAACATCCATGCCCATTCCTCGCTTGTGAATAGCGGGAGCTGACTGGAAAGGCAACGACCATGTTGCAGCTTGTATTTCAGTACTGCCCTCTGCTGCTCACAAAGCCTGGCCAATATGTGGAACGTCGAGTTCCAGTGCGTGCTCACGTCGCACAACAGCCGGTGAGCTGGCAATTTAAAGCGCTGCTGCAGCGTTGACAGACCGGCTGAAGCTGTCGATGACTTGCGGAAATGTGCACACATACACACCTTCACCAGTAGCTCAGGCAAATTGGGGTAGGTTTTGAGAAACCGCTGAACCACTAAGTTTAAGACGTGGGCTATATAGAGATAATCCACGGCACACCAATGTCTTTTGCTTTGTATCACGCCGTCTGCAGCTTGGCCACGATCCCTTGAGAAAGGTCTTGACAGGACCGAAATGTTGGGACACATTATGGCCTACAAATATGTTATATATGCTTATACTATAATTATGGCGCGACTAGTCATATATTGACAACTTTTCTGAATCTTCTGTACTTATAATAAATTTGCAAAGCAAAAGACATTGGTGTGCCGTGGATTATCTCTATATATTCTGCGACTGAAGTCCTCTGCGAGCACCCACCACTATACAAGGTGTGCAGACTCCACAATTTCCTTTAATTAATAAGACGTGGGCTAGGCATGGGATGTGTGTGAGCTTGCCGAGCTCCAAAGCCGCCACTAAGTTACGGCCATTATCAGACACAACCATGCCTGGTTCTAGGTTGAGTGGCGAGAGCCACAGCTCAGTCTGGTCTCTTATACCCTGCAACAGCTCTGCAGCGGTGTGCTGTTTGTCCCCTAAGCATATCAGCTTGAGCACAGCCTGTAGCTGCTTCCCCACTGCAGTGCTACACTGCTTCCAGCTACCGACTGATGACTGACTGGTGCTGCACGCGGATAATTCGGAGGTGGAAGTGGAGGAGGAGGCGGAGGAGGAGGAGAAGTGGGGGTTGGAGCGTCTAACCCTGATCGACGTAGGGGCCGCAATCCTTGGTGTTGGTAAGACCTGTGCCATCCCATGGTACGACTCGCTCCCGGCCTCCACAACACTTACCCAGTATGCCGTCAGGGAAATGTAGAGTCTAGTGTTGAGAGAGAATATTCGAATAGCGAATTTTTATAGTGAATATCGCCACTTCGAGAATTCGCGAATATTTATAATATAGTGCTATATACAGTCATGTGAAAAAATTAGGACACCCTTTGAAAGCATGTGTTTTTTTTGTAACATTTTTAATAAATGGTTATTTCATCTCCGTTTCAACAATACAGAGAGATTAAAGTAATCCAACTAAACAAAGAAAACTGAAGAAAAGTCTTTTCAAGATCTTCTGTAAATGTCATTCTACAAAAATGCCTATTCTAACTGAGGAAAAAGATAGGACACCCTCACATGTATTCCCTCTTAAATTGGCTCAGATCTCACACAGGTATATCACACCAGGTGCACATAATTAGTAGATCGTTACTCTGCATGTTGAATGAGGCTTGCCCTATTTAAACCTCAGACATTTAGTTTGGTGTGCTCCTGACTGTTGAAGTGAGAGTGAGCACCATGGTGAGAGCAAAAGAGCTGTCAGAGGACTTCAGAAAAAAGATTGTAGCAGCCTATGAGTCTGGGAAGGGATTTAAAAAGATCTCAAAAGATTTTGAAATCAGCCATTCCACTGTCCGGAAGATAGTCTACAAGTGGAGGGCTTTCAAAACAACTGCCAACATGCCCAGGACTGGTCGCCCCAGCAAGTTCACCCCAAGAGCAGACCGCAAGATGCTAAAAGAGGTATCCAAAAACCCTAAAGTGTCATCTCGAGAACTACAGCAGGCTCTGGCTACTGTTGATGTAGAAGTACATGCCTCTACAATCAGAAAGAGACTGTACAAGTTTAACTTGCATGGGAGGTGTGCAAGGAGGAAACCTTTGCTTTCCAAGAGAAACATCGAGGCCAGACTGACATTTGCCAGCGATAAAGTTGACAAAGACCAGGACTTCTGGAATAATGTTCTTTGGACAGATGAGTCCAAAATTGAATTATTTGGACACAACAGCAGAGGACATGTTTGGCGTAAACCAAACACAGCATTCCAAGAAAAGAACCTCATACCAACTGTGAAGCATGGAGGTGGAAGTGTCATGGTTTGGGGCTGCTTTGCTGCAGCAGGACCTGGTCAGCTCACCATCATAGAATCCACGATGAATTCTACTGTGTATCAGAAGGTGCTTGAAGAACATGTGAGACCATCAGTTAGAAAATTAAAGCTGAAGCGGAACTGGACCATGCAACATGACAATGACCCAAAACATACTAGTAAATCAACCAAAGATTGGCTGAAAAAGAAGAAATGGAGAGTCCTGGAATGGCCAAGTCAAAGTCCAGATTTGAATCCCATTGAGATGCTGTGGGGTGACTTGAAAAGGGCTGTACGTGCAAGAAACCCCTCAAACATCTCACAGCTGAAAAAGTTCTGCATTGAGGAGTGGGGTAAAATTTCCTCAGACCGATGTCGAAGACTGGTAGATGGCTACAAGAACCGTCTCACTGCAGTTATTTCAGCCAAAGGAGGTAACACTCGCTATTAGGGGCAAGGGTGTCCTATCTTTTTCCTCAGTTAGAATAGGCATTTTTGTAGAATGACATTTACAGAAGATCTTGAAAAGACTTTTCTTCAGTTTTCTTTGTTTAGTCGGATTACTTTAATCTCTCTGTATTGTTGAAACGGAGATGAAATAACCATTTATTAAAAATGTTACAAAAAACCACATGCTTTCAAAGGGTGTCCTAATTTTTTCACAAGACTGTATTAGTTATATTGAATATTCTGCTTTTTTTTTTTCATCTGAACACATGATTCCTCTCTGCTTCTTGCTTGTGGGCCAATGAGAAGGAAGCAATGTCAAGTTCACAACAGTAATCTGTGCACCAATCAGTAATCTGTAGCCAGACCTGCTAAAATGTAAAGTTGTATGTAGTGCGAAAAAAATCTTCTAATCACTGCCGATTAGCGCAATCGCGAATATATTGGGGCACTTGACTCTATCTGCATATAAAGCTATTGTAATGTTCTGCTGTGCCAAAGCCAATCTCAGGAGAAACTCATGAAACTTGTAGCCAAAGTGACCCACGCCTGTATTTCACGTTGCGAATTCGCATTACGTGATTCTTACATTGCTGATTTTTCGCATTTAATAAAATAATCTTGAATTCACGAATATATGACGAAAGGGCCGCTCATCACTAGTAGCGTCCTTGGCCGAATGCACTTGTTCATGTGTCCGTGGTTAAGTGGAACTTCCCAGTAACTGCATTGGTCAGGGCACGTGTGATGTTACGGGGCACATGTTTGTGTAAGGCGGGCAAGGAACACCTTGAAAAATAATGGCGGCTGGGTACTGAGTAATGCGAGACGGCCGCCGACATCAGGCTGCGGAAGGCCTCAGTGTCCACAAGCCTAAATGGCAACATTTCCAGGGCCAGTAATTTGGAAAGCTGCGCATTTAGTGCTATGGTCTGTGGGTGGGTGGCTGGGTATTTGCACTTGCGTTCAAATGCCTGGAGTAAGGACATTTGTACGCTGCGCTGGGACACGGAAGTGGATGTGGTTGCTGATGGTGCTTGCGAAGGAGGTCCAGGTACAGGGTGGGAGGCATCCGGGCCTGCGCCTTCGACAGAGGATTGGCCAGCACGTAACACAGGGGAAGAGGAGGCAGTGGTGTGACCCGCAGACACAGATTGTGGACCCAGGTGTTCGGCCAATCTATTGCGGTGCTTTTATGCCATGTGGTGGATTGAGCTGGTGGTGGTGAGGTTGCTAATGTTCACGCCCCTGCTCATTTTTGTATGGCACAGGTTGCAAATTACAATTCTTTTGTCGTCCGCACTTTCCTCAAAAAAGCGCTATACAGCGCAACACCTACCCCTTGGCAAGGGAGATTTCTGCAAGGGGGTGCTCTGTGGAACAGTTGCGGGCCTGTTTGGTGTGGCCCGACTTCTCCCTTTTGCCACCCCACTGCCTCTTCCAGCCTGTTGCGGTGCTGCGGATCCTTCCCCCTCTGTACTGCTGTCCTCGCTCGGCTTTCCACCTTTCCAGGTTGGGTCAGTGACTTCATCGTCTACCACCTCCTCTTCCACTTCCTCACTCTGCTCATCCTCCTGATTTGTTGACCTAACCACAACCTCAGTGATTGACAACTGTGTCTCATCCTCTTCCTCAACCTCTTGAGACAGTAATTGCTGTTGAGTTATTGGCAACTGTGTCTCATCATCATCCACCTCATTAAACAGTAATTGCTGTTCCCCACCGTCATCTTCTTGTGACTGTGGATGCTCAAGAGTTTGGGAATCAGGGTACAATATATGTCCCTCTTCAAGCGTGCTTGTCAAAAGGGCCAAATCAAGGAATGGCGAGGAAAAGAGGTCCTCAGAAAATCCGAGTGTGGGATCACTTGTTTGGCCGCACTCTCCATGGTGGGAGGAAGGAGTATCAAGACTGGACTTGGTGGAAGACAGGGTGGTGCTTAACCGACTGGAAGCATTATCTGCGGCAATCCAACCGACCACCTGGTCGCACTGGTCTGACTTCAAGACTGGTGTCCTGCGCCGCCCTGCAAACTGGGACATGAAGCTAGGTATCGTGGATGACTGTTTTTCTTGTGCTCTGGCAGCAGGCAAGGTTTTAACGGGCCCAGGGCCACGGCCTCTGCGTGCACCATCAGCATCACGGCCACTTCCCCGTCCCTTACTGCTCTCCTTCATTTTAAATGTGATATATGCTTGAAAGTATGTCACACGTACAGTAGCGTAGGTATTTGGGATGTGGAAACGTCACACAGGACATATCCCGCAGATAATGTCAATGCTGTCACCAGCGGCTGATAAAAAAATACAGGGAATGTCACAGGTATTTGGGATGAGGAAACGTTATACAGGAGAGGTACCTCTGGTAATGTCACTGTCTAAAGCGTCTACATAAAAAGTACACTGCATGTCACAGATAAAAATTTTAGGTGCACATGTTACACTGGAGATGTGGCACTGGTAATGTCACTGTCAGAAGCGGACACCGTCTATTGAAAAAGTGCACTGGATGTCACAGATATTTTTTGGATGCGCATACTTTACACTGGAGATGTGGCGCAGCTAATCTCACTGTCCGCAGCGGACACCGTCTATTGAAAAAGTACATTGGATGTCACAGATATTTTTTTGGGATGCGCACACTTTACACAGGAGATGTGGCGCAGATAATATAACTGTCCTCAGTGGACACCGTCTACTGAATAAGTACACTGGATGTCACTGATATTTTAGGGATGTGCACACTTTACACAGGAGATGTGGCGCGCATAATTTAACTGCCTGCAGCAGCCTATTAGACGCTATTTAGCGAAGGATGCGCTAAAAATATATATTGTTGCTGTCACACACAATAGTCCTTAAAAGGACTTTTGGGTCTCTGAAAAGTTTTTGTAATTAAAATCTTCCAAAAACACTCCCTACACTGTCTTTCCCTTCCTATGCTCAGCTCTCCCTGACTAAGACTGAGCCGAAAACGTGTCATCGGGTGCTTTATAGCACCTGATGACGCGTTCCAGCCAGCCAATCACTGTAATGCCAGTAACCAACATGGCTACGGCATTACAGTGCATGCCAGCACCTTCCTGCACTTTATTGGCTGCGTAGCTTGAGCACATAACTTACTCAGCCGAGTACCGCCATGTGCCAAGCATCGAGATGTTCAAGCCGAACTAGTGTTCAGCCCAGCATGCTCGATCAACACTAATCACTAGCAGATTGGCGGAGGTCTGACATGCCACACTCCCGTCATCAACCATTCAATTCAGTGCCGGCATGCCCCATAATGCAAATGTACGGCCAGCTCCGAGGGTTCTGTTCTGCTGACCATACACTTGTATTATGAGTTATGACGGCATGCAAAACAGAATGCCTCTAAAACCATTCCGTTTGGCATGCCGACATTGGATTATGTGATGGATTCCGTGAAAACGTAGTAATTCACGTAAACCCCCGAACTCGAACCTGCCAAAAGGCATGTTCGCTCCACTCTAGTCATAACTCTTGTGGATTGCATATGATAAACTACTTTCTTTGAAGTCTACCCACAAATGATGGAACTTCTATTTTTTGTGAACTGCTCAAGCCCTACTCCTTTTACATAATTGTTCCTCCTTGTAGATAATCCTCTCTCCTGCAGCTGAACCCTCTCCTCCCACCTTCTCTTTTTGTTCAGTTTATTTACAATAGAAGAATTTTGAAGGAACTAAGGAGGTTTCTAAACATTCACAGAGTGTGCAGGCAAGAAAAGAGTAATGACAGGAAAATAGAAGTTGAGGGAGATGCCTCTTTCCCTTATAAAAAATCAAACAAGTTTCACATATACCCATGTACTGTTATACTCTTTATGCAAAAATATGTATCATACTAGTCTCTTACATCTACATAATGCTATAAGAGTGGGTGTGAAACAGTAACAGGCCAAAGTCAGGGCTTTTCCAAAGGTCAGGGCAGGCAACGAAGAGTCAATATGGTAATCAGGCAGAGGTCAGGTCAGGCAGCAGAAAATCTGAGCCAGGAATTGGGCAGAATTTGGTACCTAAGCAGAAAAATATAAATTCACACCTTTGCAGGAACTAGCAAGTTATATAAATTTGTTGCTTAGACACCCTCCCACAGTGTTGCCAGTCAATGGCTAGTAAAGATTAGGGTTTTCACACTCTGACTCTTTAAGAGCAGGGGAGCACAAGTGTGCGCATCCTATGGTCAGTGTTCTGTCTTCATACATGTTTACACAGTGTGCAGTCTGACATTCAGCATAAACCATTCCTGTCTTCCAAATAAGAGGACTGTTCTTTGTAGTCTAACTTGTTTAGTAATGCTTTCTAGTGCAATGTTTTGTTTTTTTCTAGTGTAATGCTTTAGTTTAAATGTCAGTTCTTGTTCCTCTGTCCATGGCCTCTAGGATTGCTCCAAACAACATTTCATTGTATTGTACATTGCATTACATTGTATTGTACAGTGACAATAAAGGCATCTTATCTTATTGGCAACAGGTCATACATAAGTGATTGATTAGTTATATATGATTGATTGATTAAACAGGATTGTTTGGTAAAACTACAAGAATACAAATAACATGTATAAGTATTAAGCATAGATAGCATTTACTATAACATTTGCATTAACAGTGAATGCATATGGTAAAATGGCTGTCTATACATAAGATTGCATGGCTAGCTAACAGTAATAACAACTTCCTGAGTAACAATTACAACTGACTGAACAGCTCTGCATCACACAAATATCCCTGAAACAAAGGTAAATCTCTCACCAGATATGATTTTACAAGGATGGTGGAGTTTGAAAATGAGATATGCAGAAGGACAGCTCTGAACTGTGTCCTGGAGACTGGAGACTAGAGACTTCTCTTTCCCAGAATGCTTTGCATTCCTGCAATGCAGTGCAACACCCACAATGCAGTAGTATTGTAACAGGAAAAACAAAGTGTAATACAACTTAACACCGCTAGATAGTGCTATAACCACACTAAACACTTCAGAAATACCAAGACTGAGGCAGACGTGATCTGTAATGATTCTCTAACCCTGCTGGGCAGACCAGTCAGACTGGAAAGGCCTAGCCAGCAAGGGCAGGCTGTGGCCTGCAGCAAGAGACAAGAGATGGGATTCCGGTGGCCTGGTCTTCTGCTGAAGGGCATAGGAGGACTAGCGAGTCCAGAACACTGAACAGAAGCAGTGGCAGCAGTAGAGTAAGTAATGCGGTGATTATCGGATAGTGTCGAGCACGGAGGGCCGCTACAGCACAATGTAAGTTCGGTGGACTATCTCTTGTTGTTTAATATTATCCAAGAACGCTGTAACTGAAAGAAGCCTTTTCTTATTCCAACTATCCATCACTAATGGTGAGCTCTGTATTACAAATAGGTTTTAAGTGTATCGACATTGATTTCCTTTCTACTAAATCTCTAATCATTGAAGGCCAAGTGATTCTCTAAGAGGATTACAATTATTATACATTTTATTTCGACTGTTTGTGGTCATTGAAGCTGCTGAAGTCGTTACTGATCGCAGTCCATTTATATTAATACACTAGACTACTACTAAAACCATTTCTAATGACTCTCAATGTGACGGCAGGATTTATGTTAACTGTTCAAATAAAATAAGTCTCCATGAGCATGAAAGGAACATTGAGAACAAGGGGTGGTTATATAGCGGGTGCAGAGGTAGCAGTTGCACCCAACTGCCACATAGGAGCTACCCCATGCTCCCAGGAAGTGGATCCCTTCTCTGTCAGAAATTGTATGTCTTTAGCTGGAATACCACTATAAGGTCCAGCACACCCTCCTATTAAAGGGCATCTGTCAGCAGTTTTGCACCTATGACACCGGCTGACCTGTTGTATGTGCACTTGGCAGCTGAAGGCATCTGTGTTGGTCCCATGTTCATATGTGCCCGCATTGCTGGAAAAAATGAAGTTTTGCAAATGAGGCTCTAGGAGCAACGGGGGCGTTGCCATTACACCTAGAGGCTCTGCCCTCAGCTCTTTGATTGACTTTAGGAGAAGTTAGTGCCAAGCAAGCCACATTTAGACCTCCTGATCCTGTCAATTAAAGTGCAGATGGTGCGGCAGTTGCAGAGAGAGCAGAGGCTCTAGGAGTAAGGCAGCAAGGTCAGCACAGGAAAGTCTAATTCATTGTAGCAGCTTTTTCTGTGTCAATTTGAGCACTGCAGAGATATATCAAAAGTGGTATAAAGGAAAACGGGCTTAGTTGCCCATAGCAGCCAATCAGATTCCACCTTTCATTTTTCACAGCTCCTTTGAAAAATGAAAGCTAGAATCTGATTGGTTGTTATGGGCAATTAAGCCACTTTTGATAAATCTCACCCAGGGTCAAGGGTATAGGTATAGCGGAAGGAGGGAAAGCGGCTACTACAGGGCCTGAACTTAGAAGGTGCCCGTTGCGGGCCCCCTCAACAGTATTATATAATGACATTATATACATGACAGTATATCCAGTGACATGACATAAAGTATATATGTGTAGGAAACAGGCGGAGCGACTGCCTAGCCTGGTCTGAGAGAGCGATCTTGACTAGCTGCGGAGGGGGTTGCTGGTGGTGGGGGTGCGTCCTTAAAAAATTTGCTGTGGAGGCCAGTCACTTCTAGTTACACCACTGCCCAGGATTCAATAATAGCAGCGCAGGAAATTGTTATCATTGGTAGATTTCATAGACCATAGATCCTGGGCTGTTCCTCAGACCTGGTCCCCCGCCTTTGCCGCCACTGCCCTGCCACACAGTGGGGGTCATTTACTAACGCAAATCTGGAGTAAAAAAAAAAAAAAAAAAAAGTTTCAAGTCCCCTTTTTTAATACCATCCTCGCCACTTGGGAGTGAAGGGGCAAGGCCGTGGCTGCCAAAAATCTACTCCACTCACGGAGTGGAGTCGATTTTCACTCCAGGCACACAGACTGCCGTAGATGCGCCAAATTTATGTCCTTATCATAAATGATTCACATCCTCCAGCAGCGCAAGGGGGAATCAAAGGCCGTCCAGATACGCCGGTCTTTGGAAATGACCCCCATTGTCTATAATCAACACCACCTTTCTGTGCCAGGATTTAGAACCAGGTCTTACTATTCTACTTGTCAAAGGGCTGCCAGAAGGAATCAATGTGAAAGGGAAACCAAACAACAGCAGGGGGCGCCATAACAAGTCTGTAGCTTTTTTTCTATTCTATGCTATTTTTATGGGGCAACCCCTTACATTTTTGGACTTATTTTTTTAACGACTATTTTCAGTGTTCAGAGTTTCAGATATAGTCAGTAATATCAGAATACTGGATAAGCAGAAATATTATTTGCTTGAAGCCCATTTCACTGCTTCAAGGGAACCTGCCAGCCGTCTCCTTCTAGATGGACAGGGCCAGGTGAGAGGACTATGCAGGAACCTGTCAAGCAAGAGGGAGAGGGAGGGCCTGGCAGCGGAAGCAGGAGGGCAAGGGTGCAAAGTGTAGTTTAGGCCCACCCTTGGTGCACTTAACTTCTCATTTGCATACAGATTAGGGTCTATTCACATGTCCGCAAGTGTTTTGCGATCCTCAAAACACGGACACCGGCCATGTGTGTTCCTCATTTTGCAGACCGCACATGGCCGGCACTATGATAGAAATGCCTTTTCTTGTCCGTGGCTGCGGACAAGAATAGGACATGTTCTATTTTTTTGCGGAACGGAAGTGCGGATGCGGACAGTATCTTTTGCAGCCTCGTTGAAAATGAATAGGTCCCCACCCGTTCCGCACAATTGCGGAACTGATGCGGACATGTGAATGGACCCTTAAAAGAGCTTTTGTCCAGAATGAAACAATGAATCACTAGGTGGGAATATCGCTACTTTCAGCTCAGCTACATCTGCAGGTCAGTGTGCAGGATTTACCAGTGACTTTCAAGGTGACTCACTCACTTTATGGTAAAATGTGAAATGACACCCCTTTCTTCGTAATCAAATTGGTGGTGAGGAACCAATGAACTGTATATCTACTAGAATACTGCCCCCTGCAGTTAGACAAGAGTATTGCTTGGGGTTCTCTCCATGGACGGTGCTTGTCCTACTTTAGTAAATGAACCCAAAGTGGACACCTTCACTAAAGAGCACATGCTGAAGGAGTCCTGCGCGTGCACGGCGTCTCCTGACATTGCCGTGTGTTATTTACGTGCTACAATCTCACGGACTGCAACGCGTCCACTTAAGATGTCAGGACGATGATGTTTCTCAGAAGCGCTGAAGTGGCATTAATTAAACAGTACATGTCTGCAGCGTGTGTCCTCAAAGTGAACTTCCCCACGATTTGGCGTCGGAATTGTATGCACACAAACGTATTTTCTTTCCGTGTCCGTTCCGTTTTTTTTTTTGCGGAGCGTATGCGGAACCATTAATTTGAATGGGTCCTCAAAAAAAACGTAAGTTACTCAGTGTGCATTCCATTTCCTCATGTCCGTATTTCCATTCCGCAAAAAAATAGAACATGTCCTATAAGGCTCCATTCAGACGTCCGTAGTGCATTGCGGATAAGAATAGGAAATTCTCTATTTTCTTGCGGAGCTGCAGACTCGAAGATCGTGGCCGTGCTCCGGAAATGTGGATGCGGAGAGAGCACATAGTGTGCTCTCTGCATCTCTTCCGGCCCCATGAATGGGTCCGTACCCGTTCCGGATAATTGCGGGACGGATGCGGACCCTTTCTACGGAAGTCTGAATGGAGCCTTATTGTCCACATTACGGACAAGGATAGTACTGTTCTATTAGGGGCCAGCTGTTCCGTTCCGCAAAATACAGAATGCACACGGACCTCACCCGGATTTTTTGCGGATCCGTTTTTTGCGGACTTCAAAATGCATACGGTCGTGTGCATAAGCCCTAAGTGTTATTATTTTGCTTTGATTAAGCTCCTTGGAGTGAGCTAACGACCAGCCAAGAATCCTGAGGACCGTTCTGTTCTGTAACAGGACGCCAAATATATTAATGTAATGAACCTATACGCACCACTCACCTAAAACGTACGTTCCCTCTGCCAAAAAATATATATTACTGGACGCTGGGTAGTGGCATGAATTTAAAGTGGATTTCTTTGTTGTAATTCACTTTTGTGATGTTGCTGCTGTCAGATCATAATGCACCAAAAGGTAATGGATTCTGCAGCAAGTCTAATATGAAGCATATAAGTAAGAAGGACTATGTCGCGTGCAGTGGACTTGAGTGGACCGGGCTGTGACAACTCGCGCCGAGTCAGAATATTAAAACGTTGTCAGCTGCAGACAGAAATGTCTCCTTAGTTACCTCTCCATGGCCAGAAAGTAGTGCCATTAATTGCCAAAATAATACCGCCATGCAATGCATAAAAATACCGCCATATAGTGTCCTAATAATACAACCATAGAAAGCCCATATAATATTGACCTTTGGCACCCAAGTACTGCTGCATTTGTGCTCAAATGATACCACCATATAGAGCTCCACATGAGTTGGTAGTTTACCCTTAGGGTAGGTTATCAATATAAGGGCTCATGCACACAACCATATGTATTGTGCGGTCCGCAGAAAATACGGATGATGTCCGTGTGCATTCCATATTTTGCAGAATGGAACAGCTGGCCCCTAATAGAACAGTCCTATCCTTCCGTGATGCGGACAATAATAAGACATGTTCTATTTTTTTGCGAAACAGAAATATGTATATACGGAAACGGAACGCACACAGAGTAACTTCAGTTTTTTTGCGAACCCATTGAAATAAATGGTTCCGCATGTGGTCTGCCAAAAAAAAAAAAACGGAACTGACACGGAAAGAAAATACGTTTGTGTGCATGAGCCCTAAGACCTAATGCACACGACCGTATGTATTTCGCGGCCCACAAAAAACGGATCCGTGAAAAATACGGATGACGTCCGTGTGCATTCCGTATTTTGCGGAAAGGAACAGCTGGTCTCTAATAGTACAGTACTATCGTTGTCCGTAATGCTGACAATAATAGGACATGTTCTATTTTTTTGCGGAACGGAATTACGGACATACGGAAACGGAATGCACACGGAGTACTTTCAGTTTGTTTTTTTTTTGCTGACCCATTGAAATGAATGGTTCTGCATGTGGTCCGCAAAAAAAAACACGTAACGGACACGGAAATAAAATACGTTTGTGTGCATGAGCCCTAAGGTTGTGATGGGTTTCGAGACCCAGCACCCCGGGCAATCGCTTTCAGGAGCTGCTGCCAAAAACTGACACTGGAGCGACACTCCATACATTATGTAGTGGCCGCTTGTGGTTACTGCGCCCAGGACTGTTCATAGAAACATCCCTGGTGATCTAGAGCAATGAAGAGATTGTGACATCTCTGGTAGTCTAGGGTCTGAGGGGGTGACCTCGCTGATGCTCTAGGGCACGGAGGACAGTTGAATCCTTGGTGGTTTAGGATAGTGAAATGAAAAATGTTAGGGTCAATGGTTGTTTAGAATGGTAAACTGTTCATGGTCCCATCCTTTTGCCACGAAAGTAGCGAAAATGGTCATAAATCCGCCCAGGCTGATAACCTCACCCACTCCACACCTCCATGTTTCACCCTTTTAGGAAAGTGGTGGGGGTGCCGATGAAACTCCATTTGCTGAAACATTTTTGCACAAATGGGATTTAAACAGTCACAAATCCAGGGAGCGCATTTTTTAAATGCCAGTTTTCTGGCATATGAGATTGATAAATCTCCCCCTTAGGGCTTATGCACACAAACGTATTTGGTTTCCATGTCCGTTCCGTTTTTTTTTTGCAGATAGGATGCGACCCTACAAAAAAGATAGAACATGTCCTATTCTTGTCCATTTTGTGGACAAGGATAGGCATTGTTACAATGGAGCCGCAAAAAAAAAAAAAAACGGATGCAACACGGATGTCACACAGACGTCATCCGTATTTCTTGCGGATCCGTGTTTTGTGGACCGCAAAATACATACAATCTTGTGCATGAGCCTTTAGTTTTAGAGATGCGCCAAATTTAACATACAATGAGGGACATTTATCAAGGCCCGTACGACCACAATTGTGGCGTAAAAAAGTCAAATAATATGTGCACCCACCATCATTTGCAACTTTTTCAGCTGAGAGAGGGGGCCTGGCTTAACAGAAGGGGGCTTCGTGCTGCCGCATTTACTATAGCTTTCGCCAGAAAGTGGCGCAAGTTATAGCTGAAGTCTATGCCAGCCTATCGCTGGCTAAGACTTCAGTTTCTGGCGCACGACAGGGCATAGATGCCTCTGCCTCTTAACAAATCAGGCGCATCTCACGCCAGCACAGCGAGATCAACACTGGCCGATGGATCCGCCAGTCTTGGTATATCTTCCCCCATATGTGACATTTGATGAATTTGGCGCAAGGTATTCCAACAAAGATTTTGCCAAAACTGACTTGAGATATTACCCTCATGATAAATTCCTCCAATGTTTTTTTTCAACAGAGAGCAATCTCCTCACCAAATTATACCAGAAAGAAGAAACCCTCCAGGTTGTGGGGAATGGCTGTATAAGCAGCCCGCGGTTCCCTAATAGTTATCCCAGGAACCTTCTACTCACATGGAAGCTGGACTCTGCAGAGAACACTAGAATACAGCTCACATTTGACAGCCAGTTCGGCTTGGAAGAGCAAGAAAATGACGTATGTAGGTGAGTGGAAAAATCCAATCCAAAATTTGACCCTTTCTTGACAGTTACCTGTCAGCAAATGCTATACTTTATTTGCCTACTTCCCATACTTCCCAACAGTCCTGCTCTTTGTAGGACTATTCTGTGAACTAAAAGAGGTGGAGCCTAGGCATATTTGCATAAAAGGATAATTTAAAAGCGTTTTCAGACACGGAATAACATGTAGGGTTGATCCTGCTGATTAAAATGATACCTGTCTTGGGAAAATCGGTTGTGGCGTTCCCAAGAAAAAATACTTTATTCTTTATACACATGAGGACTTCACTGCACTGAGGGGTGTGGCCTGCACTGGAATGCTGAGGAAAACAGATAGTCTAGGCCCCACCCCTCTGCTGTCCTCATTTGCATAAAACATAAAAGTCTCTTTTTCTCAGGATCGTCGCAACCGATTTTCGCAAGACAGGTATCATTGTAATCAGGAAGGCCATACCTACAAGACAGGGTGCCTGGTTTAATAGGGCTCATCCTGCTGACACTGCCCTTTCCACAGTGTCCTGATTCCAGCTCTGTGGCTCCTGTTCCCACCCCTTCCGTTTCCCACCAGACGGGAAATGATGAAGTACCATAAACACATATAAGACCACTGCTGGCCAATCAGTGGCCTCAGCAATGATGTTTATGGCCTAAGCAGTCACGTGCCATTCCTACACATGTCACCTCTGAGGCCATTTATCGGTCAGCAATGGTCATGTGTATGTATGCAGCACGTCATCACTTGTCGGTACAGCAGAGACAGGAGCGGGAAACTGTTGCAATGATGAGTACCTTTTTCGGTTTTCTGGGACTATGGTGTTTCTCTTCATGATGTGCCTCAATGTTGGGACTTAATGGTCAGCTTTCACATTTCATTTTTAAATTTTTCAATCACGTTATACATGTACTCTACTCGTTTCCATGGTTATGACCACACTGCAATCCAGCAGCGGTGGCCGTGCTTGCGCACTATAAGAAAAAGCATCAGCCTTTCTTGTGGCCGGGACTGTGGGAGCACAAATAGGTACGCATGTTCAGCAGCTACCATTCTGGTCACCTCGTATCTGTGCTGCAGCGGTGGCCATAACCCCTGGATACGAGCAGTGTATGATGTGATGGAAAAATTAATGAAGCCAGCAAAGGAGGCAATATGGACAATAACAATACATTAGTAAGGGCCTGGTATTAACTTTCTCTACATGATAAATGCCATTTGCTAAAGGGAGACAGCCCCTTAAACTGCTAAAAAATTTGATGGTAGTGTCCTTTTAAGATGATAATAAACTTGACAGTTGTCTACCAGTGGTAGTTGGTAAGAAAAGAGGCCACGTTCTGAACTGCTATGTAAGGCCTTATGCACACGACCGTTTTTCTTCTTCTGTGGGTCTTCCTTAATTTTTGGAGGATCCATGGACATGAAAAGTGAAAAAAAAAAACTAAGTCAAGTTTGCATTGAAAATGATAGGAAAAACGGACACGGATCACGGACGCGGATGACTATCTTGTGTGCATCCGTGATTTTTCACGGACCCATTGACTTGAATAGGTCCGTGAAAAAAATAGGACAGGTCATATTTTTTTCACGGACTGGAAAAACGGATCACGGACGCGGAAGCTAAACGGTGCATTTTCCGATTTTTCCACGGACCCATTGAAAATCAATGGGTCCGTGAAAAAAAACGGAAAACGGAACAACGGCCGCGGATGCACACAACGGTCGTGTGCAGGAGGCCTAAACCTGAGAGAAATTTCACTATTTACATAGAATCAAATTCACACGTTCCTTTTGACATCCAGGTATGATTTTGTGGAAGTGGAGGAAGCTTCAGAAACCAGCACAGTCGTACGTGGCCGATGGTGTGGACATAAAGACGTTCCTCCAAGACTGACATCCAAAAAGAATCAAGTGAAGATCACGTTCAAATCAGATGATCACTTTGTGGCTAAGCCCGGCTTCAAAGTATGTTACTCTCTTGTGGTAAGTCCTGTGTGACATGTTGTATGTTCCAAAAACTTCCAACAACATCCACTTTGAGCAAAACATGGATGTGAAGTCAGCAGGTGAACCATGGCTAGCGTTTTAAGATCAATGGTAGTCTATGGGGTTATTCACACGGCAGTTTTTCTGACGATCAGTGAAAAAGGACGTAAAAAAAATAGAACATGTTCTATCTTGTCTTTCACTGCCCGACTGCCCTATACAATTTAATGGGTCCGTTTTTAACGTCCGTTTCTCAGAAAGGCGTCAGTGAAAAAAATGTCCATTAAAAATGTGCATGTAGCCTTACCTTTTATTCCATTTTTACTTTTTTGTTATTCATTCAAAAAAATATAACATCTGGAAAGTGGAAACCGTCAGCAAGCTTCTGGTTATGTCTGTATTTAATATTGGCTCGTTAATTCCCCCCTACAACTGATTATTAACACATGCATATGCAAATAGTGCAAATAGTAAATGTTCAACTGTTAGTAAATATCAGATATTTATTTATTAAAAAGGCATTTCCATTTTTTTGCTTTTAACATGTCTTGCAAGTCCGTAGGATATGCAATCAATTCCTGATATGTGTGGAAACCACCTCTGGGACCTTCAACTGTTGGGAGAACAGCAGGACCATCAGTAACTATTCATATTGTGCTGTTTACTGAATGGTCTCTGTAACTAGTATAGACAGGTTGTAATACCACATAGTACCTGTAGGGGCGCAGCTAAGGATATATAAAACTGCTTCATAGTATTGGTGTTAGGGCTCATGCACACGACCGAATGGGTCCACAGTCCGGAACATACGGCGTGATGCGGATTGGAGGCCAAGAACGGAAGCCCACGGAAGCACTACGGAGGGCACTGCGGGGGGCACTGGCAAAAAATAGAACATGTTCTATTATTTTGCAGAACAGAAAGATTATTATGGATTGCGGACCCATTCAAGCGAAACGCTGGCCAACAATTTGCTGTCCGCAGCACTGGCACAGCTGCCATACGGTCGTGTGCATGAGCCCTTAGCTTCTAATCAGATGACTGATTGTTCCCTTCCATCATATTGCTTGGTGAGTGAGGGCCAGTATAGATTTTCCCCCATCCTACAGCTTTGGACATAGGAACATCGCAAAAACATAAAGATAACGTACATAGTGTAAAGCACAAACAAGTACATTTAGCATGGATTGACTGACAGCCTGGAACAGAGGGGCAGAGGACCCTGTCCATGAGGGCCTTCAATCTGCAAGGGAAGGGGGAAGGACACAGTAGATACGGGTAGAAGCGAACAGGGTTGCCAACCAGAATTTTTCTTTTTTTCTGGACAACTTATCCCAAAATCATGGACAGCCAACATTTTTTACGGACAAATAGGAAAACGATAGTGAAGGATAAGATAAAGATTTTAAGTGATAGGTGTCTATAGCTCAATTTACTGATAAGAACTCATCACCGGCATTTACTGTGAAATGATGATAATTACCACTAAAATAAGTCAAGTACCACCAGCCTGAAAAAAATCACAGTCACATCTATTTTTCACGGACATAGGAAAAAAGTCACCTATTTTTACGGACAGTCCAGAAATTTCTTGACGATGGACAACCCTGGAAGCAGCTTACAACTCGGATTGGCATCATGATTATTACATGAACTGAAGGTCCTCTTGATTGGCAGCTGAGCTGCAGTTCCCTGGTACGGCCGCTACACAGTGGACGGAGCCCTCTGCTTCTGACTCAGTCCACTGTTTTTCTATTGCTCACGCTGCCCAAAATTGGTGTCACCACATGTCGGACTCTATCGATTTGATATCAATGTCCTATCCTGGGCCATCTATATCTAGATACCATAAAACCCCTTTACGTGTTTTTATTGGTCACTGTGTACTATGTTTCTTTAAAAAATTTCAGAAGGCTCCTGGAAAAAAGGAGATATCTCCCAGGCTCCTGTAAGAGCCGGGTGCCACAATTTCTGTGCTGCACCCTACATTCTCCTGGAATCTACTTTGCAAAAGTTGACCAGTATACATTACCGCATACCATGGTTAAGAGTGTGGATGGCGCACGTGGGAGCAGTTCTGAGACCTCCTGGGTCTGGATATTTGAATGGATTTCTCAATAAAGCCTGAACTGCTTTTATCCCATGTGCTGGACATATTTGTCTCCTGCTGTCAACACACACCAATCCAGAGGCAAGTCACAAGCCCAGGAATTTATAATCACACGTGGAGGGGCGGAGGGGAGATTTATTTTAAAAGATGGACGGTTCTTCAGAAGTCTTAACAAAAAAAAATGAATACACTGGTGTAAGATGTACCCAAATTATAAAGAGGCGCAAGTCTCTTAATAATGTTGGTGTACCTCGGAAGTCAGTGTGCCAGAAAATGAAATATATGCCTGCAAAGAGCTGGCGTAGATTTCTGGTGTGATTTACGCCGGTTTTCTGGCACAGGTATTGTAAGTAAAGTATAAGGTCATAAAGTAAGAAAGTAAAAGAAAAGTACGGCCACACGATCAGGTTTCTCGATGCAGTTTTAGAAGCCAAAATCAAAAATGAACCTTAAAAGTGAGAAGTGACTTCTCCTTGAATTTATTCCTGGTTTTGGCTTCCAAAACCACATCAGAAAACTTGATTGTGTGGCCGTACCCTTAGGCTTCAAAGCCCCATTCCCTAATGGCCACAGCCCATCCACCACTTTAGTGAAAAGTGGCAAAATGTTGCACCTGAACACTGGTGTAGAGCATGAAGGCATTCCTCCATGATCCATCCCAGCAGCAAACATTTCTCCACTGATTTTGGTTGGGGAAAGTGGCTGCTGATGTCTGATTTGAATTGGATAATGGGAGTCAAGATCCTTAGGCCCCTTGCAGACGAGCGTGTCCGGATTAAGTCCGGATGCGTCCCGGTGCATTGCGGCAAACCCGCGCGAGTAGGTACCCAATTGCAGTCAGTTTTGACTGCGATTGCGCTCCGTTGTTCAGTTTTTATCGCGCGGGTGCAATGCGTTTTGCACGCGCGTGATAAAAAACTGAATGTGTTACCGAGACCCAAACTTCTTCACAGAAGTTCAGGTTTGGGTTCAAGGTTGTGTAGATTGTATTATTTTCCCTTATTACATGGTTATAAGGGAAAATAATAGCATCTGAATACAGAATGCATAGTAAAATAGGGCTGGATGGGTTAAAAAAAAAAATCTATATATTTTAACTCACCTTAATCCACTTGTTCGCGCAGCCGGCATCTCTTCTGTCTTTTTCTTCAGGACCTGGGTAAAGGACCTTTGATGACATCACTACGCTCATCACATGGTCCTTCACATGATCCATCACCATGGTGATGGATCATGTGATGAGTGCAGTGACACCACCAGAGGTCCTTTACAATGTACAACTCCCATCATGCATAATTGCTCTGAACTCCCATAGAAATTAATGGAGCTTGCTGGGAATTGTAGTTTCACAACAGCTGGAGTGCCAAATGTTGCTGATCCCTGGATTAGGAGAAATAAAATGACCACTGTCCTATTAGTACACACAAAACCTGTCCTAATCACATAAGAGGACAAGTTACTTCAGAGCAGCGAGCTAAAGAGCTTCCTCAGTCTCATCTCCTACTTGTCAGGGATTCTGATCCTGAATACAGCCGATAAGATCTTCAGCTGAATTTCTGTAGGAATGGAGTCCATAAGGAGACATGAAGTACAGAGAGTACGGACAGGACAGACTGTAATAATGGAGACTGCATACAAGAGCGGCTGCTCATTATCCACACTTTCCCCTCTGTACTTCATGTCTCCTTATGAACTCCATTCCTACAGAGATTCAGCTTAAGATCTTATCATCTGTATTCAGGATCATAATCCCTGACAAGAAGAGCAGAGAGAAGGATGATGCAGCTCTTTACCTAAGTGTTGTGAAGTAACTTGTCCTGCCATGTGATTAGCACAGGTTTTGTGTGTACTAATAGGACAGCGGCCATTTTATTTCTCCTATGATTCCCTAGACAAAATAAACTACTATAACTAATTAAAGGTATTTGAGAATATATTTATAATAAAGTAATATTTAAGTATTTTCAGTAATTTTATTTCCTTAATTCCTGGAAAACTCCTTTAAGGCGTTACCTAGAGATAAGCAAATTTCCCAAAATTCATTTCAGATTGATTCGTCCAAATTGACCAAATAATTCTATTTGGGTACAAATCGATTCTAGTCTAATCATATGTGTCTCTCTCTTTCTATCTGTCTCTCCCTCACTCCAGAATCCAAAAATTCTGACTCTAAGAAATCCAAATTTTGATCCTAACAAATCAATTCACTTATCTGTTAAATATGTTCAGACCCACTACATTAACTTCAGACCCTAGACCAGGCCCCTAACTTAGTTCAGACCCCCCATAAAATTCTGACCCCAGACTATATATTTACCCTCATGATTCTTACTCTTGTTCAGCTCTGGGCACTATGCACTGAGTCCTGACAACGGATGGTTTCCAGCCCCTAGTGCACTTGTCCTCTCGGCTCTAACAGTCACAGTGATGGGGATGTACATGTATTCCAGGAAAATGTCTCAGTTTCTTCAGAATATGGCAGTTCTTAATTAGAGATGAGCAAAGTTTAAAAAAATTCCATTTGGCTGGTTCGCCAAATTTTTACAAGAAATTTGATTTGTTACGAATTACTTTGTCACGAATCGCTTTCCATTGTATTGGGGGGGGGGGGAGTCAATAACAGGCCACAACGGTGACCTGACCTGCCCCCCTGGCATCACGTGTCATTGTTGCGGCCTGCTATTGTCGGCACCCCCCCATCACCGGATGTTGTGATCTGCATGATGGGAAGATGCAGCAATGGCTGTGGAGGGATCCGGGAGGACACTGGCATCGGGGACCAGGTAAGTATTGTCTGTATGAGGGGCCCAGGCATCGTAGGTTACAGCTTTGGACAACCCTTTTAAGAGCAGCACTGCAGTTACCAGTTACGTCCAGGACACAGTGGATGAAGTTGTATACCTGTAGTTCAGCATCAAGGTCCTGCATAGTCATCTTCCCCCATTCAGTCAATCAAAAAGGAGAGGGAGGAGTTGGTGGATGAATCAGGAGGAATAAGGGTGCACAGGTTGGTTGGGCCCACCTTCTGTGCACTTTACTGGCCCTTTGCATATGGATTAATAGTACTTTCTTTCCAGAACAATGCAACAAATTGTAAAATGAAAGGTATCGTTACATTCAGTGGTCATGCCCTTTTTGCTGCAGCTCTCTCCCTATCACTGTTCGGGGATGTCCTTCTTGCTGCAGCTCACTTCCTATCACAGCTCAGGGGACATGTCCTTTCTGCTGCAGCTCTCTCCCTGTCACAGCTCAGGCTTCATGTTCTTTCTGCTGCAGCTCTCTCCTTAGCATAGCTCATAGGGCATGTCCTTTCTGCTCCAGCTCTATCCCTATCACAGTTCAGGGGCCATGTCCTTTCTGTTGCAGCTCTCTCCCTATCACAGCTCAAGGAGTATGTTCTTTCTGCTGCAGCACTCTACCTATCATAGCTCAGAGAGCGTGTCCTTTCTTCCTTTCTGCTGCAGCTCTCTTCCTGTAACTGTCACAGGTTCTAACAGTAGATGTGGCGATTGGCAGTTAAAGGATGGAACTGAGCATGTGTGACCACCTCAGTGGTTGGATGTGCACTTTACTTTACTGTTTAAACACCAGAGGGCGCCATTATAGTGAAGTAATGAGAATATCTCACAACTGTAAAATTTCTGCAACAGAAACTACATTTCAAAAGGAACTAGTTTTTCATGCTCAGTTATACTAAAATAACATTTAATGAAGGCACAAGCCCATTAAAGGGGATGTCCGGGGTCAGAGCTAAACCTGGACATATCCTCTTCTTCCCCTACTCAGCCCCTCTGACATGAGCAACAGAGCATTTCATGCTCGGATGCTCTCCTTTGCCCTGCGCTGAATTGCTCAGGGTAATGGTTTTTTTCTGGAGATATGGTGACGTACCGCGCTCTCCACGGGTAAGCTAGGCGGAGGCTTCTGCCCAGCTGTGAGCCAAGGGACGTTACCGACACTAATGGACGGGCTTTAGCACTGCCTTAGCCTGTAAAATTGCTAGGACAGCACTAAAGCCTGCCCAGAAGTGCCGGTGACATCACCAGAAACACTGCTAGGCGGAAGCCTCAGCCTAGCAGTGTAAAAATGTTAACAAAAAAAACCTTGCTCTGCGCAATACAGTGCAGGGCAAGAGAGAGGATCGGAGAATGAAATGCTGTGATGCTCATGTCAGAGGCTGCCTGGGTGAAGAAGAGCTCTGAACCCGGACAACTCCGTTAAATGAATGCTCACTGTCTCTTTCCTGTCATGTATGACCAGCCTTTATCTGCCACAAGACGTTGTGACCACCTTCCAGGAAGATGAATTGCTGTATATGTCCTCCATCTGATCAGCAGAGAAGATAGCAAAATGTCTCCATGGGCACATGGCATAAATGGTATAGTCATAAATATCTGCTCAGTCCATCCATAGGGGAAAAAAATGCAATATAGATAGAAGAGTTTACTACAATCATATATTTCAGTGTTTGGAGAAGGTCTGAAGCCCCCGTCATCATTATATCAATAACCGTTTACTGCGGATTGTTGGAAATTGTCATACGAGATTGTCCAATTTTCTGCTGTCGATTTTTCTGATTCAGTTATTTATTGGTAAATTTGCTTTCAAGAGGAGAACAAGTACAAAATATCTTCTCAGGATTCAATTAGACGGCCAGATTTTGCAGATCTATGAGTCATCTAAATATATCAATCATGGCGATATGTGGCAATGTTACACTTATGGTATGAGGAGTAATGAAATATAGCTGTGTACTAAACGCGGGATCAGTTCTGTCACTATGAATTAGCCGCCATCTGAGATGAGGGTTGTGATGAATACCTACAGATCAGGCGCGCTCTTTGAGGCAGAGGTTGGATGAGGGTTTTTTCTGTCCAGTAATGTCCTTCTACAGGTGACACTGCCCCGTAGCATCGCTGGCCACAAAACAGAAGCAATGTCTCCATCGTGACGTCCACGCTGCCTACAAAACAACGTCCTTAGAATTTCCATAATGATACTGTCACAGTGGGGAGTGGGGGAAACCCCCCACCATACAATGTAAGAAGGATAATGGTAGCAACTAGGCCAGGACGCCGGGATCAGGTCACCTCCTATTGCATCCCTAATCCTCTCCCTAACTCCTAACCGTATGAGCAGACCCTGATGGTGGGACGGCTCATACCCTGGATACCTAATATCCTGAGTCGCCCTGGAAATCCCTCACAGGAGCAGGGGAGAGACGACCTGTTCATCCAAAACATGGAGGGACAGGAGTCTCTAAAGGCCTAGAAGCAGGGAAAGGGAAACACATACAGCATAAGGAGATGGATGGTAAGCAAAACAAATAACACACTTACCTGCCACACACACAACGACTGGAACCCGTGCACTAGTGCTGCTGTCCACACCAACATTAAAGGACACAGCACAAACCACAAACCACACAGGAACCCAGGACACACATAGCTGCAATAACATGAGACAGGGGAATATCTAGTAAACATGCTGGACACCAAACACCACCAGACATGTAACACCAAACTAGACATACAAACACCCTGAACATAACCCACTTCATACAAATAAAGACAGGAAGGGAAGGAGACACCAGGATAACATTGATGACCACAAGAGTGGCCCTCACTGGACAGATGGAACACCATGGACTGGAGCAGAGCTCTAGCACCAACAACAGCTGAAGTACAACTGACTCCAGCCAGGAAACCACAGAAGGTATAAGCCAAGTGACCACACCCAGTCAGGGAGTTAACCCTTACAGCACCAGACAGAGGGAGGCTACAACTAAAAGGGGAAGTGCACACACAAGCAAACTAAACCACGTAACCACCGGCAACAGCATGCGTGGCAACCATGTCACGGCAATCACCCAGAAGGCCGAGACACTGCCACCGCATGCTCTCACAGCAAAACGTTGCCGCGGGCAACCGCAAGTGTGGCAACAGTGTCACAGCGTACACCATAGGCCGTGACAGATACTGTTGCTACTTTGCTTTCATAATATCATCCACAGCCGTGGTCGGACTGGCCCATCAGAGTACCAGAGGATTCTCGGGTGGGCTAATGCTCTGACAATAATGGACCCCTAATAAAACAGGGCCCTTAAGGTCCTATATTCACAGAGGGTGGGGCCTCGAATAATTTCCTCGAATAATTTCCTCTTGTCCACTGCACCCCCATAAAAGCACTAGCCTAATACTATGCATAGTGCCCCCATAACAGTGCTATCAAAAGTGCCCAGATTATGATACCCACAGTACCCCCAACAACCAGGGTCAGACTGGCCCACCAGAGGATCCTCTGTTTGGCCCAAGCTACATTACATTAAAGAAATGGGTCCCAAAGGTCCAGCAGAAGACAACCTCATTTGGAGGTGATTTCAGAACCAGTCGCTTGTGCTGATGTCTTAAAGGGGATGTCCCATGAAAAATATTCTATAGCTTTCAAACCAGCACCTGGATCTGAATACTTTTGTAATTGCAAGTAATTACCGTAAAAATTTAGCATAGCCACTGAGTTATTTACTTAAATGGGTTGTCTCATCATAGACAATGGGTGCTTATCGAGGTTCCATAGCAGTGAATAAAGAGAACCGTGCATGTGCAGTCTCCTCTTTATTTCCATGCCCATATAACAGTGAGAGGGACCACGTGGCCCTCCATTATGGTGCAGAGAGGTCTGGTGTTTGCTTCTGTTCCTCACCGTTCCATGACCTTTTGGCCGATTCCCTTCCTCTTATTTGCTAATAATGCAGTTCTTCTGGAAAGGGGAGTCCTACAAAGGTTCTGGACACCCAACATCAAAGTGGACAGGACCAGCCTGGGCGGGGTGTCCTGTCTTGAGGGACCCTTTCGACAGCCACATGCAGGGCCGCTGATAGAAATCATGGGGCCCCGTACAGCATACATGACGGGGCCCCCTTCAGCTCCACCCCCTGATCCCTCCTTCAGCCACACCCCTGGCCCCGCCCTTGGCCCCTCCCCAGACGCCGCCTTGAAACAACATGCAGATTTGTCTACAAGTGATATTTATGGCGCTGGGGGGTCGTCTGTGAATGGCGCTGTTATGGAGGGGATCTGTGAATGGCACTGTTATGGAGGGGATCTGTGAATGGCACTGTTATGGAGGGGATCTGTGAATGGCACTTTTATGGAGGGGATCTGTGGATGGCACTGTTATGGAGGGGATCTGTGGATGGCACTGTTATGGAGGGGATCTGTGGATGGCACTGTTATGGAGGGGATCTGTGGATGGCACTGTTATGGAGGGGATCTGTGGATGGCACTGTTATGGAGGGGATCTGTGGATGGCACTGTTATGGAGGGGATCTGTGGATGGCACTGTTATGGAGGGGATCTGTGGATGGCACTGTTATGGAGGGGATCTGTGGATGGCACTGTTATGGAGGGGATCTGTGGATGGCACTGTTATGGGGGGATCTGTGGATGGCACTGTTATGGAGGGGATCTGTGGATGGCACTGTTATGGGGGGATCTGTGGATGGCACTGTTATAGAGGGGGATCTGTGGATGACACATACCGTATATAGCATCTTATGCTATGTGTCATCCACAGATACCCCTCCATAACAGTGCCATTCACAGATACCCTCCATAACAGTGCCATCCACAGATCCCCCCCATAACAGTCATCCACAGATCCCCCCATAACAGTGTCATCCACAGATCCCCCCATAACAGTGTCATCCACAGATCCCCCCCATAACAGTGTCATCCACAGATCCCCCCCATAACAGTGTCATCCACAGATCCCCCTCCATAATGGTGCCATCCACAGATCCCCCCCATAAGTGTCATCCACAGACCCCCCGGCCCCCCCCCCATAAGTGTCATCCACATGACAGACCCCCCCCCCATAACAGTGCCATCCACGGATCCCCCACCCTCCCTATAACAGTGCCGTCATGACGTCATCCATATAGATCCCCCCCCGCCACTCACAGTAGTATACATTAATAAATCGGTGCAGCCGTGCAGGCTGCAGACAGTAACTTTAATTTTAGCACAGGCACAGCGCTCATCTCTTTACTAAAATACTACCTTACATTCAGCTCCTGCCTCCTCCCTCCACCCTCCAGTAACAAGTGCGGGCGGCAGCGCTCACTCACTGACGTCACGCGCCTGCGCCGCCTAGTGGGAGGAGCAGGCGTGTGACGTCAGTGAGTGAGCGCCGCCCCCACACTGCCTGCTGTTACTGGAGCCAGCCCACTGACAGCAAAAAAATTAAAATGGCTCGGGAGTAGGGTTGCCACCTTTTCTTCAAGCCAAACCCGAACAGAAGGGAGGGAGGGCCCCCTTCCAGGCCCCGCCTCCAGCCACGCCCATGTCCCGCCTCCAACCATGTCCCGTCTCCACCCTTGGTCGCTGTCGCACCGCGATCGTTACGCCCCTGATCCCACGCCTGCGCCGTCCCGTTTAGTATTCGGCGCAGGCGCGGGATTTACGGGACGAAGAGGAGAACTCGGACGTCAATCAACTGGACATGGGCGTGCCACTGCCAAAGGGTGAATAGACGGAGCCTCTAGGTGCTGCAGGAACGCCCTCATAGCACCTAGAGGCTCATTAGCATATGATAAGTCTTTATTTTAAGAGAACGGCGGCAGCGGCAGGCAGGGAGTTATGTACTGCTGACATCAGCACATCGCTAATGTCAGTCAGCTACATAACATAACGTTTTTTCTGATGATTGACAGATTCAGAAACCTGTTTAAAGGGCTTCTGTCACCCCACTAAACTCTTTTTTTTTTTTTTTTTCGGCTTCTTATAATCCCTATACTGCGATATATGAATACATAATGTTATTAGTCATTTTGGTTCAGTAGATAATGAATAAAACAGATTTTTATAATATGTAAATTACCTCTCTACCAGCAGGCAGGGCGGTTACTTGCTGTTAGCATCCGCATCCTCCTATCATAATGACGCCCCCTCCTCATGTTGATTGACAGGGCCAGCGAACGCGATCGTCCTCTGGCTGGCCCTGTCTGCTATCAAGTTATTGCGCCTGCGCCGTAGCGGTCTTCAGTCGGCACAGGCGCACTGAGAGGAGGACGCTCGCTCGGCCGCTCCTTCCTCAGTGCGCCTACACCAATGACGTCACATCTACACCCGGCGCAGGCGCACTGAGGAAGGAGCGGCCGAGCGAGCGTCCTCCTCTCAGTGCGCCTGTGCCGACTGAAGACCGCTACGGCGCAGGCGCAATAACTTGATAGCAGACAGGGCCAGCCAGAGGACGATCGCGTTCGCTGGCCCTGTCAATCAACATGAGGAGGGGGCGTCATTATGATGGGAGGATGCGGCTGCTACCAGCAAGTAACCGCCCTGCCTGCTGGTAGAGAGGTAATTTACATATTATAAAAATCTGTTTTATTCATTATCTACTGAACCAAAATGACTAATAACATTATGTATTCATATATCGCAGTATAGGGATTATAAGAAGCCGGAAAAAAAAGAGTTTAGTGGGGTGACAGAAGCCCACACTGTTACATACAATTACACAATTCAAATGTTTTATATTTCTACCTTTTTAGAAGTGAGTGACAGACTAGGACAGGTGTCAGGACTCAGGAGTCAGGACTGTCTTGGTCAGGTTGTCTGCAGGCAGGGCACAGTGGGCACTACATGGGCAGGCTGCTGGAGCTGGACTGGAGAGGAGAAGAAGAATGATTTCTCCCACGGAGCTCCCTCTGCCTCTCTCTCTGATGTCATCACTTCCTTATCAGAGAGAGGGAGGGAGGGACTAGGAGGCAGGGGAGGAGCGAGGGGAGGAGCCTGAACAGTGAGTGAACACAGCGCTGCCTGGCATCACTGTACTGTAGTGTGTAGACTGGAGGAGGGAGGAGGGAGGAGGGAGGAGGGGAGGCTCGGGAGCGCTGCGCTCAGCTGATCACCCGGAGTGACAGCTTAAATATGCGATCGGAGTCTCGGTCGGACCACACTGCAGTTTGAATGAATAATCCTGTGCCCGGGTCTAAGAAAGGCTTGTACCCGGGCACAGGATTACAAACCCGGACTGTCCGGGTGAATCCCGGACGGGTGGCAACCCGGTCCCTATGAGTCGGGAGTCGGCAGCCCGGGCCCCCCTGCCAGCCGGGCCCGGTACAACTGGGCCAGCTGTACTGGCCTATCAGCGGCCCTGGCCACATGGTCTGCCTTTTTATGGTGTATGCCCCTGGTATATAAATGATTTTGATGGTTCTCTGTACTTATGGTGGAAGATATTTCCTCCTGTAAGGCAGATGGAATACGTCTTAGCACCACTCTTTGGGTGAGAATTGGTTAAAAAGGTTCCCTGGGATTAGAAAAACATGACTTTCTTTCAGAAACAGCGCCACACCTGTCCATGGATTGTGTCTGATATTGCATCTCCACTGTAGTGAGTAGAGTTAGGGTCCATTCACACGTCCGCATAATGGGTCCGCATCAGTTTCGCAATTGTGCGGAACGGGTGCGGACCCATTCATTTCAACGCGGCCGCAAAAGATGCGGACAGCACACCGCGTGTTGCCCGCATCCGCACTTCCGTTCAGCAGCAAAAAAGAATAGGCATTTATATCACAGGGCCGGCCATGTGAGGTCCGCAAAATCCAGAACCAGAATCCACATGGCCAGTGTCAGTGTTTTGCGGATCCGCAATTTGCGGGCCGCAAAACAGTTACAGACTTGTGAATAGACCCTTATAGGGGTTTTCCAGGATTGCTACAGTTTTAACAGATCTTCTCATGTAGTTGCTTACCTCATGGACATCTTCTCTGTGCTTTTTCTTTTTCAATTTAAGACTCTCCTGACCCGTTTTCACCATGTAACCCAATCCCTCTGCTTTGTTTCCATCCTGTATGTAGCACTTCCTGTTCCTGTATCCAACCAAACCCATGATGCTCTTCTCCTTCCTCTGCCACAGCTCTAGCACCGCCCCTAACAACGTACAGCTAGTTTATAGCTCCTCCCACCCAGCTAGTTACATAGACACTCCCCTACCAATGAGCTGCATGGACATAGTCATGTGACCAGAGCCTAGAACGGAAGATAGGAGCAATACAGGTAAAAGAAATACATTACAAAATGATAACAACCTTCACAAAGGATTGCTTTATAGGATGTTGATACGAACTAGAAAACCCCTTTAGGCCCCTTTCACACGAGCGAGTATTCCGCGCGGATGCGATGCGGGAGGTGAACGCATTGCACCCGCACTGAATACTGACCCATTCATTTCTATGGGGCTGTGCACACGAGCGGTGATTTTCACGCATCACTTTTGCGTTGCGTGAAAATCGCAGCATGCTCCTCTTTGTGCGTTTTTCACGTAACGCAGGCCCCATAGAAATGAATGGGGTTGCGTGAAAATCGCAAGCATCCGCAAGCAAGTGCGGATGCGGTGCGATTTTCACGCACGGTTGCTAGGAGACGATCGGGATGGAGACCCGAACCTTATTATTTTCCCTTATAACATGGTTATAAGGGAAAATAATAGCATTCTGAATACAGAATGCATAGTAAAACAGGGCTGGAGGGGTTAAAAAAAAATAAAAAGTCATTTAACTCACCTTTATCCACTTGCTCGCGTAGCCGGCATCTCCGTCTGACTCTTTTACTGTCTAGGACCTGTGGAGAGCATTAACTATAGTTTAAGGACCTGGGATGACGTCACTCCGGTCATCACATGGTACGTCACATGATCTTTTACCATGGTGAATCACCATGGTAAAAGATCATGTGACGTACCATGTGATGACCAGAGTGACGTCATCCCAGGTCCTTAAACTATAGTTAATGCTCTCCACAGGTCCTAGACAGTAAAAGAGTCAGACGGAGATGCCCGGCATCGCGAGCAAGTGGATTAAGGTGAGTTAAATGATTTTTATTTTTTTTTAACCCCCTCCAGCCCTGTTTTACTTAGCATTCTGTATTCAGAATGCTATTATTTTCCCTTATAACCATGTTATAAGGGAAAATAATACTATTTACAGAACACCGATCCCAAGCCCGAACTTCTGTGAAGAAGTTTGGGTTTGGGTACCAAACACGCGCGATTTTTCTCACGCGAGTGCAAAACGCATTACAAGGTTTTGCACTCGCGCGGAAAAATCGCGGGTGTTCCCGCAACGCACCCGGACATTTTTCCGCAACGCCCGTGTGAAAGAGGCCTTAAGCTGCAGTACTGCATAAATCCTGCAGACAGGTGTGGCGCTGTTTCTGGGAAAGAGCAGCTATATTTTCTCTCCTGTAAGAATACAATGTATTGTAAAATGGAAATCGGCTTCGCGCTTTCTGTTCTTGTTGAATCTTGTAAGAAAAAAGAAATCAGTGCACCCGGGAAAGTCATGAGATGCAACTCTGAAACTGATCTTGTAAATATTTGTACCGAAAAATATCTTCTCCAGCTGACAAGATAAGCAGCTGCATAGATTACCGGCAACCGCTGCTTATTGTTTATACAGCTTTTCATGCCGAGCCCCTGTGCTATCCGTGCTGACGTGTAGCGGGAGTAGTTTACCTTTGAAATTCTCAATTTCTTTTACATGGAAGTCATATTTTACACGTCCATTCCTTGTCCAATATGAAATAATAGTCTCAACGCGGAATAACTGCATTGCTCTTCTAGGAATCCGCTCTCTGTCAGGAACACTCGCAGAACAAACAGCGTCATTCAGGTATTTCCAAGAAATTCAATGATAAATAGGAACTCCTTGCCCCATTAAAGGGGTTGTGTCACAAAGCATATTCTACATTTTTCAAACCAGCACCTGGCTCTGAATACTTGCATGTAATTAAAATTTTTATATAGCCAGTGAGCTATTCAATAAAATGTATCTGTATAGCGCCACCTGCTGTTTGTTCAGTTCCTTATTTTTTTGTCTGCCTCACTGAGCTGGTCAGTTGCGCTCAGTTTAAATCTTCAACTTCTACCAGCCCTATGTTCTGTTAGAAGCTGTGGTAGTTACAGGGAGAATACTAGAGCAGAAAGGACATGCCCCTTGAGCTGGCAGGCTGAAGATAATCTATCAGAGCAATTGCAGGAGTGAATGAGAAGATCTCCGGACCCATATGAGGTACAGTGCTGGTTCACTTCAATGGGACTGAGTTGTAATACCAGGCACAGCCACTACTAAACGTACAGTGCTGTGCCTTGTAAACAGCGTAGGGGAGAGGCTCTCATTGGAGCACCGCTGCCCCTTCGATCAGCTAATTGAACAGGAGTCAAGGGTCAGACTCTCAGCCATCTGATATTGATGGCCTATGATGGCCTACTATATCCCCTTATGGAGACTACCTAAATGGCATGAGGAGTCTTATAGATCATACATGGAATTCCAGGAAAAGGATATGCAAATGAGATCTTAGCAAGTTCTGCCTCTAATGTCTCCAGATAGCTATCCTAGAAGCCAATGTTCATCCTTTTAAACAGGCCTTGAGACATGACTTGGATAATAATTAAGACAGGATCTCATCTGCAGACAGCTGCTTTAAGGTGATAGCCCCTCATTAGTGCAGAGCAGAGAGGACTGGCTTAGGCTACTTTCACATCTGCAGCACTGCAGTCCAGTAGAGAATGCCGGGAATTGGCCGGATAAAAACCGCAGTGTGCAGCGAATTCGGTCTGCCCGATTTTCTGCATGTTTGCTGGATTGCAGATGGATCTCTGGCAGACCTCATTATAGTTAACAGGACTTTCAATGGTGTTCAAGACGGTTCAGTTTTGGCTAGGTTAAAGATAATTCAAATGGATCCGTTCTGAACGGATGCGCTTGTGCAGATCCATGACGGATCCTCACCAAACGCGAGTGAAAGTACCCTCAGATGTGTAAGTAGCATTAACTGTGTGAGAGGCATAGGTCAGGATTTGGGTGGTACTATATCTCCTTATGGAGAGTGTCTAAATAGTGTGAGGAGTCTTATAAGCCGGGCATGCTCCTCTGGAATTCTGGGAAGAGCTGTCTGCAGATGAGATGCTGGCTTAATTATTATCCAAGTCATGTCTCAAGGTCAAAGATTGACTTATTGGATAGCTACCTTACACTGATGGCATTAGAGGCAAAGCCTCCTAATGCAATTTAATTATTTGGTGATCTGAACACGTTAGATCAATAGGATCTAAAAATCTGTTCTCCCAAAGTTCCTCCCATTGGAGACCTGAACTATTCATTTGACCTTTAAGTCGTCTCCTAACTTGGTGCAGAGAAGAGTAAACTTTTTCTCCGCCGGCTGCAGTAAACTTTCGATCATTACTATTCTGTCTCAATACACTGAATCATTAAAACATAAATGAAGATAATGAACCTGAATTTACACCCTAAATGGGCAATTAAAAATAATGACATTGCTTACCTATATCTGCACAAAGCACCAATGTTCTATATGTGAACCGTTCAATTTTATTGTACTAGCCGCTAAATATAGTCATTAAGAATTTTTCGGCTTAGCTCTATATGCAGTAAGGGACTTTAATCATGGCAGATATTTTTTCTTTTGTTGCACATAAAAGACATCTGTTACGGTCTTTTTTTATTTTCGCATCTCATCTTTTGTCTGAATTCGTTATAGACTTGGCTGCAAAATCCCTGATTATATGCGCAACTGTTTGACACACTTTAATGTCATTTTATTTTATTATATTTTATGTAGTGCGTGATGTTATATTGGCAGCAAGAAGTAGAGCTGGAATTTTTCAAAGCACTTTTTTGGGCTATTTCCAGGGAGCTGTAATTAACCCGTGCTTCCCTAGTATATGAGGATGTACATTCAGAAGTAATCCGATTTTTTTATTTTATTGCCCATGAACCTAGAAATGAGGTCAGGAGGACCCCTTCTCATATTCGCTACAGCTGTCGTAAAATTCAAAATGGGTTTTCAAAAATATTCCCTTTAGAACTTCATTTACACACGGGGGGAAATTTATTGACTGATGTTTCATAAGCCAGTTTTAATAAGTAATTTGCGGGAGTAATGTGTGGCAAATTTATTAAAGGGGTATTCTGGTTTTGACAGGTTATCCCCTATCCACAGCATTGGGGATAGCTACAGGTATTAGATTGGAGGGGGTCCAATCATGAGAAAAGGGGACCCATAACTCGCGAATTCTCAGCTGTATTATCTGGAGCTCTCAAATAGATGAATGTAATGGCAGGAGAGAAACTGCATGAACAACCTCCGCTCTTATGGGGAGCGCCATGGGGGTAATGGCTCCCTTTTCTCATAATTGGTGGGGGTCACATCAGTAGTACCCTCCCCCACTGATCTTATTATTATCCTCTATCCTGATGTTAGAGAATAGCTTGCTACTACCCCTTTAAGAATCTCATATGTAAATAAGGTAGATAAATAATAGTAAATCTGTCAGGCCATGGGAGGCCACGCCCCTTTGTTAAACTCTGCCCATGTTTTTTTATGTAATTTTTTTATTTATTATTTAACTAGCATTTATTTTTTTTGCACAAAAAAGCTACTTGGAAAAAAATCATAAAATTTGTAAACCAGAAAACTCTTGTACAGATTTTGATAATTTTCCCTCATAGTTTTTGGCAGTCTTTTATTGGCTTGTCAAAAACAACCATGAGGGCGATTTGTTGACTACTGTTTTACATGTCTTAATTAGAAGGGAGCTAGAGTAAGATGTGCAAATTTATTAAGAGGTGCGGATCTATGTGTAGATTTGTGTTATGATTCATGGCAGTTTATGGCAGAAATTATGTTAAACCTGTCAGGACACAAGAGGCCCCACCCCTCCTGCTAAGCCCACCCACTGTTTATAAAGAGGCCAGAAAACTTGCCCAATTAATTCCCCCCATGTATCAAGTGGACATTTGTAACGTGCTTAGCGATCCATTGCTTCATTCTGGAGAAAAAGTTCTTTTTAATCCATATACAAATGGGGAGTCAAGTGCACGGAGGGCGGGCCCAAATCACTGTGTGCACACTGGCTCATCTTGCTTCCTCTGTCAGCCCCTACGTCTTGATTAAGACACTCAGGTTAGATGACTGTGCAGGAACCTGGCCCTGTCAATGAATTAGGAGAGGGTGTGCCTGCAGTGTGGTTTTAGCATTAGGGTCAGTGAAGCTGTGAATCTTCAATGCTATAGGATCTCCATGTGTAGCACAAGGTTTTCTGTAAGTAAAATTTTTTATTGGCCACTCTTATTTATATTGCTGTATATCATTTTTAGATATTGTCTAGTAGGTAAATGACAGGCACAATCAATATTTAAGTTACAACATTTTGGTTATCTACAGTCACCATTAGATGGAGCTTAGGAGTCTATACCATACTGTTTTTTAATTGAGGTCAATGTACTGTATAACAGTATGCAGTAAGCTCCTAGGCTCCCCCTGGTGGTGTCCCTGCTGGTGTATAAAGCTATGTTCACACTTCCATCGAATTTTCAGTATTTTTGTTCTACCATAGGAGCAGAAACACAAAAATAAAAAAAGTACCAGATCCACCATATGATGGATACCATCGGTGTCCAATGTACCCCATTGACTCGTATTGGCGCCCGTCAAGTTTCTCCACAGTTGGCTGCAATAGTCTCACTATTCATCCCGTCAAAAATTATGGACTTCTTGAAGAAGGCTCATGTAGACAGAGCCTAAGGGTAGACATTCACATTATAGAAGGCATTATGTCTTGCGTTTTTTGAGGTCTTCTTAGGCTACTTTCACCCTGTCGGATCCGTCCTGCCGCTATTTCACCGTGCCGCCGCTCCGTCCCCATTGACTATAATGGGGACAGGGCGGAGCTCCGGCGCAGCACGGCAGTTCGCGGTGAGAGGCCGCCGGACTAAAAAGTCGGACATGCAGTACTTTTAGTCCGGCGGCCTGTCGCTGTGCACTGCCGTGCTGCATCGGAGCTCCGCCCCCGTCCCCATTATAGTCAATGGGGACGGAGCGGCAGTCCGGCGGCACGGCGAAATAGCAGCAGGACGGATCCGACAGGGTGAACAGCCTGTCGGATGCGTCCTGCCGCTAGTGTGAAAGTAGCCTTAGTCATAGTTGTATGGAACCAACTGCAAATAGCGAATAATATGGAGAAGTGACTACAAGAAGGGATGAGATCCATAGCATGTGACTGTAGTTCCCAACATAGCTCTTGCCCTTCATTCGTCATACTTGATGCTGTTGCTTATCTCTTATTCGTGGTGTTACTGTAATTGAAAACTGCGGACAACATTTTGCCCTAAGCAAAGCAGAAGAAACACAAGTCTAATACCAAAGAAGACCAATTGAGACTGCTGGGGGATTGGAAAAATCAATACGTGTATGAGTGCAAATTCTGCACAGTAATAAATGATTACTCGCAATACTGTTCCTGGAAAGACTTGGAGAAGTGGAGGCAAGCGATGGAGCTTACAAAGCAGTCCTGGCAATCATAGCATAGTTCACACAGTCAGATACAGTATATTCTCTATGTGTCTGATGTAAAAATAAAACTATGCAGCAGTTTGGAGTCATGGAGATCTCCATTATTTCCCCAGTGGCTCAAGTCTGTATATTTTGGCATCGATGCTGATTTAGCACAGTAGCGGGGCCGGATTCCGAAACACGTAGTGGTGGAAGACCATAAAAAAAAATTCTAAATTAAAAATGAGAATTGGAAGCATACTGAGTTTGAATTGGATTTTATATAATTACCATTTTTATAATATATCAAATATTTAATTTTTTAAGTAAGGATCAACCAGGAAGGGAATTATCAAGTTAAGCTATATCCATTAGCATGACTAGTTCCACCTCTCATGGTGTTGTGAGACTGATTGGTGGGACATATACCATGGCATGGGTCACCATGACATAGGATTGGCTAGAATTCCTTCAGTACTTGTTTGTTAGTTATCCATTTCAAAAACTTTAACAAACCACATCTACTTTTTGGATGTAATAAGGGCATCACAGGTCAAAAATCCCTGAGATCAGAGTGCTCCTAACAGCATTACCTCCATGTACAGTACCTGTGCAGTCCATGAGTTTTCCGACTGAAATATGGAGGGATGCACTTATATCAGTGGTTCTGAACGGTTTTGCTCTTATTACATCAACAAAATTGATATTAATTGATCTTTTTGAAAAATATACAAGGGTTGAAGGGATTTTTGCCTACTGAGGCTTTTTCTCAGTGGGTGGAAGCATTTTCTATAGCTATGGTGTGGTGCAGGAAACACTATGAACTGAGATCTACAGTACCAATAGCACCTATATTCAGTTATGGAACATTAACTATGTAACGAGAAGGATCTGATCTGTGGGAAAGACCGCAGAAGCTTTTGCTAAGACAATGATGTCGTCGATAGCTTACCTGATGCTAAACCAAGATGACTTGCCCCCTTCACATTGCGGTTCTTTATTCACATTGCTTTTCTCTGTTATAAGAGCAGAACAATAAAAAGACTGGATCTGTCACAAATGGCACTCGATGGACCCCGTTGACTTTAAAGTCATACTACCTAGCATTTTACCAGACTAAATTCTGCAATATTTTGTCCTGTGTTTGTGGTGGAAACTCCAGTGGGGGCTCTGATGCAGATGGGAGCGCGACCTAAGAATCGGGTAGGCTCAAAGGAGTTGTTTCAGCTGTAAACATTTTTGATGGTCCATTCATCAACTACAGATGTAGCAGTTCTACACTTGAGTGTAAAATCACATCTCACCAAAGTAATAATCTGAATGGGTGCATCGTAGTAATCCGAAAGATTATCAAGGAGAATACAGTGAATACAGTCAAACTTGCTATTTTAGGAGTATCCCAATAGCAGTTATTGCCTACCCATTGAATAAGGGGTAAGTGTTAGAGCGGTGGGGGTCTGACCAGTGGTACTTCCACAGATCACGAGACAAGAGGGACACAGAACGCCCTTTCCCATGATTGGTGGGGGTCCCAACAGTTGAACCCCCAAAAATCTAACAGTTATCACTTATTCAGCACTTTTTGAATGTGAATTTAAGGGATTTCTTAATAAATCTTGCAAAGCTTCTCCAACATGGAGCATCACTTAAGTCTAATGTAGAAAACATAGTAAAAACTTACGAAATGTGATATTCTGATATATGTCAGATTATAGGAGGTTCCAGATATCTGAATTCTCCCTGCAAAATTTGGCGCATTCATAGTCAAATATTGTATTTGAAGCACACTTTGTAAAAATGATTCCTTAAAGGGAATATGTCACCAGCGAGGTGTTTGCACAGAAACATAGCTTTGGTTCACCTCATTAAAACTGTTTTTCTTTTTTTTTTAGCTAAAGCTCCATGATACTTTTTCCTAATTTGAAAATTAGGGCTCCAATGCAATAAGGGGTCACCGTTGTTCTTGTTTCACCCAAGCTCTGCTCCTTTCTATGGGCAGCAATTCCCTCACTGCTTTGCCACTGTCTGGCCCTGTCAATCAAAGCAGCCAGTGAAGGGCTGACCATAGAAAGGAGTGGACCTTGGGTGCAAGAAGAGCAATGGTGATACCCTCATTGCACCAGATGCCTAATTTTCATATTGGGTAAAAGTATCATAACTCTTTTACATGCCTTGGATCAACAAAAGAAAAACAACATTTTAGTCAAGTGAACCACAGCTATGTGTCTATGCAAACAGCTGTATAGGGAGGTCGCTGGTGACAGATTCCCTGCAATTCCCTTTTTTATTATATATTACGAAAACACATTCAAATCATTTTATTAAAAGCACATTTGTATCCAACTTACTCATCAAGTGAACTTGTAATAATTTGTTCATCTTTTTTTTTTTTAAGAACATAGTTGAATTATGAAAAATTTGTATGATAATATTGAGTCACAAAATCTGATATTATATATAAAAGTCTTATCTTGTGGAAAATCATTTAATATACTTTTAGCAGGATGAAGGTATTTTCTTGTTGAGAAAAATACATTGGAAAAACTTACATCATTTGAAGTAAGAAATTGTGTGAATAAAATCAATGATAATAAGTCTGTGACAGGTCAGATGTTGAAAGACGAATTAGAAATATATAGATAGAGGCTGTCTACAATTTTCCATTGGTTTTTTAAAAAATGTTGAGCTTTTTCTGTACAGCCTTGAGATTCTCTAGTAGCAGGCTCTGTATTTTTACTGTTTCCCGTCAGGCAGCTTAGCTGATGGCTCCTTATCTCTGATATCTGAACATATAGACACTCATTATAGCTCAATTCTTATCTTACTGTTAAAAATGTGTCTTGAATACATTTTTATGACCTTTTAGTAATTTAGAGATAAGGGTTATTTGCTGCCTCTTCCAGGTATTCCTCCAGGATTGCCCTGTATTAAGCTCCATCTATCTTCCTATCAGGTTCCCTGTCCCTGCTGAAGAAAATCATCCCCACAACATGATGCTGTCACCACCATGTTTCACTGTGGGGGTGGTGTGTTCAGGGTGATGTGCAGTGTTAGTTTTCCTGCCACACATAGCGTTTTGCATTTAGGCCAAAAAGTTTAACTCTGGTCCCATCTGACCAGAGCACCTTCTGCCACATGTATGCTGTGTCCCCTACATGGCTTGTGGCAAACTGAAAACTGGACTTTTTATGGCTTGCTTTCAAAAATGGCTCTTCTTTCCACCTTTCCATAAAGGCCAGATTTGTGAAGTATACGATTAATAGTTGTTCTGTTGACCTGAGCTGTGGGCCTCATGGATGCTTCTCTAATTAGTGTTTGCCTTGCCTGGACTTTCAGTTTAGGTGGACGGCATTGTCTTGGTAGTTTTTCAGTTGTATGTAATGCTCTTTCCATTTTCAGATTATGGATTAAACAGTGCTCTATGAGATTTTCAGCGCTTGGGATATTTTTTATAACCTAACCCTGTTTACGCTTCTCCACAACTTCATTCCTGAATCCTGACCTGTCTGGTGTGTTCTTTGGTTTTCATGATGCTGTTTGATCACTAAGGTTTCACCTCTGAGGCCTTCACAGAATAGCTGTAGGTAAAATGAGAATAAATTGCACACAGGTGGATTCTATTTACTAATTAGGTGACATCTGAAGGCAATTGGTCATACTGGAATTTATTTAGGGGTATCAGAGTACAGGGGGCTGAATACAAATGCACACCACACTTTTCAGATTTTTATTTATTCAAAAATTTGAAAACCATGTATCACTTTCTTTTCACTTCACACATACTTGCTACTTTGTGTTGATCTATCACATAAAATCCCAATAAAATACATTTAAAGAGTAACTAAACTTTTGTATTATACTTTATTAATGGATTTGTTTTCCCTCCCTAAAGCGCAGATTTCCTGCACTCTTTAAATTCACTTTTTGAAATTCAGACTATGGAGTCTGCAGTTTATTAATGGTGCTGCAGTGCACGGAGTACAGGCAGGAGCACACATTGCTGCTCCCCCAAGGTTTACTAAATCCTGGCATAGGACATGTAACCATGTGCTATGCCAGGATTAGATGAGCGGAGTAGGCTTCTGTTTGTGCCCGCTTCACTAAGCTAAAAGCTGACAAAAAAGTGGTTTATGGAGATGATAAATCTCCCTGGCTGTTGTTAAACAGTTGCTAAAATTCCTGAGTCTATCAAGACCAATTCCAAACTTCCCAATTCAGCCGTGTTGCAATTCTCATAAAATCTTGTCTACAAAGCTTAACTGTGGGATGTAGACCTCTAAGAGAGACCTCTAATCTATATCAGTAATATGACTGGGAGCCTGAGGCCTTTAGATGCAACCAAGACTGTGGAGTCCAGGAGCCATACACAAGCGTTACCTCCTCAGGCTAGTTTCACAAACCCTCTTTAAAAGGCTGTTCAACACTCACAAAAATACAGTTCTTCTGTCAATCAATAGGATGCCAACTGTTCACTTTCCTTGAGCGCCTGAAACTGTCTGTGGCTGCTTCATCCAGGAGCTGCTCACTCTTGAAATGTCTAATCCTAATTGACTAAAAGTACTCCCCTCCTGGTAAATGTCTTATGGGGAAGAAAATCAATCCTGTAAATCAGCTCTCAGGAATATATAAACAAAGAATCAACTAGCAATAAAAATAACATTATAACACATCAGGACACTATCTGTGACCCTTTACTAGTGATCCACTGGGTCACTGCATTCTGATATATTTTAAAAAAATATCTGATTTGCTGACATGCTCTCCTTATAATGTGCTTTTGTTGCCTATGTTCATAATTGAAGGAAATTACAAGTTTATTTTAGTATTCAAAAAAAAAAAGTTTGTATTTTGTCATACGGACAAGCAAAGAAAATTCATGTCCAAGTGCTCCAGGTTATGAACATCTACATCTGATTCCTTGACATTCTACAGAGAGGAAAGTCTTAGTATATTGAATTAAATATTTAATGATATATTTTACGTTGCTTGTGTTTGTTGGATCTAATTCTAGTAGATCGGATTCTGCAACTCATCGCCTTAAGAACAAAAGAAAAAAGAACATAATAACAAACTTATGTCAGGGCCTAAAAATACATTTTCTGTTTTTCAGATGTTCTTGTTTAAGTGGAATTTAGCTGACGTGGTTTGTTAAGTGCTTTCTGTATGACTCATCATCAGGCTCAACAGTGACATGATAGTTGTTGTGCTGTGCCGGCTCCTGCCTGGTAATGTAAAGCAATTTAATGTATAGGCAGAACCACATTCTGCTGAGTAACTATGCCCAGTATTGTAAATAAATTTGACCTTACTGGTAGTGCCCTAGTATATCTCCCCGTTTACAACTGGGGAGCAGATCCCCGCTGTGGCCTGTGATTGGCTGAAGCAATCACGTGTCCCCTCATCGACAGATGTTGTTTTCAGGGCTGCAGAGAGAGGAAGAGCCAGCCCAGGAGTAACAGAGACCGAATCCAGTGTAGGGGGAACAGGTAAGTATCATCACCACTATGGGTCGGCCACTCTGGGAGGTATTTATTAGTCTTGGATAACCCCTTTAAGTCCTCAGAGGCAGCTGTTCAGATCTGAACCTTGACATATCCCCTCTTTCACCCAGGCAGCACCTCTGAGATAAGCATCAGAGCATTTTATGCTCTGATGCTCTCCATTGCCCTGTGCTGTATCGCCCAGAATAAGGACTGCTACCGGATCAGCAGAAAAAGGGGATGCTCGTCCCAGAAGGGCTTCAACCCCCTCTATTTAGCTACTGTTATTGTGGGCTGGTGTTAACTTCATATGCACAGCCCTCAGGATGAAATTGTAATATTCTGAAAAACCACACATTGTTAACCCCTTATGTACCTAAACTTATAATATTGGTGTCTTGTTATATGGTAGAAGAGCCCTTTGACTCCCTCAGGCACCAAAACCTGGTTGTGACTAATACTTCTGTAACCCTTATAGCTTCACCCGTGCAGTACTTCCAGTATCAGTAGGGCAGAAGTATGCAGTGAAGTAGGTGCCCTATAACAAGCATAAAATAGACATACTGTCCTATATGCAAACCAAATTAAAGGGTAGGGGGGCTTCTAATGGGTCACTCGTTTCATACCTATGCATGGTTCATTTCTGTGACTCAGTATTAGAGATGCCATCCAAATTGTTTCCTTTCGGAGCCGCGACTTTCAGTAAGAAATGTGTAAATGCATTTCAGATCTGGTATTAACATGAGGCATATTCTAGGGGGACGGCAGCTGTTGTACTTAACAGTCTCCAGAGAAGAGAAAATATGCCAGTGCTCTGGATTTTACTTCTGGCGATTACATTGCGCAGGAGAAGGACATATTGTTCTGTTTTGGTTGAATGTTATTGCTGCAATTCTCGTTTTCAAACAGTTAAATAAATGTTTGTTTAGCGCTAAGTTATAATTATATGTAAAATAGACGGCCGCCCTGTTTTGGATTTTCTAGGTCCTGTTCACAAGTGCTTGAAGTTGCAGTAATCAGCTCTTCATGCACCTTGGAACCATTGGAGAAAACGATAAAAGCCAATTTTCGAGCTACAGAGAAATGAGTGCATATGTACTTTAAGGAGGTTTTCCGGTACATCGGTATTGAAGACCTATCCTCAGAAATGTATTATTATTATTATTTATTTTATGCACTTATCAAGCACTACTATAATCTGCAGCGCTTTACAGATATTAGCATCAAGCTGTCCCCAATGGGGTTCACAATCTAAGGTCCCTATCAGTATGTCTTTGGAGTGTAGGAGGAAACTAGAGAACCCAGAGGAAATCCACACAAACATGGGGAGAACGTACATGTCCAGTTATTAAATTTTTATTTTCAGATTTAATTGCATTCCGACACTGTGCTCCGACAAACCAGCAGTAAAATGCATTGAAAAGACTCGCCATGTTTAAAGACTCCCCAGTGCCGTACACGTACATGATTATTTGACTGTATGTGGCCCCCATCATTCAAATGTTAGTCCTGATGATATGGTCACACATTGACACATAATAATACACGTAACATGTACAGTTGCTCGTACTTTACCCCACCATGAATAATCAGTGGGGATTTCAGCTGCCATACCCGCGGCAATCATCTCACAACACGGCATACAACATGCTGTACTAAAACTGCTTCATGCCTCAGCTGACAATATATTTTTTTATTTTTACAGTCTCTGAGAAAAGAAAAAAAAAAGACTTTTATTCCATTATCCTCGTAAAGCACAACAGGGTGCTTTGCTGTATACTTACCACAAAATTAAACAGAATCCTTTGAGAGAGGGATGGAGAGCGCCTAAATAAATGGACTTTCCAAAAAATCAATACACAGCAATTGTTTGTTGGTTCAGACAATGTCCTATTACTTTGTGCAGCTAAAATATAATAGGACTCAATTACAGTTATTCTGTGAACTGCTCATAATTTCAATATACACTGTATGTATCAGCTGGACATTCTGTACCATGTTATTTTTCTGCTTCTTTGTCCTCTTTTTCTTCATCTTCCTTGATTCCTTGGAAAATGTTTTTCTAGAGGAGCAGTCCACTCACATAAGATGGCCAGTGTGCATACAGATGCGCCACACTAATATTTGTTTGGATTTGGTCAAGGACTCAAATATTGCAAGAAACAAATTCAGTACAATATTGTGACGTGCACGCAAAATCCTTGACAGACTGCAATGCAAATCACAACCGCTGGGTTCACCCAGCCAATTGTCTATGCTCGGTTGTCCTGGGATGGCTGGCATTCTGACCAGGCAAGTCCCAGCTGGTCTACAGGTCAATATTACTGGAAGCTGGCCCAATCACATTTCTTACTCTGTGTCCAATCCCAGTCCAGGTGGGGGATTTAAGACAGATGATTCCTAATTGTCTTGCCTGTGATTTTATTTGTATCAGGGCTCTATACTATGCGATATCCTATTGACTCTACTGGTGAACTGACTGCTAGCTTGTTTCTGGACTAAGGCCTATTGCACACGACCGTATGGCTTTTTCAGTGTTTTGCGGTCCGTTTTTCATGGATCCGTTCTTCCGTTTTTTGTTTCCGTTGTGTTTCCGTTTCTGTTCCGTTTCTCTGTTCCGTTTTTCCGTATGGCATATACAGTATACAGTAATTACATAGATAAAATTGGGCTGGGCATAACATTTTCAATGATGGTTCAGCAAAAAACGGAACGGAAACGGAAGACATACGAATGCATTTCCGTATGTGTTCCGTTTTTTTTGCGGACCCATTGACTTGAATGGAGCCACGTAACGTGATTTGCGGGCAATAATAGGACATGTTCTATGTTAGAACGGAATGGAAAAACGGAAATACGGAAACGGAATGCATACGGGGTACATTCCGTTTTTTTTGCGGAACCATTGAAATGAATGGTTCCGTATACAGACCATATATGGAACGCAAAAAACGGCCAGTAAACGGGAAAAAAAACGTCTGTGTGCAGGAGGCCTAACCCTGTGACTGCTGTCCCTGCTTATTTTGACTCTACTGGTAAGTGACCTTGACCTGTCTCTAGATTGACCCCTTGTTTACTGCCTGTCTCTCCTGGTTTGGACCTTGCTTGCTGACTTCTCTTTGTACCTGCCTGGCCCTTCAGGAAAGTCTGCCACTAGTGTGCCTACACCAGATTTCTGTTACCAACTCCACAGACGTGAGCTGGATCCCTATCAGCAAAGACCATCCGGCCAGGTGGCTGGCTCTAGTTAAAAACCTAGGGGTAGCCATAGCTTCCTACCACCCAGAGTGGTTTTGGAAGACTGGTAGCAATTCTGGGGTTCGCTGGCTGTGGTCCAGATAGTGACCTTAGTACTCCATAACACCTCTGCTCAAAAGTATCAAGTGTTTTCCTAAGGTACCTAGCTTTAACATCCATAGATGAAAAAAAAAAATAATACATTTGTGAAGCAGGTAGGGAGTAGACTTCACAGTCATGAAGCCTAAAAATGTCCATCAAGTACCCAGTTTGGGTGCAGATTTCTTTTTTATGCAAACTGGCTTTTATTTAAAGTTAAATCCTGTTAGCACAATGGCTCCAATATTTTCTCAGGAGAGAACATTAGGATTTCATCTCTCACTAGGGAAAACTCTTTATTCCTCTGTCGTCTGGAAATGCACGTACGGAAATGTTTAACTATTTACAGCTTCTCTCTACTGTTTTCACTTTGTTTAGCTAACATTAAGAAAAATCATAAATTATTGCCGACAGGTGGATTAAACAGTATCCCTACCCCTCATCGCAGATCCCGTTTAGTCTTTTCATTATATTTGTCTGTTTATTTTGCCATATGGCACATTATGTGCTAGAATGGAGATTCAACACAGGGGTCTCCTGGGACATAGCTCAACATTAAATATGCAAAGACAGTGGCCATATATTGGGAAGGATAGACATATTCAGCTTTTTACATGGTTCATTAAGGTGTTAATGTGGTGAGATGTGTGTGGTCTCCAAGTCCCTTGTACTATTTTTCTGATGCCAAGATGAACAGATGAGTCAGCAGGAGATGATAGCTTGCAGGTGAGTTAAGGACAGAGAACTGCTAGAAAGTCCATGTCCTGCTGTCCTCAAAACGAGGCCTTGTTCATTTCAATGTTTCCCTTGTTTAGAAATGATGATGATAACTTAAAGGGATTTTCCATGATGATAGCATGTTGCTATGCTGTGCCATCACTTACTGATTGTTGGGGTCTGACTGATGAGACAATCCTTAGAGCACAGCAACAACAGTGCTGGTTAAAAGGAGTAATGACTTACGCTATCGGTACTGATGCTTACCCTGTCCACCACTGGTCTTTGTTCTTCCAGCACCAGCGATAATATGTCAAAACATTCAAAGCTGCAGTTAAAGGGGTTGTGTGAGCATTTTATACTGATGACCTATCCTCAGGATGTCATCAGTATCTGATCGTGGGGTCCCACTGCTGATCGACTATTTGAAGAGGCCATGACACTCTTGTGAGCGCCGCAGCCTCTTCCTAAGCCAATGACAGCACGTTCAGCAGACACATGACCTAGGCACAACTCAGTCCCATTCAAGTGAATGAGGCTGAGCTGCAATACCAATAGTCAAATAGACTGTGCTATCAAATGGGGCTGTGCTTGGTAAGCTAGAAAGAGCTTGTGTCGCTCACTGGAGTGCCGCCGCCTTATTGGCAGGGCTGCTCGGTGTTGGACCCCCACCTATCATGTATTGAATTATTGATGACCTATACCGAGGATCGGTTATCAGTATTAAACACTCAGTAAAACCGCTTTAATCTTTGGATTTTGCGGTGAGGGTTCGAGAAGCAGAACCAGGCAGGTGCTGCTTCTATGTACTCCAATCTATTTTTGAACAACTGCATGTCTGTCAAATGCCCAATGTAATTATCCAACTGAAGATAATGTGGACAGCTGTCCAAAGTGTGATACCTCAGCTAAATACTAAAACAATGGGGTCATGATGCTCCGTAAAGACTCTCATTACTGCTGGGAGATCGCAGACACTTATACTTTGCCTGGAATCAGCCAGCGCTGATAATTGACGTGCTACAATGCAGGACACACATGTCCCTGGCTTGTAGCCACCAAAATAAGATAAACCATAGTATCCAATGCAAAATCTCACCTGTCTCATGTCACTGCTGTTCATTAGGTTTCTGAATAATAAAAAAGTTAGATACCATGTGCCTAGATCACTGCTGTCTTCTGCAGGCTCGGACTGGCCCACAGGGGTACAGGGGAATCCCCCGGTGGGCCCCTGAGCAGAGTGGGCCCCTACTCTTCCACCCCCTGCACAAGTGGCACATAACACATTAGACTTACTGCACTTCATACATATATTCAATGTACAGCACATCAACCAGCCTATGGTCATATAAAAATAACGTGTTAGATTATTTATTATATTTGAATGAATCCATATGGTGGGCCCCCAAAATAAATTTTACTGGTGGGCCCTCGGTACCCCAGTCCGACACTGGTCTTCTGCTTCCTATAGATGATATAAGGCTAACCAATCATCTTTCCCTCTGCAGTGGGCTGGAGTTTACATATTGCCTGTGTCATGCATGCTGCTGCATAGGCACAGTCTCTAGCATCTCCTGTGCCATAAATCTGTAATTGTATCTCTTCAGCACCCTGCTTTACAATTTTGAAGGATCTATAATAGACAGTGAGGAACATAAGTATTTGAACGCCCTGGGATTTTGCAAGTTCTCCCACTTAGAAATCATGGAGGGGTCTGAAATTCACATTGTAGGTGCATTCCCACTCTGAGAGACAGAATAAAAAAAAAATATTCAGGAAATCACATTGTATGATTTTTAAAGAATTTGTCTTGCACTGATGAATATAAGTATTTGAACACCTGAGAAGATTACTGTTAATATTTGGTACAGAAGCCTTTGTTTGCAATTACAGAGGTCAAACGTTTCCTGTAGTTCTTGACCAGGTTTGCACACACTGCAACAGGGATTTTGGCCCACTCCTCCACATAGATCTCCTCTAGATCTGTCAGGTTTCGGGGCTGTCACTGAGCAACACAGAGTTTCAGCTCCCTCCAAAGATGTTCTATTGGATTTAGGTCTGGAGACTGGCTAGGCCACTCCAGAACCTTGATATGCTTCTTACAGAGCCAATCCTTGGTTATCCTGGCTGTGTGCTTCGGGTCGTTGTCATGTTGGAAGACCCAGCCACGACCCATCTTCAATGCTCTGACTGAGGTAAGGAGGTTGTTGCTCAAAATCTCACAATAAATGGCCCCATTCATCCTCTCCTTAATACAGTGCAGTCGTCCTGTCCCCTTTGCAGAAAAGCACCGCCAAAACATGATGTTACCACCCCCATGCTTCACAGCAGGAATGGTGTTCTTGGGATGCAATATCCTTCTTTTTCCTCCAAACACGACGAGTGAAGTTTAGACCAAAAAGTTTTACTTTGGTCTCATCTGACCACATGACTTTCTCATATGCCTCCTCTGGATTATCCAGATTGTCAATGGCAAACTTCAGATGGGCCTGGACATGTGATGACTTGAAAAATAATGAAGGGTGGTCCCTTGGGGTTTACCCCAAAATAGACTACTCGTAAATAGACAGAAAAGATGTAAAAAAAGGGGTAGTGACGTTTTAAAACCTAACTTTTAATAGGATAGTTATAAATCCCACCTGGGAAAAGGACCCCTACCTGACAAACAAAACATAGACACAAAAGAACAGGGGACCTGGTGTGACAGGTACACCCAATGGTCAAATGAACAGGCACGTCCCGGGGTGGGGCGGGACGTGAGTGCTTGACCAATAAGCGTAAGTAAGCAAGATAGCGCTGGTACTGAAAACCGTGGCTTGTGCCGTGGTCTATAAGCATGCCAGGGAGGCAAAAAAAGAAAGGGTAGGTCTTACCGGTGGATGGGCAAGAGGACCAGCCGGTCTAGTGCCCTTGGGGGGGATGTTCGCACGTATGAATGCGTCCCTTTGTGCAGGATGATGGTCACTTGGTGCAGGAGGGCCACAGGGAAGAAACTGTCCCTGGTGTTGCCCTACTTGGCCTAAAGCTGCCCTAAAGTGCCTGCTAATACGGGGTCCGATCCCCGCAAGGGGTGGCCCCGTCCGGAACCTAGCCCTAAAAACAGTGACCCTAGATAGCCCTGTAAGGACGGGAAAAAAAGGAAAAGGCCCTATGGGGCTCAAATGGCCTGGGTCAGCCAATGAGAGAGAGGGAAGGGGATATGGGTGCTAATGTGGATAGATGTATCAAAAAATCCTACACTAGTGTAGATAAATACTGTGTCCCTACGCGTTTCGTTAGAGAGTAAAAGGATGCTATATATGTCCTAAAATAAAGGAACTATAGGTGATTGCCTATGGCAAACCCCACAACTCGTCGGGGGACAGGGGTAAAGGGTACAGTATACCTCCCCTACTCGCAACCTATCTGTATGATCAGGACAGATATGGGGGAGGGGAGGGAGAAAATGCAAGTGGCGCAGACTTGACGGGACTAGACAGTCCTAGATAACCCAGAATCCTATAAAATGAGAGAAAACATATAGTGGTGCAGTCAGTCTGGGGCGCGCAATACCTAGATATGGTTGCATAATATGGCACTCAGTCTGATGGCATGTTGAATGAAGTTACTCACTGTTAGGCATGGGGGTCATGTGACTTCTCCTCATAGGATGCGGCACAGCAGATACAGGTGCCGACCATCTGCCTAGCGTCTGACAGCGCAAAAGCGCGCGCTGAGAGGTTTAAATGTGAGGTAGGAGGTCCTGAACGCATGCGCAGTGGGCGCCGCCGCCGCTCACGTGCTTGGGAAGGTGTCACGTGACGCGGACGGACGCGTCCTTGAATGCGCATGCGCAGATAATAAAGCTGGCAGCCGCATCACACTGTGAACTCACTACGTCACGCCTGCCCATATTAGTCATGTGATGGGGGCGTGGCAGTGACGGATTGCTGCAGGAGCTGTCCAGCTGTAAGTATGGGAGTGGCTGCTATGTGTCATAGTCCAGCCCCTACAACAACATACGTACCGATGCTGGGGGAAGAGAGTGGCAATCCACCCCAGCATGGGACCAAGAAAGGGACTTATTTGGCAGTCCATTGGCGGGCATAGAAAGAAATAATAACAGCAATATGGGCCAAACAGCGCACGGCTATACATTAGGGTAGGAGACTAACTACAGAGAGTCGCTACCGATTGAAAGTCAATCAAACAGACAATCAAACCAACAAACGGGGGGCATAGCTGGAATATAACATCCCCCTGCTAGAATAGTGATGACATATCCCGTATCGCATATCACATATCGCAGAGCGGCCCCCAGGTGGATTTGGTCCGTACCATGAGAAATCAGCCCATGGTATATCTGGCATGTATGGGGTCAGAGATGGAAACCGCGATATGCGAATTAGGCATGGTGGAGATAATTAAGGGTAAGGCTCCAAACACATATGGTCCCAGTGGGAGGGGAGAGAAGTATGCAAGCGGTAAGTGTATATGGTCCACGCTGCAGGTAGCCAATCTCAAAAAGACTGTGTGCTAATGCTGTATATAATGTACAGTAAGCTGACCTAGGAGGGGATCACAGGAAACAGCCATATTGTAATTGGTCGTTCAGGCCGAGGGGTTGGGTGGTCTTAAGTTTAAAAATCCACCAGGACTCCCTCTGGAGGATCTTTTTGTCCCAGTCTCCCCCTCTTGGTGGTCTCCTAATGTGTTCTAGGCCTATGAAAGTGATGACTGATTGGCGTCCGTCGTGGGCAGAATGAACGTGTCTTGCCACTGGGGTATCCCTGTTGTTGCGGATATCCCCCAAGTGTTCACCTATGCGTACCCGCAGCTCCCTGCGGGTCTTGCCCACATATCTCATGCCGCACTCACAGGTTAGAAGGTAGATAACCCCAGTGGTGCGGCAATTGATGAAATCGCGGATATGATGGACAAAGCCCTCCGGATCCGCTGGCAGGGACTTACACTGTATAATGAATTTGCAGAAGGTGCAGCGGCCGCACCTAAAACAACCACGGACTGGACTAGGCAGCCACGTATTTTTCTTAGGGGGATTATAGTGGCTGTGGACGAAACGGTCTCGCAGATTAGTCCCCCTCCTAAAGGTCACTGACGGGTGGGGGCTAACTGCGTCGACCAGGTCAGGGTCCATCAGAAGGGTGCTCCAGTTCCGTCCAAGAATCTCTTTAATTTTGGCTGCAGCAGTGTCAAAAGTACCTATAACTCTTAGTACATTAGGACTCTCCACTTTCTGGTCCCTAGTTGGATGCAGCAGTCTAGTGCGCGTCGTCTGCTGCGCTCGCTGGTAGGCCTGTCTGAGGGTGTTGTCTGGGTATCCCCGTGCCAAGAAGCGTTCTCTCAGTTCACCTGCTTGCCGTTTGAATTCTTGCTGGTCAGAACAGTTACGTTTGAGCCGCAAGTATTGGCCCACAGGGATACCCCGCTTCAAAGGGACGGGATGGCAGCTGTCCCAGCGAAGCAGGGAATTGGTGGAGCTCTCCTTGCGGTATATGGTGGTCTGTAAGCCCCCTTTAGTGTCTCTCGATATACATAGATCAAGGAAGGGGAGGTTGTTCTGTACAATGGATGAAGTAAACCTCAGATTAATACTGTTGTGATTTAACTCTTCCACCAGCCTACCGAAGTCGTCCTCTGAGCCGCTCCACAAGATGAAGATGTCATCTATGTAGCGGGCCCAGAGGACGATGAACTCCGTGTACCACCCAGGCACGTCACTGAAGACAGTGGTCTCTTCCCACCAGCCCAGGAGCAAGTTGGCATACGATGGCGCGCAGGAGCTGCCCATCGCGGTGCCCCTGAGCTGGTGGTAGATGCGTCCGTCAAAAAGGAAGCAATTGCTCGTAAGCACAAAGTTCAAAAGATGGATAACGAGCTCATTGTGCGCCGTGAACTGTGAACCTCTAGCCTTCAGATAATGGGCAGTGGCTGCAAGACCCTTGTCGTGGGGGATGGAAGAATACAGGGCCTCAACGTCGATGGAAGCCAGGAACCATCCAGGTTCGAGGTAGAGGTGCTCAAGTTTCGAGAGTAAGTCACCTGTATCCCTCACATACGAGGGGAGGGATTGCACGAAGGGCCCTAATATGCGATCCACATAGATTCCGCAGTTTTGCGGGAGACTACCTACCCCTGACACTATGGGCCGGCCTTTAAGAGGCGAGGTACCCTTGTGGACCTTGGGTAGGCCGTAAAACGTGGCCATTATGGGATGTGCTGGGTAGAGGAATTCGAATTCCTCACTGCTAATAAGTCTATCTGTTTTAGCTTTAGATAGGATCTCCCTTAGCTCCTGCTGGAGTCTGGGGGTCGGATCAGATGTTAATATCTCGTAGCCTTGTTTGTCTCTGAGAAGCGTGAGGCACATGTCTCGGTAGGCCGAGGTGTCCAGTATGACCACATTCCCCCCTTTGTCGGAGGGCTTGATCGCTATATTACTGTCCTTTGACAACTCTAAGATGGCTTGTCTTTCCTTCCAGCTACAATTGGATCTCATATGGTTAGGAGTAATCTTGGACAGCTCAGCGGTAGTCTGTCTGAGAAAAACGTCCACACAGGAAATGTCCCCCACCGGAGGCATTTTGGTACTCCTGTTTTTTAAATTGGTGAAGGGACCAGTGCCATCTGGGCAGTCTGGAACAGTGTCCAGGTTGAACAGAAAATGCACATCACTCAGGATCTCCACCGGCACGCCCAGCTCACGGCTCTCCTTCTTGTCTTTGAGCTTGAAGTATTTGTGCCACTTCAACTTACGGGCGAACAGGTGGAGATCCTTAGTCCAGCGGAAAAGATCAAATTGCGTGGTGGGGACAAAAGACAAGCCTCGTCTGAGTACCTTATACTCTGTCTCTGTTAGGGGACGGGATGAGAGGTTAATGACTAGTTTATCTGCAGTATGCCCTACTAGTTGGTGGGATTTATAACTATCCTATTAAAAGTTAGGTTTTAAAACGTCACTACCCCTTTTTTTACATTTTTTTTATGTGATGACTTGAGCAGGGGAACCTTCATTGCAAAGCATGATTTGAAACCATGACGGCGTAGTGTTCTACCGACAGTGACCTTTGAAACTGTGGTCCTAGCTCTCTTCATGCCATTGTCACGGCTGTATGTGAGCAACAATAGTATACACAGTAAAAGAGCTACTGACCGGACCCAAACTAGGGAGGACAAAGGGTGACCCCTGTCAGACCCTCAAAGCTCTCCCTATTCTGCTAAAGCACATGCCCGGATCCAAATGGCGGAACGAGGCATGCCCACGTGCCTAAGACTGATGACCACTGTAACCCCTACAATAGTGGAAGGGGCACGGCCACCGGTGCCCTAATCAGTATATGGAAGGAACCGTGGCCACCTCAGATCCAGTCAGAAAATAATCAGGTACACAACAATGTCTGTACACTTAGCTGAAGGTGTTGCAGCCGCAGAGAAGACGGATCCAAGGACAGCTGGCAATATCTGGAGTGCCTGCTGCAGCAGAACACAGGTCCAGTGAACTGATAGCTACAAGTGAAGATACTAAAGCAAGAGCTACAACTGAAATGAGAACTATAATCCACGCCCTACAATAGGAGGAGGGGTGATATAAAGAGAGGGAAATCAAACGCATGAGGAACAGCTGGGAGGAAGGAAACCAAAAGTAAACAGAGCAGTGAGAACTCCTCCCAGCTCTAGTAGTGACATCATCACAGGGGTGGAGAAACAAAGCTGTGAGAACGTCCCAAAGCTCTGGTAGTGACAGTACCCCCCCTCTACGGGTGGACTCCGGACACCCAGGACCCACCTTCTCAGGATGAGCCCTATGAAATGCCCTGATGAGGCGAGTGGCTTTAATGTCCGACACCGGAACCCACATCCTCTCCTCAGGACCATAACCCTTCCAATGAACGAGGTACTGAAGAGAACCGCGGACAATGCGAGAGTCCACAATTCTGGAAACCTCAAACTCCAGATTGCCATCAACCAAAATCGGAGGAGGAGGCAAAGAGGAGGGTACCGTGGGCTGGACATATGGTTTTAAGAGAGATCTGTGAAATACATTATGTATCTTCCAAACCCGTGGAAGATCAAGACGGAAGGCAACAGGATTGATGACTGACAAGATTTTATAAGGCCCAATAAACTTGGGACCCAATTTCCAGGAGGGAACCTTCAGTTTAATATTTCTTGTAGACAACCACACCAGATCACCCACATTCAGGTCCGGACCAGGCACACGTCTCTTATCAGCCACACGCCTATACCTATCACTCATCTTTTTAAGATTACTCTGAATCTTTTGCCAAATGGTAGACAAAGACGAGGAAAATCTCTCCTCCTCAGGTAAACCAGAAAGAGCCCCTCCCGAGAATGTCCCAAACTGTGGATGGAACCCATATGCACCAAAGAATGGTGACTTATCAGAAGATTCCTGACGACGGTTGTTCAGAGCAAACTCAGCAAGAGGGAGAAATGAACACCAATCCTCCTGGTTCTCTGCCACAAAACAGCGCAAATATGTCTCCAGATTCTGATTGAGGCGCTCAGTCTGACCATTCGACTGCGGGTGAAAAGCAGAAGAGAAGGACAGCCGAACCCCCAGGCGAGAACAGAAAGCCTTCCAGAACCTGGACACAAACTGCGTGCCTCTATCGGAAACAATATCAGAGGGAATGCCGTGCAATTTAACAATATGGTCGACAAAAGCTTGCGCCAACGTTTTAGCATTGGGTAAACCAGGGAAAGGTACGAAATGAGCCATCTTGCTAAAACGGTCCACCACCACCAGGATCACCGACTTCCCCGAGGAACGAGGAAGATCCGTGATAAAGTCCATGGACAGGTGTGTCCAAGGACGGGAAGGTATGGGTAACGGGAGAAGGGAACCTGAAGGCCGTGAACGAGGGACCTTAGCGCGAGCGCACGTCTCACAAGCAGCCACAAAACCCTCCACCGACTTACGAAGAGCCGGCCACCAAAATCTCCGAGCAATGAGATCTACCGTGGCTCTACTCCCGGGGTGACCAGCAAGAACCGTATCATGATGCTCCTTAAAGAGTTTGTGACGTAGCTCAGGAGGCACGAACAACTTCCCAGAAGGACAACGGGCAGGTGCCTCAGTCTGGGCAGCCTGGACCTCGGCCTCCAAATCGGAATATAGAGCAGAAACAACTACCCCCTCCGCCAAAATGGGACCCGGGTCCTCGGAGTTTCCTCCTCCCGGAAAACAGCGAGAGAGAGCATCAGCCTTCATATTTTTTATCCCAGGTCGGAATGTAACAACAAAATTGAATCTGGAGAAGAACAGAGACCATCTGGCCTGTCTCGGATTCATACGCTTGGCCGACTCCAAGTATGCCAGATTCTTATGGTCGGTAAAAACGGTGATAGGGTGCCTGGCCCCCTCCAACCAATGGCGCCATTCCTCGAAAGCCAACTTGATGGCCAACAACTCCCTATCTCCCACATCATAGTTTCTCTCTGCCGGGGAGAGTTTTTTAGAGAAAAAGCCACAGGGTCGCCATTTGGCAGGAGAAGGGCCCTGGGACAAAACCGCACCCACACCCACCTCGGAAGCATCCACCTCAACAATAAAAGGTAAGGAAACATCGGGATGCACCAAGACGGGAGCAGACGCAAAACTCTCTTTAATCTTAGAAAAGGCTGCAAGCGCCTCCTCCGACCAAGAGGAAAAATCCGCCCCCTTTTTTGTCATGTCAGTAAGGGGTTTGACAACAGAGGAATAATTCAAAATGAACTTTCTGTAATAGTTCGCAAAACCCAGAAAGCGCATCAATGCCTTCTGATTCTCAGGAAGCTCCCACTCAAGTACAGCACGGACCTTCTCCGGATCCATGCGAAAACCAGAAGCAGAGAGGAGAAAACCCAGAAATTGAATCTCCGATACCATAAAAAGACATTTCTCCAGCTCGGCGTACAATTTATTTTCCCGCAGAATCTGCAGAACCTGAAAAAGATGATCCTGATGGGTCTGAACATCAGGGGAAAAAATCAAAATATCATCAAGATACACCAATACAAATTTCCCCATTAAATGGTAGAAAATACTATTAACAAAATGCTGAAAGACGGCCGGAGCATTCATCAGGCCGAAAGGCATAACGAGATTCTCGAAATGCCCGTTAGGGGTATTAAAGGCCGTTTTCCATTCATCCCCCTCTCTGACCCTGACCAGGTTGTACGCGCCTCTCAAATCCAATTTGGAAAACACCTTGGCCCCAACAATTTGGTTGAAGAGGTCCGGGATCAGAGGAAGGGGATAGGGATCGCGAATCGTGATACGGTTCAGCTCCCTAAAATCTAGGCAAGGTCTCAGAGAGCCATCTTTTTTTTTAACAAAAAAAAAAACCCGCGGCCACAGGTGACTTTGAGGGACGAATATGCCCCTTCTCGAGACTCTCGGAGATATAAGTTCGCATTGCGATTCTTTCCGGTTGTGAGAGATTGTAGAGGCGTGCTTTTGGCAGCTTGGCGCCGGGAATGAGGTTAATGGGACAGTCAAACTCCCGGTGAGGAGGTAGCTCCTGAACACCGCTCTCGGAAAACACGTCCGAGAAATCAGAGAGAAATGATGGCACAGTTTTAGTAGACACCTCTGCAAAAGTCGCTGTGAGACAATTCTCTCTACAAACGTCACTCCACTCATTTATTTGCCTTCCTTGCCAATCAATAGTGGGGTTATGTCTAGTGAGCCAGGGTAACCCCAAAACTAGAGGAGAAGGCAATCCGTTAAGGACAAAACAAGATATATCCTCCACATGAGTGTCACCTACAGCTAGCCGGATATTGTGAACAATGCCCTTCAGAGATCTCTGTGAGAGTGGAGCAGAGTCAATAGCAAAAACAGGTATATCCTTTTCTAATGTGCAAACCTGAAAACCATGCATGGCTACAAATTGAGTGTCAATAAGATTGACGGCCGCTCCACTATCGACAAAAATCTCACAAGAAATGACTTTGCTCTCTAGCGCCACCCTGGCAGACAGGAGAAAACGGGAACTGCAGGTCAGAGGAAAAGCATCAATTCCTACATCAACTTTGCCCAAAGTAGCAGATGAAGCAGAATTTGATGATTTACCTTTTGAGGTTTTTCTCTTATTATTGCTCTTGGTACAGTTCAAGAATCTCCTAGAGGGACAAACATTTGCCAAATGACCTATGCCCCCACAACAAAAACACACCATACTCTGAGGACTAAATCCTCTTTTATCAGGGGCAAGTCGACCTAGCTGCATGGGCTCCTCCTCAGAGGGGAGCGAGACAGGATGAGGCCCCTGCACACTGAATGAGTCCGCACCACTGCCCCTAGACTGACAATGGCTGGACAGAGAGGTCTCGTTTCTTTCTCTTAGACGCCTGTCAAGGCGTACCGCCAATGACATGGCAGACTCTAAGGACGTTGGTCTCTCATGGAAAGCAAACGCATCTTTCAATCTCTCTGAGAGACCATGACAGAACTGACTCTGGAGTGCAGCATCATTCCAACCCGAATCAGCTGCCCATCTCCGAAATTCAGAACAATAAAGCTCCGCAGACAGTTTGTTCTGGCATAAAACACGTAAGTTAGATTCGGCCAGAGCAACACGATCCGGGTCATCATAAATCTGCCCCAGGGCCACAAAAAATCTTTCCATGGATCGAAGGGAGGGATCCCCTGATGGCAGCGAAAAAGCCCAAGTCTGAGCATTACCCCTGAGCAGGGAGATGACGATCCTCACCCTCTGCTCCTCCTTACCAGAGGAGTGGGGACACAAGCAAAAATGGAGTTTGCATGCCTCTCTGAAGCGAACAAAATTCTCACTGCCCCCGGAGAACGTTTCCGGAAGTGAGACCTTTGGCTCGCAACAGACTCCATGAGCCGGAACAGAGCCCAATGCTTGAAGCTGAGTCATAGATTGACGGAGATCCGCTACTTCCAAAGAAAGACCCTGCATGCGGTCAACCAGGCCAGAAAGCGGATCCATGTAAAAAAAGGACAGTTTTGGTGGATTATAATGTCACGGCTGTATGTGAGCAACAATAGTATACACAGTAAAAGAGCTACTGACCGGACCCAAACTAGGGAGGACAAAGGGTGACCCCTGTCAGACCCTCAAAGCTCTCCCTATTCTGCTAAAGCACATGCCCGGATCCAAATGGCGGAACGAGGCATGCCCACGTGCCTAAGACTGATGACCACTGTAACCCCTACAATAGTGGAAGGGGCACGGCCACCGGTGCCCTACTCAGTATATGGAGGGAACCGTGGCCACCTCAGATCCAGTCAGAAAATAATCAGGTACACAACAATGTCTGTACACTTAGCTGAAGGTGTTGCAGCCGCAGAGAAGACGGATCCAAGGACAGCTGGCAATATCCGGAGTGCCTGCTGCAGCAGAACACAGGTCCAGTGAACTGATAGCTACAAGTGAAGATACTAAAGCAAGAGCTACAACTGAAATGAGAACTATAATCCACGCCCTACAATAGGAGGAGGGGTGATATAAAGAGAGGGAAATAAAATGCATGAGGAACAGCTGGGAGGAAGGAAACCAAAAGTAAACAGAGCAGTGAGAACTCCTCCCAGCTCTAGTAGTGACATCATCACAGGGGTGGAGAAACAGAGCTGTGAGAACGTCCCAAAGCTCTGGTAGTGACAGCCATTGACCAGCTCCTCCCTTGTAGTTCTGGGCTGATTCCTCACCTTTCTTCTCATCAATGATACCCCACGAGGTGAGATCTTGCATGGAGCCCCAGTCCAAGGGAGACTGACAGTCATCTTTAACCTCTTCCATTTTCTAACAATTCCTCCAACAGTTGATCTATTTTCACCAAGCTGCTTGGCAATTGCCCTGTAGCCCTTTCCAGCCTTGTGGAGGTCCACAATTTTGTCTCTGGTGTCTTTTGACAGCTCTTTGGTCTTGCCCATGGTAGTAGTTGGCATCTGACTGTGGGGTGGGCAGGTGTCTTTAAAGAGCTCAGACAGGTGCTACTAAGTTAGATTAATGAGTGGCGTAGAGGTGGACTTTTTAAAGGCTCAGTAACAGGTCTTTGAGAGCCAGAATTCTTGCTGTTTCTCAGGTATTCAAATACTTATGTTCAGCAGTGCAAGACAAATAAATTCTTTGAAAATCATACAATGTGATTTCCTGAATTGTTTTTTTTTATTCTGTCTCTGAGTGGGAATGCACCTACAATGTGAATTTCAGACCCCTCCATGATTTCTAAGTGGGAGAACTTGCAAAATCGCAGGGTGTTCAAATACTTCTGTTCCTCACTGTAGCTGTTGTTTCTGATAGATATGATCTACCCAAATCTCCTTATGTTTTGTTTAGTTACCAGAATTACTGACTGTAGAAATAGATTTTTACAAGATGGCAGACAAAAGCTGGGCTATTCTTTTCTTAAAATCAAGTTAGAGGAGGCCCGGGAGATATAGAGGAGGTCTGTTTTATGTCTGCTGTAGGGTGGGAACCTTGGCTTCTTGGGCTTCTATTTAACAAAGTACTATTGTTTATACAGTATACTTATTGGGAGTCATATATCAAAAACCAGCATTTTACGTTGGTCTTTGATATCCCTGTGGTGCCAGGGGATGGGCTTAAATTATAGCAAGACGCAGGCCTCAGCATAAATTAGGAAAATCCTCCGGCAGTCCGTGCGACTAGATTTAAAATTACTCCAGCACCTAGCTTGATCAGATTTTAATTGACATTTACATCAGGAAGCTGATGTAAATAATGGTGAATGTGCCAGGGACCAATGTCTCCACCACCACTCCCCAGTGGCAAAGGCGGTGTAGAAATTCCACATACACCTAAATTTACAGCAACTTTTTTGACGCCAGTTTCTGGCCTACGAGGGCAAAATAAACAATGCCAGCTATTTATCTAAAGGCTCATGCACACAAACGTATTTTCTTTCCATGTGCGTTTTTTTTTTTTTTTTTTTTCGGACCATATGCGGAACCATTAATTTCAATGGGTCCGCAAAAAAACCTGAAGTTACTCCGTGTGCATTCCGTTTCTGTATGTCCGTTACGCAAAAAAAATAGAACATGTCCTATTGTCCGCAATACGGACAAGGATAGGACTGTTCTATTAGGGGTCAGCTGTTCCGTTACGCAAAATACGAAATGCACACCGACGTCATCCGCATTTTTTGCGGACTGCAAAATACATACAGTCGTGTGCATGATCACTAATAGTATGTTGCATTTTTCCTTCTTTTACAATAATTTATAACTTTGTAAAAAGTTTATTGCTGTAGATATAGATGCTTAACCTCAGGCGAGCGAAATGTGACACGTCGAATTAGCATTTTTTATTTCTCATAAGGTAAACAAGAAACATTTGGGATGATTTCAGATACTGCATTGGTTCCAAGCAAAGTTGTTTGAGCCAGACGTTCGTGCAGCTGTTGGAAAGCAGAAACGAGCCTTTCCACTGAGTACAGGCTGTTTCTTTTTTTTTTATAGAGTAAAGCTGATGAGTTAACAATGACATAAGACTCGTTGCACAGGTGGCATACTTCATTATCTCAACTATCCTGAATCATTGCCTGTCTACACTGATCACTAATGGACTCACAGAAGATTATATAAAGCCAATTGTTAGCTGACCACATAGGGGTTGTATTAGATATACGGTGCAGAGCTCAGTATATTGTCATTTAGCAAATTAAGCTAATATACTGTACAGTAGTAAGTTTTACCTGCAGTCCACAGATAACATGCTGTCATATTGCAGTGAGTCATGACAAAGTATAATCTGCACTGCTACATCTGTACTTGTCAACCAAATTAAACAGTATTTGAATATAAAAGCAGAAATACAATAATGGAAAAAATAGCATATAATAAATATAGAGCTAAACATTAGACCAACAGTTAATCATGTTACTTTCCGTCAAGGTTGTACGCATATGCCCACCCTTATCTTAGCTTGAATTTGGTTAAAGAGGACTTGTCACACAAACTGCAGTGCAATCTGCAGGCAGCATGTTAGTGTATATATAGTTTTTACGTATTCTAACTTTTATTGAAGTTTTTTAGGAAAGGGCAAAGAGAAACATAACATAGTGTTATAATGAAGTCATTGAGGTTTTTGAGTTTTTTTAAGAAAGGGCAAAGAGAAACATAACAGAGTACCCTAATGAGGTCATTGTTACTATAAAGAAGCAAAGTTACAGGATGGGCCAAAACCCAAATGACATAAACACTCAAATGCAGAAGTCAGGAACTAAAGGATTTTTGTTTGGAATATAAGTAAAACAGAAGAACTACTGTATGAACAACAAAAGCCCTATATCTCCACTGAACTAATCTATAAATGATCAGCTAGTAGTTGCCTGTTTATCCAGGCATATAAGTACTGATGACCAGCGTGCCCCAGATTGATATGTAGTTTTATGGGAAAAGATTCAGTAAAACTTGCAAATTATACATTTATATCACTATTTCTGAATTCAGTTGTACACAGGAAGGTGGTATCAGTGATTGATGGCATTCTCTGTGTAATTGTGTATACAAGTAGCTGTCAGTCACTGATAGTTGTACACGGGTAGGTGTTATCAGTGATTGATAACATTCTCTGTGTAAGTGTGTATATAGGTAGCTGTCAGTCACTGATAGCTGTATACAAGGTAGGTGTTATCAGTGATTGACAGAATTCTCTGTTTAAGTGTGTATACAGAGATAAATGTCAGTCACTGATAGCTGTATACAGGGGAGGTGTTATCAGTGATTGATTGAATTCTCTGTGTAAGTGTATATATAGAGATAGCTGTCAGTCACTAATAGTTGTACACGGGGGATGGGTTATCAGTGACTGATAGAATTCTCTGTGTAATTGTGTATACAGAGAAAGCTGTCAGTCACTGATAGCTATACAATGGGTGGTATTAAGTTCAGAAAAAGAAGAGATATAAATGTATAAATCACACGATTTACTGAATGTTTTCCTTCAAATCTATATACTGTATCAATCTGCTCAGCTCCTTCTGCTTTATAACATGCTTCCTACAGATTGCATTACATTTTATGGTGATAGATCCTCTTTAAGAATTCAACACAATATCAGGACATTAGAAAAGGCTTCACAGGCTCAGTGGTTGAAGGCGGAGTGTAGGTGCATGCTGCGCCTCATCCCCTTCTCCTCTCTGCCGGTATAATGTGCTGAAACGCTCTCTAACTTTGTTGCACTGACTGGGCCTTTTTTTCCCTTCGGGCTTGAGCCACAGTGAGTGGTGCTCCTCCAGGGAGAGATACAGGGGAGTAGCGGCTGCTAAGAAGATTTGCACTCCTTGATGCTCTTTACTTTTCTCAATGGCCTTATGTCTGACTGAATTAGCTGCATTCCCCGGTCTGGTGGGATTGCCGTCTTGGTCCTGTTACAGAGCATTGGCTGGGCTGGAGCTAGGCCAACCACGTGAGAAAGGCCGTGAAGAAGCGGAATTATAACATCAGGCGTGGTGGCTCCCTTAATTGTATCTTGAAGTGGAGACTATTCGCGCAACTCCCATTTAAGCCCTGATACAGAATCTTTAACTCACTCACAGAGACTGAGAGCAGTATTGTTGGGCTTCAAAAAGAGATACAGAACATTATTTAAGAGATTGGCGCTCTAAGGGTACATTCACACTTGCGGCAGAGGATTCCGGCAGGCAGTTCCGTCGCCGGAAGTGCCCTCTGGATCCGACAATACGGACGCAAACTGATGGCATTTGTCAGATGGATCAGGATCCGGATCCGTCTCTCCGGTGTCATCTGGAAAAACGGATCCGGCATTTATTTTTTTCACATTTATTTCGGTCTGAGCATGTGCAGACCGCAATGCCGGATGCATTTTTCCAGAACACTCGGATCCGGATCCGGTATTAATGCATTTTATTGGGAAAAAATGCCAGATCTGGCATACCAGCAAGTGTCCCGGAATTTTGGACGGAGATAAAATCGCAGCATTCTGCGGTATTATCTCCGTCCTGAATAGTCAAAAAGACTGAACTGAAGACATCCTGATGCATCCTGAACTGGATTGCTCTCCATTCAGAATGCATTAGGATAAAACTGATCCTAGGACGGAACTCAATGCCGGAAAAGAATACCGCTAGTGTGAAAGTACCCTAAGCAAGGCGAATAACAGCCTCAAGCTTGCAATAACTTAAAATGCCTGTATAGTATGTGATGCTGGAGTGCCACTATATGTGGGGAGCTCTGCCTTTTCCCTGCTTTTTCTTTCTGTGAGTGACTTGCACATACTATTAGCAGTGTGTAATAAATTCAATGACTTTTGGAACTCACTGACACAATAGGATATTATTGTCAAGATATCTGGCTACAGATTTTTAACCTCAAAATTTAAGTAGTCAATTTGCTTCTGTGGTTTCACATCTCCTAGTGTGTACTGTGTGACATTTGCTTAAAAAAAGACACATGCCTGAATGACAGCGCATTGTAGCCTATATTATATATGCCTATGTCTCCTGTGAACAGCACACCATGTGATAACAGTCACATGCAGGCATGTGCAGAACAATATTCTGCATTACCCCTAAAAGCAGAAGTATGCGGTACACAAATTAGTATTTTCTGCCATGAAAAACACAAATAACATATTCACAGTGTATTTGTTTTGTGATTTCTTTCAGGTTAATATGAGAGAATACCCCAGTGGAAATAAGACAAGTGTCTTATGAGAAAATTGCCTTAGCTGAGTGGTCTTGGGGGTGCTCTTGGGATAGTTAATCACATTAGGGAAATCAAAAAGTATGCATGAGGAGTATTGTATTCCAGCAAAAAAGCTGGGAAACATGTATCACATTTTAGTGTCATTTAAATGTCCTTCCCAGAAACCCAACACTGCTCTGCCTTTCTAAGAATGGCAAAGCAGCGCTGCCTAGACTACAATACTCCTCATGCTTTTGGTCTCCCTAATGAGAGAGATAACACTCTAAAGAGTACCCCAAGGCCAGTCAGCTAACCCAGGCATTCTTCTTTTAGAAGGAGAACTGGGTTGAATTTCCTCAAAAAACTGCGCAGAATATTTTGGATTTTCCAAGTGGGATCAGTACACAATTTCTCATACACCTGTCTGTCATCCAATTGTCTAAGTGCTTCGGAAACATAGTAAGACTTGCTCAGTATCACTATATTACCCCCCTTGTCCGCCGGCTTCACCACTAGATCCTCTCTGTTTTTCAGCCACTTTAAGGCTTTTTTCTCTGCATCTGTGAGATAAAACAGGTCATAAAGAAAAATTGGAGTATCCTAGTGAGGGACGATTCCCTAAAACAATTGAAAGATATGAAACCAGTGATAGCGTTTAGAAGATGCCATACTATACGCGATCAAGTGGTAACTAGCCATTTCAGGAAAAAACGTCTCACATGGCTGTCTGAACAGAGACCAAAAGGGAATAGGAGTTGCAGAAACTGTTCCTTCTGCAGCTTCAATTCCCAACTACAAGTGATCTCTTTTGCAGGGATAGAACATAGGGTTTTTCCACTTATTACCTGCCGCAGCAAATTTGTGGTTTATATAATTTTATGTAGATGCGGACGCTTCTACATCGGAAAAACTATCCGCTGCTTATTTGAAAGATTCCGCGAACACCTAAACTCCTTAAAAACAGGAAAGGGTGTTCCGCGGTTAATAGATCATGTGAATAAGGCACATAGTGGAAATCCCAATGTGCTGACTTTTGCTGGCCTTGAAGTAGTTAACCGCACTGAAAGAGGTGGTGACAGAGAAAGGGAGCTTCTGAGAAGAGAAACTATATGGATCCTACGCACGGATGCATTGGGTCCGCTGGGACTAAATGAAAAAATAGATATGAGCGTATTTTTGTAATGAACCACTCTTGCTTATTGTATTTTCGTATTTTGATTTGTTCTTATTGGTTTATGTATGTTCACATATGCACCTTACATCATTGAAGAGGTCCCGCCTGACTGTAATCCCTGCCCTCCCTCTTGAGAGGCCAGGTGTTGATTACTTAGTAATTAAGCATATTACTGTGATGATGCGGCTTCCTGTGCACTATAAGAAGGTGCCGTGACCTCTTCAGTGTTGGAAAGCCAGAAGAAGCGCATACACGCGCGAAACGGCTGTTGCTTATTTGCTGCTGTATCTGCAACCCTTGCACCCCCCTCCTGCCATGGAATAAAGTAACCTGCCTATCAACGGTGAGTGCCGCTCGTTTTGTTTTCTTTTTCTTTTTATCACATTGTGTAAAACTTACATAAATGAAAAAAAGTATACATATTAGGTATCGCCACGTCCATAATAACATGCTCTACAAAAAAATCACATGGCCTAACCCCTCAGATGAACACTGTAAAAAAAATAAAGAAACGGTGTAAAAAGCCATTTTTTGTCACCTTACATCACAAAAAGCGTAATAGCAAGCGATTAAAAAGTCATATGCACACCAAAATAGTGCCAATCAAACCATCATCTTATCCTGCAAAGAATGAGACCCTACCTAAGATAATCGCCCAAAAACTGAAAAAACTATGGCTCTCAGAATATGGAGAAACTAAAACATGATATTTTTTTTTGTTTCAAAAATGATATTATTGTGTAAAATTTACATAAATAAAAAAAGTTTACATATTAGGTATCGCTGCGTCCATAATAATCTGCTCTATAAAAATATCACATGACCTAACCCCTCAGATAAACACCATAAAAAATAAAAAAACGGTGTAAAAAATGCAATTTTTTGTCATTTTACATCACAAAAAGTGCAATAGCAAGCGATCAAAAAGTCATACGCACCCCAAAATAGTGGCAATCAAACCATCATCTCATCTCGCAAAAATCATATCCTACCCAAGATAATCGCCTAAAAACTTAAAAAAACTATGGCTCTCAGACTATGGAAACACTAAAACATGATTTTTTTTGTTTCAAAAATGAAATCATTGTGTAAAACTTACATAAATAAAAAAATTGTATACATATTAGGTATTGCCGCGTTCGTGACAACCTGCTTGATAAAAATACCTCATGATCTAACCTGTCAGATGAATGTTGTAAATAACAAAACAACGGTGCCAAAACAGCTATTTCTTGTTACCTTGCCTCACAAAAAGTGTTATATAGAACAACCAAAAATCATATGTACCCTAAACTAGTACCAACAAAACTGCCAATCGATTTTCCTATCGATTTTTTCCTATCGATTTTTATGATTCACCATATGGATAGAGTTTGCAATCGATTATTCAATAATATCTGTGCAAACATGGGACATTGACTGCAACAATATGTATTGTATGGACTTTATATGAGTTATTTGAGCCATCACCTCATCCATCCCACTATTACATGTATGTATGTTTTTATGTATTTTATGTTTTTTTAAATTGCACTATTTTATCATACCATACTGGCTCTCTGCGTGAACCCATATGTCTGAGTGCCGGTCCAATACTATTTAAATATTGAGTTTAGTTTGGCTGTTAACCTGTGGCCATAGCTGGCATAATTTGTCATGGAACTCTTGGCTTGCCCCTCATCGAGTGTCCTGTCCTAAAGGACGTTTAGTGCAGCAGAGGGATCGTGACCGATAAGCACACTCGCCTAGCTCACCACAGTGTGGACTACCTCACATGTCTAAAAATGAATGAGGCATGGATCTCGGAGGAATTCAACACCTGTGACGACCACATGTAATTGAATTTCCTCATGCCAGACCACACATATCTGCCACCACCCAGAACAAAGAATGGTCCTTGTCTTATGTATATACAACGGCATACAAGGCCTGTTCTGTCAGGTGAATGCCTAATTTTTGGGGCCTCAACTCCAGTGGCCTACAGAATTTTTTTTATCCAGTGATCTCCTAATGTACCTCCAGAAACAAAATCACAAGGTATTTTCTGTCAGGTGAATGCCTAATTTTTGGGGCCTGTACTCCACTGGCCTACAGTAAAATGTTTAGCCAGTGACCGCCTAATGTACCTCCAGCCACATAATCACTTGTTCTTTTCTGTTGGGTGAATGCCAACTTTTTGGGCCTGAACACCACTGGCCTACAGTAAAATTGTTATTCAGTGACCGCCTAATGTACCTCCAGCCACATAATCACTTGTTCTTTTCTGTCGGGTGAATGCCTAATTTTTGGGGCCTGTACTGGCCTACAGTAAATTGTTATCCACTGACCATCTAATATGCCTCCAGCCACATAATCACTTGTTCTTTTCTGTCAGGTGAATGCCTAATGTTTGGGGCCTCAACTCCAGTGGCCTACAGTAAAATTTTTATCCATTGACCGCCTAATGTACCTCCAGACACAAAATCATTTGTTCTTTTCTGTCAGGTGAATGCCTAATTTTTGGGGCCTGTACTGGCTTACAGTAAAATTGTTATCCTCTGACCATCTAATATATTTCCAGCCAAATAATCCCTTGTTCCTTTCTTTCAGTTGAATGCCTAATTTTTAGGGCCTGTACTGACCTACAGTAAAATTTGTATCCACTGACCGTCTAATATACAGTGGATGTAAAGGGGGAATATTATTCACCAATATTTATGCAAATATCGATAATTAATATTCATAAATAGGAGGAGCCGTCTATTGATAACTCCGCCTATTTATGCCTTTATATAACAACAACAATACTTTCGCTATGCTTTACACTGATCGCTACGCTAACTGCATGCGCCTTACTAACTAACTATCGCCAATAACTACACGTTACACAGATAGTTACAAGTAACAGTATTTATTACTAACAATACACTACGCACGCGATACTAACAATACAGCACTACAAATCCTAAACTACACTACACGTTCCCAATTCCACCCATAAACTAACTACACAGTTCACACATACAAGTATATAACAACCCACCCCACCCGACTATTCACTGTCCCTACGGGGTACGATGAAGGGTTAATTAATTGTTTGCAGAGCAGAGGCATGCTCTACAGACGATTGTTTGCAGAGCAGAAGCATGCTCTACAGAGGAACCAAGGCAGGGGACCAGGGTAACCACCAGGGGTTAATCAGGGTTTACCAGCAGGGCCACCAGGGTTCAGGGGTCTATGGGGGGTGATAACAGGGTTAGCCAGGGGAGAGCAGGCACACAGGGAACCAGGGGATGAGCAGGATATATGGGAGAGGGTATAGTTGGTGGGATAGGGGTTTCGGAAGGGTTAATCAGGAACCAGGGGTGAGGGTTCCAGGGGTTATAGGGTTATGGGGAGGAGTGGGGGTTCGTTGGGGGGTTAGTGGGGGTACGTTGGTGGGATAGTGGAGGGGTTCGTTGGTGGGATAGAGGGGTTAATTCGTTGGTGGGATAGTGGGGGGGGGGGTACTTAGTCCTTCCGAGGTTCCAGCTCGTTGCCCAGGGGATGCTCGTCGTCATGGGGTTGATTCTCCAGGGAGGGAGGCCGCGATGTCCTGAGCGCCGATGCGCTCTCCAGGTGGGGGCCCCGATCCTAACTGCGGAGTGCCGGGGCCACCGGATATTTATCCCCCGGCGGCCCGCACTCCCGCGCCACGCGCCCACCAGGGGGCGCTCGCGCGCCCCCATCATCCACGTGGGCCGGCGCAGTGATATGACGTCACTGCGCCGGCCAGCACATCGGGGACGCGCTGCAGACAGGCGGGAGAAGCCTTTGATCTCCTGCCTGCTGCACCTAGCATTCCGGACAGTGCGATAGTAATCGCACTGTCGGAATGCACCTAATAGAAGGAGGAGAGGCTTCTCCCCTTCTTCTATCATGTGTAATTATCTCCAGCGGCGCTGGGGATAATTACAACAAAGGGCTCAGATTCTGTTGAATCTGAGCTCTTTGTATCCATCAGGATGACCGGACCCTTGTCCGGTCATTCTGATGCAATTAGCCAGATTGCATCGGTGCGAATGCTTGGGGCACATTCACACCGATGCACCTGGTTTCAGTTGTAGGAGGGGGGGGGATATATATAATATACATGTGCAGTGTACTCAAGTTGTGCAGTAGGTGTTTCTGGGTGTAGTAGTGCAATATACACTAACCTGGTACAGCTGACTCTCTGCAAGGGCAGGTATAGGTAGGGAATAGTTCGTGACGCCAGTGCCAAGTAAACGGTGGCACGCCGTTTGCGGATGCAGGAATAAATTGAGGAAACGTAGTCTTAAACAGAACTTCAACTTTAGTAGTTTGCAGGCAGAGACAATATTGGAAACGCAGTTCCTCAGCATACAGTCGATTTTGCAATTCGGTCGATGCAGGCAATTCAGTACAGCAGGGTAATTACAGAGTGTTGAACACAGGACTTGCAGCACAGGAGCTAGCACTCTAATCCTGTCTGATCCTGGAACATAGCATATCTTCACCAAGGCCCATTAACCTAAGTCTGGCTTTATATCCTTGGCTATAGCTTAGATAAGTACCTCCTCTGTCTTTCTTAGTACCTCTGGCTCCTCTGATCTTTGCCTCAGTCTCTCCTAGCTTCTGAATGGTTCCTCAGGCCCTTGGGCTAAGATGTTCCTGCTTCTGCATATGGGTATTCAGGAGGGAATCTTCTCCTGAACAGCAGGCTTCAGGCCTGGACTTGTCTCAGACATAGTCTAATCTCCAACTGTAGCTTACTGAAACTAGACTCCGTCTGCCCTGCACTTCCTGGTCTGGCCTTATATAAACTAGGGCTCCCTAGCTCCCTCTATGGACTAGAAGTAGGAATGACACCCCTAGCAGGCCTGTAAGTGCAAGTTTCAGTGACAGGAAAATACACACATTACATTACATTTTATAAAACTGACATAAAGCAACTTCCCATAATTAGGAGGGACGACAGCACACCAAGTGACCTTTGGTAGTAACGGGTATTACAACTCCCGTATACTACATACCCCACTGCTTTAAGCTGAGTACGACCTCGTACTCCATCATGGGTCTCCCAACTGGAATCTCTACCTGAAATAGAAAAGAGAGACATGCAGGCATACATACATGTAATTCATCTGCATTTACATTTACATCAGGTCCAATTGGCAAAAGTGCAGGGTAGTGACAAGGGGCGTCGTTCTCTTCTCTCAGGATAGTGAATGGAACGGGGGCGCTGACCTGGCACAGCGTAACATTATAACCAGGATAGTCCATGACAATGAATAAGTCCATGATAAAACAGTAGAAAACGGTATAAAAGTTCTTGGAGGCTCAAATAACAAACATGAGTCCGTACCCAGGTTATTTCTTATTAAATCACAGAGGCTCTCATGCGGTGGAGTCCATCTCTGGGCACAATACTTTTAAAAGAGTAAGAATCTCAGAGGCTCAGGTACTTTTGAGTCTGTCTCCGGGCACGGTTCCTTGGTAACTGGTTGCACAATAAAATGGACAGCAAAGACAAGTGCTGTAACACCCCTGATCAACCTGAAAAGGGGGTGAAGGGTAAAAGGTGCAACAAAGGAACAGGCACAACTTGGCGTGGGTAACAAAAGCAGGCAGGAGGTCCTGGAAACAAACGTGGCCTTGCTGACTTTGTGATTTCAGTGGTCAACACCTACCACTGAGCCGTGGACAAACTGGCAGCTGCAACAAAGGACCAGCAACATAGGACTCCTGTCCTGGAAGGGTTAACATCACCTTCTGAAGAAATAAATCACAGGCCTAGCAGGCTGATCACAGTGGCATATTGTAGCTACTTGGCTCTACTGGGAGGTATCTTCTGTAGTATTCCTCTACAGGAGGATGGGCCCACATGACTGTATCAGGGGGCAGCTGCAGGGTAAAGGGGCCCCTAATAGGTATTGGCCCCATAGGCCTAGGGGTAAACCCTCTGGTGGGCCGTGCCGGCCCTGGCATGATCACTGCAGGGGGTGACATGCTTGGCACCGCCGCAGCAAGCGGTCCGGTGCTCTGGGTGCAGCAATTCACGGCAATCGCGGGTCCGGTCTGGGGCACTGACGGAGCGGTGACAACAGAAGGCGGTCGGCGGGTGGTGACAGGCACCCTTACCTCATCCTTCCTCGGCGGTGTCTGGATCCTGGCGGTGTAGGTCTTACGCAACTCCCGCAACTTCTCCTCCAGCCGGACGATCTGCTCACCGATGCTCTCTGTGTCGGAGTCGCTGTTCTCTGCTGGCGCCGCCGGCGCAGGTACAGTCACCGATGACGCAGACTCGGCCTCTTCAGGTTCTGGACTTGCATCTGGTCTCCGTCCCATCCGGATGTTCTCAAAGGTAGCACTAAGTCCTTTTAACTGTTCCAGCTCTGATATTGTCTTCTCCCGACGAGGCAGCTCGGGGGAAGGGTAAGGGCTCACCCATTTTTCCAACACGGTTGGCTGCCAGAAGACGTTCGGCCCAATGAAGGAGCTCCGCTCCTGAAAGGCGTGATGGGCCGGCTCTGGAGAGCGTTCCGGTTCTCGCTCGCAGCCAGAGTAGTCTTCTCCTTCTTCTGCCTCCCAATCCTCAGGTCCTCGCTTCGGACGGGTCACAGCAGTCGCATAGGGGCCGCGCAGGCCCTCGGCAGGGGTGTACTACACTTCCTCTCCCTCGCGGAGGCTGTGCTGGTACGAAGGGAGGTAGTCTCTCTTGACAGACCTTCGATTCACATAGAGGTCTCTGCCAGTAAGATAGTCCTGAATAAACCCGTAGCCACGGGATTTGTCAAACGACAGCACCACTCCCTTTCTCCTTTCCAGGCGGGGTTGGGTGTGCGTATGCTTCTCGTGGATGGTCTTGGTCAATTCCTCATACACGATCTTAGTCTTTATGTTCCGCTTGATAGCGGCCTCTCGGATCTCCGCCATCAGGGAAGACCATTTGAACGATGGCTGAAAAAAGTCCCTCCATGAGCCATAGTAGGGCTCGGGTTCTTTCTCCCTGGTGCGGCAGGCGGGTTGCTCCGGTCCCGGAGCGTAGGCCGGTGGAGCCTCCTCTGGCTCTACACCGGTGTCAGTCATCTTTTCAATCCTTGGTGCGGACGCTGCAGCAACACTCTGCTCACAATCCAACATGCTCGATCCTTCTGAGGAGAGCGATAGGGTCGCGTCAATTAGAGTAGCCAGCTCCTCCCACTGCACTGGGGAGCCGCCCCCCAGGTATTCCAGTATATGGAAGGCGGTGTCCATGCTGGCAGACATGCAAATGTCCAGATAAGCCGTGGCGCCTGCCCTTGACCTTCTTCCCGCTTTTTCCTCAGAAAGGCGCCAATTTTTCCCGCCTTTTCGGGATGAAGGTGACGCAGCAGTAAATTCAGCAAGCCCAGCGGCCATCTTTTAGGTACAAACGCTGTCTATTCACTGACGGCAAGCAGGAATGTTTAAAGTCCACAAAACCACACTCCAATGCGGCGATTTTCTTCCTCTGGGCAGCGCAATACTGCACAGCGCTTTTTAGAAGTTTTTGACACACTTTGGGTATGATTTTTAATCCACAAAGTCCACTTGAATAAAACAGGAAAATTGTCACTTTGGTCACAGGGCAACTGTATAAGGCACAAAGTTCACGCTTCTTGCACTAGAAAGCGTGCGTATCCTGTTCGTGACGCCAAAAGAGAGGTGCAGTGTACTCAAGTTGTGCAGTAGGTGTTTCTGGGTGTAGTAGTGCAATATACACTAACCTGGTACAGCTGACTCTCTGCAAGGGCAGGTATAGGTAGGGAATAGTTCGTGACGCCAGTGCCAAGTAAACGGTGGCACGCCGTTTGCGGATGCAGGAATAAATTGAGGAAACGTAGTCTTAAACAGAACTTCAACTTTAGTAGTTTGCAGGCAGAGACAATATTGGAAACGCAGTTCCTCAGCATACAGTCGATTTTGCAATTCGGTCGATGCAGGCAATTCAGTACAGCAGGGTAATTACAGAGTGTTGAACACAGGACTTGCAGCACAGGAGCTAGCACTCTAATCCTGTCTGATCCTGGAACATAGCATATCTTCACCAAGGCCCATTAACCTAAGTCTGGCTTTATATCCTTGGCTATAGCTTAGATAAGTACCTCCTCTGTCTTTCTTAGTACCTCTGGCTCCTCTGATCTTTGCCTCAGTCTCTCCTAGCTTCTGAATGGTTCCTCAGGCCCTTGGGCTAAGATGTTCCTGCTTCTGCATATGGGTATTCAGGAGGGAATCTTCTCCTGAACAGCAGGCTTCAGGCCTGGACTTGTCTCAGACATAGTCTAATCTCCAACTGTAGCTTACTGAAACTAGACTCCGTCTGCCCTGCACTTCCTGGTCTGGCCTTATATAAACTAGGGCTCCCTAGCTCCCTCTATGGACTAGAAGTAGGAATGACACCCCTAGCAGGCCTGTAAGTGCAAGTTTCAGTGACAGGAAAATACACACATTACATTACATTTTATAAAACTGACATAAAGCAACTTCCCATAATTAGGAGGGACGACAGCACACCAAGTGACCTTTGGTAGTAACGGGTATTACAACTCCCGTATACTACACATGCGTATGGATGCTTAGGGCACATCCATACACATGTATACATTAATATTAGGGACATATATTATATAAGGGGGCACATTATTATATAAGGGGGCACAAGCCCCTACATTATAAGGGGGCACAAGCCCCTACATTATAAGGGGGCACAAGCCCCTACATTATAAGGGGGCACAAGCCCCTACATTATAAGGGGGCACAAGCCCCTACATCAAAGGGGGCACAAGCCCCTATATCATAAGGGGGCACATATTTCCCACAGGGGCCACCATGAGCCCCTGGGGATCACCATGGGCAGACGTGCGCAGATGCTGGGCACATTTGCGCACATCGTCCCATGATGCTATGGCTAATGTATGCACATATATACCATACATGCCCGCACGTGTTTGCAGGCATGCATGGATATATATGCATACGTCTCAACCGTTCCTCAACAGTGGATATAAAAAGTCTACACACCCCTGTTAAAATGTCAGGTTTCTGTGATGTAAAAAAATGAGACAAAAATAAATAATTTCAGAACTTTTTCCACCTTTTAAAGGGAATCTTTCACGCAGATTCACCCTATTAACCTAATAACAGTGTTCTGTCCACGGCATTCCCCCTATTAAAACGGTGCTTACCGTTTGTTCCTTGCTAGCATCGTTGTGGAGAAAAACACTTTGAATCCGCATGCAAATGAGTCTGTGAAGGTGCCCGGCGTTACAACGGCCGGTGCCCAGGCCCCTGGGTCATTTTCATATGAATGCACTCCCCCTCCGCTGCAACTGCCGGCCCTTAGTCTCTGTTCTAACCTCCCTCCTCCCGTCCGTAATCCCGCGCATGCGCCGATGAGCGCGATATCGGCGTGTGCGCATTGAATGAGCACTGTCAGGCCGAGGCATTGCAGTTTAGCGTGCGCATGCGCGGGATTAAGCACCTTTCTAATAGAGGGGATGCCGTGGACATAACACTGTTATTAGGTTAATAGGGTGAATCTGCGTGACAGACTCCCTTTAATGTGACCTATAAACTTTACAACTCAATTGAAAAACAAACTGAAATCTTTTAGGTAGAGGGAAGAAAAAATATAAAAATAAAATAATATGGTTGCATAAGTGTGCACACCCATAAACTAATACTTTGTTGAAGCACCTTTTGATTTTATTACAGCACTCAGTCTTTTTGGGCATCAGTCAGCATGGCACATTTTGCCCATTCTTCTTTGCAAAAACACTCCAAATCTGTCAGATTGCAAGGGCATCTCCTGTGCACAGCCATCTTCAGATCACCCCACAGATTTTCAATCGGATTCAGGTCTGGGCTCTGGCTGGGCCATTCCAAAACTTTAATCTTCTTCTGGTGAAGCCATTCCTTTGTTGATTTGGATGTATGCTTTGGGTCGTTGTCATGCTGAAAGATGAAGTTCCTCTTCGTATTCAGCTTTCTAGCAGAAGCCTGAAGGTTTTGTGCCAATATTGACTGGTATTTGGAACTGTTCATAATTATCCCTAGCTTAACTAAGGCCCCAGTTCCAGCTGAAGAAAAACAGCCCCTTGGCATGATGCTGCCACCACCATCCTTCACTGTGGGTATGGTGTTCTTTTGGTGATGTGTAGTGTTGTGCCAAATATATCTTTTGGAATTATGGCCAAAAAGTTCAACCTTGGTTTCCTCAGACCATAACACCTTTTCCCACATGCTTTTGGGGGACTTTAGATTTGTTTTTGCAAAATGTAGCCTGGCTTGGATGTTTATCTTCGTAAGAAAAGGCTTTTGTCTTGCCACTCTACCCCATAGCCCAGACAAATGAAGAATACAGGAGATTGTTGTCACATGTACCACACAGCCAGGACTTGCTAGATATTCCTGCAGCTCCTTTAATGTTGCTGTAGGCCTCTTGGTCGCCTCCCAGACCAGTTTTCTTCTCGTCGTTTCATCAATTTTGGAGAGACGTCCAGTTCTTGGTAATGTCACTGTTGTGCCATATTTTCTCCACTTGATGATGACTGTCTTCACTGTGTTCCATGGTATATCTAATGCCTTGGAAATTCTTTTCTACCCTTCTCCTGACTGATACCTTTTAACAATGAGATCTCTCCGAGGCTTTGGAAACTCTTTGTGGACCATGGCTTTTGCTGTGGGATGAGACTAAGAAAATTTCAGGAAAGACCAACTAGAGCAGCTGAACTTTATGTGGGGTTAATCAGAGGCACTTTAAATGATGGCAGGTGTATGCTGACTCCTATTTAACAGGATTGTGAATGTGATTGCTTAATTCTGAACACAGCTACATCCCCAGTTATAAGAGGGTGTGCACACTTATGCAACCACATTATTATTTTATTGTTTTGTTTTCTTCCCTCCACCTAAAAGATTTCAGTTTGTTTTCAATTGAGTTGTACAGTTCATAGGTCACATCAAAGGTGGAAAAAGTTCTGAAATGATTTATCTTTGTCTCATTTCTTTACATCACAGAAACCTGACATTTTAACAGGGGTGTGTAGACTTTTTATATCCACTGTACCTCCAGCCACATAATCACTTGTTCTTTTCTGTCAGGTGAATGCCTAATTTTTGGGGCCTGTACTCCCATGGCCTAAAATAAAAATTTTCTAGGCTCCAGCAGGGCACATTTTTGAGAGTTTCCCTTTGTGGGAATTTTAGCCATTGATTTTCCCTCTGGTATGTCACTATCCATGTTGTGGAACTATTTGTGCACTTCTAGTAAGTATTTCGTGGCTGTAAATATGACCTGCAGGTTTTTCAGGTTCACCTGCCATTAAAGTGAATGGGGGCTGATGCGAACGCGCGGTTCGCCAACATTTGATTACACAAGCAAGTTGCGAAATGTCCCGGCCGATGTTCCTCCACCACTATTTCCCATGTCCTGTGGTGTTCTTTCATTTTCTAGGGCTTCTTTTCAGGAAAAAAAAATAGGAAACTAGAGACTGTATGCAAATTGGAGCATATTTGGTTCAGGTAGAATCAATTTGAGTCAAAACAGAGTTTTTTGAAAAATGTTGCTGAATTAGACATGAAACCAATTTCAAGAAATTTGCTCATCTCTAGGTTGTAACTATAGGGGATGCAGATACAGAAGTTGCTACCAGGTCTGGGGTCTCCAAGTTATGCCTTTGCTTGAGCATAGCGGCAGCCTCTATGACAGTTAATGATGAAACTGTCTAATCCATAGATTCATTTACATATACATTACATAAATAATCAGTACTCATATATTAGATATATTTTATATGGATGCTCTCTCTGCATAGCGCTTGACATATTAGACGGTAGAGAGGGATGCTCAATTACTGACCACAGTCTGATATTTACTGCCATTATTGTTCTTCAGTGAAGAAGACTTTTCTTTGGTGTAGTAAAGTACAACAAATAATGTATAGCACACCCTATGGTTATGCATGGTATTACAAGTAAAATCTCATAACACAGTACTATAGCTACTTTGCTGAATATATTTTGCTTTCTGCACCATCTGCACTTGTTTTCACATGGTAGGTTGATGTTAAGGACAGACCAGCTCTTTACCACACTGCCTCGTCACCTTACAAGCTAGAACACAGCTTCACCAGAGCTTCCCTTTAATTGCCTGGTATTATAAGAAAGCATTGAATTCTCTGATTTACACAACAAGATATTTATTGTGACATCTTTTGTACTTAACAAAACACAGAGTATCATTCACTTGACAATAATTGCTAATTTTATAGTGGTTTTCAGACATATTACATCTCCATGGAAAATACTGTGCATGTGCATTATTGAATTTGCATAAAAATGCAATATCATGCGAAATATTTCATATTCTCAACGCGTATGATCACATAAGTCTTCAGCGGTTTTCCATTACTGTTTATTTTCCTCCCAAATGATAAAGCCTGGAGCAAAGATGTTTGTAAAGCAATTGTATGTCATAATTTGTAATTTGGCTACAGAAAATACGGCTTTGTAATATAAATCCAATTTTATAGATATTATTTAGGAATATTCTTAAAATGGTGTTATATAACTATAATAAACATGGAAATTATTCAGAACGTTGCTTTGCCCTTTAAGTTTTGAGGGAACTAGCATACATTGGATTCTCCTCTTATCCGTTACATTGCTGAAATGGTAGAAATTATATTTTCATATGATTTATTTGGTTCTGTAGATGTTTCTGTGCTCGTTAACTACTTGTTGTTAAGATTGTGTTCTTCCCATATGATCTGCTGTCTATATCTGCAAGGGCATGTGAATAGGATTAAGAAGAGTCCCCCTCTTGGGATCTCAGACCGAGAGCCACTAACAAGCAGTGGTCTTGCTCTGGAGCAGATTAGATAGATAGATAGATAGATAGATATGAGATAGATATGAGATAGATAGATATGAGATAGATAGATATGAGATAGATAGATATGAGATAGATAGATATGAGATAGATAGATATGAGATAGATATGAGATAGATATGAGATAGATATGAGATAGATAGATAGATAGATATGAGATAGATAGATAGATAGATAGATATGAGATAGATAGATAGATATGAGATAGATAGATAGATATGAGATAGATAGATATAAAATAAATATATATGACATAGATAGATAGATAGATATGAGATAGATATGAGATAGATATGAGATAGATAGATAGATAGATATGAGATAGATAGATATTAGATAGATAGATATTAGATAGATAGATAGATAGATAGATAGATATGAGATAGATAGATAGATAATAGATAGATAGATAGATAGATAATAGATAGATAGATATTAGATAGATAGATTATAGATAGAAGATAGATATAAGATAGATAGATATTAGATAGACAGATAGATATGAGATAGATAGATATTAGATAGATAGATATGAGATAGATAGATATTAGATAGATAGATAGATAGATAGATATTAGATAGTGTAATGCAAGGCACCAACAAAACAGACCAGTGATGAAAGCAAAAAGGTGTTTAGATAGATAGATAGATAGATAGATAGATATGAGATAGATAGATATGAGATAGATATGAGATAGATATGAGATAGATATGAGATAGATATGAGATAGATATGAGATAGATATGAGATAGATAGATATGAGATAGATAGATATTAGATAGATAGATAGATATGAGATAGATAGATATGAGATAGATATGAGATAAATATGAGATAGATAGATAGATAGATAGATAGATAGATAGATATGAAATCGATAGATAGATAGATATGAGATAGATAGATATAAGATAAATATATATGAGGTAGATAGATAGATAGATATGAGATAGATATGAGATAGATATGAGATAGATATGAGATAGATAGATAGATAGATAGATAGATATGAGATAGATAGATAGATAGATAGATAGATATGAGATAGATAGATATTAGATAGATAGATATTAGATAGATAGATAGATATGAGATAGATAGATATGAGATAGATAGATAGATAGATATGAGATAGATAGATAGATAGATATGAAATCGATAGATAGATAGATATGAGATAGATAGATATAAGATAAATATATATGAGATAGATAGATAGATAGATAGATATGAGATAGATATGAGATAGATATGAGATAGATAGATAGATAGATAGATATGAGATAGATAGATATTAGATAGATAGATATTAGATAGATAGATAGATAGATATGAGATAGATAGATAGATAGATATTAGATAGATAGATTATAGATAGAAGATAGATATAAGATAGATAGATATAAGATAGATAGATATAAGATAGATAGATAGATAGATAGATATTAGATAGACAGATAGATATGAGATAGATAGATATTAGATAGATAGATATGAGATAGATAGATATGAGATAGATAGATAGATAGATAGATAGATATTAGATAGATAGATATTAGATAGTGTAATGCAAGGCACCAACAAAACAGACCAGTGATGAAAGCAAAAAGGTGTTTATTCACCAGAAACATAAACGTCCAGGACACTTGCTGGTAACAAGGAATAATAACAAAAACCAGGCAAGGAGATTCCAGGAATAGTCCCAACCTGTGCTGAATGATGCTGTGCACTTGGCAGTCGAGTCACTCCAGATCTTGGGTCCGTTGCAAAGGACAAAGTTCCTGGCAGTCTTCAGTCACTAGCAGTTGTGACCTATACCTGGTTGAGGGAAAATAACAGTGGGCACTGATCACCCTGAGAGACCTCCTTTTAAATGACAGCTGACCAATCCCAGGGTGCCAAGTGTCCACTACCATAGGTGAACAAATTGCCCTGCACCTGAGTACATGGCCTAAGGCAATCACAAGTTGATTAACCCATGGCTGGCTCCCTAATCCACTTTGCTCTTGTGAGTCAGTATATTATGCGCCACTGGTCGACGAAGCGCATAAGAAGCGCGTACTCGCGACCGTGTATCCCTTTGCGAACCTTCCCTCGTGCGCACGCACGGACGCATGATTGACTCAGCGCGAGTATGCGAGCGCGTGGACCCAGATGCGGAAACGGAAGTCGCAGGAGACACCGGAGGCAACCCTGGCCGCGGCGTCTTGTCACTCGCCTGGCCACTCTGTCCCCGGGACTCCGACGGTCCTCCCCTCCGATGTCCACGCGAACGCATCCCCGCACTGGTTCGCAAAGGGGTCAGCGCTGGTGCATCAGAGACACGCATAACCTGTCCCGCAACTCCACGAGGACCCCTCTTGGTTCCCCTGGAGTGCAAAGCAGGTGAGGATCTTACATTACCCCCCCCTCGAGGAGGCGGCTCTGAAGACTCCAAGCAAGCTTTCCCCGGATTATCCCGGTGAAAGGCTGCCACCAACTCATCTGCATGCACCTGGCGAGCAGGTATCCAACATCTCTCCTCTGGACCAAAACCCTTCCAGTCCACCAAGTATTGAAGAGACCTTTGGACAAAACGAGAGTCCAAAATTCTGTTCACCTCGAACTCCGGTACCCCTTGGACCTCCAGCGGGGATGGGGTCTGAATGAAGGGAGCGGAGTCGGATGCCGATTTGAGAAGTGAAACATGAAAGGTGTTCACTCCTCGGATCGACGGTGGAAGAGCAACCTTGTACGTAACTCGGTTGATCTTTTGTGTCACTGGGTATGGGCCAATGAATCGAGGACCCAACTTGGAAGATGGCTGACGCAGCGGAATGTTCCGGGTGGAGACCCACACCTGATCTCCCACCTTAAATTTTTGCTCTACGGTGCGATGACGATCAGCAAATTTCTTCTGTTGCGCCACCGCACTGCGGAGATTCCGCTGGACCGACGACCAAATGGGACGTCTATCCTCGAACCATTGATCCACTACCGGTGAGTCAGTGGAGGGTCCGGCCAAAGAAGAGAGTCTTGGATCCCTGCCCCCCACGCACCTGAACGGAGACATCTTAGTGGAAGCATGCTCAGAGTTGTTATAAGCCACCTCCGCAAAGGGTAGATACGCTGCCCATTCCTCCTGGCAGTCTGACACGAAGCACCGGAGATATTGCTCCAGGGTCTGGTTAGTCCTTTCCGTCTGACCGTTGGTCTCTGGGTGAAAACCAGAAGAAAAAGACAAATTAATACCCAATCGGGAGCAGAAAGAACGCCAGAAGCGACAGATGAATTGCACTCCTCTGTCTGAAACAATGTCATCCGGCGCTCCGTGTAATCGAAAGACATGATTCAAGAACAGATCTGCCAATTCTCTGGCCGAGGGCAATCCAGGGAGTGGGATAAAATGGGCCATTTTACTAAAACGGTCCACCACTACCCAGATTACCGTACTTCCAGAGGACCTTGGCAAATCTGTGATGAAATCCATGGAAATGTGAGTCCATGGAGCCTGGGGAATTGGCAGTGGGAGTAAAGTCCCAGAAGGGGCAGACCGGGACGGTTTACATCTGGCACAAACAGTACATGCCTGGATATAGGCCTTAACATCCACGGACATGTTGGGCCACCACACGTGACGTTTAACAAGGGCAAGTGTTTTCTTAACACCCAAATGCCCGGCAGACTTTGAGTCATGAAGCTGTTGGATGACCTTCAATCGAAGGTTAATGGGTACAAACCATCGACCCTCGGGTTTGTCAGGTGGACTCTCTGCCTGTGAAGGCTCAAGAAGAGAGGACAAGTCCTCCATTACTTCTGCGGCCCCCAGGGCAGCAAGAAAACATTTAGTTGGGAGAATGGTTTCTGGCTCAGAGTCCAGGATGGAAGCAACCTCAGGGAAGCAGCGGGACAGGGCATCTGCCTTCACGTTTTTGGAACCTGGTTTATAAGTGAGGCGGAAATTGAAGCGGGTGAAAAACAATGCCCACCGGGCTTGTCGGGAGTTGAGTCTTTTGGCACTCTCTAGGTACTCCAAATTTTTGTGGTCAGTGTAAACCGTGATGGGATGTTCTGCACCCTCTAGCCAATGTCTCCACTCTTGAAAAGCCAATTTTACTCCCAGAAGCTCTCTATTGCCGATATCATAATTACACTCGGCTGGAGAGAGCTTCCGAGAGAAGAAGGCACAGGGATGTAACCTCTCAGGGCCTCCAGAATACTGTGAGAGAACTGCCCCTACACCGACCTCTGAGGCATCGACCTCGAGAACAAAAGGTCTGGAGGTGTCTGGATGAGTAAGAATTGGTGCCGTGCAAAAGGCCTGTTTCAGCGTCTCAAAGGCCCTGACTGCCTCTCTCGTCCACTTAGAAGGATTAGCTCCCTTCTTAGTGAGGTTGGTGAGAGGTACTACTATCGCAGAAAAATTCTTAATAAACTTGCGGTAGAAGTTGGCAAAGCCTAAGAAACGCTGCAACCCCTTAAGATCCTTAGGCTGAGGCCAATCCAAGACAGCAGAAAGTTTGGATGGGTCCATAGCCAATCCCTTTTCTGAGATAATGTACCCCAGGAAAGGCAATTCCTTCACCTCAAACAGACACTTCTCAAGTTTGGCATAGAGGCGGTTCTCCCTCAGCTTCTGGAAAACCTGACACACGTGTCTCCGATGAGAGACCAGATCCGAAGAGTAGATTAGTATGTCATCTAGATAGACAACAACACATCTATCCAAGAAATCTCTGAGAACATCGTTGATGAACTCCTGGAAGACCGCGGGAGCATTACAGAGACCGAAAGGCATCACGAGATACTCGTAATGCCCGTCTCTGGTATTAAATGCGGTCTTCCATTCGTCACCCTCTCTAATGCGAACTAAATTATAAGCACCCCTTAAATCGAGTTTGGTGAAGACTCGGGCCCCTGCCACCTGAGAAAACAGATCATCAATCAGAGGCAGTGGATACCGATTCTTCACCGTAATCCGATTAAGGGCACGATAATCGATGCAAGGTCTCAAGCCTCCATCCTTCTTCTCCACAAAGAAGAATCCAGCTCCAGCAGGGGAAGTGGATGGACGAATGAAATTCTTCTCAAGGTTCTCTTTAATATACTCCCGCTGAGCCTGAACCTCAGGCCCAGTGAGATTATAAAGATGCCCTCGTGGTGGCATGGTACCTGGCAACAGGTCTATAGGACAATCATATGACCTGTGGGGAGGTAACACATCAGCCCCCTGAGGACTGAACACATCTCGGAAATTATGATACTGCTGTGGTAAAGTACTTAAAACTTCCATGGAGGCTAGTGACAGGTCGGGACGAATGCACTTAGTAAGGCATTCCGTACTCCACTGACAAATAAGACCCGAGCGCCAGTCCACTACTGGATTATGGAGCCTTAACCAAGGGAGACCCAAAATCACGGGAGTGGATGGCATGTCAAGGACAAAAAGGCTTAAGGTCTCCCGATGATCAGCCCCCACCCACTGTATTCCCGGAGTCATCCACACTGCACGACCATCTTGAAGAGGGGAACCATCAATCGCGGTCACTGACATGGTGGTTTTCGGCTGGATCAACGGGATGCCAAGTCGACGAACCAAGGTTGAGTCCACAAAATTCCCAGCGGCCCCAGAATCGATTAGTGCTGAAAACTCATGGACCTTGTCTTGCCACCGTAAGGATATGGATACCATCACCCGGCTTGGAGGAGGGATAATAGCACCTAGGGGGTTCTCCTCTATGCCCCCTACGTTCATTTGTTTCCCGCCGGCAGGAGGGGACAGGTTTTAACGAGGTGTCCAGACTTTCCGCAAAATAGGCACAGGCCTTTCTGTTGGCGACGAGCTCGTTCTGCCTGTGTGAGATGGGAGGATCCAACCTCCATTGGCTCTTCGGCCGATTTAAGAGGCCCTGGATGTGGTCGAGAGGATGAAAACCGAGACGACCGTTCCACTCGCCTCTCACGGATTCGCCTGTCGGCATCGATTGCCTGAGAGATAGCCATTTCCAACGAGAAGGGGGTAGGCAAGGCCAAAAGAAGATCCCGGACCGCATTCGAAAGTCCCAAACGGAAGCGATGGCGTAGGGCTGCGTCGCCCCAGGTGGTGAAAGCTGCCCATCGCCTGAATTCTGCAGCGTATTCTTCAGCTGGGCGGCGGCCTTGTTGAATATGCTCAAGATTGGTCTCTGCGGTGCGAGTACGATCCGGGTCATCGTAAATCACAGCCATAGCCTCGAAGAAGGCGTCCACTGACGAAAAAGCTGTATGGTCTTGAGGCAAATTAAATGCCCAACGTTGGGGGTCTCCACGTAGCAGTGACATTACAATCCCAATTCTCTGCCTGAGAGTGCCAGAAGCCATCGGACGCAACTGGAAATAAAGGAGACAGGAGTCCCTGAAGTTTAAGAACTCCTGTCGCTCTCCTGTGAAGGGGTCAGGCAGAGGGATCTTAGGTTCTGTTTGATGCCTTGCGATAGTGATGGGTAGTGCTGAGGCTCCCTGGATAAGCTGCTGAACCTCCTCCATCACAGTTGTCAGTTGCTCTTGGATTTGCGCTGCAGCGGCTGCTGGTATATTTGGGCGTCGTTGGAACAGCAGGTTAACGGCTCCCGTTAATTCACTCAGCTGCTGCTGGATATTGTCCATAGCAACTGTTAGTTGGGCCCACTGTTCTGTAATGCAAGGCACCAACAAAACAGACCAGTGATGAAAGCAAAAAGGTGTTTATTCACCAGAAACATAAACGTCCAGGACACTTGCTGGTAACAAAGAATAATAACAAAAACCAGGCAAGGAGATTCCAGGAATAGTCCCAACCTGTGCTGAATGATGCTGTGCACTTGGCAGTCGAGTCACTCCAGATCTTGGGTCCGTTGCAAAGGACAAAGTTCCTGGCAGTCTTCAGTCACTAGCAGTTGTGACCTATACCTGGTTGAGGGAAAATAACAGTGGGCACTGATCACCCTGAGAGACCTCCTTTTAAATGCCAGCTGACCAATCCCAGGGTGCCAAGTGTCCACTACCATAGGTGAACAAATTGCCCTGCACCTGAGTACATGGCCTAAGGCAATCACAAGTTGATTAACCCATGGCTGGCTCCCTAATCCACTTTGCTCTTGTGAGTCAGTATATTATGCGCCACTGGTCGACGAAGCGCATAAGAAGCGCGTACTCGCGACCGTGTATCCCTTTGCGAACCTGCCCTCGTGCGTACGCACGGACGCATGATTGACTCAGCGCGAGTATGCGAGCGCGTGGACCCAGATGCGGAAACGGAAGTCGCTGGAGACACCGGAGACAACCTTGGCCGCGGCGTCTTGTCACTCGCCTGGCCACTCTGTCCCCGGGACTCCGACGGTCCTCCCCTCCGATGTCCACGCGAACGCATCCCCGCACTGGTTCGCAAAGGGGTCAGCGCTGGTGCATCAGAGACACGCATAACCTGTCCCGCAACTCCACGAGGACCCCTCTTGGTTCCCCTGGAGTGCAAAGCAGGTGAGGATCTTACAGATAGACAGATAGATATGAGATAGATAGATAGATAGATATGAGATAGATAGATAGATATGAGATAGATAGATATGAGATAGATAGATAGATAGATAGATAGAAGATAGATAAATATAAGATAGATAGTCAGTGACTGCTTGAGAAAGGTTCCAGTGTGTGGACCGAAACGTTGCAACTGGTGAATAAATCGCACTTTTTTAGCTAAGGAAGTGCCGTGGACATTTTGGTATTTATATTTTTGGAGTAGGGATCGCTCCATTAGCCGCTTGAGCCCGATTACTACATTTTCTGCTGTGCTGTTCACACATTTTGGACTTTGTTGTTTATAGATAGATAGATACTGGCAAATGGAAAGAAAACATGAGCACAGTGACTAATCTTTTGCAATCTCTCTGGGACCCTAAGAAAAGGCCTCATTGTGTTGGGCTGAAACGTTGCTGGGGAATTGTCATGGTCTTACCTTCTTGCTGTTCTCCTTCGTTTGACATGTGCTGGCGGCCATCTTGGTTTCTGGGTTTCTTGTAGCCTTCCACCCTGCGGCTCCTCCTTCCCACTGGGAGGAGCTGGATGCCTAGCTCATATATATAGGATGTCTGTGGCTTCAGTTCCTTGCTTGGTCCTCCTGTGTTCACATGCTTCTAAGACTGCTGCTGCTTCTGGTTCCTGATCCTGGCTTCGTCTGACTACCCTGCTGGTTCCTGATCCTGGCTTCGTCTGACTACCCTGCTGGTTCCTGATCCTGGTTTCGTCTGACTACCCTTCTGGTTCCTGATCTCTGGCCTCTCAAAGACTCTGCTTCGGTTTCACCATTCGTTTGGACTTTTGCTTTACAGCTTTATTTTCAATAAAGCCTTCTTATTTTCACTTATCTCTTGTTGTACGTCTGGTTCATGGTTCCGTGACATTAGGACCAAGCCATGAGTTCTGACGGTACAGGGCCATCCTCGCTACCCATGCTGGTTGCCAGACTTGATCAGCAGGATCACCTGTTGGGTCGGTTCGCTGTGGCGTTGCAAACCCTGCTTGAACGCACGGCTCATTTCGCTCCCGTTGCCGATGGGTCGGTTGTCGCTCCTACTGCCGCTCCGGTTGTTGCGCCAGAGTCTACCCCGACACCTGTTGTTGTGCCTGCGGTGTTTCGGGGTTTGACCGGTTCTGCCCCTCTTCCACAGCGCTTTGGGGGAGAGCCAACTCAGTGCCAAGGTTTCCTTAACCAGGTGGGCATTTATTTCGAGTTGCTGCCACATGCCTTTCCTACTGAGAGATCAAAGGTGGGCTTCTTGATCTCGCTGCTCTCGGACAAGGCCTTGGCCTGGGCCAGCCCTTTATGGGAGAACAACAATCCGGTGGTTGCCGAGTTTTCCGGTTTTGTTGCTTCTCTTCGGAAGGTATTCGATGTGCCGGCTCGTGCTGCCTCTGCCGCGAAGCTCCTTATGTCCATCAGACAGGGTTCACGATCCGTAGCTGAATACGCCATTGAGTTTCGTACCCTGGCAGCAGAGGTGGGCTGGAATAATGAGGCTCTGGTCGCTGCTTTCTCTCATGGTCTCTCGGATGCCTTGAAGGATGAGGTTGCAGCTAAGGACCTACCAGTGGAGCTCGAGTCTCTTATTTCTTTCCTGATTTTGATTGACACCAGACTCAGGGAGAGACCTTCCTTTAAGGAGAGCCTGCGGAGGTCTTCTAACAGATTGGCGCCTACGTTTGCTGTCCCACCCGTGCCTCCCTCTCCTCCCACGCCTCCTGGGGATGACTTGTCTGGGGGTGAACCCATGCAGCTGGGGTTTGCTCGCCTGTCCGAGGGGGAGAGGGTACTCCGGAGACGCGAGGGTCGATGCATGTACTGTGGTTTCGGTGGGCATTTTCGGTTGGCATGTCCGAACCGTCCGGGAAACGCTCGTACCTGAGATCCTGTCGGGGGCAGATCTTGGGTGGAGTCTCCTCGTCCCCGGTTTCCCGTGTTGACAAACCACTGATCACTGTTGTCCTCTCCTGGGTCGGGGGCTCGGTGACGACCCAGGCGTTGGTGGACTCTGGTGCTGGTGGTTTGTTCATTGATAGTGTGTTCGCTGCCGCCAATTCCATTCCTCTGCAGGCTCGAGGTTCCCCACTGGCTCTTGATGTGATAGACGGCAGACCCCTTCTGTCGTCACACGTGACTCATGAGACCCTTCCAGTGGGGATAGCCATTGGTGCCGTTCACAGAGAGTCGGTCTGCCTCCAGGTTATTTCGTCTCCACACTACTCGGTGGTCTTGGGGTACCCCTGGCTCCAGAAGCATAATCCGACTTTCGATTGGAGATCGGCCGAGATCCTCTCGTGGTCACCGCAGTGTGGGGCTAGTTGCATCCATGGGTTTGTCAAGTTGCTGTGTACTTCCTCGGACTCTCTGTTGCCTCCTGAATACGAGGAGTACCGGGATGTATTCGATAAGGTGCGCGCGGTTGCCCTACCTCCGCACCGCCCATACGATTGTGCCATAGAGTTACAACCTGGTGCCGTTCCTCCTCGTGGCAAAGTCTATCCACTGTCGATAGCGGAGAATGAGGCCATGGAGGAGTACGTGAGGGAGGCGCTTTCACGCGGACACATTCGCAAATCCTCGTCCCCGGCAGGGGCTGGATTTTTCTTTGTGAAAAAGAAGGGCGGTGAGTTGAGGCCTTGCATCGATTACAGGGGCTCAATCGCATCACGATCAAGAACGCTTACCCGATACCCTTGGTTTCCGAGCTGTTCGATCGCCTTAAAGGGGCCACGGTCTTTACCAAACTCGACCTGAGGGCGGCATATAACCTGGTAAGGATCAAGGCGGGCGATGAGTGGAAGACCGCGTTTAACACCAGGACCGGTCATTATGAATCCTTGGTTATGCCCTTTGGGTTGTGCAATGCGCCCGCAGTCTTTCAGGAATTCATCAACGATGTTTTCCGTGACCTGTTGCAGCAGTGTGTGGTGGTCTATTTGGATGACATCTTGGTATATTCTGAATCCATGGAGGCCCACATTCTGGATGTCAGACAAGTGTTGCAACGGTTACGAGAGAACAAGCTGTTCGGTAAGCTTGAGAAATGCGAATTTCACCGATCCCAGGTAACCTTCTTAGGTTACATCATTTCCGCTGAGGGGTTCTCCATGGATCCTGAGAAGGTTTCGGCTGTCTTACAGTGGCCCCAGCCCAGTGGTCTTCGTTCCCTGCAGCGCTTTTTGGGCTTCGCCAATTATTATCGGAAGTTCATCAGGGACTTTTCCATGCTGGCCAAGCCTCTCACAGATCTGACCAGGAAGGGCAGTAATTCCCAGGTCTGGCCGCTCGAGGCCATCCGAGCTTTTGAGGCCCTAAAGTCCGCTTTTGTGTCGGCTCCGATTCTGTCGCATCCCAACCCTGGGTTGCCCTTTGTCCTCGAGGTGGACGCGTCTGAGACGGGAGTAGGCGCCCTTCTGTCTCAGCGTAGAACACCAGAGGGTCCTCTGCTTCCTTGTGGGTTTTACTCCCGGAAACTGTCTTCCGCGGAGTGCAACTATCAGATTGGTGACAGGGAGTTATTGGCCATCGTGCAGGCCCTTAAAGAATGGAGGCACTTGCTCGAGGGTTCGGTGGTTCCGGTTCTCATCCTGACGGACCATAAGAATCTGACCTACCTTTCTGAGGCCAAGAGATTGACACCACGTCAGGCCAGATGGGCTCTGTTCTTGTCACGTTTTAATTACGTGGTCTCCTACCTACCCGGTTCCAAGAACATCAGGGCGGATGCCCTATCACGGCAGTACTCCGAGCTGTCCAGGGAGGAGTCGATTCCGACTTCGGTCATACCTCCGAATCAGATCCTGGCCGCCATTCGCACCAGCCTGACCTCTCCCCTGGGTGAGCAGATTTTGGCGGCTCAATCTGGTGCTCCCTCTGGGAGACCCAACGGCAGATGTTTTGTGCCTGAGGAGTTGCGCACTCGGTTGTTGCGAACCTACCATAACTCCAAGACCGCGGGGCATCCTGGAAAGAATCAGCTGTCCTGGGCTGTTTCACGTCTGTTCTGGTGGCCTTCCCTACGTTCCGACATCGCCGCATATGTAGCGGCATGCTCCGTTTGTGCCCAGAGTAAGTCCCCTCGGCACCTTCCGTTGGGCCTTCTGCAACCCATAGCCACCGGGGAGCGCCCATGGTCACACCTGGGGATGGATTTCATTGTGGACCTCCCTGCATCCCGAGGCCATACGGTCATTCTCATGATTGTGGATCGGTTTTCCAAAATGTGCCACTGTGTTCCTCTCAAGAAGTTACCCTCTGCACAAGAGTTGGCCACGATTTTTGCCAGGGAGGTCTTCCGGTTGCACGGTTTGCCCAAGGAGATTGTGTCGGATCGGGGGAGTCAGTTTGTGTCCAGGTTCTGGCGCGCCTTTTGCTCCCAGTTGGGGATTCATCTCTCCTTCTCCTCGGCCTACCACCCTCAGTCCAATGGGGCCGCAGAACGATCCAATCAGGCCTTGGAGCAATTCCTTCGTTGCTATGTCTCCGATCACCAAGACAATTGGGTTGACCTTCTGCCTTGGGCTGAGTTTGCCAGGAACACGGCGGTGAACTCTTCCTCTGGGACGTCTCCCTTCATGGCCAATTATGGGTTCCAACCTGCCGTGTTACCGGAGGTATTCTCTCCCCAGGATATTCCGGCTGTGGAGGATCACCTTTCCGTCCTACGTGCTTCTTGGGTACAGATCCAGAAGTCCCTTGAGGCCTCTGCGCAGCGCCAGAGACTCCAGGCTGATCGCAGACGAGCGCCTGCTCCTTCCTACCAGGTCGGAGACCGTGTATGGTTGTCCACCCGCTACCTCAACCTTCGAGTGCCCACTCCCAAGCTGGCGCCTCGCTTTGTTGGTCCCTTCCGAGTGCTTCGCAGGGTAAACCCGGTAGCCTATGCCCTTGCGCTTCCTCCTGGCATGCGGATCTCTAACGTGTTTCATGTCTCCCTGTTGAAGCCACTGGTGTGTAATCGTTTCACTTCCTCGGTTCCTCGGCCTCGTCCGGTCCGAGTGGGCAATCATGAGGAGTATGAGGTGAGCAATATCCTGGACTCACGCCTGGTCCGCGGTTGGGTGCAGTTTTTGGTCCATTGGCGTGGTTATGGTCCAGAGGAGCGTTCCTGGGTTTCCTCCGCAGATGTCCATGCTCCTGCCTTGCTCCGAGCCTTCCACGCACGCTTCCCTCAGAAACCGTTTTTTGCTCCGCGGAGGAGGGGCCCTTGAGTGGGAGGTACTGTCATGGTCTTACCTTCTTGCTGTTCTCCTTCGTTTGACATGTGCTGGCGGCCATCTTGGTTTCTGGGTTTCTTGTAGCTTTCCACCCTGCGGCTCCTCCTTCCCACTGGGAGGAGCTGGATGCCTAGCTCATATATATAGGAGGTCTGTGGCTTCAGTTCCTTGCTTGGTCCTCCTGTGTTCACATGCTTCTAAGACTGCTGCTGCTTCTGGTTCCTGATCCTGGCTTCGTCTGACTACCCTGATGGTTCCTGATCCTGGCTTCGTCTGACTACCCTGCCGGTTCCTGATCCTGGCTTCGTCTGACTACCCTTCTGGTTCCTGATCTCTGGCCTCTCAAAGACTCTGCTTCGGTTTCACCATTCGTTTGGACTTTTGCTTTACAGCTTTATTTTCAATAAAGCCTTCTTATTTTTAATTATCTCTTGTTGTACGTCTGGTTCATGGTTCCGTGACAGGAATAAGCCGGGTCCAACACCTTATTCGCTGTTCATTGGAGTGATGCCTCTTTTTTTCTAGATAGATAGAAGATGGGAGATTACTGTTACTGTGAACAGTTAAGCAAGCTGAAGATGAAATGATCTCCAAAAGACATAACATTTAAATTGACGCATTCCCTTTGTATTTTAAGCAAAACCTTTTTTTCTTTTAAAAGGGCCGGAAGTTTGGGCACCCTGCATGGTTAGTACCTAGTAGAACTCCCTATGGCAAGTATTACAGCTTGAAAACGCTTTTTTTAGCCAGCCAAGAGTTTTTCATTTCTTGTTTGAGAGATTTTCATCCACTCTTCCTAGCAGAAGTCTTATAGTTCTGTGAGATTCCTGGGCCGTCTTGCATGCACTGCTCATTTGAAGTCTATCCACCGATTTTCAATGATGTTCACTTGTTCAGATCTGGGCACTGTGAGGGCCATGGAAAAACCTTCAGCCTGTACCTTTTGAGGTAGTCTATTGTGGATTTTGTGGTATCTTTAGGATCATTATCCATGTGTAGAAGCCGCCCTCTTATTCCAACTTCAGCTTTTTTACAGTTGTGGTTATGTTTACTTCCAGAATTAGCTGGAATTTCATTGGAAACATTCTTCACCTTACCCGTGAAACATTCCTCATGCCACTGGCTGCAACCCAAACCCAAAGCATAATTGATCCACCCCCATGCTTAATGGTCGGAGAGGGGTTCTTTTCATGAAATTCTATGTCCTTTTTTCTCCAAACATACCTTTTCTCACTGTGGCCAAAGAGTTCTATTTACCTCATCTGTCCACAGGACTTGTTTCCAAAATGCATCAGGCTTGTTTAGATGTTCTTTTGCAAACATCTGACACTGAATTTTGTAGTGAGAATGGTGATAGATAGATAGATAGATAGATAGATAGATAGTGAGAATAGATGGATAGATAGATGGATAGATAGATAGATAGATAGATAGATAGATAGATAGATAGATAATGAGGATAGATAGATAATGAGGATAGATAGATAATGAGGATAGATAGATAATGAGGATAGATAGATAGATAGATAGATAGATAGATAATGAGGATAGATAGATAATGAGGATAGATAGATAGATAGATAGATATTGAGAATAGATGGATAGATGGATAGATAGATAGCTAGTGAGAATAGATGGGTAGATGGATAGATAGATAGTGAGAATAGATGAATAGATGGATAGATAGATAGATAGATAGATAGATAGATAGATAGATAGTGAGAATAGATGGATAGATGGATAGATAGATGGATAGATAGATAGTGAGAATAGATAGATAGATAGATAGATAGATAGATAGTGAGAATAGATGGATAGATGGATAGATAGATAGTGAGAATAGATGAATGGATAGATAGATAGATAGATAGATAGATAGATAATGAGAATAGATGGATAGATAGATAGATAGATAGATAGATAGATAGATAGATAGATAGATAGTGAGAATAGATGAATAGATAGATGGATAGATGGATAGATAGATGGATAGATGGATAGATAGATGGATAGATAGATAGATAGTGAGAATAGATGAATAGATGGATAGATGGATAGATAGATGGATAGATAGATAGTGAGAATAGATAGATAGATGGATAGATAGATATGAGATAAATAATAGATAGATAGATGGATAGATAGTGGTAATAGATAGATAGATAATGAGAATAGATAGATATATATGGATGGCAAAGTGTTGTATTATGGCAGTAGTATTTATGCACTATGTGGTGGTATTATGTAAGAAGGTTTATTGCTTTTCACTAGACATTTGTACCTACCAGACCCTGAGATATAAATCCAGTCCGCTGCCCACTCTGCACTTTACGCACAGTTACTGGGACACTTGTTGCGGATATTGTAATATTACATGAGGACTATTTCTCTCAGTCTCCTGACACTTGGTCTTTGAGCAGGTCTAGATATATCCATATACCAGACATACTCACTCCCTAATGTCTTTTATGTTGTTTTTTTTGTTTTTTGTTTTTAAACAATGGTCAAAATACAATTATGTGAAAATTGGGTAAAATCACATTAATTTATCTTGCATCTCTCAGTGGAGCCTCATTTTTTTTTTTTAGCAATCCTATATTTTCATGGTCTTTTATAGCAGCCAAGCCTGGATGCCTGAAAGGCTATTCAAATCTAACAGTAGAGATCTTATCCCTTGCCGCAGCTTTTGTTTAAATTCTTTTTCCTTTCCTTTCAGAATGATTTTCCGCCCGCAGCCTCGGACACAAACTGGGAATCTGTCACAAGCCCGGTCTCAGTAAGTAATACTGTGCGTCACTGTGTGGAATACAACAAATGCCGGCACTATTAAACAAGCAGCATGTCCCCGGTTATTATCTCTACTGCCGGGGTAAGGATACTCGGGCAGAATTTAGGGTTTGATTTGATACAGATTCCATGAAATTAAAATTGGTGACCGAAAAGAATTAAGCAGAATTACTAGTTTAGTAGCATTCAGGGTTCATATGCAAAATGTGCTAGTTGTTTGGATCATTCCTGTGCTACTTCTTGTGGCGATTCCAGGTTCTTAGTCGTCCCCCGAAATGTGGGTGCATTGTCTATAAAGTTGCGTGACCACTTGTCAGCAGGATCAACCCTATAAAAGCAGAAATGATGCCAGATAGAGTTGCTGAATAATAGGGTACCAGTCTTGTGAAAATTTAGAAAAGAAGACTTTTCTTCTTTATGCAAATGAGGACTGAGGTGCACCGAGTGACTAGGCCCCGCCCTTTAGTGCACTGAAGCACTAATTTGCATAAATAATATAAATCTTTATTTTTTTCCTCAGGCATGCCATAACCAATTTTCACAAGACAGGTATCATTTTAATCAGCACAATCCACCCTACCAGGCAATATGCCTAATTTAATAGGGTTTTTCTTGCTGGAGGGGGGGGGGGGGGATTTATCTTTAAAGGGGAATACATTGCTCATATATGGGGCAGAAAGGGTTAAAAAAGATGCAACAGTTACCTTACTGATTTCTTTCCTCCCTGTTTTGACACAAAAGAAATGTAAGAGATCCCGCTCAGCCAATCACTGGTGACCCACTTTAACCTCTAACTGGCTGGGAAGGCATCTCCTGCATCTCCTGTGTCGAGCCAGGACCAGGACCTGGTAAGTACCTGAGCTGTAGTGGAGTGGGATTTATGAGGTGATGCTTAATGTCAGCCCATTTTTTAACATTTCCAGAAATTCTGTCTATTTTACCCTGTAGGGAAGTTTGAAAAGGGCTAAAGAGTTCTTTATATACTGTATATTCTATAAGGAACTTCTGGGATTATTGGTCATTTATGGGACAGAGTTATTTGGGCATCACCCCTAACTTATGGTTGGCAAAGTGATGGCATGGCCATTGAAGAAGCACTCCCACAAACAATTTTATCCTCTGACCTGTTAGAAAGGTACGTGACGTAAACTATAGTGAAGATAATCTTCTTACCAGTCACTGTATTTGTGAGTTATAACCTCCCTCCTGATCCTCAGCTGTGTCATGTGACCAACACTTTGCCTTTTCAACCGACACAGAACAGGAAGTCAGTTACTTCTCTATTCATTCCTATGAGATTGACATTGAGGCTCCCATAGAAATACAAAGAAAACGGGCTTACTGTCATACATAAGATGCTGTGTTAGGGCTTTTTCACATGAACGTGCCGTATTTTGCGGTCCGCAAATTGCATATCCGCAAAACACGGATGCCGCCCGTGTGCCTTCCGCAATTTACAGAACAGACAGCCCTTTATAGATGTGCCTATTCTTGTCCTCAAAACGGGCAAGAATAGGACATGATTTATAATTTTTGTGGGGCCACAGGACGGAGAAACGGATGCTGACAGCACACGGAGTGCTGTCCGCATCTTTTGCGCTCCCATTGAAGTGAATGAGTCCGCACATGAGCTGCAAAAAATGCGGCTCGGATGCGGAACCAAACTACGGTCCTGTGAATGAGCTCTTATTTGGAGAGTTGGTCACATGACACAGCTGAGGATCAGAAGGGAGGGGCTAACTCACAAATCACTGATAAGAAGATTACCTTCACTACTGTTTACACAATATACCTTTCTAACAGGTCATTTTTGTCGGAGTGCTTCTTTAACAATAAGCAAGTGGCTGCCAATCAATTTTTAACAGACTAATACCAAGCAGCTGAGACTGACACAGCCATGCGGTTTTCGGCCAAATCGTGACCTCATCTCCACCACACGCTGATCACAGTACAGTTTCCCTCAGATGGCGCACATGTGCTCATTTTACTTTTTGTATTTGAGGAGCTTTTAGGAGGGGTACTTTATTCTATCAAGGCCAGGACTTTTTCTAGTGTTACCAGACAAAAGGGTAGACTGTGCAGGTGACCGGGTAGGGTGCAAGTGCAAGATGGCAGGCTCAATTTAAGCGTTCAAAATAAAAATGGAAATGGAGATTATGGGGGAAATTTATCAAAACTGTAGGCAAATACCAGCATACAAAAATTGCTACTTTTTGGGCAAGTGGAATGTTGCAGCAAAAAATTTAACTTTTTTTTTTTTTATGTCGCTGGTTCCTATTCTAAACATGTGAAGTTTATCGGAAAGGATTTGGCCTCCCTACTCCAACCCATTTGTTTTAAAAATAATTGTTTACATTATAGCACTTATAATATCTACGCAAGAATATACTGTAGCTTGCGGAGATCTCAGTCTGCGGCACATGGACAGCACAAGATGGGATAAATTTATGAAGATGCCCGTTCCTCTTAAGAAATGTGGCATGCCTGGCATTTTACTAAGGCTGGTACTGTATATAATAACCCAATCTTAAAGGAAATGTGTCACCAAAATTTTTATCTGCCAGTTAAATCCAGATAGCAACACTTATCCTCTTTTCAATCTCTTTTTATTTTCTGATTACAGATTTGTTTATTCTGTTTCCTGAACATGATTATAGGGGCGGCCATCTTACCTGAGCTCTTCTTAACAGCATTTAGAAAGCATTAAGAAAATTGCTTGACGGCAGCCCCATGTTCCATAGACACAATGGACAGGAGCGGACCCTCTTGGCTTCTATGGCAGAGTTTCTCCTCCTACACAGAGGTCATTGTACAAGGAAAGAATGGATAAGCTTTGACAATCACCTATTGGAGGAACCTGTCTTATCTAGACACAGAGGTGATATCATTACAGGCAGTAAAATGACTGATAAGCAGATAACTGTAGTAAAGTGATCTGTACAGAACAAGAAGTTACGCCTATTATTAGGCAGAATTAATTTTTTAATATAGATATTTACATAGAAAATTAAAAATAAAATCGTCAAAAATTCTTTAGCCTTTTCCCGACCAGCGCTGTACTAGTAAGGTGCTGGCTGGGTCTTCAAACATGGTGCCCACTCCTGAATGGAGCAGGTGCCATAACCACGGGGTACCTGCTATTTCATACAGCAGACACCCGCGTGTCAGTCAGTAAAGCTGGTTGTGGACATTTTACACTTCAGAGCGCGTAAAATACCAGATGTTTGCGCTTCCAGTAATGCTCCGGCTCCCCCGTGTGGCGATCGGAGGAGCCAGAGCTTGTGTGCAGCAGCCCCTGTCATAGTGGATGACAGGAGGCTGCTGCTTAGTATTTTCTATGGAGTCCTGGCCTGTAGCCGGGCCCCATAGGAAACTAGTACTTTGTTCATAGACTTCAATGCTAGTGCATTGGAGTCTATGAGAATAGCAATCTAATGATTGCTTGTTATAGTTCCCTATGGGAGCTATAAAAAAGTGTAAAAAATAAAGAAAGAAAGTTTTTAAAAATAAAGAAAACTTAAAAAGTCTAATCACCCTGCTTTACCCAAAATAAAAACAAAAACAAAAATACACATCATGGGTATTGCAGAAAATGCTCATATAAAAATATAAAAATACCTTCCCCATACGGCAAACACCGAAACGAAAAAAAAAAAAAAAAAATGGCCAACTTGCCATTTTTGGTCACTTCATTTCCCACAAAAAATTTAATAAACGTGATCAAAAAGTCATACACACCCCACAAAAAATGAGCCTCCACATAGCTCTATACACATAATCAAAATATGGCGTTGAAAAAATAAAACTGAAGTTTTTTCTTCTTTTTCAATATCAAAACGCAAGAAAAACGATACATATAAGGTATCGCCGGATTCATACTGACCTCTAATTAAGAAAACTGGTCAGTTTTATTGCACATCGAACATCGTAAATAAATTAAAAAAAGTAAAACTGTGGAGGATTTTCTTCTTTTTCAATTTCACCCCATTTGGAATTTTTTTTCCTGCTTCCCACTACATCATATGCAATATTAAATGTTGGCATTGGAAAGTACAACTTGTCCCGCAAAAAACAAGCTCCATATGGCTATGTGAATGGAAAAATGAAAAAGTTTTGGCTCTGGGAAAGCAGGGAGCGCAGAATGAAAACGCAAAAACGAACAAACCTCCGGGGTAGAAGGGGTTAAGAAAACGTTAAACAGAAAAACACGATTGAAAAAATTGGTCATTTTCTGATGACACATTTCCTTTAATAACTCTTCCCCTATGGATTTTAACACCAGAAATAAGAGAAGATGAGGGGGAGGGGGGGGGGGGGGGGGGGGGGGGGGGCATGGTCACCTATGAAGCTGAACTTTAGGGATCAAGGGTGGTGGGATCAAGGGTGGTGGGATCAAGGGTGGTGGGATGCATTATGTAAACCCTGCCTTGGAATTAGAAGCGTTTGTCCTTCCTATATCTAGAAGATGTACTATTAGGAGATACCTAACATCTCTCATATCTTCTAAGTTATTATTCAGTATGTAATTCGTATATTCATTATATTGTCGTGGACCAATTGACTAGATTTCTACCATTTAGAACCAACCCAAGGGCTAATTGCTCTCAGTTTATTACATGCGTGGGTTGTACAGTTAAACTGAGATTAATGACTCCCCAAATCCTATCACCTAATTAGTAAAAGTTGCCATTACTTCGAGTTTCGATGAATGTGATGATAGGAAAAGAACCGCACAAGCCGATATCACTTCATATTTCTGGCTTTATGTAAGAAAACTTTGCATCCGATTAGTCCTGCCTATCTAGAACCGTACACTTTTGGCTCCAATTACAAAGTCAAGGTATAGTACAGGAGAAGCGCTTGACGATTACACTAAAGGTTTATTTGCCATGAAATGTCAATTGCCTAAAATGACGGCAGCTGTATAAAAGTTCATGATGCCGTTGTTCATTTCATGTATAAACTAGGCCGTAGTGACCGCATTCTCTTGGATTGAGGTTTTACGCTGTTTTTAGAGTATTGTTAAGTGTGTAATTGTGCTGTATAGCCATAGATGCTGGCACCGACCGTATCCGTCATTTGCTGTCTATGTCATTTTGAGCCAAAATGGATTAAAGGGATTGTCCACAGCTACAAGCTCCAAAAATAGCACCAAAAAAAAATCATTACTTTCTAACAAATTTTTTTTTGTTTGTTTTTTTTGTGATGACACTAAATCTGCTCTCTGGGTCAGTGTTCATCATGACGTTTGAAGCCTATTACTTTAATTTTTTTGTGTTTTTTGTTTTTAATAAAGTTGGAAAATCTTTGCTAATGTCTTTACCCCTTAGTGACCGTCAATACCCATTTTTACAGCAGGCAATTTAGGCTAGGCCACTGTTTGTTTGTTTTTAACAATGGTCTAGTCTAAGCCCTGCTTGGTTTTTAATTACAGCCAAACTCATTATCTATTGGCTTGGATGAGAGGAGTCTTCGATCAAGGCATTTAATCCCTTAGATATCAAGGTGATTAACAACTAAGAAAGCTCCTGCCGTTAACCCATTGGTGCCCCTGTCATGCGGTTGTGAGGTTGTGCCATTGGGTTTCCTTGGGAGCTGTGACCTAAAGAAAACCCCCATGTATGCCATCTTTGTACTTCTAAATGGATGCCTGACAGACAAAACACACCACCCTTCATAGCTAGTGCTGTGCATTATGTAAGACAGGCATCCTCAAACTGTTGGGCCCTCCAGCTGTTGCAAAACTACAACTCCCAGCATGCCCGAACAGCCTACAGGTATCAGCCTACAGCAGGGCATTGTGGGAGTTGTAGTTTTACAACATCTGGAGGGCCGCAGTTTGAGGATGCCTGACGTAAGAGATCAATGTTCAAGTCCCCTTGTGGGGCTAACACATTTCATAGGTACAAGCTCTGAGTTATCTAGACCGGCCTCTGCTATCTTGGTCCTGATGGCCTGTACTGCGCTAGCAGGCATTTAATTTATGACGAGGCGACGGCTCTCCCTTTTTGCAAACCTGGGGAGGGCAGCTTAACAATGCCAGTTGCAGCTAAAAAATTTCACAATGGCATTTAAAAAGTGACAAAACCCAGTTATGGGACTTTTTTAGCGCCAGAAAATTGGCATAGAGGACATGATAAATTCCCCCCAATGTGTTTATTCTGTGTAGTGAACCCTCTAATAAAAAATAAATGAATAAAAACAAAATGTTGGCAGAATCACTGTTATTTGTTTATCCTTAAAGGGGTTATCCAATTTCACAAACAGCCCCCCCATGTTCTGGGCCCCTCACAGGTAATATACTTACCCCGCTGCCGGCACCGCTCCTGGTCCCCGCACCGCCGCTGCTGCTTCTCCCTGTACACAGATGAAAACATCCGGTGTCGGGGGGAGCAGCCAATGGCTAGCATTGTGGATGACGCTAGGGACTTCTCCCCGCCTGCAATTGGCTGCCCCCCCCCCCCCCGACACCGGGGGGGGGGGGGGGCTGTTGTGAAATTAAATAACCCCTTTAAGAAATATATAAAAAGTGAACCTCCTCACAAAGCTGTGACATCTAGATAATTTGTGCCAAATGACAAACTCATCTGATAATGTTCTGACTATATGAAGTCACTCACCCCTGTGTCGTAACAATTTCCGTCTCCTGTGATGCCTTATCCCTCCAACTAAACAAATTCCAATTGGTCAATAGACCCAAACTTTTGATTCTGTACTAGTTTGGGGAAAAGCTGCTCTGGGGATTTAATGCTGCTATAATATGTTGTATCGCTTCTTCTGAACCAGATATGAGAGTATATAGTATCTGAGTGAGCAATTACCTAATTAATAACTATTGCCTAATACCAAAGAGTAAGGCAGTAAATTGGAACCATAAAAAATTGTGTACATACATGTAAGAAGTTGAGTAACTTTGTAAATGTTACTTCTGCTAAAACCGAGTTACAGTCTGTGTTATACTTCAGAGCTGTATTCACAATTCTGCAGGCTTTAGAGCAGAAATTTCACAGTGGTCCCTGCTGGCTCGGTGTTGTATTTTTGCCACGTACTATACAATAATCTGATGTAAGAAAAAAAGAAGCTGTCCCAACTGCCATCTCATATGGCTTGTTTTACATTTAGTTGAACTATGTTTTCATAAATCACTGAAAAAGGTGCACCACAATGATATGCAACTGACGACACTGGCTAATCCCTCAGGCTGATGTTAAGAACTGAGACTTTAGCCAATGTATTCCTGTCGGGAACACATCGGAGCCCTTTTGCACCACCGTCATATTTTGTGTTTTTGTATTTTTATTTTTGCATCCACACATTATCCCATCTTGTGTAGGATGCTCTTGTGGTGCATGTGGTCCGCTGCCGACATCCTCCATTGTATGCATTTTTGCTGTGAATTGCCGTTAGCAATGGATCACATGCGGAGGAATTGCTCCGCCGGTTATAGCCACGCCACAGTGTTTGGGTTTTTTGAGCATTTCCTCCCATTTAGGCCACTTTATTTCAGTTATTTTTCTTGAACTATGTTTGGCATAGACATCGGGAAAGCTCCCGGTTTATAGTCACATACTGTAAGTTGTCTGGAGGCCTGGTATTTGATGGGAAATTCTCCTGTTGTATACCTCCAATGGAGAGGCTGACACAAAGCGTGAACAGCGCCTTATAGGAGCTCATCTAGGCTCTCATGGGTTGTATCCAGTGGGTTGCCCAGGGTGTTTGGCACCCGGGGCGGGTCATTTCTCTGCCCTCCCCCCCCTACCAATACTTGGCCACATACCTCTTACATCCAGGGATATCTCCTGCCATCCAGGGATAGCTCCTGCTCCTCCTCTCCTGTCACCTGAGGAGAAAAACCACCCATTTCGCTACACATTGCCTGTGCTCCAATAATGTCCTCCTCCTTATCTTCCAGTTCAGCCCCCACATGTGCCCGTGAGATTTAGGCACCACGTCTCCAGTCCCCTGACCAGCCATTGTTACCACCATCTGTTCCAGGACATGAAGCAGTGGAATGACGTCGTTCATCCCGTAGTCCTGGCGACTGACAAATAACGTGGCATCCTCAAAGGGCCTGAGCAAATGGCAGGTGTCACGCATGAGCTGCCACTGGCTGACATCGAAGTTACACAGGGGAGTACTCTTATCCACTTGGATCATCAAGAAATCGTTGATGGCCTTTCTCTGTTCATATAGTCGGTCCAAAATATGGAGGGTGGAATTCCAACGGGTGGAAACGTCGCATATCAGCCTATGTTGGGGGATGTCGTTCTGCCACTGCAGCTCAAGGAGGGTGTGATTTGCGGTGTACGAGTGGCTGAAGTGCATGCAAAGTTTCCTGGCCATTTTTAGGATGTCTTGCAAATGGGTGGAAGACTTCAGGAACCGCTTGACAACCAGACTGAACACGTGTGCCATGCAGGGCGCATGGCTCAGTACTCTTGTCCTTTTGGAAGGAGAACTGGCTTGCATATCTCTCCAGTGGAATATTCTCTATCTCTCTCTCTCTCTCTGATTTGCCCGAAATGAATTCGGGTTTGTTAGAATCCAGATTTTGGGGGAAATTCGAGACTAAATCAGTAGAATTGATTCGCTCAGTTCTAGTCAATGTCCTTAGAATATACATACACGTAAGTTACTGGAGATCTTACGTAGGACTGAAACCAAAACTATCACCATGTTACAAGAATGCTTTATGTTTTCATTTTGGGTTCAACACCCATGTGCTGTCCGCATCTTTAAAGGGAACCTGTCACGGGGATTTTGTGTATAGAGCTGAGGACATGGGTTGCTAGATGGCCTGTGTGCTTTTATTGTGTAAAAAAACTATTTGATACATATGCAAATTAACCGACAGGACTCATCAGAGACAGGACTCATCTCAGGGTAATTTGCATATGTATGAAATCGTTTTTTTTTACACAATAAAAGCACACAGAGCTATGGGGACTGGGTATTGCAGATGTGCTAACGGCCATCTAGCAACCCATGTCCTCAGCTCTATACCCAAAATCCCGGTGACAGGTTCCCGTTAAGTCTGTAACTGTGGCCCTGCAAAAAAATAGAACATGTCCTATTCTTGTCCGTTTTGTGGACAAGAATAAGACATTTCTGCAAGGAAAAAATAATAATGGAGGCAGGCTCTCGGCCAGTATCCGTGTTTTGCGGATCCGTGATTTGCAGATGGCAAAAACGGATATGGCCATGTGCAGGAGGCCTTTACATAAGAGAAGCTGATACTCCTTGAATAGATGCAAGGAAAAAAGTAAAAACCTAATAAAAGTTGGGAACTCTATTCCCTTTTTTTAACATTACTTTTCTCCAGTTTGTTACATAGCCACAAGCATCACAGATTTGATGGCATTGCTCCTTATGGCATTCTTGATGGCTTAGTATGTGATATACTGTAGATCATTACCGAGCCTCAGCACTGGAAGAAATATTCTTTTTGGGAATTTAGCCTGAAATGGAAGAACCATGCAATTTAGAAAACAATCCCAAACAGAGGTTGATGTCAAAGTGCCAGACTATTTCTGTCATGTATATTAGCAAGTTTGGCAGCTAGTGCGTGGACAGATGTATTGGCGGGACCACAGCTGTCCTGCATGCTGTCATGTGAAATAGCCTGTGGCTCACTTTTATGAGTTCATCTCTTCACCGCTTTGCTCTGCTCGACCAACATATTTGCTAATTGGACTTTTTTTGATTTATATCTCATAAACAATTTAATACCTGGAATATTATCTCCTGGAAGAGAGGCAAGTAAACACATTGAGTAGCTTCCAAACCGCTAAATGGAGAAGGGGTGAATTTTTTTGTCAAATTAATTACCGTTTGTACCTTTGCCATCAGTAATTTCCTATGTCTGATCTGTTCTTTCATTTGTAATTTGTGCCTGGTCATTATGTTCTTCCAAAATAATTACAAGTAAATAAATAATTAAATAAATAAGGAGTAGTTAAAAGCAATAGAATAGCAAACCCCAGAGCGAACGACAAATATACACTCGTTAACAAAAAAAAAAAATGGCACCAAGAAGGAGTTGTTGGGATAGAATGGAGCTTCCTATGTGTGAACGTCAGGGGTGTTGGTAGGTTAAAACATTTGGGGCCTGGGCCCCTGATGTTTTGTCCCAGGCCCCGAATGTTCTGCCTGCCAGATAGATCCAACTGTATTGCCATCCTCAGGGCCAATACAATTGAATCTAATGCAGTGGAAGATCTGAAAGACCTATGGTGACATCACAGGTCATGTGACCAGTAAAACAGGCAGTGGTTGAGAAGGCCCTGCGATAATGTCACCATTATGTGACCAGCGCAGGAGAGGATGGCAGTTAAGAGGAGAAGTTCTGGGGGAAGAAGCTGTGGTGAGGTCTTTACATGAGGAGAGGTAAGTGAAAGGAGAGGCAGAGGAATGCTGGGAGTTGTTATTTAACCGGGACTGTATTTTAGGGCTAAAGGGAGGGATATTATTTACATGGGACTGTATGTTGGAAGTGGCTGGGGGGTCATGTTATTTACATAGGACTGCATGTTGATGGTGGCTGTGGGAGGGAGTGATGTTATTTACATGGGACTAAATGTTGGAGGTGGCTGGGGCAGGGTGATGTTATTTACATGTGACTGTATGTTGAAGGCGGCTGTGGGAGTGGATGATGTTATTTACATGGGACTGTATGTTGGAGGCGGCTCTGGGAGGGAGTGATGTTATTTACATGGGACTGCATGTCGGAAGGGGCTGGGAAGGCAGTGACGTTATTTACATGGGACTGTATGTTGATGGCGGCTGTGGGAGGGAGTGATGTTATTTACATGGGACTGAATGTTGAGGGGCGATGTTATTTACATGAAACTGTATATTGAAGGTGGCTGGTGGGGGGGAATTATGTTATTTACATGTGACTGAATGTTGAGGGGGTGATGTTTACATGGGATTGCATGTTGGAGACGGCTGGGGAGGGGGTGATATTATTTATTTGGGACTGTATGTTGAAGGCAGCTGGGAAGGAGGTGATGTTATTTACATGGGACTGTATATTGGAGGGGGCTAGATAGATAGTGTGATGTTATTTACATGGGACTCTATGGAGGAAGTAAGGAAATAGTGTTATTTACATGGGACTGTATATTGGAGCGGCTGAAGGCTGGGGAGTGATGTTATTTACATAGGACTGTATTTTGGAGGGGGCAGGAGAGATGATGTGATGTTATTTACATGGGACTGTATGGTGGAGGGAGGAATATAACTACAGGGTGCACTGCAGGGGGCATTCTAAACACTGGGGGCACTTCAGGTTGAGCATTATAACAGTAGGGGGCAGTATAAATACTGGGGGCACTGTAGGGAACACTATAGGCGTTCTTATTACTACTGGGGGCTCTATAGGAGGGACTTACTGTATAGATCCGCCTTATTTATACTAAGAGCACTATGGGGGGCCTTATTACTACTGAGGATTCTGTAGAGAGCTTTATTACCACTAGGGGAACATAAGGGGGCCTTATTTCTACTGGTGGCCCTGTGAGGGTATTATTAATACTGGAGGGCTCATCTACTAATAGGGGCATTCTTGGGGAGCACTGTAGGAGGACTAATGAGGGCATTCTAGAAAGGAATTATTATTGGTGGGAGTATGAGCAGCACTATTACTATGGGGGCACTAATTTTTCTTCAGGGTAGTATTTGGGGGGTTTGGGGAGCAGAGCGAGCAGGAGGATAACATTGTGGGTACTCCAGGTTGGGGGATGATGATAGAAATGTGATGAGTCTGAGGACGCTAGGATGTCTGTGTGTCACACTCTGCAGAGACAAGGTGTGTCTGAAAGTTGTACGGACCAAAAGGAGAAGATGATGAGAAGATCTACATCGGAGGAGACGTCACCTGTAGGCACTGGATATGAGAGGTATGTACTGCTCTATAGCAAGTACAGAAAAATGCGGTGTGCGAGGGGAGGGTCGAGAACTGGGCCATATTCATTGGGGCTTGGGCCCCAGATCTTTTCAGACCCTAGCAACGCCCCTGGTGAACGTAATGATGATATATGTACAAGTAAGTGATTTCAATATTAGAGGGAAAGGATAGGTTTATTAGAGAAACCTGTACAATTGAAATGAGGCTCTGGACCCTTTTGGGCCACCTCTAGCCTGGATACAAGATGGGATATGTTTGGGAATGGAGACATACAGGTTCTGTATGGTATCCTGCAACACATTTGCCCACAGATGTTGAAGCTGGGCCTGTAGATCCTGCACATTCATAGATTGCTGACATTTGAATCCCAGCTGGTCACGGATGCTACATAGGTGATAAATCTGGTGACCTGGCAGGCCAAGGAAGTGTTGAAAACTGGTGGAGATGTCCCTAGGAAACCCTTGCTGTGTGTGAGCAAGCATTATCCTACTGACATAGGAAACCCTGCCATAAGAGGAACACAAGTGTCCTCAGGATGTCCTGCACGTATCCCTGAGCTGATAGTGTCCCTTGTATCACTACCAGGGGTGACTGACTGTCATATACGATGGCTCCCCAGATGATCACACAGCAGTTGAGGTAGTGTGTCTCTCCACAGCAGAAGCAGAATTGGAGTGCTCACCATGAGGCTTCCATACACAAACCTGACAGAACCTGGATCTCAAACAGAACCTGGATTAATCTCTAAAGATGATACAGTTCCAGTCCGTAGCAGTCCAGTATTCTCTTTCATGACACCACTGCAAATGAAGTTGACACTGGCTGGCTGTAAATGGCAGGACTCATAATGGGCACCATGACACCAAATTTTCTTCTGCTAAGTGCCTGCAAATGGTCCAGGTGAAGGCAGAGTTGTGTAATGAAGGTGCCACCTGTGTCTGGACGGTGGACAATGTAATTGTGGGAGCTGTCGGCAGATCAAACGATCATCTCTACTGGTGGTCTGTCTGGGCCGTCTGGAGCCTGTTCGGCGTGTGTGCACCCTCATATAACCACTGCTCCCAACATGTCCTAACAGTTAGGTCAGAACAGTCTACATGGCAGACAATTTGTTAGAAATTGCGTAATAATAATAATAATAATGCACCCCCTCTCAAAGTCATTCAACAGGGCAAAGTATATTTCAGTAGCAATCAATGATCTCTCACCAAGAGGTACTCTACTTAACCACTTCAGCCCCCCTAGCTTAAACACCCTTAATGACCAGGCCACTTTTTACACTTCTGACCTATACTATTTTCACCGTTTATTTCTCGGTCATGCAACTTACCACCCAAATGAATTTTACCTCCTTTTCTTCTCACTAATAGAGCTTTCATTTGGTGGTATTTCATTGCTGCTGACATTTTTACTTTTTTTGTTATTAATCGAAATGTAACGATTTTTTTGCAAAAAAAAGAAATTTTTCACTTTCAGTTGTAAAATTTTGCAAAAAAAACGACATCAATATATAGATTTTTCTCTAAATGTATTGTTCTACATGTCTTTGATAAAAAAAAATGTTTGGGTAAAAAAAAAATGGTTTGGGTAAAAGTTATAGCGTTTACAAACTATGGTACAAAAATGTGAATTTCCGCTTTTTGAAGCAGCTCTGACTTTCTGAGCACCTGTCATGTTTCCTGAGGTTCTACAATGGCCAGACAGTACAAACACCCCACAAATGACCCCATTTCGGAAAGTAGACACCCTAAGGTATTCGCTGATGGGCATAGTGAGTTCATAGAACTTTTTATTTTTTGTCACAAGTTAGCGGAAAATGATGATTTTTTTTTCTTTTTTTTTCTTACAAAGTCTCATATTCCACTAACTTGTGACAAAAAATAAAAACTTCCATGAACTCACTATGCCCTTCACGAAATACCTTGGGGTGTCTTCTTTCCAAAATGGGGTCACTTGTGGGGTAGTTATACTGCCCTGGCATTTTAGGGGCCCAAATGCGTGCGAAGTGGTTTGAAATCAAAATCTGTATAAAATGGCTGGTGAAATCCGAAAGGTGCTCTTTGGAATGTGGGCCCCTTTGCCCACCTAGGCTGCAAATAAGTGTCACACATGTGGTATTGCCGTACTCAGGAGAAGTTGGGCAATGTGTTTTGGAGTGTCATTTTACATATACCCATTCTGGGTGAGAGAAATATCTTGGCAAAAGACAACTTTTCCCATTTTTTTATACAAAGTTGGCATTTGTCCAAGATATTTATCTCACCCAGCATGGGTATATGTAAAATGACACCCCAAAACACATTGCCCAATTTCTCCTGAGTACGGCGATACCACATGTGTGACACTTTTTTGCAGCCTAGGTGGGCAAAGGGGCCCACATTCCAAAGAGCACCTTTAGGATTTCACCGGCCATTTTTTACAGATTCTGATTTCAAACTACTTACCACACATTAGGGCCCCTAGAATGCCAGGGCAGTATAACTACCCCACAAGTGACCCCATTTTGGAAAGAAGACACCCCAAGGTATTCCGTGAGGGGCATGGCGAGTTCCTAGAATTTTTTATTTTTTGACACAAGTTAGTGGAATATGAGACTTTGTAAGAAAAAAAAAACAATTTCCGCTAACTTGGGCCAAAAAAAAGTCTGAATGGAGCCTTACAGGGGGGTGATCAATGACAGGGGGGTGATCAATGACAGGGGGGTGATCAGGGAGTCTATATGGGGTGATCACCCCCCTGTAAGGCTCCATTCAGACGTCTGTATGTGTTTTGCGGATCAGATCCATGTATCCGTGGATCCGTAAAAAACATACGGACGTCTGAATGGAGCCTTACAGGGGAGTGATCAATGACAGGGGGGTGATCAATGACAGGGGGGTGATCAGGGAGTCTATATGGGGTGATCACCCCCGTCATTGATCACCCCCCTGTAAGGCTCCATTCAGATGTCCGTATGTGTTTTGCGGATCCGATCCATGTTTCAGTGGATCCGTAAAAATCATACGGACGTCTGAATGGAGCCTTACAGGGGGTGATCAATGACAGGGGGGTGATCAATGACAGGGGGGTGATCAGGGAGTCTATATGGGGTGATCAGGGGTGATCAGGGGTTAATAAGGGGTTAATAAGTGACGGGGGGGTGTAGTGTAGTGGTGTTTGGTGCTACATATTGCTGAGCTACCTGTGTCCTCTGGTGGTCGATCCAAACAAAAGGGACCACCAGAGGACCAGGTAGCAGGTATATTAGACGCTGTTATCAAAACAGCGTCTAATATACCTGTTAGGGGTTAAAAAAATCACATCTCCAGCCTGCCAGCGAACGATCGTCGCTGGCAGGCTGGAGATCCACTCGCTTACCTTCCGATCCTGTGAACGCGCGCGCCTGTGTGCGCGCGTTCACAGGAAATCTCGCGTCTCGCGAGATGACGCGTATAGGCGTGACTCTGCGCAGGGCTGCCGCATCCGGAACGCGATCCTGCGTTAGGCGGTCCGGAGGCGGTTAAAATTGGCCTCTTTAAAAAAAAAAAAATTGCTCTCATTTGAAACAGTGCCTCAACTGTCCAAAGGTTGTGTGTGGTATTGCATCTCAAATCCATTCACTTCAATAGAGATGATTTTCTAATCCTGTGTAATCCTGTTAAAGCTCAATACCATACAGGGAGAAGGAAGGGACTATATTATAAATGTAAGTAGAGGTTCACAGTGGGGTGTTCAAACAAGACAGGAGGCCAGTTTCTACCCAAATCAGAGAAATAGATTCCCCCTCGTCAGAAAGTTTGCAATCCAGACAGTACTGCTCTGGATATGCAAATTAGCTTCCCTTCTAAAAGAAACAGCCTTTCATGCTACCATATGTTAGATATCAAGCTAATAAACTAATGCTTAGCGCTTTAAACAGGCCTTGACACATAACTTAGATTGTAACTCATCAGTGTAGAGCAGAGAGAAATAGCTACGGCTACTTCCACACTGAATGGAAAAGGATCCGCTCAGAATGCATCAGTTTGCCTCAGTTCCGTCTCCATTCTGCTTTGGAGGCGGACACCAAAACACTGCCTGCAGCGTTTTGATGTCCGTCTGACGAAACTGAGCCAAACGGATCCATTCTGACACACAATGTAAGTCAATGGCCATTGACTTTCAATGGTGTTCAAGACGGATCTGTCTTGGCTATGTTAAAGATAATACGAACGGATCCGTTCTGAGCGGATGCAGACGTTTGTATTATCTGAATGGATCCGTCTGTGTAGATCCATGACAGATCTACACAGACGTTGGTCGGGATTCCGGGCGTACTATTTCTCCTTATGGAGAGCACCTGGGCACCTAGTAGGCATAAGGAGTCTTGTTGGCCAGACAGTGTGCCTCTTGGTTTCTAGGTAAAAAATGTGCAAATTAACTTTCCTTCCTAAAGCAGAAGAAAGCTAACAGTGAACGTCTCTGTGTGGACCACATCCCATTGTGCTTCAATAAAAATCTACAACAAACCAGCAAAACATAGCACAGGGATTGACAATTTTCAACCAAATTTGATAATATGGGGGAAGTCTTTATGTTGCAGTCAGACAAGACACCTCTAAAAATTGTCAGTCCCTGCGAAGTGTTCCACTGGAATATTCTGCAGCATAAATAATGGTTTGTTACTCATTTTCCTTATGTGGCTGAATCTCACTCCCAAATCGAAAAAAAAATATGATTTCAACAAATCAATTTTTTTAGAAATTCAGGAGGTTTGACCCCCATTACATTGTCGTAGGGGTTGTCCATTCATGGTGTTGGCCCCTGTTGGACAGGAATGGGATAAATATGGCCTCTCATATACAGTAGTGTTTCAATAGGGACTATTATATATGGCTGTTGGCTATTTTGAGACCAAAACCTAAATTGAGGAACAACTGTAATTTACTGAAAGAGGACCTCTTTTAAATATGGATGCAGTAATGACTATTTGGGATTTCATATCATGGTATGTACAGTGTGTTTGTATTACTATTGTTAATGTCAAGTATTGTACGCTTTATTTTGTACATTACATACCAGAAAGTCAGATTTTATTCAGGTTTTGGGGATGAGTCTTCAATACCCTATATTTGTGGTGCAGATTATCCTTTAAAGGAGAACAAGTAACCAACCAGAAAAGAGCTGTATTTAGATGTACAAGTCTTTAAGTATGAATTGCTGACTGAAACATATGACCAAATGTGTTCCTCATGCTGGTCATTCTTATTATAATTTAATTCAAGAAAAAAGTAAAATAATTTGGCGCTTTTGTTTTGTAATAATGAATATTCAATACATTTCCTGGAAGGTGAGACTTGCTGCCCTTGGGTATTCAATAAGCTTGCCTTGTACTGTATGTATGCGTCATCTTGATACTACCCTGTGAGACTGGAGCAGTGCAGTGTTGCTTTGGCAGTGGGGCATATTACTTGGATCATCTATGGCAGATATCCTGAGTAGACATCTTAGACTGAGATGTGACATCCGTGTTAAGCATTTCTATGGCAGGGACACCAAGCTCTTAAATTCTCACACAATTTGAAAAGCCATTAGAAAGTTAGAGGATAAAAGCCATTTCTTCACCAAAAAATTGGCGGCCAAGCTCCTCTTCCCATGCCATGAAAACCATATCATACCTGCCTGGAACATCCATATCTAATAGCTGATGGTATAATGTAGATAAATGTTTTGGAGGGTGTCTTTCAACAGCAAAAGGTTCTCCAACCAGTTGAGAAAAGTCCAACTGGTTGGAGAACCAGTTGAGCTTTCTCAGAGAAAGCTGTATAGTTTTACTCATAAAGCTGCATGTCTGCCTGAAGGTCAGTTTCTGCTTGAATATATTTAGTATTATTGAATCAGGTAATAAGTCTTCCATATTTATTAATTGGTCGCCTTTAAAAGCTTATGTACTTCAAAGTCACCCCTTTAAAAAGATTCTATGGTAGTATCTCTATATTTTTGTTCTTTTACTTAGTAACTCATACATATTTTACATGTATGTAATGTGTCTGTATTGTATATTCTGTTTGTGCATTGAAGCATCGTATATTTCCTGAGGTCATAGGAGGCACTGATGCCTCCTGCACTATACACAGTACACCAGATGGTATACCATTTCGCTTGATTTACAATATGCCCAAAGATAATAAAAAATGAAGCCAAATTCTGAACATTTTCATTTTCCTAAACTTCAGATACAGGTTTTATCTTCAACTTTCGTCTATTCTTAGGGAGTCTCTTATCATTCGCCGTCAGTGACAGACTCCACACTCACCGCGGAGGCTCTTGACCAGACTATTGCTATGTTTGACACCGTTGAAGAGGTACTTAAACACTTCAATCCTGACACCTGGCAGGAGGACCTGGAGAATCTATACACTGATACATCTCAATTTCGTGGCCGGACATTTCAAGAAAGAAAATCTAAAGGTAAGAGCGAATTCCTAAATGTCATTTGATAAAAATGATTAAATCATGAGAATACCGGAGGACATTTGATAGCTACTTTTTGACCAGATTATCTCCAATATATATTTCTTTATTTCAACCAGACTGTTGTGACATTCAGTGCACTGCTGTAATAGCAATTAGCGCTCCATGCATTTACTTCCTGAGAAGCGCGTGGTGGGCTTGAGTTCATATACAGAAGCCAATCTGAGGAGCATTAGGGAGGGCAATTGCCCAGAGCTGCCGGGGATCTGGAATCTTTTGATCTGGTGCCCTGGATCCCCAGAGGAGCGCTATCTCCAACTGTATGCAGATACCATTAAAAGCTACAGTATGATAGAGTAGGGACCCATAGGATGTTTGCCCTGCCGTCCTTTAGGGTTCTACTGTCCATGTAGGCACTATTGGCTATGGTGGGGCACTATTGGTTATTAAAGGGTATTTATTATTGGCTATGATTGGGGACTATTTTCCCATTAGATGACTCTAAGATGAGCACTATTACTGTGTGAAGACTAAATGGAGCACTATTACAGTTTGGGGACACTGATCACTGTCTGGAGTAAAAAAAAGTTGTGAATTACTACTTTGTGGACACAAAGGGGTGCACATTTTCTTTGTGGTGCACAATATCGGACAGTATCTATTTGTCACTATTGTTTTAAGGGGATCTATTTGTGTGGATCTTTTTTGGGGGGGGGGGGGGTTACTATAGTTAAAGGGCATCTGTCAGCAGATTTGTACCTATGACACTGGCTGACCTTTTACATGTGCGCTTGGCAGCTGAAGGCATCTGTGTTGGTCCCATGTTCATATGTGGCTGCATTGCTGAGAAAAATTATGTTTTAATATATGCAAATATATAGGAGCAACGGGGGCGTTACTATTACACCAAGAGGCTCCCTTTTCTCCTCTTTGATTGACAGGGTCAGGCGTTATGAAGTTTTCAGTGTCTTGTCCTGTCAAATAAAGTGCAGAGCTGACATTTATGCCAGAGAAGTGTACAGGAAAGACAAAAGGTTTATCTAGACCCCCCCCCCCCCCCACACACACACACACTTTCCCGTGATATCATGGTATTTTTATTCTATCAGTACAGTGTGGTCCTCTATTAAATGAAGGAGGTCTATTCACATTCTACTGGCAATTGATATGTAAAATTGGACTGTAGTCAGCTTCAACTCCTGGACACCACCTACCATATGCCATGTGTGACAGGTTCCTTGTATGTGACTGGTATCTTCTCTTGTGAAATGGGAGCCTTTGGGTTCCCTCAGGAAATGGTAGTGACATGGAAACTTCACAATTCTCAACTTTTGATGCTACACACATGTATGAAGGCTCTTGCTAGTGTCCACTATCCATTTATTTTGCCAGATAAACATCCTTTCAGGACAATAAAATTTACTATAAGCCCGATCGAGCAGTTTTTTTTTAAGTCAGGCAAAGTGTCTTGCTCAGCCAAATACCCAGTGGAGGCATTGGACTTACAGTCTATTGTAGATCAGGTACTGAGTATAGTATCCTGTTTGTGACACCACTGTTATGCAGTGACCTGCAGGGCCAGTGTGTAGGATGGGAGTAGTCATACTCACAGCTGGGACGGGCTGAAGGGCCATAAAGAAATGGGAAAGGTGCACCTTTCATCCCTTTGAGGCACATCCTGGTTCTGGGGTTCTCTTGCCTGGTGTTGGTTAGGGTGCCCTTGGTTTTGATGGTTTCTGTGAGGTGCAAGGCAGGGTCCCCTTACCAGCTGAAGAAGTTAGTACAGTATAGTAGTGCAGGAAATAAAGAGGCCAAGTTAACAACACAATGGTTCTTTACTGAAGGATCAATTTCAGGTACATTAGTCACAATTCATGGACTGGCAGTTCTTTCACAGGAAACCAATTTCACAGTTCTTATGGGTGTCCAAGCAGCAATAACAGTTAACAAGCCTGGATCTTTCTCTGAAGCAAATTTTCCTCTTTCTACCTTAAACAGTATCCAGAAATAGAGGTGCAACACTTCTCACCATGCAACCATTGTGCAGACCTAAGACTAAGGAGGTCATTTATTAACTTGAATTATGTAAGTCAGCTCCGAAGCTAGCTTACATATAGAAGCTGCGTTGGATACGCCTAAGTTATGTAGAGGCCTGCACCTCTTCATAACTTCCGCGATCCACCGCCTGAGCAGGGACTTTATTAAGACCGGCGTCTAAAATGCCACCCCTAATAAATGACCCCCTAAGTTCTGCACCTTTTTTTTTACAAGTCACCATAGTCACAACACAGTCACAGTGTCCACAGGGGATGTGGATTTTTTAGCATCTTCCAGTGTGCCCGTAAAGTGTTCGGGTACCGCAAGACTCTCCTAAAGGAGTTTTCTGTAGGTCCTATAAAGTCTTTCAAACAGCTTATCTCCACAGGGCTTCTATATGCAGGTCTATTCAATACTAGATCTTTTCAGTTATAATTTCCTTTCTTTTCACATCTTTAGCTTTTGCACCTCTGTGGATGTTTTTATCCACTTCAGTTGTAGTACTTCTTCTCTGTCTTTAAAGACACTTTTCACTCTCTCAACAGAACCACAGGCATGCAATGAGGTTCTTATTAACTCTTTCTATAGTCCTAAGCTGAGGGGTGCAGAACTAAGATATGGGTGATCAATCCATCTCAAAGTGTGGTAGGATGCTATTACAATATTTTCTTGCACAGCAGCAGATAAGTCTTTTTGCCATAGATGTGCACAATACCTTGCTGTCTGAATTTAGCGCATGACCTGGATAAGGTTCTGGACCTTCTTATCTCTTTTAGAGAACCTCTAAGAGTAGGCTTGATAAATAAATATGCAGGTGTATATGCCTACTCCTAAAGAAAAAAAAACCTGAATATAATCATGGCACTAAATACAAAGCTTATATATGAACTAATACCCTATTTTGATATGATAAATAACTCTGCGTTTCTTAGCAAATATATTTTAATCAGAACACATCTGTATCCACCTATCATGGCAAGGTAACCTCAGTCTGGGCAGGAACCTACTCTGTTTAATAGCTATCTCTATGCTAGTGAGCATCTACGGTACATTCAGAAGAGCAGAACCTGCACATATATTGTGTTACTGCTTGTTACCTCTCTATGCATTTAAGCATCCAATGAGAGGAAGAATAAAATCTGCTATTTGTATCATCTGATTGAAAACAGCCCGTGGGATAGGTTGGACATTAACAGTGCATTCAGACTTGGAGACTCCAGTTTGTGCTCAGTATTGCATTTTAGTTAGACTTTTTTGTTAATTTTGTTTCTGGATTTACCCTGTGTCTACTCATTAGGCATCCACAGTTTTTTCTAGCTTTGACTCCTCAGCTTGCTTCTTGATTAACTCCTTGTCTGTTGATTTGGCTTCAACTCTACTGACTCTCCTGACTTTTTAGCCTTAGATCCACTAACCGTTTTGGTTTAGGAAGACAGATTGAGATTTAGCAGATTGAGAGTTTACTGGCAGTGGTCCTGGGTGGTGACCTTTGTATTCTTCCTTACCTGTCTCTTACAGATGGCTGAACATAAGTGGTGTTCCCTCCATTCACTTGTATACTTCTTAAAATAGCTGAGCTAGTGACTGGCTATCCATAGCAGTGAATAGAAAGAAAGCCATGCAAGGTAGGACCAGCACCTATGGGACAGTTATGGCGTAACCTATCAATATGCCATTACTTTCCAGATGGCTAGGCCTGTCAATGCTACCGAGCAGTCACTTGGTGTTTTTCTAAATTTTTACATTCAATTGGGCACAGCATCTGACACATTGTTCCGTGTCTAGCAATTATAGAAGAGCATAAACAATTACAATATTTTAATAGAGATTCATAGGGGCTTCAATAATTTAATCATTAACAAAGCAGAAGAGGTAGAGACAAAAATAATAGGTGATGAAGGTCTACATTTGAGGTAACTGTTAAATGAGTCACAGGAGTTAAGCAAATGCTGCAATTTCAGAGAGCTGGAATCCATTAAAATGGTGCTAAGTATGTTGAATAAAAGTATCGATCTGGTAATTTTAGATGATGACTTTTGATTGCTGCACTTATGGAAGGTTAGATATTTGTCTGAAATCTTTCAAGTACCTGGTATTTAAGGTAGGATCAAATGAGCAGACTTTATTGTCACAGGAGATCATTAAAGTTTTTTATGAGACTTGACAGTAATAAATTCTAGTATTGGCAAATAAATTGATACATCATACTTAATAACTTTGGTTTCAAAAAGCTTGGGGAAAGAAATTTAAAACGGGATTGCATTGATTCAGGCTTTTGGAGCTGAATCCAGATTGTGAGACATTTTAAATTTTAGATGAAGAATTTTAGATTATAACTTTAGATGATGCCTGCATGGCTTGCTGACCTTGACATGACAGTTGGACCTCTTATATACACATTAGATTTTATTAGCAATTTATTCAATGTGTGTGGGCATCCTAGAGGGGTTTTCCGGGATTATTACGGTTTTAAACAGATATGCTCATGTAGTTGTTTTAATCATGTACATCTTCCTATTGCTTTTTATTTTTTATTTTTTTTTATTTGGACTCTCCTGCCCTGTTTTCACCATGTTTCACCTACTGGTTTGTTTTCATCCTGTAGGTAGCACTTCCTGTTTCTGTATCCAACCAAACCCATGATGCACTTCTCCTTCCTCTGCAGTAGCTGCATTGCCGCCCATAAAAACATCCAGCTAGTTTATAGCTCCTCCCACCCAGCTAGTTACATAGACACTCCCATAGCTCACTGCCCCGCCAATGGAAATAACATCACAGGAAATAAAGAAAAACTGCATGGGCATGGTCAGATAGGAGTAATAAAGTTTCTATTCTATGAGCTTGTGTAGCCAACTGGGTCGAGCAGAGAAAATAAATAACAAGCTAACTTGTTGATCAGGTTTCATCCATTGACTGTACCTCTGTGATTCTTCAAAATATGTTATACAGCAAGTTACAGGCCATTTGGGTGGACTTAGCCCGTCTCATTTGCTGTTACTTCCTTTAATCTAATATATAAAGCTGAGTGTATGTATTTGTGTGTGTTTATGAACCGTATTTTTTCGACTCACAAGATGCATTTTTTCCCCCCAAAAGTGGGGGGAAAATGCCCCTGCATCTTATGGGGCGAATACTAATGAGTGCTACCATTATGGATGCGCTAATTAGTACCGGAGGACCGGGAAGCTGCGAAGGCTCTGTACTCACTGCTTCCTGGTCCTTGGCCGTTGGCTCTATTTTCCTGTGGCACACACTGGAGAGCTGGAAATCCACCAACCGAAGAAGAAGTTGCTGTCCCTCTCCCTAGCTCAACCTTCTCCATTTCTGCACACCACCCCACAAACAAAGCCATTCTACTACTGATGGTTATTTATGGAGAATTGGTTGTGCTTGAATTTATGCATTTCTTAAGGCCCTTTTACTTGGGGCGATATAAATGATTGTTCCTGCTGTAAAGGTTCTCCAACCCTCACCCCAATGAACGAGCAAATGCTCATTTGTTGGGAGAAGGCATTGCTGGTGCAGTACCCAAAATCATAGTTCTTGGGCACCAGATCGTCCTGTGTAAGCAATTAATCTGTGTGGACAAGTCATTGCAGTAGCAATTGCTCATTCCGATACTAAGGAAATGATCATCTCTACTCAACGTTCAGGCAGTTGTTGGGAGAGACCTGAAAATTGCCTGTTCAGTTGACCCATGTAAAGAGGCCTGTCCCTCAAAGATGTCTATTGCCTATGAGGTATGGCAGTTAGATAAGGGAGGCAGAAGCTACTATGAATAAATTCATTCTGTCAGATCACTGGGGACTATGTCAAAACACAAACACAATGTATGACTGGTACCCGTATTAGTCTCAATTTACACAAAAACAGCAGATCACATCATTAACTGCAGCGAGTGCCGGGTTTCTGATTAATGACACAAATGAAACCGGTCTCAGAACTATTAAAATACAAGGATGTCTCTGGCACTGATAGGGGTTTTCCATTACTCATTAAACATGACACAGTAGATGTTATAAGAAACCGGTGCCAAGTGGCACAGTGCCCCCCCCCCCTCCCACCCTGCTCATACCAATGACATAGACATATTTTCATGGAGAGCCAAAAAACATTTCATGGTAATTTATTGGAGGAGATTTACATCGTGTGTTTTTTTTTTTCACAATTTCAGAAATGTGTAGAGTTTGAGATGAATGTGTCTGCTTTACGTTGACGATTCTACGTGGATTATTTTTTTTTTTGCAGTGAATCTGGACAAACTAAACGATGATGTCAAGAGATACAGCTGCACTCCCAGAAACTTCACAGTAAATCTTCGGGAAGAGCTGAAGGTTACTAATGCCGTATTTTTTCCGCGGTGCCTCCTTGTTAAGCGATGTGGAGGAAGCTGTGGCTGCGGCAGTCCGTTTTCCAAATCTTGTGTATGCACGTCTGGAAAAACTTTGAAAAAATATCACGAGGTAATCATCACACATGACATATAGAACCTTGTAACAATATGAGAAGTATAATTAGATATTTGTCTTATGTAACGTTTTATGAACTGTATGCCTGTGTGGACAACTAGAAAGAATCTGCTGGCTATGTTCAAAAATTTGATTGAGCCCCCATAGAGTTGTGTGGTCATGCATGACGGCAAAGGAGGCAGAAGGGAATAGATGATACTGGTGGTGGACAAACCAAGATATATCAGTAAGGTAAAAATATTAGGAAATTTGAGGATCACCCAAAAACGTGGTTGTCCTGTCCATCTGATAGCATCATCCATGTGGTTCTAGCCCTATCCTGTATCTAAAAGAATAGCATACAGGGTAGATATTTCTTTCCTGCTCATCAAGTGTCAAAACAAGACATCATTCGTTAGAATTCATGGAATGTGTCATCAGAAAATTACTTATTGGCAAATAACATTTTACATTAAATGAATTTTTTAAGAATTTTTGGTGATTTTTATTTTCCGTGTCAATGTATTTTTTAAACAAATCCTTTAATCCTGCAGTTTTCACTCTGGCCACTAGACCTAAAATATGTCAAGACTTTCTGTTCTTTGAGAGCAGCCACATGGGCCATAGACACAGCGGAGGGGTCTCATTGATTTCTATGGGAGATTTTTCTAGGAATGCTCTGTGATCTGTGCAGAGGTCAGAGGGGAGTAGATAAGCTATGATATCACCTATTGTGAATGGTGGATTCTGCATTATCTGTACAGAGGTGTTACTTGCAGTCCTGCCTGTCATTACAAAGGAGATTGTTACTGAAAAGTTACCTGTACAGAAAAGGAACTCATCATATTATTAGGACTAGTGGTAAATGCTAAAACTGCATGATGCTAGGCACTTTGTTTAAATATAGGTAGTAACATGGAAAATTAAAACAAAAATCCCCAAAATTATTTTAAAAAGTATAAAAGCGGGATTTAAACAATAGGTCATTTTCAGAGGACACATTTCCTTTAAATAGAGAGCTTTTATTATATGTCTGCTTTTACGAGATTCTGTAAGAAGAGTTTGTGGGACACCAAATGTACACACTACTTCCCTCAGGTTCCAGTGACTTCTAGTATCATTGAGTTTATTGACTGCCACCATAGTAGACTTTGTTATCACCATGAAAACACAATATATCACTCAATTCACGCTTCAGCTAACACATAAGAACCCACCAATTGCGTTATTTCGACATTAAAAAAGAGAGATTGTAGCTACTTGTATCACACAGAATATAAGAGACCATAACGATAAATGGAAAAATGGCAAACAGCGGGACTGTCAAATATATGTCTTAACCCTTTGAAGACTGCAGCCTTGTTTGAACTTCAGGAAACAGCTTTTTTTCTTTGTTTGTTTCTTTATCTCCTCATTTCAAAGATAAATTTTTTTTTTTTTCCCACCAACGGTGCTTTGTGAACGTATTCACCCCACCTCTACCCTTGGTGTTTTTCCTTTTCAGTTGCATTACAACTTGAAATGAGAGTATGTTCACATGACTGGGAGTGGGTTTCAATGCGGATTCAGTGACAAAAAAACGTATCGAATCTGCGCTAAAATAGCCTCCCAGTTCATGTAGCTGAGGATATTTCAGGTGCAGTTTGGCAGACCATGCCAAGGATGTGCATGTCCATTACCACACAGACACCTCAGAGCTTCACTGAGAGCAGAACTACCTTATTCAAAATGGAAAAACCATGGCAATAACCGCAGCGGTTTCTGATGTATAAGCGGTGGATTTTGATATGGTCTTGTGAACTCACCCTTAAATCTGTCACCATGATCTTGGACTATTATATGCAGTAATAAATGAGTAGTATTGTAGATAAGGAGTACAGATCTACATTTTTTATTTTTCTTTCTATGGAGTTGTGTGAGGGCTTTATTTTTGCGGGACTGCTTGTAGTTTTAATTGGTATTGTTTTGACGTAAATTACGCTTTTTGATTGATTGTTATTAAGTTTTAGAAATTCTGTCATTTTTATTTATTTTTTTAATGGCGTTTACATGATATTTATGTATTGCGGGTCATTACGGACATGGCGATACCAAAAATATGGGGGAGAATTTTTTTTTGCTATTTTTTTTATTGAAAAGAGAATTTTCAATGGGAAAAAAAACAACTTATTTTTCTTTACTGGAATTTTTTTATTTCATAAATGTGTGCTTTTTTTTTTACTTTTTTGACCACTTAATAGTCCCACTGTAACAGCCACTATTTTTCCTGTTGATAAAGCAGTGACCCAGCCTAAGCCCCTTTAGTGACCGCCGTAAAAAGGCATATGGGTGGTCACTAAGGGGTTAAAGCTACACTGAAATACATTGTCAGGACTGCTGTGCATGCGCACAGGAGTCCTCTGAGTTATGGTAGCAAGGCACAACAGTCTGGCCTGTTTATTTCCATGCAGCTTTAACAGCTGATAGCGGGGGAACGGAGCAGTGGGAAAATAAAAAAATGGTGATCTGGACTCCTTATCTGCAGTGCGACTGCGTGTGTTACTGTAGACAATAGTCCACAATTAGAGTGACAGATTCCCTTTAAAAATGTATTTTAATTTCGATTTTATGTAATGGAGTTGACAAAATAGTCCACATTGTACATTCAGTGCAATGAAAAAATACCTTGTTTAACCACCTCAGCCCCCAGTGCTTAAACACCCTGAAAGACCAGGCCACTTTTTACACTTCTGACCTACACTACTTTCACCGTTTATTGCTCGGTCATGCAACTTACCACCCAAATGAATTTTACCTCCTTTTCTTCTCACTAATAGAGCTTTCATTTGGTGGTATTTCATTGCTGCTGACATTTTTACTTTTTTTGTTATTAATCGAAATTTAACGATTTTTTTGCAAAAAAATGACATTTTTCACTTTCAGTTGTAAAATTTTGCAAAAAAAACGACATCCATATATAAATTTTGCTCTAAATTTATTGTTCTACATGTCTTTGATTAAAAAAAAATGTTTGGGTAAAAAAAAAATGGTTTGGGTAAAAGTTATAGCGTTTACAAACTATGGTACAAAAATGTGAATTTCCGCTTTTTGAAGCAGCTCTGACTTTCTGAGCACCTGTCATGTTTCCTGAGGTTCTACAATGCCCAGACAGTACAAACACCCCACAAATGACCCCATTTCGGAAAATACACACCCTAAGGTATTCGCTGATGGGCATAGTGAGTTCATAGAACTTTTTATTTTTTGTCACAAGTTAGCGGAAAATGATGATTTTTTTCTTTTTTTTTTTTTTTCTTACAAAGTCTCATATTCCACTAACTTGTGACAAAAAATAAAAACTTCCATTAACTCACTATGCCCATCACGAAATACCTTGGGGTCTCTTCTTTCCAAAATGGGGTCACTTGTGGGGTAGTTATACTGCCCTGGCATTCTAGGGGCCCAAATGTGTGGTAAGGAGTTTGAAATCAAATTCTGTAAAAAATGACGAGTGAAATCCGAAAGGTGCTCTTTGGAATGTGGGCCCCTTTGCCCACCTAGGCTGCAAAAAAGTGTCACACATCTGGTATCGCCGTATTCAGGAGACGTTGGGGAATGTGTTTTGGGGTGTCTTTTTACATATACCCATGCTGGGTGAGATAAATATCTTGGTCAAATGCCAACTTTGTATACAAAAATGGGAAAAGTTGTCTTTTGCCAAGATATTTCTCTCACCCAGCATGGGTATATGTAAAATGACACCCCAAAACACATTCCCCACCTTCTCCTGAGTACGGAGATACCAGATGTGTGACACTTTTTTGCAGCCTAGGTGGGCAAAGGGGCCCATATTCCAAAGAGCACCTTTCGGATTTCACTCGTCATTTTTTACAGAATTTGATTTCAAACTCCTTACCACACATTTGGGCCCCTAGAATGCCAGGGCAGTATAACTACCCCACAAGTGACCCCATTTTGGAAAGAAGAGACCCCAGGGTATTCGCTGATGGGCATAGTGAGTTCATGGAAGTTTTTATTTTTTGTCACAAGTTAGTGGAATATGAGACTTTGTATGAAAAAAAAAAAAAAAAAAAAATATCATCATTTTCCACTAACTTGTGACAAAAAATAAAAAATTCTAGGAACTCGCCATGCCCCTCACGGAATACCTTGGGGTGTCTTCTTTCCAAAATGGGGTCACTTGTGGGGTAGTTATACTGCCCTGGCATTTTCCAGGGGCCCTAATGTGTGGTAAGTAGGTAAATAACCAGTGAAATCCGAAAGGTGCTCTTTGGAATGTGGGCCCCTTTGCCCACCTAGGCTGCAAAAAAGTGTCACACATCTGGTATCGCCGTATTCAGGAAACGTTGGGGAATGTGTTTTGGGGTGTCTTTTTACATATACCCATGCTGGGTGAGAGAAATATCTTGGCAAAAGACAACTTTTTCCATTTTTTTATACAAAGTTGGCATTTGACCAAGATATTTATCTCACCCAGCATGGGTATATGTAAAATGACACCCCAAAACACATTGCCCAACTTCTCCTGAGTACGGCGATACCAGATGTGTGACACTTTTTTGCAGCCTAGATGCGCAAAGGGGCCCAAATTCCTTTTAGGAGGGCATTTTTAGACATTTGGATACCAGACTTCTTCTCACGCTTTGGGGCCCCTAGAATGCCAGGGCAGTATAAATACCCCACATGTGACCCCATTTTGGAAAGAAGACACCCCAAGGTATTCAATGAGGGGCATGGCGAGTTCATAGAAATTTTTTTTTTTTGGCACAAGTTAGCGGAAATTGATATTTTTTATTTTTTTCTCACAAAGTCTCCCGTTCCGCTAACTTGGGACAAAAATTTCAATCTTTCATGGACTCAATATGCCCCTCACGGAATACCTGGGGGTGTCTTCTTTCCGAAATGGGGTCACATGTGGGGTATTTATACTGCCCTGGCATTCTAGGGGCCCTAAAGCGTGAGAAGAAGTCTGGAATATAAATGTCTAAAAAAATTTACGCATTTGGATTCCGTGAGGGGTATGGTGAGTTCATGTGAGATTTTATTTTTTGTCACAAGTTAGTGGAATATGTGACTTTGTAAGAAAAAAAAAAAAATTCCGCTAACTTGGGCCAAAAAAAAGACTGAATGCAGCCTTACAGAGGGGGGGGGGATCAATGACAGGGGGGTGATCAATGACAGGGGGGGTGATCAATGACAGGGGGGTGATCAGGGAGTCTATATGGGGTGATCACCCAACTGTCATTGATCACCCCCCTGTAAGGCTGCATTCAGACGTCCGTATGATTTTTACGGATCCGATCAGTCTATCAGTGGATCCGTAAAAATCATGCGGACATCTGAATGGAGCGTTACAGGGGGGTGATCAATGACAGAGGGGTAATCAATGACAGGGGGGTGATCAGGGAGTCTATATGGGGTGATCACCACAGTCATTGATCACTCCCCTGTAAGGCTGCATTCAGACGTCCGTATGATTTTTACGGATCCGATCAGTCTATCAGTGGATCCGTAAAAATCATGCGGACATCTGAATGGAGCTTTACAGGGGGGTGATCAATGACAGGGGGGTAATCAATGACAGGGGGGTGATCAGGGAGTCTATATGGGGTGATCACCACAGTCATTGATCACTCCCCTGTAAGGCTCCATTCAGACGTCCGTATGATTTTTACGGATCCGATCAGTCTATCAGTGGATCCGTAAAAATCATGCGGACATCTGAATGGAGCTTTACAGGGGGGTGATCAATGACAGAGGGGTAATCAATGACAGGGGGGTGATCAGGGAGTCTATATGGGGTGATCACCACAGTCATTGATCACTCCCCTGTAAGGCTGCATTCAGACGTCCGTATGATTTTTACGGATCCGATCAGTCTATCAGTGGATCCGTAAAAATCATGCGGACATCTGAATGGAGCTTTACAGGGGGGTGATCAATGACAGGGGGGTAATCAATGACAGGGGGGTGATCAGGGAGTCTATATGGGGTGATCAGGGGTGATCAAGGGCTAATAAGGGGTTAATAAGTGACGGGGGGGGGGGTGTAGTGTAGTGGTGCTTGGTGCAACATATTACTGAGCTGCCTGTGTCCTCTGGTGGTCGATCCAAACAAAGGGGACCACCAGAGGACCAGGTAGCAGGTATATTAGACGCTGTTATCAAAACAGCGTCTAATATACCTGTTAGGGGTTAAAAAAATCACATCTCCAGCCTGCCAGCGAACGATCGCCGCTGGGAGGCTGGAGATCCACTCGCTTACCTTCCGATCCTGTGAACGCGCGCGCCTGTGTGCGCGCGTTCACAGGAAATCTCGCGTCTCGCGAGAGGACGCACCGGCGCGTCCACCCAGAACAACAGGACCGCCGCAAAGACGCAATCCTGCGTACGGCGGTCCTGAGGAGGTTAAAGAATAATTAAATGGAAAAGTAGTGAGTGCATAGATCCCCCACCACGTGTGCAAGGTGTCACATGATGCGAGTATAAATACCTGTTCTAAAAGTCTGCATTATGAATATCAAGGAGCTCTCTACAGGTCACAGACAAGGTTGTGGAGAAGTATAGATCAGGGCTGGGTTAGAATAAAATCCTCTCGGAAAGAATATGGCTACCAACCTTACAATAGGAGGCACCTACCAAAACTTAGACTGGGCAAGGCATTAATCAGAGATTCAACAAAGACACCAGCAATAACACTGAATGTGTCATGAAAGGGTAGGGGACAGTGCAGCCCTGCACTCCACCACTGTCCCTACCTACTTGCATTATCCGTCCTAAGTGACGGCCCACAACTGGACAACAGTCACTTCTTAGCTAAGTGCAGGGGCCTAAACCAAAATGGGAAAAGAGAATTCAGACAGAAAAATGTGAAAACCAGACAGGAAAAACGAACACCAGATCAGAATCCCAAATCTGATGCAAATACACAGCAACGTGAAACCAGGAGAAAACGCCAGAGACAAAGTCAACAGGGAAAGGCGAGGTCACAAACTAACGGTGCATTCACACGACCGTAAGTGTTTTGCGGTCCGAGATTTGCGGACCGCACATGGCCAGCGCTATATAGAGAATGCCTAAGCTTGTCCGCGGACAAGCTCTATCTTTTTTGCGGGGCCACGGAATGGAACAACGGATGCGGACAGCACACGGTGTGCTGTCCGCATCTTTTGCGGCCCCATTGAAATGAATGGGTCCGCACCCGTTCCGCTAATTTTTTTTCGGAACGGATGCAGATCCATTTATACGGTCGTGTGAATGCCCCCTAATGGAGACAAAAACCAGGAGGTCGTGTCAGAGGCAAAATTAGTAGCCAGAGGCAGTTACAGAAACTGGCAAAAAATCTGTGATCCAGAGTAGCAAACACACAACTAGCTAGTGAGGCAAGGATGACAATTACAGGCAACTGGCCAGCAACTGTCAGTTTAGATAGACTGCTCTCAGGGAGCTTGTGAAGTCGGCTGTGACGGCGGGGAGTGGGGGAAACCCCCCACCGTGCGGTGTCAGAGGGTAAAGGGGATCAGCCTGGCCAAAAGGAGTAATAAGGGAGCAGGTCACCTCCTACTGCGTCCCTAATCCTCTCCCTGACTCCTCACCGTATGAGCGGACCCCGATGGTAGGACGACTCATGCTCAGGATTTCTAGAAACCCAAAGTCGCCCTGGTAATCCCTCACATAGAAGCAGGGGAGAGACAACCTGTTCATCCCAGTCATGGAGGAACAGGAGTCTCTATCTGAGGCCAGGCTGCAAGGAGAGGGGAACACATACAGCTATAGAGATGGCAGGTAAGTGAAACCAGTAACACACTTACCTGCCACAGACACACTGACTGGAACCCGTGGACTAGTGCTGGTGTCCACACCAACATTAAAAGGACACAGCACACACCACAAACCACACAGGAACCCAGGAACTGCCATAGCTGCAATAAACGTGAGACACCATAAGAACATCAATGACCACAAGGGTGGCCCTCACTGGACAGATGGAATATGAAGACCAGGAGGATAGCTCCAGCATACACCATGGCTGGAGTACCAAACACTAGGAAGGGAGTTAACCCTTCCAACACCAGACAAGGGAAGGAAGCCACTTAAAGGGGAAGTGCACACACAAGCATAGAAAGCTACACGTTTCCGCAGGCAACAACATGCGTGGCAACCATGTCACGGCAATCACCCAGAAGGCCGAGATACTGCCACCGCATGAACACACAGCAACACGTTGCCGCGGGCAACAGCAAGTGTAGCAACAGTGTCACATTGCACACCATTGGCCGTGACATCGGCACAGATCCTGATTGGGCCAGCATCCCGGCTCCTTGATACTGTAGGTCTGATTGCCTGATTGGAGTGGGGAAGGAATTTATTCCCCCTAAAATTAGGAAAATCGGCTTCTACCTCACAGGTTGTTTTTTTTGCCTTCCTTTGGATCAACTTGCAGGATAACAGGCCGAACTGGATGGATCGATGTCTTTTTTCGGCCTTATAAACTGTGTTACTATATGGCAGGCCAGGGGACTTTTGTTAGGCCTCAGACTGCCATGGCAGTTCCTCAGCAGCTCACGATCAAAATACAAGAGGGGTACTATAGGGTGAGACCAGGAAGCCCCTTCCCTCTCTCTAATAACTTAGATGCCACTGTCAGCATTGTTTCTTGTTTTGGAAATTATGAAAGTATTTTTGTGTATTGTATGCATGTATTTAGAGATTGTATTACGATTGTCAGCTAGATGAAATTTCCAAGTTGTTTTTTTGACCTCTATAAAAGTAAAAATGGTGAACCATAAAAACCTCATAACATTGGCAGATCAGCTGGAGAACGCAACATCACACTTAGTTCATGTTGTGATTTTATTATGTGGTTATGGTGTAACATGATCTAAAGATGTGAGGCTGAAGTTTTTCTAATAATCAGTATACTAGATTTCTACAACTGAAAATTACAACCAAGCTGAAAAATGTAAACTAAACCAGGCCAAGCAGATAAAGCTGTATGTACAAGTTTTTTCTTTTTTCTTCAATTACTGATAAACAGAAATGATTTACAGAGAATATTTCCTGTATTTCAGTTTAGTTTCACCAATAAGACTTCAAAGTCTGTAGAAGAGAAATAATGTTTTTAATATATTAGCCAATATATATTTTTTTTTTAATAAACAAATTTAGGCATGTTGGAGGCACATACTTAAAGGGGTTGTCTCACTTCAGCAAATGGCATTTATCATGTAGAGAAAGTTAATACAAGGCACTTACTAATGTATTGTGAGTGTCCATATTACCTCCTTTGCTGGCCTGATTCTGGCTTTGCTGGCTGACACTGCTTGTATCCAGGGATTATGACCACCCTGTTATCCAGCAGCTATAAAAAAAAAGGCACTGGCATCTCTGCTGAGATGGATACGAGCAGTGTATAATATGATATAAAATTAATGAAGCCAGCAAATGAGGCAATATGGACAACCACAATACATTAGTAAGTGCCTTGTATCAACTTTCTCTACATGATTTGCTGAAGTGAGACAACCCCTTTAATTCCTGCATTGCCTGTATAAATTATGCATAAGGATGTATTTTTATGGTAGGTTCAACAAACTGCAGTAAATTAATGGAGAAAAGACGTACCTTATTACAGTCTCCAGGAAGTGATAGAGTACAGTCCCTCCATAGAGACCAGGGATTGGCAGGGGACCTGCATACAGAACCTTTTGTGTCTGGATACTGTTGTTATCTTGCCACCAGGTCTTGGTCTCCAGCAATGCAATAGAGCTATTATTACATTTCCTGCTCTCTGCTGACTCTGTCCCAGTCTACACAGTACAAGCTAAAAGTAAGCTGCAAAAGAATGGCAATAACAGCTTGTTACGTATAATTTAGTCATCCTTGTAAAATCTGAAGATCTATTTTAAATATCCCCTCTAGTGTTGAGTGAAACTAAGCATTTGAAGTGGAATTTGGTCCAAAGTTTAGGAAAACTCTGATTAAAAATGAATCCTAATTTCCTCACACTTTGTGGTAACAAATCAGGTTTTCCTAAAATGGCGGCTGCACGTTACAAAGCGAAACTAAGTGTAGAGGAGACAAGCCCGGTAATGCAAGATCACCCATAATGTCATGCAGCCACCTAATCTGCAGGTAGCCATCCCCTGTGATGTCACAGCCCTATAAAACCCTCATCCCGTGCGGTCTCCACCACAGTCCTGTGAGTTGAGCATAGGGAGAGACGTGGCAAGCGCTCATGCGCTAGGACAGTGTTGCTGAAAATTATTAATAGAAGAATATGTGAGAGGGACAGTGCAGGGAGACTGCAGGGGGAGTGCAATGAGAGTATAGGGAGACTGCAGGGAGACTTATTCTGCTCAGTTTTATTTATTCCTACATTTGCTTATTCCTATTTCAGACGTAAACTACGATATGCAATTCAATACTAATAAGATGGAAGCCTTTATTGTTCCAATACCATCTAGTTTGCACCCATTATGGGGGCCAGGTCTTAATGATGACCATCCTAATTTTTTGCTGGCTTTACTTCTTCTAAATCATCCTTCAAAATCTCAATTTTCTAGAAAAGTCAGCAAGATGCAGAAAGAGGAGGAGCTGATGTTCCTGATTACATATTCTCATCGATTTTAGATGATGTGGAAAAGGAGGGAAAGGAGATGGCAGAAGAAGGGTTCCCATCTGTAGGGCTGTCACGAACAAGTGGGTGTGAACCCACTGTGCCGTGTGTCCTACCTGCTCTAAGGGCTTTGTCTAAGTGAACCCCTGGATCTTCACAGTACCCATGATGGTGGGATAGACTTTTCCTAGGTGAAAACCAGGTCGCTACCTCTTGAGGAGAATAGGCACACGAGGCAGACAAAGAGGTACCTGAGAAAGGTACCAGAGGTACAGGGGTTGTCAGCAGGCTGAGTCGTTACCAGGAGCAACAGTGCAAGACCGAAGGATGAGGCAGAGGCGAAGTCAGACAGGCAAAAGGTCAGGGCAGGCGGCACAGGTACAGATCAGGCAATCCAGGTCAGCAACAGGAGAGTCAAGGCAAGCAGACAGGGATCAGGTAGCAGAATCCAGGAGCACAAGTACGAGTCAGGAACAAAAGCGGATATCAGGAACCTTAGCAGGACACTGAGATATCTGGGAAGGGGGCTGAGCCACTTATATGTGTGCAGGAGGGCTAGGATTGGTCTGCGAGGTCACATGACCTAACCCATAAAGCCCAGGAAGTGACGTGCGCCGGCCCTTAAGGAAGTGCTGCAGGAAACAAGCAGCAAGCACACTGTGGCCAGGGCTGAGAGGAAACAGTGGAGAGGATCCCAGAACAACAGTACTTACACAGACAGAGCCCAGGACTGCAGCGGTGAATGGAAAGCACTCGCCGCTGAACACGGCGCCCAGGACTGAGGTGGTAAGCAGGGGGACAGCGGCACACAGCAGCCGCTGTTACACGGGCAGGAGAGCACTGAGGTTGGAGAAGTGGGTATGCCAGAGCTGATTCATATTCAGTGTTTACTGTCAAATAACCTGCAGGAGATCGCAGACAAAGATCAGCAATAATATGCATATTGTTCCCGCACTTAAGCATCCAAACCCCATACCAGCAAAAGCCCATGTTTAAAGGTGCCGCGTGGCCATTAACAATGAAGGACTATACAGTGCGGTCTTCATTATTAAATAAAAGGCAGCTGTGGGCTAATTGGCCGTGTGGTTCTTTACTGCAGCATGGCTGCAACCCGCCCGCAGCACGGCCGTTCTGCATGTACATACCCTAAGGCACAGTGACCTGGGTATACCTGATTTATGATGATTCATGACAAATTAATTCAGAATAAATCAAATTTCTTGGCTAACTTTGGCGAAGTTGCCGAGTGAAATTTTTCAACACTTCGCTCATCTCTAATCCCCTCTATAGACTTCTCAGTGTGATTCTGCTTTCACACAGAGGTATATGAAATTTCTTTCTTATGGATCCCATTTGAATTGGTGGCATGCTCCATTGCATAAATGGAAGAAGAATATGATGCTGTATAGAGTGATTATATGGTGGCACATGGCGTGCCTACATCTTCATATAAAAAGAGTCATGGTGGGACAAACCGATCTGGTGCACAAAGCAGGGGTTTAAGAATGTGCTACCATCCTACTCAAGTGCAGTACAATAGCTGTTGAATTCATTTAATTGTACCATATTTCCATATTAGGCAAGAGCTATCGGTTACAATATCACATAAGACAGTTTGTCTTAAGGAAGTCCATCTAACGGACGCTGAGGAGGCTTCAGGGGAACTTCCTTTATTTGCTAACCTCAGCCCCTGCACACAAATGAAAATGCAACTTTTTGTAACACAATTTAAACATAATTTTTCCAACACCCTAGTATTTGCGTTTCCACCTTCTACTCGTCCCATCCATGCCCATAATCATTCCTGGGTCCATTTACAGTGGCGTCTCTAGCTTTCAAATTTTGGGGGGGGGGGGGGGGGGCACACTGGGGGCCAGGACAAAAGTAGGGTGGGGGCAGCTATAACAACGATACATTTACACAAGTATGCTTAGAAATGCTGCAATACTTTACCCAATACCTAAAACCGCAATAGGGAAGAAAAACCCCAATCACTCAGATTTCAACATGTCCTAGCTGCCTGACAGTAACTTTAAGGGTGCATTCACACGACCGTAAGGTGTTTTGAGGTCCGCAAATTGCGGATCCGCAAAACACGGATACCTGCCTTGTGAATGTAGCCGGCCCCATGATAGAAATGCCTATTCTTGTCCGCGATTGCGGACAAGAATAGGACATGCTCTATCTTTTTTGTGGGGCCGCGGAATGGATCTACGGATGCGGACAGCACATTGTGTGCTGTCCGCATCTTTTGCAGCCCCATTGAAATGAATGGGTCCGCACCCGTTCCGTAAAATTGCAGAATGGATGCGGAGCCAAAAATACGGTCTTGTGAATGTATTCTAAAGGGGTTCTGCACTCTCATTTAACTGATGATCTATCCTCTGGATAGATCATCAGCATCTGATCGGCGGGGGTCAGACACCCGGCACCCTCGCCGATCAGCTGTTTGAGAAGGCAGCGGCGCTCCAGCAGCACCGCGGCCTTCTCACTGTTTACCGCCGGCCCACTGACGTCACGACTAGTATCAACTAGCCTGAGCGCGGCTAAGCTCTGTTCACTTGAAAGGAACTTAGCCGCGCCCACGCTAGTTGATACTAGTCGTAACTCGTGACATCACTGGGCCGGCGGTAAACAGTGAGAAGGCCGTGGCGCTACTGGAGCGCCTCTGCCTTCTCAAACAGCTGGTCGGCGGGGGTCCCGGGTGTCTGACCCAGGACCCCCATCGATCAGAAGCTGATGATCTATCCAGAGTATAGATCATCAGTTAAATGAAAGTGCAGAACCCCTTTAACTTTTAAATCAGGAAGATTCAGGGGCAGCCAGCTCTCCTCTCAGACTCAGTCAGAGTCAGATCTAATCTCTCTAGTTAGAAAGAGACTTAGTCAGTCACTAGTCACTACTTGTAATTGTAAGTTGTACCTTATTATTAAGTTAACCTGCTAGGTCAGGCTCAGTCAGTCAGTCTCAGTCCAGTCTGTTCGGTATCGGTAGGGTAGGGCCACGCCACGCCACGCCATGCCACACTGTCTGTCTCGTCTCACAGTCTCAGTCTCTAGTCTGGGCCTGGCTGGCTTAAGCAAGTTAAGTACTTAATTCCTACAGGCAGTGGGCGGGCTGCGCACTGCCAGTAGTTGAATGAATCATGTTAGCTAGTCTCGACTAGCGGCGCGCTGATTTATGCACAGCACAGCAATGCCACTGAGTCTGACTCAACTGGTCAGGTCCTGGGGACGCGACGCGGCACAGCGGCGGTGGGTGGAGACTAGAGACCGCACCGAGACTCAGATCAGATGTGAAGATGTCCGGTAGGATCTGGCCCTCAGGGCCCTGCCGGCTGCCTACGCAGTGCGCAGCACAGACCAACTAGTGTCACACACAATGACACACTGCACTGTCTGCACACCAAAATGAATGGGGGACATTTTAGTTGGGGGGGCACATGGGGGGGCACAGCTTGATGTAGGGGGAGCCGTGGCCCCCTGTGGCCCCTCCTGGCGACGCCACTGTCCATTTATATTACATTTCTGGGTGCATTTACCCATAGGGCAATAAATAATACGTCACAAACGGCATGTCACCGCCTCCATCCGTACAGTGAACCCCCAATATGTGGATATGGGGAGTAAATTGGTTGAGGGACAGTAAATAACGGATTCTGCGTAGCATTCATGGTCAATATCTAATAAGCAAAGAATGTGCACACGTAGGTAGGTAGGTAAAAGCCTCGTCTTCTTTTTCATTTCGCCCTTGCTATAGAATACAATTTATGATGCATATAAATCCCTGCACCTAAAGTTAAAACTATTCTATAGAGCAGAAAATCTTTGAATATCAGCCCTGTGATCAGCCAGTCAAGCTGTCCAATTTTCACCTTGTTCAAACACTCCTCTGCTGTCTTGTCTGGGAAAAGAGTTTGCCAATTCATTTTTTCTCCTCTTATCAGCGGAGCCCATATAGCATGCTCATGTTTTTTAATATAAAACACAGGGAAAATCCCACAGCTGTCAGAGCGCCTGTTAACTTAAATGCTGTCCAAATCTCCGCTCTCATCCCAGGCATGCACTTTCCTTTCCTAGAAGAAATAGATTTATTTTTTCCTAAACCACAGATCTCGCTAGTGTCAGTCATTTTATTCTACCCCAGTTTCAATAAAGTATGAATGAAAATTGCTGTGTTTTTATGCCTAAAGGCATTTCTCAGTCGTAGGATGACCATTGAAAATGCTGCTTGCATATCAATAACTGAGGGAAAAAAGAAGAAAGAAATGTAATAGATAGATAGATAGATAGATACTGTAGATAAACATAGAGTGGTGGGTGGGAATTAGAGATGAGGGAAGTTTTCAAACATTCAATTCGGCTGTTTCGCCGAATAAAAAAAAATTATATTTGCTTTGTGACTAATTATTTCATCACGAAGCATATTTCTAGTAGGTGCAATGACAGGGAGCGGCGATTGCGCTGCACCCCGTCATTGTACCCCTCAGATGCTGTGTTCATAGCTGATTGTGGCATCTGACAGTAATAATACAGTGTAAAATTTTCAAAAATTCAATAAATCCTACTTACCTCATCCATTTGCTCGTGAAGAGCTGGCTGCCGAAATCTTGATTGTAGATCTAGCGAGAAATCTTGCATGGCCCGTGATGACGTCATCACATCACCCTGTGTGGTGATGTCATACGTCAGGATTAAGTGCAAGATCAGGATAACGGTGGCCACCCCGAGAAAATGGATGAGGTAAGTATGATTTTTATTTTTTTACCGCCATTAAGGGAAGACCGATTTGCTACCATGAAGCACGAGGAAATTCCACTTCGTGGACTTAGATTCGCTTAACACTGGTGGTAATACATAAAAGTCCAGTAGACATGTTTCTGGAAACAGTCCTTTCCACAGATGATGGACAAGTAGACGTCCGTCAGGTATCACCCTATGTTTGCGATTGAATTTTTCTCTATGGTTCACTAGAATGAATAGACTGGATATACAGAAAGATAGATTACATAGATGGATGGATATGCAGAAAACCCAGGAGGAGTGAGTGGAGGATGGGAGTGGTAGTGGCTATGGTAATGATAGTTGTGTACACAGAACACAGTGGTAATCCTCACACCGGTGCTTCCTGGAGCCGTCCTGTAATAGGAGGGCGCACCGTTTCTTCCCTCAGGGCAAACTCTGGAGTTGAGGCTCCTGCCTGGTGGTAGTTAGGTTGCACTTGGTGTTAAGTGTTTTGACAGGACGCAGGTGCAGTGGGCGGCAGATGGTGAAGGAGTCAGTGACCAGGCCAGTTGGTCTGCACTGTCTTGAAGATTCTGGACCTTCTAATTTTCCTTTCTCTTTCTGGAGCATGTTTAGATAAAGTAGTTTTAACTGTAGGTATCTCACAGATAGAGGTTCTCTGAGCTCAGTTCTAGCCCTAAGGAGTAAGCACCCATGGGTCCTCTCTCTTCCTCAGCTAACCAGACACTACTGACTAAATGGGAAGGGGGGGGTCCAAGTAAATCTCCTGGCAACCTAAAAGGGGCTAAGTCAATGTGTTTAACCCTGACCTATCCATACAGTGCTATTATGTACACAAGCATACCAAATCAAATCAAAACAGTTCACTTTACCAAAATAACAATGTAACAATCAACCTTTTGTAGTAACCCTACTCTTGGATGCTGCAGATATTAATGGATAGATAGAGAGATAGATAAATCCCAAGCATGTGATTGGGATTTCCGTAACCTCATTTAGATACCACTGAATATTTCCAAACAGATTTCCAGCTGCACAGCTCATTTAATTCGGACGGAAATCCTGAGGATTAGCTCCAATCAACAACAATAAAACGAATGCTTGTGTGAATCTGCTGAACATGTACCGCAAATCCGTGGCAGAAAGACAAGGTTACAGCCTTGGATTTATGTTGTGGAAATACATACTGGATTTTAGTCTGACAAATAGTGAAAGGGCCTGATTCAGGACTTTCATTTGTCAGAGTGTAGCATCAATGTGTAATGCTTCATTTCTCCTGTGGTGGCGCTAAGGCTTCACCTGCACAGATTACAGCTGACTGCTGAGGAAAATCCTGTGATCAGCTTTTTATCAGGGGATTTCACATCCCCTTCACATTCCGAAATTATTTTCCTATTAGTGATGAGCAAATCGATTTGTCTCATTAAGTAGGTTTCAATATCTGTGACGGGTCAACCCTGAAGTTGAAGACACAACTTCCCCTCCCGCCACTTGATTGACAGGGCCAGACATCCAAGACGGCCCTACTAAACGCGTGCCTGCGCTGCTGCTCCGAGTTGCAGCTGTGGAGACTGTGCACACACTGCTACACTTCCAGGTACGGCACACAAACAGTCTCTGCTTCATTATTATTTTTGGCCAAATAGTGTGCCTGAGCACCTGACATTTTTAATAGTGTTTTCTTACATGCTTTGCATTTTTATTTAGACAAGTATGCATCCCCTCCCCGCAATGTCACTTTTCTCTTTAGAGCAGTATAGGAGAAATATTATGGTACAAAAATGCTATAAAAAAAAAAAGACACCCCACACACAATGGCACTTTTTCAAACAGGGCGAAAAAAATCAATTGTATGTCTATGGGACAAAAATGCCAGAAAATGAGGGAAAATACACCATACCCAGAGCATGAAGCCCTTTAAAAAATACACTATTGACCCAATAAAGTGCATCTCAAGTGTCAAAAAATTAATATTTTAGATCTTTTTTTTAATGTAACATTTGGAGCTGTTTTTTTTGGGCTGAAAAATGCTGAAAAAAAGCCTGTAAAGAAAGGTACCAAAAAAGTAGAGCGTCTCAAAAACACAAAGAAAAAGCTATATGTAACTTCAGCTTAATAAATGTTGACTCACTGTTGCATCACAAACCTGGAATGGTATTTCAAAATTAGCAGATGTGGTATTTCTGAAGCCCAATAAAAATTATGTTTGGGGGCTCCCATCACACTGTTAGGCCTGTTTCACACCAGCATGATGGATTAGGTCCGGATGCGTTCAGGGTGCGTTCAGTGAAACTCGCAACCTTTTGCAAGCAAGTTCAGTCAGTTATGTCTGTGATTGCGTTCAGTTGTTCAGTTTTTTCCTCGCGGGTGCAATGCGTTTTGATGCGTTTTTCACACGCGCGATAAAAAACTGAAGGTTTACAAACAACATCTCTTAGCAACCATCAGTCAAAAACAAATTGCATCTGCACTTGCTTGCGGATGCAATGCATTTTTCACTGAAGCCCCATTCACTTCTATGGGACCAGGGCTGAGTGAAAAACGAAGAATATAGAACATGCTGCGTTTTTCAATCAACCCAGAACTGATGCGTGAAAAAAAAACGCTCATGTACACAGACCCATTTAAATGAATGGGTCAGGATTGCTATGCGTTCACGTCACGCATTGCACCCACGCGGAAAACTCGCTCGTGTGAAAGGTGCGTTAAGCTCTACCTCTTTTCATTGCTCCACCCTATCTCATAGCTAATGCAGCGACCGGGCCGCAGGGGCAATATGTGAGTTATGGTGGGCCGATGGGGGTAGTAGTTTACTCACAGTTCTGTAGAGCTCTCTGGGCCGGCATGCAGGGAATGGAAGGACAGCACCAGTTCCTTCGGGGCACACTCTGTTGTCTAGGGACTTCTGCCAGATGGTGGTTGAGGTGCCCTTGGTGGTGTGGTTCTTAAGTTGCTGTGGAGGCAGGGTCCCTGGTGTTCGCAACACCAGCACCGTAAGGTGCACATAGGTGATATGTTTGCACAATAAGGAGACCAGTTCTCTTAACAAATTCCCAGTACTTTACTGACGCTGATCCAAAGGTCATCAATGTGCACAAAAGTAATTTACAGCAAGGTAGCTTCTACAATGGTTCAGGTTAAAAGTTGCATAAGGGGTTGTTTTCCTTTATAACAATCAATCCCTTGTTTCTCCAGGCTAGAGGAATGCACTCTGTCTGCTGTACTGTATAGTCATATAATTTGCTATCCTCTGTAGGAATACTATCTCCTGACAGGTGGCCTTTCTGTCTTTGGTTATGGTGGGCAGCTTGTAGCTTAGAATCTCTCCACCAGATGCAGAGGTGGCTAGAGCCTGATAAACGACAATTACCTTCCTTTGCCAATATTCTCACTCCCTCTCTGGGTTGCCTGGATCTGCTGTAATCTTTCTCTTCTATCGGCTAGTACATGGAACTAACTCTGGAGTTTAGATAATGCTCCAAAATGTCTGCTGAGGCAGCTTTTCCCTCAGACATCACACTCTCCTCCTTCTTCTTCTTCTCCTCCTCTCAGAGAGCAGGGCGGAGTCAGCCCTAGGAGGTTTGTTAGAACCTCGCCCTCCCAATGCAACTTTATGGGAACTCAGGCACAAGCACATTTTCATGAAACACAATCAAAATATTAAGCAGTGTGTTTCAGGACACTGCTCTAAGCTCTGCCCTGTCACACTGCTAAGCTCTACCTCTTTTCATTGCTCCACGGCATCTCATAGCTAAGCTCTGCCCTGTCACACTGCTAAGCTCTACCTCTTTTCATTGCTCCACGCTATCTCATAGCTAAGCTTTGCCCCGTCACACTGCTAAGCTCTACCTCTTTTCATTGCTCCACGTTATCTCATAGCTAAGCTTTGCCCCGTCACACTGCTAAGCTCTACCTCTTTTCATTGCTCCACGGTATCTCATAGCTAAGCTCTGCCCTGTCACACTGCTAAGCTCTACCTCTTTTCATTGCTCCACGCTATCTCATAGCTAAGCTTTGCCCCGTCACACTGCTAAGCTCTACCTCTTTTCATTGCTCCACGTTATCTCATAGCTAAGCTTTGCCCCGTCACACTGCTAAGCTCTACCTCTTTTCATTGCTCCACGGTATCTCATAGCTAAGCTCTGCCCTGTCACACTGCTAAGCGCTACCTCTGTTCATTGCTCCACACTATCTCATAGCTAAGCTCTGCCCTGTCATACTGCTAAGCGCTACCTCTGTTCATTGCTCCACGCTATCTCATAGCTAAGCTCTGCCCTGTCACACTGCTAAGCTCTACCTCTTTTCATTGCTCCACGCTATCTCATAGCTAAGCTTTGCCCCGTCACACTGCTAAGCTCTACCTCTTTTCATTGGTTATGGTGGGCAGCTTGTAGCTTAGAATCTCTCCACCAGATGCAGAGGAGGCTAGAGCCTGATAAACGACAATTACCTTCCTTTGCCAATATTCTCACTCCCTCTCTGGGTTGCCTGGATCTGCTGTAATCTTTCTCTTCTATCGGCTAGTACATGGAACTAACTCTGGAGTTTAGATAATGCTCCAAAATGTCTGCTGAGGCAGCTTTTCCCTCAGACATCACACTCTCCTCCTTCTTCTTCTTCTCCTCCTCTCAGAGAGCAGGGCGGAGTCAGCCCTAGGAGGTTTGTTAGAACCTCGCCCTCCCTATGCAACTTTATGGGAACTCAGGCACAAGCACATTTTCATGAAACACAATCAAAATATTAAGCAGTGTGTTTCAGGACACTGCTCTAAGCTCTGCCTTGTCACACTGCTAAGCTCTACCTCTTTTCATTGCTCCACGGCATCTCATAGCTAAGCTCTGCCCTGTCACACTGCTAAGCTCTACCTCTTTTCATTGCTCCACGCTATCTCATAGCTAAGCTTTGCCCCGTCACACTGCTAAGCTCTACCTCTTTTCATTGCTCCACGTTATCTCATAGCTAAGCTTTGCCCCGTCACACTGCTAAGCTCTACCTCTTTTCATTGCTCCACGGTATCTCATAGCTAAGCTCTGCCCTGTCACACTGCTAAGCTCTACCTCTTTTCATTGCTCCACGCTATCTCATAGCTAAGCTTTGCCCCGTCACACTGCTAAGCTCTACCTCTTTTCATTGCTCCACGTTATCTCATAGCTAAGCTTTGCCCCGTCACACTGCTAAGCTCTACCTCTTTTCATTGCTCCACGGTATCTCATAGCTAAGCTCTGCCCTGTCACACTGCTAAGCGCTACCTCTATTCATTGCTCCACACTATCTCATAGCTAAGCTCTGCCCTGTCATACTGCTAAGCGCTACCTCTGTTCATTGCTCCACGCTATCTCATAGCTAAGCTCTGCCCTGTCACACAGCTAAGTCCCAGTCTGCGCTGAGCAGTGCAGCCTGGACTTTTGCTACTTCTCCACAGCTGGTAAAGGCCTCCTCCTTCCCCAGTCCATTGTGCAGCCAAAGCAGCTGCAAAGGCAGTATGTCTGCCCTTTTGGTCATTTTTTTCAACCAACTGTGGTCGGCAGAAGGCTCCTTGACCTCTTGTGTCCCAAGAATTTGCTTGGTTTGTGTGGTGGTAAATTTCATCTCTGTATATCAGTCAAGGGTCATTAAAAACGTTTAGTGGATTTTTTATTGTCTTGTTTTTTATGGTCTTATAGGTAAGTATACAGGATGGCAATTCATTTTACTTTAATTTTACTATTATTTTTTTATCCTGACCATACTTAAAAAATATATTTTGGCACCACTTAACCACTCAAGGCATAATCACATACATGCTTAACGTGCTGTATGGAGCGGGCTGCCGCGTTGAGCCCACTCCATACACAGTGGGTGCTACCTGTATAAAATAGCAGGCATCCGTATCTGGTCATTTAATCCCTCTGATGCTGCAGTCAATATCAATCGCAGCACTTGTGGGGTTAACCATTGGGAGGGGGCTCCATCTGCTTTTCGAAGCGCCCACGCCAAAATCGCAGGGCTCTGATCAGTTACCATTAGGGATGAGCGAAACCGAACTGTATAGTTCATTTTCGTAAAAGTCCGGGTTCGGTGTTCGGCGCTTTCTTGGCGCTTTTTGAAAGGCAATCAACAAGCAGCCAATCAACAAGCGTCATACTACTTGCCCCAAGAGGCCATCACAGCCTTGCCTACTATTGGCATGGCTGTGATTGGCCAGTGCAGCATGTGACCCAGCCTCTATATAAGCTTGGGTCACGTAGCGCTTCACGTCACTCTGCTGATTCAAGCATAGGGAGAGGTTGCTGCTGCGACGTTAGGGCGAGATTAGGCAGATTAACTCCTCCCAAAGACTTAATTCAGTGATCGAGCTCCAGCTGTGGATCATTGAAGTGCTGATATTGAAATGCTCACTTTTTTTAGGCTGCCCAGAGCGTTTTTATATCACTTTTTTCTGGGGTGATCGGCGGCCATTTTGTGGCTTGTGGTGCGCCAGCATTTACCATCAATAGTGTGGTTATTTTTTGCTATATCCTACATCAGCTGCAGGCTGAGCCTGTGTCACCCAAGTGCATTTAACCATCAACAGTGTGGTTATTTTTTGGCCATATACTACATCAGGTGCAGGCTGAGCCTGTGTCACCCAAGTGCATTTAACCATCAACAGTGTGGTTATTTTTTGGCCAAATACTACATCAGGTGCAGGCTGAGCCTGTGTCACCCAAGTGCATTTAACCATCAACAGTGTGGTTATTTTTTGGCCATATACTACATCAGGTGCAGGCTGAGCCTGTGTCACCCAAGTGCATTTAACCATCAACAGTGTGGTTATTTTTTGGCCATATACTACATCAGGTGCAGGCTGAGTCTGTGTCACCCAAGTGCATTTAACCATCAATAGTGTGGTTATTTTTTGGCCATATACTACATCAGCGGCAAGTTGAGCCTGTCACCCAGCGCCTAAAAAATAGGCCTGACATTTCTATTCCTCCAAATCAGTACAGTTTTAGCTGGTCAAGTTATATTTAGTGACCGTAAAAGCACAGTTTTTTTTCTGGGTTGAAAAACTATTCCCAAATTTGCCATTCTCAAAATTAGTAGTTTCTGCTATATCAGGCCTACTTTAAATCTATCCCAAAAAGGATATCTTAGATTGAAGGTGCTGATAGTGTCATTCTGAAAAACTTAACACACACGCTACCGTGCAGATACAAGTCTAATTCTGTGATTAAAGGTATATCTGTCACACAGCGCGTAAAAAAATAGGCCTGACATTTCTATTCCTCCAAAACAGTACAGTTTTAGCTGGTCAAGGTATATTTAGTGACCGTAAAAGCACAGTTTTTGTTCTGGGTTGAAAAACTATTCCCAAATTTGCCATTCTCAAAATTAGTAGTTTCTGCTATATCAGGCCTACTTTAAATCTATCCCAAAAAGGATATCTTAGATTCAAGGTGCTGATAGTGTCATTCAGAAAAACTTAACACACACGCTACAGTGCAGATACAAGTCTAATTCTGTGATTAAAGGTATATCTGTCACACAGCGCGTAAAAAATAGGCCTGACATTTCTATTCAACCAAATCTGTACTGTTTTAGGTGGTCAAATTATTTGTAGTGACCGTAAAAGCACAGTTTTTGTTCTGGGTTGAAAAACTATTCCCAAATTTGCCATTCTCAAAATTAGTAGTTTCTGCTATATCAGGCCTACTTTAAATCTATCCCAAAAAGGATATCTTAGATTCAAGGTGCTGATAGTGTCATTCTGAAAAACTTAACACACACGCTACAGTGCAGATACAAGTCTAATTCTGTGATTAAAGGTATATCTGTCACACAGCGCGTAAAAAATAGGCCTCACATTTATATTCAACCAAATCTGTCATTACTTGTGTGCCTGTATTAGTGTAATACGGTACCTAAATAGATAGCCAGACAGTGTTAGGTGTCTGTAAAAAAGGCCTGAATTTTAATTCAATACATTGGCCCGAATAATATTTTTCTTATTGTGGTGAACGGTAACAATGAGGAAAACAACTAGTAAGGGACGCGGACGTGGACATGGTCGTGGTGGTGTTAGTGGACCCTCTGGTGCTGGGAGAGGACGTGGCCGTTCTGCCACAGCCACACGTCCTAGTGTACCAACTGCCTCAGGTCCCAGTAGCCGCCAGAATTTACAGGGATATTTGGTGGGGCCCAATGCCGTTCTAAGGATGGTAAGGCCTGAGCAGGTACAGGCATTAGTCAATTGGGTGGCCGACAGTGCATCCAGCACGTTCACATTATCTCCCACCCAGTCTTCTGCAGAAAGCGCACAGATGGCGCATGAAAACCAAGCCCATCAGTCTGTCACATCACCCCCATGCATATCAGGGAAACTGTCTGAGCCTCAAGTTATGCAGCAGTCTCTTATGCTGTTTGAAGACTCTGCTGCCAGGGTTTCCCAAGGGCATCCACCTAGCCCTTCCCCAGGGGTGGAAGAGATAGAATGCACTAACGCACAACCACTTATGTTTCCTGATGATGAGGACATGGGAATACCACCTCAGCACGTCTCTGATGATGACGAAACACAGGTGCCAACTGCTGCGTCTTTCTGCAGTGTGCAGACTGAACAGGAGGTCAGGGATCAAGACTGGGTGGAAGACGATGCAGGGGACGATGAGGTCCTAGACCCCACATGGAATGAAGGTCGTGCCACTGACTTTCACAGTTCGGAGGAAGAGGCAGTGGTGAGACCGAGCCAACAGCGTAGCAAAAGACAAAGAGGGAGCAGTGGGCAAAATCAGAACACCCGCCGCCAAGAGACTCCGCCTGCTACTGACCGCCGCCATCTGGGACCGAGCACCCCAAAGGCAGCTTCAAGGAGTTCCCTGGCATGGCACTTCTTTAAACAATGTGCTGACGACAAGACCCGAGTGGTTTGCACGCTGTGCCATCAGAGCCTGAAGCGAGGCATTAACGTTCTGAACCGTAGCACAACCTGCATGACCAGGCACCTGCATGCAAAGCATGAACTGCAGTGGAGTAAACACCTTAAAAACAAAGAAGTCACTCAGGCTCCCCCTGCTACCTCTTCTGCTGCTGCCGCCTCGGCCTCTTCTGCTGCTGCCGCCGCCTCGGCCTCTTCCTCCGCCTCTGAAGGAACGTTGGCACCAGCCGCCCAGCAAACATGGGATGTACCACCAACACCACCACCTGCGTCACCAAGCATCTCAACCATGTCACACGGCAGCGTTCAGCTCTCCATCTCACAAACATTTGAGAGAAAGCGTAAATTCCCACCTAGCCACCCTCGATCCCTGGCCCTGAATGCCAGCATTTCTAAACTACTGGCCTATGAAATGCTGTCATTTAGGCTGGTGGACACAGACAGCTTCAAACAGCTCATGTCGCTTGCTGTCCCACAGCATGTTGTTCCCAGCCGGCACTACTTCTCCAAGAGAGCCGTGCCTTCCCTGCACAACCAAGTGTCCGATAAATTCAAGTGTGCACTGCGCAACGCCATCTGTGGCAAGGTCCACCTAACCACAGATACGTGGACCAGTAAGCACGGCCAGGGACGCTATATCTCCCTAACTGCACACTGGGTAAATGTAGTGGCGGCTGGGCCCCAGGCGGAGAGCTGTTTGGCGCACGTCCTTCCGCCGCCAAGGATCGCAGGGCAACATTCTTTGCCTCCTGTCTCCTCCTCCTCCTACTCAGCTTCCTCCTCCTCTTCTTCCACCTGCTCATCCAGTCAGCCACACACCTTCACCACCAACTTCAGCACAGCCCGGGGTAAACGTCAGCAGGCTGTTCTGAAACTCATATGTTTGGGGGACAGGCCCCACACCGCACAGGAGTTGTGGCAGGGTATAGAACAACAGACCGACGAGTGGTTGCTGCCGGTGAGCCTCAAGCCCGGCCTGGTGGTGTGCGATAATGGGCGAAATCTCGTTGCAGCTCTGGGACTAGCCGGTTTGACGCACATCCCTTGCCTGGCGCATGTGCTGAATTTGGTGGTGCAGAAGTTCATTCACAACTACCCCGACATGTCAGAGCTGCTGCATAAAGTGCGGGCCGTCTGTTCGCGCTTCCGGCGTTCACACCCTGCTGCTGCACGCCTGTCTGCGCTACAGCGTAACTTCGGCCTTCCTGCTCACTGCCTCATATGCGATGTGCCCACCAGGTGGAACTCCACCTTGCACATGCTGGACAGACTGTGCGAGCAGCAGCAGGCCATAGTGGAGTTTCAGCTGCAGCACGCACGGGTCAGTCGCACTGCGGATCAGACACACTTCACCACCAATGACTGGGCCACACTTAGGGCGATGATGGAAGAGGAGGTGGCCCAGGAGGAAGAGGAGGAAGAGGGGTCATTTTTAGCACTTTCAGGCCAGTCTCTTCGAAGTGACTCAGGGGGAGGTTTTTTGCAACACCAGAGGCCAGGTACAAATGTGGCCAGACAGGGCCCACTACTGGAGGACGAGGAGGACGAGGAGGAGGTGGAGGAGGATGAGGATGAAGCATGTTCACAGCGGGGTGGCACCCAAAGCAGCTCGGGCCCATCACTGGTGCGTGGCTGGGGGGAAACACAGGACGATGACGATACGCCTCCCACAGAGGACAGCTTGTCCTTACCTCTGGGCAGCCTGGCACACATGAGCGACTACATGCTGCAGAGCGACTACACGACAGCAGAGTTGCCCACATTTTAACGTGTGCGGACTACTGGGTTGCCACCCTGCTAGATCCCCGGTACAAAGACAATGTGCCCACCTTACTTCCTACACCGGAGCGTGATAGGAAGATGCGCGAGTACAAGCGCACGTTGGTAGACGCGCTACTGAGAGCATTCCCAAATGTCACAGGGGAACCAGTGGAAGCCCAAGGCGAAGGCAGAGGAGGAGCAAGAGGTCGCCAACGCAGCTGTGTCACGGCCAGCTCCTCTGAGGGCAGGGTTAGCATGGCAGAGATGTGGAAAAGTTTTGTCACCACGCCACAGCTAACTGCACCACCACCTGATACGGAACGTGTTAGCAGGAGGCAACATTTCACTAACATGGTGGAACAGTACCTGTGCACACCCCTCCACGTACTGACTGATGGTTCGGCCCCATTCAACTTCTGGGTCTCCAAATTGTCCACGTGGCCAGAGCTAGCCTTTTATGCCTTGGAGGTGCTGGCCTGCCCGGCGGCCAGCGTTTTGTCTGAACGTGTATTCAGCACGGCAGGGGGCGTCATTACAGACAAACGCAGCCGCCTGTCTACAGCCAATGTGGACAAGCTGACGTTCATAAAAATGAACCAGGCATGGATCCCACAGGACCTGTCCATCCCTTGTGCAGATTAGACATTAACTACCTCCCCTTAACAATAAATTATTGTACTCCAGGGCACTTCCTCATTCAATCCTATTTTTATTTTCATTTTACCATTATATTGCGGGGCAACCCAAAGTTGAATGAACCTCTCCTCTGTCTGGGTGCCGGGGCCTAAATGTGTGACAGTGGCCTGTTCCATTGGTGGGTGACGTGAAGCATGATTCTCTGCTATGACATGACGACTGATTCTGTGCTGACATGAAGCCAGATTCTCTGTTACGCGACCTCTCTCCTCTGCCTGGGTGCCTGGGCCTAAATATGTGACAGTGGCCTGTTCCAGTGGTGGGTGACAAGAAGCCTGATTCTCTGCTATGACATGAAGACTGATTCTGTGCTGACATGAAGCCAGATTCTCTGTTACCGGACCTCTCTCCTCTGTCTGGGTGCCAGGGCCTAAATGTCTGACAGTGGCCTGTTCCAGTGGTGGGTGACGTGAAGCCTGATTCTCTGCTATGACATGAAGACTGATTCTGTGCTGACATGAAGCCAGATTCTCTGTTCCGGGACCTCTCTCCTCTGTCTGGGTGCCTGGGCCTAAATATGTGACAGTGGCCTGTTCCAGTGGTGGGTGACGTGAAGCCTGATTCTCTGCTATGACATGAAGACTGATTCTCTGCTGACATGAAGCCTGAATCTCTGTTATGGGACCTCTCTCCTCTGCCTGGGTGCCTGGGCCTAAATATGTGACAGTGGCCTGTTCCAGTGGTGGGTGACGTGAAGCCTGAGTCTCTGCTATGACATGAAGACTGATTCTCTGCTGATATGAAGCCTGAATCTCTGTTATGGGACCTCTCTCCTCTGCCTGGGTGCCTGGGCCTAAATATGTGACAGTGGCCTGTTCCAGTGGTGGGTGACGTGAAGCCTGATTCTCTGCTATGACATGAAGACTGATTCTGTGCTGACATGAAGCCAGATTCTCTGTTACGGGACCTCTCTCCTCTATCTGGGTGCCTGGGCCTAAATATGTGACAGTGGCCTGTTCCAGTGGTGGGTGACGTGAAGCCTGATTCTCTGCTATGACATGAAGACTGATTCTCTGCTGACATGAAGCCTGAATCTCTGTTATGGGACCTCTCTCCTCTGCCTGGGTGCCAGGGCCTAAATATGTGACAGTGGCCTGTTCCAGTGGTGGGTGACGTGAAGCCTGATTCTCTGCTATGACATGAAGACTGATTCTCTGCTGACATGAAGCCAGATACTCTGTTACGGGACCTCTCTCCTCTGCCTGGGTGCCTGGGCCTAAATATCTGACAATGGACTGTTCCAGTGTTGGGTGACGTAAAGCCTGATTCTTTGCTATGACATGCAGACTGATTCTCTGCTGACATGAAGCCAGATTCTCTGTTATGGGACCTTTCTCCTCTGCCTGGGTGCCGGGGCCTAAATATATGACAATGGACTGTTACAGTGGTGGTTGACGTGAAGCCAGATTTTCTGCTATGACATGAAGACTGATTCTCTGCTGACGTGAAGCCAGATTCTCTGCTATGGGACCTCTCGCTAATTGATATTGGTTTATTTTTATATATTTTATTTTTATTTTAATTAATTTCCCTATCCACATTTGTTTGCAGGGGATTTACCTACATGTTGCTGCCTTTTGCAGCCCTCTAGCTCTTTCCTGGGCTGTTTTACAGCCTTTTTAGTGCCAAAACGTTCGGGTCCCAATTGACTTCAATGGGGTTCGGGTTCGGGACGATGTTCGGGTCGGGTTCGGATCCCGAACCCGAACATTTCCGGGAAGTTCGGCCGAACTTCTCGAACCCGAACATCCAGGTGTTCGCTCAACTCTAGTTACCATAAAAGCCCGGGACCTTCTGAAGGTTCTCAATCCTGTCATGGTTAACTGCCTGTAACAAGCAGTATATCAGGGTCCTATAGATTGCAATAGTTTTCTATTGGAGCAAGCGATCAGAAAATCTCAGGTGAAAAACATAAAAATTCAAATCAACCCAATTTTACATCTAAAAATAAACAATAAAAAAATAAACATACAAAGTATAGCCGGGTCCCAAAAATGTCCAAACTATTAAAATATAAAAAGATTTTTCATGCACAGAGAATGCATAACTAAAATAAATTCCAAAATTAACCATTTATTGTTCACCTTGTTCCCCCCCAAAAAACTGAACAAAAGTGATCTACAATCGATATGTAAAAAACTGCAACCTGCCCTGCAAAAAACAAATCCTCATACTGCTCTGTAGATGGAAATATGAAACATTTAAGGCTGTCAGAGAGTGGCAATGCAAAGGAAAATTGTAATTTTTCAAAGTTTTTTTTTAAATTAGTAAAACAAAATAAAAATTATGCAAATTTGGTATCGGCGTAATAGTATTGACCCACAGAATGTTATTTTTAGCAATCAGTGAATTCCGTATTATCAAAACCCCAAACACCTGCTTGGGCATGGTCACATGCTCCACTGCTACCATTGACTGGCTTCAGTGGAGACGTTGCCAGAAGCCATACATCATGGACACAGTGGAGGACCGTTGAGGCAGGAAGCAGGTACTGTAAGTATCAATCTTTTGTTTACGGAGGAAGGCTAGGGGCTCTTGCTAGAAAATCAGTATTCCCAGAGAACTGCTTTAAGGGGTTAAAGACGTGATCCTCATAATTTAATATACTGTCACCTGCATGTCAGTTTATTTTAGAAATAATTGCATATACAGTACCTTCACATTTATGATCATAATGGCAAAGTAAAGGATAATTGATGTTATAATATGTAATTAATAATCTTCATGTAGAGAGAAATCTGCTTAGCACCAATTACTTTAGTAATTTTCTCTGGAAAACCAAAACAGATTTCTATTTAAATTGCTGCACATGCAACAAAACTGCGTCAGAACCAAACTTACAGCAAATTTATAAAAAAAAAATATTTTTTATTTTTATAATTCATTAGGATTAGAGATGCGCGAATCAAATCCCATGAAGTGGAATTCGATCCGAATTTCAGGATAAATTCGATTCGCCTAGAAGCCTAATTTCCTGGTGCTTCGTGTCAGCGAATCGATTTAACCTGAAATAGTATAAAAAACAAAAAAATTCAAACTTACCTCCTCCATTACTTCCTCCAGCTTGCTTGACGATCTCGGCCGAAATCCCGTGCGGCGCGAGATTACATCATCACGCCGGCCAGCATGATGACATCATACGTCACCATGCCAGCCGGCCTGATGGCGTAATCCCACGCCGCACAGGATTTTGGCCGAGATCTTCAAGTAAGATGGAGGTGGCTGGCCCCTCGCGAGCAAATGGAGGAGGTAAGTTTGATAAAAAAATATAAATTATTGTTCATTTTACACTCGGATGCCGCGATCATGTATGAACGCAGCATCTGAGGGGTACAATGACAGGGGCGGCGCTATCGCACCTCCCTGGCATTGCACCCGCTACTTACAAAAAAATGTGCTTCGTGACGAAGTCATTTGTCACAAAGAGAATTTTTGGGTGGGATTCGGCGAATCAGCCGAATTGAACTTTTAAGAAATTCGCTCATCTCTAATTAGGATGATTACACTACTTACATGCATAATACTATCATAAAAGATTTGCACTCAGTAATTAGATACAAACCGTGTTTGCAAACCTCTTTACTAATAAATTATTTATTCATTAATTTATAAATGATTATTTTTTTATGCTGTTTAATTAAATGTTAAACTTGATTCATTTCATTAAACTGCATTTAATTGTGCAGATATTCACCGTATGATCCTTACTTTTGTAGAAATCTGCTATACATTTCGTCGTTCTTCTCCTTGATTAATACCGTTAGATTAATATCTTTCAAGTTAACTTCTAATTGACCATGGCCTCATTTGCTTAAAAGATAAATCTTATAATCTTACATTTTAAGGCCAGGAATTTTGATTAGAAAAGATTTATGAAACTGTATAAAAGAAAAACAGGCTTTTTTGCCCTAAGCAACCAATTACAGTGCAGCTATTGTTTTTCAGGAGCAGAATACAAAATTCTGTGCTGTGATTGGTTGCTAAGGTCAACAAAGAAAGTGACCCCACCCATGTTGCACTGAAAACCTTATTTACATTAAAAAAACTTTTTTCTTGCACCTACCCTACATGATGGTATACTTACTTTAAACTGATTTTGGAGATGACAGACTCTATTCCGAGGAGTTGTCAAAGTGTTTAATACTGATGACCTATCCTTGTCAGTGATTACAGTCTTCTTGGGTATGATGCCACAAGGTTTGCACACCTGGATTTTGGGATTTCTTGCCATTCTTGTCTGCAGATCCTCTCAAGCTCTTTCAGGTTGGATGGGGAACATCAGTGGAGAGCTGTCTTCAGGTCTTTCCAGAGATATTCAATTGGGTTCAAGTCAGGGTTCTGGCTGGGCCACTGAAGGACAGTAAAAGAGTTGTAGCTAAGCAACTATTGTGTTGTCTTGGTTGTGTGCTTAGGGTCATTGTCTTGGTAGATGAATCTTTAGTCCAGTCTGAGGTCCAAGGCACTCTGGATCAGGTTCCCAGCAAGATTATCTCTGTACTTTGTTCCATTCAGCTTTCCCTCTACCCTGACTAGTCTCCCTGTCCCAGCCGCTGAAAAACACCCCATATCATAATGCTGCTTTCTTCCAGACATGGCACTTAAAATTGAAGCTAAAAAGTTTAATCTTGGTTTCATCAGACCAGGGAATCTTTTTTGAGTCTGAGAGTCCATTAGGTGTTTTTTTTTTCAATCTCCAGGCTGGCTTTCATAAGTCTTACTGAGGAGAGGCTTCTTAGGCTATATGCACACGACCATATGTGTTTTGCGGTCTGCAGACTGCAGATCTGCAAAAAAAAAAAAAACGATCCGTTTTTTTTGTGGATCTGTTTTTCTTGCAGATCCATTGTAATAATGCCTATCCTTGTCCGCAAACTAGAAAAAGTAGGACATGCACTATTTTTTTTGCGGGCAACGGAACGTACATACTGATGCACAGCGTGCTGTCCGCGTTTTTTTGCGGACCCATTGAAATGAATGGGTCCGCATCCAATCCACACAAAAAAAACGGAACGTTCACAGAAACAAACAACGTTCGTGTGCATCTAGCCTTACTGAGGATAGGCATTTTTCTGGCCACTCTATCATGTAGCCCAGATTGGTAGAGCACTGCAGTGATGGTTGATCTTTCGGAAGTCTCTCCCATCTGCACACAGAAACTTTGGAGTTTAGCTAGAGTGACCATTGGGCTCTTCGTCACCTCTCTTACCAATGCCCTTCTTCCCCAATTACTTATTTTGGTGAAGCTGCCATCTCTAGGAAGAGTCCTAGTTGTTCCAAACTTCTCCCATTTATGAATTATGGAGGCCACTGTGCTCTTGCCAGTGGCGTAGGGATCGCCATAACAACCATAGCAGTGGCTATGGGGCCCCTACGCCACTGGGGGCCCGTCCGGACCGCATTTTTTATTATTTTTTTTTTATATTAACACACACACAGTAAAAACACACAGGCAGCCAGGCACGACCGCCCGCCCAGTGTAGTGGGCGGGGTGCGGGCGGTCCGCGGCTCGGGCCTGGCTGGTGGGAAGGCAAGGAGGAGTAGTCAGGTCAGGACTGGAGGCTGAAGCAGACGGGCCCGGGGCGCACTGCCGCATGAGCAGAAGAAGAGGTAGGCGGTGGAGGGGGCCGGAACGGGGGCGTACCTGAGGGATGGAGGCGGAGCCAGGCACCAGAGCCGCAGCGCAGGAAAGATTTCCTCCTAGTAACTAGATTGGGAGGAGGAGGCGGACTCAGGCGGTGGAGGGGGCGGGGCTGGGCCGTGGAGGGGGCGGGGCCGGGCTGTGGAGGGGGCTGGGCCGGTCGGGCCGTGGACGGGGGGGGGTTACCTGTTGTAGAGGGACTAGGGAGAGAGAGGGAGTGCGGCCGCACTGACTGCCCGAAACTAGTCTGAGACTGAGCAGAGCAGGCGCAGCTCAAACTCAGCGTGAGAGAGAGGAACCTTACCTCACAGACACAGTCACTAGTCCTACTCACTCCAGTCCAGACCAGTCCTAAGTCAGTGGTCTCCAGAGTCCAGACTCCAGTCTCCGTCCAGTCCAGTCCAGTGACAGTCCTGCTGTGCCAGTGCCACTCCAGTCTGTGCCTGCTGTCTGTGTGACTACAGTGACAGTGACTGTAAAAGTAAGTGATGTGATTCACTTGAATTTAAAGGGACACTGACAGGCCCAATAGGAATATTTAGGTATATATATGACAGTACAGGTCTTATAAAGTGTATTAGAATCATCTAAGTATACCCCCTGTCCACCTTATAAATACAGTAAACTGAAGTTTTATAACCTGCTTGAATCGTCTTCATTCTGCCCAGGGGGCAGCGTTTCATCTCCACTTGCGCCCAGCCAGCCTCGCTCATAAATATTCACTTCGCTGGGCGGCTACTCTGAAGCGCTGCTCTGAACTGTGCCCGGCGCATGCGCATAAAGCAGGGGCTGCATCGGCCTCTGAGATGCAGACTGTGCGCAGGCGCGATGCGATCCCGGCCAGTGAGGGTGCCGGGCGCATGCGCTGAAGATGAGCCGGAGGCCGATGCCCATAGTATTGTATTGGGCATGCGCCGGATCTTGCGTCGGGGACAGTAGTAGCCGCCCAGCGAAGTGAATATTAATGAGCTGGGCGGCGCTTCAAAACGGCAGTTGGGGGCGGCTGGCTGGGCGCAAGTGGAGATGAAACGCCGCCCCTGGGCAGATTGAAGACGATTCAAGCAGGTTATAAACTTCAGTTTACTGTATTTATAAGGTGGACAGGGGGGATACTTATATGATTCTCATACACTTTATAAGACCTGTACTGTCATATATCTACCTAAATATGCTTATTGGGCCTGTCAGTGTCCCTTTAAGGAAGTGAGATTATTGAGAACTTATGATGTCTGAGATAATCTAAATTCTTAAGTTAAAAGAGCTGCCTGCAGACTCAGAGTGGGGCCCCCAAGTCCTCAGGATTCTCTTGGGGCCCAAGAGAAGCAAGTGGCGCCCTCCTTATCCTTGCAGGTCTGCAGGCAGCTCTTTTTAACTTCAGAATTCAGATCATCAGACTCTCACTAATTACAAATTACAGCACACACCCTGCGCCCTGGCCTGTAGTGTCCACCATCAGACAGGGGAGGGAAGAAACCCCAGAACTAGAGTGTGACCCCCAACACATTGGGGGGCACACTGACACTCTAGTTCTGGTGTTTCTTTTCTTCCCTCCCCTGTCTGATGGTGGACACTACAGGCCAGGGCTGAGTCTGATGATCTGATGTTAAAAAGAGATGCCAGCAGTGATAAGGAGGGCGCCCCTTCCTTCTTTTGGGGGGCACACTCTTATATGACAGACATAAAGGTACTTTTACAGTTGCGGCAGGACGGATCCGGCAGGCTGTTCAGCCTGTCGGATCCGTCCTGCCGCTATTTCGCTGGACCGCTGCTCCGTCCCCTTTGACTATAATGGGGATGGGGGCGGAGCTCCAGCGCAGCACGGCACTGCGCGGTGAGAGGCCGCCGGACGAAAAAGTCGGAATTGCAGTACTTTTCGGCCGCCAGCCTTTCACCGCACACTGCCGCGCTGCACTGGCACTCTGTCCCCGTACCCATTATAGTCAATGGGGATGGAGTGGCGGCAAGGCGAAATAGCGGCAGGACGGATCCAACAGGCTGAACAGCCTGTCGGATCCGTCCTGCCGCAAGTGTGAAACTGCTCATGGCGGTGGGAGATCTAGGATGGGTGTTTGGGTGGGAGCTCTGGAAGGGGTGGTGGGAGGCCCGATAGATATGTGGGGGCTGGGGGGGGGGCCATAAATTTTCAATGCAGCAGAATTTAACATAATCCTGTCTCTGATCTCTACAAGTGTTTCTTTCCACCATATGACTTGGTTTTTCCTTTGACATACAGTGTTAGCTGTGAGACCTTCTATAAATATGGGGATGTGCCAGATCAAGTGGATTTACCACAGGTGGACTCCATTCAAGATATACAAACATTTCAAAGATGATCAAGAGAATTAGAAGGCCCCCCGAGCTAATTTTAAAGTGTCATAGCAAACGGTCTGAATACTTATGTTTATGCAAATATTTAGTTTTTCCATTTTAACAAATTTGCTAAAAATATCTAAAACTCTGTTTTCACTTTCTTATTATGGAGTTTTGGGTGCAGATTGATGGGGGAAACGTATTATTTTATTTTACCACAGGGCCGCAACAGAACAAAATGTGAAGAAAGTTAAAGGGTCTAAAGACTTTCATTATACATCATGTCTTACGATTCAACATTAGACAGATTTAATGCAAACCAGACAATAAAATATCATACTAGTAATATAATATGTTCATTCATTTTTATTGTGTTTTTGTAGGTCCTGAAGGTCATGCCTGAAGTCGCATACACTAAGAAAAAGACTAAAAGCAAGACTATGTCTATAGTAGACATTCAGCTGGAGCACCATGAGAGATGTGATTGCATCTGCAGTTCTCGCCCACCTCGATAAGAATGTACTAGATGAAAATGAGAAATCTCTTTCATGGACTTTTGTTGAATTTTCATCAATTTCTTTATTAGTGATCTTAATAATAACCTACTAAGGCCTGGTTCAGACGGCTGTTCTGACTTCCATCCGCAAAACACAAATGTTTGTCAATCTGTTTGGACATTTATATGGCGTACAGGTGCGTCTGTTTCACTTGAATGAATAAGTATTGGATGGAAAATAAACAAGAATGATACACACTAGAAATTTCTCAGTCCATGCCGAAAAAATGGACGGATGAATTGCACCATACTTTAATGGGTCCGTGTGCTATGCGGTTACAGTCCAGGTTGCACATGGACGAAAGAATACAGTTATGTGAATCAGGCCTAAATATATGTTGTGCTCGGGATACAGTGTTGCTTATGAGAATTATTATATTCCATAGCTTACTACAGGCAGTATTGGATTCTTAGTCAATGTACTGTACTGTAAAAGGATCATTACATTCTGAGGAACTGCTAAATTAATTACAATAATAGAGCTCGTTTTGGAACACTTTATTGCTAAATATGCTTATTGTTGGATCAGGAATCCTTGGGTCTAGCAGAGGACATGATACCGAGATGTTCCATTTCTAATCACATAATTTTTGTCATCACTCTATGACACCAGCTTCCCTAACCTCCAACCATCAACTGTCAAGAGAAATATATAATACACAGTTTCATTGTGTCTACCAAAGCAGAAGCCATAGTTAACCAGTGGTTCTCTGCTCTGGCTCATAGGTTTGGAACCCCACATCTCCCTCTTTATGACATCTAATAAGGCATATTAAAAAAGTGTTGTCAAGATTTGAAAGACCTTTAAAGTGGTTATCCCAGAAAAAAATATTTATGCCCTATCCACCAGAACAGGGCAGAACAGTGGGAGTCCAACTGGTGGAACTTCTAGCGCTCCCAAGAATGGAGGGTCCACAAATCCCCCCTCTGAATAGATTGGTAGTGCATTTGTTGATCTACCACTCCATGGGACTCTTCTTCTATGAGACTGATGGAGAAATCCAACCCGAGCAATTTCCTGACATGTCAAAAAGACATCTCAAGAAATATTACTGGGTATTTGAACATCTTTTACCATCACCAGTACTCAAAACACAGGGTCATAGAAAACTGCATACAAATGTTAGCTTTGAAGGTCCAAAGATATTTAGATAAAAGCAAGTCCACCATATCCAACTCACTATCTTTTACTCCCAGGTGAGCTGCACGGGATGGTAAGTGTTCTTGACGATGATTATACAAAGGGTCATGGTATTCTTAAGAGTGATTGGACAGGACTGTCAATAGAGCTCCATAAGAATAAATAACACTCAACAATATCATGTCAAAGATTTCAAGTGATGGACAACCACAAGCACCAAGATCGTTCCAAAGCACCTCAGACTCTTCACTTGATGAATTGGTATTGCACTTAGGCCTTTGATCTACTATTTCCATAGAATTTTCTGTTCTTTGACATAAAATTGGATGTTTAGCAAACACTTTGGTTTTAGAGATCCTTTAGAAACATTTTGTATTCTAAAAATAGCAAGCAAATTCTAATTTGGTTGCTGAAACATTATGTTCCATCAAGGTTTAATCATGGATTTGCACAGCTGGAGCCTGTAGGTACACATTCTATGAGGCTTTTCCAGACCAATCCATCCATGAGAAACACCATCTGTAGAACATAGATTATGTTAAACTCAAAATGAATCTAAAATTATCAAGGAAAGAGCATACACTTAACATGCAGAACAACAACACCCCCCTTGCATTACAATTAGGATTGGACCTATTGTGTCTAATGATAGATTCAACCTTAGTAATAACATGTACTCACAGAAAGCGTATCTCGAAGAGGGATAATCAATTAGCTTACAGAAAAAAAAAAACCTCTAAAACATAACCTTTAATGTATCATGTAAAAATGCACAAATTATAGATACCCCCACAACGATTAACAAACCTAAAATCTTAAATATGCCCACAATTAAAGTGTAGCCAAATACAAAGACAGATACTGTGGCATTTACTGGGCACAATGTATGGATGATACCATAGTAATAACATACCACCCTGTCTCCAGACACATGTTATGTGTTTTCCAGGTAAATTCACTTGAATGACATGTCATATTTGGTCTTAAAGGGGTTGTCTCACTTCAGCAAGTGTAATTTTTCATGTAGAGAAACTTAATACAAGGCACTTAGTAATGTATTTTGTATTCATTTTTCTATCACGTTATACACTGTTCATTTTCATGGTTACGACCAGACTGCAATCCATCAGCGGCGGTCGTCCTTGCACACTATAGGAAAAAGTGTCGGCCTCTCTGGTGACCGGAATCGTGGGAGCTCACATAAGCTAGTGCTTTTTCCTATAGTGTGCAAGCACGGTCATAACCAAGGAAACGAGCAGTGTATAATGTGAAAGAAAAATGAATCAAGCCAGTAAAGGAAGCAATATGGACAATTCACAATACATAAGTAAGTGCCTTGTATTAAGATTCTCTACGCAATAAATGCTATTTGCTGAAGTGAGACAACCCCTTTAATATACATTTACAATTAGTAATATAATTTGGATTATTACAGCTAGAATATACTACAAGCACTAATACTACTTACATGCAGGAGTTTGTATTCATTGCGACATTTAGGGATATTTATGAAAAGGAAATTTTGGCCAAAAAGAAAGTTGGTATTATGTGATATTATTTGTCTACAGTATATCTGCACCTGTTTCACAAACTGTAGACATAGTCTAGTTGTTTCATGGTCAGGCCCTCATAAGATATTCATGTGAAAGTCCTCTTTTTTAAAAAAAAAAAACAGGCCGATGGGGGACAAGGTCAGGGATCACCATATACTGACCAGAACTGCTGAGATCATATCCCCTGGGCTTAGCGCTGATACGTACCTCTCAGCATTTACTGCCAAGAACTACCGAGATCAGGCCCCCTGGGCTTAGTGCTGATACCTCTCGGCGTATACCGGCCAAATCTGCTGAAATTGTAAAATTTGAGTGCCGATAATCTCATGTGTATATATTATGTAATCCAGAACTAATTTTAGGGATCTGTTTAATATTATAATCATATTTATTGTTATGCGACTTTTCACACTTACTTTGCTGTATAAATCAGGAGAGCATGTGCAGAGTCATCTCATTATTATTGGAGTGAGAATGACAGCTCTCCTACCTACTAATGGCCTAGATAAGGCAGGATAGTAATAATACACACACACTTCAGGCTCAGTATGCATGCCCCTTGTCACTCCCATGTCTTTGGATGAAGACCTATATGCCATCAATTTCTGTAGACTGTATTGGTAAAGCACAAACACTCATCTGTATTATCTGTCTATACAGACAATACAGGAAGGACGTGTATACCTCTACACCTCCAATTTAACTCTAAGAAAATTTTAGTGAAAGTAAAATGAAATACATAAAACATTCCCTTTAAAACGTTATCATACTTAGAATTGTAGACCATCCAGTGTAACGAGAAATGCAGTCAAAAATTATCTTTTAACATGTCAACGATACATGTCATTATCCCTTTGTTGGAGTATGTGATTTTGGACAACCACCAAATTGCAGCTAGAAGTGCATTTAGTTTGATTTTTTTCCCTGTAAATTACAGTACAAGAAGATTGTCCACTCTGGTCTTGTCAACTCATAATTTGTATATTGCACTTTCCGAGTTCATTTCGAGGACAGTAGAAGTTTCTGACTCTGACTAGTGCCAAGTCAGAAATAACTAAAAATTGAAATGAAAAAAAATTTAAATATTTTATGAAAAAAAAAAAAAAACATTTCAAGGAATAGGAACAAGGGATGTTTTGCAGATGTTCCTTGTGTTTTCAACGGAGCAATTAAGTGAATTTATGCAAATAGCAATAAATGGTGTGCCTACATATTTTGTACTTCATGAATGACCTTTTTGAGTATACTTTCATTATGAAACGTGTAGCAATTTAAGTGTAGCAATTAATTTAGCAAGGTAAACAAATGGATGTTTCACGTTTTTTGTTTTGACTATTTTTACTATATAATTCTGCATCTCAATTAGAAAAAGATTAGTCCTAAGATTAAGAACAAGCAACTTTTTATGGTTATTACAGCAGTATTTTTTACAGTATGTTTACTGTGCCTAAACTTGTATAAATTAAAATAATCAGCTTTAAGTTAATTAGCGCTGCTGTATACTGCTTCCTAGGATGTGCTTTATTTATATTGGAAAAATATCCTGAAATTGAAATATTTTTTTAAAGTAAAATAAAAATTCTAAAATCACAGGTGCATGTCAGACAGCGAATAGATTTGCTAAAGTAAGAGTTTGTGCCCAGACTATACAACATGGGGTTGAAAGAAAGAAAAAAATCTGCTTGTTTTAGTGGTGACTGGGTTTACAGCCGGGGTAAGATTTTACTTAGTACTTACTGCTTCAATAATAAGGTATTTTACATGTTAAGGCATACACGTCCCATTCCTGTTTTCTTTTTCTTCATGGTTACTGTTTCGGTGCATTTCCTAAAATTAAAAGAAAAAAGAAAAACAATGTGTTTTTGCTATTGGTTATTTTCAATTTAATCTTAAATGAGTTTGTAGTGAATAGTAAATACTATTAACTGAAATATGCGAGATCTAAACAAATCAAATTTCTCATTAATTTCCCAAAAGCTTTGGCTTCTAATCTGAATTTTTGGGGGATTTGTTGCTCTTGTTGCTCACAGAATGGCGGCTCATATTTCGCAGTTCAAAATAAAGAGTAGAAGGCATTCTTTTACCAGAGAAGGGATAATTTTTTTCTGTTTACCCATAATCATATATGCAGGGGCGGATTGGCCATAGACTCTGTTGGGGTGGTATAATGTGCCACAATATGGTATTGCGGGCCCTGCCTTCCATCAATTTTGGCCCAAGTACAAAACAGGGCCACTATTTGTTTTTTCTCCAGGGACACTTTTGTCACGGCCATGGCTATGACCGTGACTCCTGAACCGCATGCGGTTGTCAGCGGTTTTCTTTGGTTGTCAATCACAGGTGAGGGCTGTGGTATTTTTCTCACCTGTGGTTGCCGCTGGCAACAGTATGTATGTGGCAGCGTAGCAGTCTGAGCTGTGCCATTGCAGCTTGCTATGTTGTGCATGCGGTTTTGTGTGATGTGTGTATGTGTGCACTTCCTTTTTTTGTTATTGTGTGCACGTCCCCTTTAAGTGGTGTTTTCCCTTCCCTGGTGTTGGAAGGGTTAATCTCCTTCCTAGTGTGTGTGTGCACTGGGTGTGTCCGACTGTGGGGTGTGGCTTCTTGGCCTATAAAGCCTCACTGCTTTTGCAGGCCTGCAGGTTGCTTCAGCCATGCTTAGCTGAAAGCAGCCTCCTGTCTTTACTACCTGCCAGTAAGAGCCACCCCTGTGGTCATAACCATAATGTCTCATTAAGTTATTTCTAGTTATGTGTGATGTCCGTTTGATGTTTACATGTGATTTTGTGCAGCTAATGGATCTGGGTCCCTGTGTGGGGATGCGTTTGTGATCTGCACCCTGCTTACACAGGGATCCAGTCAGCAAGGCTGTGGAGGTAGGTGGAACTCTTTGTTCACCTGCCATATCCATAGAGCTGTTTATGTCTCCCCTTTTCCAGCAGCTTGGCCGTTGAGACTCCTCTCCTCCGTGTCTAGAGGAGTGGGTTGTCTTACTCAGCTCCTAGTTTAGGGCCATCTTGAGGGCTAGCAGGACTTCTAGGTTCCGGAGCATGAGCCCTCCTACCATCAAGGTTGGCTCATGTAGCTAGGAGTCAGGGTCAGGTTAGGGATGCCTTTAGGAGTTGACCTGCTCCCTAATCCTGTCTTCATGGCCAAGCAGCCATAACATCACCGGGCTCCACACGGCTGAGGATTTCCCCCATCCTCAGCCATGACAACTTTAAAGGGATTCTGTCACCAAGTTTTGGGCTTTAGAGCTGCGGACATGCACGGCTAGATCGCCGCTAGCATGTCCACAATATACCGGTCCTATAGGGCTGTGTGCTTTTATTTTCTTTAAAAAAGGATTTTAGAGATATGTAAATTAGTCTTGTATGTGTCCAAGGGGCTGTACGAACCTTCCTGGAGCCCAGCCACGCCCGCCTGTGAAGGAACCCAGCACCGCCTGCGTCCTCCGAATCTCCTCCTTTCATCAACGATAGATTGCCGTAATCTCGCGATGCGCGAGCTCACGCATGTGCAGTGCCAGTATAGTGTTCCTTCCCTGTGCTGGAATCAGCCTCAGAGAAAGAACTGCGCATGCGCGAGATTATGGTACTCTATCGTTGATGAAAGGAGGAGATTCGGAGGACATAGGCGGTGTTGGGCTCCTTTACAGGCGGGCGTGGCTGGGCTCCAGGAAGGTTCGTACAGCCCCTCTATAGCCCAAAACTTGGTGACAGAATCCCTTTAAGTTCCCAGTCCGCCCCTGCATATATGTCATGTCACTTTGACATTACTAATGCTGACTTGGTGTTAAAGAGCTTGATAGGGTATCTCTCTGCCCCTTTCAATATATTCCCCCAACTCATCAGAAATTATAGAGGACCCCAGCGGGATATAATTCAGCATTTTAGAACGGGCTATATGGGAGAAGGGGGGAAAAAAAATGTATCATATCACACTCTATGCAACGTGTCTTGAACTCACTTAAAGTTATTTTGGGAATTACGCATATATTTAAATTTACCCCTTTATGGTAATATTGCGCACCTAATGAATTTAATAAGATGGATGATATTGAATTCTGGGAAAGGAAGGGAATAACTAGGGTTGAGCAAATGATATATAATGGTAATATTAGGACCTTAGTGGATATATTTGGACACAGAGATATTAAAATATTAGATAAGTATAAATATTTTCAGGCTAAACACGCTTTTATGTGCACTAAAGATAAAAAGGTGTTTACGGTTTAAATCACATGATTTTATGGATTGTGTTTCAATTCATACCAGAATAGTATGTCTATCTCACTAATTTATAGTAAATTGAGAGTGGAAATGGGTAAAATGAATAAGTTTAGAAGTGAAGTGAAATGAAATGGGGTCAAGATATTGGAAATAATTAAACATTAAAATGGGAACTTTCTATAGGAATATTCGGAAAATTTCTATATCTGGGAATCACAGGTTAATTCAGTTCAGGATTCTACACTGCTTATACTATACGCCCCTCTCCCTTTCTCGGTTTTATAAGGAGGTTTCAGATAGATGTCGTAGGCGTCCGGCCCAACGTGCAGATTTTATACATCTTGTCTGGTTATGTCCTGTGATTCAGGATTTCTGGACCAATGTTTTCTCTGAGCTCCGGAGATGTTCCCCATATAATTACGATGTAGATATAATTACTGCTGTTTTAGGTGCTTCTTTATTTGATGAGCAGGGACGGGAAAATATGTTATGGATGAAGTCACTTATGCTGGCTAGGGTAGTAATTGCTAGGAACTGGGGCTCAAATAACCCCCTGTCGGTATCTGAATGGCATCAACTTGTTGACAAAGTGAAGAAATATGAGAAACTTGCTATCTATAATAAGAGCCAGAAAATTAGATGGGATAGAACTTGGTCGACATGGTCATAAGGCCTTGTTCGCCGTGGATGTGCTCCGAGACCAACGACAAAGAGGGAGGGGGGTGGGACGGGGGGAGTGGGATTAAATAAGTTCTTTTTCTCTTTTGGATACCAATTTTGCATTCATGATAGAAAAATTTACCAAATGTGTGGATATTTATTGTATCTGTGTACATCATGTATGTCAAATTTTCAAGTTATGGATATAAAATTAAAATTAATTAATTAAAAAAAAAAGAAAAAAGAGCTTGATAGGGATTGGATACAGTCCTAGGAGAACTCAGAGTGTCATACATGACTTTTTCCGGGAAATTGGGGCACTTTCCGACTGAATTGCATCTGACAGCCAGTTTGACCAATTCGGATGTGAAATAAATTTGGGGAAATTTGTTTATCTCTAAATATTCATATTAGCAAATAGTTGTATTCTTGATGAAATTTTCTTAGGCCCCTTTCACACGGGCGAGTTTTCCACGCGGGTGCAATGCGTGACGTGAACGCATTGCACCCGCACTGAATCCTGACCCATTCATTTCAATGGGGCTGTGTACATGAGCAATGTTTTTCACGCATCACTTGTGCGTTGCGTGAAAATCGCAGGCCCCATAAAAGTGAATGGGGCTGTGTGAAAATCACATTGCATCCGCAAGCAAGTGCGGATGCAATGCAATTTTCACGGATGGTTGCTAAGGAGATGATAATAAATAGGGATAAGGTCCGTTCACTTTATTATTTTCCATGATAATCTGGTTATAAAGAAAAATAATGGTATTCTTTAATACAGAATGCTAAGTAAAATGTCCCTTGACAGGGACTTGCGTGGGTTTCCCACAATGCACCCGCAACTAGAGTTGAGAGGACACCTGGATGTTCGGGTTCGGCAGGTTCAGCCGAACTCGAAAAAAAAAAAAAACGGGTTCGGGACCCGAACTTGACCCCGAACCCGAACCCCGATTGAAGTCAATGGGGACCCGAACTTTTGAGCACTAAAATGCTGTAAAAATTTCATGGAAAGAGCTAGAGGGCTGCAAAAGGCAGCAAAATGTGCTTAAGAGCATGGCAAATGCTCTGCAAACAAATGTGGATAGGGAAATGAATGAAAAAAACATAAAAGACCTCAAAAAATAAAAATTAGGAATGATGTAGGAGGAAGAGGTTGAGGAGGCAGTGAATGGGTGGATGTGGCCGCGAAGGAGGAATAGGTAGCCAACACAGATGTGTTTTAATTTTGCATTTTACATAGGGGTATCCCCCAAAATATTGGGACATATAAAAAATAAAAAAAAGGAATAAGTGCACTTGAGAATAAGTACAAGGATGGATGGTTGAGGCTGTTAGAACTGTCTATTCTGCACAAGGTACAGACAAGTCTTGTGGGATCCATGCCTGGTTCAATTTAATGAACGTGAGCTTGTCCACGTTGGCTGTGGACAGGCGGCTGCATCTGTCTGTAATGACGTCTCCTGCCGTGCTAAATACACGTCAGAGAGTACACTGGCTGCAGGCAGGCCAGCACCTCCAAGGCATACAGGGCAAGCTCTGGCCATGTGGACAATTTGGAGACCCAGAAGTTGAATGGGGCCGAACCATCAGTCAGTACGTGTAGGCGTGTGCACAGGTACTGTTCTACCATGTTGTTCAAATGCTGCCTCCTGCTAACACGCTCCATATCAGCAGTTGGGGCCGGTTGTTGCGACGAGGTGACTAAGCTTTTCCACATGTCGGCCATGCTAACCCTGCCTTCTGAGGTGCTGGCGCTGACACAGCTGCGTTGGCAACCTCTTCCTCCTCCCCTGCCTTCGCCTTGTGCTTCCACTTGTCCCCCGGCCTCAGTCGGGAATGCTCTCAGAAGCGCGTCTACCAGCGTGCGCCTGTAGTCGCGCATCCAGTGAGGGAATTAAGGACGGCACATTGTCTTTGTAACGGGGATCCAGCAGGGTGGGCCACCCAGTAGTCAGCACACGTTAAAATGTGGGCAACTCTGCTGTCGTTGCGCAGGCACTGCAGCATGTAGTCGCTCATGTGTGCCAGGCTGCCCAGAGGTAAGGACAAGCTGTCCTCTGTGGGAGGCGTATCGTTTGCGTCCCTCCGTATGCCCCCAGCCACGCACCAGTGATGGGCCCAAGCTGCGTTGGATGCCACCCCGCTGTGACTATGCTTCATCCCCATCCTCCTCGTCCTCCAGTAGTGGGCCCTGGCTGGCCAAATTTGTACCTGGCCCCTGCTGTTGCAAAAATCCCCTTTCTGAGCCACTTCTAAAAGACTGGCCTGAAAGTGTTAGCGATGACCCCTCTTCCTCCTCCTCGTCCTGGCCACATCCTCTTCCATCATTGCCCTAAGTGTTTTCTCAAGGAGACATCGAAGTGGTATTGTAACGCTGATAACGGCGTCATCGCCACTGGCCATGTTGGTGGAGTACTCGAAACAGCGCAACAGGACACATAGGTCTCTCATGGAGGCCTAGTCATTGGTGGTGAAGGTGGTGCTGTTCCGCAGTGCGACTCACCCGTGCGTGCTGCAGCTGAAACTCCACTATGGCCTGCTGCTGCTCGCACAGTCTGTCCAGCATGTGCAAGGTGGAGTTCCACCTGGTGGGCACGTCGCATATGAGGCGGTGAGCAGGAAGCGGTGAGCGGGAAAGCCGAAGTTACTCTGTAGAGCAGGACAGCCGAGCGGCAGCAGGATGAGAACACTGGAAGCGCGAACAGACGGCCCGCACTTTACACAGCAGCTCTGACATGTCGGGGAAGTTGTGAATGAATTTCTGCACCACCAAATTCAGCACATGCGCCAGGCAAGGGATGTGTGTCAAACTGGCTAGTCCCAGAGCTGCAACGAGATTTCGCCCATTATCGCACACCACCAGGCCGGGTTTGAGGCTCACTGGCAGCAACCACTCGTCGGTCTGTTGTCTATACCCCGCCACAACTCCTGCGCGGTGTGGGGCCTGTCTCCCAAACACATCAGTTTCAGAACGGCCTGCTGACGTTTACCCCTGGCTGTGCTAGGTTGGTGGTGAAGGTCTGTCGCTGACCGGATGAGGAGGTGGTAGAAGAGGAGGAGGAAGCCGAGTAGGAAGAGGAGGCAACAGGAGGCAAAGAATAATGCCCTGCGATCCTTGGCGCAGAAGGACGTGCACCAAACAGCTCCTCCGCCTGGGGCCCAGCCGCCACTACATTTACCCAGTGTGCAGTTAGGGAGATATAGCGTCCCTGGCTGTGCTTACTGGTCCACGTATCTGTGGTTAGGTGGACCCTTGCCACAGATGGCCGTTGCGCAGTGCACACATGATTTTATCTGATACTTGGTTGTGCAGGGAGGGCACGGCTCTCCTGGAGAAGTAGTGGCGGCTGGGAACGACGTACTGTGGGACAGCAAGCGACATGAGCTGTTTGAAGCTGTCCGTCTCCACCAGCCTGAATTACAGGCATTTCAAAGGCCAGCAGTTTATAAATGCTGTCATTCAGGGCCAGGGATCGAGGGTGGCTAGGTGGGAATTTACGATTTTTCTCAAAGGTTTGTGAGATGGAGAGCTGAACACTTCCGTGTGACATGGTGGAGATGCTTGGTGACGGAGGTGGTGTTGTTGGTGGCACATCCTCTGTTTGCTGGGCGGCAGGTGCCAACGTTCCTCCAGAGGCAGAGAAGAGGCCGAGGCAGCAGCAGAAGAGGGAGCAGGAGGGGCCTGAGCCCTTTCTTGGTTTTGAAGGTGCCTACTCCACTGCAGCCCGTGTCTCGCATGTAGATGCCTGGTCATGCCAGGTTGTGCTAAGGTTCAGAACGTTAATGCCTTCAGGCTCTGCAGCAGGCACCCTTTCAGTATAAAGCTGTAGCCTGCTCCCACTACATTCATTGGAAGCTGTCTAGCACCAGGAAAGGTATAGAGTGGGCTCGGCATGCATGTTGGTACCTGTATCCCTTGTCATGGAGGCCATTATAGCACAAAAAATGGAAAAAAGGCAGAGTTGATCCAACATGCATGTGGATCCAACACTCTCTGAATTTTATGGCGGCCATTATGACGCATAACAGGTAGTATTTAGTGTTAGGACCCGTCTAACAGAGATGGCCTTGACGTACGGCAGACTGGCTCAGATGGTTTTGTACAAAATGCATTGGCCAAGCATCTCACTTTATAATAAGCGTAGCATTAGCACTATAATTTTTGTGACTATGGCATTGTTGTACTTTATCTGATTTGCAGGGTGCTGCTGCATTGTCTTTTTTTCTTCTAGGTCTTTGCCATGGCAGCGTGCACCTGCGCACTGGGAGGTGCTGACTAATCCCCTTTTTTTGTAGCTTCAGGCTCTGATGGCACAGCGTGCAAAACCACTCAGGTCTTGTCTTCAGCACATTGTGTGAAGAAGTGCCATGCCAGGGAAGCATTTGGTGTGCTCGGTCCCTGGTGACGGTGGCCAGTAGCAGGCAAACTGTTTTGGCGACGGCTGCTCTGCTTTTGCACCCTGCTCCCGCTTTTGCTACGCTGTTGGCTCAGTCTCACCATTGCCTCTTCCTCCGAACTCTGAAAGTCAGTGGCACGACTTTCATTCCATCGTCACCTGCATCGTCTTCACCCAGTCTTCCTCCCTGACCTCCTTTTCGGTCTGCACACTGCAGAAAGACTCAGCAGTTGGCACCTGTGTTTCATCATCATCAGAGGCGTGCTGAGGTGGTATTCCCATGTCCTCATCAGGAAACATAAGTGGTTGTGCGTCAGTGCATTCTATGTCTTCCACCCTTGGGGAAGGGCTAGGTGGATGCCCGTAGAGTCTTCAAACAGCTAAGGAGACTGCTGCATGACTTGAGGCTCAGACAGGTTCCCCGATATGCACGGGGGTGATGTGACAGACTGATGGGCATGGGTTTCAGGCACCACCTGTGCACTTTCTGCAGAAGACTGGGTGAGAGATAATCTGAACGTGCTGGATCCACTGTCGGCCACCCAATTGACTAGCGCCTGTACTTGCTCAGGCCTTACCATCCTTAGAACGGCATTAGGCCCGACCAATTATCGCTGTAGATTCTGGCGGCTACTGGGACCTGAGGTAGTAGTTTCAGTAGGCCGTGTAGCTGTGGCAGAACGGCCACGTCCTCTCCCTGCACCAGAGGCTCCACCAACACCACCACCACGACCGTGTCCTTTATTAGATGTTTGCCTCATAGTTAGCGTTCACAAAGCAAAGTAAAAAGTGGTTAAGTCTGTTAAAAATAATTAACCGCCAATAAAAACCCTGATGTAGGGTATTGCACTCAATTCTTTTTTTTATACTCTATATGACAGTGGAATTTGTGGCCAAAAATTTCACAGTAACTTATGCACGTCTAATCCCAGATGTGCAGTATATATCAGAGGGTTTTTTTCACCCCAGTAACCAAAAAGCCGTATTTCAGGCCTAAATGTGACAGTCACTTATGCTTGTCTAATCCCAGATGTGCAGTATATATCACAGGGTTTTTTCACCCCAGTAACAAAAGAGCCGTATTTCTGGCCTAAATGTGACAGTCATTTATGCACGTCTAATCCCAGATGTGCAGGTATATCAGAGGGTTTTTTCACCCCAGTAACCAAAAACCGTATTTCTGGCCTAAATGTGACAGTCACTTATGCACATCTAATCCCAGATGTGCAGTATATATCACAGGGTTTTTTCACCCCAGTAACAAAAGAGCCGTATTTCTGGCCTAAATGTGACAGCTCATTTATGCACGTCTAATCCCAGATGTGCAGTATATATCAGAGGGTTTTTTCACACCAGTAACCAAAATGCTGTATTTCTGGCTTAAATGTGACAGTCAACTTATGAACGGCTAATCCCAGATGTGCAGTATATATCAGAGGGTTTTTTCCCATACCAGTAACTAAAAGCCGTATTTCTGGCCTAAATGTGACATGTCACTTATGCACATCTAATCGCAGATGTGCAGTATATATCACAGGGTTTTTTCACCCCAGTAACAAAAGAGCCGTATTTCTGGCCTAAATGTGACAGTCATTTATGCAGCTCTAATCCCAGATGTGCAGTATATATCAGAGGGTTTTTTCACCACAGTAACCAAAAAGCCGTATTTCAGGCCTAAATGTGACAGTCACTTATGCTTGTCTAATCCCAGATGTGCAGTATATATCACAGGGTTTTTTCACCCCAGTAACAAAAGAGCCGTATTTCTGGCCTAAATGTGACAGTCATTTATGCACGTCTAATCCCAGATGTGCAGTATATCAGAGGGTTTTTTCACCCCAGTAACCAAAAAGCCGTATTTCTGGCCTAAATGTGACAGTCACTTATGCACATCTAATCCCAGATGTGCAGTATATATCACAGGGTTTTTTCACACCAGTAACCAAAAAGCCGTATTTCTGGCCTAAATGTGACAGTCACTTATGCACATCTAATCCCAGATGTGCAGTATATATCACAGGGTTTTTTCACCCCAGTAACAAAAGAGCCGTATTTCTGGCCTAAATGTGACAGTCATTTATGCACGTCTAATCCCAGATGTGCAGTATACAGGGAGTGCAGAATTATTAGGCAAATGAGTATTTTGACCACATCATCCTCTTTATGCATGTTGTCTTACTCCAAGCTGTATAGGCTCGAAAGCCTACTACCAATTAAGCATATTAGGTGATGTGCATCTCTGTAATGAGAAGGGGTGTGGTCTAATGACATCAACACCCTATATCAGGTGTGCATAATTATTAGGCAACTTCCTTTCCTTTGGCAAAATGGGTCAAAAGAAGGACTTGACAGGCTCAGAAAAGTCAAAAATAGTGAGATATCTTGCAGAGGGATGCAGCACTCTTAAAATTGCAAAGCTTCTGAAGCGTGATCATCGAACAATCAAGCGTTTCATTCAAAATAGTCAACAGGGTCGCAAGAAGCGTGTGGAAAAACCAAGGCACAAAATAACTGCCCATGAACTGAGAAAAGTCAAGCGTGCAGCTGCCAAGATGCCACTTGCCACCAGTTTGGCCATATTTCAGAGCTGCAACATCACTGGAGTGCCCAAAAGCACAAGGTGTGCAATACTCAGAGACATGGCCAAGGTAAGAAAGGCTGAAAGACGACCACCACTGAACAAGACACACAAGCTGAAACGTCAAGACTGGGCCAAGAAATATCTCAAGACTGATTTTTCTAAGGTTTTATGGACTGATGAAATGAGAGTGAGTCTTGATGGGCCAGATGGATGGGCCCGTGGCTGGATTGGTAAAGGGCAGAGAGCTCCAGTCCGACTCAGACGCCAGCAAGGTGGAGGTGGAGTACTGGTTTGGGCTGGTATCAATCAAAGATGAGCTTGTGGGGCCTTTTTGGGTTGAGGATGGAGTCAAGCTCAACTCCCAGTCCTACTGCCAGTTTCTGGAAGACACCTTCTTCAAGCAGTGGTACAGGAAGAAGTCTGCATCCTTCAAGAAAAACATGATTTTCATGCAGGACAATGCTCCATCACACGCCGTCCAAGTACTCCACAGCGTGGCTGGCAAGAAAGGGTATAAAAGAAGAAAATCTAATGACATGGCCTCCTTGTTCACCTGATCTGAACCCCAATGAGAACCTGTGGTCCATCATCAAATGTGAGATTTACAAGGAGAGAAAACAGTACACCTCTCTGAACAGTGTCTGGGAGGCTGTGGTTGCTGCTGCACGCAATGTTGATGGTGAACAGATCAAAACACTGACAGAATCCATGGATGGCAGGCTTTTGAGTGTCCTTGCAAAGAAAGGTGGCTATATTGGTCACTGATTTGTTTTTTGTTTTATTTTTGAATGTCAGAAATGTATATTTGTGAATGTTGAGATGTTATATTGGTTTCACTGGTAAAAATAAATAATTGAAATGGGTATATATTTGTTTTTTGTTAAGTTGCCTAATAATTATGCACAGTAATAGTCACCTGCACACACAGATATCCCCCTAAAATAGCTAAAACTAAAAACAAACTAAAAACTACTTCCAAAAATATTCAGCTTTGATATTAATGAGTTTTTTGGGTTCATTGAGAACATGGTTGTTGTTCAATAATAAAATTAATCCTCAAAATACAACTTGCCTAATAATTCTGCACTCCCTGTATATCAGAGGGTTTTTTCACACCAGTACCCAAAAAGCCGTATTTCTGGCCTAAATGTGACAGTCACTTATGCACATCTAATCCCAGATGTGCAGTATATATCACAGGGTTTTTTCACTCCAGTAACAAAAGAGCCGTATTTCTGGCCTAAATGTGACAGTCATTTATGCACGTCTATTCCCAGATGTGCAGTATATATCAGAGGGTTTTTTTCACCCCAGTAACCAAAAAGCTGTATTTCTGGCCTAAATGTGACAGTCACTTATGCACATCTAATCCCAGATGTGCAGTATATATCACAGGGTTTTTTTCACCCCAGTAACAAAGAGCCGTATTTCTGGCCTAAATGTGACAGTCATTTATGCACGTCTAATCCCAGATGTGCAGTATATATCAGAGGGTTTTTTCACACCAGTAACCAAAATGCAGTATTTCTGGCCTAAATGTGACAGTCACTTATGCACGTCTAATACCAGATGTGCAGTATATATCAGAGGGTTTTTTCACCCCAGTAACCAAAAAGCCGTATTTCTGGCCTAAATGTGACAGTCACTTATGCACATCTAATCCCAGATGTGCAGTATATATCACAGGGTTTTTTTCACCCCAGTAACAAAAGAGCCGTATTTCTGGCCTAAATGTGACAGTCACTTATGCACGTCTAATCCCAGATGTGCAGTATATATCAGAGGGTTTTTTCACCCCAGTAACCAAAAAGCCGTATTTCTGGCCTAAATGTGACAGTCACTTATGCACATCTAATCCCAGATGTGCAGTATATATCACAGGGTTTTTTCACCCCAGTAACAAAAGAGCCGTATTTCTGGCCTAAATGTGACAGTCATTTATGCACGTCTAATCCCAGATGTGCAGTATATATCAGAGGGTTTTTTCACACCAGTAACCAAAATGCTGTATTTCTGGCCTAAATGTGACAGTCATTTATGCACGTCTAATCCCAGATGTGCAGTATATATCAGAGGGTTTTTTTCACACCATTAACCAAAAAGCCGTATTTCTGGCCTGAATGTGACAGTCACTTATGCACATCTAACCCTAGATGTGCAGTATATATCACAGGGTTTTTTCACCCCAGTAACCAAAAAGCCGTATTCTGGACTAAATGTGACAGTCACTTATGCACGTCTAATCCCAAATGTGCAGAATATATCTCAGGGTTTTTTTCACCCCAGTAACCAAAAAGCCGTATTTCTGGCCTAAATGTGACAGTCACTTATGCATGTCTAATCCCAGATGTGCAGTATATCAGTGGGTTTTTTCACCCCAGTAACAAAAAAGCCATATTTCTGGCCTAAATGTGACAGTCACTTATGAGGTCTAATCCCAGATGTGCAGTATATTAGAGGGGTTTTTTTCACCCTAGTAACCAAAATGCCGTATTTCTGGCCTAAATGTGACAGTCACTATGCATGTCTAATCCCAGATGTGCAGTATATTAGAGTGTTTTTTACCCCAGTAAGCAAAAAGCCGTATTTCGGGCCTATATGGTGACAGTTACTTATGCATGTCTAATCCTAGATGTGCATTATATCAGAGGGTTTTTTTCACCCCAGTAACCAAAAAGCCGTATTTCTGGCCTAATGTGACAGTCACTTATGCATGTCTAATCCCAGATGTGCAGTATATCTGAGGTTTTTTTCACCCCAGTAACTAAAAAGCCGAATTTCTGGCCTAAATGTGACAGTCACTTAGCATGTGTAATCCCAATTGTGCAGTACATTAGAGGGTTTTTTCACCCCCAGTAAGCAAAAAGCCGAATTTCTGGCCTAAATGTGACAGTCACTTATGGCATGTCTAATCCAGATGTGCAGTATATTAGAGGGTTTTTCACCCCAGTAACCAAAAAGCCATATTTCTGGCCTAAATGTGACAGTCACTTATGCACGTCTAATCCCAGATGTGCAGTATATATCAGAGGGTTTTTTCACCCCAGTAACCAAAAAGACGTATTTCTGGCCTAAATGTGACAGTCACTTATGTTTGTCTAATCCCAGATGTGCAGTATATATCAGAGGGTTTTTTCACCCCAGTAACCAAAAAGCCGTATTTCTGGCCTAAATGTGACAGTCACTTATGCACATCTAATCCCAGATGTGCAGTATATATCAGAGGGTTTTTTCACCCTAGTAACCAAAAAGCCGTATTTCTGGCCTAAATGTGACAGTCACTTATGCATGTCTAATCCCAGATGTGCAGTATATTAGAGTGTTTTTTACCCCAGTAAGCAAAAAGCCGTATTTCGGGCTAAATGTGACAGTTACTTATGCATGTCTAATCCCAGATGTGCAGTATATATCACAGGGTTTTTTCACCCCAGTAACCAAAAAGCCCGTATTTCTGGCCTAAATGTGACAGTCACTTATGCACGTCTAATCCCAGATGTGCAGTATATATCTCAGGGTTTTTTCACCCCAGTAACCAAAAAGCCGTATTCTGGCCTAAATGTGACAGTCACTTATGCACGTCTAATCCCAGATGTGCAGTATATATCTCAGGGTTTTTTCACCCCAGTAACCAAAAAGCCGTATTTCTGGCCTAAATGTGACAGTCACTTATGCATGTCTAATCCCAGATGTGCTGTATATATATCAGAGGGTTTTTTCACCCCAGTAACCAAAAAGCCGTATTTCTGGCCTAAATGTGACAGTCACTTAAGCATGTCTAATCCCAGATGTGCAGTATATCAGTGGGTTTTTTCACCCCAGTAACCAAAAAGCCATATTCTGGCCTAAAAGTGACAGGTCACTTATGCACGTCTAATCCCAGATGTGCAGTATATTAGAGGGTTTTTTCACCCTAGTAACCAAAATGCCGTATTTCTGGCCTAAATGTGACAGTCACTTATGCATGTCTAATCCCAGATGTGCAGTATATTAGAGTGTTTTTTTACCCCAGTAAGCAAAAAGCTGTATTTCGGGCCTAAATGTGACAGTTACTTATGCATGTCTAATCCTAGATGTGCATTATATCAGAGGGTTTTTTCACCCCAGTAACCAAAAAGCCGTATTTCTTGCCTAAATGTGACAGTTACTTATGCATGTCTAATCCCAGATGTGCAGTATATCTGAGGTTTTTTTCACCCCAGAAACTAAAAAGCCGAATTTCTGGCCTAAATGTGACAGTCACTTATGCACGTGTAATCCCAAATGTGCAGTATATTAGAGGGTTTTTTCACCCCAGTAAGCAAAAAGCCGAATTTCTGGCCTAAATGTGACAGTCACTTATGCATGTCTAATCCCAGAATGTGCAGTATATTAGAGGGTTTTCACCCCAGTAACCAAAAAGCCATATTTCTGGCCTAAATGTGACAGTCACTTATGCACGTCTAATCCCAGATGTGCAGTATATATCAGAGGGTTTTTTCACCCCAGTAACCAAAAAGACGTATTTCTGGCCTAAATGTGACAGTCACTTTATGTTTGTCTAATCCCAGATGTGCAGTATATATCAGAGGGTTTTTTCACACCCAGTAACCAAAAAGCCGTATTTCTGGCCTAAATGTGACAGTCACTTATGCACATCTAATCCCAGATGTGCAGTATATATCAGAGGGTTTTTTTCACCCTAGTAACCAAAAAAGCCGTATTTCTGGCCTAAATGTGAAAGTCACTTATGCACGTCTAATCCCAGATGTGCAGTATATCAGAGGGTTTTTTCACCTCAGTAACCCCTGGTAGGCGATCGCTACCAGGGGGAATGAGAGCAGAGGGAAGACTCCACCATTGTGGGTCTTACCATGAGTCTATGACAGGGGAATAACAGAAATAATATCTTGCTGGGACCTTCCCCATCATCTGAACTAATGCGGACAATACCATCTGCCTTGGAAGGAGTCTGATGCAGGCACGAGTATCAAAACATGCATATAACGGGCCTGTAATGATGTAATCAAGCATATCTATTAGCTTGATCATATCCCCCTGTATCAATTAAATGTAGAGCGATTATCTTATTTGTGCGACCTGGCTTTATGCCGGCATCTATCTTGTAGCACTTTTTCCTTGTGACCTGGCTTTGTGCCAGCATCTATATAGTTGCATCTATTCTTTATAGACCACAACAGTTTTATTACACCTCCTGATGATCCCATAGCACTGTCTAGGGGGAAACTGCGTCGAGGTAGCTAAGGTGTATGACTATAACGTCAACCCTGACCAATCGTATGTTTTGAATGAGTCTGTACTATATGTTTTGTGTTTTTCTTATTCCATCCAGCTGATCTATATATATGGTAATTCATTATCCCTTACCTCATACCTGGGGCAATCTAGAACCATCCCTGCTGCACCCCTATAGGGACTTGTAAGGGGTAGTAGTCTAGGTACGTGGACAGGGGGCCTCCACCATCAGGAGCCCTCCCTGGGCTGAGGTATAGGAATGGGGTAGATATAGGGACAATCATTCCCGTACCCCAGGTGATCAATTTATGCTGGATGTGATAATCGGTCACATTATTTCATACTGTGTAGGGACTAGCACAACACAAAGAGAGGCAAATTTGCTATTTGAAATATTCTTTAAAAATATAGTGGATCATTTATCAAATATATCATATTGATAGCGCTGCAATGCCAGAGGGCAGGCGCCTAATTTATGACTGCAATAGTTTTGAATCCTCTTTTAACGCCTGTTTCCAGGGGTAACAGTTAATAAACTTGCCAGGGCCGATGTCCTGGCCCCAGCTTGGCCCCCGCCACTTCCAAGTGGCAAGGAAAGTGTAAGAAAGCCCATGCAATAAAATATTGCAAAAAGGAGTCTTGCAACTTTATTGAAACTGAAAAATTCTGTAGCAATGTTAGTAAATGACCCCCATAGTTTTTTATAATAAATAAAATTCACAGACAACCCTAATAAGCCTGAAAGCACAGTATGTGTAACTGATCTATGAATTTTTGGAAACTGAATAATGTATATTATACAGTCAATGGTGTTCATTTCCTAGATGAGGTTTTCCCCTCAATGTCTCCTCACTTGTTTTTACCTGTAAAATGTTGTCCTTCAAGAGCAAATACACGAACACTGTAATACATCTATCATAATCTACATTAATTATTTAAGATAACCCTATTTACATAGCAGATGTCAATATTTTCCTCGAAGTTAAAGTATATGAGCTGTATTACTAGCCTGTTTGCTTAGAGAACACAATTTGTTGGTTTGGGATTTTATACTTTTGTTTACTAGCGAAAGAAACATCCTTCAAGTCCAGCACCTTCACTTCACAATAGCATTGTTATAATACATTCATAATTCATACACTCATGTGATGTACGAAACAGACTGGTTAAACACTAACAGAGATCTACAACCTTAAAGAGTTTTTCCTCAGAAAGCCAGCCCATGTATAGCCGATTGCTGTGGATCCAGCTTTTCTAATCCCTATGTTATGGGTTGTTATCTTTGAGGGAGGTGGGCCCTGCACCTATCTGACATTGGTGGCATATCTTAGTGAAAGGCCACCAATGTCTGAGGTGACACTCACACCTTTAAAGTTCTATTCACACGTCCGCAATTCGTAAAAATACTGATTTGATACATATGCAAATGGAACCTTAGATGAGTTCTGTCCCTGAGATGAGTCCAGCGTGAAGGAGCCCAGCATGCCCCCGCATCCTCAGAATCTCCTTCTTGCTCCCTGACGTCAGAAAGCTAGAGCGCCCGTAATCTCGCAATGCGCGAGCTAGTGCATGCTCAGTGTCGTCATAGTGTTTTTTTCCCTGTGCTGGCATCAGCCTCAGGGAACGAACTGCACATCCTCTAGCTCGCGCATCGCGAGATTATGGCACTCTAGCTTTCTGACATCAGGGAGCAAGGAGGAGATTCTGAGGATGCGGAGCGGTGCTGGGCTCCTTCTCGCTGGACTCATCTCAGGGGACAGGACTCATCTAAGGTTCAATTGCATATGTATCAATAGTTTTTTTTTACACCAATAAAAGCACACAGAGCTATGGGGACTGGGTACTGCGGATGTGCTAGCGGCAATCTAAGCGGCAATCTAGCAACCCATGTTCCCAGCTCTATACACAAAATCCGGTGACAGGTTTTCCTTTAAGGACTATTGTTGTGTGTGGCCAGCAGGAATATATATTTTTTAGCGCAACTTCGCCAAATTCTGTGCAATAGTTTTGCCGCTGCAGACAGCGACATTATCTGTGCGACATCTCCTGTGTACGTGTGTGCATCCCAAAAATATCTGTGACATCCAGTGTACTTTTTCCATAGACGGTGTCTGCTGCGGACAGTTACATTAGCTGTGCTACATCTCCTGTGTAGCATGTGCACATCCAAAAAATATCAGTGACATCCAGTGTACTTTTCCATAGATTGTGTCCGCTGCGGACAGCGACATCATCTGCAGTATTTCTCGTGTGTAACGTTTCCACATCCCAAATACCTGTGACATTCCCTGTCATTTTTTATTAGCTGCTGATGACAGCATTGACATTATCTGCGGTATATCTCCTGTGTGACATTTCCACATCCCAAATACCTGTGACATTCCCTGTAATTTTATATTAGCCACTGCTGACATCAGCGACATTATCTGCGGTATTTATCCTGTGTGAGGTTTCCACATCCCAAATACCTTTTTTTATTTTTTTTCGCATACACTTACAAATCCTACGCTACTGTACGTGTGACATACTTTCAAGCATATATAACATTTAATATGAAGAAGGCGAGCAGTAAGGGACAGGGAAGTGGCCATGATGCTGTGCCTGCTTCCAGAGCACAAGAAAAACAATCCTCCACAATACCTAGCTTCATTTCCCAGTTTGCAGGGCTGCTCAGAACAATGCTCTCGAAGTCAGACCAGTGCGACCAGGTGGTCGGTTGGATTGCAGCAGATAATGCTTCCAGTCGGTTAAACACCACCCTGTCTTCCACAAAGTCCATTCTCAGTAGTCAAGAGTCTGGTCTACACAATCCTCACCCTGATCCTCCTTCCTCCCACCATGGAGAGTCTTGCCAAACAAGTGATCCCACACTCGGATATTCCGAGGAGTTCTTTTCAGTGCCATTCCTTCATTTGGACCTCTTGACAAGCCAGCTTGAAGAGGGACATGAAATCTTGTGCCTTGATTCAGTTACAAGAAGATAACGGTGGCGAACGGCAATTAGTTTCTCAAGAGGTTCATGATGAGGTTGAGACACAGTTGTCAATAACTGAGGTTGTTGTTAGGTCAACAAGTCAGAGGATGAGCAGAGTGAGGAAGTGGAAGAGGAGGTGGTGGAGGATGAAGTCACTGACCCAACCTGGTAAGGTGGCAAGCCGAGCGAGGACAGCAGTACAGAGAGGGAGGGATCCGCAGCACCACAACAGGCTGGAAGAGGCAGTGGGGTGGCTAAAGTGAGAAGGTGGGACACACCAAAGAGGCCCGCAACTGTTCCCCGGAGCATCCCCTTGCGGAAATCACCCTTGCCAAGGGGTAGGTGCTCCGCAGTCTGGCGCTTTTTTGAGGAAAGTGCGGACGACAAAAGAATTGTAATTTGCAACCTGTGCCATACAAAAAAGAGCAGAGGCGGTGAACACTAGCAACCTCACCACCACCAGCATGTTCTGCCACATGGCATCAAAGCAGCGTAATAGGTGGGCCGAACGCCTTGGTCCACAATCTGTGTCTGCGTGTCACATTACTGCTTCCTCTTCCCCTGTCTTACGTGCTGGCCAATCCCCTGTTGAAGGCGGCAGGCCCGGATGCCTCCTGCCCTGCACCTGGACCTTTGCAAGCACCATCAGCGAACACATCCACTTCCATGTCCCAGTGCAGCATACAAATGTCCTTACCCCAGGCAATTGAAAGTAAGCGCAAATACCCAGCCACCCCACCCACAGGTCATAGCACTAAATGTGCAACTTTACAAATTACTGGCCCTGGAAATGTTGCCATTTAGGCTTGTGAACACTAAGGCCTTCCGCAGCCTGATGTCGGTGGCCATCCCTCGTTACGCAGTCCCCAGCCGCCACTATTTTTCCACGGTGTGCCGTGCTCGCCTTACACCAGCATGTGTCCCGTAACATCACTCGTGCCCTGACCAACACAGTTACTGGGAAAGTCCACTTAACCACTGACACATGGAGAAGTGCTTTCGGTCAGGGACACTACATTTCACGGACGGCACACTGGGTAAACGTTGTAGAGGCCGGGAGCGAGTCGTACCCTGGGATGGCATAGGTGCTACTGACGCCAAGGATTGCGGGCCCTAATTCCATCAGGGTTTCTGCCACCACCTACATTAGAGGTTCCAAGCCCCACTTCTCCTCCTCCGCCTCTGCCTCCTCCACCACTTCCAACTCAGAATTATCCTCTTGCAGCACCAGTCAGCCATCTGTCGGTAGCTGGAAGCTGTGTAGTACTGCAGTGGGGAAGCGTCAACAGGCCGTGCTTAAACTGATCTGATTAGGTGACAAACAGCACACCGCCGCAGAGCTGTGGCAGGGTATAGGAGACCAGACTGAGCTGTGGCTCTCACCACTTAACCTACAGGCATGGTTGTGTCTGATAATGGCCGTAAATTGGTGGCGGCTTTGGAGCTTGTCAAGCTCACACACATACCATGCCTAGCCTAGGTCTTCAACTTAGTGGTTCTGCGGTTTCTCAAAACCTACCCCAATTTTCCTGAGCTACTAGTGAAGGTGCGCTGTGTGTGTCCATTTCCGCAAGTCATCGACAGCTTCCACCGGTCTGGCAACGCTGCAGCAGCACTTACAATTGCCAGCTCACCGACTGTTGTGCGACGTAAGCAAGCGCTGGAACTCCACGTTCCACATGTTGGCCAGGCTTTGTGAGCAGCAGAGGGCAGTAGTGGAATACTAGCTGCAACATGGTCGTGGCCTTTCAGTCAGCTTCCGCTCTTCACAAGCGACGAGTGGGCATGGATATCTGACCTCTGTAAAGTTCTAAGAAACTTTGAGGAATCAGATGGTGAGCGGCAATAACTCTATTATCAACGTCACCATCCCAACTTCTGTGTCTACTCAAGTGCTCGCTGCTCACAATTAAGGCAGATGCTTTGTATGTGGAAGAGGTGGAAATGGGGGAAGACATTACACAGGGTGATAGCCAGACCACCCCTCAGTTCGTCTTCTCAGCGCAAATTGGATGATGATGAGGAGGAGGAGCAGGAGACGGTTGCCTCCGCTACAGAGGGTGGTACCCATGGAAGTTTAATTCCATCTGTTCAGCGTGGATGGGAAGAAGAGCGAAGTCTTGCCTGTTGGGACTTTGACACACATGGCTGACTTTATGTTAGGCTGCCTTTCCCGTTTCCCACGCTGTTTTACGCATTTTGGACAACACTGATTACCGGATGTTCACCCTTCTCGACCCCAACTACAAAGAGAACTTCTCATCTCTCATTCCTGTGGTGGAGAGGGACGAGCAAAATGGTGCAATACCGGAAGGTCCTTGTGGAAAAAATTGCTCCAAAAATTTCCAGCTGAAAACGCTGGCGGCACAGTATGTAGTTCCTTGGCCAACCAAGGAGGGGAGACAAGGGGAACACACAGCAGTTCCAACAGAGGCAGGGCAACACTCTCCAAAGCCTGGGACAGTGTCACAAGGAGGGAAACATTTTGGAAGATGGTGAAGGTGGAGTACGTAGCAGGACCGTGTCAGCGTCCTCAATAATCCCTCTGTGCATTACAACTATTGGGTGTCCAAGCTGGACATGTGGCACGAACTTACGCCTTGGAGGTGCTGGCTTTGCCCTGCTGCCAGTGTTTTGTCAGAGCGTGTATTTAGTGCAGCTGGGGGCATAATAACTGATAAGCCCACATCTGCCTGTCAACTGAAATGCTGACAGGTTGACTCTTATAAAAATAAACAAGGCCTGGATTGCCCCTGACTTCTCTACTCCACCAGAGGAAAGCGGCCTGAACATAAAGGCACTTTTAAATGTGTTTTTTTATAATTACTGAATATACTGTATTCCCATGCACCCCTTCCACCACAAACAAGGGCATATGGTTCAATCTTCTTTTTCTTGTCCTCCTCCTCTTCTATCATATCAACATGCTTATTAGGCTGCCCTCGGTTCTAATGTTGTAGAGGGTCAGCTCACCTACAGCCCCTCGCATATAATGTTTTAGAGGGTCAGCTCACCAGCAGGCCCTCACCTACAATCTTTAAGAGGGCCAGCCTCACCTGCAGGCCCTCGCATATATTGTTTTAGAGGGTCAGCTCACCAGCAGGCCCACACCTGCAATCTTTTAGAGGGTCAGCTCACCTGCAGGCCCTCGCATATAATGTTTTAGAGGGTCAGCTCACCAGCAGGCCCTCACCTACAATCTTTTAGAGGGTCAGCTCACCTGCAGGCCATCACATATAATGTTTAAGAGGGTCAGCTCAACAGCAGGCCCTCACCTACAATCTTTTAGAGGGTCAGCTCACCAGGAGGCCCTTGCATATAATGTTTTTGAGGTCAGCTCACCAGCAGGCCCTCAACCATAATGTTTTACAGGGTAATCTCACCAGCAGGCCCTCGCCCATAATTTTTTCAATGGTTAGCTAAGCAGCAGGCACTCGCCCATAATTTTTTTCAATGGTCAGCTCAGCAGCAGGCACTCGCCCATAATTTTTTCAATGGTCAGCTCAGCAGCAGGCACTCGCCCATAATTTTTTCGATGCTCAGATGGCAGCAGACCCTCACCCCTAATGTTTTAGATGGTCAGCTCAGCAGCAGGCCCTCACCCATAATGTTTTAGATGGTCACCAGCAGGCCCTCGCCCTAATGTATTAGATGGTCACCAGCAGGCCCTTGCTCCTAATGTTTTTGAGGGTCACAAGCAGACCATCAATCATAATTTTTCAAGGGTGTATGATGCCCTCCTTTATGTGTAATAAAGGTGTGTATTGGAATGCCGGTTTCCTTGTAATTTTTGGGCAGCCCTCTCACTTAGTGCATAGGCTTTATGAGTGTAGAAGTCCCACTACCTGAACAATTGTACCACAATGTGAATGAGGCCCTCCATTATCTGATATACAGGTTGTATCGGAGTGCCTCTTCCTTGTAATTTTTGGCAGCACTTGCACTTTATATACAAGTAAATATACAGGAAAGAATGTTTCCAAACTATTTTTTCCTCAATTCGATTTTATCTTTGGTTTTGTGCGTATAATTGTCAGTCTTAAAAGTGGCGTACTACTCGGACAACATCGTTGCCCAGCAGCGACCTGGGAGTCCAAGATGCATCCAGACATCCTCCCCATGCTGTTCCTGAACCATTTTGGTGGTGTTTCCATCAATTTCTGACCTTTTCCTATGAACTAGGCACCCTCCCCTCTTCAGAGCAGGGGGGTGCCTGGTTTAAGGCTCAGGTTCTCCCATTGACTTTCATTATACTCGGGTGCTCGGTAGAGCACCCGAGCATCCCGATGTGCTCGGCCCGAGCCCCCGAGCACTATGGTGCTCGATCAACACTATTATTTATACATCAGTGGCATATACTTAGACAATATTTTTCACATATGTTAAGCAAGTGTTGTGACGGAAGCGAGAATCCCTGAAGCTTTGCCGGCTGTATATTGCACAGCATGGCAGGGGAATTGGAGGGCTGGATAGTAATCTCTAAAGTAGACTGTAAGCAGAAGGGTCACAGCTGCTGCCTGTTTTTAAACATAAAATCTCCGCCTCAGTCTTTCAAAAATCTTCAGATGTCACCACAAGGATATGTTTAGAATGTGACTCGATTCCCCAAGGCAACCACAAGTGGATACATAAAAATTCAGGCTTTCTGCTACATATGTTAAGAGCTAAGTCTATGATGCTTTTCTTAGAATGTGCTATTCTTGAGTAATTAATGTTATTTCCGTTTCAGCTTCATAGAAGTTTTAAATCTCAGTTCACAAAGGCTTCTGCTACATAAAATGTCAGATAATCTTTCATGAACCAACCAAAATATATTAGGAATTTTGGAATTTTCTGAAAGTTGCAAATACCAATTAGCTGCTGGAGTGATCTAATAAGATATAGAAAGGACCAGGAGAATTTGGAAGTTGACCAAATATCAAAGTATATCTCCAGTGTAGTATATTTGCACATGTCATATGCTCCTATATCCGTGTAGAGGCCTACAGGTAGTGGATCTGGACTGGGTTAGGCTAGTCCATGGAGGGAAGTTGAAATAATTATCCATCCTTCTCCATGAACTCCATAATTAAAGTGCAGACTTTCCCAATTGCTATCCCAGACTAGTCAGCAGTAGCAAGAACTGATGTACAGACAGGTTGACAAATATCAGAGACAGGCACATAGGCAAATTTTTAAATTTTTATGCTGTATAAAAAATAAAAAATAATGTGTGGGTGTGGTCAGAAGCAGTTGTACATACAAATTTCCATTGGCCATTGCAGCCATCTTGATTGAAGACATCACGCAAAATTTCACGTGGTGATGTGATGACATCATCACTAGAGTTGAGCGATTCAAATCCAACGAAGAGGAATTCGATCCGAATTTCAGGATAAATTTGTTTTGCCGCCAAGCCGAATTTCCTCGTGCTTCGTGGTAGCGAATCGATTTAACCTAAAATAGTGTAAAAAAAAAATAAAAATCATACTTACCTCCTTCATTTACTCGTGACAGGCCGGCAGCCGACATCTTCATTGAAGATCCTCAGCCAAAATCGCGTGTTGTGGGTGAAGTATGATGTCATAAGTCCGGCCGGCGTGACAACGTCATCTCGGGCCGTGCAAGATTTTGTTCCATAGCAATTTTTTTTCAGTTAATTTTACACAGTTTTTTCTCTCAGATGCCACGATCATGTATGAACTCGGCATCTGAGGAGTACAATGACGGGGCAATCGCCGTGCCCCATCATTGTACCTGCTACTTACAAAAAATGTGAATTTTTTTTGAAAAATTCGGTGAAGCAGCTGATCGAATTTTCCAAAACTTTGCTCATCTCTAGTCATCATGCTTGCCGGCGTGAAGACGTCATATGTCACCTCACGCAAGATATTACGCGGTATCTTCAATCAGCAGGGGCCACGACGGCCTCTTTGCTAGCAAATGGATGAAGGGAGTATGTATTGTTTTGTTTTTACTGTAATTTCAGGGAAAATTAGTTCGTTAACATTAAGTGTGAGGAAATTCAGCTTCATGGCAAATCAAATTTTTTCTGAATTTCAGATTGAAGTCCACTTTGCATACTTTGATTCGCTCAAGACTAGTCAGGGCAGGTGGAATCAAAGCCAGGAGTCAGACTGAGTGAAATTAAAGAAACATAACAGTAAAACCTTTGCAGAATACAGGCAGTGCTCAGGCACAGAGGAGAATCCTAGACAGCCATAAAGGTGTGTTCCTATATTGGACAATTCACAGGATATGCCATAAATGTCTGATAGATATGAGTCAGGCCTGTAGAGCCTATACCAATATCTAGAAAAAGAGATTCCTGACTTTGTCCTCGCTCACTCCAATCCATTGGCTGCCGCATCCAGACTGTGAGAGCTGGTCAGTAGTGTTGGTCAAGCACAAAAAGTGCTCGGGTGCTCGAGTAGAACACCTCGGGATGCTCGGGTGCTCTAATGAGCACCCGAGCACAATGGAAGTCAATGGGAGAACCCGAGCATTAAACCACGCACCCCCTCCTCTGAAGAGGGGAGGGTGTCTGGTTCATAGGAAAAGGTCAGAAATTGATGGAAACACCACTGAAATGGTTTGGGAACAGCATGGGGAGGATGTCTGGATGCATCTTGGACTCCCAGGTCACTGCTGGGAATGATGTTGTCCGAGTAGTACGCCACTTTTAAGACTGACAATAATACGCACCAAACCAAAGATAAAATCGATTTAGAGGAAAAATTGTTAGGAAACATTCTTTCCTGTATATTTACTTGTATATAAAGTGCAAGTGTTGCCAAAAATTACAAGGAAGAGACACTCCGATACAACCTGTATATCACATAAAGGAGGGCCTCATTCACATTGTGGTACAATAGTTCAGGTAGTAGGACTCCTAAACTCATAAAGCCTATGCATTAAGTGGAAGGACTGCCTAAAATTACAAGGAACCGACACTCCAATTCACCCTTTATTACACATAAAGGAGGGCATCATACACATCCTTGAAAAATTATGATTGATGGCCTGCTGGTGACCCTCAAAAACATTAGGAGCAAGGGACTGCTGGTGACCCTCTAAAACCTTAGGGGAGAGGGCCTGCTGCTGATCTGACCATCTAAAACATTAGGAGTGAGGGCCTGCTAACGAGCTGACATCTAAAAAAAATTGTGGTCGAGGACCTGCTGCCGAGCTAACCATCTAAAACATTATGGGCGAGGGCCTGCTGCCGAGCTGACCATCTAAAAAAATTTGTGGGTGAGGGCTTGCTGCCAAGCTGACCATCTAAAAATTTTGAGGTGAGGGTCTGCTGCTGAGCTGACCCTCTAAAAGATGATGGTTGAGGCCCTGCTGGTGACCCTCAAAAACATTATGGTTGAGGGCCTGCTTGTGACCCTCAAAAACATTATGGGTGAGGGCCCGCTGCTGAGCTGACCCTCTAAAACATTAGGAGCGAGGGCAGCCTAATAAGCATGTTGATATGATGGAGGAGGAGGACGAGAAAAGGGAGATTGAACCATATACCCTTTTTAGTGGTGGAAGGGGTGCATGGGAATACAGTGTATTTAATACACCATAAAAGTCACATTTAGAGTGCCTTTATGTTCACCATCTTCCAAAATTTTTCCCTCCTTGTGACACTAGGCTGCGCATCAGGTTGAGGGGCTGGCACGGTGTCATGAAACTGTCCCAGGCCTTGGAGAGTGTTACCCTGCCTCTGTTGGAACTGTTGTGTGTTCCCCTCGTCTCCACTCCTCGGTTGGCCAAGGAACTACGTACTCTGCAGCCAGCGTTTTCAGCTGGAAATTTTTGGAGCAATTTTCCACAAGGACCTTCTGGTATTGCACCATTTTGCTCGTCCTCTTCACCACAGGAATGAGAGATGAGAAGTAGCAATGATCGAGCATGCTCAGCCGAACACCTGTTCGGCTCGAGCATCTAGATGCTCAGCACATGGCGGTACTCGGTCGAGTACCGCATGTGCTCGAGCGCAAGGCTCGAGTCTCCTCCTCGCACGTTTCTTGGCTGCTATGCAGCCAATAAACGTGCAGGGAGGTACAGTACTGGCACGCATTGTAAAGCACCCGATGACACGTGTTCAGCTCAGTGTTAGTCAGGGAGAGCTGAGCATAGGAAGGACAGAGTGTAGGGAGTGTTATTGGAAGATTTTTATTAGAAAAACTTTTCAGAAACCCAAAAGTCCTTCTAAGGACTATTGTGTGTGACAGCAGCAATATATATTTTTAGCGCATTCTGTGCTAAACAGCGTCTAATAGGCCGCTGCGGACAGTTAAATTATCCGTGCCACATCTCCTGTGTAAAGTGTGCGCATCCCTAAAATATCAGTGACATCCAAAGAACTTTTTCAATAGATGGTGTCCGCTGTGGACAGTGACATTAGCTGCGCCACATCTCCAGTGAAAAGTGTGTGCATCCAAAAAATATCTGTGACATCCAGTGTACTTTTTCAATAGATGGTGTCCGCTGCGGACAGTGAGATTAGCTGCGCCACATCTCCAGTGTAAAGTGTGCACATCCCTAAAATATCAGTGACATCCAGTGTACTTTTTCCGTAGACGGTGTCCCCTACGGACAGTTAAATTATCTGTGCCACATCTCCTGTGTAAAGTGTGAGCATCCCAAAAATATCTGTGACATCCAGTGTACTTTTTCCATAGACGGTGTCCGCTGCGGACAGTGAGATTTGCTGCGCCACATCTCCTGTGTAAAGTGTGCGCATCCCTAAAATATCAGTGACATCCAGTGTACTTTTTCAATAGACGGTGTCCGCTTCTGACAGTGACTAGTGTTGATCACGAATATTCGAATTTCGAATTTTTATTGCGAATATAGGTACTTCGAAATTCGCGAATATTTCGAATATAGTTATATATATTCGTAATTTCGAATATTCGATTTTTTTTTTTAGATTTTTATTTTTTAGATTTTTTTTTTAGATTTTTTTTTTTCAGTACACATGATCCCTCACTGCTTCTAGCTTGTGGGCCAATAAGAAGGCTGCAATATACTTGACTTTAGGAGTAGTAGTGTTTGCGAATTTTGCTCTATATTAGTTTTTTTTGAATATTCGCTATATTGCTAAATATTCTTGTTTTAGAATATTACGAATATTCGAAAAAACTAAGTTATAGCAATATAGAGAATATTCGAAAAAAAATTGAATATAGAGCAATTTAGCTAATATAGGGCTATAATCTTCTTTGTCTAATAGTTGCAAGTTGAAAAATTCGCAATAAAAAAATCGAATCCGAAAATTCGAATTCCAAAAATTCGCATATTACACAATCATTACCTTTCCGATTTTTTGAGTAAAAAAAAAAATCACGAATTTTCGAATTTGCAAATTTTTGACGAATATTCTACAAAATATTTGCGAAATATCGCGAATTCGAATATCACCCCTGCCGCTCATCACTAACAGTGACCTTACCAGGACCACATCTGCAGTGTAACGTGTGCACTTAAAAAAAAAATCTGTGCCATACAGTGTACTTTTTCCTTAGACGGTGTCCGCTTCTGACAGTGACATTACCAGGGCCACATCTGCAGTGTGCGCGTGTGCACTTCAAAAATGTATCTGTGACATACAGTGTACAGTACTTTGTCAGCTTTGAGACCATACTCCCCCTGGAACCCAAAGACTTTGGTTTTCCAGAAGCTGCTTGGCGGGTCATGGGAATAATGTCGCCAGATCGCCGGTCGTCATCGTTTATGGTCGGAACTACGACGATATTTGATTGTCCTCGAACCTCCGACTTTTGTTTTTTAATAATGAAAACATTCTTGGCAAAAGCTTTCGCTTTGGTTCGTCTTGCGCCGGTTCAAGAATTTTGATATATTTTTAATAATGTTGTTCTTTATTCAAAGTTATAAAAAAAACTATATCATACAAAATATATAAAATATTCCTTAATAATCCCCCCAAACATTTTTTTTTTTTTACATAGATATATCCCTTCATAATAATCTTTCCCCCCCCCCCCCCCCTCATGGTAGCGGAGGGGAAAAAAATATATATATAAAAAAATATAATATATAAAAAAAAGATGAATTTCACCTCTAGCGGCACAATACGGATGCCCCCAGCCGTCCCTCTTAATCATGGCCCCAGTTCCGAAAATTTACAAAATAGAACCAGAATCCTATTCCATTATTCCTAGTTGAAGTATTCAGGCGACCCGGCCTGCTTTCAACACTGTACATTTTTTCAATGGTCAGCTCAGCAGCAGGCCCTCAACCATAATGTTTTAGAGGGTTAACTCAGCAGCAGGCCCTCACATATAATTTTTTAGAGGGTCAGCTCACCTGCAGGCCATCACCTACAATCTTTTAGAGGGTCAGCTCACCATAAGGCCCTCACCTACAATTTTTTTGAGGGTTAGCTCACCTGCAGGCCCTCACCTAATTATACCTAATAGGTAATTTGCGCACCTGCTGCCTTGCTTGGAAGTGGTAGCCGTAGCTGTTTCTCAGGCTCCCTGTACGGAATCAAACCCTGATTTCCCGTTACCTGTGGTCACACTGGTTGGCGCTAAAAATTACATTGAAAGTTGATATGGCAGACATCCGAATGGATTGTTGCCGTCACGGGGATGTCCGATCGGGCCCAGGTTATCTAGAGTCACCAAAGTGGCAGCAGGCCCTAGCCCATAAAGTATTAGGCTGGGTTCACACTTGAGCGTTTTACAGCGCGTTCAAACGCGCTGTAAAACGCTCAACACATGAAAACCAATGCTTCCCTATGGCCCTGGTTCTCACTTGAGCGTTTTACAGCGCTGAAAAACGCGCTGTAAAACGCCCTACGCTCAAACAAGTACTTGAGCTTCTTTGGGCATTTTGACGCGCGTTTGTGTCCATAGGACATTGCAGTCAATCACATAAACGCGCGTCAAACGCGCGTTTACTATTGCAAAAAACGCTCGTCAAAAACGCGCGTCAAAAACGCGCGTTAAACGCGCATATCAAAGACGCTCAGGTCTGAACCCAGCCTTAGATGGTCAGATCAGCAGGCCCTTGTTCCAAATGTTTTTGAGGGTCACCAGCAGGCCATCAATCATAATTTGGTAGCGCCGGTTCCTTGTAATTTTTGGCAGTCCTTTCACTTAGTGCATAGGCTTTATGAGTGTAGGAGTCCCACTACCTGAACAATTGTACCACAATGTGAATGAGGCCCTCCTTTATGTGATATACAGGTTGTATCGGAGTGTCTCTTCCTTGTAATTTTTGGCAACACTTGCACTTTATATACAAGTAAATATACAGGAAAGAATGTAAATATACAGGAAAGATGCATCCAGACATCCTCCCCATGCTGTTCCCAAACTATTTCGGTGGTGTTTCCATAAATTTCTGACCTTTTCCTATGAATCAGGCACCCTCTCCTCTTCAGAGCAGGGGGTGCCTGGTTTAATGCTCGGGTTCTCCTATTGACTTCCATTATACTTGGGTGCTCGGTAGAGCACCCGAGCATCCTGATGTGTTCGGCCCGAGCCCCCGAGCACTATGGTGCTCGATCAACACTAATGAGAAGTTCTCTTTGTAGCGGGGTCGAGAAGGGTGAACAACCAGTAATCGGTGTTGGCCAAAATGCGTACAATGCGAGGGTCACGGACAAGGCAGCCTAACATAAAGTCAGCCATGTGTGGCAGAGTCTTAACAGACAAGACTTTACTGTCCTCATCAGGAGGATGACTCTCATATATGCTTGCAAGTATGTCACACATACAGTAGCGCAGGTTTTGCAAGTGTATGCGCAAATAAAGTACACAGAATGTCACAGATATGTTTAGGATGCCCACACGTTATAGTGCAAGCAATGTCGCTGTTACCACCGCCTAATAAAAAATTACACTGAATTAATGTCATTGATATTTAGGTTGCACAAACGTTATACAGGAGGTATAGCGCAAGTAATGTCGCTGTCACCACCGCCTAATAAAAAATTACACTGAATAAATTTCACTGATATTTAGGACGCGCACACATTAAACAGGAGATGTAGCGCTGGTAATGTCGCTGTCACCAGTAGAGTTCAGCGGACACCTGGAAGTTCAGGTTCGACGGTTTCGGCCGAACTTCACAAAAAAGTTCGAGTTCGGGCCTGAACTTGACCCAAAACTTGACCCCGAACCCCATTGAAGTCAATGGGGACCCGAACTTTGGAGCACTAAAATGGCTCTAAAAAGTCATGGAAACTGCTAGAGGGCTGCAAATGGCATTAAAATGTGGTTAAGAGCATGGCAAGTGTTCTGCAAACAAATGTGGATAGGGATATGACTTAAAATAACAAAAAATATGCAAAAATATAAATAATAATCTTGATCTAGGAGGACGAGGTCCATATGGAGTAGGAGGTTGAGGAGGCGGTGGATGTGGCGGTGTAGGTGGAAGCGGCGGTGGAGGAGGAGGTAGCCTACATTGGTTTTTTGTTTTAGTTTTTTAATTTAATTTTTTTGTTTAAAATAGGGTACACCCCAAAACATTGGGAAATATAACCTGTGAGAACCCCCTCCAGTCATGCTAAACACACATTCAGACAATACACTGGCTGCAGGGCAGGCCAGCACCTCCAAGGCGTAAAGGGCAAGCTCAGGCCATGGGCCCAATTTTGGAGACCCAGAGAATGAAGGGGGCAGACCCATCAGTCAGTATGTGTAGGCGTGTGCACACATACTGCTCCACCATGTCGCACGTCCCCGTGATGTCCACGATCCAACTGGATATCTGCTCTATCAACTTCCAATGTTCTTTTCTGCGCCTACCATGTTGATCACGGTTAGCGGCGAATTAGGGTTCCACGCCGGAGAGGGAGCGTGAGAAAGGGAGACCACTTCCAAGGGAGGTCAATGGATGAAATTAAATGTGATTGAGCAGAAATGTGGGACAAATTCTTGAACCCGAAGTTTCCAAGTAAAGGAGGGGGCGCGCGGCAATTACCCACTCCCGAATCGGGGATGTAGTGACGATAAATAACAATACAGGACTCTTAAGATGCCCTGTTATTGGAATGATTAATAAAAAATTATAGGGAATGTCACTGGGGTATTTTGGATTTGTAAACATTAGACAGAAGAGGCCCTGCTGCCGCTTTGTTGACTCTAGATAACTTCTGCCTGATCGCACGTCCCCGTGACGTCCACCATCCATTTGGATATCAACTTTCGATGTTCTTTTCTGCGCCTACCATATTGATCATGGTTAGCGGTGAATCAGGGTTTCCACGCCGGAGAGGGAGCGTGAGAAAGGGATACCACATCCAAGGGAGGTCAAAGGCTGCAATGTGATCGAGCTGAAATGTGAGACAAGTTATTAAAGCGGAAGGATCGAATGAAAGGGCCAATTAAAGATGAATTTTAGTAATTTAAGTCCCTGTCACCTATGCAGAACAGGGGTTTTTCATCGGCAAAAATGGGTTAATGTCACCCACCAATGGAACAGACGATTTTAAAAAATTTCGGGCCCTGTCAATTATGTAGAGCAGGGGTTTATTTACGGCAAAACTGTATTCATGTCACCCACCAATTCTTTCCAATTTATTTAGGCCATAAATGAAGATCATCTCTATAAACCCGATTTAAATAATAAGGAACTAAGCGGATAGGCATGAAGGGAGAAGGACCTCTGGGAAGCTCCAAAAGAGGGGATACCGTGTTCCAGGCCCTGCCGATACCCAGAAATGTAGGGTTCAATTTGTGTCCAACAATGTCAACAGAGGGAAGGGTTACCCATAGTCTAACCAGTTCGGATAGATCCCAATCATTATTAACCACTTCCCATCTGGGCCCTTTGCCCCCTTCCTGACCAGGCCAAATTTTGCAAAACTGACATATCTCACTTTATGTGGTAATAACTTTGGAACGCCTTTATTTATCCAAGTCATTCAGAGATTGTTTTCTCGTGACACATTGTACTTCATGATAATCATAAATTTGAGTCAAAATATTTCACCTTTATTTATGAAAAAATCCCAAATTTACCCAAAAATTTTCTACATTTTCTAAATTTCAATTTCTCTGCTTTTAAAACAGAAAGTGATACCTCATAAAATATTAATTATTTAACATTCCCCATATGTCTACTTTATGTTGGCATCATTTTGGAAATGTCATTTTATTTTTTTAGGACGTTAGAAGGCTTAGAAGTTTAGAAGCAATTCTTTAAATTTTTAAGAAAATTGCCAAAACCCACTTTATAAGGACCAGTTCAGGTCTGAAGTCACTTTGTGGGGCCTACATAGTGGATACCCCCATAAATGACCCCATTGTAGAAACTACACCCCTCAAGGTATTCAAAACCGATTTTACAAACTTTGTTAACCCTTTAGGCGTTCCACAAGAATTAAAGGAAAATGGAGATCAAATTTTTAAATTTCACTTTTTTGGCAGATTTTCCATTTTAATCAATTTTTTTCTTTAACATATCGATGGTTAACAGCCAAACAAAACTCAATATTTATTACCCAGATTCTGCGGTTTACAGAAACACCCCACATGTGGTCGTAAACTGCTGTATGGGCACACGGCAGGGCGCAGAAGATAAGGAACTCCACATGGTTTTTAGATGCCATGTCCATTTGAAGCCCCCTGATGCACCCTTACAGTAGAAACTCCCAAGAAGTGATCCCATTTTGGAAACTAGGGGATAAGGTGCCAGTTTTATTAGTACTATTTTTGGGTACATATGATTTTTTGATCATTCATTATAACACTTTATGGGGCAAGGTGACCAAAAATTGGTTGTTTTAGCACAGTTTCTATTTATTTATTTTTACAGCGTTCACCTGAGGGGTTCAGTCAAGTGACATTTTTATAGAGCAGATTGTTACGGACGTGGCGATACCTAATATGTATACTTTTTCTCATTTATTAAAGTTTTACACAATAATAGCATTTTTGAAACCAAAAAATTATGTTTTAATGTGTCCATGTTCTGAGAGCTATAGTTTTTTTATTTTTTGAGAGATTTTCTTATGTAGGGGCTCATTTTTTGCGGGATGAGGTGACGGTTTTATTGGTACCATTTTGTGGGACATACGCATTTTTGATCACTTGATATTGCACCTTTTGTGATGCAAGGTGACAAAAATTGCTTGTTTTGACTCAGTTTTTTTATTTATTTTTTACGGTGTTCACCCGAGGGGTTAGGTCATGTGATATTTTTATAGAGCTGGTTTTTACGGACGCGGCAATACCTAATATGTATACTTTTTTTTATTTGTTTCACTTTAACACAATAATAGCATTTTTGAAACCAAAAAAATGATGTTTTAGTGTCTCCATGTTCTAAGAGCTATAGTTTTTTTATTTTTTGAGAGATTTTCTTATGTAGGGGCTCATTTTTTTGCGGGATGAGGTGACGGTTTTATTGGTACCATTTTGTGGGACATACGTGTTTTTGATCACTTGGTGTTGCACCTTTTGTGATGCAAGGTGACAAAAATTGCTTGTTTTGACACAGTTTTTTTTTTTTTTTTTACGGTGTTCACCCGAGGGGTTAGGTCATGTGATATTTTTATAGAGCTGGTTTTTACGGACGCGGCAATACTAAATATGTCTATTTTATTTTATTTTTTCTATTTTTAATTTTTTTTTTTATTCCTTACTTGGGATTTTTTTTTTTTTTACATGTGAAACTTTTTTTTATTTTATTTTTATTTTATTTTACACTTTTCGTCCCCCATAAGGTCATACAAGACCTCTGGGGGACATTTACTTCACTTTTTATTTTTTTTTACACTGCTGATTTCTCCTGTAACTGGGGCTGACATAGTAGCCCCAGTTACAGGACAAATGCACCCCTATAGAGGCTGTACAGCATAATCCTGCGCTGTACAGCCTCAGTGCAGGGCTGATCGAGGTCTCTGAGAGACCTCACACAGCTCCTGTACACTCCGGTCACGGCGGTCACATGACCGCCGGGCCGGAACAGGAAGCGCACAGCCAGCGATGGACTGGCCATCGGGAGTACCGGGGGAATCCCGGTGGGCCGATCGAATTATGGGCCGGCCAGGGCCGCCATCAGGGGGGTAAAGCTCCAGTAACAGCAGGCAGTGTGGGGGCGGCGCTCACTCACTGACGTCACACGCCTGCTCCTCCCACTAGGCGGCGCAGGCGCGTGACGTCAGTGAGTGAGCGCTGCCGCCCGCACTTGTTACTGGAGGCTGGAGGCGGGAGCTGAATGTAAGGTAGTAAAGACTCTTTACTAAAGAGATGAGTGCTGTGCCCCCACGTGTAGTAGAATACCTACCTGGAGCCAGAGCAGACTGTGCACAGAAAGGGCACTTTGTCACTGTGGACAAAGTATGGCACTTTCTGTGCACAGATTGGCTCTAGGTGGGTACAGTGTGGCACTGCAGTCACTAAGGGCACTATTTATCTGGGCATAGTAGGGCACTATCTGCCCACATAGTCAACATATGGCGCTCTGGGCACTGCCATATAATAGTGTGGGTACGGCGATATTTGGTTCTATGTGGGCACTGTATGATTGTGGGCAGATAGTGCCATACTATCCACAGATAAATGGCGCATTTAGTGCCTGTCGTGCCCACATAGTGCCATATAGAACCCATACTCGGAAAGCGCCATACTTGTGTAGACAGAGTATAATTATAGGCAAAGTATGGCACTTTCTGCCCACGTTTTAGCTCTAGGTAGGTATGATATGGCACTTTGTGGGCACTGTAGACACTAAATACACAACTTATCTGAGCATAGTATGCCCAGGTCTTCCCACGGTCATACAGTGCTCAGATAGCGCCATGTTATGCACAGATAAATGGTGTATTTCTTGCTTTTGGTGCCATACAGTACCTACCTAAAGTGAAAACCTACAGTACTTTGGCCACAGTCATACAGTGCCGACATAGAGCCAAAGTATGGCACTTTCTATGCACCTAGGTAGGTACTATATGGGTACAAATGCGCTATTTTTCTGTGAATAGGAGGGCACTATCGTGCTCTATGTGGGCACTGTATCACTATTAGGGCAGATAGTGCCATAGAGACAAAATGTCTCCCAGCACATTATACATGGCTCGTCATCATGGTTACGACCTCCCTGTAATCCAGCATTGGTGGTCGAAAAAAGCACCAAACTATGTGCACTCCCACAATCCCGGCTACTCCTATAGTGTGCAAGCATGACCACCGCTGCTGGATTACAGGGTGGTCAAAACCATGGAAACGAGCAGTGCATAATGTGATGGAAAAATGACTCCCGCCAGCAAAGGAAGCAATATGGACAATCACAATACATTAGTAAGTGCCTTGTATTAACTTTCTCTACAAGATAAATGCCACTTGCTGAAGAGACATAACCCCTTCAAGGATGCGTGCACTGATATGCTGTAGATTTGCATCCATTAAATCCACACTATTTACAGCATACATTGACCTGTGGTGCGGTTTTAAGTCTGCAGTCAGTTTATGCTGCGGATTCCCTCCTTTGCAGTGCACAGATCTGCTGTAAAATCTGCATGTAACTCACATATTTTGTTGTCGATTTTGCTGCTGCAAATTACGTCCTGCACGGATGTGCCCCTTGCTTTCTTTCATTTTGTATGCATAGGTGGTGCCCTATGTGGGCTCTGTATGGCACGCACTGTGCACTGTTTGGCAGTGGCTTGCCTAGTAAGGTGATCACCATCACCATGCTCAGTTTTTATTATCCCCACAGCCTGTGTTAAAATTAAAGTTACTGTCTGCAGCCTGCAGGATACCGATTTATTAATGTATACTACTGTGAGTGGCGGGGAGGGGGATCTATGGATGACGGCACTGTTATAGGGAGGGGGATCCGTGGATGGCACTGTTATGGGGGGGGGGTCTGTCATGTGGATGACATTGACACTTATGGGGGGGGGGGTCTGTGGATGACACTTATTGGGGGGATCTGTGGATACCATTATTTTTTTGAGTGTGTTTGGGAAAAATAAAGTGGGCCGGTCTGGCTGAAGTCCAGGGCCACTTTATTGTCCCAGTCCATCCCTGCGCACAGCGCTTCCTGCTCTGCAGACACAGCGCTCGGTGAGCGCTGTGTCTGCAGCGATCGTGAAGGCAGGGACACCTGGGAACTGTCCCTGCCTTGTCTTAGGGTTGCCCTGCTGTCACTGACAGCGGGCAACCCGATCAGCAGCTGCACGATTAGCGTGCAGCTGCTATTTCTGACAGGACGTTTTAAAACGTGCTGTCAGAAATAGACGTCCACCCATAGGACGTTTATATCCTATGGGCGGACGTGAGACGGTTAACTATGTGACAGCCCAGTTTACTAGAGTAAGGGTTCAATATTTCTGAGTGTAACCTAATTAGGTTGGCTAGGTACAGGGCCGGTGCAAGGATTTTTGCCGCCCTAGGCAAAGATCCATTTTGCCGCCCCCCTCATGTCACTCACTCACTGACAGACACACACACACACACTGACAGACAGACACGCACTCAGACACTCACTGAATGACGTACACAGAAACTCACTGACAGACACACATACACTCACTGACAGACACTCACTGACAGACATACACCTACCCACTGAAACACACACACAGAAACTGACTGACAGACTCACTCACTGGCAGACAAACACACACATATACTCACTGACAAACACACAGACACTTACTGACCGACAGACATCCACACTGACACTCAATGACAGACACACATACATTTACTGACAGAAAGACAGACATACATACATTCCTTCACTGACATAAATACACAGGCAGACACTCACTCAGTCAAACACTTAAACACTCACCTCCCTGGGGTCCAGTGTGGTGCAGCTCCTCAGTCCTCCAGCGCACCGTTTAGTATGCCGGGGCCGAAATGACGTCATATTCCGGCATCACAGAGGGCGCACGAGGGAGGAGTGGGGAGCTGCTAGAACAGTCTCCCTTGCCGCCCGCCTCCTCTCCTCCGGTAATTTACTGGCAGAGCAGGCACCTGCCATCAGGGTAAGCAGATGCCTGCTCTGCCATATTTAAGAAGGACCTCCACCTCCTGGCCCCCCTGCTCAAGAGCCGCTCGCCCAGGGCTGCAGCCCCAGTCAGGGGGAGCCCACCAGGGCACCCCCAGCAGGCCAGCGCCCTAGGCAAACACCTAGTTCGCCTATATGGTTGCACCGGCCCTGGCTAGGTAGTAGTTCTGTACATCTGGCAGACCAAAACCGCCTCTAGAGATTGGCTGGGATAGTAGAGTGTAAGCCAACCGAGGCCTGGTTTTCCTCCAAATAAGTGTGGAAAAGAGTCTACGCACTTGCAGCAGATATGATTTGGGAAGGGAGATTGGCAGGGTCTGAAAAAGGTAAAGTAGTCTAGGAAGAACATAAGTCTTTAATAGGTTTTTCCTACCTATCCAAGAAAGGTAGGGAATCTTTAAGTCCGACAATTGTACTCGGATTTCAGACAAAAAGGCAGAGTAATTAAAATGAAATAGTTGGCTTGGGTCACTAGTTATGTTAACTCCTAGGTATTTAATATGTGTTTTTGCCCATTTAAAGGGAAAGGAGGTAGACATTGAGGAAATGGTACTAGTTGGAACATTAATTCCCAAGGCCGAGCATTTGGGGAGATTTATTTTAAAGTTGGACAAGTGGCCAAAATCCTGCAATAGTTTTAAGATTTCTGGGAAGGTGGTGACAGGATCAGACAGGATCAGCAACATATCATCTGCAAAAGCTGCTACCGAATGTTGCATGGGACCAATTTTTACCCCTCTGATGTTATCATTTTGCCTGATGGCTTGAATAAGAGTCTCCAGGCAGAGTATGAAAATGGTAGGGGACAACGGGCAACCCTGGCGAGTGCCATTGGAAATGTTAAAATGGGGGGAAAGTATGCCATTGACTCGCACTCTTGCATGAGGAGTTGAGTACAGGGACAGCACCGCTTTAATAAATTTAGGATGGAATCTGAATCTGTGTAGGGCAGCCTCCATAAACCTCCAGTCCACCCTGTTGAAAGCCTTCTCAGCATCCGTGCTTAACAGAGTCAGGCCTCTTCTATTCTGCAGAGCATGTTGTATTAACATTTGGACTCTGAAGGTGCTGTCCCTGCACTCCCACTCCCCGACAAAGCCAGTCTGCTCAGAAGAGACAAGGGTTTGTAAAAATGGGGCGATTCTATGTGCCAATAACTTGGCCCATAGCTTAGTGTCAGTGTTTAGGAGGGATATAGGTCTGTAGTTTGAGGGAAGGTCAGGGTCTTTGGTTTCGGAAGGACCACTATGTGAGCCTCTAGTGCTTGTTTAGCAAGCGGAGAGCTGTTCAACAAAGAGTTGAAGTATGTCACCAAATGTGGACCTAATACAGGGAAATACTTTTAATAATATATGATCGGCAGACCGTCAGGGCCAGGGCTTTTCCCTGAAGGGGTTGAATTTAGTATTTTCTGAACCTCCGAGAGGGTGATAGGAGAGGTCAGGGATTCACTGTCCGCCTGTGATAACGCTGGTAAATTAAGAGATGTCAGGAATTTATTAGTAAGATCAGTCCTGTCCTGAATGATATCTGGGGACTCATCTGTTCGGATATTATATAAAGTGGTGTAATATGAGTTGAAAATTTTGGCTATGCTTTGAGCGTCAGATACTAAGTCCCCTTTATCATTACGCATTTTGGCTATATAGGACTGTTCATTTCGCTTTTTGATAAGGGCCGACATCAATCTGTTCCCTCTGTTCCCATGGGCATATTGTTTGTGCCTAATTTTAACATGTGCCTTGGCCGCTTTTATATTTAATCGATCTCTCAGTTTACATCTAAGAGCTATCAAAGCATCCAGATCCTTGATTGCCATGGATCTCTTATGGGCTTGCTCCAATAATGATATTTGGGACAATAAGGAGTTTAAACGTGCTTCACGTATTTTCTTTAAGTGGGAACCTAAGGCTATAAATTCGCCGCTCACCACTGCTTTATGGGCTTCCCAAATTGAAGCTGGGGAGGCTTCAGATCGAACATTGAGTGTAAAGTAATTTGTCAATGTGTTAAAAAAGGCGTCGGATTCAGCCTGAGTGTCTAAAAGTGTAGGATTAAGTGTCCAAATCCATTCCTTACCAGACACCCCCGGGACAGTGAAGGAGAGGGAAACAGGAGCGTGGTCTGAAATACTGATACCGTGAATTTCCGCCTCGTGTACCTAGGGTAGTATCCTATCTGAAATAAGCAAATAATCAAGGCGTTGGTATGATTTATGCGGATGTGAATAATAAGAATAATCTCTTCTGTCCGCGTGTAGGGATCTCCAAGCATCACATATACCCATGTCTCTAATTTTACTAAGTATGCCCCTCAGTGCCCCATGGGAGACCGCAGACCTGCGAGTGGATGCATCCAAGAGAGAGTTAAGTGTTAGGTTAAAGTCCCCTCCTATAATCAATAGACCAGAGGTAAATATGGATATTTTATGCAGGATCTTGTTTAGCCATTTAGAAGTATTGCTGTTAGGGGCATAGAGGTTACATAAGGTGACCTCTATTCCGCCTATCTTACCCTTTAGAAGCAAATACCTCCCCTCGGGGTCCGCAATCTCCGCCAGCACACAGAAGGGAACACTTTTATGCAATAAAATGCTAACGCCCCTAGAAGAAGCAGAATCATAGCAAGAATGAAACCATGTCTGAAAAGAAGAGCGAGCAAAACTAGGGACCTGGCCTTTTTTTAAATGTGTTTCTTGTAGCATTACTATCTGTGATTTGCCTGATCTTAAAATCTGAAAAATGCAGCTTCTCTTAATAAGATTGTTGCACCCATTCACGTTAAAGGAGGTCACATTCAATTTTAGAGCAGCCATCTCAATTGTTTGAAAGACTCAGATATCTGCGCGTCACATGTTCTATGATCCAACATTAAGAACCAAACATTAACAAAAGGGAGCGTTCTAAACCAGAAAGCTCCGAAAGTATGCATTCTGACTGTATGCAGAAATGCGTGAATAGGGGAGAACACTAACATATGTTAGCCTGATCTGCCCAAGCCTCATTACTCAAGCCCATTATTCAAGTGGTAGAGTAAATGGACTAACCCAGGGAGGACACAACAACCTTATCACCATAACAGCAAGAGAACAAGGCCCCAACAGTTGCAGACACTCCATCCAAGTTAAGGGAAGAATCCAAGTTATGGGGAGAATAGGGAATGGAGAGGTGGTGGTGGTGAGGGGGATGGGGGGGAAGGTTAGGGGGGGGAGGTAATGCCTAAGGAGGTCTAACTTAAAGGGTTATCAGTGTAACGACCTCTATGGGAGGAATAAAGTAAAAGGATGTCAGCAGATAGGGGATATGACCCCATTCAATCGTTAGAGTTCATCTGAGAGGGACCGCCGTGTCTTCTGTTCCTCTGCCTCTTCACAGTGGACCATTTAGGGGGTACTTGTAGAGGAGGTAAATCTTCTTCCAGGGGACCCGGAATCCAGGACTATAGAACCATGGGCTCCAGGCTTAAAGGTTCCCATATCTGCCTCAAGTCCTCTGGTGAACATATAGTGTATCGTCTGTTTCCATGCGTGATAAGGAGGCCGAAGGGGAACAGCCAACGGTACATGATCCTAGAAGAACGCAATAGATCTGTGAGAGGTTTCAACATTCTCCTTTTCTGTAGGGTAGAGGATGCAAGATCTTGGTAGATTTGTATCTTGGAACCCAGAAGCTGGATATCCTCCATAGATCTGGATCTTTGTAGAATTGCATCAGTGTCCCGAAAACTTAGCAAACGCATAAACTTATGCAAGTTGCATATGATGTCCCTGGGGTTGTCAGAGGGGGGAGGTCTTGGGCGCAATGCTCTGTGGACTCTTTCTATCACCACTTGTGCCGCCCGCAATAGCCCAAAAAGCTCCTTCATTACGTTGAATAAATTCTCTTTTTCTGTAGCCTCAGGCAGGTTCCTGATTCTCAGTTTTTTTCTACGGCTTCAATTCTTCTGATCTTCTAGGAGTAATAGGGAGTTGTTAATTGCCGTGCGATGAGAGTCTAAGGTGACTCTGACTGCCGAATTAAATGTAAGCAGAGCGTCCTGGTTGGTGCACTTCACCCGACAATGTAGTAGACAAATTAGTGAAATTTATTAACCTGTCCACTAGGTAGAGCAGGGGTATATCACAGCCAAAAATTGGTGAATGTCACCAACTATGTAACAGAAAAATGTGCGAAATTTATTAAACTGTCCACTAGGTAGAGCAGGGATATATCACAGCCAAAAATTGGTGAATGTCACTCAACTATATAACAGAATTTTTTTTTAAATTTATTAACCTGTCCACTAGGTCGAGCAGGGGTATATCACAGCCAAAAATTGGTGAATGTCACCCGAAAATGTAACAGACAAATTTGTGACATTTATTAACCTGTCCACTAGGTAGAGCAGGGGTATATCACAGCCAAAAATTGGTGAATGTCACCCAACTATGTAACAGAAAAATTTGTGAAATTTATTAACCTGTCTACTAGGTAGAGCAGGGGTAAATCACAGCCAAAAATTGGTGATTTTCACCCGACAATGTAACAGACAAATTAATGAAATTTATTAACCTGTCCACTAGGTAGAGCAGGGGTATATATCACAGCCAAAAATTGGTGAATGTCACCCAACTATGTAACAGAAAAATGTGTGAAATTTATTAACCTGTCCACTAGGTAGAGCAGGGGTATATCACAGCCAAAAATTGGTGAATGTCACCCGACAATGTAACAGACAAATTTGTGACTTTTATTTAACCTGTCCACTAGGTAGAGCAGGGGTATATCACACCCAAAAATTGGTAAATGTCACCCAACTATGTAACAGAACAATTAGTGAAATTTATTAACCTGTCAACTAGGTAGAGCAAGGGTATATCACAGCCAAAAATTGGTGAATGTCACCCAACTATGTAACAGAAAAATTAGTGAAATTTATTAACCTGTCTAATAGGTAGAGCAGAGGTATATCACAGCCAAAAGTTGGTGAATGTCACCCAACTATGTAACAGAAAAATTAGTGAAATTTATTAACCTGTCTACTAGGTAGAGCAGGGGTATATCACAGCCAAAAGTTGGTGAATGTCACCCAACTGTGCAGCCGAAAAATTTGTGAAATTTATTAACCTGTCTACTAGGTAGAGCGGGGGTACATCACAGCAAAACAATTGTGAATTTCACCCGACAATGTAACAGACAAATTAATGAAATGTATTAACCTGTCCACTAGGTAGAGCAGGGGTATATCACAGACAAAAATTGGTGAATTTCACCCGACAATGTAACAGACAAATTAGTGAAATTTATTAACCTGTCCACTAGGTAGAGCAGGGGTATATCACAGCCAAAAATTGGTGAATTTCACCCGACAATGTAACAGACAAATTAGGGAAATTTATTAACCTGTCCACTAGGTAGAGCAGGGGTATATCACAGGCAGAAATTGGTGAATTTCACCCGACAATATAACAGACAAATTAGTGAAATTTATTAACCTGCCCACTAGGTAGAGCAGGGGTATATCACAGCCAGAAATTTGGGATATGTAACCCAACAATGTATCAGACAAATGAGTGAAATGACTTAAAATAAAATACGTGAAAATTAACAAAAAATAATCTTAATGTATGAGGTGGAGGTCCATATGGAGTAGGAGGTTGAGGAGGCGGTGGACGTAGGGGTGTAGGTGGAAGCGGCGGTGGAGGAGGACAAGGTAGCCAACACTAGTTTTTGGTTTAAACTTTTTTTTTTAATTAGGGTACACCCCAAAAGAGTGGGAAATATAAAAAATACAACAATGAGCAATTGCTATAACAATGGCTGGTAAAGGCCGGTATACATGTCTTTTCTGCACAATGTACAGACAAGTCCTGTGGGATCCATGCCTGGTTCATTTTAATGAAAGTGAGCTTGTCCACATTGGCTGTGGATAGGCGGCTGCGCTTGTCTGTGATGACACCCCCTGCCGTGCTAAACACACGTTCAGACAATACCATGGCTGCAGGGCAGGCCAGCACCTCCAAGGCGTAAAGGGCAAGCTGAGGCCAGGTGCCCAATTTGGAGACCCAGAAGTTGAAGGGGACAGACCCATCATCCAGTACGTGTAGGCATGTGCACACATACTGCTCCACCATGTTGCTGAAATGCTGCCTCCTGCTAAGATGTTCCATATCTGCTGGTGGTGCTGGTTGTTGTGACGTGCTGATAAAGCTTTTCCACATTTCGGCCATGCTAACCCTGCCTTCTGAGGTGCTGGTGGTGCCCCAGCTGCGTTGGCGACCTCTTCCTCCTCCTCTGCCTTCGCCTTGTGCTTCCACTGTGCCCCCGCTGTTAGGTGGGAAATCCACCAGCAGCGCGTCTACCAGCGTGCGCTTGTACTCGCGCATCTTACGATCACGCTCCAGTGACGGAATTAAGGACGGTACATTGTCCTTGTAATGGGGATCCAGCAGCGTGGCCACCCAGTAATCAGCACAAGATAGAATGTGGGCAACTCGGCGGTCATTGCGGAGACACTGCAGCATGTGTGTCCTCTGTGGGAGGTGTATCGTCTGTGTCCTCTGTATCCCCCCAGCCACGCACCAGTGATGGACATGAGCTGGTTTGGGTGCCACCCTGCTGTGAACACGGTTCCTCCTCCTCCATCTCCTCATCCTCCACCTCGTCATTCTCCAGAACTGTGCCCTGGCTAGACAATTGTGGACCTGGCATTTGTGGGTGCAGGAACCCACCCTCGGATCCACTTGTGAATGACTGGCCTGAAACCCTATGAAATGATCCCTCTTCCTCATCCTGTGCCACATCCTCTTCCATCATCGCCCAAAGCATTTTTTCAAGGAGGCATAGAAGTGGGATAGTAAGGCTGAGAACGGCGTCATCGGCACTGGCCATGTTGGTGGAGTACTCGAAACAGCGCAACAAGGCACACAGGTCTCGCATGGAGGCACAGTCATTGGTGGTGCTGTTCCGCCGAGTGACTCACCCGTGTGTGCTGCAGCTGAAACTCCACTATCGCCTGCTGCTGCTCGCACAGTCTGGCCACCATGTGCAAGGTGGAGTTTCACCTTGTGGGCACGTCGCATATGAGGCGGTGAGCGGGAAGGCCAAAGTTGCGATGCAGCGCTGACAGGCGAGCAGCAGCAGGGTGAGAACGGCAAAAGCGCACACATACGGCCCGCACTTTCTGCAGCAGCTCTGACATATCGGGGTAATTTATAAGGAACCTCTGCACCACCAAATTCAGCACATGCGCCAGGCAAGGGATGTGCGTCAAACCAGCTAGTCCCAGAGCTGCTATGAGATTTCGCCCATTATCGCAAACCACGAGTCCGGGCTTGAGGCTCACTGGCACCAACCACTCATCGGTCTGTTGTTCAATGCCCGTCCACAGCTCCTGCGCGGTGTGGGGTTTGTCCCCCAAACAGATAAGTTTTAAAAATCCCTGCTGTCGTCTATCCCTGGCTGTGCTGAAGTTGGTGGTGAAGGTGCTATGCTGACCGGATGAGGTGGCGGTAGAGGATGAGGAAGCAGAGTAGGAGGAGGAAGCAACAGGAGGCAAACTGAAGCGCCTTGCAATCCTCGGTGGTGGAAGGGCATGCGCCAAACTGCAATCCGCCTCAGGCCCTGCCGCCACATTTACCCAGTGTGCTGTTAGGGAGATATAACATCCCTGACTGTGCTTACTGATCCACGTATCCGTAGTTAGGTGGACTTTGCCACAGATAGCGTTGCGCAGTGCACACCTGATTTTGTCCCACACTTGGTTGTGCAGGGATGGGATGGCTCGACTGGAAAAGTAGTGGCGGCTGGGCACGACGTACTTTGGGACAGCCACCGCCATACGGCTTTTAAAACTCTCCGTCTCCACCAGACGGAATAGCAGCATTTCAAAAGCCAGTAATTTTGAAATGCTGGCAATCAGGGCCAGGGATCGCGGGTGGGTAGGGGGTACTTCCTCTTCCTCTCCAGCGTTTGGGAGATGGAGAGCTGAACGCTTCCGTGGGACATTGTGGAGATGCTTGGTTTCCCAGGTGTTGGTGTTGCTGGCAGATCCTCTGTTTGCGGGGTGACAGGTGGCACTGTCACTCCAGAGGTGGATGATGAGGCCGAGACTGCAGCAGAAGAGGAAGCAGGAGGAGCTAGAGACCTTTCTTTGTTTTTGAGGAGTCTACTCCACTGCAGCTTGTGCTTTGCACTTAGATGCCTGGTTATGCAGGTTGTGCTCAGGTTGAGAACGTTTATGCCTCGCTTCAGGCTCTGATTGCACAGCGTGCAAACCACTCATGTCTTGTCGTCAGCACATTGTCTGAAGAACTGCCACACCGGGGAACTCCTTGAAGCTGGCTTTGGTGTGCTCGGTCCCTTGCTGCGGTGGGTAGTAGGAGGCGTACTGTCTAGAGGACGGCCGCTCTGCTTTTGCACCCTGCTCCCTCTTCTGCTGTGCTGGTGGCTCTGTGCGACCACCGCCTCTTCCTCCGAACTACACAGGTCACTCGCATGACCTTTATTCCATGTGGGGTCGAGGACCTCATCGTCCTCCACTAAAATAAATATGGAAGGACGGGGGACACCAATAAATACAAGTGATCTGAAGAGTGCAAGAGGGTGGTTAAAAAATTGTACAAAGCAAACTCGACCCAAGAAAGAGTCACAAGAACCACCCTATATAAATGCACATCCAACAATCGCTATAGATAAAAATATATATAAAGTTTATTAGACACACCAACAAACAAACACATTAAAAATTGTATACAATATAAACAGCATGTCGGTGAAAAAATATGGTATCACCGACACATACAGAATCCACTGAACATCCGCTGAATAAGGACATGCAATATAAACCAGCTGGACAAAATGTGCACCTATAAATAACATAAAGAAAATGTCAGATGAGGTAAGACCACTAAATGAATGAAAGCAGACCACAATGAGGTCAAATAGCAAGAGCCAAAACCTGTATGAGCAGCTGGTGCAGTGGATCTGAATGAATGAGAGACGCCCAACGCGTATCGCCGGCGCAGTCCGGCTTCCTCAAGGGTAATGAGCCCAATATCAGTGTGTCACATATATACAGGAAATGAGATCAATCAATAAAACATAATTCAATTCACCTGTGAGATGGAGGTATGGGAGCGCAGCAGCATATCAGGGACGAGCAGCTGAACATGCAGGCAGATGGAACACAAACCGGAAATGGGGAGATCACATGACCGGAAGTAGAAAGCAGAGGTGGAACGCAGCACCAATAGCCGCCATGGAATGTACCCTGCATATATAAACAATGAAGGCATCTAGAGGGACAATGTGGGGTGCAAATCGCGTGAGCTAACTGTGCAAAAAATTCCCCAAAATGTAGAAAATATGTACTTCCATATAAAAGTCGCGGACTGGAAGTACAGGGGAACATGTGACCAGAAGTGGAGAGCCACAATGGAACGCAAGATGTGTTCCACAAGCGAAATGAATCGCCGTGGAACGCAAACTGCGCTGCTAATGAACAGAGGTATCGCAGGGGCCAAAAAAGTTGGTAAAAGCAATTAATATAGGCAAGTAAATAATAAATGATAAATGAATAATAAATAATTAACAGTAATAATAAATAACAATAATAAGTAATAAATAAGTGAGACCCGTATTGGAAGTGAAAATGTGAAAAACCACATGCAGAAACAAAAACAGTAACGTGAGAGTGCAGGGAGTGATGGGGAAGGGGATGTGAGTGCGTGCATCCAGTGAATAAAGTGGTGAGCAAAACCTTTTGGAGATTAAATACATAATAATAAAGAATTAATAATAAACAATATATCATAACCAACTAATAATGGATAATGTACACCAATGGACACATAATTGCAGTGTGTACATGACCCAACCCTCATATTCTGCCATGTTGCAGAAAAGTGTAAGCAACTGCACATATGTGCAAACACCCTGTGTGAGTAAAGCACTAATAAGCTGTAACGCCCATGAATGCAAAATGGAATAAGAAATATAATTATTGTTATTATTGCTATCATTATACAATATGTAAAAAATAATAAAAAATGTAAGAATTGTAAAACTGACATAATTGTATGACCAATAAACAATAATGAAACCCCTGATAATAAGCCCCTAATCACTGAATATATGTAATGTATACATGACACTTCGCGGAACTCAATATAGTTACCAATGTGATATGGATATCAACAGTAAAAACCAGTAAATGTGAGTTCTTCATTTAGTCCATGGGGAGCCACCGTATCCAAAGTGAAAATCCATTTGGATTCTAAACGTAATAACTGAGAGGTGGCCGAGCCTCCCCTCAAAGTTTTGCGTACCAGATCAAGGCCAACGATCCTAAGTCCAGATGTTATGCATTGGTGGCAATCTAGAAAGTGTGCGGCTACTGAGGTTAAAGGTTTCTTGGCTTGGGTCCGGTCTCGTCGAGCCAAGGCAATATTCGATAGATGCTGTTGAATACGTTGCCGTACTTCCTGACCAGTCTGGCCAACGTAGATTTTGTCACATTCACAGATGAGTGCATAAACCACATTCCGTGACCGGCAATTGATGTAGTGTCCAAGGGAAACCCCATCTGGATGCCTACGGGTGGAAAAGGAGTCAGTGCAAATCATGTATTGACAAATATTACAATTTCCACATGGATATGTCCCAGGCAGTCTAATACCCCTCCCTACACCTTGTGTAGGCCTCTGAAAATGGCTACATACCAATTTGTCCCGTAGATTTGGAGCTCTTCGTGCAATGATCTTGGGGCTTGGATTGAAATAATCACGTATCTTTGAGTCCGTCAGTAAAAGGTGCCAGTGTGCATTTAATATTAAAAGATCGCGCCATTGGTTGTTGTATCTAGTGATAAGGTGTACCTGGGTAATCCGAGATTTTGGTTTCGATTTAAACAGTTCAGAACGATCAGCCTCCCTTGCGGTTTCATATGCTCCTGATATCACTTTTTTGGGGTACCCACGTGATCGAAATCTAGTCGTCAGATCACTGGAGGCTTCACTAAAACCCGACATGGTCGTACAGTTGCGGCGTAGTCTCAAGAACTGTCCTTTGGGGATGCCTTTCCACAGATGGGCTGGATGGCGTATGCCCTGATCATCCAATTGCAGTCGTAAATCCAAAAAGTCAACAGTGGTATCCGAGATCCTGTGGGTAAGTGAGATATTAAATGGGTTGTTGTTCAACATGGTGACAAAATCCGTACACTGCTCAGCTGTACCTCGCCAGAAAATGAGGAGATCGTCTATAGAACGATACCACGCAATGACATGTTCACCATACATATGGGTGGGGTACATGTGTGTCTCCTCCCACCAACCTAAAAACAGGTTGGCGTAGGAGGGCGCACAACGTGCCCCCATCGCGGTCCCCGAGACTTGCCTGTAAAATACCCGATCAAACACAAAGTAATTATGATGCAAAACAAAGTCAAGAAGGCTCACCAGAAATGTATGGTGTGCCGGATCTCCAGAAAGGGATCTTTGGAAAAAGTATCGGATCGCCCTTATTCCATCAGTGTGTGAGATATTTGAATAGAGAGACTCGTCTCCACATCATCTTCCACCCAGTCTTCACCCCTGCCCTCCTTGTCGGTCTGCACACTGCAGAAAGCCCCAGCAGTTGGCACCTGTGCTTCGTCATCATCTGAGACGTGCTGCAGTGGTCCTCCCATGCACTCGTCCTGAAACATAAGTGGTTGGGCATCGGTGCACTCAATCTCTTCCACTTCTGGGGCAGGGCTATGGAGATGGCCCTGGGAAACCCTACTAGCAGAGTCATCAAAAAGCAGAAGAGACTGCTCCATGACTTGGGGCTCAGACTGCTTGGCTGATTTGCAAGGGGGTGAGGTGAAGGACTGATGGACATGGGCTGCAGGTGCCAACTGTGGTCTTTCAGCAGGAGACTGGGTGGGAGACAATGTGAAGGAACTGGAGGCACTGTCAGCCACCCAATCTACTATGGCCTGTACTTGTTCTGGCCTCACCATTCGTAGAACCGCATTCGGCCCTTCCAAATAACGCTGAAGGTTCTGTCGCCTACTCGCACCTGAGGAAGGTGTTTCACTTGTGCGTGTAGCTGGCACAGATCAACCATGATCTCTCCTTGCAAAAGGAGCTCCACCAGCAGCATCATGACCGGGCCCATGTCCCTTATTTGACGCTCTCCTCATTCTTTGCATTCACCCACCAAATTAACAGATGGTTTTTGTCAGGTGACAATGTAACCGCCAATAGTCAACAATTAAGTTCACTGAGAGTAAGGCAGTGTCGGTGTCATAAAGAGGAAAAATGTATTGAGGTCACACAACAGTGTGACAGGCGAATTTTATGCAATTACTACACGGTCCCAACAAATGTTAATTTGTCAACCAACAATGTAACTGCAGTATTGACTGGTTGTATTTGACTGTGAGAAATTCAGCAAAGGCCCCAGATATAGGGTATTGCCAAAAATGGGTGTTTTTTTAAACCCAGAATATTATTGCAGTATTTCAAGCTTGTATTTCACAGTGACAAATGCAGTAAAGGCCCCAGATGTAGGGTATTGCCAAAAATTGGTGTTTTTTAAACCCAGAATATTATTACAGTATTTCAAGCTTGTATTTCACAGTGAAAAATACAGCAAAGGCCCCAGATGTAGGGTCTTGCAAAAAATTGGTGATTTTTTTAAACCCAGAATATAATTACAGTATTTCAAGCTTGTACTTGACTGTCACAAATGCACATATGCTGTGCTGGTGCACTGAACTTGCATAAAATGTCCGCCAACGCCCGCCTAACTAACAGACGGATAAAAGTTATTTTTCTGTGTCACTGGGCTCAGGGCAGGGTAAAAAAAATAGTGCACTGCACCCACAAAACAAAATCACTGTAAATCGCTGAGTTAACAAGCACTTCTGATAAAAGATTATTTCCTATTCTCTCCCTCCCAGCAGCAGCATCCTATCCCTACACTAATAAGAGCAGAATGACGTGCAGCACTACGTGACTCCAGCTTATATAGAGGCTGGGTCACATGCTGCACTGGCCAATCACAGCCATGCCATTAGTAGGCATGACTGTGATGGCTTCGAAGGGCACATGAGTTAAACGCTTGTTGATTGGCTGCTCTGCAGCCTTTCAAAAAGCGCCATTAACTCGCCAAACACCGAACCCGGGGTCCAGAAATCCTAAAGTTCGGTACGAACCCGAACTTTACAGTTTAGGTTCGCTCAACCCTAGTCATCAGCGGCCAATACAAAATTACACTGAATTAATGTCACTGATATTTAGGATTGGCAAACGTTACACAGAAGATGTAGCGCAAATAATGTCACTGCCGACAGCAGCAAAAAATTTGACTGAATGTCACTGATATTTTGGATACGTAAACGTTATACAAGAGATGTAGCGCAGGTAATGTAACTGTTCGCAGCGGACACAGTCTACAGAAAAAGTACACAGGATGTCACAGATATTTTTAGGCTGCTCACATGTTACACAGGAGATGTAGCGCAGATAATGTCGCTGTCACCAGCGGCGAAAACAATTACACTGAATGTCACTGATATTTAGAATGTGCAAACGTTATACTGGAGATGTAGTGCAGGTAATATCGCTGCCACCAGCAGCAAAAAAATTGGACTGAATGTCACTGATATTTCAGATACGCAAACGTTATACAGGAGATGTAGCGCAGGTAATGTAACTGTCCGCAGCGGACACCGTCTACAGAAAAAGTACACTGGATGTCACAGATATTTTTAGGCTGTGCACACGTTAGACAGGAGATGTAGCGCAGATAATGTCGCTGTCTGCAGCGGCCAAACAATTGCAAGCTATTGCTGCCAGATACAACTATAGTCCTTCAAAGGACTTTTGTGTCTCTAACAAGTTTTAGCAATTTAGTGCAGATTGCACTAAAAATATATATTGCTGCCACACACAATAGTCCTTAAAAGGGCTTTTGGGTCTATAACAAGTGGAAGGCTGAAAAGTCAGCCTGAATTTGTGGGAGGGGCGTCTTACCTTCTTAAGCTCCAGCCCCCAGCTCCTCAGGGCGCTTCTGTTCAAAGCTGGATAAGGAGTCGCTTGCTCTGGTACTGCATCCGTGCACGTCGTGAGTTGCTTCATCTGCTTCGTTTCGTTTTCCATACACCGCCGTTCACGTCTTCAGGAGAGGTAAATAATGTGCGATGATGCTCCCTGCTCCACAAGGGCTCCTCCAGCGGCGGTCACATTCTTCCGGCTCTCTGGGTCGGCGTGCGTTCCAGCGTTCCAGCCGATACACATTCCTAGTCCAAATTTTTTTTACCTCCCTCCTGAGGCGGTAGGGGGGGGCAGGGTCCGGCCTGCAGTTACCCCCTCCACAAGGCCTCCCCCGTCCCGTCTTTTGCTTGGGCGCCGTTTCAGCCCGGCGTGCGTTCCAGTGTGGAGTGCATGCCGGAATCTTCACTCAGGCCCGGCGGACTTAATCGACCTGGCGGCTCCAGTGCGGCGGCTCCAGTGTAGGTAAATTTGGTCCCCACTGGGTCCCCCCCCTTTCGCCAAAACGGGCCATATACAAAGTAAATAGGGGTGTCTAGCCCCTGGGTAACAACGCTCCACGTCTACAAACGGGCAAAAAAAAAATAAAACCTCAGCAGGATTATCCAACAAACCAGCCATCTCATACACACTCCCGCCGTGCCACGCAGCGCCAAGTGGGAGGAAGACAAAGTCATCCTCGGTCCCCTCGTATAGGGGGAGGGCTCCTGGGGCCCCGCTGGGCTGGAAGGGTGCTAGTTTTAGTGCGGTGGTCAAAGAGAGCTGGGGGTCTCACCACGAGTAGGCTAGGTCGTTATCACACGCCATACGCGATCAGCGGTCACTAAATGCTCACTGCAGTCATCTGTTCTATGGTGGCGACAAGGCCATGTGATATATGTATGTGCTTTCACGTTATATGCTGTTGTCTCCCTGCTCTACTGGTTCGCCCAGGCTCTCATCTACCTCTGTCTCCTGGATCGCCCAGGCTCACACCTACCTCTGTCTCCTGGATCGCCCAGGCTCATACCTACCTCTGCCTCCTAGATCGCCCAGGCACGCAACTACCTCTGTCTCCTGGTTCGCCCAGGCTCACACCTACCTCTGTCTCCTGGATTGCCCAGGCTCATACCTACCTCTGCCTCCTAGATCGCCCAGGCACGCAACTACCTCTGTCTCCTGGTTCGCCCAGGCTCACACCTACCTCTGTCTCCTGGATTGCCCAGGCTCATACCTACCTCTGCCTCCTGGATCGCCCAGGCACGCAACTACCTCTGTCTCCTGGTTTGCCCAGGCTCATACCTACCTCTGTCTCCTGGATCGCCCAGGCTCATACCTACCTCTGCCTCCTGGATCACCCAGGCACGCAACTACCTCTGTCTCCTGGTTCGACCAGGCTCACACCTACCTCTGTCAGTACAGGTAGTAGCCTCTAATCCCAGGTACGTTAGCCAGACCGACACAAGCCTTCTCGTAGGCACCGGTCGTACTATGTTCCGGTCACATATAGTTATTGCATATTTTTCCTGGAACAGTCTGGTTATGTATTCCCCTGAATCACTCAGGTTTAGGTATTGGCCTGAATCGCTCATGCTTCTGTATTTTTCCCTGGTCTCTCAGTGGGTAGGTAGTGGCCAGGTCCACCCAGGTTCAAGGTAATGCCCGACGCACCCAGGGTCCGTCATCTTCACGAAAGGTGTATGTAATCGCCTGATTCGCTCAGGACTCCATGTTGCCTGAACCGCTCAGGATTCAATGTATTTGCCTGAATCGCTCAGGTTCCATGCATCTGAGTGGAACGCTCAGGGGTTTTCAGCAAAATAAAAAAAATAAAAAATTAAAATAAATAAATATATATAAATAAATAAAAATATATATAATAATAATTTTAAAAAAAAGGAAATTTATATATATATATATATATATATATATATACATTTTATTTTTTTATTTTTTTCGGGGGGGAGTCTTTTCTGATGCACTCAGGTTGTGTTTTCTCCTGAATATCTCAGGGTGTATTTTCCTGAATCTCAGGTTTCATATATTTCCCTGATTAGCTCAAATTTTCACGTATTTCCACGATTCACCCAGGTCTTATTTCCCTGAATCATTCAGGTTTTATGTATTTCCCTGAATCGCTCAGGTTTTATTTATTTCCCTGAATCGCTCAGGTTTTATGTATTTACCTGAATCGTTTAGGTTTTATGTTTTCTCTGAATCGCTCGGGTTTTATGTATTTACCTGAATCGCTCAGGTTTTATGTTTTTTCCTGAATCGCTCAGGTTTCATGTTTTCTCTGAATCACTCAGGTTTTACATATTTTCCCTGAATCACTCAGGTCATGTATTTTCCTGAATCGCTCAGGGTTATGTATTTCCCTGAATCGCTCAGGTTTTGTATTTTCCTGTCTCTTTCAGGTTGACGGTATTTCCAGGTTGTATGTATTTTCCTGATTCACTCAGGTCACGTATTTCCCTGAATCGCTCAGGTCTTATTTCCCACAGGTTGTACGCATTTGCCTGAATCGCTCAGGTCTTTTTTCCCACAGGTTGTACGCATTTGCCTGAATCGCTCAGGTCTTATTTCCCACAGGTTGTATGCATTTGCCTGAATCGCTCAGGTCTTATTTCCCACAGGTTGTACGCAGTTGCCTGAATCGCTGAGGTCTTATTTCCCACAGGTTGTATGCATTTGCCTGAATCGCTCAGGTCTTATTTCCCACAGGTTGTATGCATTTGCCTGAATCACTCAGGTCTTATTTCCCACAGGTTGTATGCATTTGCCTGAATCGCTCAGGTCTTATTTCCCACAGGTTGTATGCAGTTGCCTGAATCGCTCAGGATCCAATATATTTGCCTGAAAACGCTCAGGGGTTTTCCCATACCATCAGGAAACTACCAAGCCGGCGTCAAGGTTTACGAAGTTTTTCCAGGTCCCACCCGCAAGGTGGCTTGGACGATGTCTCCTACACCCTGGCGTTCATATCCCACTGTCACCGCAATCTCAGGCTGTCATTTAACACCACTGGGCTGTACCTAGCGGGGATACAGCACTGCGCCATGCTTCATAATCCAAATGGAGGTTCCATTTCTTCAGTGCAGGCAGTCAAGGCGGCCCTTAGGGGGATCCAGAAGTGTGGGGCCGTAGACAGCCTGTCTCTGGCGAGATGTTTAGGAGACTGTTGTCCGCGCTGGATGGACATCCTTTTGGGCACTCTCCTAGTTTGGTTATTAAGGCAGCCATGTACCTCGGGTTTTATGGGTTCCTTAGGCCAGGTGAGTTCACCAGCACCTCCCCTAAACGTCAGGGATTGCAGGTGCGGCAATTGTCCTGGGTCATGACCCTTTTGTCCTCTGGCTCCCTTCCACGAAATCCAATCAGCTTGGGCCTCCCTTGGAGGTCAGGTTCTTCAAAACTTCGAACGATTGGTGCCCGGTCATGGTCCTCTGTCAATTGGTAGCCATGTTGCCAGATGCCCCCCTAGATGGCCCGCTGCTTCCTTGGCGTGGGAGTTTCCTGACTTCAATCCAGTTCATGTCCCACATCAGAACGCTGGCTTCAGGTCTCGGTTACAACCCGCTGGCCATCACAGGACACTCGCTCCGAATCGGGGCCGCGTCCTCAGCATCAAAAATGGGGTCCCGGCGAACGTGATCAAATGCATGGGTCGCTGGCGTTCTTCTTGCTTCACAAGGTACATCCCGAACCCAAATGTAGAGATTTCCCAGGCTTTCTGTAACCTTGCTCTCTGAGAGGAATTAAATGTTTTGGGCACTACTCTGCTCTCCTCGTCAATTTTTGCCCACTGCTAGGCTTACCTTCGCTCCTGGCTCCCGGCACAACACAGCCAGCTTAGGTCAGGGGAAGCGCTTCCCCCTCATCATAGCCCTAAGCCTCTCCCATAAGTGGAAGGCTGAAAAGTCAGCCTGAATTTGTGGGAGGGGCGTCTTACCTTCTTAAGCTCCAGCCCCCAGCTCCTCAGGGCGCTTCTGTTCATACCCACCCACCCCCCCTGTTCTCAAACACTCCCTTTAGGGTACGCCCACTGCTAGGCTTACCCTCGCTCCTGGCTCCCGGCACAACACAGCCAGCTTAGGTCAGGGGAAGCGCTTCCCTCTCATCATAGCCCTAAGCCTCTCCCATAAGTATAAAAACTAAAATATTGCTATTTCAATCCCTACACTATCTCTCCCTTCTGCTCTCCAGCTCTTCCTGACTAACACTGAGCCGAACAGGTGTCATAGCACCCGATAACTACAACATGGCTACAGCATTACAATGGCAGCACTTACCTGCACAAACTTGAGGGGAGGAGACTCGCACATCGAGCTCGAGCACATGCGGTATTCGGCCGAACACCACGATGTGCTGAGCATCGCGATGCTCGAGCCGAACTAGTGTTCGTCCGAGCCTGCCCGTCCAACACTACTGGTCATGTATACAAAAACTGCCGGACTCACTGTAACATGCTGTTTCTATAACTTGCAAGACTGACAAACTTGCTGCTGGATACCCCCACAGATTAAAATGGATTATTGCAGTCCTAGGAGCTTATCAAGAGGAAACGAGAAGCATGCCCTATTCCTATAGGCCATTGGAAAGAGGGGGGCCCACCTTTTGTTGTACCAGTCCCTCTTGCTGTTGGGCAACAAAAACCTGAATAAATAGCGGTGGGAAATTACCCTAAGAGTAAAGAGTCATAGGGCATAGAGGGGGGAACAAACACTATGAGGGTAATTTCTCATTGTCCCTAACCTTTACTATGGGGCCCTCTTTTTTTATATATAGCAGTTAGGGAACTCTTCTATCAAACAGGAATTCTCTAAAGTGGACAGCCTCTTCAATTTTACCATTGCTATTACTTTTTGAGTAGAATTGATCCATCTTCATAACTTTCACAGACCTGACATTTCAAATACAAAAAACACAATAATTTATATTCTACACTACAAACCAAACAATTTTAGATTTCATTTTATTCTTTACCGAGCACAGGTTTGTGATTTATACTACGGGTTCATTGCGCATAATAACATTATTCATAAGCACCTTTAAGCTCAGGGCGATAAATCAAACTTCTTGTTACCTTGTTTATAGTAAATATTACAAGTGCAGATTTAATAATTAATGTAACAGTAGAGTCTGCAGCATATGGTAATTTTTCATGTAAACAAGAAGTTTAACATTGTTACCGTGCAGAGGAAAACCTTATAAAAACGAATGCTCTTAATGGTTCCTGATATGCATGACTGCGTATGGTGTCAAATGTAGAGGATTATTCTCTATAATGTATGTTCCAGTGTTTTCCACTTTAATAAGGAAGAGATACTCATCCCTTGACTCGAGTGCTTCATGGCTCTACCTGCCAACTTTCCCATGGCATGTATTAAATAATAGATAAACCATACTCCCAAGTTAAGAAAATGACTATTGTCCTTGAAACATACTGTACTGTGTGATTTAATTATCTACTCTCAGACGATATACTGTAACTCTGTGAATGTAATGGCCATTAGTGTGAGGAAAGCAGATGCGCTCATTGTATTATAGAAGATTTCCTCATGAAATGTTCATGGTCCCTACATGAAATGTCAGTTTGCTTTTTAAAAAGTTACACCATTTTAATCTTCAATTCACATTCCTATACCCTTCGGCTCTCATCGCTGTACATGTACGATGTATGGCGCCCGCTTGGAAATGGAACTACAGTCTAAGCAAAAATAAATCGAACTACTATATATTGTAGCCTTCTAGAGGGTCTAACAAAAGTTCATAAAAAGTTTTAAAAGGCTTTAAAAAATATTTAAAAAATAAAAATTTAAATCACCCCCTTTACCTAGAATTAAAAAAATAATAATACATAAGCAATAATAAAAAAAAAACATCATGGGCATCACCGTGTCCCAAAACGCACATAATATTAAAATACAATTATTTATCCCATACAGTGAATGGGGTAACGGGAAAAAAAATCGAAATCGTTGACACACACTCAAAAATTGCATCAATAGAATCAATAGAGCCCCCAAACAGCTCAGAAGACATAACTATGAAAAGTTATAGGGGTCAGAATATAGTGATTTAAAAAAATATTTTTTTTTCAGTTTTTTTCCCAGTATTAAAACACAAAGCCTATAAAAATGTGGTATTGTTTGTTATAATATTAACAACTCACAGAATGAAAGGCACAGATCAGTTTTACCACATAGCGAACACCACAGGCACAAAACCCGTATAACTGTGACAGAATTGCATTTTTTTTCCAATTTCACCTCATTTGGAATTTTGTTTCCCTGTTCCCACTACATTGTATGCATATCACAAAGGTGGCATTAGAAAGTAAAACTTGTCCCACAAAAAACAAGCTCTAGTGCGGATATGTGAATGGAAAAATAAAAAAGTTATTGCTCCATGAAGACAGAGAAGAAAAATAAAAAGGGACAGTTATGTCTACGCACTTGCACAGAGAATGCTATCAATCACCTATAAGTTATCACCTCCCCTGTGTACAGCTATCAGTGACTGACAGCTATCTCTGTATACACACTTACACAGAGGATGCTATCAATCACCTATAACACCTCCCCTATGTACAGCTACCAGTGACTGACAGCTGTTTCTGTATACAAACCTTCACAGAGAATGCTATCAATCACTGATAGCACCTCCCCTGTGTACAGCTATCAGTGACTTACACACTTACACAGAGGATGCTATCATTCATTGATAATACTTCCCCCGTGTACAAGTACAAGTGACTGACAACTATTTCTGTATAGAAACTTACACAGAGATTGCTATCAATCACTGATAACACCTCCCCATGTACAGCAATCAGTGACTGACAGCTATCTCTGTATACACACTTACACAGAGTATACTATCAATCACAGATAACACCTCCCTGTGTACAACTATCAGTGACTGACAGCCATCTCTGTATACACACTTACAGACCAGACCACCACCAAGACCTTCAGACCAGACCACCATTTTTTAGCCATTTCTCATCTCTGCAGTTTGACAAACAAAATCTTAGTTTACTACTTTTCCATCATCCTCCCATCTTCTGGACAAATCCTCCTACCACCTCCAATACTGTGCCGCTGTGCTCCCCAATACTATACTGCAGAAACAGATAAACCCTCTGATAATACTGGTACCATGCAGATAGTGCCCTTCAATATATATTACAAAAGATAAATCCCAGCAGCTGTGTCTTTCAAATAAGCTTCTTTTTTCTTTTTTCTTCATAAAGCAGAAAGTCCTACAACCAGGACGCGTTTCGGCATGCAAGCCTTTTTCAACAGGTACATCCATAAAATAAATCAAAACTTATATATAGGGTCTAGTTCAGCCCATTCATGACGTCTCCACCCAGTGGGTGGTATTTTAAATGAATAATTAATCAATCAATTAATGATAGCAGGTGAAAAACAAAGCAACATATGTCATGGGTTATATTCTACCTTATTGGAGAATCTATATATCCTTTTCATCACAAGGCAGCGGTCTAAAAAGAATACATAAAAATATAATAAATGTATCTATGTATTTCAAATATTATGCAACAACAAAATCTCATAAATGTGCGACCTCATACTCCCTATTAAGTCCCCTTGGGTGCAGTGTATCCAGGGTATGGATCCAAAAAGCCTCTCTTCTGAGGAGAAGCCTTTTGACATCCCCCCCTCTCCTTGGTCTCTTTACCTGTTCTAATCAGTGCTTGAAGTGGGCCGGAACGTGGCGGTACTGAGTACCGCCACTTCCAAAAATTGCCCTGGAGAGTACCAGCACCTCTCCGTGCGCCCAGTACGTGGGTTTCCGGTACCGGAGCGCAGGGCCGGCCTTTGGGGTGTGCGGGCTGTGCGGCCGCACAGGGCGCCATAGTAACAGGGGCGCTGGGCGGCCGACAGCTCGCAATGTAATATGCGGCAGGCGAGGCTGAACTTGTGTTCTCCCTCGGGGCGCCCCCTCCATCTAGCCCTCCCCTGTCTGACCTGATTCGTTCCTCCTCCCCTGTCTGACCTGCCTGCTGCCCCCGCCGCTGCCAATAAGAAGAGAGACGGGAGGAGGAGGGGAGGGGCTGTGGCCACTGCGCCACCAATGAAGATAACTGACCTGAATACAAAAACAGGAGGCGGGTGCTGGAATCAAATAGCCGGCACCCGACCTCTGTGACAGGGAGCTGCGATCAGCTGCAGTTGAGTTAACCCTTCAGGTGCGGTACTGGAGGGGTTAATTGTAGCTGATCGCAGCTCCCTGTCACAGAGGTCGGGTGCCGGCTATTTGATTCCAGCACCCGCCTCCTGTTTTTGTATAAGAAACGTTTGTGGCACAGTGCGCCCCCCCCCCCCCCCAACACCCCAGTATAAGAAACGTTGGTAGGCAGTGCGCCCCCACCCCCCCCTCAGTATAAGAAACGTTTGTGGCACAGTGCGCCCCCCCCCCCAACACCCCAGTATAAGAAACGTTGGTAGGCAGTGCGCTTTCCCCCCCAAACACCCCAGTATAAGAAACATTGGTGGCTCAGTGGGAAGTGCCAGTGAGGGTTAAAAAATAATAAAAATTTTTTAACTCACCTCCTCCAGATGATCGCGTAGCTGCCGTTCTCCTGTTTTCTTCAAGACCTGTGGTGACGTCACTGAGCTCATCACATGACCCATTACCACGGTGATGTATCATGTGGTGAGCACAGTGATGTCACCACAGGTCCTTTGACAGGTCATGAAGAAAGAACAGAAGACGATCAATTGGAGGAGGTGAGTTAATTATTATTTTTATTTTTTAACCCTCATTGGCACTGCCCACTGCGCCACCAATGATTATTATATTGAGGGGGGGCCCACTGCGCCACCAATGATTATTATATTGAGGGGGGGCGCACTGCGCCACCAATGTTTATTATATTGAGGGGGGGCGCACTGCGCCACCAATGTTTATTATACTGGGGTGATGGGGGGGCGCACTGCGCCACCAATGTTTATTATACTGGGGTGATGGGGGGGCGCACTGCGCCACCAATGTTTATTATACTGGGGTGTTGGGGGGGCGCACTGCGCCACCAATGTTTATTATACTGGGGTGATGGGGGGGCGCACTGCGCCACCAATGTTTATTATACTGGGGTGTTCGGGGGGCGCACTGCGCCACCAATGTTTATTATATTGGGGGGGGCGCACTGCGCCAATGTTTATTATATTGGGGGGGGGGCGCACTGCGCCACCAATGTTTATTATACTGGGGTGATGGGGGGGCGCACTGCGCCACCAATGTTTATTATACTGGGGTGTTGGGGGGGCGCACTGCGCCACCAATGTTTATTATACTGGGGTGTTCGGGGGGCGCACTGCGCCACCAATGTTTATTATATTGGGGGGGCGCACTGCGCCAATGTTTATTATATTGGGGGGGGCGCACTGCGCCACCAATGTTTATTATACTGGGGTGTTGGGGGGGCGCACTGCGCCACCAATGTTTATTATACTGGAGTGTTGGGAGGGGCGCACTGCGCCACCAATGTTTATTATACTGGAGTGTTGGGGGGGCGCACTGCGCCACCAATGTTTATTATACTGGGGTGTTGGGGGGGCGCACTGCGCCACCAATGTTTATTATACTGGGGTGTTGGGGGGGCGCACTGCGCCACCAATGTTTATTATACTGGAGTGTTGGGAGGGGCGCACTGCGCCACCAATGTTTATTATATTGGGGGGGCGCACTGCGCACAATGACGGGTTAGGGAAATTTCACAGCAGAGTGCGCATGCGCTGGGAGCCTCGCCGGCGGTTAGGGTAGGGAAAAATTATGGGCCAGTGCACAGGTGCGGTGATCGGATGGATGTTCTCAGCAGGACACCGGCCGACACTGCGCATGCGCTGGGAGCCTCACCAGCGGTTAGGGTAGGGAAAAAGCACTGACCCGTACATAATTTTTCCCTTCCCTAACCGCTGGTGAGGCTCCCGGTGCATGCGCAGTGTCGGCCGGTGTCCAGCTGAGAACATCCATCCGATCACTGCGCCTGCGCACTGGCCCATAGTTTTTCCCTACCCTAACCGCCGGCGAGACTCCTGGCGCATGCGCACTCTGCTGTGAAACTTCCCTAACCTGTCATTGTGCGCCTGCGCGGCGCTGCACACCTCCTCACGTCATGTCCGGTGCGACCGGAAGTGACGAAGGTAGGGAAATCTCACAAAGTAGGGAAGTATAACATTACACCGGCCTTTGGGGTGTGCGGGCTGGTAACTACTTGGTTGGATAGTCAGCCAGCCTATGCCATGATGCCAGCAACAAGCAGTGTTTTTTTGTTTTTTTTGGGGGGGGGGGGGGGGGGCGCCACAAGGTTAGCTCGCACAGGGCGCCTGGACACCTAAGGCCGGCCCTGCCGGAGCGCAGCGGAGAGCTGGCAGTATCTCCTCCCTAATGTCGTTGGCTGGGCAGCTAGTGGAGGGGGGCGGGTCGTTGCAGAGTACGGCTCAGGCTGGCGCAGGCAGGGAGTTGACCTCACGTTAGGTGACGTCAACTCCTTCCCGCGCGCCTGTGACTGAGGAGCGATCAGTGCGGCGACCAGTGACTGGTCCTCCTTGGAGTCAGGAGTCGGACGGTGCAGCAAAGAACATCGACTTTGCTTTGGAATCCAACTTCTGAAGAGTACTGGTGAGTGACAGGCACCCCCCCTCCCCCCACACACATTAGTTCCTCTCTGTACCAGTACCCCCCCCCCTGGCAGGGGGGTACTGGTACAGAGAGGAATTAATGTGTGTGATGAGGGGGGGGGGGGGGGTCTGATGTGCAGGGGGGTACTGGTACGGAGAGGAACGAATGTGCGGTGGTGGGGGGGGGGGGGGGGGGGTACTGGTACATAGAGGAACTAATATATATGTGTCTGATGGGTGGGTCTGATGTGTAGGGGGCCCCTGCACATCAGACCCCCCCATCACACACATATATATTAGTTCCTCTATGTACCAGGACCCCCCCCCCACCACCGCACATTCGTTCCTCTCTGTACCAGTACCCCCCTGCACATTAGACCCCCCCCCCCCCCTCATCACACACATTAGTTCCTCTCTTTACCAGTACCCCCCCACCACCACCACCACACATTAGTGCCTCTCTGTACCAGTACCCCTCTGCACATCAGACCCCCCATCACACACATATATATTAGTTCCTCTATGTACCAGTACCCCCCCCCCCCCACCACCGCACATTCGTTCCTCTCTGAACCAGTACCCCCCTGCACATCAGACCCCCCCCTCATCACACACACACACACATTAATTCCTCTCTGTACCAGTACCCCCCTGGCAGGGGGGTACTGGTACAGAGAGGAATTAATGTGTGTGTGTGTGATGAGTGGGGGGGGGGGTCTGATGTGCAGGGGGGTACTGGTACAGAGAGGAACGAATGTGCGGTGGTGGGGGGGGGGTACTGTACTGGTACATAGAGGAACTAATATATATGTGTGTGATGGGGGGGTCTGATGTGCAGGGGGGGGGAGCACCGGCGCCTAATAGAGTACCGGCACCTCTTTTGGCCCACTTAAAGCACTGGTTCTAATATTTGAAAACGTAACTGTGCAACAGTATGTTTGTATTCCTCAAAGTGACATGGAACCGGTAACATGAGTTTTTTTGTCCTGATATCAGATTTATGTTTACTGATGCGATCCTTCACTGCCTGCATTGTCTCACCCACATATAATAGGCCGCAAGGACATTTAATAAGGTATATAACATTTGCGGAATCACAGGTAAAAAAACCTTTTATTCCAAAACTTTTACCAGTATGAGGATGATGAAACGTAGGACCTTTAATTACATGTGAGCACTGGAGACAATGCAGGCAGGGAAATGTACCCATCCGCGGCGTGGATATCCGCTGTTGTTTCAATGTTGCTTTTGTACTGCCTAAGTCTGCATGAACCAATTTGTCACGATAGTTCAAATTCTTTTTATTGCAGATGAGAGGTGAGTATTTAAATTCATCAACCTGAGGGTACGCTTTATTTAACAGGTGCCAATGCTTCCTGACTATATTATCAATGCCTGTGTTAAATGGATGGAATTTATGGATAAAAGCTATCCTGGATTTACCTCCATCTAATGAGGCCCTCACCCCTTCCCTCCCTTCTCTAGCTGTTTTCAGAATAGTCAATGGATAACCGCGTTCACAAAATCTCTCTGTCATTTCAGTGATCCTTATTTTTTGTACAGCCGGGTCTGAGACTATTCTTTCTACTCTCTGATATTGTGATTTGGGAATGGCTTTTTTAAGGGACAATGGGTGGGCACTCTTATAATGTAATATACTGTTTCTATCCGTGACCTTGCGATAAATGGCAGTAGATAAATGACCCCCAAGGTTTTTGATGACTTTAGTGTCTAAAAAGCTCACCTGGTTTACGTCACAGGTAACTGTGAACTGTAGACCCTCGACTGCAATATTTAAATCATTCATGAAATCAGATAGGGTCTCCCGGGACCCCGCCCATATGCAAAAAATGTCGTCCACAAATCTTTTCCAAATAATAGCGTTTTTTTGAAATAGCTTATTGTTGTATACATATTTTTCTTCAAATGACGACATAAAAAGATTTGCATAGGGCGGGGCCACGTTAGACCCCATCGCGGTGCCATGCCTCTGTAGGTAGAACGCATCCGTAAATAGAAAATAATTTTTATAAAGAACCAAATTTAATAACTCAAGAAAAAATTCTTGCTCTATGGTCGTGTAATTCGTTTTATTGAGTGCGGCTGAAACTGCCAATATGCCCTCCTGATGGCCAATGGAAGTATATAATGAAGTGCCGACCTGTTTCCTTGAATACTTCAATATATATTGGCACACAGTCCCCTAAAATAACTGTGCCCAGCAAATAGTGCCCATGAAACTAAAAGTGTAAACATAACGTCCCCCAAAAATAATTGTGCAAGCTGATACTGTGCCAAGGTGCCCCCACAGTAATAGAGCTCCCAAAAGTCTCACCAATAGGAATAATTCTCTGCTAGTGCACACATGGTAGTAATAGTGCTCCTACAGTGCCCCCAACATGTCCCCACTGTGCCCCAGAAGTAATAATGCTCCCATAGTGCCCATACTAGTAATCATGTTCCCCATAGACCCCCAGTAGTAATAAAGCCCATCATAATGCCCCCAGTAGTAATAATTATCCTTATAATGTGCCAGTGCAAAAAATGCCCCCTTTTAATGCCCCCAGTTGAGCTAATATCCCCATAATGCCCCTATAATGTGCCAGTATAAAATACCGCTATATAGTGCTCCCAGTAATGCCCCCATAGTGCTCCTCTCCCCCTTCTTCCTAGTGCCCCCATAATGTACCAGTATAAAATGTCCCATATATAGTGCCCCAGTAGATTCCCTCAGTGTCCCCCATAAAATACCCCTTCTCAGTGCCCCCCATAGATGAACCCATAGTACTCCTCTCTCCCCTTCCCCATAGTACCCACCATAATGTGCCCAGTATAAAATGCCTCTATACAAAGCCCCCCATATAAAATACCCCTTCTTTGTGGCCTCAGTAGAAGCCCCCATAGTGTTCCTCTCCTCCTTCCCCCATATAAAATACCCCTTCATTGTGGCCTCAATAATGTGCTAGTAAGAAGTGCCCCCATAGATACCCCCATAGTGTCACCCAATAATCTGCCAGTAAAAAGTGCCACCAATAATGTGCCAGTAAGATGTGCCCCCATAGAAGCCCACCAATCATGTGCCAGTAACAAGTGCCCCCATAGATGCCCCCCAATAATTTGCCAGTAACAAGTGCCCCCGTAGATGCCCCAATCATGTGCCAGTAACAAGTGTCCCCATAGATGCCCCATTACATTCCCCCAAGCATGTTCCAGTAACAAGTGCCCCCATAGATGCCCCCAATCATGTGACAGTAACAGGTGCCGCTATAGTTGCCCCCCAATCATGTGCCAGTAACAGGTGCCCCTATAATTGCCCCCCAATCATGTGCCAGTAACAGGTGCCCCCATAGATGCCCCCCAATCATGTGTGACAGTAACAGGTGCCCCCATAGATGTCCCCCAATCATGTGCCAGTAACAGGTGCCCCCATAGATGTCCCCCAATCATGTGCCAGTGGTAGTACCATATAAAAAAAATAAACACTTATACTTACCTTCATCAGGCTGGCAGCGATGCGATGCAGGCCTCTTCCGGCCTGTGTCCCGCGCTGTACAACTCAGGCGGCGTGACGTAGGCTGCAGGCCTAGTGCCTGCAGCCTATGAGAGGAACAGGGAAGGGAGACGCCTCTCCCCCGCCGCAGAACTTCCATCTGTATTGCTGTCCTGAGGACGGCAATACAGATGACTATGGAGATGAGCGCTTCCACAATGGAACAGCTCATATTGCTGTGCCCTGCTGCTGCCCCCTACATCACCAGTGGCCAGCGGGGCTCAAGAGGCAGCTGCCTTGGGCCCCCCAGGAGCAACTGGGCCTGGGGAAGCTGCCCCGCGTTAAAGACGGCCCTGCTGCTAGCAGTAGTTCCAGCAGAGAACAGCTTGCCGGAGCTCTCTGGATCTGGGATTGCTGGAGGTTACGAGAATGCATGTCGGCCCTATCGTACTCAGAGAACTCCGGTGGGCTGTTCTCTGCTAGAATTACTGCCGGCAATGTGAAACAGGCCTAAACTGGTCATGATGAGACTTGTTTGACTATTATCATGTCCTGCAGCTGCTGAGGAGTATATTAGGTATTGTTCACATCAGCACTAGTGATGTTCGCTGTTCTGCTCTGTCATAGGAGAACAACAACTTAAATCACAGTAGTACCGGATCTGGTGCATCCGGACATGATCGCCCAATTCATATTCTTGCTATGGGGCCCAATGATTTTTATGTACGCCCCTGTACACCATAGTAACATTGCAGTAATTAAAAGAGGCAGCCACTATTTGGGCTTGTTCACACAACCGTGTGCTGCCCGTGCTGTGTACCGCAAATTGAATGGGGTCCGCGATCGGTCTGTTCCGCAAAAAGATAGAGCAAGTTCTATCTTTTTGTGGTGCGGAGGCACGGAACCCCAGGAAGCACTCCGTAGTGCTTCCGTGGGGTTCCGTTCCATTCCGCACAGCATCTCTGGATTTGCGGACCCATTCAAGTGAATGGGTTCGCATCCGTGATGCGTAATGCACACGGCCGGTGCCCCGTGTATTGCGGACTCGCAATATGCGGGACGCAATACGGCAACGGAGGGGCAACGGCCATGTGAATGAGCCCTTAAACATGCCTTTGTATGAGCACAATGCTTTTGTCTCAATAAAATCCATTGAAGAGCATAATTATAAACGGTACCAAAATGTAATCTGGTTTTTAGAAAACAGATTGTGCACCGTTTGCAGCAAAATGTATAAGCTAGACATGCCTAGATGCAGATGCAGAGCCATATTAAAAAAAAAAAATGCCATCGGTCTTTGTTTTTTTTATTAGTATCATAAAATTCATAAGACTTTTTAATTGCTTGACATTATGATTTTTGTGAGGTGAGTTGGTTGTTTAGTGATCATTTTATTGTTGTTTTTTTACAGCATTCATCTGACGTGGTAAACCGTGATCATTTTTTAACAGGTAGTTACAGACGCGACAATACCAAACGTCTATTTTTTCGGTTTTACTTAAGAGGATTTTGTAAAAAATATTTTGTTTTTGCATCGCCATACTTTTTTACATTTTTCTGGTGGTGGTCTTGTGTGGGGGCTCATTTTTTGCAGGATACGGTGACATTTACAATAGTACAATTTTGGGATTAGAGATGGCCTTGCAGTTCGCCCGACGGTTGTTTCGCTGCGAACTTTGCGTGTTACTACATATGGCGATATTCGCACCCGCCATATTCTTTTACATTGTGAAGAACTTTGACCCATGACACATCCATCAGGTGGTACAGGACAGCCAATTGAGACGTTTCAGCACATGGACACACCCCCCTACCTTATAAATAAACCGGATCTGGCCGCCATTTTATATTCAGTCTTTTGCCAGACTAGGGAGAGGTTGCTGTGTGGAGCAGGGACAGACTGTTAGGGACACCAAACACTAGCTAATAGGGCCACAAAAGTCTTTTTAAGGACTGGTATAGGTGTGCTATCGATAGGTGTGATACACAGAGGGGTGCGATATACTTATAATATACTTTTAAAATAAATCAAAAACACATAGATCTATATAGTGATCACCTGGGGTCTAGGGGCTTACTAGGGTCATTTTTATATAGGGTAAGGTTCCGGACGGGGTCGCTCTTATCAGGGCGGGTGGTCTGTGGTTAGGCTATCAGGGCCAGAATAGCACCCCCCTGTAGGGCAATATCAGGGACAGTTCTTTGCCCACCCTGTCCTTCAATACCACATCATCATCTAGCCCAGGGATGGATGTTTTTTGCATTCCCTCCCGGATTCATGGATGTGCACTGGAACCCCCCGGATTGTGGTCGGACATATGGTTCCTGATTTAGTGCCACCGAGAACCTGTTATTACCTACCACATCTATGCTTTTTGCTTAACTTTAATAATTTAATTTATTTTCATTTTGAGGGATATCTTTTCCATTCACACGTCCGCAAAATGGGTCCGCATCTGTTCCGCAATTTTGCAGAACGGGTGCAGACCCATTCATTTTCAATGGGGCCGGAATGTGCTGTCCGCATCCACATTTGCGGATCCGCACTTCCGCATCTGTGCTTCCGTTTCCGCAAAAAAATAGAACATGCCCTATTCTTGTCCGCAATTGCAGACAAGATTAGGCATTTTCTATTATAGTGCCGGCGATGTACGGTCCACAAATTGCGGAATGCACATTGCCGGTGTCCATGTTTTGCGGATCCGCAAAACACTTACGGACGTGTGAATGGACCCTCATAGTAACATTATTAAAGGTTACGTTTTATCTTTATGTATATTCTAATAGATTGCCTTCCTTGTACAATGTTATAATATACTTTCTATGTTAGATAGTATATTATAGTGCATTTGTATTGTGCGGCAGTTGTGTGCGGTTCTGCTGCGATACTGCAGGTATATAGAGGGACAAGCGTTATTGGAACAAATCATTTCTACTGGTGTGATATACCAGTCGTCCCCCAAAAAACTGATTGAAGCGGGGTGTTATATACCAATATACTTTCTTTATAGTGGATTTGGGTACTGTATAGCGCATTTGCGCATTGCCGATATTTCACATTGAAAAAAAATATGAATCGAGATCGCAAATTTGAATAATACAGCGGGTGTCACTGTCCATGTTGTGGGACTATTTGTGCACTTCTAGTAATTATTTCTTGGCTGCAAATATGAGCTGAAGGTTTTTCAGGTTCGCCTGCCATTAAAATGAATGGGACCCGCAGCGAACTTGCGGTTCGCGAACATTTGATCGCGTTCGAGCGATCGCGTTCGCGAACCGTCCTGACAGATGTTCGTCCATCACTATTTTGGATACATATGACTTTTTGATCGCTTGATATTATGGTTTTTGGGAGATGAGGTGAACAAAAAATAGTTGTTTTGACATTGTTTTATTTAATTTTTTTAGGGCATTCACCTGACATGTTAGATTATTTGATACTTTCATATAACAGGTCATGTTGGAAGTAACAATATAGAATATGTCTATTTTTTTAGTTTTATACAAAAGGATTTTTGGGGGAAAAAAAATCTTATTTTTGCATTACCATTTTCTGAGAGACATATTTTTTTTTACTTTTCTGTTGGTGGTCTTGTATAAGGGCTAATTTTTTGCAGGATAACTTGACATTTACATATTATTATTTACATTACATATTATTTTGGGGTGCATATGACTGTTTGCTTGATATTATGATTTTTGAGATGCGAGGGGACCAAAAATGGCAGTTCTGGCATCATGTTTTATAGTGCATATCATTACGGATGCAGTCATACCAAATATGTATATTTTTTTTTATTTAGGTTTACAATAGTAAATGGCTTGATAGGGAAAATGGGATTCCTTTTTGTTTTTTACTTGAAACTTTTATTTATTTTTTTCAACTTTTTTTGTCCCACCAGGGGACTTCTGAGGGTCTGAGCTCTTCTACAATTCATACTGTATTGTAGTGCATTGTAACTGTATTACACCTACAGTTCCCCTATGAAACCCCCAGTTTGCAGGCCTGGAGGAGCCGATGAGGTCAGAGAGGGAGCTCTCTCCCTCTGTAAACCGTTTAGATGTGGCAGGCACCATTGACCACTGCATCTAAGGGGTTAAACCCCCATATTGAAGTTAACAACAGCCAGACCCCTGCCCTGATCAAGCCAGAACAACTCCTATGCTGGCTTGATCAATGGCCTGTACATGTACGACAGATTGCGTGACCTCCTTGCCCGCTGAGCCAAACATGTATGGCACATGTCAGAAAGGCCATTTATACCTAGTCCCTGGAGTATTTGACACCAAATAAAAAATTAATTCCTCCAATCTTTCGGTCCCCAGCCTGTTTACTTCCAGCCAGGGTATGGATGGGGTCCCCCTGCAGACATTGACTGGCCTCAGTGTCCCCAATTTGTATGTAACTGTTGCTTGGGGAGATGGTCATGTGTTGCTTTGGGAGATGTCAATGCTGAGGCTAGTCATCAGCTGCAGCAGTGCCCCATCTGTACAGCGGCTCGAAGTAAACAGATTGGGTACTGGTAGATCGTCAAATGGGTCAGGGTGCTGAAACAGAGCAGTGGTAAGCATACATTTTAAAGGTGCCACGTGGGATGGGAAAAATATTTTTAAAGGAGTTGGCCTATTTTACTCATTGGTGGTATATCACTAGGACCACCTCTGAGACCCGCACCTATCTCTAGAACTGGATCCCCAAAGTGAAGGAGTGCGCTCGGCTATTTCCAGAAGTACCATAGAAATGAATGGAGAGACCACCATGCAAGCACCACTCCATTCACCTCTATGGTTATTCTGGAAATAGATGAAGTTGGGACCCATACTGATCTGACATTGGTGGCATATCCTAGTGATATGCTACCAATGTGTGGGATGGGCCAACCCCTTTAAGGAGTTAAGTGATCTTGATGCTTAGACTTATGCCCCTTTCACACGGGCGAGTATTCCGCGCGGATGCGATGCGGGAGGTGAACGCATTGCACCCGCACTGAATCCGGACCCATTCATTTCTATGGGGCTGTTCACATGAGCGGTGATTTTCACGCATCACTTATGCGTTGCGTGAAAATCGCAGCATGCTCTATATTCTGCATTTTTCACGTAACGCAAGCCCCATAGAAGTGAATGGGGTTGCGTGAAAATCGCAAGCATCCGCAAGCAAGTGCGGATGCGGTGCGATTTTCACGCACGGTTGCTAGGTGACAGTCTATTCACTGTATTATTTTCCCTTATAACATTGTTATAAGGGAAAATAATAGCATTCTGAATACAGAATGCTTAGTAGGTGATCAATTGAGGGTTAAAAAAAATAAAAAAAATTAACTCACCTTCTCCTCTTGTTCGCGTAGCTCCCGGTCTATACTTTACTTCTCAAAAGATGAACTATCGGCTAGGACCTGTGGTGACGTCAGATCACATGCTCCAATCACATGGTCCATCACCACGGTGATGGACCATGTGATTGGAGCATGTGATCTGACGTCACCAAAGGTCCTTTAGCCCATAGGTCATTAAAGAAGTAAACAAGAGACCGGGAGCTACGCGAACAAGAGGAGAAGGTGAGTTTATTTTTTTATTTTTTTTTAACCCTCAATTGATCACCTACTATGCATTCTGTATTCAGAATGCTATTATTTTCCCTTATAACCATGTTATAAGGGAAAATAATACAATCTACAGAACACCAATCCCAACCCCGAACTTCTGTGAAGAAGTTCGGGTTTGGGTACCAAACATGCGTGATTTTTCTCACGCGAGTGCAAAACGCATTACAATGTTTTGCACTCGCGCGGAAAAATCGCGGGTGTTCCCGCAACGCACCCGCACATTTTCCCGCAACGCCCGTGTGAAAGAAGCCTAAGACTCCTGGATCCTAACCCTCCATATTACAGCTGACATACCATGAAGCATTATCCAACATTGATTACACTCAATTAATGCCTTTTTATTATATTGCTTGGTTTGCTCTTCTATTATAAAGTAAGTCTAAAATTTTGAATCTGTGCCACTTTTTTCAATTTATGGGAAGTGCATATATTTTGCCAATATGATTACTTTAGTAATAGCTGCAGCAACAAATCTGGAAAGGAAACCAAACTAATTATTTTAAAGTGAATCAATAAATTTTGTTTTTACACCTTGGCATATTTTATAGCACAGTCCAAAAAAGAAGGGAGAGCTGGCCAAGTTTTAAGTTCTTGTACAAACTTATGATCTACATCAGAGTATCTGTAACATAGCAGCCAATAACAAAGCATCAATTATTGCACATTTGTGTGCTAAAGCTTTGCAGTTTACAAGTGAAGCACATAGAACCCATGTGGTTCTTGCCACTTGGCCCAAAAGAAAATTGCAAAAGCACTGCCATTTGTGGGGGAAAAAAACACGTGTTTAGGGTCACCCTTCGTCTACTGCTTCTCTGAGAAATGAATGCTGATTTATTGGGCGATACATGTCCGTGATGTTTAACAGAATATGGCCTCATGCACACGACCGCCGTTCCGCAGATTTTAGTGTTTCATGTGCGGACCCATTCATTTCTATGGAGCCGTTGAAAATGCGGATAGTGCACCGTTTGCCATCCGTGTCCGTGATCCGTGGTTCCAGTCTGTCAAAAAAATATAACCTGTCCTATTCTTGTCCGCGGAAAATGGTTTGCAGACCCATTCAAGTCAATGGGACTGCTAAAAAACGCGGAGGCACACAAGATTGTCATCCGCGTCTGCGTCCGTTTTATTCCTATCATTTGCATGGCAAACCTGTCTTAGACTTTTTTTTACCTTCCTTTATGTCTGGTGGTCCTCCAAAAATAAAGGAAGACACACAGAAACAAAAACAGAAACGGATCACGGAACAACTGAACCCCATTTTGCGGAACGGAACACAACAATGGTCGTGTGCATGAGGTCTAAGGCAGAGCTAACCCAAAGAAAAATGCAAAAATATACAAAACAAATGCCAGCTCAGATGAGGTATGCTATTTTCTCACCTAATAGGGCCAACAAATCTACATATAAAAGTGTTGTAGAGAAATACAATGCCCACTTCCTCTACACCTTCCATACGGATAGTGCACAAGGCCACAGGGCTCTCACCAGGGGTGAGGGATCTGGCACAGGAGGAGGAAAAGTGCACAAAGACTGGGTGGAATCCATTAAAATCTGTGGTGCCAATTTGCGTTGTACTTGTACTTACAAGCTAACAAGCTGGACAAACAGCATGACAATCCACAGTAAAAGTCAGTACCCGACCAGTTTTGCCCGTTGTGGCTTCTTCAGAGGTATATCAACACTAAAACAAACTTACATTTAAGACCATTTTTGACCCCTTACCCCAAACTACTGCTACACTTGTTGACTCCTACAGTTCCAATCCCCAGAACAAAGGCTGAGTGAAGTGGTTCTACCAGTTCATGATTCGGCCCGAATTTCTCAAAAAGTTCATATTCACACAAATTTTTTGTGGTTCATTTCAGGCGAAAGAGAAAGAGTGCTAGTATACAAATGTTGGAGGAGCGTTGTCTAGCCTACAACAGCCATCATGTATATGAACTGCTCTCCATAAGAGAAATAGTACCCACCCAGAGGTTCCACCTATGGCCTTACAACAGTCATTATGTATATCAATTGGTCTCCATAATAGAAATAGTACCCACCCAGTGGTTTCCCCTAAGGCCTTGCAACTAGAAAAGCTATTCTCATTTGCTTTAGGGCTCATTTACATGGCTGTTACCTGGCCAAGCCCGCATTGCAGCCACAAACAGTGGATCTGCAATATGTGGGCACCGGCCATGTGCACCCCGCATCACTTGAATTGGTCCGCAATCCGGAAGGTCGGTGCGGAACAGAGGCACGGAAGCACCACGGAGAACTGCATGCACTACTTTTTTTGCGATGCAGATGCACCCCGAACTTCAACTTGAATGGGTCCAGATCTGTCTGCAGAATCCGCACAGATGTTGCCCGTGCATTGGGGGACGTGTGGATGAGCCCTTATTCTGATAAACAGCTTTTGCCCTGAAAGAGCTAGAGTTGCAGATGTGAGGCTGGCTTAGCTATTTTCTAGCATGATTAAAAGACACAAAGACATCTCTGCCAATCTGCTGTGTTAAAATAATGCAGTGCTCCTATTGCTGCTGTGTTCTCTTTACTGTTTACCTACTTGCAATGCAGTGCCAAGTAATTATAATTACTGTCTCACTTCAATGGGGAGTCTCCTTCCTATTCACCTGAGAATACATTATCACTATAGCAAACAACAGACAACGCCTTTAGCAACTTTATTTCACCAAGTTGGATTGACTTCAGATGAACCAGAGAGACCAGCATAGTAACATTTAACTGTTCATGCATACCATTTTTATTTTGTCAAATATACAGGAAAAAATCACCTTTTCTGTATTTTTATCTGATTTCTGCCATTAGAGCAGGCTACTTTAATGTATTACAGCCTTTGCCCTGCTCCTGTTTTTAATGCAGTGCTTGCTTCATCAGCATGATAATTATACTCCTTATGATCCGGTACATCCCTGCAGCTCTTGACGACGATACTCGTTGTCAGCCTTTACAGGAGTTATGCCATGATTGATGTAAAAAATAAAAATTAGACAGCATATAGTACATGACAATTTCTTTCTCACAAAGCTAGAACCAGCCCCATACCTCACATGTGTAACACCCCGGAGTGGTGTTACCATTCCTTTACCCTGCTACTATCTTTAATGGGCTAACATAAATGCCATCTTAAATAAAATAGAAAACTCCAGCAATGTGCGTTTGTATCAAAGAATATTTTCTTTGATACAAACGCACATTGCTGGAGTTTTCTATTTTATTTACTACGTGGGGCGGGAACCCGACTCCAAGCAGCAACCCTCCAGAGTGCCTGGAGGTTTACATCTCTATAAATGCCATCTTATGTATTTTGTCCAGGTCCTCTTGTTATGCAACTTTTTTATTACATGTAATGTGCCTGGTTCACCAGCAGGTAGCAGTGCAAATGGCAGAGGTATAGTTAGAGAGAATGGAACCATTCCATTCTCCCACCTTTGGACAGAAGTGGGCCCGTCCTGATTCCTGACGGAAGGGTTGGGCATAAGTTTACAGTTAGTTCTAGTTTTAAGCTAGACATGGGAGGAGCAAGGTGTGGTATGCTGAGGCGTGCCTATGCCAGCCAGAGCACACTAAGCTCTGCTGGCCATGAAGAAAGATGTCTGGGAGCCATAGGGGCCAGAGGAATAGTTCTTCATCCACCATAAGAGAAATCAGCAAGAGGAAGAGTTCTTTGGCTGAAGATAAGTTTTACTGAGTGTTAGGAGGGGAATAACGGTCGAAGGCACCCCATCCAAGGATACCAAAGCAGATCAGGAGTACAGAAACCAGACCTACGCAGAGTTTAGTGCAGCATAAAGAAAGAAAACAAAGTTATTTAACCCCTTAAGGACTCGGCCCTATTTCACCTTCTGGACTTAGCCATTTTTTGCAAATCTGACCAGTGTCACTTTAAGTGCTGATAACTTTAAAACGCTTTGACTTATCCAGGCCATTCTGAGATTGTTTTTTCGTCACACACATATTGTACTTCATGACACTGGTAAAATGAAGTTAAAAAAAATCATTTTTATTTATAAAAAAAATACCAAATTTACCAAAAATTTGTAAAAAATTGCAAAATAGTTATTACTTTACATTCCCCATATGTCTACTTCATTTTTGGATCATTCTGGGAATGATATTTTATTTTTTGGGGATGTTACAAGGCTTAGAAGTTTAGAAGCAAATCTTGAAATTTTTCAGAAATTTTCAAAAACCCAATTTTTAGGGACCAGTTCAGGTCTGAAGTCACTTTGCGAGGCTTACATAATAGAAACCACCCAAAAATGACCCCATTCTATAAACTACACCCCTCAAGGTATTCAAAATTTTACAAACTTTGTTAACCCTTTAGGTGTTCCACAAGAACTAATGGAAAATAGAGATACAATTTCAAAATTTCCCTTTTTTGGCAGATTTTCCATTTTAATAATTTTTTTTGGGGTGCATATTTTTTTGATCGCTTGCTATTACCCTTTTTGTGATGTAAGGTGACAAAAAATGGTTTATTTAGCACAGTTTTTATTTTTTCATTTTTTACGGTGTTCATCTGAGGGGTTAGGTCATGTGATATTTTTATAGAGCCGGTCGATACAAACACGGCGATACCAAATATGTCTACTTTTTTTTTATTTATGTAAGTTTTACACAATAACAGCTTTTTTAAAACAAAAATGATGTTTTAGTGTCTCCGTATTCTGAGCCATATTTTTTTTTATTTTTTTGGGCGATTGTCTCAGGTATGGGCTCATTTTTTGTGGGATGAGGTGACGGTTAGATTGGTACTATTTTGGTGGGCAAATGCCTTTTTGATCGCTTGCTGTTGTACTTTGTGTGATGTAAAGTGACAAAAAAATGGTTTATTTAGCACAGTTTTTATTTTTTACGGTGTTCATCTGAGGTGTTAGGTCATTTGATAGGTTTATAGAGCCAGTCTATACGGACGCAACGATACCTAATATGTATACTTTTCTTTCCCCCCTATTGTTTACCAATTTTTTTTTACTTTATTTGGGGAAAATTAAGTTTTTGTTTATTTTTACTTGAAACTTTTAATTTTTGGGGGGGGAAACTTTATTTTTTCAACTTTTTTTTCACTTTATTTTTTGTCCCACTTTGGGACTTGAACTTTTGGGGGTCTAATCCTTTACAATGCATTCCAATACTTCTGTATTGGAATGCATTGGCTGTATGAGTAATACAGTGTGTATTACTCATACAGCTTCCGGCCTGTGAGATCCAGGGAGCTGGATCTCACAGGCTCGTCACCGGAAGGCAGCGCGATGCCCTCCTTAGGCATCGCGCTGCCTTCTATGCCATCAGGTCCCCCCCACAGCCCCATGGGGACCCGATGGCACCGCCGACCACCGCTGCCGCACCAGGTAAAAGCCGCAAACCGCAGGTCTGAATTGACCTGCGGTTTGCGGCGATCGCCGACACGGGGGGGTCACGGACCCCCCCCCTGCACATTTAGCCGAGGTTCCTGCTCAATGATTTGGGCAGGCACCTTGTTCCGATCACCACCCGCCGGGCGGCGGTGATCGGTACGTCATGGGTCCTTAAGGACTCGGGAACCATACCGTACCGATACGTCATGGGTCCCTAAGGGGTTAAGCAAGCCTGTCAGTACAGCAGAGAAAGAGAGAAAGCAGTGTTATTGAGTTTGCCTGCCAGTTTATGCTAAAGCCTGCTGGAACCAAGACAAAGCCTGCAAATTGTTTGGATGAATGTTTATTCAAGTAAAGCTGCTGTTGAATTTCACCACAAGATCTGGACTTCGTTCATCCCTCATTTATTCCCCTTTTTACTATGCTTCGGAACCAAAGCCTGTGGTCTAGCAGTATCCAGGTAGGAGCACAGTGACACATAAAGAGATATTTAGGCCGCACTACCCCACTTGGCATTCCTACTACACCTAGGATGCGATAGGGGCCCTGGGGGACGGCGCGTTGCACATGGATCCATGGGTCTCCACATTCACTGCTCGAATTGTTCTGCTATATTCTCTTCAGGGGCCATGTCCTTCCTCTCCCTATAACTGTCACAGCTTCTAACAGAAAATATGGCTGGTGGCAGTTGAAGATTTAAATTGAGCGCATGTGACCACCTTAAGTGAGGTGGACAAGAAATAAGGAAAAGAACAAACAGCAGGTGGCTCTATACAGATATATTTTTATTGAATAGCTCTTAGATTGTATTAAATTTTTAATTACATGCAATTACAAAAGTATTCAGATCCAGGTGCTGGTTTGAAAAATGTAGAATATGTTTTGTGGCACCATCTCTTTAAGGTGCTAAAAGGATGAGTTTAAATAACAGTGGGGGAGATTTATCAAACCTGATGCAAAGGAAAACTGGTTTAGTTGCCCATAGCAACTAATCAGATTCCACCTTAAATTTTTCAAAGCTCCAAATTAAATTATAAATCTGGTTTTTATGGACAACTAAGCCAATTTTCCATTGTATCACTTTTGATAAATATCCCCCGGTGAGTTTTGGAGACCTGATTGTAATTAGAGCCCAGGGAACAACTTTCGGCACTCCAGCTGCTGTGAAACTACAACTCCCAGCATGCAAACATGCCCGACTGCCCTTCTAATTCCCATAGAAGTGAATGGAGCATTCTGGAAGTTTTAGTTTCAGAATACCAGGTGTGCCAGAGGTTGGTGTTCCCTGTATGAGATAGAGATCCACTGAGCAAATATAAAGAGAAAAGTGCATTGACTTTCTTGCCCTACCTGCTGAAATAATTTTCTTTCTCATTCTGCAGGGTTTCATTGAAGAAATCTTACACCAAATTGTCAAAATGTTTGCAAAAAGGAGCGTAACCTCTGTGTGACATTGATGACCAAACTGTTTTAGAAAGTCTACTTGAGACAGGCAATTTTCTCTGATTTAGAAATGGTGCATAACATTAATCAAAGGGGAGCAAATTACTAAATTAATATGGAACACTCTGAGAACGGAAACTGAAGCCGAGAGTCTCATTTGATGCTATTTCCTCCATGACCTTCTGAAGGGCAATGCATTTATCAATCACCGAGCATCTTGTTGAGGTTGGAGATTTTTTTTCCTTTGCTTGATAGGCTGCACCCAGTCACAGCTGGGATTTAGCAGAATTCTAATAAGATCAGTTCCTAACATTATTTTAATAATTTAAAAGATTTGGTGAGATTCATCTTTAAATATAAATACTTGTTATAAGTTTAAATAAAATGAGTAGTTTCAAGAAGTTCCTGAATATTTAAAGTGTACCTAAACATTCAAATAAAGCTTATTAAAACCTATACTAAGGCCTCATGCACACTGTATTGCGACCCGCAAACACCAGCAGTGTGCACACCGCATCACGGATGCAGACCCTTTCACTTGAATGGGTCCGCAATCCAGGGCTGCGGTGCAGAACGGAAGCATGGAACCCCACTGAAGCACTATGGAGTGCTTCCGTGGGGTATCTCTTCATGCCTCCGCACCACCAAAAAATTAAACTTGTTCTGTTTTTTTGCGGTCGGATGGATCACGGACCCATTCAAATTGAACAACGGCCGTGTGCAAGAGGCCTTGATGGCCTAAAATGAATTTTCAAATATAATTTTTTTTTTTTTTTACTTTTCCGAGCAAAATAGGCACCTGAAAGGAATGAGCAAACCTGAACTTTATTTACAGGTTTGGCATTTGGGTGGTGTAGGAATTCCATTATGGATTCCGGTATAACGAAATATAACGGAATTTGTAGACTGCATTTTGATCCGTCACAATAGAAGTCTATAGCCAAGCAGAATGGATCCATCTGGTTTCCGTTATACAGGTCTTTGTTTTCCTTCCTGCATAATGGAAACCAGACGAACCCGTTATGCTTGGCCATAGACGTCTATTATGACGGATCAAAATGAAATGCCTCTTAAAGGTTTTGCATCCCATCCAAGAATTCCGTTATATTCCATTGTAACGGAATCCATAGCAGAATTTCTACACCACCAGAACACCAAAACCTGTAAAGTTTGGGTTCGCTCATCCCTAGGCACCTGAACTTCAGGTGCCTATAGAGAATTTCAATCTGTACTCTAATACACCACTGATATAAGCGGTGTATGGAAGTACAAATTTCACTGCGGAGCAAATCCATTATAAAAGTGTAGTTGGGTGCTCCTCTCCATAAACAGCAAAGTCTTTTGCCATAAATGAGTACCTTTGCTAACACACACACTCCCTGCTATCCTAGATGGTTTGTGGATATCTGTCCCCTCAGGGCTAGTCTTCTGGCTCAATTGCTGTTCTCTGGTAGCTTCCCACTCCACTGGAATGATGGTCTTTTCTGGCTTTAGCTTCACACAGGCTCCAGCCACACTCCCATACATCTGCTACTATCCTAGGCTGAAGCCAGACTGCTCTGGCTGATACAATCCAACTGCACAGCTCCTACCTTTCCAGCCTCCCTTCTGCTAAGTTAGGGCATACTTAATTAAATAGTGCTACCTATATACAGATTTTGGGATCTCATACAGAGCATAACACAAAGCATTAACTCTTTTAGCACAACATTAGCTTTCTAGCAGTGACCTGGGTGACTGCATGTGGTCTGGATCTGGGCCCTGGAGTGGAATCCGTACTCCTATGCACTGCTGCATTGGTGTATGAGTGTACAGATTGAAAAGCGCTTTAGGCACTGGAAGTTTGGGTGCCTATTTTTACTAGAAAAAGTTAAACCCAAAAAATAATAATAATAATAAAGTTTATTAATTATTTTAGGGCAATTAAAGTTATTTAAACGTTTAGGTACACTTAAATAGAAAGATTTGACAATTATTTGGACTCATTTTTAATTTCTTCCATGCTCCTGAAGTAAAAAATGAAGCAGCTTTGCAAATGTTTTTTACTTCCCTGCCATTTTGGCAACTGCCACACTTATCTATGTATTTCCATGGTAACAGACTACAACAGACTTCTGCTAATCTACAAAATGCAGTAAAAAAAATAATAATTGGGAAATGAGGCAAGGAAGCATGTCTGTGGGATTAGCCAACACAGGGTGACCCCTGATGAAGCAGCAGGAGCGTCGTTGCACATGAGAATTTTGTCCTTTCAACACAACCGATATGAGAGACCAGAATTTCACTTTAACTACTATTTTTGGTATATTTATCCCACTTTTTGCATCACTAATTTCTGTGAATGTTGCTGTATTTTTCTTTTCAGATATTCAGCCCTTTTTATAGACATCAATTGGTGCCATTTAGAGTCGTTATGCTGATTCTCACTTGTATTTGGACTTTATATGCACTGCTCACTTTAAAGATTTGGGGAGTCATTTATTAATCTGAAATATGCCTAAATTAGGCGTATTTCAGGCGCATATGGTGGCGCAACTGTTAGTTGGTCGTGGTTAGGTGGGTGTGGCACAGGCAGGAAGGGGACAGGCTGGCAGGCCCATCTCATTCATCATTTTCTACTTCCCGTTTAGGCGTCAAAAATGGTCTAAATGTAAGACAGCAAGGAAGCTGTCTTACATTAAGACAGGCTCTGGATGCGGCGAAGTTATGGAGAGGCCGGTGCCAGTCTTAATAAATGTGCCCTTTTTTTTTTTTTTTTACTAATTCATGTCTTTGGTATTTTGTCTATACCTTATTAGGGGTAGAATGTGTGGAAGGTGTAGATATATTTACATTCTTATATGCTAATATATTACTACAGTGGCTCACCCTTCCTAGGCTTCTGGAGTACCCCTCTGCCGGATTAATATCTGAAATGTTACAAATTAATTTAATAACAGGCACTCTGTCCTCTGGTATAGCATGGAAAAGTAGTCTATATTGTTTTAGTCAATGTACCATTTGTTTGATAAAAAATAATTTAAATAAAATCACAAATATTAAATAAATAATCTGTACGTTATAATCCAAATATTACCGTTAAAGATTCATGATTCATATATCAATAACCAATTACAATACACCATGATTATATCTAGGGATGAGCGAATCGATATATTATATGAAACAGTATAATTCCATGATGATGAATTAATAAGTGGATAGGCAGATGTCTCTTCAATAGTAATGTGTTCGTAACCAATTAATGAATAAGGACACGTCCTTCTTGTGAATAGTTTCTATATATATATATAGTACTTATGTTCCGTAGTGGTAAATTAATAAATAGACCAAAGTTTCTCCAATAGTAAGCAACGTCTCTGCTTCAGTTATATAACAGTTATGTTTCCATTTATAGATTATTGGCTAATAGAACTTATCTATCTTCTTATCTACTGTATTGTAGTAGTTTTTAGGCCTAAATTAAGTTAGAATATCTAGTAAATTCATACATAAAGGACCTGTGTATTATATAGTATATTTGCTTTATTTTTATTTTTCTCTTTTTTCTATTGTTCTTTTCTCTTTCTTTTTCTATTTCCAGGTGAGGACCTTAAGATGAGAAGGTTGGAAATAGGGATGGGGGCCTCCCAAGGAGATGAGATCGAGGCTTAAAAGTTGCACCATCTATAAAGAAACGGATGTAAGGTCGAGTCGGTTATTCCTAAAAGGATTCTTCAGATGTGGCAGATGCAATAATTGTAAAACCACAAACTTTCCAAGAAAGACAACCATTTTACGCTCAACACGTAACTCTTTATTTTATCAAATTAAAGATAGTTTAACATGCGATTCGTCAGACGTCATATATATGTTATAATGCCCATGTCAAAAACAATATATAGGAAGAACGAAACGACCATTGAAAAAAAAAGGTTGCAGAACATATCACAAATATTAAAAACGGATTCGAACAACACTCAGTTTCAGAACATTTTTAAAAGTATAACAATAGACCCAACTAAACTTACCTTCGTTGCCTTTGAAAGGGTCAAAAGACAATGGAGAGGGGGCAAACATGTACTGTAGCTTGTATGTCAAGAGTAGAGTCAAGAAGAATTTTCGAATTTGGCACCATGCTCCCCTGAGGCCTAAATGCAGAAATGGAATTATTTGGATTCCTGTAGATCCGGGATGGGTGCCATTCATAGACAAGACATTGAGGTCCGGCTCGATCTCTTCTCCTTCGGAGGTCCCCATCCCTATTTCCAACCTTTTCATCTTGAAGTCCTCATCTGTAAAAAGAATAAGAAAGAGAAAAGAATAGAAAAAAAGAGAAAAATTAAAATAAAGCAAATATACTATATAAAGCACAGGTCCTTTATGTATGAATTTACTAGACATTTTAACTTAATTTAGGTCTAAAAATACAACAATAGATAGAAAGAACCCTTTAAAAAAAATGCATCAAAAACTTATGGAAAATGCACATGCGTTTAGTAAGGTTAAGGCCTGATTGTTTAACCCAACGATGCTCAACCTGCGGCCCTCCAGCTGTTGCAAAACTACAATTCCCAACATGCCCTAATAGCTGTAGGCTGTTCAAGCATACTGGAAGTTGTAGTTTTATAACAGCTGGAGGGCCGCAGGTTTGGCATCCCTGGGTTAAACCAATAATCTATAAATGGAAACATAACTGTTATATAGCTGAATAAAGCAAAGGTTACTACTGGAGAAACATTGGTCATAAAGTACTATATAAATAGAAACTATTCACGTGTCCTTATTCATTAATTGGTTACTAAATGGGTTGAGCGAACCCGAACTGTAAAGTTTGGGTTCGTACCGAACTTTAGGATTTTTGGACCCCGGACCCAAACCTGAACATTTCAGTAAAAGTTTGGATTCGGGTTCGGTGTTCGGTGCTTTCTTGGCGCTTTTTGAAAGGCTGCAGAGCAGCCAATCAACAAGCGGTTAACTGTCTGACCTTAGAAGCCATCACAGCCTTGCCTACTATTGGCATGGCTGTGATTGGCCAGTGTAGCATGTGACCCAGCCTCTATATAAGCTGGAGTCACGTAGCGCTGCACGTCACTCTGCTGTGCTTAGTGTAGGGAGAGGATGCTGCTGGTGATTTCAGGGAGAGAATAGGACTGAATCTTTGCTCAAAATCTGAATCTAACTCAGCGATCTACATACATTGTGTTTTGTGGGTGCAGGGCACAAATTTTTTTATCCTGCCCTGAGCCCAGTGACCGAAAAAAAATAACTTTAATAAGTCAGTTAGGTGGGCGGCAGCGGCCATTTTATGCAAGCTCAGTGCACTAGCACTGCATCTGAACTTTTGGGACATTGAAAATCACAATTTTTTTGGCAATATACAACATCTGGATTAGTCAGTATGCAATTTAAGCTAGAAATACACCCATCATTTTCTGGGGTTTTAAAAACACACTTTTTTGCCAAAAAAACTGTATTTTCCTGATCTGCAAGTGTTAAATTCAAGTTTAATATATACAGTTTTCATATTCTGTTACCCAAAAAACACTTTTTTGCTAATGTCAGCACTACATAACAGTATGTTTTTTACCTTTCTCCCTGGAGCCGTTTTGGTAAAAAAAAAAAAGCACTTTTATAATATGCTAATGAGCCTCTAGGTGCTATGTTAACCTCTTCACGACCGCAATCTGTATATATACGTGATAGCTGCACATGCCCCGTGCAGCTACCACGTGTATAGACGTCAGGCAGCTCTTTAATCCAAGCGCTGCAAAGCGCTTGGATTAAAGCTTCTGCCCCTGCCCTGCTGCTGTCCCGGACAGCAAACAGTCTAGTAATGCCAGCAAGGGGCCAATCAGAGTGGCCCCTTGCCGGCAATCGATCCGATTGGTTAGTCTGTGCAGACTAACCAATCGGATCGCGGCAGTGTTAAAATGCCGGTTTCAGGCTCTGATCTGCGCTCTGCAGATCAGAGCCTGAAAGCCGATAGTGTTCCTCATACCCCCCGATCTGTGCCCCTCCAAGCCCTTAGTGCCCCTCTGTGCCCCGACGATCTGTGCCCCGACGATCTGTGCCCCTCTCCTGCGCTGATGGCATGCGGTCCGCCCCCTGCATTAATTTTCTAGCCGCCCCTCCTGCCCCAGCCTTCCTCGATATTGTGGGCAGCCTCCCGAACCCCCCCTTTCCAGCGCTGCCCCCCCCCCGATCCCCCTGCTGTGTGCGATGGCGGCGGCTCCATTACTGAGCCGCCGCCATCAGCAGAGAGTGTCAGCTCTATGCTGACACTCTCCTGTAACCCCTATAGATGCCGCGGTTGCGGCATCCATGGGGTTAACAGAGGGAGGGAGCTCCCTCTCTCCACCATCGGGGCTGCAGCGCTGTGATTGCAGCACCCGATGGTTGCCATGGCAAAGGCGTCCAGTGCTGCCACCTACAGGCAATCTGGAAGTACTATACTTTGGAATGCAAGAGCATTGCAAAGTATAGTACAACTATCAGCCCCACTGGATCTTCAAGATCCAAGAGGGAACTGATAAAAAAAAGTGAAAATAATAAAAGTAAAAATAAATAAATAAAAATGTAAAATTAGAAAAAAGAAAATTGCCTTTTCCTATAAAAAAATGAAAAAATAAAATACACATATTAGGTGTCACCGCGTCCGTAACAACCATCTCTATAAATATATCACATGATGGACCACGTCCGATAAACACCATAAAAATAAAATTAAAAAAACAGTGCCCAAAAAGCTATTTTTGTCACCTTACATCACAAAAAGTGCAACAGCAAGCGATCAAAAAGTCTTATGACCCCCAAAATAGTACCAATAAAACCGTCACCTCGTCCCGCAAAAAATGATACCCTATTTAAGACAATCGCCCAAAAAATTAAAAAGCTATGGCTCTCAGACTATAAAGACACTAAAACATCATTTTTTGGGTTTCAAAAATGCTATTATTGTGTAAAACTTAAATAAATAAGAAAAAGTATACATATTAGGTATTGCCACGTCCGTAACGATCTTCTCTATAAAACTATCACATGACCTAACTCCTCAGATGAACGCTGTAAAAATAAATAAATGAAAATTGTTCCAAAACAGCCAATTTTTGGGTCACCTTGCCCCATAAAGTGTAATAATGAATGATCAAAAAATCCTATGTACCCAAAAATGGTACCAATAAAAACCTCAACACTTTCTGCAAGAAACGAGCCCCTGCACAAGACGATCGGCACAAAAATAAAAAACATATGGCGTTCAGAAAACCAATCCAGCACAATCTACCTTCCAAAAACCGTATGGCATTCCTTTCATTCTGCGCCCTGCCGTGTGCCCGTACAGCAGTTTACGACCACATGTGGGGTGTTTCTGTAAACCGCGGAATCAGGGTAATAAATATTGAGTTTTGTTTGGCTGTTAACTCTCAATGTGTTAAAGAAAAAAAAATTCTAAAATGGAAAATCTGCCAAAAAAGTGAAATTTTGAAATTTCATCTCCATTTTCCTTTAATTCTTGTGGAACGCCTAAAGGGTTAACAAAGTTTTTAAAATCAGTTTTGAGTAACTTGAGGGGTGTAGTTTCTACAATGGGGTCATTTATGGGTGTTTCCACTATGTAAGCCCCACAAAGGGACTTCAGACCTGAACTGGTCCTTAAAAAGTGGGTTTTGGAAATTTTCTTAAAAATTGTAAGAATGGCTTCTAAAATTCTAAGCCTTCTAACGTCCTAAAAAAATAAAATGACATTTCCAAAATGATGCAAACATGAAGTAGACATATGGGGAATGTTAAGTAATAAATATTTTATTAGGTATTACTTTCTGTTTTAGAAGCAGAGAAATTGAAATTTGTAAAATTGTGAATTTTTCCAAATTTTTGGTAAATTTGGGATTTTTTCATAAATAAAGGTAAAATATATTGACTCAAATATATGACTATCATGAAGTACAATGTGTCACGAGAAAACAATCTCAGAATGGTGTGGATAAGTAAAAGTGTTCCAAAGCTATTACCACATAAAGTGACGCATGTCAGATTTGTAAATTTTGACCTGGACACTGGGGCATCAATGACCCTTGGTCATGAAAGGGTTAAACAAACACTCGGGCAAAAAAAAAATTGTTGGCAGCCTTTGATGCAGATGTCATTGTGAGATACACCCTTAATACATTTAGGTTAGATTCAGAGATTTGAAATACCGCCATTTGGTGCACCAATATTTAATTCAGGCCTACACTGGTTCAGGCCGTGTGAGATACACCCTTTACATACAGGGGTTTGATTCAGGCATTTGATATGCAGCCATTTTGGGCAAAGAAATCTTTAATTCAGGCCTACAGTGGGTCAGGCCATGTGAGATACACCCTGTATATACATGGCTTATATTCTTTCATTAATAAAACACCCTTTTTGGGGCAAAATACACAATATTTCAGGCCTTGCAGCATAAGCACGTTTGAAATTCCTGGGTTATATACTGCTGCCATATTAAGTTTTTAAACAAACACCCGTTTGGGCAAAAAAAGTTTATTTGGCAGCCTTTGCTGCATATGTCATTGTGAGATACACCCTTAATACATTTGGGTTAGATTCAGAGATTTGAAATACCGCCATTTGGTGAACTAATATTTAATTCAGGCCTACAGTGGTTCAGGCCGTGTCAGATACACCATTTACATACAGGGTTTTATTCAGGCATTTGAAATACAGCCATTTTGGGCAAAGAAATCTTTAATTCAGGCCTACACTGGTTCAGGCCGTGTGAGATACCCCCTTTACATACTGTCGATCTATTCTACTATTAATTAAACACCCATTTAGGGCAAGATCTTAAATTTGAGAAATATGAGAAGAGTGTCAAATAAGGGACGTGGCCCAGGTCGTGGGGCTGCTGGTGGAGCTCCTTTTGCAGGGAGGGGACGTGGTCACTCTGTGCCAGCTACACGCACAAGTGAAACCCCTTCCTCAGGTGCGAGTAGGAGACAAAACCTGCAGCGGTATTTGGTCGGGCCTAATGCGGCTCTACGAATGGTGAGGCCTGAACAAGTACAGGCGATAGTAGATTGGGTTGCTGACAGTGGATCCAGTTCCTTCACATTGTCTCCCACCCAGTCTCCTGCTGAAAGACCACAGTTGGCACCTGCAGCCGATGTCCATCAGTCTTTCACCTCACCCCCTTGAAAATCAGCCAAGCAGTCTGAGCCCCAAGTCATGCAGCAGTCTCTTCTGCTTTTTGATGAATCTGTTAGCAGGGTTTCCCAGGGCCATCCACCTAGCCCTGCCCCAGAATTGGAAGAGATTGAGTGCACCGATGCCCAACCACTTATCTTTTAAGATGAGTACATGGGAGGACCATCGCAGCACGTCTCGGATGATGACGAAACACAGGTGCCAACTGCTGGGGCTTTCGAAAGTGTGCAGATCGACAAGGAAGGCAGGGGTGAAGACTGGGTGCAAGATGATGTGGAGGACGATAAGGTCCTCGACCCCACATGGAATCAAGGTCATGCGAGTGACCTGTGTAGTTCGGAGGAAGAGGCGGTGGTCGCACAGAGCCACCAGCACAGCAGAAGAGGGAGCAGGGTGCAAAAGCAGGGCGGCAGTCCCCTAAACAGTACACCTGCTACTGCCCACCACAGCAAGGGACCGAGCACACCAAAGCCAGCTCCAAGGAGTTCCCTGGCGTGGCAGTTCTTTAGACAATGTGCTGACGACAAGACACGAGTGATTGGCACGCTGTGTAATCAGAGCCTGAAGCGAGGCATAAACGTTCTCAACCTGAGCACAACCTGCATGACCAGGCATTTAAGTGCAAAGCATGAGCTAAAGTGGATTAGACACCTCAAAAACCAAGAAAGGTCTCTGGCTCCTCCTGCTTCCTCTTCTGCTGCAGTCTCGGCCTCTTCATCCACCTCTGGGCAAACCCCGCAAACAGAGCATTTGCCAGCAACACCAACACCTGGGTCACCAAGCATCTCCACAATGTCCCACGGAAGCATTCAGCTCTCCATCTCCCAAACGCTGGAGAGGATAAGGAAGTACCCCCCTACCGACCCGTGATCCCTAGCCCTGAATGCCAGCATTTCTAAATTACTGGCCTTTGAAATGCTGTCATTCCGTCTGGTGGAGACGGATAGTTTTAAAGGCCTTATGGCGGTGGCTGTCCCACAGTACGTTGTGCCCAGCCGCCACTACTTTTCAAGGCGAGCCATCCCTTCCCTGCACAACCAAGTGGGGGACAAAATCAGGTGTGCACTGCGCAACGCCATCTGTGGCAAGGTGCACCTGACTACGGATACGTGGACCAGTAAGCACGGTCAGGGCCGTTATATCTCCATAACAGCACACTGGGTAAATGCAGTGGCGGCTGGGCCTGAGACGGATAGCAGTTTGGAGCATGTCCTTCCACCACCAAGGATTGCAGGGCGCTTCAGTTTGCCTCCTGTTGCTTCCTCCTCCTACTCTGCTTTCTCATCCTCTACCAGCTCATCATCCGGTCAGCGTAACACCTTCACCACCAACTTCAGCACAGCCAGGGGTAAACGAAAGCAGGCAGTTTTAAAACTTATCTGTTTAGGGGACAAACCCCACACCGCGCAGGAGCTGTGGACGGGCCTTGAACAACAGACTGATGAGTGGTTTGTGCCAGTCAGCCTCAAGCCCGGCCTGCTGGTGTGCGATAAAGGGCGAAATCTCGTAGCAGCTCTGGGACTAGCAGGTTTGACTCACATCCCTTGCCTGGAGCATGTGCTGAATTTGGTGGTGCAGAGATTTCTTAAAAATTACCCCGATATGTCAGAGCTGCTGCATAAAGTGTGAGCCATCTGTGCGTGCTTTCGGCGTTCTCACCCTGCTGCTGCTCGCCTGTCAGCGCTGCAGCGTAACTTCGGCCTTCCCGCTCACCGCCTCATATGCGACGTGCCCACAAGGTGGAACTCCACCTTGCACATGGTGGCCAGACTGTGCGAGCAGCAGCAGGCGATAGTGGAGTTTCAGCTGCAGCACGCACGGGTGAGACGCTCGGCGGAACAGCACCACTTCACCACCAATGACTGGGCCTCCATGCGAGACCTGTGTTCCTTGTTGCGCTGTTTCGAGTACTCCACCAACATGGCTAGTGCCGATAACGCCGTTCTCAGCATTATTATCCCACTTCTATGCCTCCTTAAAAAACGCTCCTGGCGATAATGGAAGAGGATGTGGCACAGGAGGAAGAGGGATCATTTCGTTGGGTTTCCAGACAGTCATTCCCAAGTGGCTCCGAGGGTGAGTTCCTGCACCCACAAACCCAAGGTACACAATTGTCCAGCCAGGGCACAGTTCTGGAGGATGACAAGGTGGAGGATGAGAAGGAGGAGATGGAGAAGGAGGAACCATGTTCACAGCCGGGTGGCACCCAGACCAGCTCATGGCCATCACTGGTGCGTGGCTGGGGAGATACAGAGGACACAGATGATGCACCTCCCACAGAGGACAGCTTTTCGTTGCCTCTGGGCAGCCTGGCACACATGAGCGATTACATGCTGCAGTGTCTCCGCAACGACCGCCGAGTTGCCCACATTCTAACTTGTGCTGATTACTGGGTGGCCACGCTGCTGGATCCCCGTTACAAGGACACTGTACCGTCCTTAATTCCCTCACTGGAGCGTGATCGTAAGATGCGCGAGTACAAGCGCACGCTGGTAGACGCGCTGCTGGTGGCATTCCCACCTGACAGCGGGGGCACAGTGGAAGCACAAGGCGAAGGCAGAGGACGAGGAAGAGGTCGCCAACGCAGCTGGGGCACCGCCAGCACCTCAGAAGGCAGGGTTAGCATGGCCGAAATGTGGAAAAGCTTTGCCAGCACACCACAACAACCAGCACCACCAGCTGATATGGAACGTCTTAGCAGGAGGCAGCATTTCAACAACATGGTGGAGCAGTATGTGTGCACACGCCTACACGTACTGAATGACGGGTCTGCCCCCTTCAACTTCTGGGTCTCCAAATTGGGCACATGGCATGAGCTTGTCCTTTACGCCTTGGAGGTGCTGGCCTGCCCTGCAGCCAGTGTATTATCTGAACGTGTGTTTAGCACGGCAGGGGGTGTCATCACAGACAAGCGCAGCCGCCTGTCCACAGCCAATGTGGACAAGCTCACGTTCATTAAAATGAACCAGGCATGGATCCCTCAGGACTTGTCCGTACCTTGTGCAGAATAGACATGTATACCGGCACTAACCAGCCATTGTTATACTGCATTTTTGGATATTTCACACTCTTTTAGAGTGTACCCTAATTAAAAAAATATATATATTAAAACCTGTGTTGGCTACCTCGTCCTCCTCCACCGCCGCTTCCACCTACACCGCTACGTCCACCACCTCCTCAAACTCCTACTCCATATGGAACTCCACCTCATAAATCAAATTTTTTGTTTTTATTTGTACGTATTTTATTTTATATTGTTTCACTACTTTGTCAGTTACATTTTCGGGTGAAATTCAGCAATTTTGGGGTGTATAGTACCCCTGCTATACCTAGTAGGCCGCTTAAAAAAAAAAAAAATTGTCATTTACATTTTCGGGTGAAATTCACCCATTTTTATGTGTATAGTACCACTGCTATACCTAGTAGACCGTTAAAAAAAAAAATAATTGTCAGTTATATATTCTGGTGAAATTCACCAATTTTTGGGCGTGATGTACCACTCCTATACCTAGTAGACCGAAAAAAAAATAATACATTTGTCAATTACATTTTCCGGTGAAATTCACCAATTTTTGGGTGTGATGTACCACTCCTATAGTTAGTAGGCCTGTTAAAAAAAAAATATTTGTCAGTTACATTTATTGGTGAAATTCACCAATTTTTGGGTGTAATATACCTAGTTGACAGCTTAATAAATTTCAATAATTTTTCTGTTACATTCTTGGGTTGACATTATACAATTTTAGACGTGAATAAACACCTGCTCTGCATAGGTGACAGGGAATAAAATTTAATATATTATTCAGTAAATAATGCGCACCACATCCTTACATTCATTGCTTAAACTTTGAAAAGTTGTCACTTTTTTATGCTTTAATAATTTCTCCCAGATTTCAACTCTATAATTTTAAATTTGAAAAAATTCATCCTCCCTTGGATGTGGTCTCTCTTTCTCACGCTCCCTCTTCGGCGTGGAACCCTGATTCCCCGCCACCCGTGATCACCATGGTAGGCGCAGAAAGGAACATCGAAAGTTTATAGAGCAGATATCAAATTGGATCGTGAACATCACGGGGACGTGCGACATGGTGGGGCAGTAAGTGTACACACGCCTACACGAACTGACTGACCGGGGTCAGCCCCTGCAACTTCTGGGTCTCCAAATTGGGCACATGGCCTGAGCTTGCCCTTTACCCCTTGGAGGTGCTGGCCTGCCCTGCAGCCAGTGTATTGTCTGAACGTGTGTTTAGCATGACTGGAGGGGGTTATCACAGGTTATATTTCCCAATGTTTTGGGGTGTACCCTAATTTTAAAAATAAAATTTAAAACCAAAAAGCAGTGTAGACTACCTCCTCCTCCACCGCCGCTTCCACCTACACCGCCACATCCACCGCCTCCTCAACCTCCTACTCCATATGGACCTCGTCCTCCTAGATCAAGATTATTATTTTTTATTTTTACCTATTTTATGTTATTTAAAGTCATTTCCCTATCCACATTTGTTTGCAGAGCACTTGTCATGCTCTTAACCACATTTTGACGCCATTTGCAGCTCTCTACCCCTTTCCATTACATTTTTACAGCCATTTTAGTGCTCCAAAGTTCGGGTCCCCATTGACTTCAGGTTCGGGTTCGGGGTCAAGTTCGGGTCCCGAACTCAAACTTTTTTCTCAAGTTCGGCCGAACCCGTCGGTGTCCACTCAACTCTAGTTACTAACACATTAACAAACAACCAATCAGATTTTCCCTATTGACTTCAATGAGAAAATTGAAATTTCTGTCATTCTCACAGTATTTAAGCCAAAGTACCCAAACTTGGCACCGTGGTTCACTGGGTGACTGGGGTAAAAATTTATAAAAAGCGGGCGTCTACAAGGACTAATCAAATTTCAGCCACTTGTTTAAATGGGAAAATTTTAAACTGCCACTGCTCTTAGACTGTTCATGGCAGGGTCCTGAAACTTGGCACAGTTGGTCACTGGAGGACTGGAATTAAAATTCCAAAAAGTGGGCGGGGCCAAAAGCAATCAATCAGATTTATTTGATTGATTTTAATGAGAAAAACTCAAAATGCTGCCATTCTCACATTATTGATGTCATGGACCTCAAATATCACAAATGTGGTCATTGGGTGTTCCCACTTCAAGGTTAGAAAACATGGGCGGAGCCACCAGCAACCAATCAAATTTCACTCATTGATTTTCAATAGAATAAAATAAAACTGCTGCCATTTTTACACGTTAAATGCCATAATTCCCAAACCTTAAAGTGTTAGTCACTGGGTGACTGTGGTTCACAATTAGGAAAAAAGGGGTGGGGTAACAACAGCCAATCAGATTTCAGCCTTTGACCTTAATGAAAAGCAGATAAACTGCTGCTATTATCACAGTTTAAATGCCAAGTGTCCCAAACTTAGCACAATTACTCACTGGGTGACTGCAGTCAAAATTTAGGAAAAGTGGCTATAGCCTAAAACAGCCAATCAGATTTCCCCTATTCACTTTAATGTAAAACTTTCACAAAGACTGCCATTCTTACAGTTTTAAAGCCAGAGGCCTCAAACTTGGCACAGACCATGACTGGGTGACTGGGGTTAAAATTTGGAAAACTGGGCGGAGCTTAAAACAGCCACTCAAATATTACCTATTGCTTTTCAATAGGAATATTTAAATTGTTGCCATTCTTACACTGTTAATGGCAAGGTCTTCAAGCTTGGTACAGTCGGTCAGTTAAACTCACCAAACTTGGGTCACTTAGTCATGGGGTCATCTTAAAAAATGTTGTCAGATTTTGGGGACTCAAAAAGTGGGCGGAGTCAAAAATAACCTATCAGATTTTCCCTATTGACTTCAATGAGAAAATGTAAAATGCTGTTATTTTTACAATATGAAAGCCAGAGTCCCCAAACTGGCACTGTGGGTCACTGGGTGAGTATGGTTAGAATTGAGGAAAAGTGGGTGGAGCCTTCAACAGCCAATCACATTTCAGCTATTCGTTTTATATGGGAAAATTTTTATTACCGCCGCTCTTAGACTGTTAATTGCAGGGTCCTCAATTTTGGCACAGTCAGTCATTGGGTGGCTTGGATTAAAATTTTAAAAAGTGGGTGGAGCCACAAACAGCAAATCAGATTTCAAGCCAACATCCTGTGGTTTCTTCAGAAACAACACCATCTAGTTGGCTATTGATATATGAATCATGATTCTTTAATGGTAATATTTGGATTATAACGTACAGATTATTTATTTAATATTTGTGATTTTATTAAAATTATTTTTATCAAATAAATGGTACATTGACTAAAACAATATAGACTACTTTTCCATGCTATACCAGAGGACAGAATCTGGAATCCTGAAGCATCTTCCGCAAGTGTGAAAGTACCCTAACATTGTTTTTAATGGTTTTTGTGATCATGTTTTGGATATCAATAAAATGTGTCTTTTATATGTGCTGTTTGTTGTAATTGATTGCAGTGTTTTTGCACATTGGCAGCACCTTCTCTTGAATTGATATTGTGGTGCCCGCTTTCTGTGATATTTCATACACAGGGTTTATTGTCTCTTACCATAGAGGTGTATAGTCCTGCATAGATATTTAAAATAAATAGTATTTTCAAAGTTGTTTCATCCATTTGCTTCCTTAAACTCTCTCTGTTCCTCCATATGTAATCAGAGACAAACAAAGCAAAGGTATGTCCATTTTTATTTTATGGGTGCCATATAATGGGATTGTACAACATAGATATGTAATACAGCCCTGATCACACCTTTTTGCTTTTTTCAATTGCTGCAGCAATCAGCTCTGCTCCCTCCAATCAAAGGTTACACAGCTCCTGTATTATGCTGGTTATGCCAGGAAGACAGCCATGGAGAATTCAATATTCCTGTTTAATTACCTTCCTTACATTTTCTCTTGGCTCAACATACCCTGAGATGTGTGGTGCAATAAAGAATTATTTTATGATACTCTGCCAAGAGTTATTTATGCTACATTTGTCCTGTGGCCACCCAGTGGCTGTGATGAGCATTGCAGCCTATGGAGAACTTTGCTAGCATGCCTTAATATTGCTTTGAATTTGGTTCATGAGAAATTGGAGTCCTTAGCAAAATTCACAGACAGTTAAAGGTAGACACGTGTGTGTATGTCAGGGAATTGTAGATTCAGTTGCCTTATATATATGGTTTATGGAAATACTGAAAATAATTCTCACATTAAAATTAATTATGCTTTAAATTGAATTATAAGGGGGAAAAAATTCAACAACCTGATGAATTGCACATAATGCTGTACATGTCCTTAACATATCTCTATCATGCTCCATGAGTCACCTGCCTATTGCTACTCCTCCGTATATTTTCTCAAATGGCTTGCAGCAACCATGGTCAATTTCCAGACAGACATGAACTTAAAAAAGCTAATGTGCTATCGCTGAGAAGAAGACAGAAGCGCACTGAGCACTGCCGGAGAGAATCATGGCTTAGATTAATCTGGATTGTGATGTAGCGAGCACCATGGCTCAGTCAGATAAGCTCAGCATGTCCAATACCAGCATATCTGACGGCTGCCTCATGCAATCACATTGACTATTATGTAAGTGCAGTATGAAATTTCAATATTTATTTAGCTTGAGATGTAGAAGAGATGATGGCGAAAGAAAGGACGAGGCTTTAGTAAGTAACCGTCAAGAAATACAATTCATGAAGGAAATGTATGTTGTAAAATGTTATGTGGGTCTTAAAGGAAATGTGTCATCTGAAAAATGACCTATTGGTTAACCTGTTGAAGATGAAGGACGAAAATAGTCGTCCTAACAGCGGTTAGGATGTGCATTAGGATGTGCATTCTTGTCCTGCAGTTAATCGACACTTGTCCACTCCATCAGCTGCAGGGGCCCAGCTGATGCTGACAGCCGCCCCCCTGCTGTATCCTCCAGCATCAGTGAAAACACTGCAATCAACACTGACTGCGGCATGTAGGAGGTTCACTAAGGGAACTGTTTTGGACTGCCAAGGTGCCACAGTTTACAGCGCAGAAGCAGAAGGCTCCATACACTCTTAGGGGCACATTTATTAAGACCAGTGTTTTAGACGCCGGTCTTAATAACCCCTATACTTGGAGGTGGATCTGCCAGAATTATGAAGAGGCGCAGGCCTCTATATAACTTCGGCAGATACACTGCCACTTCTAAATGGAAAGCCAGCTTCCACTTTTTTAGACCTGGCATGAGCGGGGAAAAGTCACAGATTGAGGCGCTAAGGACCTTTGTACCACATTCTGCGCCTGAAATTAGCCTAATTTAGGCATGTTTCTGTTTGATAAATGACCCCTTTAGTTTCTGTGCCAGTGTACTAAGGCTCAGCTTCTATTTTAGGCTGGAGTGCCATGTTCTGGCCAGTAAAGAGTGGACAGAGCTTTATGTATCTGGCTCCGTACACTGTATAGTCTCCGATACCGTGGCAGCCCGAAACAGCGGATCAGTGGAGAGCTGAGTGTCGGAGAATAGATCATGAATATCTGTACATTGGAGAACCCCTTTAAGCAAATCTCCTTGAGACAAAAAATTACAGATGCATAAAAACAAAACACTGTTAACACTAGAGATTAGAGAATTTTTCAAAAATTAGATTCAGCCGGTTCGTCAAATTTTTCAGAAAAATTTGCTTCGACCCGAATTTATTTGTGGCGAATCGCGTTAAAAACGGCTATTTCCTGGCTGCTGAGAGCCTTTTTAGTGTTGTAGAACACTGTGCCTTGCAGTTACACACATATGGAGTCTGCTTTGGTAGTGAAATAATACTGTGACTCTGTATGACATGCAGATGACAGGCGTCACTCTTAGAATCACTGCACACTTCACTTATTAGGGCATTCACGGGGCTAAAACTGACTAAATAACTCAAGTATCAACTCTTAGCCTTACAGGTAGATGTTAGCGTCAAGAAGAAGTGTCGTCAGCTGATTCCACATAGATGTCTACAGAACCTGTTCTATTAAACGCTTATACAAGTAGAGCCCCCCCGACAAAGTGGAGAGGGTGTCAGCAGTAAGTTTGTGTTGACGTCACTGATTAATTTTCCCCATTCTTTGATCCGAAAAAAATAGATCCTTTCTGTGGAGCATATGCCTTCACTCAGTCAACATTTGGTCAATAATCCATCAGTATTGCTAAAGGCAAAAAAAAATCGGAGTGGATCAAAAGAAGAGATGACACGTGAATGGAATATTTGCATGTTGTGATGGACTAAACCGTCACTGGGGCTGCTGGAGAAGCCTGAGGGCCAGCCTCCTTCCTATGGACTATGGACCCAGAACTATGAAGACCCCCTCAGACCTTTTGGGGTTACAAGCAGTGGCGTAACTACAGGGGAAGCAGCTGCTTCGGGGCCCGGGCTGACAAGGGGCCCGGCGCCCAGCAGCGTGAGGCACAAAGTTTCCTAATTATCTAATAGCTTTTCAGGCCAGGCCCCTTCACATACAGTGCAGCTCCAATTGGGGGCCTGGCTTGTCCATCACCAAACACCGCCCCCTGTGTCACCAAATGTGAGCAGCAACACAGTCTCCAGCACAGCCCGAAGCCTGACTCCGCCCAATTAACTGCAGAAATGTACTGTCACGGATGGTGTACAGGAAACAAGACAATGCAAAATAATCTATGACTCACTGGATCCACAACTAAGGAACAAAAGGGAGACCCCTGCATGAGACCTGGCACACTCTCCCTGACTGCTCAGCCTATGCGAACACCCCAAAGGTGGATGGTCGCATATCCACGTACCTCGACTATCTAACACCTGAAGACCCTACAATAGTGAGGGGACACGACCACCGGCTCCCTACACTAGACACGGAGGGAGTCAGGGTCACCTGAGATCCAGCAAACAGAAAATCACAAATAAAAGAACAGCACTTATCTTGCAGAAGACTGGGAAATAGGAACAGCATGCACACACACTCCAGGAAGTTGTATAAGCCGCACACTACTGCATTATGGGGAGGAATTTAAAGGGATGCAATCAGTCCAACTGCATGACAGCTGAGAGAGGCTAACGAGATGAGGAACTGAAAACCAAAACAAAGAAAACTCAAGGAGGAGGTTCTGAAAGGCTTCTGTCAGAGCTTCTCAGCTGTCTGGTTGTGACAGTACCCCTCCCTCTACGAGTGGACTCCGGACACTCAGAGCCCACCTTCTCAGGATGGGACCTATGGAAAGCCCTGATGAGACGAGTGGCCTTAATGTCCGTCACTGGGATCCACATCCTCTCCTTAGGACCATAACCCTCCCAATGAACGAGGTACTGGAGAGAACCGCGGACAAGACGAGAATCCACAATCCTAGAGACCTGAAATTCAAGATTCCCATCAACCATAATCGGAGGAGGAGGCAAAGGCGAGGGTACAATGGGTTGAACATAAGGTTTCAATAAGGACTTATGAAAAACATTATGGATCTTCCAAGTCTGAGGAAGATCAAGACGGTAGGCAACAGGATTGATGACAGACAGGATCTTGTAAAGCCCAATAAACCTAGGACCCAACTTCCAGGAGGGAACCTTCAATTTGATATTCTTGGTAGACAACCACACCAGATCACCAACATTCAGGTCCGGACCAGGCACACGTCTCTTATCTGCCACACGCTTATATCTCTCACTCATGCTCTTTAGATTATCCTGAATCTTTTGCCAAATAGATGACAAAGACGAGGAGAATCTGTCCTCATCAGGTAAACCAGAAGACCCCTCTCCCGAGAAAGTCCCAAACTGCGGATGAAACCCATATGCACCAAAAAATGGTGACTTATCAGAGGACTCCTGACGACGGTTATTTAAAGCAAACTCAGCAAGGGACAAAAAAGAACACCAATCCTCCTGATTCTCCGCCACAAAACAGCGCAGATATGTCTCCAGATTCTGATTGACGCGCACTGTCTGGCCATTCGACTGCGGGTGGAAAGCAGAAGAGAATGACAACCGAACCCCCCAAGCGAGAACAGAAAGCCTTCCAGAATCTGGAAACAAACTGCGTGCCCCTATCAGAGACTATGTCTGAAGGAATACCATGCAATTTGACAATGTGGTCAATAAATGCCTGCGCCAGCGTCTTAGCATTGGGCAAACCAGGAAAAGGGATGAAATGCACCATTTTGCTAAAACGGTCCACCACCACCAGAATCACAGTCTTCCCCGAGGAACGAGGCAGGTCTGTTATGAAGTCCATGGACAGATGTGTCCAAGGACGGGAAGGAATGGGTAATGGAAGGAGAGGACCTGATGGCCATGAATGAGGGACTTTGGCACGAGCGCAAGTCTCGCAGGCTGCCACAAAACCCTCAACCGACTTACGAAGCGCAGGCCACCAGAATCTCCGAGCGATGAGATCCAGTGTGGCTCTTGCCCCCGGGTGCCCAGCAAGGATCGTATCGTGGTGTTCCTTAAAAATCTTATGTCTCAAAGCGAGAGGCACAAACAACCTCCCAGGAGGACAAAGATCAGGAGCCTCTGACTGGGCTGCCTGCACCTCTGCCTCCAATTCAGGAAAAAGAGCAGAGACCACCACACCTTCAGCCAAAATGGGACCCGGGTCTTCAAAATTCCCACCTCCCGGAAAACAACGTGACAAGGCATCTGCCTTCACATTCTTAACCCCAGGGCGGAACGTGACAACAAAATTAAACCTTGAAAAGAACAAAGACCATCTGGCCTGTCTCGGGTTCAGACGCTTGGCTGACTCCAAGTAGGCCAGATTTTTATGGTCAGTAAACACGGTAATAGGGTGTCTGGCTCCCTCTAGCCAATGGAGCCATTCCTCAAAAGCCAACTTGATGGCCAACAATTCCCTATCTCCCACATCGTAATTTCTCTCTGTGGAGGAGAGTTTCTTCGAGAAAAAGGCACACGGTCGCCATTTGGCAGGAGAGGAACCCTGAGACAAGACCGCACCCACACCTACCTCAGAAGCATCAACCTCAACTATGAAGGGTAAAGAAATATCAGGTTGTACCAGGATGGGAGCGGAAGCAAAACTCTCCTTGATATTAGAAAAGGCCTTACGCTCCTCTACCGACCAGGAAGAAAAATCTACCCCCTTTCTGGTCATATCAGTGAGTGGTTTAACAACAGAGGAATAATTCAAAATAAACTTCCTGTAATAATTAGCAAAGCCCAAAAAACGCATCAGCGCCTTCTGATTCTCAGGAAGCTCCCACTCAAGCACAGCGCGGACCTTCTCAGGGTCCATGCAAAAGCCAGAAGCGGAGAGAAGAAACCCCAGAAATTGAATTTCTGGAACCGCAAACACACATTTTTCCAGTTTCGCGTATAATTTATTCTCCCGCAGGATGAGCAAGACCTGACGTAAGTGTTCTTTATGAGTTTTGAAATCAGGAGAAAAAATCAAAATGTCATCCAAATACACTAATACAAATTTTCCCATTAAATGATAAAAAATGCTGTTCACGAAATGCTGAAAAACGGCTGGGGCATTCATCAATCCAAAAGGCATAACCAAATTCTCAAAATGGCCCTCAGGGGTATTGAAGGCCGTCTTCCATTCGTCTCCTTCTCTGACCCTGACCAGGTTGTATGCGCCTCTTAGGTCTAATTTGGAAAAGACTTTAGCCCCAACAACCTGGTTAAACAGGTCCGGGATCAGAGGAAGCAGATAAGAGTCACAAATAGTGATACTGTTCAGCTCCCTGAAATCCAGACAAGGTCTTAAAGAACCATCTTTTTTCTTAACAAAGAAAAAACCAGCGGCAACAGGTGACTTCGAGGGTCGTATGTGTCCTTTTCTCAGACTCTCAGAGATATAAGCACGCATAGCGACCCTCTCAGGTTGGGAAAGATTGTATAAACGAGATTTAGGCAGCTTGGCGCCTGGGATGAGATTAATAGGGCAATCGTACTCCCTGTGCAGGGGCAAATCCTGAACTCCACTCTCAGAGAAGACATCCAAAAATTCAGAGAGGAAAGGTGGTACAGTCTTAGTAGAAACCTCAGAAACAGATGTCGTGAGGCAATTCTCTCTGCAAAAGTCACTCCAACCACTTATTTGCCTCGCTTGCCAATCAATGGTGGGGTTATGTTTAGTGAGCCAGGGTAGCCCCAACACTAGAGGAGTAGGCAAACCGCTAAGGACGAAACATGACACATCCTCAACATGAGCATCACTCACAATTAAAAGAATATTGTGAACTATGCCCTTTAATGATTTCTGAGAAAGTGGAGCAGAATCAATAGCAAAAACAGGAATATCCTTTCCCAAAGTGCATACCTGGAAACCATGAGTTATTGCAAATTGATTATCAATGAGATTGACAGCTGCTCCACTATCCACAAAAATCTCACAAAAAATGCTCTTGCTCTCTAGCGCCACCCTAGCAGGCAGGACAAAACGGGAACTACAAGCAAACGGAAAACCTTCAATTTCCGCCTCAACCCTGCCAATAGTAACAGACGGAACATTTTTAAAAGATTTTTTCCTTTTTGTTTCTTTATTACTCCCAAAAAAATGCCTGAATCTCCTAGAGGGACAAACATTTGCCAAATGATTTATACCTCCACAACAAAAACAAACCCTCCCATGCGGGCTGAATCTTCTATTGTCAGAGGCAATCAACCCCAGCTGCATGGGCTCCTGCTCAGAAGTGGCCGATAGCGACTGAGACCCCTGCGCACAGAATGAGACCGCTGCACTGTCCCGGGACTGAGTATGACAGAAAAGAGAGATCTCTCCTCTCTCTCTAAGACGCCTGTCAATACGAACGGCCTGAGACATAGCAGAGTCCAAGGAGATAGGCCTCTCATGAAAGGCAAATGCATCTTTCAATCCCTCTGAAAGACCATGACAAAATTGACTTTGGAGTGCAGCATCATTCCAACCAGTATCAGCTGCCCATCTCCGAAATTCTGAGCAGTATATCTCTGCGGATTGTTTACCCTGGCATAACAGACGTAGTCTAGACTCAGCCAGAGCAATACGATCCGGATCATCATATATCTGACCCAGGGCTAAAAAGAATTCATCCACTGAACGGAGGAGCCGTGCCCCCTCCGGCAGCGAAAAGGCCCAGGACTGAGCGTTACCCCTGAGCAGCGATATAATTATCCCCACCCTCCGTTCCTCATCACCAGAGGAATGGGGAAGAAGGCGAAAATAGAGTTTGCAAGCCTCTCTAAAACGCACAAAATTCTCACTACCCCCGGAGAACGTATCCGGAAGCGAGATCTTAGGCTCAGAACAAACTCCATAAACGCAAGCTGAACCGGTCACTTGAAACTGAGAAAAAGTCTTATGGAGATCAGCTACCTCCAATGAAAGACCCTGGAGGCGTTCAGCCAAAAGTGAAACCGGATCCATGCTTGAGACGGTTTTGGCGGCTTATAATGTCACGGATGGTGTACAGGAAACAAGACAATGCAAAATAATCTATGACTCACTGGATCCACAACTAAGGAACAAAAGGGAGACCCCTGCATGAGACCTGGCACACTCTCCCTGACTGCTCAGCCTATGCGAACACCCCAAAGGTGGATGGTCGCATATCCACGTACCTCGACTATCTAACACCTGAAGACCCTACAATAGTGAGGGGACACGACCACCGGCTCCCTACACTAGACACGGAGGGAGTCAGGGTCACCTGAGATCCAGCAAACAGAAAATCACAAATAAAAGAACAGCACTTATCTTGCAGAAGACTGGGAAATAGGAACAGCATGCACACACACTCCAGGAAGTTGTATAAGCCGCACACTACTGCATTATGGGGAGGAAGTTAAAGGGATGCAATCAGTCCAACTGCATGACAGCTGAGAGAGGCTAACGAGATGAGGAACTGAAAACCAAAACAAAGAAAACTCAAGGAGGAGGTTCTGAAAGGCTTCTGTCAGAGCTTCTCAGCTGTCTGGTTGTGACTTGTACTGAGAATATATTTTTCTTTTTTTTACTGTATTTCGCCACTATACGCTTTCAACAGAAATAACTGCAACAGTGCAGTGCGTATATATTTTTCTTATTTTACTGAAATACGCCCCTATACGCTTTCACCAGAAATAACTGCAGATGTGAAATGCGTATATATTTTTCTTGTAGTACTGAATAAGATACTAAGATATAAGCCTCTAAAGGCTTTTCAACATAAGACTTGCAGCCCAATAACAGATAGCTGGAATGACAGAGCTGTCTAATTACTATTTGGATCCCCACATAATCGTTCCCTGCACATGTAAATCACTTTCCTATCAATGTCCCTAGCGCCTTCTGACGTCTCTCCCTGCACTAAGATGCTGTGAAATGATTCCTCCCTATCCTTTCCTTGCACTTATAAATAGTTTTTTCTGTCTTTTTTTTCCCCACAATCGTTTTTCCAATTGCTGTCCCTAGCGCCTTCACACGTCTGTCCCTGCACTCTGAATGCTGGAAAATGTCTGACTGTAAGATGGCCGATGTATTTATAGGGCTGTGACATCACAGGGCTGGCTGCTGATTGGCTGCATGCCGGCATGTCAATCTGGGTGATACCGCCTTTCCAGAGTTCCTTGCCCCATGTCCTCAGTACCCGCCATTTTAGGAAAAATGCGATTCGTTACCACGAAGCGCGATGAAATTTGCATTCACTGCAAATCAAATTTGTCAGCTTCGATTCGCTCTTCTCTAGTTATGAGGATAGAGACTGATGCTATATACTACATAAATCCATTCCAATAATATATAATCCACCCATAGCACAATATGCATGCAATAGATCAGTACATACTAAATAAATGCTACACTAAAAAGTCAAATCACAGAAAGGATACATTATAGTGCAAGTTTATCAACCAGATTGTAACATATTTAGTGGGAAGAGGTATCAGAGTCCCCTCAGACTCCAACGCATTTCTCCCTAAAGCTTCAGTATATTCTGTTTCTATCGTAACACTAGTTAATATATATATATTAATAATAAAAAGACATCAAATAGAATACCACTGTATGTCATGTGAAGCCATTTATGCAGCATGGCTCATATGTAATGTACAGGTAATTGTAATAACCGTAAAGTCAGAATACTGCTATATGGAAGGACACCGCATGTACCCAATTATAACAATGAGTGCAGCAGTCTGCTGACATGAACGTGCTAGGACGACCTCATCAACTCCATATGTCCAATGAACCATACACATCAGGTTCAATCCTCTGCTATAATAAGCAACATAACCTAATTATCAGTATATGAAACATAGAAATGGGAAGTTCTGCAAATACCCAGGAGAAGGATGGATGCAATCAAAGAAAGGAATGGCTAAATGGTTTGCATTGCTTATTCGCAAAGCACAGGGTCATGAACCTTGATCTGGTATAAATGCAACATCCATGGCATTGTCATGTTCATTCTATGAATCTCCTAATTCCATTATCATCTATATTAGGTGCCATCAAGGCTGTCCTAACACTGGTTCTCCTCTATGTATTTTCTCTGGATCGTCTTGCTTTACAATATGTATGCAATTTCTGTGATTGCATCTATCCATCTTACTGCTGCTGTTCTCTGTTTTACCATCTTCTGATATTTCCCAAAAACCATAACTAGTGTTGAGTGGATAAAAGTATCTGAAGTGGATCCGAATTTCAGGGTAAATTCGATTCGCTGCAAAGCTGAATTTCCTAGTGCTTTGTGGTAACGAATACATTTTTCCTGAAATGGCGGTAAAAAAAAATCATACTCACCTCATCTATTTGAGCGCGAAGAGGCCTCCGCAGCTATCTTTCTTGAAGATCCTGCACAAAATCTTGTACTCGGTGGCGTATGACGTCACAAGCTGGCCAGCGTGATGACGTCATCACGCACCACAAGAGATTTGGTGCTGGACGCTCAAGCAAGATGGCTGCGGCAGCCTCATAGCGATCAAATGTACAAGGTAAGTACACTTAAATATATATTTTTTAATGACTAACCCCTGAAAGGCCTTAATATTACTCTAAGATGCCGCGATCAGCGATGAACGCGGCCTCTGGAGGGTTTAATGATGGGAGGCGGTGCAATCGCCATTCCCCGTTATTGCGCCTGATACTTACAAAGAAATGCGCTTCATGACAAAGTAATTCGTCGCAAACCAAATTTTTTTGTAATATTCAACAAAGCAGTGAAATCTAATTTTTAAGAACTTCGCTCATCTCTAACCATAACACTACAGTCTGATCATGTATAATTCAAGTCTAAGGCTGAAAGGGACATTACCATAAGAACTTTTTTCTCACTTATTAACATCTGTGAATATTCTATGGAATTTTCTTTTTCTTAATTTTTGCATGAAAAATGGTGTGTACTTTTCTGGATATAACTTTTTGAAGTCACTCCTTGTATTCTACTCCCTGTCCTAGTTCTTTACCTTCCCCCCCCTTTGTCTGGAATTCAGTAAAGCACACAGCCTCGCTTGACTCTCTCAGTTAGGCCTCTTGCACACAAACATTTTTTTTTCCGCTAACCTCCAGATTTTTGCGTTCTGTATACGGACGGTATACGGACGGTATACGGAACCATTCATTTCAATGGATCCGCAAAAAAAAACGGAAGGTACTCTGTATGCCTTCCGTTTCCGTTTCTCCGTTCCATTCAAAGATAGAACATGTCCTATTATTGTCCGCATAACGGAGAAGGATAGTACTGTTCTGTCAGGGGCCAGCTGTTCCGTTCCGCAAAAAACGGAATGCACGCGGACGTTATCAGTTTTTTGTGGACTGCAAAATACTGAAAAAGCCATACTCGTGTGCAAGAGGCCTTAATCCTCATTCACACGTCAGTGTCCGTGCTCAAATCTGTAAAAAGGTGGTCAGTGATGCATCCGTGAAGCTGTCAGTGAAGGATCCGTGTGTGGTCCGTGTGTCTGTTTTTTGCTGTCCGTGTGCCATGCGTGTTTTACTGAACCTGCACAGCTGAAAAATGATTTTCAAAGCGTCTTTTCCTAATGATCCATAAAACACGTATGCAACACAGATGGCTAAATAGAGCATGCATCCGTGCTAAAACGGACCGTGCTAAAACACTGATGTGTGAATACGCACATTAAAATGAATGGGCACGTGCTGTCCATGGAGAACACATACAACACATGTCCGTGGAACACTGATGTGTGAATGAGGCTTTAGACCATTCACACTGACCCGAGTGAAAAGAGTGATTCAATTAGAGCATCACACTGAAGTACAATGTTATTCTGTGGACATCTTTATCTAGGCCTATCAGAAGAATAAAGCTGTCATACTGTCCCAATTCTACTAATCTACTACTTTAAATGCTGTTAACAGCTGCTCAGGCAAGATTGGCGGCACACATAATTATGTACAGTAATTATAATTTAAAAAAATCTACAATCAGAAAAAAAATGATAGAAAAATAAGTATCATTAGCTGGTTTTAATTGGTAAAAAAATGTAGATGTTATATTACATTTAAAGTGTAACTGCAGTTTCATTTTTTATACGCTAATGGTATAGTACATCCTGCTGTATAAATGATTTTGTGCTTTAAAATTTAATCATTTTTAGTTTTACCTGCTAATAACTCCCACAAATGTGTGCTACTTTCCTATTCTGCAGCCTCTTCTCGCAGTGCTGTCATGTGCAGCCGTCTCCTCTCTGATATAAATAATAGAGGGGGAGAGCACTGGGAGGAGGAGCACAGCCCTGAGTGCTTGGGCTCGGGCAGAAAGTGGAGGGGGGAGGGCTGCTTTAGATGGTGATATCTCCTGAATGGTAGCAGCTAGAAACATGGTCTTGTTTGAAAGCTGACAGTCCAGGCTTTCATACAAGACCAGAATGGCAGCTAAAATCCAAGCAACAGAGGAGAAATCACTGTTAGAAAGCGAGTCCAGAATAATCGCGGGTAAAATCTGCTTTTACTTTCACTTTCAGCTGCATTCACAGCATCCCGATTTCTATCAGTGATATCTTCCCCTGTACTGAACATATTGCTGTCCTTCTGGTATTGTCTGAAAGCTTGGAATATCAGCTATCAGCCCACATCTCTAGCTGGTACAAAACCAGAGATATGAGCAGTTATAGTAGCCCCCCCTCCCTGTCAGTGTGGAGGAGAAGGAGGGAGCTGCTACAGAGCTGACAGGCTGCAGGAGTTGAGAAAAATATATGGAGATGTGTGTGACACTATCATCAATATAGTGACCCATATAATAAAATTACGTTATTTTTACCACACAGTGAACACCATTAAAAAATTCCACAAAATAATGTAAAAATAGTTTTTTTTTATCTTTCCCCTAAAATAAAATGATAAAAATTATTTATTACACTATATATACCCCAAGATGGCTCCTAAAAAACCTTTTAATGTGACTATTGAGAGGCTAAAACAAATGCTTACTGATTTTATGTAATTGCAGGGCTTGTCTCTGGATAGCTATATGTGAGAGGATACACACTGCTCGGGTGTAGTGGGGGAAGTTATCTGTATTCTGATTAGTCTTGCCTGTCTCTGGATAGCTATATGTGAGGGGATACACACTGCTCGGGTGTAGTGGGGGAAGTTATCTGTATTCTGATTAGTCTTGCCTGTCTCTGGATAGCTATATGTGAGGGGATACACACTGCTCTGGGGTAGTGGGGGAGTTTATCTGCATTCTGATTGGTCTTGTCTGTTTCTGGATAGCTGTATGTGAGAGGATACAAACCGCTCTGGGGTAGTGGGGGAGGTAATATGCACTCTGATTAGTCTTGTCTGTCTCTGAATAGCTGTATTTGAGACAATACACACTGCTCTGGGGAAGTGGGGGAAGTTATCTGCATTCTGATTGGTCTTGTCTGTCTCTGGTTATCTTTATGTAAGAGGATACACACTGCTCTGGGGTAGCGGGGGAGGTTTTCTGCATTCTGATTGGTCTTGTTTGTCTCTAGATAGCTGTATGTGAGAGGATACACACTGCTCTGGGGTAGTGGGGGAGGTTATCTGCATTCGGATTTTGTGAAAGGGACAAGTTCAATGGTGCAATGAAAGTTCAGAAGCCTCTTTAGAGAACACATCCTGAAAGTCCTTGATGAACTCAGGTAGTGGTCCTTCCTCTAGTTCCAGACAAGAGAGCTGGATAGATAAACAATGATTTAAGCACTGAGGACCCAATTTAGTTAACTCCCCAGAACTCCAATCAAAGACTGGACTATGTGCACTTAACCAGGGTAATCCCAAACTGATATCAGCAGACAAGTTATTCATGACATAAAATGAACATCTTTCTGAATGAATAGACCCAATCTTTATAAACAAATCAATGGGTTTATACTCAATAAACCCTCCAGCTAATGTAGTATCCACCCAGACACTGGAATGGGTTCAGGTAGACTACATAACATGAGACCCAAAGCCGACACAAAATTTAAATGATCAGCTGCAGCCCCCAAATCCACAAAAGGAAATCCAGTGAATATAAATTAACAGACAAAAGAACTCTATCAGAATATTTTGGCATAATACTTGTGTACCTCCCGGATCATCACTCAGACACTGAAGTTTTCACCTTCGGTCTAGAAGGACAGGATGCAGTTGATGAGTAGGTCTGCCGCAGTAGAAGCGCAGACCATTCTTAAAACAATGTTCCTTCTGCTGCTGAGAGGACATAGTACCTTCTTGTATGTGTAACACCCCAAAATGGTGTTACCACTCCTGCACCCTGCTACTGTCTTTAATGGTCTAACATAAATGTCATCTATGTATTCTGTTCCAGATTCACCACAATGTGCAGCTATAATATTGTTATGAAGCTGTTATTTATGTAATGTGCCTGGTTCACCAGCAGGTGGAAGCAAATATGGCAGAGCTATAGTTAGAGAGAATGGAACTTACCATTCTATTCTCTCCCCTTGAGTCCTGCTTCCTGCCGGAAGGGTGGGGCAGAAGTTTCCAGTTAGTTCTAGTCTCTCCTACACAAGGGAAGGGAGTGAAGGGACACGTCACTGCCTGACTTGCCCAGGCCAGCCAGAGCATCCTAAGCTCTGCTGGCCATGGAGGCAGAAGCTTGTAAGCCTCAGGAGCCAGGAGAATAGTTTCTTGGCTGAAACAAAGTCAGACTAAAGAGTGAAGTGCAGCATAAAGAAAGAAACAAAGTTATTAAGCAAGCCTGTCAGTACAGCAGAGAGAAAGAGATAAAGCAGAGTTGAGTTTGCCTGCCAGTTCATGCTAAAACCTGCTGGAACCAAGACAAAGCCTGAAAACTGTTTTGGAGAAACGTTTATTCAAGTAAAGCTGCCATTGAACTTCATTTCAAGGTCTGGACTCAAGTTAATTTTCCTCCATCCCTCAATTATTCCCCCTTTTTTATTGCTTCGGAGCCAAACCCTGAGATCCAGCAGTATCCAGGTAGGAGCACCGTGATACACATAAAGAGACATTTAAGCCACACTACACCACTCGGAATTCCTACTACTCCTGGGACACGATAAAGGGCCCTGGGGGGAGGCGTCCTGTTGCACATGGGCTCCTCGAACTCCACTGGAGCCTTGGACACAGAGGCTTGAGGGACCGAGTAAAGAGAAGATGGACAGACAAGGACAGATCTTTCCGGCTTATGTTACCTAAGATATCTGTCAAGTCGAATAGCTAGGGATATAGCCTTGTCTAGGGAACCTGGGGTGGGATGACTATCTAGAAGGTCTTTCAAAGTATCAGAAAGGCCTAGTTTAAACTGCGACCTAAGAGCCGGGTCATTCCAGCCAGAGGCAGTACACCACTTACGGAATTCAGAGGAGTAATCTTCCACAGGTCACCTGCCCTGATGTAAAGAAAGAAATTGGCTTGCTGCATAAGCTGCCATGTCTGACTCATCATCCAAGAGACTTCTGGCTTGTGGGCCAATGAGTCATTGGCCCATAAGCAGCTTAAGCAGGGAGGAATCATGACTATAGATGGAAAAAAATTACTAATATTCTAAAATACGAATATATAGCACTATATTGAATATTTTTTTCCATCTGAAGTAAACAGTGTTTAGTGTCCACTTCAAATGGAAAAATTGATGACTAGTCTAAAAAAGAATATATAGCACTATATTCTATAGCGCTATATATTTGTTTTTAACACATGCCTGTATTGATCGCGTAATATTCACATATTACGCGATCATTACCGTGCAGATTTTTTAGTAAAAAAAAAAAGAATGTAGAATATAACGAATATTCGAATTCGCGAATATTCGACGAATATTCTACAAAATATTTGTGAAATATAACGAATTCGAATATGACCCCTGCTGCTCATCACTTTGCAGTACAGCCTGCGATGTATCGGCAACATGCAAAGTGCCGGCCATTCAACCACCTCCCCCTCCCCCGTATTTGTCCTATAAGACGCATTATATCTTTTACCCCACTTTAGAGGAAAAAAATGCTTCTTATAGGGTGAATAAAACAGTATATTATGGCTAAAAACCTCAGTACTAGTTTCCCACATATTATGCATTCATATATATCAGAAGTATGAATGAATATATATATATATATATATATATATATATATAGTACAGACCAAAAGTTTGGACACACCTTCTCATTCAAAGAGTTTTCTTTATTTTCATGACTATGAAGCCATCACAACTACGAATTAACACATGTGGAATTATATACCTAACAAATAAGTGTGAAACAACAGAAAATATGTCATATTCTAGGTTCTTCAAGGTAGCCACCTTTTGCTTTGATTACTGCTTTGCACACTCTTGGCATTCTCTTGATGAGCTTCAAGAGGTAGTCCCCTGAAATGGTCTTCCAACAGTCTTGAAGGAGTTCCAGAGATGCTTAGCACTTGTTGGCCCTTTTGCCTTCACTCTGCGGTCCAGCTCACCCCAAACCATCTCAATTGGGTTCAGGTCTGGTGACTGTGGAGGCCAGGTCATCTGGCGCAGCACCCCATCACTCTCCTTCATGGTCAAATAGCCCTTACTTTCAAAGTTTTCCCAATTGTTCGGCTGACTGACTGACCTTCATTTCTTAAAGTAATGATGGCCACTCGTTTTTCTTTACTTAGCTGCTTTTTTCTTGCCATAATACAAATTCTAACAGTCTATTCAGTAGGACTATCAGCTGTGTATCCACCTGACTTCTCCTCAACGCAACTGATGGTCCCAACCCATTTATAGGCAAGAAATTCCCCTTATTAAACCTGACAGGGCACACCTGTGAAGTGAAAAACCATTTCAGGGGACTACCTCTTGAAGCTCATCAAGAGAATGCCAAGAGTGTGCAAAGCAGTAATCAAAGCAAAAGGTGGCTACTTTGAAGAACCTAGAATATGACATATTTTCAGTTGTTTCACACTTGTTTGTTATGTATATAATTCCACATGTGTTAATTCATAGTTTTGATGCCTTCAGTGTGCATCTACAATTTTCATAGTCATGAAAATAAAGAAAACTCTTTGAATGAGAAGGTGTGTCCAAACTTTTGGTCTGTACTGTATATACTGTATATCATTTTTTTTTGTAATTACACATTTATTTTGTGCCATACATTTTTTTACAATTACTAAAGTTTTTTTTTAGCACAGTTTAGCATTGAGCTCCATAGCTCAGTGGTTAAGGTCCTTGCCTCTAATGTAGAAGGCAAGACACATTTCAGAAATAGAGGCTAAATTAGACTTAAATTCACAGGGTGTCCCCAAGCATACTGACTATTGCTTGTGGATACCCCCTTCATGTTTATAGCACTAACTCTATACATGGACATAGCTATATATGGAGTCAGAGCAGGGACTCCTAAGCCGGGAGAGTTCCGACGGTAACACTGGGGGATTCCAGGTACAGCCATCTTCAGAAGCACGTACAACGATCTTCTGCATAGACCTGAGTGGGCCCCCTAGGAGCAGTGGGCCCCTGCCAATAGGAAAATGATATTTAGTCCAAAATAAATAAAGTACAATCATTAAAAAAAGCCCCCGAAGGTGTCCATAGCCTTCATTCAAATTTATATAATACACGTTGTACTGAATTTTTCCTATAAATCTATATATTAGTCTGCTCAGCTCCTCCTGCTCTATCACATGCTACAAAGTGAGACAGACATCGTACCAAACATATTAATAAAATTAAAAAGCCTCTAGTTAATCCATTTATTTTTATAGCTCTTTTTAGCTCTCACTGTTAATATATCAATGTCACACACTGGCTTCACATGCTCTTTAACAAGTCTCAGCTTGTTCTTTCTCCTAAAATATGGGCTGATGAGGAATAACATATGTCTGGGGACTTTATTTTATGTGTAACATTTTTCAATCTGATTAATACCAGAGGAGAGTTACTTAGGTCAAAATCTGCAAAAATGTGTGGTTCTTCATATGGTGCGTCTCTTACACTGTGACGTGATGTTAGCAATGAAAACATAAGATGCCGAAGAGGTTGTGAGGGAAGACAATATAGCCTTTTGTGCATACACAATATGACTAAAAGCATGCGGATGTCATCTTATGAGTAAGGTGGCTATACACTTGCAGCACACCAGGCCTCCAGGCTGAAACTTGGGAGGATAGGAGCAGTTGTAATGAGGATGGTTGTTGTCCTCATGGTGGCTAATCCACGTGTGCACTGAGTGGAGGAGCTCAACCCTTCTTCCACTCGGGGCACACCCTGGGTCTTGGAGTTCCTATCCAATGGTGGCTGGGGTGCTCTTGTTGTTAGATAAACAGTGGGGTTCAAGGCAGGAGAGTAAGGATGGGGCTGGCGAAAGATGGTGAAGTCAACGAGCAGGCCAGTTTGGTTTCAATAACAAATTATCTGCAGTTCATATATCAGCAGTAGACATAGTTCATAAGCACATCACACCAGGCTTTTCCCAATAATTGCATTTAGGTCGCAGCAATGATGATAGTCATCATACTTGAGTCTCTCTCTCTAGATACACTTAAAAATCTTCCCAAATAATCACAGACATATAATTCCATTCTCATCAACACTTTTTGCAATGCTCAGTCTGCGGGGTGCAGAACTGAGATCCGGATGGCCAACACTGAAGATCTCGGAGCAGCCGTGAACATGCCAAGAAGAGACATGTTCCTTCTCGGCGCGGTTGCAGATTTAAACTGCTGCTCCACGATCTTCAGCACTGCCTCCTATTGAAAAGAATGGATAGTAGAAAGAATTTCGTCATGGACACAAAATTCTGTGGGGAAAAATGCCACGTGAGCAGTGGTAAAGTCTATTGCCATGAACATGCAATTACCTTACTGTCTTAGTCCAAGTGATTCTTAACCGTCGGTAAATGTCTGTTCTCTTTCTTTCTGAGGTAATTGCTCAGTTCAGTATTTTCTTTGACAGCTTTCAGTCTCAGGGATGAAATTTCCCTGGAATAGGCCTGTATATTGACAGCTCACTCAAACACTCTACGCCTGCTCAGCAAAGAACTCCTAACCCGGTGGGTGGGGCCAGGCTGTCACCTTGGCAATTGCGCTAAAAGCTGCCAAATTTACTTCTTATACATCACTTTTTAAGATTTACAGTGCACAAAGAAATTAATACTTTAAACCATTCAAACAGTTTTGGAAAAAAATAAAATAAAGTTACTCTTTAGAAGTGATTGCCCGCAATATTAACCCTTTAGCAGTGATCCACTGGGTCACTGCAGACCTGTGCCACAAGCATTATGGAACCCTGTGATGATCTAACCGATATAGCAGAACCAAGAAAGATCTGCGTGTTTTTTCCACAAGACAGCTCAGTGGCGTGCCCTTTCTCCTAAAGCTCTTCCCTTGTAACTGCCACAGAAGATACGGCTGGTGACAGTTAAAGATTTAAACTGAGTGCGTGCAAAAACCTCAGTGAGGTGAACAAGAAATAAGGAAAAGAACAAACAGAAGGTGGCGCTATACAGATAGATTTTATTGAATAGCTCACTGGCTATACGAAATATTTAATTACATGGAATTACAAAAGTTTTCAGGTCCATGTTCTGGTGTGAAAAATATAGAAAATTTTCATGGCACAATCTCTTTAAAGGGATTGTCTCACTTCAGCAAATAACCTTCATCATGTAGACAAAGTTAATACAGTTACACTGCTGGTTTGCATTTGCTGAAGTGAGACAACCCCTTTAAGGATGAAAATTCACATGCAAATTTGAATAAAGCCTAATAATGCAGAAAAGAGTTTGTGTACACTCATCTATGGAAGTAGGATATATCCATAATGATATACAATATATACAGTACATGTGTTTCATGTCCATGGATAACCATTAATGTTGATCGAGCATCAAAGTGCTCGGGTGCTCTAACTAAACACATTGGGATGCTCAGGTGTTCTACTGAGCACCTGAGTATAATGGAAGTCAATGGGAGAACCTGAGCATTAAACCAGGCACCCCCTGCTCTGAAGAGGAGAGAGTGTCTGGTTTATAGAAAAAGGTTAGAGAGTGATGGAAACACCACCAAAATGGTTTGGAAACAGCATGGGGAGGACATCTGGATGCATCTTGGACTCCTATTACCTATGACATACAATAAACAACCACACAAAGGCTATATCCCAACAATCTATACATGAGACCGATACAGTCAGCATACCTTACAATGGCAGCCTTGGGCACTGTGAGACATTCAAAACCAGCTCTCATCTGACTGAGAGCCAGTAAGCCTCAAAGTTGATTCATATCTGTTCGATGGCTTGGGTGGACCTGCGCACCTAGATCATTATCATTAGGGTGACAAAAAGTTTTCTGATTGTCCTAACATAATATTCAATAACCTTTCTATGCAGTTTTGTCATGTAAACTAATTTGCATAAACATGGGCATATGGGAAAGACATGCAAATGAGCAGAATCTGCCTTGTTTATTAGCTGAAAAACCATTTGCATGGGAAATTCACTATAAAATACAATATTCAAGATCTACACTACTCATGAACAGCACCATCTATTGGATTCATAGTTTTGTCATAAGACTATGAAACCAATAACATATAAAGCATCATCAATCCTTACATAAACACGCACTAACATGAGACAATAAATCCACATGAACTCCAAAATGAGACACTGTACACCTCCAGGAATATCTATAAAAAATAAGAAAACTTTAAACCACATCACCTGTATAGAAGGGGGAGGGTTAGGGGGGAGGGAAATATTTAGGGAAAGGATTATTGCACTGTTTATATGTGTTTTATCTTTGTTTTCACTGCACATATCTGTAAAAATCGCCTGTAATTTGTAATTCGATACAATATGTACCTTAGATCTGTATCTGTCTCATGTATAGATTGTTGGCTTGCACATACCTGGCTTTTGGCATATATCCTTTGTGTGGTTGTCTATTGTATGTCATAGGTAATAGGAGTCCAAGATGCATCCAAATATCCTTCCCATGCTGTTTCCAAACCATTTCGATGGTGTTTCCATCAATTTCTAACCTTTTTTCTGTGAACCAGACACTCTCTCCTCTTCAGAGCAGGGGGTGTCTGGTTTAATGCTCGGGTCTCCCATTGATTTTCATTGTGTTCAATTGTGCTCGAGCACCCGCATTATTCGGCTGAGCACTGCGATGTGCTCGCTCAACACTAATAATCATGTAAGAAGACTCCTGCAACTGCCTTCCACATGAAGTCCATGGATGAGCGTAGAAAAAAACTACAACTACAAACTACAACTACAGTTCCAAGATTAGAGACCAATATTAAATATGTTAAAAATACTGTATAGAGCACATCTAGCAACTGGTTATTCAAGTCAAATTTAAATATCTCCAGAGAACTTCGCCAAAGAAGACAACCTTTAAAGAGGACCTTTCACCACACCTGACATGCCTCTTTTAATAGCTTCATGCATTCCCCGGTAATAACAATTCTGGAGCATCTAATGTTATGGCTCTATGTTGTACCATTCCTTTATTATTGCTAATAGAAGTTATTACTGAATTGCTAGCAGTCTGCATTAAGGTTACAGAGGGGTGGTAAGTTGGGGATGTGTATCTGCACAGTCTGAAAATGGTAGCACTGATTGAATAGAGTCAGACTGTGCAGGGACACCCTCCCCCCCCCAACTGGTTACTACCCCTCTGTACCCTTACTGCAGCCTTCTAGCAATTCATTCATAACTTCTAGTAGAAATAATAAAGGAATGATACAACATACAGACATAAGAATAGATGCTCCAGAATTGTTATTACATGGGGAATGCATGAAGCTATTAAAACAGACATGTCAGGACTGGTAAAAGGTCCTCTTTAAGCATATGGATGTTATTGAGAGGGTTTAGGAGACCTTCCCCCATTAGTCATAGCTGAGACATAATCATTTGATTGGGTGGCATACAATTCTACAAATATATGCCGGACACAATTTCACCAGGCATTGACGTTGTCGTAAAATAGTAATACCATGGCCCACCTTCCTATACTTCTGGATTAAGGTGCTCTGTCCTTGGTGCACTCAATCCCAAAGTAGTATTTCTAGTATAAAAATAGTTTTTATGACAGGCACTCTATCATCTAGTACAACATGAAAAGAATAAACTGTATCATATTAATCATTGGGTCATTTTAATATTCTTTATAAAGAAGTAAATAAAGCAAAAATAATAATACTACATAAAAAAATCAACATGCAATGATAATACGCCCTCCTGTCTATCTAAATTGATCCCAATGATACATAGACACGTTATAGAATCATGAATCTTAGATCAATTGTATAGGTAAACCACTGATTAAATAACTGCTGTCTGTTTATATATCATATCAAAAGTTTTGCATAATTAATCCTCCTTTTGGCAATAAAATATAATAAAAAAATAATAAAAAAAAATAATAATAAATGACAAAAATGTCAAAATAGAAAAATAATATGCATCCTTATTGTATAGAATTAATACATATATTCCATGTTGATAAATAAATAAATGATCATGTATCTCTCCAATGATAGTAATTCTCCAATATTAGTATAGCAATGTCTCTCCTGCAGTTCTATATCAGTAGTTTATCATTTCATGAAACATTTCTTAATAAATTATGTTAAAATGATACTACATGATACTACATTGCTACCTAAAAAATGTATCCTTCTTGTATAAACGAGCTGTCTCATTCCGTGTCTCTCCGGTTCTTTTATGTTTGTGGTTGAAGTTTGTCCGTGCTGTGGCTGCTCACTAGTGTTGAGCGCGAATATTCGAATAGCGAATTTTTTTTGCGAATATCGGCACTTTGCTAATTCGCGAATATTTTGAATATAGCACTATAAATTCGCTATTTCGAATATTCATTTTTTTTTTTTTTTATTGTTATATTTTTTTCTTTCCCACTTCCCAAAAGTAGTTCTTACCTGTCCTGAGGATTCCTGGCTTCCTGGCTGCTCCAGTCAGTGCCCGTTGCCGCTTCTGCCGACTTCCGTGGTCATGGAGCGTCCCCATCACCATGGGAACGCCTCCATACTAGAATGTACTGTCGGATGTGAGAATTAAGTTAAAATCGCAATGCGATTAATATAACTTGAAGTAATCGCATTGCGATTTCAATTTAGAGCTGTGTTTCTAATGGGTCAGCTTGCTAGAATTAACGAAGTTAACGAATATGGAATATAGCAGTGCTAAGTTGAAATTGCAATTCGATTAATATAACTTGAAGTAATCGCATTGCGATTTCAACTTAGACCTGGTTTACTATGGTTGGCTTGGTAGAATTAGCGAAGATGACGAATATGACGAATGTATTCGTCATATTCCTCAAAACGAAGATAACGAAGTATTCTCCATCTTCGTTTTAGCTACCTATTCGTCAACTTCGCTAATTCTAGCAATCAAATAGCAAGGTTGACTATAGAGACAGCTGTGTTTAATTCGCTATGCGATAATATTACTTTGCTTTTTTTTTAAATAAATAAAATAATTATATTCTATTATAATTCTATTTATTAAAAAAAAAGCAAAGTAAAATAATCGCATAGCGAATTAAACACAGCTGTCTCTATAGTCAACTTTCCTATTTGATTGCTAGAATTAGCGAAGTTGACGAATATGGAGCTAAAACGAAGATGGAGAATATTTCGTTATCTTCGTTTTGAGGAATATGATGAGTACATTCGTCATATTTGCTAATTCTAGATATCAAACCAATAGGAAAGTTACCTTAAGTTAAAATCGCAATACGCGATTATTTAAATCGCATATTAATCGCGATAACTAGAATAATGATGAATATTCGATTTTGACGAATATTCAAGCGAATTTCGTCGAAATCGAATATGGCACCTCCTGCTCTCTACTGCTCACTTGCCTCTGCTCAATTTGCCCGGCGTCCCATGTGGTGTCCCACATGGTTGTAAGTTATTCACTTGCCGGCCTGGGTGCTCCACTTCATGGGCAGTCTGCTTGTGATAGATGCATGTGAAAGGCTTGAGCATCTGCGGCGCGGGTGGTAATAATTAGCAGCTTGTGCTTGTATTCGCAATGGAGATATTTCTGAATAGTAGTCACTATTAGTGATGGACGAACATCTGCTGGGACAGTTCGCGAATGCGATCGTGCGAACGCGATCAAATGTTCGCGAACCACAGGTTCGCGGCGGGTCCCATTTTTTTTAATGGCAGGCGAACCTGAAAAACCTCCAGGTCATATTTTCAGCCACAAAATACTTAGTAGATGTGCACACATATTCCCACAACATGGACACTGACATACCAGAAGTATAAAGCAAATCTGCGATCGACAAGCATAATTTTTTTATATGCGAGATTTCGGAAAAGTATTAATCGCAAGAGCACATGTGCTAGAAAGGCGTGGCCTACAGCAACTGGTTTGCACCGACTAGAAATTAAATGGATGCGATGGTTGGAACCAAGTTCAGCGACGAAAAGGAAGAACTCCTGGTGACTGTAAGTAATCTTACATTAAAGTAGTGTATTTGATTACATTTCACCTGCATGTCTGAACAATCGCTTTATATGAATATACCGCACACACACACTATATACCGCACACACACACTATATACCGCACACACACTTTTAATTTGTGTCCTATTGGTCAGGACTCAGGAGAAGCTTTCTTTGTCAGACCGCCAGTATTTGCTGGTTCATTTAGAGTTACCCAGGGTGCACCACGGGGAGGCGAACCAGCTGTACACCCCATACCGTACCATCACTTCACTAGACGGGTACACCTCTGCTTAGCTGGACAGTATCTGAAAGCTCAGACCCCACCCAAGTACAGTCGTAATACAATCCCATCTTCTAACCGTAACAGTAAGGCCGCATGCACACGGGCGTGTTTTTTCACAACTACGAACCGTAAAAACCCAGGCTGCTGTCCTGCAGAGTGGACGAGCACACGGCGTCATTGGTTGCTAACTCGCTATGACGCTGTGCACTTCTTGCCGCCACCGCTGTACAGTAATACACTTGTATAGATCATACAAGTGTATCACAGTACAGCAGTGGTGGCCGGAAGCGCACGGCATCATAGCAACCAATGACGCCGTGCGCTCATCCACTCTGCAGGACGGCAGGCCGGGTTTGTAAGGTCCGTAGTTATGAAAAAACACGCCCGTGTGCCTGCGGCCTAAATCTAATATTTCCACTTTAAAGACTTAAATACTTTTTGCTGTTTACTTGAGTAAATTATTTTCAATACTATTGTTAAAAATTGGGATTATATGCTTGCATTTTTCTCTTGCAGCGGATGTTGGGGCGGGGATATGACCGCACCCGGTCCCACGCCGAGAAGCAGCAGATTGTGCGGGAGCTGGCATTTGAGATCTGGCGCAAAACGGGTCTCAAAAACCAACGTCTGGCCATCATTAAAAAATGGTCAGACCTGAAGCGCAGACACCCACGGTTTATAAAAAGAATCCGGGACGAAAAATGCCCAGGTAGATGCGTAAATAACTTTTGTATGTTTTGCCAACACTCTGTAATGTATACAGTGCTAAGCAAAAGTATTCACCCCCCTTGACTTCGTTCTTTTTTTTTGTTGTCTCACATCCTGGAATTAACATGGATTGTTTGAGGATTTGCCTCATTTAATTTGTAGAACAGGCCCACAACGTAGAACTTTTTTCAATTGGTTTATTGTAAAGCATACAACTAATTGGACAAAATAACAGAAAAGGTCAATGTGCATAACTATTCACCCCATCAGTCAATACTTTGTAGAGCCACCTTTTGCTGACACGTTAAAAAAAGCCCACACTGCGGAGCCATGTGCCGGCATCCTGGGAGCGCCAGATGTGACCGTGCATGGTAGATGGCTCGCTCCTGATACATTAGCAGTCTGCTTTTTGCCTCCTGTGCAATGTAAGTTCTGCCTGCTTCTCCTCCCTATCTGCTGGTCCATCTCTCCCTCTGAACTCCCCTCCTCTTCCTCTCTTGTGGGACCCCCGTGACGTCCATAGACACGTCATCATTGACGTCACCTTCCCCACCACTGACATTAGAGATCTCGGAGTAGGCAGCAACAGCGGGGACCAACCTCCTTGGGCTGATCTGTGTATTGTCATCAAACTGCTGAGTGGCGGCCGTTGCTACCTCCTCTTCCTTATCCGATGCCAAAAATGGCTGCACATCGGAAATGTCTTATAATGGATCGGAAAATAATTCCTGTAACTCAGGCGGAGGGTATATGGTGGTGGTGGTGTTAGTGGTGGTGTCTTTAGGGGTGTACACAGCAGAGAGTGAAGAGGGTGCAGATAGAGAGGATGAGGAGGGTGCAGAAGAGGAAGGCTGAGTGAGACACTCAACCAAGTCTGGTGCATCCTTTGATGTAATCGCACGCACCTTCTGCAACTTACCACTTAGGCTCCGGCCTGGTGCACCTGCCCGGCCCCTACCACCCCTGCGGAAGTCCTGCCTCTTCCTCTGCCTGTCATTTTTTATATGATCCTGTGACAAAAGTCTCTAGAGAAGCGCAGTGTTTGTGGAAGAAGGTATATAACACTCCGCTTCAATCAGTCGTTTTGGGGGGGGAGCGACTGGTATATCACACCAGTTATAATATTTTTTTCCAGTACCGTTTGTCACTGTGTGTAGTAGAGGGAAAGCAGCAAAACCGCAAACAAATGCTGCAGTACCCAAATACACTATTATGAAAGTATATTGGTATATAACACCCCGCTTCAATCTGTCATTTTGGGGGGCGACTGGTATATCACACCAATAGTAGAAAGTAGAAAGGTTCACAGCAGCATGTCCGGTGTGACTGTTTATTGGGAACCAAGAGTGCACACACAAAAAGATACGACGTTTCGGCTACGCAGTAGCCTTTATCAAGTATACAGATACAAGAAAGTGAGCAATCATATATACACCAGAGTGGCCACCCATCTGACATAGTGAAGCCAATCAGCTAAAAGCTCAATCTCATCAACACATGTGTAATAGTTAAAATGGCCTGAGCTCCAATCAGACTAATAATAAATAAAAGCTATCTGTACCTGATCCTCATTGAAAATCCTCCAAATGCCTCAGCCATGTCAGTTTCCCAAGTCGGCGTCTCAACAGACCTATTGCGCATGTCGGTGAGGTCATCACGTTTCAATATGGGCAGGCCGCCGTCATGAACATCAACTACGCGGCCACACCTCTCTCTGTGACTACGGCACATACAACCAATTAGCACTCATATAGCAGGTCACGTGCAGAGCGCGTCCTCTGGCTCCAAGGTAAGGAGTCAAGCATGCGGTGTGGATGATTACTGTCATATCTTAAAAGATTGTTCCTATCTGTAGGCTTTTTGTACAAGTCAGTTTTTAATTTACCTCCTTCAAGGTATACCCTGACATCAAGAAACTAACTCCTCAGAAGAGGCCGTCACAGTGAATTGAAGCCCGGGTACCCCATTATTAAGATGTTGGTGGAACTCATTCAAGGAGTCCATCGAGCCACTTCAAATCATACAAATGTCGTCCATGTAGCGCCACCAGAACAGGACCCACTGTTGAAATTGTGATGTGTATACCAATTTGTCCTCGACCTCCGCCATAAAGATATTGGCATTAGTTGGTTCCACGTTGGACCCCATGGTCACACCGCGTGACTGTAGCCAAAGAGAAAATAATTCCTCTTGAGGACCAACTCTAAGAGGTCGAGGACAAAACGGCGCGCATCAAGAATGAGTCCCGTGCCGGCCAGGGCCACATCGACGACATTTAATCCATCTATCTTCAGCCATATTGCCATATTTTTGGACAGACTGCTCCGTGTCCACGCAACCTCAGCTCCCTCCTATGTCAGAGACACGGGGCACTTTTTAACTACATTGAGTGAGATCACTCTACCAGTCCACTTTTACTTGGTGAGTTTTGATGTGGTGTCTCTGTACACCTCCATTATGCATGACTATAGATTAAATGTCATCGATGTGGCCCTGGCCGGCACGGGACTCACTCTTGATGCGCGCCGTTTTGTCCTCGACCTCCTAGAGTTGGTCCTCAAGAGGAATTATTTTCTCTTTGGCAACACCTTTTACCAACAGTCACGCGGTGTGGCCATGGGGTCCAACGTGGCACCAACTTATGCCAATATCTTTATGGCGGAGGTCAAGGACAAATCCTGGTCCTCGGCTGACAAAGTGTCCACTTTTCAAGTCTCTCCTAGGAGAATGAATGCGGGACGCATCCCGTTTGTATCCACCTATGGCAACCAAAGTGCTGATATAGCACAGATTTTGAGAAGGGAGTGGCATATTTTACATAGGGGCCTCCATACAGTAAGTGAATTTGATAATCCGCCATTGATGGCATACAAACGGGGTACTAATTTGCATGACAGACTTATTAAGACTGACACGTGTGATGTTAACAGAGGGGGTCAGACTTATCTGAAGCCCAGAAAGACAGGGAATTTCCCATGTTTGGGTTGCTGTAATTGTGGGAATATGCTGAAAGGGAACACTTTTGTTCACCCATACAGTGGCAAGAAATTCAACATTGCAGAATATTACACATGCCGGTCTAGGTTTGTCATCTACATGATCGTTTGCCCCTGCAGTTTGATCTACGTGGGAGAAACGACCATGGAAATTAGGGAGCGTATTAACAAACACAATAGCACTATAAGCAGGGCCAGATTAACGTAGGGGCTGATGGAGCTGCAGCTCCAGGCCCCTACCATAAAATAGGCCCATCTGCCAGCCAAAAGGCCGTCGGAGGGTTAAAAGTCCTCTGTTGTACACAGCCGCAGCGTCACACAGCACACAGACAATGCAGAGACGTTCACCTCACGCTGGCAGCAGGGAGCCTGAGGGTGGGACTCGGGAGGAGCATAATATGATCCTAGAGTGGAAGCTGCTTCTGCCAGCCCCGCCCCTCCCCGCCCACCAACCAATCAGAGCTGAGGCAAGGCAAGCACTAGCAGCTCTGAGTCGTCTCAGGTCCTGTAAGGGAAGTGCACAGTGTAAAGTGTAGTTCCCAGGTTAGAACAGTGCATCTGCCAGGACCTGTGATGACATCATCTTCAGCATCACAGGTCCTGCAGAATCTAGCAAAGGAACTGCACCAAAAATGGTTTAGTTCCTAGGTTTGAAAGGTACATCTGCCAGGACCTGTGATGACATCATCACAGGTCCTTCAACCCCTAACAGCAAGTATTAGAAGTTCACAATCAGCTCTGCATTGATCCATACAGACTGGAATGGAGTGGTAAGAGGAGGTCCTCCACTTTTCATCATTTACCCCCCCTCCCCGCCCTGTTTTTACTCATTGCTCACTCATGTATAATACTTCAGACAGGTACAGTGACCACAACCTCATGTACTTCACACACACAGTGACTATAATGCATAACTGACCACATATTTCTATAAACACTGCATCTACAGTATTATACCTTGTATGCCTCACATCTATATATATATACACACACACACACTGCATATATTAAACAGTATTATAGATGCAATATGTACAGATATATAATATATATTGCAGTGTACTGATATGTGAGGTACAAGGTATAATATATGCAGTGTGTATAGATATATTGTATATACAGCAGTGTACTGATATGTTAGGTACGAGGTATAATAGATGAAGTGTGTACAGGTATATTGTATATACAGTATTGGATTGATATGTGAGGTACGAGCTGTAATTTATACCTCATATATCAGTACACTGCTGTATATACTATATACCTGAACACACTGCATATATTATACCACGTTCCTCACATATCAGTACACTACTGTATACACTATACATCTGTACACACTATATCTATTATGCCTCTTTTGTGTGCCAGGCCTGTTTTGTAATCCCAATCCGGCCCTGATGGCATAAATTATAAAACAGCAGCGAACATAGTTCATGGAACAAAGAAAGAGGCCTGGAATGGGTAGTGGGAGGGGCTATAAAAGGGGAATGGGGGCCCAATTTAGATTCTTGCTATGGGGCCCAGAGAGATAAGAGAAGTGACAGATGACACAGAGTTTAGATTACAGGTTGAATTAACCCTTTAGGATCAAATTGGCTTCTCAGGAGATATATATGTTAAAGGCATCTCATTCAGTAGCTATATAACTAAGGGTGGGTTCACATCTCCTTTATGGATTCCGTTAAGTGGGGACTGTGGGGACTATTTTATTATCAGCCAGTGACTGTGTTACTGTATAACTGTTATCAATTCAGCACATAGTTTTCCCTGTGTGTGCATTCACATTTCACTTCACTTGGTTCGTTGTACTACTGTCAGTGTCAGACTGTTGTCACTGTGGGTAACAATGCACAACAGACAACAATGCACACCACAGTGAAGGCTCCTGAGTCCTCCTGTCCGGCGTCAGCCTCAGCTTCCCTTCACTATCACTATAATCAATCACTCTTCCTGATCCGGACTCACTCATTAGCGAGCTGAAGAGCCGACTGAGTCAGCAGCAGCAAGTGAATCGGATGGATAGCATCTGCGCATGCGCACCGGCACCTAGAGTCTTCGGTTCACTTGCGAGTCAGCTCAGCAGTCAGTGACTCAGCAAGTGAACCGAAGATCCGATTCATGAACCGATTCATCTGAAAGATCCGAACTTCCCATCACTACTGAGGTCATATCCGGCGGGCCGCGGCATTACAGGAACAGCACCAGCTGCTCTGACGTCCTGCCGCCGGATATACGTCACAGGATATCCGGCGGCAGGACGTCAGAGCAGCTGGTGCGGTTCCTGTAATGCCGGCCCGCCGGATATGACCTCAGTGCGCCCGCGGTTATCCCTCCTGCACGCTGTGCTGTGTACAACCTACTCAGCAGTTTCGACCAGCACACGGCCCACAGCGCTCAGCCACACCAGCCCGTGAGACAGCAGGAGCTTCTGGAGCAGGGCAGGTATCAGATAAACTCATCCAGTTGGAAGGGAGGGCAATCATAGTGCTGTTATGATTTATAGACACAGCTCTCAGCATGCTTAGCCAGCCTTCTATCTGGCTTTGCATCTTGAGAGTCACAGTCCACAGGCTGTTTCTGAGCCTGTGGACTGTGACTCTCAAGAAGCACAGCCAGATAGAAGGCTGGCTAAGCATGCTGAGAGCTGTGTCCATAAATCATAACAGCACTATGAAAATTACTGACTGGCTAAGCATGCTGAGAGCTCAGTCTCTATAACATAACACATTAAAGAAATTACTGTTTCTAGCTGCTAGTCCACAGCAGCTAGAAACAGTAATTTCTTTAAAGGGATTCTGTCACCAGGTTTCGCCCCTGTCAGCTAAACATATGCTGATGTTCGGGGCGTCTTCACGATTCCTAATGTGGGCTTATAAATGTCATCTGTGGGCTTATTTAGCTAAAAAAACAGCTTTTACTAACCTGTCAGTCAAACAAATAAGGTGCCTAAGGGGATGTTAATGGGTGCAAGATGCCCGCCGCACCCACCGCCGTTCGTGCCCAGCGCCGCCTTTCCGGACTTCTGCACCGCCTCCTAATCCTCTGTGCCGCCTTTCGCTCTCCCTCCCTCCCTCCCCCCTCCTTCTGCTGTAAGATCTCGCGCTTGCGCACAGGGCTCTGCCTGATGCGCCCGTGCAGACCTCTCCATTTGGCTTCTTACAGCGAAGTGCGCATGCGCCGGCACTTCGCTCAACCCCTGTATGCGCGAGATCTTACAGCAGGAGGAGGGGGAGGGAGGGAGAGCGAGAGGCAGCACAGAGCATTAGGAGGCGCCGCAGAAGTCCGGAAAGGCGGCGCTGGGCACGAACGGCGGCGGGTGCGGCCGACACCTTGCATCCATTAACATCCCCTTGGGCACCTTATTTGTTTGACTGACAGGTTAGTAAAAGCTGTTTTTTAGCTAAATAAGCCCACAGATGACATTCATAAGCCCACATTTTCTTTAATAAGGGGGCTCCCAGATACCGGCCCCCCACCCTAAGTGAATGAGTATGGGGTACATCGTACCCCTACCCATTCACCTGCAAGAAAAGTGGTAAAAACACAAATAAACCACACAGTGTATTAAAATATTTTATTTTTCTGCTCCGGAGGCCGCCCCCTGTCTTCTTTATTAGCTCTTTTACCAGGGGGGGCTCTTCTTCTTCCGCTATCCCGACGGGTCTTCTCCGCTATCCGGGGGGTCTTCTCAACTCTCCGGGGTTCTCCTTCTGTCTTCTTCCGCTATCCCGACGGGTCTTCTCCGCTATCCGGGGGGTCTTCTCAACTCTCCGGGGTTCTCCTTCTGTCTTCGCCGCTCTCCGTTGTTGACTCGGCGCACCCCGGTTCTTCGTCTCGCGAGATCTCGGATTTTAAATAAAAATTTAGCGAGACGAAGAACCGGGGTGCGCCGAGTCAACAACGGAGAGCGGGGAAGACAGAAGGAGAACCCCGGAGAGTTGAGAAGACCCCCCGGATAGCGGAGAAGACCCGTCGGGATAGCGGAAGAAGAAGAGCCCCCCCTGGTAAAAGAGCTAATAAAGAAGACAGGGGGGTCTTCTCAACTCTCCGGGGTTCTCCTTCTGTCTTCGCCGCTCTCCGTTGTTGACTCGGCGCATCTAACCAAGATGGATCTATCTTCGAGTGGTTTTTAGATACCTTAAACTTCTTACATGTTACTTCAAAGTCCCATTTTTGAATGTCTGTCCCTACTTTCGGTGGCTCCCCTTTGAGAGACTCATAGATATCAGCGACCAGAGGCAGCTTCAAAAGGTCCCCTACCTTTAGCTCTGATACAGATTCCCACACCGGGTTGGCCTCTATAACTCTTTCTGAAAGGACATAGGGCAGTATATTAAGGGGAGCAATAGGGGATAGATCTCCCTTGCTTAGGTTTAACGCTGGTGACCTCTGGCACTCTTTAATAGTGCTTTTAGTTATAACACTTATAAGTTCCTGAGGACTTAAGGTTCGAGGTTTACGCCATAGCCAGTGTACACTGTTTTTCCCCAATACTTCTCTTTCAAAGCGTACATGCAGGGGACTATCTCCAGATCTAGTCAAATTCAGCCATCTCTCTAGATGAATCGCTTGAACATAAGTAGAGATATCCGGCAATGATATTCCCCCATGTCTCTTCTTCCTTATGAGTAGGGAATAAGGTAATCTAGCTTTTTTGTTGCCCCATAAAAATTTCCCCATAATAGATCTCAATCTGTTCAGAAATGATCTAGGTATTGCTATTGGGAGGGATCGAAACATATATAGTACTTGTGGTAGGATATATGAGGTTAATACGCTTTTCCTTCCTAACCAAGAAATCCTGGGTGATAAGGATTTATTCAGGAACGTTTGCACTTTGGTTAATAACGGAGTGTAGTTAAGCTGGAACAGCTGGGTGGGATTGGCTGGAATCATAACTCCCAGGTATTTAATCGCAGTGGAGGGCCACTTAAAGGGGGACATACCTCTAATCTTTTTCAATTGGGAAGGGGTTAGAGAAACCCCAATGGCTTCAGACTTTTCCATATTAATTTTGAAATTGGAGATCTCCCCAAAGGTTTTAAAGGTGTCTAGTATTTGCTTCATTGCTTCGATAGGGTTGGTGACTAATAGTAGCAGGTCATCGGCAAAAGCTGCCATTTTCTGCGAATCCCCCCTTAATTTGATTCCCTTAATATTAGGGTCCTGCCTGAACTTAAGTAGAAGCGTTTCTAGGACTAATATAAATAAAGACGGGGATAGATAGCTTTTATTTATTATTAGTCTGATTGGAGCTCAGGCCATTTTAACTATTACACATGTGTTGATGAGATTGAGCTTTTAGCTGATTGGCTTCACTATGTCACATGGGTGGCCACTCTGGTGTATATATGATTGCTCACTTTCTTGTATCTGTATACTTGATAAAGGCTACTGCGTAGCCGAAACGTCGTATCTTTTTGTGTGTGCACTCTTGGTTCCCAATAAACAGTCACACCGGACATGCTGCTGTGAACCTTTCTACTTTCTACTATTGTTCGTGCGACTGCTGTGGATCGGTGGTCCTATCGTGACTACTGCATTCCGGATTGGTCAGGAGGTCCATTTGTGCTGCTCTGCAACTGTCTTCTATCGCTGGTATATCACACTAGTTATAATAATTTTTTCTAATTGCGTTTGTCACTCTTTGTAGTTGTAGTATCGCTGCAGAACCGCTCACCAGTCACAATGCTGCACAATACTAATCCACTATAATATGCTTTCTATGTTAGAAAGTATATTATAAGTATATTACACCCCTCTGTACTGCACACCTATCAATAGCACACCTATACCAGTCTTTTGTGGCCCTATTAGCTAGCGTTTGGTGTCCCTAACAGCCTGTCCCTGCTCCACACAGCAACCTCTCCCTACACTGGCAAAACACTGAATGTAAAATGGCATCCAGATCAGGGATACTTATAAGGTAGGGGGTATGTCCATGTGCTGAAACGTCTCAATTGGCTGTCCTGTACCACCTGATGGATGTGTCATGGGTCAAAGTTCTTCACAATGTAAAAGAATATGGTGGGCGCGAATATCGCCATATGTTCGCATGTTCGGCGAATCGCGAACAAGCAAAGTTCGCCGCGAACCGACTGCCGGGAGAACCACAAAGCCATCTCTAGTCACTGGTGTGTCATCATATTGCCAGATTAATTTTACACCAAACGCGTTTCGGAGCTATCATGCTCCTTCTTCAGTGGTTTTAGATTATAATCCTCTTAATCAGTTTTTTTTTATAATTCTCTTTAATTCTATGGGCGGTGTTCCTTTCAACGTTTTGCTATTGCAAGTATCTGGACTGGAGTATAATCCCTATATGAATAACCAATAAATAAAATCGAATAGAAATGCTATGTATGGAATGGTCCTTCTTATAAAATACTGATTATACATATACACTTATATGGCTGGGTATATTTAGAGAGTTTGTGCAACGGGCCTACTGTGAAGGGTGTCTGGGGTATCCCTTGCCCCTTAGGAGGTTTATACGACTTATGTCCCTCTTATAGAGCAAGTAAACGTGACGCCAGTTGCAGTTAAATCACCCTAACCGATATCAAATAAACACAAACCTCTGTATAGAAATACTGTAGTAAAATGTCTTTATTCAATATGACTGAAATACATAGAACAGATAAACAGTAAAAAATAGCAGCAAATGGAAAACAAAAACAAAGGAGAGAACAAAAGAGGTAGCCGCAGAGTCAGCAGACCACACCAGCAAGAGCAAAAGATTAAAAAGAAGAAATAACAAAGCATACGCCTGCTACCACCAGCACATTAAGTATCTCAAGGTATAAAGACCTTAGAGTGTAAACGCTAGAAAAGCAGGAACAAAGCATAAACAACAGAAAATTCACTGTGTGTGGCACGTCGACCCTGCAGCCTCCTCCACCCAACGCCGTTTCGACTAACAGGCTTCTTCCGGGGATCAAGTAAACGTGACGCCAGTTGCAGTTAAGCAACGAGGACATGAAGTCCCCTTTGTAGATGGTAGTGTTGAGACCCAGGGTAGGATTGCCAGAGTGGTGTAGAGTAGCTTACAATGTCTCTGTAGATGTTGTATACATGTGTAACGGTGCTCCTACCTGGATATCCTTGGATCCTAGACGTGATATAGTCCGAAGCAGTGCAAAAAGGGGGATGATGAATAAGTAGAATAAATGGAGTTCAGACTTGTAGTAATGTTTTGTTAGTATTTTGTATTCTTTTTTTTTTTTCTCTTGTTCTCTTAATTATAAGTGGGGACTTCAAGACGAGAAAAGGGATGGGGGCCTCCCAAGGAGGGGAGATCGGGGTAGAACATTTATTTATTCATCAATTGATCAACATGAAATATATGTGTTAATACTATACAATAAGGACACATATTATTTTTCTATTTTTACATTTTTATCTTTGACTATTTTTTGTATTTTTTATATTTTTATTGCCAAAGGGAGGATTAATTATGCAAAACTTTTGATATGATATATAAACAGACAGCAGTTATTTAATCAGTGGTTTACCAATACAATTGATATAAGAATCATGATTCTATAACAAGTCTATGTATCATTGGGATCAATTTAGATCATGTTGATTTTTCATTGGGATCAATCATTACATGTTGATTTTTTTTATGTAGTATTATTTGTGTTTTATTTACTTCTTTATATGCATCAAATATTAAAATGACCTAATGATTAATATGATACAGTTTATTCTTTTCATGGTGTACTAGATGATAGAGTTCCTGTCATAAAAACTATTTTTATACTAGAAATACTAATTTGGGATTGAGTGCGCCAAAGACAGAGCACCTTAATCAGAAGTATAGGAAGGTGAGCTACGGTATTACTATTTTACTACAACGTCAAGATGTCTGGGGAAATTGTGGCAGTTTTATTTACTTCTTTATATGCATCAAATATTAAAATGACCTAATGATTAAAATTATACAATTTATTCTTTTCATGCTGTACTAGATGATATATCTTCTGATTGATGGGGGTTAAAGTTCCAGACTTGTGGTGAGCAGATGATTTCCAGGGCAACTTTAACAGACAACCCTTCAAGCCTAATATCTAGTCAAAAAAATACTGATGGTTATAAATCACCACTTTTGAGGGTTACATGGTTTGGTCCATCTTTCTATGTCCTTCTGTAATCACTATTTTAATGTAATAGACTCTTAGGCCTCTTTCACACGGGCGTTGCGGGAAAATGTGCGGGTGCGTTGCGGTAACACCCGCGATTTTTCTGCACGAGTGCAAAACATTGTAATGCGTTTTGCACTCGCGTGAGAAAAATCGCGTGTTTGGTACCCAAACCCGAACTTTTTCACAGAAGTTCGGGCTTGGGATCGGTGTTCTGTAGATTGAATTATTTTCCCTTATAACATGGTTATAAGGGAAAATAATAGCATTCTGAATACAGAATGCATAGTAAACTAGCGCTGGAGGGGTTAAAAAAAATAATATATAATTTAACTCACCTTAATCCACTTGCTGGCGCTGCCGGCATCTCGTCTGTCTCCTTCTGTGCTGAACAGGACCTGTGGTAAGCATTCATTCCAGGACCTTTGATGATGTCACTCCGGTCATCACATGATCCATCACCATGGTAAAAGATCATGTGACGTACCATGTGATGACCGGAGTGACGTCATCAAAGGTCCTGTAACTGTACTTAATGCTCACCACAGGTCCTATTCAACAAAGGAGACAGAAGGAGATGCCGGGCTACGCGATCAAGTGGACTAAGGTGAGTTAAATGATTTTTATTTTATTTTTTAACCCCTCCAGCGCTGTTTTACTATGCATTCTGTATTCAGAATGCTATTATTTTCCCTTATAACCATGTCATAAGGGAAAATAATAATGATCGGGTCTCCATCCCGATCGTCTCCTAGCAACCGTGCGTGAAAATCGCACCGCATCCGCACTTGCTTGCGATTTTCACGCAGCCCTATTCATTTCTATGGGGCCTGCGTTGCGTGAAAAACGCACAAAGAGGAGCATGCTGCAATTTTCATGCAATGCACAAGTGATGCGTGAAAATCACCGCTCGTGTCAACAGCCCCATAGAAATGTATGGGTCGGTATTCAGTGCGGGTGCAATGCGTTCACCTCCCGCATCGCATCCGCGCGGAATACTCGCCCGTGTGAAAGGGGCCTTAGTGGTGGATAAGATAAACTTGTGTTTCCTAATCCACCAGTGATTATTTTTAGTTAGAAAGAGCAAGAAGATAATTAATAGCCAATATCAAATCAGAAGATACACACAATCTCTGGGGGAAAGCACGCACATCTAATATGAAAGGAACAGCTCTACATTACCAATGGGAGGTTATGCAATTGTAGACAGCGTAAAAGCATGAACAAAGACATCAAAAGACTGTATTAATAACATTCGGTGGTGGTGGAAGTGATAATTCATCTGACCAGTGTCCGGATAAATATGAGGCCAGTTTAAAAAACTTCCATACTAAAGAAGACACAGACATTGAAGAGATATAAATATGTACAGACTACTGTATGTTTTAGATTTTACAATACTTTTGCTACTTCCGCCTCACAGGTACAAACATTTAAAGGCAATTTTAGGCCTCTTGCACATGAGCGTGACGGATTAGGTCCGGATGCGTTCCCATTAAGGGAAAGTTGCACCATTTTGCAAGCAAGTTCAGTTAGTTTTGTCTGCGATTGCGTTCAGTTGTTCAGTTTTTTCCGCGTGGGTGCAATGCGTTTTGATGCGTTTTTTTTTTACGTGCATGATAAAAAACTTAAGGTTTACAAACAACATCTCTTAGCAACCATCAGTGAAAAACGCATCGCATCCAGACCTGATTGCGGATGCAATGCGCTTTTCACTAAAGCCCCATTCATTTCTATAAGGTCAGGGCTGCGTGAAAAGCGCAGAATATAGAACCTGCTGTATTTTTTACGCAACGCAAAACTGATGTCTCATGGAAATGAATGGGTCAGGATTCAGTGCGGGTGCTATGCGTTCACGTCACGCATTGCGCCCGTGCGGAAAACTCACTCGTGTGAAAGGGGCCTTATGGGCAGCTTAAATCTTGTAATCTGTTATTAAGATAAACTGATCAAATAGGTCACCCAGAAATCCAGATCCTGATCTGCACTGCAGAGAGAAAGGGTTACATATCACGTAAAGGGGGTGATCCTCCAGCTATTTCCTCCAGCGTTTAAAAAACATCCACAATTTCTAAAAGTGACTCTTAGGCCCCTTTCACACGGGCGAGTTTTCTGCACTGAATCCGGACCCATTCACTTCAATGGGGCTGTGCAGATGAGCGGTGATTTTAATGCATCACTTTAATGCATAATGCATTGCGTAAAAATCGCAGCATGCTCTATATTCTGCGTTTTTCACGCAATTCAGGCCACATAGAAATGATCGGGGCTGCATGAAAATCGAAAGCACCCGCAAGCAAGTGCTTTTCACACATAGTTGCTAGGAGATGATAGGGATGAGCAACCCCGGACCCCATTAAAGTAAATTCACTCTATTATTTTCCCTTATAACATGGTTTTAAGGGAAAATAATAGTATTCTTAATACAGAATGCTTACTAAAATGTCGACTGAGGGGGTAAAAAATAAAAAATAAATTAACTCATCTCATCCACATTTTCGCGCAGCCGGTATCGTCTTCTTTCTTCTTCTTTCAGGACCTGCAAAAGGACCATTGATGACGTAATCGCGCTCACCACGTGGTGAGCGTGGTGACGTCAGCGCAGGTCCTGCTGAATGAAGATAGAAGGATCTTCTATCTTCATTCAGCAGGACCTGCACTGATCTCACCGCGCTCACCACGAGGTGAGCACGATGACGTCATCAAAGGTCCTTTTGCAGGTCCTGAAAGAAGAAGAAAGAAGACGATGCTGGCTGCGCGATTAAGTGGATGAGTTGAGTTAATTGTTTTTATTTTTTAACCCCTCCAGCGCTATTGTACTATGCATTCTGTATTAAGAATGCTATCATTTTCCCTTATAACCATGTTATAAGAGAAATAATAACATCTACACAACACCTAACCAAAAGGCCTCTTTCACACTACCGTATGGCTATTTCAGTGTTTTGCGGTCCGTTTTTCACTGATTCGTTGTTCCGTTTTTTTGTTTTCGTTGTGTTTCCGTTTCGGTTCCGTTTTTCCGTTCCGTTTTTCCGTATGGCATATACAGTATACAGTAATTACATTGAGAAAATTGGGCTGGGCATAACATTTTCAATAGATGGTTCCGCAAAAAACGGAACGAATACGGAAGACATACGGATGCATTTCCATATGCATTCCGTTTTTTTTGCGGACCCATTGACTTTAATGGAGCCACGGAACGTGATTTGCGGCCAAATATAGGACATGTTCTATCTTTCAACGGTACGGAGAAATGGAAATACGGAAACGGAATGCATGCGGAGTACATTAAGTTTTTTTTGCGGACCCATTGAAATGAATGGGTCCATATACGGACCGTATACGGAACGCAAAAAACGGCCCGCAAAACGGAAACAAAAAATCATGCGTTGCACCATCGCGATAAAAACTGAACAACGCAATCGCAGTAAAAAATGACTGAAATTGTGTGTGCACTCGCGCGGGTTTCCCGCAATGCACCCAGGACACATCCGGAGAAAAACCGGGACGCCCGTCTGAAAGAGGCCTTAGGCCTCTTTCACACGAGCATGATGGATTGGCTCCAGATGTGTTCAGTGAAACTCGCACCATTTTGCAAGCAAGTTCAGTCAGTTTTGTCTGCGACGCGGGTGCAATGAGTTTTGATTAAGGTTGAGCGAACCCGAACTGTAAAGTTCAGGTTCGTACCAAACTTTAGGATTTTTCGACCCCGAACATTTCAGTAAAAGTTCGGGTTCGGCGCTTTCTTGGCGCTTTTTGAAAGGCTGCAGAGCAGCCAATCAACAAGCGGTTAACTGTCTGACCTTAGAAGCCATCACAGCCATGCCTACTAATGGCATGGCTGTGATTGGCCAGTGCAGCATGTGACCCAGCCTCTATATAAGCTGGAGTCACGTAGCGCTGCACGTCACTCTGCTGTGCTTAGTGTAGGGAGAGGATGCTGCTGCTGGTGATTTCAGGGAGAGAATAGGACAGAATATTTGCTCAAAATCTGAATCTAACTCAGCGATCTACATACATTGTGTTTTGTGGGTGCAGTGCACCATTTTTTTTATCCTGCCCTGAGCCCAGTGACCGAAAAAAAATAACTTTAATAAGTCAGTTAGGTGGGCACGGGCGGCGGCCATTTTATGCAAGCTCAGTGCACTAGCACTTCATCTGAGCTTTTGGGACATTGAAAATCCATTTTTTTTTTGTCAATTCACAACATCTGGTGCATTTGCAGGCTTAGTCAGTGGGCAATTTAAGCTAGAAATACAGCCATCATTTTCTGGGTTTTTAAAAACACACTTTTTGTGCAAAAAAACACTATTTTCCAGATCTGCAAGTGTTAAATTCAAGTTTAATATATACAGCTTTCATATTCTGTTACAAAAAAAGCACTTTTTTGGCAATATACAACATCTGGATTAGTCAGTGTGCAATTTGAGCTAGAAATCCAGCCATCATTTCCTGGGTTTTTAAAAACACAATTTTTTTTTGCCAAAAACTACATTTTTTTGCAAACAAATCTTTAATTGAGGCCTAGTCTGGTTCAGGCCGTGTGAGATACACCCTTTACATACTGTCGTACTATTCTACTATTAATTAAACACCCATTTAGAGCAAGATCCTAAATTCGAGAAATATGAGGAGAGCGTCAAATAAGGGACGTGGCCCAGGTCGTGGTGCTGCTGGTGGAGCTCCTGTTGCAGGGAGAGGACGTGGTCGATCTGTGCCAGCTACACGCACAAGTAAGACCCCTTCCTCAGGTGCGAGTTGGTGACAAAACCTGCAGCGGTATTTGGTCGGGCCTAATGCGGCTCTACGAATGGTGAGGCCTGAACAAGTACAGGCGATAGTAGATTGGGTTGCTGACAGTGGATCCAGTTCCTTTACATTGTCTCCCACCCAGTCTCCTGCTGAAAGACCACAGTTGGCACCTGCAGCCAATGTCCATCAGTCTTTCCTTCACCACCTTGCAAATCAGCCAAGCAGTCTGAGCCCCAAGTCATGCAGAAGTCTCTTCTGCTTTTTGATGACTCTGTTAGCAGGGTTTCCCAGGGCCATACACCTAGCCCTGCCCCAGAAGTGGAAGAGATTAAGTGCACCGATGCCCAACCACTTATCTTTCAAGATGAGTACATGGGAGGACCATCGCTGCACGTCTCGGATGATGACGAAACACAGGTGCCAACTGCTGGGGCTTTAGAAAGTGTGCAGACCAACAAGGAAGGCAGGGGTGAAGACTGGGTGGAGGATGATGTGGAGGACGATGAGGTCCTCAACCCCACATGGAATCAAGGTCATGCGAGTGACCTATGTAGTTCGGAGCAAGAGGCGGTGGTCGCACAGAGCCAACCAGCACAGCAGAAGAGGGAGCAGGGTGCAAAAGCGGAACGGCCGTCCTCTAGACAGTACGCCTGCTAATGTCCACCGCAGCAAGGGACCGAGCACACCAAAGCCAGCTCCAATGAGTTCCCTGGCGTGGCAGTTCTTCAGACAATGTGCTGACGACAAGTCACTAGTGGTTTGCACGCTGTGCAATCAGAGCCTGAAGCGAGGCATAAACGTTCTGAACCTGAGCACAACCTGCATGACCAGGCATTTAAGTGCAAAGCACAAGCTGCAGTGGAGTAGACACCTCAAAAACCAAGAAAGGTCTCTGGCTCCTGCTGCTTCCTCTTCTGCTGCAGTCTCGGCCTCTTCATCCACCTCTGGAGTGACAGTGCCACCTGCCACCCCGCAAACAGAGGATCTGCCAGCAACACCAACACCTGGGTCACCCAGCATCTCCACAATGTCCCACGGAAGCGTTCAGATCTCCATCTCCCAAACGCTGGAGAGGGAGAGGAAGTACCCCCCTACCCACCCGCGATCCCTAGCCCTGAATGCTAGCATTTCTAAACTACTGGCCTTTGAAATGCTGTAATTCCGTCTGGTGGAGACGGACAGTTTTAAAGGCCTTATGGCGGTGGCTGTCCCACAGTACGTCGTGCCCAGCCGCCACTACTTTTCCAGGAGAGCCATCCCTTCCCTGCACAACCAATCAGGTGTGCACTGTGCAACGCTATCTGTGGCAAGATGCACCTCAATACGGATACGTGGACCAGTAAGCACGGTAAGGGACGTTATATCTCCATAACAGCACACTGGGTAAATGCAATGGCGGCTGGGCCTGAGGCGGATAGCAGTTTGGCGCATGTCCTTCCACCACCGAAGATTGCAGGGCGCTTCAGTTTGCCTCCTGTTGCTTCCTCCTCCTACTCTGCTTCCTCATCCTCTACTAGCTCCTTATCCGGTCAGCGTAACACCTTCACCACCAACTTCAGCACAGCCAGGGGTAAACAACAGCAGGCAGTTTTAAAAATGATCTATTTGGGGGACAAACCCCACACCGCGCAGGAGCTGTGGACGGGCCTTGAACAACAGACCGATGAGTGGTTTGTGCCAGTCAGCCTCAAGCCCAGCCTGGTAGTGTGCAATAATGGGTGGAATCTCGTAGCAGCTCTGGGACTAGCCAGTTTGACGCACATCCCTTGCCTGGCGCATGTGCTGAATTTGGTGGTGCAGAGATTCCTTAAAAATTTTCCCGATATGTCAGAGCTGCTGCATAAAGTGGTCGTCTGTGCGCGCTTTCGGCGTTCTCACCCTGCTGCTGCTCGCCTGTCAGTGCTGCAGCGTAACTTCGGCCTTCCCGCTCACCGCCTCATATGCGACATGCCCACAAGGTGGAACTCCGCCTTGCACATGCTGGCCAGACTGCGCGAGCAGCAGCAGGCGATAGTGGAGTTTCAGCTTCAGCACGCACGGATGAGTCGCTTGGCGCAATAGCACCACTTCACCACCAATGACTGGGACTCCATGCGAGACCTGTGTTCCTTGTTGCGCTGTTTCGAGTACCCCACCAACATGGCCAGTGCCGATAACGCCGTTCTCAGTGTTACTATCCCACTTCTATGCCTCCTTGAAAAATTGCTCCTGGTGATGAAGGAAGAGGATGTGACACAGGAGGAGGAAGAGGGATCATTTCATAGGGTTTCCGGCCAGTCATTCCCAAGTGGCTCCAAGGGTGGTTTCCTGCACCCACAAACCCAAGGTACACAATTGTCCAGCCAGGGCACAGTTCTGGAGGATGACGAGGTGGAGGATGAGGAGGAGGAGATGGAGGAGGAAGAACCATGTTCACAGCAGGGTGGCACCCAGACCAGCTCATGGCCATCACTGGTGCGTGGCTAGGTGGATACAGAGGACACAGATGATACACCTCCCACAGAGGACAGCTTTTCGTTGCCTCTGGGCAGCCTGGCACACATGAGCGATTACATGCTGCAGTGTCTCCGCAACGACCGCCAAGTTGCCCACATTCTAACTTGTGCTGATTACTGGGTGGCCACGCTGCTGGATCTCCATTACAAGGACAACGTACCGTCCTTAATTCCCTCACTGGAGCGTGATCGTAAGATGCGTGAGTACTTTTAGTCCGGCGAGAGGCAGCCGGACTAAAAGTACGACATGCAGAACTTTTAGTCCGGCTGCCTCTCGCCGTGCGCTGCCGCCAGAACTCCGCCCCCGCCCCCATTATAGTCAATGGGGATGGAGCGGCAGTCCGGGGGCACGCGTGAACTAGCGGCAGGACGGATCCGACAGGCTGTTCACCCGCCGGAACAGCCTGCCTGACTCCCCTGCCGCTAGTGTGAAACTAGCCTAACATACAGGGAGTGCAGAATTATTAGGCAAGTTGTATTTTTGAGGATTAATTTTATTATTGAACAACAACCATGTTCTCAATGAACCCAAAAAACTCATTAATATCAAAGCTGAATATTTTTGGAAGTAGTTTTTAGTTTGTTTTTAGTTTTAGCTATTTTAGGGGGATATCTGTGTGTGCAGGTGACTATTAATGTGCATAATTATTAGGCAACTTAACAAAAAACAAATATATACCCATTTCAATTATTTATTTTTACCAGTGAAACCAATATAACATCTCAACATTCACAAATATACATTTCTGACATTCAAAAACAAAACAAAAACAAATCAGTGACCAATATAGCCACCTTTCTTTGCAAGGACACTCAAAAGCCTGCCATCCATGGATTCTGTCAGTGTTTTGATCTGTTCACCATCAACATTGCGTGCAGCAGCAACCACAGCCTCCCAGACACTGTTCAGAGAGGTGTACTGTTTTCCCTCCTTGTAAATCTCACATTTGATGATGGACCACAGGTTCTCAATGGGGTTCAGATCAGGTGAACAAGGAGGCCATGTCATTAGATTTTCTTCTTTTATACCCTTTCTTGCCAGCCACGCTGTGGAGTACTTGGACGCGTGTGATGGAGCACTGTCCTGCATGAAAATCATGTTTTTCTTGAAGGATGCAGACTTCTTCCTGTACCACTGCTTGAAGAAGGTGTCTTCCAGAAACTGGCAGTAGGACTGGGAGTTGAGCTTGACTCCATCCTCAACCCGAAAAGGCCCCACAAGCTCTTCTTTGATGATACCAGCCCAAACCAGTACTCCACCTCCACCTTGCTGGCGTCTGAGTCGGACTGGAGCTCTCTGCCCTTTACCAATCCAGCCACGGGCCCATCCATCTGGCCCATCAAGACTCACTCTCATTTCATCAGTCCATAAAACCTTAGAAAAATCAGTCTTGAGATATTTCTTGGCCCAGTCTTGACGTTTCAGCTTGTGTGTCTTGTTCAGTGGTGGTCGTCTTTCAGCCTTTCTTACCTTGGCCATGTCTCTGAGTATTGCACACCTTGTGCTTTTGGGCACTCCAGTGATGTTGCAGCTCTGAAATATGGCCAAACTGGTGGCAAGTGGCATCTTGGCAGCTGCACGCTTGACTTTTCTCAGTTCATGGGCAGTTATTTTGCGCCTTGGTTTTTCCACACGCTTCTTGCGACCCTGTTGACTATTTTGAATGAACCGCTTGATTGTTCGATGATCACGCTTCAGAAGCTTTGCAATTTTAAGAGTGCTGCATCCCTCTGCAAGATATCTCACTATTTTTGACTTTTCTGAGCCTGTCAAGTCCTTCTTTTGACCCATTTTGCCAAAGGAAAGGAAGTTGCCTAATAATTATGCACACCTAATATAGGGTGTTGATGTCATTAGACCACACCCCTTCTCATTACAGAGACGCACATCACCTAATATGCTTAATTGGTAGTAGACTTTCGAGCCTATACAGCTTGGAGTAAGACAACATGCATAAAGAGGATGATGTGGTCAAAATACTCATTTGCCTAATAATTCTGCACGCAGTGTATACTTCTTTCCCAGTGTGGCTGCAACATGTCCTTTATGCCTGACTCTATTATGACTCAGTTCTATTTGGGCCGCTGCCCTATTTTTGGGATATTAATCAATAGAGTATTTGTTATTTTATTCTATTTAACGTTCTATTCAGGCGTCAACCGAGTAATTTCCCAGAATGTATACTGATATAATCCTAGCCTAGTGAATCCATATATTCTTTGTTTGCAGAGTGCTGTTGCATTGTGTAGATCTTTTTATTGGCTGCTGTAGCAGGTGTGCTACAGCAGCCAATGTATCCATGTCTCATTCATTTTGACAAAATTGATGTTTTGTACACTTGCGGAAGACAAGTTTATCCTATTATGTGTAAAAATGTAAGCTATGGTGCGGAAAATCCTCTCTAAGATGGTGAAGCTGGACAAGACAGTACAACAAGACCAAACTGGGCCAGTTCCTGCTACTGTTCCCGTAAGCCAGGAGTCCATAGGGTCAGGGAACATGGTATGTGCCAGAGAAAGGACACAGTCCAAGTGAGACTGATCCTGGTTGTTCAGGTGGTACATCTCGATTTGATGATTTGCATCAGTCTAGTGTAGCGCATTTTAAAAAAGCTTCATTATGTCATGAGACTGAATCAGCTGCTGCTTGTGCTGCTGCAGCTTCTACTATTTGTGTTAGGCCTCATGCACACGACCGTTGTTGTGTTCCGTTCCGCAAAATGGGCTTTCGTTGTTCCGTGATCCGTTTCTGTTTTTGTTTCCGTGTGTCTTCCTTTATTTTTGGAGGATCACCAGACATGAAGGAAAGTAAAAAAAAAGTCTAAGTCAAGTTTGCCATGCAAATCATAGGAAAAAAACGGACGCGGACGACAATCTTGTGTGCCTCCGCGTTTTTTCACAGTCCCATTGACTTGAATGGGTCCGCGAACCGTTTTCCGTGAAAAAAATAGGACAGGTTATATTTTTTTGACGGACTGGAACCACGGATCACGGACGCAGATGACAAACGGTGCATTAGCCGAGTTTTCAACAGACCCATTGAAAGTCAATGGGTCCGCAGAAAATCACGAAAAATGGAACAACGGACACGGAATAAAACAACGGTCGTGTGCATGAGGCCTTAGCAGAGACAGCTGGAGGTGGGTGAAACAGCAGGGGGCTGAGAGGGGCCTCCTGGTCAGACATCTGCTCGCTGAAAGTTGTGGCAAGTTGTGTGCACAGTGTATCCTGTGCTGCGACCCCCGGAGGAGCCGTTTTAGAGGGTGATAGTGGCCCTGATGAGATGTTTTGTCATGGTGTACTCCCTCAGGCTGTTGCTACCTGGGGAAGAGCAGTGGAATTATAGCACTAAAAAGGAGGTCAGAGTTAAATGAAACAAAGTCTTGTTTTTTGACTGAGTGAAATGTAGACCTTAAAATACATACAGTAGCAGCAGGCTTTTAGCGCAATTCTTCTCTATACCACCCAATAGAGACAAATACCACAGTCCATCACAAAATACTGCTGCCAGCTACACAAAATAAATCCCCAAAAACTTCCACTGGCCGGCTGTGAGGAGGATTCAGGCGGCCCCCTGGGCATCGGCCCATTGGGAAATCTCCCTGTAAGGTCTATGGCCAATCCTCCCCTGAGGCCAGTATCACCTAAGTGCTGAATTGCCACCAACCAACCTGCCTCCATATACTTGTTGGCGACAATGTGCCACAATATGGTATTGCTGGCCCTGCCTTCCATCAATTTAGACCCAACTATAAAATGGGGCCACTTTTAGTATTTTTTCCAGGGCCACTTTAAGTTCCCAGTCCACCCCTGGCCTAGTGGTTGTTTGCTGATGGGCGACTTAGCTATTGTTAAGGGGGTTATTAATTATCGATATTTATGTAAATATCAATAATTAATATTCATAAATAGGCCTGAGTCGTCTAATGATGACTCCACCTATTTATGCCTAATTCAAATATATCTTTATACTACTAAATACCTTACGCTACACTGAACTACCTGCGGCTATTGCTGCGGCGCCTTACTACTATAAAAGACTACACACTGTGCTTAAATAAAAGGTATTTATTAAATCACTATACGTAACAGTCCAATATTTGCTTATAATTATATATATCTATATCAATGTTATAGACATATATAGTTATAGCAGCACACAGCAATATAAGTAAACACACTATAACAACACACTAAGGCTACTTTCCCACTTGCGGCAGGACGGATCCGACATGCTGTTCACCATGTCGGATCCGTCCTGCGGCTATTTCGCCGTTCCGCCGGACCGCCGCTCAGTCCCCATTGACTATAATGGGGACGGGGGCGGAGCTCCTGTGCAGTACGGCGGTGCACGGCGAAAGGCCGCCGGACTAAAATTACTGCATGTCAGGCTTTTTAGTCCGGCGGCTTTCGCCGTGCACCGCCGTGCTGCGCAGGAGCTCCGCCCCCGTCCCCATTATAGTCAATGGGGACTGAGCGGCGGTCCGGCGGAACGGCGAAATAGCCGCAGGACGGATCCGACATGGTGAACAGCATGTCGGATCCGTCCTGCCGCAAGTGTGAAAGTACCCTTATACGGTTCTAACTACGCTAACACAGTCCCAAGTCCTCCCCAGAATCTAACTACAATTACAATAACACACATACATACACTTTACCAGCAGCCCACCCAATCCTGTCAATATACTATCCCTAAGGGGAATAACAAGGGGTTATTACGGACACTGCTGCTGCTGGGGTAAGCAGGGCAGCCGTGAAGGGGTAGAAGCACAGGGACAATAACAAATCCTGGGGAAACACAGGGGATATTAGGAGTATAGGGGGAAATGAGTTGCAGGGGAAGGTAAGGGTTACCAAGGGTTATAGGGGGATTAGGGGTAAACCAAGGGAAGCAGGGGCTATAGGGGAACACAAGGAAATTAGGGTCCGTTGGTGGTGTAAGGGTTAATGCAGGGTAATCAGGGCTGGGGAATTAGGGGTCTGGAGGGAAAGGGTTACTCAGCCATCTCCAAGGGCATGTGGCCTCTCTTCCTTCAGGGAGCTGTTCCCATGTGTCTCTGATTGTAGTCTGGATTCAAAAGGCCGCACCTTTGTCCTGCTTGGGTTATTATAGCCCAAAAGCAGCCCCCTCCTCCTACAACAGGAGAGTGATGACATCATCGTGGGCATGTGACGGAATGCTTGAACTGAATCAGTTGCCCCCCCCCCCCCCCCTGAGGCTAGCTCAGGAAACAAAGGACTTCCTGCCCAAGCTGTAACATCACACACTCCCACGTCATAACAGAACCAGGCTGATCAATATATATATATAAGTACACATATACACACTACACAACCTGGGGATCAAAACAGTATATACATATATATCCACCCAACCTGGGGGCACTTGGGTATACATGTATATACATACACACAATATAATTCTGGGGCATAAATGGGCAGTAATAAGCCCACCTGCCTATGGATATATTATACATAGAGATGTATGCTGACAAGGGGGCATACATACATCTCCATGTATACACCCATACCACCTGGACTGGCCCATGCAAAAGGGCCAATATACATGCTGTAAGGGATCGCCTCTTATTTGGGGGTCATTCTCACAGATACGTCTTTAGGACACCAGGTTTCAGGTCCAAACCGTGCATTTATTGTGCACACTCCAACCAATACAGGTTATCATGAAGTCGCAGCTTCACCTAACACATGTGACATCCACATAAAATAATAAACACTTGCCCGGCTAGGCTCTAACTAACACAGAGTTTCCTGACTCACCTAAGTCCTTGTTCACACCCTGTAAACACAAGCGGCTTTGTCAGCCAATGTCCCACAGCCTCCTGGCTGTACAGAGCACAGTACGCCCACTGCCTCCAGTCCAGTGTCTCAGCCCTCCTGGCTTGGACCACACAGAGCCTCCAGGCCTCTGTCCACAGGCAACACACTCCCCCCTTTCTGACACTCTGGAAGGTGCCTTATGCCAGACTGATTACCTCCAGCTTCTCTCACCTGTGGTGGAACAGGGGTGTGGACCGCACTATCCACCCCTTCCTTCGCTCTAACCTGAGTGAGACCTGTCATTTTGATCTCTCTCTCTTTTTAGATCCTCTGGCTCCTGTACATGCGCCTCACGTCCTTTCTTGGACTGCTGCAGCTCTTGCCTGAACTGTTCCGAGTCATGGTCATATCCCGACACTTTCTCCTTTGCTTTGCAGGGCTCCTTCAGCAGAGCATGCTTGCCCCTACTCGCTTCTTTTACGTGCATCTGGGTCACTTCTTCCTTCTTTCCAACAGTAGTTACTCCAGCTACTATGACAGTTTTAGAGACCTCTGCTTCTTTAGCGACTTTTTCCACTTCGGCCGCGGCTCCCTTTGGCTTAACTTTGGTCTCTGTAGAACCTGGGGACTTCATGTCAACCAACATATCGGCCTTAACTTTTCCAGTCTTTGTCTTCTTGAAGTCTCCAGTCTCTTTGACCGCCTTCTCATCCTTCTCGGACATGGCACCATACACTTGCCCTGTTAACCCCTCCCCCTCTTTCTCATCGAGGCAGGAGGCACCAGGGTCTTCAGCAGGCTCCTCGTCTTCTGTCATTTTCTCCAGAGGCTCACCCAGGACCCTGTTCTCATTTTGTGGAGGATTCAGGAGATACAGCCCATTGTAATAGCCCGGATCCGAAAACTGATCGTTCACCTCCTCGTACTTCTTCCCCAGCAGGCTGCTGGCTATTTGGAAGGCCTTGTATGCAGAGGGGACGTCTTCCAGGCCTAGGCTACACGCTACCACGGGTCTGTGGTCATCGGCATCCACATCAGCCCCATCATCTGGTTTAGCAGAAGCATCTTCCATCTTCTCTGCCACAGCTAGCACCACAGTGCCACCCTCTCCAGTCCCATTTTTAACAGGCTCTGGCTTCTTGACGTCTTCCAGAGAACTCTCCTCTTCAGGTTTCTCACCTTCCACCTGCTGTTTGAGAGCACACTTAGATTTCTCCAACTCATCTTTTAAGCTCATGAGATTTTCAGTCTCTGCTCTGAGTTGCTTGTTCAGCCTCTCCAATTCAGCATGCTCCTCAAGCGCTTTTTCCAGGGCTTTAGCCAAGGAGAGGGCCTTGGTCTCCTTTTCCCAAGCATCAGTCTCTGTTTGGTCACGTTTTTCACCATATCGAGCCGAGATGTATTTCTCTTCAGCTAGGAGCCAGTCACACATTTCCTGTTTCTTCGCTGGATTAGACATAACTTGCTTCTGGTGGTCCAGGTCCACCATCAGATCATCCAATCCTCGCTGAAGTTTGTTCTTGGTTTTCTCCACCTTTTTGTATGTCACACCCTGTTTCTCCAGGCGCTGAACCACCAACTCCATGTTTTTCAGCAGTTTCTTTTCAGCTTTTTGCACAAGCTTGTGGGAAGTGCCCCGCTTTTGGGCCTCCGGTTCCAGCTGCTCCTTGCTCGGCTCTGCTGCAGCAGATGTAGGAGTATCACCATTTTCTTTCTTTGCCCTTTCTGAAATTTTCTTCAGTTGCTCTGTGAAGACAGTTAGTCCCGTCTCTAACGTTTCTAGGGAGCGTGAGGAGAGAGAGATCATCCTCCTGTTTGCAGTTGTACTGTCGTGTCAGGTCATCTACAACTGTCTGGATATGGGCTTCAGACCCTAGGCTGATGTCACCCGACTTAATTCCCATCTCGTCAGATAGAACTGTCTGGTCGCTACTAGTAACCACCTTTGTTTCACAGGACCTTGACATAGCCTTGACATAGCCTGGTAGCTTCACTCTCTGGGTTGCTACCGGTCACAGCACATACGTCACCTATACCGCTCGTGTCATTATTAATTCTGGGACACTTCCTTAGTAACCAACCAACATTGTGTAGACTGCATTTCCACCTCTGGTACGTGCGGTACACCCTCTAGCCCTATCATATTTTCCTGCACCTTCAAACACTGAGCTGGAGCTGGGCTTTGCTCCACACTACTTATATGCATGTCTTCAAACCTTTTGATTACGTCATATCGCGCTTCATGAAACATAGCAGATGCAGAAAATAAAGTTTCATCATCATTTACATTTTTACCACCAGGGGGCGCTTCTCCCCTGACCACAACCTGCAACGGAAAAGTTATATCACTGTCACCACATATTTCATATGACATCATATTTTCCTTATGCATTTCCGCACTTTTGTCACCATCACTTTGCACTTGACCAGCACCATTGTTTCCAATGGTCAATATTCTTTCCCCATGCAGGTCAAAGTGCAGCTCCCTTAGATCCTCACTTAAAAAGACAGGTACAGGTTCTGCAGGAGTTTCGTCACTATCTGCAGAAGTGTCTACCTTACCCCACAGCAACACTTCCCTCAAATCCAACACTTCCCTCAACAATCCCCCTATTGTCAAAATTACGACAATCAACTTTTGGGGGAAGGGTTGGGATATTTTTGCCCCCTCAACCCCCCTCTTGGTAACAGTTCAGGAAGGACTAAAGTAATATGGCCCTTAGGTACCTAGTCATCACCCATCGCGCACTAACACCTCCGACCTGCTCTTCAACGTAACCAGGCGTCTCCATCCACAGAATACACCGTCTTCTCCTCTGGAATTTTACTTGCATCTTACATTATGGTCCTCAGGTGTCAGCCACTCCCTATGTAGTCTATTTCTGACTCCGGAATGGCTTCACCCTCGCCGTCTTTAGATCACTCCACTCAGTGACCGTGTTCTTTCTCTTTGCCAGTGATGTTCTTCTGGCGTCCGTCACCCCCAATGTCAGTGCCAGTCTTTCGGTGTCAGTCACTCCCAATGATTCCAGAATGACTTTACCCTTAATCCATGTAGCGCCTCCTTATGGGGTACGGATGGCCGTAGGCTGGCCTGTTAACACAAGTACGACTTTCATCTTGATTGAAGACTCAGTTGTTGGAGAGGTTCTCCCATGGACAGATACGTAGGTTTTTACAAGGCAGGTCCGAATTTCTGGTAAGAGGTGATGTCATAGTACCTAAATACTAACTGCGGGAAAGAACACCGCACTCACTGACATTCAGTCCAACCCTTACAAATGTAACCGTTCTTGGGGTTAAAGTGGCAAATACCTTGGTACCTGTGCCTAGGGAATCTACTCTTCCCCATTCACACAAAAACAGGTCACATCCCTCCCAACACCACCAAATTCCATTAAATGTGTGTACCCATAGAGACTCATGCAACCTGGCCTATCTCTCTACACCTCCAAAGACACAGGTAGGTCACAGACCCCCGTGTCACTGGGAAACGACTATAGGATGCAAATGTGTACAGCCAAATTATAACTCACCGCAGTGCGTTTGGCGAGTTTCCCTGAGTATAGGCTGTCACACATTTGTACCTAGAGTGTCTATGGGTACACAATCGACCAACATACAAAATCAATATATGTACATAGTGCTATGGGGTTTCAGGATAGCACAAGTTATACGTCCTGAACCCTCATAGGAAACAAAGTGTGTCCATAAGATATTTGGCTACAGAACTATGTTGGAGTTATGTCCTGAGCCTCCTCCTCCAGTTAGTTCGGTAAAGTTCTGTCTGGTTCTGGTGTGTTTTGTCAATAAGTCCCTTGACCCTCCGATACACAGTCTAATGTAGATGATGATGACCAGAACCAGAAGAAGTTTCACTGGGGGAAACAAGAGATCGTAGCTGAATAAGCTCTTCCACCCGAACATCTCCAAGTCTTTCTCCAGAGCCTGAGATAATGCTCCCACTGGATTGTGGCACAGTCCTCTATCTCTTGAAAACAAAGGTTGCTTGATTGCCAAAATCCAGTGGGATCCTCTGGAGCCTCACAAGAGTGTCAGGGGGGATAGCTACTCTCTTCTGTGGCGTCATCTGGGTTTTTCCTCTGTTCCATAGTGAACACACCTATGACAGAAGAAAATACCAAGCGCTCCTGGGGGATTTCTCCCCTCACGGTGCAATTAGATCTCAAAATCCCAGCACCAATACCTTTGACCCATGAATAGAGAAAGGTATTGGGCTGCCCTTTATCTCACAGGACCCCTCGTTATCCTAACACTGGTGTCTGAACACCCTACCCTCAGAGGATCACGTCCTCTGCTACACATCCCTCTGCACCAACAGATAAGGATAGACACCCTACTAGGTTAGGATAACTAAAGTGAGCTGTGGACAAAGCACCATCTTGTTATTGATGGCACCGTATCCCCGTCCACTCATGTGCACCCAGGCTGATTTCCCCCTGTGATCCTGTCTTGTGGAGGCCTGCAGAATCAAAGGCATGGTTCGTGCCCTGGCTCCCCAGGACTCCACAACACAAGAACACAGTCCACACTCTGCTGCCAATCATTCTGTGTCCAATCCCCATCAGAGCTGTGTTACCTGTTCGGACTAGAATTAAGTGCGCAGCACAATATTACACCAATGTTGTCTGTCTGCCCCAGTCCCCAGTGTAACACAGCCCTACCGAAAACCTTGAGCAAAACAGTGCTACCTGTATCGATCAGAGACCTTGGTTGCTCATCGTGACATCCCACTTAACTGTGTTCCAATGTCACCCGTTCCGCAAACCAAAAATTTTCTCGATCCACAGTATAACAAAGTTCTACTCAAAGGGGACACAAGAATGAATCAAAAACAGCAGCGACTGGACTTACAGCAAGGAAACTACAAAAATCTGCATGGTGGAACACATTCGTAGACAAGGACCACCACCCTGAACATCAAGAGAACTTACAAACAGATAACAAAAACACACAACATGGACATACACAGGGAACAAACAGTGTAACAAATAGTACAGGGGTGTCAAATGTTGCCTTGCCTAGCTTGGCCATTCTGACCCCTCAGCAGCTGGTGATGCTGCCGAGAGGTAACTCCTTTATGGCCAAGCTGACTAGACCCCACTACACAATTTGTTACCTGGCTAATACTACTGTTGAACACATTGCACAAGGGCAATTCCTTGCAATGTGTCCTTTGTTCCCACACCTGAAACACGTGACTTGGTTTCCTGTCCTGTGTGTTATGTTCCTATCTGTTTTGCAGTGTCTCGCTATGTGACCTAGGCCACCACATGCAAAACATCTGATGTTTGCTCTGCATGGCCCAGGTCTGTCTACACTGCAGCCGTGCTCCCTTCTCCTGAATTGTTCCATTCTTAGGGACGCACTCTTCACAATGGTTCTTTTTCCCAAAGTCATGGAAAAATCTCTGTTAGTCTGGACCGGCTTGATCTGATGATTTGACCAGTCACAGACTACTCTCCCCCCTTTTTGCCCTGCACATGGCAAAGTTTTGGGAGATTCCGACCCTGACTTCACGGAAAAAGAAAGGGCCGGCACCAACTTGGTGATAACCTGTTGCATGCCAGACATTAGCTGGGACCTTACAGCAACCTCAGCCTTCAATTTGGCTACAGTCACGTCAGTAGAGGCAGTCCGCCAGCTGTGCCCCCAATGCCGAAACCTGGTCCGAATTACTGGCACAGCATTGGCAGTGAATGTTCGGAGGAATTGTCTCCGTTGACTGAGACACCAGCGCAACTTCCTTTGGCTTGCAGATGCTAACCTCAAATGTATGCACAAGTTTGGCTAGCATCCAAAGCCGTTTGGTGGCCTTGTTCAACACCGTCCGTTTGTTAACACATAGCTTGTCATAGCTACAAGCCTGTGCTAACAAATCGGACCACAGCATTTCTGCTGACTTGTAAGTGGTGGAGAGGATGGGAATAAATGTACTGTGTTTAGCTAGGTGGTGTAGTGTGGAGAAGTCCATACTTACGTTTTGATGAGAGGCCATCTTCCTTGGTGCTGTCCTTTGTTGTCCCTTGTGTGCTGCGTGGAGGAGGTCCTTTAACGCCTTCTCCCGTCCAGCCGGACTTCTCTGTGTCACGCATGGGACGACTTATCTCCAGTGTTCAGTGGGTGTGCAAAGCAATCAGAAAATCGTTAATACACAAAAATCTGAAAACATTTTAGATTCTCTGCTGTAGAGATTGCTCTGTGTCTAGTTCTTATTGAGAAAACCGCTTTACCTGTCCGAACTATCAGGCTATGGAGCTCAGAATCCACTGACCACGTCCCTCCCATCTGACTAGTTCACAGCGTAAGCGATTTTTCTCACCAATACCAAACACAGATACAAATTCCTAGCAGTGAGCCTGACTCGCCAATGTTAAGGGGGGAATATTAATCACCAATATTTATGCAAATGTCGGTAATTAATATTCATAAATAGGTAGAGCCGTCTATTGATGACTCCGCCTATTTATCCCTTTATATACAGTACAGACCAAAAGTTTGGACACACCTTCTCATTCAAAGAGTTTTCTTTATTTTCATGACTATGAAAATTGTAGATTGACACTGAAGGCATCAAAACTATAAATTAACACATGTGGAATTATATACATAACAAACAAGTGTGAAACAACTGAAAATATGTCATATTCTAGGTTCTTCAAAGTAGCCACCTTTTGCTTTGATTACTGCTTTGCACACTCTTGGCATTCTCTTGATGAGCTTCAAGAGGTAGTCCCCTGAAATGGTGTGCCCTGTCAGGTTTAATAAGTGTGATTTCTTGCCTTATAAATGGGGTTGGGACCATCAGTTGCGTTGAGGAGAAGTCAGGTGGATACACAGCTCATAGTCCTACTGAATAGACTGTTAGAATTTGTTTTATGGCAAGAAAAAAGCAGCTAAGTAAAGAAAAACGAGTGGCCATCATTACTTTAAGAAATGAAGGTCAGTCAGTCAGCCGAAAAATTGGGAAAACTTTGAAAGTAAGGGCTATTTGACCATGAAGGAGAGTGATGGGGTGCTGCGCCAGATGACAATCACCGGACCTGAACCCAATCGAGATGGTTTGGCGTGAGCTGGACCGCAGAGTGAAGGCAAAAGGGCCAACAAGTGCTAAGCATCTCTGGGAACTCCTTCAAGACTGTTGGAAGACCATTTCAGGGGACTACCTCTTAAAGCTCATCAAGAGAATGCCAAGAGTGTGCAAAGCAGTAATCAAAGCAAAAGGTGGCTACTTTGAAGAACCTAGAATATTACATATTTTCAGTTGTTTCACACTTGTTTGTTATGTATATAATTCCACATGTGTTAATTCCTAGTTTTGATGCCTTCATAGTCATGAAAATAAAAAAAACTCTTTGAATGAGAAGGTGTGTCCAAACTTTTGGTCTGTACTGTATATTAATACAATACTTTTACTATATTTTACACTAATCACTAAACTAGCTGCATGCGCCTTACTGAACTAACTATCGTCAATAACTACACGTTACACAGATAGTTATAAGTAAGACAAGATATTTATTAATACCTAGTACACTACATACACAATATACTAACAATACAGCACTAAATATACAGTACTAAACTACACTACACGTTCCCAAATTCCACCCACAAACTAACTATACAATACACTCACACAAATATTAGCAGCCCACCCCCCTAGTTCTACTTACTGTCCCTACGGGGTACAACGAGGGTTAATTGTGGCACTGCAGGGGTGAATGCAGGCCACAGACGCCCACGGATAACAGACAGCAATTCACAGGTAGGATATAGTAATGCAAGGGTTAATACCTTGCAAAGGATAGGAGTACAGAGGGGGTATGTATGGGCAGGTTGTGGGGGTAGTGGGTAGGGGTAATCAGGGGAATGATTCAGGGGAGTAGGGGTTTGGATATGCAGGGGTTAACCAGGGGGATCAGTGGTGGGATAGGGGTGTGGGTTCAGGGATGTAAGGGTTAAATAGGGGGGTAATCGTTGGTGGGATAGGGGTGTGGGCTCAGGGATGTAAGGGTTAAATAGGGGGGAATCGTTGGTGGGGTAGCGGTAGGGGATGAGGGGTTTCAGGGTTAACAAGGGGGGATACTCAGGCTTAGTTGCTCGTTCGTCCAGGGGTTTGCTCGTTCGTTCCGGGGTGGTCTTCTGATGGGGGTGGCACGGCTCTTCTTCCCCAGTGCAGGGCCGCCGGATATTTATGTCCGGCGGCCCGCACTGCCGCACCGCCCACATGGTGGCGCGCGCGCGCCACCATCGGAGACACGTGGGCCGGCACAGTGAGATGACATCACTGCGCCAGCCCGCGCGTCTCCTGAACGAGCGCATCGGGGCCACGCCACATGCTAACAGGCGGGAGAAGCCTTTGATCTCCCGCCTGTAGCATTTAGCATTCCGGACACCGTGATGGTAATTGCGCTGCCGGAATGTGCATAATAGAAGGAGGGGAGACTTCTCCCTTCCTTCTATCATGCATAATTATCTGTTGAATCTGAGTCCTTTGTAGTCATCAGGATGACCGGACCTTTGTCCGGTCATTCTGAGGCAATCAATCAGATTGCATCTGTGTGAATGCTTGGGGCACATTAACACCGATGCACCTGGTTTCAGGTATGGGGGATGTATAATACATATAAGGCACAGATGATTATATATATATATCATAGAAGGGGGCACAGCTAAAGGGGGCACAGTCTAAAGGGGGCACAGCTATATATACTAAGGGGAGCAAGGGCCCTATAAAAGAAGGCACATATTTCCCACAGGGGCCACCATGAGCCCCTGTGGGCCACCATGGGCAGACGTGCGCAGATGTTGGGCACATCTGCGCACATCATCCCATGATATGGTGGTCACTGTATGCATATATATACCATACATGCATGCACGTGTTTGCATGCATGCATGGATATATATGCATACGTCTCAACCCTTCCTCAACAGCTATATTCCCTCACCTTACAAGAGTGTTTGTAGATATAGATGTAGCCGTTCACTCTGCTTTTTTAAATCTCAAGGCTTTAATGATGGACAATTTAGAGTACTTATTTCTGGAGAAATCAGTCACAGGAGTAAGAGCACAGCAAATTACTCCATCTCCACTGTGAGTCTTCTAAGAAAGTCCTCCTCATGACAGGGAGCAGGACTAGCCCACTCCTACCAAGAGGGGAGGAACAGGGTGGTTAACTCTGTTCCTGCCAGCCTTTGCCATTCCTTCCTTGCTGGTAGTAGTGGACAGGAAACAAACAGTAAAATACATAATATAAATAATTTGTAATACCCCCGTGGTCTATGCCCAATTTTCAGTTCTTTCCAGCTCATCCCCACACACATACACACACAGCGATGATTGATCATCATGGCCAGCATCGTTGTCGTCATCATTATCATCAGCCTTGTCTTCCTGCACAAGCAACTCCTCCTCCTCCTCCACTTCCTCCTCCATTTGTCCACCTTGTCCATTCGGGTCCCCACAGCTATAGGGAGGCTGGCAGGATGCAGAAGCTGTCTTTCTGTGTTTGCTCTGATATAAATATCAGGGGCATAACATTGTTGATGCTGCAGTAGTCCCTACTGACAAAAACTGGGGGCCTTTTTAAAGTGCCTAAATAAGCAATACATGTCCCTGAGCTGCCAGTGCCTGATCTCAAAATAACACATGCTCCCTGTTGTAGTGGACTGGTGCAGGATGAAATCATTCACCACATTACCCTGCTCGTACAGATACTCCAGCATATGTAAGGTGAAAGGCAGGCTGTGCTGTTGCTGCAATTCCAGAATGGCTGAAATGCACGACACTCTCCTGGACATGAACAGCACTTTCTGTTAGTTACAATACTTTTTCAAAAACCATTGCATCGCTAAATTTATGAAATGCACTATGGAGGCAGCATGTCTTATTTACCCCAAAAGCAGTGCAGCCACAATATTTTTGCCATTGTCGCTGACTAACTATCCCAGCTACCAGGCAGGGAGACTTCCAGCGGGATATTTGCTGCTTGATGCAGATTAGCACTTTGTGGTTTCTCTTGTTCAGGCTCATTAGCTCCAAGATAGCATGGCAAAGCTTCAGTTTAGACATTTGATGGGAGGGAAGGGGAGTGGAAGCAACGCTCGGCCCTGATTTTGTTGGGGTTGGGAGGATATCCATTTAGGAGGACCTGGAGGATGAAGAAAAGTGGCTGATGTTGGAACCAGACACAAACATGAAGGTTGTATAGAAAGGACCAGCACTCGCTCTAGTAGTAATTTCAAGTAGATTTAATGGTCACATACAGGTGGTAAGTGACGCGTTTCGGCTACAGTAGCCGAAACGCGTCACTTACCACCTGTATGTGACCATTAAATCTACTTGAAATTACTACTAGAGCGAGTGCTGGTCCTTTCTATACAATTATCTGTGGATCTTCTCCGGGACACGCGCACCGCATCGCTAAGAGCAGTAGTGCCGCTTGTATCTTCTTCTGGGTCACAAACATGAAGGTGTCAATAGGATCTGGCCTTGTCACTATAGTGCTGCATCTCTGTTGCTAGAAAAACATTGACCTAGTGGGCTATAACAGACATACTGTCCCTGCCTGTAACAGCTGCTCCAGGTGTCAACAGTGGCTTGCACCTTGCTACACAGAGACAATTGCGAGGAGTGGCCCATGGTCTCTGTTTTTAGTTGAAAAATAATGGTGACTAGGCATCTTCTAGTGAGGCTAATGCACATCATCAGCTCCCTAAAGGCAACAGAATCCACTGCAATATGGCACTGACTGCGTCACCAGCAACTTGGCCAGATATCTGGGCTCATAGAGTTGTTTGCTGACCATAAATGGTGTTATCTATGACTGCAGGAGAAGGAGAACTGATGATGATGATGATAAGGACACTGTACTGCATGTGGATGCATCCTGGCTGATGCAAAAGGAGACAGGGAGAAGGAGGACAGTCTTGTTCCTATTGCTGGCCAGTTCTATTTTCCCACTGGATCTGGTGATGCCACTTCATGTACTGCAGTAGAGCTGCAGTGCCTACGTTTTTCTTTGCACACTGGTATATTGATGCACTAAAGTGCACAGAATTAAACTGGTATATTGATGCACTAAAGTGCACAGAATTAAACTGGTATATTGATGCACTAAAATGGGCCAAATTTACACTGATATATTGACATCCTAAAATGTGCTGAATTTAAACTTGTACATTAAAGCACTAAAATACACTGAATTTAATTGGTATATTGACACTAGAGATGAGCGTATCAACTTCGGATGAAACATCTGAAGTCTATTCGCATAAAACTTAATTATAATACTGTACGGAGCAGGAGCTCCGTACAGTATTAGAATGTATTGGCTCCGATGAGCCGAAGTTTTTGCTTAGCGAAATCTCGCAAGACTTTGCGCAATAACTTCATAAATAAATTTTTACTGTAAAAAAACATTTCCCGAACTCGGGTTTGGTTCCAAATTCCTGCTCCGTACAGTATTAGAATGAAGTTTTATGTGAATAGATTTCAGATGTTTCATCCGAAGTTGATTCGCTCATCCCTAGCGTCAATATACCAATTTAATTCAGTGTATTTTAGTGCTTTAATGTACCAGTTTAAATTCAGCACATTTTAGGATGTCAATATACCAGTGTAAATTTCAGCTCATCGGAGGCAATACATTCTAATAATGTACGGAGATCCTGCTCCGTACAGTATTACAACAATGTTTTATGCGAATCGACTTTGGATGTTTCATCTGAAGTCGATTCGCTCATCCCTAATTGGCACACTAAAATGTGCTGAATTTACTCTGGTTTATTGACACACTAAAATGCGCTAAATTAAACTGGCATAGTGACACACTAAAATGCTCTGAATGTACACTATCGATGCACTAAAATGAGCTGAACTGCTTAATTATAAATGGTAGCAAAATTGCAAATAAAAAATTTGGGTGATTGAGTCAGCACAACCCTGTATGCAGGTGCACATCGCTAGGTGCACAAAATTGCAACAGTTTTTTCTGTAATTGACACAGGCAAAATGACATGTCCCCTTCCACGAACACACTGGTACTGACGCACTGAAAAGTTTATCTGTGCAATTATAAACGGTAGCAAAATATTGTTAATTAGAAAGAAATTTAAAAAGAAAAAGGTGCAACTGCGCAGCGTATCCAGCAAAATATAAACTGCAGGAGGTGCTGCAAATATGCTTATAAAACAGTAAGGCCCCTTTCACACGGGCAAGTATTCCGCGCGGATGCGATGCGTGAGTTGAACGCATTGCACCCGCACTGAATCATGACCCATTCATTTCTATGGGGCTGTGCACACGAGCGGTGATTTTCACGCATCACTTGTGCGTTGCGTGAAAATCGCAGCATGCTCCTCTTTGTGCGTTTTTCACGTAACGCAGGCCCCATAGAAATGAATGGGGTTGCGTGAAAATCGCAAGCATCTGCAAGCAAGTGCGGATGCGGTGCGATTTTCACGCACGGTTGCTAGGAGACGATCGGGATGGAGACCCGATCATTATTATTTTCCCTTATAACATGGTTATAAGGGAAAATAATAGCATTCTGAATACAGAATGCATAGTACAATAGGGCTGGAGGGGTTAAAAAAATAATAATAATAATAATTTAACTCACCTTAATCCACTTGCTCGCGCTGTGTGCAGGAACAGGACCTGTGGTGACGTCACTCCGGTCATCACATGATCTTTATACCATGGTGATGGATCATGAGATGGACCATGTGATGACCAGAGTGACGTCACCACAGGTCCTGTTCCTGCACACAGCTAAGATGAAGACAGAAGAGATGCCGGGCTGCGCGAGCAAGTGGATTAAGGTGAGTTAAATTATTATTATTATTATTATTTTAACCCCTCCAGCGCTATTTTACTATGCATTCTGTATTCAGAATGCTATTATTTTCCCTTATAACCATGTTATAAGGGAAAATAATACAATCTACAGAACACCGATCCCAAGCCCGAACTTCTGTGAAGAAGTTCGGGTTTGGGTACCAAACATGCGCGATTTTTCTCACGCGAGTGCAAAACGCATTACAATGTTTTGCACTCGTGCGGAAAAATCGCGCATTTTCCCGCAACGCACCCGCCTCTTATCCGGGCCAAAAATATAACGCCCGTGTGAAGGAGGCCTAACTTAAAAACTAGCTGCTCATGCCCAAAAAAAAGATCTTTGTGAAGCCACTGCAGAATTTTTTTGCCTACAGTGCATTACATGAACAGCTTCCCAGCAGTTGCTCTCACTGTAAAACATACACTGCTCTCCCTCACTACTGATAACACCATATTTTTATACCTTTTCATTCAATCTGTGTAATATATCTTCTTTACTGTCCCTGCAAGCTTATGTATATAATTGTCTGCTAGAGAAATGGCACACAATGGCATCTGTGGTTCACACATTGCACGCAGCCTTATACACCAGCCAGTATTCTGTCCCCTGATTGGCTGACAGGCTGTCTGCAAAGCATTGTGGTCAAGCCCGCTACCTAGGGTCCCTCCCAAGATCATGCAATCTTCTGTCTTTATGCTCCCTGCCCTGTTTCCCTGTGAAAGTAAAATGGCAATCACATTTTTTCGCGGTTCGTCCAAAGTGAATCACCAAAACTTGAGATTCATTGTCAAAGGATTTTTTGTAAAATTTGTGACAAATCCAGTTTGTTTAGAATCAATTCACTCATCTCTAGACTCTAGACGTCTAGCTCAGGGTCTCTTGTTCCTACAGTTGACCCACTTGATGGTGCATTACTCCTCCCACTGCTCCAGCGTTCCCGGGGACTGTTACTCTTTAGGGTACAAACCCTATTGCTTCCTCTTCATAAGACCCCAGCTTCTCAACTGACAGTGTGGTGGACGTAGTAGGCCTGATCATTAGGCCTGGCCTTTGTTCCAGTCATCATCGTCACACATAAGCAGCTGTCTCATCTGCAGTCAGTTCTGCAGCTATGTCATCTCCATGACTTCTGCTTACGTCCCATGCCAGGGACTATGTTACATGCATGGTCCTTATCACACCCCCATGTGGGGTATGAGTGTCACATTTGGTTTCTCTGGACCTGCATTTTATTGGCTGGAGCAGGCACTCTTCTCCTGCTGCAGCAGGACCTGTTTAACACTCACCTCCAGCAGGGGGATGAGTGCCTGATATGCAGCATGCACCGCATTGTGGAAAGTTGCGCTAGCCTAGAGCTTATAATAGGCTCCCCTTTTTCATCTTCTGACCTGTCATGTGCTACCTAGTCATGACTATTCTGTGGACCTTGACCAGGAAATTCGCCTGCAGCCAAGTCAAACCCTCCTGGCAATGGGAAAGGGGTGAACTCCAGGAAATCATTTTGACTGTGTGCCCCAGTTTAAAATGTGCTGGGCTGTTATCTCAAGTGAACAATTCTGACATTAAGCCCAGGCCCCAGATTAGCTCATTAGCTACAAAGACTTAGAGGAAACTTTTCTATGGATTTTCTATGACAACCAAGAAGCCTAATAGCAGAAATACCAGTGGGGCCTGTTTCTTGTATTTGTTAAATTACAGGACAAGAGGACTTGCTGCTTGTTTGCCCTTCATTTCCTTCCCATAATTGCTAATGTTGTAGGGCGCATCAGAGGATCTATTAAAAGAGGTAGCCACTCTGAGCTGGGCCACATCTTTTCAGTGGTCCTATAGCAGCTGCCTTGGCAACCTCTATGGGAAGAATGCTCATCTACTGTATATAACCTTTCAACAAACCCAATCCTGTCAATTGTCCATTTGTTTTCTGTTGCAGTGTTTTCTTATCTTCTTGTTTGCTTTCTTTTTTTATAGTATATAGACTGTTGGATGTGTCCTGCTTTTCTGAAGTCTTTCCAGCCATTGTTCCATGCTTCTTTGCTCTAGTGACCTTTCTAAAAAAAAAAATATTGTTTAATAAATACTATCCGCATCGTTTCCTCACTTGAATTCTGACTCTGATGTATTTAGGCACACAGCAAACATGACCAGATTTTACAATTACTTTGTTATTTGTTTTCGTTCCCTTTCTTTGTGCATTTTTACTCAATTTCTGTATGCCTCTGCCCTTTAACAAGACATTTATTCCCAGCAAACCTAAAAAATGTTTAAAGTACTTTTCACGTGGTTCAGTGCAAGTGCACCAATTACTGGGTGTCATGCTGTTTTAAATAAGGGCCTGCATGAAAAAATAAATGGGAATTCCTGCGGCTGTCCCTGTGCCATTGCTTCTCAAACTACATTTAGAAATGTTAACCTTCCGCATGCGGGGCGGCATCCTCACACAGCGCGTTCTCCCCGGATTATAGAGTCTGTGTTTCTTGGCCTTAAGGACTGTAACTTTGATATGTTCATCTTTTAAATACGGCAGCTTAGGAAGTTCTGATGCTCACCCGCAGCTTGTGTTCTCTTCCCAGTGTAAGGAAAGGCTGGTGCTGCTAAAATAGGGCAAACTCAAAGGAGAAAAGTGATTTTTATTTTTATTTAATTTTTTTATATATTTTTTTCAAAGCAGTAAATCATAAAACAAACTATCAATTTAGTATTACTTTAATCTCACTGACCCGCACAGTAAAGGTATCATGTCATTTTCATTTATGAGTTTAGTTTTTACCGTAAGAACAAAACTCATGAAACAGTGATGGAATAGCAGGGATTTTTTTTTCAATTTCACCCTACAAAGATTTTTTTTTAAACAATTTTTCAATGCATGATATGGAAAATGAAATGGTAAATTACAAGAAAAATTCAACATTCATAGTAACATAGTAACATAATACATAAGGCCGAAAAAAGACATTTGTCCATCCAGTTCGGCCTGTTATCCTGCAAGTTGATCCAGAGGAAGGCAAAAAAACCCTGTGAGGTAGAAGCCAATTTTCCCCACTTTAGGGGAATAAAAAATTCCTTCCCGACTCCAATCATGCAATCAGAATAACTCCCTGGATCAACGACCCCTCTCTAGTAGCTATAGCCTGTAATATTATTACGCTCCAGAAATACATCCAGGCCCCTCTTGAATTCCTTTATTGTACTCACCATCACCACCTCCTCAGGCAGAGAGCTCCATAGTCTCACTGCTCTTACCGTAAAGAATCCTCTTCTATGTTTGTGTACAAACCTTCTTTCCTCCAGACGCAGAGGATGTCCCCTCGTCACAGTCACAGTCCTGGGGATAAATAGATGATGGGAGCGATCTCTGTACTGACCCCTGATATATTTATACATAGTTATTAGATCTCCCCTCAGTCGTCTTTTTTCTAACGTGAATAACCCTAATTTTGATAATCTTTCAGGGTACTGTAGTTGCTCCATTCCAGTTATTACTTTAGTTGCCCTCCTCTGGACATTCTCCAGCTCTGCTATGTCTGGCTTGTTTACAGGAGCCCAGAACTGTACACAGTCCTCCATGTGTGGTCTGACTAGTGATTTGTAAAGTGGTAGGACTATGTTCTCATCACGGGCATCTATGCCCCTTCTGATGCAACCCATTATCTTATTGGCCTTGGCAGCAGCTGCCTGACACTGGTTTTTGCAGCTTAGTTTGCTGTTTATTAAAATTCCTAGATCCTTTTCCATGTCAGTGTTACCGAGTGTTTTACCATTTAGTATGTACGGGTGACTTGCATTATTCCTTTCCATGTGCATAACTTTACATTTATCAGTGTTAAACCTCATCTGCCACTTATCTGCCCAAGCCTCCAATCTATCCAGATCCCTCTGTAGCAGTATACTGTCCTCTTCAGTGTTATTTACTTTACACAGTTTAGTGTCACCTGCGAAAATTGATACTTTACTATGCAAGCCTTCTACAAGCCTTCTACAGAAAACAAGCCCCTCTGCGCCTATGTTGATGGACAAGTAAAAAAGTTATGGCTCTTAGAAGGAAAAAAAACATTAACTGGCTGCGATCGGAAGGAGTTAAAGACTCACAGTATTTTCACACAATTTCTTTCAGTAGAGATTCGTTTAACTAGCAAATTTCTAAATCACTTTCTTTAAAAAATATGCCTGTATCCACCGTAAAAAAACAACAACTGTAAAATCATGGTCATGGCCACTAGGGGTCTCACTTCTGCCCAACTTGCAGTCCACTGCCTGTTGTCAGGCAAGGTCCATCCCTAGTAACAGACTCAGAAGACGGTTCACAGGAAGTGGGGGCATGTCAGAGCTAGCTGAGATCCTAAGCCTGCTAAAACAACTGCTTTAACCACTTACCGTCACGCTAACGCCGAAAGGCGTCATTTCTGCGGCGCTCCCAGGTCACACTAACGCCGATTGGCGTCATCTCGCGTGAGCCGAGATTTCCTGTGAACGCGCGCACACAGGCGCGCGCGCTCACAGGAACGGAAGGTAAGAGAGTTGATCTCCAGCCTGCCAGCGGCGATCGTTCGCTGGCAGGCTGGAGATGTGATTTTTTTTAACCCCTAACAGGTATATTAGACGCTGTTTTGATAACAGCGTCTAATATACCTGCTACCTGGTCCTCTGGTGGTCCCCTTTGTTTGGATCGACCACCAGAGGACACAGGTAGCTCAGCAATATGTAGCACCAAACACCACTACACTACACCCCCCCGTCACTTATTAACCCCTTATTAACCCCTGATCACCCCTGATCACCCCATATAGACTCCCTGATCACTCCCCTGTCATTGATTACCCCCCTGTCATTGATCACACCCCTGTAAAGCTCCATTCAGATGTCCGCATGATTTTTACGGATCCACTGATAGATGGATCGGATCCGCAAAACGCACACGGACGTCTGAATGGAGCCTTACAGGGGCGTGATCAATGACTGTGGTGATCACCCCATATAGACTCCCTGATCACCCCCTGTCATTGATTACACCCCTGTCATTGATCACACCCCTGTAAAGCTCCATTCAGACGTCCGCATGATTTTTACGGATCCACTGATAGATGGATCGGATCCGCAAAACACATACAGGCGTCTCCCTGGAGCCTTCCAGGGGGGGTGATCACCCCATATAGACTCCCTGATCACCCCCCCTGTCATTGATCACCCCCCCTGTCAGGCTGCATTCAGATGTCTGTATGATTTTTACGGATCCACGGATACATGGATCAGATCCGCAAAACACATACGGACATCTGAATGGAGCCTTACAGGGGCATGATCAATGACTGTGGTGATCACCCCATATAGACTCCCTGATCACCCCCCTGTCATTGATCACCCCCCCCTGTCATTGATCACCCCCCTGTCATTGATCACACCCCTGTAAAGCTCCATTCAGACGTCCGCATGATTTTTACGGATCCACTGATAGATGGATCGGATCCGCAAAACGCATACGGACGTCTGAATGGAGCCTTACAGGGGCGTGATCAATGACTGTGGTGATCACCCCATATAGACTCCCTGATCACCCCCCTATCATTGATTACCCCCCTGTCATTGATAACCCCCTGTAAAGCTCCATTCAGACGTCCGCATGATTTTTACGGATCCACTGATAGATGGATCGGATCCACAAAACACATACAGGCGTCTCCCTGGAGCCTTCCAGGGGGGGTGATCACCCCATATAGACTCCCTGATCACCCCCCTGTCATTGATCACCCCCCCTGTCAGGCTGCATTCAGATGTCTGTATGATTTTTACGGATCCACGGATACATGGATCGGATCCGCAAAACACATACGGACATCTGACAGGAGCCTTATAGGGGGGTGATCAATGACAGGGGGGTGATCACCCCATATAGACTTCCTGATCACCCCCCTGTCATTGATCACCCCCCTGTAAGGCTCCATTCAGACATTTTTTTGGCCCAAGTTAGCGGAATTTTTATTTTTTTTTCTTACAAAGTCTCATATTCCACTAACTTGTGTCAAAAAATAAAATCTCACATGAACTCACCATACCCCTCACGGAATCCAAATGCGTAAAAATTTTTAGACATTTATATTCCAGACTTCTTCTCACGCTTTAGGGCCCCTAGAATGCCAGGGCAGTATAAATACCCCACATGTGACCCCATTTCGGAAAGAAGACACCCCCAGGTATTCCGTGAGGGGCATATTGAGTCCATGAAAGATTGAAATTTTTGTCCCAAGTTAGCGGAAAGGGAGACTTTGTGAGAAAAAAATAAAAAATATCAATTTCCGCTAACTTGTGCCAAAAAACAAAATTTCTATGAACTCGCCATGCCCCTCATTGAATACCTTGGGGTGTCTTCTTTCCAAAATGTGGTCACATGTGGGGTATTTATACTGCCCTGGCATTCTAGGGGCCCCAAAGCATGAGAAGAAGTCTGGTATCCAAATGTCTAAAAATGCCCTCCTAAAAGGAATTTGGGCACCTTTGCGCATCTAGGCTGCAAAAAAGTGTCACACATCTGGTATCGCCGTACTCAGGAGAAGTTGGGGAATGTGTTTTGGGGTGTCATTTTACATATACCCATGCTGGGTGAGAGAAATATCTTGGTCAAATGCCAACTTTGTATAAAAAAATGGGAAAAGTTGTCTTTTGCCAAGATATTTCTCTCACCCAGCATGGGTATATGTAAAATGACACCGCAAAACACATTCCCCAACTTCTCCTGAGTACGGAGATACCAGATGTGTGACACTTTTTTGCAGCCTAGGTGGGCAAAGGGGCCCATATTCCAAAGAGCACCTTTCGGATTTCACAGGTCATTTACCTACTTACCACACATTAGGGCCCCTGGAAAATGCCAGGGCAGTATAACTACCCCACAAGTGACCCCATTTTGGAAAGAAGACACCCCAAGGTATTCCGTGAGGGGCATGGCGAGTTCCTAGAATTTTTTATTTTTTGTCACAAGTTAGTGGAAAATGATGATTTATTTATTTTATTTTTTTCATACAAAGTCTCATATTCCACTAACTTGTGACAAAAAATAAAAACTTCCATGAACTCACTATGCCCATCAGCGAATACCTTGGGGTCTCTTCTTTCCAAAATGGGGTCACTTGTGGGGTAGTTCTACTGCCCTGAAATTCTAGGGGCCCAAATGTGTGGTAAGGAGTTTGTAATCAAATTCTGTAAAAAATGACCAGTGAAATCCGAAAGGTGCTCTTTGGAATATGGGCCCCTTTGCCCACCTAGGCTGCAAAAAAGTGTCACACATCTGGTATCTCTGTATTCAGGAGAAGTTGAGGAATGTGTTTTGGGGTGTCTTTTTACATATACCCATGCTGGGTGAGATAAATATCTTGGTCAAATGCCAACTTTGTATAAAAAAATGGGAAAAGTTGTCTTTTGCCAAGATATTTCTCTCACCCAGCATGGGTATATGTAAAATGACACCCCAAAACACATTCCCCAACTTCTCCTGAGTACGGAGATACCAGATGTGTGACACTTTTTTGCAGCCTAGGTGGGCAAAGGGGCCCATATTCCAAAGAGCACCTTTCGGATTTCACAGGTCATTTACCTACTTACCACACATTAGGGCCCCTGGAAAATGCCAGGGCAGTATAACTACCCCACAAATGACCCCATTTTGGAAAGAAGACACCCCAAGGTATTCCGTGAGTGGCATGGCGAGTTCCTAGAATTTTTTATTTTTTGTCACAAGTTAGTGGAAAATGATGATTTTTATTTATTTATTTTTTTCATACAAAGTCTCATATTCCACTAACTTGTGACAAAAAATAAAAACTTCCATGAACTCACTATGCCCATCAGCGAATACCTTGGGGTCTCTTCTTTCCAAAATGGGGTCACTTGTGGGGTAGTTCTACTGCCCTGGCATTCTAGGGGCCCAAATGTGTGGTAAGGAGTTTGAAATCAAATTCTGTAAAAAATGACCAGTGAAATCCGAAAGGTGCTCTTTGGAATATGGGCCCCTTTGCCCACCTAGGCTGCAAAAAAGTGTCACACATCTGGTATCTCTGTATTCAGGAGAAGTTGAGGAATGTGTTTTGGGGTGTCTTTTTACATATACCCATGCTGGGTGAGATAAATATCTTGGTCAAATGCCAACTTTGTATAAAAAAAATGGGAAAAGTTGTCTTTTGCCAAGATATTTCTCTCACCCAGCATGGGTATATGTAAAATGACACCCCAAAACACATTCCCCAACTTCTCCTGAGTACGGAGATACCAGATGTGTGACACTTTTTTGCAGCCTAGGTGGGCAAAGGGGCCCATATTCCAAAGAGCACCTTTCGGATTTCACAGGTCATTTACCTACTTACCACACATTAGGGCCCCTGGAAAATGCCAGGGAAGTATAACTACCCCACAAGTGACCCCATTTTGGAAAGAAGACACCCCAAGGTATTCCGTGAGGGGCATGGCGAGTTCCTAGAATTTTTTATTTTTTGTCACAAGTTAGTGGAAAATGATGATTTTTATTTTATTTTTTTTTTCATACAAAGTCTCATATTCCACTAACTTGTGACAAAAAATAAAAACTTCCATGAACTCACTATGCCCATCAGCGAATACCTTGGGGTCTCTTCTTTCCAAAATGGGGTCACTTGTGGGGTAGTTATACTGCCCTGGCATTCTAGGGGCCCAAATGTGTGGTAAGGAGTTTGAAATCAAATTCTGTAGAAAATGACCAGTGAAATCCGAAAGGTGCTCTTTGGAATATGGGCCCCTTTGCCCACCTAGGCTGCAAAAAAGTGTCACACATCTGGTATCTCCGTACTCAGGAGAAGTTGGGGAATGTGTTTTGGGGTGTCATTTTACATATACCCATGCTGGGTGAGAGAAATATCTTGGCAAATGACAACTTTTCCCATTTTTTTATACAAAGTTGGCATTTGACCAAGATATTTATCTCACCCAGGATGGGTATATGTAAAAAGACACCCCAAAACACATTCCTCAACTTCTCCTGAATACAGAGATACCAGATGTGTGACACCTTTTTGCAGCCTAGGTGGGCAAAGGGGCCCATATTCCAAAGAGCACCTTTCGGATTTCACTGGTCATTTTTTACAGAATTTGATTTCAAACTCCTTACCACACATTTGGGCCCCTAGAATGCCAGGGCAGTAGAACTACCCCACAAGTGACCCCATTTTGGAAAGAAGAGACCCCAAGGTATTTCGTGATGGGCATAGTGAGTTCATAGAACTTTTTATTTTTTGTCACAAGTTAGTGGAATATGAGACTTTGTAAGAAAAAAAAAAAAATCATCATTTTCCGCTAACTTGTGACAAAAAATAAAAAGTTCTATGAACTCACTATGCCCATCAGCGAATACCTTAGGGTGTCTACTTTCCGAAATGGGGTCATTTGTGGGGTGTTTGTACTGTCTGGCCATTGTAGAACCTCAGGAAACATGACAGGTGCTCACAAAGTCAGAGCTGCTTCAAAAAGCGGAAATTCACATTTTTGTACCATAGTTTGTAAACGCTATAACTTTTACCCAAACCATTTTTTTTTTACCCAAACATTTTTTTTTGATCAAAGACATGTAGAACAATAAATTTAGAGCTAAATTTATATATGGATCTCGTTTTTTTTGCAAAATTTTACAACTGAAAGTGAAAAATGTCATTTTTTTGCAAAAAAATCGTTAAATTTCGATTAATAACAAAAAAAGTAAAAATGTCAGCAGCAATGAAATACCACCAAATGAAAGCTCTATTAGTGAGAAGAAAAGGAGGTAAAATTCATTTGGGTGGTAAGTTGCATGACCGAGCAATAAACCGCTAAAGTTGTGGAGTGCCGATTTGTAAAAAAGGGCCTGGTCTTTAGGGGGGTATAAACCTGTGGTCCTTAAGTGGTTAACACTGCTTCTGAAGATAATAGGAGCAGCCTGTCTTTCTTTAAGAGTGATTTATCCCTCCTTATCAGCTTTCTAAGCTCCCTAGAAGAAAACAAACATATAGGGAAGTGTGGTCACTGCATACAGTACTGGCAGATTCAACAGAAGGGAGGCACTCACTGCTTCTGGGTGAAATGCATCTAGCTGTGCTGCTAAAACAGGAAATAATATGACTGAAAGAGACTTCAGGGAATCCTAAACATATTTGTTCCTTCACAGTTATGATTGTACAAAGAAGCACAGCCATTATGCAAAAAAAAATTGAAAACACTTTAAGGAGAGCAGATATATTTTATTAGTAATGGGACTTATTTTCTTCAGTTGGACACAAGAGATTTGCCATTATACGTAGGTGACCTGAGTAGTAGAAGCAGAACCAGGGTTACAGGAGAGGAAGCTACAGATACATCAAGTATTTACTTGACACTATATCTAGAGTAGCTGTTTTTCTATGATTTATGTGATTGTCTTTCTACGGCTGGCACTAATATATGCACACTATAGACGATGTGGTATTTATTGTCATTATAACCATATAATTTATTCTTTGGACTTTATGGATGATACACACATGAGACAACAGGCAAGGGACTTAAAAACAACAGGCAAAGCAATAACACCTTAATCGAAGGAGCCTTGAGCAAGAGCAGATCTCAAAGTTCTCTAAATTGCCTTGTCAATAGGGAAAAGCCACATATATTAGGGCTTTCCACTATGTAGTTTCAATGGTTTTTCAGTCTAGGAATAGGAATTCTCTTAAGAATCTCCTCGAATGACGTGGCCAGACATCATACTGCTCATGGCTGTTGTTGCTATGGAACTGCATGGAGTTTAAATGCTCTTCCTGCGTTCGTGACGGTTAATTGTCTTCCTGTGATATTAACCTCAATGTGTGGGAGTTAGGAAAATTAGATTGATATCCCCATTGGGGAAAGGGATAGACAGAAAATGTTGGTGTTATGTAAGTAGCAGGAAATAAGATGTCATCAGATGCATAGCCATTTACATTCAGAACTAGTTTCATAGCATTCTTTCTTACAGTTTCTATGGACAAAAGGAGCTGAAGACACTGGAAACAAAGAGTGGGGATAAGAAGTGAAGGAACACCTGAGAGGAACAGTTCTTTATCTTGACATTAGTGAGTTTCTTATCTTAAATGACTTGTCTGCTGGGGATAAACCAAGTAATCAAAATGGATCAGCTAGTCACAGGGAGGCAAAGCTCTCAAAGTCAGCATAAGATGAAAAACATAAATCAGAATAACGACGAATAAACAAAGTGTAAGAAACAAACATCTGCTGTATAAAAGCTCTCTTATGTATGTAAAATACCGTAGATCCAACATTTACACAAATGCAGCCAACAAGGCCTCAATTGTCATGGCAAAGACTGACATTTAGTTATAAGAGACCTTTATGGCATTATTACTCTGACCATACTTTAAAGGCAACCTGTCACTTGTACTATGTGGCCCTCACTGGGCATAGCATAGTATGATGGCAGACCCGCTTATTGTCATGAGGGTGTCACGACCTATCACTGACCCTGTTGTGCCTGGGGTCAGAAGGTCGCAACGGGTTGATACTCGCTCGGTTTCAGGCAGGCTTTCCTGCTTAGGTTTGTGATCCTTTTTGTCCCATTTAGGAATCGGTAGCTTTTCCTTTCAGCTGTTCTTTGTCAGCCGCTCCCAGCTACCTATATATTCTCCCTTTCTACTTCCCTTGTAGCCAGATGTAGACCTTCCTTCCAGATTTTCTATTCTGACCTCTGGTGGAGTTGGAGTTGCTGTGGACCTGTTGGAACAGTTGGAACTGGTGCTGTCGGATCTCCGGTTCTCTCCTGTTTGTTGTCTCTCTTCAGGGCTTGTATGTGGTGATAGTGTTGTTTGTCCTTTCCCTGTTGTTACCCTAGGTGTCAGCGGTGAGGACTAGTGCTCCCATCGCCCCCATTCACTACCTAGGGCTTATTTCAGGGTAAGCCAGGGACGAGGCACGTGATTGGCGTACAGGTGAGCAGACCGTCTAGGGACGTCAGGGCAGCCAGGTGCCAGTGCTAGTTGAGTTAGAGGTCACCACCACTCCTCCCTCTCCCTAGTGAAAGGGTATCCTCCTTCCCTCCTCTCTGCGCCGTACGTCTGTTACCTGCCATATAAAAAGTGATAAGAATGGTATCAATGAAAAGTACAGATTGCCCAGCAAAAATTGAGCCCCCACATAGCTCTGTACACATAATTACAAAAAAGTTAAAGGGGTCAAAATATGGCGATGAAAAAATAAAACAGATTTTTTTAAACCTTATTTATTTTATCAGTTTCAAAACGCAAGAAAAACTATACATATAAGGTATCGCCGGATTCATACTGACCTGTAGAATGCAAGTAACTGGTCAGTTTTATCGCACATCAAATGTCATAAATAAATCAAAAACTTAAAGCTTTGGCGGAATTGCTTTTTTTATCTTCAATTTCACCCCTTTTGGAATTTCCTGCTTCCCACTACATCATATGCAATATTAAATGGTGGCATTGGAAAGCACAACTTGTCCCACAAAAAAAACAAGCGTTCATACGGAACGGAACGGAAAAATAAAAAAAGTGATGGCTCTGGGGAGGCAGGGAGTGCAAAATGAAAATAAAAAAAACAAAAAGGGGTTAAGGCCTCAGGGGTATTCCCAATTACTTTTGAGTAATTGGGAATACAAGTTTCTAAGGATTCATTGGACTTTACTGAGTAAATTTGATTTTGCTAATATGAAGAGCCACAATTATGATCAACTCCTGGCTGAAATTACCCCTATCTAGAGCTGATAGGGTCTCGTTAGTAGAAACTATTATTTTGCCTCAATTTCTTTTTTCACATACTTACTTTTTCACTTCATGGCCCATATGGACTGAAACATTTTTTTTTTTAATTTTTGAGGCCCTATTAAACTACTTAATTTGACAGAAAAGAAGAAGTTAGAATGAAGCAAAATTTTCTGTGTATTCTGAGGAGGATTATTGCCAGATTTAAAACTTTATTTTATTGCATCACAAATCCAATTTCTGGTTGTTGTCAGGAATTTCGTTCCCTGAGATTCTTTGTAGAGGATTGGAATCGGGCCAGTTGGCATACACATGCTTTAAAGAATGGTCATTAAAGTCTTTAATTAGTGTTAGACTGATAAAAAACATGTTACTGTAACATTAAAGGTTCTTAATCTTGACAGACAATTTGGTATAATTACTGTTGTAAAAAAATAGTTGTAATGCACAATGTAAAAAAGTGAAGCAAAGTAATATCACTAGATATTTGCCTAAAGAATTCACAAAATATTTCTGTTCAAAAAATTGGAAGGGGTGTTTGGAAAGATTGATAATGCAAAATGGCACTCGATTCTGAAGAATTGTAAATTGGTTTCAAGGAATGCAAATTATTAATGACACAATTTAATGTTACTCATAGGTTATACCACATACCCACTTTTTTAACCATTTTTTTTTTGCGTGAAATAGGTTTTAGGGACAATTGAAAATGTCCCAGCTGCTCTGAGGAGAACACTAATTTTGCTTATATATCTGGAGTTGTCCTAGAATCTCATTGTATTGGAATTTGGTATAAGAGGTATTGGAGGATAGATAAAATGTCACTGTATCTAATTAAGCTAATTGAGCCAGTTTCTCTTTTCTACATTTTCACAATTTCACCTACTGACTCCTTTTCATGACCTTCTCAACTATCCACATATCTCATTTCATATTGTAATGTTAGCAGTAGATAATTTTAATAAGTTATCTATCATTGTAATCCTGCCTGTGATGATAAAAGGATGACTGCTGACATTACCCTCAGTGTATAAAGCACACAATGAAACGTAATTTCTACAAAACAGGGAGCAAAAGCTTTTAGTGACTGCTCAGTGTCCAGAGTAAAAACACCTTCAGAGTTTAAAAATATATTTTCTAGTTGTCAGGCCATCCATCTCACCCTATCACCACCTTTCTTTTTACCCAGCATTTTTATTTTTTTATTTGTAATATTTTTATTTTAATATTTTTTTTCACTACTGTAATGTTGATGCATGACCTACTATGACCTACAGACATAATCTAGTACATGACAGTCTCCTTCTAATAAACTTAGAGCCAGCCCTGTATCTCACATGGATCCAGATATTTCCCCATTCATTGCTCCAATTGCTATGCTACATTTATTTCAAGGTAGCAGCTTTGGGGAGGGGGGGTGCATTTTCTTCAGGGGAGGGCATGTTCCTTCTGCTGCAACTGGTGGTAGTTGAAGGATGGAACTGAGCATGTATGTCAACCTCAGTCAGCTGGACAGAGAATTTTGAAAAAGAGCGAACAGTAGGTGGCGCTACAGTAGACGGCACTATACTGGACAGTAGGTGGGACTATACAGATAAATTTCAGTGAATAACTCAGTGGCTATACAAAATATTTATATGCATGCAATTACAAAAGTATTCAGATCCAGGTGCTGGTTTGAAAAATGTAGTAATATTTTTGGTGGGACAATCCGTTTAAAGGAAAATATATATATATTTATTGCATGTAAATTGCATAATTTATGTTCATATTAAACAACGTGGTATAAAATTGTCATTTGTTGTCAGACATCTTCATACAACCATGGACAGGAAGATATAATAAAATGAGATTAAGCGCTGCATGCTGCTGTAGAGTCGAGTTTGTATTTAAAACACTTAAAAACCTTCTTTTATGGCTGGAGTTCAAGAACTCTATCCTGTTGTTATTGCTTTTGTAGGATTGCGACCTTTTGTGCTATATATCAGTTTACTCTGATTACACACTCCATCACTTCCATCTCATAGATAGTCCGGAGGGACCAGAAACATGCCTTTAATACATTTAATCCAAAACAAGCAACTTCTAATTTATTAGTTCTTCACTCACAAGTGGACTCCAGTGACAGTGGAAAAAAAAAAAATACCAACAAGTACTTACAAAAGTTTTCCTCCAGCCGCCTCATAAAATGTACCGTTATAAATCTTATTGTGATAATGTAAATCTGCAGAGTCACAAGATTCACAATATGTGTGGATATTACCGCAGAGGATAGCAGTGTGCGAATAGTAAATGAAAGTGCTTAGGTAGAATGAGGCACTGCTTAAGAACAAGATGTACACTGCGTGCAGAATTATTAGGCAAATGAGTATTTTGACCACATCTTCCTCTTTATGCATGTTGTCTTACTCCAAGCTGTATAGGCTCGAAAGCCTACTACCAATTAAGCATATTAGGTGATGTGCATCTCTGTAATGAGAAGGGGTGTGGTCTAATGACATCAACACCCTATATCAGGTGTGCATAATTATTAGGCAACTTCCTTTCCTTTGGCAAAATGGGTCAAAAGAAGGACTTGACAGGCTCAGAAAAGTCAAAAATAGTGAGATATCTTGCAGAGGGATGCAGCACTCTTAAAATTGCAAAGCTTCTGAAGCGTGATCATCGAACAATCAAGCGTTTCATTCAAAATAGTCAACAGGGTCGCAAGAAGCGTGTGGAAAAATCAAGGCGCAAAATAACTGCCCATGAACTGAGAAAAGTCAAGCGTGCAGCTGCCAAGATGCCACTTGCCACCAGTTTGGCCATATTTCAGAGCTGCAACATCACTGGAGTGCCCAAAAGCACAAGGTGTGCAATACTCAGAGACATGGCCAAGTTAAGAAAGGCTGAAAGACGACCACCACTGAACAAGACACACAAGCTGAAACGTCAAGACTGGGCCAAGAAATATCTCAAGACTGATTTTTCTAAGGTTTTATGGACTGATGAAATGAGAGTGAGTCTTGATGGGCCAGATGGATGGGCCGGTGGCTGGATTGGTAAAGGGCAGAGAGCTCCAGTCCGACTCAGACGCCAGCAAGGTGGAGGTGGAGTACTGGTTTGGGCTGGTATCATCAAAGATGAGCTTGTGGGGCCTTTTCGGGTTGAGGATGGAGTCAAGCTCAACTCCCAGTCCTACTGCCAGTTTCTGGAAGACACCTTCTTCAAGCAGTGGTACAGGAAGAAGTCTGCATCCTTCAAGAAAAACATGATTTTCATGCAGGACAATGCTCCATCACACGCGTCCAAGTACTCCACAGCGTGGCTGGCAAGAAAGGGTATAAAAGAAGAAAATCTAATGACATGGCCTCCTTGTTCACCTGATCTGAACCCCATTGAGAACCTGTGGTCCATCATCAAATGTGAGATTTACAAGGAGGGAAAACAGTACACCTCTCTGAACAGTGTCTGGGAGGCTGTGGTTGCTGCTGCACGCAATGTTGATGGTGAACAGATCAAAACACTGACAGAATTCATGGATGGCAGGCTTTTGAGTGTCCTTGCAAAGAAAGGTGGCTATATTGGTCACTGATTTGTTTTTGTTTTGTTTTTGAATGTCAGAAATGTATATTTGTGAATGTTGAGATGTTATATTGGTTTCACTGGTAAAAATAAATAATTGAAATGGGTATATATTTGTTTTTTGTTAAGTTGCCTAATAATTATGCACAGTAATAGTCACCTGCACACACAGATATCCCCCTAAAATAGCTAAAACTAAAAACAAACTAAAAACTACTTCCAAAAATATTCAGCTTTGATATTAATGAGTTTTTGGGGTTCATTGAGAACATGGTTGTTGTTCAATAATCAAATTAATCCTCCAAAATACAACTTGCCTAATAATTCTGCACTCCCTGTAAATACATCACACATAATCAGGAGAATATACTGCTGGGACATGAGTAAAAGACAGCACTGTGAATTCTTGTATTACCCAATGGAAGTTGTTTCTCCAGGTATGAATCAGGTAGGAATCAAGCTCCTGATGTCTTGTAGACCTCTCAAACCACATAGGATGGCTTTACTTATCTCATTAGTTCATTCGATGATTGGGAAGGAAACATCAGCACCAGCTCCTACTCTCTCTTAGTTCTCCCCATTGTCCTTTTATTTATTTATTTTTTTCTAATTGTTAGGACTGGAGATTTAAAAAAAATTTGATTAGGCCGGTTCGCAGAATTTTTTGGAAAAATTTGCTTCCATCCGAATATATTCGCGGCGAATCGCATAAAAAAACGGCTATTTCCTGGCTGCAGAGAGCCTGTATAGGGGTGTAAAACACTGTGCCTTGCAGTAACACGCATAGGGAGTCTGCTGTGGTAATAAAATAATACTGTGAGTCAGTATGACATGCAGATGACAGGCATCACTCTAAGGCCTCATGCACACGACCGTTGTGTGCATCCGTGGCTGTTGTGCCGTTTTCCGTTTTTGTTCGCGGACCCATTGTGTTTCTTGTCCGTCAAAAAAATATGACCTGTCCTATTTTTTTGACGGACAACGGTTCACGGACCCATTCAAGTCAATGGGTCCGTGAAAGAACACGGATGCACACAAGATTGGCATCCGCGTCCGTGATCCGTGGCCGTAGGTTACCTTCATACAGACGGATCCGAAGATCCGTCTGCATAAAAGTTTTTTCAGAGATGAGTTTTCACTTCGTGAAAACTCATATCCGACAGTATATTCTAACACAGAGGCGTTCCCATAGTGATGGGGACGCTTCTAGTTAGAATATACTACGAACTGTGTACATGACTGCCCCCTGCTGCCTGGCAGCACCCGATCTCTTACAGGGGGCTGTGATCCGCACAATTAACCCCTCAGGTGCTGCACCTGAGGGGTTAATTGTGCATATCATAGCCCCCTATAAGAGATCAGGGGCTGCCAGGCAGCTTTCACCAGAAATAACTGCAACAGTGCAGTGCGTATATATTTTTCTTGTTGGACTGAAAAAGGCCCCTATACGCTTTCACCAGAAAGAACTGCAACAGTGCAGTGCTTATATATTTTTCTTTTTTTACTGTAATACACCCCTATACACTTTAAACAGAAATAACTGCAAATGTGCAGTGATTATATATTTTTTTTGTTGTACTGAAATGCGCCCCTATACGCTTTCACCAGAAATAACTGCAACAGTGCAGTGCGTATATACAGTGAGGAACAGAAGTATTTGAAAACCCTGCGATTTTGCAATTTTGATTTTTTTTATAATTTATTTGTCTTGCACTGCTGAACATAAGTATTTAAACACCTGAGAAACAGCAAGAATTCTGGCTCTCAAAGACCTGTTACTGAGCCTTTAAAAAGTCCACCTTTACTCCACTCATTAATCTAACTTAGTAGCACCTGTCTAAGCTCTTTAAAGACACCTGTCCACCCCACAGTCAGTCAGACGCCAACTACTTCTATGGGCAAGACCAAAGAGCTGTCGAAAGACACCAGAGACAAAATTGTGGACTGGAAGGCTGGAAAGGACTACGGGGCAATTGCCAAGCAGCTTGGTGAAAATAGATCAACTGTTGGAGCAATTGTTAGAAAATGGAAGAGGCTAAAGACGACTGTCAGTCTCCCTTGGACTAGGGCTCCATGCAAGATCTCGCCTCGTGGGGTATCACTGATGATAATAAAGGTGAGGAATCAGCCCAGAACTACAAGGGAGGAGCTGGTCAATGACATGAAGAATGCTGGGACCACCGTTTCTAAGGTTACTGTCGGTAGAACACTACGCCATCATGGTTTTAAATCATGCATTGTATGGAAGGTTCAAGTCATCACATGTCCAGGCCCATCTGAAGTTTGCCAATGACCATCTGGATGATACAGATGAGGCATGGGAGAAAGTCATGTGGTCAGATGAGACCAAAGTAGAACTTTTTGGTCTAAACTCCACCTGTTGTGTTTGGAGGAAAAAGAAGGATGAGTTGTATCCAAAGAACACCATCCCTACTGTGAAGCATGGGGGTGGTAACATCATGCTTTGGGGGTGCTTTTCTGCGAAGGGGACAGGACGACTGCACTGTATTAAGGAGAGGATGAATAAGGTCCATTTATTGTGAGATTTTGAGCAACAACCTCCTTCCCTCAGTCAGAGCATTGAAGATGGGTCATGGCTGGGTCTTCCAACATGACAACGACCCGAAGCACACAGCCAGGATAACCAAGGAATGGCTCCGTAAGAAGCATATCAAGGTTCTGGAGTGGCCTAGCCAGTCTCCAGACCTAAATCCAGTAGAACATCTTTGGAGGGAGCTGAAACTCCGTGTTGCTCAGCGACAGCCCCGAAACCTGACAGATCTAGAGGAGATCTATGTGGAGGAGTGGGCCAAAATCCCTGTTGCAGTGTGTGCAAACCTGGTCAAGAACTACAGGAAACGTTTCACCTCTGTAATTGCAAACAAAGGCTTCTGTACCAAATATTAATACTGATTTTCTCAGGTGTTCAAATACTTATGTTCAGCAGTGCAAGACAAATACATTCTTTCAAAATCCTACAATGTCATTTTCAGAATTTTGTTTTTAAATTCTGTCTCTCAGAGTGGGAATGCACCTAAAATGTGAATGTCAGACCCCTCCATGATTTCTAAGTGGGAGAACAGGGTGTTCAAATACCCAAAAGTGGGGGGAAAATGGCAGTGCATCTTATGGGGGGAATACTGCCATTTACACTAATACACCGCCGACCACAATGCTGCACAGTGCGGCCGGCGGTGTATCAGCAAGGAGGGCCAGCATCTGGTGTTGCAATGGCAGCGGGGCCCGGTGCAGTCACTCTATTCTATTACACCGGCCACTCTTACTGTAGTATTTATAGGTAACGTGTAGGCATGGGCGCTGTTTTAAACTATAGTAATCCTCTGCAGCATAGAGAAATCCATGTAGTACGGTACTCACTTAAAACTTCTGTAGGCAGGCCGGGCGGGCAGCAGCAGCGTAACGTCATTCACTACATCACACGCCTGCTCCTCCCACTTTATGAATGAAGCAGGCGGAGCAGGCAAGTGACATAGTGAATGACGTTACGCTGCCACCGCCCGACCGACCTGCCTACAGGATTTTCAAGTGAGTACCGTACTACATGGATTTCTCTATGCTGCAGAGGATTACTATAATTTAAAACAGCGCCCGTGCCTTCACGTTACCTATTAATACTACAGTGAGCAGGGCCCGGTGTAATAGAATACAGTGACTGCACCTGGCCCCGCTGCCATTACAACACCAGATGCCGGCCCCCACCCCCTGTATTGGGGGTCATTCACTATTTTACACAGTTATGGGGGGAGACACTGTTATGGGGGGGGATCTGGGGATGACACTGTTATGGGGGGGGTAATCTGTGGATGACACATATATAGCATAAGATGCTATGTGTCATTTACAGATCCCACCCATAGCAGTGTCATCCACAGATCCCCATAACAGTGCCATCCACAGATTCCCCCCATAAAAATGCCATCCACAGATCCCCATAACAGTGCCATTCACAGATCCCCATAACAGTGCCATCCACAGATCCTCCATAACATTGTCATCCACAGATCCCCCATAACAGTGCCACCCACAGATCCCCATAACAGTGCCATCCATAGATCCCCCATAACAGTCACACAAAAATGTAAGGTAGGACAGCACCACTTACTTGATTACACTCAAGCAACTTTGCGGCGGTGCTCGTGGCGTCAGGTCTCGGCCTCAGAGACCCCCAATATACCAGCAAAAAATGAAGAAGGTCACGGCACTCCAGAAGCAGATTCAATGTGTTTTAATCCACCAGATATTCAGCAGCAACGTTTCGACAACAGTCTTTATCAAGCTACATACAAGTTTACAAGTGACTCACATTACATATATATAGGGGTACTAATTCATACCAATACATCAGTGGGTGTGCTTCCACCAATAGACCCACCTCCTCTCAGGTACAAACAATCATATAATTAATCTAATCTCTCCACCACAGTGTAAATTAATATAGGGCTTACCCAGCGTTCATACTTGGGCTGTTGATCCGTAGTGTGTCCATGGTGAGCGGCGTCCTCCGCATGCAACTGCGGCTGCGCGAATGTTAGAACGAGATTCCCATACCTCACATGATCGGCAATACAGTCATATGATCAATGTCACTGCTCCCGGTCACCTGACTGGTGACGCGTCTAAGCGTCTAGTCACTGCCATGGTAACCCCAGGTCCTGCAGTGAAAGTATATAAATCTCCTCCCGCAACTTTCTTCATCCAGCATTATAACAAATCCGTGCAACTGCATATTTAGACGTCGGTCACCACGGGCACATCAACCGGGGGATGATGTTGCTTAAGGGAAATATAATTTCACTTCACAGTGCCATAGGAGCCGGTCTTAAGCAGGATATACACCACCTTAATCATATCCATATAGCGGTTCAATATCAGACTGGCAATGCGACTAACGGAAATAACATAATGACACATATGCGCATAAAGGGGAACCCTTTCATAGAAATTCGGAGCTGCTCAGTACATGAGTTCAAAAAATGAGTGTAGAAATGGTGTGTAGGGGAATCTCATAGGTCACAAGGAGTAGAGCAAACACATCCCCACACCCATTAAAAATGAATGTCCAGGGATGTCTTAATGTGCTATACTCTACAATATGTTGAGAGTGCATTCGGACAACGGATATTGGCGAACAACGATTGACTCCCTCAATGAAAAGAGAGACAACCGATGTGTGCCCCTGCCTGGTCTGGGCCCCATCACATAGTGGGATACCCCTACCACGCTAATATCCAATGCCTCCTGTTGAGTAAATTTTTATTGATATCACCCTACACCACCACAACTCAATAAAACCCATATACCCAGATCAGCTCCCCAAGTAGTTAATCAGGGATGGGAAACCAATCTTCATGCATGTCATTTACTCCCGTCCCGCATATCCAGTCTGAACAATCAGAACCTACCGCACATTCGTGCGTTGAAAAAATGCACCTGCTGGACTGCTCCCAGGTCACTGTTCCCATAGCAACATGATCCATCCCTCGCCCGTTTCCCGCATGGCAGCCTTATCTATAGGTGATAAAAAAGGGGTAGGGGGAGAAAAAAAGGGGGAATAAAGAGAAAAGAAGAATAAAAATCAGTTAATAATCTCGATATGATATCGGGTACTGGCACTTAATATATAAGAAAAAACCCTTTGTTTTCACATCCTGAATAATGATTCAAAAGGCTCCCTCTTTTGAATCATTATTCAGGATGTGAAAACAAAGGGTTTTTTCTTATATATTAAGTGCCAGTACCCGATATCATATCGAGATTATTAACTGATTTTTATTCTTCTTTTCTCTTTATTCCCCCTTTTTTTCTCCCCCTACCCCTTTTTTATCACCTATAGATAAGGCTGCCATGCGGGAAACGGGCGAGGGATGGATCATGTTGCTATGGGAACAGTGACCTGGGAGCAGTCCAGCAGGTGCATTTTTTCAACGCACGAATGTGCGGTAGGTTCTGATTGTTCAGACTGGATATGCGGGACGGGAGTAAATGACATGCATGAAGATTGGTTTCCCATCCCTGATTAACTACTTGGGGAGCTGATCTGGGTATATGGGTTTTATTGAGTTGTGGTGGTGTAGGGTGATATCAATAAAAATTTACTCAACAGGAGGCATTGGATATTAGCGTGGTAGGGGTATCCCACTATGTGATGGGGCCCAGACCAGGCAGGGGCACACATCGGTTGTCTCTCTTTTCATTGAGGGAGTCAATCGTTGTTCGCCAATATCCGTTGTCCGAATGCACTCTCAACATATTGTAGAGTATAGCACATTAAGACATCCCTGGACATTCATTTTTAATGGGTGTGGGGATGTGTTTGCTCTACTCCTTGTGACCTATGAGATTCCCCTACACACCATTTCTACACTCATTTTTTGAACTCATGTACTGAGCAGCTCCGAATTTCTATGAAAGGGTTCCCCTTTATGCGCATATGTGTCATTATGTTATTTCCGTTAGTCGCATTGCCAGTCTGATATTGAACCGCTATATGGATATGATTAAGGTGGTGTATATCCTGCTTAAGACCGGCTCCTATGGCACTGTGAAGTGAAATTATATTTCCCTTAAGCAACATCATCCCCCGGTTGATGTGCCCGTGGTGACCGACGTCTAAATATGCAGTTGCACGGATTTGTTATAATGCTGGATGAAGAAAGTTGCGGGAGGAGATTTATATACTTTCACTGCAGGACCTGGGGTTACCATGGCAGTGACTAGACGCTTAGACGCATCACCAGTCAGGTGACCGGGAGCAGTGACATTGATCATATGACTGTATTGCCGATCATGTGAGGTATGGGAATCTCGTTCTAACATTCGCGCAGCCGCAGTTGCATGCGGAGGACGCCGCTCACCATGGACACACTACGGATCAACAGCCCAAGTATGAACGCTGGGTAAGCCCTATATTAATTTACACTGTGGTGGAGAGATTAGATTAATTATATGATTGTTTGTACCTGAGAGGAGGTGGGTCTATTGGTGGAAGCACACCCACTGATGTATTGGTATGAATTAGTACCCCTATATATATGTAATGTGAGTCACTTGTAAACTTGTATGTAGCTTGATAAAGACTGTTGTCGAAACGTTGCTGCTGAATATCTGGTGGATTAAAACACATTGAATCTGCTTCTGGAGTGCCGTGACCTTCTTCATTTTTTCCCCCATAACAGTGTCATCCACAGATCCCCCATAATAGTGTCATCCACAGACCACCATTAGTTTAAAACCCACCAAAGCACAACTTTTGGTTCAAAATATTTTTTTTCTTATTGTCCTCCTCTAAAACCTAGGTGCATCTTATGGGCCTGTGCGTCTTATAGAGCGAAAAATACCGTACCTCTGTTATTTACTGTATTATTCTTGTTGTACTGAAATACGCCCCTATATTGCAACAGTGCAGTGCGTATATATTTTTCCTTTTTTAATGACGTATGCCCCTATACAATTTCAACAGAAATAACTGCAACAGTGCATTGTGTATATATTTTTCCTTTTATAATGAAATACGCCCATATACTAATGATGAGCGTCATAGGCAATATTTGAATTTGCGATATTTCGCAAATTTTTGACCTAATATTCGCCATAAATTAGCAAATTTGAGAATTTGCTATCTCCAGTCATTATTTTCTTGATTGCGAAAATTGGCAATGTAATATAATCGCAATAAAAATTTGCTATTAGAATATTTGCGATCAACACTAAGGGGTAGGCAACTTTCCTATTGGTTGCTAGGAATGTTGCAAAGTGCCGATATTCGCAATATATTCGCAATAAATTCACGATTAGAATATTAACGATCAACACTATTCGCGAATACGAATATATAGCACTATATTCTAAATATTTGCACAATTCTCGAAGTTGCGATATTCGCGATTAAAATTCGTGATTGGAATATTTGCGCTCAACACTACCCTATACGCTTTCACCAGAAATAACTGCAACAGTGCAGTGCGTATATATATTTCTTGTTGTACTGAAATACGCCCCTATACGCTTTCACCAGAAATAACTGCAACAGTTCAGTACGTATATATTTTCGTACTGAATAAGATACTAAGATATAAGCCTCTAAAGGCTTTTCAACAAAACACTTGCAGCCCAATAACAAAAAGCTTGAATGACTGAGCTGTCTAATGACTATTTGGATCCCCAAATAATCGTTCCCTGCACTTGTAAATCACTTTCCTATCAATGTCCCTAGCGCCTTCTGACGTCTCTCCCTGCACTAAGATGCTGTGAAATGATTCCTCCCTATCCTTTCCCTGCACTTATAAATCCTTTTTTCAGGTTTTTTTTAAAACATAGAGGTTTTTCCAAATGCTGTCCCTAGAGCCTTCACACATCTGTCCCTGCACTCTGAACGCTGGAAAATGGCAGAATCTAAAATGGCTGCCGTTTTTAAAGCGCTGTGACATCACAGGACTGGCTGGCTGCTGATTGGCTGCATGCAGGCATGTAAATCTGGGTGATCCCGCCTTCCCAGAGTTCCTTGCCTCATGTCCTCAGTCCTCACACGTGTAGGCGCCATTTTAGGAAAATTTTGATTTGTTACCACGAAGCGCGATGAAATTCGCATTAGTTGCGAATTGAATTTTTTCTGAAATTTGAATCGAATTTCACTTTGTCAGCTTCGATTCACTCATCTATAGTTAGGACAGCTATAGTCGCCGCTGCCCTGCTCTCCCCCACAGGCACGGAGGTTGCACTATTCACACTGCCACTTGTTCTTTTTCCTGTCAAGTATCCAGCCTGGCTGCCTCGCTTGTCTTCAGTATCACCCTGGCTGCCAGTTTATCTGGTGTCTCCCACCAGCTATACTTCAAGTTTGCTGTCTGGATCTCTAATGCTGCATTCAAGCCATAGTGACCGTTCAGACTGCTCCATTGGTTTTCCTGCTTTTCTATATCCTTAGCTTTCTATGCTTGCACTGGAGTCCCTGACCCCGCTGGGTGAGCTGCCAACCACACTTGGACTATCCCAGGAGGTAGTGGTCTGGTTGCTCCCCCACAGTGAAGTCTGGATCCCTCTACAGCTGTTAAAGGATGAATACCAAGGCAGTGCCAGAATAACGCCCAAAGTCAAACGGTCTGGTTGGCACAGTGGGTCCACACTCCCTGATCCATAACACTAATACTCCCCTTCCTCCATCTTCTTTTCATTCTTTTTATTTGTCTCTCTCATTTATCTTCTCCATGTTATCTGACTCTCCTTCATTTTTCTCCAGTTTTTTCTCCTCATGCATCTGCATTATTTCCTTCTCTTCTCATTACTCTTATTTTTAGTTTTCTTTAACACTTCTCTGCCTATTCCTTCTCTTCTACCACGTTTCCATCATACTTGCCCATCTCCTCCCATTCTATTCCTCTTTTTACCTCTTGTCCCATCATTTCCTTCTCATTTGGCCTATTTCTCTTTCTTATCCTCCTCTTCTTCAGGACTCTTGCACACGAACGTTGTGCATCTGTTCCATGCATTGGGGACCGCAATTTGCGGTTCCCAATGCACGGGCAACGTCCGTGCGGCGGCTGGGACGGATCGAGACCCATTCAACTTGACTGGGCCTGTGATCCGTCTGCACTGCAAAAAAATAGAACAAGTTCTATTTTTTTGCGGTGCGGAGGCACGGACAGAAACACCATGGAAGCACTCCGTAGTGCTTCTGTAGAGTTCCGATCCGTGCTTCCGTTCCGCATCTCCGTGATTGCGGACCCATTCAAGTGAATGGGTCCGCATCCGTGATGCGGAGTGCACACAGGCCAGTGCCCGCATATTCCAGACCCGCCATATGCGGGCCACAATACAGCCACGAGCACACAACGTTCGTGTGCAAGAGGCCTTTCCCTGTGACTTCTCCACCACTTTTACCCTCATTTTCTACCTGTTTACCTAATCTCATACTAATCCATCTCAGCTTTTACTTCATTGCATCATCCATTCTGCTCCTCTTTCCCATTCTTTTCTCTTTCATTCTTATCATTTTCTTCCATCTTGTTATACTCTAGTCTATGCTATAACTATCCTTCTTTTTTGTATTCCTTTTATTCTTCCCTCCTATCCTTCCTCCTTTTCTTTCCTTTCCCTTCAGTTCCCTTAGTTTTTACCTCTCATAATTCTCAATATTTTACTAATTTGCTTCATCCTTCTCATCTTTTCATTCCAACAGTTCTCCATCTTTTTCACCACCCCTCCCATCATTCTTCGCGCTTCTTCATTATTTTGCACTCTTCTTGATCTTTTTGTCTTTCACTTTCTGATCTTTTTTCTTGCCCTAACCACCACTTTTTCCTCCTCTTCTTCTCTTTTGTCATTTCCTCCTCTTCTCCTCTCACTTTTACCTTCTACCTATTCATTACTTTGTCATATCAACTCTCCTTCTCTTCTTTTTTTTTAATTCCTCTCCTTCTCTTTTTCCCACCACTAGCTATATGTATATCTCCACAAATGCTTTGCTTTAATAAGCTTGATTATAGACCTTGGGTCCGAAACACTACATTGAAACATCTAAAACCTTCTTTGCATGAGAAATACAGAAGTGCTGTTATTTACATTTTTAATTACTTGCTATATTAAAGTATTTGGAGAGTGGTTCTCAATCTTCTGTCAGCATAAGTTTGTGCTTCTTCCCACTCATCTATCTCTTTTCCTTATTCTTCGCCTCCTCCTTCTCATTTCTATTCACCCCCTTCTTCATCTGCTGCTGCTTTAACCCTTTATTTTTTAAGTCTTATCCTGAAACGCAGGGGGATAACGATAGCGGTCGCAGAGGGGGCAACAGCGACTGGGCCCGGCAGAGGGAGGGGCCTGCTGCGCTCACATGTAACAGGCCCGGAATTTTCACTGTACTTAATACTGTGCCCCGTCAGACCGCTCAGCTCACCTGCATGATATGCGTTCCAGGGCTCCAGCATCAGGCCCCGGTGCTGCCCTACAAAAATTTGTCACAAATTAAGCAGTTGGGCGGAGCGCATATCATACAGGTGAGATGAGCGCTCTGACGGTACCTGGCATTACATGAAGACTGTGGGCAGTGGGGGGCACTACTAAGGGCTGTGGGGGGCACTACTGGGGGCAGTGGGGGGCACTACTGGGGACATTAGTGGGGCACACTACTAGGGGATGTGAGGGGCACTACTGGGGGCAGTGGGGGACACTACTGGGTACATTACTGGGAGGAAGTGGGGGACACTACTGGGAACATTATTGGGGGCAGTTGAGGACACTACTGGGGGCAGTGGAGGACACTACTGGGAGAAGTGGGGGACATTACCCGGGGCAGTCGGGGACATTACTGGAGGCAGTGGGGGACATTATTGGGGACAGTGGGGGACATTACTGGGGGCAGTGGGGGACATTACCGTAGGCAGTGGGGAACTCTACTGGGGGAAGTGGGGGACACTACTGGAGGCAGAGGGGGAATTGCTGGGGCAGTGGGGGGACATTACTGGGTGCAGTGAGAGACATAACCGGGGGCATTACTGGAGGATCAGGGACCAGGGGTGTAACAATCACGGTCACAAATGGTGCAACCGCGCACGTCGTGGGGAGGGGCCCTGATCCACTGCTGACACGTATAGTTTTAAAGAATACCTTTCACCATAATAAAACCTCTAAACTAACTATACAGACGCGTAGAGCGGCGCCCAGGGATCCCCCTGCACTTACTGTTATACCTGGGCGCCACTCCGTTCTCCGGTTATATCCTCCGGTATCTTCATAGTTAGGCTCCACCCAGGGGAACCTGCCGGCGTCTCCTTCTCCTATGCAGTAGCGCTGGCCAATCTCAGCGCTCAGCTGCTAGCCTGAGAGAAAAAAAAAACTCTCAGGCTATGAGCTGAGCGCTGTGATTGGCCAGCGCTACAGCATAGGAGAAAGAGACGGCGTCAGGTTCCCCTGGGTGGAGCCTAACTATGAAGATACCGGAGGCTATAACCGGAGAACGGAGCGGCGCCCGGGGATAACAGTAAGTGCAGGGGGATCCCTGGGCGCCGCTGTATATGTCTGTATAGTTAGTTTAGATGTTTTATTATGGTGAAAGGTCCTCATTAATCAATCGTTTTAAACTAATCCTAATTAGAAGTGGAGGAATATTAAGTCTGAAGCCAAGACTGAGAGAAGACACAGCAGCCAATGGACCACCGAATCACTTGCTATAGTTAAAGGACTATTTTGAGATTATTCAAAACAACAAGAGGTCTGAGAACAGAGGCCACCATTTAGTGGTCTGCTTGGTTGGTGAGCTGTAAGGGTACTTTCACACTAGCGTTTTTCTTTCCCGGCATAGAGTTCCGTCCTAGGGGCTCTATACCGGAAAAGAACTGATCAGTTTTATCCCCATGCATTCTGAATGGAGAGTAATCCGTCCAGGATGCATCAGGATGTCTTCACTTCAGTCTTTTTGACTGTTCAGGACGGAGATAATACCGCAGCATGCTACAGTTTTATCTCCGGCCAAAAATCCAGAACACTTGCTGGAATGCCGGATCCAGCATTTTTCCCCATAGGAATGTATTAGTGCAAATACCGCAATTCCGGATGCGTCCTTCTGGTCTACGCATGCGCAGACCGAAAAAAAATGTGAAAAAAATAAATGCCGGATCCGTTTTTTACAGATGACACCAGAAAGACGGATCTGGCACTTCAATGCATTTGTAGGACGGTTCAGGCCATCAGTTGCCGCAAGTGTGAAAGTACCCTTACTCTAGTACTCTAGTAATCTCTACTGATTAATGGTAGAAGAAACTCATTCATGATAAAGCGCAGAAATACATTTTTATCCATTGTGTGATATGCTGAATTTTCTGTTTTTCTTTGCCATTGCATTCTGGCATCTCGATTGACTGACCTTGTGTTTTACATTAATCTGCACACCGCTTCTATTCTTTATATGTGAATCCAATATAATAGTGAAATATTTTTTCATGAATGTGTCAGGAGTCAAGGAACAGAAATTTATATTTTTGCATGCTATATTACAAAATGGCATCACGGAGGTTTGCAGTCTTTCTTTGTGATGAAAGGACTATTCTTTTCCATGTGTAAAATGACAAAATATTTTACTAAAAGATTTCATAATAAAAGTGATGATCATTAGCAGAGAAATACTGCGCAGCAAATACTGTTCAGCTAACTCATCACAGCCCAATTATACTCACATCCCTCTTATCACAATACAATTTTCTTTCTCCGCCCATAAATCCCAGTTCCTATTCTCTCATTACTCAAGCGCTGTGAGACTTATTGAGCTATATGAATGTACATGGGTTTCAATAGGTATTTTACTTTATTCATGATCCTAATGGTGTGAATATTATACTGTAAGGCCTCTTTCACACTTGCGTTGTTGGGATCCGGCATGCTCTTCCGTTGCCGGAGGTGCCCGCCGGATCCGGAAAAACGCAAGTGTACTGAAAGCATTTGAAGACGGATCCGTCTTCCAAATGCTTTCAGTGTTACTATGGCACCCAGGATGCTATTAAAGTCCTGGTTGCCATAGTAGGAGCGGGGATCGGGGGAGCGGTATACTTACAGTCCGTGCGGCTCCCGGGGCGCTCCAGAATGACGTCAGCGCGCCCCATGCGCATGGATGACGTGATCCATGCGATCACATGATCCATGCGCTTGGGGCACCCTGACGTCACTCTGGAGCGCCCGGGGAGCCGCACGGACGGTAAGTATGCTGCTCCCCCGCTCCCCGCTACACTTACCATGGCTGTCAGGACTTTAGCGTCCCGGCAGCCATGGTAACCACTCTGAAAAAGCTAAATGTCGGCTCCGGCAATGCGCCGAAACGACGTTTAGCTTAGGGCCGGATCCGGATCAATGCCTTCCAATGGGCATTAATTCCGGATCCGGCCTTGCGGCAAGTGTTCCGGACTTTTGGCCGGAGCAAAAAGCGCAGCATGCTGCGGTATTTTCTCCGGCCAAAAAACGTTCCGTTCCGGAACTGAAGACATCCTGATGCATCCTGAACGGATTTCTCTCCATTCAGAATGCATTAGGATAATCCTGATCAGGATTCTTCCGGCATAGAGCCCCGACGACGGAACTCTATGCCGGAAGACAACAACGCAGGTGTGAAAGAGCCCTAACTTGGAGTAAGGTGGATGTCAAGATTTCCATTTGAAAACTACAGGAAGCCTATCTGGGACAATATTGTCTCCGTTAATCAAGCAATCCGTTAGGCCTCTTTTACACGAGCGTGACGGATTAGGTCCGGATGCGTTCAGGGTGCGTTCAGGGTGCGTTCAGTGAAACTCGCACCATTTTTTCAAGTTCGTTCAGTCAGTTTTGTCTGCGATTGCGTTCAGTTGTTCAGTTTTTTCCACGCGGGTGCAATGCGTTTTGATGCATTTTTCACGCGCGTGATAAAAAACTGAAAGTTTAGGCCCCTTTCACACAAGCGAGTTTTCCTCGCGAGTGTAATGCGTGACGTGAACGCATAGCACCCGCACTGAATCTTGACCCATTCATTTTAATGGGTTGGTGGACATGAGCGTTTTTTTCATGCATCAGTTCTGCGTTGCGTGAACAAGCAGCATGTTCTATATTCTGCATTTTTCACGAAGCCCTGGCTCCGCAAGTGCGGATGCAGTGCGTTTTTCACTGATGGTTGCTAAGAGATGTTGTTTGTAAACCTTCTGTTTTTTATCACGTGCGTGAAAAACGCATCAAAGCGCATTGCACCCGCGCAGAAAAAACAGAACAACTGAACGCAATTGCAGACAAAACTGACCAAACTTGCTTGCAAAATGGTGCGAGTTTCACTGAATGCATCCGGACCTAATCCGTCACGCTCGTGTGAAAGGGGCCTTACAAACAACATCTCTTAGCAACCATCAATGGAAAACGCATTGCATCCTCACTTGCTTGCAGATGCAATGCGCTTTTCACTGAAGCCCCATTCACTTCTATGAGACCCGGGCAGCGTGAAAAATGCAGAATATAGAACATGCTGCATTTTTCATGCAACGCAGAACTGATGTACACAGACACATTAAAATGAATGGGTCAGGATTCAGTGCGGGTGCTATACGTTCACGTCACACATTGCACCTGCTCGGAAAACTCGCTCGTGTGAAAGGGGCCTTAATTGTGTCCGGAATCTGAATAAGTGTACATGATGGGGTCTTGCCAGCAAATAAATAATGCTATGAAATTGCCTTTGTAATTATAAAAGCAAGTCATATAGAATAAAACTTGTACATGTTTGGACTTCATTGAATTTTATACAAATTGCACTGATATGTTGGGGTAGAGAGTTCCAGAGTACGGGGGATCCACAGGAGAAATCTTGGATACGTGGTTAGCACTAGTGCCTTGCAGCGCTGGTGTCCTAGTAGGGGCGTAGCTAAAGGCTCATGGGCCCTGGTGCAAGAGTTTAGCTGGGGCCCCCCTTCCCTCAGTGCTTTGTGGCCCGGGGCAGGGAAGCACATAGCCTAAGTGCTGCCACAGGCAAAAATCGAAACTCCTTCCCTCGTGCAAGAGGTGTAATACCAGTGTATTCTTATGTGGCACAAGGGTATTTGGGCCCCCTCAGCCTCCTGGACCCGGTAGCAGCTGCTACCTCAGCACCCCCTATAGCTACGCCCCTGGGTCCTAGGTTCGAATCTGACCAAGGACAACATCGTGGGTTTCCTCCGGGTTCTCTGGTTTCCTCCCACACTCCAAATGTAATCCCCATTTGACACAGTTTTATGCTAATGTCTGTAAAGCGCTGCAGAATATAGTAGTGCTATATAAAAAAAAATATGGAGGGGACAAGTTGTGGACAGCCTTGCACGTCATATATAGTGTTTTGTACTGGATTCTCTGCCAATAGAGAGCCAGTGAAGGGATTGACAGAGAAAAGACAGGGCAACAGAGTTGAGGATAGATTGAAGGGGTGCTAGATGGGAGGCCACAAAGGAGGAGGCCGGAGATGTACAAGCAGAAGAGTGTGGTCAATTGTGGCAGAAGCATGTCCAGGAGGATGACGGAGTAATGTTGTTTGACTTGACAGTTAGCAGGTCGTCGGTGACTCTGGTAAGGGTGGGTTTTAGGTGAGTACTGGTGTTAAAAGCCTGATTGTAGCCAGTGGAAGAGGGTGTGGAAATAGAGGTAGGAGGATAGTTCAAGCTGGACATGTTGTTCAATTGAGGCATATGGGAGACGTGATACGGGACGATAGCTAGATAAAGAGGATAGGTCAAGGGAAGACATTGTAGGATGGGTGTGATACTAGTATGTTTAAAAGAAAGAGGGGACCCAGTTGGGATTATCTCCTCTTCTACTGGGGTTAATACTTGGTCAGGACTCTAGTCTAAAGGTACAACTTTTAGCAAATGAGACAGTGGAAAAAATGGCCCAAGGGTCATTAAAAGCGGTTTAGGCAGAAACCCTTCTGTCCTGTGTGGGGGGCCTGGTTGCATCCTTGCTATGGGGCCCTTACTTCTCTATGTATGCCACTGGCGGAGACTGTAGGCTGAAGCTTTCCCTGATGATGCTGATGTTTGAAGTATATGAACTTTTGTTTGAAGTATATGTCAAAATCCTCAGCTGAGATGAGTTGAGGGTGTATAGGGGCACTTTTTTTGCAGCTTGCATGCAACAGTAGATGGTGCCATTAGAAAATACAACTTCTCCCACAAAAAAAATAAAAATGGTTATGGCTTTGAGAAGGCTGGGAGTTAAAAAAGCAAAAAAAAAAAAAAAAGAAAAAAACTGTATATAGCCTGGTCCTGAAGAGGTTGAATATACCATACTAGTATTCATTGGGTATAGTCATGGGGGGTGCAGAGGTAACTTGTGCCACGTCCCTTGTCACTGAAGGAGAGCCCCTCAGCCATATAAGACGACACTAGTATTATATGTGGCACATGGTAGCATAGCTGTTGGCATGGTTACATTCAGTATTGGGGTCCAGTTGCTATTTAGACTTATGGGTGTAAAATATTTTACAGCAGAAAAAAAACCAGCAATTTACTCGAAGCAGAAGAAAATCCTTCTTTTTGTGCAGGATAAAATTTATGAGAGCCCCGAGTGGAATTGTCACACTTTGAAGTTTCTACGTTTGACCCAAGAACATTTATTGTAAAGTTAAAAGCAGAAGATATATTTACTTAAATACTTGAATTGGCCTAAACCAGTTGCATTTCAACTGAGCCTATCCATCAGTAAAAGGGATTTGTTCGCAGGAAGGACATGGTTTCAGAGCTGGTTGTTTGTATAATGGAAGTGTCTTGGGAGACGGAGAGAAAATGCTTGTTTATCATTGAGGGAATGGGTGGCTCAAGCCTCTTTAGAGAGATTTATGGGAGCAATTAATCAGCAGGCGGTTCCAACAAGAACGTTATTAGATATAATAATTAACTTGAGGGGGCTGCATTAGTGGCTAGTGTGTTGACTTAATGATCATTAAAGCGGACAGTGAAATGCAACTGCAAGCATTTAAGACAAACACAAAAGTAAATTAGTAATGATTATGATTTATGAACTGAAAAATAAACGGTAGTCAATACATGCCAAAGACGGATGTGCACTTATTTTTGTATTGCAGATTTAGTATATACAGAAGAACCCAAAAAACACTGGTTAGCGTATCAAATGCAATTACACCTATGTGACAAAAGTACAAACTAAGTAGCCCAAGGACCCCCCTACTGGACAGAGGAGGCAACTCTGCATTTTCGTTGCCAAGGAAAACTGGAGTAGAAAGTACTAAATTACATCTATATTAAAGATTCCATAGGAATTAGAGCAAAAAGGAAGTCAAAATGTTTTTTCCTGTAACACAGCAAGGGTTTACAACAGAAAAGCTCAATATTTGGTATAATGGTTTTATGTTTTTGTCTATAGAGCTGTGCGAGGGCTTTTTTTACGGGGTGAGTTTTTATTAATGCCATTTTGGTGTAGATATGACTTTTGATCACCATCTAAGAAAAACATTTTTATATTTCAACAGTTTGGACATTTTTGGATGTGGCTGTACCTATTTTGTTATTTTGTTTATTTTTTTGAAATAATAATACTATGCAGCATAGCGCAATAAGCCCAATACAGCAATAGGGGGTGGGAGGACACAATAGGTATTGTGCTGACCTTTAGGAGTTGTGCATAGCCCAGGAAGAACTCCGATTAGCAGGGGCATAAAGTGCAGAGGTAGCAGTCGCTACCGGGCCCAGGAGCCTGAGGGGCCCAAAGGCCCTTGTGCTACATGAAAAGACACCGGTATTATAGAAAGTGCATGCTGGTCAAGTTACACCTCTGGCTGGAGAGAAGGGGTTTGCTTTCCTGCCCCTGACCACAAAGCGCTGAGAGAAGGGGGGCCCAAGGTGAACTGTTGCACCAGGGCCCATGAGCCTTTAGCTATGCCCCTGCTGATTAGGACATGTAGGTAAGAAAATCCAGCTGCTGTACCTTAGCCTGGGCTAATGGCAAGAGACACACTTGTATATGGAACCAGATTGCAAAGGAAACAGGCAGTCATTAGCAGCTGCTTGCAGAAGGTCCTGACGATCCAGAAAGTATTGAAATAATTTTGTCTTAATTGGCTATTAGTGTTGAGCAAGCATGCTAGGCGAACAGCAGTTCAGCCGAATACTGTGTATGCACGAACACAATTGAACACAATAAAAATCAATGGGAGACCCAAGCATTAAACCAGGCACCCCCTGCTCTGAAGAAGAGAGAGTGTCTGGTTCACAGAAAAAGGTTAGAAATTGATGGAAACACCACTGAAACGGTTTGGAATCAGCATGGGAAGGATATCTGGATGCATCTTGGACTCCCATTACCTATGACATACAATAGACAACCACACAAAGTCTATATACCAAAAGCTAGGTATGTGCAAGCCAACAATCTATCCATGAGACAGATACAGTCAGCATACCTTACAATGGCAGCCTTGTGCACTATGAGACATTCAAAACCAGCTCTCATCTGACTGAGAGCCAGTAAGCCTCAAAGTTGCTTCATAACTTGGGTGGACCTGCGCACCTAGATCATTATCATTAGGGTTGACAAAAGGTTTTCTGATTGTCATAACATAATATTCAATAACCTTTATATACAGTTTTGTCATGTAAACTAATTTGCAGAATCGTTGGCATATGCAAATTAGCTGAATCTGCTTGTTTTTCAGCTGGAACACCATTTGCATGGAAAATTCACAATAAAAATTTGCGATTAGAATATTCGCCATCAACACTACTCATGAACAGCGCCATCTATTGGATTCATAGTCTTGTCATAAGACTATGAAACCAATAGATGGCGCTGTTTATGAGTCATGAACCGCGCCATCTATTGGTTTCATAGTCTTATGACAAGACCATGAATCCAATAGATGGCGCTGTTCATGACTCATGAACAGCACCATCTATTGATTTCATAGTTATCTTTTATACATTTTATTAGGTTTTGATATCATTTGCACATTTACATTCAAAGGTACATATTGGATCAAATTACAGGTCATATTCCTTTTTTACAGATATGTGCAGTGAAAACAAAGATAAAACACATATAAACAGTGCAATAATCCTTTCCCTAAACATTTCCCTTCCCCCCTAAACCTCCCCCCTTCTATACAAGTGATGAGGTTAAAAGTTTTCTTTTTATTATAGGTATTCCTAAAGGTGTACAGTGTCTCATTTAGGAGTTCATGTGGATTTATTGTCGTGTAGTCTCATGGTAGTGCGTCTTCATGTAAGGATTGATGATGCTTATTATTGGTTTTATAGTCTTATGACAAGACTATGAATCCAATAGATGGCGGTGTTCATGAGTAGCGTAGATCGCAAATATTCGAATCGCAAATTTTTATTGCGAATTTTCCATGCAAATGTTTTTTTAGCTGAAAAACAAGGCAGATTCTGCTCATTTGTATGTATTTCCCATATGCCCATGGTTATGCAAATGAGTTTACATGACAAAACTGTATAGAAAGGTTATTGAATATTATGTTAGGAGAATCAGAAAACTTTTTGTCACCCTAATGATAATGATCTAGGTGCACAGGTCCACCCAAGCCATCGAACAGATATGAAGCAACTTTGAGGCTTACTGGCTCTCAGTCAGATGAGAGCTGGCTTTGAATGTCTCATAGTGCACAAGGCTACCATTGTAAGGCATGCTGACTGTATCTGTCTCATGGATAGATTGTTGGCTTTCGGCAAATAGCCTTTGTGTGGTTGTCTATTGTATGTAATAGGTAATAAGAGTCCAAGATGCATCCAGACATCCTCCCCATGCTGTTTCTAAATCATTTTGGTGGTGTTTCCATCAATTTCTAACTTTTTTCTGTGAACCAGACACTCTCTCCTCTTCAGAGCAGGGGGTGCCTGATTTAATACTCGGGTTCTCCCATTGACTTCCATTGTGCTTGGGTTCTCTGTAGAGCACCCGAGCATCCGGATGTGTTCGGCCAGAGCACTTTGGTGCTTGATCAACACTATTGACTATGCGTTTTGGCACTGAATCTGCACCTTCCTCAGGCCATAATACAGTTACAACAAACAAAGATTTATATATAGAATAAAACATGATAAAAACAGGAAAAGGAATTCACATCAGTAATTGTGGTCAAGGGTCAAAAAAGTGGCATGTGTTTTGAACCTTAAAGGGAATCTGTCACATCATTTTCTCAGCATTGCCCCCAGAGAAGATTGTAAACACATTCCTAAGATGACTGTGTGTACATTGTGTCTTTATTTGTAATTTCCTTTTCCTGTTTTTATCATGTTTTAATCTATATGTAAATCTTTCTTTGTTGTAACTGTATTATGGCCTGAGAAAGGCACAGGTTCACTGACGAAACACGTAGCCAATTAAGACAAAATTCTTTCAATACTTTCTGGATAGTCTTGAGGCACCTGATGACTGCCTGTTTTCCTTTTGAACCTGGTTCCATTTTTATTTTTTTTATTATATTTTTATGTAAATTGGGAAAGGGGATGATTTAAAATGTAAATATTTTTTATTTATGTTTTATTTATTAATTTGTAGTCTCCATAGGAGAGATAAATATGAGGTTTTCTGATTGCTTGTACCATAGACTTCAATACATTACTGTTACAGTCTATGGGATTATTACAGGCTGCCTGTCAGGCCATGCAACAGTCACAGATTTGTAGGCAGCTCACTATGAAAGGCTTGGGAGTCTTCACAAGCCCCATGCTGTCATAGCTACTAATCAGAGCCCATTGATTCCAAAGGGAAGAGAGAGAACCCCTCCCTCTGTCTAACAGCTGATATGCTGCAGTCTTTATTAACCATGGAATCTGAAAGGTTAAATAACTGTGATCAGAGTTATCTCCTATCTCGATTGATATTACACAGCCAGCACCTGTCAAGTATGGAGTGGGATCAGCTGATTGCCCCACTCCATAAACCTCTCGCACCCTACTGATGTATTATTAAATCAGAGCTCATGAACAGGTTATCCCATGAAAAATGTTTTTTATACCTGCACCTAAATATGAATAATTTTGTATTTGCACATAATTAACCCCTTAAGTACCTTAGACCATTTTTGGGTTTGCATTTTCGATTTTTCCTCCCCATGTTCCAATAACCATAACTTTTTTTTTTTTCCTTTCATATAGCCATATGAGGGCTTATTTGTTGCTGGATAAGATGTATTTTTTTAATGGCACCATTTAATTTAACATGCCTGTTATTGGAAAACGGGCAAAAAATACTTTGTGAGATTAAATTTGAGGGTTTTGACATCACAGCGTTCACTGTGCGCTAAAAATATGACTTCCTTATTCTGCGGTTCAATACGAATCCAGCGATGTCAAACCTGTATGTTTTTTGTGGTACGTACGACTTTTTAATAACCTGTATTCATTTTTTATTTCTTTTTTTTTGGGGGGGGGGGGGTTAGGTGACAAAAAAATGGCGAATCGTGTGGTTTTCCCAAGTATTTTTTTTTTTATATTTTAATAGTTCCGACTTTTTCAGATGCGGCATTACCTGATATGTTTATCTTTTTATTGTTAATATATTTTTATATGTAAAATTGCAAAAGTGGGGTGATTTTAACTTTTAATATTTTATAACTTTTTAAACTTTTTATTTAATAACGATTAGTCCTTTTAGGGGCTAGAACCTGGGATCTTTTGATCCTTTGTCCTATTCATCCTAAAGGCTCATGCACACAAACATATTTTTTTCCGTTTCCATTCCATTTTTTTACAGGTCCGTATGCGGAACCATTCACTTTAATGAGTCCGTAAAAAAAATGGAAATGACTCCATGTGCATTCCGTATCCGTATGTCCGCATGTCTGTTCCGCAAAAAAATAGAACATGTCATATTCTTGTCCGACCAGGACAGGCATTGTTACAATGGATCCGCAAAAAAGAAAAAAAAAAAAGATGTAATACGGATGTCATAGTTTTTTATTTTTACAGATCCGTGTTTTGTGGACCGGAAAATACATACGGTCGTGTGCATGAGCCCTAATAGAGATCTATTAGGGTGGATAGGATTTTGACACTCTCTCTGCTGTGCTTTGTGCACACAGCAACAAGGATCTTACCATGGCAGCCATGGAAGGCTTCTGCAGTGTCCAGGCTACCTTGGTAACTGATCGGAGCCCAGCAATTTCAATGCTGGGGCTCCAATCGGAAGGCAGAAGGAGAGGCATCCGTCTGCCTAACTCCACAGGTGCCGCGATCAGCGTTGATTGTGGCACCTAAGGGGTTAAATGACGGGGTCTGGCGGGATTGCTGTTCCCCGTCATTGCAGTAGGTTGCCGGCTGTGTGATACAGCCAGCAACCACCACGGATGGAGCGGGCTCACTGCAGCTGCCCGCTCCTTACATTTTCTCTACCTCCATGACATACCTTTACGTCACAGTGGTTGAAAGGGTTGTTCACCGAAATCTTTCTGCATAGCGCCATCTGCTGTTTGCTCTTTTTTCTCATTCCTCTGTCCTGCTCACTGAGATGGAAGCACGTGCTCAGTTCCATCCTTCAACTGCTACCAGCTGCAGCAGAAAGGACACGCCCCTGAGAAAGTGCGCCCCCCCCTTAGCTGTCAGCTTGTAATAAATCTAGCAGAGCAATTGAGACAATGAATGGGGAGATCTCTGGATCCATGTGAGGTACAGGGCTGGTTCTAGCTTTATTAGAAAGGTATTGTCATGTCCTATAGGATATTGGATTTTCATTTTTATATTAATCATGGGTTAACCCCTTGAAGAACCTTCATTGTTTACTTTCAATGGATAATATTCTGACCTCCTCATATGGGGAGAGAAGGTGCATGTCATGATAAGTCACGGCTCCGATATCTGAACTGTAATGATCCATGCGCCTCTATGTCCATCACATGACCAAGTAAACAATGAAATTTTCTATTCAAGGACAGCAAGCAGAGATCTTTAAGACCGTGCAAAAAATATACTCAAATTTTCATCATGCAAAAATATAACATTTATTTGCTCAAACTGGAATAACCTTTTGGGGTACAACCACATGGTCAGGCATCTGCATGCAAAAGCCAAAACAGGGAGTGGATCTTAAAAGGAGAGAAAGTATAAAGGACAGATATATGACGTCTCCTTTTTTAAAAATTTATTCCAGGTTTTGGCTTCCATAACTGAATGCAGACACCTGACTGTGTGGCCGTACACTTAGGTTTTTGTACGTGACTGCTATGTAGTCAATTGAGTAAGTTCTTTGTGTTTTGCCTCCCGGTTATCCTTCCATTGTGCGCAGTTGGGGATGACTATATTTATGCTCATCCTTTAAGGCAAAAAGAAATGAATTTATAATTAGTATTCACTTTACCGCTCTTCCATCATGCCTGCCCCTGGTATAAACTAGCTACTGGCACCATAGTTTTCTGACTTCGCTATTTCCCTTTAAGGCCCCCTTTTCTCCCCATCAGTTGACGGCACAGTAATGGAGGTACACGTGGAGCCGGGGCACGATTGTGCACTGGGCTGCGACATTCCCTTAAAGAGATGCAGAGTTTACTAAAGCAAGATAGATAGTGCCCTCGTCTGCAGACATTAATTATCTTTCTGTGATTTATGTCGTGTCTCTGTTCCCGCCATAGACCCACACGCCAGCTCTAACGGATGCGCGGTTTGCTCGCTTTCCAGCGTTGGCTCGTGTCATTAGTGACAAATGAATAAACATTTTTATGACAGTAATAAATCCGCTTCGCGAATATGAATTTAAGAAGGAAAAAACTAAGCGGATTGGAATGAATGAGGCTTATTAACTCTTACAGTAGCATTGCTCCAGGGGCACATTGATTGTCCGAGACATGTGCCGAGCACGTTAGTCCGGAGAAGATGCTAAATCCGTCACATTGACCGGGAGAGAGCTCTGCGTGCGATATGATAAGTACAGGCACGTACTGCTCAGGATCAATAGGCTCCTTACTGAGCTACAGGCGGAGTAAAGGGAACCTGGTTATATCAGTAGACGCTATCGATTCTACAGCAATTTCATTTAAACACATGGAGTCATAGTGATCGGCTGCTTCAAATACTATAAATAAGATTTTAATTGAAATGTTCTCTCCTTTATGGAACGGAGCATTGCAAAGGTTCCATTTATGAACCATAAAACTTTTAAAGGGAGTCTGTCACCAAAATATGACATTGTACACCACTCACATGGCTCTCTAGCGCACCTATCCATGATTCAAACGGCACCTTTGTAATTTTCTTCTGAGTTTCACCAGCAGGAAACGCACTTTAATCCACAAGCAAATGAGGGCTCACAAGTGCCCAGGGGCGGCGTACAGTGTGTAGGTGCCCAGGCTGCTCTGCCTTCTTTTTACGTTACTTCTCCCCAGCCTCTTCCTTGGCCCGCCCTGCAAGTCCCTTACGTCATCCACAGGACCGGCCGATATACCGTGCGTGCGCAGTGCACCGCCGGCACGGGCATGCGCACTGTGATGCCAATTGTGGGCACGGCATCGCTACATGTAGTGCGCATGCGCCAGCACAGGCATGAAACCAGTGACTAGAGGGCGGACCAGAAGCAAACAGGAGGACTGGAGGCCGGCGAATGCACCGCCGATATCCCGGCGGTGCACTGCGCACGCGCAGTATATCGGCCGGTCCTGTGGATGACGTAAGGGACTTGCAGGGCGGGCCAAGGAAGAGGCTGGGGAGAAGTAACGTAAAAAGAAGGCAGAGCAGCCTGGGCTCCTACTGTAGTATACGGGAGTTGTAATACCCGTTACTACCAAAGTGTCACTTGGTGTGCTGTCGTCCCTCCTTAATTATGGGGAAGTTGTTGTATGCCAGTTTTATAAAATGTAATGTAATGTGTGTATTTCCCTGTCACTGAAACTTGCACTTACCGGCCTGCTAGGGGTGTCATTCCTACTTCTAGTCCATAGAGGGAGCTAGGGAGCCCTAGTTTATATAAAGCCCAGTCAGGGAAGTGCAAGGGAGACGGAGTCTAGTGTCTGTAATCTACAGTTGGAGATTAGACAATGTCTGAGACAAGTCCAGGCCTGAAGCCTGCCGTTCAGGAGAAGATTCCCTCCTGAATACCCATATGCAGAAGCAGGAACATCTTAGCCTAAGAGCCTGAGGAACCATTCAGAAGCTAGGAGAGACTGAGGCAAAGATCAGAGGAGCCAGAGGTACTGAGAGAAACAGAGGAGGTACTTATTTAAGCCATAATCAAGGATATAAAGCCAGACTTAGGTTAATGGGCCTTGGTGAAGAATTGCTACATTCCAGGATCAGACAGAGTTAGAGTGCAAGCTCCTTTGCTGCAAGTCCTGTGTTCAACACTCTGTAATTACCCTGCTGTACTGAATTGCCTGCATCGACCGAATTGCAAAATCGACTGTATGCTGAGGAACTGCGTTTCCAATATTGTCTCTGCCTGCAAACTACTAAAGTTGAAGTTCTGTTTTAACACCACGTTTCCTCAAATTATTCCTGCATCCGCAAACGGCGTGCCACCGTTTACTTGGCACTGGCGTCACGAACTATTCCTACCTATACCTGCCCTTGCAGAGAGTCAGCTGTACCAGGTTAGTGTATATTGCACTACATCACCCAGAAACACCTATTGCACACAACTTGAGTACACTGCACCTCTCTTTTGGCGTCACGAACAGGATACGCACGCTTTCTAGTGCAAGAAGCGTGAACTTTGTGCCTTATACAGTTGCCCTGTGACCAAAGTGACAATTTGCCTGTTTTATTCAAGTGGACTTTGTGGACTGAAAATCATACCCAAAGTGTACCAAAAACCTCTAAAAAGCGCTGTGCAGTGTTGCGCTACCCAGAGGAAGAAAATCGCCGCATTGGAGTGTGGTTTTGTGGACTTTAAACATTCCTGCTTGCTGTCAGTGAATAGACAGCGTTTGTACCTAAAGATGGCCGCTGAGCTTGCTGAATTTACTGCTGCGTCACCTTCATCCCGAAAAGGCGGGAAAAATTGGCGCCTTTCTGAGGAAAAAGCGGGAAGAAGGTCAAGGGCAGGCGCCACGTCTTATCTGGACATTTGCATGTCTGCCAGCATGGACACCGCCCTCCATATACTGGAATACCTGGGGGGCGGCTCCCCAATGCAATGGGAGGAGCTGGCTACTCTAATTGACGCGACCCTATCGCTCTCCTCAGAAGGATCGAGCATGTTGGATTGTGAACAGAGCGTTGCTGCAATGTCCGCACCTGAAATTACACAGATGTCTAATGTTGGTGTAGAGCCAGAGGAGGCTCCACCGGCCTACGCTCCGGGACCGGAGCAACCCGCCTGCCGCCCAAGGGAGAAAGAACCCGAGTCCTACTATGGCTCGTGGAGGGACTTTTTCCAACCATCTTTTAAATGGTCCTCCCTGATGGCGGAGATCCGAGAGGCCGCTATCAAGCGGAACACAAGGACTAAAATCGTCTATGAGGAACTAACCAAGACCATACATGAGAAACATACGCACACCCAACCCCGCCTGGAAAGGAGAAAGGGAGTGGTGCTGTCGTTTGACAAACCCCGTGGCTACGGGTTTATTCAGGACTATCTAACTGGCAGAGACCTCTATGTTAATCGAAGGTCTGTCAAAAGAGACTACCTCCCTTCGTACCAGCACAGCCTCCGCGAGGGAGAGGAAGTGGAGTACACCCCTGCCGAGGGCCTGCGAGGCCCTTATGCGACTGCTGTGACCCGTCCCAAGCGAGCACCTGAGGATTGGGAGGCAGAAGAAAGAGAAGACTACTCTGGCTGCGAGCGAGAACCGGAACGCTCTCCAGAGCCGGCCCATCACGCCTTTCAGGAGCGGAGCTCCTTCATTGGGCCAAACGTCTTCTGGCAGCCAACCGTGTTGGAAAAATGGGTGAGCCCCTACCCTTCCCCCGAGCTGCCTCGTCGGGAGAAGACAATATCTGAGCTGGAGCAGCTAAAAGGACTTAGTGCTACCTTCCAGAACATCCGGATGGGACGGAGACCAGACGCATCGCCAGAACCTGCAGAGGCCGAGTCCGCGTCATCGGTGACTGTACCTGCGCCGGCGGCGCCAGCAGAGGACAGCGACTCCGACACAGACAGCATCGGTGAGCAGATCGTCCGGCTGGAGGAGAAGTTGCGGGAGTTGCGCAAGACATACACCGCCAGGATCCAGACACCGCCGAGGAAGGATGAGGTAAGGGTGCCTGTCACCACCCGCCGACCGCCTTCTGTAGCCACCGCTCCGTCAGTACCCCAGACCGGACCCGCGATTGCCGTAAATTGCTGCACCCCGAGCACCGGACCGCTTGCTGCGGCGGTGCCAAGCACGTCACACCCTGCAGTGATCATGCCAGGGCCGGCACGGTCCATCAGAGGGTTCACCCCTAGGCCTATGGGGCCAATACCTATTAGGGGCCCCTTTACTCTACAGCTGCCCCCTGACACTGTTATGTGGGCCCATCCTCCTGTAGAGGACTACTACAGACGGTACTTGCCAGCGGAGTCAAGTGATTACAATATGCCACTGTGATCAGCCTGCTAGGCCTTTGATTTATTTCTTCTGAAGTTTCATGTTAACCCTTCCAGGACAGGAGTCCTACGTTTCCTGGTCCTTTGTTGCGGCTGCCAGTTTGTCCACGGCTCAGTGGTAGGTGTTGACCACTGAAATCACCAAAGTCAGCAAGGCCAGGCTTGTTTCCAGGACCTCCTGCCTGCTTTTGCTACCCACGCCAAGTTGTGCCTGTTCCTTTGTTGCACCTTTTACCCTTCACCCCCTTTTTAGGTTGATCAGGGGTATTACAGCACTTGTCTTTGCTGTCCGTTTGTTGTGCAACTTCATACTAAGGAACCGTGCCCGGAGACAGACTCAAAAGGACCTGAGCCTCCGAGATTCTTACGCTTTTAAAAGTATTGTGCCCAGAGATGGACTCCACCGCATGAGAGCCTCTGTGATTTAATGAGAAATAACCTGGGTACGGACTCATGTTTGTTATTTGAGCCTCCAAAAACTTTTATACTGTTTTCTACTGTTTTATCATGGACTTATTCATTGTCATGGACTATCCTGGTTCTAATGTTACGCTGTGCCAGGTCAGCGCCCCCGTTCCATTCACTATCCTGAGAGAAGAGAACGACGCCCCTTGTCACTACCCTGCACCTTTGCCAATTGGACCTGATGTAAATGTAAATGCAGATGAATTACATGTATGTCTGCCTGCATGTCTCTTTTTCTATTTCAGGTAGAGATTCCAGTTGGGAGATCCATGATGGAGTACGAGGTCGTACTCAGCTTAAAGCAGTGGGGTATGTAGTATACGGGAGTTGTAATACCCGTTACTACCAAAGGTCACTTGGTGTGCTGTCGTCCCTCCTTAATTATGGGGAAGTTGTTGTATGCCAGTTTTATAAAATGAAACAAGTATATATTGTGGCTCACCCGTATCTGTCAATGCGGTAAGGGTGCTCTGCTTTTTGGATGTATCACCTATGCATCCGGTATAGAGAGTTGCAATTATTTGAAATTAAAAGCAGGCACTCACCAGCTGGTTAGTCTAATAAGTAGTAGCTTTATATATTGAGATAAAATTTACAATAAAATATACATAAAATTAACATATAATACACTGGGGATAATAAGACATTAAGTATCCTACTTCAATATCCTGCCGGGTGAACAAATATCAAGCTTTAGGTCTATGAGTGTATATAATCAATTCATATAATCTAATCAACATCCTGTGTAAAATAAGGAACATAGATGCATCCTTTGGTGAACAAAAAATCTGTGAGAAATAAAATCAAAATCCTGTGCAAAGTAGATAATACAAGAATAGTATGCTGGTGATATATTATAGGTAAATATAGTGATAAATAGGGTCGTGCATAGACCTAGTAGCAATTCCTCAGTTGAGGTATATGTTGTTTCAGTTCAATGGCAGTTCCTCTATGCGTTTAGGCAGTAAGGCTTAGGTAAAGAATAGTCGGGTGTTAGAACTGGGGCGTCCCCCTAGTTCTTCAAACCCTCTTACCTTGCCTCTAGTTAAGGCTGAACCTTTAAAGGTGTCTCTCTCCTAAACGCTGGGGTCCTTGGTATAGGATCCAAATGTATAAAAGTTTTCCTCTCGTCGGTCTCAGCGTTCCACGAGAGTGCTTCCGTGCGTCTCAGCAATCAGGAAGTGATCTCTGCGTTCCACGAGGGTACTTCCGTGCGTCTCAGCGATCAGGAAGTGATCTCTCCAATTCTCGTGGGCTCGCGTAGTCTCGCGATCAATTAGTCCAGCTAAATTTTCACTGGATTGTAGCTGCAGACTCAACGGTATTCTTCCAACTTTTTACAGAATAGGGTGGGTAAATACTCGCAGGAACCAGCCAGGCTGGTTCCTGCGAGTATTTACCCACCCTATTCTGTAAAAAGTTGGAAGAATACCGTTGAGTCTGCAGCTACAATCCAGTGAAAATTTAGCTGGACTAATTGATCGCGAGACTACGCGAGCCCACGAGAATTGGAGAGATCACTTCCTGATCGCTGAGACGCACGGAAGTACCCTCGTGGAACGCAGAGATCACTTCCTGATTGCTGAGACGCACGGAAGCACTCTCGTGGAACGCTGAGACCGACGAGAGGAAAACTTTTATACATTTGGATCCTATACCAAGGACCCCAGCGTTTAGGAGAGAGACACCTTTAAAGGTTCAGCCTTAACTAGAGGCAAGGTAAGAGGGTTTGAAGAACTAGGGGGACGCCCCAGTTCTAACACCCGACTATTCTTTACCTAAGCCTTACTGCCTAAACGCATAGAGGAACTGCCATTGAACTGAAACAACATATACCTCAACTGAGGAATTGCTACTAGGTCTATGCACGACCCTATTTATCACTATATTTACCTATAATATATCACCAGCATACTATTCTTGTATTATCTACTTTGCACAGGATTTTGATTTTATTTCTCACAGATTTTTTGTTCACCAAAGGATGCATCTATGTTCCTTATTTTACACAGGATGTTGATTAGATTATATGAATTGATTATATACACTCATAGACCTAAAGCTTGATATTTGTTCACCCGGCAGGATATTGAAGTAGGATACTTAATGTCTTATTATCCCCAGTGTATTATATGTTAATTTTATGTATATTTTATTGTAAATTTTATCTCAATATATAAAGCTACTACTTATTAGACTAACCAGCTGGTGAGTGCCTGCTTTTAATTTCAAACAGTTTTATAAAATGTAATGTAATGTGTGTATTTCCCTGTCACTGAAACTTGCACTTACCGGCCTGCTAGGGGTGTCATTCCTACTTCTAGTCCATAGAGGGAGCTAGGGAGCCCTAGTTTATATAAAGCCCAGTCAGGGAAGTGCAGAGCAGACGGAGTCTAGTGTCTGTAATCTACAGTTGGAGATTAGACAATGTCTGAGACAAGTCCAGGCCTGAAGCCTGCCGTTCAGGAGAAGATTCCCTCCTGAATACCCATATGCAGAAGCAGGAACATCTTAGCCTAAGAGCCTGAGGAACCATTCAGAAGCTAGGAGAGACTGAGGCAAAGATCAGAGGAGCCAGAGGTACTGAGAGAAACAGAGGAGGTACTTATTTAAGCCATAATCAAGGATATAAAGCCAGACTTAGGTTAATGGGCCTTGGTGAAGAATTGCTACATTCCAGGATCAGACAGAGTTAGAGTGCAAGCTCCTTTGCTGCAAGTCCTGTGTTCAACACTCTGTAATTACCCTGCTGTACTGAATTGCCTGCATCGACCGAATTGCAAAATCGACTGTATGCTGAGGAACTGCGTTTCCAATATTGTGTCTGCCTGCAAACTACTAAAGTTGAAGTTCTGTTTTAACACCACGTTTCCTCAAATTATTCCTGCATCCGCAAACGGCGTGCCACCGTTTACTTGGCACTGGCGTCACGAACTATTCCTACCTATACCTGCCCTTGCAGAGAGTCAGCTGTACCAGGTTAGTGTATATTGCACTACATCACCCAGAAACACCTATTGCACACAACTTGAGTACACTGCACCTCTCTTTTGGCGTCACGAACAGGATACGCACGCTTTCTAGTGCAAGAAGCGTGAACTTTGTGCCTTATACAGTTGCCCTGTGACCAAAGTGACAATTTGCCTGTTTTATTCAAGTGGACTTTGTGGACTGAAAATCATACCCAAAGTGTACCAAAAACCTCTAAAAAGCGCTGTGCAGTGTTGCGCTACCCAGAGGAAGAAAATCGCCGCATTGGAGTGTGGTTTTGTGGACTTTAAACATTCCTGCTTGCTGTCAGTGAATAGACAGCGTTTGTACCTAAAGATGGCCGCTGAGCTTGCTGAATTTACTGCTGCGTCACCTTCATCCCGAAAAGGCGGGAAAAATTGGCGCCTTTCTGAGGAAAAAGCGGGAAGAAGGTCAAGGGCAGGCGCCACGTCTTATCTGGACATTTGCATGTCTGCCAGCATGGACACCGCCCTCCATATACTGGAATACCTGGGGGGCGGCTCCCCAATGCAATGGGAGGAGCTGGCTACTCTAATTGACGCGACCCTATCGCTCTCCTCAGAAGGATCGAGCATGTTGGATTGTGAACAGAGCGTTGCTGCAATGTCCGCACCTGAAATTACACAGATGTCTAATGTTGGTGTAGAGCCAGAGGAGGCTCCACCGGCCTACGCTCCGGGACCGGAGCAACCCGCCTGCCGCCCAAGGGAGAAAGAACCCGAGTCCTACTATGGCTCGTGGAGGGACTTTTTCCAACCATCTTTTAAATGGTCCTCCCTGATGGCGGAGATCCGAGAGGCCGCTATCAAGCGGAACACAAGGACTAAAATCGTCTATGAGGAACTAACCAAGACCATACATGAGAAACATACGCACACCCAACCCCGCCTGGAAAGGAGAAAGGGAGTGGTGCTGTCGTTTGACAAACCCCGTGGCTACGGGTTTATTCAGGACTATCTAACTGGCAGAGACCTCTATGTTAATCGAAGGTCTGTCAAAAGAGACTACCTCCCTTCGTACCAGCACAGCCTCCGCGAGGGAGAGGAAGTGGAGTACACCCCTGCCGAGGGCCTGCGAGGCCCTTATGCGACTGCTGTGACCCGTCCCAAGCGAGCACCTGAGGATTGGGAGGCAGAAGAAAGAGAAGACTACTCTGGCTGCGAGCGAGAACCGGAACGCTCTCCAGAGCCGGCCCATCACGCCTTTCAGGAGCGGAGCTCCTTCATTGGGCCAAACGTCTTCTGGCAGCCAACCGTGTTGGAAAAATGGGTGAGCCCCTACCCTTCCCCCGAGCTGCCTCGTCGGGAGAAGACAATATCTGAGCTGGAGCAGCTAAAAGGACTTAGTGCTACCTTCCAGAACATCCGGATGGGACGGAGACCAGACGCATCGCCAGAACCTGCAGAGGCCGAGTCCGCGTCATCGGTGACTGTACCTGCGCCGGCGGCGCCAGCAGAGGACAGCGACTCCGACACAGACAGCATCGGTGAGCAGATCGTCCGGCTGGAGGAGAAGTTGCGGGAGTTGCGCAAGACATACACCGCCAGGATCCAGACACCGCCGAGGAAGGATGAGGTAAGGGTGCCTGTCACCACCCGCCGACCGCCTTCTGTAGCCACCGCTCCGTCAGTACCCCAGACCGGACCCGCGATTGCCGTAAATTGCTGCACCCCGAGCACCGGACCGCTTGCTGCGGCGGTGCCAAGCACGTCACACCCTGCAGTGATCATGCCAGGGCCGGCACGGTCCATCAGAGGGTTCACCCCTAGGCCTATGGGGCCAATACCTATTAGGGGCCCCTTTACTCTACAGCTGCCCCCTGACACTGTTATGTGGGCCCATCCTCCTGTAGAGGACTACTACAGACGGTACTTGCCAGCGGAGTCAAGTGATTACAATATGCCACTGTGATCAGCCTGCTAGGCCTTTGATTTATTTCTTCTGAAGTTTCATGTTAACCCTTCCAGGACAGGAGTCCTACGTTTCCTGGTCCTTTGTTGCGGCTGCCAGTTTGTCCACGGCTCAGTGGTAGGTGTTGACCACTGAAATCACCAAAGTCAGCAAGGCCAGGCTTGTTTCCAGGACCTCCTGCCTGCTTTTGCTACCCACGCCAAGTTGTGCCTGTTCCTTTGTTGCACCTTTTACCCTTCACCCCCTTTTTAGGTTGATCAGGGGTATTACAGCACTTGTCTTTGCTGTCCGTTTGTTGTGCAACTTCATACTAAGGAACCGTGCCCGGAGACAGACTCAAAAGGACCTGAGCCTCCGAGATTCTTACGCTTTTAAAAGTATTGTGCCCAGAGATGGACTCCACCGCATGAGAGCCTCTGTGATTTAATGAGAAATAACCTGGGTACGGACTCATGTTTGTTATTTGAGCCTCCAAAAACTTTTATACTGTTTTCTACTGTTTTATCATGGACTTATTCATTGTCATGGACTATCCTGGTTCTAATGTTACGCTGTGCCAGGTCAGCGCCCCCGTTCCATTCACTATCCTGAGAGAAGAGAACGACGCCCCTTGTCACTACCCTGCACCTTTGCCAATTGGACCTGATGTAAATGTAAATGCAGATGAATTACATGTATGTCTGCCTGCATGTCTCTTTTTCTATTTCAGGTAGAGATTCCAGTTGGGAGATCCATGATGGAGTACGAGGTCGTACTCAGCTTAAAGCAGTGGGGTATGTAGTATACGGGAGTTGTAATACCCGTTACTACCAAAGGTCACTTGGTGTGCTGTCGTCCCTCCTTAATTATGGGGAAGTTGTTGTATGCCAGTTTTATAAAATGTAATGTAATGTGTGTATTTCCCTGTCACTGAAACTTGCACTTACCGGCCTGCTAGGGGTGTCATTCCTACTTCTAGTCCATAGAGGGAGCTAGGGAGCCCTAGTTTATATAAAGCCCAGTCAGGGAAGTGCAGAGCAGACGGAGTCTAGTGTCTGTAATCTACAGTTGGAGATTAGACAATGTCTGAGACAAGTCCAGGCCTGAAGCCTGCCGTTCAGGAGAAGATTCCCTCCTGAATACCCATATGCAGAAGCAGGAACATCTTAGCCTAAGAGCCTGAGGAACCATTCAGAAGCTAGGAGAGACTGAGGCAAAGATCAGAGGAGCCAGAGGTACTGAGAGAAACAGAGGAGGTACTTATTTAAGCCATAATCAAGGATATAAAGCCAGACTTAGGTTAATGGGCCTTGGTGAAGAATTGCTACATTCCAGGATCAGACAGAGTTAGAGTGCAAGCTCCTTTGCTGCAAGTCCTGTGTTCAACACTCTGTAATTACCCTGCTGTACTGAATTGCCTGCATCGACCGAATTGCAAAATCGACTGTATGCTGAGGAACTGCGTTTCCAATATTGTGTCTGCCTGCAAACTACTAAAGTTGAAGTTCTGTTTTAACACCACGTTTCCTCAAATTATTCCTGCATCCGCAAACGGCGTGCCACCGTTTACTTGGCACTGGCGTCACGAACTATTCCTACCTATACCTGCCCTTGCAGAGAGTCAGCTGTACCAGGTTAGTGTATATTGCACTACATCACCCAGAAACACCTATTGCACACAACTTGAGTACACTGCACTACACACAGAACGCCGCCCCTGGGCACTTGTGAGCCTGCATTTGCATATGGATTAAAGTGCGTTTTTCCTGCTGGTGAAACTCAGAGGAAAATTATAAAGGTGCCAAAGGTGCCATTTGAATCATGGATAGGTGTGCTAGAGAGCCATGTAAGTGGTGCACAATGTCATATTTTGGTGACAGACTCCCTTTAAAGAGAGATTTACGACACTGTCTCAATGAACCCGGCATCTGAGGGGTACAATGACAGGGGGGCAGCGCAATCGCCGCTCTCTGTCATTGCACCCGCTACTTACCAAAAAATGCGCTTTGTGACAAAGTAATTAATTACAAAGCAAATTATTTTGTAAATTCGGCGAAGCAGCCGAATCGAGTTTTCCAATGCTTCGCTCATCTCTATCCACATTGCCTCATTTGCTGGTTAGACTCATTTTTTCCATTGCATTATACACTGCTCGTGTCCATGGTTATGACCATCCTGTAATCCAGCAGCAGTCGACGTGCTTGACCACCATAGGAAAAAAACGCTGGCCTCTCTGTTGGCCATAGGAGCTCACATAGGCTGGTGTTTTTTTCTGTAGTGTGCAAGCACGTCCACCGCTTCTGGATTGCAGGATAGTCATGACCACGGAAATGAGCAGTGTATAAGGTGATGGAAAAATGAGTCTAGCCAGCAAAGGAATGGACAATCACAGCTCAGACACCACCACCTACCTAATCCACCGATAAGCCAAACAAACACTAAGTTGTACTACAGTGGAAACCTAAATCCACAAGTGCTCGCTAGTGCCAACCTATTGCCACAGAACCAGCCACCATATCTCCTTATCTGGTGCACTTTATATTTATTGCTCCGGGATGTGCCACAAGTTATATGTTGCACTTCACAGCTTCAAGAAAGCATCCATGTGACAACACAGCAGAGTTATCAGCAAAATACAGCTTTACAGACACTGCTGCAAAGTGAGGGACAACTGCTCAGACACCATCGCCTACCTAAACCATCGCTAGGCCAAACTAACATCAAGCCTGTATTACAGTGGACACCTGTATCCACAAGTGCTTGCTAGTGCCAATTTACTGCCATCCAATCAGCCACCATACCTCCTCATCTGATACCAGAAACTGCACTTTGTACCAAATACTGCTGAATGCGGTACCAGTTATATTTTTGCACTAAGTAAACTGACTGTTAGGCCTCTTTCACACTAACGTGACGGATTGGCTCCGGATGTGTTCAGGGTGCGTTCAGTGAACCTAGCACCATTTTGCAAGCAAGTTCAGTCCGTTTTGTCGGTGATTGCGGGTGCAATGCGTTTTGATGCATTTTTCATGCACGTGATAAAAAACTGAAGGTTTACAAACAACATCTGATAGCAACCATCAGTAAAAAACGCATTGCATCCGCACTTGCTTGCAGATGCAATGCGTTTTTCACTGAAGCCCCATTCACTTCTATGGGGCCAGGGCTGCGTGAAAAACGCAGAATATAGAACAAGCTGCATTTTTCACACAACGCAGAACTGATGCGTGAAAAAAACCGCTCATGTACACAGACCTATTGAAATGAATGGGTCAGGATTCAGTGCGGGTGCTATGCGTTCACATCATGCATTGCACCCGCGCGGAAAACTCGCTCGTGTGAAAGGGGCCTTATATGTTCACTTCTGGCCTGATTCTTCAAACCACTCTTTCACTGCACCGAACCCCAGGGAGCGATGGTCTGAGGGAGTACACGGTGACATCTCATCAGGCCAACCACCACTCCCATTCTCTACACTGGCTCCTCAGGGGCTCGCTGCACATGGTCTACATAACAGTGACAATCTCCAGTAATAGTGTCAGCTAAAGGGCCATTTAATTCCGCCAACCACAAGGTCCACATAACAGCACCAGCCACACTTACAGACACAGGGTTCCTACTTCATAATCAGCCAGAGGTCTAAGCAAAAGTGGTTCTCCGCACAGGGATAGCCTGAGGCCTCATATTTGCACAAGCGCCAAGGTGCTCAGAACAGTGCCCGTTACAGTGTTTCCATAACAATGCCGGTCACAGGTCAGTCATAATGGCATCAGCAATATTGCTCTCAAAATAATGGCATCCATAGGTCCACCATGTCAGTGCCAGCCACATGGTCCCCAGAGCAGTTCCAGCCGTGGTGTCCCGTGTCATTCACCAGGTCTTCACGACAGTTACAGACACAGGACTCCTATTCCCCAGCCAGTCACAAGGCCCCAGCAAATGTGTAAGACATCAGACACAAACCAACCAAAACTGTTGGGGTCTATACTAGCATAATCACTGAAAGTAACATCCTCATCCTCAAGCTCATTTCTACCATGGTCTGTTTCTTCTATAGCGAGAAAGGGACTGCACCCCCTGCTGGATGCACTACTTATGGCTCTTCCCAGAGACATAACATGGTGCTCGCAGCTCTGCAGACCATTGGAGGCCATATACGCTCATAATAAAAAATAAAATAAAAAAACAACACAGCAAAAATTAAGCGTTTAGATTTTTTTTTTTTATGTCCTCAGATGCGAACATGGAGGCCAATATTACTAGAGTTACAGATTTACACTGTGATTGTTCCCTAGTTGCCAATTAACATGATAGGAACAAGGCTTGTCTTTTCATCTTTACATTGCTGCATTAGGAAAAAATTGAATGCATTCAGTGCGGACTGGTATATTCAATAGTATCGCTTAATAAAGCATTGGGATTTGAAAAGGTCAATATGTGAACTCATAGCAAGCGAAATCCTTAAAGCACCGCTCATTATTATGCTAAACGGTTATTGCTAATGTAAGCTGATAAATGCAGCCGTTTAATTAGCGAAGTCTAGAAAAACACTGACCCCAGTATAAAACGTATCCTGGGAGGAAAGGATGATGTTATATAATACAGAACATGGGAACAGCTGCTAATACTAAAATACTCAGCGAGAATAAGAAATCCTAAAGGGCACAACTATAAATGGTATGACATAGGCAAAAAGAATACAGCCTTGGGCTCATCAAATCTAAGCATTGTGGGAAACGGAGCAGGAAATATTTGATATAAATCAGTCAGCGCATTATCCTTTTGTCTCCTTGTATTCCTCTTATCCTCCATCCATGGCAGTTAACACTTTAATTTCCAGACTTGCCTTGACTTCGGTTCAAATGGCAATGCGAAAAACTGGCAATTTTTATGAGGTTTTTAATCATGCATGTTTCATCTGGTTAAAAACGTGTTGGGTATGTAGGTTTGCATTGTCATTTGTACCGAATAATGTGTTCAGTGCTCGATCCTCCTTTCTCTTCACTACATCTTCTTAATACATTAAGGGGGTCATTTACCAAATGATATACGCCAGTTTTCAGGGGTAGATCTGTTGCAGATTGCGGCGCAAAGGTTATTTGCGCCGCAATATGCAACTTTTCCCCGCTCATGGTTGGTCTAAAAAAGGGTGTGCGTCTACGCCTGTTTTAGGAAGCTGGCTTACATTTCCACCGGAGGTGGATGCGCCGAAGTTATATAGAGGTCGGCGCCTGTTCATAACTTCGCCGGATCCACCGCCAGTGTACAGGGTGTGGCAATGTGAACATTGAGGTGTTGTTTCCCCAGGTTCCAGTCCGGGACTTGAGGCATGCTCATGTCCAGGGATCCTATTTAATCCTGCTACTGGATCTTGGGTGTGTCTTACTCTGCAGTGTGGGCTGAGGGGCCACGAGGCTAGGCAGTAGGCAATAGCCTGAAACTTTGGGGGACGCGGTGACGCCTGTGAAACAAGGATCACGAGGCCAGAGTCGTGAGGACTACTGGGCCACAATCCCCCAAAAGGTATTGAAGTGTCACAGCCTGGAGGTTGCTGGACTGAATGGCTGAGGAAAGCCGCATTTGTGTTCCATGTGTGAACAGGGCTCTCTAGGTGAGTCAGGGATACGCTTATGTGTTTAGTTAGAGCCTAGACGGGCAACCGTTTGTTATTTTGTGTGGATGTCACACGTGATAAGTTGAAGCTGCGACTTCTTAACCTGTGCTTTGCTAAAGTGTCTGAAATAAAGCAAGAGTTTGGACATTATAATCGTGTCTGCGAAGATATCTGTGAGTGTGACCCCCTAAAAAGAGACGATCCCTTACAATTGGTGTCGGATGCGGGCAAGTTGTCCATGAGAGAAGGGCAACGGTCGGTTGCTAGGGGCAACGCTGAGACTGCAGGTGCTGCTAAAAGCTGTTTTTTGCCGTGTGTGGAGTTAAAGGGCCGGAAGGTTTTTTTTTGTCCAGTGGAGCAGGTGCTTCTCATAAGAGTGTGGACTATTTTGCTGTGGTGCAAGTAAAACTGCAGTGAATTAAAGGGCCAGTAGCCCAGCAAAAGTGGACTTGTGGCTGAAAGTTTTTCCTGCTACCATGGGTCTCGGGGAAGAGTACGTCCGGCGGCGCTGGCGCATACAGCAGGCAGAAGAAATGGCCATAGCAATTGGCTACACTAAAAATTAATTGGCGAAATTTGATGCAGAGCGAGACGCTTTGGAGGCACAGTTGCAGCTGACCCTGAGAAAAGGGTTCTCAACACTGTATGGACCCTGTACAAAGTTCCAAGAGGTTGGTGGTGTGCCGGGACTATCGGGGGAAATGCAAAGATATGCCATTGCCAAGGGCAACTTTCGGGAAGATAAAGAGGGGTAGAGCGGTTCAGCTCTCGGGAGGTCGAATGTTCCCCACCAGTGGAGACAGAGTCCTAGAGAGGATGTGCCGAGGATCTGCGAGGCTGTTGCTAAGGGCAACAAACCACAACAGCATGCGGCTGCCCAGCAGTTTTGGAGCGGAGCAAGTGGCTCATATTCTGTGGCTGGAGATCCCAAGGACAGGTCTCCCGAGAGTGTGACTCCACATCTGGAAGGAGGATGGAGTCACGGCGTTTTCTCGTAGCAACCACTGCAAACAGGAGGCTGCAGGTGATTTTGTAATGGAGGATCCTGGAGTATCCTTGGATTCTGGGACTGCCGAACCCGTGACATCGCTGGGTAAGATCGTCCCTGTTATTAATTATGTGACAGACCCAGTGACCGTGAGCCGACGGCAGGGGATGCCTGCTGGGACAGTGAGTGATAAATCACTGAGGCGAGGAACTGTCTCGGAAGTGTGTGACATTGGAGAAAACGCAGGGACTGAACAGGCGGGTAAGCCTGTTGCGGTTGTTCCCTTGCAGGACTTTGCAGGGGAGAAGGTTGTTGTGTTGCCCAAAATGCCCGTGACCAAGGCTAGGCATGGGGTGGAGAAAATTAGAGACCCTATGATGCCCCGGGTAAGAGGTAGCACAATATGGAAATCTGAGATAAATAAAGTGATAAATATGCTGGACAGACATGCGGTTAATGAGGACTGTCAGGTAGTTCTCACTGAGTGTGAGGCTATAGTCACAGCTGGGACGGATGGACTTTCTGCCGTAAATTCGCCCGTACATGATAGAAGGTTGTTCCGTGATTTGTGGGGTAGAAACACTTCTGCGGTCGGTCATGTAACTCCCGCAGAACTGGTATCTAGCCCATTAAATGAAGTGACCATTAGAAACAGTGGAGCTGATAAGGTGCAAAGTGATGGTACCATGTTTGCCGAAATGCATAATGAAAACAGTGATGTAGTTGAAGTAAAAAATGAAAATGTGAGGTCATGTGAAGTATATGATGATGACATGCCTTTTCCCTTTCAGGATGTCAGGTTAGCTAAGACACGCCTAGCTGGGTTAGGTCGTTCCCGTTGTTTCTCTCCCTAGGGTTCTTCGGATATCTCTTGGCCGTAGCCATGACCATAAGTAATATAAGTGACGCATGTGCCGTGGCCAATAACAACTCAGAGAGAGAGGCTGCCATGTCGAGTTCTTGCCAAATTTACGTAGTTACGGGTAGCAACCAGACGATAGTTGTACCTGACTAGACTAGAGTTGAGTGGGGAGGTGCCAGCCTAGTGTCTGAGACCCATATTCAGGTAGCGGTAGATGACCTGACCTGTCAGTACAGCTGCAATCATGAAGATGATTTCTCTCTCTCCACACGGTCCCTAGATACGATAGAGAAGGGACTCGTTGTCATCATAAAGACATTGAAGAAGGCTGCAGAAGGGTCAAAAGAAGAGACCCCGGAAAAGATGAGTGAACTGAAGGGTCTACTGCCTGGTGTCCCGGAGAAGAGGAAAGACTCCAGAAAGACACGACAGTCTGTAGTCGACATCGACAATGGGCTTGAAGAGTCCCTGGGTGGAAATCCCACAAATTGTGCTGTGAGGGACTGAATCCGATTCCATCCTGGCTTGCGGATGTCCAGCAGTGGATGGACACTCAAAGGAAGGAGAGTATCTGCTGTCCCCTGTCTGGATCCAGCTCTTTGAAAGAGAGGTTGTCCCAGGAAGACCAGTTCCAGTGTGTGGACAGAAAACCTTATCATCAAGCAAGGCCGCACGGTTGCTGAGAGCTTGGTGGCCATCCCGGGTAAGCGGCATCCTAGGGCCCAGAACGGACGCAGGTCAGTACACCTGATTACCAATTGTACTTTATTGTTTGGCGCCTAAAGTAACAGAGACTAGCCTAGGCCTTGTATTAGCTAGTTAGATAGGGTTATAGCTTTGTTAGGCCTTACTGTACTGGACTGCAGCGCAGTAATTGACTTGCAGACTCTGCTGCGTCTGCCACTGTTTCGGTGTATCCTCTATAGCGGCACAGTACGACTTGTAGGCTCTGCTGTGTACGCCAACGGACTAGGTCTGTCCCTCGGACAGGGATGGTGACTGTGGGCCTGGGGTATTACTTATACTGTTTGTACTTGTGTTAATACTGTTTCCAAAGTAAAGTTTATATTCTTGCATATAAAGCTGGTGTCAGTGTCGCTTTCCTTGTCTGTGACTTTGCTGTATCCTGGGGAGCCCACCCCGGTACACGGCTTACAACTTGGCGTAGTCGGCAGGATACAGCGACCGTTATGGACCGGAACGCGGCGGAAGATCGTCCCCCGGCGCTAGTGGAGCCGGATCAGGACCCAGCCCAGGGTGCACAGGCGCAAGTCCAGCTTGCCCCCAACAATATGGCTACCCCAGTAGGATACATTCCTGTAGGGGCACTGCTGCGTCATCTGCCAAAGTATGATGGTAGAAACATGACATTGCAGGACTGGACTGAAAGGGTGCGAAGTGCGGTTAAAATGTGTAACCTGACCCCCGAACTGCGGGCCGAGGTTGCATTGGGAGCCCTAGAGGGTGACGTCAGGCGGACAGTGATGGTAAGGCCTGACTCCGAGAGAGATACCCTAGAGAAGATATTCTCCCTGCTAGAGAGAGCCCAAGGGGGGCGTGCCAAAGTGGTACAGTTATGGAGCCACTTCTTTAACCGACCCCAGCGAGAGGGCGAGACCCTGATGCAATATTCCAATGCTCTACAGGAGACACTGAATGAGATACAACGACGAGACCCTGAGGCCATGGGCGCCTTCCGGGAGGTGGACCGGCTTCTACGAGATCAGTTCATAGTGGGGCTCTCCAATAAATTCTTACAAGATAAATTACAAGAGATGACCCGAATTATGGCCGATATAACATTCTACAGTGTCTACTTAGCCGCTGTAGAGAGAGAGGAATAGCCCATACCTGCGGCAGCGAGAGTGGTGAATAGCACGCATGCTACAAGGGACCGGCCGGGGTCTGAAGAATCGGAGTCCTTTAAGGATGTGGTCCAGGGCCTGCGGGCGGAATTGAAAGAGCTCCAGCTGGAAGTGTCCCAGATGAAGGCAGAACTGTCCCGGCCTCCGGAAACGGTCCTCGCACCTCATGCCACTCCACCCAGAACAACCCCGGTGAGGGGGCCGGTCAGAAGAGGGCCCCTCTGTTGGGCTTGCCGAAAGTACGGCCATATGGCCAGAGAGTTCCCAGAACAGGAAGCGTCTGAGCCGACATTAAACTTCCGACCGCTGCAGTAGCTGGGCGTCCTGCGGCGGTGCACCAGAAGTTAAGCCCTCTGCGTGAAGAACGTGATCTGTATGCCAGCAGCCCCATATTAGAAGCCGAGTTGGAAGGCCGAAAGGTCTGCTGCCTAGTTGATACAGGGTCAGAGTGCACCCTAATGCCTCTGGAGTTCTTCGAGAGACACTTCGGGCATATGATGGAGCCCGAAGATGGGAGCGTCATCAGGTTGACGGCTGACGATAATAGAGAGATGGATGTTCGAGGGATAGTCTGGATGCGGGTCCGACTGTTTGGGCAAGACATCGGCAAGAAAGGGGTCGTGCTGGTGGACCATTCGTCCCGGAAAGGAATGGACGTGAACCTGGGCATGAATATACTGAGAGACCTAGACCATCAACTCTATGCCAAGGAAGGGCCGAAGTACTGGCAACGGGCCACCGCACACCGGCCTACCCAGAAGGTCCTACAACAAATGGTGAGGAGCTGTAGCCTGCAAAAGAGTAACCTGTCCGGACGGGCCATTGGAGATGTGAGGGTGCTATGGAGGACTCCGTTGAAGATCCCACCTCGACAGGAGCGAATATTGATGCTGCCACTGGGGGCTGGGCGACGACTGAATGGACTGTAGGTCCTGATCGAGCTTATCAAGAAGAAAAGCAGATTCGCCCACTGGTAGCCCGGGCCCTCGCCGTTGTGAAGGACGGATGTGTGCCTATACGTTGCTGTAATGTTGAGGACTGCGAATTAACCATCCCTGCAAACACCCTGCTGGCCAAAGTTTATGTGTCCGAAGGGGGTATCGCTCGACGAAGGGGCTTCACGCTGCAGCCGGATAGGAGATCAGCCTGGACCTATGCTGTGGAGATCCATTCAAGGGAAATCCCGACAGCGGAGTGGAACGGTCGAGTGATCATGGCCCGTATGGGGGTGGACTGCAGAATCCTGACCCCGGGGGAACAAAAGCTGCTGGAAGACACCCTCTGGGAATTTCAGGAGGCCTTCTCAAGACATGATGAGGACTTTGGGTGTGCTACTGCCATCGAACATGAAATCCCAATCGGCGATGCCGCGCCGATCAGGGAACGTTACCGGCAGATCCCACCTAAGATATATCAGGAGGTGAAAGACATGGTGGCCAGCATGTTGGAGAACCGGGTGATCCAGGAGAGTCAAAGTCCGTGGGCTGCTCCGGTAGTCTTGATGCGGAAGAAAGACGGGAGTCTCCGGTTCTGCGTGGATTATCGGAAGCTGAATGCTCAGACCATCCGGGATGCCTACCCCCTTCCATGGATTGAGGAGTCATTATCAGCCCTAAGCCAAGCAAAGCTCTTCTCAACTCTTGACCTGGCTAGTGGGTACTGGCAGGTGCCAGTGGCCAAGAAGGACAAAGCCAAGACGGCCTTCATTCTACCTATGGGACTCTACGAGTTCAACCGGATGCCCTTCGGCCGCTCCAATGCTCCGGGGACATTCCAGCGATTGATGGAACACTGTCTGGGGGACCTCAACTTCGAAATCAGTATTGATATACCTGGATGACATAGTAGTGTTCGGGGCTTCCTTTGAAGATCACCTCCAGAAGCTGCGACAAGTCTTGGGACGGCTACGAGACCATGGGCTCAAGATCAAGCCAAAAAAATGCCAGCTGTTCCGACAGCAGATAGAGTACTTAGGACATGTGGTCACCCAGGAGGGGGTAAAACCGGCCCCCAGCAAGGTGGAGGCCGTTCAGAAGTGGCCCCGGCCAATTACGCTACGGGAGGTACGGGCGTTCGTGGGACTGGCTGGCTACTACAGGAGGTTTATACCCAAATTCGCTCATCTAGTGGGCATGTTGAACGAGTTGCTAAGAGGCACAGCTGGGGGCCCGAAGAAACGCCCCATCGACTGGGGGCCCCGACAACAAGAGGCCTTTGAAGCGGTGAAGGAGGCGCTGACTAATGCGCCAATCCTGGCTTACGCGCGGTTTGATACCCCATTCCTGCTGTATACTGATGGAAGCCTACATGGTCTGGGGGCCGTATTGTCCCAAGTCCAGGATGGACGGGAGAGAGTCATCGCCTATGGGAGCCGGTCCCTAAGAGAGTCAGAACGCAACCCTGATAACTATAGCTCCTTTAAACTGGAACTACTGGCACTGGTGTGGGCCATGACCGAAAGGTTTGCAGAATACCTGACTGGTGCAGAAGTGACCGTGATGACGGACAACAACCCGAAGGCACACCTGGAGAATGCCAAGCTCGGTGCACTCGAGCAAAGATGGTTGGCCCGCCTTTCTAAGTACCAATACCGCATCAAGTTCCGGTCCGGTAGGGAGAATGGCAACGCCGATGCACTCTCTCGAGTTCCAGTAGGACAGTCGACGCAGAGAGCCTATGAGGAGTTAGAGGATACTGAAACTCCTGACCTTGGTCGCTTACCTCTGTTCCCGGATGTGGCACATTCAAGTGGGGTGGCGTCTGGAATGACGCTGGTGCTGGGGAAAACGTTGACTGATTGGGAGAGAGTCCAGGATAGCTGCCGAGACTTGTGGAAAGTGAAATAATGGGTTTGGAGCTAGATCTGGCCTCGGCCAGAAGAACGAGCCTGCCTGACCCCAGAGGGTCAGAAGTTGTTGAGGCAGTGGGATAAGCTGACAATTACCCAGGGCCTCCTGTGCCATATCGTATACTTAAAGTCAGAGTTGCAGTACCGGCAACAGATTGTCATTCCCAAGTCATTGGGACCGGAGGTCGCCAGGGAAGCTCATGAAAAGGGAGCTCATTTTGGGAGCGACAAAACGTTCAAGTGGCTCTAACGGCTGGTATACTGTCCAGATCTGGCCGACATGGTGGCCACGGCATGTCTTAAGTGTCGATCCTGTGGGTTGAGTAAGAGTACTGAACAGCGGGCTCCTGTGCAGACCATCCGCACCTCAGCTCCCCTAGAACTTCTGATGATCGATTTATGTACAGATTGGATAGTCTACCTCGGGACACTCGTACTGTCTAGTTATGACAGATCACTTTACCAAGTATGCGGTGGCTGTGCCCACCAGAGACCAAACCACAGAGTCAGCCGCCGAAGCTGTTTGTAAACACTTTATACAGGTGTTCGGGTGTCCACGGAGGATACATTCTGACCAGGGAGCATGCTTTCAGGGTACTCTAATGAATGAACTCTACCAACTGTATGGGATTGAACGCTCCCGCACCACTCCGTATCACCCACAAGGAAACGGGGCGTGTGAACGCTTCAATCGCACCTTGCTTTAGATGTTGCGGACTCTGGAAGACAGTCAAAAAGCCCAGTGGCCCGCGTACCTACCTGAGTTGATGTGGGCCTATAACAACAGAGTACACAGTACCACCGGATACTCTCCACATATGCTCATGTTTGGACAAGCCGGACAGTAGATTGAAGATCTCCACATGCCCAACCCAATGGAGCCCCCACCGAGAAGTACCACCGCATGGGTGCAGGAGCACCGCCGCCGGCCAAGACCAGTGCAGAAAGATGGGTATGTCCCTGGTGATAGGGTGATGGTCAAAGCCAAACGGCCATCAGGGAAGTTGGATGGACGGTGGGAGGCAGTTCCATACACGGTAAAGAGAAGGGTAGACCCCGCTATTCCGGTCTATGGGGTAGAGCCAGTAGGGACAGGGGGACCCTCTCGGAACTTACACCGTAATATGTTGAGATGTTGCAATTTTGATGAGCCGGTGTGCGTGGAGGGGGTGCCTTCTCACGCTCAGGGTATGGAGGAAAGTCCCTCAGATGAGGAAGAGGAGGAATGGTGGGTCATCCCCGCCCAAGTGTCCACAGAGGTTCCGGCCATGGCAGGTTTGCCACCCAGATGCAATGCTGAGCAATCAACAGCTCCTCTCTTGTCAAATATGCCTGATTCCCCCAGTATTTCTGAAACCCCCAATCTGAGAAGGTCAGCGAGGCCCAATGCTGGTGTGCCTCCACAGCGCTATGCCCAGGATGAGTTTGTATGGGGAGAGTTGCCGAGGACGACAACTTCTAGTGGGGTGGCATGTGAGATTGTGGATAAGCTCTGCCTGTATGATATTTATGTTTAAATTGTATTGGTGCATTCCGGGCACTAGAGGCCACTGTTTTGTAGCACAGTCAGCACACTCTGGGATCTGCATATGCAAAGCAGATGATGACTCATGCTTCTGTGTGAACCAGGAAGTGTTGATCTGACATGGTGGAAGGATTGTGCTGTGAGGGACTGAATCCGATTCCATCCTGGCTTGCGGATGTCCGGCAGTGAATAGACACTCAAAGGAAGGAGTGTATCTGCTGTCCCCTGTCTGGATCCAGCTCTTTGAAAGAGAGGTTGTCCCAGGAAGACCAGTTCCAGTGTGTGGACAGAAAACCTTATCATCAAGCAAGGCCGCACGGTTGCTGAGAGCTTGGTGGCCATCCCGGGTAAGCGGCATCCTAGGGCCCAGAACGGACGCAGGTCAGTACACCTGATTACCAATTGTACTTTACTGTTTGGCGCCTAAAGTAACAGAGACTAGCCTAGACCTTGTATTAGCTAGTTAGATAGGGTTATAGCTTTGTTAGGCCTTACTGTACTGGACTGCAGCGCAGTAATTGACTTGCAGGCTCTGCTGCGTCTGCCACCGGTTAGGTGTGTCCTCTATAGCGGCACAGTACGACTTGTAGGCTCTGCTGTGTACGCCAACGGGCTAGGTCTGTCCCTCGGACAGGGACGGTGACTGTGGGCCTGGGGTATTACTTATACTGTCTGTACTTGTGTTAATACTGTTTCCAAAGTAAAGTTTATATTCTTGCATATAAAGCTGGTGTCAGTGTCGCTTTCCTTGTCTGTGACTTTGCTGTATCCTGGGGAGCCCACCCCGGTACACGGCTTACACGCCTGTGAAACAAGGATCACGAGGCCAGAGTCGGGAGGACTACTGGGCCACAATCCCCCAAAAGGTATTGAAGTGTCACAACCTGGAGGTTGCTGGACTGAATAGCTGAGGAAAGCCGCATTTGTGTTCCATGTGTGAACAGGGCTCTCTAGGTGAGTCAGGGATACGCTTATGTGTTTAGTTAGAGCCTAGCCGGGCAAGGGTTTGTTATTTTGTATTATTGTTTATGTTTATGCGGATGTGCCGCAATAAAGCAAGAGTTTGGACATTATAATCGTGTCTGCGAAGATATCGGAGTGTGACCCCCTGAAAAGAGACGATCCCTTACAAGGGTTATTAAGACTGGCGTCTAATTTCTATTTTTGACACCTCTGAGGAGCTGAATGATTGAATTGTGGATTATATGACATTTGCAGTACATTCAACAATAATTAGTACACAGTATATACTAGCAAATACATACACAGCCACATGCATACATGCTATATGTACTGTACATGACAAAGGCCCTTTTGGCAGAGATAAATAATGTATGGGTATTTGTGATGATTAGTTTGCATTATACATTATATGTTCTGTGATTTTACGAGTTATGTCATATATCCCATATGGTACCGAATCTTATGTACTGTATATGGTAATGGAGGCACCTTCGGCTCCACAAGGTCTGCGTTACTATGTAGTTTGGTAAACATTCTCCTTTGTGTCCCAATTAGCATCTGCCTATCAGATGTCAACACCATATGAACTGTTTAATTGGGTATGCACAGCTCCTCACACACAAGTCAATCAATCAAGTCAATCAATCCCATTGGAATTCATGAAGGGCTCAGACATTGAGTCTCCCCTGACACAATAGGAGGTCTAAGGACATGCAGACATACATTGGAATATGAGGGAATATATAATGGGCTGCAGATGATTCCTATTAGGACTTATGCGTTAATCATTTTCATCATCGCATTTGGTACATCATGGGTGGAGATGAGCAAATCGAATCCAACAAAGTGGAATTCGATTCGAATTTCAGGATAAATTCGATTCGCTAGAAGCCGAATTTCTTCGTGCTTAGTGTCAGTGAATCGATTTAACCTGAAATAGTATAAAAAACAAAAAAATTCAAACTTACCTCCTCCATTTGCTCGCGACGGGCCGCCAACCTCCATCTTGCTTGAAGATCTCGACCAAAATCCCGTGCGTCGCGAGATTACATCATCATGCCAGCCAGCGTGATGACGTAATCTCGCGCCGCACAGGATTTCATCCAAGATCTTAAAGCAAGATAGCGCCGGCCAGCCCGTCGCAAGCAAACGGAGGCGGTAAGTTTGATTTACCGTATTTTTGCCCTATAAGACGCACCGGCCCATAAGACGCACCTAAGTTTTTGAGGAGGAAAATAAGAAAAAATATATTTTTAACCAAAGGTGTGCTTTTGGTGGGTTTTGAACTAATGGTGGTCTGTGCATGACACTATTATGGGGGGTCTGTGGATGACGCACTGTTATGGGGGCATCTGTCGATGGCACTTTTATGGGGAGGGGCATCTGTGGATGGCACTATTATGGGGTGAAGGATCTGTGGATGACACTGTTATGGGGGAGATCTATATATGTGTCATCCACAGATTCCCCCCATAACATTGTCCCCCAATACATCGGGCCCCGCCGCTCGCAACAGTATTTCTAAACCGTAATCCTTAACCTCTTAACTAAAGTGCGCTCTCCCCTGTATCAGCACTTACTAACGAGCATCCGGAGCAGGCAGAGCGGCTGGCAGCGTAACGTCACTCACTGATGTCACGCGCCTGCTCCGCCTGCTTCATTCATAAAGTGGGAAGAACAGGCGTGCGACGTCAGTGAGTGACGTAATGCTGCCAGCCGCTCTGCCTGCTCCGGATGCTCATTAGTAAGTGCTGATACAGGGGAGAGCGCAACTTTAGTTAAAGTTATTAAGAGGTTTGGATTACGGTTTAGAAATACTGTTGTAAGCGACGGGGCCCGGTGTAAGAGTACAGTGACTGCACTGGGCCCCGCCGCAAGTTCCAGGACTCCAGCCCCTCCTCCCTCCCCGCTGATAGATCGCAGTCTGTAAAATGGCAGCATTCGCTCCATAAGACGCAGGGGCATTTTCCCCCTACTGTTAGGGGGGGTGCGTCTTATGGGGCGAAAAATACGGTAATTTTTTATTTTTATTGTTAATTTTACACTCAGATGCCGCGATCATGTATGAACGCGGCATCTGAGGGGCACAATGATGGGGGCGGTGCTATCGTAGCTCCCTGTCATTGCACCCGCTGCTTACAAAAAATGCGCTTCATGACAAAGTAATTCATCACGAAGCGATTTTATTCGTGAAATTCGGTGAATCAGCCAAATCGAACTTTTAAGAAATTCGCTCATCTCTAATCATGGGCTTCGCCTGAAGCCCAAACATCCAATACCTTACTGCATCTGTTCCTACATAACAGGGATCTCACCTTCTGTAGAGCCTACATAGCTCAGATTTAGTTTCTATACGATCTGTATGATGAAATATGAATTATGGAAGTATGACTTTGCCCGTACCTCCTTCTGTAGAGGCTTGAAGTCATTGTTTTGTTGATATTTAATATCTGCCAGTTGGATAGAGAGGTAGTGTGAGCATGAATAATGAAGTGCCTCCCTGAGGGCAGAACTAGGAGAGATGGGGTTGTCCTCCCAGCCCCACCTCTTTTGGTGAGGAGAGACAAACATAGAGGACCATGGACATTTTATTTGGCACACATTGGGAGACCCAATCTGAGTGGACGCTGTACATCTTCAACCCAGTCTCCGAGACAGCAAAATAATTTTAATATGCAACCTGCAAAGGATTAGACTTTCTGTTTTTCACCTTTTTATTTCATAATTGTCTTTGCACATGTATGTCTGTCTGTCTATTTCTTTATTTTTATAACTCAGTACTGTACCTTTTGCACATTTAAGGCTACATCCACATGACGTGAAAAACAGATGTGTGATGGACATTTTTTTAATGGCCATGCCTATTTTAAGACCAATAGTAGTCTATGGTGTTATTCACACGGCAGTTTTTTTGATAGTCAGTGAATGGACGTCAAAAAATTGAACATATTGTATCTTGTCCGTTTTTCCCTGATCGACTTCCCCCTTACAATTGGATGGGTCCGTTTTTAAAGTCCGTTTCTTAGAAAGGCATCAGTTAAAAAAAGTCCATTAAAAATGGACAGTTTATTCGTTTTTAATTGACTTTTTTTTCGTGTGAAAAAAAATGTGCGCTAAAAATGGACACACTGTCAGTTTTTCATGGCCATTTTTCAAACATTTGTGCATCCATTTTTAATGGACATTTTGCATCAGATTTTCATGGTCGTTAAAAATGGCTGAATTTCAGTTTTTTTTTTATAAAGATCCCAACCCCTGCAGTGCCCTCTGTACACATAATGTCCCCCATAATGGCTCCCAGCAGTCATATTGTGCACCATAGTGATTCCCAGTTGAAATGTAAGAATAAAATAAAAAAACTCATCCACTTGCACGCGAAGAGACTGTCGCTCCTATCTTGATTAAAAACCTGCCGAAGGACCTGTGCTCAGCATGATGACATCACCGCATACTTCAAACAGGAGCGTGTCATCACACTGAGTGCAGGTCCTTTAGCAGGTCTTTTTCAATCAAAGGAAGGAGTGACTGCCGCTACGCGTGCAAGTGAATGATTTTTTTTTTTAACCACCTAAAAGGCCATATTGTTCTAATGTACCCGTTTTTAACAGCCGTTAGATGGGTGCACCCCTGTCTAAGCGGCCGTTAAAAACATGGTCAGTCTGGCAGTGAAAATGGGCAAAAATAGGACATGTCTTATTTTTTTGACGGCTGCTATTCACTGGACCTTAAAAAACGGCCATGTAAATAGCCCTATAGACTTCAATGGTCCTCAAACCGGTCGTGTGATGGCCGGCAAAAAAACTTCTTTCACACGGATGCATGTTGCCTAAGGCCTAAAACTTTAATGGTTGGCCTTGTTGCCCTAATGGAGCTAGGCATTCTTTGAGAATAAGGACGGCTGGTGTTGTGTGTCTGCTTGCGAGCAGAACGTCTCTTCAAGTGTTTGGGGCAGAAACTATGTTCGTGGGTGTGTAGACTGGTTGGTGGTGCGATTTATGCTCAATTTGCAGAGTGAGTAAAAGATGAGTGCAAGAGCGAGGAGTAAATTAAGCCCTTGCGGCCACACCCATGGCACGTCCTAGGGTGGTACTTATGTGACAGTACTGTTATACTGTATATACAGTATGTAAGCGACTAACTGGCACTTATACTATGTGCTTTGTACTGACCCCACTAGCAGAGTCAACTCTTGGGACGTACAGTATGCACTAACAGGTGCTGGAATTCCCTCTTCACATTACCACTTAGCTCATGGATGCCGGTAAAGAAAACTACTGTAGACAAAAGGCGTTGAAGTACTTTATGAGTCCTATATGAACCACAATCATCTGACAGCGATGACCCATAATGCTGCAGTAGTGCCATATTACAGTGCATTATGATCTGGCAAGTGGCTATTTTATAGAAAACACTGCAGAATCCACGGTGTCAATCTAAGGGTGACCTTTGGATTTATGCCATGGATTTTCAGTCATTGATGACACAGTTCAACCCACAAATTTTGCTCCATTCAAAGGGTTAAACCACGTTAAAACAGTGCAAAAATGGACATGTCGCATTTCAAAATTTGCACATTATGGATTATGGCACTGTTTTCCCATGGGAAAATTAGATAGGAAGCACTTTCCATACGTATCAAAATAAGCAAATAAAAAATCAGTGTGAACATATCCTAAATTAATTTACTGTTTGCTTTTAAAATGTTAAAATGGCACAATGAAATCACCAGAGAAATAGTTATGAGCCTCCTATTGGATAATTACTGCATGGGCGATTATCTTTCAGCTGGCAACAAGTTATTTAACCCCAACTGGTGCAATGAGTTGCTTCTCATTTCTTAAACAACCTTGTCGAAAGACACATCTCGTGGTCGTGGAAAAGATGTTAGTCTGTTTGAGAAGGGTCAAATCATTGGCATGCATCAAGCAGAGAAAACATCTAAGGAGATTGCAGAAACTACTAAAATTGGGTTAAGAACTGTCCAACGCATTATTAAAAACTGGAAGGATAGTGGGGACCCATCGTATTCGAGGAAGAAATGTGGCGGGAAAAAAATCCTGAATGATCGAGATCGGCGATCACTTAAACGTTTGGTGGAATCAAATCGAAGAAAAACAACAGTAGAAATCAGGGCTATTTTTAATAGTGAAAGTAAGAGCATTTCCACACGCACAATGCGAAGGGAACTCAAGGGATTGGGACTGAACAGCTGTGTAGCCGTAAGAAAACCACTAATCAGTGAGGCAAACCAGAAAACAAGGCTTCAATTTGCTGGGGAGCATAAAGATTGGACTCTGGAGCAATGGAAGAAGGTCATGTGGTCTGATAAGTGAAAATTTACCCTGTTTCAGAGTGATGGGCGCATCAGGGTAAGAAGAGAGGCAGATGAAGTGATGCACCCATCATGCCCAGTGCCTACTGTACAAGCCTGTGGGGGCAGTGCTATGATCTGGGGTTGCTGCAGTTGGTCAGGTCAAGGTTCAGCAACAGTATGTGCTCCAAGAATGAGGTCAGCGACTACCTGAACATACTAAATGACCAGGTTATTCCATCAATGGATTTTTTCTTCCCTGATGGCACGGGCAGTGGTTCAGGGAGCATGAGACATCATTTTCACACATGGATTGGCCACCACAGAGTCCAGACCTTAACCCCATTGAGAATCTTTGGGATGTGCTGGAGAAGGCTTTGTGCAGCGGTCAGATTCTACCATCATCAATGCAAGATCTTGGTGAAAAATGTATGCAACACTGGATGGAAATAAATCTTGTGACATTGCAGAAGCTTATCGAAACAATGCCACAGCGAATGTGTGCCGTAATCAAAGCTAAAGGCTTTTTTTTTTGTGGCGACTTTTTTTTTGGACAGGCAGTGTATATAGTAACAACAATTGGTCTACATATAAAGGCAGTTGAACTTGGGTTGGCAATTACATTACATCCAGCAATTTCATCTGCTTCTAAATTATACAGCAGATGATTGTGGTGAAATGAAATGTTGTTGGAGACATAAATACAGATCTCCAAAATTACAGACGTCCCTTTATAGAGTGCATTGTATACCACAGAGTGGCGGTAATGACAATGCGACCTGGAACAGAAGCCATCATACTAACAATTTGTGATATGGATAACTTTGTGGAGGCTTAGATTTTGGCCAAAAATACGTGAATAAGTGAACATAAAAGTACGTAAGCAGAGAGTGGCATAACTAAAAGGGGGGCACCATTGCAAAGATCAAAGTGGGCCTCCATTATGGTACCAGATTTTGCCACCCAGGGCAGAAACACTGGTGTTTGTTTCATTCTCTGTGCTCTTTCAACAAGTTTTAAACTAATTACCCATTGTCTGACAAAGCAGTTTTCTATTGTATGGGTGGATTCACACATATCAGAAATTTACACCACGGACAAATCTTACATGATCATATATGGTATGATGGAACAGGATTCTGGAAGACATCAGTGCCATTTCCATTGCGAGGGTGGTTAATACACAGCTGCACTCCACCCACAATCAATAGCTCTGATCCTGGCAGTTAACCTGTTCAGTGCTATGATCAAACCTGATCACGACACTGTATGGGGGAATTTTGGTCACACTTTTTGTTTGTCTTTTACTGAGGAGATGCTTATTTCTGGCCATAAATCCATAAAGCCAAGGTTTGGTGGAAAGATGCAGTGATGGCGGACCTTCTGGAAGTTTCTCTAATCTCATAAAAGGACCATTGAGTTCTTAGTCACTTCTCTTACCAAGGACTTTTTTCATAGTTTGGTGGGTCCTGGTTGTTGCAAACTTCTTCCATCTAAGAATTATTGATGCCACTGTGCTCTCGTGAACTTTCAGTGCAGCAGAAATATATTGTCCCCTTCTTCAGACCTGTGCCTCCACACAATCCTGTCTCTAATCTCTACAGGAAGTTATTCATCCCTGAGAACTTATATAGACAGGGCTGTGTCTTTTCAAATTATGTCCAATCAACTGAACTTACCACAGGTGACTCCAGTCAAGTCTTAGAAACATCTCAAAGATGATCAAGAGAAATAGGAGGCCTCGAGAGCTAAATTTCAAGTGTTATAGTAAAGGGTCTGAATTCTTGTCTATGCAAAATGTTAGCTTATTTTTTTTAATAAACTTATTTGGAAAATTTTGTTTGCATTTACTTATTATGGGATATTTAGTGCAGATTAAGGGGGAGGGGGGACTTTGATTTTATTTTTATGTTAGAACAAGACCACCACAAAACAAATGTGAAAAAAAATGAAAGGGTCAACTTTTCTGAATGCACTGTAGTTAACCTTTTAACAGAGATAATAGAGAAAGCCAAGAACTGCTGAGTTTTCTCTCCAGGGGTAGCACATAAAGTAAAAAAGAAACACCTCCTTCTCCTTAACAACTGACTCCGTAAAAATATCACATGAGCTATGTACCCTGTCACGTAAACACCATAAAAATAAATGAAAATGGTACCAGAACAGCCATTTCTTTGTCACCTCACAAAAAGCATAATATTGAACAATCAAAAAGTTATATGTACCCCAAAAGGGCTACACAAAAACAGCTAAAATATTTTTATTGTGTAAAAGCGGCAAAAAGTTAAAACAATATATAAAACTGGTACCTGAGTCATTATACTGACCAGCAGAATAACATTAATATGTCATATTTCTCAAACAATGTACACCGTAAAAACAAAATCCAAAGAACGACGGATTTCTGTTCTTTCCTTCATCCTGCTTCCCAAAAGGTGAAATAAAATGCAATCAAAAAGTCATCTGTACCATGATAATGGCCACTCATCCCGCAAAAATGAGCCCTCACACAGTTGATTTGAAAGAATAATAATAAAAAAAAAAGTATGGTTCTTAGAAAATGGCTGTCTAAAAGCAGCAGGGCCCCGTAAATCCATCAAAATTTGCGCTGAAAAATCCATAAGGTGGTCTTTCCCTTTTGAACCCTGCAATGTACCTAAACAGCAATTTATGTCCCCATTTATGGCATTTCCGTACCCAGTAAAATCCACCTAACAATTTAAAGGGCATGGTGTATCTCAGATGGCACACAATGGGCACAACATATTAGGTGTCAAAATGCTCACTCCATCAACTAATAACTTGAGGGGTGTAGTTTCCAAAATGAGGTCAATTCAAGAGGTTCCATTTATTATTTCACCCCCACAACCTCTACAGTTGTCTGCACAAGTTGTATAAATCATCACATTACACCTAAAAAATTGCATGGTGTTTATTTACTCCTAAACCATCTAATACATTCAGGCAAAAGATTAGGAACACATGTGGGCTGACTTTTCACACTGGCATACACTGGCCACAACATATTGGGCATTGCGTTGGCATATCTGTGGGAAAATTGCAATTTTCCCTTTGCACCATTTGCTGTGAATTTTTTGCAAAACATCTTGGTAAATTTATTACACTTTAAGGGGTGTGGTTTCTAAAATAGGGTCACTTATTGGGGTTTCTTTTTTTACCTTTAACCTCAGAGACTTTGCCAATTCTGTAGAAATCACCAAAGTAGGCCTCAAATGCACATGGTGCTCTTTCTCTTATGAACCCTGCAGAGTGCCAAACGGCAGTTTATGACCACATAGGCGGTATTGTTGTATTCGGGAGCAGTTATGTAACCAATTTTGTGGTACTTTTTCTCCTGTTGAAAATGAAAACTCAGGTGCTAAAGCAACATTTTATTGGAAAAATGTAATTTTTCATTTTTATTGCAATGACCGCTGTGAGGTCAAAGCGATCATTACACCTCACAATATATTCCTTTAGGGGTGTAGTTTTAAAAATGGGGTCACTTTTTGGGGGGAGTTCCACTGTAGGGATTCCTCACGGTCTCTTCAAATGTGACACATGGTGTCAGAAAATCATTCCAGCAAAATGTGCCCTCCAAAAACCATATGGTGCCTCTTCTCTTCTGAGCCCTGCCGTGTGAACATGCAGCAGTTAACGACTAAACATGAGGGGGATTTTGTAAACTACAGAATCGGAGTAAGGGTAAGAAATAATTAGGTAATATTTATGTACATAATTTAATAGTAATAATAATGTAATAATATACATCTTATCAAAAATAAAAATATATGAAAATGTTATGTAATCTAATATATAAAGCTAAGTGTATGTATGTGTGTATGTATGTCCGCTAAAGGAATCTACCCCGTCGCATTTACAATCATGAAATTTGGCACACAGGTACATCAGGTGTCCGGGAAAGTTTTAGACTGGGTCTCAGCTCTCTAGCACTGAAATATTCCCAAAAAATACATTAGCCAATAGAAGCCTGGCCACATGACCCTTATCACCCAATAGAAGCTCGCAGGTCCTTAGTCTCCACATACACACAGTTTTACACCGGGTTTCCATAACAACCCAGCCACTTTTCTTCACTGCTATAGGTCAGCTTTAAAGGGGCAGGGTGCTGTGGATGACACTGTTAAGGGAGCAGAGTGCTGTGGAGGTCACAGTTAAGGGGGCAAAATACTGACTTAAAAACCCAGCCCCAGGTCTTGCTAAGCCACGCCCCTGACCCGGTTAGGCCACGCCCTATCCCACTCAGCAGCCAACGGGGATTGAAAAAATGAGGGTAAAAATCAACTTCTGTCAGCTGCAGGGGTGGGAGGGAGGGTGACTGTCTCCTTGCAGCTCACACTCAGACAGCATTGTGCTGCTGTCTGAGAGTGAGCTGTTCAAAAGGACATCTCTGTGTCCTTCCAGGCCCTGTGCCGGATGACAGGGAGTCTGAAAGCCGGACTGTCCAGCCTAAAACCGGACCTCTAACTGGACCACACCGGGTCACTGTTAAAGTGGAAGGCGCTGTGAATGTTACTGTTAAGGGGGCAGGCCACTGTGGAGGTCTCTGTTAAGGGGTAGCCTTATGGTTGATCACATACATGTGCCGCAGGACTCTAGTGTTTGAAACAGCAAAAACCCTGCGACTATGGCGCCCGCTGCATATTTCAAGATGCAACTTGGTTAAGGATGCGACTTCCGGCTGATATATATGGCGGAGGTGGCAAAGGGGTTAAGTCTTTCTTCTCGCCAGAAAACTAGAGTGAAGAAAGATTAATGTGTCATCTGCTGACCACCCACAGCATGCCTCCTTTCCTCACCACTTATAAAAAATGATAAGTCCAGCAAAAAAAAAAGCTAACTCCTAAAATTACAATGTTTAATCAATATTATTTTAAAATTGGGATACAGTCCCAATAATTCATATACAAAAGTGACCAATAGTGTATTAGTCTTAAAGACCGGACATACAAACATAAATAGGGATGTCAAGGTGCCTATAGGGTGAAGAAAGGGGGGATGGATGTAGATATGGGGTTGGGCCTAAACAGCCCTATGCTATCCCTATCTATCCCTTTGCCCAGGGAAAACCCTAGATGGTAGGGCCCCCCTGTCCTCGTACCTAGACTATAAATGCCCTGATAGTCCCTGCACTATATAACTAATTGATGACCTAGTTGTGGTGGCAAATCACCAGCCAGGTGGGACTGACGTGAACCAACCACCACACTTAGATAATAGCTCAACGCGTTTCACCCTGAAAGAGGGCTCCTCAGGAGGTGATACCTATTAGTCACTAACAAGCGACAAAATAATAAATAAATAGATAGATGTTATTGAATCATATTAGTTATAACAATGAAACTCATGAATTCCAAAAAAATCGCAGCAATGACAATCATGGATTGTATACACTCCTTCCACAAATTACTCAAGCATCCAACCATCTAGGTGATGCTAAATTATAAACACTGGTATGAACCAATAGGTGATGGTTCCCCAGTGACTCACTGAGTGTCTACAATGTGTGGTTAAAGATGTGATATCAACAATACAGAATCCGCAATCGGACAAAGATACCACATCCTAAATTATCTACTCATCCATGATGTGGACTCCCAGGGTTCTAAAAAATGGCGTGAAGGGGGAAATAGCTTGTATTTTGCCACACAAATGTCATGAGACAAAATGTGTAACCTATTTACACCACAAAAGTAGCGTAAATAGGTAAATAAATGTCCCTCATAATCTGTATATGATAATGGCAACAACAGTAAATAATAACAGTGTAATACATATAATATTAAAAATATCAACAACATAATATAATAGAAGAAATAATAAGAATACTGTATGGCACATGACATAGCATTACATTACACAACCATGAGCAGAACTTTCTTTTAGAAGCTTATGTATAATAACCCATACTTAAAGGGATTGTCTAATGAAAAATATTCCACATTTTTCTAACCAGCACCTGGATCTTTTTAGGGTGGCCTATCGCATCCCCTAATCTAACTCCTCTCCATATATAGACCATCTATCATTTCCTGAACCTGATCCTCTCCACCGCACCCAGAAGCACTTCATATATCAGCTGGTGACAGCTCATGCAGCTTTATATCTACTCCCCTATTTTCTCAACATGGCTGGCCCATTGTACAAAACAAGCACTTTAACTTTTTGTGTCACTCCTATCTCCTCATAGATTGTAAGCTCTTGTGAGCAGGTCCCTCATTCCTCTTGTTGTAATTATTGACTTGTCTGTTGCTATGTTATTTATGACTGTTTGTACAAGAAGACCTGAACTGTGAAGCTCTGCGGAATATGTTGGCTCTATATAAATAATAATAATAATAATAATTAATAATAATAATTATTATTATTATTATTATTTTAATCAGCAGGATCAACCCCACCAGACAGTATAGCTAGTTTAATAATGCTTACCCTGCTTTAAAACATGCAATAGATAGTGTGACTATGAATATATTGGTTCCAGTAAAACACTGAACAAATATCATAAAGTAAGCGTTTAGCGAATACTTTCCACCAAGAATATAAAGCTGCTTACAAATGTTCAGACTTTCAATTAAATGAAGATTCCTGTGAGGTTAGAAAGCTTTTAAATTGGTCAATATCTGTCCAGTGAAAAGGTGTCTTACTGCTTTTTCAGTTTCCATTAATTGTACATTGATGAAAGTGCCTCTGTAGAAGCGGCTCCTCTTTAACGAAGCAAGATTTAACATCTCTGAAAAATAATTTGCTTTCTGTGACTTGAAATGAAAAGTAATCAAAAGAAATAAGACAAGTAAACTTCCTCCATGTACATTTACCAACAATAACAATTCACAGACTACTGAGCTAATTTAAAGGGTGAATGTCATGTTTTTTTTTTTTTTGCTAGTTTATTAGAGCTAGGCATGTATACCTGAGTTAGGCTACTTTCACACTAGCGTTCGGAGCGGATCCGTCTGATGTTTCATCAGACGGATCCGCTCCGATAATGCAGACGTTTGCATCCGTTCAGAACGGATGCGTCTGCATTAAAACTTAGAATATTTTCTAAGTGTGAAAGTTGTCTGAGCGGATCCGTTCAGACTTTACATTGAAAGTCAATTGGGAACGGATCCGCTTGAAGATTGAGCCATATTGTGTCATCTTCAAGCGGATCCGTCCCCATTGACTTACATTGTAAGTCTGGACGGATCCGCTCGCCTCCGCACGGCCAGGCGGACACCCGAACGCTGCAAGCAGCGTTCAGGTGTCCGCTCACTGAGCGGAGCGGAAGCTGATCGCTGGCAGGCGGATGCATTCTCAGTGGATCCGCCTCCACTGAGAATGCATTGGGGCCAGACGGATGCGTTCGGGGCCGCTCGTGAGCCCCTTCAAACGGTGCGCACGAGCGGACACCCGAACGCTAGTGTGAAAGTAGCCTTAGTCTGTCAATGATTGTCAAAAGATCTGTAATTACATTCTAATAATAGCTTTTATTAATGTCTCCTGTCCCTTTCCACTGCTCCCTTAAAAGACACTTGCTAGGGCTTGTCTGTCTCTGGCTAAGAAGACAGGAAGACAGAGGGGCGGTCCTTCACACTGCATGCCTGCATTAGGCTTCAGAGTGAGGAGGCGTGTCTCTCAGAAATCCAATCAGATTGGCTGGCAGGGAGCTGCTGGCTACAACAAGTGTGTATGGGAAGTGAGGGAAAGCAGTTTTGGCCTCAGAGAACTGGCAGAGGAGCCATCTTGAGAAGGTCCTCATATTGTAAATGTTTAAACAGCCGTATCTAAGGGAAAAACTCAAGGAAAACAGTGGTATGTGAAGAAACTAAAGATTGCCTTATGCATAATGCTGCAGCAGTAACATATGCTAAAATAGATTTTTTTAAGAAAACATGACAGCTACCCTTTAAAGGATAATTGTCAGAAGAACCATAATAAAGTGCTGCCAGAGGGGGAAGAGGTATTTCCAAGCAGCATGGAATAGATGTGTTGAAAGTATAATCTATTGTAAGCTAGGTATAATACATGTTCTGTTATGTCTATACTGGTTTTTACTGCTTTTTGTGGTATGTGTTGCATCTGTACCCTAAATTGAAGTGGTCCATAATATGGGCCTCCTATTCTTTAGTAAATGTAATAATTCCAAATGTGCTGCTCAGGTCAGCCAGTCAGGTGAGTGTTGCCACTCTTTCAGTAAAACTTGTAAAGCAGGGATTAGCAACCTTTGGCACTCAGGCGGTTCTGAAACTACAAGTCCCCGAAAGCCTCATTCACTTCTATGGGAGTTAGAAGAACCTCCGAGCATGTTTGCAAGCTGGGAGTTGCAGTTTCACAGCAACTGGAGTGCTGAAGGTTGGCGATCCCTATTTTAGAGGCACAATAGACTTGGCAACAGCCAAGGGGCAAGTTCCGGTGGGTGACATACAGCCTTACCATGGAACCTGACAGTGAGAGACCCAACCTAGAGTGGCAGCTGAGTGGCAAGTGAATTTCTGTCCACTGAGAGACTGTGACCTTGTACAAGGTGGTAGTAGAGTGTTACTGCTGAAACTGTGCTGACCTTACCCAACTCTGAGGTACCAGGCTGTTTCCCAATAACTCCCAGTGCAGTGGATCCGGGGTCACAGATAGCACACATGTCTTTTCGTACATACGACTATAGCTTTTACACAACATTTCTATAGAGTTGGTTCTCCTCACACAGTTTAGGAGACCAAACTCCATCAACATTCAGTGTATATGGTATGTCTCGTACTACCAGAAGCCTGCAGTGACTATCGTGGCCTTTGGCTATCAAGGTAAATCAACTTTTCGATGACTGATGAATGGTTGTGATAAGACTAGACTAAGGCTACTTTCACACTAGCGTTCGGAGCGGGTCCGTCTGATGTTTCATCAGACGGATCCGCTCCGATAATGCAGACGTTCGCATCCGTTCAGAACGGATGCGTCTGCATTAAAACTTAGAAAATTTTCTAAGTGTGAAAGTTGTCTGAGCGGATCCGTTCAGACTTTACATTGAAAGTCAATGGGGAACGGATCCGCTTGAAGATTGAGCCATATTGTGTCATCTTCGAGCGGATCCGTCCCCATTGACTTCCATTATAAGTCTGGACGGATCCGCTCGCCTCCGCACGGCCAGGCGGACACCCGAACACTGCAAGCAGCGTTCAGGTGTCCGCTCACTGAGCGGAGCGGAGGCTGAACGCTGGCAGGCGGATGCATTCTCAGTGGATCCGCCTCCACTGAGAATGCATTGGGGCCAGACCGATGCGTTCGGGGCCGCTCGTGAGCCCCTTCAAACGGTGCGCACGAGCGGACACCCGAACGCTAGTGTGAAAGTAGCCTAAGATAGACTGTTGCTTGTTGACAAAAAACTTTGCTTCTCCATAAAAGTTACGTTGTTCTGCATCCTGCTTGTACAACACTCCTTTGGGCAGTCTCAAAGACCAATCGTCCAACCCTGCATCACAAAAGTAACTTGCATACTCTCCTAGACTGTCTGTGAGTGTCCTGATATGGGGAAGATCATCTGAACTCTCCCAGGAAATGCTACTGGTAGCTGGCACCAAGGTGAGCTACCTCATATTTATTTAGTTTCTAATGACCGAATATCCCCACACACTCCGTCAGTGGAGGCTGCAATCAGCCATAATTTCATAATTTAATGCTATAGCTGTGTAAAGGGGAGCACATAGCTTATATAGTTTATGAAGGGGCCCTCTATGGCACACTTTGTGGGCGCTCTCTGCTAGGACTGTTAATTGGGGGCAAACTACTAGCACTGATATAGGGCCAGCCAGCACTGAGAAGCCACCGGATGAAACTCTGAGCACTCTCACAGTGCTGGTAATGGGGACTCTATACTTTTGGTGGGCTTTGCAAGGTGCATCTCAAGAGTCAAGACTCCATGAAATGAATCCTTAAAGTAGGCAAGGAGAAAGAAGATGTGCGGCCAAAGGTGAAAAGATGTGTTCTGAAAGGAGGGAGATGGTCATGCTAAAGTAAAGAGCCAAGCAAGACTATATACTGTAACAAGCCCGGAATGTAATTCAGTGACTTTTTAACAGATGACTTATCCTCTGGATAGCTCATCAGTACCTGATCGGTGTGATCTGACACTTGGGAGCCCTGCAAATAAGCTGTTTGAGAAGGCCATGGTGCTCCTGTGAGGCCAGGAAAGTCACAGTCATCGGTCACATGGCCTAGGCCCAGCTCACTCCCATTGACGTGAATGGGGCTGAGCTGCAATACCAAGCACAGCCACTGTACAATGTACGGCCCTGTGCTTGCTAAGCTGCAAGAAGGCAGCGGCTCTCAAGGGATTGTGATGATTGGCGGGGGTCCCAAGTGTCGGACCCCCACCAGTCAGATACTGATGACCTATCCAGAAGATAGGCCATCAGATAAAAAGTCTCAGAAAACCCCTTTAATAATTGATGTTGGTCCAAATTCTGAGATCCCCCACCAATTTTCAGAATAAAGGTGCCAAAGCGCTGGTGTAGTTCTGCATATTTCATTGCACAGCAGCTACCCAGTCACCCAGGCATAAAGTAAATATGGCCAGGTGGAGAGGAGCCCTGCTTTGCATAAAAAACATGGATAGATGGCTAATCATTCCCAACATCTAAGGTTAGACCCCACTGATCATAAAGTGATGGCATATCCATGATGGCATATCATATAGTGGATCTCATATTTTCTTGGGTTCCTGGCTTTATTTCCATAGTCTTCAGGAGTGGCCCAGACTTTATTCCACATGATTTTTACTTGGGGGCACTTGAGAGCCTTGATGTATCAAAAAGAAACAAAGCACCTAAAGGAACATGTTCAAAGTGTATATCGTGTAGGTTGCTAAGAATTAAGAAAATGCAAGTGAATTCTATTTTTCCAGTAGAAAGTTTTTGATTGTGGCCTACTACAGTTAATGTCCACCGGGACGCAATAACTAGAGAATGCTCACTTATTGGACAACCTGACAAGCAAACAACTAGAGCTATCAGGTTACAAAATGCTTACAGAGACACTCACTGATCAGAGAATAAATTTCTCTCTGCGTGGAGCAAGCTTGTGTTTTGATGCTTTTAGACTCAATTGGGTATCTTGCACATGATGGTGAATATAGAAGCTTACTTCACACAAATTTATTGCTGTCTTCAAGTAGAAGAAGCTGAGAACTGTTGAAGGACAAATGTGTGGTCATGGCAGACTCCCCAATAATTTTTTCCTGTTCAAGGCCCTGGCCTGAACACTGATTCACACTTTCTGCTCAGGAAAATTGGCAGGTGAGATGATTAGCATCTCATGGACAATGCCTACCAGTGGCCCAGGTCAATCTGATTAAAGCTACTCAAATGAAAGTTTGTTATTGGGACCCGTGATAACACCTAGCTTGCATTGTGTTGTGTATTCTGAATTCTTTGAATTTCACATCCTGATTTCAGAAATTTGACCCAGCTTAATGCCAGCTTTCTTACAGTACCTGAAATTGTTAGCCATGCCTGTGCCTTGAACTGCATGCTGATTTTCTACCATACTCGACCTCTCTGTAAAGAATAAATCAAGGCAACTGGACTTACTGTAGATTTCTTGAAAACGTTTCACTCGTTCTTCCAACGAGCTTTCTCAATTCTCAGAATTGAGAAAGCTCGTTGGAAGAACGAGTGAAACGTTTTCAAGAAATCTACAGTAAGTCCAGTTGCCTTGATTTATTCTTTACAGATATACCATGACCTGGATAAATGAGAACCTTCACAGACATACTTGACCTCCACAATTATGACCTGCTCTGATGAGCATAAACAACTTCCCAACTTCTATTGAATACCACTTGCAGAAGTAATTGGTTGTTCACGTTGGTTCAGAATGTCAACATTATTCAAGTTAGTAGCCTTTTTACCTCACCTTGATTTTTACCTCACCTCAGAGCATGTGGTACCTAATGAGAAAATCATACCTGTGTAGTGTACGGGGACTGTAATGCCCGTCACTACAGAAGGGTCACTTGTGTGCTGTCGTCCCCCCTTATTTATGGGGAAGTTGGTATAAGTCATCTTTATAAACTGTAATGCTATGTATTTCCCTGTTACTGTGAAACTTGCATGTACAGGCCTGCTAGGGGTGTCATTCCAGCTCTTAGTCACTAGAGGGAGCTAGGGAGCCCTAGTTTATATAAGGCCCAGTCAGGGAAAGGAAAGTCAGTCTGTAGTGGGAGTCTAAAAGTCAGTCGAGTCTAAAGTCAGTCTACAGCAGTTGGAGTTTAGACTATGTCAGAGTCAAGTCCAGGCCGGAAGCCTGCAGACCAGGAGAGGGTATTGCTGTCCCTGTAACCGGGTTCCAGATTCAAAGAGAAGGTTCCCCTCCTAAGTTCACCTATGCAGAAGCAGGAACACCTCAGTTAAAGAGCCTGAGGAAGCTGAGGGAGAGACAGAGGCAAAGCCCAGAAAAGCAAGAGGTACTCAAGACAACAGAGGAGGTACTTGATAAAGATAAAACCAAGGATATACGCCAGAGCTAGGGTATTGGGCCTTGGAGAAGATTTTCTATGTTCCAGGATCAGTCAGGAATAGAGTGCAAGCTGCCTGTACTGCAAGTCCTGTGTTTAACACTCTGAAGTCACCTTGCTATACATATATTGCCTGCATCAACTGTATTGAAAATCTACTGTCTGCAAAGGAACTGCGTTTCCGTTAATGTCCCTATATGATGACTACTAAAGTTTGAGTTCTGCTTTAACATCACGTGGTTCCTCAATTATTCCTGCTATCAGCAAACGGCGTGCCACCGTTTAATTGGCACTGGCGTCACGAACATTTCTCATCATCACCTGCCCTTGCAGGAACACCCAGGAACATTTCTAAACCTAACTTGAGTACGCTGCACCTCTCTTTTGGCGTCACAAACAGGATACGCACGCTTTCTAGTGCAAGAAGCGTGAACTTTGTGCCTTATACAGTTGCCCTGTGACCAAAGTGACAAATTGCCTGTTTTATTAAAGTGGACTTTGTGGACTGAAAAACATACCCAAAAGTGTGCCTAAAACCTCTAAAAAGCGCTGTGCAGTGTTGCGCTAACAAGAGGAAGAAAATCGCCACACCGGAGTGTGGTTTTATGGACTTTTTACCATCCTGCTTGCTGTCAGTGAATAGACAGCGTTTCTACCAAAGATGGCCGCTGAGGCTACTGAAATAGCTGCTGCGTCATCTTCATCCCGAAAAAGCGGGAAAAATTGGCGCCTTTCTGAGGAAATAGCGGGAAGGAGTGCAAGGTCAGGCGCCACTGCTTATCTGGACATTTGCATGTCGGCCAGCATGGACTCCGCCTTCCCCATACTGGAATACCTGGGGGGCGGCCTCCCAGTGCAATGGGAGGAGCTGGCTGATCTTATTGGCGCCACCCTATCGCTCTCCAGAGAAGGATCGAGCATGTTGGAGAGTGAGCACCGCTTTGCTGCAACGTCCACGCCTGAAATACCAAAGATGACTGATATTGGTGTAGAGCCAGAGGAGGCTCCGCCGGCCTACTCTCCGGGACCGGAGAAACCCACCTGCCCGCCACGGGAGAAAGAACCAGAGCCCTGCTATGGCTCCTGGAGAGACTTCTTTCAGCCCTCTTTCAAGTGGTCTTCACTAATGGCAGAGATCCGGGAAGCCGCTATAAAGCGGAATACAAAGACTAAAATCTATTATGAGGAATTGACCAAGACTATCCATGAACGACACACCGACACCCAGCCCCGCCTGGAAAGGAGAAAGGGGTTGGTGGTGTCCTTTGACAAAACCCGTGGCTACGGGTTCATCCAAGATTATCTGACTGGCAGAGACTTGTATGTTAACAGAAGATCTGTCAAGAGAGACTACCTCCCTTCCTATCAGCACAGCCTCCGCGAGGGAGAGGAAGTGGAGTTCACCCCTGCCGAGAGCCTAAGAGGCCCTTATGCAACTGCCGTGACCCGTCCCAAGCGAGAACCTGAGCACTGGGAGGCAGAAGAAGACTACTCTGGCTGTGAGCGGGAACCTGAACGCTCCCCAGAGCCGGCCCATCACGCCTTCCAAGAGCGGGGCTCCTTCATTGGGCCTAATGTCTTCTGGCAGCCAACCGTGTTGGAAAAATGGGTGAGCCCTTATCCTTCCCCCGAGCTGCCTCGTCGGGAGAAGACCATACAGGACCTGGAGAACTTAAAAGGACTTCGGGTTACCTTGGAGAACATCCGGAAGGGTCGGAGACCCGATGCGTCACCAGAACCTGCAGAGGCCGAGTCCGAGCCATCGTTGACTGTACCTGCGCCGGCGGTGCCAGCAGACGACAGCGACTCCGACACGGAGAGCATCGGTCACCAGATTGTCCGGCTGGAAGAGAAGTTGCGGGAGCTGCGCAAGATCGCGACCGCCAGGGTCCGGACGCCGCCAAAGAAGGACGAGGTAAGGGTGCCTGTCACCACCCGTAGACCACCTTCTGTCACCACCGCTCCGTTGCGGCCCCAAAGAGGACCCGCTATTGCTGTGAACTGCTGCACAGAGCCCACCGGACCGCTTGCGGCGGCGGTACCCAATGCAGCACCACCCACAATCAGTATGCCGGGACCGGTACGGTCCACTCGAGGGTTTACCCCTAGGCCCATGGGGCCAATACCTATTAGGGGCCCCTTTACCTTGCAGCTGCCCCCTGACACCGTTATGTGGGCACATCCTCCTGTAGAGGACTACTACAGGCCGTACTTGCCAGCAGAGCCGGGTAATTATGACATGCCACTGTGAATCAGCCTGCTAGGCCTTTGATTTATTTTGTTAGAAATGATGATGTTGAAAGCTTAACCCTTCCAGGACAGGAGTCCTATGTTTTCTGGTTCTTTGTTGCTGCTGCCAGTTCATCCACGGCTCAGTGGTAGGTGTTAACCACTGAAATCACAAGGTCAACAAAGCCAAGTTTGTTTCCAGGATCTCCTGCCTGCTTTTGCTATCCCACGCCAAGTGGTGCCTGTTCCTTTGTTGCACCTTTTACCCTTACCCCCCTTTTCAGGTTGATCAGGGGTATTACAGCACTTGTTTTATATTGTGCAACTTGATACTAAGGAACCGTGCCCGGAGACAGACTCAAAAGAACCTGAGCCTCTGAGATTCTTACTCTTTTTAAAGGAAATGTGCCCAGAGATGGACTCCACCGCACGAGAGCCTCTGTGATTTAATAGGAAAATAACCTGGGTACGGACTCATGTTTGTTCTTTGAGCCTCCAAGAACTTTTATACTGTTTTATCTATTTTGCTGTTCTATTATGGACTTATTTATGGTCATGGACTATCCTGGTTATTAATGTCACGCTGTGCCAGGTCAGCGCCCCAGTTCCATTCACTATCCTGAGAAGAAGAGAACGACGCCCCTTGTCACCCACCTTTACTTTTGCCAATTGGACCTGAGATGAATGTAAATGCAGATGAATTACATATATGTATGCCTGCATGTCTCTTTTTCTGTTTCAGGTAGAGATTCCAGTTGGGCGAGCCCTGATGGAGTACGAGGTCGTACTCAGCTTAAAGCAGTGGGGTATGTAGTGTACGGGGACTGTAATGCCCGTCACTACAGAAGGGTCACTTGTGTGCTGTCGTCCCCCCTTATTTATGGGGAAGTTGGTATAAGTCATCTTTATAAACTGTAATGCTATGTATTTCCCTGTTACTGTGAAACTTGCATGTACAGGCCTGCTAGGGGTGTCATTTCAGCTCTTAGTCACTAGAGGGAGCTAGGGAGCCCTAGTTTATATAAGGCCCAGTCAGGGAAAGGAAAGTCAGTCTGTAGTGGGAGTCTAAAAGTCAGTCGAGTCTAAAGTCAGTCTACAGCAGTTGGAGTTTAGACTATGTCAGAGTCAAGTCCAGGCCGGAAGCCTGCAGACCAGGAGAGGGTATTGCTGTCCCTGTAACCGGGTTCCAGATTCAAAGAGAAGGTTCCCCTCCTGAGTTCACCTATGCAGAAGCAGGAACACCTCAGTTAAAGAGCCTGAGGAAGCTGAGGGAGAGACAGAGGCAAAGCCCAGAAAAGCAAGAGGTACTCAAGACAACAGAGGAGGTACTTGATAAAGATAAAACCAAGGATATACGCCAGAGCTAGGGTATTGGGCCTTGGAGAAGATTTTCTATGTTCCAGGATCAGTCAGGAATAGAGTGCAAGCTGCCTGTACTGCAAGTCCTGTGTTTAACACTCTGAAGTCACCTTGCTATACATATATTGCCTGCATCAACTGTATTGAAAATCTACTGTCTGCAAAGGAACTGTGTTTCCGTTAATGTCCCTATATGATGACTACTAAAGTTTGAGTTCTGCTTTAACATCACGTGGTTCCTCAATTATTCCTGCTATCAGCAAACGGCGTGCCACCGTTTAATTGGCACTGGCGTCACGAACATTTCTCATCATCACCTGCCCTTGCAGAGAGTCAGCCGTCTCAGGTTAGTGTCTATTGCACTACAACACCCAGGAACATTTCTAAACCTAACTTGAGTACGCTGCTCCTTGCTGCTATGTTTCAGTGCCCTAGCTCTGTATGGTGATCTTCCAGTTCCCCGCTTGTTTACTGCCAGCTGCGGTATGAGCGGAGTCACATGCATCACTGAAGCCAATGACTGGCCTCAGTGCTGATGTGTCTGCAAGTGGCACAAGACCTAGCAGTGACATGCTTCTTGAGGACACCATTGCTAAGGTCAGTTATTGGCTGCAGTGGTGTACGTGACCCATCTGGAAGCAAACAACCCAAGAACCAGAAGATCGCTAAACAGAGTCAGTGCACCGGAACTGAACTGTGGAGAGCAGGGAGTATGATTTTTCATTAGGTACCACATGATCCAGAGGCGACTGAAAAAGGGCCATAATCCTGGAAAGCCACTTTAAGTAAAAGAGATTGTTATCGGTGAGAATTATGATCTGCTGTATTTTAGGACAAGACGTATTACCTAACCCTTGGTTTTCACTATAGTTATATCCAATATAAATATGTACGGTGGCTTAAAAAAAACACTTGCATCCTTGCTTTCATGGTGGAACTAGGGGTTTAAGTCTATGTTTAAAAAATATCTTACAGATAGATCTACAGGGAGCTTTGATTATATCATTGATGAAAACTTCAAGTAAAAGCTTGGTGGGTCTTTAATCTCCGCGGCAAGGAGAACCGATTGTTATCTTGTGTCACTTCCAAGTTGTAAATGGCCTATCATCCTGGAATTCTTCTGGGAGGTCATTTAAATATTGGATCTCTAATGTTTTATGATTGCTAAATGTTCAAGTGATTGACTATAATGTTCTAAGTGAGAAGTGTCAAAGGCATTTTAATCTGTAACAGTTTGAAATTCTATTTCCTACAATGTTTAAGTGTAAGAACTATGCATGTATTAGCATTGCAATGAATCAAGTAATAAGTCTGGTAACCTCAGGGGCTTTTCTCCACCGATTTTCATTTTTTTTTTGTCCACAAACCTACATTATATTAGATAAAACTATGAAATATTGAGGAATTTCACTTCAATCAGCGATAACCTCTGGCAGCTCTCCTGTACCAGAATTTACCCTTTATACTGGAATCTAGCAGATCTCATTGTGACAGCATTGCAACAATTTAGGCTACTTTCACAACGGATCCGTTACAATAATACAACCGCACGCATCCGTCATGAACGGATCCGTTTGTATTATCTTTAACATAGCCAAGATGGATCTGTCATGAGCTCTATTGAAAGTCAATAGGGGACGGATCCGTTTTCTATTGTGCCAGATTGTCTCAGTGAAAACAGATCCGTCCCCATTGACTTACATTGTGTGCCAGGACGGATCCGTTTGGCTCAGTTTCGTCAGACGGACACCAAAACGCCTCCAGAGCGGAATGGAGACGGAACTGAGGCAAACTGATGGATTCTGAGCGGATCCTTATCCATTCAGAATGCATTAGGGCAAAACTGATCCGTTTTGGACCGCTTGTGAGAGCCCTGAACGGATCTCACAAACGGAAACCAAAATGCTAGTGTGAAAGTAGCCTTGTGCAAGCACTCATCTGCACACTGCTACTCCCTGACAGCTACTGCTATATGATATTTAAAGGGTTTGTGTCACTTCAGCAAATAGCATTTATTATGTGGAGAAAGTTAATGCACGAAACTTACTAATTTATTGTGATTGTCCATATTGCTTCCTTTGCTGGCTGGATTCATTTTTCAATCACACTATACACTGCTCGTTTCCATGGTTACGACCACCTTGCAAGTGGTGGCCGTGTTTGCACACTATAGAAAAAAGCACCAGCCTATGTGCGCCCCCACGGTCCTGGCCACCAGTAAGGACAACACTTTTTTTCTATAGTGTGCAAGCACGGCCACCACTCATGGATTGCAGGGTGGTCGTAACCATGGAAACGAGCAGTCTATAATGTGATGTAAAAATGAATCCAGCCAGCAAAGGAAGCAATATGGATAATAACTATACATTAGTAAGTGCCTTCTATCAACTTTCTTTACATGATAAATGCGACTAGAGATGGCCTTGCGGTTCGCCCGGCGGTTGTTTTGCAGCGACCTTTGCTAGTTCGCAATTCACCGAACAGGCAAACATATGGCGATGTCCGCCGGTGCCATATTTTCTTTTACATTGTGAAGAACTTTGACCCATGACACATCCATCAGGTGGTACCGGACAGCCAATTGAGACGTTTCAGCACATAGACATACCCCCTACCTTATAAATAAACCCGATCTGGCCGCCATTTTACATTCAGTGTTTTGCCAGTGTAGGGAGAGGTTGCTGTGTGGGGCAGGGACAGGCTGTTAGGGACACCAAACGCTAGCTAATAGGGCCACAAAGTAATTTTAAGCACTAGTATAGGTGTGCTATCGATAGGTGTGATACACAGAGGGGTGCGATATACTTATAATATACTTTCTATGTTAGACAGTATATTATAGTGCATTTGTATTGTGCGGCAGTTGTGTGCGGTTCTGCTGCGATACTGCAGGTATATAGAGGAACAAGCGTTATTGGAACAAATAATTTCTACTGGTGTGATATACCAGTTGCGGCCCCCCACAGTAAAGTTTTTATCCATTGACCGCATAATGTACCTCGAGCCACATAATCACAATTTATTTTCTGTCAGGTGAATGCCTAATTTTTAAGGCCTGTACTCCCGTGGCCTAAAATACATTTTTTATAGGCTCCAGCAGGGCACATTTCAGAGAATTTCCCTTTAAGAAGCATAAAAATGTCCCCCGATTAAGATACATATTTTTTGTTGGAATTTTTTGTCATTGATCCCCCTCTAGTATGTCACTGTCCATGTTGTGGGACTATTTGTGCACTTCTAGTATTTATTTGGTGGCTGCAAATATGAGCTGAAGGTTTTTCAGGTTCGCCTGCCATTAAAGTGAATGGGGCCTGCCGAGAACTTGTGGTTCGCGAACATTTGATTGCGTTTGTGCGATCGCGTTTGCGAACCGTCCCGGCCGATGTTCGTCCATCACTAAATGCCACTTACTGAAGTGAGACAACCCCTTTAACCACCTGCCGTCCGCCCATAGGATATAAACGTCCTATGGGTGGACCTCTATTTCTGAAAGCACGTTTTAAAGCGTCCTTTCAGAAATTGCAGCTGCACGCTAATCGTGCAGCTGCTGATCGGGTTGCCCGCTGTCAGTGACAGCAGGGCAACCCAGAGAGGAGGCAGGGACAGTGCCCAGGTGTCCCTGCCTTCCGGATCGCTGCAGACACAGCTATGCGCTTCCTGTTCCGGCCCGGTGGTCATGTGACCGCCGGGACCGGAGAGTGCAGGAGCTGTGTGAGGTCTTTCAGAGACCTCGATCAGCCCTGCACTGATGCTGGATTGCTGCTGTACAGCCTCTCTGGGGGGTGCATTTGTCCTGTAACTGGGGCTACTATGTCAGCCCCAGTTACAGGAGAAATCAACAGTGAAAAAAAAAAGAAAAAGGGAAGCAAATGTCCCCCAGAGGTCTTGTATGACCTTATGGGGTACAAAAAGTGTAAAATAAAATAAAAAAAGGATAAATAAAGGCGTTCCAAAGTTATTACCACATAAAGTGAGATATGTCAGTTTTGCAAAATTAGGCCTGGTCAGGAAGGGGGCAAATGGCCCAGATGGGAAGTGGTTAAAGAGGTGTTCCCCACTATAATAAGTGATGTTATATCACTTTCTTATCAGTAAAAGTCCAACTGCTGCAACTCCTGCCAGTCCTAGAATGATGGGGCTTCATAATGGCTCACAGTTAGGGATGAGCGAACCCGAACTGTATAGTTCGGGTTCGTACCGAATTTTGAGGTGTCCGTGACACGGACCCGAACCCGAACATTTCCGTAAAAGTTCGGGTTCGGTGTTCGGCGCTTTCTTGGCGCTTTTTGAAAGGCTGCAAAGCAGCCAATCAACAAGCGTCATACTACTTGCCCCAAGAGGCCATCACAGCCATGCCTACTATTGGCATGGCTGTGATTGGCCAGTGCAGCATGTGACCCAGCCTCTATATAAGCTTGGGTCACGTTGCGCTGCACGTCACTCTGCTGATACAAGCGTAGGGAGAGGTTGCAGCTGCGACGTTAGGGCGAGATTAGGCAGATTAACTCCTCCAAAAGACTTAAGACAGTGATCGATCTACAGCTGTGGATCATTGAACTGCTGCTATTCAATTGCTCACTGTTTTTAGGCTGCCCAGAGCGTTTTTCAGTCACTTTTTTCTGGGGTGATCAGCGGCCATTTTGTGGCTTGTGGTGCGCCAGCACAAGCTGCCACCAAGTCCATTTAACCATCAATAGTGTGGTTATTTTTTGGCCATATACTACATCAGGGGCAAGCTGAGCCTGTCACCCAAGTCCATTTAACCATCAATAGTGTGGTTATTTTTTGGCTATATCCTACATCAGGGGCAAGCTGCCACCAAGTCCATTTAACCATCAATAGTGTGGTTATTTAAATCTATCCATAAAAGGGTATATTAGATTCAAGGTGCTGATAGGGTCATTCTCAAGAACTTCACACACACGCTACAGTGCAGATCCAAGTCTAATTCTGTCCGTAAACGTATACCTGTCACCCAGCGCCTAAATAATAGGCCTCAAATTTATATTCAGCTAAATCTGTCATTACTGCTGTGCCTGTATTAGTGTAATACGGTACCTAAATAGATAGCCAGATAGTGTAAGGTGTCTGTAAAAAAAGGCCTGAATTTGAATTCAATACATTGGCCCGAATAATATGTTTCTTATTGTGGTGAACGGTAACAATGAGGAAAAGATCTAGTAAAGGACGTGGACGCGGACATGGTCGTGGTGGTGTTAGTGGACCCTCTGGTGCTGGGAGAGGACGTGGCCACACATCCTAGTGTACCAACTACCTCAGGTCCCAGTAGCCGCCAGAATTTACAGGGATATTTGGTGGGGCCCAATGCCGTTCTAAGGATGGTAAGGCCTGAGCAGGTACAGGGATTAGTCAATTGGGTGGCCGACAGTGGATCCAGCACGTTCACATTATCTCCCACCCAGTCTTCTGCAGAAAGCGCACAGATGGCGCATGAAAACCAAGCCCATCAGTCTGTGACATCACCCCCATTAATACCAGGGAAACTGTCTGAGCCTCAAGTTATGCAGCAGTCTCTTATGCTGTTTGAAAACTCTGCTGGCAGGGTTTCCCAAGGGCATCCACCTAGCCCTTCCCCAGAGGTGGAAGACATAGAATGCACTAACGCACAACCACTTATGTTTCCTGATGATAAGGACATGGGAATACCACCTCAGCACGTCTCTGATGATGACGAAACACAGGTACCAACTGCTGCGTCTTTCTGCAGTGTGCAGACTGAACAGGAGGTCAGGGATGAAGATGATGCAGGGGACGATGAGGTCCTAGACCCCACATGGAATGAAGGTCGTGCCTCTGACTTTCACAGTTCGGAGGAAGAGGCAGTAGTGAGACCGAGCCAACAGCGTAGCAAAAGACAAAGAGGGAGCAGTAGGCAAAAGCAGAACACCCGCCGTCAAGAGACTCCGCCTGCTACTGACCGCCGCCATCTGGGACCGAGCACCCCAAAGGCAGCTTCAAGGAGTTCCCTGGCATGGCACTTCTTCAAACAATGTGCTGACGACAAGACCCGAGTGGTTTGCACGCTGTGCCATCAGAGCCTGAAGCGAGGCATTAACGTTCTGAACCTTAGCACAACCTGCATGACCAGGCACCTGCATGCAAAGCATGAACTGCAGTGGAGTAAACACCTTAAAAACAAGGAAGTCACTCAGGCTCCCCCTGCTACCTCTTCTGCTGCTGCCGCCTCGGCCTCTTCTGCTGCTGCTGCCGCCGCCTCGGCCTCTTCCTCCGCCTCTGGAGGAACGTTGGCACCTGCCGCCCAGCAAACATGGGATGTACCACCAACACCACCACCTGCGTCACCAAGCATCTCAACCATGTCACACGGCAGCGTTCAGCTCTCCATCTCACAAACATTTGAGAGAAAGCGTAAATTCTCACCTAGCCACCCTCGATCCCTGGCCCTGAATGCCAGCATTTCTAAACTACTGGCCTATGAAATGCTGTCATTTAGGCTGGTGGACACACACAGCTTCAAACAGCTCATGTCACTTGCTGTCCCACAGTATGTTGTTCCCAGCCGCCACTACTTCTCCAAGAGAGCCGTGCCTTCCCTGCACAAACAAGTGTCCGATAAAATCAAGTGTGCGCTGCGCAACGCCATCTGTGGCAAGGTCCACCTAACCACAGATACGTGGACCAGTAAGCACGGCCAGGGACGCTATATTGGTGGTGCAGAAGTTCATTCACAACTCCCCAGACATGTCAGAGCTGCTGCATAAAGTGCGGGCCGTCTGTTCGCGCTTCCGGCGTTCACATCCTGCCGCTGCTCGCCTGTCTGCGCTACAGCGTAACTTCGGCCTTCCCGCTCACCGCCTCATATGCGACGTGCCCACCAGGTGGAACTCCACCTTGCACATGCTGGACAGACTGTGCGAGGAGCAGCAGGCCATAGTGGAGTTTCAGCTGCAGCACGCACGGGTCAGTCGCACTGCGGAACAGCACCACTTCACCACCAATGACTGGGCCTCCATGCGAGACCTGTGTGCCCTGTTGCGCTGTTTCGAGTACTCCACCAACATGGCCAGTGGCGATGACGCCGTTATCAGCGTTACAATACCACTTCTATGTCTCCTTGAGAAAACACTTAGGGCGATGATGGAAGAGGAGGTGGCCCAGGAGGAGGAGGAGGAAGAGGGGTCATTTATAGCACTTTCAGGCCAGTCTCTTCGAAGTGACTCAGAGGGAGGTTTTTTGCAACAGCAGAGGCCAGGTACAAATGTGGCCAGACAGGGCTCACTACTGGAGGACGAGGAGGACGAGGATGAGGAGGAGGTGGAGGAGGATGAGGATGAAGCATGTTCACAGCGGGGTGGCACCCAACGCAGCTCGGGCCCATCACTGGTGCGTGGCTGGGGGGAAACGCAGGACGATGATGATACGCCTCCCACAGAGGACAGCTTGTCCTTACCTCTGGGCAGCCTGGCACACATGAGCGACTACATGCTGCAGTGCCTGCGCAACGACAGCAGAGTTGCCCACATTTTAACGTGTGCGGACTACTGGGTTGCCACCCTGCTGGATCCCCGGTACAAAGACAATGTGCCCACCTTACATCCTGCACTGAAGCGTGATAGGAAGATGCTCGAGTACAAGCGCACGTTGGTAGACGCGCTACTTAGAGCATTCCCAAATGTCACAGGGGAACAAGTGGAAGCCCAAGGCGAAGGCAGAGGAGGAGCAAGAGGTCGCCAACGCAGCTGTGTCACGGCCAGCTCCTCTGAGGGCAGGGTTAGCATGGCAGAGATGTGGAAAAGTTTTGTCACCACGCCAAAGCTAACTGCACCACCACCTGATACGGAACGTGTTAGCAGGACGCAACATTTCACTAACATGGTGGAAGAGTACGTGTGTACACCCGTCCACGTACTGACTGATGGTTCGGCCCCATTCAACTTCTGGGTCTCCAAATTGTCCACGTGGCCAGAGCTAGCCTTTTATTCCTTGGAGGTGCTGGCCTGCCCGGCGGCCAGCGTTTTGTCTGAACGGGTATTCAGCACGGCAGGGTGCGTCATTACAGACAAACGCAGCCGCCTGTCCACAGCCAATGTGGACAAGCTGACATTCATAAAAATGAACCAGGCATGGATCCCACTGGACCTGTCCATCCCTTGTGCAGATTAGACATTAACTACCTCCCCTTAACCATATATTATTGTACTCCAGGGCACTTCCTCATTCAATCCTATTTTTATTTTCATTTTACCATTATATTGCGGGGCAACCCAAAGTTGAATGAACCTCTCCTCTGTCTGGGTGCCGGGGCCTAAAAATATCTGACAGTGGCCTGTTCCAATGGTGGGTGACATGAAGCCTGATTCTCTGCTATGACATGAAGACTGATTCTCTGCTATGACATGAAGACTGATTCTCTGCTGAGTCGCTGACATGAAGCCTGAATCTCTGTTATGGGACCTCTCTCCTCTGCCTGGGTGCCGGGGCCTAAATATATGACAATGGACTGTTCCAGTGTTGGGTGACGTGAAGCATGATTCTCTGCTATGACATGAAGACTGATTCTCTGCTGACATGAAGCCAGATTCTATGTTATGGGACCTCTCTCCTCTGCCTGGGTGCCGGGGCCTAAATATCTGACAATGGACTGTTCCAGTGTTGGGTGACGTAAAGCCTGATTCTCTGCTATGACATGAAGACTGATTCTCTGCTGACATGAAGCCAGATTCTCTGCTATGGGACCTCTCTCCAATTGATATTGGTTAATTTTTATTTATTTTATTTTTATTTTTATTCATTTCCCTATCCACATTTGTTTGCAGGGGATTTAACTACATTTTGCTGCCTTTTGCAGCCCTCTAGCTCTTTCCTGGGCTGTTTTACAGCCTTTTTAGTGCCGAAAAGTTCGGGTCCCCATTGACTTCAATGGGGTTCGGGTTCGGGTTCGGGACGAAGTTCGGGTCGGGTTCGGATCCCGAACCCGAACATTTCCGGGAAGTTCGGCCGAACTTCTCGAACCCGAACATCCAGGTGTTCGCTCAACTCTACTCACAGTAAATACTGTTAAAGGGGTTTTCCCTGACTTATTAATCACACCAGTTGTACCAATTTACTATAGTTCTACTAGTTCTACTACTACTCGACTAGTGATGAGCTAAGTATTTCAAAGTTCGATTCGGCTGCTTCGCTGAATTTTACAAAAATCCACTTTGTGCCGAATTACTTTGTCATGAAGCGCATTTCTTGTAAGTAGTGGGTGTAATGACAGGGAGCTGCAATTGCGCCGTTCCCTGTCATTGTGCCCCTAAGATGCCACATTCATACATGATCGCGGCATCTTAATAACAGAGTGTATAATAAAAAATTTAAAAAAGAAATAAAATAATACTTACCTGATCCATTTGCTCGCGACTGGCTGGCCACCTCCATCTTGCTTGAAGGTCTGGCGCGAAATCTTGCGCAGCCCAAGATGACGTCATCACGCCGGCCGGCAAGGTGACGTCATATCACGCATGGGATTCCAGCTGAGATCTTCAAGCAAGATGGCGGCCGCCGGCCCATTGCAAGCAAATGGATCAGGTAACTATACATTTTTTGTTTTGTTTTTTACACTATATCAGGTTAAATCAATGCGTTACAATGAAGTATGAGGAAATTTGGCTTCACGGCGAATCAAATTTATCCTGCACTTCGATTCGCTCATCGCTAGTTCTTACAAGCCCTTGTTCCAGATAATTGGCTTCAGTAAACGTGCAGACGATCAATTGACAAGCAAGCACGATGCGATCTGTAAACAGGGATGTGCTGGTGACAATGAAACCGTATGGGAACGAATGATCATAGTAACAATCATTAAAACATATATGATTTTTTTTTTTGTGTAATTTTACTTTAAATTTTAATATCTATTTTTATTGTTTTGGTAATTGACAGTTTACATTTTTACTACTTATATGTCCAAATCTTGCTCATGTTTTTATAGTTTTGGGACGTGGTTAGGTTTTTTCTAATTCCAAGAATGACTGTTGTATCCCATCTATAATCTTTTCCCTCTGGGGACATGGAGGAGCAGACTGTTAGCCAATACATGGGAAAAAATACACTTTCCTTTACTTCTTATAAGATTCATCATTGTCTAACAAGTGAAAAATTGCTATTATCTCAGAAGGAACATACATTTTTTCCGGGTAATTTATCATACAATATTGTTCTTCTAATGGTCATCCTGCTATTTATTCTACACATCATTACATGTTCTGTAATACACGCAAAAATATTTTTCATGTAAATTTCAATAGAATGTAAACAATATTTTTCATTAAATTGTTATTACAATTTTACATTTTAAATTCATTTATTTTGCTTGTTTAATATTATTTCAATAAAATGTCTAAAAACAAAAATAATCTTGTATGAGTATTTATATGGTTCACAGAGAATTTAATTTTACAATAAGACTGGGACCACACACAAACATATGTACACATGAAAGGGTCAGTTTTATAGAAAAAAAAACAACTACGGTGCCAAACTTTCCTCCTTTATTTTGCATGAATAGTTACTGTGTAACTAGATCTAATGTTCTCATAGTAGACATTTGATTACTAGAACTTACTAAAGCTTCCACTGGATGATTCGGTGTGTAGGTGGTACGGTACCTCTATATGGTGTACAGACATACAGTATACAAATAATAATACCATACATGTTCCTTACAGTATGGTGCCCAAATAATATACAATATACAGTACCGCATAACCATATATTGCAACAAGGGAGCTGCTTTGGTCTTAAAAGGTCAATGGCACAAGCCACAAGGCATATGTACAAGACCCTCCCTCTCCCCAACACACACAGCAAAGATGAAATTTGCATGCCAGGCCTAGATGTGCTCGCAGAATGTATAAGGAAATCCTGTACTGATAGGAAGCAACAACAAGCAAAGTACACAAGTTCCATCCAGTGATTCACAGATGACATCTCTCTTCTTCTCCATTTGGCCCAGACCACCATAAATGCTTCCTCCAGCCATAACTGGTCCCTGCATATTTTTATCATAGACATCTTAGATTCCTCACATTTCCTTCATCCTCCCTATCTTCTCAACTTAAACTCCCCATCCTAGTGACCTAACAGTATTGTACTTCTACTATGCCCAATACTGTGCTTGCTGTGCTGCCCATTTACCCCAATCAGTAATAAGTGACAAACAGTCCCCCCCCAAAAAAAAAATAATAATTGTGCTAAGCAGATATTGAACTCAGCCAATAATTATAGTGCCACACACACAGAGTTCCCCCAAAATAATTGTGAACAAATAGTGCCACTGACAATAATTCAAGCCTCACATAGTGCCCTAAAAATAATTGTGAACAGATTATGCCTCATCAGCGCCCCTAACAGAAATGGTGCCAACAGGGGGCATACAAATATAATTGCAGTAAGTATATATGCTAGTTCTTTTTATAATAATAATGCTTCCAAAATAATTATAGCCATCAGGGTGCCCCATAGTGGCTATAACAATGCTCCTAGCAGCACGTGCCAGTATAGTGTCCCCCAAAATAACTGTCCCATTTAGAGTTCTCCCATAAGGTCAAACTGAGTTCCCCTAACATTAATCATGTCTATAAAGTGTCCCCAAAAGAACTGCAACTAGTATTGTGCTCCAATAATGCCTCAACATTAAGAGTGCCTCCCAACATAACTGTGTTAAGTAAAAATGCTTCAGATATTAATGGTACCCACATAGTGCCCCCAAAGTACAAAGCAGCAAGTCCCAACAGTAACAGTGGCCATTATCCCCTAAAAAAACCTTTACCAAGCACAGATTCCTATAGTGTTCCCAATATTAATAGTGCCCCAAACAACAAAACTCAAGTACTTACCTCATCTAATATTGTAGCCAATGGTTCCATCTTCCGGCTGATGGAATCAGCAGTCTGTGACACTGCATAAACAGGCTCGATAAAATGATTACACTCTGCCTATATTGATGATGAACAGCGGGCACAGAGCAAATGGCTTCTGGGCAGATTTTAACTGTATCTGTATCTAGAGTTTAGCGGACACCTGGATGTTCGGGTTCGGCAGGTTCGAACTTGAAAAAATTGTTTGGGTTCGGGACCCGAACTTGACCTGAACTTGAACCTGAACCCCATTGAAGTCAATGGGGACCCAAACTTTTGGCCACTAAAATGGCTCTAAAATAGCCCTGGAAAGAGCTAGAGGGCTGCAAAAGGCAGCAAAATGTGCTTAAGAGCATGGAAAATGCTCTGCAAACAAATGTGGATAGGGAAATGAATTAAGAAAACATAAAAGACCTTAAAAAAATAAAAATTAGGAATGATGTAGGAGGAAGAGGTTGAGGAGGCGGTGAATGGGTGCATGTGGCGGTGTAGGCTCATGTGGCGGTCTAGGTGGAAGCGGCGGTGAAGGAGGAATAGGTAGCCAACACAGATGTGTGTTATTTAGCATTTTTACATAGGGGTATCCCCCAAAATATTGGAACATATAAAAAAAGGAATAAGTAAGTGCACTTGAGTACAAGGATGGATGGTTGAGGCTGTTAGAACTGTCTATTCTGCACAAGGTACAGACAAGTCCTGAGGGATCCAAGCCTGGTTCATTTTAATGAACGTGAGCTTGTCCATGTTGGCTGTGGACAGGCGGCTGCGTCTGTCTATAATGACGCCTCATGCCGTGCTAAATACACCTTCAGAGAGTACACTGGCACCTTCAAGGCATACAGGGCAAGCTCTGGCTATGTGGACAATTTGGAGACCTAGAAGTTGAATGGGGCAGAACCATCAGTCAGTACGTGTAGGCGTGTGCACAGGTACTGTTCCACCATGTTGTTCAAATGCTGCCTCCTGCTAACACGCTCCATATCAGCAGTTGGGGCCGGTTGTTGCGGCGAGGTGACAAAGCTTTTCCACATGTCGGCCATCCTAACCTTCTGAGGTGCTGGCGCTGACACAGCTGCGTTGGCGACCTCTTCCTCCTCCCCTGCCTTCGCCTTGTGCTTCCACCTGTCCCCCGGTGTCAGTCAGGAATGCTCTCAGGAACGCGTCTACCAGCGTGCGCCTGTAGTCGCGCATTTTCCGATCACGCTCCAGTGAGGGAATTAAGGACGTCACATTGTCTTTGTAATGGGGATCCATCAGGGTGGCCACCCAGTAGTCAGCACACGTTAAATTGTGGGCAACTATGCTGTCGTTGCGCAGGCACTGCAGCATGTAGTCGCTCATGTGTGCCAGACTGCCCAGAGGTAAGGACAAGCTGTCCTCTGTGGGAGGCGTATCGTCTGCATCCTCCGTATCCCCCCAGCCACGCACCAGTGATGGGCCCGAGCTGCGTTGGGTGCCACCCTGCTGTGAACATGCTTCATCCTCATCCTCCTCCTCATCCTCCTCCTCATCCTCCAGTAGTGGGCCCTGGCTGGCCAAATTTGTACATGGCCTCTTCTAAAAGACTGGCCTGATAGTGTTAGAAATGACCCCTCTTCCTCCTCCTCCTCCTCCTCGTCCTGGGCCACATCCTCTTCCATCATCGCCCTAAGTGTTTTCTCAAGGAGACATAGAAGTGGTATTGTAACGCTGATAACGGCGTCATCGCCACTGGCCATGTTGGTGGAGTACTAGAAACAGCGCAACAGGGCACACAGGTCTCGCATGGAGGCCCAGTCATTGGTGGTGAAGTGGTGCTGTTCCGCAGTGCGACTCACCCGTGCATGCTGCAGCTGAAACTCCACTATGGCCTGCTGCTGCTCGCACAGTCTCTCTAGCATGTGCAAGGTGGAGTTCCACCTGGTGGGCATGTCACATATGAGGCGGTGAGCGGGAAGGCCGAAGTTACGCTGTAGAGCAGACAGCCGAGCGGCGGCAGGATGAGAATGCCGGAAGCGCGCACAGACGGCCCGCACTTTATGCAGCAGCTCCGACATGTCGGGGTAGTTGTGAATGAATTTTTGCACCACCAAATTCAGCACATGCGCCAGGCAAGGGATGTGCGTCAAACCGGCTAGTCCCAGAGCTGCAACGAGATTTCGCCCATTATCGCACACCACCAGGCCGGGCTTGATGCTCACTGGCAGCAACCACTCGTCGGTCTGTTGTTCTATACCCCGCCACAACTCCTGCGCGGTGTGGGGCCTGTCCCCCAAACACATTAGTTTCAGAACGGCCTGCTGACGTTTACCCCTGGTTGTGCTAAAGTTAGTGGTGAAGGTCTGTCGCTGACCGGATGAGGAGGTGGTAGAAGAGGAGGAGGAAGCCGAGTAGTAAGAGGAGGTAACAGGAGGCAAAGAATGATGCCTTGCAATCCTTGGCGGCCTTGGTTAGGTGGACCTTGCCACAGATGGCATTGCGCAGTGCACACTTTATTTTACCCGATACTTGGTTGTGCAGGGAGGGCACGGCTCTCCTGGAGAAGTAGTGGCGGCTGGGAACGACGTACTGTGAGACAGCAAGCGACATGAGCTGTTTGAATCTTTTTGTCTCCAGCAGCCTGAATGACAGCTTTTCAAAGGCCAGTAGTTTAGAAATGCTGGCATTCAGGGCCAGGGATCGAGGGTGGCTAGGTGGGAATTTACGCTTTCTCTCCAAGGTTTGTGAGATGGAGAGCTGAACGCTTCCGTGTGACATGGTGGAGATGCTTGGTGACGGAGGTAGTGGTGTTGGTGGCACATCCTCTGTTTGCTGGGCGGCAGGTGCCAACGTTCCTCCAGAGGCAGAGGAAGAGGAAGAGGCAGAGGCAGCAGCAGAAGAGGGAGCAGGAGGGGCCTGAGCCCTTTCTTGGTTTTGAAGGTGCTTACTCCACTGCAGCCCGTGTCTTGCATGTAGATGCCTGGTCATGCAGGTTGTGCTAAGGTTCAGAACGTTAATGCCTCGCTTCAGGCTCTGATGGCACAGCGTGCAAACCACTCGGGTCTTGTCAGCACATTGTGTGAAGAAGTGCCATGCCAGGGAACTCCTTGAAGCTGCCTTTGGTGTGCTCGGTCCCTGGTGGCGGTGGCCAGTAGCAGGCGAACTGTTTTGGTGACGGCTGCTCTGCTTTTGTACCCTGCTCCCTCTTTTGCTACGCTGTTGGCTCGGTCTCACCACTGCCTCTTCCTCCAAACTCTGAAAGTCAGTGGCACGACCTTCATTCCATGTGGGGTCTAGGACCTCATCGTCCCCTGCATCGTCTTCCACCCAGTCTTCCTCCCTGACCTCTTTTTCGGTCTGCACACTGCAGAAATACGCAGCAGTTGGCACCTGTGTTTCGTCATCATCAGAGACATGCTGAGGTGGTATTCCCATGTCCTCATCAGGAAACATAAGTGGTTGTGTGTCAGTGCATTCTAAGTCTTCCACCCCTGGGGAAGGGCTAGGTGGATGCCCTTTGGAAACCCTGCCAGCAGAGTCTTCAAACAGCATAAGAGACTGCTGCATGACTTGAGGTTCAGACAGGTTCCCCGATATGCATGGGGGTGATGTGACAGACTGATGGGCATGGGTTTCAGGCGCCACCTATGCGCTTTCTGCAGAAGACTGGGTGGGAGATAATGTGAACCTGCTGGATCCACTGTCAGACACCCAATAAACTAGCGCCTGTACTTGCTCAGGCCTTACCATCCTTAGAACGGCATTAGGCCCGACCAAATATCGCTGTAGATTCTGGTGGTTACTGGGACCTGAGGTAGTAGGTTCAGTAGGATGTGTAGCTGTGGCAGAACGGCCACGTCCTCTCCCTGCACCAGAGGCTCCACCAACACCACGACCATGACCGCGTCCCTTATTAGATGTTTGCCTCATGGTTAGTGTTCACCAAGCAAAGTAAAAAGTGGTTGAGTCTGTTAAAAATAATTATCCGCCAATAAAAACCCTGATGTAGGGTATTGCACTCCAATTTTTTTTTAAAACTCTATATGACAGCGGTATTTGTGGCCTAAATTTCACAGTAACTTATGCACCTCTAATCCCAGATGTGCAGTATTTCAGAGTTTTTTTTTAACCCCAGTAAGAAAAAGCCGTATTTCTGGCCTAAAATGAACAGTCCCTTATGCACCTATAATCCTAGATGTGCACTATATGAAACAGAGTGTTTTTTTTTCACCCCAGTATGCCCCAGTATGCCCCAGTATGAGAGAGCCATATTTCTGGCCTAAATGTAATACTCACTTATGCACCTATAATGACAGATGTGCACTATATGAAACACTCTTGTTGTAACCTTGTTGCAATCTGTTCTGATTTGCTTGGAGTAGGGTTCCCGCCCCAATTATAAATGAAGAAAAAGACTCCAGCGTAATTTGGATTAACTTGATTTATTTTTATTATATGGTTATTGAGGCTTTAAATGTTACGTTTCGGCCATGTGGCCTTCTTCAGACTGCCGTGAACATAAGATACAGTATATCATTTTAGTATACATTTCATATCATATTATAAAGGGAACATGTACTTATGGCATCTGAACATATGAGGATATGTACATATCATAGAATTCCATCTAAGTATATTTTACATTTAATTCAGGATTCAATTCATCTCAAAAAATCAATTCATCACAAAAAAAGGGATCTCAAAAGTAAGAGACCCAGTGTCATGTTCCGGAGTGGTCATCCTGTAGTATTATCCAAAAGATAGATAACTTGCTGACATTTGTAGGCCCCTTCAAAGTTGCCTGTCATGGTACCGCAATCTATTCATCTGGTTATTAACCAATCACATTCCCATCAAGGTCATGATGTTACCGGTAAATTAACCATCTAATACTGATGTACTGATTAAGGAACAACTGGTAAATTCTAGCAGGTACAGAAAACAGAAAACATCAACATAGTGTGCTATAGTTTATACTATTGAGGTCTAGGAGACCTACCGGCGTCCGGAACTCGCTTACCTAATGCCGCTGGTGATGAGGAGAGATCAAGCGCAATGTAGGGTGAATTTGCAGAGGTACCGCTATTGAAGACAGCGCTAAGTGCAGAAGAAAGAGCCTGGTTTTTAAAGGCAGCCCGTGTCTCTGCCATGTGAGCATCACTTCCAGTATCGGCTGTTTAAACCGGAGGTGAGGTAATCGGTGAAGCGCATGTGGAACGCATCTGGAACTTCCGGTGTCGGCCGTTCAGACCGGAAGTGAGGTAGCCAGTGGAACGCGATCACGTGACCCATGGAACACACTCACGTGATCCATGGGACGCAACAGCGATTCCAGAGGATGCTAGCGCTAATAGAAAAGAATATGGAGCTGTTAGGGGTATATGGGTAGGTGGAAAGGATATAACATATCAATTCATGATCACAAAGGAGAAAACTGGGAAAAAAGTTGGGAATAAGGGAAAGAAATGGAAAGGAGATGGGAAATAAGATAAGAAGATAAGGAAACTGAATAATAAGAAAGAAAGTGACTCCAGCTTAAATAGAGGCTGGGTCACATGCTGCAGTTGGCCAATCACAGCCATGCCAATAGTAGGCATGGCTGTGATGGCCCCTTGGGGCAAGTAGTATGACGCTTGTTGATTGGCTGCTTTGCAGCCTTTCAAAAAGCGCCATAAAAATCGCCGAACACCGAACCCGAACTTTTACGTAAATGTTCGGGTTTGGGTCCGGGTGCCGAAAAACCTAAAGTTCAGTATGAACCCGAACTTTACAGTTCCGGTTCGCTCAACTCTATCTGTGTCCCAAGGGACAACATATTCAGGCCATGACCAAAATACAGCTCCATACAGAATCTGATTCAATAACATTACTAGCCTTAGGTATCAGACCATAGGTGACCAAGGGCAGTGGTACACCCCAAAAGCCACACCGACCTAACCTATTTTTATTTTATATATCAGCCCTTGTACCATATATACTTTCATTTGTTGGCCAAAGTTGCTATTGCTAACATATACTGTAATGTAATATATATGCTATAGTTGGAGAATATTTATTTTTTGCAGTGTTCTGGAGTGAACTGAAGTGTTAAAGAAGTTGTTAGTTCAGCACAATTGACAGTCACCTACAGTACTGTATATAATGCATCCAACCCAGAATTTTTAGGACAGTGAGAACCCATGAAACCTGGATTTATTGGGCTTCTTTAAAATTGCATACAAAAGCAGCTAACACATTTCAGGCTTTCAGTTTGGAAGTCAAAACACAGGAGTCGTTTTTGTATATGCTTTTCAATGTATCTCAATAAATCCAGATTTTATGGTTTCACGCTATGCTGGAATTTTTCTCTTTTGGAATTTTTGTTTTTTACTAGGCAACCTTGCCTTCCCGAGTAACATATGAACTTCACTCACCAGAAACCTGAGTCCTGCTGCAGCTAGCTATCTGGCATGTCATGCTAACTGGATACTTAATAATGTGTTACCAAAACAAAGCTATCAATCAAGGGTGATCTTAGTAGACAATTGTGCTGCTTGGAATTGCTTTAGACCAGTATTTATTATGGTTCCCACTCCAAGTAACCCTACTCAAACCAATGAAATTAATGTACCACCAACAGTGATACAGTATGTTCCTGCATTGTGCTACTAGTGATGAGCGGCAGGGGCAATATTAGAATTCGCAAAAAACGGAACGGTCGTGTGCATGAGGCCTAATGAATACGGGTACATGACTATATACTTTATATATTTGTGTGTACGAACATATAAGTTAATTTTATTAAGACTCTGAACAGGCAAAGAATGTTTGTTGCAGGAACCAAAGCTGAAAGTGCTCAGCTAAAAGTGTAAGACTTGACACTTGGTTTGTACAGACTTCAAAGAGCCAGCAAATGGACATCTATTGTCCAAACTAAACATCCACATCTCCTATAGTGACTTCATTTTCCAGGTCCTTCCTACCTTATTACCTACCACTCAGTTTTCAACCATGCTTTTGCCTAATAAATTAATTGGTGGTGTAGAAACTCAAAACAAGCAATGAAAGTATAAAACGGTTTTATAGCAATAAACCGGGGTTATATCTAAAGGTCAGCCAAGACTGAGGTCTGTTCCCTTATTCTCCTACCCTCAAGGAAACTGATGAAACTCGAGCCAATGTTAAATTTTCTGTTAATTCTCCTTTTCATTTTATAATGGTTTTGTTTGTTTTTTATATGTTCTTCTATTTTGTCTCTTTTTTTTACTTTTCTATATACTGCAACTTTTCTTTTCAAAGCTTAAGATTTTTATACATTTAGACCTTGTATGCTCTGGAATAATCCATAGCCTTTTACACAGTGTTTAACCATTTTGATTGTTGAAATGCAGAGTGTGTGTTTGGCTTTCTTTTGAGCTTGCTAGACGGCAGCGAGTTTCTGGGAAGCATGGTCTATGTTGAGGTATGACTTATGTATGTTCATATTTGAGCCTGAGTGGAAGATGAGTGCAAGATTAATTGGAGACAGTTTAACCCCTTGTAATCACACCCACATCATGTGCTGCGATGGTGCATACATGACAGGCACTGTTTTGTTTAAATACTTTTATCATTATATGGTGGTATCATTTAGTCACTGCATAGCATTGTGCTTTGGCTACTGTATGGCATTTTTATTTCAGCTAAGTAAGGCTCTATTCTTTTCATCCTTTATGGCACTGTTACTTGTTGTTATGAGCAAGAGGGGTGTCTGTATTGCTTAATGCACACTTAGGCCTCTTGCAAATGAACGTTTTTTTTTTCGTTCCGTTTTTTGGGTTCCATATACAGACCGTATATGGAACCATTCATTTCAATGGGTCCACAAAAAAAAGGGCGGTACTCGGTATGCCTTCAGTTTCTGAATTTCCGTTTTTCTGTTCCATTCAAAGATAGAACATTTCCTATTATTGTCCGCATAACGGACAAGGATAGTACTGTTCTATCAGTGACTAGCAGTTCCGTTCCGCAAAAAACGGAATGCACACGGACGTCATCCTTATTTTTTGGGGATTCGTTCTTTGCGGACCGCAAAAATCTGAAAAAGCCATAGGGTCGTGTGCAATATGCCTTAGGCTACTTTCACACCCTCATTTTTGCTGGATCCATCATGGATCAGCAAAAATTGCTTCCATTCTGATAATACAACCGCCTGCATCCATTCTGAATGGATCCAGTTGTATTATCTTTAAAATAGTCAAAACGGATCTGTCATGAACACCATTGAAAGTCAATAGGGGACGGATCCGTTTTCTATTGTGTCAGAGAAAACTGATCCGTCGCCATTGACTTACATTGTGTGTCATGACGAATCTGTCTTGTTCCGCATCACATCGTGGACATAAAAACGCTGCTTGCAGCGTTATTCTGTCCGCGATGGGGACGCAACCAAACGAAATGGAATGCATTCTGGTGCATTCAGTTTCATTCAGTTCAGTTTCGTCCCCATTGACAATGAATGGGGACAAAATGGAAGCGTTTTCCCCCGCTATTGAGATCCTATTGTAACACCCCAGAGTGGTGTTACCATTTCAGCACCTTGCTACAATTTTTTATGGTCTAACCTGTATGCCACCTATATATTTATTTCCAGGTCCCTCAACACTGTGCATTTATATGGTATGTAACTGTTCATGTAATGTGCCTGGTTCACCAGCAGCTGGCAGCAAACACGAGCTATAGTTAGATAGAATGGGACTCACTACCCCCCCCCCCCCATCCTTTGGTCTGCTTGCTACCAGAAGGAGGTGGGGCAGTTCTGGTTTGTGCTGGTTGAGGCTCCATGTCGGAGCTGCCAGGATTCTAACCTATTCCTTGGCTGAAGATAAGTCTGACTAAAAAGTGGAGTGCAGCGTAAAGAAGAAGCCAAGTTACCAAGTCAGCTTGTCAGTACAGCAGAGAGAAAGAGATAAAGCAGAGTTGAGCTTGCCTGCCAGTTAATGCTAAAGCCTACTGGAACCAAGACAAAGCCTGTAAACTGTTTGAAGAAACATTTATTCAAAGTAAAGCTGCCATTGAATTTCATCTCAAGGTCTGGACTTAAGTTATTCCCCTATTGCTTTGGAGCCAAAGCCTGGGTTCCAGCCATATCCAGGTAGGAGCACCATGACACATAAAGAAACAGGCTGCACTATACCACTCGGCATTCCTACACCTGGGTTGCGTTATAGAGAGGGCCCTGGGAGGAGGCGCCCGTATCACTATGACGGATCTCAAAAGCAGAAAGGGAAAGCGCTAGTGTGAAAGTAGCTTTAGTTACTAACATTATTTGAGCAGTTGCTATGCCTATTCTTGAGCTATTCCTGGTTCATTAGGGTGGATTTGCTGATTGTAGCCTCTGTATATCTAGGCCTTACTCCATTCTGGTTGTCAGGTATAGTGTTTACTAGGTACACTGACTTCCATATATTTTGTACTTTTATCTCTACTCTGAGAACTGTAGTTCCAAGATCGTATCTTGTACTAGTCTAGTGTATATTCTGAGTCAGCTCAGTATTGCTCCATTTCCGTTCACTGTCATTCATATGCTATCTACCCGTATGCCATACATCTGCCATCCACTCCATTGCTGGATTGTCTCTTCCTTCCTTAACCCTCATCATTCATTTACTGTCATCCTTCAGTGAGTTAATTTCAAAGTCTTGTTTTCTGCCAGTATTGATACGTGCTTCATATATGTTGTTTTTGTGACTGTCCAGCAGTTGTGCCATTCAGCCCTACTGTAAGTCCTGGGGGTATCTGAGTACCAAGAGCCATTGTTAGGAATTGGGAAAGGCGACTGGTTTAAGTGAAGTCCAGTTCTTAAATCTTGTGCACAAACGGCATCATTACACGTATGCACTATATGGTTATGTTATTTCTGGACTGTGTGTCACAATTATTTATTACCTATTCCTTTTTTCTAAAAGTTGGAGCCTTCAAACTACTATCTTTTTTGTCAAGGAGCTTCCACAGAACTTGATTCCAATGTGTTATTGGGCCTCACTGGTTCAGCATACGACGCTCTGGTGAGCAATAGGAAATGTCATGTCTCTAACCTTTTTCCTAAAATATGAGTCTCTACTTCTTAGCAGTGAAATGGCTGGCAATAAAACTCCCCCTGAATCACCAGTATATTAAACGTTTGCCACTATTTATCATACTGTACGTTTATATAACACTGTTCTGCATTTCATAGGCATCATATATTATCCTTTAAAACCCACATTATAAAGTGCTTCACGTTCCCATTTATCTTCAGAATGTGTTGGATTCTACAGAAAATTAACCGGCCCATTTGTCATCACATCATGAATCTCTATTGTTTTTTTTTCCCAAAGCCTTTAGATCTAAGAAGAGGTAAATGTATTCACACGGAACACAGATCACCGAGAATCTTATTGCCGCCACTCAACAGACATTATATTACAGATGATGGCATCTTAGCTATATTCAAACATCCCTTATAAATCCTACACAACCATCCTAAAATATTTTCCCTGTACATGAAACTATTGCCATGATGACAGGAGCCATATGTCCAAACATGTATTTCATAGCATCTATTCTGAATCAATTTGAGGTTTTACTGAAAAACATTGTAGAATCCAAAATATCTATTCTGTATGCCTATTATTTACAACGCTGTGTTCAAAAATTCCCTTAAAGGGCTTCTGTCACCCCACTAAAGTCATTTTTTTTTTGGGCTAGTTAAATTACTTATATAGCGATATATGAAAATATAATGGTGTTACTTACTTTGATTCAGCAGTTTCTTCTAAAAACGAAGTTTTATAATATGTAAATTAGGTCTCTACCAGCAAGTAGGGCGGCTACTTGCTGGTAGCAGCTGCAGAAAACCGCCCCCTCGCCGTGTTGATTGAGAGGGCCAGCCGGGATCTCCTCCTCCGGCCAGCCCTGTCGGCATTTCATAAATCGCGCGCCTGTGTTCATTCGGCGCAGGCGCTCTGAGATGAGGAGGCTCGCCTCCTCAGAACTCCCTCAGTGCGCCTGCGCCGATGACATCACCGAAATAGAAGACGTCATCGGTGCAGGCGCACTGAGGGAGTGCTGAGGAGGCGAGCCTCCTCATCTCAGAGCGCCTGCGCCGAATGAACACAGGCGCGCGATTTTTGAAATGCCGACAGGGCTTGCCGGAGGAGGAGATCCCGGCTGGCCCTGTCAATCAACACGACGAGGGGGCGGTTTTCTGCAGCTGCTACCAGCAAGTAGTCGCCCTACTTGCTGGTAGAGACCTAATTTACATGTTATAAAACTTCGTTTTTAGAAGAAACTGCTGAATCAAAGTAAGTAACACCATTATATTTTCATATATCGCAATATAAGTAATTTAACTAGCCCAAAAAAAAATAATGACTTTAGTGGGGTGACAGAAGCCCTTTAAAGGGGATGTCTCATGACAAGAACTTCTGTTAAGTCATTTGGACTTTATAGAAGAGAGTCACTCGCTCATGTTTCCCCCCTTGTGTCAGAATGGGACAGTTTCCGCTCTGGAAGACAAGGAACAACCTTGCATTACAGTACATGGACAGATATTAATTTCAATGGATATTATGTAACGCTACATACTGTATCGCTGCAGGTGAAATGCATGCCTAGACCAAGATTTCCATAGCGGTTTCAGATGCTCACCACCTTTACTTCTTTTTTCTAAAAATAAGTTGTCCTCATTGGGCAACCTCCTTAACTCCTTGAACATAAGAACAAATTGGCCTTGAGGGCCTAAACAGTTTTAGAATTTTGCCTCTTTGCGTTCCAGAGGTCTTAACTTTTTATGTTTGGGTCCAGATAGCTGAAGCAAAGTTTTCTGCATTGTAGTTTGTCTTTGTTGTAGTGCCTTTTCATGTGCATCAGCATCATCATAAATAGCATTATTGATTTATGTGTATATAATTGTATGTTCACAACTGCGTTGGAGGCTCAGTTAGTCCATCAAAAATAACAGAAGAAATTGTGCAGCATACTGTGCTACTTTATTTCTGGTAAAATGACACCACGAGAGAAACCCAACGGATATTATTAGCCCCTTTATGTGACCCTTATGAGCAGGGGTGCAGCTAGTCTTTCTGCTGCCTGAGGCAAAAACTGAAATGCCAGCGCGATAATGATGACACCGGCCTCTTATAGGCTACAGGAACTAGAACTAAAGCCTATTAGCCGAAACGGTTGGCCAGGGAGACATCACTGCCATCACGGCATTCAAATGTATTGCTGTCCTGAGTATAGCGATGCAGTTGAATATGCAGAGATGAGCATTTCCACAATGAAAGCACTCATTGCCCATGGCCCTTCTGCTGCCCCCCTCATTCCCCTACCCGGTGCTGTCTGAGGCGATCGTATCACCTGGCCTCATTGGTGGTGCTCGCCTGCTTACGAGAGGGGGGTCGTGGCCTGCCGAGCATGGTGTGAGGACGCTACACGTCCATATCCTGCTTTTATCCTGCACTTCATAGAGGACCCAGCCCAACTAATCGCCACTCTAAAAGGCGGAAGACCCCTGCCCTCACCTCGGACCTGTGGGACGCTACTATCGGCTCATCTCCTCCGCCTTCAGCTCCAGTGAGCCGTGCTCCTCTCTCCCTCTCAGTGGGTGGCCATCTTCCTGTCAGGAGCGGTGAGTCAGCAGGACATTCTCCTGGCCAAGCGGCTATAATATTGCTGTCTCCCCCCCTCTGTTACATCACCTAAGAGACTGATGTGAGATACCACTGCAGGGGGACCCTGGCTGGAGGGTTGGAGGTTTTTGGAGTGGCTGCTGGAGATTGCGAACGGCCATCTTGCCCGTGTGTGGCGCACATCCATGTAGGACTGGCAGAGGAGCGCTCTTTGTGGCATTGTGGAGAAGGCCGGATACTCCTTTTTTTTAGGCCTTATAAAAGCTGAAGTGGGGGTCAGAGTTTGGATAGGCAGCCCTAGTCTTCTTCCTTCTAATCTGTTGTCTGCATCCCCCTTTCCCAATAGAAAGCGCCCCTCCACTCTGGAATCGCTGTAAATCTGCTATTGCTGGACACTGGAGATCTGCACCCTTTAATCTTGGGGACACACTAGCCACCAGGCTGTTGATCGGATACAAATCCTGAGTGGGGGCACCATAATATCAAACCCTCACAGAGGGCTGCTTAATATATTGCAGTTTTGAGCTGTCTCTAGACCGCATATATATTTCCCCTCCAGGGGGTATTGCTATTACTAAGAGCATTCCCTTTAAGGAGTACCCGCAAAATACAACATATCTGAAACATACTTATGGGCCGCAAAACCATATCTACTACTGCGCCTACGTCACCTAAAGCACTGGTTGACAAAATAAGTCAGACGGACTTTGAACCTGAGCAATGTGCCTCCACTGATACTGAGCCACAAGCTGATTAGATAATATCTGCTATAGCAGCGTGTCATGCAGCGCTAACTGCTAAAATTGATCATTTACAAATTGACATCAACTGTCTACGCCATGACATAGACAAAATGAGAGATCGTACAAAGGAGATTGAGCGTCGACTGAGTGACGTGGAGGACTAAGCATCTGCTACTACTGAAATTACCAGAACCTCGCAACAGAGGGTGAAAACCCTACAGACCAGAGTGGAACATGCGGAAAACCGCAATAGAAGAAATAACGTTAGAATCCTGGACCTACCTGAAAGGGTGGAGGGCTCCACCCCAGAGATCTATGCTGAACAGCTGATTCAAACCCTCCTTGGACCTATAGAGTTATCCCCCAGTTTGTCGTGGAGAGAGCCCTTAGGATGCCTACTAGACTCTGCACCTTTCATCATAAAAATGTTGAATTATAGAGACCGGGATGCCATTCTTACAGCGGCCAGGAAAAAGAAAGACATTCAATATGAAAACGTAAAGCTCTCCTTCTATCCAGATTTCACAACCGAGGTGCAGAAACAACGCAGGCAATATACGAATGTCCGAGCTCGCCTTAGCGAGTTGGGGATCGAATATGCGATGCTGTACTCGTCTAAGTTGAGGATCCAAGATGGTGATAAAGCCAGGTTTTTCCAGACCCCAGAAGAGGCCTCGGACTGGATTGATCGACAGCATCCGAGATGAAGGGCGAGTTACAGTTATACGTATAATCCATTGAAGTGAACCTATGTTGCTCACCTTTTTTGGGTCTGAGGGAATGCCACTACCTCTTGGGGTTCTCTCTTTTCATTACGCGGCTGTGTCACCCTCCTGTTGGAAGTAGGATAATCTCTAAATATTTTTCATTATAGATACAGATAGGAGTAGAGCTCAATCCTTGTTCAGTTACTAGTTTAATTGTCCTTGAGGGTAATGTTTGATATCCCTCTATGTTTTGCTCAACTAGATAGGCAGATAGCGCCTTAGCTCCCCATAAGTTCTTACAACTTAGGTTAGGGACAAACAGGCTCAGATGAGTTGGGAATATTTGGGCAGGGTGAGGTTGGGGTAGGGGTTTGCAGGTTTTTCCTAATTTGGTGCACATGTGTGTGTGAATGGGGCAGTGACTCTGATGGATGCTGGGTGTGGTGGCACCCCCCTCCCAGATACCCATGGCGACATGTAAGCTAATCTCCTGGAATCTCCAGGGGCTAAATGACAAGGTAAAGAGGTCCCTAGTCTTCAACTATATAAAGAAATATAACCCAGATGTTCTTATCTTCCAGGAAACCCACCTCCTAGGTCAAAAAGTATTGGCGCTTAAAAAACCATGGATAGCATACGTGTACCACACAACCCATTCTAACTATGCCAAAGGGGTATCTATACTGGTCAGTAAGTCATTGCCGTTTTGCTTGATCTCTGTGCATATTGATGCATCTGGGAAGTACATACTTCTGCAGGCCACTATTAGAGGGTGTTCTATACTGGTTGCAGGGATATATGTGCACACACCGTTTGATAAGGACATTTTAGACCAGATTATGACCCGGGTGGCACTACTCCCACCTTCCCCACTATTTCTGCTGGGTTTCAGTGCTATACTGGACAAACAACTAGACCGGTTGCATCCGTCACCTAGACACAATTTAGCATTACTTCATTGGGCATAGGCAGATCATCTCACGGAAATATGGAGGAGGCTATACCCGGATAGTAGACAATTCTCATGCCACTCATCCTCCGTTCATTCACTATCTCATATAGATCTGGCATTTGCCAACCAAGCGGGACTTGCATGGGTAAAGACCGCTGAATACGTTGTATCTCTGACCATGCCTCGATCCAGATTACTCTTACCCAGCCACTAGGCCGTCCACTTACTAACTGGCGCCTGAACCCTACTTGGTTAAGGGTGCTACCAGTGGAGCAGAAATTTGGGGAAATTAACACAGGTTCCTCCAATTCGTTGATAGTGATGAGCAGCATAGGCAATATTCAAATTTGTGATATTTTGCTAATTTTTTGCTGAAAATTTGCGATTGCAAAAATCGCCAATGTAACAAGGCACATATTGCATGTGCAATTTCATTACCTATAACAAACAATCACACAAAGGCTATATGCAAAAAGCTGGGTATGTGCAAGCCAACAACCTATCCATGAGACAGGTACAGTCAGTATACCTTACAATGGCAGCCTTGTGCACTATGAGACATTCAAGACCAGCTTTAAATTATTATTATAAAACAAAAAAACTTACAAAACAAACCATTTCATCAAAAGTTACTCAAGAAGCACATTCCACATGTTAATATTCCACAATGTAGCAGCTCTAACACCTAAACGTTTTCTGTCACATAAATAGAAAACATAAATCTCACTTAAGGCAATTTTGATGCATTGTTTTTCATCAATCAAGTCTCTCCTGAACAACAAAATATTACGAACTTTCCATAATGCGCTTTTCAAGCAGTTTACCATAGTCCATAATACCTGCTTCTTACCTGTCTGCGGCACAGTACAAAGTCCATACATTACCAGTTTGTGATTCAAGAAGCCTAGTTCACAAATATGCTTCAGCAACACACCCACCCTCCTCCATAAGTTCTGTGCATACTTACAATTCCACATTACGTGGAGAGAGGTTTCATCCATAACATAGTCACTTCTTGGACACTTTGCCGTTGACACCAGTCCTCTCCTGTGCTGAAAGGCTCTACTTTAGGAAAAAAGACCAGGTATTCCCAGTTCTTTTAATCATCCTGAAGCACAGGGAAAAGAAATGCAGTGTCACGGTCCCTCAGGTGACTGATGTCAGGAAATCAAGGAGATTGGCTGAGCCTGGAGGAATCTAACAGCCTCCTTGATTTCTCTTGATTCAGTGTTGATAGGGTTAATGACTACTTCCCTTTTCTCAGCTGTTGCTCAGTGGTCATCACTTCTTCCCTTTATAGTCTCACCCCACCCTTCTGACTATGCGGTTGATAGCTTCATTTGGGTTTGGCTGAGCTGGTGTGAGATCCTCTCTGGTGTTCCAGTTCTTCCATCTCTACAGAAGTTAAGTGTCGCGTTTGTATTTGTTATATTCCCTGTTGTTGTATCTGGGCCTGAGAAAGAGAATCCCATTGTCCATCTGGGGAGGAATGGGTTGTCTCAGGTCCTATACTTATTCCAGGGCCTTATAGGGAAATCAGGGCCTAGGTATCCTGCTTATGAATATTCCTACCTTCAAGGTCTATTCATATTGATAGGTAGTCAGGGCCCAGATTAGGGTTGTCTAGGAGGTGACCTGTTTCTTCCCTAGTTTCCAGGCCCAGTTACTGTTCCCCTTCCCTCCTGTGTTCAGTGTGGAGTTTCCCCCCACACTGATCGTGACATGCAGGTATAGGATTCTCTTAATATTAGGTATTCCTTTGCCTCCAAACTTTTTTTTGTTTATGCATTGTCTCTCTGTTGACTTTCTCTATTTTCGAGCTTCAAATAAACTGAAAGATTACTCTCTGAAGATATTTCAGACATTTATCACTTGGAGTGAAGACTACATTCAAGTACAGTAGAATTATGATTATTACGGCTTTAATGATCACATTTTTCCCTTCTATTGTTAATTTGCACAGCTTCCAAAACTCCACTTTCTTTTGGACTTTTGCTTTGACTTCCTCCCAATTCTTTTGACTGTTCTTATTGTCATAAAAAATGACTCCAAGTATTTTTATCTGCTCTTTTTGTATTTTTAGATCCGGGATATTTGCTTCTCTCCAATCTCCTATGGCAAAGCAATCACACTTCATTCTATTAAGACGAAAGGCAGAAGCTTGGCAAAAGAATTCCGCAATTTGTACGGCTCTCCTCAATGCAGGTGTTGTTGTACACAAGATTGTGACATCATCCATGTAGGGCCCTGTTTTAACAGTAAGTCTATTACCACCAGGTATAGAGACACCCTTGATTACCTTGTCTTTTTGTAGTAGCGAGAGTAGTGGCTCCAAAACACATATAAACAGAATGGGTGATAAGTAGTGATGAGCGGCAGGGGTCATATTCGAATTTGTGATATTTCGCTAATATTGTGAGTCATTGGCCCACAAGCAACTTAAGCAGGGAGGAATCATGACTTCAGATGGAAAAAAATGACGAATATTCAAAAAAAACTAATATATAGCACTATATTCAAAATAGTGCTATATATTCGTCATTTAGAATATTCGGCATTTTTTTCCATCTGAGGTGAACACTGAACACTGTTCACTTCAGATGGAAAAAAAATGACGAATATTCTAAAAAACTACTATATAGCACTATATTGAATATAGTGCTATATATTTGTTTTTTAGAATATTCGTCATTTTTTTCCATCTGAAGTCATGATTCCTCCCTGCTTAAGTTGCTTGTGGGCCAATGACTCATTGGCCCACAAGCAAGAAGCAGGGAGAAATCATGTGTTAAGATGGAAAAAATGATGAATATTCGATATAACAAATATATAGCACTATATTCTAAATATTTGCGAATTCTCGAAGTGGCGATATTCGAGATAAAAATTCGCTTTTCGAATATTCGTGCTCAACACTAGTGACAAGGGGCAACCTTGCTTGACTCCGGAAAACAAAGTGACTTTTCCAGACAGAAAACCATTAATAAGAATTTGGCTGAAGGATTCTTTGTAGAGCAATGATCTGTTTTATTACAACATCTGGAAAGTTCATTTGCTTCAGCACCAACCACAGAAACTTATGTGACACTCTGTCATATGCTTTGAGAAATTCCAAGGATAATATGGCTAGATCTTGTTTTCTCTCATTCTGATACCAGATAGTCGCTTATTATGTTGAGATTTTCCCATACTCTTCTACCTGGGACTTCACATACTTGGTCTTTATGTATTACTTTGCCAATTACTTTTTTGATACGGTTCAAAAGCAACTTGGCCATAACTTTGTAATCCGTTTTTAGGAGTGTGATTGGTCTCCAATTTTCTAATTGCGATTTGTCGCCTTTTTTGTATAGTAATGTCGCGATACCTTTCCTCCAAGATTCTGGCAACACTTCTGTATTTAAAGCTTCCTTGAAGATAGCCATCAGGTCTCCTTTCAATACATTCCAGAATGTTAGGTAAAATTCTACTGTAAGTCCATCAGACCCTGGCGTTTTGTTTCTTGCAAAACCTTTAAAGATAGCATGCAATTCTAGCGACATGTTCTTGCAGTGCATTTCTTGCTCCTCTTTCTCCAGCTTGTTTTCTAAAGAGTTTAAGACATCTTCAACAAAGGCTTTATCTCTTTGTTTTTTATTAAACAGCTCTTGATAGAATTGCTAGACATTTTTAGACATTTCTTCTTTCTTTGTTTCACCACCGATATTTGATATTACTGTTTTTTGCCCAGTTGTTTTTCTGAAGAAGAATCTTGTAGATTTTTCATCAGCTTCAAGCTGCTTCACTTTGGTATTAAATATTATTTCTTTGCCTTGCTGGTAAATTGCCTTTTTAATTTCTCCTTTTGTTTTCTCTATCAGGTCTGAGACATCAATGCCTCCATTTCTCAGCTTCAGGTAAGTCTGTAGTTTGGTATTAAGATTTTTGAACCATTGTTTTTTCTCGTTTGCTTTTTTAATTTCAATTTTGAGGAATAATTCTTTCGTTTTGGCTTTTACATATTCCCACCATAGCAATATTGAAGTGAACTTTTTTTACAAGTCCATTTCTTGTAGTTTTGAACGAATACTTTCTTTACATCTTCATCATTCAATAGATCCACATTTAGTCTCCATACGCCTTTGCCTTTTCCACCTTCAGTTACTTGAATTTGCGCTAGAAGCAACTTATGATAAGAGAAGATATTACCCTGAAGGGACATCGTCCAGTCTTGATTGAACTGAAGAGTTACTCCATGTGTATCCTGATCCTGGTTCATTGTGCTTTACATTACTCTAAATGTCAATTAAATGAAAGTCCAAAATCATATTTTTAAGTTGCTACACTGTTTTGTCCTTTCTTAAGCTACTTTCACACTGGCGTTTTGGTTTCCGTTTATGAGATCCGTTCAGGCTGCTTGCAGCGTTTTGGTGTCCGTCTGACGAAACTGAGCCAAATGGATCCGTCCCCATTGACTTACATTGTGTGCCAGGATGGATCCGTTTTCACACAATATGGCACAATAGAAAACGGATCCGTACTCCATTGACTTTCAGTGGTATTTAAGACGGATCCGTTTTGGCTATGTTAAAGATAATACAAACGGATGGGTTTGTGCAGATCCATGACGGATCCGCACCAAACGCGAGTGTGAAAGTAGCCTAACTTGCTCATCAGTTCTGTCTTCCTCTTTTAGGGCACAATTAAAGTCTCTGGCCATGATCACTGGTGATTGACCAGCTAATAAAGGTTGTATGTCCTCTAGCATCTCAGCTCTTTCATGAAGTTCAGGTGAAGCATATACATTTAGTAATTTGATTTCTCTGCCATTAAAGATGATTAATAAGATATTTACTAATAAGCTCTTCCTGGAATCAATTGCATGTATGAAATGATTTGGCAACTATTTCCTTTGAATAGTATTCCAACTCCAGTAGCTTTGTTATTGTTGTCTCCAGACCACAATGAAGGGCCCTGTGTCCAACTTTCCCTTAGGTCTGTGTAGTTTGGGGAGTATTCTATTCCACATTCTTGTAAAAAGATGATGTTGCAGTTGACTGTCTCCAGATAAGCCAAAACAGCAGCTCTCTTAGATGCTCCTTTAATACTCCTTACGTTAAGGGAGGAGATTTTTAGCGTATCAGACAATGTCCATTAAGAAAAACTTCAAATAACAAAAAGTCTCTTTGCATACAAAAGCAGCTCTCTTTGTTGAGCTCTCTTGAAATTTCAATACAATTCAGTTGTGTATAGCTCTTAGCTTACATGTATGAGTGAGGAAACATTGCTACTCATTTTTTATGAAGTGCTTGTACTTTCATTCCTTTATTTGCAAAACATTAAAAGCAGTTTCTAGGCTCGCAGGTTTGTGTTTCTGAGGCGCCGAGTTCTAACATACTTCATCATGTGTGACGTTTCGGGGGTCACACCCTTTTACTCATGGACACAGTGAGACTCAAGGTCAGTTGGTATCCACTAGTGGGAGTAATTTGATATTTTGCACTCTCGAAATTTCTCACTCTCTGTGAGATGAATTTGTAAGAAAGCATTGCGCATCAGGTCATTTCATCAGATCAACTACTTGAAATGAATGGAACTAATGGCTCTAGTGATGCTAAACTGAAGAATGTGCATAGGATCAGATAAGGTCACGCTTGGTCTTAAGCCGCTGTCGCTCTCATCTGCACTTTGACGGGATTCTCTTTTGACACTGAGAACCTGTTCTTCATGACCACTCACTTTTCTTTTTGTTTCTTTAGTCTGTAGGTCCATGGCTTTGTCTCCTGCGATCGTCCCATTCACTCCTGCGTCAGTAGCAGGTTCCCCTACCACCTTTGCAGGCGCAGATTTTCCAGGAGCACTCTTCACAGGATCCACCATTTTCTTCTTCATCAGCACTCTGGATGTTCCAGGTACGCTCGTAGTCTCAGGTTTCTCCGATTCTTTCATAGCAGGTGCAGCTCCAGTCTTTTTGGGGGCCTCCAGTTCTTTTGTAGGTCCCTTGCCTACGGCAACATCCGCATAGGACCGAGCTCTACTCCGCTTTGGACAGTCTTTATAGGCATGGCATTCCATCCTGCACAGGTTACATATAATCACATTCTGACAGTCGGTGCTTTTATGCCCTGATTGTTGGCACTCCCCGCAAAATCCTGCCTCTTCTTTACAGTTGGCTTGTATGTGGCCAAATTGATGACACTTTTGACAAAATTCTGGCATCCCTGGATAATAAATGTACCCTCTGTCTCTTCCAATTGTGAAGCTTAATGGGGGAAGATTTAATCCTCCAATTCCTACAGGGTCCTCCCTGAAGGTGACAAAAAATTGATACTTTGCGGTCCATAAGTCCGCTTTATTAATAAGCTTCCTGACAGATTTCAAAGTTGAACAATATCTCGAAAGAAATAATTCAATGTCACATAAGAAAACAAAGGGTTTGTACATGTGTACAATTAGTGAAATTTCCCCCGTTGAGTAGAGTGAAACAAAATTAAGTCCATGTAGAATAGGATCAGCGTGATGGATTTTCAGCTGCTTGTACAAGTTTTGACAGTCCGAAAGATTATCAAATGTGAGAATGTACACACGTTTCCTTGAACCATTGAGTAAGAATGCTTCCCTTCTTCACGTTCAAAGTCTTTAGTACAATGTCATTCGCAAAGAAAAATAGCTCATCTTTCTTTTCTTCTTCTTCTTTCAAAATTTCAATCTGCACAGATGTTCGGCATATATACTGCCATCCTTTAGCTGAGTAATTGCCTTCCAAGTCATCGCTATGAAGCTCTGACAACTCCTTGCCCAAGTCCAGTCAAGCCAGAAATCTTAGGCAAAAGGCCAAGGAGCAACCAGCTCTCTATCCATACAGACTTGAGAGCCAGTGAGCCTCAAAGTTGCTTGATTTTTGTTGGATGGCTTGGGGGACCTGCGCACCTAGATCATTATCATTAGGGTGACCAAAATAGTAAAAAAAATGTTTGGAATGCCAACTAACTCACTGCTTAGGAGGGCTGCATAAAAAATTTCAGTTTTCTAATTGTCCTAACATTTATATTCAATAACCTTTCTATACTGTTTTGTCATGTAAACTCATTTGCATAAACATGGGCATATGGGAAAGACATGCAAATTAGCATTGTTTTTCAGCTGAAACACTATTTGCATGTCTTTCCCATATGTCCATGTTTATGCAAATGAGTTTACATGACAAAACAGTATAGAAAGGTTATTTAATATAAATGTTAGGACAATTAGAAAACTGAAAATTTGTATGCAGCCCTCCTAATCAGTGAGAGAAGAGTAAGCTGGCATCCAAAAATGATGGGATGGAACGTTTATGAGTGATAGATCGTAAATTTTCCTATCTGAGGAGAAAAAAAAAAGCTGGTTGAGAATGTTTCATTGCACACAAGGCTGCCATTGTAAGGTATGCTGACTGTACCTGTCTCATGGATAGGTTGTTGGCTTGCACATACCTGGCTTTTGGCATACAGCCTTTGTGTGATTGTCTGTTATACGTTGTTTATTGTGAGTTATAGGTAATGATTTATTTAAAAAATAAAATAATATAGCATCTATAAAAATAAATTATTAATGATAGGTAGGAAAATAACTATAAAAAAAATAGGTATGGATGATAGATAGCATATTAAGGATTAAGAGTAGCTATATACAATAAGTCAGAAAAGATTATAGGTTTATCTAGTGATAAAAAAAATTTGAATATTCGCTATTACGAAGATATAGCAATATATTTTAGATCTTTGTGAATTCTCAAAGTGCCGATATTCACAAACTATCTGTTGATAGAATGGGACACATGCAAGGCAGTTATGAGGGGAGTACTGATAACTCTCCACACGAAAAAAGTTGGAAGAGAAGCTGGCAATTGCGGAAAAAGCTTTCATTGCAGATCCTACAACGGAACATGAGGCAGTATGGCACTCAGTTCAGAGGTTGTACACCCTGCAATTAACCGAATACACACAGAAACGACTGTTAGCACAGAAGCAGTTATCTTTCCATTGGGCGACAAGAGTGGTAAGACTTTGGCGTATCTGGCAAGGACAGAGACTCCACAGACAGCGATAGCAGCAATCAGGAATGAACTGGGAGAGATGGTCACTACTCCAGAGGCTATATGTGAGCAATTTGTGAACTACTACTGAGCTCCTTACTCCTCTAAGATGTCGTGGCCACTGGAGGAACAATGGAGCTTCTTAGAGAATATTCCCCTTCCCTTTTTAACTCAGTCGGAGGGCAGGGTTTTGAATGCACCCATTACTCCACTTGAAATCCAAACAGCCATTCTTTCGATGGCAAGGGGGAAGACCCCTGGTCCAGATGGATTTCCGGTTGACTGGTACAATTTTCAGCTGGAGGAAGTTAGTCAAAGGCTGAGTAAGCTATTTGAATATGCGTTGGAGCATAGGTCTTTACCTGCGTCCTTCTCTAAAGCCACAATAGTTGTGATCCGCAAAGCCGGGAAGCCACCAGACCAATCTAGTTCTTATCGCCCCATTTCATTGATGAACTCAGATGCTAAGCTACTAGCCAAGGTCTTGGCACTTTGCTTGTCATCAGTCATTCTATCTATCATTGGTACCAACCAATCTGGCTTTATGCCGGGGAAAACCACTGATATAAACCTAAGGCGCCTTTTTACCAATTTATAATGCGGGCATCAGCGCTATTGCCTCACTAGATAATGAAAAGGCCTTTGACTCGGCTGAGTGGAGCTTTATGTGGGAAGTACTAAAAAAAAGTGGGTATACCCCTAAACTTCCTCAAATGGTTAGACTTACTTTATCTACAACCAACAGCTTGGGTGAAAGTGAATGGATACTTGTCCAAGTCCTTCTCACTTGGACGGGGTACTAGGCAATGGTGCCCATTGTCGCCCTTCCTATTTGCCTTGTTAATGGAGCCATTATCTGCTCTCATTGCGGGAATACAAGGCTGGGACATTACTTGCCTTTCTGAGAAAATATCACTATATGCGGACGACATGTTAATATATCTGGGGCTAAGGGTCAATTGGGGTAAATCAGCATTGTACCTGGTGGATAATGTCAGCGTACACTCTATATCCACCTGCTCGTCCTTGCAAATTGCAGATAAATTCACATACCTGGGGGTAGTTATTTACAAGGATGTCATCCAGTTCTTTACACTTAATATGGGCCCGGTTATGATCTATGTCTCACAAAAGCTAAAAGCCTGGGAAAATGTACCCTTGTCCCTCATAAGATGCAGTAATCTTTTCAAGATGGTCATTCTCCCAAAGCTCCTCTATCTCTATTGGGCGGCACTAGTGGTGCTGCCGAATGCCCACTATCAAGCACTTGATCGCCCACTAATCCCCTTTCTGTAGCGCCAATCAGTGCCCTGCATTGCCAGGGATACTCTACGGGCCCCTTATGGAATGGGTGGTTTAGCTCTTCCTAACATGTATGTATACTATATAGCCACACAACTGAACTACGCGTCCTGGTGGATTAGAGCGGATTCAAATAATCCTGCGGTTGTACTGGAGGCGGCTCTGGTATGAGGCACTGGCGAATCTGGTATATAGAGCTGGTAAATACCCGGTGAAACATTTCACTTCCCTTGTGGTGGGAGTGATTAACGCATGGACTTGATTTGTTATGGTGATGGGGAAGAAGGGACATAGCGCGGTTTGGTCACCAGTTATACCTCTGTGGAGAAACCCTAAACTCCCGGAATTATATTCTGTGCGAGACTTTGAGTTCTGGCCGCAGAGGGGCATTAAATACCTCACCCAACTGTATGAAGAGGGGGTTTTTAACACCTTCTCTGCTCTGCAAACTGAATATAACATACCACGCTCATCCCTCTTTAGGTTTTTCCAATTGAGGCATGCATGTGTAACACAATTCGGGGCAGGCCCTCTGCGGCTAAAATATGGGGAAGTGGAAAAAGTTGCCAGACGCATAGACCCTAGTAGAATGGTTTCCTCCTTCTATGGGACACTAATATCCTACCAATCTTCACCTATAACCAAGGCTTTTAATAAATGGAAATGTGATATTCAGACGTTAGACTCTCGACATGAAAAATAATTGGCTTCCTCTTGGAGGTCTATGGTGATTTGTGCACTGGATCAACTGATTCAGGCTAAGTGGATACACAGAGTGTATTTAACCCCTGTATGCCTAGCATGCATGCATAAACTGTCGTCATATGACTGTACCAGATGTGGTGGGGGCAGGGGAACGTTGATACACATGATTTGGGAATGTCCGGTTATTGCAGACTTCTGGACGGAAGTTCACATCTATCTAAACTCTAGACTGGGTCTCCCAGCAGTTATATCCCCAGAAATTAGTCTACTGGGCCCCGTTAATGAAATTATTCCTACAAAGTATAAAATAATCCTCCATAGGTTATTACTGTTTTATGCTAGGAAGTCCATTCTTCTAAATTGGAAGCATCCAAAGAGTCCCTCCTTACCCCACTGGATTCAGCTTATTAATGCGGCATTACCTATGTACAAACTGACCTTTGCTGCCAGGGGTACACTGGAGCGGTTTGACATGATTTGGGGTCTCTGGTTGAGTGCCAACTCGATGTCAGGATAGTTCATAGTAATGGCTGCCTGTATGTGTGCTGTGTGTGAATGCTGGACAGTCACAGATAAAGAGTATTCGTACTTAGGAAAGCTAGGGTTACGGGCTGAAAATGAAGGTGCATTAACATAGTAACATAGTTTATAAGGTTAAAAAAAGCCATCCATCCACTTCAGCCTGTTATTCTGCAAAGTTGATCCAGAGGAAGATAAAAAAAAAAACTGAGGTAGAAGCCAATTTTCCTCATTTTAGGTGGAAAAAATATCCTTCCCGACTCCAATCAGGCAATCAGAATAACTCACTGGATCAACGACCCCTCCCTAGTAACTATAACCTGTAATATTATTACGCTCCAGAAATACATCCAGGCCCCTCTTGAATTCCTTTATTGTACTCACCATCACCACCTCCTCAGGCAGAGAGCTCCATAGTCTCACTGCTCTTACCGTAAAGAATCGTCTTCTATATTTGTATACAAACCTTCTTTCCTCCAGACGCAGAGGATGTCCCCTCGTCACAGTCACAGTCCTGGGGATAAAGCCTCATGCACACGGCCGTTGTTTCGGTCCGCATCCGAGCCGGCTCGGGTGCGGACCCATTCACTTCAATGGGGCTGCAAAAGATGCGGACAGCACTCTGTGTGCTGTCCGCATCCGTTGCTCCGTTCTGTGGCCCGGCAAAAAAAATATAGCATGTCCTATTCTTGTCCGTTTTGCGGACAAGAATAGGCATTTCTACAATGGGCCGCAAAAAACGGTCGTGTGCATAAGGCCAAAATAGATGATGGGAGAGATCTCTGTATTGACTCCTGATATATTTATACATAGTAATTAGATCTCCCCTCAGTCGTCTTTTTTCTAAAGTGAATAACCCTGATAGTGATAATCTTTCAGGGTACTGTAGTCCAACCATTCCAGTTATTACTTTAGTTGCCCTCCTCTGAACCCTCTCCAGCTCTGCTATGTCTGCCTTGTTCACAGGAGCCCAGAACTGTACACAGTACTCCACGTGTGGTCTGACTAGTGATTGCTCCGAATTGTTATACAAGTGTCGTGTAACCCTTCATTTGACTGTCATGTGAATGTCAATGACTGTGTCTGTATTTTCTGTTGTATTTTTATTGTCTTTAAACTCGAAAAATAAAGCCTATTTTAAGAAAAAAAAAACATAAGGAGAGGGCTTCCTATGTCCTGTGATCAGAACCCTTGCCGTAAAATCTGTGGGTTACAAAGGTTACTATGACAACCTGGGGCACTGAGTTTCAGTTGCAACTTTCATAAATTTTTCAGACCCTGAAATTCAGTTTGCAACTTGCTTGTAGTTTCAGACTATTTTCATGTGTCCCTCCCAGTAATCCATGCTGGATTTGTGTTCCCAGAATGCTGCTGCCTTCATCTGCAAACTGCCTTAGGGCTCGTTCACAGAAACATGTGATGCCCGTTTCCGTATTGCGGACCGCATTTGTGAATCTGCAATACACGGGTACCGTTCCGTGGCCATTCCGCATCACGGATGCGGACCCATTCGTTTCAATGGGTCCGCAAATCCGGAGATGCGGAACTATGCAGAACGGAAAAATGGAACGGAAGACTCGGAAGCACTACGGAGTGCTTTCTGGGGTTCCGTTCCAAGCTTCCGCACCGCAAAACGATCCCCATGCGTCTGCCCCACAGACAGTGCCTGTGCATTGCGGACCGCAATTTTCGGTTCACAGCTCAATTGCAGCAGAAGGTTGTACATGGCAGAAGTGGGGAGTGGGGGAATCTAAGTTATAGATAGGGAGAAAACTACACATAAGGGCTCGTTCACTGGTAAGTGACAGGTCTCTGCTATAAGCAATGCGCCGCACAGACCTTTCACTTACCAGTAGGAGGAGCGCCCGGCCGGCCACAGACAGCGAAGGTAAGTATAATGCTTCTAAAATTGCTAAGTAACCATGGAAGCCTTGACTGCAGTAGCGTCCTGGTTGCCATGGTTACCGATCGGAGTTCCAGCGATTAAACTGGGACTCCGATTGAAACTCTCCGCTGCCACCAATGATGGGGGGGGATTTTAATTAGGAGGGTGGAGAGGGGAGGCCGCACTGGCCACCAATGAATGTAATACAGGGGAGGAAGGGAGGGAGGGGGGCCGCACTGGCCACCAATGAATGTAATACAGGGGAGGGAGGGGGAGCCGCAATGGCCACCAATGAATTTAAAACTGGGGAGGGAGGGGGGTCTGCCCCCTCCTGCCTGGCAGCACCTGATCTTTTACAGGGGGCTATGATACGCACAATTAACCCCTCAGGTGCGGCACAGAATATACTGTTGGATCTGAGTTTTTACGATATAACTCAAATCCGATGGTATATTTTAACATAGAGGCGTTCCCATGGTGATGGGGACGCTTCAAGTTAAAATATACCATCGGATTGGAGAAAACTCCGATCCAATGGTATAATAGGGACTCCTGACTTTACATTGAAAGTCAATGGGGGACGCATCCGTTTGCAATTGCACCATATTGTGTCAACGTCAAACGGATCCGTGGATCCTCCAAAAATCAAGGAAGACCTACGGAAGAAAAAACGGACACGGATCACGGAACTACGGTACCCGTTTTTGCGGACCGCAAAAAAAAACCGGTCGTGTGCATGAGGCCTTACACACAGGACCAGATGGTAGGAAATGTTCAATAAAGACTACACCCTGTTCCAAATTATTATGCAAATTATATTTTTCTCATTTACCTAAATAATTGATGTAAATAACAGTCAGCATAATTCTCATGTTATCAACCATTAAGAGTACAATTGAAATTTTATTGAACAAACCTAATGGTTGTAAAGAACTGAAAATTGTCATTTGCTGTGTTTGCAGCATATTTACTGAAATCAAAAGCTATTTCAATCAAACTTTTCACAACATTTGAACTTTTTAAACATTTTAACAGGTCATGTTACATTTTAACATTGGACCCCTTATTTGATAGCAGCTTCACAAGTCTTGCATCCATTGAACTTGTGAGTTTTTGGACAGTTTCTGCTTGAATTTGTTTGCAGGATGTCCGAATAGCCTCCCAGAGCTTCTGTTTGGATGTAAACTGCCTCCCAACAGCATAGATCTTTTGATTGAGGATGCTCCAAAGGTTCTCAATAGGATTGAGGTCAGGGGAGGATGGAGGCCACACCATGACTTTCTCTCCTTTTATCTCCATAGCAGCCATTGATGCAGAGGTATTCTTTGCAGTATGAGATGGTGCATTGTCATGCATGAAGATGATTTTATTACGGAAAGCATAGTACTTCCTTCTGTACCAGGGAAGAACGTGGTCAGTCAGAAACTCCACATACTTTGCAGAAGTCATCTTTACACCTTCGGGGACCCTAAAGGGGCCGACCAGCTCTCTTACCATGATTCCAGGCCAAAACATGACTCCACCACCGCCTTGCTGACGTCGCAGCCTTGTTGGAACACGGTGGCCGTTCACCAACCATCCACTACTCCATCCATCTGGACTATCCAGGGTTGCACGGCACTCATCAGGGAACAGGACTGTCTGAAAACTAGTCTTCATGTATTTTTCTGCCCAATTCAGCCGTTTCTGCTTGTGAGTATTGGTTAGTGGTGGTCGAATAGAAGGTTTATGCACAGTTGCAAGACTCTGGAGGACTCTACACCTTGATGTCCGTGGGACTACAGAGGCACCAGCACCTTCAAATATCTGTTTGCTGCTATGTAATGGTATTTTAGCAGCTGCTCTCTTGATCCGATGCATGGATCTGGCAGAAATCTTCCTCAATGTGCGTTTATCTGCACAAACCCGTCTGTGCTCTGAATCAGCCACAAATCTCTTGATAGTGCCATGATTACGCGTAAGTTTTCGTGAAATATCTAATGTTTTCATACCTCGTCCAAGGCATTGAACTATTTCACTCTTTTCGGCAGCAGAGAGATCCTTTTTCTTCCCCATATTGCTTGAAAAGTGTGCTCTGCTTAATAATGTGGAACACCCTCCTTTAGTAGTTTTTCCTTAAATTGGGCTCACCTGCCAATCTAATTATCACAGGTGTCCAAGATTGTTTTCAGTGATCAAAAGAGCCCTGAGACACAATGCCATCCATGAGTTAAACTGAAAAACAAAATATTTAATCCTTGTGATACGTAAATAGAATTTGCATAATAATTTGGAACAGGGTGTATTTATAAAGTTGCTTAATTTAGCATTAAGGCAGCAAGAAAAGGGTATGAAATCTCTTTTGTGCAGAAGTCTCCACAGGCCTTAATCTTGCCTGGCTAGGAGTACAGTCAAGATGATTATCATTCCTCTAATATACATGTGTAACTAAAGCACATGTTCTGAAAGATGACATCCATTATCTATTAAATTAAATGTAATTAAGAGAGAATAAAGTCACCTTGTACAAATTGGCAAGATGTCAGCTGTAATATCAGCCAGTCGTGTTGATGGATCATTAGACATGTCAGACCTTATGCCTCCTTTTAAGACATATGTCCCAATTTTTTGCAAAGTAGTAATAAAAATAACTGAAAATAATGACACAGTATATGAAGATTGTCTCTTTTTATTATGCATACGATTGAAAGTATATTATATGTTAGACCCCTACAATTTTTATCCTGTTATGTTGGCTATCCATTCATGGCGCTGGGCAGGCACAAGCGACACTCCACATACCTGCTGCTGTCTGGTGGTCCGGAGACGCTGATCGTTCACTGCCCTCCAGTAGCAAGCCTGGCAGCTGGAGTCCTGCGGTCCCATATTCTTCTGCAGACTGCACCCATTGCTTGTCTGAAATGCCAGCTCATAGGGTACATGCGTGCTCCTGAGCTCTTAAAGGGCCAGTGAACATGCGCCCTGATCTTCTCCAGCCAATGACTAGCAACCCTGGGGTACATAAAGCACCTTTCACTAGGGGAGGGTGCCTGAGCAATACTTTAGTTTATTTACTAGTTGTTCAAAGGTGTACTACTTTGCCTTTGTACCAACCTCTGCCTGTTACCCATATCTGACCCTCCGCTGCCTGACCTATGCCTGATCCTTGTTTTGATCTTTTGCTGCCTGACCTCAGACTTTGGGTTGCCTGTACTCTGCCCACCCTGACATCAGCCTGTCCCTGGCTATGTTCTCCAGAGGCACTAGCAGCTTCAAATATCTGTTTGCTGCTATGTAATGGTATTTTAGCAGCTGCTCTCTTGATCCGATGCAAGAGATTTTTTAATGTCTTAACGTCAATTGTGGCATTAAAAAGTTGCAAATTATGGCATACCCCATATTTGCACAAAAAATGTTGACTTTTTTTTTCTTGCCTTGAGCTCCTCTTTTGAATGAGCTGATATTCCAATTGAATGTCTGTTCCTGAATCCATATATATTTAGGACTAGCTGAAGGACCCGGCTTTGCACGGGTATATTTAATCTATTTCATTTAATGTTTGTGTGTGTCGTTAAAATATATTAACACTATCCACTATAACAGTGACATCTACAGCACCCCGCCACCAAATCAGTGACCTCCACAGCCCCCCACCCCTTAACACTGACCCCTTTCCCCACAGTGCCCCGCCCCTTAAAATTGGACCTCCACAGCAGCCTACCCCCTTAACTTTGACCTTTATATCAGCCTTCCCCTTTAACAGTGACTTTCATAGCATACCACCCCCTTGACAGTGGCCTTTACTGGATCGATGGCGTGTCCTTTTGAACAGCTCACTCTAAGACAGCAGCACTGTACTGAGTGTGAGATGCAGGGAGAAAGTCACCCTCCCTCCCACCTCTGCAGCTGACAGAAGTTGATTTTTACCTTCATTTTGCCAATCCCTGTCGGCTGAGGAGTGGAGGGGCGTAGCCTAACCAGATCAGGGCGTGGCTTAGCGTGACCAGAAGTTGATTTTTAACTTCATTTTTTCAATCTGTCGGCTGAGGAGTGGGAGGGGGCATGGCCTAACCAAATTGGGGTCATGTCCTTTTGAACAGCTCACTCTAAGACAGCAGCATTGTGCTATCTGAGTGTGAGCTACAGGGAGAAAGTCACCCTCCCTCCCACCCCTGCAACTAACAGAAGTTAATTTTTACCTTCATTTTTTCAATCCACGTTGGCTCAGGAGTGGAAGGGGCGTGACCTAACTGGATCAGGGGCGTGACTTAGCAGACCTGGGTGCAGGGTTTTAAGTCTTTTGAGGGTGGATACATTGTGGCAGGGGGCATGTCTGGGCTCCTTCCTGCAAGAGTGACGCCCCTCTGGGCACCAATTTTATGATAAAAACATCTATTGATGGAACAAAGGCACATTTTGAAATAAGGTACTAAGTGCTATTAGGCCATGGCTTTACTTCAATAGCAATTATCCTGGTGACAGATTTCCTTTAAAGCACTCCTACAGCAGTGAAGATAAATGGTTGGGTTGTTATGGAAACCTGGAGTAAAACTCTGTATGTGGAGGCTGGAGGACCTGCGAGCTTCTATTGGCTGATAAGGGTCATGTGACCAAGCTTCTATTGGCTAATTAATTTTTGGGGAATATCTCGGGATAGAGAGCTGTGACCCGGTCTAAAACCTTCCCGGACACCTGATGTACCTGCGTGTGAAAATTTGTGATTGTAAATTTGACGGTGCGGATTCCTTTAGTGGACATACTCACACACACTCAGCTTTATATATTAGATTTCAATAAATATTGTTGTTTCTATATGAATCTGAGAAGTTCATATGACGCTATATAAGTAAGTGCCCTCCATCTTCTAAAAACTTGCATACTTTATTATATATCGACTTTGGGTGCGTTGAGGAGCGTGCACCTCTACTATAGGTCGCAGCAGGTGGAGCCACTGTTTCCCTCCTTTTTGTCTGTATCATTATTTTACAATCGCTAACAGTTCAAAATTTTCAATTTTCTGGACTAAAGTACCAACTAGAGATGAGCGAATCGAAGTTGACGAACTTTTTCAGGAAAAATTTTATTCACACTGAATCCGAATTTCCTCACGCTTCGTGGTAATGAATTGCATTTTATCCTAAAATGGCTGCTGCATGTGTTAGGACATGGAGCAAGGAACTCTGGGAGCGGGGGATCACCCACAATGCCATGCATACAGCCAATCAGCAGCCAGACAGCCCTCTGATGTCACAGCCCTATAAATAGCCTCAGCCATCTTGGATTCAGCCACTTTCCAGTGTGCTTAGTGCAGGGAGAGATGTCAGCAGGCGCTAGGGACAGTGCTAGGAAAGACTTTAAAACTTTTATTTTGCTGTATAGAAGTTCAGGGAAAGGATAGAGAAGAATCATTCTACAGTATTGAAGCAGAACAGGGTTCAGTAGGGGAGTTTACAGCCTGGGAAATATGAACAATTCTATCACACCTTGCTGCACTGACTGCGGATCCAAATTACCATTATACAGCTCTGTAATTCCAGCAAACCGTTCTTATTAGGGTGCAAGTGCTGTTTGATACAGCCATTAACAGGGTTTATTACAAGGAAATATTTCTATGTCTTATTTGCTTTTGTGCAGTGCCGTTATATGTTCTAAAGCATTTTTTGGCTTCTATTAGTGGGAAAAAAGGGCTTATTAGTCGTTGTGTGGTGAAGTGAGAATACAGCCCTTTTTGACGTGTAGTAGTGGCAAAAAGATATATATTATTTGCCATTCAGCTGTGCAGTGATATGTTCTAAAGCCCTTTTTGGCATGTATTAGTGGCACAAAAAAAAGTATTTGCTGTTGTGTGGTGAAGTGAGAAAATTATAGCCCTTTTTGGCATTTATTAGTGTCAAAAAATATATATATATGCCGTTCAATGGTGCAGTTATATATTCTAAAGCTCTTTTTGGTGTGTATTAGTGGCAAAAAAAATATATTATTTGCTGTTCAGTGGTGCAGTTATATGTTCTAAAGTCTTTTGTGGCGTGTATAAGTGGAAAAAAAAGGGCCTATTTGCAGTTCAACGGTGCAGTTATATGTTGTAAGGCCCTTTTTGGCGTGTATTAGTGGCAAAAAAATATATATTTGCCGTTCAGCAGTGCAGTTATATGTTCTAAAGTCCTTTTTGGCGTGTATTTGTGGGGGGGGGGGGGGGGGGGGAGGGCTTATTAACCGTTGTATGGTTAAGAGAAAAAATTCCAGACTTTTTTGGGGTGTTTTAATTTCCTTTTTATTTATTTATTTGATCTAACAGTGTCAGACACAGAAGTGCCAGGCCTTGCACAGGGGAGTTGCAGATGCCTAAATGTTTCTGGCACAGGTCGCAGCAGAGTAAGGGGTTGTGGCAGCAGGAGTCGCAGCGAGAGGCCTGAGCTCCAGGTATCATCTAGCGGTCATGTCTTGACCAGCAACCCAGCGTTTCTTGAATGGTTAACTTAGTCATCCACTTCGTCCCAAGTGACATCAGACACCCCCAGCCAAGAGTCGGTGGGTTCGTCAGACACAACCGTTAGTTGGCATGGCCCGGGAGCAGGCCCTGTGCTCCCACCTGTCCTCAACAGGCCTCTGTCCTTTTCTGTTCCCTCAGCCAGAGAAGTATTATATGCTGTGGGCTCAGCTCCACTATACAGCGAGGACAAGCTACTAGAGGACAGTCAGCAGCTACTGGCCAGCCAAGATGTGGAGGAGACATCCACCGCTTCCTCCGCTAGGCGGGCAAGTAGTGATGAGGAGAATGGCGTGAGAGCTGGTGTTGCGAGCGGTGAGGCTCCTGTCCCAGACACCGTTGAGAAGAACATCAGTGACGTGCAGACAGTACTCGATTATGATGATGTAGCTGATCGCACTTGGGAGCCGGGTGAATTAGGGACTTCATTATCATCAAGAGAAGAGGGTGGCAGCTTGCCTGTGAAGCAGTGGCAGATCCAGCAAGTCACTAGCGTGGCCGGAAGTCAGCATTGTGGCAGCAGTGGGAGGTTGGGAGCCAAACGTGCCCGGGTAGACCACCACCTTCGCAGGAGCCTACCTGCTCGGAAAGTAGTGGTGCAGGGGTTCACGGAAGCAGCGGCGGTAGTAGTCAGTCAGTGTGGAGTGTTTGGGGTAAAATCACCTACGCGGTGGTATGGAAGTTTTTTATTAAGCCGCCGGAGGAGGTGAACATGGCCATTTGTAGAATCTGTTGGCAGTGGCCAGGGTGCCAATGTTGTCACTACGGCCCTGCATCAACATATGCAGCGTCGCCATAAAGTGGCCTGGGAGAACCGTGGCTCTGATGTGGTGGTCCAGCCTGCCGCAGCAACTGCTGCATCACCCAGTGGCACGTAGCCAATTTCAGGTACTAAATAGTGTTGGGTTCGAATATTCGAATAGCAAATTTTATTCGGGAATATCGGCACTTCGAGAATTTGCGAATATTTAGAATATAGTGATATATATTCGTAATTTCGAATATTCTAGATATTTTTTTTTCAACTTTAACCTACCTGTTACCGCCAGTTCTGTGAGAAGGTCTGGCAGACGTCCTTCTCTACCTCTTGCATGATGTTCTTTGTTTTGGTTTCACTTTGTCATCTCCTTTCCTTCTCCCAGGTGTCACCTATTTAGACTAATCATCTCCCTTTATATTCCCTCCCATACTGCCTCACTTTGCGGTTTATACTTCTTCCTGGATGAAGTGTTCACTGCTGGAGGCTGCTGCTGCTGTTTGCTCAGATAAGTCTTTTCATGTTCTGTGTTTCCTTGCTGGCTTGATTCTAGGTGACCCTGACTCAGTCCGTAATAACTGCAGGGAGCCGGTGGTCGTGTCCCCTCACTATTATAGGGTTTTCAGGTGTCACACAGTCTTAGGTACGTGGGCATGCAATCGTCTACCATTGAGACCCTTGCATGGCATAGCAGTCAGGGAGAGCTCTTAGGGTTTTATAGGGAACACCTATATGCTCCTTAGTTTGGGATCAAGCCAGTCGGACGTTTATTCATAAGTTTCAGCTATCTGCAACATCTTCCGTGACACTCCCTTCTTGCTTGTGGGCCAATGAGAAGGCTGCAATGTCTTTGTCTGAGATTAGCAACATCCCTAGCAACCAATAGGAAAGTTGCCTACCTCTTACTATATAGGAACCTCCCCAGCAGCCCTTGTATGCAGTATTTTCGACATCTGAGAGAGACAGCAGTGTTATTACTGTGCTCTCTGCTTTCCTGTGTCATTACATTAGATAGTTAGTTAGCTTATATATATAGATACAGATAGTTAGTGGGAGATAGTCAGTGTAGGTTAGATCGTAATTAGGGTTGAGCGAACCGAAACTGTAAAGTTTGGGTTCGTACCGAACTTTAGGATTTTTGGAACCCAGACCCGAACCCGAATATTTCAGTAAAAGTTTGGGTTCGGGTTCGGTGTTCAGCGATTTATTGACGCTTTTTGAAAGGCTGCATAGCAGCCAATCAACAAGTGTTTAACTCTGTGCCCTTAGAAGCCATCACAGCCATGCCTACTAATGGCATGGCTGTGATTGGCCAGTGCAGCATGTGACCCAGCCTCTATACAAGCTGGAGTCACATAGTGCTGCATGTCACTCTGCTGTTAGTAGTGTAGGGAGAGGTTGCTGATGATGTGAGGGAGAGAATAGGAAAGAAACTTTAATCAGAACTGCAATTGAACTCAGCGATCTACATCGATTTTTTTGTGTGAGTGCAGTGCGCAATCTTTTTTCCTGCCCTGAGCCCAGTGACAGAGAAAACAAACTTTTATCCGTCTGTTAGTTAGGTGGGCGGCGGCGGCTATTTTATGCAAGCTCAGTGCACCAGCACTGCATATGTGCTTTTGTGACATTGAAATCCAAGCTTGAAATACTGCAATAATAATCTGGGTTTAAAAAAAAACACCCATTTTTGACAATATCCTACATCTGGTGCCTTTGCAGTATTAGTCAGTGTGCAATTTAAGCTAGAAATACAGCTATAATTTTCTGGGTTTTAAAAAATACTCTTTTTGGGCAAAATACTCAATTTTACAGCCCTTGCTGCATATGTGCGTGTGAAATTCAAGCGTTATATACTGCTGTCATATTCTGTTATTCAAAAAACACCCATTTTGGTCAAAATACTAAATATTGCAGCCTTTGCTGCATCTGTGATTGTTAAAAACAAGCTTGAAATACTTCAATAATTTTCTGGATTTTAAAAACACCCATTTTTGGCAATAACCTCCATCTTGGAAGTCTGCCGCATTAGTCGGTGTGCAATTTAAGCTAGAAATACAGCTATAATTTTCTGGGGTTTCAAAAACACCCTATTTGGGCAAAATACTAAATTTTACAGCCCTTGCTGCATCTGTACGTGTGAAATTCAAGCGTTATATACTGCTGTAATATTCAGTTATTCAAAAAACACCCATTTTGGGAAAAATACTTAATTTGCAGCCTTGTCTGCATCTGTCAGTGTGAAATTCAAGCGTTATATACTGCAGTCATATTCTGCTATTCAAAAAACACCATTTTGGGAAAAATACTTAATTTGTGGCCTTGTCTGCATCTGTCAGTGTGAAATTCAAGCGTTATATACTGCTGTCATATTCTGTTATTAAAAAAAAACACCCTTTTTGGGCAAAGTACTTAATATTGCAGCCTTTGCTGCATCTGTTATTGTTAAAAACAAGCTTGAAATACTTAATAAATTTTTAGGCTTTTAAAAAACACCCATTTTTGGCAATACCCTCCATCTTGGGCCTCTGCTGCATTAGTCAGTGTGCAATTTAAGCTAGAAATACAGCTATAATTTTCTGGGTTTTAAAAAAACACCCATTGTGGGCAAAATACTTAATTTGCGGCCTTGTCTGCATCTATCAGTGTGAAATTCAAGCGTTATATACTGCTGTTATATTCTGTTATTTAAAAAACACCCTTTTTGGCTAAAGAACTTAATATTGCAGCCTTTGCTGAATCTGTTATTGTTAAAACAAGCTTTAAATACTTCAATAATTTTCTGGGTTTTAAAAAACACCCATGTAGGGCAAAAATCTTAATTTTGCAGCCTTGTCTGCATCTGTACATGTGGGATACACCCCTTAGATACTGTTGTTCTATTCTGCTATTAAAAAAAACACCCATTTAGGGCAAAAATCTGGATTTTGCAGCCTTTGCTGCATATGTCATTGTGAGATGTACCCTTTAGATACTGTTGTTGTATTCTGCTATTAAAAAACACCCAATTAGGGCAAAAATCTTAATTTTGCAGCCTTTGCTGCATCTATCATTGTAAGATACACCCTTTACATGCTGCTGTGCTATTCTAGTATTAAATAAACACCCATTTTGGGCAAAAGTCTTAATTTGCGGCCTTGTCTGCATCTGTACGTGTGAGATACACGCTTTAGATACTGCTGTGCTATTCTGGTATTTAAAAAACATCCATTTAGGGCAAAAGTCTTAATTTGCGGCCTTGTCTGTATCTGTATGTGTGAAATACACGCTTTATATACTGCTGTGCTATTCTGGTATTAAAAAAACACCCATTTAGGGCTAAAATCTTAATTTGCGGCCTTGTCTGCATCTGTAAGTGTGAGATAAACCCTTTAGATACTGTTGTTCTATTCTGCTATTAAAAAAACACCTATTTGGGGCAAAAAACATAATTTTGTAGCCTTTGCTGCATCTGTCATTGTGAGATACACCCTTTAGATACTGTTGTTGTGTTCTGCTATTAAAAAAACCCCCACCCATTTAGGGCAAAAAATCAGCCTTTGCTGCATATGTCATTGTGAGAGACTCCCTTTAGATACTGTTGTTGTATTCTGCTATTAAAAAAAACACCCATTTAGGGCAAAAATCTTAATTTTGCAGCCTTTGCTGCATATGTCATTGTGAGATACACCCTTTACATACTGCTGTGCTATTCTGGTATTTAAAAAAACACCCATTTTGGGCATAAATCTTAATTTGCGGCCTTGTCCTCATCTGTATTTGTGAGATACACGCTTTAGATACTGTTGTGCTATTCTGGTATAAAAAAACACCCATTTAGGGCAAAAAACTTAATTTTGCAGCCTTTGCTGCATCTGTCATTGTAAAATACACCCTTTAGATACTGTTGTTGTATTCTGCTATTAAAAATACAGCCATTTAGGGCACAAATCTTAATTTTGCAGCCTTTGCTGCATATGTCATTGTGAGGTCATTGTGAGGTACACCCTTTACATACTGCTGTGCTATTCTGCTATTAAAAAAACACCCATTTAGGGCAAAAATCTTGATTTTGCTGCATATGTCATTGTGAGATGTACCCTTTAGATACTGTTGTTGTATTCTGCTATTAAAAAACACCCAATTAGGGCAAAAATCTTAATTTTGCAGCCTTTGCTGCATCTGTCATTGTAAGATACACCCTTTACATACTGCTGTGCTATTCTGGTATTTAAAAAACATCCATTTAGGGCAAAAGTCTTAATTTGCGGCCTTGTCTGTATCTGTATGTGTGAAATACACGCTTTAGATACTGCTGTGTTATTCTGGTATTAAAAAAAACACCCATTTAGGGCTAAAATCTTAATTTGCGGCCTTGTCTGCATCTGTAAGTGTGAGATAAACCCTTTAGATACTGTTGTTCTATTCTGCTATTAAAAAAAACACCTATTTGGGGCAAAAAAATTAATTTTGTAGCCTTTGCTGCATCTGTCATTGTGAGATACACCCTTTAGATACTGTTGTTGTGTTCTGCTATTAAAAAAAACACCCATTTAGGGCAAAAAATCAGCCTTTGCTGCATATGTCATTGTGAGAGACTCCCTTTAGATACTGTTGTTGTATTCTGCTATAAAAAAAAACCACCCATTTAGGGCAAAAATCTTAATTTTGCAGCCTTTGCTGCATATGTCATTGTGAGATACACCCTTTACATACTGCTGTGCTATTCTGGTATTCAAAAAAACACCCATTTTGGGCATAAATTTCATGATTTTCCTATTACATGACGTAAAGTCATGATTTTATTAAAGACACGGAGGCGAGTATTGCATTAACTCTCTTTACTGTTACCATAGCGGCAAAGAAATGAACATGTCAATCACAAAAGAAACCATAGTAACCGACTCCTCCCCACCATCCCAGTATATAATGTCTCCACACTCTGGGATCTTCCTCTTTCTTTGAGCAGCTATTCCGACTGCAGACTTCTTCGGAAACAGTATCTTCCTGAACGAACCAACACTCTTGAACCGAGAACCACCCGGCAACCGACGGGGAAACCGGCCTTTACTAGAAACACGAACTCCAACGGTGTAACTTGAACCAAAACTGTTGATAAAGCGACCTTTCAACCTGTAGGATGAAAAACAAAATGAGGTAGAATCCCACGACTACAGCGTGAACAAATAAATAATCAAAGAACAACATGATAGGCAGTAAGGCATAATAAAAGCAATCACAATAGAGGCTATTAACACCAATAAACAGGGTGGGAAGGGAGGGCAATACTCGCCTCCGTGTCTTTAATAAAATCATGACTTTACGTCATGTAATAGGAAAATCATGAAATTTTATCACAAGACACGGAGGCTTCGTATTGCAAGTTTAAAGCTGAGAAATGACCGAATTAAAAACATGCGACTCGGGACGAAAGTAAAATTCCCGAAAAGTGGAAACCCTGGACCAATCTGCCAAACGTAAAACGTCCTCCAGACGGGCGCCGGAGACCGACAGGGACGTAGCAGAGGCACTGCGGACCGAATGGGCCGTAAAGATATTGGTGTCAACACCTGCCAGACCCAAAATCTCCTTAACCCAGCGAGAAAGGGTGACACTGGAGACAGGGGCAAAGGGTCTCCTAAAAGAGATAAATAGATTAGGAAAAGTAGGAACACGTAAGGGAGAGGTCCGAGACTCATACTCCTGCAGACATGCAACCGGACACAGTTGAGGGAACTGCGGAAAAGCCGGGTAAGAAACCGAGCGGATGTTAGTTTTAGTGCGTCTGGAAATGTTAAATACAACTCCTTCTGGAGTAAAGGACCGCGCATCGTGATCCAGAGCCCGGACGTCGGAAACCCGTTTACAGGAGATGAGGCATAAAAGAGTAACCAGTTTAGCTGATAACTGGCGTAGAGACAACTGGTCATTAGAAGACCAAGAAAGCAGAAAATTCAAAACCAACCTCACATCCCAAGTAGCAGAAAAACGAGGTCTAGGAGGACGAGACAAACGAGAGCCTTTTAACAAGCGACACACCAGGGGATGTTGCCCTGCAGAGCAACCCTCGAACCCTTCGTGCCGTGATGAAATGGCCGACCTGTAAAGGTTAATTGTACGATAGGCCTTACCCGAATCATACAAGGAGGACAAAAACGCCAAAACCGACATTACAGGAGCTCGAAGGGGATCCAGATCCCGCTCTCCGCACCAGCGAGCCCAAGAGTCCCAGGCGGTTCGATAAGCCCGTCTGGTACCTGGAGCCCATGCGTTTTTTTACAACATGAAAACAGTCGTGTCCGAAACTCCCTTGGGACTCCCCCAACGGGTCCCGCAAAAGACAGGGAAGATCCGGAAGGAGGAGCGGAGTGTCCACCAATAAATCCAGAACTATCGGAAACCAGGGCTGGGACCGCCATAGGGGTATGACAAGGATCAGTTCCGCCCGTTGGCTTTGAACCTGAAGGAGAACTCGGGGAATCAAAGCAAATGGAGGGAACGCGTACTTCAGCGTTCCCCCCCACTGTTGGAGAAACGCGTCCACCGCCTCCGCCAGTGGATCCGGCCGCCAGCTGAAGAACCTGGCGGTCTGGGCGTTCAAACGGTTCGCGAATAAATCCACCGAGGGAGAACCCCAACGAGATGACAAAGCTAGGAATACCTCCTCATCTAGCTTCCAGTCGCTGGAATCTGAAAAGTAACGAGAATTCCAGTCTGCCACCACATTGCGGAGTCCAGGAAGATGTTCCGCTATCACTACGATACCCCTGGCCAGGCAGAACTCCCAAAAATCCTGCGCCAGGTAAGTCAGAACAGAAGAACGCGTTCCGCCCATCCTGTTGACGTATCGGACCGCGGAAACGTTGTCCATCCGCAGTCTGATACAGGTGGTGACCGTGCCGTTGGCGAAACTGCGAATCGCCAAAGACCCTGCCAGCAACTCCAGGCCATTGATATGGAGTCGGGACTCCTCTGGAGACCAAGGACCTCCGGTGGATATCCCATTGCAGTGAGCGCCCCAGCCGTGTAGGCTGGCGTCAGGCGAGCCGGGTAGGTGGGTAGGTGGATGGGAAGGGGGGCGGGCAGACGGTTTGGTGGGCTCACCAAGTCTATGGTGAAACCCATGATGGTCTGTAGCACCCATTGGTCTGAGGTGATCTCGGACCAGGCATTGAAAAAGAGACGGAGTCTGCCCCCGACACAACCTGTTGAAGAAAACAAAGGCAGAGCGGGTTGGGCACTTACCAACTGGTCGACGATAGGAAGGAGCTCCGCGGTAATTTCTGGACCGTCCTGACGCGCCTCTAGAGGGAAAGAAGGACGGCTGGTGCCTGAAATCCTGGAGGGAGGATCGATAGTTAAAGGAGCCTCATCCCCTTCCGCGGGAGTGGAAATCAGACCGGCCGGACAGGCGGCCCCTAGAGCTGCCGGCCCTATTGGAAAAACGGGTGTTAAACACACGCTTCATTGACGTTTGAGCCTTGTCTAAAGCTGTAAAGGCACCGACATATCTGCCCAGCTCTTTGATAAATGAGTCTCCAAATAAAAGACCCTGGGCATTCTTGCCTGCCTCTGATAATGCCAGGTTGGAGAGTTTAGGCTCCACCTTCATCAAGATGGCTTTGTGCCGCTCAATGGCTAGAGAGGTGTTCACATTGCCCGCAATGCAGATTGCTCTCTGGACCCATCCGCCCAACTCAACGGGGTCAATAGGCCTGTTCTCTGACTTGGCGGACTCAGCCATGTCAAAAATTCTAGCGAGAGGACCCGTGATGTCCAGGAGTTTATCCTGCACGGCTCGCAATGCTGAATCTAGCCCTTTTTTCGGGTTGAACCTAGTTTTGGTAAGGAATTGGACCATCTTCGGGTCCACGGTAGGTGTCTCACACACCTTTTTGGGAATAAGGGGACGGGGACATTCCGCCCGCAGTTTATTGCGGGACTCCTTACTTAGAGGAGCACGGATCTTAGCTTCTAGATACTGAGCCACCTGAGTGGCGGGGAGCCATTCCGCAGAGCGGGGGTGATGGAGCTCATCAGGATTGAAAAGAGGGGCGCCCAGGGAGTCAACCAGGAGGTCGCCAGAAAGAGGCTGGCCCTCTTGAGCAGGAACTACAGGCGAGGGTAGCCTGGGATCAGGCAATAAATCAAGAGGATCAACCTCAACATCCTCAAGTTCCTCTACTGAGTCGTAGAGTGACTCGTTCTGTGCCTCCTCAATCGATTCCTTATCAGAATCAGACAGTGGCTCAGGCAGGGTCCTGGCCGTTTTCCATGCGCGAGAGCGTTCTGCCTGCCGCGCGCAGGCTCTTTTCCGCGGGACAACCGCGTGGTCACATGATGGATTACCATCGGATCTAATAATTCTGGAGGCAGATGGCCTGTCAGGTTCCATTGGCGGGTCCTGGGTGGACCTAGAAGGCTGTGAACACAGGGCTTGGGATATTGATTGCGACAGTGCTGAGGACATAGAGCCCATAGCAGCCATGATCGCATCCGAAATAGACTGCTGCAGCGCATCATTTTGTGCTATCTGTGGGTCATCATTGCGGCTGAGGGCATTGGAGGGGATTGGAGGAGTAGTAGGGGCATCCTGCCTAGAGGTAGAGGAAGTGCTACGGCGAGACATTGCAGCAGATGGTAGGAGTTAGTCACCCCAGACCACCAGGAAAGGACGAACCTAGAGGAAAGAAAAACACCAATGAGAGCCTGAAACCAAAGGGAAAGTAGAAAAGGGGCACTAGAGCACACACTTACCTAAGCTGCCGATCAGGAACAAGTGAGAGAAGAGGGCCTGAGAGACAACCGGAATGAGGTGAGACGGCGCGCAGTTCCGGAGTAGCTTCCGAGATCTCGCGAGATCACGGCCGGCTGCAGCAGAGGACGGGACGCGGGAAGAAAAAGCCCGCGATGTTTGTCTCCACAGAGCGTATGACGGCCGAAGTCTCGCGAATCGCGAGACTTCGGCCGGAGCGGCAGACGTAGGGGAGGCCTATGAAAGGAGCCGAATCTCGTGGATCGCGAGATTTCGGCCGGGTCGGACAGCGCAGAAAAGAAACCGGAGACGGTAAGAAAATAAAGGGGGAACTGGTGAAGTAAACACCAGAGAAAACTGAAAAGAGGGCGCAGGGGCACCGGGTCAGCAAAGAGGGGCAATAGAGCGGAATAAAACCGCAAAATGAAATAAAGGCAATACAGATATTGTGCAATAAGCAACCAGGAGAGAAAACCTGTGCTAGCAGGAACCAAAATGCTAACAATAAGTCAAAATTATCACAATTCACGATTCTAATGTAGAGAATACTTATCTGCCATGGCAGCAGCAAAGAAAGAGGAAGATCCCAGAGTGTGGAGACATTATATACTGGGATGGTGGGGAGGAGTCGGTTACTATGGTTTCTTTTGTGATTGACATGTTCATTTCTTTGCTGCTATGGTAACAGTAAAGAGAGTTAATGCAATACGAAGCCTCCGTGTCTTGTGATAAAATCTTAATTTGCGGCCTTGTCTGCATCTGTATTTGTGAGATACACGCTTTAGATACTGTTGTGCTATTCTGGTATTAAAAAAACACCCACTTAGGGCAAAAAACTTAATTTTGCAGCCTTTGCTGCATCTGTCATTGTAAAATACACCCTTTAGATACTGTTGTTGTATTCTGCTATTGAAAATACAGCCATTTAGGGCACAAATCTTAATTTTGCAGCCTTTGCTGCATATGTCATTGTGAGGTCATTGTGAGGTACACCCTTTACATACTGCTGTGCTATTCTGGTATTAAAAAAAAAATCATTTTGGGCACAAATCTTAATGTGCAGCCTTGTCTGCATCTGTACGTGTGAGATACACCCGTTAGATACTGTTGTTCTATTCTGTTATCAAAAAAACACCCATTTTGGGCAGGATCCTAAATTTGAGAAATATGAGACCGTACGCCTGCTACTGCCCACCACAGCAATGGACCTAGCACACCAAAGCCAGCTCCAAGAAGTTCCCTGGCGTGGCAGTTCTTCAGACAATGTGCTGACGAGAGGACACGAATGGTTTGCACGCTGGTTTTAGGCAGAGAAGGAGGAAGAGGTCGCCAACGCAGCTGGGGTACCGCCAGCACCTCAGAAGGCAGGGTTAGCATGGCCGAAATGTGGAAAAGCTTTGTCAGCACGCCACAACAACCAGCACCACCAGCTGATATGGCAGGAGGCAGTATTTCAGCAACATGGTGGAGCAGTATGTGTGCACACGCCTACACGTACTGAATGACGGGTCTGCCCCCTTCAACTTCTGGGTCTCCAAATTGGGCATATGGCCTGAGCTTGCCGTTTACGCCTTGGAGGTGCTGGCCTGCCCTGCAGCCAGTGTATTATCTGAACGTGTGTTTAGCATGGCAGGGGACGTTATCACAGACAAGCGCAGCCGCCAGCCAATGTGGACAAGATCACGTTCGTTAAAATGAACCAGGCATGGATCCCACAGGACTTGTGCAGAATAGACATGTATACCGGCCTTAACCAGCCATTGTTATATTACAGCGCAATTGCTCATTCTTGTATTTTTGATATTTCACACTCTTTTGGAGTGTACCCTAATTTAAAAAAATTATAAAATTAAAACCAAAAACCAGTGTTGGCTACCTCGTCCTCCTCCACCGCCGCTGCCACCTACACTGCTACGTCCACCGCCTCCTCAAACTCCTACTCCATATGGATCTCCACCTCATAAATCAAGTTGAATTTTTTAAATTTTACGTATTTAATTTTATTTTATGTCATTTCACAAATTTGTCTGTTACATTTTCGAGTGAAATTCACAAATTTTTGGGTGTGATATACCACTGCTATACCTAGTTGACAGGGAAAAAAATTCACTAATTTGTCTGCTACATTTTTTAGGGTGAAATTCATAAATTTTTGGGTGTGATATACCACTGCTATACCTAGTAGACAGGTAAAAAAAATTCACTATTTTGTCTGTTACATTTTCAGGTGAAATTCACCAATTTTTGGCTGTGATATACCCCTGCTCTACGTAATTGACAGCTTAATTAATTTCACACATTTTTCTGTTACATTTTCGTGTGACATTCAACAATTTTTTGCTGTGATAGACCCCTGCTCTACCTAGTAGACAGGTTAATAAATGTCACAATTTTTTTTGTTACATTCTTGGGTGACATTTTACCATTTCTGCCATGAATAAACCCCTGCTCTGCATAGGTGACAGGGACTAAAATTTTTAAAAATAATCTGTTCCATTGGTGGGTGACATTAACCCATTTCTGACGATGAAAAACCCCTGCTCTGCATAGGTGACAGGGTCTTAAATTTCTAAAATTGATCTTGAATTGGCCCTTTCATTCGATCCTTCTGCTTTAATAACTTGTCCCACATTTCCGTTCCATCCCATTGCAGCCATTGACCTCCCTTTGGTGAGGTCTCCCTTTCTCACGCTCCCTCTCCGGCGTGGAACCCTGATTCGCCGATAACCGTGATCAACATGGTAGGCTCAGAAAAGAACATCGAAAGTTGATAAAGAAGATATTCAAATGGATGGTGGACGTCACAGGGACGTGTGATCAGGCAGAAGTTATCTAGAGTCAAAAAAGCGGCAGCAGGGCCTCTCCTGGCTAGCGTTTCCAAATCCTAAATACCCAAGTGACATTCCCTATAATTTTTTTATTCATCATTTTAATAACAGGGCATCTTAAGAGTCCTGTATTGTTATTTATCGTCACTACCTTCCCGAGTCGGGAGTGGGTAATTGCCGCGTGCCCCCTCCTTTCCTTCAATTCTTCTGCTTTAATAATTAGTCCCACATTTCCGCTCGATCGCAATTAAATTTCATCCATTGATCTCCCTTGGATGTGGTCTCTCTTTCTCACGCTCCCTCTCTGGCGTGGAACCCTGATTCGCCGCTAACCATCATCAGCATGGTAGGCGCAGAACAGAACATCGAAAGTTGATAGAGCAGATATCAAATTGGATCGTGAACATCACGGGGATGTGCGACATGGTGGGGCAGTATGTGTGCACACGCCTATACGAACTGACTGACAGGGGTCTCCAAATTGGGCACATGGCCTGAGCTTGCCCTTTACTCCTTGGAGGTGCTGGCAGGCCCTGCAGCCAGTGTATTGTCTGAACATGTGTTTACCATGACTGGAGGGGGTTATCACAGATTATATTTCCCAATGTTTTGGGGTGTACCCTAATTTAAAAAAATTTAAATAAATTGAAATCCAAAAAGCAGTGTAGGCTACCTCCTCCTCCTCCACCGCCGCTTCCACCTACACCACCACATCCACTGCCTCCTCAACCTCCTACTCCATATGGACCTGGTCCTCCTAGATCAAGATTATTATTTTTTATTTTTAAGCATTTTATGTTATTTAAAGTCATTTTCCTATCCACATTTGTTTGCAGAGCACTTGCCATGCTCTTAACCACATTTTGCTAGCATTTGCAGCCCTTTCCATGACATTTTAGAGCCATTTTAGTGCTCAAAAGTTCGGGTCCCCATTGACTTCAATGGGGTTTGGGTTCAGGGTCAAGTTCGGGTCCCGAACTTGATCTTTTTTGTGAAGTTCAGCCAAACCCGTCGAACCCGAACATCCAGGTGTCCGCTCAACTCTAATAGTGATATAGTGTAGCTGATAGGTTCTGCTGTCCATACATACATGCTACATACATAGTGCTGTGATGTCACAAGTTCACAACAATACTTAGTGCACCAATCACTAATAAGTAGTCAGACCTGTTAAAATGTGAAGTTGCATGTATTGCGACAAAATATTTGTATCGTTGGTGCCGATTTCGCAATCGCGAATATATTGGAGCACTCTATCTGCATATAAAGCTATTGTAATGTTCTGCCGTGCAAACCATTTTCTCCAGTCTCAGGAAATTTCTAACAGCTTGAAAAAATTAGCTATAGTGACCCACGCCTGTATTTCGAGCACATTACACGAATATTACATTGACAATTTTTCACGATCAAGAAAATAAACTCGAATTCTCGAATATATGACAAATATTTTACCAAATATTCGTGAAATATCGTGAATTTGAATATTGCCCCTGCCGCTCATCACTAGTAGTCAAGGCTCCACCACCTCAGCTGAAGGGATCTGTCTGTCCTTCCTATCATCTGCTGGTCCTGATGCTCCTGCTCCTCCTACTCCTCGTCAGTCATTCCGTCAGCAATCAATTACCGAAGCGATCACCAAGAGACAACAGTATGCGTGCACTTGTAAGAAACGGCCCAATGATGTCCCAAGTTTCATTAGTCTGTTTAAACGGTGTTAAAGTTAGATGTATATGTGTTCCTGTGTTTCTGTGATTCTGGTTCTTTAAGACAGCAGCCATTGTAATATGATGCTGGAGTGACTTTCCCCCAATGATGTCAGCCTGCCTGTTTGCAGACAGAGTATGAGAAGAGAAGCAGGAAGTGACCAGACAGGGAGCAGCAGCCATCTTGGCAAGAGAAAAGACAGGTGTCTGTGCTGTGTTGGGAGTGTGTGGAGATATTAGAGGACCTTCCTGTGCAGCCAAGCTGTATGTATTTCAGTCCAGAGGCGGACGGAGTATAAAGAGACAGTATGTTTAGTGGAGCCACGCTGACAGGACTGTGCTCAGTGGCTAATCACTGAAACTGACATTGTGGCTGTGTATGTTGCCACCAAAGTTAGAGACTCGCAGTACTGTTGAGTTCCGGACAGTAACTGCAAATCTCCGGCTTACATCACACCTCAGTGTATGGATTCTGCAGGACTGTCAGTGTGCTGAGGGATACCTGCTGTTGGACTCCATTGCATCCATTTAGTTTCCCTGCCTGCTGAGGGGGAATTCATTGCCTCCGATATTGTGATAACCCTGAGGAGAGGATGCTTCGCTATCAAAGAAAGGAGCGACATTGGGCCCCACCGCTGGCTTCTACGGACTGTAAGCGGTCCACCTGGACCACTGGGGGAAAAAGGGTGCACACCCAACTGTGAAGTTAGTGTCAGTTAGGGATAGTTTTGTGAATATTCATTCAGTGTCCGTTCTGCAGAAACGGACGTAGTAAAAGTGAAAACTATTGCAGAATCTGCCTTGAATTGTTCATACTATGCTGTGTATTTTGCTTGTCCTTCTCCTTGTTCTTTTACCTTTAACTTGCCTTTATTAACCTGTAGTAAATGCATTTTTCTTGAACTTGACCATTGCGAGTGTGTTCATTTCTGGTTGCGGAGCCCAAACCACCTGCCTTGCTCTCGGTTCACACACTCATGCAATGGCGAGGTTGAATGTGCGCCTGGCTAGAGATGGCCTTGCGGTTCGCCCGGCGGTCGTTTCGCGGCAAACTTTTCGTGTTCGCGATTCGCCGAACATGCGAACATATAGAGAAATTCGCGCCCGCCATATTCTTTTACAGAACTTTGACCCATGACACATCCATCAGGTGGTACAGGACAGCCAATTGAGACGTTTCAGCACATGGACATACCCCCTACATTATAAATAAACCTGATCTGGCCACCATTTTACATTCAGTGTTTTGCCAGTGTAGGGAGAGGTTGCTGTGTGGAGCAGGGACAGGCTGTTAGAGACACCAAACACTAGCTAATAGGGTCACAAAAGTCCTTTTAAGCACTAGTATAGGTGTGCTATCTATAGGTGTGATACACAGAGGGGTGCGATATACTTATAATATACTTTTATAATGAGTCAAAAACACATAGATCTATATAGTGATCACCTGGAAGTCAGGGGCCTAGGGGCTAGGGGCTTACTAGGGCCATTTTTATATAGGGTAAGGTTCCGGGCAGGGTCGCTCTTATTAGGGCGGGTGGTCTGTGATTAGGCTATCAGGGCCAGAATAGCACCCCCTGTAGGGAAATATCAGGGACAGCAATTTTGCGGAATGGGTGCAGACCCGTTCATTTTCAATGGGGCCGGAATGTGCTGTCCGCATTTGCGGATCCGCACTTCCGCATCTGTGCTTTCGTTTCCGCAAAAAAATAGAACATGTCCTATTCTTGTCAGCAATTGCAGACAAGATTAGGCATTTTCTATTATAGTGCCGGCGATGTGCGGTCCACAAATTGCGGAATGCACATTTTGTCCTTGTTTTGCGGATCCGCAAAACACTTACGGACGTGTGAATGGACCCTCAAAATGATTAAATGTTACGTTTTATCCTCATGTATATTCTAATGGATTGCCTTCATTGTACAATGTTATAATATACTTTCTATGTTAGAAAGTATATTATAGTGCATTTGTATTGTGCGGCAGTTATGTGCGATTCTGCTGCGATACTGCAGGTATATAGAGGGACAAGCGTTATTGGAACAAATAATTTCTACTGGTGTGATATACCAGTCGTCCCCCAAAAAAACTGATTGAAGCGGGGTGTTATATACCAATATACTTTATTTATAGTGCATTTGGGTACTGTATAGTGCATTTGCGCATGCGCGTACGCGAAAATTATATTGCCGATATTTTGCATAAAATTTTTTTTTTAAGGAGATCGCAAATTCGAATAATACATCTGGTATGTCACTGTCCATGTTGTGGGACTATTTGTGCACTTCTAGTAATTATTTCTTGGCTGCAAATATGAGCTGAAGATTTTTCAGGTTCGCCTGCCATTAAAATGAATGGGACCCGCCACGAACTTGCAGATGTTCGTCCATCACTACTCCTGGCTAAGTTGCTGGTGTTGCAGTCCCTCCATTTCCAAGTGGTGAACTCTGCACCTTTCAGAGAACTAATGGCTTGTGCCGAGCCGAGGTGGAGAGTCCCAAGCCGTCATTTCTTTGCCAAAAAGTACCAGCCCTGCACACGTATGTAGAACAGAAGGTGGGCCAGTCCTTGAGCCTGTCGGTGTCTGCCAAAGTGCACGGCAGCGCCGACATGTGGAGCTGTAACTACGGGGACATACATGTCGTTTACGGCCCACTGGGTGAATGTGGTTCCTGCACAGCCACACCAGCAACTTGGCCGCTTCTGCCTCCACATTGTCACGCCGTTGGTCCTGCGACAATGTCTGCCCATGCCTCCTGATCCTCCACGGTATCCTCAGCCTCCACTGCAGGGACAATTCACAGTGCAAAAAAATCACTGAAAAAACAAAGATGAAAATATTCTGCACGGTATGATAAATAAATATGCGGATGTCCCTGGCCACATTCACGAAAAAAATTACAGAAAAAAAAGATAATAATGCACTAACAAAATAGATGCAAACATTATTATGGATAAGCCCTCATTTTGATGTAATAAAATCTGAGACTCTTAGCCAATATATTTTGATCAAAACACATCTGTGCGGGGGGCGTGGCCAACTGCCGTTATGGCGGGACGCATCTAAGAGTAGCTCCGGCTCCCAGCCTCAATCCTGAGCCATCCTGACCTGTACGCTTGCCGAATATTGACCAGAGAGGTGTCCCTGGGTCTCCAAGAGTGCTAGAATGGAGTCATGAGCCCCAGCAAGGCCCAGATGGCGGCGGAGCACCTTAAAGAATTTGCCAGGCAAGACGCCCAAAATGGCGCTGCAGCTTTCTCACGAGCACGTGCGACCAGCACCAGGAGTCAAGCGGCACAGCAGCCACATCCTGATGCTGAACCTGAGCTGGAGCTCACCCTGCAAACCTTGCATCAAGAACTAATGGCGGCCATGACTGGGTGCCAGGTCTCCCTGACAGGGAAGATAGAAGAGGTCAGGGTGGACTTGGGTCTCCTACGCCAGGACGAGAGAGTCAAGCTTACCGAGACACAAGTATCAGACCTGGAGGACTTGACTGGTCCCTTGCCGGCAAGACTCGCTGCTGCGGAAGCGTCTGTGGAACTCTGCCGCCAAAAATGTGATGATCTTGAAAACCGTGAGCCGTGCAACAACGTCCGCATCATCGGCATGCCGGAGCGGGCAGAGGGCCCAGACCCAGCGGCTTTCTTGGAGGGGTGGTTTAAATCGGTGTTCCCCAATGCAGTTTTTTCATCCGCATACACAGTAGAAAGGGCGCACCGTGTTCCAGCCAGACCACTTCCTCCTGGTGCCCCTCCAAGACCCCTTCTAGCCCGCATGCTAAATTGGCGCGACAGAGATCTTATCCTGGCGCAAGCTAGGATCACGCAAACCATCTCGCTGGGATCGGCGAATATTTCCCTTTATCCAGATTTCTCTGCTGACCTGCAGAAGAGGCGCGGTACTTTTGTCTCCATTAAACGGCGTCTTAGAGAGCTCAATCTCAAGTATTCGATGGCGTATCCAGCACGTTTGCGTGTCATGGACGGCGACAAGTCATTTTTTTTCTCCAACCCTGCAGAGGCGGAGGACTGGCTATCCAGGAGACCTCGCCCCTCCCCTCCCAAGTGATCCTGTTCGGAGACAAGGTCTCCATTGATGTGGAAAGGGGATGAAAAGGTTCCTGCAAGGACTGTGTTGGGACCACTGATCTCTGTTTTTCTTGGTTCATGAATCGGTAACGTATTGCATTACATTTGTATGTGGACTCGGGGACACTGAGGTTTACTTACTTGCTGTTCAATGTTGAACGTACCTATGACAATGGCAATTGTTACTGTTATTGTGGGGAGCCAGCTACCGTACCTGCACTGGAATTTCACCTTCTTACACCGTGCAGGTCCCCCGTGCACATGGCCATTTGCTATTCTGGTTATGCTTATGTTCTAATAGTTAACCCAATGTTTGGGTGGTTGAGAGTATCACTTATGTTACACGCTATTACTGAAGTGTATTGTAGTCAAGCAATGAGTGTTCATTCTAATATGTACCTTGCTCGCCATAGTGAACCCCAGTGGATAGGTGCCTATTCTTATTACTTTGCCTGGATTCTACTATGGCAGATCTTAGAGTAATGTCCTGGAATGTGAGGGGTTTGGGGGGGCCTAGGAAGCGAATGGCTGTATTCACACATATCCGTGGTTATGCTCCACATATACTAGGATTGAAGGAAACACATCTTACCATGGAAACGGGAGGGAGAGTCAAGAAACCCTGGGCTCAGTGGGTGGAGAGTGCTTATGGTAATTCATACTCTAAAGGGGTCTCCCTATTGATACACCGGGCAGTCCGGTGGGAACCTCATCACACGAGTATTGACCCAGAGGGGAAATATGTTTTTGTGTATGCTCATATTAATGGAATGCCGTATGTAATACCAAATATGTATAACCCTCCTCTAGCTAGTCTCTCGCTGCTTCAGACAGCAGCCGGGTTTGCAGCACAATTCCCATCAGCCGGGATTCTTGGCACGGGAGATCTTAATCTGCCCCTGGACGAATCAAGGGACAGGTTTCGTAACCCGTCCAATAGCTCTACTCGCCGGTCACCCAATACTGCTCTGGCGCGCCTGCTGTCTGAACTGGGATAGATTGACATATGGAGAGAGAGGTACCCGGACCGAATTTAATTTTCTTGCTTCACTCCCTCTATGGGAGCTCTATCTAGGATTGATTACCTCCTGCGCACCCCTGGCACCTTTATGGCAATGCGGGACATACATTATGGGCCCCAGGGTCCGTCTGACCATGCACCTATAATGGCCTCAATCACTAACCCTTACACTGCTGTTCGAATCACCAAGCAACGCATTCATCCGTTCTGGTTATCTTTAATGTCCCTAAACGATCGGGTACCTGACCAGCTCCATACCTTTCTCGCAATTTACTTAGATGACACTGACCCAGCCCTGCTGTGGGAGACTCTGAAAGCCTTCCTGCGTGGGTGCCTTAGATCTTCCATCTCTTACATCAAGAAATTCTCCCGCTGCAGGGAGGAGGACCTGGGTACTCAGTGTAAGAATGCAGAACTCATGTATGTCGCCAATCCTACAGAGGAGAACAGGGTAGACTGGATGTTGAAGGGCAGGCAATACATGACCCATCTGCAGGAAAAGAGTGATCGCAAGATGCTATTCCTGCAGCAGCAGACCTTTGAACAAGGTAGCAGAGTGGGGAAGGTGTTGGCGCAGGTAGTTCGTAGGAACAATATGGCTTCACCGATATTACGTATCGCGGACAATAGTGGGGTAGTGATAACTGAACCTGACGGTATACTAGACCGATTTGGGGAATTTTATGAGGACTTATACAGATCTATTGCTCAGTAGTCTACTCCTGAACTGGAGGAATATCTCCGGGAGATTTCTTACCCGCAGTTGTCTGTTCCTGATAGGGAGCTGTTGAAGGAGGTGATCACATTGGAGGAGGTAACCGAGGCAATCAAGGGGTTGAATCTGGGCAAGGCCCCGGGACTGGATGGGATTCTGTTGGAAGTTTATTCTAGATATGTGGACATTCTGGGACCGCAGCTCCTGCGTATGTATAAGGCGTCACTGGCTGTTGGTGCGCTCCCGGAATCATTGTATGAGGCTTTCATCGTAGTTCTGCTAAAACCTGACAAAAACCCTTTGGAGTGTGGGTCATATCACCCTATATCACTGCTAAATCTAGACTATAAAATTCTAGCCAAGATATTAGCAAACAGATTAAATAGGGTAATATCCTCCATTATACACAAAAACCAGTCCGGCTTCATCCCTGGCCGCTCCACTTCCAGTAACATAAGAAGGGCACAGGTTATTGCTCAGCTTGGATGTGCGGACCGGAAACAATGGGCTTTGGCTGCTTTAGACACGGCCAAAGCGTTCGATTCAGTAGAATGGCCCTACTTAGTGCAGGTTCTCAGATACTTTGGCTTCGGTCCTACATTCATCAGCTGGATTAATATCCTTTACAAATCCCCATCCGCAAATATTATGATAAATGGCTCCCTGTCCTCAACATTTAAGCTATATAGAGGAACCAGGCAGGGTTGCACTCTGTCTCCCCTTTTATTTGCGGTAGCTATTGAGCATCTAGCACTAAGGATCCGCCAGGACGCCACATTTAAAGGAATATCTCTGGGGAATAGAGAGGATCGGTTAGGCTTATATGCTGATGACCTCATTTTGTACATGGACTCAGTGGAGTCTACATGGCCCAGGGCAATAACCCTTATTGAGCAGTTCGGCTCCTTTTCTGGTCTTTGCATAAACTGGGCAAAATCGGCCATTATGCCTTTATGGACCTCAGACTGGCCTTCCGTTTATTATAACTTGATGGTAGTAGACAGTTTCAAGTATTAAGGAGTCATTATCACGAAAGAACCACTTATTTCACATGAACTAAACACAATCCCCTTGGTGTCATATTTCGCGGATAAATTTAAATCCTGGAACACCCTACCGTTGTCCACCATGGGTCGGATAAATCTAATCAAAATGATTCTCCAACCTAAAGCTCTATACCTGCTAGAACATGCCTGTGTCCCGATCCCCCGAACATTTTTTGATAAATTGCACTCAATTATGGCGCAAAGGAGCTGGGACAATGGGGGAGCAGCCTTGCCAGACGTATTTTTGTATTTCCTTGCTGGTCAGTTGCGATATTTGGTGCCATGGGTGACCTGGGATGTGCTTCCCAATTCTAAATACTATTTGCAAGAACATTTGCGGCTCTCCAATCTGTGGCCCGTCCTTGAGGGCCTTGCGTCTATATCAGGCTCACTTCTACAGATCCATAGCCTTGCGCACCAGGTTTGGAGAGCTGCAAAGCTGCAGCAATACAATGACCTACCGGATGATATTCCACTGTGGAATAATCCACTGTTTCCTCATCTGTCACATTGTGAAAGGGGAGAATGTATGGAAAGGATATAGGGTACATTATCTGAAATATCTATATGTAAATGGTATCCTATTTTCCTTTTCTCAGCTACAGACCAAGGTTGGAATCTTACGCCCACATTTCTTTAGATATTTACAGCTGAGACATGCCCTTCAGGCCCAATTGTGGGCTCTTAATAGGTCGGTCTCAGCCTATCCACTCATTGGGGATTTTAGAACACAGGGGCCAAGGGGTCTAATATCTGCCCTTTACACTCATCTGCTAAATATCAGAATCTCTATTTCTCCCTTGGGTGCGGAGAGTAAGTGGAGAGGCAACATACCCACTTTATCAGCTGAGGAGTGGAGCGAAGCCCTAGAGGCGCCGGGAGCTGTATCGCCGTCTCTCACTAATAGGCTGACACAACTCTTTATCCTACATAGATGTTGCCTCACCCCGACCAGACTTTTTAAAATGGGTAGGAGGCCCCATGCAGGATGCCACAGGTGTGCGCAGCTGAATGCGGGTTTCTGGCACCTCATATGGGACTGCCGCTACATTCGCCCATTCTGGAGGGCAGTAGTGGATGTTATATCTACCATGATCCCAGATACCCTAGAGGTATGCCCCAAGGCTTGTCTCCTGGGGATACTTGAGGATGACTCACGCCCACATTATACACTCGCCTTTATCAGGGAAACTCTTTTCCTTGCCAGAAAGGCGATTGCTCTCAGATGGATGGCGGATAGGCCCCCCACAGTTGGCCAATGGAAGTCCCTACTCAACAACATTATTCCCCTGGAGAAGATTATTTATTCCCGCAGGGGATGTCCTCAAAAATTCCAAAAGATATGGGGGCCGTGGTGTGCCTCTCCGCTGACTGTTACGGCGGTCTACTTACACTCTATTGCTTAGTAGCCTTATACTGTACATCTCCCTATCCCTCACTTTAGAATATAGGAATATATTCACTTAATGAATCACCAGGTACTTTGGAATCGGTAATACTGATGTCTCATTAGCATACTGTATTATTGATGTATCTTTGTTCTCATTTTCCACTATGTTGTGGAATTCTGATATGTCTTAAGGGTTATGTATTTCACTGCATCATTTTCTGACTGCTTTATAACACACTTTGCTTGCTATTCTTCAATAAAACAAAAAAAACACATCTGTGCCCACCTACCCAGCGCCAAGGTGGTCTCAGGTCATGTGGGTCCTAAGCTAAACCTACCTAAGCCGTTGGGCTTCTATGTTCAGGAGCGCAAATCCTGCACATATGGTGTGCTGCTCCTAGTCACCTCTATGTGCATCAAGCAACCAATGAGAGGAGGAGCAAGCACACCCATATGTACCACCTAATCAAGGCGGTCTGTTTGATAGGAAGGGCAAAAGTGCACAGGAATGCAACTCCCCAGGAGCGCATTCACACTTGAAGGTGCCACTCCCTCAAGCATATACTACATAAAAGACAAAAAAAATCACAGAAAAAACTAAGATAAAAACATTCTGCAAGGTATGATAAATAAATATGCGGATGTCCCTGGCCACATTCCCGAAAAAAAATCACATAGAGGTTACTAGGAGCAGCACACCATATGTGCGGAGTCTGCGCTCCTGAACATAGAAGCCCAGCGGCTTAGGTAGGTTTAGCATAGGACCCGCCTGACCTGAGACCACCTTGGTGCTGGGTAGGTGGGCACAGATGTGTTTTGATCAAAATATATTGGCTAAGAGTCTCAGATTGTATTACATCAGAGTGAGGGCTTGGTCCATATATAATGCTTGCATCTATTTTGTTAGTGCATTATTATCTACAATTCACAGTGCCCCTCCAACATACCACATGTGCAGGGCTCGGCGGTGTTACACTGTTCTGCACCTCATTTGCCTGGGTGAACTGAGTCACACAAGGGAAGAACTTCTCTGTGTCCTTCATCAAGAAATTGAATCCTGGCTTTCTCCATGACAACTCAGAATCTGAACCATGGTGACAGACAACGGAAAGAACATGGTGTTGGCGCTGTGTCAAGGAAGGCTGAGCCTTGCGCCCTGCATGGTACGCGTGTTCAATCTGGTTGTCAAGCAGTTCCTGAAGTCTTCCACCCATCTGAAAAACATTCTAAAAATAGCCCATAAACTTTGCATACACTGCGTGCAGAATTATTAGGCAAATGAGTATTTTGACCACATCATCCTCTTTATGCATGTTGTCTTACTCCAAGCTGTATAGGCTCGAAAGCCTACTACCAATTAAGCATATTAGGTGATGTGCATCTCTGTAATGAGAAGGGGTGTGGTCTAATGACATCAACACCCTATATTAGGTGTGCATAATTATTAGGCAACTTCCTTTCCTTTGGCAAAATGGGTCAAAAGAAGGACTTGACAGGCTCAGAAAAGTAAAAAATAGTGAGATATCTTGCAGAGGGATGCAGCACTCTTAAAATTGCAAAGCTTCTGAAGCGTGATCATCGAACAATCAAGCAATTCATTCAAAATAGTCAACAGGGTCGCAAGAAGCGTGTGGAAAAACCAAGGCGCAAAATAACTGCCCATGAACTGAGAAAAGTCAAGCGTGCAGCTGCCAAGATGCCACTTGCCACCAGTTTGGCCATATTTCAGAGCTGCAACATCACTGGAGTGCCCAAAAGCACAAGGTGTGCAATACTCAGAGACATGGCCAAGGTAAGAAAGGCTGAAAGACGACCACCACTGAACAAGACACACAAGCTGAAACGTCAAGACTGGGCCAAGAAATATCTCAAGACTGATTTTTCTAAGGTTTTATGGACTGATGAAATGAGAGTGAGTCTTGATGGGCCAGATGGATGGGCCCGTGGCTGGATTGGTAAAGGGCAGAGAGCTCCAGTCCGACTCAGACGCCAGCAAGGTGGAGGTGGAGTACTGGTTTGGGCTGGTATCATCAAAGATGAGCTTGTGGGGCCTTTTCGGGTTGAGGATGGAGTCAAGCTCAAGTCCCAGTCCTACTGCCAGTTTCTGGAAGACACCTTCTTTAAGCAGTGGTACAGGAAGAAGCCTGCATCCTTCAAGAAAAACATGATTTTCATGCAGGACAATGCTCCATCACACGCGTCCAAGTACTCCACAGCGTGGCTGGCAAGAAAGGGTATAAAAGAAGAAAATCGAATGACATGGCCTCCTTGTTGACCTGATCTGAACCCCATTGAGAACCTGTGGTCCATCATCAAATGTGAGATTTACAAGTAGGGAAAACAGTACACCTCTCTGAACAGTGTCTGGGAGGCTGTGGTTGCTGCTGCACGCAATGTTGATGGTGAACAGATCAAAACACTGACAGAATCCATGGATGGCAGGCTTTTGAGTGTCCTTGCAAAGAAAGGTGGCTATATTGGTCACTGATTTGTTTTGTTTTGTTTTGTTTTTGAATGTCAGAAATGTATATTTGTGAATGTTGAGATGTTATATTGGTTTCACTGGTAAAAAGAAATAATTGAAATGGGTATATATTTGTTTTTTGTTAAGTTGCCTAATAATTATGCACAGTAATAGTCACCTGCACACACAGATATCCCCCTAAAATAGCTAAAACTAAAAACAAACTAAAAACTACTTCCACAAATATTCAGCTTTGATATTAATGAGTTTTTTGGGTTCATTGAGAACATGGTTGTTGTTCAATAATAAAATAAATCCTCAAAAATACAACTTGCCTAATAATTCTGCACTCCCTGTACACTTCAGCCACTCGTACAACACAAAGCACACCCACCCTGAGCTGCAGTGGCAGAACGGCATCCCCCAACATAGGCTGATATGCGACATATCCACCTGTTGGAATTCCACCCTCCACATTTTTTTTGTCATTTAAACCGACTATACGAACATAGAAAGGCCATAAACGATTTCTTGATGATCCAAGCGGACAGAAGTACTCTCCTGTGTAACTTTGATGTCAGCCAATGGGAGCTCATGCGTGACATTTGTTAAGGCCCTTTGAGAAGGTCACGTTATTTGTCAGTCGCCAGGACTACAGGATGAATAACGTCATTCCACTGCTTTATGTCCTGGAACAGATGCTGATAAATCTGGCTGTTCAGGGGACTGGAGATGCGGCGCCTAGATCTCACGGCCACATGAGCCTTGTGGGGGCTAAACTGGAGGAGGAGGACATTGGAGCACAAGCAATGTGTTCGTAAATAGGTGGTTTTTATACACAGGTGACAGGAGAGGAGGAGCAGGAGCAGCCAGAGGAGGTACAGGGCGATGAGGAAGACGAGGCAGAGGACCCAGACACACTGAGGCAGTATGCAGTGGATATGGAGGCAGGGAGTCCCTCCGGGTCACTTGCACAAATGGCCCAATGCATGCTCACTTGCTTGTGTAGTGACAGCTAAATTGTCACCATTCGGCAGAGGGATGACTTCTGGCTCTCCACCTTGTTGGACCCTCACTACTGATCCAGAATGGGGGCCTTTTTTACATCCGCTGAGAGGGAGGACAAACTGAACTACTATAGAGACATCCTATGTAGTCAGTTGGCCGCTGCCTATCTGCGCCATCGTCCATCCTCTCGCAGGTCTGACCGGTGGGGCCCTCTGTGCTTACGTTTCTCTGCCATGGCTGCTGTGGCAGGGTGGGAGGGTAGGGGCAGTTCCAGCTCCATCAGCAGCAACTTCAGTCTAGAGTCACTGATGAGCAGCTTTCTTCACCCGCCTAGTAAAGAAACTACTCACCAGCAGCAGCAGCAGATAGACCTGGAGCAGGACCTGATCCGCTGGACTACTGGGCAGCCAAACTGGATTTGTGGCCGCAACCGGCAGAGTTTGCCCTGGAAAAGCTGTCCTGTCCGGCCAGTAGTGTGGCATCAGAGCGGGTGTTTAGTGCATCGGGGGCCATAGTTACCGTAAGAAGAACTCGCCTGTCCACCGAAAATGTGGAGACTGACCTTTGTCAAGATGAATAAGGCATGGATCAGCCAGGATTTCCACCTACCAATGCCTGATGCATCAATTGTGCCACAACAACACTTTGACAAAAGAGACCGGTTTCTTCAGGCTACCTGCCTCAGCTACTATTCTGATGCTGCCACCCGCCTGATGCCACACATCTGATGCCATGTGCTCCTTCCTTCAGCTGGTACTGGTAATGCCACCGACCTCCTCACTCTGTCAATGGGTCACTCTGTGGTCTCCTGATGCTGCTGCCACCTCACCACTCAGGTCTCCTGATGCTGCTGCCGCCACCTCCACACTCTGTCATTGTGCCACTCTGTGGCCTCCTCCTGATGTCGATGCTGCCACCACTTCCACACTGTCATTGTGCCACTATGTGGCCTCCTGATGCTGCTGCCACCTCCACATTGTCATTGTGCCACCCTGTGGCCTCCTCCTGATGCTGCCGCCACTTCCACACTGTCATTGTGCCGCCCTGCGGCCTCCTCCTGATGCTGCTGCTGCTGCCGCCACCTCCACACTTGTCATTGTGCCACTCTGTGGCCTCCTCCTGATGCTGTTGCCTCCTCCAGACTCTGTCATTGGGCCACTCTGTGGTCTCCTCATGCTGCTTCCACCTCACCACTATGTCATAGGGCCACTCTGTGGACTTCTCATGCTGTTCCCACCCTCCCAACTTCATGACTGGGCAACTATTTTGCCTTTCAGCCTGGCTGACATCATCATTTATTTAACCCTTCCTCTGATCTGTCAGAAGGAAGGAAAAATGAGATGCACCACGGATGCGGTCTATGTAACAGCTGTAAGGCCTGCATGACATAGTCCCTATTTTGCATCAGATTTGGCTTATGATTTGGTAGCCAGAAGCAGGAGTGGGTACAAAACACAGAAGACATGCAAATATTCCATTCACGTGTCATCTCTGTTTTGGATCCACTCCTGTTTTTTTTGGCTGTAGCAATACTGATGGATTGCTGACCAAGTGAAGGTGGATGCTCCACAGACAGGATCCGTTTTTTGGTGGTTATTGTTCTGACGGATCAGGGTAAGGGCAAAATAATCAGTGACATCAACACAAACTTACTAGTAACACCAACTCCACTCTGTCGGGGGGGGGGGGGGCTCTACTTGTATAAGCGTTTAATTGAACAGGTTCTGTAGAAATCTATGTGGAATCAGTGAATTGGTGTAAAAGCAGTGCGCTCTTTCACGCTATAGTAGGTTCTTCTGCACAGTTCTTTATACCTGGCGCTAACATTGACCTGTAAGGCCCCATGCACACAACAGTAGTTTTGTTCCACATCCGAGCCGCAGTTTTTTCAGCTCTGGTGCGGACCCATTCACTCCGTGTGCTGTCCGCATCCGTTGCTCTGTTCTGTGGCCCCGCCCAAAAAAATAACATGTCCTATTCTTGTCCGTTTTGCAGACAAGAATAGGCATTTTTACAATGGGCCGCGGTTCCGCAAATTGCGGAAGGCACACAGACGGCTTCCGTTTTTTGTGGATCCGCAATTTGCGGACCGCAAAAAATGGAACGGTCGTGTGCATGTAGCCTAAGGCTGAGTTCACGCTTGAGTTATTTGAGTTACAGCTTTGGCCCCGTAACTGCCCAATTAAGTTAAGTGTGCAGTGATTCTAAGAGCGACGCCTGTCATCTACATGTCATACTGACTCAAAGTATTGTTTTACCACCACAGCAGACTTCCTATGCGTGTTACTGCAAGGCCCAGTGTCTACACCACTATAAAGGCTCTCTTCAGCCAGGAAATAGCCGTTTTCTAATGCAATTCGCCACGAATAAATTCGTATGGAAGCAAATTTTTTAGGAAAATTTGAGAAATTCATTCATCTCTAGTAATATATTAGGATATTAGTCTGAGTAAAAGAGAGCAAACAGAAAATGAATCAACTGTTTAAAGGACAAAAACAATAAAGCTTACAAAAAGATAAAGTTACAGTCACTAAAAGGAGTCTGTCAGCAGTTTTGACCATGGTAAACTGATGACAATACTAAGTAGAGGGTTACAAGGCTTCACTCGTTCCACTGGCCTAATCCTGCATGTTCCTTGTACATTTAGACCTTATAATCTTTTATCCTGTCAACACCCATATCCCGGTTATGGAGAACTTCTAAAATTTGGTGGAACAAAAGCTGTGAACATTACAATGTAGTGATAAGAAAATAGATCAAAATGTAGTTATAATTGAGTTATAGGGAAAGTCAAGCATTACTCTGCCTCTGTGATAATGTTTATATCATCTCCATCCTTCAGAAAAAGGAGTTTCAGATTCATATGAAAGAAAAATTGGACACATTACTGTCTGTTGTTACTGATTATGGGAAACTGGCTGTCAAGGATGGTGTTGCAGAAAGCTGGAACTTATAAATAAACATCCGACTGGCTTGATCACAAACTAAGGAGCATATGGGTGAGCCCTATAAAACCCCTAGAGCTCTCCCTGACTGCTATGCCCATGCAAAGGTCTTTATGGTAGACGATTGCATGCCCACGTACCTTATACTGTGTGACACCTGAATACCCTATAATAGTGAGGGGACACGACCATCGGATCCCTGCACTTAATACGGACGGAGTCAAGGTCACCTAGAATCAAGCCAGCAAGGAAACACAAATAAAGGAAAAATACTTATCTGAGGAATCAGCAGTAACAGCCTCCAGCAGTGAACAACTCATCCAGGAAGAAGTATAAACCGCAAAGTGAGGCAGTATGGGAGGGAATATAAAGGAAGACAATTAGTGTAAATAGGTGACAGCTGGGAGAAGGAAAGGAGATGACAAAGTGAAACCAAAAGAAAGAACGTCATGCAAGAGGCAGAGAAGAACATCTAACAGACCTTCTCACAGAACTGGCGGTGACACTGGCTTGTTGTTATGACCACTGTCCCACATGACTGACTCCCTCTGAGGGTGATGTCTAAGCACACTTCTCATTCTTCACATGATACCTCTGATGGAGAGGAGAGACTTTCCTGAGGGGTGCACCATGTACTACCTCAGAGGGGAATAGAAACACGAAGGAATCGAGACCAGAGTGTGGACCCACTGGACTGACCTCCAGGTGACACAATAGACCCAGTAGATGCTGGGAGGCCAGAGAATGATCAGACGGAAGCGTAGTCATGGTATGAAGACAGAAGTCAGGGCAGGCGGCAATCAAATAAAGTCTGTAAAACGTAATCCAAAGCCCAGTACATAGAATGACAAGAAACAGCAGAACACAGCCCAAACAGGAAGCTAGGCGAGCTAGGAACCTATATACTCAGACACCTACCAGTTGAACGAGGCATCTTTCAATACACATTGCAGACCAGCCATAGGCTGGGGAAGATAGAGGGCGTGTGCATGCTGTCTCACAAAAGGAGGAGTGACATGCTTGCGCACACCCTAACAAACAGTACAGGACTCTAAGCCGGAGCACAAGCTTAGAGCTGGAAGGAGGGTGCCAGAGACTACATAGCTGCACCTGTGTCAGCAAGGAAGAAAGCACCAGCACGGGGTGTATATATAACAGTTAAGATACAGGATTGAGTGAAGGAGCTTGATGCCCTTGCCTGCTTTTAGGGGAAGCAGCGCAGGCATGGAGCGCTGGGCTAAAAGTTGTTACCTAATTGAAAAATTCAGGGGCCATTTTGGGAAATTTTGTGTGAGGGAGAAACATTGGGAGTTTTTCCCAAACCACATGTGGAATCCTTTGAAAGATTAAGACAAGAGTTGAGCGAACACCTGGATGTTCGGGTTCGAGAAGTTCGGCCGAACTTCCCGGAAATGTTCGGGTTCGGGATCCGAACCCGACCCGAACTTCGTCCCGAACCCGAACCCCATTGAAGTCAATGGGGACCCGAACTTTTGGGCACTAAAAAGGCTGTAAAACAGCCCAGGAAAGAGCTAGAGGGCTGCAAAAGGCAGCAACATGTAGGTAAATCCCCTGCAAACAAATGTGGTTAGGGAAATGAATTTAAAAAAATTCAAAAAATAAAAATGACCCAATATCAATTGGACAGAGGTCCCATAGCAGAGAATCTGGCTTCACGTCAGCAGAGAATCAGTCTCTTCATGCCATAGCAAAGAATCTGGCTTCATGTCAGCACAGAATCAGTCTCTTCATGCCATAGCAGAGAATCTGGCTTCATGTCAGCACAGAATCAGTCTTCATGTCAGCACAGAATCAGTCTTCATGTCATAGCAAAGAATCAGGCTTCACGTCACCCACCACTGGAACAGGCCACTGTCACACATTTAGGCCCAGGCACCCAGGCAGAGGAGAGAGGTCCCGTAACAGAGAATCTGGCCTTATGTCAGCGCAGAATCAGTCTTCATGTCATAGCAAAGAATCAGGCTTCACGTCACCCACCACTGGAACAGGCCACTGTCACACATTTAGGCCCAGGCAGAGGAGAGAGGTCCCGTAACAGAGAATCTGGCCTTATGTCAGCACAGAATCTGTCTTGATGTCATAGCAGAGAATCAGGCATCACGTCACCCACCACTGGAACAGGCCACTGTCACACATTTAGGCCCAGGCACCCAGGCAGAGGAGAGAGGTCCCGTAACAGAGAATCTGGCCTTATGTCAGCACAGAATCTGTCTTGATGTCATAGCAGAGAATCAGGCATTACGTCACCCACCACTAGAACAGGCCACTGTCACATATTTAGGCCCAGGTACCCAGGCAGAGGAGAGAGGTCGCGTAACAGAGAATCTGGCTTCATGTCAGCACAGAATAAGTCTTCATGTCATAGCAGAGAATCAGGCTTCATGTCACCCACCACTGGAACAGGCCACTGTCACACATTTAGGCCCCGGCACCCAGACAGAGGAGAGAGGTCCTGTAACAGAGAATCTGGCCTTATGTCAGCACAGAATCTGTCTTCATGTCATAGCAGAGAATCAGGCATCACGTCACCCACCACTGGAACAGGCCACTGTCACACATTTAGGCCCAGGCACCCAGGCAGAGGAGAGAGGTCCCGTAACAGAGAATCTGGCCTTATGTCAGCACAGAATCTGTCTTCATGTCATAGCAGAGAATCAGGCATCACGTCACCCACCACTGGAACAGGCCACTGTCACACATTTAGGCCCCGGCACCCAGACAGAGGAGAGAGGTCCTGTAACAGAGAATCTGGCCTTATGTCAGCACAGAATCTGTCTTCATGTCATAGCAGAGAATCAGGCATCACGTCACTCACCACTGGAACAGGCCACTGTCACACATTTAGGCCCCGGCACCCAGACAGAGGAGAGAGGTCCTGTAACAGAGAATCTGGCCTTATGTCAGCACAGAATCTGTCTTCATGTCATAGCAGAGAATCAGGCATCACGTCACCCACCACTGGAACAGGCCACTGTCACACATTTAGGCCCAGGCAGAGGAGAGAGGTCCTGTAACAGAGAATCTGGCCTTATGTCAGCACAGAATCTGTCTTCATGTCATAGCAGAGAATCAGACATCACGTCACCCACCACTAGAACAGGCCACTGTCACATATTTAGGCCCAGGCACCCAGGCAGAAGAGAGAGGTCGCGTAACAGAGAATCTGGCTTCATGTCAGCACAGAATAAGTCTTCATGTCATAGCAGAGAATCAGGCTTCACGTCACCCACCACTGGAACAGGCCACTGTCACACATTTAGGCCCAGGCACCCAGGCAGAGGAGAGAGGTCCCGTAACAGAGAATCTGGCCTTATGTCAGCGCAGAATCAGTCTTCATGTCATAGCAGAGAATCAGGCTTTACGTCACCCACCACTGCAACAGGCCACTGTCACACATTTAGGCCCAGGCAGAGGAGAGAGTTCCCGTAACAGAGAATCTGGCCTTATGTCAGCACAGAATCTGTCTTCATGTCATAGCAGAGAATCAGGCATCACATCACCCACCACTGGAACAGGCCACTGTCACACATTTAGGCCCAGGCACCCAGGCAGAGGAGAGAGGTCCCGTAACAGAGAATCTGGCCTTATGTCAGCACAGAATCTGTCTTCATGTCATAGCAGAGAATCAGGCATCACGTCACCCACCACTGGAACAGGCCACTGTCACACATTTAGGCCCTGGCACCCAGACAGAGGAGAGAGGTCCTGTAACAGAGAATCTGGCCTTATGTCAGCACAGAATCTGTCTTCATGTCATAGCAGAGAATCAGGCATCACGTCACCCACCACTGGAATAGGCCACTGTCACACATTTAGGCCCAGGCATTAAGGCAGAGGAGAGAGGTCCCGTAACAGAGAATCTGGCCTTATGTCAGCGCAGAATCAGTCTTAGTGTCATAGCAGAGAATCAGGCTTCACGTCACCCACCACTGGAACAGGCCACTGTCACACATTTAGGCCCCGGCACCCAGACAGAGGAGAGAGGTCCTGTAGCAGAGAATCTGGCCTTATGTCAGCACAGAATCTGTCTTCATGTCATAGCAGAGAATCAGGCATCACGTCACCCACCACTGGAACAGGCCACTGTCACACATTTAGGCCCAGGCAGAGGAGAGAGGTCCCGTAACAGAGAATCTGGCCTTATGTCAGCACAGAATCTGTCTTCATGTCATAGCAGAGAATCAGGCATCACGTCACCCACCACTGGAACAGGCCACTGTCACATATTTAGGCCCAGGCACCAAGTCAGTGGTGTAGTACAGTCGATATGAACCACATGAAGTTTCACCAAATATCCAGTCTGCAGGTTTGCAATAGGGTCATACCAATATACAGGAGCTGCAGCAATGATCACTTGTTAAATATAGTTCCATATATTCATAAGCTGTTAGCAGAGAGTCAGGACATGCTAAATAAACCTCTTCAAATGTGCTATTAGATAACAGAAAAGTTTTAACAGACAGAGTCTTTACAGTGGACTCTTCCAGAAAGCCCCCTGTGTATTCTGCTACTTGGTTTGGTCTCCTCAGTGCAGACATTTACTGTGAAGGAGGTAGGATCTCTGTCTAAGTTCTCTAAAGCTAAAGTTCATTTATCTATTGTAAAAAGTTATAATATATACCCATAATAGTTCTGTAGAATGTAAAGAGGTGACTGTATGTTTTTTAGCAGCCTTTAAACCCTGCAGCACATGCTAGGCTGAGTAGATGATGTACAGTTAGAGAGCCATGTGTTCTTCCTAAAATGGCTGCAAGACATGCTGTATTCCAGGTCACCCTGCTGCAATATCTTTGTAAATGATTTTCTCTTGTTCATTTTTCTGTATGCTTTGTTATATCCTGTAACATGTATGTGGGAATGTAATATAATGACTGCCTGTTATGATATAGGTGGGCTGGTGACCTGGCTGTATACCATATAGTGGCAGTGTTTCCCTGTTGTATTACAGGCTCCAGCCAAGGGCACTCCACCTCAATAAAGCTTTAAACCGCAGAAGACCTGAGTGTCGTCCCTTAGAGTCCACTTAGAGTTTATGCCTGGAGGAGCTGGTGACCGAGTGAGTGTGAAAGCTGGAGGTGTCGCAGATGGTGCAAGGAAAAGAGGGTTACATTTGGTGCCGTGACTCGGATGTCATTATTTTGCTCAAAGTGACCAGTGAAGATACCTATATTCACCAGTGTGCGAGTTCTGAGGTGATTGTGCCACGGCGGAGCTGCTAGGCGGCAGATTGGCCCTATTAGCGGTTTATATCCTCTCAGGAATAGAAGATGAGTGGACGAGCCAGAGCCCGCGGAAGAGCACGTGCCAGGGGGCAGCCCAGCCAAGGACAGCCTGGACAGGAGCAAGAGGCTCAAGAACGGCCCGCCAGTAGTGGAGAGACCTCCGACTGATGTTCTGCAGCTTTCAGCTGGATTTCAGGACATATCCCTCGGAGAACGGGGTGGCCGCAGGCGTGACTTCCATGACCTTGGAGTGAACACCCGGCAGACCATTGAATAGAAATGTGAGACCTGTTTTTTTTTGCACTGTGTGACAGGTTAAGGTTTAATCTCAGAATCAGACTTCTATCTGCACGGTAGCGTGTGTCTTAGGTTTTTCTGAATGACACTATCAGTACCTTCAATGTAAGATATCCTTTTTGGGATAGATTTCAAGTAGGCCTCAAATACCAGAAACTAGTTATTTTGAGAATGGCAAATTTGGGAATAGTTTTTCAACCCAGAAAAAAAATAGGGCTTTTACGGTCGCTACAAATAACTTGACCAGATTAAACAGTACAGATTTGCTTGAATAGAAATGTGAGACCTGTTTTTTTTTTGCACTGTGTGACAGGTTAAGGTTTAATCTCAGAATCAGACTTCTATCTGCACGGTAGCGTGTGTCTTAGGTTTTTCTGAATGACACTATCAGTACCTTCAATGTAAGATATCCTTTTTGGGATAGATTTCAAGTAGGCCTCAAATACCAGAAACTAGTTATTTTGAGAATGGCAAATTTGGGAATAGTTTTTCAACCCAGAAAAAAAATAGGGCTTTTACGGTCGCTACAAATAACTTGACCAGATTAAACAGTGCAGATTTGCTTGAATAGAAATGTGAGACCTGTTTTTTTTTGCACTGTGTGACAGGTTAAGGTTTAATCTCAGAATCAGACTTCTATCTGCACGGTAGCGTGTGTCTTAGGTTTTTCTGAATGACACTATCAGTACCTTCAATGTAAGATATCCTTTTTGGGATAGATTTCAAGTAGGCCTCAAATACCAGAAACTAGTTATTTTGAGAATGGCAAATTTGGGAATGGTTTTTCAACCCAGAACAAAAAGTGTGCTTTTACGGTCACTACAAATAACTTGACCAGCTAAAACAGTGCAGATTTGGTTGAATAGAGATGTGAGGCCTGTTTTTTTTTGCGCTGTGTGACAGGTATAGGTTTAATCACAGAATCAGACTTCTATCTGCACGCAAGCGTGTGTCTTAGGTTTTTCTGAATGACACTATCAGCACCTTCAATGTAAGATATCCTTTTTGGGATAGATTTCAAGTAGGCCTCAAATACCAGAAACTAGTTATTTTGAGAATGGCAAATTTGGGAATAGTTTTTCAACCCAGAAAAAAAAGTGTGCTTTTATGGTCACTACAAATAACTTGACCAGCTAAAACAGTACAGATTTGGTTGAATAGAAATGTCAGGTCTATTTTTTAGGCGCTGGGTGACAGGCTCAACTTGCCCCTGATGTAATATATGGCCAAAAAATAACCACACTGTTGATGGTTAAATGCACTTGGGTGACACAGGCTCAGCCTGCACCAGATGTAGTATATGGCCAAAAAATAATCAGACTGTTGATGGTTAAATGCACTTGGGTGACACAGGCTCAGCCTGCAGCTGATGTAGGATATAGCACAAAAAATAACCAGACTGTTGATGGTTAAATGCACTTCGGTGACACAGGCTCAGCCTGCAGCTGATGTAGGATATAGCACAAAATAACCACACTATCGATGGTTAAATACACTTGGTGATAGCTTGTGCTGGCGCACCACAAGTCACAAAATGGCCGCCGATCACCCCAGAAAAAAAGTAATCTAAAAACGCTCTGGGCAGCCTCAAAAAAGTGAGCAAGTCAATAATAGCACTTCAATGATCCACAGCTGCAGATCGATCACAGAATGAAGTCTTTTGGAGGAGTTAATCTGCCTAATCTCGCCCTAACGTCGCAGCTGCAACCTCTCCCTACACTGATCATAGCAGAGTGACGTGCGGCGCTACGTGACTCCAGCTTAAATAGAGGCTGGGTCACATGCTGCACTGGCCAATCACAGCCATGCCAATAGTAGGCATGGCTGTGATGGCTTCTTGGGCCAAGTAGTATGACGCTTGTTGATTGGCTGCTTTGCAGCCTTTCAAAAAGCGCCAAGAAAGCGCCGAATACCGAACCCGAACACAGACTTTTACGAAAATGTTCGGGTTCGGGTCCGTGTCACGGACACCCCAAAATTCGGTACGAACCCGAACTATACAGTTCGGGTTCGCTCATCCCTAATTAAGACCAGTTACTCGTGTTTTTCATGCTCTTCCATAATTTCCTTTAATGGTGTGACCTATTGTCTTGGGCATTGGTTCTCTGACAGAACATCTTTGCCACTGGCTGAGTAGACAGCTCCACCCTTTGGTACAAAGAATACTGGGATTTCTAAAAGACTCTAGTGAGGTGTTGTGAGTTATGGATTCTCTAGCATGGGGGAGGGGTTGTACTGATATTGTATGACATGTGACTTGGTTGTGCAATGTCCGACAGCGACAAAGGGTCCCTTTAAAAAATATTCGTGATGCCAGTTGCAATGAAGCAATAACGGGACAGAGTCCCTTTAAGAAATGGTGTTAGTGGTGGTACCCAGGTGTAGGAATGGTTGAGTGGTATAGGGTGGCCTACAATGTCCCTTAATGTTTTGTGTCACTGTGCTCCTACCTGGATACGCTGGACCCCAGGCGTTGTCTTCCGAAGCAGTAAAAGGGGAAAAGTTAACTTGGGGATGAAGAATAAATTAAGTCCAGACCTTGTGATGAAGTTGAAAAGCAACTTTACTTTGCATAAACGTTTCTCCAATTAATTTACAGACTTTATCTTAGTTCCAGCAGGTGTTAGCATTAAAACTGTAGCATGCACACTCCTCTCTGCTACATCTGTTTCTCTCTGGCTCTGCTGTACTGACAGGCTGGCTATAGAACTCAGCTTCTTCTTTATGCTGTACTTCACTTTATAGTCTGGTCTGTCTCTAGATGTGTCCAGGGAAAACTCCTCCTGGCTTATGAGGCTTTAAGCTGTGGCTGCCATGTCCAGCAGAGCTAAAGGTGCATTAGATGGCTTGCTTTGCTTAGCTGGAGCGCGTCTGTAATATGTCTCCAAATGTAAAATATTTATGTATGAAAAATATATCAACCTGATTTGGTAATCCTCTCCAAATCTAGTGTATGCTTATTTGGAGTAAAGAACACCCGGAGGACTAATCACCGGGTTTCAACAAGAGTTATATAAAAAATGAATAATGCGATTTATTTTCAGTCTTCATAAGAGTTAATTACTTACAGAAATAGTTTAGGAAAAGTCTTAATCTATTGTCCATGAGTGAATGTGGAAAGTCCTTAAAGTATCATTTTTGAAGGTCAGGAATCCTCTTCTCAAGGCTCCATGTGTCTTCCCTTCATCTTCTCCAGCAACCAACAACCCCCAACAGACTTGAGAGTGAGTGTAAGAAGACCCCCCTTGTCTGTCTCTGTCAGTCATTTATACCATAGATACAGGCCTGTCTTTACTAATGTATGGTCTTATACATTGTCATATATGGTAGACTTCAAATATAAAGGTGTAATGTAATACATACTTTATATTAAATATCAATTAATATTATATCACATATTATTTAACATTTCCCCCTCCTGAGGGTGAGATAATCTTTTCAAACCCACAACATTTTAATTTTACAATTATCTTGGACTCTTCATTCTTCTTTTCTTCTTTATAAATAAATTAATTGTCCATCAATTATTTATTTGACAACACAATAATAATATTTGCTGAACATATGGTAAACTGTGATTGAATACCAATTAAATAAATTTAGGAACTAATCTACTATCTTATTAGGCATCTTTTTCTCTTCATCATCTTCCTCTGGTCTCGTCATGATCTTGATACTGTAATTTCACTTATTCACCTTAAATTTGAATCACATAAAGTCTATGATAGGATTGATAGAACTGTATGTAGATGATGTGCAGTCCTTAAATTGAATTGTATCATATTTTCCAATGATGTTCATGTACAAGATTTATAACCTTTTACTATTTGTGGTGACACAGCTTTCCTGGACACAGTTTTTAACTTACAAGCCAATCAGGAATTCCTTGGTCTTCTTTAGAGCGTCTGTGAACAGCTGTGACTTCTTTGTCATTCCCCTTTCTTTCTTACCAGGTTTAACATGGTAGAAAATTATAAGGAATTTAGAGTAACTGTCCATTCAGCCTCATATGAAGAATTTCAAGCTCTCAGCATGATTGTTGACAATCAAGTAAAATGAATGTGGTCCATTAACAAAGCTTTTAACTTTAGTATCACAAGTAGCAGATTCCTGAACTTCACAGAGGTGTTTATGGCACTCCAATGGAATAGCTTTTTCTTCTTTCAGAAAAAAACAAACATCCGAGACTAAAATATCTCACTTCTGAAAACCCTAGCTAATCTAACTCTAAATTACTTACTGAAGCTTCTTCAGCACTCGCTCTTCTTGAGCTCAATTCTCCATTTTGATGCCAGTCCTTCTGTCACAGACCTCCTTTCTGTGTGGACAGAATTTTCTTTCTATGAACTTTACCTCTGGAGTTGTCTATGGACAGGTGTGCTTCAGGTACTCTTCACCCCTGTCTTGGGTCACTCTCCAGTGCCCCTTATCTTCACACCTTTCCCAGAATATAACACAGATTTGTTTACCTCCAAGTCTTTTCCTGGGACTCTGTCTCTGTCTCAGTCTTTATGTTTATAGACTTCATGAATATCACAGTCTCTAGAAAACATTACATTTCCAGTTGACTTGATTGAAGATATCTTCTTCTTTCCTATTACTACACCAAAGTTGGTGATTATAGCTAGCCTATAGTATCACAGTGCACCATACCATTCATTTATTACCATATTATATTTCAACATAATATAGATGTTTATATATTATTGAAAATATTATCCTTGTAAGTGTAGCCTTTTTATCTTTATGTTTGTGGATTTTTTTATAAATAAAAATTTTATTGATTAATTTAATTGACCACACAAAATATTTCTTTCTACAGTAAAACCAAATCTTTACCTTTTTTACTAAAGTAATATTCTGCATGAGAAATGATATATTACTCTATTAAATATCATTGTATTCTTCTTCTTTCAAATATAACTGTAAATATAAACCTTTGTTTAGAAAAGCAACAAATATGTATTAACATAATCCCTATAGCTGAAATGCTTTCCAATATAGTTGACCTTTATATTTAAATGAACATTTATGAGTTTCAATTCCTATCAGTGATCCAGGATTAACTCCTTTTATATTTGGAACCTCTCTAGAATACAATATCCCAAATAACAATTACAGTAACTCTATGATCACCATGAAGTTCATGTATGTCATACTCACATTGTCACGAGTTAGAGATCCAGCGAAAGACCTCTGCGTCGTCAAGCAATAAACAAATGGAAATCAGGTACAGACACACAAGAGTTTATTGCACAAACAAAAAACAGGGAAGACAGCACAGACAAAACATGAGCTCTATGTACCGTCAGCACAGTGGGAGAAAACCCCCACTGCGCCACTGTCTAGTAATACTCCAGAGGGGCGTGACTAAGCAACTCCTGGTATTCACTAGGGCCCCAGATGGTAGGGTTAGACTTTGCAGCAGGAAGTTGCCAGGGTCCACTCCAGAGGGTGAACTAGACAGTGACAGCAAGAACGAACTGACAACAGGTACCAGAAGGTACCGACGGCACATAGGCAAACATGACATAGACAGGCAAATACAAACAGGGCAACTAATAACACAAGCAGGAGTACATAGCAAGGAAACAGGAGTGACAATGAGAAGAGGAGGACTTGCTCCACCAGAAGTAAACTGCATGGCCTTGCCCATGGCACTCTGCTGCAAAGAAAGGTGCAGCAAGGGCTTGCTGAACAGAATATCCCCTAAAACATTGACAGAACCCTCCATACAGAGGAACGAATATGAAATAGGGGAGGCAGACACGCTACAAGATAGGCAAGACAAATAAGGGCAGAGGCATAAAGACATAATAATAAACACAGGGGAACTCAAACAAAACTGGCAACCCTGATAACAGAAACACAGGAGAAAGGACGACAATGAACAAGAAGGTGTATTCCCTCTCATCACCATACAAGAAGACCGGGGTCCACAGACATATTTTCCAAATTACGCCCTGTGCAACACCAAAATGCGCTAATAGTGTGAATAGCGCTAGATCGATCTTACACTCATGCGATAATTATACTCACAAGCGCAAGCAAGTGTGAGATTAGGTGGATATATGGAATGAGTACCTTACAACCTGGAGGTTTAAATGTACAGGGTGGGCCATTTATATGGATACACCTTAATAAAATGGGAATGGTTGGTGATATTAACTTTCTGTTTGTGGCACATTAGTATATGTGAGGGGGGAAAACTTTTCAAGATGGGTGGTGACCATGGCGGCCATTTTGAAGTCAGCCATTTTGAATCCAACTTTTGTTTTTTCAATAGGAAGAGGGTCATGTGACACATCAAACTTATTGGGAATTTCACAAGAAATTCTTTCATGAGTTATCTACAAGTTTATGACCACTTATAAAATGTGTTCAATGTGCTGCCCATTGTGTTGGATTGTCAATGCAACCCTCTTCTCCCACTCTTCACACACTGATAGCAACACCGCAGGAGAAATGCTAGCACAGGCTTCCAGTATCCGTAGTTTCAGGTGCTGCACATCTCGTATCTTCACAGCATAGACAATTGCCTTCAGATGACCCCAAAGATAAAAGTCTAAGGGGGTCAGATCGGGAGACCTTGGGGCCATTCAACTGGCCCACGACGACCAATCCACTTTCCAGGAAACACTTCATCTAGCTGGCACGTTCCCTGAGTTTTTCCAGCAAGATGGTGCACCACCACATTATGGGTGTCAGGTCCGAGCATTCCTAGATGCATTTTGGCCTTTGTCTATATTCCACCGCCATTCTCTTTCTCAGTCCTCAACTCTCTGCTATCATTCATGGATAAATGGCTAGACTGCCCAACATTGATTATTGGCGATTTTAATTGTGTTATTGATCCTGTATTGGATAGGGTGTCTACGAGTGTCAAGGGTGATAATCCTGTTCAGGGGTCTCCCTTGGTATGGTTTTGTTCTGAGGCTGGGTTTGAGGATGTCTGGGGATATCTAGGTCAGGGGAAAAGGGCCTTTTCATGCATCAGTAAAGCAGGTAAATCTATGTCTAGAATAGACCTTGCCTTGATAAATAGAAAATATGTAAGACTTGTAAACCGAATGAAATATGAAACAAGGTCATTCTCAGACCATTTGCCGTTACTCCTTGAACTTTGCTTGACCTAGGAGAGATGCTTACAGAGACCCCCATTCAGATTAAACCCCTATTGGCTATCAGTAATAAAGAAACACGATACAGTTCAAAATGAAATTAATCGATTCTGGGAAAATAATTATGGCTCAGCAAAAATCCAGGTGGTATGGGACACTTTTAAGGCCTATATGAGGGGAATAATGGTCAGTAATATTGCAAACCTCAGAAAGGAGTACGGGAAAAAACAGAAAAACTTAGAAGAACTAGAATCCTTAGCTACACAATCCTTCTACACAAATAAGACGGAGGAGAATAGGGAACATATGCAAAAGACCATAAAAGCATATTCAAACTTTTTGCTGGACAAGGCCCAACAAAGCTTAATTTTTAAAGGGCAAAAATATTTTACAGAGTCAGGGAGACCTGGAAAATTTCTATCTAGAGTGATCTCGAGTCAAGAATCCCAAAAATATATAGATAATGTCCGACTGGCCAATGGTAGGACGGTTAGTGGACAAGGTCCTGTAGAGAAAGCTTTCTTGGACTATTTTCTAGATCTTTATAGAGCTGAACCTAAGATTACAGATGAAATTATGGATTCTTATCTCAATGGCATTGCTTTCCCAACTATTACTGAGGCTCAAAAGAAAGCACTTGAGGTAGAGTTTTCGATTCAGGAACTTGAGGGGGCAATTAAATTATGCTCGGCCAATTCTACCCCTGGTTCAGATGGACTCCCATATGAATTCTATAGTAAATACAAGGAGTTTATTCTCCCTAGACTGTTGGGGGTCTTTACTGAATCGGTGGAGGATGGGAAATTGCCAGACTCAATGATGGAAGCTGTAATAATATTAATTCCCAAAAAAGGTAAGGACCCCTCAGAGCTGGAATCGTACAGACCGATTTCACAGCTTAATGCAGATGTAAAGCTCCTCGCAAGGATTTTGGCCACAAGACTCTCTAGGGTTATTTCCTCCATTGTCCACCCAGATCAGAATGGCTTTATTCAAAATAAGGGCACGCACCATAATCTGCATCGACTCTTTGCCAATATACAAGCCCCCGGGGGGACTACCCACTCCATCCTGCCACTGGATGCCTCTAAGGCCTTTGACAGGGTGGAGTGGCGCTTCTTCTGGAGGGTTCTGATAAGGATGGGCTTTGGGGAAAGATTTATAAACATCCTTAAATTACTGTATAGATCTCCCACGGCGAAACTGAGTCTTAATGGGATCTTGGCCACTAGCTTTGATTTAAATAGAGGTACGCGGCAGGGTTGCCCACTATCCCCATTGCTATTTGATATTTACATTGAGCCCCTAGCTCTGGCCATTAGACAGGATGATCAGATTAAAGGATTTGGAACATTAGGAGCGCAAGACCGTATCTCCTTATATGCGGATGATTTTCTATAGACCATACGGAAACAACTCTCCCCAGAACTATTCAAATGGTTAAATTATTTGATGAGGTGTCTGGTCTTCTTATAAACTGGTCCAAGACCAGTTTGATGTTAATAGACCCGTTACCTCAGAAGGAGGCCCTTGTGACTCAGTTGGATATCGTTGACACTTTTCAATACCTGGGCTTGATTATATCGCCCAGGGTTGAAAATTTTGCCCAACTTAATCTGATCCCCCTAATAACAAAAACTAGAGCAAAAATAGGGATATGGTTGAGACTTCCCCTATCCAGAGCGGACCGAGTTTCATTGGTTAAAATAGTGATACTACCACAATTTCTGTATGTGCTTAGGAATACACCTACCTGGTTAGAATATAAATATTTTAAACTCATGGAAAGAATAATTAATGATTTAGTGTGGGGAAGAAAACGAGTTCGGTTAAAACTGGAACATTTATATAAACCACTGGAACATGGGGGTCTAAATCTCCCCTATCTCAAAGGGTATTTTATTGCTGCCCAGCTACTGATGTGTTATGAATAAAAAAATAGTGCACTTCTAGGGAGCTTAGTAGGGAGTTATGCCCATAATAATATATTTACCCTTCTGGAATCTGGGCTACTGAGTAGCCAAGAGCGGGGTTATAGAGAGATTAAAAAATTACTTTTGAAATTGTGGGCCACTACTAGAACATGGCTGAAGATAAAGGGCTCACTTACATTCACGCCTCTTTGGCACAATGTACAGATGGTATTGCAGCGGACACATTTTGGCAAAAGAATAGGATTTTTTATATTTCACAAGTAGTTAAGGATAGAGAGTTATCACATAATGTAGAAAACCTTTCATGGTTTAGGTACTTTCAGCTGCGTTCAGCATTATTTAGTCTGGACGATAAATCAGTGCTGGATATAGATAGTTCATCTTTTTTAAATGACTGGATAGGGAGGACACCTTTAAGAATGAAGATTTCAAATATATATAAACTATTAGTTAAGGCACGGTTTTATGATACACAGTCACCATGACAAAGAGCCTGGGGGTTGGATTGTCCGAATATACAATTAGAAGGATGGGGGAATAATTTTGCTAATTTAGGCTCACTCTCCCAGAACTTTAACCATGTTCTAGTACACTTTAATATCTGCCATAGATTATATGTCACCCCTACATGGATAAATAAATGTGGGCTAAGAGATTCATCCAAGTGCCCTAGATGTGACACCTCAGGTGCGGACTACCTCCATATGATCTGGACCTGCCCAGAGCTCATAAAATACTGGAATAGTATTAATAACTTCCTTATTTATAAACTTAAAATACGAATACCTTTTGAACCACAAGTGTTCCTGCTTAATGAGTTTTCCACAATGAGCACCCATAACTATCAAAAGATTCTCTTAGGCAGGATACTGCTGTTAGCTCGAATTTTGGTTAGTCTGACCTGGTTTGCTCGGCACACTCCAGAATTAAATACATGGATAAATTTAGTTAACAAGGTAAAAAACTACAAGCAAATTGTGTATAGGCAGAGAGATGTGGATAAGAAGTGGAGTAAGATATGGGGCGGCTGGAAGATCTGACTGATTGTAATAATTTACAATTTTTTTATTTTTTTATTTTTTATTTTTCTTCCCCTCCCCCCCTGTCTCTGCCCCCTTTTCTTTGGGGGGGGGGGGGGGCAGGGGGGGAGAGGAGGGCGGACGCATCACAGGTTCAGGTTCAGGGTGGGGGGGAGGTTTTTTTTTCTGGGGGTAATAGGGACAAGGGGAAAACATATTGAACATGTGGAGTGCCTACTTAAATTTCTTGTTCGTTGTAATATGTTTTGATATATTAATAAAGATAATTAAATAAAAAAATGTGAACAAGATAAATACCGGATCCGTTTTTCCGGATGACAACAGGAGGGACGGATCCGGTATTGTAATGCATTTGTGAGACAGATCCGCATCCGGATCCGTCTATAAATGGTATCCCTTGGCATACAGATTGCCGGAACTGCCTGCCAGAATCCAACAACGCAAGTGTGAAAGTACCCTAACTCATTGTTGCATGCTAGTTATTGTAACCTGGGACATGTTATCAGAAATCCCCCAGTGGGAGACTTTATTAGGGCAGAATGCTGCTGTAACAGCAATACGAATTATGCCTGAAACTGTGATTTTATAACTAAACGGCTGTTACAGAGGGGTTATTCTTCATACACTATTTCAGCAGCACGTAGAAAGTAGATTTAAAGGCACAGCAACATTATTTAAATCAGATTGGAAACACAATGTACTAACCTTGAAGCCTTGTGGATCCTCAGTTTGGATAGTTGCCACCTTAGAGGTTTACATTTTGCGCACTCATAAAATGTATTTTTATTAATAGTTTTTTCCTGTGGTAACAGATATTATGGAATGTCTTTACAGTAATGATAGTTTATTGCTATATCCAAATAGATGTGCACTATATAGGGTAAAGATATACCTTCAGTGGATTGGCATACTCAAGGAACTGAGATAATGCTCACCTGCTATGTTAATGTGTTGATTAAACCACTAAAGTTTATGCCATGACTAAGGATCATATGTTTCATCCAAAACACTTAGGTTCTTGTTCACTTTTTTGTATGTAATTTAAAAGAGAAGATTAAATAAAGTACTGGTTTTTATTAAAGAGTGCCGAGGATTTTACATATTTTATAGATTTATGGATGTTGGAGCCGACACAGCTTGTTTCCTCTGGAGCACCACTTGTACGGGAATTGATCATGATGAAGAGATGACCTGAAGTACCAAACCACTCTCCTGTCTGGTATAATACCAAGAGCACATTTTTATTTTTATAGAGCATTACAAATATACCAATACTGAGCTTTTATTATAAGGAGTAGTGTGAATATGTAGTTTCTGCTACTGCAATTTCCCAGGGCAGGGCTGTACTGTGAAGTTCTCTCTGCATTGGGCTGCTTCACAGCCCCTCCCTTCTATTCGGAGTGACAGCTATGGCATCCAACCAGGAGACTGTAAGAAACAGTCATGTAATGTCTCTAAGTTTCATTATCCTGGTAAACTGTGTTAAGATTTAATGTAAAATGCCTGCAGTATTTGTTTGGTCAGTAGATGGCAGCATAGGACCAATTTGCATTGGAGTTTACCATAGAGAAAGTGTATTAGTGACGCTGGTTCTTTAAGGCAGCAGCTAAGTGTTGAAGTGACACGCCTCTTATGATGTCAGCCTGCCTCAGTATGAGCAGAAAGAAGGAGGAAGAGGGACTGAAACTGCTGCCGCCATATTGGCAAGATAGAAAACAAGTTCTGTGTTGTGTAAGACGTGTGTGGAGATACTAAAGGACATTCCTGTACAGCCAAGCTGTGTGAACTTCGGTCTAGAGACGGATGGAGTACAAAGAGACTGTGCATTTAGTGAAGCCAAGTTAAAAGGACTGTGTGCAGCAACTAACCTGTGGAGCTGACATTGGGCTGTGTGGATTGCCCCAAACAGTAAAGAGACTCACAGTGCTGTCGAGGTACCGGACAGTAACTGTAATAATCCTGGATTATATTCAACTGGTTTTCCGGCCTGCTGAGGAGGACTTCTCTGTTGCGGATCCTGCGCTGGTTAAAAGAAAAGGACGACATCGGGCCCCACCGTGCACTTCCACAAACTGTAAGCGGTCCACTTGGACCACTGGGATAAGGGGGGTGCGCACCCGCTTGAAAGTTAGGGTCAGTTAGGCATAGTTTCTGGGACTATTCTTTCTTAGTGTCCGCACTGCGAATACGAACGCAGCAAAGGTGAAAATTGTTGCAGTGTTTAGCTTGTATTGTTTATACTGTTTTGATTATTTTGCTTGTCTTTACCTCTGTAACTGCCTTGTTAACCTGCTTTTATTAATTTATAGTAAATGCAATTTTCTTAATCTTGACTTCTGCGTACGCACTCTTTCCTGGTTGCGGAGTCAAAACACCTGCCTTGCTCTCGGTTCACAAAGTGGCGTAGTCGGCAGGATCCGCCTACCAGAATGGACGGCGACACACCCGTTAGGAGGGATGGTGCTGGAGGAAGAATGCCAGCAGGGGCTGTAATGAGTCAGTTAGCAAAGTTTGATGGCAATAATATGTCTGTGAGTGTGTGGGCAGAGCAGATACGAATGGTACAGCGCATGTACCAGACGGCACCAGAAGTACTAGTAGAGCTAGCCATATTAACGTTACAAGGAGATGCTAAGACTACAGTGATATTGCGGCCATTTGAACAAAGACAGACATTTGAGCAAGTTGTCCAGATTCTAGAAACTATTTATGGAGAAACCGCATTGCTGGGGTCCCTGCAGGCACGGTTCTTCCAGAGGGTACAAAAGGAGAATGAAAGTCTCCCTCAGTATGCAAATTCCCTACAAGAACTGCTCCGAGATATTCAAGGGAAGGAAAGAGGGGGCTCACCAGCCTTCTGTAACCCTGATCGGACACTCCGTGACCAGTTTATTCTGGGGATCCGTGATGGCAGTTTGACTGTTGCTATGCAGGACTTTATACGACGGAAGACTGATGCTAAATTTCATGACGTACAGGTAGAGGCCATCTCACGTGCCAATAGTATGGTTCAGAAGCTTCAGACCGCAGTTGGAGTTACATTGTTGCAGGGGGCTAGCTCTGGCCCAGAAACAGTGGAAAAAGGGACAGTTAAAGAGATACTTACAGTAATGCAGAAGTTGCAAGAGCAAATGGAACACCTACAAACCAGTTGTAATGAGAATTCTATGAGAATTGCAGGCCTCCAGACAACTAGAGACGAAGGGGTGGGCCGTTCACACCAAGAAGGTCAGAATCACCCACAACCCCGATAGAGGGATGAGGATAGGACCTACCGAAGGGGTCCCAATAATGTAGTACAACTCTCAGGAGAGACCGATGGGGCTTACCGAAGGGGCCCAAACCGATGGTCAGAGCGACGGGAAATACGCTGCTGGGAGTGTGGACGCGTGGGCCACATTGCTGCTAGATGTCCAGAGCAGCGACAAGCTTATGAGAGACCGCCGTTAAACTGAAATCCCCTGCTGCAGTAGGGCGGGCAGTAGGGGAAACTGAGAAGGAGACTATGAGGGGAGAATGCCCTGAAGAGGACCTGATCGCTGCAAGTCCCATCATACAGATGGAATTGGAAGGTATTCCGGTTACTGGGATGATTGACACGGGTTCCCAAGTAACGACCCTGAGTAGAGACTGTTACGAACGGTACTTTCAGCAACATGTGAAATATGATCCCTATACATTCATACGAGTGGTTGCAGCTAATCAGTTACCAGTACCGGTGGTGGGAGTGGCCTGGATAAATGTCAGATTATGTGGCCAAGATCTAGGCAAGAAAGGCATTGTGGTGGTACAGGAGTCACATGAAGTAAAGGTCCCTGTCATCTTGGGGATGAATGTGTTAAAAGAATTGGATCAGATTCTCTTTGAAAAGAAAGGTCACGGTTATTGGAGAGAAACCACTAGCCATTGGCCTACTCAAACGGCCTTCCAGCGGCTGGTCCGAACATGTGGCTTGCAGAAAAGTTCAGATGCACAGTCTCCTCTTGCTCGAGTTTCGGTCCCTTTGCATACAAAAGTTACGTTGCCACCTAGACGGGAGATGATAGTGTCCATGCCTGTAGGCACCTGTAGGAAACTAGAGGGCATAGCTGTGTTGATAGAACCACTGCCGACAGCCGGAAGAAGTGTTGATCCACTAGTAGCCCGTTCCTTGGCAGTAGTCGGGCAAATGGGAAAGTACCCCTCCGATGTGTGAACACCCAGGATCAGAGTGTAGACCTAGCCCCAGGAAGGCTGCTGGCTTACCTCTATGTGACTCCGGAGGAAGTGAGGAAAGCGACCCCGATGCAGTTGAGGCCGGCTGAACGAGGTGAATGGACCGTAACCGTGTCTATGGGGGAAGGCGAGAACCCCACCCCTAAATGGAATGGCGGTGCAATTTGAGAACAGATGAAGATAGAGACTTCTTCGTGTTCTCTGGAACAGATCCGGAAGGTAGATGAACTGTTATGGGAAAACCGCACAACCTTTGCATGTCATGCTGAAGATTTTGGATGTACAACAGGGATCTACCATGAGATTCCCACAGGAGACACCCCTCCAATCAGAGAGCGCTACCGACAAATTCCTCCACAGATGTATCAGGAGGTGAAAGAACTGTTGACCCAGATGCTGCAGAGTGGGATCATTCAAGAAAGCCAAAGTACCTGGGCAGCTCCAGTGGTACTAGTAGGGAAGAAAGATGGGTCCATTAGGTTTTGCGTAGACTATCGAAAGTTGAACACCTGCACCATACGAGATTCCTACCCCTTACCTCGGATTGAGGAGTCCCTTTCGGCACTAGATCCTCGCTAGATCTGGCTAGTGGGTATTGGCAGGTGCCAATGGCCGAGAAAGATAAGGAAAAGACAGCCTTTATCTTGCCCATGGGACTATACGAATTTAACCGGATGCCCTTTGGGTTGACAAATGCACCTGGAACGTTTTAACGATTGATGGAGAAATGTCTTGGTGACTTCATCTTTGAGTTCACTCTCATCTACTTGGATGACATTATAGTGTACTCTGCAACCTTTGAGGACCATCTCCACCAGTTGGGACAAGTGTTTCAACGATTGCAGGAACATGGGCTCAAATTGAAACCCAGTAAATGTCGGTTGTTCCAATCTGAAATTGATTACTTGGGTCATCGTGTATCAGGAGAAGGGGTAAGGCCGTCGAGGGACAAGATAGCGGCTGTTCAAGATTGGCCGACACCGACTACCCTGCGAGAGGTGAGAGCGTTCCTGGGAGTAGCTGGCTACTATCGACGGTTTATTAAGGACTTTGCTAGGGTAGCAGCACCACTTAATGCTCTCCTACGAGGCACCTCCGGGGGTCCGAAGAACCGGTCTGTGAAATGGGGCCCTGAACAGGAACACACCTTCCAGGCATTGAAGGATGCTCTTACAATGGCCCCAATCCTGGCGTATGCTGATTACCACTTGCCCTTCCAGCTTTATACGGATGCAAGCCTCTGTGGTCTCGGAGCAGTGCTCTCTCAGTTCCAGGATGGCCAAGAGCGTGTCATAGCGTATGCCAGCCGATCTTTGCGAGATTCTGAAAGAAACCCTGACAATTATAGTTCATTTAAGTTAGAACTGTTGGCACCGGTATGGGCCATGACTGAGAAATTCTCTGAGCATTTGACCGGAGCTGAAGTCTTAGTACTGACTGACAACAACCCATTAGCCCACCTGGAAAATGCCAAGCTCGGGGCTTTGGAGCAGAGGTGGATAGCCCGAATGTCTAAGTTCAATTACCGCATTAAGTATCGGTCCAAGACAGAGAACCAAAATGCCGATGGACTTTCTAGGGTAACTACCCAGGCCCCCAGCGGAGACGTGGATCATGAGTTAGAGCATGTGGAGGTGCCTGACTTCAGCAGATTTTCACAAGCCTTCGTCGTTGCTATGCAGTGTGCAGTGGAAGGGACCGAAACAGCTCCTTTCTTTGGCCCCTCACGACAGGAATGGGTGCAAATACAGCAGGCCCATGAGGGGCTGGCGAAAATGATCCAGTGTGTTGAGAAAGGCAAGAAGCCCTGTAAAGAGGAAAGAGAACGACTGACACGTGAAATGCTATCAGTCCTGAGTCAGTGGGAAAAGTTAGAGATGAAAAATGGAGTGCTATCCCGAAAGGTATATCTACCTTCTGAAATCGACATTCGTTACCAAATCGTAGTGCCTAGTGAACTGGCTCAATCATTGGCTCTTGAGGCTCATAATAAGAATGGACATTTTGGTCATGAGAAGACCTTTCGTTGGCTACAGCGACTGATTTACTGCCCGGGCCTCCGTCAAATGGTCGAAGAAGTATGCCATAGATGTCGAACTTGTGAGATCCATAAGGCGATAGAACAAAGAGCTCCCCTGCAAACCATAGTGACCCAGGAACCTTTGGAGATCGTCATGATAGACTACCTAATGGTGGGCCCATCCAACAGTGGGCACCAGTACTGCCTCGTAATGGTGGACCACTTCACCAAATTTGCGGTGGTGACCGCCACCAAGGACCAGACCGCTGTGTCGGCAGCTCGAGCCCTATGCCAAGATTTCATCCGAGTGTACGGGTGTCCACATCGCATCCACTCTGACCAAGGGGCTTGCTTTGAGGGACATGTAATGAAAGAAGTTCAACGTATCTACGGGATAAAGAAGTCGCACACGACTCCGTACCATCCCCAAGGAAACTGAGCCTGTGAACGATTCAATAGAACTCTGCTACAGATGGTGCGGACTTTGGAGGAGGACAAAAAGTTACAGTGGCCTCAGTTCTTGTCTGAGATGGTGTGGGCCTATAACAATCAGGTCCATTCTACAACAGGGTATTCTCCTTATACTCTCCTCTTTGGACGGTCTGGGCGAAGTGTCAGAGAGTTACAGTTAAATTATGTGGATGGGTTCCCTCCCAAGAGATCCAGCCTCCTGGGTGCGGGCACACCGGCAGAGACTTGAGACAGTTCATCGATTGGTGCGGCAGCGTCTGCAAGAAAATTCTCATCCTGATAAGACCCCGGTGCAAAGGGAACCATTGCAGCCAAGTGACCTGGTGCTGGTGCGTGTCAAGAAGCCTCAAGGAAAATTGGAAAGCAGGTGGGAGGCTGTGCCGTATCGTGTAGTTGCCCGCAAGTATGCAAATGAGCCAGTGTACGAAGTCCAGAAGGAAGGAACTGATTGTGTCCGAGTACTTCACAGAAATATGTTGCGCCTGTGTCAATCTGAAGAAGCAAATTGTGATGGAACTGATAATGTCAACAAGGTCCCACAGTCAGAGACTGGTGGTGTGGAATGGGCTTACGACGATGAGGATGATTGTTGGCCAATCCCTACTCCTGAGGATGTTCCACCTGTGACTACTGAGCCCCCAGCCTGTGCCCCCTCTGGTGTGGAGTCTGCTGGTCCTTCTCAGCCTATGGCTACAGCACCCCAGAGTATACCAGTGGTTCTCAGACGCACCACTAGACAAAATGCTGGCAATCCCCCTGTTCGGTATGCGCAAGATGAGTTTATTTGGCCTGCCATACAACGGTACATTACCACTCTACATATAAGAGTACAGCCCTCTGGATATTCATTCATTGGCAGGGACTGCCAATCATAAAGTGGGGGGGGAATATGTAAGAAACAGTCATGTAATGTCTCTAAGTTTCATTATCCTGCTAAACTGTGTTAAGATTTAATGTAAAATGCCTGCAGTATTTGTTTGGTCAGTAGATGGCAGCATAGGACCAATTTGCATTGGAGTTTACTATAGAGAAAGTGCATTAGTGAGGCTGGTTCTTTAAGGCAGCAGCTAAGTGTTGAAGTGACACGCCCCTTATGATGTCAGCCTGCCTCAGTGTGAGCAGAAAGAAGGAGGAAGAGGGACTGAAACTGCTGCCGCCATATTGGCAAGATAGAAAACAAGTTCTGTGTTGTGTAAGACGTGTGTGGAGATACTAATATGAAAATTTACAATATCAATAGGATATATATTGATGTCCTCTTTTTTGAATTATGTTCTTTATTGCTGTTGTTTATAAGAATTGTACTGTTTCTTACTTTCTTTTTCTTTTTCATCTAGACGCGCTGATATAGGTGTCTAGGTAGGCTGATCAATTCATTATTCGGTTCTAATACATATTAACTCTTAATTCTGCAACTAACCTATATTCATGATTTTCTATGATGAACAATATAGATTTGTAGTGATCCATATGATCAAATTTAACGTATATAATTCGACTTGTTGCTCATAAATTTATTATCTTGTTCTAACATATACTAATTCTCGCTGAATCTAATTTTATTATCTATCTAGATATTTACGTCATTTTATGATGACTATATTATGAAAATCAGATTCATGCCGATCTACCTGATGAATTTCAAGAAATGTAAACCGATTTCGGATGAGTTACACTATGAAATACAGCACTGCGATGACTGACACTATGAAATTCTAATATTTGATATTAAGCGATCAGCTTGACAATAATCAATGAGCGTCTCATATGTTATTTGTTATAATTTGTTTATTTTCTGTATAAATTGTTACCAATTGGGCGATATTGTCATAACTAATTTTGATATTCAATTTGACATTGATTTGCCTAAAGCTTTGGAGACATGTAGTTCTTTATTAGGTAATATAGCCCCATGCCCACGCAAGCGCAGTTGAGAGATGCCGCCCCGCGTCTCAGCACATAGCTAGACGTCTAGCTATGACGCTTCATTGAGGTGCGTTCCACACACAAATCGGACGCCCAGCTAGGACGTCATATCGGTGCGCTCTGTGTTTCACAGACAAACCAGGCGCAGACCGATGACGTCAGACGCCGGCAACACGAGGATACTCACTATAACTGGCGCGCTGCAGTCATTTTCTCTCATACCACCAACGAACACACATTGTCTCCTCAGCATTAGGTCATAATATCAATATTGCTTTGTTATACTTTTTGTTTTATGGTCTTATACTTTGATGTAGATATTGCTTGACCCTTTATTCCATGATACTGGTCTTACTTTATTTATGATAGAACAAACTATCTACTGACAGCTCTCTGCTTCCATAGTTTGACTATAGTGATATCTGGCTGTCTATGTTTTCATGTTACGCGTTGCATATATTTCTATATCATTGTTCCATGAGAGCGATCAATTCTGGTACTATGTCAGTATATGACATGTATTAGATCAGATTCTTTTATTCTTTTTCTTTTTCTTTATTTCATTACCAGTTAGATTGATCCCTATCGAGCTGTTTTTGACAGAATATATATATAAATGTAGACTTCTTTGCATTTTTCTTGTATGTAATCTATTTGACTATTGTGATCCAACAACTCACTGATGCTATACATATGTCTTTATGTTACTTATAGGGCGTGATCAAGGTCCTGCCTGGACCGAAACGTTGGCCCTGCGTTCTTGTACTGCTATATAAAGTTGGTGTTGGATACAACAATAAATTTATCTAATCAATCTTTATGAGAGTGCCGTGGATTTATATATTTTTGTATAGTGGCGTGACAGCCCCTCCATTGAGCACCTCCCCTTGGGATTCACATTCCCTCTTCCTGGACGGTGTGCCTTCCAATTTTTGATTTATTTGGAGATACTAAAGGACATTCCTGTACAGCCAAGCTCTGTGAACTTCGGTCTAGAGACGGATGGAGTACAAAGAGACCGTGCATTTAGTGAAGCCAAGTTAAAAGGACTGTGGGCAGCAACTAACCTGTGGAGCCGACATTGGGCTGTGTGGATTGCCCCAAACAGTAAAGAGACTCACAGTGCTGTCGAGGTACCGGACAGTAACTGTAATAATCCTGGATTATATTCAACTGGTTTTCCGGCCTGCTGAGGAGGACTTCTTTGTTGCGGATCCTGCGCTGATTAAAAGAAAAGGACGACATCGGGCCCCACTGTGCACTTCCACAAACTGTAAGCGGTCCACTTGGACCACTGGGATAAGGGGGGTGCGCACCCGCTTGAAAGTTAGGGTCAGTTAGGGATAGTTTCTGGGACTATTCTTTCTTAGTGTCCGCACTGCGAATACGAACACAGCAAAGGTGAAAATTGTTGCAGTGTTTAGCTTGTATTGTTTATACTGTTTTGATTATTTTGCTTGTCTTTACCTCTGTAACTGCCTTGTTAACCTGCTTTTATTAATTTTTTTGTAAATGCAATTTTCTTAATCTTGACTTCTGCGTACGCACTCTTTTCTGGTTGCGGAGTCAAAACACCTGCCTTGCTCTCGGTTCACAAGACCACTACAGCTGTCGCTTCAAGCAGACAGACATCCTTTAAAGCCCCTACCTACCAGACGTGTTGCTTTTGGACCAGGTTTGGCCCTTCCCTGTATTGTGACCTGTTAACTAGCAGTGACTTCCTTGTGGTCTCCATTCATTTCTGCGGGAGTTCTGGAGATAGCCAAGCAGAGCGCTTTGCTATCTCCAGAACTCCCATAGAAATTAATGGAGTGGTTCTGCGCATGTGCAACCGGCTGCTCCAGTAATTTCAGGGGAGCAGCAGGGAGTACGGGGCCCCTGTTATCATGATCAGTGGGGATCCCAGTGGTAGGACCCCCACCCATTTGATAGTTATCCCCTATCCTATTTTACCTACTGGAATACCCCTTTAACTAAATTTAAGAAAATGTTCAATTTGATTCAAACTTTATTATGAAACATTATTATGAAACACGTACCACGATTGACTTTTTTTTTTACATTCCACTCCTACCCGTTGCACCTGTGAAGAGAGTCATACTTACCTGCTCCCTACTGCTCGATTCTAGTTCCTTGGGTTCCAGACTGTTTTCACTGCACATTAGTTCCTGCATGTAAACTTCTGGCACAGATGGGGTCACATGCACTGCTGCAACCAATAACTGGCCTCAGTGGTGGTACATTTTTTGTGGTATGCTGCTGCAGCCAGTCATGGGCTGCAGCAGCACACCTCACTTAGTCTGTGCCGGAAGTTTACATGTGAGGACTGAAGACAGCCATGGAGCTGGAACTGAGTGTGAGGGACAGGCAACTATGCTGGCTTTCGTTTACAGTTCCAGTGGGGAGGGGGGACTTTAGAAAACAAGTTAATCAAGGCTCACTTTTTTAAAATCCACCTTTTGTAACTGTACTGTAACATAACAGATTATGCATTTCAGATGAGTGCTCTGTCATTAGTTTATAGATATGGCTAAGAACAACTCAAGCGTCCTAAGCGCATGTTGATGTTTCTTACAGCTTCGAAATGGTTGTTCAAGTGTAGACATTCTCTGAAATACAGGATCTTATACAACAACTATGTGACTACTGGCACAGCACACTATTTCAATCATGCTTTTTACAACCATCAGATCCATTTTGACTTTCAGAAGTGGATTGCTTACAAAAGCTGTTTTCAGTTTCACAGCATTTCTGTTTCAATCAACCTCATAAGCACCTGGTATTAGTTCTAGAAATGATTAGACTGTCAACAAGTGACATAATTAACCTTCTGCCTTTAATTCTCATTGAGAGCAAATTCTCCAAGGCTGTGTTCAATATAATTCAAGAGCCTTGGGATAAATCACATTTTAAGCAAACTATAATGAGTGGTTTACAGATTTACGATTATGATAATGAAGAATGTTATTAAATGAGGTGGAAAACAGCAGATTTGAAGGAAAGTTTGTGTTATGGATAATAATGTTTATATTCTAGAGTAGGAAGTAGACTTTGTGCCTCATAGGAAGACAGAACATACCAGCACTTTCAAAACTCTAAATGCAAAATCAATATATTAACTAATGCCTCATTCAATATAATTAATGAATATGAGCTTCTTAGCAAATCTATTTTGATTGATTAAAAAAAATCTGAGTCCACCTACCCCAACAAGGTGACCTCAGTACAGGTAAGGACCTACTCTACTTAATACCGATATCTATGCCATATGAGCATCTAAATTCAGGAGAACAGAAACTACACATACTGTATGCTGTGTTGCTACTTGTTACCTTTATGTATTACCTAAGTAAAATCAGTCTGCCTCATAGGAATCCCAAAAGGAAGGACCAGTAGGGTTCACATCTTGTGTTGGGGAGGAAGGGACGGGATGGACATTGGGAAACAAAGCCTGCCACGGGCTCTATGAGGAAGGGGTGGTGGCAAAGGGAAGACACCGCTGGGGATGTGAGGAGGTAAGGCAGTAAGTGAGGGGGTAGCACAGGCTCTTGAGGGCAGTAGAGTGGAACATGGAAAAAGATAATTCAATGGAACCTGCTGCCTATTAGCACAGACAGGCAGCAGCTTGAAGGGAACCCTGACCTCTCTCCTAAGTCACTCACCAAATAAGAAATGCATAGGAGGCCCTCATGCAGCTACTTCTGGTTTAGGGGGGGGGTGAATTTATGTACATATTCTTCTCCATCCATCTCTTCTTACTTTATAGCAGCACGGACATATGGGGGCTCACCTCCTGTTAGGCTGCCACCTACTAGCCACTGTAGTTATCTCTCCTACTTCTAAGTTCAGCATCCACTGTGACATCTGCAGGTTTAGAAGGAGCATCAGTCTGAATCTGCAGATCTGGTGGTGGAGGCCCTGAAGCGCAAGCCCTGGATGCCCTCCCTTTAATCTGGCCCTATGGACATCAGTATAGGAAAGGATTGTCTAAAATTATTGTAGTCAAATTGTGGAATGCTCTTCCCCAAGGCGTAGTAATAGGAGATACTTCTTTCAGCATTTTAAAAGGGTGAGAAGCTTATCTAACTGCAAATTTTGTTGATGGCTATAATTAACACGTTACATCCGGTACCAAGTGTTCCAGAAAACTGGATCCGGTTTTCCAGTCTGCACATGAGCAGACCTTTAAAAATGTGAAAAGTATAAATATCGGATTTGTTTTTCGGGATGGCACCGGAGAGACGGATCCGGTATTTCAATGCATTTGTCAGACGAATCCGCATCCGGATCCGGAAACAAATGGTATCCGTTTGCACACGGATTTCCGGATCCGGCAGGCATTTACGGCAACGGAACTGCCTGCCGGTTTCCAATAACACTAGTGGGAAAGTTCCCTGAGTCCATCAAGTTCAACCAAGGAATAGGTGGGGACGCGAATCCCAGGAGGAAGTGAGACTCAGATTTCTATACATTTTCATAAGCAGTAATGTAATTTACTTTTAAGAATTAATCTAAACCCTTTTTAAAACTGTCCACTGTTCCTGTTGTGACCACATCCTGAGGAAGTCTATTCCACAGATTCACAGTTCTTACAGTAAAGAAGTTTTGATGCTTCTGTAATATTGTATGATTGATTGGGAAAGGTTGAACTTGAGGGTCCTGAGTCTCTTTTCAAACTTAGTATTTATGTAATAGTTTGTAGAAATGTTATATATAACAGATGATTTATATAATTTGATCAAGGAGGCATTCTGGTTGAAGGGTTTTGTTGAATTATAGCAACATCCAGATTTCCAGATGCCTCTTTTTGTAAAGCTTTGCTTTAGAAGTTTAGATCACAGAGAAGATATTGGATTTTGTGACTCACATAGATTTTTTGTATAGCCAGACATAAAGTGTCCATGAACGAAGAAGAACTTGTTTATTATTTGTTTGTTGCAACCAAGTACTTTTAATTTCACCAATAAAAGATTTTTGTAGACTACGTAGGGATACATCTATTCACTGATCTTTTTCAGCTTAGAAATGCTTGCCCATTTTGTCAATGTTGCATTTACCGCTATTTTTGCACTGATTACTAGCCATATAACTTAAGAATCCAATTTACTCTGGAAAATTCTGTTTTGCAGATGAATACACAAGTAGAAGATGGCATATTTATTCAACAAATGCTTAGCCAAGATTGGACTTATTTCTAGTTGATATCATAAATATCAGATGCAAGAAAAAGCCAATTGCATCGTACTAATGCATTACTTTTGCTACGGTGTTGGAGCTAGATACTAATAGAATTCCTTATTGGTTGGTACTAGAGATGAGCCAATTTCTCCAAAATTTGATTCGGCCAGTTCGCCAAATTTTTCGAAAAAATTCTGTTTAATACGAATTTATTCGCGGCAAATCGCGTTAAAAATAAGGCTATTTCCTGGCTGCAAAGAGCCTTTATAGTGGTGTAAAACACTGTGCCTTTCAGTAACACGCATAGAAAGTCTGATGTGGTAGTGAAACAATGACATGTAGATGACAGGCGTCGCTCTTAGAATCACTGCACACTTAATTTATTTGGGCAGTTACGGGGCCAAAACTGACCAAATAACTCAAGTGTGAACTCTGCCTTACAGGTCAATGTTAGCGTTCAGAAGAAGCACACTCCTTTTACATTGTCGGCAGCTGATTCCACATAGATGTCTACAGAACCTGTTCAATTAAACTCTTATATAAATAGAGCCCCCCCCGACAGAGTTGAGAGGGTGTCAGCAGTAAGTTTGTGTTGACGTCACTGATTATTTTGCCCTTCCTCTTATCCGTCAGAACAATAACCCCCAAAAAACTGATCCTGTCTGTGGAGCATATATCTTCACTCGGTCAGCATTTGGTCAGTAATCCATCAGTATTGCTAAAGACAAAAAAAACAGGAGTGGATCCAAAACAGAGATGACATGTCAATGGAATATTTGCATGTCTTCTGTGTTTTGTACCCCCTCCTGCTTCTGGCTACCAAATCATAAGCCAATTCTGATGCAAAATGGGAACCATGTCACACAGGTCTTACAGCTGTTACATAGACAGGATCCATTGTGCGTCTCATTTTTCCTTCCTTCTGACACATCAGAAGAAGGGTCAAACAAATGATGATGTCAGCCAGTTAAAAAGGCAAAATAGTGGCCCAGTCATGAAGTGGGGAGGGTGGGAACAGCATGAGAAGTCCACAGAGTGGCCCTATGACATAGTGGTGAGGTGGAAGCAGCATGAGGAGACCACAGAGTGGCCCAATGACAGAGTCTGGAGGTGGCAGCAGCCACATCAGGAGGCCACAGAGTGGCACAATGACAGTGCCAGCAGCATCAGGAGGAGGCCACAGGGTGGCACAATGACAGTGTGGAGGTGGCAGCAGCAGCATCAGGAGGCTACAGAGTGGCACAATAATAGTGTGGAGGTGGCACCAGCATCAGCAGGAGGCCACAGGGTGGCACAATGACAGTGTGGAGGTGGCAGCAGCATCAGGAGGCCACAGAGTGGCATAATGACAGAGTGTGGAGGTGGCAGCATCAGCAGCATCATGAGGAGGCCACAGAGTGGCACAATGACAGTGTGGAGGTGGAAGCAGCATCAGGAGGCAGCCACAGGGTGGCACATTTACAGAGTGTGGAGGTGGCAGCATCAGGAGACCACAGAGTGGCAAGGTGACAGTGTGGAGGTGGCAGCAGCATCAGGAGACCACAGAGTGGCAAGTTGACATAGTGTGAAGGTGGCAGCAGCATCAGGACACCACAGAGTGGCAAGCTGACTTAGTGTGCAGGTGAAAGCTGTGTACTGGGGTGGGTTTCCCAGGCTACAGCGAAGTCACGAACGAGGAAAGCAACTCCAACACCAGCTTTTGCCAAAACAGAATTTTACAAAAACTTGGTAATGAACACAACCACAAATGTTGGGAACATAATATACATTTACATACACCCCGCCAGAAGGCTGAAATCCTTGTGCTGCACAGCACGGCGCCCTCCAATGGATGCAGGAGTAAAATGCTGTAATTTACCTACTGGCGGGCAGAACTAAACTGCCACACCTTACCTGTTATTACGCTAAAAAAACAAGAATCACTGTATTGGTATGCGATACGGGCTAGCCTGCGGTGCAGCACAACAGCTTACAATCTTACACAGATCTACAGTATCCTCCCCCCCCCCCAATAACTGGTCCTGTAGCACGTGCCTGAGTATTCCTTCTGAGCAAAACGCCAGCCTGGCTTGAGTTTGTGGGAATTTTATCAGCTCTCCAATGCGAAATGTCACCTTAAGTTATGGAGTCCTTGCAATGAACAGTATAATTTACATGTAGCCTGACACAAACAGAGACCCTAACTAACTAACTACAGGCCTGGTCTCAATCACTAGGCGCCAACACAGTAATGAGGTGGGTGCATGATCTTATCAACCTGGGTCTGCTTTTCATCTGTTGGTGACTCTGAACAGAACAAATGTCTCTCCAACAAGAATGCGGTACCACAGTGTATGTTGCATTGTTCCTCTGCTCTCATCAGCGTTCCTGGCAGCGATCTTCCTTCCTCTGGACAGGATCAGGGACTTGGACATGATCAGCTTCACTTAGCTGCAGCTCTGGTCACTGAGGGATGCTCTCACACCTGGATGCTATCAGATTCTCTGCTCACACAGTTCCTTAGTTTTCACCTCCCTCTAAGATGGCTGCTGCTCTCCTTCCCCATGCTCTGAAAACTACAGCTCTCATGAATATGGAAATATACAGTGGGGGAAATAATTATTTGACCCCTCACTGATTTTGTAAGTTTGTCCAATGACAAAGAAATGAAAAGTCTCAGAACAGTATCATTTCAATGGTAGGTTTATTGTAACAGTGGCAGATAGCACATCAAAAGGAAAATCGAAAAAATAACTTTAAATAAAAGATAGCAACTGATTTGCATTTCATTGAGTGAAATAAGTATTTGAACCCCTACCAACCATTAAGAGTTCTGGCTCCCACAGAGTGGTTAGACACTTCTACTCAATTAGTCACCCTCATTAAGGACACCTGTCTTAACTAGTCACCTGTATAAAAGACACCTGTCCACAGAATCAATCAATCAAGCAGACTCCAAACTCTCCAACATGGGAAAGACCAAAGAGCTGTCCAAGGATGTCAGAGACAAAATTGTAGACCTGCACAAGGCTGGAATGGGCTACAAAACCATTAGCAAGAAGCTGGGAGAGAAGGTGACAACTGTTGGTGCGATTGTTCGAAAATGGAAGGAGCACAAAATGACCATCAATCGACCTCGCTCTGGGGCTCCACGCAAGATCTCACCTCGTGGGGTGTCAATGGTTCTGAGAAAGGTGAAAAAGCATCCTAGAACTACACGGGAGGAGTTAGTTAATGACCTCAAATTAGCAGGGACCACAGTCACCAAGAAAACCATTGGAAACACATTACACCGCAATGGATTAAAATCCTGCAGGGCTCGCAAGGTCCCCCTGCTCAGGAAGGCACATGTGCAGGCCCGTCTGAAGTTTGCCAATGAACACCTGAATGATTCAGAGAGTGACTGGGAGAAGGTGCTGTGGTCTGATGAGACCAAAATAGAGCTCTTTGGCATTAACTCAACTCGCTGTGTTTGGAGGAAGAAAAATGCTGCCTATGACCCCCAAAACACCGTCCCCACCGTCAAGCATGGGGGTGGAAACATTTTGCTTTGGGGGTGTTTTTCTGCTAAGGGCACAGGACAACTTATTCGCATAAACGGGAAAATGGACGGAGCCATGTATCGTGAAATCCTGAGCGACAACCTCCTTCCCTCTGCCAGGAAACTGAAAATGGGTCGTGGATGGGTGTTCCAGCACGACAATGACCCAAAACATACAGCAAAGGCAACAAAGGAGTGGCTCAAGAAGAAGCACATTAAGGTCATGGAGTGGCCTAGTCAGTCTCCGGACCTTAATCCAATCGAAAACCTATGGAGGGAGCTCAAGCTCAGAGTTGCACAGAGACAGCCTCGAAACCTTAGGGATTTAGAGATGATCTGCAAAGAGGAGTGGACCAACATTCCTCCTAAAATGTGCGCAAACTTGGTCATCAATTACAAGAAACGTTTGACCTCTGTGCTTGCAAACAAGGGTTTTTCCACCAAGTATTAAGTCTTTTTTTGTTAGAGGGTTCAAATACTTATTTCACTCAATGAAATGCAAATCAGTTGCTATCTTTTATTTAAAGTTATTTTTTCGATTTTCCTTTTGATGTGCTATCTGCCACTGTTACAATAAACCTACCATTGAAATGATACTGTTCTGAGACTTTTCATTTCTTTGTCATTGGACAAACTTACAAAATCAGTGAGGGGTCAAATAATTATTTCCCCCACTGTATATGCAGTCAGTCAGCTATGCCTAGGAAACAGCGGCATCTTGTGGCCAAAGAGCAGAATGTCAGTCCAGAACATTTAATTTAATCCACACAAACAAAGTTCAAACAATGAGAGCTGTTGCAGCATCAGGAGACCACATAGTGGCAAGGTGACATAGTGTGGAGGTGGCAGAAGCATCAGGAGACCACCGAGTGGCAAGGTGACATAGTGTGGATCGGCAGCAGCATCAGGAGACCACAGAAGGAGCATTTGGCATCAAATGTGTGGCATCAGGTGGGTGGCAGCATCAGAATAGTAGCTGAGGCAGGTAGCCAGAAGAAACTAGTCTCTTTTGTCAAAGTGTTGGTGTGGCACCATGGATGATATAGTCTTATGCATCAGGCATTGGTGGTTGCAACTCATGGCTGATCCACGCCTGATTCATCTTGACAAATGTCAGTCTCTCCACATTTTGGGTGGACAGGCGAGTTCTTCTTGGGTAACTATGGCCCCCGCCGCACTAAACACCCGCTCTGATGCCACACTACTGGCCGGGCAGGGCAGCTTTTCCAGGGCAAACTCTGCCAGTTGTGGCCACAAATCCAGTTTGGCTGCCCAGTAGTCCAGTGGATCTTCAATGTCGGCTGGCAGGGTGTTGTCCAAGTATGCCACCACCTGCCGGTCAGGTCCTACTTTAGGTCTAGCTGCTGCCGCTGGGGAGTAGTTTCTTCACTAGGCGGGAGAAGAAAGCTGCTCATCAGCTACTCTAGACTCAAGTTGCTGCTGATGGAGCTGGAACTGCTGCTAACCCCCCACCCTGCCACAGCTACCCCCTCTCCTCGGTCATACCTGCGAGAGGATGGACGATGGCACAGATAGGCAATGGCCAACTGACTACATAGGATGTCACTATAGTAGTTCAGTTTGTCAGCGGGTGTAAAAAAGACCCCCATTCTGGACCATTAGAGAGGGTCCAACAAAGTGGAGAGCTAGAAGTCATCCCTCTGCTAAATGCTGACAATTCAGCTGTCACTACGCAAGTAAGTGAGCATGCATCAGGCCATTTGTGCAAGTGACCCGGAGGGACTCCCTGCCTCCACTGCATACTGCCACGGTGTGTCTGGGTCCTCTGCCTCCTCTTCCTCATCGCCTTGTAGCTCCTCTGGCTGCTCCTGCTCATCCTCTCCTGTCACCTGTGTAGAAAAACCACCCATTTGTCTACACATTGCTTGTGCTCCAATGTCCTCCTCCTCCTCCAATTCAGCCCCCACAGGGCTCATGTGGCCGTGAGATCTAGGCGCCAAGTCTACAGTCCCCTGACTAGCTAGATTTACCAACATCTGTTCTAGGACATGAAGCAGTGGAATGAAGTTGTTCATCCCATAGTCCTGGTGACTGGCAAATAACGTAGCCTCTTCAAAGGGCCTGAGCAAACGGCAGGTGTCATAAAAGAGCTACCATCAAGAAATCGTTTATGGCCTTTCTCTTCGTATAGTTGGTCCAACATATTGAGGGTGTAATTCCAACGGGTGGAAATGTCGCATATCAGCCTATGTTGGGGGATGCCGTTCTGCCGCTGCAGCTCAAGGAAGGTGTGCTTTGCGGTGTACGAGTGGCTGAAGTGCATGCAAAGTTTCCTGACCATTTTTAGGATGTGTTGCAGATGGGTGGAAGACTTCAGGAACCGCTTGACAACCAGATTGAACACATGTGCCATGCAGGGCGCATGGCTCAGCCCTCCTTGACGCAGCGCCAACACCATGTTTTTCCTGTTGTCGGTCACCATGGTTCCGATTTTGAGTTGTGGAGAAAGCCAGAATTCGATTTCTTGATGAAGGACACGGAGCAGTTCCTCCCCTGTGTGACTCCGTTCGCCCAGGCAAACAAGGTGCAGAACAGCATGACACCGTCGTATCCTGCATATGTGGTATGCTGGAGGGGAACTGTGAATTGTCTCTGCAGTGAAGGCTGAGGACACGGTGGAGGATCAATAGGCAGAGGCGGACATTGTCGCAGGACTAACAGCGTGAGAACGTGGAGGCGGAAGAGGCATCCCCTGGCCTAGTTGCTGTTGTGGCTGTGCAGGAACCACATTCACCCAGTGGGCCGTAAAGGACATATATTGTCCCTGACCGTAGTTACAGCTCCACAGGTCGGCGCTGCTGTGCACTTTGGCAGACACCAACAGGCTCAAGGAATGGCCAACCTTCTGTTCTACATACATGTGCAGGACTGGTACTGCCTTTTTGGCAAAGAAATGATGGCTTGGGACTCTCCACCTCGGCTCGGCACAAGCCATCAGTTCTCTGAAAGGTGCAGAGTCCACCACTTTAGAAAGAGAGGGACTGCAGCACCAGCAACTTGGTCAGGAGCACATTTAGATTCTGCTCCATTGGATGAGTGCACGGATACTGTTGTCTCTTGGCAATCGCTTCGGTGATCGATTGCTGACGGAATGACTGACAAGGAGTAGGCAGAGGAGCAGGAGCATCAGGACCAGCAGATGATGGGAAGGACAGACAGCTCCCTTCAGCTGAGGTGGTGGAGCCTTGACTGCCTGAAATCAGGTGTGTTCCACTGGGTGATGCAGCGATTGCTGTGGCAGGCTGGACCACCACATCAGAGCCACGGTTCTCCCAGGCCACTCTATGGTGACGCTGCATACGTTGACACAGGGCCATGGTGCCAACATTAGCACCCTGGCTACACTTCACCTTCTGCCCACAGATTCTACAAACGCCCATGTTCACCTCCTCCGGCTGCTTAACAAAAAACGGTGACACCGCCAAGTAGGTGATTTTACCCCCAACACTCAGCACTGACTGACTGCTACCACCGCTGCTTCCGTGAACCCCTGCACCACTACTACCTGGGCAGGTAGGCTCCTGAAAAGCGGGTGGTCTACCCGGGCAAGTTTGGCTCCCGACTTCCCACTGCTGCCACTCAGCTGACTCCCGGCCACGCTAGCGACTTTCTGGCTACACCGCTGCCTCACGGGCAAGCTGCCACCCTCTACTCCTGAAGATGATGAAGCCCCTAATTCACCCGGCTCCCAAGTGCGATCAGCTACATCATCATCATACTGTCTGCACGTCACTGATGTCCTCCTCAATGGTCTCTGAGTCAGGAGTCTCACCGCTCGCAACACCAGCTCCCACGCCACTCTCCTCATCACTACTTGCCCGCCTAGCAGAGGAAGCGGTGGATGTCTCCTCCACATGTTGGCTGGCCAGTAGCTGCTGACTGTCCTCTAGTAGCTCTTCCTCACTGTATAGTGGAGTTGAGCCCACAGCATATAATACTTCTCTGGCTGAGGGAACAGAAAAGGACAGAGGCATGTTGAGGACAGGTGAGGGCAAAGGGCCTGCTCCCGGGCCATGCCAACTAACGGTTGTGTCTGACGAACCCACTGACTCTTGGCTGGGGGTGTCTGATGTCACTTGGGACAAAGTGGATGACCGACTCAACCATTCAAGAACCGCTGGGTTGCTTGTCAAGACACGACTGCTAGATGACACCGGGAGCTCAGGCCTCTCGCTTTGACTCCTGCTGCCATTGCCCCTTACTCTGCTGTGAACTGTGCCTGCGCCAGAAACATTTAGGCCTCTGCCACTCCCCTGTGCAGGGCCTGGCACTTCTGTGTCTGACATACTGTTAGATCAAATAAATAAATAAAAAGGAAATTAAAACGCCCCAAAAAAACTCAGTAATTTTCTCATTTCAGCACACAACTGCTAATGAGCCCTTTTTTTTTTACCACTAATACACGCCAAAAAGGACTGTAATTTTCTCACTTCACCACACAACGGCAAATACTTTTTTGTGCCACAAATACACGCCAAAAATGGCTTTAGAACATATAACTCCACCGCTGAATGGCAAATAATACAGTTGAAACCATAAGTTTACGTTTACTATATAAAAAGACACATATGCATGTTTTTCTCAATATCTTACATGAAATCAGATTAAACCTTTCCTGTTTTTGGTCAATTAGGATTACCATAATTATAATTTGCCAAATGCCAGAATGAGAGAGAGAGAATGTTTAAGGCATTTTTATCACTTTCTGCAATGTCAAAAGTTTACATACACTAAGATTACTATGCCTTTAAACAATTCTGGACTGCCCATATGATGATGTCATGTGTTTGGAAGCTTCTGTTAGGTTTGTTGGTAACATCTGAGTTAATTAGAGACACACCTGTGGATGTGTTTAAATGTACACCTGAAACACACTGGTTGTTTATGTAGCATCATGGGAAAGTCTAAAGAAATCAGCCAAGATATCAGGAAGAGAATTGTGGACTTGCTCAACCTTGGGTGCAATTGCAAGATACCTGATGGTGCCTTGTTTATCTGTACAATTATACGCAAGTACAAACAAGATGGGAATGTCCAGTCATCATACCGCTCAGGAAGGAGATGGGTTATGTGTCCCAGAGATGAACGTGCTTTGGTCCAACGTGTGCATATCAACCCAAGAACAAAAGCAAAAGACCTTGTGAAGATGATGGTGGAAGCTGGTAAGATTGTGTCAATATCCACAGTGAAACGAGTACTGTATCACCAGGGGCTGAAAGGCCACTCTGCCAGGAAAAAGCCATTACTCCAAAAGAAACATAGAAAAGCCAGATTAATGTTTGCAAATGTACACAGGAGCAAATACCTACATTTTTGAAGAAATGTCCAGTGGTCTGGCAAAACTAAAATTTTACTTTGTCAATAATAACTTTGTCAATAATAACCAACGTTACGTTTGGAGGAAAAAGGAAGAAGCTTGGAAGCCTAAGAACACAGGGGTGGCAGCATCATGTTGTTGGGTTGTTTTGCTGCAGGAGGGACTGGTGAACTTCACAAAATAGATGGCACCATGAGGAAAGAAGATTATGTGGAAATACTGAAGCAACATCTCAAGACATCAGCCAGGAAGTTAAAGCTTGGGTGGAAATGGTTGTTCCAAATGGACAATGACCCGAAGCATACTGCCAAACTGGTTACAAAGTGGCTTAAGGATAACAAAGTCAATGTTTTGGAGGGGCCATCACAAAGCCCTGATCTCAATCCTATTAAAAATGTATGGACAAAGCTGAAAAGGCAGGTGCGAGCAAGGCGACCAACAAGCATGGCTCAGTTACACCAGTTTTGTCAGGAGGAATGGGCACAAATTCCGACCAACTATTGTGAGAAGCTTGTGGAAGGATATCCAAAACGTTTGACCCAAGTCATACAGTTCAAGGGCAATGGTAGCAAATATTAATGAAATTAGAGATGAGCGAATTTTTTTAAAATTCCATTCGCCAGTTCACTGAATTCTTTTGAAAAAATTTGGTTCGATCCAAATATATTTGCGGCAAAGCCTTGCAGTAACACGCATAGAGAGTCTGCTTTGGTAGTGAAATAATACTGTGAGTCCGTATGACATGCAGATGACAGGCATCGCTCTTAGAATCACTGCACACTTCACTTATTTAGGCAGTTACGGGGCCAAAACTGACCAAATAACTCAAGTATGAACTCAGCCTTACAAGTCGATGTTAGCGCCAAGAAGAAGGGCAATCCTTTTACACCGTCTTCAGCTGATTTTACATAGATGTCTACAGAACCTGTTCTATTAAATGCTCATACAAGTAGAGCTCCCCGACAGAGTGGAGAGGGTGTCAGAAGTAAGTTGATGTTGATGTCACTGATTATTTTGCCCTTCCTCTAATCTATCAGAACAATAACCCCCAAAAAACGGATCTCTGTCTGTGGAGCATCCGCCTTCAGCATTTGGTCAGTAATCCATCAGTATTGCTAATGCCAAAAAACCGGGAGTGGATCCAAAACAGAAATGACCGAGTCAACCATTCAAGAACCGCTGGGTTGCTGGTCAAGACACGACCGCTAGATGACACCGGGAGTTCAGGCCTCTCACTCCGTCTGACATACTGTTAGATCAATTAAATAAATAAAAAGGAAATTAAAACACCCCAAAAAAACTCTGTAATTTTCTCACTTCGCCACACAACGGCAAATACTTTTTTGTGCCACTAATACACGCCAAAAAGGGCTTTAGAACATATAATTGCACTGCTGAACGGCAAATAGGCCCTTATTTTTTTCCACTTATACATGACACAAAAGGCTTTAAAACATATAACTGCACTGCTGAGCGGCAAATATATTTTTTCTTTTTCCACTTATACATGACACAAAAGGCTTTACAACAGATAACTGCACCGCTGAGCGGCAAATATATTTTACTTTTGCCACTAATGCACGACAAAAATTTTAGCACTTCACCACACATCGGCTAATAAGCCCTTTTTTTCCCACTAATAAAGGCCAAAAAATGCTTTAGAACATATAACTGCACCGCACAAGGGCAAATAAGACATATAAATATTTCCGTGTAATAACCCCTGTTAATGGCTGTATCAAACAGCACTTGCACCCCAATAGCAAGAACGGTTTGCTGGAATTACAGAGCTGTATAATGGCAATTTGGATCCGCAGTCAGTGCAGCAACGTGTAATAGGATTGTTCTTATTACCCAGGCTGTAAACTCCCCTACTGAACCATGTTCTGCTTCAATACTGTGGCATGATTCCTCCCTATCCTTTCCCTGAACTTCTATACAGCAAAATAAAAGTTTTAAAGTCTTTCCTAGCACTGTCCCTAGCGCCTGCTGACATCTCTCCCTGCAGTAAGTACACTGGAAAATGGCTGAATCCAAGATGGCTGAGGCTATTTATAGGGCTGTGAGATGTCTGGCTGGCTGCTGATTGGATGCATGCATGGCATTGTGGGTGATCCCTCGTTCCCAGAGTTCCTTGCTCCATGTCCTAACATGTGCATCAGCCATTTTAGGATAAAATGTGATTCGTTACTACAAAGCGTGAGGAAATTAGAATTCGGTGCGAATCAAATTTTTCCTGAAATTCGGATCAAACTTCGATTCTCTCATCTCTAATCCTTACACACTAGGCCTCGTGTATCTTTGAAAAATCAAAAACTTCTGCATTCATTCCATTGGTTTTCACACTTCCATCAATAGAAATGCAGTTTCTTGTCCACAAAAAAAGAATAAGAACAGGACCTTCAGTGAGATTCTCAAAACAAATTGATTTGTACTGTACATGGCTTTTTGGAATTTTATAGGTCAGTGTGCTTTCCATTTTAAAAAGAGAATAACACATTGAAGAAAAATATGGTCGTGTGTATGAGCCCTTATGTCATTATTAAAATTGCGCACACGCTCCAGCTAATAAACTCTACATAATTAAAGGATATATAAACATTTTCCCTGTATTTATGTTGAGGCTCACCATGGTACCGCTCCTGATAAACCAGTACCGTAGGCTTTATCACTTAATAGCAATTACATTGTGTGCACAGATAAGGATATGATGGAGATAACCTTCAATTTACATTTGCATCCAGTTCTGGGATGAAAAAAAATAAAAATTTAAAATGATGTATACACCACCAACTAATAACCTTGTAAAACGTTTCCACATCATTATGTTAATTTGTTTTCTGCATACTAATTCCTGCTTTCGGTAAAAATATTGAAATCTAACAACGTGAGTGAGAAGACGTTACAAAGAAGCACAAACAAATGTGTTATTGTCAATGGTCTGGAATTTTAGCAGATGTTCGTACAGAATCTGAAGATTATGTTAGTTAGCTTACATGGTATTTTGTCAAAGGGAATTTTTCAATTGTCTTTGCGTTAAAGGAAATGTAAAAAAATTGCATTTTACTTAAAGGGAATCTGTCAGCTTCAAACCCCCCCACCCCCATTTTTTCTTCATACTCACTGGTTCAAACAAACCAGCAGTAAAATGCATTGAGTCGACTCCTGTTTGAGTCCTCTACATTATCTGTGTGAGCTCAGGAGTCCTTTCAATTCATTTTACTGTTGGTTTGTGGAAGCATGGAGTTAGAATGCAAGTATGTACATAAAAATTGCATACCAGACTCAGCGTCACTTACTCTAGTTTGGGGGGTGTTTCGGAATCTTTCCTTTAAATCAGAATTTTTATCATAAAACATAGGTGGAGATTTACCAATCAAAATGCACCAGAATTGTAGCATAATTTTGCACAAAAAAAAAACTGCTGAACAAGTTTCTCACCGCATTGTGTTTAAATTTGCCCAACAAAAGGGCAAAGTTTGTCAGAAAATCGCTGTGGTCTACTGGAAATGGGGTGCCTAAGGTGCATCAAAATTCTGTCTTAAAGAGGAGCTTTCACCGGTCCGGAGCTATCCAATCGCAGCAGACCGCGTCACACCCAGGGAGAAGGTTAGCTTTTTTTTCTCCCTGGCTTTGATGCTGTCCGCTGCACTTGGACCATGTTAGAAGGAGAAGGAGACGCCCACTGAAAAACCCTACCGTCTCCTCTTCCCTGTACTAATGGTATGGATTAGCATACAGGGTGGGAAACCAGAGCGGGGAGCACAGTGGGGGAACGGGGCAGCCCATTGGAAAAAAATAAGCGTGAAGACATCTCCTCAACATGTCCTACAGTGCCGGGTACTTACTGTATATTGTAATGTCAGCCCCTTTTAAAAATGCTTGCGTGGCCTGTATTTCATATTTGCCATAGACCTTTAGCTAACATCTGAAACTAACAGTAGAAAAATGCTATTAAAAATCCAAAAGTGCAGAAAAACACCAATAAATGTCTAAGAAAGAAACCCTAAAGGAATTGCATAAAAAAAAGATGACTGCTTTCTTTTAGAAAGAGCATCACACCTCTCCATGGGATGTGTCTGATATATGTTTTCTAATATTTTAAAATCCTATTAAGCTGGTCATATCAATGAGATGAATAATGGCCGTCGGATGGACACTGCATTTATTTATTAAATTTATCAGAATGAAAGCACATCTTCTTTTCTGTACTGAACAGACTGCAGACCGAGGCAATCTGTGACAGATGTGACCCAGGAATGAAGAATCACATTGCAAGAAAGGCAATTTACTAAATGGATTCTGTGTATCAGATAAAGAAACTGGCAAAAAAAAAATCTAATGGAAAAAACAGAATGGCCAAAACTGACAGGGTTTGCTCAGATGATGTTTTGGAAAACCACAAAACTTCAGAGTAAATATATCCATGTGTTCAGATGGATTAAACTCCAGAGGTCACCAGCGGTACATGAAGGTTTAAGGCAAGCCACAATTTTGTCCTATAATCAGGGGGACTGAATAGCTCCATATGTTTTGGATGGCGAAGGTGATAGTAAAAATTACTCACTCTGCTATTATTAGTAATATGATGCATCCAGGTTCTCAGGAATTCAGGATTCTGGGCGCCAGCTAGCCACAGCAGCTGCTAGGAGGCCTGGGGCAGGGGTGTACCTATAGATGGAGACAGAGGTAGAAGTCTCACCTGGACCCAGAGCACCAGAGGATCCTCTGGTGGGCCCATGCTCTGACAATAATGGACCCCTAAAACAATGCCCTTAAGGTCCTAAATACACAGAGGATGGACCCTCAAAATCATTTCCTCTGGTGGGCCCAAGGGACCTCAGTAGTGTTGATCGAGCACCAAAGTGCTCGGGTGCTCGAGTGGAACACCTCGGGTTGCTCGGGTGCTCTCCCGAGCACTCGAGCACAATGGAAGTCAATTGGACAACCTGAGCATTAAACCAGGCACCCCCTGCTCTGAAGAGGGGAGGGTGTCTGGTTCACAGGAAAAGGTCAGAAATTGATGGAAACACCACTGAAATGGTTCGGGAACAGCATGGGGAGGATGTCTGGATGCATATTGGACTCCCAGGTCGCTGCTGGGAACAATGTTGTCCGAGTAGTACGCCAATTTTACAGACTGACAATAATACGCACAAAACCGAAGATAAAATCTATTTTAGAGGAATAATTGTTAGGAAACATTCTTTCCTGTATATTTACTTGTATATAAAGTGCAAGTGCTACCAAAAATTACAGGGAAGAGGCACTCCGATACAACCTGTATATCACATAAAGGAGGGCCTCATTCACATTGTGGTACAATTGTTCAGGTAGTGGGACTCCTACACTCATAAAGCCTATGCACTAAGTGAAAAAGCTGCCAAAAATTACAAGGAACCGGCACTCCATTACACATAAAGGAGGGCATCATACACACCCTTGAAAAATTATGATTGCTGGCCTGCTGGTGACCCTCAAAAACATTAGGGGGGAGGGCCTGCTGCTGATCTGACCATCTAAAACATTAGGGGTGAGGGTCTGCTGCTGAGCTGACCATCTAAAACATTAGGGGTGAGGATCTTCTGCTGAGCTGACTCTCTAAAACATTAGGGGCAAGTGCCTGCTGCTGATCTGACCATCTAAAACATTATGGGCGAGGGCCTGCTGCTGAGCTGACCATCTAAAACATTAGGGGCGAGGGCCTGCTGCTGAGCTGACCATCTAAAACATTAGGAGCGAGGGCCTGCTGCTGATCTGACCATGGAAAAAATTATGGGCAAGGGCCTGCTGCTGAGCTCACCATCTAAAACACAATGGGAAAGGGCCTTCTGCCGAGCTGACCATCTAAAACATTATGGGCGAGGGCCTGCTGCTGAGCTGACCATCTAAAACATTAGGGTTGAAGGGCCTGCTGCTGAGCTGACCATCTAAAACATTAGTGGTGAGGGTCTGCTGCTGAGCTGACTCTCTAAAACATTATGGGCGAGTGCCTGCTGCTGATCTGACCCTCTAAAACATTATGGGCGAGTGCCTGCTGCTGATCTGACCCTCTAAAACATTATGGGCGAGCGCCTACTGCTGAGCTGACCATCTAAAACATTATGGGCCAGGGCCTGCTGCTGAGCTGACATCTAAAACATTATGGGCGAGGGCCTGCTGCCGAGCTGACCAGCTAAAACATTATGGACGAGGGCCTGCTGCCGAGCTGACCATCTAAAACATAATGGGCAACAGGGTCGGCACCATAATGGGCCGACTCTCTAAAACATTAGGGGTGAGGGTCTGCTGCTGAGCTGACTCTCTAAAACATTAGGGGCGAGTGCCTGCTGCTGATCTGACCATGGAAAAAATTATGGGCGAGGGCATGTTGCTGAGCTGACCACTGAAAAAATTATGGTTGAGGGTCTGCTGCTGAGCTTACTCTCTAAAACATTAGAATCGAGGGCAGCCTAATAAGCATGTTGATATGATGGAGGAGGAGGAGGACGAGAAAAGGAAGATTGAACCATATACCCTTTTTTGTGGTGGAAGGGGTGCATGGGAATACAGTGAATTCAATACACCATAAAAGCCACATTTAAAGTGCCTTTATGTTCAGCCGCTTTCCTCTGGTGGAGTAGAGAAGTCAGGGGCAATCCAGGCCTTGTTCATTTTGATGAGAGTCAACCGGTCAGCATTTTCAGTTGACAGGCGGATGCGTTTATCAGTTATTATGCCCCTAGCAGCACTAATTATCCGCTCTGACAAAACGCTGGAGGCAGGGCAGGCCAGCACCTCCAAGGCTTAGAGCGCCAGTTCGTGCCATGTGTCCAGCTTAGACATCCAATAGTTGTAAGGCACAGAGGGATCATTGAGGACGCAGACACGGTCTGCTACGTACTCCTTCACCATCTTCCCAAAATTTTCCCTCCTTGTGACAGTAGGCCGAGCATCAGGATGAGGGTGCTGGCGGGGTGCCATGAAACTGTCCCAGGCCTTGGAGAGTGTTGCCCTGCCTCTGTTGGAACTGCTGTGTGTTCCCCTCGTCTCCCCTCCTCGGTTGGCCAAGGAACTACGTACTCTGCCGCTAGCGTTGTCAGCTGAAAATATTTGGAGCAATTTTTCCACAAGGACCTTCTGATATTGCACCATTTTGCTAGTCCTCTCCACCACAGGAATGAGAGACGAGTTCTCTTTGTAGCGGGGGTCGAGAAGGGTGAACAACCAATAATCGGTGTTGGCCAAAAAGTGTATAACGCGAGGGTCATGGGAAAGGCAGCATAACATAAAGTCAGCCATGTCTGCCAGAGTCCTAACAGACAAGACTTTGCTGTCCTCATCAGGAGGATGACTCTCAATCTCATCCTCTTCCTCCTCTTCGGCCCATCCAAGCTGAACAGATGGAATAAACCTGCTATGGGTACTACCCTCTGTAGTGGAGGCAACCATCTCGTCTCCTCCTCCTCATCATCATCCAATTTGCACTGAGAAGACGAACTGAGGGTGGTATGGCTATCACCCTGTGTACTGTCTTCCCCCATTTCCACCTCTTCCACATGCAAAGCGTCCGCCTTAATTGTAAGCAGCGAGCGTTTGAGTAGACACAAAAGTGGGATGGTTACGTTGATAATTGCGTTATCGCCGCTCACCATCTGTGTTGATTCCTTAAAGTTGCATAAAACCTCACAGAGGTCAGACATCAATGCCCACTCGTCGCTTGTGAAGAGCGGAAGCTGACTGGAAAGGCGACGAGCATGTTGCAGCTGGTATTCCCCTACTGCCCTCTGCTGCTCACAAAGCCTGGCCAACATGTGGAATGTGGAGTTCCAGCGCGTGCTCACATCACACAACAGTCAGTGAGCTGGCAATTGCAAGTGCTGCTGCAGCGTTGCCAGACCGGCTAGGCATGGCATGTATGTGAGCTTGCCGAGCTCCAAAGCCTCCACCAAGAAATGGCTATTATCAGACACAACCATGCCTGGTTCTAGGTTGAGTGGCGAGAGCCACAGCTCAGTCTGGGCCCTTAGCCCCTGTCATAGTTCTGTGGCGGTGTGCTGTTTGTCACCTAAGCAGATAAGTTTAAGCAGGGACTGTTGCCGCTTCCTCACTGCAGTAGTGTTGATCACGAATATTCGAATTTCAAATTTTTATCGCGAATATAGGTACTTTGAAAATTCGCGAATATTTCGAATATAGTGATATATATTCGTAATTTCGAATATTAGATTTTTTTTTTTTTTTATATTACATTTTTTTTTTTTTATCAGTACACATGATCCCTCCCTGCTTCTAGCTTGTGGGCCAATAGGAAGGCTGCAATATACTTGACTTTAGGAGTAGTGTTGTTTGCGAATTTTGCTCTATATTCTTTTTTTTTTTCGAATATTCGCTATATTGCTATATATTCTTGTTTTAGCAATATAGCGAAAATTCGAAAAAAAACGAATATAGAGCAATTAAGCTAATATAGTGCTATAATCATTTTTTTTTATAGTTGTAATTTTTTTCAATCTGAACTTCAGATGAGAAAAAAATTACAACTATTAGACAAAGAAGATTATAGCACTATATTAGCTAAATTGCTCTATATTCGTTTTTTTCGAATATTCGCTATATTGCTATATATTCTTGTTTTAGAATATTACGAATATTCGAAAAAATGAAGTTATAGCAATATAGTGAATATTCGAAAAAAAAAAACGAATATAGAGCAATTTAGCTAATATAGTGCTATAATATTCTTTGTCTAAAAGTTGAAAAATTCGCAATAAAAATTCGAAAATTCGAATACGAAAATTTGCATATTACACGATCATTACCTTGCCAATTTTTTGAGTAAAAAAAATCGTAGAATATAACGAATATTTGAATTTGCGAATATTTGACGAATATTCTACGAAATATTCGCGAAATATAGCGAATTCGAATATGACCCCTGCCGCTCATCACTACACTGCAGTGCTACACTGCTTCCAGCTACTGATTAATGTCTGACTAGTGCTGCAAGAGTATAATTCAGAGGTGGAAGTGGAGGAGGAGGAGGAGAATGGGGGTTGCAGCCACTAACGTAGGTGGTGGTGTGAGATTGTGAAACAGCTATTTCTGCATAATGTATGTACTTAAACTGTCATTTGGCATTCCGGGCACTAGAGGCCACTGTTTTGCAGCTACAGCCAGCACACTCTGAGATTTGAATATGCAAAACAGATGATGACTCATGCTGATGACTCATGCTGCTGCCTGTGAGTGAACCAGGAAGTGTGTTGATCTGGCATGGTGGAAGGATTGTGCTGTGAAGGACTGAATCCGATTCCATCCTGGCTTGCAGATGTCTGTGAGTTAATGGACACTCAGAAGAAGGAAAGTAGCTGTTATACCCTGACTGAATCCAGCTCTTCTGAAAGAGAGGTTGTCCCAGGAAGACCAGTTCAATGTGTGGACAGAAGGCCTCATCATCAAGCAAGGCCGCACGGTTGCTAAGAGGTTGGTGGCCATCCCTGGTAGGCTGCATCCTCGGGCCCAGAATGGACGCAGGTCAGTACACCTGGTTACTGATTGTTATATTGTGTGGCGCCTGAAGATACAGAGACTAGCCTAGGCCTAGCATTAGTTAGTTAGGATTAGATCGTTTTGCTAGGCTGTACTGTACTGTACTGGACTGCAGCACAGTTATTGACTTGCAGGCTCTGCTGCGTTTGCCATCGACTAGGGGTGTCCTCTGTAGCGGCACAGCACGACTTGCAGGCTCTGCTGTGTCCGCCATTGGCTAGGCCTGTCCAGTGGGCAGGGACGTTGACTGTGAGTCCGGGGATATAGCGTTTTCTATGAATGTTTGTATTGTTCTTATGTTATTACTCCTTGTCTAAGTAAAGTTTCTGTTCTTGCATAGTAAGCTGGTGTCAGTGTCGCTTTCCTTGTCTGTGACTTTGCTGTATTCTAGGGAGCCCACCCCGGTACACGGCTTACAACTTGGCGTAGTCGGCAGGATACAGCGACCATTATGGACGGGAACGTGGCAGGAGATCGTCCCCCGGCGCCAGTGGTGCCGGATCAGGACCCAGCCCGGGGTACATAGGCTCAAGAACAGCTTGCCCCCAACAATATGGCTACCCCAGTAGGATACATCCCTGTAGGGGCACTGCTGCGTCATCTGCCAAAGTATGACGGTAATAACATGACATTGCAGGACTGGACTGAAAGGGTGCGAAGTGCGGTTAAAATGTGTAACCTGACCCCCGAACTGCGGGCCGAGGTTGCATTGGGAGCCCTAGAGGGCGACGTCAGGCGGACAGTGATGGTAAGGCCTGACTCTGAGAGAGATACCCTAGAGATGATATTCTCCCTGCTAGAGAGAGCCCAAGGGAGGCGGGCCAAAGTGGTACAGTTACGAAGTCACTTCTTTAACCGACCCCAGCGAGAGGGCGAGACCCTGATGCAATATTCCAATGCTCTACAGTAGACACTGAATGAGATACAACGACGAGACCCTGAGGCTATGGGCGCCTTCCGGGAGGTGGACCGGCTTCTACGAGATCAGTTCATAGTGGGGCTCTCCAATAAATTCCTACAAGATAAATTACAAGAGATGACCCGAACAATGGCCGATATGACATTCTACAGCGTTTATTTAGCTGCCGTAGAGAGGGAGGAAGAGCCCATACCTGTGGCAGCGAGAGTGGTGAATAGCGCGCATGTTACAAGGGACCGTCCGGGATCTGAAGAATCAGAGTCCTTAAAGGATGTGGTCCAGGCCCTGCGGGCGGAATTCAAAGAGCTTCGGCTGGAAGTGTCCCAGATGAAGGTAGAACCGTCCCGGCCTCCGGAAACTGTCCCCGCACCTCGTGTCACTCCACCTGGAACAACCCTAACGTCTTGTCCCAAGTCCAGGATGGAAGGGAGAGAGTCATCGCCTATAGGAGCCGGTCCCTAAGAGAGTCAGAATGCAACCCTGATAACTATAGCTCCTTTAAACTGGAACTACTGGCACTGGTGTGGGCCATGACCGAAAGGTTTGTAGAATACCTGACTGGCGCAGAAGTGACCGTGATGACGGACAACAACCTGTTGGCACACCTGGAGAATGCCAAGCTCGGCGCACTCGAGCAAAGATGGTTGGCCCGCCTCTCTAAGTACCAATACCACATCAAGTTCCGGTCCGGTAGGGAGAACGGCAATGCTGATGCACTCTCTCGAGTTCCAGTAGGACAGAGTTCCATGAGGAGATAGAGGATACTGAAACTCCTGACCTTGGTCGCTTACCTCTGTTCCCGGATGTGGCACATTCAAGTGGGGTGGCGTCTGGAATGACGCTGGTGCTAGGGAAAACGTTGACTGATTGGGAGAGAGTCCAGGATAGCTGCCTGTTATTTGTGGAAGGGGAAAGAATGGGTTCGGTGCAAGATCTGGCCTCGGCCAGAAGAACGAGCCCTCCTGACCCCAGAGGGTCAGAAGTTGTTAAGGCAGTGGGAAAAGCTGAAAATTACTCAGGGACTCCTGTGCCGGATCATATACTTACAGTCAGAGCTGCAGTACCGGCAACAGATTGGCATTCCCATGTCGTTGGGACCGGAGGCCGCCAGAAAAGCTCATGAAAAGGGAGCTCATTTCGGGAGCGACAAAACGTTCAAGTGGCTCCAACGGCTGGTGTCCTGTCCAGATCTGGCCGACATGGTGGCCGTGGCATGTCTTAAGTGTCGATCATGTGGGTTGAGTAAGAGTACTGAACAGCGGGCTCCTGTGCAGACCATCCGCACCTCAGCGCCCCTAGAATTTCTGATGATTGATTATGTACAGATCGGATATTCTACCTCGGGGTCTAGTTATGACAGATCACTTTACCAAGTATGCGGTGGCTGTGCCCACCAGAGACCAAACCGCAGAGTCGGCCGCCGAAGCTGTCTGTAAACACTTTATACAGGTGTTTGGGTGTCCACAGAGGATTCTTTCAGGGTACTCTAATGAATGAACTGTACCAACTGTATGGGATTGAACGCTCCCGAACCACTCCATATCACCCACAAGGAAACGGGGCGTGCGAACGCTTCAATCGCACCTTGCTTCAGATGCTGCGGATTCTGGAAGACAGTCAAAAAGCCCAGTGGCCCGCATACCTACCTGAATTGATGTGGGCCTATAATAGAGTACACAGTACCACCGGATACTCTCCACATATGCTCATGTTTGGACGAGCCGAACGGGAGATTGAAGATCTCCACATGCCTAACCCGATGGAGCCCCCACGAGAAGTACCACCGCATGGGTGCAGGAGCACCGCCGCCGGCTGAGAGCGGTACACAGGATTGTGGGGGAGTGCCTGGGACAGGTAGTACTCACTAACCCAAGACCAGTGCAGAAAGATGGGTATGTCCCTGGTGATCGGGTGATGGTCAAAGCCAAACGGCCGTCAGGAAAGTTAGATGGACAGTGGGAGGCAGTTTCATACACGGTGAAGAGAAGGGTAGACCCCGCTATTCCGGTCTATGAGGTAGAGCCAGTAGGGACAGGGGGACCCTCACGGAACTTACACCGTAATATGTTAAGACGTCTCCACAGCCTCCACAGCGCTATGCTCAGGATGAGTTTGTATGGGGAGAGTTGCCGAGGGCGACAACTTCTAGTGCTGTGGCATGTGAGATTGTGAAACAGCTATTTCTGCATAATGTATGTACACTCAGATGTCTGTGAGTTAATGGACACTCAGAAGAAGGAAAGTAGCTGTTATACCCTGACTGAATCCAGCTCTTCTGAAAGAGAGGTTGTCCCAGGAAGACCAGTTCAGTGTGTGGACAGAAGGCCTCATCATCAAGCAAGGCCGCACGGCTGCTAAGAGGTTGGTGGCCATCCCTGGTAGGCTGCATCCTCGGGCCCAGAACGGACGCAGGTCAGTACACCTGGTTACTGATTGTTATATTGTGTGGCGCCTGAAGATACAGAGACTAGCTTAGGCCTAGCATTAGTTAGTTAGTTAGTTAGTTAGGATTAGATTGTTTTGCTAGGCTGTACTGTACTGTACTGGACTGCAGCGCAGTAATTGACTTGCAGGCTTTGCTGCGTTTGCCATCGGCTAGGGGTGTCCTCTGTAGCGGCACAGCACGACTTGCAGGCTCTGCTGTGTCCGCCATCGGCTAGGCCTGTCCAGTGGGCAGGGACGTTGACTGTGAGTCCGGGGATATAGCGCTTTCTATGAATGTTTGTATTGTTCTTATGTTATTACTCGTTGTCTAAGTAAAGTTTCTGTTCTTGCATAGTAAGTGTCGCTTTCCTTGTCTGTGACTTCGCTGTATTCTGGGGAGCCCACCCCGGTACACGGCTTACAACGGCAAAAACCCTGATGGAAGTAGGGCCCGCCATCCTTGGCGTCGGTAGCACCTGTGCCATCCCAGGGTACGACTCGCTCCCAGCCCCCGCAACGTTCACCCAGTGTGCCGTCAGGGAAATGTATCGTCTCTGGCCAAAAGCACTTGTCCATGTGTCAGTCGTTAAGTGAACTTCCCAATAAATGCGTTGGTCAGGGCACGGGTGATGTTACGGCACACATGCTGGTGTAAGGCTAGGACTGCACACTGTGAAAAATATTGGCAGCTGGGGACAGAATAACAAGGGACAGCCGCCGCCATCAGGCTGCGGAAAGTCTCAGTGTCCACAAGCCTAAATTCCAACATTTTCAGGGCCAGCAATTTGGAAAGGTGCACATTTAGTGCTATGGTCTGTGGGTGGGTGGCTGGGTATTTGCACTTTCGTTCAAAGGCCTTGGGTATAGACATCTGTACGCTGCGCTGGGACACAGAAGTGGATGTGCTAGCTGATGGTGCTTGCGAAGGTTCAGGTACATGGCGGGAGGCATCCGGGCCTGCGTCTTGGACAGGGAATTGCCCAGCACGTAACACAGGAGAAGAGGAGGCAGTGGTGTGACCCAAAGACACTGGTTGTGGACTCTGGCGTTCGAACCACCTATTAGGGTGCCTAGATGCCATGTGGCGGATCATGCTGGTTGTGGTGAGGTTGCTAGTGTTCACACACCTGCTCATTTTCGTACGGCACAGGTTGCAAATGACAATTCTTTTATCGTCCGTATTTTCCTCAAAAAAGCGTCAGACTGCGGAACACCTACCCCTTGGCAAGGGAGATTGCTACAAGGGGGTGCTCCGGGGTACAGTTGCTGGCCTCTTTGGTGTGGCCCACCTTCTCCCTTTTGCCACCCCACTGCCTCTTCCAGCCTGTTGCGGTGCTGTGGATCCCTCCCCCTCTGTACTGCTGTCCTCGATCGGCTTGTCACCTTCCCAGGTTGGGTCAGTGAATTTATCGTCCACCACCTCCTCTTCCACTTCCTCACTCTGGTCATCCTCCTGACTTGTTGACCTAACAACAACCTCAGTTATTGACAACTGTGTCTCATCCTCATCATCAACCTCTTGAGACACTAATTGCGGTTGACTTATTGGCAATTGTGTCTCATCATCATCATCCACCTTGTTAAACACAAATTGCCGTTCCCCACTGTCATCTTCTTCTGACTGTGGATGCTCCAGAGTTTGGGAATCCGGGCACAAGATCTCCTCATGTCCCTCTTCAAGCGGGCTTGGCGAGAGGCCCAAATTAAGGAATGGCGATGAAAAGAGCTCCTCAGAATATCCGAGTGTAGGATCACTTGTTTGCCAAGACTTTCCATGGTGGGTGGAAGGAGTATCAGGGTGAGGATTCTGTTGACCAGACTCTTGGCTACTGACAGTGGACTTCGTGTAAGACAGGGTGATGCTTAACCGACTGGTGCAATCCAACCGACCACCTGGTCACACTGGTCTGACTTCGAGAGTGGTGTCCTGCGCCGCTCTGCAAACTGGGACATGAAGCTAGGTATCGTGGATGAGTGTGTTTCTTGTGCTCTGGCAGCAGGGCCACGGCTTCTGCGTGCACCATCAGCAGCACGGCCACTTCCCCATCCCATACTGCTCGCCTTGCACATATTAAATGGTATATATGCTTGTAAGTATGTCACATGTACAGTAGTGCAGGTTTTGTAAGTGTATGCGCAAATAAAGTACACAGAATGTCACAGATATTTTTAGGATGCACAACAGGAGGTATAGTGCAAGTAATGTCGCTGTCACCACCGCCTAATAAAAAATTACACTGAATGAATGTCACTGATATTTAGGATGCGCACACGTTAAACAGGAGGTATAGCGCAAGTAATGTTGCTGTCACCAACAGCTAATAAAAATTACACTGAATTAATGTCACTGATATTTCGGATGGGCAAACGTTATACAGGAGATGTAGCGCAGGTAATGTAACTGTCCGCAGTGGACACCATCTACAGAAAAAGTAAACTGGATATCACAGATATTTTTAGGCTGCGTACACGTACAGATAATGTCGCTGTCATCAGCAGCGAAAAAAATTACACTGAATGTCACTGATATTTAGGATGCGCTAATGTTATACTGGAGATGTAGTGCAGGCAATGTCGCTGCCACCAGCAGCAAAAAAATTTGACTGAATGTCACTGATATTTCGGATATGCAAATGTTATACAGATGTAGCGCAGGTAATGTAACTGTCCGCAGCGGACACCGTCTATGGAAAAAGTACACTGGATGTCACATATATTTTTAGGCTGCGCACATGTTACACAGGAGATGTAGTGCAGGTAATGTCGCTGCCACCAGCAGCAAAAATATTATACTGAATGTCACTGATATTTCGGATACGAAAACGTTATACAGGAGATGTAATGCAGGTAATGTAACTGTCCGCAGCGGACACCGTCTAAGGAAAAAGTACACTGGATGTCACTGATATTTTTAGGCTGTGCACACGTTAGACAGGAGATGTAGCGCAGATAATGTCGCTGTCTGCAGCGGCCAAACAATTGCAAGCTATTTAGCGCAGGTTGCGCTAAAAATATATATTGCTGCCAGATTCAACTATGGTCCTTAAAAGGACTTTTGGGTCTCTAACAAGTATAAAAACTAAAATATTGCTATTTAAATCCCTACACTATCTCTCCCTTCTGCTCTCCAGCTCTCCCTGACTAATACTGAGCCGAACACGTGTCATCGGGAGCTATATAGCACCCAATGACGAGTTCCGGCCAGCCAATCACTGTAATGCCAGCAGCCAACATGTCTACGGCATTACAGTGAATGGAAGTACTTACCTGCATGTTTATTGGCTGAGTAGCAGCCAACAAACGTGCGGGGAGGAGACTCGAGCATCGGCCGAACACCACAATGTGCCGAGCATCGCGATGCTTGAGCCGAACTAGTGTTCGGCCGAGAATGGTCGCCCAACACTACTACCTAGCACGGACCAGGAGTGCAAAAGGTGTTTGTTACCAGGGCCGGCATCATAACCCAGCATCCCCGGGCAAGTGCCGGGGCCTAATGCTCCTTGGGGGGGCCCACTGAGCTGCTATGAGCACTTCCATCAATACAGATGAAAGCTCTCACTGCTGTCATTTCACTTACGCAGTACCCCTTTGGTGGGCCCTCTGAGTCACATGGGTCCGGCTGCTGCAGAGACTCAGACACGCCCCTTCTACACAGGACATGCTGCCTGAGGAGAGAGACCGGCAGGGCTGGAGCAGAGAAGTGTGAAGACTGAAGTCTGTGAGTAAGGCCTCTTTCACACTTGCGTTGTCCGGATCCGTCGTGTACTCCATTTGCCGGAGGTGCCCCAAAATGCGTTCAGTGTTACTATGGCACCCAGGACGCTATTAAAGTCCTGGTTGCCGTAGTAGTAGTGGGGAGCGGGGGAGTAGCATACTTACAGTCCGTGCAGCTCCCGGGGCGCTCCAGAATGACGTCAGGGCGCCCCATGCGCATGGATGCGCCCCATGCGATCACGTCATCCATGCGCGTGGGGCGCCCTGACGTCACTCTGAAGCGCCCCGGGAGCCGCACGGACGGTAAGTATACTGCTCCCCTGCTCCCCACTATACTTTACCATGGCAAACAGGACTTTAGCGTCCTGGCAGCCATGGTAACCATTCAGAAAAAGCTAAACGTCGGATCCGGTAATGCGCCGAAACGACGTTTAGCTTAAGGCCGGATCCGGATTAATGCCTTTCAATGGGCATTAATTCCGGATCCGGCCTTGCGGCAAGTGTTCAGGATTTTTGGCCGGAGAAAAAAGCGCAGCATGCTGCGGTATTTTCTCCGGCCAAAAAACGTTCCGGTCCTGATGCATCCTGAACGGATTTCTCTCCATTTAGAATGCATGGGGATAATCCTGGTCAGGATTCTTCCGGCATAGAGCCCCGACAACGGAACTCTATGCCGGAACAGAACAACGCAAGTGTGAAAGTACCCTAAGTCTGCACTGTGACTGTCTCTTCTCTGTGGGACAGAAGGGGGGGGGGGGGGGGCTCAATCTGCTGCTGGATGCTGCTTCATTCTATTTAGTTGTTTTACTGTTTCATTAAGCAGTTTGTCTCCATGACACCTGCCCCCCCCCCATATCCTGTCCTATCTCATCCTCATGGAGCCCCTGCTGTCTCCTTTCCCCCCTCATGTATCCAGAGGTCCTGTCCCACCCTCCTATCTCCTATTGCTGCCCTGCACAGACCTCCTGCCACTACTTGTATGAATCCCCCTCAGAGCCCCTTCCACCTACTTGCTGTGTCCACCCCTCCTGTCCATCCAGGGCCCCGGTCTCACTCCTCTGCCTCTCATTATGGTGGCATCTGAACCGCATTCACCATAAGGACCTTCTAACGTCACAGGGTCATGTGACTGTGCCCCCACCCTGTACTGTGCCCCCCACCCTGTACTGTGCCCCCCACACCGTACTGTGCCCCTTTATACCATGCATTGTGCCCTCTTACCACACCCTGTGCAGGGTCCAGTCAGTTCTAGCTACATCACTGCACATCTCCTTCTCTCCTCCAGGCCTGGCCCACTGCTGCAGCGGGCCGGAGGAGAGAAGGAGCGCAGGGAGCTGCGGTTAGTGAATGACAGGACCGCCGGCTCCCCTGCGCTCCAGCAATGATAGGTATGTGAGGGGGCCACTGGGGGGGTCATTCATTACACTGTGAGGGCCGCTTACACAGTATAATGACTCCCAGTGCCTCCCATTTAGTATAATGATCCCCATTGACCCTCCATTTAGTATAATGACCACCAGAGCACCCATTCAATATAATGACCCCCAGTGCCCCCTGCATTCAGAATAATAACCCCGTCGCCCACATTCAGAATAATGACCCCCAGTAGCCCCCACACTGGGGGAATACTGTATGGAGGGGGCTCAGGGGGTCATTATACTGAATGGAGGGTCATTGGGGATCATTATACTAAATGGGGGACACTGGGGGTCATTATACTATGTAAAGGGCCCTCACAGTATAATGACTCCCAGTGCCTCCCATTTAGTATAATGATCCCCATTGACCCTCCATTTAGTATAATGACCACCAGAGCACCCATTCAATATAATGACCCCCAGTGCCCCCTCCATACAGTATAACCCCCAGTGTGGGGGCGACTAGGGGTCATTATTCTGAATGGAGGGCCACTGTGGGGTCATTATACTGTGAGGGCCCTTTACATAGTATAATGACCCCCAGTGTCCCCCATTTAGTATAATGATCCCCAATGACCCTCCATTCAGTATAATGACCCCCTGAGCCCCCTCCATACAGTATTCCCCCAGTGTGGGGGCTACTGGGGGTCATTATTCTGAATGTGGGCGACGGGGTTATTATTCTGAATGCAGGGCCACTGGGGGTCATTATACAGTGGGGGGGGGGATTGGGGGTTCATTATACTGTGTGAAGGGCCACTAGTGGTCATTATACAGTATAGGGGCCACTGGGGTCATTATACCGTGTGGGAGCCACAGGGGGACATGTAAATGTAAGAAAAAACGCCTCATGGGGGCCCACTGGGAGTTATCACCCAAGGGCCCACATAAACCTGGAGCCGGTCCTGTTTGTTACGACATTCCTCAAGGAACAGTGTGGATCCGTGTTTGATGGCAACCAGTTCAAAGAATGGAGCAGAAGATTGATGCCTGCCGTTAGGGAGAACCGCCCTGTAGGTTGCAGAAAACAAGGTAAGAATTGTTATTATATCCAGTACCTGGAGTGCTAGTGAGTGGACCAGTGACCCAGTGAGGACAGATAGAGGACTCTCCTACCAGCTAAAGGAAGCCTGTTAGTACCACAACTGAGCCTGTTACCAGGAATTGCATCACAAGTAAGACCTGAAGTGAATGTGCTTTATCTGGATTACAACTACCTTTGCCATTACCTCAAGGCAATTGATTTAGTATTAAAAGTTACAGTTATTTACACAAACTGACTCCTCTTCATTTTTACACCTTCTTGCACCCAAGGGTGCTGGCGTCACAAACACCAGGGACCCTGCCTTACCTATACCTAAAAACCATACCACCAAAGGCACCTCAACCACCATCTGGCAGGAGATACCTCAACACCAGAGTGTGCCCTGAAGGAATCCAGTGCTGTCCTTCCTGTCACTGCACGCAGGCCCAGGGAGCTGCTAATCCATGAGTAACAACTACTACACCCATCGGCCCACCGCACTCACATATTACCCCTGCGGTCCCGGACTCTGCAATAATCCTCCCTAAGTCACTTTGCAATCTTTCCAAATAACCAGAGGCAGCACGTTGCAGATCTCAGATTCAGATTGCCATTCTATCTCAAAGTGTGATGGGCGCCAAAGCAATATACCCAGACACAAGCAAGTCTTGTTGAAATAAACATCTTTCCTGCCATGGCCTTTGCATTTTTAAATCTTCTACAAATATCCATTCTCTTTCTCTCTGGAGTAATTCTGAATCTCGGGAATAGTGTTTTCCTAGATCAGGCTTTACTTCAGGCTTACTTTTCAGGAGCTCACACATGCACGTGTTGCATCTTGCTCTGCGTAGCTAAGACTCACTTATCAGGGGGTGAGACTAGCCCATCACCCTGGGAAACTGGACCAAATCTGCCAATGTTAACTATGTGTTGACCATACATAACCATTCAGGATGCATAGTGCATACTGAAATAAGTACTTTAACAACAAATCTCAGCATTTAACTCTGTAGCATCAGATTAACCCTTGCAGTGATCAACTGGTTGACTACACTTATTTTGCCATCTTGCCATCAAACAGTAAATGTTTATTTAAATTATCTGGTAAGTCATTTTGATTGAGGTGGGGCTTTTCAAAAAATGTAAAAGTAAAATGGGAATGTTTAGGGGTAAACAATACATTTCCCCAAATCCAAATCCAGATTTATGTCTATAATCCTCAAGAATTAGCAATTCATGATGTCATATATATTTTGTTAAATAATATCATTTTGAAAAGCTGGTAATCGTGTGACACATATCAGAACATCCCAGATGAGGTCACACTTTTACATCTGACTTTCTACTATTGTTTCCACTAGCACCCATGCCTGCAGTCTATTTCTGGGTTTTTTCTACCTACCCTAGACGTTTGCCAGGAATTAAACGCAGAATGGATCAGATAAGTACCCCAACTTAAAGGGGTATTCCCATTACAGACAATGAGGGTATATCCTAGCGATATGCCCCTGTTGTCTGTGATGGGAATACCCCAAATTAAACCAAAGTGTAAGTCTTTTAGGTAAATTGTGGTGTCCACATTAGTTCTCTCCCTTACAGAATGACAGAAATTACAGAAACCAGATCATCACCCATAAGGATGTACCATTAGATCATATTATTGGGATTGTACACTCATATAGTACTAGAGGTAAGCGAATCGCTCAAATTTTGATTCAGGCTTGATTTAGTCAAATGGTTCGACCAAATGGATTCATGTTCGAATTGATTCTATCCAAATTGAAAGTGCTCCAATTGGTCTGAAAGTTTGTGTATGGCACTCTCTGGTCTCCCAGGATTCATATTTTTTCTCTTGTTTCTTTATTTTTATTTACTTTTTATTTTTATTTAATTTTTAATGTTTTATTTTTTTTATTCTTTCTCATTCTCTCTCTGTCGCTCCAGAATTGACCCAAATTAAAGAATATTAATTCAGATCCTCCTTGATTTTTTTTACAAAATTTGGGTCGAATTTGATTAGTATAGATTCACTCATCTCTATACAGTACCACTGATTTCCAAAGCTATAGGGCACCCAAACTTTCCTGACACAACATTCAGATCAGATTCTTTCTTAAAAGGCTGTTTTCCAGTGGTGGAAATTTCTGAATGGTGTAGAATAGTGATGGGGAACCTTTTACAGACCGAGTGCCCAAACTGCAAAACCCACTTATTTATCACAAAGTGCCAACACGGCAATTTAACCTGAATACCAGTATAGTATATCTTTTATGTACTTTATCATTTAACTATAATAGCCTGCCTACATTCAATGCGCTGCCTGTGCTGTTCATAGTGCGCCCTGCGCTGATGAATGGCAGGAAAAGTCTAAGGCATATTGGTAAGCCATAGACTTCCTCCAGGGTGCGGGTGCCCACAGAGAGGGCTTGGAGTGCTGCCTCTGGCACTAGTGCCATAGGTTCGCCATCACTGGTGTAGGATAAGGCTACCTGTTCACATTAGAACACATGAACAGACAACAGCTATTCCTTCTGACAACCTACATACACAGTGAGCCAAGTCGACTGTGCATGTAGTCATAAGGTGTTCTCAGTAGGATGGTAAGCTATTGACAGACACTCCTCAGGGATGCTTATCTTCCTTGAAAACAAAAGATTGGGCATGTTGAAATAAATCTGCCAGTTCTTCTTTACTCCATCTTCTGTCAGGCATACGGTATTTGGGAGGAGGCTAAAATACACATTAGATGGTAAGCTGGTCCCACAGAAATCCATGGGTTTAGCCAACATTTATCAAATGTGTCTGGCCACCTTGAGGGCTCCAAAGAGTGTGGTATCAACTTCTAAATTTCTGTAAATGGGAGGTGGTCCAAACTCAAAGACTCCATTGATGATATTTTCTGACACATATCTATGACATAATTCTAAATAGATTTCCTCTTTAAATGTTTTTTTTATAATTTTTGTTCAGGCAGTTCCAATGTTTATAGAAAATCACATGTAACTCTGTAAAGCTCTATATTTTGCATCATATCCAATAATATAAAAACTGTAGAACATAAATGTCTACAAATAATGCAGATGAATGGAGTCAATGGAATTCTGAAATCTGGGCTACAGGCTAAATTACTTCAAAAGCATAAAATCCTGAGAAGTTATAGGGGAGCCATTAAATGCAACTATATCTTGCACCACATACACTATGGGGCTATAACTCACTGAAATTACACTTTTTTATATATGACAATAGATCTCAAATACTTTAATGGCCTGAAACATATGGACTATTCTGCCCTCCTTCTCCGTTTCGCACCCTTTGCAGGGCCTCCTTTATTACTAGTTTTTGGTAAACAATTTATTGGGCAATTAGAGTAATTTGATTTTAAATTCCATAAAGTTAATTTCTTCTAGATATGAAAATCATAAATATCATCAAATCTATTGTTTCTTGTCAGCTTTTTTAACCTGAGAAGAAATCAAGGTCATTTTACACAATATGAAAGATCATAAATTCCTAATGTCATCATAATAAGTATTTATATAGAAACAATCTCGGGGGGACGCAAGCCGATTTTGATGAAGTGAGAATCAATAGTCTTTATTAATGGGTTATATGTACCTTATTAATGTGCTATCTTCCTCTAGTAATCTCATCTTACATCCTAGGATTTCAAGATGGATGAATTGAATAGATCAACATTGAAAATTGTAATCCTGAGGACTTTTTCATGAAAATTGGGAACTTTTTGGCATTGGTTTATCATATTTTTATAGGATCTAAATGCAATTTTTTGCATGTTCTCCTTGTGATTCAGATGTGGAGATTTATCAAGACTGTTGTTTCCTCTGCCAGTTTTCATCTCCTGTGTGGGGTTGGATTGAGATAAACCTAATTTATTAAGAGGAAGATGCCTCTTAACCCCTTAGTGACCAGCTTGTTTTGGGCCTTAAAGGGAACCTGTCACCTCAAAAATGCATCTACACCCGCCAGCAGTACCTCATAGTAGCCCGCAGTCTGATAATAATCATATGTTTCATCCTGTAGTCCAATGCTGCATAAGCTCAAAAAACGCATTTTATTCTCCATCGAGCTTATGCAGCATCGGACTACAGGATGAAACATATGATTATTATCAGACTGCGGGCTACTATGAGGTACTGCTGGCGGGTGTAGATGCATTTTTGAGGTGACAGGTTCCTTTAAAGGGGTTTTCTGAGACTTTCATATTGATGACTTATCCTCTGGACAGGTTTTCAGTATCTTATCAATGGGGGTTTAATATGGGGATGCCTGTTGATCAGCTGTTTGAGAAGGCAACAGTGCTCACAGTAGCACTGCGGCTTTCTCTAAGATCACCACGTATATTGTATAGTGGCTGTGCTTGGTACCACAGCTTAGCCTCATTTCCTTAGATGGTGCTGAGTAGCACCGAGGCCATGCGACCAAAAAACGTGATGTCACAATGCCTAAGCTAAGCTGCAAGAAGGCAGCGGCACTACTGCACGTGCCAGAGCCTTCTCAAACAGCTGCTCGGCGGGGGTCCTGATGATCACATCACAAATCATGAGTGTAAAAGTCTCAGAAAACCTCTTTTATGACCAAATGATTTTTAAATTTTTTTCAAAAGCTATAACTTTTTTTTTTCCATCAATGAAGCTGTATGAGGGCTTGTTTTTTTAACAGGACTAGTTGTAGTTTTTCATGGCACCATTTTAGGGAACATATAAAGTAGTGCCCAGGAATACTTTGAAGTCTGGACATTTGTGTACATTTGCTGCTATATCCCCTATGCAAAGTCATCAACTTCTTACTTTATTTCACTTTAAAGAGTTAACTTGCACTGACTTATACTGTTTAATACTTGTATTTTATGTTTGCTGTGCTATATATCTCACTCATTTGCACTGTAATTGCACAGCACTGGGAAAGGATTAATGAATACTGAGAGACTTTTGGGACTATCTAGCTAATAATGAGAAATTAGTAATTTTCCACTGTTCTCATAAGAGATAGAGAAGAGTATGTTTTGGAGGGAAAAAGGCAGATTTATTTACCACCAAAACTAGACAGACTGACCTTTTGGATGTCTGGTTTAGCTCTGTTGTTATGTCTGAAGACTTGTTTTTGTCAGGAAAAACTTCTGCATCATTACCATTGAGTATTACAGCCAGGTCCATAAATATTGGGACATCAACATAATTCTAACATTTTTGGCTCTATACCCCACCACAATGAATTTGAAATGAAACGAACAAGATGTGCTTTAACTGCAGACTGTCAGCTTTAATTTGAGGTTATTTACATCCAAATCAGGTGAACGGTGTAGGAATTACAACAGTTTGCATATGTGCCTCCCACTTGTTGAGGGACCAAAATTAATGGGACAATTGGCTTCTCAGCTGTTCCATGGCCAGGTGTGTGTTATTCCCTCATTATCCCAATTACAATGAGCTAAAAGGTCCAGAGTTCATTTCAAGCGTGCTATTTGCATTTGGAATCTGTTGCTGTCAACTCTCAAGATGAGATCCAAAGAGCTGTCACTATCAGTGAAGCAAGCCATCATTAGGCTGAAAAAACAAAACAAACCCATCAGAGAGATAGCAACAACATTAGGTGTGGCCAGAACAACTGTTTGGAACATTCTTAAAAAGAAGGAACACACCGGTGAGCTCAGCAACACCAAAAGACCCGGAAGACCACAGAAAACAACTGTGATGGATGACCGAAGAATTCTTTCCCTGGTGAAAAAAACACCCTTCACAACAGTTGGCCAGATCAAGAACACTCTCCAGGAGGTAGGTGTATGTGTGTCAAAGTCAACAATCAAGAGAAGACTTCACCAGAGTAAATACAGAGGGTTCACCACAAGATGTAAACAATTGGTGAGCCTCAAAAAACGGGAAGACCAGATTAGAGTTTGCCAAACGACATCTACAAAAGCCTTCACAGTTCCGGAACAACATCCTATGGACAGATGAGACCAAGATCAACTTGTACCAGAGTGATGGGAAGAGAAGAGTATGGAGAAGGAAATTAATTGTTCATGATCCTAAGCATACCACCTCATCAGTGAAGCATGGTGGTGGTAGTGTAATGGCGTGGGCATGTATGGCTGCCAATGGAACTGGTTCTCTTGCATTTATTGATGATGTGACTGCTGACAAAAGCAGCAGGATGAATTCTGAAGTGTTTCGGGCAATATTATCTGCTCATATTCAGCCAAATGCTTCAGAACTCATTGGATGGAGCTTCACAGTGCATATGGACAATGACCCAAAGCATGCTGCAAAAGCAACCAAAGAGTTATTTAAGGGAAAGAAGTGGAATGTTATGCAATGGCCAAGTCAATCACCTGACCTGAATCCAATTGAGCATGCATTTCACTTGCTGAAGACAAAACTGAAAGGAAAATGCCCCAAGAACAAGTAGGAACTGAAGACAGTTGCAGTAGAGGCCTGGCAGAGCATCACCAGGGATGAAACCCAGCGTCTGGTGATGTCTATGCGTTCCAGACTTTAGGCTGTAATTGACTGCAAAGGATTTGCAACCAAGTATTAAAAATTGAAAGTTTGATTTATGATTATTATTCTGTCCCATTATTTTTGGTTCCTTAACAAGTGGGAGGCACATATGCAAAGTGTTGTAATTGCTACACCGTTCACCTGATTTGGATGTAAATACCCTCAAATTAAAGCTGACAGTCTGCAGTTAAAGCACATCTTGTTAGTTTCATTTCAAATCCATTGTGGTGGTGTATAGAGCCAAAAATGTTGATGTCCCAATATTTATGGACCTGACTGTATATAAGATCGAATGCAAGTCTATGAGAGACGTAACATTGTATTTGTTTGGGCTGAGTTTCTCCACTCCACCCCTCCCACTAGAAGGTTCTAGTCCAGCCAGAAACTGTAAATACGTTTTTTTACGTATTAATTTTGCACAATAGAAACCTTGGGGGTCATTTATCATTCTGAAATACGCCAAAACTAGGCATATTTTAGGTACAGATTGACTTCTTCCCGCTCACACCAGGTCTAAATAAGTGGGCATGGCATGGGTGGGGAAGGGAACAGGCCAGCAGACCCGTCTCATTTACCATTTTTTACACCTGTTTTGGAAGTAGAAAATGGTCTAAATGTAAGATAGCAAGGAAGCTGTCTTACCTTTAGAACTGGTGCTGGATGTGCCAAAAGTGTGAAGAGGCCGACGCTTTGTTATAACTTTGGCAGAACCACAGCCTGCTTAGGGCTTTAATAAATGTGCCCCCTTGTTTTAAAAAGAGTAAAATGTTTTCGCTGCATCCCAAGACCCATTACTTTTTTATTTTTCTTTCTATGGGGCTGTGTGAGGGCTTGATGTTTGCTGGGCGACTTGTAGTCTTCAGTTACGGTATATCATTTTGGGGTACATAAAACATTTTGAACACTTAATTTATCCCTTTTATTGTTGGTGAATATGCAAAAAGCAGCAATTCTGCCTTTTTTTTTTTACTGCGTTCACTGTATGTGAGAAATTACGTGATAATTGTGTAGTGTCAGTTGTTACAGACGCTGCAATACCAAATCAATTTAGAAAAAAGTGTATTTTTTAACAGGATACACATGGGAACTGTGCCTTTTGTGTTACCTATAATACCACTCAGATCACTGACTTAGTAAGGAGACCTATTTATTGCAATCCACAGCATGGTTATTGTCTCCACCATTCCCCAGCTCTTGCATCTAACCTCCCATCTTGCACCCTGCCAAACATTTACCATTAGGGGCACAAGGGTTTGCCATGAGGGAAGAAAGGTTGCGGCCTCCAGTCAATTCATGACCCAGATGGAGATTGCTATTGTAAACTCTGAGTGCTGTGACCACCATCATAGCCACTACCACTCCTTTCATCCTTCACTCCCCTCTCTAGGGTTGCTGCAGCTGCGACTATAGGGAGTGCTGTTATTAATCCGTTTTATAAATTAACCCCTTAATGACAGGCGTTTTTTACTCCCAACCTGTCCAAAGCCATAACTTTTAGATTTTTCCATTCACATAGCCGTATAGGGCTTGTTTTTTGTGGGGCAAGTTGTACTTTCTAATTGCACCATTTAATGTAGTATTAAGCAGGAAAATAGTTCTAAATAGGGTGGAATTATAAAAAAAAGCACAATTCCACCACAGTTTTATGGGTTTTGTTTTTACAGCATTTCTTATGTGGTAAAATTAACCTGTTACTTTCATTTTCCAGGTCTGTATGATTACAATGACACCACATATATTATAATCACCTAATTGTCCTAATCAGGGGCGTAGCTAGAAATGCATGGGCCCCATAGCAATTAAAAATGATGCCCCCCCCCCCCCCCCCGTGCCATCCACAGATCCCCCTCCCCTAAATAGTGCCATCAACAGATCCCCCTCCCCTAAATAGTGCCATCCACAGATCCCCCTCCCCTAAATAGTGCCATCCACAGATCCCCCTCCCCTAAATAGTGCCATCCACAGATCCCCCTCCCCTAAATAGTGCCATCCACAGATCCCCCTCCCCTAAATAGTGCCATCCACAGATCCCCCTCCCCTAAATAGTGCCATCAACAGATCCTCTTCCCCTAAATAGTGCCATCCACAGATCCCCCTCCCCTAAATAGTGCCATCCACAGATCCCCCTCCCCTAAATAGTGCCATCCACAGATCCCCCTCCCCTAAACAGTGCCATCCACAGATCCCCCTCCCCTAAATAGTGCCATCAACAGATCCCCTTCCCCTAAATAGTGCCATCCACAGATCCCCCTCCCCTAAATAGTGCCATCCACAGATCCCCCTCCCCTAAATAGTGCCATCCACAGATCCCCCTCCCCTAAATAGTGCCATCCACAGATCCCTCTCCCCTAAACAGTGCCATCCACAGATCCCTCTCCCCTAAATAGTGCCATCCACAGATCCCCCTCCCCTAAATAGTGCCATCCACAGATCCCCTCCCCTAAATAGTGCCATCAACAGATCCCCCTCCCCTAAATAGTGCCATCCACAGATCCCCCTCCCCTAAATAGTGCCATCCACAGATCCTCCTCCCCTAAATAGTGCCATCCACAGATCCTCCTCCCCTAAATAGTGCCATCCACAGATCCCCCTCCCCTAAATAGTGCCATCCACAGATCCCTCTCCCCTAAACAGTGCCATCCACAGATCCCCCTCCCCTAATCAGTGCCATCAACAGATCCCCCCTCCCCTAAACAGTGCCATCCACAGATCCCCTCCCCTAAACAGTGCCATCCACATATCCCCCTCCCCTAAACAGTGCCATCCACAGATCCCCCTCCCCTAATCAGTGCCATCAACAGATCCCCCCTCCCCTAATCAGTGCCATCAACAGATCCCCCTCCCCTAAACAGTGCCATCCACAGATCCCCTCCCCTAAACAGTGCCATCCACAGATCCCCCTCCCCTAAACAGTGCCATCCACAGTATCAAGTGCCTCTCTCCCCCCCCCCCATGTGCCAACCCCTCCCCAGGTGCCAGTATCGGGTGCCAACCCCCCTCCCCCATGTGCCAGTATCAAGTGCCCCCCGCTCCCCCCATGGCAGTAACAGTCGGGTATTAAAAAAATAAAATAAACACTTCTACTTACCTCCATGTCAGCGATGCGATGCAGCCTCTTCCTGTGTCCCGCCCTGTATGTCCATATATGGAGTCAGTGCTTGTATTTCAGAAAAGTTTCTGCTGGGATTTGAACCCACGACCTTTTGTATCAGAGGCAAAGCATCTAACCACAAGACCATAAGAGATGCCTTGCTGCTGACTGAAAAAATATGAGACTTCTACTGTTATAGCTGGCTAAGTGTACATCTATACACATGACAGCTGCTCATATATAGAGATATAGCAGAGCTGAGTGTGCTGGGACAGCTGTCATATAGAGATATAGCAGTGCTGGGTGTGTTGGGGCAGCTGTCATGTGTATAGATGTACACTTAGCCAGCTATAACAGTAGAAGTCTTTGCCACTGATACATTGGAGGTTGTGGGTTCGAATCCCAGACACATCAGGAGACTTTAGAATACAGTAAGATTAGATCACATTAGCGAGGGGGCCTGAACATTAAGACTGCTGCTGTGAAGGGGCCCTGAACATTAAGACAAGAATCGATATTTAACTAACTTGAAAATAAACTGTCAGGCCCCGAAGCAGCTGCATCCCTGTGTAGTGTCTGTGTGTGTGTTAATACAAAAAAAAAACTGAATGCGGTCCGGACGGGCCCCCAGTGGCGTCGGGCCCCATAGCCACTGCTATGGTTGCTATGGCGATCCCTACGCCACTGGTCCTAATTACTTCACCAGATGAAGTACACTGATACACTCCTTTGTACACTATTAAACACAACCCCAAATGGAGTGCAAATACACCTTGATGAATAAAAATCTACTTTTATTGAATACAAAGTTCAAAAGTTCAAAAACATGATGGTAGGGAAAAACAACCACACACAATCTCTAATCCTCCCTCTGAATATTAGTAAAATCGGGAGAGATAGGCAATTCGTAGTGATATTAGTAACCCTATGCGAAACGGACCTACAGCTAAGTATAAGCAAGATATTGCTGCATTTGTGGGAGGGGAGGCTGATTACAAGGCTATTCATACGTACCTGTGGGCCCAGGCTGGCTGATTACTAGGCTATTTATAGGCACCTGTGGGCCCAGGCTGATGCCAATTCAGCTGATTTCACTACCTCTGAGTCAGCTCTAGGATACAGCAGCATGGTGTGGAGGCTCCTTACGGCTGGGCGACTGCAGAATGTCTCAGGAGCGCGCTGGTATTCATGGTAGGATCGGAGTGGTTTGCACGGGACCCACGCTGCGGTCTGCGACATGTAGCGCTCTGGGATGAAGCAGAGTTTGGGCGCTAATGGTCGAACGATGGTTGTCTGGCTATTCAGAGGCCTGGTGGGGCCATTGCATACAGTTATTGGGGTAGCATGTGCTTAGAATAGGCATGGTTGTATGTTTTCTGATACCTGGTTTACATGCAGGGCGCGTGTCTTCAGTTGGCTCAAGCTATGCACGGTGTGTTAAGTGATGGTAAATATGGATCAATGGTCGATAAAAAATAAAAATATAAACCTGCAGCATTGTGTGGCAGCTCGTTCACATCTGGATATACAGCAAAAGGTGCCATGCGAATGCTGGCGCTCACGGTAGCATCGACCTTGCTGCACAGGACTCACACTGCGGTCTGCGATTTGCAGTGTTCTGGGACGAAGGGGGTTTGGCGCTAATGGTCGAATGATTGTGGTTAGGATTGTTACCTTCAAAGCTACGTCCGTGTGTCTGCATTTACATTTTGTCCTATACATCATTCACTACTAGAGCTGCGTTCATACGTCCACTGTTGCATTACGTTAATACTCTGCTCACTTTCAGATTGCATTCATACGGCTGCTTTATACCATGCTCTTCATGCTCATACTCAGAGCTGTGCCCATACCATGTTTTAGGCACCAATCACATCCAGAGCTGCATTCACCCACTTGTTCTTACATTACGTGTTATACTCTGCTTCCACTTAAAGCTGCAGTCTTTTTCATTGCTACATTATGGTTACTCAGTATTCTTACTAGGGCAATCGGCACACCACTCTGATACTGCTCTTCCGATAAACATAGCTGCTTTCTTTTCAGGCTTACGTTTCTTTCCTTGGTGGTTTGTTACATTCCATAGGTCTACCTTTTCTGTTCACTTCGAAAGAATAAAATATATATATATATATATTTTTTGTGGTGTTCTTTAGTCCTGGTTTGCATTCACTCAGACTGGTCTCCTTACTTCTGGTTCGTATTCACTCAGATTGGTCTCCTGCCCCAAATTAACCAAATGGCTTCCCAGCGGTCAGTGGGCCAATAGGAGTAAGTCCCTACTATGTTTTCACAGTTGTTCATTCGTTTGTCACGACAAGGGTCTTCTCTTAGCGAATTGCAATGCCTCTGGCTCTTGTTTTTCTCCCATCTGTTTCAGTTTTGCGGTTGGTTTAATGTTGCGTTTATCCGCGTGGTTCGGATCACTAATGTCTATGCATTTTTCATTAGGTCTGGCTCACGTTTTAATTACTTATCGTCACTGTAAGGTCATCCAGTTCAGTCTCTTGGCTTCGGGGGGGTTCATGGCTTCGGGGCCCGATGACCGTTCTTCATGTTCGTTAGGTGTACAATATGGTTGTAGGCTTAGCGTCCTAGGTTTATTGTCGGAGTCCACAAGTCATACTGGTGCTGCATAAGTGGTTTATATAAAAAAAAAAAAAGGAATCCGCCATTAGTCGCTCACACATGGCTTCTCCATTTTAGTGTTACACATATGACTCCGCCATTAGAGTCTCTCACGCATGGCTTCTCCGTTTAGTCTCACGCATGGCTTCTCCGCCATTAGAGTCTCTCACGCATGGCTTCTCCGCCATTAGAGTCTCTCACGCATGGCTTCTCCGCCATTAGAGTCTCTCACGCATGGCTTCTCCGCCATTAGAGTCTCTCACGCATGGCTTCTCCGCCATTAGAGTCTCTCACGCATGGCTTCTCCGCCATTAGAGTCTCTCACGCATGGCTTCTCCGCCATTAGAGTCTCTCACGCATGGCTTCTCCGTTTTAGGTTTACACATATTACTCCGCAATTCGAGTCTCTCGCGCATGGCTTTTCCGTTTTAGGTTACACGCATGACTTCGCCATTAGTCTCTCACGTATGGCTTCTCAGTTTTAGGTTTACACATATGACTCCGCCATTAGAGCCTCTCACGCATGGCTTCTCCGTTTTAGGTTTACACGCATGACTTCGCCATTAGTCTCTCACGTATGGCTCCGTCATTAGGGTCTCTCACGCATGGCTTTTCCGTTTTAGGTTTACACATATGACTCCACCATTAGAGTCTCTCACGCATGGCTCTCCGTTTAGGTTTACACATATGACTTTGCCATTAGAGTCTCCTACGCATGGCTTCTCCGTTCTAGGTTACACATATGACTCTGCCATTAGAGTCTCTCACGCATGGCTGCCCTGTTTTAGTTTTACACATATGAACTCCTCCATTCGAGGCCGGCTGCGTGGTCCCACCACAAGTAGGTTCCATGTCTTTTTTTGTCTTCAGACCCGCTCCCATGGCTCTGTCATCTGTGGCTCGCAATACAATTTTTCTTGTGGTGGCTCGTGCCATTAGAGCCTCACTCACATTATTGTTTTTCTCTAACGTTTTAATTTTCTAGGTTGTTGGGTCTAAAAGGAAATCATTGTTTTCTTTATAAGCAGTCATCCCGAGCCTGCCTTTGCGGACATCACCTTCTCCCAGGCATGCTTACTTCATCTACAAAGTCCTGGGTATCGGTCTGTCTTCCAGTAGGAGGTACAGTAATAAGGCGCAATTTACGAAGTCTGTCACGTCTACAGACACGACAAATCCTGTCACGACTACAGGCGCAGCATACATAGTTTATCACGACCTTAAGCTTATTTTCTGTCACAACTGCAGATATGGTGTGTACGTTCTGTCCTTATTACAGGCAACATTAGCTCGTTAATCGAAATAGGCATGTATTCCTGTTTATGGTTCCCCAGGCCTGGTGGGTTTACACATTTCGCTTTATCTACTACTAGAGTAAGACGGCATACACCATGTTCTAACTTTTGGGTCCTTTTATAAAAAAGTGTGGCCTAGGGAATAAGTAGAGGTGTAGTATTTTGCCACCAGGAACAGTTGGTGTCCTATCAGTGCCCTTGGCGAATGGTTGGAGTTAATTTAGGCCCTTCCAACAGATTCACCATTGTTTGTTTCAGTCCGCAGCTCTCAGGATTCAGACCTTCTCGTTATATGGTCATATGTTGTTAGTGAACATAGGAGTAAATCGTTTCTGGTTACCGGCCACTCTTTCAATCGCATCAGCATTAACCACCTCCAAGAACGATGTGCCGGTGCACAAGACAAAGAGGTAAGGTAGATGGAAGTCACTGTGTTATATACGGTATATTCCGCACCTTCATCGTGAAAGGTCTTTTCGTTCAAAAGTGGGTGTCTTAACGGTATGTATATATTTACTCTAAACTAAGGTCTGCTCTTTTTGGGCACTTTAGGCTGCCCTTCCACAGCAGTTATGGCATAATTCTACTGCTTGTTGTAGATAGGGTTAGATAGGTTAGGTTCACCTTTCTGATAGCCGATCCGACCACAAATCATATGATGCACACTGCAATCCTTAATATGCTATCATGTTCTGACGTATTGATTGCCCTCTCTGGAGTCGGCCTCAGGGTGAGGGCGGAAGAAAGATGACGTGGCGGCCAATGATTGGTCCTGCACCGCACTCATGATGACAGTGTATTGGATATCACATGACCACAGCCCCGATTGGTTATTGGTACGGCTCTCCTTTTTAAAGTGACCACTTTCCCCTACCTAACCACTCCTCCTGAGGAAGCCATAATACGCAAAACGTGCGTCGAGGAGCGCCACCACCTTTACACCCTCTGATTATAAGTAGGTATGTTTACCTTATGTTTTCACTTAGGGTTTATGGGAATATAGATCGGTATTTACTTTGTTACCCTTAGGAACGGTCATAGGTGACCCCACAACATATTAAGGATTGCAGTGTGCATCATATGATTTAGCTGTAGGTCCGTTTTGCATAGGGTTACTAATATCACTACGAAATGCCTATCTCTCCCGATTTTACTAACATTTAGAGGGAGTATTAGAGATTGTGTGCGATTATTTTTCCCTACTATCATGTTTTTGCTGTGATTATAACTATGTAACTTTGTATTCAATTAAAGTTGATTTTTATTCATCAAGGTGTTTTTGCACTCCATTTGGGGTTGTGTTTAATAATGACACCACATATGTAAAAAAAATGTAGTGGTTTAATACTGAAAAAATATAAAAACTTTGGAAAACACAATTTTTTTCTTTGTATTGCCATATTCCGGCCCCCATAACTGTTTTACTTTTATGTGTATATAGCTGTGTGAAGGCTCAGTGTTTGCAGGGCAATCTGTACTTTTCATGGATATCATTTTGGGGTGTGTATGATTTTTTTCATAACTTTTTATTCAAATTTTTGTGGGAGGTGAAGCGACAAAAAATGGAGAATGAGAGTCTGTTTTGCCATTTTCCATGTGGGATAAATATTTTTATATTTTAAAAGTATGGGCGTTTTTGCACGGGGTGATGCCCATAATGTTTATTTTTTTTAAAAGGTTTATGTATTTTTATTTTTATATTGGGGAAAGGGGTGTGATTAAAATTTTTAGAGTTTTTATTTGCTTTAATATTTTTAAAAACTTTTTCCCATAGGGAACTATAAAAAGCAACCATTAGATTGTTTTTCTCATAGACTCCAATTAGCATTGGAGTCAATGAGAATTACAATAAGTTCCTCACTAAGGGTAGCTGGTGCATGGCTGGAAGCATGCTCCCAGTATATGACCTCACAGATGCTGTGGTCACACTTGACTATGGCATCTGATGGGTTAAATGTATGTTTAAAACATCAGGCACCCAGCGGCTACGGCACCCGCTGCAAAGTGCCATCTTTAAAGTCCTGACAGCTGACGTATATAGTCATACGGCGATTGGGATCTGGTAAATATTATTGGGAAAGGCCTCAGAACTGGATAACAAAAATAAAAGAAGCCAAACTCATTTTTACCAATCCACGCCTTCCCCCTTCACCTGTTCTGGCACTTACCAGGTCCCCACTGTATTTGGTTTCCTGATGTCATCACAACACGCAGGAAATGCCTGTTCAGTCAATTATTAGCTGAGGCGAGCCGCTGCTGCAGCCAGTGATTGGGTAAGCAGGCAATTTCAGGCCACTCATGCTGATATGGGACCGGACAGCAGAGATCAGTGTATGGCAGCTGCAGACAGTCAGAAAGTTAGGGGTTAATTTATATAGACCTACGTTTTAGGCGCCAGTCTTAATACTCCTTTGTGATGGTGGTGTCTGCACCTAAGTTATGTACAGGCACCAGCCTCTACATAACTTTGGCGCATCCACCTCCAGTCTAAATCTACACAAGCTTTTTTGCTGCCTTAAATTTAGACCATTTTTCCCTAAACTAATATATTAACAATATTAATTGTTTACTTATTTATATAATAATGTTTAATAAATAATACAGTAAGTCAATTGGCGCTAATTAAATGCCATTTACATTTTACAATTATTGTTAGCATGGCAACAATCATTAATATGACCATTCCTTCCCACACAGTGGCCATTCATCATGTTGTTCTGCCGACTAATGATAATTTCTAATGCTCCTTTTTAATTGCTGGTTTGTCATGTGATCTGGAGCATTTGGCGAGCATTTTCGGCCGAACTCGGGTCTGTTTTTGAAAAGTTTCTGGTGGGATTCAAACTTACAACCTTCTACATTACAGCCATGAATGTTAACCACTACATTATAGACCTGCATGGCCAGTTACTTAAAAAAAAATTAGACTTCTGATGTATAGGAATACTTGCTAGTAGTAAGTATTCCTATACAGCAGAAGTCTCATTATTTATTTTTTTTAGTAACTGGCCATGCAGCTCTATAGTATAGTTGTCAACATTTTGGGCTGTAATGTAGAAGGTTGTGAGTTCAAATCCCATCAGAAACTTTTCAGAAATAGAGGCTAAATTAAATTTATATACAGTACAGACCAAAAGTTTGGACACACCTTCTCATTCAAAGAGTTTTCTTTATTTTCATGACTATGAAAATTGTAGATTCACACTGAAGGCATCCGTTTAGGTTTACACATATGACTTCGCCATTAGAGTCTCCTACGCATGGCTTCTCCGTTCTAGGTTACACATATGACTCTGCCATTAGAGTCTCTCACGCATGGCTGCCCTGTTTTAGTTTTACACATATGAACTCCTCCATTCGAGGCCGGCTGCGTGGTCCCACCACAAGTAGGTTCCATGTCTTTTTTTGTCTTCAGACCCGCTCCCATGGCTCTGTCATCTGTGGCTCGCAATACAATTTTTCTTGTGGTGGCTCGTGCCATTAGAGCCTCACTCACATTATTGTTTTTCTCTAACGTTTTAATTTTCTAGGTTGTTGGGTCTAAAAGGAAATCATTGTTTTCTTTATAAGCAGTCATCCCGAGCCTGCCTTTGCGGACATCACCTTCTCCCAGGCATGCTTACTTCATCTACAAAGTCCTGGGTATCGGTCTGTCTTCCAGTAGGAGGTACAGTAATAAGGCGCAATTTACGAAGTCTGTCACGTCTACAGACACGACAAATCCTGTCACGACTACAGGCGCAGCATACATAGTTTATCACGACCTTAAGCTTATTTTCTGTCACAACTGCAGATATGGTGTGTACGTTCTGTCCTTATTACAGGCAACATTAGCTCGTTAATCGAAATAGGCATGTATTCCTGTTTATGGTTCCCCAGGCCTGGTGGGTTTACACATTTCGCTTTATCTACTACTAGAGTAAGACGGCATACACCATGTTCTAACTTTTGGGTCCTTTTATAAAAAAGTGTGGCCTAGGGAATAAGTAGAGGTGTAGTATTTTGCCACCAGGAACAGTTGGTGTCCTATCAGTGCCCTTGGCGAATGGTTGGAGTTAATTTAGGCCCTTCCAACAGATTCACCATTGTTTGTTTCAGTCCGCAGCTCTCAGGATTCAGACCTTCTCGTTATATGGTCATATGTTGTTAGTGAACATAGGAGTAAATCGTTTCTGGTTACCGGCCACTCTTTCAATCGCATCAGCATTAACCACCTCCAAGAACGATGTGCCGGTGCACAAGACAAAGAGGTAAGGTAGATGGAAGTCACTGTGTTATATACGGTATATTCCGCACCTTCATCGTGAAAGGTCTTTTCGTTCAAAAGTGGGTGTCTTAACGGTATGTATATATTTACTCTAAACTAAGGTCTGCTCTTTTTGGGCACTTTAGGCTGCCCTTCCACAGCAGTTATGGCATAATTCTACTGCTTGTTGTAGATAGGGTTAGATAGGTTAGGTTCACCTTTCTGATAGCCGATCCGACCACAAATCATATGATGCACACTGCAATCCTTAATATGCTATCATGTTCTGACGTATTGATTGCCCTCTCTGGAGTCGGCCTCAGGGTGAGGGCGGAAGAAAGATGACGTGGCGGCCAATGATTGGTCCTGCACCGCACTCATGATGACAGTGTATTGGATATCACATGACCACAGCCCCGATTGGTTATTGGTACGGCTCTCCTTTTTAAAGTGACCACTTTCCCCTACCTAACCACTCCTCCTGAGGAAGCCATAATACGCAAAACGTGCGTCGAGGAGCGCCACCACCTTTACACCCTCTGATTATAAGTAGGTATGTTTACCTTATGTTTTCACTTAGGGTTTATGGGAATATAGATCGGTATTTACTTTGTTACCCTTAGGAACGGTCATAGGTGACCCCACAACATATTAAGGATTGCAGTGTGCATCATATGATTTAGCTGTAGGTCCGTTTTGCATAGGGTTACTAATATCACTACGAAATGCCTATCTCTCCCGATTTTACTAACATTTAGAGGGAGTATTAGAGATTGTGTGCGATTATTTTTCCCTACTATCATGTTTTTGCTGTGATTATAACTATGTAACTTTGTATTCAATTAAAGTTGATTTTTATTCATCAAGGTGTTTTTGCACTCCATTTGGGGTTGTGTTTAATAATGACACCACATATGTAAAAAAAATGTAGTGGTTTAATACTGAAAAAATATAAAAACTTTGGAAAACACAATTTTTTTCTTTGTATTGCCATATTCCGGCCCCCATAACTTTTTTACTTTTATGTGTATATAGCTGTGTGAAGGCTCAGTGTTTGCAGGGCAATCTGTACTTTTCATGGATATCATTTTGGGGTGTGTATGATTTTTTTCATAACTTTTTATTCAAATTTTTGTGGGAGGTGAAGCGACAAAAAATGGAGAATGAGAGTCTGTTTTGCCATTTTCCATGTGGGATAAATATTTTTATATTTTAAAAGTATGGGCGTTTTTGCACGGGGTGATGCCCATAATGTTTATTTTTTTTAAAAGGTTTATGTATTTTTATTTTTATATTGGGGAAAGGGGTGTGATTAAAATTTTTAGAGTTTTTATTTGCTTTAATATTTTTAAAAACTTTTTCCCATAGGGAACTATAAAAAGCAACCATTAGATTGTTTTTCTCATAGACTCCAATTAGCATTGGAGTCAATGAGAATTACAATAAGTTCCTCACTAAGGGTAGCTGGTGCATGGCTGGAAGCATGCTCCCAGTATATGACCTCACAGATGCTGTGGTCACACTTGACTATGGCATCTGATGGGTTAAATGTATGTTTAAAACATCAGGCACCCAGCGGCTACGGCACCCGCTGCAAAGTGCCATCTTTAAAGTCCTGACAGCTGACGTATATAGTCATACGGCGATTGGGATCTGGTAAATATTATTGGGAAAGGCCTCAGAACTGGATAACAAAAATAAAAGAAGCCAAACTCATTTTTACCAATCCACGCCTTCCCCCTTCACCTGTTCTGGCACTTACCAGGTCCCCACTGTATTTGGTTTCCTGATGTCATCACAACACGCAGGAAATGCCTGTTCAGTCAATTATTAGCTGAGGCGAGCCGCTGCTGCAGCCAGTGATTGGGTAAGCAGGCAATTTCAGGCCACTCATGCTGATATGGGACCGGACAGCAGAGATCAGTGTATGGCAGCTGCAGACAGTCAGAAAGTTAGGGGTTAATTTATATAGACCTACGTTTTAGGCGCCAGTCTTAATACTCCTTTGTGATGGTGGTGTCTGCACCTAAGTTATGTACAGGCACCAGCCTCTACATAACTTTGGCGCATCCACCTCCAGTCTAAATCTACACAAGCTTTTTTGCTGCCTTAAATTTAGACCATTTTTCCCTAAACTAATATATTAACAATATTAATTGTTTACTTATTTATATAATAATGTTTAATAAATAATACAGTAAGTCAATTGGCGCTAATTAAATGCCATTTACATTTTACAATTATTGTTAGCATGGCAACAATCATTAATATGACCATTCCTTCCCACACAGTGGCCATTCATCATGTTGTTCTGCCGACTAATGATAATTTCTAATGCTCCTTTTTAATTGCTGGTTTGTCATGTGATCTGGAGCATTTGGCGAGCATTTTCGGCCGAACTCGGGTCTGTTTTTGAAAAGTTTCTGGTGGGATTCAAACTTACAACCTTCTACATTACAGCCATGAATGTTAACCACTACATTATAGACCTGCATGGCCAGTTACTTAAAAAAAAATTAGACTTCTGATGTATAGGAATACTTGCTAGTAGTAAGTATTCCTATACAGCAGAAGTCTCATTATTTATTTTTTTTAGTAACTGGCCATGCAGCTCTATAGTATAGTTGTCAACATTTTGGGCTGTAATGTAGAAGGTTGTGAGTTCAAATCCCATCAGAAACTTTTCAGAAATAGAGGCTAAATTAAATTTATATACAGTACAGACCAAAAGTTTGGACACACCTTCTCATTCAAAGAGTTTTCTTTATTTTCATGACTATGAAAATTGTAGATTCACACTGAAGGCATCAAAACTATGAATTAACACATGTGGAATTATATCCATAACAAACAAGTGTGAAACAACTGAAAATATGTCATATTCTAGGTTCTTCAAAGTAGCCACCTTTTGCTTTGATTACTGCATTGCACACTCTTGGCATTCTCTTGATGAGCTTCAAGAGGTAGTCCCCTGAAATGGTTTTCACTTCACAGGTGTGCCCTGTCAGGTTTAATAAGTGGGATTTCTTGCCTTATAAATGGGGTTGGGACCATCAGTGGCGTTGAGGAGAAGTCAGGTGGATACACAGCTGATAGTCCTACTGAATAGACTGTTAGAATTTGTATTATGGCAAGAATAAAAGCAGCTAAGTAAAGAAAAACGAGTGGCCATCATTACTTTAAGAAATGAAGGTCAGTCAGTCAGCCGAAAAATTGGGAAAACGTTGAAAGTAAGGGCTATTTGACCATAAAGGAGAGTGATGGGGTGCTGCACCAGATGACCTGACCTCCACAGTCACCGGACCTGAACCCAATCGAGATGGTTTGGGGTGAGCTGGACCGCAGAGTGAAGGCAAAAGGGCCAACAAGTGCTAAGCATCTCTGGGAACTCCTTCAAGACTGTTGGAAGACCATTTCAGGGGACTACCTCTTGAAGCTCATCAAGAGAATGCCAAGAGTGTGCAAAGCAGTAATCAAAGCAAAAGGTGGCTACTTTGAAGAACCTAGAATATGACATATTTTCAGTTGTTTCACACTTGTTTGTTATGTATATAATTCCACATGTGTTAATTCATAGTTTTGATGCCTTCATAGTCATGAAAATAAAGAAAACTCTTTGAATGAGAAGGTGTGTCCAAACTTTTGGTCTGTACTGTATATATATTTTTTTTGTGACAATTGTAAAAAATGTGTAATATATATATATATATATATATATATATATATATATATATATATATATTCATACTTCTGATATATATATATATATATATATATATATATATATATATATATATATATGAATGCATAATATGTGGGAAACTACTACTGATGTTTTAGCCATAATATATTTACATATATTATTATATATTCTAAATATATAATAATATATGTAAATATATTATGGCTAAAAACTTATATATATGTTTAAATTAAATTTAGCCTCTATTTCTGACAGGATTCGAACTTTTTTTTTTATGATTTATTTTTTTAACTGGCCATGCAGCTCTATAGTGTAGTGGTTAAGATTCTTGGCTGTAATATAGAAGGTTGTGAGCTTGAATCCCACCAGAAACTTTTCAGAAATAGAGGCTAAATTAGATTTAAATACACTGGGAGGCCCTAAGCACTGACTCCATATATGGACATAGCTATATATGGAATCAGAGCAGGGACTCCTAAGCCGAACTAGAGTCCTGACACCATCCCCTCTTAAGAGCAGGGGGTGCCTGGTTTAATGCTCCGGTTCTCCCATTGACTTCCATTGTGCTCGGGTGCTCTGTAGAGCACCAAGCATTGGGAAGTGTTGTACTCGAGCACACGAGCACTTTGGTGCTCGACCAACACTAGCCCTTATCTCTCCTCGAACTTGGACTCTAATCATTTTTCCTTGGAATTCTTGTGTAAAATAAAACTATCTAAATAGATTCCAAGTCACCAAAAAAGAGAATTATGGAAATACTGCAGAGACGGGACCGATAAGACAGGTCATTATGGAACTGAATGATCAAAGACTTCCCTTCTCTTATCCACTTATCTGCTAATCTGTTGCGTTCCTTTATCTTATCTCCATTTTGTGCCTTTTTGAAACCATGTTTGGCTAAGATGTCTCAGAATCTGTTGTCTACAAAGCCTGGGGAAATGGTGATTACCATGTGTGTGTTTGCAGACAGATGCTCAGTAAATCACACTGTAATTTTGAGCTGTGCCTAATCTTCACAACCAGAGCAATTTGTAACCATTTAAAGCAGTGGCCTCATTTCCTGGCTTTGTTTGATTACTGAGCAAATTGTACATGCAGAGCAAAAGCCATTATTTTTGTGATCAATTGAGAATCTTCTCTATGAAATGAATCCGCAATTACTGTATCAGTTTCACGAAAAATACAGCATATATCTTATTAACTGATCAGAAAGAAAATTGCTACATGAAGAACCAGATCAGTAGTTTGTCAAATACTGCAGTCAATGGTGGGTCAAAGTCTCAATATTTCTACATGTCTGAGCTTAAAGAGATTATCCCATAAAACAACCCATTGTCCATTTGGTTTATTATAGGGGCATGATGGAGGTGGGTCCTCACTCAACCAGAAAACAGTGGCTCCTATCCTTTCAGACTAGAACAGTCCATATATTACTTGGACATCTATTCATCCATTCCCACTATGTAATACTTCACTCCCCCAGTAGTGGCCACTGCAGGGAAAAAGCCTGGCTGGGCACGACTTCCCCAGCAAATACAGCCATTTGCCTGGAATGTCAGGTCCTGAATCGGCAGTGATAAGATATTCACAGTGGTGGCACATTCTGAAAGGAGTTTTCAGACCTTTAAAACAACCTCTGAGCGCAATAAGGATCTCCCCTCGAAATGAGGAAAAATTGTTTCTAGAGACATAATAAATGAGAATGTTAAACAGGAGAGCTATTAAATTATTTGTTTCCATTGTACAAAACAAAAATGTTCCTAGTCAGCCTGAAGGGTTAAAAATACACATCCAATCAGTCACCTCCCGTTTTTCCAGTCAAGGGATGGACACAGACAGCCTAGTCTTTATGTTCAAAAATTGTGAGTGAATCCATTATTTTTCAGCCTACGAAAGGAAACCTCCTTTGTTGCCTCCGGGGAAGGTTTTATAGAAAATAGTGTACTGGGTATCAAGAAAAGTAGGGCGCCCAGTTTTTTGTGTTTTTTTTTGTTAGCTCATAACATCAAGTGAATGGGACGAAGGAGCTGTTTTACATCTGCTCGATACTTCAATGTCAAAGGAGAGCAGGTAGATAGCGAAGAGAACACAGAGCTCACTCTCTTCATACAGGTGATTGGAGAGGAAGCCGTGAGTCGAACCCTAAGGCTGGGTTCAGACCTGAGCATATTTGATATGCACGTTTAACGCGCGTTTGTGTCGCGCGTTTTTATCGCGCATTTTTGTCCATAGTCAACGCGCGTATTACGCGCGTTTGTGTGATTAACAGCAGTGTCCTATGGCTGCAAACGCGCGACAAAACGCCCCAAAGAAGCTCAAGAACTTGTTTGAGCGTAGGGCATTTTTCAGCGTGTTCAAACGCGCTGTAAAACGCTCAAGTGAGAACCAGGGCAATAGGGAAGCATTGGTTTTCATGTGTTGAGCGTTTTACAGCGCGTTTAAACACGCTGTAAAACGCTCAAGTGTGAACCCAGCCTTACAGATCTAATATTGATGACCTATCCTGTGGGGAAGGATAACTGTTCTTATATACGTCGTAAGGGATTGATCTCTCAATCAGGGCTGCGATGACAGATTCCTCCTCAGACAACGGGGTTAAGGTCCAAATGGTGCTTTATTTTGACACTTCAGCACCAGCACAAACATAAACATAGCAAAATAAACACCTGCCCGTCTGGGCTCTACCTAATACATAGGTCTTCTCCCTAACTCACCTCTAAAACGCAGTTCACACAAGGGGTGAGATTCAGCTTTACTCAGCCATACGGTACAGCAGCCACTCAGGCTTTCACACAGCCTAGTGGCCCCCCAGCAATGGGCTGGGACCATACAGAGCCTCTGCAGGCTTCCTTTTCCAAATCCTCTCTCTGTCATACACAGAGGGTTGTTTTACTCCCCCGTGGCTATCTCCGCAGGCTTCACCTGTGATCTCCTCAGCTAAAGGAAATACGTGTCGCTAGAAGGGTGTGGACTGGCAGGTCACACTACCAAACCTATCCCCCAGTCCAAATAAAATCCAGCCCAGAACAGAATCTAGACAAGCCTGTCTCAGCAAACTACACTTGGCTGAAACCACTGCAGCTTTCTCGATTTCGGTCACCTCAGCTTGGTGAGATATCTGGGTGGGATATACACGCCTTCCAGCACTACACTGTACACATTACCATAGTGTATATACTGTATGTCTTTATATGTCCTTATATACTGTATAACAGCATCCCCCTGCCTCCCTGCACTGCCTGTAGGGAGCGCTTACCGCTCACACAGACATCGTTCCCGGCAGCTGGAGCCAGATAGCAGACCAATTAATTAGATAGATAGATAGATAGATAGAGATATATATATATATATATATATATATATATATCTCTATCTATGACTAAATATAATGGCTGATAATATTTTAAGCATCACGGTTGTACTAGACATTGTGCAATTGCGAATGTCACATTATTATTCTGGCACCATTTTATTTTGCTTTCACAGATTTGTTCGATTCCTCTGCTGCTTTGGTTTATGATGATTTTCTCAAATTCTTGGCAAATATGCATGATAAATAATCCCTTTTGTTTGCGGAACCCACTGTATATTGGCTTTGTGTATGAGCCCCAAGTAACAAATACCCCAAAAGTGATGCATCATACTTGCCCTCATAGCCCATGTGTGGCTTAATAAAGACAATATTAAACCCCTGGTATTGTACATACAAATAGATGTCCTTGGTGAAACATGTACAGTATCACAATGGTACACCATGAGCAAGAGGACATTTCTGCAGGAATATATTTTTTAAGACATGAATGTAGAACTTAAAACATCAAAGCACAAGAAATGGAAATTCACAGAAAACCTAATTAAGTTAATTTAAAGAGTTACAAAGTATCATTCTATCAAAGCGAAAATGACACCAACTATTAGCTTTTGACTACATCATTTAATACCTTTAGATGCAATTAGTTGTAATTAATTTTGCATGAAAGCCCATCGTGCAAAATAGGAAACATCCTAAAATTTTAACCTCAAAACGAAATCATACTCCATATTTCATAGCTACTTAACCTCATTGGGGGATTTTTACAACAGTAAAATTTGATTTCATTAAATATAGTATATAATAGTAATAGTATAGTACAGTATAGTAACAGCATGGTATATTAATAATAAATAGAGATGAGCGAATCGAAGCTGATAAAGTCGAATTCGTTCCGAATTTCACGAAAAATTCAATTTTGAACGAATGCAAATTTCCTCGTGCTTCGTGGTAATGAATCGCAATTGTTCCTAACATGGCGGTTTGCTGGCTAAAATAGTGACTACATGTGTGAGGACATGGAGCAAGGAACTCTGGGAAGGCGGGATGACCCATAATGCCATGCATGCAGCCAATCAGCAGCCAGCCATCCCGGTGATGTCACAGCCCTATAAATAAGGCGGCCATCTTAGAGTCTGCCATTTACTATCGTACTTTGTTCAGGGACAGACGCGTATGCAGGCGTTAGGGAGAGTGAAAGAAAAACTATTTAAAAAAAAAAAAGGAAAGAAGCTATTAACTAGTGCAGGGAAAAGATAGTGAGAGGAATCATTTCACAGGCAGGAAAAGACGTGTGCAGATGCTAGAGAGAGTCATAGGAAAATCCTCATTGTGAAAAAGTGATTTACAAGTGCAGGGAAATATTACTTGGGGATCCAGATGGTCTCATCATACAGCTCTGTCATTCCAGCAATTAGTTATTTGGGTGCAAGTGCTTTGTTGAAAAACCTTTAGTGGCTTTTATTTGTAGAAAAGGATAAATATATTTGCAGGTCCCTTTTGCTGGTAACTGAGCTGATATTATTTAGTGGCCTATTTCAATACAATACGAGAAATATTTACGCAGGTCACTTTTTTTTGTTATTTGCGCTAAAAGTGTTTATTGCCATATTTCTAGAGAAATAGAGAAAAATACACTAAGTTCATATTTGCTGTTATTTGCGCTAAAAGTGTTTCTTGTCATATTTCACTACAATATGAGAAAAATTGACGCAGTTCACATTTGGTGTTGTTTTTTATTTTATTTTTTGCAACACCCATGAAATCTTTAGTCTTAGATAAGTAATGAAGTAAACATCTCCTAACTAGAGTTGAGCGGACACCTGGATGTTCGGTTTCGACGGGTTCGGCCGAACTTGACCCCGAACCCCATTGACCTTGACCCCGAACTTTTAAGCACTAAAATGGCTCTAAAAATGTCATGGAAAGGGCTAGAGGGCTGCAAATGGCAGCAAAATGTGGTTAAGTGCATGGCAAGTGCTCTGAAAACAAATGCGGATAGGGAAATGACTTCAAATAACATAAAATACGTAAAAATAATAATCTTGATCTAGGATGATCTGTGGAGTAAGAGGCTGAGGAGGCAGTGGATGTGGCGGTGTAGGTGGAAGTGGTGGTGTCACAAGCAGACAGCTGAGAGGCTCTGACAGGAGCCGTTCAGATCCTCCCCCTTGAGTTTCTTTGTTTTGGTTTCTGTTCCTCACCTCGTTAGGCTATCTCAGCTGTCATGCAGTCAGACTCATTACCTCCCTTTATATTCTCCCCCATAAGGTAGTTGGGTGTGGCTGATACTACTTCCTGGAATGAGTGTGCATGCTGACTTCAGCTCCCAGCTCCCAGTTCTCAGTTCACAGTCGTCTTCAGATAAGTGCTGTTTTGTATTTATGATTTTCTGTTGTCTGGATCCAGGTGACCCTGACTCCCTCCGTGTCTGTGTAGGGAGCCGGTGGTCGTGTCCCCTCACTATTGTAGGGCCTTCAGGTTAAGATAGCCGAGGTACGTGGATATGCGCCCATTCACCTTTAGAGTGGTCGCATAGGCTGAGCATTAAGGGAGAGCGGCAGGTCGATTGCAGGGGTCTCCCTTTATGTTCCTTAGTTGTGGATCCAGTGAGTCATCATTTGTTATTTGTATCATCTTGTTTCCTGTACACCATCCGTGACATTATCAGCCACCAAAACCGTCTCAAGCATGGATCCGGTTTCACTTTTGGCTGAACGCTTCCAGGGTCTTTCATTGGAGGTAGCTGATCTCCGTAAGACTTTTTCTCAGTTTCAAGTGACCGGTTCAGCTTGCGTTCATGGAGTTTGTGCTGAGCCTAAGATTTCGCTCCCGGATACGTTTTCCGGGGGTAGTGAGAATTTTGTACGTTTTAGAGAGGCTTGCAAACTCCATTTTCGCCTTCTTCCCCATTCTTCCGGTGATGAAGAACGGAGGGTGGGGATCATTATATCGCTGCTCAGGGGTAATGCTCAGTCCTGGGCCTTTTCCCTGCCGGAGGGGGCACAACCCCTCCGTTCAGTGGATGAATTCTTTTTAGCCCTGGGTCAGATATATGATGATCCGGATCGTATTGCTCTGGCTGAGTCTAGACTACGTCTGTTATGCCAGGGTAAACAATCCGCAGAGATATACTGCTCAGAATTTCGGAGATGGGCAGCAGATACGGGTTGGAATGATGCTGCACTCCGAAGTCAATTTTGCTATGGTCTTTCTGAGGGATTGAAAGATGCATTTGCCTTTCATGAAAGACCTACCTCCTTGAATTCTGCTATGTCTCAGGCTGTTCGTATTGACAGGCGTCTTAGAGAAAGAGGAGAGATTTCTCCTTCTTGTCATGCTCAGTCCCGGGACAGTGCACCGGTGTCATTCTGTGCACAGGGGTCTCAGTCGCTGTCAGCCCCTTCTGAGCAGGAGCCCATGCAGCTGGGGTTGATTGCCTCTGACAATAGAGGATTCAGCCCGCAGGGGAGGGTTTGCTTTTGTTGTGGAGGTATAAATCATCTGGCAAATGTTTGTCCCTCTAGGAGATTCAGGCAGTTTTTTGGGAGTAATAAAGAGACAAAAAGGAGGAAATCTTTTAAGAATATTCCATCTGTTACTATTGGCAGGGTTGAGGCGGAAATTGAAGAATTGTCTTTTGCTTGTAGTTCCCGTTTTGTCCTGCCTGCTAGGGTGGCGCTAGAGAGCAAGAGCATTTTTTGTGAGATTTTTGTGGATAGTGGAGCAGCTGTCAACCTCATTGATAACCAATTTGCAATAACTCATGGTTTCCAGGTTTGCACTTTGCGAAAAAATATTCCTGTTTTTTCTATTGATTCAGCTCCACTTTCTCAGAAATCATTAAAGGGCATAGTTCACAATATCCGTTTAATTGTGAATGATACTCATGTTGAGGATGTGTCATGTTTCGTCCTTAGCGGTTTGCCTACTCCTCTAGTGTTGGGGCTACCCTGGCTCTCTAAACATAACCCCACCATTGATTGGCCAGCGAGGCAAATAAATGGTTGGAGTGACTTTTGCAGAGAGAATTGCCTCATAACATCTATTTCTGAGGTTTCTACTAAAACTGTACCACCTTTCCTCTCTGAATTTTTGGATGTTTTCTCTGAGAGTGGAGTTCAGGATTTGCCTCCGCACAGGGAGTATGATTGCCCTATTGATCTCATCCCAGGTGCCAAGCTGCCTAAATCTCGTTTATACAATCTTTCCCAACCTGAGAGGGTCGCGATGCGTGCTTATATCTCTGAGAGTCTGAGAAAAGGACACATACGACCCTCAAAGTCACCTGTTGCCGCTGGTTTTTTCTTTGTTAAGAAAAAAGATGGTTCTTTAAGACCTTGTCTGGATTTCAGGGAGCTGAACAGTATCACTATTCGTGATCCGTATCCGCTTCCTTTAATCCCAGATTTGTTTAACCAGGTTGTTGGGGCGAAAGTCTTTTCCAAATTAGACCTAAGAGGGGCATACAACCTGGTTAGGGTCAGAGAAGGAGACGAATGGAAGACGGCTTTCAATACCCCTGAGGGCCATTTTGAGAATTTAGTTATGCCTTTTGGTTTGATGAATGCCCCAGCCGTTTTTCAGCATTTCGTCAACAGCATTTTTTATCATTTAATGGGAAAATTTGTATTAGTGTATTTGGATGACATTTTGATTTTTTCTCCTGATTTCAAATCTCATAAGGAACACTTATGTCAGGTCTTACTCATCCTGCGGGAGAATAAATTATACGCGAAACTGGAAAAATGTGTGTTTGCGGTTCCAGAGATCCAATTTCTGGGGTTTCTTGTCTCCGCTTCTGGTTTTCGCATGGACCCCGAGAAGGTCCGCGCTGTGCTTGAGTGGGAGCTTCCTGAGAATCAGAAGGCGCTGATGCGTTTTTTGGGCTTTGCTAATTATTACAGGAAATTTATTTTGAATTATTCCTCTGTTGTTAAACCACTCACGGATATGACCAGAAAGGGGGTAGATTTTTCTTCCTGGTCGGTAGAGGCGCGTAAGGCCTTTTCTGATATCAAGGAGAGTTTTGCTTCCGCTCCCATCCTAGTACAACCTGATGTTTCCTTACCCTTCATAGTTGAGGTTGATGCTTCTGAGGTGGGGGTGGGGGCGGTCTTGTCTCAGGGTTCCTCTCCTGCCAAATGGCAACCGTGTGCCTTTTTCTCAAAGAAGCTCTCCTCCGCAGAGAGAAATTATGATGTGGGAGATAGGGAATTGTTGGCCATCAAGTTGGCTTTTGAGGAATGGCGCCATTGGCTAGAGGGAGCCAGACACCCTATTACCGTGTTTACTGACCATAAAAATCTGGCCTACTTGGAGTCAGCCAAGCGTCTGAACCCGAGACAGGCCAGATGGTCTTTGTTCTTTTCAAGGTTTAATTTTGTTGTTACGTTCCGCCCTGGGGTTAAGAATGTGAAGGCAGATGCCCTGTCACGTTGTTTCCCGGGAGGTGGGAATTTTGAAGACCCGGGTCCCATTTTAGCTGAAGGTGTGGTGGTCTCTGCTCTTTTTCCTGAATTGGAGGCAGAGGTGCAGGCAGCCCAGTCAGAAGCTCCTGATCTTTGTCCTCCTGGGAGGTTGTTTGTGCCTCTCGCTTTGAGACACAAGATTTTTAAAGAACACCATGATACGGTCCTTGCTGGGCACCCGGGGACAAGAGCCACACTGGATCTCATTGCTCGGAGATTCTGGTGGCCTGCGCTTCGTAAGTCAGTTGAGGGTTTTGTGGCAGCTTGCGAGACTTGCGCTCGTGCCAAGGTCCCTCACTCACGGCCATCAGGTCCTCTCCTTCCTTTGCCCATTCCTTCCCGTCCTTGGACACATCTGTCCATGGACTTCATAACGGACTTGCCTCGTTCCTCGGGGAAGTCTGTGATTCTGGTGGTGGTGGACCGTTTTAGCAAAATGGTGCACTTTATCCCTTTTCCCGGTTTGCCCAATGCTAAGACGCTGGCGCAGGCATTTGTTGACCACATTGTCAAATTGCATGGGATTCCTTCTGACATAGTCTCTGATAGGGGCACGCAGTTTGTTTCCAGATTCTGGAAGGCTTTCTGTTCTCGCTTGGGGGTTCGCTTGTCATTCTCTTCTGCTTTCCATCCGCAGTCGAATGGCCAGACAGAGCGTGTCAATCAGAATCTGGAGACATATCTGCGCTGTTTTGTGGCGGAGAATCAGGAGGATTGGTGTTCGTTTTTGTCCCTTGCTGAGTTTGCTTTAAATAACCGTCGTCAGGAGTCCTCTGATAAGTCACCATTTTTCGGTGCATATGGGTTTCATCCGCAGTTTGGGACTTTCTCTGGAGAGGGCTCTTCTGGTTTGCCTGATGAGGACAGATTCTCCTCGTCTTTGTCATCTATTTGGCAAAATATTCAGGATAATCTAAAGAATATGAGTGAGAGATATAAGCGTGTGGCGGATAAGAGACGTATGCCTGGTCCGGACCTGAATGTTGGTGATTTGGTGTGGCTGTCTACCAAGAATATCAAATTGAAGGTTCCCTCCTGGAAGTTGGGTCCTAGGTTTATTGGGCCTTACAAGATCCTGTCTGTCATCAATCCTGTTGCCTACCGTCTTGATCTTCCTCAGACTTGGAAGATCCATAATGTTTTCCATAAGTCCTTATTGAAACCTTATGTTCAACCTATTGTACCTTCTCCTTTGCCTCCTCCTCCGATTATGGTTGATGGGAATCTTGAATTTCAGGTCTCTAGGATTGTGGATTCTCGTCTTGTCCGCGGTTCCCTCCAGTACCTCGTTCATTGGGAGGGTTATGGTCCTGAGGAGAGGATGTGGCTCCCAGTGACGGACATTAAGGCCTCTCGCCTCATCAGGGCTTTCCATAGGTCCCATCCTGAGAAGGTGGGCCCTGAGTGTCCGGAGTCCACTCCTAGAGGGAGGGGTACTGTCACAAGCAGACAGCTGAGAGGCTCTGACAGGAGCCGTTCAGATCCTCCCCCTTGAGTTTCTTTGTTTTGGTTTCTGTTCCTCACCTCGTTAGGCTATCTCAGCTGTCATGCAGTCAGACTCATTACCTCCCTTTATATTCTCCCCCATAAGGTAGTTGGGTGTGGCTGATACTACTTCCTGGAATGAGTGTGCATGCTGACTTCAGCTCCCAGCTCCCAGTTCTCAGTTCACAGTCGTCTTCAGATAAGTGCTGTTTTGTATTTATGATTTTCTGTTGTCTGGATCCAGGTGACCCTGACTCCCTCCGTGTCTGTGTAGGGAGCCGGTGGTCGTGTCCCCTCACTATTGTAGGGCCTTCAGGTTAAGATAGCCGAGGTACGTGGATATGCGCCCATTCACCTTTAGAGTGGTCGCATAGGCTGAGCATTAAGGGAGAGCGGCAGGTCGATTGCAGGGGTCTCCCTTTATGTTCCTTAGTTGTGGATCCAGTGAGTCATCATTTGTTATTTGTATCATCTTGTTTCCTGTACACCATCCGTGACAGGTGGTGGGGGAGGAGGAGGAAGCATAAACTGTCTTTTGTTTGAATTTTTTAATTTTTTAATTTTTTATTAGGGTACACCCCAAAACATTGGGAAATATAACCTGTGATAACCCCCTCTAAACACACGTTCAGACAATACACTGGCTGCAAGGCAGGCCAGCACCTCCAAGGTGTAAAGGGCAAGCTCAGGCCATGTGCCCAATTTGGAGACCCAGAAGTTGAAGGGGGCAGAACCATCAGTCAGGACATGTAGGAATGTGCACACATACTGCCCCACCATGTTACACGTCCCTGTGATGTTCACGATCAAATTGGATATCTTCTCTATCAACTTTCGATGTTCTTTTCTGCGCCTACCATGTTGATCACGGTTAGCGACGAATCAGGGTTCCACGCCGGAGAGGGAGCGTGAGAAAGGGATACCACATCCAAGGGAGGTCAATGGATGAAATTAAATGTGATCGAACGGAAATGTGGGAGAAGTTATTAAAACGAAAGAATCGAAGGAAAGGAGGGGGCGCGCGGCAATTACCCACTCCCGACTCGGGGAGGTAGTGACGATAAATAACAATACAGGACTCTTAAGATGCCCTGTTATTGGAATGATTAATAAAAAATTATAGGGAATGTCACTGTGGTATTTAGGATTTGGAAACGCTAGCCAGGAGAGGCCCTGCTGCCGCTTTGTTGACTCTAGCTAACTTCTGCCTGATCGCACGTCCCTGTGACATCCACCATCCATTTGGATATCTTCTCTATCAACTTTCGATGTTCTTTTCTGAGCCTACCATTTTGATCGCGTTTATCAGCGAATCAGGGTTCCATGCCGGAGATGGAGCGTAAGAAAGAAATACCACATCCAAGGGAGGTCAATGGATGAAATTAAATGTTGATCGAGCGGAAAAGTGGAACAAAGGAGGTGGCGCGCGTCAATTAAAGAAGAATTTTTGAAATTTAATTCCCTGTCACTTATGCAGAGCAGGGGTTTGTATACTGCAAAACTGGTAAAATTTCACCTGACAATGTAACAGACGATTTTTTTAAATGTATGTCCCTGTCACCTATGCAGAGCAGGGGTTTAATCACGGCAAAAATGGTCAAATGTCACCCAAGAATGTAACAGACAAATTAGTGAAATGTTTTTACCTGTCTACTAGGTAGAGTAGGAGTATATCACACCCAAAAATGTATGAATTTTACCCGAGAATGTAACAGACAAATTAGTGAAATGATATAAAATAAATAAATCACGTACATATTAAAAAAAATTATCTTGATTTATGAGGTAGCCAACACTGGTTTTTGGTTTTAATTTATTTTTTAATTAGGGTACACTCCAAAAGAGTGGGAAATATCCAAAATACAACAATGAGCAATTGCGCTATAGCATAACTATGGATGGGTAAGGCCGGTATACATGTCTATTCTGCACAAGGTACGGACAAGTCCTGTGGGATCCATGCCTGGTTCATTTTAATGTAGTGAAAGGAACCACGGCACTCGTTTTTAGTAGTTTTGAAAATTTATATTTTCATTTCATATTATTTCATATAATTTTCATTTCATCATTTGTCATTTTATTTTTGTCAGCATCCAGGAATGAAAGTTGCACAGACTGGCCAACGTTTCGGTCCTAGTATGGGACCTTGATCACGGCCTGGAGTAAAATATAATGCAATATATCAGGATATATTTTACATGATGAAAAGATACATATTTAGATCATAGTATATACAGCAAAAAAATGTCCAGTGTCTAATATATGGGGACACAGAGGATGGGTAAAAAAGCATACTTTCAACTCATATTAGCATCATCAATAGTAGGGTTACATTGCGAGAGATGCAAAGACATGTATAGCTAAACGCATCAGTGATTAACAGTGGAAAAAACAGTAGAGGAATCAGCAGCAACCGGGATATTAATACGCTTGGCGAAGTTCATAACTAGCAAGCACAGGTAGAGTAGTGCAGGTCAGCAGAGCGTCTCAGGGGTGGCGTGGCCTGTAAAGTGTGGCATAAGTTATACCATGTTATCAGTAACCAAATGGCAGGTCATAGTAAGGCTAGGTATATAAACACAAGGCAGATCTGCAATATATGAGTAAGTAAGTAGGGGCCATGGTCCAGTCACCTATGGGCATCTATCTGGAGCTGCCGATGGTAGAGAGAACATCAAGGGTGCAGGCAGAGCGGCGAGATACAAGTAGTTAGAAGGTCCAGTATTTACCTTAGTCTTTGCTGCATGTTGCCTGTGTGGGATGCGCTAGCTTGCACTGCGCTTGTGTCCCTTTTAAAGGGTGCCGCTGGTACGGGCGAGCGTCCTGCGCACGTGTGCCCGGCCCCGTCGCACGCATGACGTCATCACGCTCGGGCGAGTGACGTCACTGCGGCAGCGGCGTCCGTGCGCATGCGCAGTGGGCCGGCCGGGACCCGAGCTGGCAAAGTAGTATTGGCAGCGTTATGAAAAGAGGATTAGATTACCCAAACATAGATAAATTTAGCGATCGTGATCTCAAAGGGCATGTAGGGTGATACAGTATGTCCCCTGAGAGAAAGAATGGTTAAAGCAGACTTTGGAGTAAAATATATGGGGACCCAACCAGGGTCGACATTTGCTAGCAGGCATGATATGTTTATTTATACCATAAGTCTATAGTGCTATATTTTATCTATATAGTAAAGACAAATTATAGGTGTTGGAGCAGTACAATCTATTTTTGTTATATGCTATGTACTATATATTATTGTATACTATATTAACGCCAGTACAACTATGTTAAAACTATACTATATGGAGTACTATACGGCTATGGTATATCTCATACTACCTGGTTGGTATGGACTTTATGAGTCATTTTGTCTGTGGGAGGTAAAGGAGAAAATATGGTGTTAGTAAGCATATCGTAACAGGTTGAAGATATAAGCATTAACAAGTGATACAAAAAGCAAAAGAAATTATAAGGTTTTAATGTCCAATCCTAGATGTCATACGATATAGTGATATAGATCTGGTAGTATTATCACGATGTACAAAAGTCAAAGTCCCTATTCATACCATTTGGAGAAAGGGTATTGAGTTCAAATATCCAGAAGGATTCGCGTTCTTTGAGACGCGCAATCCGGTTCCCACCTCTTCTTCCCGCGGGTATTTGTTCCAATATTTGGAACCTGAGTTGGCTGATCTGGTGTTTTGCAAGAGAGAAGTGATGTGGGATGGGTTGTTCTGTTCTGTTGCAACGGATATCGGATTTATGTTTGGAAATTCGGTCACGTATATTTTGAGTAGTTTCTCCCACATAAGCCAGGCCGCAGGGACATTTAATTAGGTATACTACAAAGGAGGAGTTACAGGTGAATTTTTTTTTGGAGTAGTATATTTTGCCTGAACGGGGATGTATGATACGGTTCCCTTTAATTACATTGGTGCATTGTGCACAATGTAGGCATGGGTATGTGCCTGTTTTTTTCGGGGCTAGAGTGGTTTGTTGTAGTGTAGGTTTAAGTGGGCCGATGTCAGCATGTACTAGTTTGTCTTTGAGATTATTTGGTCTCTTATAGCACATACGGATGGTTCATTTTAATGAACGTGAGTTTGTCCACATTGGCTGTGGACAGGCGGCTGCGCTTGTCTGTGATAACGCCTCCTGCCGTGTTAAACACGCGTTTAGACAATACAATGGCTGCAGGGAAGGCCAGCACCTCCAAGGCGTAAAGGGTAAGCTCAGGCCATGTGCCCAATTTGGAGACCCAGAAGTTGAAAGGGGCAGACCTGTCATTCAGTACGTGTAGGCATGTGCACATATACTGCTCCACCATGTTGGTGAAATGCTGCCTCCTGCTAAGACGTTCCATATCAGCGGCTGGTGCTGGTTGTTGTGGCGTGCTGACAAAGCTTTTCCACATTTCGGTTATGCTAACCCTACCTTCTGAGATGCTGGTGGTGCCCCAGCTGCATTGGCGACCTCTTCCTCCTCCTCTGCCTTCGCCTTGTGCCCCCACTGTCAGATGGGAATGCCACCAGCAGCGCGTCTACCAGCGTGCGCTTGTACTCGCGCATCTTACGATCACGCTCCAGTGACGGAATTAAGGATGGCACGATGTCCTTGTAACGGGGATCCAGCAGCGTGGCCACCCAGTAATCAGCACAAGTTAGAATGTGGGCAGCTCGGCGGTCCTTGCAGGGACTTTGCAGCATGTAATCGCTCATGTGTGCCAGGCTGCCCAGAGGCAACGACAAGCTGTCCTCTGTGGGAGGTGTATTGTCTGTGTCCTCTGTATCCCCCCAGCCACGCACTTTTTTAGAAGTGGCCATCGAACCAAAAGGACCAGACGAGGTGAACAAAGGCAGCACAGGTGGAGAAAAAGCACAAGCACAGGAACAGAGGTTTCCATTGAAGAGTCGGACTATGAGAAAGAAAAACTAAATGTGGTAAATATTTCCTCTTGCATACTCACCAAATCACAGATGGATCTGTTAGCCAAGGGCCTGTCATACTGTCCGGCGGTGGACGTTGACTGGTTTAGATTAGAATTGGATTTATATAGTTTTTATCGCAATATTAAATTAAAGGTGTGGTTTGCAGATGGAGCTAATCGCAATTATAACAGACAGACAGATATGAGAATCAGTGAACTCAGTCTTGCTGCGGTTGGCCTCCGCGCCAAGAGTGACTTCACACCTGTATTGAACTGCCCAGCAGTAGATACGTTTATCAGTGCGGTCAATCTTGAAATTGAGGCATTGAAGAATGCATTTGTGGATAAGGGTCTTTCACATCCTAATATGACTACATCTGATTTGCAGACTGTGGGTGAGCTATGTGGCAACGGCTCCCTCACTATCAAACCCACTGATAAGGGTGGAGCTGTTGTTGTCATGGATACTGAGTGGTATGTGGCGGAAATCTTTATACAATTACATGCTACGACAATTACAGCATGATCCTAAATTTGATGTATTGAAAGTGATTACTAACACACTCACCAAGGCCAAGGTTGCTGGTATCATAGATGATTCTCTATATACTTTTCTATTAGTGATGTACCCTAAGACCCCCCTCATATATTTATTGCCTAAAATACATAAGTCATTAGACAACCCCCCTGGTAGGCCAATAGTATCAGGCAGGGATTTGTTGTTTTCCAACATTGCTATCTTCTTAGACAAACTCTTACGTTGCTTTGCTGTCTCTGCTCGTTCATTCATACGCGACACAAGCGACTTTTTGGATAAAATCTCTGGTATATCAGTGACCCCTACAACCATTCTGGCATCCTTTGATGTGACTAGCCTCTACACCTCTATCAATCATGATAGGGGTGTTGAGGCTATTCAGAGATGCTTAATTCATACACAGTGCACCGTAGAATGTAAGGAATTCATAATTGAATTACTTAACATTGTGTTGAGATACAACTATTTTGCGTTTCAAGATGGCTACTATCTTCAATTGTGAGGAACCGCAATGGGCTCAAACATGGCGCCAACGTACGCCAATGTCTTCATGTCGTACCTTGAGGCAGACTATGTCTATGTGTCCCACCACTTCAGCCATGTGCTGGGGTGGTGGAGATACATAGATGATATGTTTGTGGTCTGGGATGGCAGAAGGACGAGTTGTTGGATTTCCATTGCTTCCTCAATACTATTGACCCTGAGATCAAGTTTACCCTCACCCACTCTACACAACAGGTCCAGTTTCTGGACACGATGGTTAGTGTTCAGGGAGGATCTCTTACTATGGATCTTTTTATCAAACCGACGGATTGCAACCCATTGTTGCATTTTGACAGTTGTCACCTGCGTGCAATGATTAAGTCCCTCCTGGGGAGTAAATTTTTACGTGTTCAGTGGACCGTTAAGGACTCTGTAACGCAAGTTCAGAGACTACAAGGTATGGCGAACAAATTTATACATAGAGGGTACCCCAGACAGTTGGCCCAGGCACATCTGGATAGATTAGGATCAGATATCCCATCGGAAAACAACAAGAAGGCAGGGGCACCCTTCATTTCTACATTCACGGGGCGTAGTCACCCTATAGCTGCGGCTATTAAAAAACATTGGCCCATTCTGCGTAGCAACTTAAATTCTGTGAAATAATTTCAGTCTCCCCCCCTCCCCTTATGTCGTATAGGAGGTCCTCCAATTTGCGAGACAAGCTTGTCAAAATTTAAATGATATTTAAGGGTCCTAGTCAATCCTACATAGGCACAAAAACGAAAGGTTGCTTTCCATGCCTGAATTGTGTGACCTGTAGCTATATGCTCAAAGGTGATAGGTTCATTCACTCGATTCGACATACACAACATGACATTCGCCACTACTTAACATGTGACAGCTCTTTTGTAATTTATTTGCTCCAGTGTCCGTGTGACCTACTGTATGTAGGGGAGACCACTCTTGATTTAAAGACACGTTTGAATCAGCATAGGTACACTATTCAACAAAAAAAAAAAATGATTTACCTGTATCCAAACACTTAACTGAAGCTGGTCATAGAGAGAAAGATCTTTAAATTTAGGATCATTGACCACATTCCCCGTCTTAGAGGTGGAAGCAGAGAGGAAACATTGAAACGCAGAGAATTGGTATGGATACATCGCTTAGGGTACTTTCACACTTGCGGCAGGACGGATCCGACAGGCTGTTCACCCTGTCGGATACGTCCTTCCGCTATTTCGCCGGACCGCCGCTCCGTCCCCATTGACTATAATTGGGACGGGGCGGAGCTCTGTCGCAGCACGGTAGTGCACGGCGAAAGGCCGCCGGACTAAAAGTCCTGCATGTCCGACTTTTTAGTCCGGCAGCCTCTCACCGCGAACTGCCGTACTGCGCCTGAGCTCCGCCCCCGTCCCCATTATAGTCAATGGGGATGGAGTGGCAGCACGGCGAAATAGCGGAAGCACGGATCCGACAGGGTGAACAGCCTGTCGGATCCGTCCTGCCGCAAGTGTGAAAGTACCCTTACATACTATGAAACCATATGGGCTAAATACTGAGTTCAGTTGAGGGCTATATGATAGTTAGTGGTTGTTCTTGCTCTGCTCTGGCGTAATGTTCTTCTGTTCTGTTTGTTTATATGATTATGCAATAGTGGCAATTGTTGCTCCGTTTCACATATGGACATGTAACATGTTTTTTGTCTTTTATTCTAGATTGATGTCCTTTGCCATATTTGCTCAGTGTACCAGAAGAGGTTCTTGTTGTCCGCATGGTTTGGCTGTACTATTCTTCATCGTTGTTGACTGAAGGAACATCAGTGGCTTCATTTGTTTGTCATTTGTTTTGATGTACTGTACATTATGTCTTTATTATGTAATCATAGGATCCTAGTTGACTTGTGATCTTGTGACTGGTTTGTATCTGGGGGGTGTTTTGATGTTTGCCTGCAGGGATGGGACACTAGCGTGCCCTGTCATCTGTAGATAGATCACCATTAGATCGATGGTCCTGACACGGACAGTCTGCCTTATGCTACACCTGTGTTACTATTTATCCGGTCTCTCTCAAGTGGTTTGGTCCTGTATTTGACATCCTTGCAGATGGAGGGGATGACACGTGTGGTGCCTCATGCTGTGATGTGCCGCTTCACATTGACGTGGGGGGGCGACACTTTGCGATTGGGTGTCGCGGGGTCCCTTTATTGGACACCCCGCGGCGTCCCTGGGGCATTGCATGCTAGCCCTGCCTATATCCATTATATATCTATTGGTACCTTATAAATGACTCCACTGATATTTCCTGTTAAATTACTGTATTCACTTCTTGGATCGCATAATCTATGTGGTCACCTTGGTGACTGACACACCCCTTTCTTGTATAGGCCAAGGCTTGGTCACGTGATCTGCCTTCTTCCTCTGACGTGGATGGCGTTTCCTCATCAGCGCGCCTTCTGTCACGTGGGCGTCGCTGGCGTCTGTAGGGGGTGGGGCGTTTTTTTTATATTTTCTTACATCTAATATAGGTCAGCTGTGAAAGATCAGCTTAGCCTACTTCTTTTTTAACCCTTCACTTGATCGAAGCACTGGCACTTTATTTTTTATGTATATACAGATCGATATTGTGTCTATCTATTTTAATCATGTACTCACTGTATTTATTTTGATAAGTTTGACTTTACAAGTATATGTTGTAACCACTTGATGCACTGAATGGTTAAATTGTTCACTTTTATCACATGACTTGATTCGGGTATTTATACTCATGTGTGACACTATTGTAATGCTTGACAAAGGCCCCATTGAGTGGGCTGAAACGTTGCCTGGGAATAAACGGGTCATCACCCTTTATCGCATTTGGAGTGTTGCCTTTTCTTTGGATATACAGCCACGCACCAGTGATGGCCATCAGCTGGTTTGGGTGCCACCCTGCTGTGAACACGGTTCCTCCTCCTCATCCTCCACCTCATCATCCTTCAGAACTGTGCCCTGGCTGGACAATTGTGTACCTGGCGTTTGTGGGTGCAGAAACCCACCCTCGGAGCCACTTGTGAATGACTGGCCTGAAACCCTATGAAATGATCCCTCTTCCTCCTCCTCCTCCTGTGCCACATCCTCTTCCATCATCGCCAGCAGCATTTTTTCAAGGAGGCATAGAAGTGGGATAGTAACTGAGAACGGCATTATCGGCACTGGCCATGTTGGTGGAGTACTCGAAACAGCGCAACAAGGAACACAGATCTCGCATGGAGGCCCAGTCATTGGTGGTGAAGTTGTGCTGTTCCGCAGAGCGACTCACCTGTGCGTGCTGCAGCTGAAACATTATCGCCTGCTGCTGCTTGCACAGTCTGGCCAGCATGTGCAAGGTGGAGTTCCACCTTGTGGGCACGTCGCATATGAGACGGTGAGCGGGAAGGCCGAAGTTACGCTGCAGCGCTGACAGGCGAGCAGCAGCAGGGTGAGAATGCCGAAAGTGCGCACAGACGCCCCGCACTTTATGCAGCAGCCCTGACATATCGGGGTACTTTTTAAGGAACCTCTGCACCACCAAATTCAGCACATGCGCCAGGCAAGGGATGTGCGTCAAACTGGCAAGTCCCAGAGCTGCTACGAGATTTCGCCCATTATCGCACACTGCCAGGCCGGGCTTGAGGCTCACTGGCACCAACCACTCATCGGTCTGTTGTTCAAGGCCCATCCACAGCTCTTGCGCAGTGTGGGGTTTGTCCCCCAAACAGATACGTTTCAAAAATGCCTGCTGTCGTTTACCCCTGGCTGTGCTGAAGTTGGTGGTGAAGGTGTTACGCTGACCAGATGAGGAGGGGGTAGAGGATGACGAAGAGGAGGAGTAGGAGGAGGAAGCAACAGGAGGCCAACTGAAGCGCCCTGCAATCCTCAGTGGTGGAAGGACATGCGCCAAACTGCTATCCGCCTCAGGCCCAGCCACCACTGCATTTACCCAGTGTGCTGTTAGGGAGATATAATGTCCCTGACCGTGCTTACTGGTCCACGTATCCGTAGTTAGGAAGACTTTGCCACAGATGGCGTTGCGCAGTGCACACCTGATTTTGTCCCCCACTTAGTTGTGTAGGAAAGGGATGGCTCGCTGGAAAAGTAGTGGCGGCTGGGCACGACGTACTGTAGGACAGCCTACGCCATAAGGCTTTTAAAACTCTCCGTCTCCACCAGACGGAATGACAGCATTTCAAAGGCCAGTAATTTTGAAATGCTGGCATTCAGGGCCAGGGATCGCGGGTGGGTAGGGGGTACTTCCTCTTCCGCTCCAGTGTTTGGGAGATGGAGAGCTGAACGTTTCCGTGGGACATTGTGGAGATGCTTGGTGACCCAGGTGGTGGTGTTGCTGGCAGATCCTCTGTTTGCGGGGTGGCAGGTGCCACTGTCACTCCAGAGGTGGATGAAGAGGCCGAGACTGCAGAAAAAGAGGAAGCAGCAGGAGCCAGAGACCTTTCTTGGTTTTTGAGGTGACTAATCCACTGCAGCTCATGCTTTGCACTTAGATGCCTGGTCATGCAGGTTGTGCTCAGGTTTAGAACGTTTATGCCTCGCTTCAGGCTCTGATTGCACAGCGTGCAAACCACTTGTGTCTTGTCGTCAGCACATTGTCTGAAGAACGGCGACGCCAGGGAACTCCTTAGAGCTTAGATCTTGATTCCATGTGGGGTCGAGGACCTCATCGTCCTCCACATCTTCCACCCAGTCTTCACCCCTGCCCTCCTTGTCGGTCTGCACACTTTCGAAAGCCACAGCAGTTAGCACCTGTATTTCGTAATCATCCGAGATGTGCTGCGGTGGTCCTCCCATGTACTCATCTTGAAACATAAGTGGTTGGGCATCGGTGCACTCAATCTCTTCCACTTCTGGGGCAGGGCTAGGTGGATGGCCCTGGGAAACCCTCCTAGCAGAGTCATCAAAAAGCAGAAGAGACTGCTGCATGACTTGGGGCTCAGACTTGGCTGTTTTGCAAGGGGGTGAGGTGAAAGACTGATGGACATCGGCTGCAGGTGCCAACTCTGATCTTTCAGCAGGAGACTGGGTGGGAGACAATGTAAAGGAACTGGAGGCACTGTCAGCAACCCAAACTACTATCGCCTGTACTTGTTCTGGCCTCCTCATTCGTAGAGCCGCATTAGACCCGACCAAATAACGCTGAAGGTTCTGTCGCCTACTCGCACCTGAGGAAGGTGTTTCACTTGTGCGTGTAGCTGGCACAGATCGACCACTTCCTCTCCCTGCAAAAGGAGCTCCACCAGCAGCACCATGACCGGGGTCACGTCCCTTATTTGACGCTCTCCTCATATTTCTCTAATTTAGGATCTTGCCCAAAATGGGTGTTTTTTTTTTAATAAAAGAATATAACACCAGTATCTAATGCGTGTATCTCAAACTGACAAATGCAGCAAAGGCTGAAAAAAAATTTTTTTGCCCAAAATGGGTGTTTTTTTTAATAACAGAATAGAACACCAGTATCTATCGCGTGTATCTCACACTGACAGATGTTGCAAAGGCACCAGATGTAGGATATTGCCAAAAATGGGTGTTTTTTGAAACCCAGAATATTATTGCAGTATTTCAAGCTTGTATCTCACACTGACAGATGCAGCAAAGGCTGCAAAATTAAATATTTTGCCCAAAATGGGTGTTTTTTTAAAATAACAGAATAGAACAGCACTATCTAACATGTGTATCTCACACTGACAGATGCAGCAAAGGCTGCAAATTTAGTTTTTTGCCCAAAATGGGTGTTTTTTTAAACCCAGAATATTATTGCAGTATTTCTAGCTTGTATGTCACAGTAACAAATGCAGCATAGGCCCCAGATGTAGGGTATTGCCAAAAATGTGTGTTTTTTTAAACCCAGAAAATTATTGAAGTATTGCAAGCTTGTATTTCACACTGACAAATGCTGCAAAGGCACCAGATGTAGCATATTGCCAAAAATTGGCTTTTTTTAAAACCCAGATTATTATTGCAGTATTTCAAACTTGTTTTTCACACTAAAAAAAATTATTGCAGTATTTTAAGCTTGGATTTCACACTGACAAATGCTGCAAAGGCCCCATATGTAGGGTCTTGCAAAAAATGGGTGATTTTTTTAAACCCAGAAAATTATTGAAGTATTGCAAGCTTGTATTTCACACTGACAAATGCTGCAAAGGCACCAGATGTAGGATATTGCCAAAAATGGGTGTTTTTTTAAACCCAGATTATTATTGCAGCATTTGAAGCTTGGATTTGAATGTCACAAATGCACATATGCTGTGCTGGTGCACTGAGCTTGCATAAAATGACCGCCGCCGGCCCACCTAACTAACAGACGGATAAAAGTTATTTTTCTGTCTCACTGGGCTCAGGGCAGGGTAAAAAGATTGTGCACTGCACCCACAAAACTAAATCTATGTAGATCGCTGAGTTAACAAGCACTTCAGATTAAAGATTCTTTCCTATTCTCTCCCTCACAGCAGCAGCATCCTATCCTTACACTAATCAGAGCAGAGTGACGTGCAGCACTACGTGACTCCAGCTTATATAGAGGCTGGGTCACATGCTGCACTGGCCAATCACAGCCATGCCATTAGTAGGCATGGCTGTGATGGCTTCTAAGGGCACAAGAGTAAAACGCCCTGCAGCCTTTCAAAAAGCACCATTAAATCGCCGAACACCGAACTCGAACCCGAACTTTTACAGAAAAGTTCGGGTTGGGGTCCAAAAATCCTAAAGTTCGGTACGAACCCGAACTTTACAGTTTGGGTTCGCTCAACCCTACTCCTACCATCTAGACAATGGAAAATCTTTTCCTTCTCTGAGGTTGGATTCTCGAAAAAAGGTGGAAGGATAATCTCCTGAGACCTATAAAACCTAGTGGCCACTTTTGGAACAAATGCGGGGTCAGGTCTGATAACAACCCTATTGTCTAAAATGGTAGTGTAAGGTGCATTAATAGAGATCACCTGCAGTTCACTAATTCTACAAGCTGAGCTAAGAGCCACCAAGAGACACAATTTAAGAGACACCATCTTAGGCCTTGTTCACACTTCAGTTATTTGATCAGTTATTTCCATCAGTTATTGGGAGCCAAAACCAGGTGCGGGTCAAAAACACAGAACAGGTAAATATCTTTTCATTATACCTTATCTCTGAGTAGCCTCTACTCATGGTTTTGGCTCACAAAAACTGATGGAAATAACTGACCAAATAACTGATGTGTGAACTGGGCCTTAATTGGAATTTTCTCAATGGGTTCAAAAGGAGGTTTAGTAAGGGCACTCAGAACAAGATTCAAGTCCCAAGGAGATACTCTTGGTGACAATTTCAAGGCTGTTTTAGTGACTGATTTAAAAAATCGTACGACCCATGCATTTGCTGCAATCTGTTCATTAAAAAGAGCTGATAGTGCTGAAACCTGAACTTTTAAGGTGTTGGGGGACAATCTTAATTGTAACCCCTTTTGAAGAAACTCCAAGATCTTAGTAACTGGAGCTGGACATGAGAGGTCTGAAAACTCTGCAAATGAGAAATATTTTCTCCAGATTCTAGCATACATGGAAACTGTGATTTTCTTCCTACTTTTTAAGAGAGTATTTATGAATTCATCGGAAAAACCTCTTCTAGCTAAAAGCTACCTTTCGAGTTCCAGGCCATCTACCTGAGGGTGAAACACCGGGCCCCTGAGAAAGATCGTGGGTTGCTGGGAGAACCCATGGATCCGTCACTGACCATTTCCTTAACCAAGTGAACCATGGTCTCTTGGGCCAAAATGGAGCTACTAGAATGACCCTCGCTCAATCCTCCCTTATCTTTTTTAAAACCCTGGGAATCAATGGGAAAGGAGGGAAGGCATAAGCTAGTGGAAAATTCCACCTGTGGAGAAAAGCATGTAGACCACTGGGGAACCCTTCCGGAGAGAGAAATTTCTTCACTTTTTTGTTCTGACTCGTAGCGAAAAGGTCTACACACAAAAGGCCCCCAACTGTCTGCTATCTCCCTGAGAAATTAAATGACTGCTCAAAAAATCTGCCTGTACATTCTCTGTCCATTTTATGTGGACTGCCGAGATAGACTTGCAGTTTTGTTCTGCTATCTGGTACCTCCCTGTTTGTTTATGTATGACACCACTGTTCTGTTGTCTGACATTATTCTCAAGTTTCTGCTTAAATTAACGGAAGAACCTCCAGAATTGCAAATTTCACTGCCATTAACTGAAAGGATAAATGTTGAATATGGGCGCCCCAGCCCCAAGGGCTGGCATCGGTCGTCAAGCATAGTTAGGCTACTTTCACACTTGCGTTCGGGGTTCCGCTTGTGAGTTCCGTTTGAAGGCTCTCACAAGCGGCCCCGAACGGATCCGTACATCCCCAATGCATTCTGAGTGGATAAGGATCCGCTCAGAATGCATCAGTATGGCTCCGTTTCGCCTCCGTTCCGCTCAGGAGGCGGACACCCGAACGCAGCTTGCAGCGTTCGGATGTCTGCCTGGCCATGCGGAGCCAAACGGATCCGTCCAGACTTACAATGTAAGTCAATGGGGACAGATCCGTTTGACGTTGACACAATATGGTGCAATTGCAAACGGATCCGTCCCCCATTGACTTTCAATGTAAAGTCAGGAGTCCCTATTAATATACCATCGGATCGGAGTTTTCTCCAATCCGATGGTAGTATAAAATTCATTGGTGGCCAGTGCGGCCCCTCCCTCCCCTGTATTAAATTCATTGGTGGCCAGTGCGGCCTCTCCTTTCCCCCCCCGATTAAAATCACCCCCCCCCCCATCATTGGTGTCAGCGGAGAGTTCCGATCGGAGACCCAGTTTAATCGCTGGGGCTCCAATCGGTTACCATGGCAGCCAAGATGCTACTGCAGTCCTGGCTACCATGGTTACTTAGCAATTTTAGAAGCATTATACTTACCTGCGCTGTCTGTGACCGGCCGGGTGCTACTCCTACTGGTAAGTGAAAGGTCTGTGCGGCGCATTGCTTATAGCACAGACTTTTCACATACCAGTTGGAGGAGCGACCGGCCGGCCACAGACAGCGCAGGTAAGTATAATGCTTCTAAAATTGCTAAGTAACCATGGCAGCCAGGACTGCAGTAGCGTTTTGGCTGCCATGGTAACCGATCAGAGCCCCAGCGATTAAACTGGGTCTCCGATCAGAACTCTCCGCTGCCACCAATGATGGGGGGGTGATTTTAATTAGGGGGGGGGGAGAGGGGAGGCCGCACTGGCCACCAATGAATTTAATACAGGGGAGGGAGGGAGGGGGGGCCGCACTGGCCACCAATGAATTTAATACTGGGGAGGGAGGGGGGTCTGGCCCCTGCTGCCTGGCAGCACCTGATCTCTTACAGGGGGCTATGATCCGCACAATTAACCCCTCAGGTGCAGCACCTGAGGGGTTAATTGTGCGGATCACAGCCCCCTGTAAGAGATCGGGTGCTGCCAGGCAGCAGGGGGCAGTTATGTCCACAGTTCTTAGTATATTCTAACTTGAAGCGTCCCCATCACCATGGGAACGCCTCTGTGTTAGACTATACTTTCGGATTTGAGTTTTCACGATGTGAAAACTCAGATCTGAAAAAGCTGTTTATGCAGACAGATCCGCTCTGAACGCAAGTGTGAAAGTAGCCTAAATCGTTCATTATCCATGATGTTCCCTGACTCAAATTGCTTGCATTCAACCACCATTCTAGGTTGCCTAACGTCTGGCCTGAGATCTCTATTTTTGAATATAAGGGTTGTTTCCCCCCCTGCCAAGCTGTCACTATCTCCAATTGAAGGTCCCTTGAATGAAATTGGGCCCACCTGACCGCCAGAATACATGAAGTTAGGCTTCCAAGGATCGACATACCTTTCCTCAATGACCTTTTTGGACGTCTGATCAAGGTCTCCATCTTCGTTTTCAGGTTTAAGATTTTTTCTTCTTGTAAAAAACACATCTGCCTTCTGGAATCTAGAATCAGACCTAGGAATTGTTGAAGCTGAAAAGGATTCGGTTTTTATTTTTCTTTGTTCAGGATCCAACCTAACTTCTCTAGGATCCGGATCACCTCCTGCACTGCTCTGCTCTGCCGCAGGCGTCCTTGGTCTCCGCTACAATTAAAAAATCGTCTAGATATGTGATAAAGAGTGTGTCGTTTTCTCGATTGTGAGCCGACATTTCTGCCACCAATTTGGTGAAAATCCTGGGAGCCATCGATAACCCGAAAGGAAGGGCCTGGAATTGCATATGGTTGATGACTCCTTTTATCTCTACTGCTTACCGTAAATACTTTTGATGCTCCTGATGTATGGGGACATGAAAATAAGCGTCCTTTAAGTCTAACAGAGCCATGAAGCACTCTGGAAACACAAGATTTACCACAGATTTTATAGTCTCCATTTTGAATCTTTTTACCAGCAATTAAGATCGGTCTGGCTTTTTGACTACAAAAAGAGGAGAGTAAAACCCTTCTCCTTCCTGACACTTTGGTACTAGTACCAATACATTTTTCTCCTTTAGAGATATAACTTCTGACACTATAGATTTCTCTTCTATCCAGGTAGATTTGTTTATTATGAATCTTGATGGAAGGAGAGAGCAGAATTCCAGTTTTAGCCCCTGACTTACAGCATCTAGAATCCAAGGACTCCTGGAGATTAGTTTCCATGCAGGAATTTTTTTTATCTTCCTCCCACATGGCACCTGACGTCATTGTTGACTTGGTTTTTTCTCATCAATAAAGGATTCGTTAAAGAAGAAACCTCCCCCCCCCCCCCCCCTGTAGGTTTAAAGTCCTTGTCTCTTTTCTCTCCTTCTCGATGGCTTTTAAAGGAATGCAAGAACCGATTAAATCTTCCTCTGGATGAAAATAAATTTTGTACGGGAAATTTCTTATTTTTGTCTGCTGCCTTCTCTAACAATTCATCCAATGATGAACCAGAAAGATATTCTCCTTCACAGGGAACTGCACAAAGCCTCTTTTTTGACTGCAGATCCCCACTCAAGTTTTTCAGCCATAAGGTCCTGCGTGCAGAATTGGCCAGAGCAGAGGAACGACTTGCTAACTTAATTGTATCTGCCGAGGCATCCACCAGAAAATCCGCAGCTTTTTTAATAGTTGGAAGTCCTGCTAAAATTTCTTCTCTAGGACATTTGTTTTTTATCTGCTCTTCTAGATCCGACAACCAGATTATTAAGGAACGAGCAGTACAGGTTGAGGCAATCGAAGGTCTGAAGGTAGAAGTAGATGCTTCCCAGGACCCCTTTAAAAAACTGTCAGCTTTTTTATCTAAGGGATCTTTTAATGAATCCATGTCTTCAAAAGGTAAGGATGTCTTTTTAGCTACTTTGGAAATAGCAACATCTATTTTAGGTGCTTTATTCCAGGGAGCTGCAACCTCTTCAGAAAAAGGATATTTTCTCTTTATATTTTTCAAAATATAAACCCTCTTGTTAGATCTTTTCCATTCCCCTTTAATCAATGCCGACACATTTTTATGAACCGGGAAAGTTCTTAGATGTTTTGTTTCAAGGCCGCCAAACATTATATGCTGCACTGATTTTGGTTCCTTAAAATCTCCTATCCCCATAGTTGATTTAACCGCTCTTAATAAACTATCTACATCCTCAATTGGAAAAAAGGGCCTTCCTATCTCCTTTCCGTCATTTCCAGAAGCGTAAGATGAGTCGTCTGAATAAGGATTGTCCAAGGATTAGAAATCTTCCCACTCTTCTGAATCTGAGGAAACAGTATTAGTCAAAGCCTGCGTTCTCCTAGGCCTCTGCTCCTTAGATGTACTGATCTTTCTCGAAGCCAGGGACGAGTCAATTTCGGATTTGACCAGCGACTAAAGACATTTATAAAATGAACATCTACATATAGCACATTCTTTATTTTTCCTTTTAGCCAAAGCTTTTTTAGGCTTTCCCTGTAAAACACATATGTACAATGCCATGAAAATATTATAAGTATACATGGCCATAGGCCTCTCACCCCCAATTGATACCGAGGCCGGAGTGGACACTGGATCTTCAGCTGTCTCCTTCCTTTCTTCCTCCATAGTGGCTGCCAGACGATCACCGTGCTCCTAATTTAAAACTGTTCCGCTCTGTCAGGAACGCTGCTGCAAACACTTTAGTGGAATTAACCGCCGGCAGCTCACTTCCGGGTTCTGTGCTCTTATCTGCACCTCCCTCGACATCACATGATATGTCACGACGCATACGTGCGCTCCAGGCCTCATTCTGCATTAGATTCTCCTTCCTTAGAGCGGAGCAGACCCTCCTACCCCCGGACCATGTAATGTCCTTTTCCAGCCCGCGATGCTTACTAGTGCTTTTTAATAGCATGGAAGCATCATGCCCGTCAGCCCTCAGGAGCCTCCATTCATCGCACCTCTGCTAGACCCCCCGCTCACCACTGTGCCACATGCCAATATCAGGGACCGCAGATAACTAAGGGCAACCACGGGGAGAGAAGAATGTACTACAGGCTTCCCCTCCAAAGACAGGAAAGCATACTGAGTTGGAGGGGAGTCTCCGCCTTTTTGTACTTCAGATTCCCTGTCTTTGGGGGCGGATCTTTTCTCTCCTGGTGCTGTCGTGGGTGCCATATTTCTAGAAAAAGAAAAAGAGAAAAACTGACTTAGTTCATATTTGGTGTTATTTGCACTAAAACCGTTTATTGCCATATTTCTAGAGAAAAAAAGAAAAATAGACAAAGTTCATATTTGCTGCTATTTGCCTTAAAAGCATTTATTGTCATATTTCACTACAATAAAATAAAAATAGACGCAGTTCACACTTGTGATAGGGCCACTCTGTGGACTTCTCATGCTGTTACCACCCTCCCCACTGGGGTCGCTATTGTCCTTGTTTGGGATTCTTGAAATCACCATTTATTTGACATTTCTTCTGATCGGTCAGAAGGAAGGAAAAATGAGACGCACAACGGATCCTGTCTGTGTAGCAGCTGTAAGGCCTGTATGGTCCCATCAGAATTGGCCTATGATTTGATAGCCAAAAGCAGGAGCGAGTACAAAACACATAAGACGTGCAAATATTACCTTCACGTATCATCTCTGTTTTAGATCCACTCGTGTTTTTTTTGGCATTACCAATACTCACTATAATCCAATACTGGATTACTGAGAAAATGCTGACTGAGTGAAGGGGTATGCTCCCTAGACAGGATCCGTTTTTTGTGGGTTATTGTTCTGACTGTTAGGGAATGGGGATATAAAGCAAAAGGCTTTATATAAAAGAAAGGATCAAGAAAAAATTTCAAATGATTATTGATCCTCGAGGTGGACATATATAACACCTCAAATAGAGTTCGATCGGTTATTTAATTATATTGTGCAATCAGTAAAACAAGATACAGGTCTCTATGCAAAAATATAAATGATTTATTATACAATAATTTAAAATACAATCAACGATTAATCAATGGGAAACTCAATAATCTGCAAAGATACACAGTGATATACAGTACCCTAAATTCACCACACAAATACCAGCATATACACAGTACCCCTCAGACAGAAGAATATAATACAATCTACCTCGACCACAATTTTTAGATATAAAAACTCAATAATGTTAATAAAAGATACGAATCCTTGCTCTGCACCCAACTATGACAAATCTCGGATAATGGGGTAGCAATTTAAATTATCAAGCCTGGTATTGACTATGGAATTAAATTATTCCAATCAGAGAGTTTCCTCTTAAATCAATATTGGATCTTTTATTCAGCAATATGCATCTTTGCTTAATATTAACAATATTGATGTACCGTAGTGCCTTTTAACACTATGCATCTGCCCTGAGTGGGGAGTTGACTAAATATCTGGCTATTTAATTTATATCAATACTACACTAAATAAAGTTATACATTACCGAGAATGCAGATGATATGCAGAGACTAAGGGAAGTCAGCTCCACAGGTACGATCTAGTCATTAGGATCTTACTCCTGGGTTTTCTTTGTTCTCTGTGTTTTCTCTTTTTTTCTTGTTGTTGTTGGTGGTGGTGGTCCCTCTACTCATGTGTGTGTGGTTTATGATCACAAACTTATCAGTTAGACACGCCTTCCTAGTTGGAGTTTTCCAATCATTGTCGGCTAGGCGTGTACATGTGATAAGGGTGGTGATGTCACTACATCACCCTGAATGCACTTCTGTTACTGTTGTAATGTCACCTACTCATAGCTAGCTGGCACTGTTGTATAAGCTATTAACATCATACTATAAAGAGTTAACTACGCAAGTCTAACTTCATCTTGCATTCTATACACATGACCTCTGGAACCTAAATCAAAGCTAGCGGGATGAATTCTGACACTTCTTACCAATTAAGGACAGACTTCTAGGCGCCCCTTGAATGTTTCTCACAGTCCTAAATTTATGTTATAGATAATAATATGAATGAGCCTTGTTTTCTCACAGAGATATCTGTGCCTCCTCTGCTACACCAATGGTTAGTTAGTAAAAACACCACATCTTTACAGATACTCATTAGCAAAGTCCATTCCCAAACTGTCTGCATTATATAATAGGAATATATGCGTTCCTAAGAATATACAGTACAGACCAAAAGTTTGGACACACCTTCTCATTCAAAGAGTTTTCTTTATTTTCATGACTATGAAGGCATCAAAACTATGAATTAACACATGTGGAATTATATACATAACAAACAAGTGTGAAACAACTGAAAATATGTCATATTCTAGGTTCTTCAATGTAGCCACCTTTTGCTTTGATTACTGCTTTGCACACTCTTTGCATTCTCTTGATGAGCTTCAAGAGGTAGTCCCCTGAAATGGTCTTCCAACAGTCTTGAAGGAGTTCCCAGAGATGCTTAGCACTTGTTGGCCCTTTTGCCTTCACTCTGCGGTCCAGCTCACCCCAAACCATCTCGATTGGGTTCAGGTCCGGTGACTGTGGAGGCCAGGTCATCTGGCGCAGCACCCCATCACTCTCCTTCATGGTCAAATAGCCCTTACTTTCAACGTTTTCCCAATTTTTCGGCTGACTGACTGACCTTCATTTCTTAAAGTAATGATGGCCACTCGTTTTTTCTTTACTTAGCTGCTTTTTTCTTGCCATAATACAAATTCTAACAGTCTATTCAGTAGGACTATCAGCTGTGTATCCACCTGACTTCTCCTCAATGCCACTGATGGTCCCAACCCCATTTATAACGCAAGAAATCCCACTTATTAAACCTGACAGGGCACACCTGTAAAGTGAAAACCATTTCAGGGGACTACCTCTTGAAGCCCATCAAGAGAATGCCAAGAGTGTGCAAAGCAGTAATCAAAGCAAAAGGTGGCTACTTTGAAGAACCTAGAATATGACAAATTTTCAGTTGTTTCACACTTGTTTGCTATGTATATAATTCCACATGTGTCAATTCATAGTTTTGATGCCTTCAGTGTGAATCTAAAATTTTCATAGTCATGAAAATAAAGAAAACTCTTTGAATGAGAAGGTGTGTCCAAACTTTTGGTCTGTACTGTATATATATATATATGATATCAGATACATAAACGTCCTTAATAATACATAACAATATAAAACAATACATATGTCTTATTGATTTTCTTATACAAAACTAAGGTTGATTATAAGCGCATATAGATATCACAGATTTTCTGCTTCATTAATAAATACCAAACTGTAGAGGTAATTAGCACCAGCTGCGTCTAGATAGCACTTATCTCCTGTTATAAATCCATAAGGAGACAAGAAGGCCTCTTTTCAGACTGGTACATCCATGAGAAGAAATTATCTGAACTGTCCTTCCCATGACCCTCTCTTGGCCATCTTTAAAATACATACATATACAGTGCCTTGCAAAAATATTCACCCCCCCTTGACTTTTTTTGTATTTTGGTACATTACAGCCTTAAGTTCAATGTTTTGTTAATCTGAATTTTATGTGATGTATCAGAACACAATAGTCTAAGTTGGTGAAGTGAAATGAGAAAAATATATAAATAAAACTATTGCTTAGAAATAGAAAACCAAAAATTGGCATGTGCGTATGTATTCACCCCCTTTGTTAGGAAGCCCATAAAAAGCTCTGATGCAACCAATTACCTTCAGAAGTCACATAATTAGTGAAATGATGTCCACCTGTGTGCAATCTAAGTGTCACATGATCTGTTATCACATACAGTGGATATAAAAAGTCTACACACCCCTGTTAAAATGTCAGGTTTCTGTGATGTAAAAAAATGAGACAAAGATAAATCATTTCAGAACTTTTTCCACCTTTAATGTGACCTATAAACTGTACCACTCAATTGAAAAACAAACTGAAATCTTTTAGGTGAAGGGAAGAAAAAAAAAACTAAAATAATGTGGTTGCATAAGTGTGCACACCCTCTTATAACTGTGGATGTAGCTGTGTTCAGAATTAAGCAATCACATTCAAAATCATGTTAAATAGGAGTCGGCATACACCTGCCATCATTTAAAGTGCCTCTGATTAACCCCAAATAAAGTTCAGCTGCTCTAGTTGGTCTTTCCTGAAATTTTCTTAGTCGCATCCCACAGCAAAAGCCATGGTCCACAGAGAGCTTCTAAAACATCAGAGGGATCTCATTGTTAAAAGGTATCAGTCAGGAGAAGGGTACAAAATAATTTTTGACTGTCTTCACTGTGTTCCAGTGGAGAAAATATTGCACAACAGTGCCAAGAACTGGACGTCCCTCCAAAATTGATGAAAAGACGAGAAGAAAACTGGTCTGGGAGGCTACCAAGAGGCCTACAACAACATTAAAGAAGCTGCAGAAATATCTGGCAAGTACTGGCTGTGTGGTACATGTAGCAGCAATCCCCCGTATTCTTCATATGTCTGGGCTATGGGGTAGAGTGGCAAGATGAAAGCCTTTTCTTACGAAGAAAAACATCCAAGCTAGGCTACATTTTGCAAAAACACATCTGAAGTCTCCCAAAAGCATGTGGGAAAAGGTGTTATGGTCTGATGAAACCAAGGCTGAACTTTTTGGCCATAATTCCAAAAGATATGTTTGGCGCAAAAACAACACTGCACATCACCAAAAGAACACCATACCCATAATGAAGCATAGTGGTGGCAGCATCATGTTTTGGGGCTGTTTTTCTTCAGCTGGAACTAGGGCCTTAGTTAAGCTAGAGGGAATTATGAACAGTTCCAAATACCAGTCAATATTGGCACAAAACCTTCAGGCTTCTGCTAGAAAGCTGAACATGAAGAGGAACTTCATCTTTCAGGATGATAATGACCCAAAGCATACATCCAAATCAACAAAGGAATGGCTTCACCAAAAGAAGATTAAAGTTTTGGAATGGCCCAGCCAGAGCCCAGACCTGAATCCGATTGAAAATCTGTGGGGTGATCTGAAGAGGGTTGCCCTTGCAATCTGACAGATTTGGAGTGTTTTTGCAAAGAAGATTGGGCAAATTTTGGCAAGTAAAAAAATGTGCCATGCTGATAGACCCATACTGAAAAAGACTGAGTGCTGTAATAAAATCAAAATGTGCTTCAACAAAGTATTAGTTTATTTTATTTTTATATTTTTTCTTCCATAAAATATTTCAGTTTGTTTTTCAATTGAGTGGTACAGTTTTTAGGTCACATTAAAGGTGGAAAAAGTTCTGAAATGATTTATCTTTGTCTAATTTTTTTACATCACAGAAACCTGACATTTTAACAGGGGTGTGTAGACTTTTTATATCCACTGTATACACACCTTTTTTGAAAAGCCCTAAAGGCTGAAACACCTAAGCAAGAGGCATCACTAACCAAACACTGCCATGAAGACCTCTCCAAACAAGTAAGGGACAATGTTGTTGAGAAGTACAAGTCAGGGTTAGGTTATAAAAAATATCCAAATCTTTGATGATCCCCAGGATCAAATCTATCATAACCAAATGGAAAGAACATGGCACAACAGCAAACCTGCCAAGAGACTGCTGCCCACCAAAACACACGGACCGGGCAAGGAGGGCATTAATCAGAGAGGCAGTACAGAGACATAAGGTAACCCTGGAGGAGCTGCAGAGTTCCACAGCAGAGACTGGAGTATCTGTACATAGGACGACAATAAGCCGTACACTCCATAGAGTTGGGCTTTATGGCAAAGTGGCCAGAAGAAAGCCATTACTTTCAGCTAAAAACAAAAAGGCACGTTGCGATTTTGCGAAACGGCATGTGGGAGACTCCCAAAATGTATGGAGGAAGGTGCTCCGGTCTGATGAGACTAAAATTAAATTTTTCAGCCATTAAAGAAAATGCTATGTCTGGCGCAAACCCAACCCAACACATCACAACACCCAAAGAACACCACCCATGTTTTTCAGCAGCCAGGACTGGGAAACTGGTCAAAGTTGAGGGGAAGATGGATGGTGCTAAATACAGGGATATTCTTGAGCAAAACCTGTACCACTCTGTGCGTGATTTGAGGCTAGGACGGAGGTTCACCTTCCAGCAGGACAATGACCCCAAACACACTGCTAAAACAACACTTGAGTGGTTTAAGGGGAAACATGTAAATGTGTTGGAATGGCCTAGTCAAAGCCCTGATCTCAATCCAATAGAAAATCTGTGGTCAGACTTAAATATTGCTGTTCACAAGCGCAAACCATCCAACTTGAAAGAGCTGGAGCAGTTTTGCAAGGAGGAATGGGCAAAAATCCCAGTGTTAAGATGTGGCAAGCTGATAGAGTCTTATTCAAAGCAACTTGGAGCTGTGATTTCCGCAAAAGGTGGCTCTACAAAGTATTGACTTTAGAGGGTGAATAGTTATGCACATTGACTTTTTCTGTTATTTTGTCCTTTTGCTTCACAATAAAAAAATAAAAAAATATTCAAAGTTCTGGGCATGTTCTGTAAAGTAAATGATGCAAATCCTTAAACAATCCATGTTAGTTCCAGGTTGTGAGGCACCAAAATACGAAGAAAAAAAAGTCAAGGGGGGTGAATACTTTTGCAAGGCACTGTAGCAATATGGCCTCTTACAAATCCCCCTTCATTACAATATAATCCTTTGAAAGAAAATTGGATTATATTGGAATGGTGTTTGCGTAGATTCTCCATGTATTGATGAGCTGTTGAAGCATTTATCAAATTGTGGCATGTTATTCTGGTAGAGTAAATGCTGGGGTAACACCATTTTCCTGCCTGTGATCATTTCGAAGGGAGAAACTTTGGTTGCCGCACTTGAGGTGGCTCTGATGGCCATGAGAACCAAAGGAAACTTTACATCCTAGTCTTTACCGGATTTATTGACAAATTTCTTTAGAATGTTGACAATGGTTTGGTTGTAGCGTTCTACTCCACCACTAGAGGCTGGCCGATAATCACCTCACTAGTGAAATGACTTCCACGATCGGATTTGATACGTTGGGGTAGACCAAACCTGGAAAATACTTGGTTAATAAGTAGAGACACGCACGCACTTGAACTGCATGTTCTGCAAGGCAAACATTCCACCCACTTTGTGAATAAACAAGTCACGGTTAACATAAATCTGTTGCATTTTGATGAAGTTGTTACTGGTCCAATAAAGTCAATTTGGATGTGTGACCATGGCATGGACATCCCCCTTTTCATGAGCAGTGCCCGATGAGTGGGTGCTCGTGGCTGGAATTGAGGACAAATTAAACATCCTTGACAATATGTGCGAACATTTTGCAACATATGAGGCCAATAAGCGCAATCCCGTAATAATTCATACGTTAAATTCTCACCACCTCTATGACCAGCCGTTGGGGCGTCATGGGCATGCTGTAATATCAAACCTCAGAATGCCGCGGGTACCAACCATTGTGAGATACCATTCTTTGAGGTTCTTATCAGCAATCCATCCTGTAACAAGAATTGGGACTTACCCTTCATCAAAATCTGTAACTCTTCGTTGCCTGCACAGTCTTCCACAGTTATGGGACAATTCTGTGGATCTTCAATGTGCTTGTAAAAGATACCAATGACTGGATCCCCCTTTTGACTTGTGAGGAGATCCTTACTAGGGGAATCTTGGCTCCATTGCACCACATTGGCTTCGGCCTTCTTTTGGGCCTGTCTTCTTGTCGTTGCCTCCACTTAAAAGAGTTCTCATAAGGTCATCAACGTTCAGTACTTCTCCATTAATGGCTCCTTGTTTGGCAAGGGAATCTGCCAAATCATTCCCTTCTTTATCCACACCTAGATATTTTGAGTGGCCTTTTACCTTTTTGCAGTAAATGGTGAGACCGTGGGCGATAACCATCTCGTCGATCCTACAAAACATTTCACCATGCTTGACAGGCTTGTTGTTGCTTCTTACCATGTTAGACCTTTTCCATCCAGGGAAGTAGTCCACAAAGCTGTTGCGAACATAATTAGAATCTGTGATTATAACAAACTCTTCAATACCATATTCGATAGCCATTTGTACGGCTTTATACACAGCAGTAAGCTCTGCGACCTGGCTACTTTTGGAACCAATTTTGTATTCCACAGACACAGCAGCACTTTCAGAATGCAAGATAGCATTTAGTAATTATAAAAAATAAAAAAAACGAGGATGACAGGCAAATTTATAAGATTAAGCAGAGAGAGGCCAAACAAGTTATAAGAGCTTCTAAAGCACAGGCAGAAGAGAAATTAGCTCAGTCAGTGAAAAAAGGCGATAAGACATTCTTCAGATACATAAATGAAAAAAGGAAACTAAAACAAGGAATTACCAAATTAAAAACAAAAGAAGGAAGGTATATGGAAGAAGATAAAGAACTAGCTGACTGCCACAATGAATACTTCTGTTCAGTTTTTACAAAGGAAAATGAAGGAAAAGGACCTCAGTTAGGAAAGAAGACTAATGAATCTTTTGATGCATGTGTCTTTACAGAGGAAGAGGTTCTAAGTCAGCTGTCTAAAATTAATACAAATAAGTCACAGGGGCCTGATGGGATACCCCCAAAGCTATTAAAAGAGCTCAATGGCGAACTAGCAAAACCATTAACAGATTTATTTAACCAATCACTGGCAACAGGAGTCGTCCCAGAAGATTGGAAATTGGCAAATGTTGTGCCCATTCACAAGAAAGGTAGTAGGGAGGAATCTGGCAACTATAGGTGTCATGGTCTTACCTGCTTGCTGCTCTCCTTCGTTTGACATGTGCTGGCGGCCATCTTGGGTCCTGGGTTTCTTGTAGCCTTCCACCCTGCGGCTCCTCCTTCCCCTGGGAGGAGCTGGATGCCTAGCTCATATATATAGGAGGTCTGTGGCTTCAGTTCCTTGCTTGGTCCTCTTGTGTTCACATGCTTCTAAGACTGCTGCTGCTTCTGGTTCCTGATCCTGGCTTCGTCTGACTACCCTGCTGGTTCCTGATCCTGGCTTCGTCTGACTACCCTGCTGGTTCCTGATCCTGGCTTCGTCTGACTACCCTGCTGGTTCCTGATCCTGGCTTCGTCTGACTACCCTTCTGGTTCCTGACCTCTGGCTTCGCAAAGACTCTGCTCGGTTTCACCATCCGTTTGGACTTTTGCTTTACAGCTTTATTTTCAATAAAGCCTTCTTATTTTCATGTATCTCTTGTTGTACGTCTGGTTCATGGTTCCGTGACATTAGGACCAAGCCATGAATTCTGACGGTACAGGGCCATCCTCGCTACCCACGCTGGTTGCCAGACTTGATCAGCAGGATCACCTGTTGGGTCGGTTCGCTGTGGCGTTGCAAACCCTGCTTGAACGCACGGCTCATTTCGCTCCCGTTGCCGATGGGTCGGTTGTCGCTCCTGGGCTCGCTCCTACTGCCGCTCCGGTTGTTGCGCCAAAGTCTACCCCGACACCTGTTGTTGCGCCTGCGGTGTTTCGGGGTATGACCGGTTCTGCCCCTCTTCCACAGCGCTTTGGGGGAGAGCCAACTCAGTGCCGAGGTTTCCTTAACCAGGTGGGCATTTATTTCGAGTTGCTGCCACATGCCTTTCCTACTGAGAGATCAAAGGTGGGCTTCTTGATCTCGCTGCTCTCGGACAAGGCCTTGGCCTGGGCCAGCCCTTTATGGGAGAACAACAATCCGGTGGTTGCCGAGTTTTCCGGTTTTGTTGCTTCTCTTCGGAAGGTATTCGATGTGCCGGCTCGTGCTGCCTCTGCTGCGAAGCTCCTTATGTCCATCAGACAGGGTTCACGATCCGTAGCTGAATACGCCATTGAGTTTCGTACCCTGGCAGCAGAGGTGGGCTGGAATAATGAGGCTCTGGTCGCTGCTTTCTCTCATGGTCTCTCGGATGCCTTGAAGGATGAGGTTGCAGCTAAGGACCTACCAGTTGAGCTCGAGTCTCTTATTTCTTTCCTGATTTTGATTGACACCAGACTCAGGGAGAGACCTTCCTTTAAGGAGAACCTGCGGAGGTCTTCTAACAGATTGGTGCCTACGTTTGCTGTCCCACCCGTGCCTCCCTCTCCTCCCACGCCTCCTGGGGATGACTTGTCTGGGGGTGAACCCATGCAGCTGGGGTTTGCTCGCCTGTCCGAGGGGGAGAGGGCACTCCGGAGACGCGAGGGACGATGCATGTACTGTGGTCTCGGTGGGCATTTTCGGTTGGCATGCCCGAACCGTCCGGGAAACGCTCGTACCCTGAGATCCTGTCGGGGGCAGATCTTGGGTGGAGTCTCCTCGTCCCCGGTTTCCCGTGTTGACAAACCACTGATCACTGTTGTCCTCTCCTGGGTCGGGGGCTCGGTGACGACCCAGGCGTTGGTGGACTCTGGTGCTGGTGGTTTGTTCATTGATAGTGTGTTCGCTGCCGCCAATTCCATTCCTCTGCAGGCTCGAGGTTCCCCACTGGCTCTTGAGGCGATAGACGGCAGACCCCTTCTGCCGCCACACGTGACTCATGAGACCCTTCCAGTGGGGATAGCCATTGGTGCCGTTCACAGAGAGTCGGTCTGCCTCCAGGTTATTTCGTCTCCACACTACTCGGTGGTCTTGGGGTACCCCTGGCTCCAGAAGCATAATCCGACTTTCGATTGGAGATCGGTCGAGATCCTCTCGTGGTCACCGCAGTGTGGGGCTAGTTGCATCCATGGGTCTGTCAAGTTGCTGTGTACTTCCTCGGACTCTCTGTTGCCTCCTGAATACGAGGAGTACCGGGATGTATTCGATAAGGTGCGCGCGGTTGCCCTACCTCCGCACCGCCCATACGATTGTGCCATAGAGTTACAATCTGGTGCCGTTCCTCCTCGTGGCAAAGTCTATCCACTGTCGGTAGCGGAGAATGAGGCCATGGAGGAGTACGTGAGGGAGGCGCTTTCACGCGGACACATTCGCAAATCTTCGTCCCCGGCAGGGGCTGGATTTTTCTTTGTGAAAAAGAGGGGCGGTGAGTTGAGGCCTTGCATCGATTACAGGGGTCTCAATCGCATCACGATCAAGAACGCTTACCCGATACCCTTGATTTCCGAGCTGTTCGATCGCCTTAAAGGGGCCACGGTCTTTACCAAACTCGACCTGAGGGCGGCATATAACCTGGTAAGGATCAAGGCGGGCGATGAGTGGAAGACCGCGTTTAACACCAGGACCGGTCATTACGAATCCTTGGTTATGCCCTTTGGGTTGTGCAATGCGCCCGCAGTCTTTCAGGAATTCATCAACGATGTTTTCCGTGACCTGTTGCAGCAGTGTGTGGTAGTCTATTTGGATGACATCTTGGTATATTCTGAATCCATGGAGGCCCACATTCTGGATGTCAGACGAGTGTTGCAACGGTTACGAGAGAACAAGCTGTTCGGTAAGCTTGAGAAATGCGAATTTCACCGATCCCAGGTAACCTTCTTAGGTTACATCATTTCCGCTGAGGGGTTCTCCATGGATCCTGAGAAGGTTTCGGCTGTCTTACAGTGGCCCCAGCCCAGTGGTCTTCGTTCCCTGCAGCGCTTTTTGGGCTTCGCCAATTATTATCGGAAGTTCATCAGGGACTTTTCCATGCTGGCCAAGCCTCTCACGGATCTGACCAGGAAGGGCAGTAATTCCCAGGTCTGGCCGCTCGAGGCCATCCGAGCTTTTGAGGCCCTAAAGTCCGCCTTTGTGTCGGCTCCGATTCTGTCGCATCCCAACCCTGGGTTGCCCTTTGTCCTCGAGGTGGACGCGTCTGAGACGGGAGTAGGCGCCCTTCTGTCTCAGCGTAGAACACCAGAGGGTCCTCTGCTTCCTTGTGGGTTTTACTCCCGGAAACTGTCTTCCGCGGAGTGCAACTATCAGATTGGTGACAGGGAGTTATTGGCCATCGTGCAGGTCCTTAAAGAATGGAGGCACTTGCTCGAGGGTTCGGTGGTTCCGGTTCTCATCCTGACGGACCACAAGAATCTGACCTACCTTTCTGAGGCCAAGAGATTGACACCACGTCAGGCCAGATGGGCTCTGTTCTTGTCACGTTTTAATTACGTGGTCTCCTACCTACCCGGTTCCAAGAACATCAGGGCGGATGCCTTATCACGGCAGTACTCCGAGCTGTCCAGGGAGGAGTCGATTCCGACTTCGGTCATACCTCCGAATCAGATCCTGGCCGCCATTCGCACCAGCCTGACCTCTCCCCTGGGTGAGCAGATTTTGGCGGCTCAATCTGGTGCTCCCTCTGGGAGACCCAACGGCAGATGTTTTGTGCCTGAGGAGTTGCGCACTCGGTTGTTGCGAACCTACCATAACTCCAAGACCGCGGGGCATCCTGGAAAGAATCAGCTGTCCTGGGCTGTTTCACGTCTGTTCTGGTGGCCTTCCCTACGTTCCGACATCGCCGCATATGTAGCGGCATGCTCCGTTTGTGCCCAGAGTAAGTCCCCTCGGCACCTTCCGTTGGGCCTTCTGCAACCCATAGCCACCGGGGAGCGCCCATGGTCACACCTGGGGATGGATTTCATTGTGGACCTCCCTGCATCCCGAGGCCATACGGTCATTCTCATGATTGTGGATCGGTTTTCCAAAATGTGCCACTGTGTTCCTCTCAAGAAGTTACCCTCTGCACAAGAGTTGGCCACGATTTTTGCCAGGGAGGTCTTCCGGTTGCACGGTTTGCCTAAGGAGATTGTGTCGGATCGGGGGAGTCAGTTTGTGTCCAGGTTCTGGCGCGCCTTTTGCTCCCAGTTGGGGATTCATCTCTCCTTCTCCTCGGCCTACCACCCTCAGTCCAATGGGGCCGCAGAACGATCCAATCAGGCCTTGGAGCAATTCCTTCGTTGCTATGTCTCCGATCACCAAGACAATTGGGTTGACCTCCTGCCTTGGGCTGAGTTTGCCAGGAACACGGCGGTGAACTCTTCCTCTGGGACGTCTCCCTTCATGGCCAATTATGGGTTCCAACCTGCCGTGTTACCGGAGGTATTCTCTCCCCAAGATATTCCGGCTGTGGAGGATCACCTTTCCGTCCTACGTGCTTCTTGGGTACAGATCCAGAAGTCCCTTGAGGTCTCTGCGCAGCGCCAGAGATTCCAGGCTGATCGCAGACGAGCGCCTGCTCCTTCCTACCAGGTCGGAGACCGTGTATGGTTGTCCACCCGCAACCTCAACCTTCGAGTGCCCACTCCCAAGCTGGCGCCTCGCTTTGTTGGTCCCTTCCGAGTGCTTCGCAGGGTAAACCCGGTAGCCTATGCCCTTGCGCTTCCTCCTGGCATGCGGATCTCCAACGTGTTTCATGTCTCCCTGTTGAAGCCACTGGTGTGTAATCGTTTCACTTCCTCGGTTCCTCGGCCTCGTCCGGTCCAAGTGGGCAATCGTGAGGAATATGAGGTGAGCAATATCCTGGACTCACGCCTGGTCCGCGGTCGGTTGCAGTTTTTGGTCCATTGGCGTGGTTATGGTCCAGAGGAGCGTTCCTGGGTTCCCTCCGCAGATGTCCATGCTCCTGCCTTGCTCCGAGCCTTCCACGCACGCTTCCCTCAGAAACCGTTTTGTGCTCCGCGGAGGAGGGGCCCTTGAGGGGGAGGTACTGTCATGGTCTTACCTGCTTGCTGCTCTCCTTCGTTTGACATGTGCTGGCGGCCATCTTGGGTCCTGGGTTTCTTGTAGCCTTCCACCCTGCGGCTCCTCCTTCCCCTGGGAGGAGCTGGATGCCTAGCTCATATATATAGGAGGTCTGTGGCTTCAGTTCCTTGCTTGGTCCTCTTGTGTTCACATGCTTCTAAGACTGCTGCTGCTTCTGGTTCCTGATCCTGGCTTCGTCTGACTACCCTGCTGGTTCCTGATCCTGGCTTCGTCTGACTACCCTGCTGGTTCCTGATCCTGGCTTCGTCTGACTACCCTGCTGGTTCCTGATCCTGGCTTCGTCTGACTACCCTTCTGGTTCCTGACCTCTGGCTTCGCAAAGACTCTGCTCGGTTTCACCATCCGTTTGGACTTTTGCTTTACAGCTTTATTTTCAATAAAGCCTTCTTATTTTCATGTATCTCTTGTTGTACGTCTGGTTCATGGTTCCGTGACAATAGGCCAGTTAGCCTGACATCAATAGTGGGGAAATTAATGGAAACCATACTTAAGGAGAGGATTGTGGAACATCTAAAATCCCATGTATTGAAAGATGAAAAACAGCATGGGTTTACTTCAGGAAGATCATACCAAACTAATCTTATTGATTCTTTTGATTGGGTGACTAAAATAATAGATGGCGGAGGTGCAGTAGACATCGCTTATCTGGACTTTAGTAAGGCTTTTGATACTGTCCCACATAGAAGGCTTATCAATAAATTGCAGTCTTTGTGCATGGACTCCCATATTGTTTAATGGATCAGGCAGTGGCTAAGGGACAGACAACAGAGGGTTGTTGTCAATGGAGTATATTCAGACCAAGGTCTTGTTACCAGTGGGGTATCTCAGGGATCTGTTCTGGGACCCATATTGTTTAATATCTTTATCAGCGAAATTGCAGAAGGCCTCGATGGTAAGGTGTGTCATTTTGCTGATGACACAAAGATTTGTAACAGGGTTGATGTTCCTGGAGGGATACACCAAATGGAAAAGGATTTAGGAAAACTAGAGGAATGGTCAAAAATCTGGCAACTAAAATTTAATGTTGATAAGTGCAAGATAATGCACCTGGGGCGTAAAAACCCAAGAGCAGAATATAAAATCTGTGATACAGTCCTAACCTCAGTATCTGAGGAAAGGGATTTAGGGGTCATTATTTCAGAAGACTTAAAGATAGGCAGACAATGTCATAGAGCAGCAGGAAATGCTAGCAGAATGCTTGGGTGTATAGGGAGAGGCATTACCAGTAGAAAGAGGGAGGTGCTCATGCCACTCTACAGAGCACTAGTGAGACCTAATTTGGAGTATTGTGCGCAGTACTGGAGACCATATCTCCAGAAGGATATTGATACTTTGGAGAGAGTTCAGAGAAGAGCTACTAAACTAGTACATGGAGTGTTTTACTTATTACACCTGGTTTGACTGGTGACCCTGAAATTGTTGGTCACTAGACATCTCGAGCCGCTTAGACTAGAGTGGCCTGAAATCTATTTGATTGATGATCTATGTATACTTTTTGTTTGGATACTGACCTGACATCAAAGGGTCACGAATCTACAATCTGAGACACTTGATTGAATTGGTGATAAGTAGAGTTGAGCGAACACCTGGATGTTCGGGTTCGAGAAGTTCGGCCGAACTTCCCGGAAATGTTCGGGTTCGGGATCCGAACCCGACCCGAACTTCGTCCCGAACCCGAACCCCATTGAAGTCAATGGCGACCCGAACTTTTCGGCACTAAAAAGGCTGTAAAACAGCCCAGGAAAGAGCTAGAGGGCTGCAAAAGGCAGCAACATGTAGGTAAATCCCCTGCAAACAAATGTGGATAGGGAAATGAGATAAAATAAAAAATAAAAATAAAAAAATTAACCAAATTTCAATTGGACAGAGGTCCCATAGCAGAGAATCTGGCTTCACATCAGCAGAGAATCGGTCTCTTCATGCCATAGCAGAGAATCTGGCTTCATGTCAGCAGAGAATCAGTCTTCATGTCATAGCAGAGAATCAGGCTTCACGTCACCCACCACTGGAACAGGCCACTGTCACATATTTAGGCCCCGGCACCCAGACAGAGGAGAGAGGTCCCGTAACAGAGAATCTGGCTTCATGTCAGCACAGAATCAGTCTTCATGTCATAGCAGAGAATCAGGCTTCACGTCACCCACCACTGGAAGAGGCCACTGTCACACATTTAGGCCCTGGCACCCAGACAGAGGAGAGAGGTCCCGTAACAGAGAATCTGGCTTCATGTCAGCACAGAATCAGTCTTCATGTCATAGCAGAGAATCAGGCTTCACGTCACCCACCACTGGAACAGGCCACTGTCACACATTTAGGCCCTGGCACCCAGACAGAGGAGAGAGGTCCTGTAACAGAGAATCTGGCTTCATGTCAGCACAGAATCAGTCTTCATGTCATAGCAGAGAATCAGGCTATAAATGTCAGGGCTATTTTTTAGGCGCTGGGTGACGAGTATACCTTTAATCACAGAATTAGACTTGTATCTGCACTGTAGCGTGTGTGTTAAGTTTTTCAGAATGACACTATCAGCACCTTGAATCTAATATACCCTTTTTGGGATAGATTTAAAGTAGGCCTGATATATCAGAAACTACTAATTTTGAAAATGGCAAATTTGGGAATACTTTTTCAACCCAGAACAAAAACTGTGCTTTTACGGTCACTACAAATAACTTGACCAGCTAAAACAGTAATGATTTGGAGGAATATAAATGTCAGGGCTATTTTTTAGGCGCTGGGTGACAGGCTCAACTTGCCCCTGATGTAGTATATGGCCAAAAAATAACCACACTATTGATGGTTAAATGCACTTGGGTGACACAGGCTCAGCCTGCACCTGATGTAGGATATAGCAAAAAATAACCACACTATTGATGGTTAAATGCACTTGGGTGACACAGGCTCAGCCTGCACCTGATGTAGTATATGGCCAAAAAATAACCACACTGTTGATGGTTAAATGCACTTAGGTGACACAGGCTCAGCCTGCACCTGATGTAGGATATAGCAAAAAATACCCACACTATTGATGGTTAAATGCACTTGGTGGTAGCTTGTGCTGGCGCACCACAAGCCACAAAATGGCCGCCGATCACCCCAGAAAAAAGTGATATAAAAACGCTCTGGGCAGCCTAAAAAAAGTGAGCTATTCAATATCAGCACTTCAATGATCCACAGCTGGAGATCGATCACTGAATTAAGTCTTTTGGAGGAGTTAATCTGCCTAATCTCGCCCTAACGTCGCAGCAGCAACCTCTCCCTATGCTTGAATCAGCAGAGTGACGTGCAGCGCTACGTGACCCAAGCTTTTATAGAGGCTGGGTCACATGCTGCACTGGCCAATCACAGCCATGCCAATAGTAGGCAAGGCTGTGATGGCCTCTTGGGGCAAGTAGTATGACGTTTGTTGATTGGCTGCTTTGCAGCCTTTCAAAAAGCGCCAAGAAAGCGCCGAACACCGAACCCGGACTTTTACGAAAATGTTCGGGTCCGTGTCACGGACACCCCAAAATTCGGTACGAACCCGAACTATACAGTTCGGGTTCGCTCATCCCTAGTGATAAGATATCTAATAATTACCAGCAATGTGTTCTGACTGTACCATATGAATTTGATGAACATTCAATGCGTGTCTCCTGTATTTCATTTGAAAAAGTGACCTATTTACTTAGTGGTCACATATAAAGGATATAGTCCCCTGAGGAATTGCCAACCTTCAAGAAAAACGCGTCGGGACGCTTTTTTTTTTTGTTTTGTTTTGTTTTTGTTTACCTTTAATAAGGGATCTTCATTGACCCTAGAGAGTTGTGTGCATTTAGTGTTGTAGGCTACCTTTAGCCACACTGGGACACAGCATAGTCAACCTCACACCTGTTTTTGTCAGTCTTTGTTTGCCCTCCCTAAGCCGATAGAGTCTGTTTTTTAGATCTAAAAGGACCGCATTCTATCTGTCGGACAAAGCTGGGCAGTCCATGTCTAGGTAGGGTGACGATAGGGATAGTGCTAATAGGAAAGGTGGTAAGGAGATAGTGCAAGGGACTCCTAGGGCTTTTGACCCAGCAGTGTGTCTTTCTCACTGTACATGTCTTACTCTCGCTCTATCAATATCGCTATCCCTGTATATTTTGGTCCCCTCCTACTCTTTGATAGCATTGCTATCTAGAGTTACCTATGCAGCAAGTAGGTTGCATTCTAAATATTTTTTAAATGAACATTGAAGGGCCTATTATTTTATATTTTGATACTAATAAATGTCAAGTATTAATAAGCTACCCAATATTGTGAATTCCTCCTCTGCTACACCAACGGTTAATTGATTGTTAGTAAAAACACCACATCTTTACAGATACTCATTAATAAATTCCATGCCCAAACTGTCTTCATCATATAATAGGAATATATGCGTTCCTAAGAATATATACAGTGGGGGAAATAATTATTTGACCCCTCACTGATTTTGTAAGTTTGTCCAATGACAAAGAAATGAAAAGTCTCAGAACAGTATCATTTCAATGGTAGGTTTATTGTAACAGTGGCAGATAGCACATCAAAAGGAAAATCTAAAAAATAACTTTAAATAAAAGATAGCAACTGATTTGCATTTCATTGAGTGAAATAAGTATTTGAACCCCTACCAACCATTAAGAGTTCTGGCTCCCACAGAGTGGTTAGACACTTCTACTCAATTAGTCACCCTCATTAAGGACACCTGTCTTAACTAGTCACCTGTATAAAAGACACCTGTCCACAGAATCAATCAATCAAGCAGACTCCAAACTCTCCAACATGGGAAAGACCAAAGAGCTGTCCAAGGATGTCAGAGACAAAATTGTAGACCTGCACAAGGCTGGAATGGGCTACAAAACCATTAGCAAGAAGCTGGGAGAGAAGGTGACAACTGTTGGTGCGATTGTTCGAAAATGGAAGGAGCACAAAATGACCATCAATCGACCTCGCTCTGGGGCTCCACGCAAGATCTCACCTCGTGGGGTGTCAATGGTTCTGAGAAAGGTGAAAAAGCATCCTAGAACTACACGGGAGGAGTTAGTTAATGACCTCAAATTAGCAGGGACCACAGTCACCAAGAAAACCATTGGAAACACATTACACCGCAATGGATTAAAATCCTGCAGGGCTCGCAAGGTCCCCCTGCTCAGGAAGGCACATGTGCAGGCCCGTCTGAAGTTTGCCAATGAACACCTGAATGATTCAGAGAGTGACTGGGAGAAGGTGCTGTGGTCTGATGAGACCAAAATAGAGCTCTTTGGCATTAACTCAACTCGCTGTGTTTGGAGGAAGAAAAATGCTGCCTATGACCCCCAAAACACCGTCCCCACCGTCAAGCATGGGGGTGGAAACATTTTGCTTTGGGGGTGTTTTTCTGCTAAGGGCACAGGACAACTTATTCGCATAAACGGGAAAATGGACGGAGCCATGTATCGTGAAATCCTGAGCGACAACCTCCTTCCCTCTGCCAGGAAACTGAAAATGGGTCGTGGATGGGTGTTCCAGCACGACAATGACCCAAAACATACAGCAAAGGCAACAAAGGAGTGGCTCAAGAAGAAGCACATTAAGGTCATGGAGTGGCCTAGTCAGTCTCCGGACCTTAATCCAATCGAAAACCTATGGAGGGAGCTCAAGCTCAGAGTTGCACAGAGACAGCCTCGAAACCTTAGGGATTTAGAGATGATCTGCAAAGAGGAGTGGACCAACATTCCTCCTAAAATGTGCGCAAACTTGGTCATCAATTACAAGAAACGTTTGACCTCTGTGCTTGCAAACAAGGGTTTTTCCACCAAGTATTAAGTCTTTTTTTGTTAGAGGGTTCAAATACTTATTTCACTCAATGAAATGCAAATCAGTTGCTATCTTTTATTTAAAGTTATTTTTTCGATTTTCCTTTTGATGTGCTATCTGCCACTGTTACAATAAACCTACCATTGAAATGATATTGTTCTGAGACTTTTCATTTCTTTGTCATTGGACAAACTTACAAAATCAGTGAGGGGTCAAATAATTATTTCCCCCACTGTATATATATAAATACCAAACTGTAGAGGTAATTAGCACCAGCTGCATCTAGAGAGCACTCTTATCTCCTGTCATAAATCCATAAGGAGACAAGAAGGCCTCTTTTCAGACTGGTACATCCATCAGAAGAAATTATCTGAACTGTCCTTCCCATGACCCTCTCTCGGCCATCTTTAAAATACATACATATAGCAATATGGCCTCTTATAGGTATATATAATAAAATCCACTATAACTATAATAATTGTATAAATGTTGTCTGTTTCCATCCAAGGGCAACTGTATGAATTTGTGATCTCGTCTTAGGGCTCTTTCACACTTGCGTTATTGTCTTCCGGCATAGAGTTCCGTCGTCGGGGCTCTATGCCGGAAGAATCCTGATCAGGATTATCCTAATGCATTCTGAATGGAGAGAAATCCGTTCAGGATGCATCATGATGTCTTCAGTTCCGGTACGGAACGTTTGTTGGCCAGAGAAAATACCGCAGCATGCTGCGCTTTTTGCTCCGGCCAAAAATCCGGAACACTTGCCGCAAGGCCGGATCCGGAATTAATGCCCATTGGAAAGCATTGATCCGGATCCGGCCTTAAGCTAAACGTCGCTTCGGCGCATTGCCGGAGCCGACATTTAGCTTTTTCTGAATGGTTACCATGGCTGCTGGGACGCTAAAGTCCTGGCAGCCATGGTAAGTGTAGTGGGGAGCGGGGGAGCAGTGTACTTACCGTCCGTGCGGCTCCCCGGGCGCTCCAGAGTGACGTCAGGGCGCCCCAAGCGCATGGATCACGTGATCGCATGGATCACGTCATCCATGCGCATGGGGCGCTCTGACATCATTCTGGAGCGCCCGGGGAGCCGCACGGACTGTAAGTATACCGCTCCCCCGCTCCTACTATGGCAACCAGGACTTTAATAGCGTCCTGGGTGCCATAGTAACACTGAAAGCATTTGGAAGACGGCTCCGTCTTCAAATGCTTTCAGTACACTTGCGTTTTTCCGGATCCGGCAGGCACCTCCGGCAACGGAAGTGCATGCCGGATCCCAACAACGCAAGTGTGAAAGAGGCCTAAGATTGAAAAAACAATGTGAAATAACCAAAAATTAGCGCAAAAGCAGTAAATTATTTACAAAGCGGCTTTCCTTGAAATAGATTTAAACCGTGAAATGTGATTAAAAGTGAATTTATGCCTACAAAGTGTTGTATGTGAAATTTACTGAGGGAATTTCTCTGATGTGAGAATCTGCTTTGTACAGACACATGCAGACGACCGTAGAAATGTATCAGCACATTTTACTGCTACATCAGTATTTTCCAACCCTATCATTAGAAACCCACAGCTAAGAAATGTGAATGGAACCGCCAAATAAATGTGCGCTCACAAAGTCCACATCTGTTAACTCTTCTGGAGGTTCACCTTCCTGCTCAGCTTTACATGGACTGATGTATCAATAACTGGGGTAGAAACAATGGGATACTTGGATCAAGAGTCACACAGAGAGGTAGCATGAAGCTCCTCGGTCACAAAGTGTGACGCGTAGAAGGCCCTTCATGTACCATGTTGTGTCCTCTTTTGTGGTAACCTTTCGGCTCCTCTGGCACCAGGGTCTGGGTGCAACTTCGACTCCAGTACCCTTCTACTCCTGTTTTTTTAATTTTTTTTTTATAAATTGCACCAAGTTCCTATCTGATGTTGTATTGTGAAAGAATTTTCCCTTGATCCTATGTTTCTAGAATATGTTATATTTGCAAAACCAAAGACAATGCAACAGCACTCTGCAAACACAAATAATAAAGTAAATACAATAGTGCCATACTAACTATAGAAAATGTACTAATGCTGATCTAAAGTTATAGATGTGATATTCTTGGCAAATACATTTGCACAAAATTATTTGTCCCTGTCCGCCAACAGCAAGGCAATCTCTTTAGGATAGGAACCTATACTAAATACTACCATACTGGCCTCCATTAAATTCAGGGAATGCAGGTTTCACATGCATGCTGACACCACACTATATTATACCTCTTTTGGTGCACCATGCCACTATGTTATATTTGCCTACATAACTCTTGTAACTATTGTGGAAAGTTGGTTCCCGATGTTTTCAGTAGAGTTCCTGACAAGTTGTTGGCTATCTGACCTAAGAGTAGAGAACCATAATAAAAAATAAAAATGTCCATTATTATTTTTTAAGCAGGGGCTAGAGGTTGATTTTGTTTTGTTTTTTTTTTTCTATAATTTTTGCAAAAAAAAGGACATTTAAAATTTATAAATGTTTGAATTTGATGTCAGCCTCATCTCCTGCCATAGGTTCCTCCTTACTGAAGTCCAGGATGGTTACTTATAAGATTTCCTATGGCACTAAACATTCTTTCCAACTACACTCCTGATGAAGGAGAAGCGTCATACTGCACATCATTTCTAGTACAGTACCCTATAACAGGATATTTGCTAACTTTTCTTGCTATGCAATGTTATAGAATGCTATTTAATATGTAAGTATATTGTAATGTACCAGCATATCACTGTATGGATCTTTCAGGGTTAAAAATCCTGACTCAGCTCCTGCAGGAAGTTAGGTGTGGATTGGGGTTAGGCTCTAGCTGAGTCTAGTTAGTTGTTTGTTAGCTGAGGAAGTGAGAGCAGTGACATTTACTCCTCACATCTCTTCCCCCTCAAAGGTGAAACCCTGAAGCCTGATATGTTTAGCAACATTCTAAGGTATGTACCCAAAGAAGGACTCTGGTGAACAAGAGCTCTTTGTGCCATAAAGTTTTTCAATATTAAAATAAAGCACCTAGGGAAATAACACAAATGTTACATGAGCTTTCTGAGATTTGTAGTCATGTTTAACCCCTTAGTGACCACCCATACGCCTTTTTACAGCAGTCACTAAGAGGCCTTAGGCTAGGCCACTGTTTTTTATGGTGGCCCAGTCTAAGCGCTGCACGAGTCCCCTGTGCAGAGGGAAGCATGGGCCCGGCAGGAGTGCCGATTCGGGCTGTTTAACACTTTACATGCTGCGGGCAATGGAGCCCGCTGCGGGCAATGGAGCCCGCCGCATGTAAAGTGCTGACAGAGGGAGCAGACTCCCTCTGTCTCCCATCGGCACCCCTCAAATGCGATCGCGGGGTGCAGATGTGTGTGAAGGCTGGCTGGGGTTTCGTGTAGGTCCCAGACCAGCCTTGAGTAATTTCCAGCAGACTTCGCTCGTCAATGTCAGAATAGCACTGATATTAAAATGCAATGCACTATAGGGATAATGTATTTTAAAATCAATCAGAATGCTGTCTGTTATAGTCCCCTTGTAGGACTATTAAGTGGTAAAAAAAACAACACATTTATTCAATGAAAACAATCCCATTAAAAAATAAGCTTTTTTTCCCATTAAAAATACACTTTTCAATGAAGAAAAATAAAAATAAAAAAATCGCCCCCATATGTTTGGTATTGCCATGTCCGTAATGACCTAGACTACATAAATATCACTAAGCACCAATAGTAAATGACTCACAAAAGTGAGTACCCGTGCAAAACCAGCACGTATAGTAGTACACCAAAGGAGAAAGACAGGGCTAGCACTCAATAGTATTATATATATATATATAAACTTTATTAGCGTCTCCATACGAGACAAATCACAATAAAAACACATAGGAAACAATGGATGGTGAAAAAAGAGCACACAAGATGACAGCACGACTAAAACCTGAAATGGCAAATAAATTCAAACAATGAATGTATAAATATGCCATATATATGCATGTGGGCCAAACAGGATGTCAAAAATACATATAATCAGGCAGAACTATGAAAGCTAAGTAGAGATATCATACACTGTAAATGGGATATAAATATAAAGTGCATAGTGCAAATATCGCAGAATACATGGATAACTAAAGCTGAATAGTTCACTATAAAGCCATAAACAATATACCTGTGTAATGCTCCAGCAACCCCAACGTACGTTTCACGCAAGCTTCTTCAGGGGGACGTGAGAGGTGAAAAAGAATCCAAGGATCACCACCAAGGACATCCTGGTGAATCTGGGCTCTGCTGGTGGCAATGTCTCAAGGCAGACAATCCAACGGACACTGCACACTGCTGGGTTCCACGGATGCAGACCAAGGAGGACGCCACTTCTCCAGATAAGGCACACAAAAGCTTGCTTGGCCTTTGCAAAAGCTCATCTGGACAAAGAAAAAGACTTCTGGTCTTATGTGTTATGGTCAGATGAAACAAAAATTGAATTGTTTGGTCACAATGATGTTTGCTTCATTTGGCGTCAAAAAGGAGAAGCCTTCAACCAAAAGAACACCATCCCCACTGTCAAACATGGTGGTGGGAACCTAATGCTTTGGGGGTGTTTTTCAGCCAATGGACCAGGGAACCTAATCACAGTAAACAGAACCATGAAAAAAGAGCAATACATGAGGATTCTCAACGACATCAGGCAGTCTGCAGAGAAACTTGGCCTTGGGCAGCAGTGGACATTTCAGCATGACAATGACCCAAAACACACAGCAAAAGTGGTGAAGAAATGGTTAGCAGACAACAACATTAATGTTTTGGAGTGGCCCAGCCAGAGTCAAGACTTGAATCCAATTGAGAATCTGTGGAGGGAGCTAAAGATCAGGGTGATGGCAAGAAGACCCTCCAACCTGAAAGATTTGGAGCTTATTGCTAAAGATGAATGGGCAAAAATACCTGTGGAGACCTGCAAAAAGCTGGTCTGCAATTATAGGAAGCGTTTGATTGCTGTAATAGCCAATAAAGGCTTTTGTATTGATTATTGAGAAGGGTATGAATAATTTTGGACTGGACACTTTTTGCTCAAATGTACCGTAATCAAAAGCTTAGAAATGTTTTTTTTTCCACAATAATGCCTCTTGTACATCGTCTTATTATCTTTTGGGAGACACCTATGTCATTTCCCGTCAAAAAATTACTTGCTGGTTGAATAAAAGTAACTTTAAGTCAAAATTTGCCAGGGGTATGAATAATTATGGGCAGCACTGTATATATTAGCAGCATTACATTCACAGGAATAATACCCACAGGACTGCCATTCATGATACATATAGGTAACAATTACTCCCATAGGCAAAGGATATCAGTAAACCTCAGCCGTAAATAAAGTGCACAGTGCCACAAGATGAATCAATACATATAGAAGACAATAAAGTAAAATATACAGACCAAAGCAGTCCTGAATCCCGACACGTGTTTCGCGGTAGCTTTCTCAAGGGATACAAGTGGTGTGTATTCACTACCTATATATAGCCTGTCAATTAGGTCGATTCAGCACACTTGGAATAAAACACCCACCCACATCAGGGAGGAAGGAGGGGGAAGAGGAAGTGGTGTGCTTTCCAGCATGGGACGCACAACATCACTTCCGGTTCCTCCATTGTCCGGACACATTCTTACATCCATAGTGAGGGAAGCAAATAAAAAAAATCGCTCAATGTACATCGATAGATAATTCCAAAGAACCAAAACAAGTACATAAGGGGAAACATGGTAATTAAGAAAAAATGCCTGTCTGGGGTACCGGATCCGAGGCACTCCACGGAAGGCCGCACAAACCAGACCGGATATCCGGTATGCGGTCCACTGTGGAGCGCATCAGACCCGATCCGCCCCTTCCAACCTCATCCCCAGTGTGCTACCACGAGAGCTCGAAAGCACATACTGAGAATCCTTGGCTCATCTCGTGAGATCATCACTGTGCAATCAGTATTATCGCACTGCTTTCCACTGTGGAACGCAAGCCTTCAATAATCCCTCGGATCGGTCTTTTACAGACAGAGGTACACTATTGTAAGTAGCCATCGCCAAAGTAGATAGTTATAAATATAAGGAAGACACTGTACATCATATGCAGAATATATATAAATATTAGTCATGAAGGGTACAGAAGTATAAAAAACCACAATGTGACAATCCACTTATAAAATATAGGTTATTACTCAATGATACTCGATATATAAATACACCTGTGATGACACAATAAAATACATAAATATATACAGTACAGACCAAAAGTTTGGACACACCTTCTCATTCAAAGAGTTTTCTTTATTTTCATGACTATGAAAATTGTAGATTCACACTGAAGGCATCAAAACTATGAATTAACACATGTGGAATTATATACATAACAAACAAGTGTGAAACAACCGAAAATATGTCATATTCTAGGTTCTTCAAAGTAGCCACTTTTTGCTTTGATTACTGCTTTGCACACTCTTGGCATTCTGTTGATGAGCTTCAAGAGGTAGTCCCCTGAAATGGTTTTCACTTCACAGGTGTGCCCTGTCAGGTTTAATAAGTGGGATTTCTTGCCTTATAAATGGGGTTGGGACCATCAGTTGCGTTGAGGAGAAGTCAGGTGGATACACAGCTGATAGTCCTACTGAATAGACTGTTAGAATTTGTATTATGGCAAGAAAAAAGCAGCTAAGTAAAGAAAAACGAGTGGCCATCATTACTTTAAGAAATGAAGGTCAGTCAGCCGAAAAATTGGGAAAACTTTGAAAGTAAGAGCTATTTGACCATGAAGGAGAGTGATGGGGTGCTGCGCCAGATGACCTGGCCTCCACAGTCACCGGACCTGAACCCAATCGAGATGGTTTGGGGTGAGCTGGACCGCAGAGTGAAGGCAAAAGGGCCAACAAGTGCTAAGCATCTCTGGGAACTCCTTCAAGACTGTTGGAAGACCATTTCAGGGGACTACCTCTTGAAGCTCATCAAGAGAATGCCAAGAGTGTTCAAAGCAGTAATCAAAGCAAAAGGTGGCTACTTTGAAGAACCTAGAATATGACATATTTTCAGTTGTTTCACACTTGTTTGTTATGTATATAATTCCACATGTGTTAATTCATAGTTTTGATGCCTTCATAGTCATGAAAATAAAGAAAACTCTTTGAATAAGAAGGTGTGTCCAAACTTTTGGTCTGTACTGTATATATACACATGCACATACACATACATACATATATATACGTGCACACATATCAATGACCATGCCAAAAGATCATGTGATCAAAAAACAGTGCAATGGAAAAGTGAACCAAACAGATCGTGAATGAATAAATAAAAAAATATAAAAAGACAAGTGAGAAAAAAAAGTGTGAAATAAGGAGTGACGGTGAAAAGTGCATAAAGGTGAGTTATATTCAATTATTATAATATCCCAAACAGTGGGATATTTAAAATAAATGTAGTAATAGAGTAATGAGCGAGCACTCATACACTTGGCAACCAAATTGACATGTGCAGAAAATATTTATTATATCCCCATAAAATACAAGTAATAAAATTTATAAGAACAATGTAGCAATAATATACAACATTACAGTCACATATATTGTGGTAGATATGATCAACACTATATTCATATGACCCAATAGTGTCGATAAATTCAATAATATATATCACACCAAGAAACTTCAAGTATATGCTGTTATTTGGGAAATAGGGGGTATTATCTTCTAGCGCTCTATCCCAATTTGGGAAACTGAATGTCACTGAAAATGTTGTAGGTGTATTCACTGGGAGCGCAACATGTTCATAAAGTGTCCACAGGAATCCTGATAATGTGAAAAGTCTCTTATAGCTGATCCTTTTAAGCTCGATATGAGCTTTGGATTGAAGAAAACTTTAAATCGATATTTGGCTTACCGTCTAGCGTCTGCTGTCCCCCTATTGCTTCAATGGAGCTTTAAATATTTGCCGGCTTATTCAGTCGCTCCATACAGCAAGCTGGTTTAAATTTCGCAGGAGTTCCAAAGATCGCGGGAGTTGCCACTCTGTTCCGCAATTTCCTTTGGTGCAGCTTTCGACGATAAGAATAGTTAATCCTTTACTGTAGAGATTTTCTTCTGTATGGCCATACAGTATTATCGGAGGCTTTTCAATGCAGGTACATCACTTGTTTCACCATACGCGTTACGGGTAGATTCACTCTCCCTTCCTCAGTGGTGCACACATATCAATGACCATGCCAAAAGATCATGTGATCAAAAAACAGTGCAATGGAAAAGTGAACCAAACAGATCGTGAATGAATAAATAAAAAAATATAAAAAGACAAGTTAGAAAAAAAAGTGTGAAATAAGGAGTGACGGTGAAAAGTGCATAAAGGTGAGTTATATTCAATTATTATAATATCCCAAACAGTGGGATATTTAAAATACTACACCACACAAAAGTGTACAATAAGACTTCCATAAGTCTATCCCTCATAATAAATATAGATTTCTTCATCATCCTCCCATGGGCGAGAAAACCTATTTTTCCTTATATCCCCTCTGTTTTCTTTTTTTGTTATTTTTCCTTTTCCTCTTTTTTCCTTTTTTCTTTTTTCCTTGTCTCTTCTTCCCACTTTCTTCCTCATACAGAGGAACCCCCCTGGTGTTTGGATGCTCCCACTGCGGAACTTCTTAACAGTCCGCATGAGCAAAATGTCCATGTAAATTAGAAGGGCGACCTGATGACACAAAAATTTAAATCAACATAAAAGACATTTAAAAAGGTCAAAATAGATAAACATCACTTAGACTTACAGAGGATGAATATACACAAAAACTAAGAAGACCTATCCAAGATAGGGCGAAAAACGAAGGGCCTCATTCAGACTTAGTGGCATCACAGTATTCAATTCAAAGATCCACTTGACTTCCTTCTGTGCTAACAACTTTTTCCAATCCCAACCCCTACCGCCTATCAAAACTCTATAGTTTTAAAACTATCCCCCAGCAGTTCAAAATGCATCATAATTGTAACGGGTCACTCCTTAAGGTAAGGGGGATCGATAGAGTTTTGTCACCCTTCTAATTTACATGGACATTTATCTCATGCGGACTGTTAAGACGTTCCGCATTGGGATCCTCTTCCCCCTCCTTCCTCCCTGATGTGGGTGTTGTATTCCAAGTGTGCTGAATCAACCTAATTGACAGGCTATATATAGGTAGTGAATACACACCACTTGTATCCCTTGAGAAAGCGACCGCAAAACACGTGTCGGGATTCAGGACTGCTTTGGTCTGTATATTTTACTTTATTGTCTCCTATATGTATTGATTCATCTTGTGGCACTGTGCATTTTATTTATGGCTGAGGTTTACTGATATCCTTTGCCTATGGGAGTAATTGTTACCTATATGTATCATGAATGGCAGTCCTGTGGGTATTATTCCTGTGAATGTAATGCTGCTAATATATATGCGATTTCATTTTAAAACAATTTGTTCAATAAAATCTGTTACCTTTGTATCATACAATTGCTGTCCTGTTCCTTGGTTTTTGGGTTTATCATTGATGCTTTGACAGACAGCTTCATACCGGGCGTTCTTTGCTCTGTGTATTGGGTGACTGCCAGTTTAATGCTAAAGCCTGCTGGAACCAAGACAAAGCCTGAAACTGTTTGGAGAAACATTTTTTCAAGTAAAGCTGCCATTGAACTTCATCTCAAGGTCTGGACTCAGGTTATTTCTTCAAATCCCTCCATTATACCCCCTATTTATTGCTTTGTAGCCAAAGCCGCCTGATCAGCGGCAGGGGTCCGGCAGTCACTGATAGCCGGACCCCTGCTGCATGCGCCAGCATCTGTGAAATCACCAATGCCGGCGCATTAACCCTTCATGTGCCACTGTTAGCGCTGACTGCGGCACGTGCAATGTCGGGTGGGGATCGGAGCTGCCATCGGGTCCCCATGCTGCTGTGACGGGGACCCGATGGCATGGAAGGCAGGGCGATGCCTTTCTTAGGCATCGGGGCTGCCTTCCGTTGATGAGCCTGTGAGATCCAGCCGCCTGGATTTAACAGGCAAGAAGCTGTATGTGTAATACACACTGTATTACACATACAGCCAATGCATTCCGATACAGAAGTATTGGAATGCATTGTAAAGGAGATCAGACCCACAAAAGTTGAAGTCCCAAAGTGGGACAAAAAATAAAGTGAAAAAAAAGTTTAAAAAATAAAGTCCCCCCCCCCCAAAAAATGTAAAGTTTCAAGTCGAAAAAAAAACATAATTTTTCCCAAATAAAGTAAAAAAAATAATTCTAACAAATAGGGAAAAAAAGAAAAGTATACATATTAGTTATCGCCGCATCCGTATAGACTGGCTCTATAAACATATCACATGACCTAACAACTCAGATGAACACCGTCAAAAAAATAAAAGAAAAACTGTGCTAAGGTGAATACCGTAAAAAAACAAAAAAAACAAAAAAAAAACACTATATAGTGTACTGTACTGTATTTTCACTTTACAAAGTCTGATTAGAACTTCTGCCTTTAGCAGAAGTCTGATCAGCACCATAGACAGCAGGAAGCATGTGAAGGCATCCGATTGCCATGGTAACTATCACTCGCTGCCACAACAGAGCAGCGGGTGATGGGGGGGGGGGAGGGGGGCCCCCTCCCTCTGTGATCCGGTCAAGAATCGGGGGCTGAAAAGGCACAGCAGCCCCCGATGGGAGAGGGAGGGAGCTCCCTCCCTGTTAACCTCTCCCTGTTAACCTCTTCCATACAGAGGTCCCTACGGACCGCAGCATGGAAGGGGTTAAACGGCTGACATCTGTGCCAGCACAGATGTCAGCCGTTTCAAGCAGAGTGTCAGCAATGTGCTGACACTCTGCTAAAACCGCTCGGCCATCCTGAAAGAGGGAGTGGGCGGATGATCGCGCGCCTGCCCGCCCCCCCAGCTCCGCCCGCCCTCCCGCCAGCACCGCCCGCACCCTTCCGCACTGAGCCCGCTGGCACATAACACAGAGGGCTGCAGGGGGGGTTAAACATAAAATAAAGGTGTGCTGCCACGCAGTTTTTACTGTCTAGCAGTTGTTATTACATGTTATGTTACTATATTATTTGGTATGATCCTTACACCCCTGCTGTTTCTGGCTAGTTGGTTGTTCCTACCCTCCATTTCCTGCTGTAACTCCATTTTGTATAGTTGTTATGAGGAGACTGCAGAGTGTGGGAGCTGTGTAACTTCATTAGAAATTTACCTATGAAAAAGCCTCTATGTTTATACCCTTGCTACCTTGAAGCATAAAGAAGCATTGAAAATCACCTCTGGGGTCTTTATTCATTGAGTAAGCTATCTGTTAAAGTCATCATTCAACCTGCCGCACACATCCTTACAGACTGGGCCTACAAGAAGCTTGTCGCAGGTACAACCGATGCGGAGACAGAATAGTAAATTTCTAGAAGAATCCATCACATGGCTATCTCTGCAGCTTCAGAAACGTGAGTAACCACGCTCCTGTGTGAAGAACTAACACCCTAAGACAGGAAGCCATCTTCAGGCCGTGCACTGAAAGTCAATGCCTGTGTGTCACTGCCGCAGTCAGCAGAAGCATTACTCTGCATATGAAGCCAGCCACCTACTGAATGCTCCATAACTGTTACAGCCTTTACTGACAGGGATTGCTGGTCTGTGCTGTGGACCCATTTCTCTAGTAATACCAGCTTGCCTTTATTGGGGAGCCATAAGTACCTTTTGAACTGTGCACTGAGCTGAGCTATCCAGTCTGAACCAGTTGCAGCACTAGCTGGCTCATTGTCACAAATATCCAGCTCCTCAGCTCAGCCTGCTTACTAACAGAAGTCACTACCTACAGAGCTGAGCTCTGGCAGATTTCTAACAAGACACCAAAACTACAGCACTTGTCATTATGTCTGACAGAGATCCCACAGAGTTACCTATATTTAATCAAGATAAAGCAGACTCCTTACTTCATCCTGCTCGTCCTGTTAGAGCCCCTCATCCATCCTTGAAGGCAAGGGAGGCTTATGAAGCAAGTAAGGAAGAAACATCTAGTAACCTGACTGCATTATGGGAGAAGAACACTGCTCTCTCAAGGGTTAAGAAGGCATTTGAGAACTATAAAAGACTTTCTGAGAAGTACTATTCCCTATTGTCTCATTCCAACATAGAGGAAGCTGCATTGGAATTAAAGGACTTTACTTCTACTGACCAGCAGAGGCATAGCACATATCTTGAAGCAAAGGCACAGATAGAAGGTAGATTAGCACAGCTACATGAAACTACATCCTGTAAATCTGCTTCTTCCAGACACTCAGGAAAATCATCTAGATCTGCCCGCTCCTATCATAAATCCTCTTCTAAGTCACTGCGGTCCTGCTCTGTAAGGTCAACACTGAGCGACCAAATAGTCAAAGCTCGCCAGAAGGTTGCAGCAGCCCAGGTTCAAGCCGCTTGTTCTGAAAGAGAAGCAGCCATCAAAGCAGAAGCTAAACGCATTCAAGCAGAAACAGAGGCTCAGCTAGAAATCCTTCAGAAGAATAAAGAAAAGGAAGTAGCCTTAACTGAATTATCTGTCTTGGAACAAGCCCTATTGGAAGAAGAAGGAGCAGCTTGTCCCAGCTTGGCTGCTTGTCAGGACCCTGTTGAAAGGACCCTACAGGTTGTCTTAACCCAGAACCACAACAATACAGTCCCACCTACAGTTGGAGATTCTTCTCATAATCATCCAGCAAGTGGATCAGAAGGCAACGTGTTGCCAAATCAAGCTCGTCAACTACACACACCTACTAACAGAGACACTCCACAACTACCGCATGTCACAAAATCAAGTGAATTAACCTACGCAGCTCATGTGCCACCACAACCCTATGTGAATAGAGATTACAAGGGCACAGCAGAAAACTACAGAATGAACTCTATACCCCCTGTGATACAGCTCTCTTCAGCTTCAAATGCTCAGAGACCTTCAGACGACAGACCCTTACCTAGTTTGAACCCATCTGCAACACCTTTCTCTCCACCTACCAGCCAACATCTGATACCAACCATAGTCCAAGTCAGTGCACCATCAGTATCCCCTGTGGCTATAAAAACCGAAAGCACTGATGCTGCAGAGTTCAGCAAGTATATGATTCGACGAGAGTTGATTACTATTGGACTGTCTAGATTTGATGACCGCCCAGAGAACTACAGAAGTTGGAGATCTACATTTAAGGCGGTAACCAAGAACTTGGACATTGAACCTCAAGCAGAACTCGACTTACTAATAAAGTGGTTGGGGCGTCAATCTTCAGAACAAGTAAAGAGACTTAAATCTGTTTACATTTATAACTTTAAAGCAGGCCTTGATGCTGCCTGGGAACGTCTAGAACAAGACTATGGGAGCCCCGAAGTCATTGAATCTGCCTTATTCCAGAGACTAAACGACTTTCCTAAGATCTCTGTTAAGGACAATCATAAGCTTAGAGAGTTAGGTGACCTCCTTCATGAACTTGAAATTGCTAAGTTAGATCCTAGTTTACCAGGTCTTAGCTATTTAGACACTGCTCAGGGCGTAAATCCTATTGTAGCAAAGTTGCCTAGTTATCTTCAGGGAAAGTGGACTAGTGTAGGATCAAAGTATAAGTATGAACATCATGTTTCCTTCCCTCCTTTTTTTTATTTTGCAGAGTTCGTGCAGAAGGTTGCAAGATCCAAGAATGACCCAAGCTTCTTCTATCCAGATACAACCACCATTCCTTTAACTACTTCAAGGGATATTGCCACCAACAGTAAATTTAAGAATTTAAGGCATCCTATTGCCGTGAGGAAGACCGCGATAGCATCCAACGTCTTGGCTACAGACATTAAGGCAAGCAATCTTAATCAACACTGTCCTATTCATAATGCGCCACATTCTCTCTCCAAATGTCGTGCATTCAAGGACAAGCCTATTGAAGAACGCAAGTCATTTCTCAAAGAGCATAATATCTGTTTCAAGTGTTGTGCATCCTCCGATCATTTAGCTAGAGACTGTAAGATCGCCATCAGATGTTCCCTGTGTAACAGTGCCAAACATGTGGACGCTCTTCATTCAGACCTGTTCAAAAGGAAACCTTCACCCGGCAGCAACCCCAAGACTACATCAGATGATGGCAGGGAGACAACTGAGCAACGTGCCAACCCCGTAACCACAAGGTGTACAGATGTATGTGGAGAAGGGCTTCATAGCAAATCTTGTAGCAAGATATGTCTTGTAAGGGTTTTTCCTGAAGGATGTCCACTAAATTCCATAAAAATGTATGCCATACTCGATGATCAGAGCAATCGCTCATTGGCCAGTACAGAATTCTTTGACCTATTCAACATTCATGGAGAGACCTGGTCCTATACCTTGCAGACATGTGCAGGAAAGATCAATACTTCTGGAAGAAGAGCCCATGGCTTCATAGTGGCATCAGAATATGAGGACATAGAGTTTCCTCTTCCAACTCTAATCGAATGTGATCAGCTACCGAACAATAGAGAAGAAATCCCCACACCAGAGGTTGCACGTCATAAGCCTCATTTGAGCCACATTGCTGACTACATTCCACCTCTTTACAAGGACGTTAAGATTTTGATTCTACTAGGGAGAGACATTCCTAGAGTTCATAAAATAAGAGAGTTATGTAACGGTCTAGATGATGCTCCTCAGGCCCAGAAACTTGATCTTGGATGGGTGATAATAGGAGAAGTCTGTTTAGATCAATCTCACGAGCTCTTGGACGTAGCTTCCTACAAAACTAATGTTGCCTATCGGTCGATGAAATGTCCATTGCACTATTATGTGAAGGAAAGACTTGATTTTAAAAACGAAGTTCCATATCAAGCACTCCAAGGTATAAACTGCAAGCTCACTTCTCAGAAGGACCTTGGTGATTCAGTGTACCAGACTACTTGTGATGACAACAAGATTGCCCCTTCAGTCGAAGACAAGGAGTTCATCAAGATTATGGATGAAGAGTTCTTCAAGGACAATTCCAACAGTTGGGTAGCTCCATTACCCTTCCGAGTACCAAGGCTTACTCTCCCTAACAATCGACAACAAGCTTTAACCATATTTGCTGCACTTAAGAAAACTCTCTGTAACAAACCTGAGATGCAAGAGCACTTTATAACATTTATGCAGAAGATTTTAGATAACCTTCACGCTGAGCCAGCACCAGACCTTATGGAAGGTGAAGAATGCTGGTACCTTCCATCCTTTGGAGTCTACCATTCTCGTAAACCGGGGCAAATCAGAATAGTCTTTGACTCAAGCGCTCAGTTCCAGGGAACCTCTTTAAATAACGTTCTTCTAACTGGTCCAAATCTAACAAACAACCTTGTAGGAGTGTTGATGCGGTTCAGGAAGGAACCAATTGCCGTGACAGCTGACGTCCAACAGATGTTCCACTGTTTCATAGTCAAAGAGGACCACAGAAATTATCTCCGGTTCTTGTGGCTCCGCAACAATGACGTTAATGATCAGGTGATAGATTATCACATGAGAGTCCATGTCTTTGGAAATAGTCCATCTCCTGCCGTGGCAACTTATGGACTGAGAAGAACAGCGCAGGAAGGTGAAAAGGAATTTGGATCTGACACCAGGCGCATACTGGATTCAATGTTGCTTGATGTGAGTTATTCACGCCTTACCCATGAAGTTCTCACCACATTTCTTGCTGAGGTTGCAGCAATAATCAACTCAAGACCATTGACTGCCATGTCTACAGACCCAGAATTTCTGACTATCTTAACTCCAGCTACATTATTGAGCCGGAAGATTGGACAGATTCCAGCGCCAAAGGGTATCTTCGATGAAAAGGACATATATAAACGTCAGTGGAGATACGCTCAATACCTTGCAGATTGTTTCTGGGACAGATGGAGGAAGGAATATCTCACACTTCTTCAAGGACGTAAAAAGTGGCAAACCCAGAAGCCTAACTTAAAGGAAGGGGACCTGGTCCTGTTAAAAGACCAGCAAGCTCACCGGATCCAGTGGCCAGTTGGACTTGTTACAAAGGCCATTACTAGTGATGACGGAAGAGTCCGAAGTGTCGAAGTCAGGATCGTTAAGGATGGGGCATCAAAAACCTTCCTGAGACCAGTCACCGAGACAGTCCTAATTATGCCTGCCACCAAAAATTCAGATTCAACGTTATGTGAAGGAGTCACTTAAAGGGACTCTGTCACCACTTTCTAACCCCCCCTTTTCAAAGTATTGTTATCTGCATGGCGCCCCTGTGATTATAAATGTGTTGTTAGAAGTTAAATTCGCCGTCTCCTTTTGATAAAAAGAGCTTTTATCTAACCTGTCAATCTTCTTGATAAGGTGCCCAGGGCGTTTCTTTTCGTCTCAATCTGCCGCCCGCCGCCGCCACCGTTGGTGCCCAGCTCCTCCCCTCATGCTTTCAGCGCCGCCTGAATGTAATCAAATACGCCTCCGGCTCTCTCTGTGCCCCCTCCTCCTTTTCAAAGATCCCGCGCGTGCGCACAGGGCTGTGCCTGATGCGCCCGTGCGGACATTTACAATCAGCCTCATTGAGCGAAGTGCGCATGCGCGCACTTCGCTCAACCTCCTCATCAGACGAGCACTGCAGCAGGCTGCAGTGCTCGTCTGATGAGGAGGTTGAGCGAAGTGCGCGCATGCGCACTTCGCTCAATGAGGCTGATTGTAAATGTCCGCACGGGCGCATCAGGCACAGCCCTGTGCGCACGCGCGGGATCTTTGAAAAGGAGGAGGGGGCACAGAGAGAGCCGGAGGCGTATTTGATTACATTCAGGCGGCGCTGAAAGCATGAGGGGAGGAGCTGGGCACCAACGGTGGCGGCGGCGGGCGGCAGATTGAGACGAAAAGAAACGCCCTGGGCACCTTATCAAGAAGATTGACAGGTTAGATAAAAGCTCTTTTTATCAAAAGGAGACGGCGAATTTAACTTCTAACAACACATTTATAATCACAGGGGCGCCATGCAGATAACAATACTTTGAAAAGGGGGGGTTAGAAAGTGGTGACAGAGTCCCTTTAAGACCTTTACTATAGCTAGCTTATAGACTTGAGAAGGTTAAATAGCATGTTACTGTATGCAATGTTAACCACTTAAGGACCACAGGTTTATACCCCCCTAAAGACCAGGCCCTTTTTTACAAATCGGCACTACACTACTTTCACCGTTTATTGCTCGGTCATGCAACTTACCACCCAAATGAATTTTACCTCCTTTTCTTCTCACTAATAGAGCTTTCATTTGGTGGTATTTCATTGCTGCTGACATTTTTACTTTTTTTGTTATTAATCGAAATTTAACGATTTTTTTGCAAAAAAATGACATTTTTCACTTTCAGTTGTAAAATTTTGCAAAAAAAACGAGATCCATATAGAAATTTTGCTCTAAATTTATAGTTCTACATGTCTTTGATAAAAAAAAAATGTTTGGGTAAAAAAAAAATGGTTTGGGTAAAAGTTATAGCGTTTACAAACTATGGTACAAAAATGTGAATTTCCGCTTTTTGAAGCAGCTCTGACTTTCTGAGCACCTGTCACGTTTCCTGAGGTTCTACAATGGCCAGACAGTACAAACACCCCACAAATGACCCCATTTCGGAAAGTACACACCCTAAGGTATTCGCTGATGGGCATAGTGAGTTCATAGAACTTTTTATTTTTTGTCACAAGTTAGTGGAAAATGATGATTTTTTTTTTTTTTTTTTTTTTTCATACAAAGTCTCATATTCCACTAACTTGTGACAAAAAATAAAAACTTCCATGAACTCACTATGCCCATCAGCGAATACCTTGGGGTCTCTTCTTTCCAAAATGGGGTCACTTGTGGGGTAGTTATACTGCCCTGGCATTCTAGGGGCCCGAATGTGTGGTAAGGAATTTGAAATCAAATTCTGCAAAAAATGACCAGTGAAATCCGAAAGGTGCTCTTTGGAATATGGGCCCCTTTGCCCACCTAGGCTGCAAAAACGTGTCACACATCTGGTATCTCTGTATTCAGGAGAAGTTGGGGAATGTGTTTTGGGGTGTCTTTTTACATATACCCATGCTGGGTGAGATAAATATCTTGGTCAAATGCCAACTTTGTATAAAAAAATGGGAAAAGTTGTCTTTTGCCAAGATATTTCTCTCACCCAGCATGGGTATATGTAAAATGACACCCCAAAACACATTCCCCACCTTCTCCTGAGTACGGCAATACCAGATGTGTGACACTTTTTTGCAGCCTAGGTGGGCAAAGGGGCCCATATTCGAAAGAGCACCTTTCGGATTTCACAGGTCATTTTTTACAGAATTTGATTTCAAACTCCTTACCACACATTCGGGCCCCTAGAATGCCAGGGCAGTATAACTACCCCACAAGTGACCCCATTTTGGAAAGAAGACACCCCAAGGTATTCCGTGAGGGGCATGGCAAGTTCCTAGAATTTTTTATTTTTTGTCACAAGTTAGTGGAAAATGATGATTTTTTTTTTTTTTTTTTTTTTCATACAAAGTCTCATATTCCACTAACTTGTGACAAAAAATAAAAACTTCCATGAACTCACTATGCCCATCAGCGAATACCTTGGGGTCTCTTCTTTCCAAAATGGGGTCACTTGTGGGGTAGTTATACTGCCCTGGCATTCTAGGGGCCCGAATGTGTGGTAAGGAATTTGAAATCAAATTCTGCAAAAAATGACCAGTGAAATCCGAAAGGTGCTCTTTGGAATATGGGCCCCTTTGCCCACCTAGGCTGCAAAAACGTGTCACACATCTGGTATCTCCGTATTCAGGAGAAGTTGGGGAATGTGTTTTGGGGTGTCTTTTTACATATACCCATGCTGGGTGAGATAAATATCTTGGTCAAATGCCAACTTTGTATAAAAAAATGGGAAAAGTTGTCTTTTGCCAAGATATTTCTCTCACCCAGCATGGGTATATGTAAAATGACACCCCAAAACACATTCCCCACCTTCTCCTGAGTACGGGGATACCAGATGTGTGACACGTTTTTGCAGCCTAGGTGGGCAAAGGGGCCCATATTCCAAAGAGCACCTTTCGGATTTCACAGGTCATTTTTTACAGAATTTGATTTCAAACTCCTTACCACACATTTGGGCCCCTAGAATGCCAGGGCAGTATAACTACCCCACAAGTGACCCCATTTTGGAAAGAAGAGACCCCAAGGTATTCGCTGATGGGCATAGTGAGTTCATGGAAGTTTTTATTTTTTGTCACAAGTTAGTGGAATATGAGACTTTGTATGAAAAAAAAAAAAAAAAAAAGCAGCATTTTCCACTAACTTGTGACAAAAAATAAAAAATTCCAGGAACTCGCCATGCCCCTCACGGAATACCTTGGGGTGTCTTCTTTCCAAAATGGGGTCACTTGTTGGGTAGTTATACTGCCCTGGCATTTTCCAGGGGCCCTAATGTGTGGTAAGTAGGTAAATGATCTGTGAAATCCTAAAGGTGCTCTTTGGAATGTGGGCCCCTTTGCCCACCTAGGCTGCAAAAAAGTGTCACACATGTGGTATCGCCGTATTCAGGAGAAGTTGGGGAATGTGTTTTGGGGTGTCATTTTACATATACCCATGCTGGGTGAGAGAAATATCTTGGCAAAAGACAACTTTTCCCATTTTTTTATACAAAGTTGGCATTTGACCAAGATATTTCTCTCACCCAGCATGGGTATATGTAAAATGACACCCCAAAACACATTCCCCAACTTCTCCTGAGTACGGCGATACCAGATGTGTGACACTTTTTTGCAGCCTAGATGCGCAAAGGTGCCCAAATTCCTTTTAGGAGGGCATTTTTAGACATTTGGATACCAGACTTCTTCTCACACTTTGGGGCCCCTAGAATGCCAGGGCAGTATAAATACCCCACATGTGACCCCATTTTGGAAAGAAGACACCCCAAGGTATTCAATGAGGGGCATGGCGAGTTCATAGAAAAAAAATTTTTTTGGCACAAGTTAGCGGAAATTGATATTTTTAATTTTTTTCTCACAAAGTCTCCCGTTCCGCTAACTTGGGACAAAAATTTCAATCTTTCATGGACTCAATATGCCCCTCACGGAATACCTGGGGGTGTCTTCTTTCCGAAATGGGGTCACATGTGGGGTATTTATACTGCCCTGGCATTCTAGGGGCCCTAAAGCGTGAGAAGAAGTCTGGAATATAAATGTCTAAAAAATTTTACGCATTTGGTTTCCGTGAGGGGTGTGGTGAGTTCATGTGAGATTTTATTTTTTGACACAAGTTAGTGGAATATGAGACTTTGTAAGAAAAAAAAAAAAATAATTCCGCTAACTTGGGCCAAAAAAATGTCTGAATGGAGCCTTACAGAGGGGTGATCAATGACAGGGGGGTGATCAATGACAGGGGGGGTGATCAATGACAGGGGGGGTGATCAATGACAGGGGGGTGATCAGGGAGTCTATATGGGGTGATCACCACAGTCATTGATCATGCCCCTGTAAGGCTTCATTCAGACGTCCGTATGCGTTTTGCGGATCCGATCCATCTATCAGTGGATCCGTAAAAATCATGCGGACGTCTGAATGGAGCTTTACAGGGGGGTAATCAATGACAGGGGGGTAATCAATGACAGGGGGGTGATCAGGGAGTCTATATGGGGTGATCACCACAGTCATTGATCACGCCCCTGTAAGGCTTCATTCAGACGTCCGGATGCGTTTTGCGGATCCGATCCATCTATCAGTGCATCCGTAAAAATCATGCGGACATCTGAATGGAGCTTTACAGGGGGGTAATCAATGACAGGGGGGTGATCAGGGAGTCTATATGGGGTGATCACCACAGTCATTGATCATGCCCCTGTAAGGCTTCATTCAGACGTCCGGATGCGTTTTGCGGATCCGATCCATCTATCAGCGGATCCGTAAAAATCATGCGGACGTCTGAATGGAGCTTTACAGGGGGGTAATCAATGACAGGGGGGTGATCAGGGAGTCTATATGGGGTGATCACCACAGTCATTGATCACGCGCCTGTAAGGCTTCATTCAGACGTCCGGATGCGTTTTGCGGATCCGATCCATCTATCAGTGGATCCGTAAAAATCATGCGGACGTCTGAATGGAGCTTTACAGGGGGGTAATCAATGACAGGGGGGTGATCAGGGAGTCTATATGGGGTGATCACCACAGTCATTGATCACGCCCCTGTAAGGCTTCATTCAGACGTCCGGATGCGTTTTGCGGATCCGATCCATCTATCAGTGCATCCGTAAAAATCATGCGGACATCTGAATGGAGCTTTACAGGGGGGTAATCAATGACAGGGGGGTGATCACCACAGTCATTGATCATGCCCCTGTAAGGCTTCATTCAGACGTCCAGATGCGTTTTGCGGATCCGATCCATCTATCAGTGCATCCGTAAAAATCATGCGGACATCTGAATGGAGCTTTACAGGGGGGTAATCAATGACAAGGGGGTGATCAGGGAGTCTATATGGGGTGATCACCACAGTCATTGATCATGCCCCTGTAAGGCTTCATTCAGACGTCCGGATGCGTTTTGTGGATCGGATCCATCTATCAGTGCATCCGTAAAAATCATGCGGACATCTGAATGGAGCTTTACAGGGGGGTGATCAGGGAGTCTATATGGGGTGATCACCACAGTCATTGATCATGCCCCTGTAAGGCTTCATTCAGACGTCCGGATGCGTTTTGCGGATCGGATCCATCTATCAGTGCATCCGTAAAAATCATGCGGACGTCTGAATGGAGCTTTACAGGGGGGTAATCAATGACAGGGGTGTAATCAATGACAGGGGGGTGATCAGGGAGTCTATATGGGGTGATCACCACAGTCATTGATCACGCCCCTGTAAGGCTTCATTCAGACGTCCGGATGCGTTTTGCGGATCGGATCCATCTATCAGTGGATCCGTAAAAATCATGCGGACGTCTGAATGGAGCTTTACAGGGGGTTGATCAATGACAGGGGGGTAATCAATGACAGGGGGGTGATCAGGGAGTCTATATGGGGTGATCAGGGGCTAATAAGGGGTTAATAAGTGACGGGGGGGGGGTGTAGTGTAGTGTAGTGGTGCTTGGTGCTACTTTACTGAGCTACCTGTGTCCTCTGGTGGTCGATCCAAACAAAGGGGACCACCAGAGGACCAGGTAGCAGGTATATTAGACGCTGTTATCAAAACAGCGTCTAATATACCTGTTAGGGGTTAAAAAAAACACATCTCCAGCCTGCCAGCGAACGATCGCCGCTGGCAGGCTGGAGATCAACTCTCTTACCTTCCGTTCCTGTGAGCGCGCGCGCCTGTGTGCGCGCGTTCACAGGAAATCCCGGCTCACGCGAGATGACGCCTATTGGCGTTAGTGTGACCTGGGAGCGCCGCAGAAATGACGCCTTTCGGCGTTAGCGTGACGGTAAGTGGTTAATAGTATGTTAAAAGAAAATAATGTAGTGTATAGTGGTATTTCACGATACCAGGCGGGGAGTGTGCTGCCACGCAGCTTTTACTGTCTAGCAGTTGTTATTACATGTTATGTTACTATATTATTTGGTATGATCCTTACACCCCTGCTGTTTCTGGCTAGTTGGTTGTTCCTACCCTCCATTTCCTGCTGTAACTCCATTTTGTATAGTTGTTATGAGGAGACTGCAGAGTGTGGAAGCTGTGTAACTTCATTAGAAATTTACCTATGAAAAAGCCTCTATGTTTATATCCTTGCTACCTTGAAGCATAAAGAAGCATTGAAAATCACCTCTAGAGTCTTTATTCATTGAGTAAGCTATCTGTTAAAGTCATCATTCAACCTGCTGCACACATCCTTACAGACTGGGTCTACAAAAAGCTTGTCGCAGGTACAAGCGATGCTGAGACAGAATAAAAGGCATTTTGAAGTTTCTGATCAGAAATTGACCTGCGGTTTGCAGCGATCGCCGATACGGGGAGGTCACAGGACCCCCCTCGGCATTGATCCAGGGTGCCTGCTGATTGATTTCAGCAGGCACCCAGTTCTGATCACCACCCGCCGCGCGGCGGTGATCGGAACTACACAGGACTTACCTGTACGCCCTGTGTCCTTAACAGGTTAAAGGGAACCTGTCACCGGGATTTTGTGTATAGAGCTGAGGACATGGGCTGCTAGATGGCCGCTAGCACATCCGCAATACCCAGTCCATATAGCTCTGTGTGCTTTTATTGTGTACAAAAAAGATTTGATGCATATGCAAATTAACCTGAGATAAGTCCTGTCCCTGAGATGAGTCAGGGACAGGACTCATCTCAGGTTAATTTGCATATGTAGCAAATCGATTTTTTTACACAATAAAAGCACACAGAGCTATGGGGACTGTATATTAAAAGGAGTCGTCCTAGAAGATTGGAAATTAGCAAATGTTGTGCCCATTCACAAGAAAGGTAGTAGGGAGGAATCGGGCAACTATAGGCCAGTAAGCCTGACATCAATAGTGGGGAAATTAATGGAAACCATACTTAAGGAGAGGATTGTGGAACATTTAAAATCCCATGGATTGAAAGATGAAAAACAGCATGGGTTTACTTCAGGGAGATCATGTCAAACTAATCTTATTGATTTTTTTGATTGGGTGACTAAAATAATAGATGGCGGAGGTGCAGTAGACATTGCTTATCTAGACTTTAGTAAGGCTTTTGATACTGTCCCACGTAGAAGGCTTATCAATAAATTGCAGTCTTTGTGCTTGGACTCCCATATTGTTGAATGGATTAGGCAGTGGCTGAGGGACAGACAACAGAGGGTTGTAGTCAATGGAGTATATTCAGACCAAGGTCTTGTTACCAGTGGGGTACCTCAGGGATCTGTTCTGGGACCCATATTTTTTAATATCTTTATCAGCGAAATTGCAGAAGGCCTCGATGGTAAGGTGTGTCTTTTTGCTGATGACACAAAGATTTGTAACAGGGTTGATGTTCCTGGAGGGATACACCAAATGAAAAAGGATTTAGGAAAACTAGAGGAATGGTCAAAAATCTGGCAACTAAAATGTAATGTTGATAAGTGCAAGATAATGCACCTGGGGCGTAAAAACCCAAGAGCAGAATATAAAATCAGTGACACAGTCCTAACCTCGGTATCTGAGGAAAGGGATTTAGGGGTCATTATTTCAGAAGACTTAAAGGTAGGCAGACAATGTCACAGAGCAGCAGGAGATGCTAGCAGAATGCTTGGGTGTATAGGGAGAGGCATTACCAGTAGAAAGAGGGAGGTGCTCATGCCGCTCTACAGAGCACTAGTGAGACCTCATTTGGAGTATTGTGTGCAGTACTGGAGACCATATCTCCAGAAGGATATTGATACTTTGGAGAGAGTTCAGAGAAGAGCTACTAAACTGGTACATGGATTGCAGGATAAAACTTACCAGGAAAGATTAAAGGACCTTAACATGTATAGCTTGGAAGAAAGACGAGACAGAGGGGATATGATAGAAACTTTTAAATACATAAAGGGAATCAACAAGGTAAAAGAGGAGAGAATATTTAAAAGAAGAAAAACTGCTACAAGAGGACATAGTTTTAAATTAGAGGGGCAAAGGTTTAAAAGTAATATCAGGAAGTATTACTTTACTGAGAGAGTAGTGGATGCATGGAATAGCCTTCCTGCAGAAGTGGTAGCTGCAAATACAGTGAAGGAGTTTAAGCATGCATGGGATAGGCATAAGGCCATCCTTCATATAAGATAGGGCCAGGGGCTATTCATAGTATTCAGTATATTGGGCAGACTAGATGGACCAAACGGTTCTTATCTGCCGACACATTCTATGTTTCTATGATATTACGGATGTGCTAGCGGCCATCTAGCAACCCATTTCCTCACACAAAATCCCGGTGACAGGTTCCTGTCACGGCCTATGGTGTGCGCTGTGACACTGTTGATACACTTGCAGTTGCCCGCGGCAACGTGTTGCTGTGTGTTCATGCAGTGGCAGTGTCTCGGCCTTCTGGGTGATTGCCGTGACATGGTTGCCACTCATGTTTTTGCCTGCGGCAACGCGTAGCTTTCCATGCTTGTGTGTGCACTTCCCTTTTAAGTGGCTTCCTCCCCTTGTCTGGTGTTGGAAGGGTTAACTCCCTTCCTAGTGTTTTAACACTAGGTTTATGTGTGTGTGGGTGCGGCTGCTTGGGCTATTTAGCCTCTGCTGGATGCCTGAAGCTGAGGGGTACTCCAGCCATGGTGTATGCTGGAGTTATCCTCCTGGTCTTCATATGCCATCTGTCCAGTGAGGACCACCCCTGTGGTCAAAGAAGATAGTAGATGTTCTTGTGGTGTCTCACGTTATTGCAGCTATGGTGTCCTGGGTTCCTGTGTGTTACTGGTTTCACTTACCTGCCATCTCCTTATGCTGTATGTGTTCCCCTCTCCTTGCAGCCTGGCCTCAGATAGAGACTCCTGTTCCTCCATGACTGGGATGAACAGGTTGTCTCTTCCCTGCTCCTTGGTGAGGGATTACCAGGGCGACTTAGGGTTTCTAGGAATCCTGAGTATGAGTCGTCCTACCATCGGGGTCTGCTCATACAGTGAGGAGTCAGGGAGAGGATTAGGGATGCGGTAGGAGGTGACCTGCTCCCTTATTACTCCTTTTGGCCAGGCTGATCCCCTTTACCCTTTGACACCGCACGGTGGGGGGTTTCCCCAACTCCCCGCCGTGACAGTTCCCTTTAAGGTGAAAAATGTGGTCCGCAATTTGTGGACTGCACATGGCCACCACTCTCATAGAAAATGCCTATTCTTGTCCACAATAGCGGATAAGAATAGGATATATATGCTCTATATTTTTTGCGGGGCCGCGGAACGGAACTACGGATGCGGACAGCACGCAGTGTTCTGTCTGTATCTTTTGCGACCCAATTTAAAATGAATTGCGGAACGGGTGCGGACCCGTTCATACAGCCGTGTAACTGGGCCCTAATTTGCAGACCACAAAAGATGGCGCGGTCATGTGAATGTGCCCTAAAACTCATTTGCTTTCAGCAACATGCCAGAACAGACCTCTCTCCATAAACACATCCCATACTTATTCAATGTAATAAAACACTGGGTTACATAAGATGACCCCTAAAAAAACATTGGGGTACATGGGGAGCCCCTTAAACCTTAGGATTGGCAGGGGAATGATTGAATAACACTATCAATCATTCCAAGGGCTGGGTCATAAACGAGTGAAGGAGGAGGGGGCATGGTATTAAAGGGAGCATGGCACCTGTCAAATTAAGTATGACGATTAATACAGATGTTTTACTACTGAGAAGAAAAGGATCAGGAAGTTGCATATCAAGTACCAGATCCTTTTGTTTGGAGAGACTGGCTTTCACCCCTCTCCCAGTTAGATTAACATGCATGCTCAGCTGAGCCTAGTGTGCATGTGGATGGAGGAGGAGTTTGGAGAGGACAGCAATGTAATGTGTATGGCTGAGCTTCCACTCACAGACAGCCTATAGGACAGAACCGTATGTTTCTGCTGACCCATCCATTTCTATAGGGCCACTCGTACATCTGTGTTTTATGCTCATCCGTGGTCTTATTGGTGTCCTATCTGAAGAAGATAAAAGCCCTTTATACTGATGGCAGGGAAAAAAAACATGAACTGCACATGGAAGCGAAATACAGACACGGCCACATGCAAGAGCAGCCAACAGGCAAAAAGCCAAGGCAGCCATGACAACCCATTGGAATAGGTTACAGAGGTAGCCCCCTCTCTTTATACAGTGGAAACGACTTAGATGATGCAGTCAATAGTGACCTCTGCATCTAATGGCTAAATGGCTGAGATCAGAATCATCTCAAATCCCAGCTACTGTAGAAGGAGTTCAGCTGTATATCACCGCAGAGCTCCACTGCTTTAGGGTCCATTCACACGTCCGCAATTTCGTTCCGCATTTTGCAGAACGGAATTTCGGACCCATTCATTTCTATGGGGCAGCGCGATGTGCTGCCCGGATCCGGAATTGCGGATCCGCACTTCCAGGTCCGCAATTCCGTTCCCGAAAAAAATAGAACATGTCCTATTCTTGTCCACAATTGCGGAAAAGAATTAGCATTTTCTATTAAGTGTCGGCGATGTGCGGTCCGCAAAATGCAGAACGCACATCGCCGATGTCCGTGTTTTACGGATCCGTGGATCCGCAAAACACACGTGGACGTGTGAATGGACCCTTAAAGTGTGGTGCAGTGCAGAAGAAAATTTCCTTTCCCATTCTTCCCAAGGCGATACAGCTAAATAGTGATCCTAATTTATTTATTTTTTAAAACAGCCGGCTGCAACCCATTAAGAATAAATTAAAAAAATATAGATTTTTTTATTTTATTTACTAAACATGTAATTCAAATAGCCAATAACACTGGAGGGGGGGGGGAGGATTCAAAACCTGGATCCTTGATAATCAGCAGATTGCTGGGCCAGATTTACTATGAAGTTATCATGACAACCCTTTAACGTCAGCTGTGACGGCTCACGCTCTGATCCGATGTAGATCAGTGACACTGTTGATATACGGTAATTCTATTTCATTGCACGTTTAATTCTTGTTCATGAATCAGCTCCTCTGTGTAACAGGCCTATATCCAGTGTATACAGAGCAAGTGTATCCGGGCAACAGCAGATGACTATGATGCAACAGTTACTGCTTCCACTGATGATGTCATCGGTGATGTCATAGATAGAACTGTTCTACCAGGTTCCAGGTGCAGCTGATTTCTGCTCAGTTTGCACTTGATCCCTGATCGGTGTGTGTTATAGCTTGCTATATATTAGTGATTTATTTTATTTCTGGCGACAACATCTGGACCAGGAGTGTGACTGTCTGATTGACAGGTAAGATGCAGCATTGCATCAGCTAGAATTGTATCAGCTCTTCAGCTGTTCTAAAACTACAACTCTCACCTTGCCCTGCTGTAGGCTGATAGCTATAGGCAGTCTGGGCATGCTGGGAGTTGTAGTTTTGCAGCATCTGGAGAGCCTCAGGTTGGCCATCCCTGAGCTAGAATGTCAGTAATGATACATGTTACTGGACACAGGGTATATATGTGCTGTGGAGTTCTCCCATAGGACTAGATTCACACCGGACATTACTATAACCACCTCAGTATCTCACCACATTTATATCTTCAAAGAAAGTAGATTTTCTGGGTGAATTGCAGTAAAATGTTCCCATAACCCTTCAGAACTGAACGTGTGGACATTTTACTTTTTTTTCCTCACTTTAATATAGGAGACTTTTTTATTGTAAAAATTATATAAAAGAGGTGACACGTGTGTTCATACTTACCAACATATTAAGCCCCACCCCCATGCCCCGCCCACATCCCTTTTCATACAGTTTTAGCATAAACTCCGCCCATCAGTCAGATCATAACTCCTTATATGGATTATATTGTTAGTACAGAGGCACTTTACACTTGGAGGTTGCTTCCACCCACACATCTGAACTAAGCAGGCTCCAGGCCTGGTCCTCGCACAGACAAGATGTTAATGTGGAGCCATTAGTACCCCCAGAGGGTCATCTAGCAGCATCAACATTTTAAGATCTATGAGCCCAATGTGTCCGCTTGTTATTTACTTCTGTATTCCATACGAATACTGCTTTATGGAAAATGTTAGAATCCAGTGATGTCATAGGGAGCACCTGGCCTTGACATTAACATTGCTATGTTTCTAGATTATACTAGATTCTCTGAGTCTGTATTTCTGATAGATTACAATTTGTATAATTCCTGATAATAATCTCCAGTAAGTCACTTATCACAGATATTCTTGTCTCTTCGCTGTTTTATTATATCCTAATTAAGATGTCATTATTTCTTATTTCCTCAGCCACAATGAAGAATTGGGGAAGAGGTGATTCTCCTAATGAGGTAAATTGTCTTATCTTATCATCTGTACTTATATGTCTGTGGATAATCAGAAACTCCCTATTGTTGGAAGGCGCAAGGGACAGTCGTTGACAAAAGGTATGTGTCACCGAGGTTCCTGGCCTCGGTGGAGTAAGAGCCAGTTTTCATGTGTCAGCAGCAGTAGTTGCTTGACACCATGCTATTTAGTGTAGCTGTCATAGCTGATCCGGGACAGCTCTTACTGGGAGTAGTCAAAGTGCTGGGTGGGTGACTACTCCCCACGTTCCAGATCGGGTTTTGCCAGCCATAAAACCAGTCAGCACTGCCAGGTGGAGAGGATTACCTCCGTCTGACAGTGGAGCTTAGGAGGTCTGTGTGCTGGGCTGGAGAGTAGAGACCCGTGTGTCATGCAAACAGGCCGCCTAAAGCCTGTATTTGGACTTACTCAGGCAGAATTGCCCCCAAGGTGATTTTGGCTATGTGGACTTTCCATTGTGTGTGAACTAACACCAAGACTGCAGAGTGACGTTTTATTTTTGCTTTATGTGTGAATAAACACGGAAGTTTGATTTAAGAACTGGTAATTTGCCTCTGTACTGAGTCCGCATACCCTGTCTACCAGAGCGAATCACCACACTATGTATATTGATGTCCTATGTATATATATTGATATACTGGGGCAGTTATCAGTCCTATGTACATATATTGATATACTGGGGCAGTTATCAGTCCTATGTATATATATTGCTATACTGGGGCAGTTATCAGTCCTATATATATATATATATTGATATACTGGGGCAGTTATTAGTCCTATGTATATATATTGATATACTGGGGCAGTTATCAGTCCAATGTATATATATTGATATACTGGGGCAGTTATCAGTCCTATGTATATATATATTGCTATACTGGGGCAGTCATCAGTCCTATATATATATATATTGATATACTGGGGCAGTTATCAGTCCTATGTACATATATTGATATACTGGGGCAGTTATCAGTCCTATGTACATATATTGATATACTGGAGCAGTTATCAGTCCTATGTACATATATTGATATACTGGAGCAGTTATCAGTTCTATGTATATTTATCACTATTTGTACTGATTTAATGCCCATGTGCTTTCTGATATTTACTTCCTTTTGTCTTTGCTCGCTATAGGAGAATATGAGGACACTATCACCACCTCCATCTCCTACACCCATTTACTCCGATGTGGAGACTGCTGAGGTATGGTCCACGGTCATATGATACAGACCATTTTCCGTTTATTCGGGTGTCTCGGTTCCTTTGGACCACCCTGTATATCATAGTGAAATATTGGTCCTCCTATAACTGGACATTGCTATGAGACTTTTACTGGGATGGCGCTAAAAGATGCTGATATTGTACTTACAAATACAAAGAGATATCAGCTGAAGGTGCCGCTATTTCATAAAATATCTCACATGATCTTGAATGGGCTGTGATGCTCCAGACAAAACTGTTAAAAAATAAGCCAGGGTTTTCTTATCTCTTGCATCCACTTTACAGCATTTATGCCTTTCTTATCTATCATTTCCTTAATATTACAGAGAAAATCTATATCACCAATAATTTTTACCTGATATGTTGTAAAACATATGACTTTTATATGATATTCTCATACATTGTATGACATGTGGCTTTTATGTGTTATTCTCATATATTGTGTAACATATGACTTTTATATGACATTTTCCTATTTTCTCTTGACAGATCACGGCACAAAGCCCCCAACTGCCTGGGCAGTGCCTCGAATCCAGTGTGGAGGTCAGACTGACTTTTTCATATACATTTCCTATTGTACATATTTTAATACCGTTCATATCTGTATCACAGGTTCCTTTTAAAGCCTCCATTGCTGTTTCTTTCCATAGTTGACTGAAAAATAGTGTTGCTTGCGGAGCCTAATAGAATAGGAGCCACTGCAGATATGGTTATACTCTGACCGTTCAGACTATGATGATACCTGTGAAAATAAATTGTGGCGTTCCCAAGAAAAAGAGGATTTTTTAATTTATGCAACTAAGTGTTGATGCTCTAATTTGCATAAAAACTACGTTTTTTTTCTCGAGAATGCCACAAATCCCTTCCTGATAAGCTCTGCCCTCTCCCTAGAAAATTAGCATGAGCATCCGAAAACAGGCAAAAGTTGCTAAAATGGCAGTTTTGTGAAAATGATGAATGCATAAACATTTAGGACTTTTTCAGACTAGTTTTCTGGTGTCGAATACCTGATATTATACTTTTATAGATATGGATTACACTCATAAATGCTTTTATTTCAGGTTCCCCCAAGAATCACCTCTCAGCTCACTGAATTTTATAGCTTAGAGGTTTGTATCTATCTGTCTGTCTATCTGTCTGTCTGTCTGTCTATCTTACATCTATTTCCTATCTACCTGTCATTCTCAGGTCATATCTTCCTCGGGGCGTCCATTATAGACTCCCTCAGATCTGACAGACACAATAAGGAAGACTTATGAAAGTTGTATTTTTTCTGCCCATAGGAACCAATCACATCGCTGCATTTGTTTTTCAAGAGTAGAATATGAAATGAAAGCTGTGATTGCTTGCTATGGGTAACAAGGCCGAGTTTTAACAATCTCCCTTCGGCCTCATGCACACAACAAACTTGAAACATTTTGGAGGAGTCTTCTTCGGCTCCACCAAAGCAAAGTGGCAATTTTGTTTTCAGGATCGACCTATCCTAATTCACGCACCTCGCCCCCTTTTAAGGTGGTCTGTGCCCCCCTCCTTTCCATGTGTGTTAGAAGCTGGGACTGCATCTCCTGGCACCACATAGACCTGGGGCTGCCACCCAGGAGGTGACAGGAGGCTTCTGCACCACCCAGGAAATTGGCCAACTCTTTTGAAGGTCTCCCCTTTTTCCAGGAACCTCACAGACATCCTGGAAGAATTGCCAAGTAGGGTTATATATATGGTTATATAGCTCTGTCCCGCATCTCTTTATTTTCCAGTATAATATAATGTTTATGTGCCACATTTGTTAGATTTTCATTGTATTTTCTGATCTTCCTGTTCCTTCTGTTCACTTAATGAGAATGGGGTGAGACCAACACAATCTATTCTAGATGACTTGGATGGCATCCCTGAGGTATGTGCATTGGACTGAGCTGTAATACCAGTCACAGCCCGTGGACAGAAGTGGCGCTGTTTCTGGAATAGAGCAGCCATGTTTTGTTACAACTTGAAGACATTTAAGGCTTTCATATCTAATATTTGCTTACAAATACTGACATAATACCAACATATGACTTTTAGGAGATTCTTCCATATTGTCTTACCAGGTCAGAGCAGACGGCTCAGAGCTGCCAGGGCTGTGCATTGAATACAGTGCACAGGTCATATTCACTCTCCATGGACATGACATGTTTATTTCCCTATTTTTTTTCTGTTGGGAAAAGCTTAGGTAGAATGGAAGTCACTGCAGATCCTTTGTCATGCCCCCATGGGTTGCTCTGTTGCTCTATAGAACAATGATACTATTATGTATAAAAGGTCAAATATACAAGTACAGTATGTAGTCTACAAATAACACTGCCACACCACTCACCGAAAAACACCGCCTAATAAAGAACTAGCAAATGACGATGCATCCTATGGGCTGGGCAGAAGGAGTGCCAGATCGGGCACAAGCCATCAGGGCTAATGGTGCTCCATTCAGCACTGACAGGTGATCTGCCATATACAAATCACTCAGCATAAAGCCACAAGCCACATACCATAGACATATATGGTGTATATACAGTATATATATATTATCCCCCGTAGTACAAGTGGTAGGTTTAACCATGGATCTCTCCATTGTGTCCCATTAGATCCAGTCAAGTGATGACTCATCATCATCATCATACACAGACAGGACATCCAGATCTGAGGCATCATCCGACACCAGCAGCTGGAATCCAGAGAGTCCTCATGATCAAGATAGTCAGGTAAGATCACTAACCACATTGATTGTACCTCCATAGTCTGATGACTTCTAGGTGTATTTGCAGCGACCGCATAAGGAGCCAGTGTAGAGGATGGGAGTGGTACTGGCCCTGATGAGAAGTTGTTGTGTTACGGTGTCCTACCTCAGGCCGTTGATCCCTGGGAATCGGTGCAGTGGAATCATAGTACTGAAGAAGGAGGTTATAGGAGCAGCAGAACAGAAATAACGGAATTGCTGGATTCGGCACATAACTGACACAAACGGAAACTAACAGTTCCCATTGACTATAATGGGATCTATTTGGTTTCCGTTCCAGAGAACATTTTTTTCTCTCTGCTATTTTTGACAAACTCAGTCATGGAGGCTCCTAACTGAGCTGCCAATGCAAATGTGAACATAACAATGAAAATAACAAACTCTTTTTTTTACTAAGTGCAACGTAGAACTTGAAATACATTCAGTACCAGCAGACCATAAGGGTGTGGAGGCAGGTTGAGAGCTGACAATTTCAGCACTTAGGTGATAATGGCTAGTAGTTATTTGGTGATGGTTGGCTTAGCTGTAGTCCCTCACCTTACAGCAGTGTGTAGATGCAGATGTAGCAGTTCACGATGCTGTCTGGAATCTCAGGGCTTTGCTGGAGAACAATTTGAGTATTACTTCCTGAAGAAGCTCTAACAGGAGCAGGAGCACAGCAGATTGCTTCCTCTCCACTCGGAGGCTTCTCAGCAACTTGCCCTCCTGGCGGCGAGCAGGTCCAGCCCACTTCTACCAAGAGGGGAGGAACAGGGTGGTTAACCCTGTTCCTGTCAACCATCGCCATTCCTTCTTTGCTATTAGTAACGGCCAGAAACAAGCAGAAAAATACTTAATACAACAATAAACTATTTATAGTACCCCCAGGTCTGGAGTACTACGTATCTACTACTGGTATATAGAGTTCTGAAGTAACGTCTCCACTCATGAAAATGACTCTTGTATCTTCCCAAGCGTTTAGAGGCTTTTTTATTTCATTCTTGGATTTTGTCTGAACAGAGTTCTCAATATCTACCGGATATGCGACTGCCGGGGCAGATTCCTGGAGACAGCGCTCAGGTTTGATTTTCCTTTCCATTCATTAACGGTGCTGCCACACATTCAGGTTTCAGAAGACAGTTTCTGAAGACAATATCAAGAGAGGATCATAAATGGAGAGAAAGTATAAAGGACATATGTACAACTTCTCTTCTTTTTTTAATCTATTCCTGGTTTTGGTTTCCAAAACTGCATAAAAAATTCTGAATGTGTGGCAGCACCCTTACATTTCATGCATAGTATTAATGCTCAATCCTAATTACTACTTGTCTAGAAATACACCCAGAGCCCTAACTAGACTTTACTTCACCCATAATTTACTAATGGGGACAGAAGGGACGTTTGTCTGTTAAAGGGACTCTGCCCCATTACCTGCTATTCCCATGTGTCTAGATGATGATTCTTATTATTTCATTCTTTGAATTTGTCTTTACAGATCCCTTACTATATACCGGAAATGCCACTGCCGGGCCTGATTCCTGGATATGGCACTCAGGTTTGATCTTCCTTTCCTTTCATTGTATAATACCCATGTTCAATTCTAATTACCTCTTGCGCAAGTCTACAGTCAAACTTCATACTAGACTTTCCTTCACCCAAGCTTTGGGCCTTGTGTCACCATTACATATTATTTTTATATAATAGAGCATGAAAAAAAAATGTAATTGACTTTCTGTTACATAAATGCTCCATTTGTGAGGTATTGTGACAGCAACTCCTGACATTTATTCTGTTTAGTAATGTGCATGTCCACCTATTAAGTGGTCACACATGCTCAGTTCCATCCTTCAGCTACCACTAGGGAATCAAACAGAAATTGGAGCAATGAATGGGGAGATTTTTCTATCTATGAGGTACAGGGTGGGTTGTAGCTTTACTACAAAAAGATTGACATGTTCTAAACCTCACTGACTGTCAGCTGTGTATCTGGAGTACCAAAGGTGCACCAAACAGAGTGGCCCTGCCCACAGTGCACCCGAGACCTTATTTGCACAAACCAAAAGAAAAAGAATTCTAAAAAACTAGAGGACCGTATTTTAACAAGAAAGGTGTGATTATGTTTTGTGACGGTCTGCTTACTTTTTAACCGATTTTGGAGATGACAGACTCCCTCTCATGTCTACTACGTTATCATTTCAGGTACCACTAAGATTTTCATCTGAGTATCCTGGAATTATCCTCCCATTGGTCAGTTTTGTTCATAATAATAATGATATGTAATAATATGTAATAATAATACTATGTAATCATATAATATTACAAATACTATCTAATAATCTGCATATCTTCTGCTCCTTGTTGTATTAGGAATGGTTTCAACTTCCTGAGTTACCCGATACAGGCAGGAGGCCCAACTCGCAGTTGAATAGCTGGTTCGCTGATATGGTACGTGCCATATTGATGCAGATCCCTAAGTCGATCAGCGGCAACCAATACATTGTAGTGACTTTTACACTTACTGACAGGGAATACAGCTTGGAATATACATTTCAGACAAAGGGAAGTCACCAGCTATGGTTTATCCGGTGACTCTCTAGCTGTACAAAGCTACACCTCCAAACATTCCCTTATATCCTGAGGTATCCTGGGAGTTGTAGTTTCACAACATCTGGAGAGACACTACTTTGTGAGCACTGGTTGATGGCAACCAATGCAGATTTGCCAAAAGATATATATATATAACTATTGCTGTCTAGCCACACCAAATCCACTGCTGCCTAAATCTCTATCGGTGACGTCTATTTATCTGTTGCATGTATGGTTCTAAGGCCTGTATTACACCAACAGATTATCTGACAGATTTTGTGAGCAATCGTTGATCAGATGGACTATTACACACACCAACTATTGGTCTGATGATCTTTGTCATCTTCCCTGTCCTTTCTGTATTACCAATAACATTGCAATTCTGCAGCATCTTTTCTTAGAACCCTGCATTTTGCCTTTCCTTCTGGAAATGTGAGAATCAATGGTAAGTGGCGATATGGATAAGAGCAGATGTAGGGGAAGTTCTCTAACTGAAGCCTACATATGACCAATAGGAGGCTTTCACTGTCTACTATATCTGCCCTTTCCTCAGCCACGTCTGGACACGTGTAGACTGATGTAACTTATATACATTATGAATATCTAACCAAACCAGTAAATAGATCTATTGTAGATAGATTGCTAATACTAACTGTATATTCCCATTTATACACTGCAGGTTAATGGGATGTACTCAGAAGAAACCAACGCAATGGCTCTCGTCCCATATCAAAATATTTTACCATCACGGACAGAGCCACCGGCCTTCGATTCTGTCAGAGTGGAATGTACATGTAGATGTAACATAAAATTGTCTACAAAACCATTAATCCGCATGTATCATGCCCTGAGGTCGGGCTACAGGAGGGCTGCTCAGAGAATACTCAGAGCCTTCCACCACACCACAACCGAATGACCGGCTTATTGAGTAGGAGGGTCTAAGGTAAGGGCAGAATATTTGTTGTATCTCTACAATCCCACCCCCTTATATTGATCTCCCATTTATAGCTAGATTTATATGTCAACTTCTGGGCTTTGATGCCAAATCTATACCAAAGTCCTTCAGCTATCATATACCATATATACAGTTGCAAGAAAAAGTATGTGAACCCTCTGGGTATTTTATGGATTTCTGCACAAATTGGTCATAAAATGTCATCTGATCTTAATCTAAGTCACAACAATAGACAATCACAGTCTGCTTAAACTAATAACACACAAATAATTAAATGTTACCATGTTTTTATTGAACACACCATGTAAAAATTTACAGTGCAGGTGGGAAAAGTATGTGAACCCCTAGACTAATGACATCTCCAAGAGCTAATTGGAGTGAGGTGTCAGCCAACTGGAGTCCAATCAATGAGATGAGATTGGAGGTGTTGGTTAGAGCTGCCCTGCCTTATAAAAAACACACACCAGTTCTGGGTTTGCTTTTCACAAGAAGCATGGCCTGATGTGAATGATGCCTCGCACAAAAGAGCTCTCGGAAGACCTACGATTAAGAACTGTTGACTTGCATAAAGCTGGAAAGGGTTATACAAGTATCTCCAAAAGACTTGCTGTTCATCAGTCCACGGTAAGACAAATTGTCTATAAATGGAGAAAGTTCAGCACTGCTGCTACTCTCCCTAGGAGTGTCCGTCCTGTAAAGATGACTGCAAGAGCACAGCGCAGACTGGTCAATGAGGTGAAGAAGAATCCTAGAGTGTCAGCTAAAGACTTACAAAAGTCTCTGGCATATGCTAACATCCCTGTTAGCGAATCTACGATACGTAAAACACTAAACAAGAATGGATTTCATGGGAGGATACCACAGAGGAAGCCACTGCTGTCCAAAAAAAAACATTGCTGCACTTTTACAGTTTGCACAAGAGCACCTGGATGTTCCACAGCAGTACTGGCAAAATATTCTGTAGACAGATGAAACCGAAGTTGAGTTGTTTGGAAGAAACACACAACACTATGTGTGGAGAAAAATAGGCACAGCACACCAACATCAAAACCTCATCCCAACTGTGAAGTATAGTGGTGGGGGCATCATGGTTTGGGGCTGCTTTGCTGCGTCAGGGCCTGGACGGATTGCTATCATCGAAGGAAAAATGAATTCCCAAGTTTATCAAGACATTTTGCAGGAGAACTTAAGGCCATCTGTCCACCAGCTGAAGCTCAATAGAAGATGGGTGATGCAACAGGACAACAACCCAAAGGATAGAAGTAAATCAACAACAGAATGGCTTAAACAGAAGAAAATAAGCCTTCTGGAGTGGCCCAATCAGAGTCCTGACCTCAACCCGATTGAGATACTGTGGCATAACCTCAAGAAAGCGCGTCACACCAGACATCCCAAGAATATTGCTGAACTGAAACAGTTCTGTAAAGAGGAATGGTCAAGAATTACTCCTGACCATTGTGCACGTCTGATCTGCAACTACAGGAAACGTTTGGTTGAAGTTATTGCTGCCAAAGGAGGTTAAATCAGTTATTAAATCCAAGGGTTCACATACTTTTTGCACCTGCACTGTGAATATTTACATGGTGTGTTCAATAAAAACATTGTAACATTTAATTATTTGTGTGTTATTAGTTTAAGTAGACTGTGATTGTCTATTGTTGTGACTTAGATGAAGATCAGATTACATTTTATGACCAATTTGTGCAGAAATCCATATAATTCCAAAGGGTTCACATACTTTTTCTTGCAACTGTATAGCTGGTGTTCTTGTAACTTGCATAGGAGCTACTGGGATCCCAATTAACACAAGGGCTGATTTTCTAAAACATTAGAGTTCTGGGCCACAAGCCACAATTTCCGCCCAAGACAATGTTTTTTCTAAGATATGTCTCTGATGGTCTAGGGCAGTGATAGGAAAACTGCGGCTCTCCAGCTGTTGCAAAACTACAACTCCCACCATGCCCTGCTGTAGGCTGAAAGCTGTAGGCAGTCTTTGCATGCTGGGAGTTGTAGTTCTGCAACAGCTGGAGAGCCGCAGTTTGCCTATCACTGGTCTAGGGTAGAGAAGGGGTTTCTTGTAAATTATTGGTTCTCTACAGCAGTGATGTGGATAATTTTACATTCACTGGTGGTCTAGGGAGGTAAAGAGGTCAAGGGTAAAATTATGTTGGCTCCTGGGTTTCCTATGTAAGGAACAGGGGATGCTGGTTTCCTACCCCCTAATACCAGGCATGGACAGTATGGTATATGGCTGACTACCAACCAGCAGTACATGTGCTCAGTGTCTGAAAATGTCTGTATTATCATCACTGATGGATATTCAGGAAATATATAACCTTATGTATGTTACAGATAGATGACCATCTGAATATGTGGCACCAGTGACGGCTGACATGCTATGTGATCCACACTATAAATGTAAGTATTACAGCAAATACCAAACTATAGAAATTCTATAAGATCTGTCAACTAGAGCCGGCCTTATGGATGTGCGACCCAGATGGTTGCCAGTCACTTCCAAAGACGGAGCCATTTGGTCTTGATGTATGAGCCTTAAGTATCCATCCAGAGCTTTCACACCCAATCTGAGCTCTTATGCTAAAACCTAAGGAAATGACACGGCAGTATTATTTGGGCACCGTAAGTATACTGTATGAATGTCTACAGGAGTCATAGTGCGGCCTGTTAGCCTCCATACTGGTCTATATATTGTGGGGTTTCGCTCTGGTAGACAGGATTAGCGGACGCAGTATAGAGGCAACAACAAGTTCTGTGGATCAAACAGTTCAGTGTTTTGTTCACACTTTAGGCAAGTGACAAAACAAGCAAAAAGTCACCTTGCGGTGTTGGTGGTAATTCACACCATGCGGCAATTCTGCCTCAAAGAGTCATTGACCATAGCAGCACCAACCTGTTTTCACGCCAAACAGGTAGCAAGCCTTCATCCAGACACAAGGCTCCCAGATACCAACACAAAGACTTGGCGTCTGAGCTCAGCTGCCTTTTAAGGACAGCCAATATATATATATATGTTCCCCAGGTGTAATTCAATAATAAAAGAATAGATCTTTACTATGTAAATCCCCCATTTTCAGTGCAGCACTCCCGCACCGGTTTGGGTTTATAAGTGGCAGTGGTGACGTATTTGTACACGGAACATGACCACTGCAGCCAATTACTGGCCTCTGCTGTGTCTTGTATACTGCTGAGGCCAGTGATTGGCTACAGTGGTCAAATGCCATATACGAAGAGCTACATCACCACTGCAGCATGCAAACACAGTTTTTAATGGGAGGACTTGAGCGGCAGCACTGGAAACAATAGGGGAATAAGAGGTAAGTGTGTGTTCCTTTAGAATTTAGTCACATTTTGGGGCACTTTGTGGGAGGTCTTCTAATTTAAACAACCCATTTATATACATTTCTTTTTTGGATGAACTAAACTGAGCATGTCATGGATGATTGAAATTATACAATTATTATTTTTATTTTTTTCTAGAAAACCTTACGATCAGCTGCCTGCTGCCAGGGGGACTCTCTGAAGAGATACACCACCTATATAAAGGTAGGTCACTATAAACAGTATCATTACAAATGTGCCTTAGGAGCTGATAGTAGCTATGGATACAGGGGTAACCTCTCATATACCCAGCCAAGTATATTGTTCAACTGGGCAAGCATCTTTTAAAGAGGCTCTGTCACCAGGATCAACCCTATTTTGGCTGGGTTCACATCTGCACTGTGAACTCTGGCAGTCTGTTCCGGTGGAGGCATAGCCGGATACCACAATGCACCACTGGACTCCATTTCTCCATTTACTGTAATGGGATCTGGCAGTAATCAACTACAAAGACCACTTCCCACTAATCAGCTGTCTTGACACCTACCTCATACCCTCCCATGATAGTTATTAAAACAGGGACGGCAATGGACAGAAAGCAGGGCGGCCCTTGTGAACATGTACATCTGATAAATGCATCGGGGATAGAGTACCTCTACTATTGGCAATGTACAGTGTACAGTATATGAGAGATCTTCTTTGATCTAAGAGTTTATTACACATTCTATGTTCTAGATTAGATGGTCTTCAACAGTTTTTGTGATACAAGGGTTAAAAATCAGTCTATCTGCAGACATTCCCTCCTAAATTCTGTCAGCCAACGGCTCATGTGAAGCCTTATCTCTGATTTCCTGACCTCATAAATGTGCATTTAAGCCATATTCTTATCAGTTTGATAAGCGATTAGCTATAATGAGAATTAAGTCCAAAATGAATAAAATGCAATCAGAAAAAATTGTCCCGAAGGTGTCCATAGCCATAAAGTTCTGATGTTAGTCTATGAGAATTTAATAGGGAACACATTTGATCTCATATTTGCTGTTCTGTCATTTCCAGTCCATCCTATTGTCTTGCAGAAAACATTATTCCTACAGATAAAAAATATCTCTCTGTTCACAGGCAAATCAATATGTCACTCATAAGAAAGATCCAACAACTTCAAGCGTGTGGAGCAATCACAGAATGGACGACCATCGGACACCTGAATATGTCCCATGTGAAGGACTCCAGCTCGTCCCCATTAAGATCCCATTAACATCTGACAACCATCATTGTCTTTGCTATTTTGAGCAATCACAACAGTAATTGATCAGTTTTCCGGAAGATCAACAATAAAACTTTTATCGCTGATCACTAATTGGGATGCCTTAATAATTATTATCAGTGGTGTGACTGATATATGTAAACTGCTGCGCATAGTTACTAATGTTGAGCGAATCGAAGTGAAATGAATTGACTTTGATATAAATTTAAAACGCCATAAAGCCAAATTTCCTGGCGCTTTGTGGTAACTAATCAATTTTTCCTGAAATGGCGGTAAAAAAATAAAAACACACTCACCTCATGCCATCTTGATTGAAGAAAATGCACCAAATTGGGAGCTTCAATCAATATGGCCGCGATGGCCTCTCCTCGAACAAATGGATGAGGTGAGTATATATTTTTTTGTTTTTAACCCATGATAAACCCCTGAAAGGCTTCAATATTGCTGTCAGATGCCGCGATCAGCGTTGGAAGCGGCATCTGAGGGGTTCAATGACGGGGAGGGGGGGCGGCGTGATCACCATTCACAATCATTGCGCCCGCTAATTACAATGGAATGTGATTTGTGACGTAGTAATTGGTAACGAACCAAACTTCTTATTGAACTTCGGCTAGGCAGCCAAATAGAATTTTTGATAACTTCGCTCATCTCTAATAGTGACATTTACACAATGACACGTGCCCCCAAATAATAAATACAAGGTCTAAATAATACCACCATACAGTGAATAATACCACATACCATAACAGGATAACACCGCCATACTGTACCTGTATTATGTCCTTATAATGGGACTGGATAACACCAGAAAGTACTGAATGATACCACTATACTGTAACTGAATGATACCATTATACTATTACTCAAATACCACCATACAATGACTGAATAATTCCACCATACTGTAACTGAATTATACTGAATGATACTCTAGGGTCTCCTAGGACTGTATCCAATCCCATCTCAAGCCCTTTAACACCAAGACAGCATTAGTAATGTCAAAGTGACAGTGACATACAGTATATGTCTATGGGTAAATGGATGGTAACCGGTGGTCACAAACAGCCTGTGGGGGCAGTTGTCTGCTGGTGTTTATACATACTGTACATGGTGGCATCGAAAGGAACAATGGGTTGTTTTTAACAAGTAGTCCAAATATTATCCCATTTCTGGGGAGGAGTAACAGGTTTGGTGTTATTTTCCTGAAAATATGTATTGTCCTGGAAAGTGAAAAAGTAATGGCTTTTAGGGTTCCCAGCAGCAGTAGTACAGAAGGGAACATAATGGACCAGGCAGGAGATGTGCATACAGTATGGAACATGATCATCAAGGCAGGAGATGTGCGGCTGTGTAAGTATAGTAGTAGTGGCAGCACAGTATGGAACATGGCAGACAAGGCAGGAGATGTGCAGTTGTACAGGGGCAGTAGTAGCGGCAGCGTACTGTTGTTTTCTGGCCACCCATTCTGTTATGACTGTTGATAGAGAAGAGGAGGAGGTGGTGCCTGGCTATTGGAATAACAATGGGGAGAAGGAGGATGGTCTTGCTCACATTGCTGGCCAGTTCGATTTTCCTCCATGAGCCAGTGATGCTGATTAATTTGCTGAAGGTGAGACATAATTCCTACATTTATGCTAAAACATCTACATCTTATTCTCTGCCTGCAGAGCTCGCTTGCATTGTGATGGTTTGCTGTGGCAATGTTGTGAAATATTCCCACACAAGAGATGCCTGCACAAAGCCTCCACCACACAAGTCTAGGTCTAAGTCTCACAACTATTTTTAAAAATACTCCAACAACGGCAGCATCACTTGCTTCAGAGCTGACCTTATTGGCTCCTGTAGAGCTGTTTCTCCACCTTAGGGTTAATGCCTCGTCTATATAGGGACGGCATGCCGGCAGGCGCATTACGGCCACAATAGCGCCAGAGCCACCACACAACACCACCTGTGGCATGCTGTATTGTACGAATTAAAAATTTAGCTGCAGTCTCCCACTCATGACGATACATGGCATTCATGTTGAAAAGCGTAGAGCAAGAGCGAGCAACATTTAGAGCAGCATACTGGTGAAGACTAGTACTTGGCTAATACTTGGCTAGTTTAGTTAGTAATCATGAGCCTTTGATAATAATACAACAGGGAGCCCAACAGAAATACTAGTAGATGTGCAGCACTACTGAAGCACATACACAACCACTAGAACATTCCCAGGAATAAAGTGGACACTGCATTGTATCTTTACCCCACTAACACTTATGGAGTCCATTCTAATTAGGGTCTTTGTCACCTGTGGGACCCTAGGTGTTCACCTCAGTCTGGACCTGCTGCATACGGAGTGCACTACAGATGGTTTTTCCACTCTAACATCTTGTGCACCGATAGGAGGGTGACACGATCAAAGTGCTCCACGCGCTAGATTCCAATCACCTATAGAGAACTATTCCACCTGTAGCAGCTGGATCACTGTACACCACCCTTGAGTTTCGTGGTGAGGTATGCTGCCTAACACAGTGGTGCTTTGCCCTTTGGCTTTTGGTAGATTTTTCAATAAAGCATTTATTTTAATTTTTAGCGCTCTATATAGGCAGTAGTTTTTTGTCCACCTGTCAGCACCCTCACCAATCAGCTGTTTGAAGGGGTGAAGCGCTTGTATGAACAGTAAGTGTTTTTTCCCAGCTAATGGTTTCTCATTTAGAATTAATTTTATTGTATTCTGTTATATCTGTTATCCACTATACTTAGTGTGCTTATCTGCCATCAAGAGGTCATTGCTATATTTGGTTTTATGAAGTTATCTATGCTATAATTTCGATATTATTCATGTTACTTCTCCTCATCTGTGAGCTTAAACTGGTATTGCTAGGGGAATAATTATAGCGGGTTCACTACCTTTCATTGCTTGTACAAGAGATTGCCACTCACACTCATCAGAGACATACATGGGTGGCATAATACTGGGTTCTCTTCAGTGTTTACCCACCTTCTACATTGTAGTGACTGTGCTGTGTAATTACAGCTGTTTGTCCCATTTAAGTGAATGAGAAAAAGCTGTAATTATCCTGCACCACCACTACAATGAAGATGGTGTGCAGGTAAACATTGAAGTGGATTCAGCACTAGCACAAGTACTGAAAACCCTTCAAACAGCTGATCAGCAGGGGTGTCGATAGTCGAACACCAACCAATCTGATATTGATAACAAAACCTCAGGATAGGTCATCGATATCACAAAACTGGAATGCCCCTTTAAAAGATATAGACACCTTTGGGGATAAGTCTTATTATTGCATTCTACACATTTTGGGCAAAAATATGTTATTCAGATTTTTCAAAAATCTTTCCTCTATAGCCTTCACTTTTAGTGCATCTGCAGATTGTTGCTTTTCCCTTCTCAGTAAATCAGAGAGCTGCTCTGTCATCTCTATCAGGCCTTATTTCTGAACTCCTGACCGCTCAAAAACACTTATTTAAGCAAAATTCTTATCAAACTGATGTATTGTGAAGGGTTAAATATGTGCTTTGCAGGTTTTATACTCCTGGGAAATGCCTGCTGGAGTACCATAAGGGTACGGCCACATGGTCAGGTTTCAGCATGCAGATTTGGAAGCCAAAAAGAGGAGTGAATTCAAGAATAGAGAAAAGTCCTATCTGTCCTTTATACTTTTTCTCCTTTTATAATCTACTCCTCTAGGGGAGTTATATAGCTACAGCATGATGAGATGGACATTGGATAGCACTCCATGATGTACAGTAAGTGTTTTCACTGGGATAAATGTATTGCATTGAAATTTGAATGCATGTATGTTGTGGGCAGGACTGAAGTTATACTGCCATCTACTGACCAATTGTATTGTTACTGCTAGAAAATAGACTGCTAGATGCAACAAGACCTGTTTTAGTCAGCTGATCTAATTTGCATAAGGTCCTTAACCCCTTCCTGATATGGCAAGTTTCTGTTTTGGCTGTATTGTTTTTTTACTCCCTCCCTTCCCAGAGCCATAATTACTTTAGTTTTCCGTTCACATAGCCGTGTGACAAGTTGTACTTTCTAATGCCTGCATAAGGACCTTTCATGGGTTTTAATTAATTGAGTTAAATACGTTTAGTTGCCTGATTTTTAAAATATCGCTCCTGCACCCCACTGTGCCCCCCTGCAGTTTTCGCGCCCAGTATGCTAATTCTAAGCATCGGTACAGGGAGAAGGAGATACCAGGGTTTCTCAATGGGCGTCTCCTTCTCCCTGGCTGTGCCGTGATCCAATCACAACGGAGTGTGATTGGATCGTGGCACAGCCAGGGAGAAGGAAACACTCATTGAGAAACCCTGGCATCTCCTCCTCCCTGTACCGATGCTCAGTATTAGCATACTGAGCGCGAAAAATACAGGGGGGCACAGCGGGCGTTGGAGCGATATTTAAAAAAATCAGGCAGGGTGGCAGCATCAGTAGGGGGTACCTCGCAACTAAAGGTATTTATCTCAGGACGTGGCCTACCGCAGCATGGAGTAGAACGCGCGTCTGATCGCTCCTGCAAGCATCCTGCTTCATTTCCCTGACAACAACCAGCCTGTGGACGAACAATACCTAGAAGGTGATTAGGAAGGCAACGGATCTCTCGAAACTATGCCGAAGCTGGTAAAGAGTGGCGCGCGCCTGGACAGAGAAGACGGCAGTCAAAATGGCGCTGGAATGGAGGAGGAGGACGGGCAGAACTAGGTGGTGAGTAGGAGTGTGGCAGCGCGCCTAAGCAAATTCACCAGAGTCACAGATGGAGGGAAAGAAGGGCCACAAGAAGCTATGGTAGGAAATATTTCCTCCTCAGAACAAGTGGAGAACTCCTCAGAAGAAGAGGAGGGAAAGTATAATGGCGGTCAGGTTCCAAAGTCATATGCAAGAGCACAGGGGGGAAACGATAACCCTCACAATCTCAGGGAAAAGGAACCTACCTTAAAAGATATTATGAAAGCAGTAGCCAGCTGTAATACCACCCTCAAAGCACTTAATCTCCAAGTGCGCAGTCTAAGGGAAGATATATCCCTGATTAGACATGATATGCACAAAATCACTGAAAGAACTTCAGAACTTGAAAAAAGAGTGTCAGGACTGGAGGATGAGGCCAAACCCCTTAAGAAGGCGACTAAAATGGCGGCAAGAGATATGGCAACTATATTCGCTAAAACGGATGATTTGGAAAACAGATCACGCTGAAATAATATCAGAATAGTGGGGGTCCCAGAAAAAGCGGAAGGGACAAACGCCACTGAATATATAGAGAAATTGATACACCAGATCTTTCATGACAAAGGCCTGTCCCCGCTATATGCTGTAGAAAGGGCCCACAGGGTCCCCTCAAGACCATTACCGCAGAGCAGACCTATCCTGGCCAAAATACTATACTTTAAAGACAGAGATACCATATTGCGGGAATCAAGGGACAATGCGGATCTGGTCCTAAATGGCGCAAAAATCTTCATCTTCCCGGATTACTCCACTGAGGTTCAGAAGAAACGGACAAGATTCCTGGATGTCAAGAGAAGATTGAGGAATCCACAACTTCAGTATTCTATGTTATTTTCGGCCAAACTAAGAATAGTGGCTAGGGGCTCCACTAAATTCTTTGATGATACAGAAGAGGCGGCGCAATGGCTGGACTCCCATGAAAACCAACTCAGAATGCAGGATAAAGTTGCTTGAAGAATGGTTTTCTGGAAGTCTATACTAGTGAGATGCATCGTGTTATCTCTTTTTCAGTCTCCTTTGTGTTTTTTTTTCATTTTTTTTTTGAATTATAATGTGCAGAGGGACATTTCATCCTAGGACGTTTCCACAAATGGGACTATATCCGGTTTCTCTGAGGCAGGAGCGTGAGTTGAGCATGGACAGCGCAATTCAAGTTTCAGGTTTACACTGTGTTACTTAGAGCGTTTAACCATTGCAGGGTATAGTATGTTATGCATAAAGGTGGGCAGTTGTGTTAGGATGAGCCCTAGGAAAGAGTTGCTTAGGAGATATTCATTATGGAGAAGATCTTCTATACTGAGTGAAGGGGGGGGGGGACTACTCGCTCCGGCATAGTTATAGGATTAACCATGCACTCTGAAGAAGTGCACCATTTAATTTTACTATTTGGAACATACATATATACCTTGCTTGAGCCTTTACAATTTATAGCATTGCAACCAGGGGGGTCGGATGACACTTATGTTCGGTCTCCGAAATATGGCAAGTAATACTGGGATACTCAGCTGGAATGTGAGAGGCATGGCTGATACACATAAGCGTATAAGAGACATTACAGCCAGCCATTTATTGTCTGCACAATACAGTGGCTGAATAAAGAATGGGTGGGATCATGCGCGGCTCATGCAGTATTTTCCTCGCATTCCAGGGGAGTAAGTATATTAGTACATAAGAATTTTAGATTTATATGCATTAAAGAATATGTAGATCTGGAAGGAAGGTTTGTTTGTGTGTTGTGCCATGTAGAGAACATTCAAATGATATTGGCAGCTTTACAGATTCCCCCGCCATTTGCGTCGACAGTGCTAAGAATGATCCTTGAATTCGTCGCTGAATGCCCCGGAATTCTGTGGATGTGGGTGGGAGATTATAATTGTATGCCGGATGACCAGATGGACAGATGTAGGGTGGAGGGTTCTGGGAGATCCCCGGAAAGCTCAGTTTTATGCAACATTATGACAGAGGTGGATCTAATGGATGGAGATTGAGACACCAGACAAATCGTAAATATTTATGTTGCTCGTCCACATATAGTTCCTTATCCCGAATTGACTTGGCTTTGGTGAATGAAGCAATGTTTCCATAAGTACACTCCTCTGATTATCTTCCCAGATCGATCTCAGATCACTCCATACTGACAAGTGAAGCTGGACTTTGGTGGAGTTAGAACAGGACCTAAACTGTGGAAGTGCAATGCTGTTTGGTTTCAAATCCTGGGCGACCTGACAGGTATGACTGATTCCATAAGGGAATACTTCACAATTAATACAGGCACGGCGTCTCCCCTTGCCGTATAGGAAGCCATGAAAGCGTTTCTTAGGGGTCTACTGATCAAGTCTATTAGTACACATATAAGCAAGTCTAAAGAAAATGACGTTCGGGTTCATAAGGCAGCAGAGGTTGTGGAGAGGATGTTTGGGGTTGCACCGTCTCAAATCACTAGTAGAGCATTGAAAATGGCACAGGAACAACTGAGATGTCATCTATTGCAGGCTGCAGGCAGGAAACGTGTCTTCTATAGACAATGCAATTTTGCTGAGGGACAAAGTGTGGGTCATACACTATCTTTTGTTTCTAGAGCCCAGCAAGGGTCATCATGTATTGTAGAATTGCTGGATCCTCAGGGAAGGTCTTGTACGATTACGGAAGAAATTCTTGGAGTACTCCAAGGTTTTTATTCCTCTCTCTACACCTCTAGGGCTACTGCCTTGGATGAGGAATTATTGATATTCCTCAGGGAGGCACAATTACCAACATTATCGAAAGTGGAGAGGGAACTGAAGCGTGCCGGACCACAGGGGAAAACACGTGAGGCTCACGGTGGGCCGATGGGGGTAGTGTTTTTTTTGTACTCATGGTTAGCAGATGCCTCCCTGGGTCGTCAGTGCAGTGGATGGGAAGACAGCACGAGATCTTCCGGGGCACTCTCCATTGCAGGGAACACAAGCCAGATGTTGGTTGAGGTGCCCTTGATGGTGGTGATGTTTAGAGTGCTTGTGGATGGGCCCCTGTGTCCGTGACGCCAGCACCGTTAGGTGCAAATGTTGAGAGTAGTAATTGTAAGAATGATATGGAATAAAGAGACTAGAAACTCCTGGTATTTTACTGAAGCTGATCCACAGGTTATCAATGGATGAAAAGTAATTTACATCAGAGCAGCTTTTATAATGATTCCCATTAGTTCTTAGAAGTTGCATGGGGAATAGTCATTTATGACAATCAGTCTTTCTCTCTCTCTCTCTCTCTCTCTCTCTCTCTCTCTAGGCTCCAACTTGGAGGTTAATGCTGTTCTTATTGTACTGTATAATCCTATATTTCAGTTTCCTTTTATAGGAATACTATATTCAGACAAATGATCCTTTTGCCTTTAAGTATGGTGGGTAGCTGATAGCTTGAGATCTCTCCACCTAATGCAAAGGAGGCTGGAGTCAGATGCACGACAGTTACCTTCCTTTGTCAATATCTTCATTACCTCTCTGGGTTGTCTGGGAATACTGTGATCTTTTCCCTTCTATGGGCTGGTACATAGAACTAAGTATGGAGTTTGAATAACTCACAAGAATGGCTGCTGAGGTCCAGGTTGTCCTCGGGCATCACAGACACCTTCTTCTTCCTGTCCTCAGAACACACACTTAGTGTAGGTCAGAGTTAGCCCTGGGAGGCTTGTTAGAACCTCCAACTCCCTATGAAACTTAATGAGAACCTGTTCACAAGGACAGTTTACATGAAACACAATCACAACATTAAGCAGTGTGTTTCAGGACACTGCAGAATAACTGGAGGTGCCTATCGACATGGAGGAATTGGAGGAGGCCCTAAAAGACATGGCTAATGATAAGGCCCCGGGCTCGGATGGTATTCCTCTAGAAACATATAAGAGATTTCAAGGGGTATTGTTGCCAGAACTACTGAAGGTATTCAATTATTCGATGGAAGTGGGATATCTCCCTCCTTCTATGCAGGAGGCCCTGATTGTAGTGATCCCAAAACCAGAAAGGACCCGAGATTCCCAGACCCGTACAGACCAATATCCCTCCTAGTGACGGATGTTAAACTGCTAGCAAAGGTTCTTGCAAAACGACTGTCTAAGGTGATCCTTCGCCTAATACACCCAGACCAGACGGGCTTTATGCCACAAAAACCTACGGCTATTAACATACGCAGACTATATACCAGCCTACAGGTCTTGGCAGATAACTGTGGTGATCAGGCTGTTCTGTCATTGGCTGCTGCAAAGGCCTTTGACAGTGTGGAGTGGGGGTATCTTTGGAGTACATTGAGAAGTATGGGCTTTGGTCAGAGGTTTATCAAATGGGTGCAGGTCTTATACTCAAGTCCGAAGGTGAGAATCAGGGTTAACGGGGGGGGGGGGGTTGTGTCTAACTATATTCAACTGGCCAGGCGTACTAGGCAGGGTTGCCCACTGGCAGTTGCCCACTGCCCCCCCTCCTCTTCGCCATAGCAGATGATACTCTCTTATTTATAGGAGATACATTATCCTCCCTCTCGGCAGTCATGGATCAGTTTGGTAGACTGTCGGGCCTTACTATCAACTAGCATAAATCGGCCTTGATGCCTATTGATGGTCAGGAGATGTCTGCTGTAGTCAGAGCCCACAACATCCCATATGTGGATAATATTAAGTACTTAGGAATTCAGGTTTCACCAAGGATCAAGGATTTTGAAGAGCTAAACCTAACGCCTTTGCTAGTGAAATTTAGAAAGAAAGTTAAAGCATGGAGTAAGCTATTTCTTTTCATCGTAGGCAGAATAAACCTTCTCAAGATGGTAATGATGCTGCAACTTTTGTATGTGCTGCATAATGCCCTGATTTGGATACCATTAGATAGATTCCATAAAATTAGCTCTATATTTAGAAAACTTGGAATATGGAGAGGAGGTAGACCTAGGATTAAATTGGAAATGTTACAATACTCTAAAACAGCGAGGGGACTGGCGGCACTAAACCCCTGGATCTACTATTTGGCAGCACAGTGCCAACACTTTAAGGGATGGAAGGAGTATAAGATGAAGGATATGACCAGTCAGATTTTACTGCAAAAATTGGGGAAGGGAAATCTTATGTGGATATTGGAAGGGGCGGGGTTGAATATTTTGGAAGACAATATACCTTTGATTTGCCTCATGAAAAAAGTATGGTCCAAAGTCAAACAGCTGAGAGGGATGGTAGGCATTAATGAATTAGCTCCGATTTGGAATAACTCTCTCCTTCCTGAATTCCTCTCCTTGAAAGGCTTTAAGGAATGGAAAGTAAAAGGGATCCTCAGGGTAGGGGATCTAGTTGAGGATTTTTAGATCATTCACGGATGTACAGGAGAAGGTTTGCATTGTCCATACAGGAATCTATCAGTATTTACAGATACGCCATGTGTATGATACCATGAAGAAAAACGGTATTCACATTATTAAATCAGACATGACCCAAAAACTAATCCTCTCAGGAAGTGATAAGAGAGGTCTGATATCTAAGCTTTATATATTGCTACTGGACAAGTTTTTAGAATCACACCAGTTGACTTGAATGAAAAAGTGGGAGGAAGACCTGGGGGAGATACCGAGTGGTCAATGGGAGGATATTTTAGAGGCGATCCTGCTGACTTCATTGAGTGAACAAGGGAAATTGTCCCAACTCTTTATAATTTCTAGAGTATATAAAACGCCAGTTTTTTTTAAAACATATTGGTGTCAGAACCGATGCAAGATGTTTGAGATGCTCTATGGAACCAGCAGATCTGATTCACATGCTTTGGAAGTGTCAGGGTATAGAAGTGTATTGGGCTGATATATTGGAGACTATACGCCAAACAATGTCAGTCACGGGGGACAGAGATCCCAAAGTATGCATTCTAGATTATATTTCTGAGATTGGGACAGACGACTATAGTAAGGTTGCGGTTGGTAGGTTGTTATACGTGGCCAGAAAACTGATAGCATTACATTGGATACAGGCGAGCCCTCCGACGTTGGAGGAATATAAGGTTAAGGTTAACAATATCCTGATTTATGAAAAAAGAGTATTCCTTAAGAGAGGTTGCCCACAAAAGTTTGAGAAATTATGGAACCAATGGTTGGCCAACAGTCATATTACAATTTAAGGGGTTGTTGTGTGTACTACCATTGTTAGAGAGAGTATGGCCTCGTGGGGGGGAGGGGAAGGGGCTTGGGGGGGTCAGTTACTGGGGTTGTTTTATGTCTATTATACACTAGATATATATATAAAACATGACAAAACGCAAAACACTGTATTAAACAGCTTTAATTTTCTGTATTACTGTATTACAACAAAGTTTGTGTATATTTGACATGCTATTTTTGTCAATAAAAAAATTTTGATTTAAAAAAAAAAGTATTTATCTCAATTAATCAAAACCCATTAAAGGTCCTCTTTAATATTGCATATGATGTAGTGGGAAGCTGGACAAAAATTCCAAATGGGGTGGAATTAAAAAAAAAGTCACAGTTTTATGGGTTTTGTTTTTATGGCGTTTCCTATGCAGTAAAACTGACCTGTTCCATTCATTCCCTACGTCAGTACGATTAGAACAATACCACATTTGCATAGTTTTTCTTGTGTTTTTTTTCTTTTAATCTCCATATTCTGACCCCCATAACTTTTTTATAGTTAAAGGCTATGTACAACGGCGGGGGATTTTTTTATGATTGGGTTTTACTCATTTTGGACTAGAAATCCTTTTTTCAATTGGTCTTTATTAAAAATATTTAGCCGTCTTGTCACAAAGGTTAACTGTTTGTCTAGCTGGGAGAATGTCACTTTCACTTTATGCCGGTCATCTAATAACTCTTATCTCTAAACTTACAATGTGGGCATTACTACTGTGTGGGGCTACAATGTGGGCATTACTACTGTGAGGGGCTACAATGTGGGCATTACTACTGTGAGGGGCTACAATGTGGGCATTACTACTGTGCGGGGCTACAATGTGGGCATTACTACTGTGAGGGGGCACAATGTGGATATTACTACTGTGAGGGGACACAATGTGGGCATTAGTACTGTGAGGGGCACAATGTGGGCATTAGTAATGTGAGGGGCTACAATGTGGGCATTTCTACTGTGCGGGGCGACAATTTGGGCATTACTACTGTGAGGGGCACAATGTTGGCATTACTTCTGTGAGGGGCACAATGTGGGCATTACTACTGTAAGGGCCACAATGAAGATATTACTACTGTGCGGTGCTACAATGTGGACATTACTACTTTGAGGGGGCACAATGTGGATATTACTGCTGTGAGGGGGCACAATGTGGATATTACTCCTGTGAGGGGGCACAATGTAGATATTACTACTGTGAGGGGGCACAATGTGGATATTACTACTGTGAGAGTGCAGAATGTGGATATTACTACTGTGAAGGGGCACAATGTGGATATTAGTACTGTGAGGGGCTACAATGTGGACATTACTACTGTGCGGGGCTACAATGTGGGCATTACTACTGTGAGGAGCACAATGTGGGCATTACTACTGTGCGGGGCTACAATGTGGGTATTACTACTGTGTGGGGCTAAAATGTGGGAATTACTACTGTGAGTGGGCACAATGTGTGGTAGCACCAAGGGGAAAGAAATTTCTAAGATTACTATGTTATACCATTGGGATGGCTCGGTCTTACAGGGCAAGAGCGGATTGGGAACTTAAAGTGGCCCTGGAAAAAAATAAAAATAAATGGCCCCATGTTGTAGGAGGGTCTAAATTGACCAAAGGTGGGACAACATAAGTAGGAGGGGTCAGCAATACTATAGCGCAAAATACCATATACACAGTTCAGAACAATATATTGCCCCAAAAGCTTTCCCTCTGTGTTGGCCATCAATAGATGCCATTTTCTCTTCTCCTCCTCCAGTTGTCTATGATTAGGATATGGTGCAGAGGGCTTAGGAGGTGAGATGCAGGACATAGTTGATTCAGGAGGACATGTGCGGTCACTGGCTGGGTACATAAGTACCTGATTCTCACAGCATTAATTACCGCTGAGAGCTCATTATGTACCCATCCAGTGGCAGAGAGGGGTGTTTGGGCGGCCCCCTGGGCAGCGGCCCACCGGGAAATTTCCCTGTAAGGTCTATGGCCAATTCGTCCCTGTTACAGGGCCAGCACATCGCCCCCTGCTAGGGATTTAACAGCCACAGTCACTATCAAATTGTTTATGTGATTATTCTTTTTGATCTATGACCACAGTGACCTTGTTCCCAGTCCGGCGGACATCATGCCGACTCACCAGCGAAACCCTGAATGCAGTAGGACCAGTTGGTTCTTTTATTTATTACAGGGTGTATTGGTACCACCATGTACCCTATGATAGATTTTATCAGGTTTACAGATTTTATCAGGTTTACATATTGGGGGTCATTTACAGAGTCTGGCTTTTTACGCTAATCCTTGATCCCCTTTGCACTCCCGCAGGATTAGACTAATTTATGAGATAGGTGCACCTTCTGCAGTCCATGCACCTGGAGTAAAAACTATCTGGGCACCTGACCGGAGTAGCATTTACTCCACTTTTACACCTGTTTTCAGGTGTTAAAGATATAAATGTTTCGAGGCCGGAGAGAAGACAGGTCCACTTTATTTCATGTGAATCAAATATCTCCTATAAGTTATACGGCTCCTTTAGACTAGGCTTCCGTCTTTCCTTCTTCTTCAATCCATGCGGTTGTATTGTCTGATTAATTAGAGAATATTCCCATTATTCCACATTGATGATTAGGAAATGAGAATAATGAGCTCAAAATCATTTTGACTGATGGTGATTAGATTGGAATACATTGTGTCTGACTTATCCGAACAATTTTGAAAATCCATTATTCTTAACACCAGTTTAAGACTGCTTTCGGATTCAATATGAAAATACAGAAAAGTTCAGGCAAAATATATGACATGTCACAAGATTCATTTGATAAGATAGATGAGGAGCCCGAGGTATTGTAAACGTGGACGATAGATAGATAGCAAAAAACAAAGACTGGGCATCACCGCAATTCCGCTTGTATGTATAGAGTGCCAGCGGCTGTGAGGACGATCGACCCCCAAAAATATCTAAATAAAGAAAAAAAAAATCACGGCACAGCCAAGGCGTAAAATCCAAGTAGAAGCTTTATTCACCAGACAGCGACGTTTCGGTTCACTTGCTGGGACTTTTCTCAAGTAGTGACAAAGTGCATTATGTACCAATTTTCAGGGCAATTTCGGTTTGGACTCGGGTTATAACCAAACTTTTTAAAAAATTGAACCGAATCTTGAGTGTTTCACTCATCTCTAATGTGGTGCTTATTCTTCAAATATTATCTATCTATCTAAATAAAGAAAAAAACATAAAGAAAAAAAAAATTCCACAGCATATCCAAGGTGTAAAATCCAAGTATTACCACATGGCGACATTCATGTAAATTAATAGTGGATCGGCCCCTTAATATACTGCTTTAGAATACATGTATCCTAATATAGTTGCATAGTTATTCTTTTTCTTCATTACCTTTATATACATGGCTCATACTCTATATTTTGTTAAAATAATGTAAATACATAATGTTTCCTCAGTAGAGTCACCTATGGTATTCCGGGCGCTGGTCCTATGGACTGAGCCGCGGTTACAATGAGAGGCTTGCGGTGCAGACCTCGTTGTCGCTCCGATATGGTCACGTGATCGGACTTGTGATCACGTGGCCAGACTTGTGATCACATGACTGGTGCAACAGGAAGCGGGATAAGCAATTCGCTTCGGTGAAGACATGCGCATTTTGGATCACTACACGCCAATCCCTGCCGACTAATGTTTTTATTAATTACATCTGCAGAAAGGTATGATTGTAGGGTTTGCACATATGTTTTTAATATCAATTAGGATACCACTTATGAATTTTGTTGGAATATACTTTGTATGTACATGTAATATTAATTTATGATATATATATCATGCCACTTGATTATGCACTGGCACTTTTATATGAATTTTTGTGAAAAGGGTCTTGTTATTAGAGAAAGGATACATTTGAGATGGTTTATTATACAAACCGGATTCCAAAAAAGTTGGGACACTATACAAATCGTGAATAAAAACTGAACGCAATGATGTGGAGCTGCCAACTTCTAATATTTTATTCAGAATAGAACATAAATCACGGAACAAAAGTTTAAACTGAGAAAATGTACCATTTTAAGGGAAAAATATGTTGAATCAGAATTTCATGGTGTCAACAAATCCCCAAAAAGTTGGGACAAGGCCATTTTCACCACTGAGTGGCATCTCCCCTTCTTCTTACAACACTCAACAGACGTCTGGGGACCGAGGAGACCAGTTTCTCAAGTTTAGAAATAGGAATGCTCTCCCATTCTTGTCTAATACAGGCCTCTAACTGTTCAATCGTCTTGGGCCTTCTTTGTTGCACCTTCCTCTTTATGATGCACCAAATGTTCTCTATAGGTGAAAGATCTGGACTGCAGACTGGCCATTTCAGTACCCGGATCCTTCTCCTACGCAGCCATGATGTTGTGATTGATACAGAATGTGGTCTGGCATTATCTTGTTGAAAAATGCAGGGTCTTCCCTGAAAGAGATGACGTCTGGATGGGAGCATATGTTGTTCTAGAACCTGAATGTATTTTTCTGCATTGATGGTGCCTTTCCAGACATTCAAGCTGCCCATGCCACACGCACTCATGCAACCCCATACCATCAGAGATGCAGGCTTCTGAACTGAGCGTTGATAACACTTTGGGTTGTCCTTGTCCTCTTTGGTCCGGATGACATGGCGTCCCAGATTTCCAAACAGAACTTTGAATCATGACTCGTCTGACCACAGAACAGTCTTCCATTTTGCCACACTCCATTTTAAATGATCCCTGGCCCAGTGAAAACGCCTGAGCTTGTGGATGTTGCTTAGAAATGGCTTCTTCTTTGCACTGTAGAGTTTCAGCTGGCAACGGTGGATTGTGTTCACTGACAATGGTTTCTGGAAGTATTCCTGAGCCCATTCTGTGATTTCCTTTACAGTAGCATTCCTGTTTGTGGTGCAGTGTCGTTTAAGGGCCCGGAGATCACGGGCATCCAGTATGGTTTTACGGCCTTGACCCTTACGCACAGAGATTGTTCCAGATTCTCTGAATCTTCGGATGATGTTATACACAGTTGATGATGATTGATGCAAAGTCTTTGCAATTTTTCGCTGGGTAACACCTTTCTGATATTGCTCCACTATCTTTCTGCGCAACATTGTGGGAATTGGTGATCCTCTACCCATCTTGGCTTCTGAGAGACACTGCCACTCTGAGAAGCTCTTTTTATACCCAATCATGTTGCCAATTGACCTAATTAGTGTTAATTGGTCTTCCAGCTCTTCGTTATGCTCAAATTTACTTTTTCCAGCCTCTTATTGCTACTTGTCCCAACTTTTTTGGGATTTGTTGACATCGTGAAAATTGGAATCAACGTATTTTTCCTTTAAAATGATACATTTACTCGGATTAAACGTTTGATCTGTCATCTACGTTCTATTACAAATAAAATATTGACATTTGCCTTCTCCACATCATTGCATTCAGTTTTTATTCACAATTTGTTTAGTGTCCCAACTTTTTTGGAATCCGGTTTGTATGATTGGATTGTAAATGATGTTAACCTGTATAAATAAGCACAATGCACCACTGCTTGAGAAAGGTCCCAGCAAGTGAACCGAAACGTCGCTGTCTGGTGAATAAAGCTTCTACTTGGATTTTATGCCTTGGATGTGCTGTGGATTTTTTTTTTTCTTTATTTAGATAGATAGATAATATTTGAAGAATAAGCACCACATTAGAGATGAGTGAAACACTCAAGATTCGGTTCAGTTCAAGTACGCCAAAAAAAAAAAAAAGTTTGGTTCTAACCCGAGTCCAAACCCCCTATAGCCTCCTAGGACTCAGAATCTTTAGGAAAACTTATATTGTTTTGTTTATTTTTATGAATGTTTTCTTTTAAAAACTCTGGAACGCAATGACCACAATAGTAAATGATGTCGGAGTGACACTGACATACATAGCTATGGGTAAACACACATTCTACGATGTTAACATAAAACATGTTTAAAAACACACCGCGCCGGCACATGTGTTCTGCTTTTTCATATTCCAAAGCTTCCAAAAATTATCAGGGGCAGATGATGTTGAAACACACATGGTGTTATGGGATGAAAAATAAATTATAAAAAAAATGGCTTGGGCGACCAAGGGGGGAATTTATTATGAGGAGAATATTTGAAGTCAGTTTTGCGTGAGTCTCTGTTGGAGTACTTTGTGCCACATTTATTAAATCTCACAGGTTGTTTGATAAATTTGGCTTGTCCTTAAACCTAACACTTTTGTCTAGAAAAGCTACTCCGGTTTTCCTACTCCACCCTCTTCCTGGAGTAAGATTGCGACTATTTTGCGACTTTTAAAAAAAGTCGCATTGATAAATCTGGAGTGAAACTCATTAACATAGCTAACCACACCCACTTGTCCATCCATATTAAGAAAACTGGAGTGAGTGGTGTAAAAATGCAAAAAGTCGTAAAATGTTGTGTAAGTACATGTAAAAAAAAAGTACATGTAAAAAACCGCTGATTTTTGTGCAAGCGCTTCAATTTTGCACAAGCGAGTGCAAAAAAGTTGAAAAAGCCCTATTCTGTGACTTTTTGACTCCAGAATTCTGGAGTGAAGGTATGATAAACCAAGTGTCCAAAAATGATGCCTTGACAGGGTCTAATTGTCAGCAGAAAAAGTGGCTCGTTGTGAACAAGCCTAGAAAAATTCTCCAAATGTGGATGTGGAAAGGATAAAGATATAGTGGAATGTGGCCGCAATAGTAGCGGCAGCAGAAGCAGCACAGCATTGAACATACAAGACTGTAGGTCGGCTGTCTATGGGTAGTAGTAGTAATAGTAATAGTAGTAGTAGTGGTAGTAGTAGTGATAGCAGTGACAGATGCTTTACGTTAACAGCCGTGGCTTAGCAGCGAGGAGCAGCAGCAGGCAGACAGCAACAGTCTTATGGAAGATGATGGTAAGCAGACAGCAGCAGTGGCATGATGGTAACAGCAGCTTGATGGAGTCAGACAGGCAGAAACATTGGCAAGATGGGGTGTAACACCCCAGAGTGGTGTTACCACTTCTGCACCTTGCTTCTATCTTTTATGTTCTAACCTGTATGTCACCTATATATTTATTTCCAGGTCCCTAAACACTGTGCATTTATAATGATGTTATGTAACTGTTCATGTAATGTGCCTGGTTCACCAGCAGGTGGCAGCAAACACGGCAGAGCTATAGTTAGATAGAATGGAACTGCCCATTATATTCTCCCCCCTTTGGTCAGAAGTGGGCCAGTCCTGCTTGCTACCAGAAGGAGGTGGGGCAGTTCTGGTTTGTGCTGGTTGAGACTCCATGTTGGAGCTGCCAGGATTCTAACCTATTCCTTGGCTGACGATAAGTCCGACTAAAAAGTGAAGTACAGCGTAAAGAAGAAGCCAAGTTACCAAGTCATCTTGTCAGTACAGCAGATGAGAGAAGGATATAGCAGAGTTCAGTTTGCCTGCCAGTTTAATGCGAAAGCTTGCTGGAACCAGGACAAAGCCTGAAACTGTTTGGAGAAATGTTTATTCAAGTAAAGCTGCCACTGAACTTCATCTCAAGGTCTGGACTCAACTTATTTCTTCAAATCCCTCAATTATCCCCCCTATTTATTGCTTCGGAGCCAAAGCCTGGGGTCCAGTTGTATCCAGGTAGGAGCACCGTGACACACATAAAGAGACATTTTAGGCCGCAACATACCACTCGGCATTTCCTACACCTGGGACGCGTTATAGGAGGGCCCTGGGGGGAGGCTCCCGTTGCAGGGGCACCGACAGCAAGGCCAGATCTATTCATCGGCCTCAGCCGGAAGAATGTTAAAATCCTCCCAAATCCAGGCTTGATTCATTTTGACAAAAGTGATGTTTTGGACGCTGGCAGAGTGAACTTGGCCCATTTGGGTGTCATATGGCCATGTTGCTGGGGTCCTGCCTCTCCACTGCCACAAAAAACATTGACCCAGTGGGCTGTAAAAGACATGTATTGTCCCCTTTCCATAACAGCTGCTTCAGGTGTCCACTTTGGAGTGCAGGTTGACACACAGTTAGAACTGCAAGGAGTGGCCCACATTCTGTGGCACGTGAGAGCACTAATACAATGGCACAGCAGCGACTGCACTGCCAGCGATGTAGCCAGGTGGGGGTTCAGCTTGTAAACAAGCTAATTGCTGGTGGGGAAAAGTTTTTTCATGGCTAAACATTCCATTATAGATGTCTCGCGATGGAGCTGAGGATAAGGAGGAGTCTTAGAAGGAGAAGAAGAAGGTGATGATCAGGGACGGCATCAGCACCAGGCATACCCGATTCCTTAGGGGCCCACTCGTTTCCGTGGTCCCTCCACTAATAGGAGAATAATGCATTGAGCAACAAACCTTTGTGGTGGAATTCCTTAGACCCCCATCCCCAGGCTACCACATACAATGTAATGTGCAGTACAGACCAAAAGTTTGGACACACCTTCTCATTCAAAGAGTTTTCTTTATTTTCATGACTATGAAGGCATCAAAACTATGAATTAACACATGTGGAATTATATACATAACAAACAAGTGTGAAACAACTGAAAATATGTCCTATTCTAGGTTCTTCAAAGTAGCCACCTTTTGCCTTGATTACTGCTTTGCACACTCTTGGCATTCTCTTGATGAGCTTCAAGAGGTAGTCCCCTGAAATGGTCTTCCAACAGTCTTGAAGGAGTTCCCAGAGATGCTTAGCACTTGTTGGCCCTTTTGCCTTCACTCTGCGGTCCAGCTCACCCCAAACCATCTCGATTGGGTTCAGGTCCGGTGACTGTGGAGGCCAGGTCATCTGGCACAGCACCCCATCACTCTCCTTCATGGTCAAATAGCCCTTACTTTCAAAGTTTTCCCAATTTTTCGGCTGACTGACTGACCTTCATTTCTTAAAGTAATGATGGCCACTCGTTTTTCTTTACTTAGCTGCTTTTTTCTTGCCATAATACAAATTCTAACAGTCTATTCAGTAGGACTATCAGCTGTGTATCCACCTGACTTCTCCTCAACGCAACTGATGGTCCCAACCCCATTTATAAGGCAAGAAATCCCACTTATTAAACCTGACAGGGCACACCTGTGAAGTGAAAACCATTTCAGGGGACTACCTCTTGAAGCTCATCAAGAGAATGCCAAGAGTGTGCAAAGCAGTAATCAAAGCAAAAGGTGGCTACTTTGAAGAACCTAGAATATGACATATTTTCAGTTGTTTCACACTTGTTTGTTATGTATATAATTCCACATGTGTTAATTCATAGTTTTGATGCCTTCAGTGTGAATCTACAATTTTCATAGTCATGAAAATAAAGAAAACTCTTTGAATGAGAAGTTGTGTCCAAACTTTTGGTCTGTACTGTATATGGATGAGGAAATGAAATGCACAGCAAGCAGTAAAGTATATATTCCTAAAGGCTCAGTCAGCAGTGAGTGAGTCTGTAATATATTATCAGTGATAAGTTATCAGTAATGACAGACTCACTCACTGCTGACTGAGGCTGGACATGCTGCTGACTGAGTCTTTAGGAATATTTGCTTTACTGCTTGCTGTGCATTTCCTCATCCATATACATTACATTGTATGTGGTAGCCTGGGGTATACTGGGGAAGGGGGTCTAAGGAATTCCCCCACAAAGAGGTTTGTTGCTTAGACTCTGAATTTAGAAGACTGGGTTTCACGGGGAGTCGGCGGCGCACTCTCCCTTCGCAGCGCCGCCGGCATTCCGCGCGCATAGCGGAGCATGGTGTGTGTGCTACCAAATACCACGTACTAATGCTACGGTGGTGTGGTGTTTTTGGGGAGGGATCCCCCCAGCCTCAACTAATAGGAGAATAATGAGTAACAAACCTCTTTGTGGGGGAATTCCTTAGACCCCGGGGGCCCACTGAGGCTTTATCGCCCAAGGGCCCACATGAACCTGGAGCTAGCCCTGGTTATGATGACAAAGATACCGTACTGCTTGGGGATGCGGATTGGCTGCCATAAAGAGGTCCAGGAGAAGGAGGACAGACTTTATCTGATTTGGAATGCTAGCCAGTTGGCCAAACGAGCCAGTGATGCAGCCTCATGTGCTGCAATAGACCTCTGGTACCTATGATTGTGTTTCAATGGCAATAGCTTATTTTATTCCTGCAGTTCTTGCACACGACTGTGGTTTTGTGTGCCCGCCTTGTGGAGAAAAAAAACGCCATACAGGAGTTGCTCGCACAGAGCTACAGGCAGCCGAGCTCTGCATAGCTCTGGCACGTTTTGGGCCTAATCCAACCACAGTGTCAGCAGCAAGGGCGTCGTTAGGTCAAAACATTCGGGCTGGAGCCTCTGATGTTTTGTCCAGTGCCCCTAATTTATTTACTTCACTTGTCCCTGTGCAATCTCGCACAGGCGCACTGGCAGAGGAATCATCGAGCGAAGTGCGCATGCGCCGTCTTCCAGCGCACCTCGTTCGACAATGCCTCTGCCAGTGTGCCAGTGCGAGATTACACAGAGCCAAGTGAAGTAAATAAATTAGCTAGGAGGCTGCGCTGGGAGGGGAGGGGATCTGTGGATGACACTTAGGGGGATCTGTGGATGACACTTAGGGGGATCTGTGGATGACATTTATGGGGGATCTGTGGATGACACTTATGGGGGATCTGTGGATGACACTTATGGGGGATCTGTGGGTGACACTTATGGGGGATCTGTGGGTGACACTTCACTGTAGTTATTAACCCCATTCAGCAGTCCCCCATTCAGTGAAGGTGGGACTGCTGAAAGGGGTTAATAACTACTGTTAAGTCCCCCCCCCCCAGTGGTGATGAGGGCATGGCTTCATGGGGTGGGGGCGTAGCTTCACGTGGGCTCGTGCCCCGGATCTCTTCAGACTCTAGCAACGCCCCTGGTCAGCAGCATCACCAGCTCCTGAAACAAATGTGACCCTGGCTGTTTTTGGGAGGTATGTCGTCTCTGCTCTTTATTGCTAGTGCCACCTCTCTTCTCCACTGATGTTGCCTCCTTCTCAGCCCCTCAATGCGGCTTTCAGGTCCTTACCAGTACACAATTGTCATTGGAGTCCTCACCTTCCCTAACGCTTTTATCAGACTTTGACATATCATGGTGGGCTCCTGGGCCTCCCTCCCCTGCTCTGCATTTCCCCAACTGCCACTGTCACTGCCCCCACCGCCAATGCCATGGCTACAGGTGCCACTATTACCACCATCATCAACACAACTATGCATGGGGTCCCCAGCCTCCTCCCGAACCTGCTCCTCAGGGCAGCCCAAAGGATGACGGCTCTCACACAAGTCGTCAACAGTGAGACTCTCTTGACTATCTGCCGTAGGGTTTGGTGGGGTTTTCTTGACACTTCTTAGGAAATAGGAGGCGCCTCACTAGAAAGGGGCAGTGAAGACAGAGATGACTCCACTGAAAGCCTGTTCTTGGGCTGCGAGGAGGAGGAGCAGGAGTATGGCTGTGACCCTTGGCTCCATGGCACAGTGCCAGACTCCAAAGTCACCTCCACATCATCCTGCTGTGACTGAGAGGAGGACTGAGTCATCAAATCCACAATCTCATCCTCTGTCTTCTCAACAACAATGTTGCACCTTTCCGAAGCCAGGGAAAACTGCGGACTACTATTGCTACTACTGAACAGATACCTGGTTCTGCTACTACTCACATTCTGACTCCTGGACATTTGTTGGAAATTCTTCCGTAGCCCTGACATTTTTGGGTCTCACATATAATTGTGTGTGCTTCCCTATGTATTGGTGTGCTGATCACATATATATGCTAATTTTATTAGATTGAACAACCCCCTCAAATAAATATTTGATCGGAAATGTGTGGAGATTTAGGCCTAAATTCATTATCACTCACAGATACTTTTGTGCGCTACCCTGTTTATTGGCATAGTAATCACATATATGCTGGTTTTAATAAATTCTACAACCCCAAAAAATTAATTGGAACCATGTAGAGACAGAAATAAATGGAAATGGATATAGGCCCAAATCTATTATCGCTCACATGTAATTTTGTGTGCTACCCTGTGTATTGTTCTACTGATCACGTATATATGCTGGTTTTATTAAATAGAACAACCCCAAAAAAATAAATCAAGAAAAATAAACAGAAATTTATGATTAAGGCCTGATGCTTGATATCACTTTAACACTCACAGATAATTTGGTGTAGTACCCCGTGTATTAATGTACTGATCACCTATATGCTAGTTTCATTAAATTGAACAACTAAAAAGATTCCAACAGCGTGGAGAAATAAATAAATGGAAACGGATGATTAAGTGCCAGCCCTGACGCTTAATATCATGTTACCACTTACAGATAATTTGGTAAACTACCCTGTGTTTTAGTATAGTGATTACCTATATGCTGGTTTGAATAAATTCAATAATCCTCCCAAAAGCTTAAAAGCTGAGTTTGAGCGGTCGATGTGTGCAGCTCACAAACACCGTGCATAGGATAGTTTTCATTGATTTGCTGTACTTCTGTGACTCCTCACAATCTGATGTGAAGATGTGATAGGACAGGTCTTATTATTAGCCATCTCCATGATTCCCCCCTGACTAACCACCTATTTTCATACAGAGGGGAAACATCTAGAACAGGGCTGGCCAACCTGCGGCTCTCCAGCTGTTGTAAAACTACAGTTCCCACCATGCCCTGCTGTAGGCTGATAGTTGCAGACAGTCTGGGCATGCTGGGAGTTGTAGTTTTGCAACAGCTGGAGAGCCGCAGGTTGGCCATCCCTGATCTAGAAGATTGCAGCTTAAGTGGGTAATTCAGGTAATTCAGGTGAGCAGCATCTAGGTGCTTATGTGGAGCCTTGCAGAAAGCACTCTCAGAAAAGTGAGGGGGGATTTTGACAGCACAGCATTGTAATTGATATTTAGGATGAGACACCTGATCATATGGTGATAAAATGTGTGGAATCTGTGGATCAACAAGTACATACAGACATGTTATAGTTCTGTAATGCCAAGCTGGTGCGGGAACAGACACTTTACAACTATAGATACACTATACAAACTATTTGGATCGCTCCAAAGCTAGATGCACCAAATTGCGCCAATTTTTTTTAGCAATTTATGACAACATCTACATGCTATGGAGAGTGGGTTGCACTCTGTTTATCAGAGGAAGGGACTAGGTATTACATTTTTTTAAATGTATGTACTCTACAGGGGCCTCACTAATATAAAGGAGGGACTAAGGGGGCATAACTACTGTGTGGGGGCATTAAGGGGGAGCACTACTCTAAGGGAGGACAACATGGCAGTGTGTGGTGGCATTGATGTGTGTGGGGGCATTATGGGTGCATAACTACTGAGTGGGGGCACTAAGGGGGCATTACTACTGAGTGGGGGCATTAAGGGGGCATAACCTCTGTGTGGGGGCACTAAGGTGGTATAACTACAGTGTGGGAGCAGTAAGGGGTATTCTACTGGCTGGAGGTGCTAAGGGGGCAAAACTTATATGTGTGGGGTCAGTAATGGGACATAATTACTGTGTGGGGTACTAAGGGGGCATAATTACTTAATAGTGGACTTTTTTTTATTTTTAACAAGCATGAGTGGTCTTGAGGGGTTGCATGGAAGTTGCATGGGGATGGGGGAGCGAATTCAAAAATTTGCTATTGGACACGGCCTTTTCTACTTAAACCCCTGCTGAGGCCATTGATTGGGCAGCTGTAGTGACATGTTGACAGCATGTCCCATTTCCAGTCAAGCAGGAACCAGAAGCGGAGGAGAAAGGAGCTCAGTGCTAGAACCAGAGCACAGTTGACAGACAAGTCATTTTTTTAACCCCTAAACCCTGCCTGTCCATATGAAAGGTGTTCCTGCTCTTGGAGAACCCCTTTAATTACACGGATAGCCATTTATTTACATGGGCACCAGGCAATATTACATTTCCGCACAAAGAGAATGCATATTTTTCTGGGTCATCTCAAAATGACTGCAATTGCGTTTCTCAGTTGAAGTGGGTTGAGTATGATGAGGCCCCAAGGTGGATGACTCTTACACCTGATTAGGACACTTCCCTTCCAGAGTTATTCCTATGTGAAGAAGAGCAGTAAAACCACTAGTGATGATACAAATGATGCTCATAACAAATACATTATATGGGGTGAACGACAAGCTATATGCCGACATATGAAGTGTGAGCAGCAGAGACAATCAGTTGCTGGGATCAGTTATCCCAATTCTTCACTGATATCCCCAATGTCTAGCTGGAGCTGTTTTTAGAAACATGATGTGCATGAAACCTCTGCAGGCAGAATCACTGCAGTCACCAAGCCCCAAATCTCTCTTTTCCTTTGTAAATCTATCTATTTAAAATCTAATTTATCTTCCACATCTGGCGTGTCTGAAATAGAATTTGCTGGCTCCATATTACAGGTTCCAGATGTCGGGATAAATACAGTGTGGATCAGATTGTTTAACTATTTTACTTATTTGACATCCAAAATAAAGAATAAGACAGATGTCATGGTCTCTGTTACTTGCTATGCTACTACGGCGCTTACTTTACATTTAACCCTGAAAGCGCAACCTATGATATAGTCCGAAGAACCAATAGTTGGAGATCTATTGGAAGGGCTTAAAGTTGTTTTCTGGGACCAATATATTGATGGCTTATTCCATAAGATAGGACATCATTATGAGATAGGTGGAGATCCGACGCCCTCTACCCTCACCGATCAGCTGTTAGGGGCAGTTGCAGGTCCTGGAGCACCACAGCTCAATACACTGTGTAGTGGCTATTGTCCAGTACTGCAGCTAATGCTTCTATTCAGGTGAAAGGAAACTGAGTTGAAGTACCAGAGAAAGGGCTCTACACAGTGTACGGAGCTGTGGTTTTCTGACTTCACATCTGGAACTTGCAGGTGATCGGTGGGGGTACCAGGTGTCGGATCCCACAAATCTCATATTGAAGATTTAGTCCCAGAAAACCACTTATAAAGGACATTTTTTACTAGTACAACCATATGTCTTGTGAAGTCATAGGGCTGTCATAGAGGGGAGGCCCTCTGCTCCTCTATGAACCAGATAGCAGTCTGAGTAGCAGTCCAGTCATGTATTGCTACATTTCCCCTCTAGAGGCCGCTGGAGGAGAAATGTGTGGCCAGTTGTAGCTTTCTCCAGTGACCCTTTATTGAAAAAAAGGAAGAACCCCTTAAATTGTGTCAGCTACATGGAGGAGCCCCAAATTAGAAAGCCCCTAGCATAGAAATTACAAGGATCAAGCCAGTGATGTAGTAATATAATGTGGCTTCTAAGAGGGTATTGAAGAGTGTCGGTAAGCATCACATACATGTACTTGTCAGATTACAGAAATATTCAACTAGTGCTGAAGGGCTCTTTGTGCTTCAGGTACGACAAGGACCCTCTTGAAAAAGGATTATGGAGAAGGTCTTGAAATATGTAAGCACCATCAAGAGTTGTGAATGTCCTTTCTCAGAACAAATAATAATACTTTTTGGCAAAAATGAGTGAATTTCCCTTTACCGAGCTTAAAGTATGAACAAAACTGTTAAGGAGCTGGGGTAGATTTCAGGGGTAATGTGCACCAGTTTTCTGGCTCACATGTTGTTAAATATTTCCAGATCTCCCCTCCCCAAATATCTTGCCCAGGAAGGAGTTAGCACATATTCACCAAGGTATCCCTGAGTGATAGCTAGCCAACCTCGTGAAGACTCCTCTTCTGAAAATCCAGCTTACACCGAGGGAAGAGCGGAGAGGAAGATGGGATTAGTAGTGGTGTTGGTGAAGGCAGTTATCACAGTACGGTGGCTCTCCCACACTCCCAGGGCTGGCACAGTGAGAGGGTCACAGAAAGGAGCAGTAGTAGTTTCTCCCAGGGCACTTTGACTTTGACACACAATGAAGGCACACATCTTAGTAAGACAGTGCAGAACATCAGGAGTACTGTATATCACATCACATAAATTATACCCCTGCTTTAACTACTGTACTAACATTGGTCCAGTGAGACAATGCACTATGGATGGGAGTCTGGGACATCGCTTGCTCTGTGGGCCAGAACGTTCCCTCTCTGTGGTGAATGCGCAAATGAGGTAGATTCAGTAGTTTGTGCCTGCACCAGGAAGATAAATAGATCTGGCCATCTCCTCGTCAGGAGTCAAATGGAGTAAACCACGGCACTCAATTGTGGTATGCAGTAGTGAAGGTTCTTTATTCTATCCAAAATTTAACAAGGAGCCATTGGCCAACGTTTCGGTCTATCCTAGACCTTGTTCACGGCCATAATGTGAAAATTCTGGCAGCCAACATTATGGCCGTGAACAAGGTCTAGGATAGACCGAAACGTTGGCCAATGGCTCCTTGTTAAATTTTGGATAGAATAAAGAACCTTCACTACTGCATAGCACAATTGAGTGCTGTGGTTTACTCTATTTGATTTTGCATAATACTTACCACTGAGCACCACCTACTGCGAATAGAAGTGCCGACCAATTTGCCTCTACTTCATCCACGTCAGGAGTGAAATCCCATCTGTAGCTCAGGCTGGAATTCTAGTAGGATATGACATTGGCGGAAGAAGGCACTCCTGAAGAAGAGCGCGACAGGGATTTACAGAAAGAAGAGGAACAGCAGCCATCTTAGAGACAGCAGCATGGTCAGGAGATAGAGAGATCTCCACAGACAGTAATGTGTCCTGCTTCTGTGCATTTACCCTTCAGCACAGCCCAGACAACTCCTGTTTTTCTAGTGTAAGAAGGGAAAGCTCAGCTGCTGCACTAAAGGGGTTATCCAATAGTACAAATACCCCCACAATGCCTGGGCCCTTCCTATAGATGATATTTACCCAGTCCCTGGCACCCGCGTCCCTCCAGATCCCTGCACGACCACCCCTGCATCTCCTCGTCCAGCGACGGGGGAGTGGATGGAGGAGGGTTAGCTGATGTCAGGCTTCGACGGTGACCAGCCTACCTAACATCACCTGCAATGCTAGGGAGGCTGGTCACCATCGCGGCCTGCTATCAGCTGCTCCCCCTGTCGCCGGATGTTTTGATCCACTCAACAGGGAGATGCAGCGGTGGCCGTGTAGGGATCCAGAGGGATGTGGGTGCTGGGGACCGGTTAAGTACTGTCTATAGGAGGTTCCCCGGCATTGTGGGGGGTGTTTGGATAACCCCTTTAATCCTTCAGCACCGCACAGACAGCCCCTGTGTTTCCAGTGTAAGAAGGAAAAGCTCAGCTGCTGCATTAACACTACAGCCAAGCCTGTATCCCAGGAGGATCTTGCCCCTGACTCCACTGCCATCCAAGCTTCTGAACGCTGCAGCCACCAGCTGGTTCCTGGGCAGGACAATCGTAAGTGCATCGATATTAGCATGCCAACATTTTCTACAACCGAGCCCCAACGTTCGGACTGGGTTAATTGCTAAAGTGCATACTGTCTTTATCTTCCAAAGGAGACTGTGTGTGACCACTATCACTGCTTTCCGCTTACCGTTATAGATAGCCCACCCCTTTCACTAGAAATTTTCCTTAGACAGAATTGCAATCTGTGCTTCATTCCTTTTATTGCATTATCTTTATGTTCTTCGCTATTGTTCAACCTTTCTCAAATAAATCTCTTGATCAGTTAACTCCTTCCTGAGTGTGTACTGAGCTGGGCAGGGGTTTCCCAAGTCGGCCCCTGGCATAAGAGGAAGACCCTCCTGCTGTCCTATAGAGCACTAAGCAATATTTAGGCGGAGGCACTGCGCCATAGTGATGTAAGGACCACCATACACCCTGCCGACCGAGGGATGCCCAAAGAGGAGTTACATAAGTAAATTACAAACTTTTTCCTACAGGTGCGTTCTGTGTAACTGAAGTGGCTTTGAGGCCCCCGATGGATCCAGGAAAACCCCTTTAATACACGATTAGTAATTTAAATGAATTGCACTTTAGGATCATGCTGAATGGCAGGAGGCTTGTAATATGGATTATGTTGCTGTATTAGGTTTATACTGATGCTTGTTTCCATCTCTTTACTTTTTCAATATCTTGCTTTATCCTCGCGCTGCCACCTGGGAATCTTAACAATCATGTATGAGGTGAAGCGCAGGGACGTTTTTATGAGACATCAATTGCTACCTCGGGTTAATATGTGTTGACTGAAAAGCGCAGGTAGCTCCCTCCGGTATTCTCCGTATCATAAAGCTCAGAGCGCTTTGTAAAAGTGACTGATCTTATCGCTGAGCTCAGAAGGTAACATGTCTGAACCCTGAGATGAAGCGCCGACTTATTACCTTCAAAGACATATTCCTCATGGCACCAGCCAACGTTAACCCCTTACATACTGCAGAAGCTTTGAACTAGCGGATACAATTTATTAAGCCATTTCGAGGAATAATGTAAAGTAATGCAATTTTATTACGGGATTTTTATTACTAACTCATTATGAATTGCAATATCTCTGCTTGCAGTCATTGAATTGGAATAATGTTTACATCCAGAAGATCGAAATCATCCCTGGTCATGTAATGATGGTATAGAGGGCTCCTTACAGTATATTCACACACGGGAGGTTTGTTGCAGAAATTTCTTTGAACAATCCATGTGCTGGTTGCCAAAACCACCATATTGAGATGAAGGGAATTGTTTTTCAGTTGCAGTAATTTTGCTTCAAATCTGTTATGTGTGAATTTACCCTTACTGAGCCATAACAGGTCTGTTTAACAGCAATGAATCCTAACAGAAGTGGTCAGATCCCATCATTATAGGTTGTGTATTAGGAGATCACTAGTGAAGTCCCGCTTCCCCCATGATCAGACTCTACATGTCAACTTACTCTTGATGGACTTGGGGGAACATTGTCCCATGTCATAGAGGATGTTGACATGCGGAGGCTGGAGGGGGGGGGGGGGGGGCTGAAAGAGCCAAAACACAGCAGTGGGGAGCAGGTAGTATGCTTCCCTCTTCAGGAATGGCCATATAGGAGGGTCTGGTATAAAGGCCCCCTCAAGATGAACTCGGACATATCCCCTTCTTCACCCAGGCAGTCCCTCCATTTCATAATATTGAAAAGCCCTGTTAAAATGACACAACAAGTCCTTAAAGGTAATGTGTCATCAGAAAATGACTTATGGTTTACATCAACATATTTTTAAAGAATTTTGGGTGGTTGTTTTTAAAATTCTAACATCCTGCTGTTTTCACACTGGTCACTAAGCCTAATAATAGGTTCAAATTCCCTGTTGTGTAGCAGTCATCTCATCATCATAATAAGCAGGATTAGGGCACATTCAGATCAGTGCTAGGCATTTCTGTTGTTCCAGAAAACAACGAAAATAGTGGAAGTTCTGGATTCGGCATATAACTGACATTTAAAGAGGGTGTATGGGCTTTTTAATATTGATGATCTATCCTCAGAATAGGTCATCAATATCAGATCAGCAGGGGTCCGACACCCGGCACCCATGCCGATAAGCTGTACGGGGAGACGGAGCGCGCATTGTGCACGTGCCATCTCCCATCTCTCATCCTGTTTGCTGCTGCTTTGCCATAGACCAGGGATGGCCAACCTGAGGCTCTCCATCTGTTTCAAAACTTTAACTCCCATCATTCCCGGACAGCCGACAGCTATCAGCCTGCAGCAGAGCATGGTGGGAATTGTAGTTTTACAACAGCTGGGAAGTCGCAGGTTGGCCATCCCTGCCATAGACATACAACAGCGCACATATTTGCTGAATATCCCACACATACCTTTGAAGAAACACCTATTGAAGTTAATGTTATATATTTTGACTGCGGCTAGACGTTTACTGGCCAGATTTTGGAAAAGGACAGATTGCCCGTCACGGGCTGAACTCATCAATAGTATATTAGAAGTCAGACGCCTTGAACATATGTCGGCTACATTGCTTGCCTCGGTGGATAAATTTGACTGAGTTTGGAAGCAATGGGACATGGTGTTTGATGTTTCAGACTGATTGAGTCTCCACCTTACCCCACCCATCCTAACCCTACTGTGTCAAGTCTTGTCACTCCCCTTTGTGTGTCCGAATCTTTCTTACAGTAAATTTTGTATGACTCTACACAGTTAACGCGAAAATAGATACTCTGTTATTTTAGTAACCTGTGGGCTCTTATTACAGTACTGCTCATTCATGACTATTGTATCTGTATTTTCTCAGACTTAGGCCTCATGCACACGACCGTTGTGTGCATCCGCGGCCGTTGTTCCGTTTTCTGTTTTTTTTCGCGGACCCATTGACTTTCAATGGGTCCGGGGAAAAATCGGAAAATGCACCGTTTGGCTTCCGCGTCCGTGATCCGTTTTTCCAGTCCTTGAAAAAAATAGGACCTGTCCTATTTTTTTCACGGACAACGGTTCACAGACCCATTCAAGTCAATGGGTCCGTGAAAAATCACGGATGCACACAAGATAGTCATCCGCGTCCGTGATCCGTGTCCGTGATCCGTGTCCGTTTTTCCTATAATTTTCAATGCAAACTTGACTTTTTTTTTTTTTTCACTTTTCATGTCCGTGGATCCTCCAAAAATCAAGGAAGACCCAAGGAAGAAAAAACGTTCACGGATCACGGACCAACGGAAATTTGTTTTGCGGACCTCAAAAAAAGAAACGGTCGTGTGCATGAGGCCTTATTCACTGTAAAGACCTATATACATAAAAATGTGACGTATGCTATCTTTCGCTCAATGCCCTTAGTTATATCTTTGTACCATGAATAATGTACTCCAAAGTCATACTTTTTTGTATGTACATGTTTATTCTTGGAAAAATCATCAATAAAAAGACAATTGATAAGACATACAACAGCGGACAGGAAGACAGAAAGAAGATGGCACGTGAACACTGAGCACACCATCTCCTCATACAGCTGATCGGCGGGTATGCTGGGTGTTGGAACCCCGCCAATCTGATATTTATGACCTATCCTGAGGACAGGTCATCAATAATAAAAGCCTGGAGAACCCCTTTAACGGAGCTGAACAAACTCCATTGCCCATAATCAGGTCTGTTCATTTTCCGTTCAGGCGTCCGCATTTTAGCCAGGAAAAAAAAAGTCCTGCACGTAAGGCCTCATGCACACAACAGTATTTTTTCACGGTCCGCAAAACGGGGTTCCGTTGGCCCGTGATCCGTGACCGTTTTTTCGTCCGTGGTTCTTCCTTGATTTTTGGAGGATCCACGGACATGAGAAAAAAGTAGTTTTGGTGTCTGCCTGGCCGTGCAGAGCCAAACGGATCCGTCCTGAATTACAATGCAAGTCAATGGGAACGGATCCGTTTGACGTTGACACAATATGGTGCAATTTCAAACGGATCCGTTCCCCATTGACTTTCAATGTAAAGTCAGGAGTTAATATACCATAGGATCGGAGTTTTCTCCAATCCGATGGTATATTTTAACTTGAAGCGTCCCCATCACCATGGGAACGCCTCTATGTTAGAATATACTGTCGGATATGAGTTAGATCGTAAAACTCATATCCGACAGTATATTCTAACACAGAGGCGTTCCCATAGTGATGGGGACGCTTCTAGTTAGAATATACTACGAACTGTGTACATGACTACCCCCTGCTGCCTGGCAGCACCCGATCTCTTACAGGGGGCTGTGATCCGCACAATTAACCCCTCAGGTGCTGCACCTGAGGGGTTAATTGTGCATATCATAGCCCCCTATAAGAGATCGGGGCTGCCAGGCAGCAGGGGGCAGACCCCCCTCCCTCCCCAGTTTTAATTTCATTGGTGGCCAGTGCGGCCCCCCCCGGCCCCCCTCCCTTTATTGTATTATCATTGGTGGCCAGTGTGCGGCCCCCCTCCCTCCCTCTATTGTATTATCATTGGTGGCCAGTGTGCGGCCCCCCCTCCCTCAATTGTAATATCATTGGTGGCCAGTTTGCGGCCTCCCCCGGCCCCCACTCCCTCCCTTTATTGTATTATCATTGGTGGCCAGTGTGCGGCCCCCCCCTCCCTCCCTCTATTGTATTATCATTGGTGGCCAATGTGCGCCCCCCCCGGCCCCACCTCTATTGTATTAATATCATTGGTGGCCAGTGTGCGGCCTCCCCTCTCCCCCCCCCCCCCCCCCGATCATTGGTAGCAGCGGAGATTCCGATCGGAGTCCCAGTTTAATCGCTCTGGGGCTCCGATCGGTAACCATGGCAACCAGGACGCTACTGCAGGCCTGGTTGCCATGGTTACTTAGCAATATTACAATATTAGAAGCATCATACTTACCTGCTGCGCTGTCTGTGACCGGCTGGGAGCTCCTCCTACTGGTAAGTGACAGATCATTAAGCAATGCGCCGCACAGACCTGTCACTTACCAGTAGGAGGAGCTCCCGGCCGGTCACAGGCATCGCAGCAGGTAAGTATGATGCTTCTAATATTGTAATATTGCTAAGTAACCATGGCAAACAGGCATGCAGTAGCGTCCTGGTTGCCATGGTTACCGATCGGAGCCCCAGAGCGATTAAACTGGGACTCCGATCGGAATATCCGCTGCCACCAATGATCGGGGGGGGGAGAGGGGAGGCCGCACACTGGCCACCAATGATATTAATACAATAGAGGGGGGGCCGCACACTGGCCACCAATGATAATACAATCGAGGGAGGGAGGGAGGCAGGGGGGGGCCGGGGGAGGCCGCACACTGGCCACCAATGATATTACAATAGAGGGAGGGGGGGCGGGGGGGCCGCACACTGGCCACCAATGATAATACAATAAAGGGAGGGAGGGGGGGCCGGGGGAGGCCGCACACTGGCCACCAATGATATTACAATAGAGGGAGGGGGGCCGCACTGGCCACCAATGAAATTAAAACTGGGGAGGGAGGGGGGTCTGCCCCCTGCTGCCTGGCAGCCCCTGATCTCTTATAGGGGGCTATGATATGCACAATTAACCCCTTCAGGTGCAGCACCTAAGGGGTTAATTGTGCGGATCACAGCCCCCTGTAAGAGATCGGGTGCTGCCAGGCAGCAGGGGGCAGTCATGTACACAGTTCGTAGTATATTCTAACTAGAAGCGTCCCCATCACCATGGGAACGCCTCTGTGTTAGAATATACTGTCGGATATGAGTTTTCACAAAAAAGCTTTTATGCAGACGGATCTTCGGATCCGTCTGTATGAAAGTAACCTACGGCCAAGGATCACGGACGCGGATGCCAATCTTGTGTGCATCCGTGTTCTTTCACGGACCCATTGACTTGAATGGGTCCGTGAACCGTTGTCCGTCAAAAAAATAGGACAGGTCTTATTTTTTTGACGGACAGGAAACACGGATCACGGATGCAGCTGCAAAACGGTGCATTTTCCGAGTCAATGGGTCAGCGAAAAAAAAACGGAAAACGGCACAACGGCCACGGATGCACACAACGGTCGTGTGCATGAGGCCTAAGACTTTTTTGTCAGCTCTTTTTGGATGATTCCTTGATGGAGGCCTAGAAAAAAGCCTCCAAAGCAGATGTAAGCATGCACTTACAAAGACAAGTAATACATCTTCATAGATAACACAATATCCTCTTTTTGCATTAGCTGATGGACACAGCTTTCAGTATGTACACCCTCCCTGCACAATGACCTCTGCACAGGTCACAGAGCATGCCCACAACATTTTCCCATAGAAGTCATAGAGTCAATGTAATGCCCCAGAGGTGCATTACCACCTCTTACACCTCTCCACTATCTCTTATGGTTAATATAATGTCATCATATGTACTAATTTCCAGGTCCTGTATAATGTGTATATTTATTTCTATGCAACTGTTAGGTTTGATGTAATGTGCCTGGTTCACCAGCAGATGGCAGCAAGCATGGCAGAGCAAGTTTACCCCTCTTTCCATTCTAGCCCTCTATAGAGAGGGAGGAGTTTAGTTAGTGAAAGTGTGTGTGAGTCGACCTGCTTCCAAGGGAGGTTGTGCTGCAGGAGCTCGTCCCTGCGGGGCAAGCCCTGTCTAAGCCAGCAGAGCACCATCAGCTCTGCTGGACCTGGAGGCCCAAGCTACAAGCCTCAGGAGCCAGGAGGAGAAATTGCCTCTGGATAAAGAAAGACAGAGACAGACCAGATGACAAAGTTAAGTTGCAGCATACAGCAAAAGAAAAGTTCCTATTTAAGCCTATCAGCACAGCAGAGCCAGAGAGTAACTGATGTATCAGAGCCGAGTGTGTTTGCCTGCCAGAATTTATGCCAAAGCCTGCTGATGACCAATATAAAGTTGGAAGATTGTTGCCTGATAAAAGTTTATTCAAGTAAAGCTGTTATCAAGTTCATTACAAGGTCTGGACTCAATTTATTTAATCATCCCCTTCAGCAACCTCCTGTTTTGCTGCAGTGGACGGCCACGCCTGTGGTTCCAGTATATCCAGGTAGGAGCACCGTGACAAGTGCAACAACTATAAGGGACATTAGGCCACCCTACACCACTCTGGCATTCCTACCCTGGGTACCACCATATCACTAAAAGGGGGCCCTGTGCCCTCATTGCTGCAATGCAACTGGTGTCACGACAAACACTTACACCTTCTTAAAGGGACCCCTTGCCCCATGGCCTGTGCCCCGCATCATCTAATGTCCATTGTGCCTAAAGTCCACGTGGCTTCCGTAAAAAATTTCTCTAAATGCTGTTAACTCATCTCAGACAAGATGGCCGCCCCCATAATCCTGTCCAGAAAAAAAAAATTGTAAAAAAAAAAAATCTACAGATTAGGATTAGATATTTTTTTATTTATTTACTATCAGGTTTAAATTAGTTAGAAAAACAGTATGCTTTCCCTTTAACACTCCAATGGGGATGTCTTTTCTGCGCCTCTAAGAGGAGGGGGCAGGTATATGCTACAGCACTCTCCTGCAGGATGATGTGACTGGCTCTACCTGGCAGCACTATACAAGTCCAGAATAAATCTGCCGGTCTTCTCCGCTCGGAGCAGATGCTGCGATAAGCAAACAAAGATAAACATAAGTGTGATTTGCTATAATAACTCTTTCAGATCGGTGCATGAATTTTGCACATTCCCTGAGTTATTTCTGCTTCCAGCAGCTGCTTCTCCTATTAGACTCCACACCAACAAATTAGGACTGTGAGAGAAAAGCAGGAAAATTGCTCTCGATTCACTGCCTGCATTCTTAATGGCCATTAAATCTGGCCCATATCTTATTACAGGTCTAAGTGAATTAAGAAGCTTTTCCATACAGACAGTGAATTCATTTCTATGCAAACCATTAGGCGCCCATGGGACGACATCCCTGCTAACACAGCACGGAGCCGGTTATGTCACAGCCCGTACAGAAAAGCTGCCTAAACCCTGTATAAAATAGATCAACTTCTTTTGTTAGATCAAACTGATGAATTGATTTTCTTCACCATTGAAAAAATTAATGCAATAATGAGAATTACCTGCAGGCTAAACCCGGGTCATTCTCACGCTTTTCTAATCATACAGGTTAGATAAGGGTAAAAGTGTAATGGGATGTGTTTTTTCGGGATTACTGGAGGAACTGTTGTAGATCTGTTTTGTACTGGTCCCTTAGACTTTTCTTTCTACTTCTATGGCCCTAAGGTGACAGACAGGATTTCCTTGGGCTGAGATTCAGTTTGATGGTTTGCCAATTGAAATACCAAAGTGCTTGTTAGTATCACCCCTAGTTACCCGGCACCCAGAGGATATATGCATCACTAGTTTCTCATGGCACCCAGCACCTAGGGGCACATGCCCTGCAGGCATCCCCTCCACAATTATGCAGTGACCATAGTGATAGACTTCTTTCACACTGATAAAATATCAAAAGAAGCCATAATTACCCTTTTCTCGCTTTCAGCTTCCAGCATCATGCTCCAATTCTGCATCATTGACATCATGTTCCTGGTAGCAGCAGTGATGTTCTATTCATAAGACGCAAGCCCCAGAGGAGTGAAGCTGAGGATGGGAGTGGTAATGGTGTAATACCCCAGAGTGGTATTACCATTACAACACCCCGCTACTGTCTTTAATTGATAACCATAATGTAATCTGTGTATTTATTCCAGGTCCTTTTACACTGTGCATTCATAATGTTGCTATGAAACAGTTTTGTACATGTAATATGCCTGGGTCACCATTAGGTGGCAGCGGATATAAGGCAGAGAGATCTTTGGATTTAATGGAATTCCATTCTTCCCTTTTGTGGACAGAAGTGGACTAGTCCCATTTTCTACCAAGGGAGGGGCGGCAGGAAGTATCTAGTCAGTCTTAGCTAAGCTAAGCCGAAGGCACCCCACTCCAGAGATGCCAGAACAGACCGAAAATCCAGCTGCCAGAATAGAGCCAAGTTTAGCACAGCAGAGACAGAAAGTTTATGCCAAAGCCTGCTCTAACCAAGAGAAAGCCCGAATATTGTCTGGATACAAGGTGATGCAAGTAAAGCTTTATAAAAGTCTGGACTCGACTTATTCTCTAGCTCCCCCATTACTCGTCCCTTTTATTGCTTTGGAGCCAAGATCTGGGGAGCGACGGTATCCAGGTAGGAGCACCGTGACACACACAGAGACTGTTAAGGCCACACCACACCACTAGGCATTCCTACAAACCTGGGACACGATCGGCCCTGGGGGGCGGAACATTGCAGTGGCTCTGGTTGCAATAATTATTCATAGTGGCAATCCTCACACCAATGCTCCCTAGAGTCAAGCAAGGACAGAAGGGCACACTGTTCCTTCCCCCGGGGCACAAGCTGATGTTGGGGCTTGTGCCTGATGGTAGTTCAGGTGCCCTTGGTGTTATAAGTGTTGTATAGGTGCAAAGCAGGAGATGTAGGTCCTGTGGCCGGCGAATGGTGCTAGAATCAGTAACCAGGCCAGTTATGGAAAACAGACGACTCTGTCTTTACTGAAGTGCAGCATAGAGTTGTAGTTATATACATCCAATGTTATCAAAACACAGTTCCAAACAATTCACAGTGCAAATCTTCCCATATAGCAATGTATAAATATAGGCCAGGATGGGGGTTGTAGTACTCCTTATCTCTGTATTCAATGATAGAATCTGCCACAAAGTGTTCACTTTCCCTACAGCGCCACCACAGGTTAAATGAAACATTACACTGTTTTCACTGAAATCATACTGTATATGAAACTTTATAACAAGAAAAAAAAATATAGTCCACAAGCAGGGGGTATAACGGCACAAGACCACCTGTCTTTTTCTTAAAGGGGCTACCCTCTTGTATCCACAGGTTGCATTCCACCTCTGGGACCTTCATTAATTCCACTGCTGCTGCATTTGCCATAGACTTCAACAGAGAGGTGGCTGCGCTTGTGCTGTTAGATAGGTGAGTGTAAGGCACTTCTGTATAATTTTTGCAATACCCCTTTATTCCAATATTTACCTATGTAACACTTTACTGTAGTCTCCTGCTCCCTCTTCTTGCTACGTGGCACATAATGTAGTGATATTAGTGTTATTTTTATGCCAGAAAACGTATAACGCACACTGGCGCGTGCAGAGAGTAGAAGGTCAGTCTCCATTTTCCACTCCTCTTTCACTTGGCATCAGTGTTCCTTAATTACAATTTCTATGCAGCCTATTAAGTTCTCTCTATTTGCCGCTTTTGCTTCTACTTGACATCCAATTAGCCTGAAATCTCTTGTAACATCATTAATATAATGATCATCTCCAGTATAGCTTAAAGGGAGAATACATAGAATATGAGACTATTAGGATTAAGCAGTTATTAAACCAACTTTTACAAAAGAACGGTTGTGAATTCGAGACATTAGCGGCCACGTCATATCCAAGACTCAGATTAAAACCTCTATGCCCTACATTGTTGTATTAGTTCTGAAAATTCTCTCTATCCATGATCCAGCTTCCTAAATCTCACATAATATGAGGTAAGGGGTTTTCTAGTTTTATATACAGGGGTTTCATTTCATACAAAAGTCCAAAAAGGCTATTTTCAAAGTATTTTGCAGTATTTTGAGCATGAAAGAAATCCAGTTTTTGATATATTTTTTTAACTTTCATATGTGCTGATAATCTGTGCTGCTGGGGGCAGGTCAGGGACAGAATCAGTCTCCTTCCCCCTCTGGCAGCTGACTATATAGTACCTTCTTACTTCCCCTGTCTTCTCAGTTATCCTGCCATCCTACTGCATAGGTTCTTCTCCTTCTCTGTCAAGGAGGGCAGAGGTTATTTCTAGTGACTGCCCACCAGTAAGCAGAAGATCACTATGCATAGACCTGGCTGTTGGGGGACTGACTGAGCATTCGCGACCAGCTTTACTCATTAGATGGATGTGCACATTGCTATACACTTCGAACACAAGATGGCACTATACTAGGTCAGCAACTGTCATACTGCAACATGTAAATGGAAAATAAACAGGCACCTCAGTTTGCCCGTCTTTCTTTTGCATGTGAACTTACAGGGGATATGAGGAATAAGGATCATGATACCCTTGAGTAGGAGAAGTGAAGGTGGCAACAATAAAAATGTAGTCCTTGGGCCAGAAGATTGGTGGACGCTGTCTGGGTCATCTGTACAGTACAAATGAAAAACTATTGGCAGAACTCTTTTAATACATTTGCCGCACTATTTTACAGGCATATTGCCTGCCTTGTATGTAAAATAAATGTTCTCAACCCATGTGGACTGATGAAGCTCCTGCTTTATTATGGGAAAATCTATCTTCCTATAAGCATTACCGTCTGCCTGAAGCAGAAATGTTATTGTCCTGTCCAAGGCATCAGTAAGACACTGTGTCCTGCTTTGAGACCACCATGCTCCTCAGTCTCAGGTACTTCAGTATTCCTTCCAGCTTCTTCCATCCTCGTCACCTTTTCTAAAAATGTATAGGAATATTACTGCAAGCCTCAAGCATATGGACATCATAGAGGAGGTGCCCTGCTCAGGATACCACTCTATCATTTGGAACAGAGAACTGCTCTATAAGATTGGCCCACGGTCTGGTGGACTCGTTCCGTATTTTTATTATATTTGAATGTCATATCATACTATGTTACCCCATCAGTGGCCACTGCAGAAGAAATGATGGCTTGGCCATGACTTCCAACCATGTAGTGTACAAAAAATCACTGCACTCGGTTATGCAATGCAAAATAATCTGATATTTATTTCATCCGAATTGTTTTCACTGTAACTGGCCAACATTTCGGTCCATCCCGGACCTTGTTCACAGCCTATAAAAGAAAGAATGGTCTTGGAAATAAACACTGAATGCCATGCTGGGATCCACCGTGGGTATGGACATAGGAATGTGGCTGAGTGCTTGAATATATGACCGCACACTTTACCCTCGGGTATGCACTTAGGAGTTCCTACTATATGTCCTGCATTTCTAGTACTACAGCGTCGCTGCTCTCCTCTATATGAAATCGGCTCTGTATCTATCAATATATACTAAAACGCTATTTCTCTAGATATATTATACCATTTATGATTATGTCTATCAGTGACTCTATATTCAAGCCACATTCTTATGTCCGTACCCACGGTGGATCCCAGCATGGCATTCAGTGTTTATGTCCAAGACCATTCCTTACAGCATAAGTTCTGATATTCATGTTATCTCTCCTTTTGTTCCTTCATAATACTTTCCATGCCTTGTCTGCTTGTACTCCTGTCCATTCAAAAGGCTACACCCCCCCCCCCCCATTTTTTACCTTTATTTTTGCTATGTCACTATAATTTTTGCTATGTCACTATAATATTTTGTAACTGTATGTAGTGGGTAATATACAGTCATGTGAAAAAATTAGGACACCCTTTGAAAGCATGTGGTTTTTTGTAACATTTTTAATAAATGGTTATTTCATCTCCGTTTCAACAATACAGAGAGATTAAAGTAATCCAACTAAACAAAGAAAACTGAAGAAAAGTCTTTTCAAGATCTTCTGTAAATGTCATTCTACAAAAATGCCTATTCTAACTGAGGAAAAAGATAGGACACCCTCACATGTATTCCCTCTTAAATTGGCTCAGATCTCACACAGGTATATCACACCAGGTGCACATAATTAGTAGATCGTTACTCTGCATGTTGAATGAGGCTTGCCCTATTTAAACCTCAGACATTTAGTTTGGTGTGCTCCTGACTGTTGAAGTGAGAGTGAGCACTATGGTGAGAGCAAAAGAGCTGTCAGAGGACTTCAGAAAAAAGATTGTAGCAGCCTATGAGTCTGGGAAGGGATTTAAAAAGATCTCAAAAGATTTTGAAATCAGCCATTCCACTGTCCGGAAGATAGTCTACAAGTGGAGGGCTTTCAAAACAACTGCCAACATGCCCAGGACTGGTCGCCCCAGCAAGTTCACCCCAAGAGCAGACCGCAAGATGCTAAAAGAGGTATCCAAAAACCCTAAAGTGTCATCTCGAGAACTACAGCAGGCTCTGGCTACTGTTGATGTAGAAGTACATGCCTCTACAATCAGAAAGAGACTGTACAAGTTTAACTTGCATGGGAGGTGTGCAAGGAGGAAACCTTTGCTTTCCAAGAGAAACATCGAGGCCAGACTGACATTTGCCAGCGATAAAGTTGACAAAGACCAGGACTTCTGGAATAATGTTCTTTGGACAGATGAGTCCAAAATTGAATTATTTGGACACAACAGCAGAGGACATGTTTGGCGTAAACCAAACACAGCATTCCAAGAAAAGAACCTCATACCAACTGTGAAGCATGGAGGTGGAAGTGTCATGGTTTGGGGCTGCTTTGCTGCAGCAGGACCTGGTCAGCTCACCATCATAGAATCCACGATGAATTCTACTGTGTATCAGAAGGTGCTTGAAGAACATGTGAGACCATCAGTTAGAAAATTAAAGCTGAAGCGGAACTGGACCATGCAACATGACAATGACCCAAAACATACTAGTAAATCAACCAAAGATTGGCTGAAAAAGAAGAAATGGAGAGTCCTGGAATGGCCAAGTCAAAGTCCAGATTTGAATCCCATTGAGATGCTGTGGGGTGACTTGAAAAGGGCTGTACGTGCAAGAAACCCCTCAAACATCTCACAGCTGAAAAAGTTCTGCATTAAGGAGTGGGGTAAAATTTCCTCAGACCGATGTCGAAGACTGGTAGATGGCTACAAGAACCGTCTCACTGCAGTTATTTCAGCCAAAGGAGGTAACACTCGCTATTAGGGGCAAGGGTGTCCTATCTTTTTCCTCAGTTAGAATAGGCATTTTTGTAGAATGACATTTACAGAAGATCTTGAAAAGACTTTTCTTCAGTTTTCTTTGTTTAGTCGGATTACTTTAATCTCTCTGTATTGTTGAAACGGAGATGAAATAACCATTTATTAAAAATGTTACAAAAAACCACATGCTTTCAAAGGGTGTCCTAATTTTTTCACAAGACTGTAGATGTAATTACACACAACATTGTTTAGTTTGTATTTTTTATATTTTGTTGCCATGATATTTGGTTATATGTACCATATGTGTTTTATAGGCCGTGAACAAGGTCCGGGATGGACCAAAATGTTGGCCAGTTACAGTGAAAACAATTTGGTGAAATAAATATCGGATTAATTTGCATTGTATAACCAAGTGCAGTGATTTTTCATACACTCCAAGTTTGGGACATTCCCCATAACAGAGCACCGGGCCCTAAGAAAGTTGGAGTGCCAACCATCCAGTATTAGCTTGTTTAATGACTTTCAACCAGACCTGCAGTGACCAGCTGATTGCCCTAAGCTGAACTAATAAGAACCCTGAAATGGAGAGAACACAGTAAGGAAAATTATCAAAACCATTCCCTCTGGAATCTCCTTCACTTTTCTTTTGCAGTTTTGATCATTTTTCACCGTTGACTATAATAATTCAGAATAATAGGACAAAAAAATATTCCTAGGAATACGAGGGCATCATGCAGTCAGATCATCACACTGTTGCAGGTACACTGTTTTGAGGGCATCTGTACAGGTTTGACAACTTTCTAGATATGATGATCGTTTATTCAAAGGTTATCTACAGAAACTGCATCTCTCGCCCAGTGTATAACTTGCACTGCAAGATTTGGACAATGCAGACAACCTATGCACTCATGGGTCCCCCAGTGGACACAGTGATAATCCTTTAAACATCATTTAAAGAAGAGATAAAATAATAGATGCATAAAAAGGGGGTTGAAATCTTAGTGGTGAGGCTTAATGTGCAAGCTTTTTCTAATTTTCCTGGTTGTCTAGTGTATTAAAGTTGAGTGTGAGCATTACTCATGACTAAAGACAGGAGTTAAGACTATATTCTTGGTGATCTAGGTCAGAGAAGTGGTTCTGTAAGGCCCCTTTCACACGGGCAAGTATTCCGCGCGGATGCCATGCGTGAGTTGAACGCATTGCACCCGCACTGAATACCGACCCATTCATTTCTATGGGGCTGTTCACATGAGCGGTGATTTTCACGCATCACTTGTGCGTTGCGTGAATATCGCAGCATGCTCTATATTATGCGTTTTTCACGTAACGCAGGCCCCATAGAAGTGAATAAGGGGGTGGGTGAAAATCGCAAGCAAGTGCGGATGCGGTGCGATTTTCACGCACGGTTGCTAGGAGACGATCGGGATGGAGACCCAATCATTATTATTTTCCCTTATAACATGGTTATAAGGGAAAATAATACATTCTGAATACAGAATGCATAGTAAAATGGCGCTGGAGGGGTTAAAAAATAAATAAATAATAATTTAACTCACCTTAATCCACTTGATCGCGGAGGCCGGCATCTCTTTCTGTCTCCTTTGCTGAACAGGACCTGTGGTGAGCATTCATTACAGGAAAATGACCTGTGGTGACGTCACTCCGGTCATCACATGATCCATCACATGATCTTTTACCATGGTGATGGATCATGTGATGGATAATGTGATGACCGGAGTGACGTCACCACAGGTAATTTTCCTGTAATGAATGCTCACCACAGGTTCTGTTCAGCAAAGGAGACAGAAGGAGATGCCGGCCTCCGCGATCAAGTGGATTAAGGTGAGTTAAATTATTATTATTATTTTTTTAACCCCTCCAGCGCCATTTTACTATGCATTCTGTATTCAGAATGCTATTATTTTCCCTTATAACCATGTTATAAGGGAAAATAATACAATCTACAGAACACCGATCCCAAGCCCGAACTTCTGTGAAGAAGTTCAGGTTTGGGTACCAAACATGCGCGATTTTTCTCACGTGAGTGCAAAACACATTTCAATGTTTTGCACTCACGCGGAAAAATAGCGGGTGTTCCCGTAACGCACCCGCACATTTTCCCGCAACGCCAGTCTGAAAGAGGCCTAAGAATACACTGGTGAGAAAGAATGCAGGGTCACCATCTACCAGCAAACTCTAAATCTGCTACCTATCTTTGATCACCACTCTGGTTAGTAGATCTTAGGCTATCCCTATGTATTCATCAAAGAATAGAAACACAGATTACGCCTGCAGAGTAAGGTGGCAGAAAACAGGTGCAAACTCCCAGGTAGAAGATCTATCAGATACCAAGAAGTAGCAAAAGAGTACAAAAAAAAGGCCAGTCTGAGGCAGGAGTATTAGTAGAAGCCCAAAAAGTAGACAAGAGGTTAATCCAGAAACAAGCCTAAGAGTCAAAGCCAAGAGAATCAGCAGAAGCCTAATCAGTGGTCAAGAGGTTAATACACAGGAAGGTCCAACAGAAATGCAGCAATTTTCTGAACAGACAGAAAAAACAGGAGCCAGGAAAACAACAATCACAGGCAATAACAAACAATAAGTGCCTGACTTAAATCCCTTGCCTAGCTTAGGGATTGGACGGTGAGCCAGGGATCTGATTGACACTGTGTCCAGAAGCACTGCCCTTGGCTGGTCAACATGGCAACCCTCCTGGGATGTGGCTGGGTAAATGCTTTACAAGTTCATTTAAGCATCCTTGATGGTCTAGAACAGTAAGAAATGATGTAACATCAGTACCCCTGGTGGTCTAGGGCTGTGAAAGGTTAACGTCAACATTCCTGGTGGTCTTAAGCAGTAAGGGTTAATGTCAACTTTCCTGGTGGACTTTCTATGCTAATCATGTTCAGCTTCCTATTGTTCAAGAATCGATCATGTGTTTGGGGCATATATAAGATTTCAAACCAACCCTGGGGTTTACGTATGGGTTACATTGGCCTTGCAGTGCTTGGGTCCCGAGTTTGAAGCTGACCAAAGGCAGAATTCTACATGGAGTTTGTACCACCTGGTTAGCAAACCTATAGAGGACCTAGGGGTGCACCGAGTTGCTGGGTCCCGGAAAAAAAGGTGATGCCAGCAAGCCAATCTAGCCTTGGTTATAAAATTTTGAAATTGGACTTTATGATCAGCAAACTGAATGTATTCTCGGGGCGAAAGAAAGCCTAGCTGCAATTCTGCAAGCACTTCTGTCTACTGGTGATGGGTTATGTAAGAATATCTTAGTGTCCCTAAGTCGCATTACTGCCTTATAGTCAGTGCTCTGCGTCTTCTTCCCTGCTCAGTGCTGCATATTATATAGCTCCTCGCCCACAGGGAATTATACTGTTCATCATGCCGCGAGATGGCGGCTGTCATAATCCTCCAGTGAAATAGCACATTCTGGCCGCCATGCTCTATCTCTACTCAGCTGCTTGTGAGAACACTTCCCGGCAGATCCATTATTTATTGCCCTTGTTCCTTTTCGCTTCAGACTCTTCGCACTTAAGCATCTTAACTCCTCTTAGAAATACAATTTGTTGCCTCTGCCGAGTAATGGCAGGAGATGGGCTCCGAGTGATTTGTGTAACCTTCAAGGCTGCTGATTTTGATAGATCAAGTGAGGCTGATATTGGTGGCAGAGATGTGCCGTCATGTTGATTTTATATTGGCACCTGAACACTGACAGGGCTGGCAGAGCCTCGGTAACATTTATGAGCCTGGCATTACAGAAGATAAAAGTAGCCGCTGAAATACCGTAATGTCGCCTCTGTAGCTGGATAAATGTGTCGCTGTTTGCTGTATTACAGCAATTTATAATGGTTTCTCCAGCCTGTGCAGTATGCCAGACCGACAGGGGAACCACACGTGAGGTCACGGTGTGAGCATTAGGTGGGCCGAGGTAAATACAGTTCTGGTTACTCACGGTTAGGTCGTCCCTGGGCAGGCTCGCATAAGTGATGAGGAGAACGGCACAAGAATTCTCTGGGGCACACTCTGGTGTAAGGGACACAGGCCAGATGGTGGTTCCAGGTGCCCTTGATGGTCTGTATTAATGTGCCAGTGGCAAGGTTCCTTGTAGTCGTGACGCCAGTACCTTTTGTGGTGGTACAACCATTTACTGTAGTGTTAACTGAGGAATTGGAGACTGAGACAGGAAGGATGATGCAATCCAACTTATAACTTTTACTGAACGTTGCTCCTGGTAACATCGGTAACATCCAAGTATTAAACAGTCTTTGGTACACCCATGTATAAAATTTACAGTCTCTTTAAAATGGACAGAGGTAAAGCTGCAAGAGGTCCACTGCTTACTGGTGTGATGTCTGTCTCTCAGACTATTAATGATATCAGTTTTATACTTACTGGTAGAGGACTTCTAAGCTGGTCCCTGTTATCCCAGTGCAGGTTAGTGAGGCGGCCGGAGGCTGGTAAATGCTTAACTTTTGACTCTAAAGGTCCTAAGGCGCATATAGCGATGGCTGTAACCCTTTGGGTGTCTGTTTCTTTAGTGCTTTCTGAATTAATATACTTCTGAGTATGTGGACCACTTCAGGTCAGGGCTGAAGATCTCAAGACTGAGCACACACTCTAGACTGAACTGGACTAAACTGAACTCCCTGGAGACTGGAGACTCACTAACTAGGCCTGAGCTGAGCTATATATATGGGATGTGTTGTCTCCCCCTAATGGTAGGCTCAGTGTAATGCAATCTAACACACTTGTAGGCAGGGATTATGCATAAAGATGCACTGTAGCATAAAAAAGGTTATATAAAGCATACAAAGCATAACACGACAACTTTGAAGTACCCATGAGGGTAGTTGGACACTGCATCTGTGGTTGCAGATAGTATGGAACTACAACCTCCAATATGTTCTAATAGCTGCATATTATAATGCCCAGGGCTATACCAATATCATTCATTAGGTAATGTACACAGATCTGGCATCACTAGGCACAGAAGGATGCAAGGGTTAATTCTTACCAAGCATGGTGCCTCTGTTATCAGCAATGGGATCCCGAGTTTGGATTTGGCCAAGGGCAACATCTGCATGGGGTTTGTATGTTCTCCTAGGTTTACGCTGGTTTTCTTTCTGCACGCCAAAAAGCATACAGATCGGCAAATTGGTTTCCAATAAAATAGGGGGGACACAATCTTTTCTGGTCTGAGATGCCAAAGTCCCACTGGTATCACAGGAACAGTTTCTGTGACCACGTGATCAGAGTCAGAATGTGATGGTAACCTCCTGAGGCACAGAAGGCATAAACTCTACAACTTAACTTTTAATATAAATAGGTAAAAATGAAATTTAGAAAAATCACACAAAAAAATGATAAGTCAAATGTAAATATATATATATCAAGAGTGGTTCAGACCGGAGGGAGGGGGGGGGTGTTCTATCCCTACAGAAAACATGATGGTGGGTGTACCCTGCGCTGGAACCTACCCCTGATATCTCCCTAATACAATGTACAATGTCCCGACACGTTTCCCCCTGTCAGGTTTATCAGGAGACCAAAAATGTATAATAGGGTCCAGTAAAAACTATAAAAATCCTGCCAAGACATGCCCCAAGTCCTGTGCACGAAACTATACACAGGACGGAATAAGGAAACCCACCAAAAGTCCTTTCTGATCCACCTTATAGTACACAGGAACTGGTGAGGATTACCCCTATAAATATTAGTCAAATGGAGTAAATATGTATACAGGTCCAGACAGGACCACTCACGTATCCAGGTGGTGGAGGGACACAGCAGCAAAGATACAGCTGATCTCTGGTGATGACCTCCTGCTGATGACGTACAGTGCATGCACTTCAGTTTGTAGGAAAGAGAAGGAGCATGCTGAAGTTAAAGGGGTATTCTCATCTAAGGCTTTCATGGTTGAGATTGGGATACCTGTCATATGTGAAGGCCACAAACAACTGACAGGGTTGTGCTCCGCTGTTTCTGTAACTCCAATAGAGCTACCAACCATCCAGAAATTCCTGGAGAGTCTGACACTATCCAGCCAGTGCTGCCAATGCCAGACTGTGCAGGGACACACCCCTAACTCCTAACACCCAGCTGGACCTTTATTACAGACTGCTGACCATTCATACATAGATGAATGGTACAACATAGAGTTATAAGAATAGATGCTCCAGAACAGTTATTACATGGGGAATAAAAGTAGTTACTAAAGCAGACATTTCAGGGGAGAGGTGACAGGACCTCTTTAACCCCTTAAGGACACAGCCTTATTTCACCTTAGTACCAGGCCATTTTTTGCAAATCTGACCACTGTCACTTTAAGTGGTGATAACTGTAAAACGCTTTGACTTATCCAGGCCATTCTGAGATAGTTTTTTCGTCACATATTTTACTTCATGACACTGGTAAAATGAAGTAAAAAAAAAAAAACATTTTTATTTATAAAAAAAATACCAAATTTTGCAAAATTTTTTAAAAAATTGCAAATTTCCAAGTTTCAATTTCTCTACTGCTATAATACATAGTAATACCTCCAAAATAGTTATTACTTTACATTCCCCATATGTCTACTTCATGTTTGGATCATTTTGGGAATGATATTTTATTTTTTGGGGATGTTACAAGGCTTAGAAGTTTAGAAGCAAATCTTGAAATTTTTCAGAAATTTTCAAAAGCCCAATTTTTAGGGACCAGTTCAGGTCTGAAGTCACTTAGCGAGGCTTACATAATAGAAACCACCAAAAAATGACCCCTATTCTATAAACTACACCCCTCAAGGTATTCAAGACTGATTTTACAAACTTTCTTAACTCTTTAGGTGTTCCACAAGAGTTAATGGAAAATAGAGATTTGATTTCAAAATTTCACTTTTTTGGCAGATTTTCCATTTTAATAATTTTTTTTCAGTTACAAAGCAAGGGTTAACAGCCAAACCAGACTCAATATTTATGGCCCCGATTCTGTAGTTTACAGAAACACCCCATATGTGGTGGTAAACCGCTGTACGGGCACACGGCAGGGCGCAGAAGGAAAGCAATGCCATACGGTTTTTGGAAGGCAGATTTTGCTGGACTGTTTTTTTTTTTACCATGTCCCATTTGAAGCCCCCCTGATGCACCCCTAGAGTAGAAACTACGGGATAGGGTGGAAGTTTTTTTGGTCCTAGTTTAGGGTACAATGATTTTTGGTTGCTCTATATTACACTTTTGTGAGGCAAGATAACAAGAAATAGCTGTTTTGGCACCGTTTTTATTTTTTGTTATTTACAACATTCATCTGACAGGTTAGATCATGTGGTATTTTTATAAACCAGGTTGTCACGGACACGGCGATACCTAATATGTATACTTTTTTTTATTTATGTAAGTTTTACACAATGATTCCATTTTCGAAGCAAAAAAAAATCATGTTTTAGTGTTTCCATAGTCTGAGAGCCATCATTTTTTCAGTTTTTGGGCGATTACCTTGGGTAGGGTATGATTTTTGCGGGATGAAATGACGGTTTTATTTGCACTATTTTGGGGTGCGTGTGACTTTTTGATCGCTTGCTATTACACTTTTTGTGATGTAAGGTGACAAAAAAATGGTTTCTTTAGCACAGTTTTTATTTTTTATTTTTTACGGTGTTCATCTGAGGGGTTAGGTCATGTGATATGTTTATAGAGCCGGTCGATACGAACGCGGCGATACCTAATATGTAGACTTCAGATCAGGACAGGTTTTGTGTGAACTAATGGGACAGTGGCCATTTTGTTTCCCCTGATGATTGCTCCCCAGACAAAACGAGCCATTATAACTAATAAAAAATATTTGGGAATATATTTATAATAAAGTAATATTTAAGTATTTTAATTTTCTTAATTCCCGGAGAACCCCTTTAAGTACAGGCCACATGGACTTCTACTAGAGCTTCTAACTTATTTACATCTCTAATTCTGGCATCTAATATCTGTCTTTATTGTAAAAAATAATTTCCCATTTACTGCAAGAATTCTGATGTTTGTTCATTATCTTTTTTATTTATACATGTTATATTCATCACATTGGCTTTTCTACAGCACTCTCTCCTCCATAAATCCGGAAAACCAATCCTGCCCGCACCGCTGCTTGGCGCTTATTGATAATGTCTGTTCTCTTATCGGCAGATCATTCAATACGTAACTAAAGATGAGAAACAATGAATATCTAAAGAGAGCAATCCCGGTCTCGGCATTGCTGCCACTTTTTGCGGTGCACCTGGAGTCTGTGCGCATTTGCGTGTAATATATAGGTGGTGCTCAGCACTGTAGGCACAATTCAAATGCAATAAATAGAATACAAGAGAGATGAGAAACCGTGTGGCGCGTAAGCAGCAGCGGAATATCTACAAGTGGATAAATACTCAGGCACCGCACAATATCGGTGCTAGATGATAAGACTGCAAAGCGTCAGAATCCACATTTACATGTATATCATCAGCTGACATTGTCATTTGTTTCATAAAACAATTTAAAGGGGTTGCCGAGATCTTGACATTGATGGCCTATCCTCAAGATAGATCATCATCAATATTATCTGATGGGTGGGGGTCCAACTACTGGCACCCCCACCAATCGGCTGTTTGACGAGGCACAGCTTCCAAGCAGCATAAGGAAATTTCCATACTAGCACTTTGTCCTTAAAATCTTCGATCTTTATTTCATCTTGCTAAAAATAGAAGCATACATGGAAGGCACAGTCTACGCGTTTCCGACAGCTACAATCTGTCCTTATGACATAATATAAAAAATATGTCATGAGTAAGGACAGAATGTAACTGTCCAAAACGCATAGACTGTACCTTCCATGTATTCTTCTATTTTTTTAACAAGATGATATAAAACTGGAAGATTTTAAGGTCACAGAGCTGGTATTGAAATTTTCTTATGTTACTGCAGCTGAAGCAGTTAGATTTGTGCACTGCCCAGCTTGGAGGTCATGAAGGATAGAAAAAAGGAGTGGTGAGCTGAATTGATTTTCTTTCTTTTTGTATACCGCTTACTAAGCACAGCGCCATACATTGGATATTGGCAGTACTGGATACTGCAGCTCAGGCCCATTCACTTGAGTGGGTGTTTACTGCGCCTAGGCCATGTGACCAATCAATGTGTCGTCTCTAGCATAGGAAGAGGCGGCAGAGTGAACGCTGCAGCCTCATCAAACAGCTGATTGCCAGGAGTAGGACCCCCACCGATCAGATATCGTTGACCTATCGAGAGGATGGGCTATCAATATTGAAATCTTGGACAAACCCTTTTAATATTTTTCCAAGTTTGAGAAAAAAAAAACTTGAGAAAAATATTCAAAACCTTAAATAGGTGTTGTCCACTCCTTTTATAACGATGACCTTTCCTCAGGGTAGATCATCAATATGTGATCGGTGGGGTCCCTGGGAGAGCTGATTGGCAGGGTTTCGAGTCAGACCCCCACCGATCACATATTAAAGGGAACCTGTCACCTGTATTTTGGGTATAGAGCTGAGGACATGGGTTGCTAGATGGCCGCTAGCACATCCGCAATACTCAGTCCCCATAGACCTGAAGACAGGTCATCGATATAAAAGGAGTGGACAACCCCTTTATACCGAGTTTGTCCATTTTGTTATTGATGAAAATAGCACAATTCGCCTCCTAACTGCAGCTCAATATTAGATAGTTATCTTGCCTTCCTATAAGCAACCCGCTGTAAATTCTCAGGGCAATGAAGACGGAGAGATGGTGTGTAATACAACTTTTTAATGAAACGCAACAAGTTTGTATAATACAACTTTTTAATGAAACCTAACAAGTTTTTCAGCCTCTCGAAGCAGTGGATTAACTGTTCTTTATTCCTACTGCATTTCCAATCAATTTAAATTTCACCTTGGCAAAGTCCGCTCAGCACCAAGGGGAAGTTCAGCCACAAGCTCTATTAATTCTCCTTTTATAGATGGAAAACTTCTCCTGGAAACACCATGTCCCAGAACAGCTGAAATTCATTGCGCATTTGTTTAAAATTAATACAGTATTAGAGGAGGATCGGGGCATGGGGAGTCAGGCTGGACTGGAAAACCAGAAATGTGCATTGTGGTGTCTTTCTGGGAAGAGAGAAAGAAGAAAAGTTTAAAGGGGTTTTCTAAATTTAAAAATTGTGTGCAGATGGATTACATGTAATAAAATTAGCTACTGATTAGAGGGGTTTGCCGGGAATGACAATGGTTTTTAACAAATTTCCACACCTCATGCCTTTTTTTTTTATTGACCCTTTTTCTCCATGTAAACTGATCCCTCTGGTTTATTACATCCTGTATGTGGCACTTCCTGTTGTTGTATCCAACCAAACCCATGATGCACTTCTTCCTCTGCCACAGCTCCAGCACCGCCCCTAAGAATGCCCAGCTAGTCTATAGCTCCTCCCAACAGCTAGATACATAGACACTCCCCTATCACTGCCCCTAACACCACCCAGCTAGTTTATAGCCCCTCCCACCCAGCTAGTTACATAGACACTCCCTTATCATTGCCCCTGTAAGGACATAGCATCACAGGAAATAAGAGAGAGCTTCATGGACATGGTCATGTGACCATAGCCCAGAACGGACAATAGAAGCAATAAAGGTAAAAGAAATATATTACAAAAATTACAACAACCTCCGTAAAGGATTATTTTAAAGGATGTTGATGCAAACTGGAAAACCCCTTTAATATACACTGTCTATATGAGAGGCCTTTATAAGTATCTTGCCCTTCTCATGCAGACACATGATCATGGTCCTGGTAGGACCACAGCTGATGGTAGAACAGCACATAATCATTCTTTGGCTGTTCCACAATTAGCTGCTGATGCTGCAGCCTTTGTCCTCTCAGCAAGGGTGCACCACCAATGAGGCCAGGTGAGGCAATCGCCTCAGGCAGCACCAGATAGGGGCAAGAGGGGGGCAGCTGAAGGGCCATGGTAAATGAGCAGCGTTTTCACTGTGGCAAAGCGGTTAGGTTTAGAAATTGGCATAGGGGGGCACAGTTTCAATTTTCGCCTTAGGCAGAAGAAAGGCTAAGTGCACCCCCGCCTCACAGGCTGATTGCTTAGGTTTGAGCAATCATGTCCCTGCTGCCCGTCAGTCATACAGGTCTCAGGGCACACTTTTTCATACAAGCAATCCAGTTATGTGCACACTACATTCCAAGATGGGTTTCTAACAGAATAATGTAACAGCAGCCATTTTTATTTTCCATATTGATTATTCCCTAAATTTTTTTTTATAATAATAAAAAATCTTTTCAGTAATTAGAGGCATTTTATTTAATATTTTTTTTTCCTTTGCCAGATAATGCCTTTAACCACCTCCGGACCGCCGTACGCAGCGACGCGTCCTGGAGGTGGTTGATTGATTCCGCCTGGACGCGCCGGCGCGTCCTCTTGCGAGACGCAAGATTTCCTGTGAACGCACGCACACAGGCGCGCGCGTTCACAGGATCGGAAGGTAAGCGAGTGGATCTCCAGCCTGCCAGCGGCGATCGTTCGCTGGCAGGCTGGAGATGTGATTTTTTTTAACCCCTAACAGGTATATTAGACGCTGTTTTGATAACAGCGTCTAATATACCTGCTACCTGGTCCTCTGGTGGTCCCTTTTGTTTGGATCGACCACCAGAGGACACAGATAGCTCAGTAATATGTTGCACCAAGCACCACACTACACTACACCCCCCCTGATCACCCCATATAGACTCCCTGATTACCCCCCTGTCATTGATTACCCCCCTGTCATTGATCACCCCCCTGTAAAGCTCCATTCAGACGTCCGCATGATTTTTACGGATCCACTGATAGATGGATCGGATCCGCAAAACGCATACGGACGTCTGAATGGAGCCTTACAGGGGCGTGATCAATGACGGTGGTGATCACCCCATATAGACTCCCTGATCACCCCCCTGTCATTGATTACCCCCCTGTCATTGATCACCCCCCTGTAAAGCTCCATTCAGACGTCTGCATGATTTTTACGGATCCACTGATAGATGGATCGGATCCGCAAAACGCATACGGACGTCTGAATGGAGCCTTACAGGGGCGTGATCAATGACTGTGGTGATCACCCCATATAGACTCCCTGATCACCCCCCTGTCATTGATCACCCCCCTGTAAAGCTCCATTTAGACATCCGCATGATTTTTACGGATCCACTGATAGATGGATCGGATCCGCAAAACGCATACGGACGTCTGAATGGAGCCTTACAGGGGCGTGATCAATGACTGTGGTGATCACCCCATATAGACTCTCTGATCACCCCCCTGTCATTGATCACCCCCCTGTAAGGCTCCAGACATTTTTTTGGCCCAAGTTAGCGGAAATTTTATTTATTTTTTCTTACAAAGTCTCATATTCCACTAACTTGTGTCAAAAAATAAAATCTCACATGAACTCACCATACCCCTCACGGAATCCAAATGCGTAAAATTTTTTAGACATTTATATTCCAGACTTCTTCTCACGCTTTAGGGCCCCTAGAATGCCAGGGCAGTATAAATACCCCACATGTGACCCCATTTCGGAAAGAAGACACCCCAAGGTATTCCGTGAGGGGCATATTGAGTCCATGAAAGATTGAAATTTTTGTCCCAAGTTAGCGGAAAGGGAGACTTTGTGAGAAAAAATAAAATAAAATCAATTTCTGCTAACTTGTGCCAAAAAAAATAAATTTCTATGAACTCGCCATGCCCCTCATTGAATACCTTGGGGTGTCTTCTTTCCAAAATGGGGTCACATGTGGGGTATTTATACTGCCCTGGCATTCTAGGGGCCCTAAAGCGTGAGAAGAAGTCTGGGATCCAAATGTCTAAAAATGCCCTCATAAAATGAATGTGGGCCCCTTTGCGCATCTAGGCTGCAAAAAAGTGTCACACATGTGGTATCGCCGTACTCAGGAGAAGTTGGGCAATGTGTTTTGGGGTGTCATTTTACATATACCCATGCTGGGCGAGATAAATATCTTGGTCAAATGCCAACTTTGTATAAAAAAAATGGGAAAAGTTGTCTTTTGCCGAGATATTTCTCTCACCCAGCATGAGTATATGTAAAAAGACACCCCAAAACACATTGCCCAACTTCTCCTGAATACGGCGATACCACATGTGTGACACTTTTTTGCAGCCTAGGTGGGCAAAGGGGCCCACATTCCAAAGAGCACCTTTAGGATTTCACAGGTCATTTACCTACTTACCACACATTAGGGCCCCTGGAAAATGCCAGGGCAGTATAACTACCCCACAAGTGACCCCATTTTGGAAAGAAGACACCCAAAGGTATTCCGTGAGGGGCATGGCGAGTTCCTAGAATTTTTTATTTTTTGTCACAAGTTAGTGGAAAATTATGATTTTTTTTTTTTCTTACAAAGTCTCATATTCCACTAACTTGTGACAAAAAATAAAAACTTCCATGAACTCACTATGCCCATCAGCGAATACCTTGGGGTCTCTTCTTTCCAAAATGGGGTCACTTGTGGGGTAGTTATACTGCCCTGGCATTTTAGGGGCCCAAATGTGTGGTAAGGAGTTTGAAATCAAATTCTGTAAAAAATGGCTGGTGAAATCCGAAAGGTGCTCTTTGGAATGTGGGCCCCTTTGCCCACCTAGGCTGCAAAAAAGTGTCACACATGTGGTATCTCCGTATTCAGGAGAAGTTGGGGAATGTGTTTTGGGGTGTCATTTTACATATACCCATGCTGGGTGAGAGAAATATCTTGGCAAAAGACAACTTTTCCCATTTTTTTTATACAAAGTTGTCTTTTGCCAAGATATTTCTCTCACCCAGCATGGGTATATGTAAAATGACACCCCAAAACACATTGCCCAACTTCTCCTGAATACGTAGATACCACATGTGTGACACTTTTTTGCAGCCTAGGTGGGCAAAGGGGCCCACATTCTAAAGAGCACCTTTCGGATTTCACCGGCCATTTTTTACAGAATTTGATTTCAAACTCCTTACCACACATTTGGGCCCCTAGAATGCCAGGGCAGTATAACTACCCCACAAGTGACCCCATTTTGGAAAGAAGACACCAAGGTATTCGCTGATGGGCATAGTGAGTTCATGGAAGTTTTTATTTTTTGTCACAAGTTAGTGGAATATGAGACTTTGTAAGAAAAAAAAAAATCATCATTTTCCGCTAACTTGTGACAAAAAATAAAAAGTTCTATGAACTCACTATGCCCATCAGCGAATACCTTAGGGTGTCTACTTTCCGAAATGGGGTCATTTGTGGGGTGTTTGTACTGTCTGGCCATTGTAGAACCTCAGGAAACATGACAGGTGCTCAGAAAGTCAGAGCTGCTTCAAAAAGCGGAAATTCACATTTTTGTACCATAGTTTGTAAACGCTATAACTTTTACCCAAACCATTTTTTTTTTTAGCCAAACATTTTTTTTTTTTATCAAAGACATGTAGAACAATAAATTTAGAGCAAAATTTATATATGGATCTCGTTTTTTTTTGCAAAATTTTACAACTGAAAGTGAAAAATGTCATTTTTTTGCAAAAAAATCGTTAAATTTCGATTAATAACAAAAAAAGTAAAAATGTCAGCAGCAATGAAATACCACCAAATGAAAGCTCTATTAGTGAGAAGAAAAGGAGGTAAAATTCATTTGGGTGGTAAGTTGCATGACCGCGCAATAAACCGTGAAAGTAGTGTAGTGCAGAAGTGTAAAAAGTGGCCTGGTCTTTCAGGGTGTTTAAGCTATGGGGGCTGAGGTGGTTAAAGTGCACTCCTGGGCTTTTTCATGCTCAGACTAATTTACATACTGTATACATGGCTGTGTATATAATATGCATCAGACCCCATTGAAGAGAAAAATGAAAATAAAAATAATTAGACCCCAGATCAGAAAATATATGTTAAGAAAGTATAATATGCGTTAGACCCCATTGAAGAGAAAAATAAAAAAATTAATAATCAGACCCCAGACTAAAGAAAAGTAAAATTATAATAATAATAAGAGCCCAGATCATAAAATATATGTTAAGAAAATCTTACCTAAACAAAAAAAAAAATACAAAATAAAAAAGGACAAGTTTACCATTAAAAAAAAAAACAGACACCCAAGAGGGAAAAATAAAAAATAAGACCCCAGTCTAGAAAAAAAAATAATAAGACAGTCAGGCAAGAAAACAATAAAAAAAAAAAAACAGACATCTGAACAGACAAGAAGAAAAAAAAGACAACCAAAAAGAAATCAACAAATATATAAAAAAAAGTCAAACACCAGACCAGAAAAAATACAAAAAACAGACCCAGACCAGAAAATATATTTAAAAAAGTATCCCAGATCAGAAAAGACACATAAAAAAAGGTTAGACCAGAACGCAGAAAAATAAAAATCAGATCCAAGACCAGAAAACTGTTGCTGCCCTGCTGCACCACTCATATATACTTAAAGGGAACTTGTGATCAACTTTATGCTGCCCATACTAATGGCATCATAAAGTAGAGACAGTTAGGTTGATTTCAGGGGTCTGTCACTTATAAGTTAAAAGTAAGTGGTTGCCGAGAACCAACATCACAATCATTGCAGACTGGGCCTGAAAAAGAGTCACAGCCACCTGAGAAGAGTCACGGTTATTCATAATCCCCTGCTCTCCCTTCCCACCTGCTGATGACTGACAGTCTTGTACCTAGTTTTCTCCCTTTCTCTCTAGAGAAACTGCCAATCATCAGCAGATGGACGGGAGAGCAGGAGATTATGGATAACCATGACACTTGTCAAGTAGATTTGACTCTTTTCAAGGCCTGGGCTGCAATGATTATGATGCTGGTTCTTGGCAACCACTTACTTGTAGCTAATAAATGACACACCACCGTAATCAGCATTTCTGTCACTATTTTATGCTGCCCTCAGTGAGGTCAACATAAAGTTACTGACAGGTTCCCTTTAACTCCTTATACGGTATATTCTTTATCTCTGGGCAACGACCACTGCTGTACTGTGCTATCCTGGAACCGTTTAGTGTCATACAGTGGACATCATCAGTAGTTTTTTCCGTCTGCAGCACTACACAGGATCAAGTGCTGGGCAGTTTCTACACAAAGTGGACATCATCAGGACATATACACTAACCTAAAGAATTATTAGGAACACCATACTAATACGGTGTTGAACCCCCTTTTGCCTTCAGAACTGCCTTAATTCTACGTGGCATTGATTCAACAAGGTGCTGATAGCATTCTTTAGAAATGTTGGCCCATATTGATAGGATAGCATCTTGCAGTTGATGGAGATTTGAGGGATGCACATCCAGGGCACGAAGCTCCCGTTCCACCACATCCCAAAGATGCTCTATTGGGTTGAGATCTGGTGACTGTGGGGGCCATTTCAGTACAGTGAACTCATTGTCATGTTCAAGAAACCAATTTGAAATGATTCGAGCTTTGTGACATGGTGCATTATCCTGCTGGAAGTAGCCATCAGAGGATGGGTACATGGTGGTCATGAGGGGATGGACATGGTCAGAAACAATGCTCAGGTAGCCCGTGGCATTTAAACAATGCCCAATTGGCACTAAGGGGCCTAAAGTGTGCCCAGAAAAAATCTCCCACACCATTACACCACCACCACCACCAGCCTGCACAGTGGTAACAAGGCATGATGGATACATGTTCTCATTCTGTTTACGCAAAATTCGGACTCTACCATTCGAATGTCTCAACAGAAATCGAGACTCATCAGACTAGGCAACATTTTTCCAGTCTTCAACAGTCCAATTTTGAGGAGCTCGTGCAAATTGTAGCCTCTTTTTCCTATTTGTAGTGGAGATGAGTGGTACCCGGTGGGGTCTTCTGCTGTTGTAGACCATCCGCCTCAAGGTTGTGCGTGTTGTGGCTTCACAAATGCTTTGCTGCATACCTTGGTTGTAACGAGTGGTTATTTCAGTCAATGTTGCTCTTCTATCAGCTTGAATCAGTCGGCCCATTCTCCTCTGACCTCTAGCATCCACAAGGCATTTTTGCCCACAGGACTGCCGCATACTGGATGTTTTTCCCTTTTCACACCATTCTTTGTAAACCTTAGAAATGGTTGTGCGTGAAAATCCCAGTAACTGAGCAGATTGTGAAATACTCAGACCGGACTGTCTGGCACCAACAACCATGCCACGCTCAAAATTGCTTAAATCACCTTTCTTTCCCATTCTGACATTCTGTTAGGGAGTAGTGTCAATCGAGGCTCACCTGAGTCTGAGGACACCCGAGCTGGAAGTATGGAGTCCAGTGGCAGAGGCCCACAGAAGCAGGAGGCAGGTAGCGCGGTCGATCAGTCCGGGTCGGCAGCAGAGATGGCAGCGAGGTAACAGCAGGAGTAGACGGAGGCGTGGTCGGTGGTAAGCAGTAAGTCAATGCAGGCGGCAATTCAGCGAGGTCAAAACGGTCCGGGTTGGCAACGATGGTAAATCAGCAATAGCGGTGGAGGAGCAGAGAGGAAGCTTGCTACAGGCTTGGAGGCACAATAACCAGCAAAGGGCTGTGTTCAAGGGCTGGGTTTTATAGGGAAGTAGCAGGTGCAAGAGATTGGAATAATCAGCAGGTCAAGGCAAGGACAAGAGAGGTAGTTAGAAGTTAGCTAGAGAACAGTCCAGGGAGAGACGGTAGCCTAGTGGGTAGAGCTACCGCCTGGGACATGACTGGCCACAGGTTCGAGTCCTGACACATTCAGTTTGGAGTTCAGGAGATTGTCTTGACCAGGACCACCCCCCTAAATGCATTGAAGCAACTGCCATGTGATTGGTTGACTAGATAATTGCATTAATGAGAAATAGAACAGGTGTTCCTAATAATTCTTTAAGTCAGTTAAAATGTTTCTTGCTATTGTTTACTTAACTCATTAAAAATCAAGATGAGGATTGAAATGAAGCCAAAGAAGAGCTAGGACTCCATCATCATAACCTGCCTACTGCCGTTCTGAGGGTAGAATTTCACAGTTTTTTACAACAGTCACTGGTTGTAACAAACTGGATGTGGATCTGTGACACCAAATTCAGCTTTGGATACTCCCAAGGACGTTATCTAAGTAGGGCCCCTGGTCTTCACCCTTTAACCTCTGTTGAGGGATCTGCACTCCACAGCAGGGGAACCACCAGGTCAATACCTCTCGGAGTAGTCTGTGTTCAAGGGACAGCAGACCAGGTCAGGGCATGGAGCAAAGGGACAAATCTGTAAAACAGGCAGATGTCAGGTTGGGTAGCGAAGGGACAAATCCAGTAAAAAGCCATAAGTCAGCACAAAGGCAAAAAAAAAACAGCACACCTTTGCAGGACAGTAGAGAACTAGAACCTATTGCTCAGCAACCCTCTCACAGGAAAAAGTGGCCTAAATACCCCGGGGAGGTCTTCCATAGGCTGGACCTTTAAGAGCCAAAAAGTGTGCAAAAAAACACGAATTTGACCGCGCAGCTGCAGTGGAAAAGGACAGAGGAGGGGAGTAAACGGGGGGGCAGAGGCACACGGAGGGCGGGGTTATGAGCCGTTGAGGAGGTGCTGCCTGGGGCTCGAAGGATTGAGACGCCGCCCTGGGCACTTGAGAGGGCTCATTTACATAATGTTAAAAGTTAATTTTCGGCTAAGAGAAAACTCTGTTACATACAACAAAGGTACCGTTTTTAAGTTCTGGGTGGCACATATAACGCTATTTGATCAGTCTAATATGCCCAAATGTGGTGACAGACTCCCTTTAAGTTGCATTACTGAAATAAATGAACTTTGCACGATATTCTAATTTTTCGACTTTCACACACACATATATATATAATTTCCCTTGTGCTTCTTGAAGTTTTTACTAGTTTTTTTATTTAAGTTGTTTGTTTTTTTTTCTAACTTTTTTCTGTAGGTAAACGACAGAGTGAATTCCCAGGTGCATAAACTCTCAGTTAATCTGATTTGTAGCATTCTGCAGTAAAACTGAAGAACAGTTTGATGTCTGTGCTTTTTGTTGTTTGTGGGCACATCTGTGGCCTGTACATCCGAAGGTAAATATCAATAGCGGTAATTATTGTGCATCTGGCTATGAAGCTTAATCATCTCCAGTTAACTGATATGAGCACATCTTATGCAAAAAATCTCCAGTAAATAGAAAATCCTTGAGATGTCCTTAAAGGATCATAAATTACCCATAAAAAATTCAAACATTATATTGCTTAGATCTGGCTTATGAGTTTTGTGGGATAAAAAGAATTGGATGCACGTGATTAATTAGCTGACGTGATATGTTAAGAATGGGTTAAACATTGCTGGAAATGCTGCCTAAACCATAACAATCAGAACAATCACAGGTACATACAGAATCACAATAGAAACAGTGGGAAAAGGGTCATACTGAGCATATATATGAGATTTATAGAGCGCAGCCCCTGGTGCTCACAGCTACATCTTTTTCTAGGAAAAAGTTATGTTATGGTTTACGTTTCCCAGATAAGAATAGGTCCAGTTTGGCCTCCGCTTTCCTATAAATTCTCCTATTCAACAAGGTTCAAGACTCCAGGACCCATTTATAATAAATAAACATAAACCACTAAAAGTTATTTAAAGGGAACCTGCAATCCGAGGGGGAGGCTTCTGTTATGGCTTCTTCAGGTTCCACCACTGGTGCCAAGTTAATGTCAAGTTTGATGCTTTGGTATATTAGTATGTATTCTACAAAATTCAAGATATCTTTTTACTTGCATTTAGGGACTTGTAGAAGGTGTGAGGGACAGAGGTCACTTACCTGTTCATGGGGGTCAGTGATGTTTAAAGGGGGCGAACTTTCGTAGCACATGGGCTGCGGAAGTATCCTTTATAATTGGTCGCCCTCCTGTTTAAATGGACATGTTGGTTATCTGAGACTATTCGGTGGTGCTTTTGCCTTGTACATATGTGACTATCTACCACTGTGATGGCTAACCTCCGGAACTCCAGCTGTGGTAAAACTATGACTCCCAAGATGTACACTTGCTTGGCTGTTCTCAGAGCTCCATAGAAATGAATGGAGCATGCTGGGAGTCGTAGTTTCAGCACAGCTGGAGTGCCGAAGGTTAGCCATCGCTGATCTACCATATTTCTGTTGCCTTCAGTTTGAAATGGATTGCAGTGCCCTGTAGCCTTCTGTCAACTACAGTGGGAGGTACAATTAATGGAGTAGACTCAGGAACTTCCTGTGCCACCACTCTGTGAAAAGTATCTGCTGGGAGGAGCAGTGAGAAGATAAAAGGAGAATTTTGGGTGAGAATGTGCATGGTGTGGTATCCATTATGTTGTGCCTTTTGAAGTAAAGGCAGCAGTTAAGCTTTCTATACCAGTGTACGTGAAGAAGTGTATAAGAAAATGTAATCTGTGAGTGCCTTCTTATAACTCCTAAAGGACACAACCAATTTTCCTATATTCGTTTTTTCCTTCCGAGAGCCATAACTTTTTTACTTTTCCATTAACATAGCCGTATAGACTTTGTTTTTTGTTCCCTTTTTTGTAAATGTTCCCTTTAATGTGCAGCTCAGAACAATTACAACAATGCTGAATTGTATAAAAGTTTTTTGTGCTTTATTACTTATTAAAAAAAAACTTTGAAATAAATTTGCTTTGTGTCACCATGTTCTGCCTGGGGCTTCTGAGCAGAGTATAAATGTAGCTGGTTCACACGAGCGTCACGGATTGGCTCCGGATGCGTTCAGTGCAACTCGCACAATTTTGCAAGCAAGTTCAGTCAGTTTTGTCTGCGATTGCGTTCAGTTTTTTCCGCATGGGTGCAATGCATTTTGATGTGTTTTTCACGCGTTTTCGCACTTGCTTCTGGATACAAAGCGTTTTTAATGAAGCCCCATTAATTTCTATGGGGCCAGGGCTGCGTGTAAAACGCTGAATATAGAACATGCTGCATTTTTCCCACAACGCAGAACTGATGCGTGAAAAAAAAAACGCTTATGTACACAGACCCATTGAAATGAATGTGTCAGGATTCAGTGCGGGTGCTATGCGTTCACATCACGCATTGCACCCGTGCGGAAAACTCGCTCGTGTAAGAAGGGGCCTTAGGGTACTTTCACACTTGCGGCAGAGGAACTGCCTGCCGGATCCGGCAATCCTGACGCAAACGGATGGATTTGTGAGACGGATCCGGATGCGGATCAGTCTCACAAATGCATTGCAATACTGGATCTGTCTTTCTGGTTGTCATCCGGAAAAACGGATCCGGTATTTATTTTTTTCTCATTCGCATGCGCAGACCGCAAAACTGGATCCGTTTTGCCGGAAAACTTGGGGTCGGATCTGGCATTAATGCATTTCAATGGAAATTAATGCTGGATCCGGTATTCCGGCAAGTGTTCAGAATTTTTGGCCGGAGAGAAAACTGCAGCATGCTGCGGTATTTTCTCCGGCCAAAAAACTTAAGAGGGACTGAACTGATGCATCCTGAACAGAATGCTCTCCATTCAGGATGCATTAGGACAAAACTGATCAGTTTTTTCCCGGTACTGAGCCCCTGTGATGGAACTCAATACCGGAAAACCAAAAACTCTAGTGTGAAAGTATCCTTAGGTAATTCCAAGAGAGGCAGTTCTGTTACTGTTAGGCCTCTTTCAGACGGGCGTTGCGGGAAAATGTGCGGGTGCATTGCGGGAACACCCGCGTTTTTTCCGTGCGAGTGCAAAACATTGTAATGCGTTTTGCACTTGCGTGAGAAAAATCACGCATGTTTGGTACCCAAACCCGAACTTCTTCACAGAAGTTCGGGCTTGGGATCGGTGTTTTGTAGATTGCATTATTTTCCCTTATAACATGGTTATAAGGGAAAATAATAGCATTCTGAATACAGAATGCATAGTAAAACAGCGCTGGAGGGGTTAAAAAAATAAATAAATTCAACTCACCTTAGTCCACTTGATCGCGATGCCGGCATCTCCTTCTGTCTCCTTTGCTGAACAGGACCTGTGGTGAGTGTCCATTACAGGTCAAGAACCTTTGATGACATCACTCCGGTCATCACATGATCCATCACCATGGTAAAAGATCATGTGATGGATCATGTGATGACCGGAGTGACGTCATCAAAGGTCCTTGACCTGTAAAGAATGCTCACCACAGGTCCTGTTCAACAAAGGAGACAGAAGGAGATGCCGGGCTACGCGATAAGTGGACTAAGGTGAGTTAAATTATTATAATTTTTTTTTTAACCCCTCCAGCGCTGTTTTACTATGCATTCTGTATTCAGGATGCTATTATTTTCCCTTATAACCATGTTATAAGGGAAAATAATAATGATCGGGTCTCCATCCTGATCGTCTCCTAGCAACCGTGCGTGAAAAATCGCACCGCATCCGCACTTGCTTGCGGATGCTTGCGATTTTCACGCAACCCCATTCACTTCTTTGGGGCCTGCGTTGCGTGAAAAACGCAGAATATAGAGCATGCTGCGATTTTCACGCAACGCACAAGTGATGCGTGAAAATCACCGCTCATCTGAACAGCCTCATAGAAATTAATGGGTCGGTATTCAGTGCGGGTGCAATGCGTTCACCACACGCATCGCATCCGCGCGGAATACTCGCCCGTGTGAAAGGGGCCTTAGGGACCCGTCTGTGGAAGCCACCTTGACGGCTGGTAGATGGGCCCGACACACGTTTGATCAAAAATATGCGCAAAGAGCTTCTATTTTTTCAGTTATAGTAGGTATAATACCACTTTAATTTTGAATGATCCCCATTTCTCAGTTCAATTATTTGTATGTGAAATGTTGTGCTGCCATACTTTTATTAGCTTACCATATTCTGACACTTTTTTATATTTCCATCTTCAGAGACGTGAAAGGTCTTGTTTACTTGCGGGGCGAGCTATAGTTTCTCTTTTAACAATTTTGGTCTTTTTGATCACTTTTAACTACCTGTATGTTTTGTTTTTGCAAGGGGTAAGGGGACCATAAAATGGCAATAATTGCACCTGCTCTGAAACCACCATCCAACGCATGTGCGCTTTACAGAGCAGCCAATAGTAGCAGATTTCTGCAGGGAAGAGAGACATTTTTAGTACCTCTGCAGTGAACAGTATCAGATCGGCGGGGGTCCGATACCCGACACCCCCGCCAATCAGCTGTACAGGGTGACTGTGCGTGTAGTGCGCACGTGCTGCCTCCCTTCTCTTTTCCTGCTCACTGCTGCTGTCTCATAGGGATACGGCAGGTACGCACTAAGCACGCCCTCTCCCTGTACAGTTTATCGGTGGGGGTGCTGGGTGTCAGATCCCTACCGATCTGATATTGCTTACAGCACTTCCTGTCCAGCATCAAGGAGAATTATTAAAACTAATTAAAATATAAGTAATACAGGTAGTTACTGAACAACGAGTTTTGTTCTTGAGCTAAGCACTTCATCAGGTTGAATCCTTATTGCAGTAGGTTCTTGAACATTGCTGCAAGAAACTCATATATATTGATTAACAATGTTAATATGACATTCCCTGATAGCTCCTGTTCTCATAATGGAAACTGATGTAAGGGTACTTTCACACTTGCGTTGTGAAAATCCGGCAGGCAGTTCCGTTGCCAGAACTGCCTGCCGGATGCGGAAATCCGTGTGCAAATGCTATCATTTGTAGACGGATCCGGATCTGGATTCGTCTAACAAATGCATTGAAACACCGGATCCATCTCTCCGGTGTCATCCGGAAAAACATATCCGGTATTTATCTTTTTCACGCTTTTAGAGGTCTGTGCATGCGCAGACCGCAAAACCGGATCAGTTTTTCCGGAACACTTGGGTCCGGATCCGGAATTAATGCATTTCAATGGAAAATAATACCGGATCAGGCATTTCGGCAAGTGTTCCGGAATTTTAGACGGAGAAAATACTGCAGCATGCTGCAGTATTTTCTCCGGCCAGATACCGTAAGAGTGACTGAACTGAAGACATCCTGATGCATACTGAATGGAATGCTCTCCTTTCAGAATGCATTAGGATAAAACTGATCAGTTTTTTTCCGGTATTGAGCCCCTAGGACGGAACTCAATACCAGAAAAGAATAACACTAGTGTGAAAGTACCCTAAATCTTACATGTACAGGCTAGAGCTTGCTCATTGCCTGTGACTTGCATGCTGCTGCACTGGCAGTCAGTACAAGCGAACATGAGAAACTTATCTGAGAAAAACTTATTTTTTTTCTTTATCAGCCACTGCATCCTTTCTTATCCTTCCTAAACTGAATTCTCTGCTAAACTGAAGGACTAAAAGGACCAGATTACAGCAGCCTATAGAGAGGGGAGGTTGGTGTGCTGCTAGAGGGAGAAAGAAATATTTTTCTTTGATATTTTATAAAGTTTATTATATTCAGTTGCAATATTATTGATTTATGCAAATGTGTTAAAAGGGTAAAGGATCGCTCTCTCACAGGGGGTCAGCAATGACAGATTCCTCCTCAGACAACGGGGTTAAAGTCCAAATGGTGCTTTATTTTGGCACTTCAGCAGCAGCACAAACATAAACATAGCAAAATAAACACCTGCCCGTCTGGGCTCTAACTTATACATAGGTCATCTCCCTAACTTACCTCTAAGACACAGTTCACACAAGGGGTGAGATACAGCTTTACTCAGCCATACAGTCCAGCAGCCTCCTCGCTGTGACCACACCAGTACCTTGGGGGGATATGGTCCAAGAGCCCTCCCGACTCTGACCGTGCGACACCTCTTTCCTCAGGCATCGCTTGGTCCCCCACAAACTCAGGATTTCACACAGCCCCGTTGCCCCCCAACCCTCCTGGCTGGGACCACACAGTCCTCTCTCACAGTCATACACAGAGGGTTGGTTTATCCCCCATTGATTACACAACAGGCCTCACCCGCAATCACCTCAGGTTAAAAGGGACTAACTGTAGTGGACTAGGGGTGTGGACTGAGAGACTCCCGCTACGAACCGGTCTCCCAGTCCAAAGACGACCAGCCCATACAACTTTAAACAAAAGGATCTCCAGCAACTATGCCTTGCTGAAGCAGCACCATTTCTGGATTCCAGTTATCTCACCCAGCTAAACTGAAAACCCGGGTGAGATGCACACCCTCAGCACACCTTTATCATGCACTTCACAAAAGCTTAGTGACCATTTAATTTCTGATACGTCTGTAAGACTGCCACATAAAGAGGTATTTCTGTTCATTGGAAGAACTCAGTTACAAGCAGCGTTATTGTGCACATTGGCGTGAGAGGTGCGGCAGCTGTGTTAGATGATGGCCAAGTGATAGCAATATGAGGCCTGAGGACCTAAAAACCTTCATTACACCTTCACTCTTCAGGTTGGATTTCCAACATATGACCCCAGTGGGCCTATGGTAGCAGAGCTCATAGCTGTGCCACCAAACCACCTGAAATATATTGAATCTTTTCCTATTAGAACCTGCATAAAAGCTGTAATGTGTAAGCAATTCTCCAAGGAGTAATCTGCATAGTCAGGCTGCATGATCATGGAGATGGAGCAGAACAGGAGACAGCTGAAGCTCTGCACAGTATTGTAGAAATGTAATGCATTCCAAGCACCCCATAACTAAGAGCATCCACTGGCATCTGCTGCTCTGCCAAGGGCAGCATTCCTTCCAGCCACCGGGGAAACTTAACAGGAAACATCTGCTCACTGAGGTTACATGCAAAGATCTCTGCAAGAAATTCTTGGAGGCAGATATTAACTCACACTTCGAGCATCTTCACAGCTTGCAAATGATTCTATATTGTACGTGTGTACACGTGCCGGTGTGCATTTTTCCACAGATATAGTACAGCTGAGATTATCATGTAGTATAAAGCATCATGATATAATGTTAAATGTGCTTTAAAGGGAACCTGTCACCAGGATTTTGTGTATAGAGCTGGGGACATTGGTTGCTAGATGGCCGCTAGCACATCTGCAATACCCAGTCCCCATAGCTCTCTGTGCTTTTATTGTGTTAAAAAACAGTTTTGATCCATATGCAAATGACCTGATATGAGTCCTGTATCCGGACATGAGTCAAGCGGAAAGGAGCCCAGCACCGCCCCGCGTCCTCCGAATCTCCTGATGCGCGAGCGTAGTTCGTTCCCTGTGCTGATGCCAGTACAGGGAATGAACATGATGCCGGCACTGCACATGCGCTAGCTCGCGCATCGCGAGATTTCGGCGCTCCAGCTCTGTGACGTCATCATCATCACCTGTTTGGACCATCATCCATTATCATCATATGGTTCCTGTCATTGACGAGTTCCAATTATCTTGCATTTGTGTTGTCTGCCAGTATTGAACGTGTCTTATAACATAATTCTTGTGACTGTCCAGTTGTTATACAGTTCAGCCCTACTGTACCATAAATCCTGGGGGTATCTCAGTACCAGGAGACACCATTAGTACAGCTACTGACTGCTATAGGTGAAGTCCAGTTATGCAGTTTTGTAGACAATTGGCATCTTTACAGCATGGAAGCTGAACTGCTGTATGTCCGTTGTTTCTGTAAGAAAGTAGTCTTCTTTTTCCAATCGTGTACAATGTCCTTTAGACCTGACTTTAATTAAAACCTCAAAATGCCAGTGTGGAAGCAATTAATCCAATTATTCCCACCTCATCCTGTCAACCAGGTGCAGGATGCACAGATATGGGGAGTACTTTGGTGAGGTCCTCATACTGGAGAGAATCTTTGAAGGGGTTTTCTGACCCCTAAAAAGCAAGTCACTATCCCAACAATTGACTGGCTGCCATGGTCATCAGGCCGGATCATAGCCCTGTGAGAACAATGTGTATACCTATCATCACTTGGCAATACACATTTTGGGTGCTCCATGGTGAATATTTTAGGGTGACCCTTGGCCTGGTCTATCAAATGTAACCCCCTCCCCAAATGAGTACACACAGCACTTTGCTATGCATAGTATTCTTTGCCTAGTGCATGAGCAGAGGGAATAGGAATACTTTTATTAGTAGCAGCATTTATGAAAGCATATTCTTTTCTATTTCCTTTGTTCACATTCCTCAGTCAGCCAGAGACATGAACATGGGCCATATGCCCACACATAGACAACTGCTGAGGCCAGAAGGAGATGCAGGGGGTGGTGGATTGGAGGAAGAATTTCCAAATGTACAGTACATGTCACCAATACGATTAATGATGACCGGTCAAGTAGCAGAATTGACTATATTCAGTCCCTATACAAATGGCTGAATATAGATCAGCTCCCTCTAGTGGGGACTGCTGGAATTCTCCTAGTTATGTGTGAAAGAGAATGGGGCTCGGAACTCACTGTAAGCATAACAGAGGTGCTGCCCATAAGACAATATAAAGTATACAATTACAGTATAAATCTAATATATAAAGCTGAATGTATGTGTGTAATTCCGCTAAAGGAATCCACACCGTTGCATTTACAATCACGAAATTTGGCACACAGGTACATCAGGTGTCCAGGAAGGTTTTAGACCAGGTCTCAGCTCTCTAGCACGTACACTTCCTGAGATATTGCCCAAAAAATCAAATATGGCACATCACATGACCTACATTAGCCACTAGAAGCCTGCAGGTCTTTCTCTTCAAATCCCAACTACCATACACACGGTCACATGACCCTTATCAGCCAATAGAAGCTCGCAGGTCTTTAGTCTCCACATACACACAGTTTTACACCAGGTTTCCATAACAACCCAGCCATTTTTCTTAACTGCTGTAGGTCAGCTTTAAATGGGCAGGGAGCTGTGGATGACGCTGTTAAGAGAGCGGAGTGCTGTGGAGGTCACATTAAAGGGGACGGTCCGCTATGGAGGTCAGTGGTACTGGGCAGATTGCTGTAGAGTCCACAGTTAAGGGGGCGGGGTGTTGTGGAAATCACTGTTAAGGAGATGAGGTACTGTGAAGGTCATTAATAAAGGGGCGTCCACTGTTGAGGTCAGTGATAAAGATGGCTGGCGCTGTGGAGGTCTCTGTTAAGGGGCAAGGAACGGTGGAGGTCACAGTTAAGGGGATGGTTCGCTATGGAGATCAGTGTTAAGGGGCGTGGTGCTGTAGAGGTCAATGTTAAGGGGGCGGGGTGTTGTGGAGGTCACATTTTAAGGGAACGGAGCTCTGTGGAGGTCACTGTTAAGGGGGGGGGTTATTGTGGAAATCACTATTAACGAGACTGGGTACTGTGAAGGTCACAAATAAAGGGCCAGCTGCTGTGGAGGTCACTGTTAAGAGGGTGGGGGACTGTGGAAATCACTGTTAAGGGAGGAGGGGGACTGTGGATGCCACTATTAAAGGGGCAGCGTGGTACTGTGAGGTCACTGTTAAGGGAGCAGGATACTGTGGCAGTCACTGTTAAAGGGGCAGTTGCTGTGGAGGTCTCTGTTAAGGGGGCCGGGAATGATGGAGGTCACAGTTAAGGGGAATGTAACCTATGGTCAGTGTTAAGGGGCTGGTGCTGTAGAGGTCACTATTAAGGGGGCAGGCCCCTGTGGAGGTCACCGTCAAGGGGGTGGGGTGCTGTGGGACTCACTGTTAACTCCTTAAGGACCAGGCTCATTTTCACCTTAAGTACCAGGCAATTTTTTGCAAATCTGACCAGTGTCACTTTATGTGGTGATAACTTTGACTTATCCAGGCCATTCTGAGATTGTTTTTTCGTCAAATATTGTACTTCATGACCCTGGTAAAATGGAGTAAAAAAAAATCTTTTTTATTTATAAAAAAAATTACCAAATTTGCCAAACATTTTGAAACATTAGCAAATTTCCAAGTTTCAATTTCTATACTTCTATAATACATAGTAATACCTACAAAAATAGTTATTACTTTACATTCCCCATATGTCTACTTCATGTTTGGATCCTTTTGGGAATTACATTTTATTTTTTAGGGATGTTACAAGGCTTAGATGTTTAGAAGCAAATCTTGAAATTTTTCAGAAATTTTCAAAAACCCACTTTTTAAGGACCAGTTCAGGTCTGAAGTCACTTTGTGAGGCTTACATAATAGAAACCATCCAAAAATGACCCCATTCTAGAAACTACACCCCTCAAGGTATTCAAAACTGATTTTACAAACTTTGTTAACCCTTTAGGTGTTCCACAAGAATTAATGGAAAATAGAGATACAATTTAAAAATTTCACTTTTTTGGCAGATTTTCCATTTTAATAATTTGTTTCCAGTTACAAAGGAAGGGTTAACAGCCAAACAAAACTCAATATTTATGGCTCTGATTCTGTAGTTTACAGAAACACCCCATATGTGGTCGGAAACCACTGTACAGGCACACGGCAGGGCGCAGAAGGAAAGGAATGCCATACGGTTTTTGGAAGGCAGATTTTGCTGGACTGGTTTTTTGACACCATGTCCCATTTGAAGCCCCCCTGATGCACCCCTAGAGTAGAAACTCCAAAAAAGTGACCCCATTTTAGAAGCTACGGGATAGGGTGGCAGTTTTGTTGGTACTAGTTTAGGGTACATATGATTTTTGGTTGCTCTATATTACACTTTTTGTGAGGCAAGGTACAAGAAATAGCTGTTTTGGCCCTGTTTTTATTTTTTGTTATTAATAACATTCATCTGACAGGTTAGATCATGTGGTATTTTTATAGACCAGGTTGTCACGGACGCGGCGATACCTAAGATGTATACTTTTTTTTTATTTATGCAAGTTTTACACAATGAGTTCATTTTTGAAACAAAATAAATAAATTATGTTTTAGTGTTTCCATAGTCTGAGAGCCTTAGTTTTTTCAGTTTTCGGGCGATTATCTTGGGTAGGGTATGATTTTTGCGGGATGAGATGACGGTTTGATTGCCACAATTTTGGGGTGCGTATGACTTTTTGAAAGCTTGCTATTACACTTTTTATGATGTAAGGTGACAAAAAATGTTTTTTTTTTCACCGTTTTTATTGATTTTTTTTTACGGTATTCACCTGAGGGGTTAGGTCATGTGACATTTTTATAGAGCAGGTTATTAAGGACGCGGCGATACCTAATATGTATACTTTTTATTTATGTGAGTTTTACACAATAATATTTTTGAAACAAAAAAAATAATCAAGTTTTAGTGTCTGCATATTCTGAGAGCCATAGTTTTTTCAGTTTTTGGGCGATTATCTTAGGTAGGGTCTCATTTTTTGCGGGATGAGATGACGGTTTGATTGGCACTATATTGGGGTGCATATGACTTTTTTTATTGCTTGCTATTACTTTTTTTGTGATGTAAGGTGACAAAAAATGGCTTGTTTTACACCGTTTTTTTACGATGTTCACCTGAGGGGTTAGGTCATGTGATATTTTTATAGAGCAGTTTATTACGGATGCGGCGATACCTAACATGTATACTTTTTTTTATTTACTCAAGTTTTGCACAATAACAGCTTTTTTAAAGCAAAAAAAAATGTTTTAGTGTCTCCATATTCTGAGCCATAGTTTTTTTCTATTTTTTGGGCGATTGTCTCAGGTAGGGGCTCATTTTTTGCGGGATGAGGTGACTGTTAGATTGGTACTATTTTGGTGGGCATACGCCTTTTTGATCACTTGCTGTTGTACTTTTTGCGATGTAAGGTAAAAAATTGTTTATATAGCACAGTTTTTATTTTTTACGGTATTCATCTGAGGGGTTAGGTCATGTTATATGTTTATAGAGCGATCGCCGGCACGGGGGGGGGGGGGGGGGGGGGGGTCACAGGACCCCCCCCGCGCATTGTCCCAGGGTGCCTGCTCAATGATTTGAGCAGGCACCTTGTTCCGATCACCACCCGCCGGTGATCGGAACTACACGTGACGTACCGGTACGTCATGTGTCCTTAAGTACCGGGATATCATGCCTTACCGGTACGTCATGTGTCCGCAAGAGGTTAAAGGGGCAGTTAGCTTTAAAGGTCGAAGTTAAGAGGGTGGGCTGCTGTAGAGGTCCCATTTTAAAGAAGCATGGCACTGTGGGAGGGTCAGTGTTAAGGGGTGGAGGGCTGTGGAGGTCACTGTTAAGGGGCGGGGTACTGTAGATGTCACTGTTATGGGGGATACTGTCGATATCTTTTAACAACACACACAAACATTAAATGAAATAGATGAAATATACCGGTGCGAAGCCGGGTCCTTCTGCTAGTAGAAATATATAAAAGAGGAGGTGAATGTTAATGGTTGAAAAAGGGTAAAAGTTAAACTGTGGGTACATGACATTGTGTTTTTTCTAACAAAATAGTGGCTCTGCAGGGGTGGGAAGTCAAAGGCAGATTTTTACCGTACAGATCCCTTAGGGCTCATGCACACAATTGAATTATGGCTCTGTACAAGCCCTGATTTTTATGGAGCTGTAACATGGCAACCATAGCAGCCCTAATAGGGTTCCTACTGCAATAATGGAATGCGCTATTAGATGCTGTGCTAGCTTTGGTTTTACAGGAAGATACCTCTATCAGACTATGTACGCACATGGAGTGTCTACAGCCCCGCAGCACATGTCATAGGAGCTCCATATTCCTCTGTACATGCTAAGTGTACATAGCTCTTACCAGGGCCATATTTATAACAGGGTGCCACAGGACAGGTTCCAAGGGCGGCAGGAAGGAGGTGGCAATTTAGAGACTTAATATGACAGCTAAAAGAAAGATGATGGAGCTTTTCACACAACTGTCAGGAGAAGGTCTGAGTGAAACCTCTGGACCACTGCTATGTCACTAGTTCTAAACCAATGTAAAGCCTGTACCCAGTGGTCCCGCTCTTCAAGCAGTTCAGTCGATGGTAGCAATATAATTAAAGGAGTTTTCCAGGACTTAGCTATTAATGACCTACACTCAGGATATACTACAAGAAAATTTAGACTAGCACATTCATATTCATAGTCACAGGTGCATATCCATCAAGCAAACATGGTTGATAAAAAAAAAATGGCTGCACAACATTTCACATACAAACAATAGAGCTGAGAAATAGGGATCATTCTCAATCAAAGTGGTATTATACCTACTATATATGGAGAAACAGAAGGGCAAAGAGCTTCTATTTTTCCATTTATAGTAGGTATAATACCACTTTATAAATAAAGTGGTTTGTACCCGCGCTATCAAGGAATCACTTTCCTGTCTCTGTAAACAAGTAGTGTCCAGAGCCGCTGCTGAATACCTGAGGGATAAGGGCTGCCTCGATCCGAATAAACATATATATGTATAAAAAGAAAATGATGGTACCAGCGCTGGGATGGAAAGAGATAGACTACAATAAAGTGACTAGTACCTGTCCTGGTAGATGGCTGCTCGAAGATGCTGTGATACAGGTGGATTCTTCAGACCATCAATAGTGCAGGGCAGGTTGCAGTGCTTCTTGCTCAACTTCGAAAAAACACACGCCAGCTACCGGCCGGAGCGGCGCACATTTTTTCGAAGTTGAGCAAGAAGCACTGCAACCTGCCCTGCACTATTGATGGTCTGAAGAATCCACCTGCATCACAGCATCTTCGAGCAGCCATCTACCAGGACAGGTACTAGTTACTTTATTGTAGTCTATCTCTTTCCATCCCAGAGCTGGTACCATCATTTTCTTTTTATACATAATACCACTTTAATTTAGAATGATCCCCATTTCTTAGCTGTATTGTTTGAATGTGAAATGTTGTGCAGCAATTATTTTTTATCAACTACACTCAGGATATGTCATAAATATCAGATGGGTGGCGGTCTGACACCCAGCACCCCCCGCGATCAGCTTTTTTTGGGAAGCCTCTAGTGCCAGTGTACAGGGCAGAACCCAAAAGGCCTGCAGCTCAGCTCCCATTTACTTGGATGTACACTGCTCCAAAAAATTAAGAGAACACAAAAATAACACATCCTAGATCTGAATTAATTAAATATTCTTCTGAAATACTTTGTTCTTTACATAGTGGAATGTGCTGACAGCAAAATCACACAAAAATAAAAAAATGGAAATAAAAATTTTCAACTCATGGAGGTCTGGATTTGGAGTCACACTCAAAATTAAAGTGGAAAAACACACTACAGGCTGATCCAACTTTGATGTAATGTCCTTAAAACAAGTCAAAATGAGGCTCAGTAGTGTGTGTGGCCTCCACGTGCCTGTATGACCTCCCTACAACGCCTGTGCATGCTCCTGATGAGGTGGCGGACGGTCTCCTGAGGGATCTCCTCCCAGACCTGGACTAAAGCATCTGCCAACTCCTGGACAGTCTGTGGTGCAACGTGACGTTGGTGGATAGAGTGAGACATGATGTCCCAGATGTGCTCAATTGGATTCAGGTCTGGGGAACGGGCGGGCCAGTCCATAGCATCAATGCCTTCGTCTTGCAGGAACTGCCGACACACTCCAGCCACATGAGGTCTAGCATTGTCTTCCATTAGGAGGAACCCAGGGCCAACTGCACCAGCATATGGTCTCACAAGGGGTCTGAGGATCTCATCTCGGTACCTAATGGCAGTCAGGCTACCTCTGGCGAGCACATGGAGGGCTGTGCGGCCCTCCAAAGAAATGCCACCCCACACCATTACTGACCCAATGCCAAACCGGTCATGCTGGAGGATGTTGCAGGCAGCAGAACATTCTCCATGGCGTCTCCAGACTCTGTCACATGTGCTCAGTGTGAACCTGCTTTCATCTGTGAAGAGCACAGGGCGCCAGTGGCGAATTTGCCAATCTTGGTGTTCTCTGGCAAATGCCAAACGTCCTGCACGGTGTTGGGCTGTAAGCACAACCCCCACCTGTGGACGTCGGGCCCTCATATCACCCTGGAGTCTGTTTCTGACCAGACACATGCACATTTGTGGCCTGCTGGAGGTCATTTTGCAGGGCTCGAGCAGACACATGCACATTTGTGGCCTGCTGGAGGTCATTTTGCAGGGCTCTGGCAGTGCTCCTACTGTTCCTCCTTGCACAAAGGTGGAGGTAGCGGTCCTGCTGCTGGGTTGTTGCCCTCCTACGGCCTCCTCCACGTCTCCCGATGTACTGGCCTGTCTCATGGTAGCGCCTCCATGCTCTTGACACTATGCTGACAGACACAGCAAACCTTCTTGCCACAGCTCGCATTGATGTGTCATCCTGGATAAGCTGCACTACCTGAGCCACTTGTGTGGGTTGTAGACTCCGTCTCATGCTACCACTAGAATGAAAGCACCGCCAGCATTCAAAAGTGACCAAAACATCAGCCAGGAAGAATAGAAACTGGGAAGTGGTCTGTGGTCACCACCTGCAGAACCACTCCTTTATTGGGGGTGTCTTGCTAATTGCCTATAATTTCCACCTGTTGTCTATCCCATTTGCACAACAGCATGTGAAATTGATTGTCACTCAGTGTTGCTTCCTAAGTGGACAGTTTGATTTCACAGAAGTGTGATTGACTTGGAGTTACATTGTGTTGTTTAAGTGTTCCCTTTATTTTTTTGAGCAGTTTATATATGCACTAATCAGCCCTAACATTAACCACCTCCGGACCGCCTAACGCAGGATCGCGTTCTGGAGGTGGCAGCGCTGCGCACAGTCACGCATATATGCGTCATCTCGCGAGACGCGAGATTTCCTGTGAACGCGCGCACACAGGCGCGCGCGCTCATAGGAACGGAAGGTAAGAGAGTTGATCTCCAGCCTGCCAGCGGTGATCGTTCGCTGGCAGGCTGGAGATGTGTTTTTTTTAACCCCTAACAGGTATATTAGACGCTGTTTTGATAACAGCGTCTAATATACCTGCTACCTGGTCCTCTGGTGGTCCCCTTTGTTTGGATCGACCACCAGAGGACACAGGTAGCTCAGTAAAGTAGCACCAAGCACCACTACACTACACCCCCCCCCCGTCACTTATTAACCCCTTATTAGCCCCTGATCACCCCATATAGACTCCCTGATCACCCCCCTGTCATTGATTACCCCCCTGTCATTGATCAACCCCCTGTAAAGCTCCATTCAGACGTACGCATGATTTTTACGGATCCACTTTGAATGAAGCCTTACAGGGGCGTGATCAATGACTGTGGTGATCACCCCATATAGACTCTCTGATCACCCCCCTGTCATTGATTACCCCCCTGTAAAGCTCCATTCAGATGTCCGCATGATTTTTACGGATGCACTGATAGATGGATCGGATCCGCAAAACGCATCCGGACGTCTGAATGAAGCCTTACAGGGGCGTGATCAATGACTGTGGTGATCACCCCATATAGACTCCCTGATCACCCCCCTGTCATTGATCACCCCCCTGTCATTGATTAACCCCCTGTAAAGCTCCATTCAGATGTCCGCATGATTTTTACGGATGCACTGATAGATGGATCGGATCCGCAAAACGCATACGGACGTCTGAATGAAGCCTTACAGGGGCGTGATCAATGACTGTGGTTATCACCCCATATAGACTCCCTGATCACCCCCCTGTCATTGATTACACCCCTGTCATTGATCAACCCCCTGTAAAGCTCCATTCAGATGTTTGCATGATTTTTACGGATCCACTGATAGATGGATCGGATCCGCAAAACGCATACGGACGTCTGAATGAAGCCTTACAGGGGCGTGATCAATGACTGTGGTTATCACCCCATATAGACTCCCTGATCACCCCCCTGTCATTGATTACACCCCTGTCATTGATCAACCCCCTGTAAAGCTCCATTCAGATGTCCGCATGATTTTTACGGATCCACTGATAGATGGATCGGATTCGCAAAACACATACAGGCGTCTCCCTGGAGCCTTCCAGGGGGGGTGATCAATGACTGTGGTGATCACCCCATATAGACTCCCTGATCACCCCCCTGTCATTGATCACCACCCCTGTCATTGATCACTCCCCCTGTCATTGATCACCCTCTGTAAGGCTCCATTCAGACATTTTTTTGGCCCAAGTTAGCGGAATTATTATTTTTTTTTTTCTTACAAAGTCTTATATTCCACTAACTTGTGTCAAAAAATAAAATCTCACATGAACTCACCATACCCCTCACGGAATCCAAATGCGTAAAATTTTTTAGACATTTATATTCCAGACTTCTTCTCACGCTTTAGGGCCCCTAGAATGCCAGGGCAGTATAAATACCCCACATGTGACCCCATTTCGGAAAGAAGACACCCCCAGGTATTCCGTGAGGGGCATATTGAGTCCATGAAAGATTGAAATTTTTGTCCCAAGTTAGCGGAACGGGAGACTTTGTGAGAAAAAAATTAAAAATATCAATTTCCGCTAACTTGTGCCAAAAAAAAAAAAATTTCTATGAACTCGCCATGCCCCTCATTGAATACCTTGGGGTGTCTTCTTTCCAAAATGGGGTCACATGTGGGGTATTTATACTGCCCTGGCATTCTAGGGGCCCCAAAGCGTGAGAAGAAGTCTGGTATCCAAATGTCTAAAAATGCCCTCCTAAAAGGAATTTGGGCACCTTTGCGCATCTAGGCTGCAAAAAAGTGTCACACATCTGGTATCGCCGTACTCAGGAGAAGTTGGGGAATGTGTTTTGGGGTGTCATTTTACATATACCCATGCTGGGTGAGAGAAATATCTTGGTCAAATGCCAACTTTGTATAAAAAAATGGGAAAAGTTGTCTTTTGCCAAGATATTTATCTCACCCAGCATGGGTATATGTAAAATGACACCCCAAAACACATTCCTCAACTTCTCCTGAATACAGAGATACCAGATGTGTGACACTTTTTTGCAGCCTAGGTGGGCAAAGGGGCCCACATTCCAAAGAGCACCTTTCGGATTTCACAGGTCATTTTTTACAGAATTTGATTTCAAACTCCTTACCACACATTTGGGCCCCTAGAATGCCAGGGCAGTATAACTACCCCACAAGTGACCCCATTTTGGAAAGAAGAGACCCCAAGGTATTTCGTGATGGGCATAGTGAGTTCATAGAAGTTTTTATTTTTTGTCACAAGTTAGTGGAATATGAGACTTTGTAAGAAAAAAAAAAATATAAATCATAATTTTCCGCTAACTTGTGACAAAAAATAAAAAGTTCTATGAACTCACTATGCCCATCAGCGAATACCTTAGGGTGTGTACTTTCCGAAATGGGGTCATTTGTGGGGTGTTTGTACTGTCTGGCCATTGTAGAACCTCAGGAAACATGACAGGTGCTCAGAAAGTCAGAGCTGCTTCAAAAAGCGGAAATTCACATTTTTGTACCATAGTTTGTAAACGCTATAACTTTTACCCAAAGCATTTTTTTTTTTTACCCAAACATTTTTTTTTTATCAAAGACATGTAGAACAATGAATTTAGAGCAAAATTTATATATGGATCTCGTTTTTTTTGCAAAATTTTACAACTGAAAGTGAAAAATGTCATTTTTTTGCAAAAAAATCGTTAAATTTCAATTAATAACAAAAAAAGTAAAAATGTCAGCAGCAATGAAATACCACCAAATGAAAGCTCTATTAGTGAGAAGAAAAGGAGGTAAAATTCATTTGGGTGGTAAGTTGCATGACCGAGCAATAAACGGTGAAACTAGTGTAGGTCAGAAGTGTAAAAAGTGGCCTGGTCTTTCAGGGTGTTTAAGCACTGGGGGCTGAGGTGGTTAAAGTAGCTTGGCTACTAATGCAAAGGTCCTAACTGTGCTGCTAAAAAAAGCTATACCGATTAAGGCATTTACTCCAAAAGACCTCTGAAGGACAGACAGACAAGCTGATTCCTTAGGTCCTGGAATTTGCGAGGTGTGGCCTCCATGGATTGGACTTAATTTTCCAGCACATCCAAAGTTACTCTTAGGCCTCTTTCACACGAGCGTGTCCGGATTAGGTCCGGATGCGTCACCGGTGCATTGCGGCAAACCCGTCGAGTAGGAACGCAATTGCAGTCAGTTTTGACTGCGATTGCGTTCCGATGTTCAGTTTTTATCGCGCGGGTGCAATGTGTTTTGCACGCGCGTGATAAAAAACCGACTGGGGTACCCAGACCCGAACTTCTTTACAGAATTTCAGGTTTGGGTTAGTTGTTGTGTAGATTGTATTATTTCCCCTTATAACATGGTTATAAGGGAAAATGAAAGCATTCTGAATACAGAATGCATAGTACAATAGGGCTGGAGGGGTTAATTTTTTTTTTTTAACTCACCTTAATCCACTTGTTCGCGCAGCCCGGCTTCTCTTCTGTCTTTAACTGTGAGCAATAGGACCTTTGATGACGTCACTGCATTCATCACATGGTCCATCACATGATCCATCAACATGGTGATGGATCATGTGATGAGTGTAGTGACGTCATCAAAGGTCCTATTGCTCACAGTTAAAGACAAAAGAGAAGCCGGCTGCGCGAACAAGTGGATTATGGTGAGTTAAATTTTTATTTTTTAACCCCTCCAGCCCTATTGTACTATGCATTCTGTATTCAGAATGCTATTATTTTCCCTTATAACCATGTTATAAGGGGAAATAATAATGAGCGGGTCCCCATCCCGATCCTCACCTAGCAACCGTGCGTGAAAATCGCACCGCATCTGCACTTGCTTGCGGATGCTTGCGATTTTCACACAACCCCATTCATTTCTATGGGGCCTGCGTTACGTGAAAAACGCACAAAGAGGAGCATGCTGCGATTTTCACACAACGCACAAGTGATGCGTGAAAATCACCGCTCGTGTGCACAGCCCCATAGAAATGAATGGGTTAGGATTCAGTGCGGGTGCAATGCGTTCAACTCACGCATCGCATCCACGCGGAATACTCGCCCGTGTGAAAGGGGCCTTACTGGATTGAGATTTGGGAAATATGGAGACCAATTCAACACCTTGAACTATTCCTGAACATTGGCAGTGTGCATTATTCTGCAGTGGGTACAACTGTCTAGAAGGGAGGGTACTAGGTCTGCACAACGTTTAGGTAGGTGATACGTGTTAAAGTAAAATCCATATGAATGTCAGGGAGAAAGGTGGAGGAGGAGGAGGAGTATCACACCTCCTCTGCCAGCTTGTCATCTTCACATTGTGCATCCTGGATCCATCTCTTCTTTAGGTGACACACATGCACCAGGACGTCAGTGGTCCAGTTCTGAAGTTCACCTGTCCATTGTAGGCACTTTGGCAGTAGAGAGGGGTCAGCATGGACACTCGGATGGTCTTTGGCTACAAAGCCCAATTCATAGCAAGCTGTGATGCCCTGTGTGATCTTTCTACTTGCTATCATAGTCGACAGTAACTTTTTCATCAATTTGTGGGATTGGACAAAGGCGCTAGCCTTCACTGCAGACGTGTATCAAATGACCCTGGTGCCGATTCACCTGGCATCCTTCCTTTGATAACCAGTGTCATTCACCTCACCTCTCAGTGGTTAAAATGTCACAGATGATTGACATGTAGAATACAGATAGGGGCACATTTACTAAGTCCGTTTTTAGTTTCTTCCTTGCGCTGCATTAAGATTTGTCTAATTTATGACGAACTGTGCGCCTCTTCATAAATTAGGTGCATCTATGGCAGTCCTTGTCCGCAGTGAAAAAACTATTCCATCCCCCGGTTGGGGTAGTTTTTCATAAAAATTTACGCCTGTCAGTAAATTTGCTCAGACGGAGTCCTGGCCCTGGCATACCCCTCACTCCACCCCCGTCTAACTGTCAAACATGGCGTGAAAATTGCCCTGTGACAAAATATTGTCACACACATTTTTTTTAAAAAGGGGGAAAAAAAAGGTTGCAGGCTATAATAAATGACCCCCATAGTGTATATACACACACATTAATAATACACAAGCTGTACATATGTGTTCGCTTCCTCTATGCTCTGGCACTTAGTGGATCTTTTCCCATAAATATTTAACTTCATCACTCTATACATAGCTATAAAATAGAGTTATAACTATGGAGGAGGCACACAGCACAGATCTTGTGACTTACATAAGCTGCGGCATCATCTATAACATATAACAAGTTAACGAGCAAGCATATCAATTTAAAGGGCCAGTAAACCTCAGGTAGAAAGCTTCTGACATTATCTCTTTTTAGCCTTCTCCCTCTGGATTTCCAGAATATACTGTATTTTTCGCCTTATAAGACGCACCGGCCCATAAGACGCACCTAGGTTTTAGAGGAGGACAATAAGAACCACCAATCAGACCCCCAATGTTAATAAGACCCAAATAAGACCTCAGATTAGACCCCCAATCAGACCTCCGCTCAGACCCCAATGTAAATGACCCCCAATCAGACCTCAGATAAGAGCCCCATGCCTCTCATCACCCCCATATCAGCTCCCATGCCTCTCATCACCCCCATTATCATCCATTATCCCTCTCATCACCCCCATTATGCCTCTCATCATCCCCATTATCATCCATTATGCCTCTCATCATCCCCATTATCATTCATTATGCCTCTCATCATCCCCATTATCATCCATGATGCCTCTCATCATCCCCATTATCATTCATTATGCCTCTCATCAGCCCCCATTATCATCCATTATGCCTCTCATCATCCCCTTTATCATTCATTATGCCTCTCATCAACCCCCATGATCATCCATTATGCCTCTCATCAGCCCCCATTATCATCCATTATGCCTCTCATCATCCCCATTATCATCCATTATGCCTCTCATCAACCCCCATTATCATCCATTATGCCTCTCATCATCCCCATTATCATCCATGCTGCCTCTCATTATCCCCATTATAATCCATGCTGCCTCTCATCACCCCCATTATCATCTATTATGCCTCTCATTGCCCCCATTATGCCTCTCATCACCACCATGGCCATAGTCCAGCCCCAAGTTTTATATAATAAAAAAACACTTACCTCTCCTGGTCACCGCCGCTCCTCACCGCCTTCTCCTGGTCACAGAGCGCCCTCACGCTGTGCGCAACCACTGCACCGCCGACAGCCGAGGATACGGAATCCTCCGGTACAAATGGGGCGAAAAATACGATAACTGCAATATCCTGCACTCTTTCACAAGTGTCTGATTATCACAGTTTCCGATTTATTGGATGCCAGGTTAAAGGAATTTTCCTGTATATGCAATTTTGCCGTGGCTCTAGACATACATGTAGCTGTGATTCCATATGTAACATAAGTACAGGACACCATCCGAATACAGGAAATATTTAATTCATGCTTGGCATAATCCACATACAATTCCATAATATAATAATGAAATGCAATAGAATAAAAATATAGTAAACTCTATGTATTTACAGCAGATAATATACTGTAACTTCTACTGATTCTTAAGAAACAAGGCGGCTCCGCACTGGATCCAGCGGTTCTGGTTTCCGCCACACGGCAAATCGATATTGGTGACCACGCGATCCCTCTCAGCACTGGTGTACACAGGGAAGGAAATACACTCTTCCTGGGAGTAGATCCCATTGGACTGCTGAGAAAAATACACACACAATCTATATATTAGTCTAGATATTATATTTATACCACATGTAGTTACAGATATGGTGATATATGTGGTGTTAATTTATGTACATTATTTAATATAAATAAAAAGAATATCTAAAAATGCATATAGTGCAAATGTATATAAAGCGCATATACAAAAACATATATTCCCCATGATCCACTCCGGGTTTTACCAGTATATGTGTCTCATGTCCACGATTGTGTTTAAAACTCAGCAGCATGATGAATTGTACGTTGGCTGGAACAAGCAATAAACTGTATTGAAGTGACTTTGTTGTGTCCCTGCCTTTCTTCAACACTGGTCATAGGAGCCCACGACATTATATATATATATATATAATTTCCCACACTATAAGACACACTTTTTCCACCCCAAAAGGGGGAACTGTCAGGGAGTGTAGCCCTGGCTTTACTCATCACTCCATGGTCATCTCCAGGCGCTGCTCTGCGCGGTATGGACTGATGTAGTGCACGCACTATGACCTGGCGCTGTGCAACGTCAGGCCACAGTGTTGTGTGGGCCCAGAGAAGAACAAGAAGCGGGGAATGCAGGGAGAGGGGCTGGATGTGCAGAGTGTTGGCACCGTCCAGAGCACTAGAGGTAAGATCATTTTGTTATTTTTGGTCTTATATTGAGGTCTAATATGAGGATCTGATATTGGGGTCTGATCTGAGATCTGATATTGGGGTCTGAGGTCTGATATGGGTGTCTGAGCTGAGGTCTAATATGGGGGTCTGATCTGAGGTTTGATATTGGGGTCTGATGAGGATCTGATATTGGGGTCTGATTTGAGGCCTGATATGGGGGTCTGATCTGAGGCCTGATATGGGGGTCTGATCTGAGGCCTGATATGGGGGTCTGATCTGAGGTTTGATATGGGGGTCTGATGAAGACTGGGTGTCTAATTTGGGGTTCTGCTGAAAAATATTTTTCTTCAGATTTTCCTCCTCTAAAATCTAGGTGCATCTTATAAAGCAAAACATTTAGTATATACTAATAGACAAAGAAGGGATTAGCAAACCAAACCTTCCAGCCTCTGTGCCCATGACCACCAGACAAACCATCCGGATAATCCAAAGCAAATGAACAGATCACAGCATTGAAGGCTCCAAATCTTGCTCCAAACTGTTTATTATAGCAGGTACCACAAAAGAAACTGATATTTTGCCGGAAAAACTGAAAGGCTTACTTTGGATTAACTGGATGGTTTGTCTGGTGGTCAAGGGCACAGCAGGTGCTGATCCTTCCTTTGTCTACTAGTGTGTGTATATATATTGACTTGTATTGTAAAACATATTCAGACAGATATACAGAACTGAATGGGTGAGATCTACTCAGCGACTGAATCTCTCCATACCTGTGAAATCCAGGCCATATAACAAGGGGGAACCACTGATACACTCGGGGAGTCATGCTGATTTTCAGAAAGATGGTTTCCATCAAAACTGCATCCTTCCAGCTGTAATCCGCTTATCTAAGAAAGGAAACACATGAGATGCTAAGCAGCAGATTTCACCCTTAATTGTGCGTGGTAATGACGTGACTGGCAGAGCGGCACACATGTACATAACAGGAAGGCCAGGAATGTGTGAGAAGAGGAAACCCAACTTCAAAACAAACACCACAGAAATCCCTTGTCGGCTTCTGGTAAATTGGAATTTTGTAATGCAATAAAGATAACCCTGAGATGTCACACCCCGGCAGGTGGTCTAGTAATGGCGGAAGCAAAGCTGCATAAAGCTGGTGAATATTTTAGCATGGCTCAGCAAAAAGAAACCATGAAGTTGTTGAATAGAAGATGCACGCTGCTCCTCTTGAAGGTGCCTACAAGAGACTTACTTAGACCTACCAGAAGAAGAACTGAAAGTCATTTAGTGCATGTTAAAACTGTAAAAAAAAGGTTTTTCAATATCAGACTTCTAGGCTGGGATATGATTACTTGAAGTAACAAGTCCAAAGCCCAAGGTTGCACTACCGAGGTTCTGCCACCAAAGCCTTATCATGACTACCGAGGTTCTGCCACCATAGCCTTATCATGCAGTTCTAGGGGACTTTGTACTTGCCAAAGGAAATTATTTATATTTTTCTAAAATGGAGTTGTATACTGTTGGGCACAGATCACACCCCCTAGTGGTGACAGCAGTATGCAGTGATTTTTACAACTGGCTGCTTAAAAGAAAACTACTAAACAAGCACTAAAAGTTGTAGAGTGGATTGGTTTACAACCTCTAAGTTTTCCTACACAGGGAAAAGTTGTGGGTGACTTTGCAATGATAAAGACATGAGGGATTCCCGTATTAAGATTCTGTGCAATTTTTCTGTGACTGTCACACAGCCTAAAGTCGCAGAGAAGCCCTAGCCTACAAAACTAAATCTGATTTTAAAGAAGTTGTCAGATCTGGACAACCCCATTGATATGCTTTGCTAGAGCACAGAGAGCACCCCCACCCATTCAGGCTGCAATCAATTAGCCATAATGGAGAGCTGGAAAGTCATCATGTATTACATGGCCACCTGTTTGCTTACACAGGGCCATGTAATGTTAGATTTCTCATGTAGTATGTATATGGTTTGCATTTCAAGGCGATCAGCCGATGGCTGGAGTCTGCCTTGAAACAACAAGCCAAGTCCATAGTTCCTATTATATGCACATTACAGAGTACCATGCTAGGAAACCTCTATACGTGTCCAAACTGAGAGCTGCTCTTATACAGTGGCTCCCAGAGAGTCCATAAACTAGATGGATGGAGCTACCATATGTCCCCTGCAATGGCTGCTACAAGGGAAGCATTAGGGAAAATGTGGGTTCCTACAGCAATAATAACTGATCGCCTGGGGTGAGAGAAGTTAAGAGACGTTGAAATCCAGTGATCGCGAACCTTTGGCATGGGTGCCAGAGGTGGCACTCAGAGCCCTCTCTGTGGGCACCCGAACCCTGGAAAAAGTCTATAGTGTACCAATATGCCATGACTTTTCCTGCCCTTCATCAGCGCAGGGCATGCACTGAATGTAGGCAGGCTAAATGATAAAGTACATGGAAGATGTACTATATTGGTATTCAGGTTAAATTGCTGTGTCGGCACTTTGTGATAAATAAGTGGGTTTTGGGTTGCAGTTTGGGCAATGGTCTCTAAAAGGTTCGCCACCACTGTTGTAATCCCTCGAATGAAACACCAGCTTCATTTTAAAAAGGTGTTGTCGTTCTGATAAGGCTGTGTCCAGTTGGGACCATCCCATTAAAGGTATTTTCTGTGACTAAAACAAGAAGCTCATCAATGCTTAAAGGGTTTTTCCAGGACTTAAAGACTATGTACACCTTTGGGGGCATTTTTTTATTTTTATTATTGCATTGTACTTATTTTGAGCTAACAATTTTTTTTCAATTGGTCTTTATTAAAAATATGGAATCTTTTTTTTCTGTACAGAGTGTGGGGATTCGCTCTGGTAGTTAGGACTAGCGGATGCAGTATAGAGGCAAAGTACACCGTTCTTGAATCAAACAGTGGTGTTTATTCACACATTGGTGTATAACAAAATGCAGATAAGGTGTATCACAAAACGCAGGTCGCTTGGTGTTTGTTCGCACACAAGGAAAGTCCACAAACAATAAGTCAACTTTTCTCCTGGGTGTTAATTCACACCCTGTTAGAAGTTCAGCCTCATCAAGTCCATAGGCGGCCTGTTCGTCTTTAGAGGGGCCTGAGTCCTCCAGCCCGGCTCAAACCTCAAATCCAAGCACAGCCCTCAGTTCACAGCACACAGACTCCTGAGCTCCACTGTCAGAGGGAGGCAAATCCACACACCTGGCAGTGCTGGCTGGTTTTTATGTCTGGCAAAACCTGGCCTGGAACATGGGGAGTAGTGACCCACCCAGCACTTTGACTACTCCCAGTAAGAGTCATCTCGGATCAGCTATTTCAATTGAAAGAAAGGGTATCCCACGGCGCAAAAACCACCCAGTAGTTGGAGTGATAAGGTTATTAGTTTAATTCGGCAAGTAGTACAACGCGTTTCGGGGTTTAACCCCTTCTTCAGGTACAATTAGCTTGCATACATACAGATAGAATTGTATACATATAAATACAATGTAAAAAGCCGCCAAAAGCACACAAGGGGTGGGGTAGGGGCGGGTCAGTGGGCGGTACTAGGCAGGCTCTCAAGCTTATGTGAGCCGATGGGTTAAAAGGCCTTTGATACCTTTCAGACTTATTTTTAATAAATAGGCTTGGTGTCCCTATTCAAGGGCAGATCAAACCTGGTGTTGCGATTTCTACTATTTGGTTATGGTACAAGGAAAGTTATAACAAAGTTTGAGGCGGTGCAGGACCTTGTGTTTTCATTTGTAACGGTCACATGATCTTACCATGTGACCGTCGTCAGAGTAGGATCATGGGCGTTCCTGCAAGCCCTGGTGATGTCATCCAATGTGGTCACATGGCTGTACCATGTGACCGCCGTCTAAAGGAGATCATGGGCATATGAGAGGAGCGGCCGCTGGAAGCGATGGGCGGTCGCATGAGGCAGCGGCCGGTCACATGCTGGGAGGCGTCGCACTCCGTCTCTTAGCAACCGGAAGCTAATGTTGCGTCAGAGAGGGGGAGTGTCGAATCGAGCTGACTGAGGAGCGGTACGTTCGTACTATACAGACTGGAAACGATGGGACCTTTATTATAAACCTGATTTAGGAATAAAAAGAGATAAATAGATGCTTAGCAATAAAAACCAGCAGTTAAAACTATTGGAACTGGTATTGGGCTTGTATTTGATTAATCAATGGGTCAGAGGGTGGATACCCACGAGTACCAAATGATAAATCAATGAATAAATAGATAAATAACATTAAAAGCATGTGTAGATAGGATATAAAATAAAAACCTCATGGAACTTATGTCGGGCTAAATTGTGGAAATAAATAATAGTGGGTTAGGGGGTGGATAACCGATTAGATGTGAACTGGATTATGGTGGATGTATGGTATTGATGAATGTCTCATTCCTAATCGCTTCTTGGGAATAGCGGAAAGCAGGGTATAGAGAAAGCTATTATGTGAGATTGCTACATTGCTAAAGTGTCCATTTTATTGGAAAGCCGATTTTTGTGGCTAAAAAGGGGGTCCTTGACGGGACCTCTAGAGACAAACGATTTGGTGGGGGGGGGGAGGGGGAGGGAGTTTGTGGTCCACAGGTGATATGGGAGGGGGAGGGGGAATGGGACATATCAGGGGAAGGGGGGGGATATGTTAGGGCTGGGGTATTTGCATAAAACTCAACACGGTGTGATGGATTTCATAAATTGATTTCAAAAGCCTCATTCAGACCGTAAGGGTTGAGGCAGTTTAATTTGTAGATCCAGAACATTTCGCGTTTCCTTAATGTCTGAATAATATTGTATCCGTTGGATCGGACTTGCTCGATCGGGGTGACCGTGAATCCCAAAAAAGAGCCTTGGTGGTGGACAGTAGCATGTTTGGAGATACTATGCTGTAGGAATTTTTTCTTCACATTGGATCTGTGTTTGTTAAGTCGGTTGCGCAAGGTCTGTATGGTGCGCCCTACATAATGAAGATTACAGGGACACGTGATGAGGTAGATGATGTTGGATGATCCACAGTTTAGTTCGTCCTTGATTTTGAACAATTCATCATTTCGGCCCGCGAAAAAGGTGGTGTTATTTATTGATCTGCAGCAGAGGCATCTTGGTTGGTTACATCTATAGCTCCCCGGGGTCTTAATATCAGCTTGGCTGCCTCCGTCTTTACGTTTGTTCTTCAATTTACTGGTAGCTAGCATATTTTTTAATGTTTTTGCTCGTCTGAATACTAGAGACGGTTGTTTCGTTATTTCAGAGTTCAGGAAGGGATCTTTTCTAAGGATATACCAATGTCTGGACAGAATTTTACGGATATCTGTGTGGTTGCTGTTAAAGGTGGTTAAAAAGTTGGTATTGTGGTATTTGATATCATTTTGTTTCTTATTTCCTGCCAGACATTCCACTTGTGTGAGTGTTTTTGCCTTATTAAAAGCTGTATCTATGACATCCATCGGATAGCCCTTTTGTATAAATCTGGATCGGATTTCGTTACTTTGTGTGACGAAATCTTCGTCCCTAGAGCAATTCCGCCTAATTCGCTTGAATTGACTATACGGAATATTCTTCTTCCACTTTTTGAAATGTTCGCTTGAATAATCCAAATAGCTGTTGCAGTCCACTTCTTTAAAAAATGTTCGTGTGTTGATTGATCCATTGTTTGCATGTAGCTCTAGGTCAAGATATTCTGCTTTGGATTTGTCACTTGAGCCTGAGAAGGTGAGACCCCAGTTGGTGGAATTTAGGTCTTTGGTAAAATCATTTATTGTTAAAATGTCGCCTTCCCAAATTAAAATCAAATCGTCGATATAACGACGATAAAAAATTATATTCTGTGTCCAATATTTTGATTTATAGATAAAAGTGTCCTCAAAAGCCCCCATAAAAAGATTAGCGAAACTGGGCGCGAAACGCGTACCCATCGCGGTTCCTTTGGTCTGTAAATATAGATTCTCTTCAAACTTAAAAATATTATGAGTCAGGATAAAATCAATACTTCTTAGGATAAAATCATTTTGTTCCGCTGGTAGATGGTTGTCGGTATCTAAAAAGCTTTTGACGCATTTGATACCCAGTTCGTGCTTGATATTCGAGTAAAGTGATGTAACGTCTAGAGTTAGCCAATGGTATGTTTCTTTCCATTTGATATTCCGTAAAAGTTGTATTAGGGTAGTAGAATCTCTCAGATAGGATGGTAATTGTACTACATATTTTTGTAGGAGAATATCGACATAATGGGATAAATTGCACGTGAGTGAGGAAATTCCTGAGATAATGGGACGGCCAGGGGGATTTGAGATGCTCTTATGGATTTTGGGTAAATGGTAAAAGGTGGCAATAACTGGGTTTGTGATAAGGATGTAGTTATGTTCCTTTTTGCTCAGGATATGGGATGCTGAATTGATAAGAGCTTTGAATGACAGTTGGTGTTCCATGAGAGGGTTTTCGGTCAACTGTTGGTAATATTCCGTGTCGGACAGAATCCGGTTCGCCTCCTTGATATAGTCATTCCTATCCTGAAGGACTATACCACCTCCTTTGTCCGCGTTGCGAATTATTAGGTCCGGATTATCCTGGAGCTGTTTGATGGCCAGTTTCTCTTTAGCACTGAGATTGTGTTTCTCAATTTGTAATTTATCGACTGATCTAAAATCATCTAAAACCAGATCATAAAAAGTTTCTATAAAATTCCCCTTATGATGTAGGGGGTAAAAATTGGACCGTGGTTTTAGATCAGTAATGATGAAACGTTCTTGGGGTGTTGGTTCTACTTGCGCTTCTATTGTGTCTGCCTCTTTTTTATTTTTCGCTATGATGTTAAAATGTCTCTTTAGGGTGAGGTTTCTAATAAAATTGTGCAGATCAAGAAAAAGGTTGAATCCATCTGCTTTTGCAGATGGGCAAAATGAGAGGCCTTTGGATAGAACCTTTTTTTCTTCATGGTCCAATAGATAGCTGGAAAGATTGAAGATCTTTATATCCTTCTTCTCATTGTGTGCTGACTTCAAAGTCTTCTTTTGGGCTTGGCCCCCCCTACTTCCTCTCCTACATTTTTTCTTTTTAGATTTCTGGTTCCCAACGGACGGAAATAGTTTGTAATTGTAACCGTGGTTGGGCTTTTCAATATTGGGTAGGCTGAGATTGGTGTAAGTAGGGGGGGTAAGGATAAAAAAGAAGAGAGCTGGCCCTTTGGTATCTGTACGGTAAGATCAGAGAGGGCCGTGGCTCCAAGGTCCAGATCTGAAGCTGGACAGATTTGGCCTGTAGGTGGCGTCGTCATTCCTAAAGGGGCAGTGCCTAATCGGGTAGGGGACTCTGTGTGTATTGTGAGTAGTGAATCCAATTCTACTGATGTGGACGGGGATGCTGAGGTGGTGGACTGTCTAGGAAGCGATTTGTGTGTGGAATTCTTGATGAATGAGGTAGGTGGTAAATTCAAGGGTGCACAGTTGGAGAGCACTTCTTGGCTGAAACAGCTGGAGGTTGGAATGGTGGTGTGGGGAAGGGAAGGGGGGGATCCTTCCACATAGCTCGTTGTGGAAGGGTGAGCAGTCCTAGGGGATAACTCTATTACTGTAGAAGGGGTATCTACTGTTATATTAGAATATATGATATCACATGGGATGGGCGAGTGATGTAGATTCGGTGCATATTGACTAAACCGTAGGTGCTGTTTCCCTGGGTGGGTTTTATAAATGGTGGTATCTTGTTTCCTAGGGGGTGGGGCATGTCTGCTACTATGGACATAGGTGCTTCTATGTCGGGGTCTTTGATCACCCTGGTGGGCAATAATGGATGGTAATCTTGTATTGGGGGCTCTGCCCTTTTGGTAGGTGGGGGGTCTCTGGTTTTTGTCTGAAGGTTCATTGGTGGTTGTATGGGGTTTTGACCAAAATTGGACATTGTCAAAATCAGTTCTATCCCTTAAAAGTTTGCCTGCTTTCTTGTTCAAAATGTCCTTTTCTATGGCCATAGCCCGTGCGGTAATTATTCTCTCATATTTAGTAAAAGACCGGTGTGTTTTATAACTTATAATCTTTCTATGGCAATCCATGATTTTGGTGTCCAGGTTCACAGCTATTTGTTTCCTTTTAGCCGCAAGTCTGGACATCATACCCCTAGCACATGACAGTAAATAATTGTCCCAGTCTCTAGAGAAATCTGCATCATCTTCAAATGAATGTTTAAAGCGTAGGCGTAATCCCCTTGGGACAAGTCCTTCTGCCAGATAGATCTCAAGGAATTCAGCATCCAATTGGTGTTGAATTTCACTAGTCATCAATTTTTCTAATTCAAAGAAAAAGGAAGACAGAGTTTTATCATCGATTCCTTCAGATGTTAAATCTTGCTCTTCAGCGGCATCAGTCGCCAAGGCGGGTGGAGCTGATACGAGCTGTAGAATTAAGTGTTCTCTTTGTTCGAGTCGCTTCTGTACATATTCCATATCGATCAAGAGTAAATAAATCCTATGTGCTGCCAATAGACTCCGAACGAAGGCGGAGCAAATCAGTGTCAGATAACAGGCGTCGTTCCACTAGAGAACAAAAAAAAAAAAAGAATGGCGCACCATAGGGTAATACCGTAGAGAGTATATAAATAAAAAGGTAACTCCACTGGGGAGGCTCACCTGATAGAGTTGTGCTAGTTTAGGCACAACTCTAATGTAGACGTATAGCAAAGTGCCATGAACTCCTCACAACGGATGGTGTGCAGCCCGGGATGAATTACTTCTGTTCAGGGATGCCTGGAATCCCGCAGAAAGCCAGTAGTTCAATTGAAAGAAAGGGCTTTTGAGGCTTTTGAAATCAATTTATGAAATCCATCACACCGTGTTGAGTTTTATGCAAATACCCCAGCCCTAACATATCCCCCCCTTCCCCTGATATGTCCCATTCCCCCTCCCCCTCCCATATCACCTGTGGACCACAAACTCCCTCCCCCCCCCCCCCCCCCCACCAAATCGTTTGTCTCTAGAGGTCCCGTCAAGGACCCCCTTTTTAGCCACAAAAATCGGCTTTCCAATAAAATGGACACTTTAGCAATGTAGCAATCTCACATAATAGCTTTCTCTATACCCTGCTTTCCGCTATTCCCAAGAAGCGATTAGGAATGAGACATTCATCAATACCATACATCCACCATAATCCAGTCACATCTAATCGGTTTATCCACCCCCTAACCCACTATTATTTATTTCCACAATTTAGCCCGACATAAGTTCCATGAGGTTTTTATTTTATATCCTATCTACACATGCTTTTAATGTTATTTATCTATTTATTCATTGATTTATCATTTGGTACTCGTGGGTATCCACCCTCTGACCCATTGATTAATCAAATACAAGCCCAATACCAGTTCCAATAGTTTTAACTGCTGGTTTTTATTGCTAAGCATCTATTTATCTCTTTTTATTCCTAAATCAGGTTTATAATAAAGGTCCCATCGTTTCCAGTCTGTATAGTACGAACGTACCGCTCCTCAGTCAGCTCGATTCGACACTCCCCCTCTCTGACGCAACATTAGCTTCCGGTTGCTAAGAGACGGAGTGCGACGCCTCCCAGCATGTGACCGGCCGCTGCCTCATGCGACCGCCCATCGCTTCCAGCGGCCGCTCCTCTCATATGCCCATGATCTCCTTTAGACGGCGGTCACATGGTACAGCCATGTGACCACATTGGATGACATCACCAGGGCTTGCAGGAACGCCCATGATCCTACTCTGACGACGGTCACATGGTAAGATCATGTGACCGTTACAAATGAAAACACAAGGTCCTGCACCGCCTCAAACTTTGTTATAACTTTCCTTGTACCATAACCAAATAGTAGAAATCGCAACACCAGGTTTGATCTGCCCTTGAATAGGGACACCAAGCCTATTTATTAAAAATAAGTCTGAAAGGTATCAAAGGCCTTTTAACCCATCGGCTCACATAAGCTTGAGAGCCTGCCTAGTACCGCCCACTGACCCGCCCCTACCCCACCCCTTGTGTGCTTTTGGCGGCTTTTTACATTGTATTTATATGTATACAATTCTATCTGTATGTATGCAAGCTAATTGTACCTGAAGAAGGGGTTAAACCCCGAAACGCGTTGTACTACTTGCCGAATTAAACTAATAACCTTATCACTCCAACTACTGGGTGGTTTTTGCGCCGTGGGATACCCTTTCTTTCAATTGAACTACTGGCTTTCTGCGGGATTCCAGGCATCCCTGAACAGAAGTAATTCATCCCGGGCTGCACACCATCCGTTGTGAGGAGTTCATGGCACTTTGCTATACGTCTACATTAGAGTTGTGCCTAAACTAGCACAACTCTATCAGGTGAGCCTCCCCAGTGGAGTTACCTTTTTATTTATATACTCTCTACGGTATTACCCTATGGTGCGCCATTCTTTTTTTTTTTTTTTTGTTCTCTAGTGGAACGACGCCTGTTATCTGACTCGGATCAGCTATGACAGCCATGCTAAATCTCAAGGTGTCAATTAGCAATAGCTGCTGCTGACATAAAAAATACCGGCTCTTACTTTACCGAGGCCAGGAACCTCGGTGACAAATACCTTCCATCCATGATGACTCCAGGTACCTTCTTACAAGAGCTGACGTGCTCTACTAGCACCCTGTGTATTTTCTGTCATCTGGGGAGCAGACAGACTCCTTATCTCTGCTCTCTGACATTATAAACACTCAATAACAGTTAACCCTTTGTGACAGAAGGGCTCAATATTTTTTATAAAGGCCAATTGAAAATATGATTTTTAGCCAAAAATGAGTAAAATGCAATCATAAACAAAAATTGCCTCCAAAAGTGTACATAGCCCTTAAATATTGAAGACCTACCCTCAGGATAAGTCAATTTCTAATCGATGAGGCTCTGACTCCCTACACTCCTGCCGATCAGCTGCAGAAAGGGAGAACGCTGCCGCCTCTCTCAGCCTCTGACATCACGTCCATTAGTCATATACTGTCAGTACCATTCAAGTGAATTTTGATTGAGCTACAATAATCAGTACAGCCACTATTCATTGTATGGTGCTGTGGTTAATAAAAGGTCCCTTCAAACAGCTGATTGGTGCGGGGAGCGGAAGTTGGATCCTGACCTATCAAATATTGATGACCTATCCTGGAGTCATCCTGCTCTCCCTTCATTCTGATGATCATTGATTTCCTATTCTGAAGACAGGCTATCAATGTTTTCATTGTGGAAAATCCTTTTAAATGCAATAATCATTAAGAGGGATAAGAAAAAGGATGAGAAAGAAAGAACAATATAGGAGGAAGAACCAAGGGTACTTTCACACTTGCAGCAGAGGATTCCGGCAGGCAGTTCCATCGCCGGAACTGCCTGCCGGATCCGGCAATCTGGACGCAAATGGATGCATTAGTTAGACGGATTCGGATTTGTCTCACAAATGCATTGCAATACCGGATCCGTCTTTCCGGTTGTCATCCGGAAAAACAGATCCATTTATTTATTTTTTTCACAGATTTAATGGTCTGCGCATGCACGGACGGAAAGAACGGATCCGTTTTGCCGGAACACTGGGGGCCGGATCCGGCATTAATGCATTTCAATGGAAATTAATGCCGGATCCGTCATTCCAGCAAGTGTTCAGGATTTTTGGCCGGAGAGAAAACTGCAGCATTCTGCGGTATTTTCTCCGTCCTGAAATGGCAAAAAGACTGAAGACATCCTGATGCATACTGAACGGATTGCTCTGCATTCAGAATGCATTAGGATAAAACGGATCAGTTTTTTTCCGGTATTGAGCCCCTAGGACAGAACTCAATACCGGAAAACAAAAACGCAAGTGTGAAAGTACCCTAAAACAACCATGTTATTCATATTTATGATACAATCGTAACCACCCCAGAGTATCATCAATATATTACTATCACATTATTCATTTACAAAATTAGAAGCCGCACTCATAACTTCACTGGATAATGAGAGAAATCCCAAGCTCCGGATTCTCCGGGAGGTAAGACAAGCAGTGCTGGGTAAGCGGAGTCTTCCATATGTGACAGTTTGCAGTCACGATGACAGAGGATGAATGGATTTCATTAGTTACCATGTGGTGCTAATAGACTGTCACACATGCACTGGAGTCCAGTTAATACAACGGCTTAGGAATAATGGCCGGGTTAAAGACACCTCAATGAGCTATTATCATCAATCAACTTCCTTTAATTATTCTCTAATTGTCCCGCTTATAAATTCAGCTTTTCAATGTGAAGGCGTGCCTTCATGGAACAGTGTCGCTAAACACAATTTGGTTTGTCGGAACAATGGGAAATCCAAGCAGAAATGAGGCCAAAATAAATAATATCACTTCACGGGGAATATTACACCCAGCGCAGAACAATAGAGGCGGGTGAGTAATCAGCAGGCGGGTGATGTGCACGGGAGCCTCCGTGGATTTGCTTCCATGCTCCTTGTTTAAGAATTATTCCATTCGCTCCTTAGTCTGTCAAGTGTCATTGACGTCATAGGAGAGGTGATGTCTGTGTCATGGGGGTCCTGTCCTGAAGAAAAAGTCCCCACAGAACTTCAACAGGATGCAATCTGCACATATAATATCCCTGGAATACCCTGCGGACGTGCGTCCTTACAGGTTCCTGCCTTTGTGATGGATGCAGGTGAGATTTTTTATTTTTTTTTGGACAAAAGACTCAGTAACAATTATTCTGTAGACTTGAGGGCCTTATGCAGATGTCCGTATTAGGAACGAGTCTATATGGCAGCTGCAACACATGGACGAGTAGGTCTGAATGTCTACACAGGACAAGGACTTGGCAACCGTCGGAGATAGTTGTCTCCAATGGTCTCCTGGTCCATGAAACACAGACCAGAATAATGCATGCCCCAAGTTTGAATAGCACCGCTTACTAGTTGTTGTGTTGGCAGTACATACCCACAGCTCCTCTCCATCCGGTGGGCATGGCCATAATATCTCCTACCTGCTCCAGTGCTCCTGTTAGTGCGGACCTGCAGGCCTCTCTTGTTCTTCCAGAGGGTCCAGCCCCCAGAGTGGCTCTATCCCTCCACGCAGGCTGCAGCCTGCTTCTTGCCAGCTAAGCTTCTCTTGCTCTTCCTGTAGGGTGCATAGGCTCCCCCCTCCACCTCTTGAAGGGCCAGCACAAGCGCAGCCTAATCTGCACCAGTCAATGATTAACCACCTTCATGTAATTAGAGAACCTTCCTCATGCGAGGATGCCTGAGCAATAGGTTCTTACGCACTAGTTTCTTGCAAAGGTGTGCTGTTCTACGTTTATTTGTCCGTGTACCAAGTTCTGCCTGTTTTTTTAATTTTACCCTTTTCTACCTGACCTGACATCTGTCTGACCTCCGTACTGACCCTGAGCTGCCTGGACAGACCTCTTATTGTCTTTCTGATTGCACATGCTCTTCCTGCCCTAACCTCGGCCTGTCCCATATTACAGTTTTGCCTGATCCCTAGGTGTTCTGCACTGATGTCTCTTGACCCTTATGGGTCAGCTGTCACTGATAGGTAGCAAACCAGTGGTTTTCCCTGCATTGAAGTCCGGAACCCTGCATAGAGGTTAAAGGGTGAAGACCGGATAGGCCACTTAAACAACACCCTTGGGTGTAGCCCCAAGCCAAATCTTTTCAAGTGACATAGTGGGCCAACACTCCCTGCGTAACACTTCTTGTACACACGGATAGCACACGAGGCAAAAGCTATGTGTGAAAAAGTCCTAAATATGATCTGCACCAGTGTCCCAAACTACCAATGACTTCATGTAGGTGTAATACTGCAACAATCTTAACACTTACCTACAAGGTTCCTCCATATATTTTTTTCTTTGATCTGCCAAGAGTACCCAGAATCTCAAACCCACCTTCCACAGCTTAGTTTAATCATCTCTTCACATTTGTATCTCCAAGATTTCTTATGCACCTTCCCTACCATCACTAGGGATCTTCTCCACAATCTATCTACCAATCTTCCCCTCCGTCCCCCGACCATTTATTTGGTCACTAGTCCAGAGCTAGCGCGCCTTTTATAAAGGGCACATGCTGTTTATTCAGAAAACATACTCTACACCTTCTTCGCTTTGTGCCAAAAAAAACTGGTGTACATGCTTTGCAACACATTTTTTCTGTGTTTTAGACTCTTTCAGACAATTGACGCAACGAGAGCGATAAGGAGGGCACGGCTTAGGAAAAAGTGGGAGAGGCATAAAAGTGACAGCGTGCAACAAAATTTTGGTGCAATTTAGTTGAGTTAGACGCAGACAAGACCTCTTATCAACCAGCATCAGACACTGTGATAAATCTGGGGCAGCTTAAATGTATGCGGCTTCTGCTGTGGGATATGTGCTGGCAAACTCCGCTGTGTGAACTAGCCCTAACAGCGTAGGATGCCGAACATTTTTACACTATTTGAGTAGTGTGGCCGTTCTCAGTATAAGTGAATAAGCAGTGTGCTAAGTAAATAGCGTAGGCGTGCTTAGTTAACGTCAAGCACACCACCCTGTAGACATATTGCTGCTCAACGGGCATCTGGCCTGTTATTTCCAACACCAGCTGTAAGGGAATAGTCCCTCAGGAAGTTCTGAAGCCATTTTGGCTATCCATGCATAGAAGCACTAATCTATAGAAGTGTCACTGAAGAAAAGAAAATCCCTGTACCGGAACTGCTGACATTTCAAGTACTGGAGCTTATTACTGTACAGTTCTGAATGGTGGCAGACAGCAGCCATTTCCCATGATCCTTGCGGGTTGGTAATTTAATTGCTGACTTATTCAGAGGTCGCACGCAGCAAGGTACGGTTTGCAAATGATGCCGAGTACCACGGAAAAATCAAAAGGCTGTTTGACTAAATGAGGAAGCATGGGAGAGGTAAATCATAGCCGAGGCTTCAAGCCATCTTTTTTTTCTTCCATGTCGTTTTATTACGTATTGAACTGCACTGAATACCAATGAAGAGAACACAGCCTGGATGTAACGTTTTCATCACCTTGTAAGACGTTTATGAGAGGTTTTATTACCTTGACTTGGAGCTTTGCATCATGAATCCTCCCTTTCCAAGACGCCACAAATCTCAGGTTATCCATGGAGCAGTTCATTGTTCTAGGGGGATATAAAACATTACAAGGTAAACATGGCGGTGGCCGTGCCTCACTGCATTACGGCCTTCTCCATACAAGGAGAACATCAGCTTCCATCTCCACAGATCTACTGTAAACTGCAGTCAACCCCAGCATGGCTTGTAAGTGACTTAAAGGGCCTCTGTCAGCAGTTTATTACCTATGACACTGGCCGACCTGTTACATGTGCACTTAGCGGCTGAAGGCATCTGTGTTGGTCCCATGTTCATATGTGTCCGCATTGCTGAGAAAAATGATGTTTTAATATATGCAAATGAGCCTCTAGGAGCAATGTGGGCGTTGCCATTACACCTAGAGGCCAGGCATGATGATGTTTTCACTGCCCGGTCCTGTGATTCAAAGTGCAGAGGGAGTGATAGTTGCAGAGAGAGCGGAGCCTCTAGGTGTAATGGTAACGCCCCCATTGCTCCTAGAGGCTCATTTGCATATATTAAAACATCATTTTTCTCAGCAATGCGGACACATATGAACATGGGACCAACACAGATGTCTTCAGCTTCCAAGAGCTCATGTAACAGGTCAGCCAGTGTCATAGGTACAAAACTGCTGACAGATGCCCTTTAACATACAAATGAATAGAAGATATACCAATCAACCATAACATTAAAAGCAACAAGAGTTGACATAGTTAAAGAGTGGAGTATATTGGGTGGCATTAGAACAATCAGTTCTTAGATTTGATATGTTTGAAGCAGGAAAAATGAGCAAATCTAAGGGTCTGAGTGACCCTGACAAGAGCCAAATTGTGATGGCTAGACGAGTGCGTCACAGCATCTCCACAATGGCAGGTCTTGTGGGGTTTCCCCAGTATGCAGTGTTTAGTACCTCCCAAAAGTGGTCCAGAAGGATAACTGGTGAACTGGCGCCATGCCATGGTCACCCAAGGCTGACTGTTGAGTGTGGGGAGGGAAGGCTAGCCTATATTGTCCGATCCCACAGAAGAGCTACTGTAGAGCAAACTGCTGAAAAGTTACCGCTGGCTATGCTAGAAAGGCATCAGGACACACAGGGCATCACGGTTTGCATGTATGGGGCTGCATAGAACACAATATTAGGCAGGTGGTTTTCATATGATGGTTGATCGGTGTGCCGTAGATGTAAAGACATCTTTATTCTTACATTTGCAACAAAAAAAAATTCCATTACATGTCCAACATACAGTGGCATACTCTGCTAAGTAAAAAAAACTAATCCAAAAGTGTACCTTAAAACTGCTGGGTCACACCTATAGTACCATGGGTCATTTATAATACTGCTGTATTCTTAGGTGGCATTCTCAGTGCTTGTCATGTATCATCCGAAAATGGCCTATTGTTTAAAATCAAGTTTTTATGCTAAACATATTTTTAAAGTGATTTTGTTGATTTATTTTTTATTTTTTCCAAGTCACTATCTGTATTTAAAAAAATCCTGAAGTCTTGCAATTCTTCTAACTTCCTCTTCTGTAGAGATAACTTCTCTGCAGTCATCTCATTATCATAACAAGCAGGATTACCATGACACCACCACTATTTCAAAGCTGGAGGCAGATAACACAGGATCCACCACTGACAATAGGTGATGGTCACAGCTCCATCCTCCCTACAGTGATCTCTGTACAGGTCACCACAACACCATCCCAGAAAAGACAATCGCCAGACTACAGGTTCCTATGGTCCATGTGGCTGCCCCCATAATTGTGTACTTAAAATGCAATAAAAAAAAAAAAGATCAGAACAAAACATTTTTTTTCCTGGTTTTAAATTGTAAAAAATAGAGGTGATGGATTCACTCTAAATGAAAACTTTCAAACCTACTGCTCAGAACACATTGGGTGAGAGTCATCAAAGCATTAAAAATTAAAAGTAGGGGAGTTGGCCGCAGTAACAAATCAGCTGGTTATTTTTTTTTTTTTTTTAAGAAACTCTCTGGAAAATGTGAGATAGTATCTGATTGGCTGCCTTGCACTAATTCCTGATTTTGGAGCACCGATTTTCTGGTCGCTTACCTCGCAGTTTCCTGGCGGAGAGCATTTAGGAATGTGTCTGGATGGAACAGCTCCGACAAATCAAGAGTATCTGATAACAGCGTCTGCTTCTCGGCTTTGTCCACCCAGTTCTGTTCAAATAAAGCAAAATAGACAAAAATGGCAGATTAACTTGAAAATAAAGTCACTGTACTTTCACACAGTTGCAATTTCATTTAATAGAGAATGGTATAATTAGTAAATTTCTACATCACTTCATTGAAAAAAATATGCCTGCATCCGCCTGAAAAGAAAAGCTGTAAAGTCACGGCCACTAGGGGTCTCACTTCCACTTAACTCGCAGTCCGCGGAGGTGAAATTTGTTATCTCCGAAGTCTCGCGAATAACTTCGGACATCAATTTTTTAACTTCAAAGCAATTTTGAAAGTGGGATCTGAAGTCGGCTTCGGTACCTACTGGTACCTGGGTACTGAAGCAGGGTTGCCGACCAGAATTTTTCTTTTTCTGGACAGCCAACATCTTTTATGGACAAATTGGAAAACCATAATGAATTATATAGATTATAAGTGATACATGTCTATAGCTGAATATACTGATAATAACTCATTACCAGCATAATCCAGCCTGAAAAAAATCATGGAAACATCTATTTTTTTCACAGACACAGGAAAAAAAGTCACCTATTTTTATGGACTGTCCAGAAATTTCAGGACGGTTGGCGACCCTGTACTGAAAAATGGACTTTGGATCCTAGTTGTAAAATTGTTTTAATGTTGAATAATCAATGTCCAAAGTTATTAAACTCAGTCTCGCACGATTCCAGAGACAACTCATTTCAAATCGATGGCGCCCATACATTTAACTGCTGTACGGAGACAGATCGCCTTACAGCATTCAAAGGAAGGTTTGACCAAAGCGACTTCGGATCTATGATTCGAGGCTCGCTTTGCTCAACACTGATAGTGGGAAATAAGGGAAGTGAGGTCACTGCACATCGTACTAAGCAGAAGAGAGACACCCACTGTTTGTGAGAGAAATGCATCTAGCTGTGCAGCTGAAACAGGGGATAACATGGCTGAAAGAAACTTTGGGGAAGCCAAAAGATTTAATTGGTGGGGGTTTGAACGCTGAGACCCCCACTATCTCTAGAAGGAGGGGTGAGAAGTTACTTGCTTAGCACTCTATTCTCACTGCACGAGACAGGCCCGTAAACTTCTATGGAGTCTGTCTCGCTTCCCACCCTGCAGTGAGAAAAGAGAATGCGCTAAGCAAGTGCCTCTCTCGCCTTATTCTAGAGATCGGTGGAAGTCTGAGCGCTCGAACCCCCACCAATCTAAACTTTTGATAAGTCCCTACAACATTTCAAAAGTTTTCTGAAAGTACAGTGACCCTTTAAGCGAGAAGTAGTAGGACAGAAGATGTGTGGGCATGTTCATCCTAAATCAAAAAAGCTGTAAAGATGTAGCCGAGCTAAAATTGACTCTGATAGCACATGGCACAGTGTTATCTTGGTTATCTGATGACAAAAGCCATTGAAAAGTTTTTTTTGCCATTCTTTACTTAACCTCCCGATCACTCACGATGTAGACGAGGAGAAAATATTAATTTAGAGATCTCACAGAACTACAGATCTGGGACTTGGTGTCCTAACTACAGGGGGAGCAGAGGGCCTGAGAGGGCCCTGAAGACCCCATATTAGGATACCAATGCTATAAAAAAAAGTGTAATAAAGTGGGGGGCCTGCTCAAGCTTGTACGGTGATAATCTCCTAAAGCAAAATGCCTAATATCACAACGTTGTGCAGTAGGACTGATGATGAAGAGCCTGGTACATTAATTACAAGTGCTGTCTCCAGAGAGGCCTCAAATATAAACCAGTGAGATTGATCGCTGTCAAAATAGCATAAAGCTATCTGTCAAAGCAGCGTTCACAGGGCTCACATAATTAACAACTCACGAGGGATGAGGACTATTTTAAATCCAAGTACGCAGAATTTCACCTCGGGTTTTGTTGTGAAATTAATTGCTTGCCGCTCTGATTTTAGATCTCAGTGACGCGGCTGCTGATGACAACTTGTTGTTTACATGGCATCTCTGCAAAATCAGGAGAGTGGGAGCCTGAAGTTGGGAATTGTTCTCCTCTTTACGCTTGCTGAAATCCAATCCAAAACATAGGAAACGTACGCAGACTGCAAGTATGGGCCCTAAGAGGGGTAAGCTTCATTACAAAGGTCACACACATTTAAAAGGGGCTGTCTCATTTCAGCAAAAGGCATTTATTCATTTGCTGGCTTTATTCATTTTGCCATCACATTATACACTGCTCATATCCAGGGGTTACAACCACCGCTGCAGCGCAGATACGATGTGGCCGGAAGGAGAGCTGCTGCGCATGTGTGCCTATGTGCGAGGCCACTGTCCCAGATACCAGAAAGGATGGCTCTTTTTCCTATAGTGTGCAAGCACGACCACCACTGATGGATTGCAGGGTGGTTGTAACCCCTGGAAAGGAGCAGTGTATGATGTGATGGAAAAATGAATCCAGCCAGCAAAAGAGGCAATATGGACAATCACAATACATTAGTAAGTGCCTCGTATTAACTGCTTACATGCTAAATGCTATTTGCTTAAGTGGGACAACCGCTTTAACCCTTAATAACGCGTCCCTGACAAAGAAGTCTGCTGACTTCGAAACGCGTAGGATTGGTTTCTTGGTCCTTGGAAGTAACCGTACTACAGCTGTGACGTCACACGCTACGCTTTCGGATTCCCTCACCATCACGCTCCTTCGTGCGCGCGCCAGCTGCCGGCCGGAGCGACGCGCGCGTTTTTTGAAGTTGAGCAGGAAAACTTGCTATCCACCTTGTACTGTCAAGCATTGTGAAGATATAATCTACTAAGAACAGTCCCAACCTACACCCGATTATAACAGGTACTTATTACTGATACTCGACTTTACCCCATGTGTTCTTTTATTCCTGCGCTGATACCATACCCTTTCTTCGAGTTGATTTATTAGTTTTTTTTTTGTCTGATTTGAGGTCTGAATAACATGGGAGTCTGATTAGGGGTCTTATTAACATTGGGAGTCTGATCTGAGGTCTGATTAGGGGTCTTATTAACATTAGGGGTCTGATCTGAGGTCTGATTAGGGGTCTTATTAACATTGGGGGTCTGATCTGAGGTCTGATTAGGGGTCTTATTAACATTAGGGGTCTGATCTGAGGTCTGATTAGGGGTCTTATTAACATTAGGGGTCTGATTAGGGGTCTTATTAACATTAGGGGTCTGATCTGAGGTCTGATTAGGGGTCTTATTAACATTGGGGGACTGACTAGGTCTCTGAGCTGAGGTCTAATTAACATTCAGTGTCTGATAGGTGGTCTGATGAAAAAAAAAGTTTTTCTTATTTTCCTTCTCTAAAACCTACGTGGATCTTATGGGCAGGTGCATCTTATAGGGCGAAAAATACAGTGATCATAACTCTCTCTTTTCTAAGTAATGCTTCTTCTCATTTTTACACAAATAAAGTTTTTGGTGCACCACAGACATGACTGCTCCATTGGGTGCACCACAGACATGACTGCTCTATTGGGTGCACCACAGACATGACTGCTCCATTGGGTGCACCACAGACATGACTGCTCCATTGGGTGCACCACAGACATGACTGCTCTATTGGGTGCACCACAGACATGACTGCTCCATTGGGTGCACCACAGACATGACTGCTCTATTGGGTGCACCACAGACATGACTGCTCCATTGGGTGCACCACAGACATGACTGCTCTATTGGGTGCACCACAGACATGACTGCTCCATTGGGTGCACCACAGACATGACTGCTCCATTGGGTGCACCACAGACATGACTGCTCCATTGGGTGCACCACAGACATGACTGCTCCATTGGGTGCACCACAGACATGACTGCTCCATTGGGTGCACCACAGACATGACTGCTCCATTGGGTGCACCACAGACATGACTGCTCCATTGGGTGCACCACAGACATGACTGCTCCATTGGGTGCACCACAGACATGACTGCTCCATTGGGTGCACCACAGACATGACTGCTCCATTGGGTGCACCACAGACATGACTGCTCCATTGGGTGCACCACAGACATGACTGCTCCATTGGGGTGCACCACAGACATGACTGCTCCATTGGGTGCACCACAGACATGACTGCTCCATTGGGTGCACCACAGACATGACTGCTCCATTGGGTGCACCACAGACATGACTGCTCCATTGGGTGCACCACAGACATGACTGCTCCATTGGGTGCACCACAGACATGACTGCTCCATTGGGTGCACCATCACGCCTCCATAACACTGCCCAGGGCCCTCTTGTTTGATTTACATATTCACAGATAAACTGTGGATATCCCATACCTGACCAGATTGGAATACTGTTCTAAAGTGTACTCACACGTATAAAAAAGCTTTGATACTGTATGTCACAGTGACATATCAAAGGATTTGATCGGTGGGGGTCCTACTGATGAGACTTCTAAAAATTGCTAAAAGGAGAAGTTAGAAGCGGTGTCTCTCTTTGCTACAGAGAACAGGCTCAATAAAGTCTATGGGCCAGATTTATCATTAGCTCAAGTCAGAATAACGGAGTGAAAAAGTCGCAAACGCTTAAACTGCGCACAAATTTGCTACTTTTTTCTGCTCTGCACTGTGCTCGCCAGTTTTCTGAGAGTGGGCGTGTTTTCTTATGTAAATTAATCTCTAGACAGATTTACTATTGGGACTATTTAAAAAGTCACAAAAAAGTCGCAAAAAAATGCGCAATTTCACTCCAGTGAGGACCATGCTTATCTTATGAGACTTTTTAATAGAACATGCGACTTTTTCGTAAGGACGTGCGACTTTTGTAAAGCTGCTTACTGACAGATAAACTGCTACCGTCAAACCACATTTATTACAGTCTTAAAGGGCCAATCATAAATCTGACTTGGCTAAAACTGACTTCAGCCATATGTGAAAGTGGAGTGAGCTGTCAGAGTCATGATAAATCTGGCCCCATGAGACCTTCTCCAGTCTGTCTACAGTAGTGAGGAGAGACAGTCCTCGTTGTGAGCACCTCTCTCTCCTTGATTTGACCATCAGCACGGGGGTCTCAGCCCTGCCGATTAAAACCTTTGATATGTCTCTATGAGATATCAAAAGTTTTTAAAAAGTACAGATACACTTTAACCAAATTTTAGCTAAAGGCTGGAGACACTAAATCATCTGTATACCTTGTGCATGTTGCGTCGATTCTACTTTGTTCATTTGACTCAGACAATTATTTATTTAGTTATTCTTTAGAAAATTAGGCATCTTAGTTCCATCCCATTTTAGTTTTTTTATAGGATTAGATTATTGGATACGTGTATCTGACTGGAAAGTTCATTGATCCAGTTGAACCTTCTATAAATTGCCCCTGTGCTCTAGTTCTTACACCAGACCCCCACCAGCACCAGCACCACCATCATCATCCCTACGTCAGATGTTGATGCACCAGTTTTCTGAATGAATTAACCTTGAATTATGAAATGATGAGCTAGATTTGAATAAAATCATCCCCAGGCAATTCATTCTGAACATCAAACCAAAAGTGACAGCAGAATGAAACTCCCAGATCTTAATGATAAGCAGAGAGAAATATTCCTAATGAAGATGCAGACTGAACCGTAACCTGGTATATAACGTACAGTAGTCATAACGGTACAGACAAGTCCGTACACACTATACTGCACCATGCAGGCGAAATCACAAGCAATGGACATTTGGTTCACTTTCCAACACATTGGAAAATCAGCGTCAGGGGTTCTATAGTAAAAGAAGACATCTGGTCGGTTTCTTCCACAAACAGCACCATGGGTTGTATCTGATATTGCAGCTTCGCCTTCTTTCCATGTATATATCAGGACAAGCATATACGGTATGTTACATGAATGCCTCCAATATAGTGGCATCTGGCACCCATAGGGACCAGCTGTAATAAAATGTCTATGTACAGTATATGTATGCCAGAGCAGTATAACTACGTATATAGGGCCAGATGAAGGGCTCGAGGACATTATTTTGGCCTCCCTCTGACTAATGGAGCCCTTATGGACATGTCTATGGTGTACATCAGGAATCTTCCCGGTGTCTTTTCTAAACACATGGCAAAAACGCAAGGTGAATTGAGCTCATGCACACAAACGTATTTTCTTTCCGCGTCCGTTCCAGTTTTTTTTTTACGGACCGTATGCGGAACCATTCATTTCAATGGGTTAGCAAAAAAAAACGGAAGTTACTCCGTGTGCATCCCGTTTCCGTATGTCCATATGTCCGTTCTGCAACTTATCCTATTATTGCCTGCATTACGAACAAGCTTAGGACTGTTCAATTAGGGGCCAGCTGTTTCGTTCCGCAAAATATGGAATGCACACGGACGTCACCCAAATCTTTTGCAGACCGCAAAATACATACGGTCGTGTGCATGAGCCCTAATCCTGAACAGCCTTTAGGGCTCATGCCGCAAAAAATACGGATGGCGCCCGCGAGCCTTCCGTATTGGGCGGAACGGAACAGCTAACCCCTAATAGAACAGTCCTAACCTTTTCTGTAATGCGGACAAGTTCTATTTTTTTGCAGAACGGACATATGGAAACGGAATGCACATGGAGTAACTTCCGTTTTTGTTTTTTTTGCGGACCCATTGAAATGAATGGTTCCGCATACGGAACAAAAAAATGGAACGGCCACGGAAATAAAATACGTTCATGTGCCCTTAAAGACAGGAAATCCATGTGCTTGCCGCCCGATTCAAATGAATGGAACTGATTTTCAGTCGCAGAATTCTCTGCAACGAAATCTGCCACGTGTGAAGGCGCCCTTACAGCTGCAAGCATTGTTCTATGCTGGAACCGAGTGAGAAGAGGCAGGCGAGAGGATTTCTTTGTTTAGGTACAGAGCATTACTGGCCCAATGTTGCCTAAAGCTGGAATATCCCTTTAAGGAGGTTTTCAGTCCTTTTATATTGGTAGCCTACTCCGAGGATCAATATCTGCTCTGCGGGGGTGCGACTCCCCACACCCCTCATGATCCGGTGCAGGAACTACAACTCCGTCCATTGTGTGCAGTGGATGGAGCTGCGCACTCCAGCGCTGAAGTCAATGGTTACACACAATGGACAGAGCTGTGGTTCCGGCACCTGAACTACTGCAGAACAGCTAACCGGCAGGGATGCAGGGTATGGGACCCCCTAAAATCAGATCCTGATGGCCTATCCCAAAGAGGGATCATCAATATAAAAGAACTAGAAAACCCCTTTAACTAAACGCATATTCACATACATCATTAGCGTTAAGCGGTCCATGCTGAGCTCGCTCCTAACATGATGGTTGCCGGCTATATGATACAGTGACTTAGATCTGCCAGTGAAGCTGATCCCGAGCCTTTAAACCAAGCATGTCAAACTCAAAGGCTAACATGGGCCAAAAAAACTAAATTTAAGTTTATGTGGGCCGCATAAAAAATAAATAAAAAAATCGTACATTTTCATAGAACAACATTGTTGTTTCATGACTGCTGACCCCCAACATCCCGTTGCCCAATAACACAAGTGAGACCTATATATATATATATATACAAATATTAAACTTCACTATAAGACGCACCTAGGTTTTTGAGGAGGAAAATAAGAAAAAAATATTTTTAACCAAAAGTTGTGCTTTTGGTGGGCTTTGAATTAATGGTGGTCTGTGCATGACACTATTATGGGGGATCTGTGGATGCCGCACTGTCATGTGGGGGATCTGTGGATGGCACTGTTATGGGGGACCTGTGGATGGCACTGTTATGGGGGATCTGTGGATGGCACTGTTATGGGGGATCTGTGGATGGCACTGTTATGGGGGATCTGTGGATGGCTCTGTTATGGGGGATCTGTGGATGGCGCTGTTATGGGGATCTGTGCATGACGCACTGTTATGGGGGATCTGTGGATGGCGCTGTTATGGGGGATCTGTGGATGGTGCTGTTATGGGGGATCTGTGGATGGCACTGTTATGGGGATCTGTGGATGGCACTGTTATGGGGGATCTGTGGATGGCACTGTTATGGGGGATCTGTGGATGGCACTGTTATGGGGATCTGTGGATGGTACTGCTATGGGGTGGGATATCTGTGGATGGCATTGTTATGGGGTGGGGGGATCTGAGGATGGCATTGTTATGGGGTGGGGGATCTGTGGATGGTGCTGTTATGGGGGATCTGTGGATGGTGCTGTTATGGGGGATCTGTGGATGGCATTGTTATGAGGTGGGGGATCTGTGGATGGAACTGTTATGGGGTGGGATATCTGTGGATGGTACTGCTATGGGGTGGGATATCTGTGGATGGTACTGCTATGGGGTGGGATATCTGTGGATGGCATTGTTATGAGGTGGGGGGATCTGTGGATGGAACTGTTATGGGGTGGGATATCTGTGGATGGTACTGCTATGGGGTGGGATATCTGTGGATGGCATTGTTATGAGGTGGGGGGATCTGTGGATGGAACTGTTATGGGGGGGATCTGTGGATGACACTGCTATATGTCATCCACAGATCCCCCTCATAACAGTGTCCCCCAATACACCGGGCCCCGCCGCTCACCGAAGTATTTATAAACGTGAATCCTTATCCTGTTATTAAGTTGAACTAACGCTGCCCTCTCCCATGTTCCCATGTTCCCCTGTATGCCCACAGCACTTACGAACACGCTTCCATAGCAGGCAGAGCGGACGGCAGCAGTAACGTCACTCACTGACGTAGAGCGCCTGCTCCTCCCACTGTATGAATGAAGCAGGCGCTCTACGTCAGTGAGTGACGTTACTGCTGCCGTCCGCTCTGCCTGCTATTGAAGCTTAAGTAAGTGCTGTGGGGATACATGGGAACATGGGAGAGGGCAGCGTTAGTTCAACTTAATAACAGGATCAGGATTCACGTTTATAAATACTTTGGTGAGCGGCGGGGCCCGGTGTAAGAGTACAGTGACTGCACCGGCCCCGCCCATAGTTACGGACTCCAGCCCCTCCTCTCTCCCGGCTCATACATAGCAGTCTGCGATGCTGCATCTTTGCCGGGCCGCAAAGATATTCATTGCGGGCCGCATGCTTGACACCCATGCTTTAAACCCTCAGATGACACCGTCAGCAGCAAGCAAGGCATCTGCGGGGTTAAACAGAGGGAGGGGGCTCCCTCTGCCCTCCGATTGGAGCCCCCACATCAAAACTGTGGGACTCTGATCAATTGCCATAACAGCAATAGTATTCGAAGATCACAGGAGATTGCATGTCAGGTCCCCTAAGAGGACTAAAAATTATTGGAAAATTATTTTTATAAAATATATAATATATATATTAAACATTCAAATCCTCCCCCTTTCCCATATAGAAAATAAAAAATAAACATGACAGGTATTGCCGTGTCCATAACAACTTCTAAATCTCCATTAACTTTTCCTAAGTGCAAAAAATGGAACAAAAAGTACATATCCAAAAATAGTACCAATAAAAACTACAGTCCACCCTGCAAAAAACTATGCCCCATACTCTCCTTCCATTTTGGGTGCAAGTTCTAGAGACAGGTCCAGGTCCCAGACTTTGGTGACATATCCTAGTGATATGCCACCAATCTCTGAGATGACACAACCCCCTTAAGGTGTTAAAGCACACCAAGAAAAATACACAACCTGTAGGTGGTGGATGTACTGTAAGGTCTCCTCTCTGCAGTTCTCTGAAACCAATATAGTTTCTATTACAGCGCCCTCTGCGGTTATCATCCCGCTATATGTTAGGATCTAGTCACACGGTGTGACCAAGTCTGTAACATTTTGAACTCATTTCCCAAAAGTTGAAGCAAAAAAATATACTTTGACCTAGGGGTGGGCGATATAGACGATATGCAATATAAACAATATAAATTTGGCCAATGATAGAGATTTCGTTTATATCGCGGTAGAACATGGCATGCGCCGCTCTCGGCACGCACCATGTTCTGCTGAGCCCGGCACAGTGGAGAAGGAGGGAGTCCCTCCCTCCCCACTGTGTGAGGCTGCCGCTGACCACCAATGAGAACAGAGAGGAGGATTAGGGGAGGGACTGAGGCAACTGCGCCACCAACCAATGAGAACAGAGGAGGAGGAGGAGGAGGAGGGGAGGGACTGTGGCCACTGCGCCACCAATGAATATAGTTAATATGCCTGAAAATAAACATAGCCTGCATGTGCTGGCCATATCCCATACCTGGCCTCTATTACTGTGCGCCGTGATCCGCTGCAATTGACCCCTCAGGTCCTGAGGGGTTAATTGCGGCGGATCATGGCGGGCAGTAATAGAGGCCAGGTATGGGATATGGCCGGCACATGCAGGCTACATTTGCATTCAGGCATATTAACTATATTCATTGGTGGCGAAGTGGCCACAGTCCCTCCCTTCTACTCCCCCTCTTCTAGGTATTATATTAATTGCGGGCTTCCCCCCCCCCCTCCACACGATTAAATCATTGGTGGCAGTGGCCCCAGGGTGGAAGCTTCTGATCGGAGCCCCAGCAGTGTAATCGCGGGGCTCTGATCGGTTACCATGGCAGCCAGGACGCTACTGAAGCCCTGGCTGCCCTAGTCAGCTCCCTGCTGCTGTGTGCACTATGCACAGAGCAGCAGGGAGTGTGTGAAGTCCTATTCACCCTAATAGAGCTCTATTAGGGTGACTAGGACAAGGGTTCTAGCCCCTAAGGAGGCTAATAGTTATTAAATAAAAAGTAAAAAAAAAAGTTTAACACCCCCCCCCCCCGAAATATGGAATATATATCGCATATCGCACAAGCTTAAAATTATATTGCAATATATATTTTAGGCCATATCGCCCACCCCTACTTAGACCGCATTGCGTGAACAGACGCTTATGTTGTTGTGTTGGGAGGTCACTGCACATTAAGGCCTCTTTCACATGACTGTATGGCTTTTTTGCGGTCCGTTTTTCACGGATCCATTGTTCCATTTTTTGTTTCAGTTACGTTTTTCCGTATGGCATATACAGTATACAGTAATTACATAGAAAAAATTGGGCTGGGCATAAAATTTTCTATGGATGGTTCTGCAAAAATGGAACGGATACGGAAGACAGGAGTACATTCTGTATGCGTTCCGTTTTTTTTGCGGACCCCTTGACTTAAATGGAGCCACGGAACGTGATTTGCGGGAAATAATAGGACATGTTCTATCTTTCAACGGAACGGAAAAACGGAAATGGAATGCAAACGGAAATAGAATGCAAACGAAAAAAAAAAAAAAAAAACCTCGTGTGAAAGAGGCCTATTACAGCGCTGATGCTTTACAATGGCAGCACAAGACACCCACAGCTGTACAGGAGACACAGCCGGCCTGTCAGTCACATTTCCTACAGTGATCTGCTCAGCAGTGCAAACAACGGGGGCCACAGCAGCGGCAAGTGGAAAATAACTATTTCTTCTACTTACATGTCCTTATTTCATTATAGCCACAGAGAACTCCTTTAAGATACTGCAAAAGCCTATAGTCTCCCTTAAAGAGGATCTCCGTGAAATATGATTGATGTTTTTGCTTCCTTATCCTAAGGGTTTCTTTCCACAATAGTTTATTGATTTCCTTAACACATCTCTTTCTTCTTTCTTTTTGCAGCACATTTGTATGAAGGAATAAAATGCGAGCTCAACAAGGAATTATCTCAGATTTTCACAGTCTCCGGAGCTGCACGGCAGGTTGCAGCAAATAAGACGTCTGACTCCGGCGCTGGCGCTGCAGCCTTTTCTATGCCTGTGAAAGCACTACGCTGGAGATGTAACACTAGGGCGCTATAAACATGTCAGTGTGCGGCACGATGTGTCATTTGTAAGAACTTGCCTTTACCGCAAGTGTCTGCAGACTGTGAATGAAATGCTCTGCTCCGACTGTTCCAATGTAATAATCACGTCCAGTATGAAGACATAACTCAATCATGAGCCGCTCCCTGAATTGGGGGGGGGGGGGGGGGGGGGGGGTGCTGCACTTTACACACTGATCACATTCATCGCTTCTTCATAATATATATTTTTTTTTCATGAGAAACAGGTACACCGAGGCGAGAACTGTGGCATCTACAGAGTTAAACTATATGATGCAAGAAGGGTCAGACATCCTTTATGGTCCAGTCTCCGGCCTCATGCACACAATCGTATATATTTTACGTATCTGCAAAATACAGATACAGTCCAAGTTGCATCTGCATCTTTTTCCGGAACCATTGACGTCAGTCTGGTCCCCATTTTGCGGCCAAGTATAAGACTAAGGGCTTATTCACATGACCGTAATTCTGGATCCGCATCCATTCCGCAAATTTGCAGAACGACAAATATAGAACATGTCCTATTCTTGTCTGCAATCGTGAACAAGAATAGGCATTTTCTATATAGCGCCGGCAGTGTGTGGTCCGCAAAATGCCGAACGCACACGGCGCGGCATCCATATTTTGCGGATCCGCAATTTGCGCACTGTAAAAACACGGTCGTGTGAATGTAGCCTTATTCTATCTTTTCGCGGAATGGACATACAGATGCTTAGAGCATTTGTATCATCTGCGTGCTTGCCGCATTCGTAGGTCCTTTCTGCAAAAAAATAGAATATTTAAGCAAAAGGCAGACCATGGACCCCTTTAAGTCAATGGGTCCGAAAAAACCCCCCAAAAAAACGTGGATGGCAAAATGAACACGGTCATGTGCATGAAGCCTCAGCGGAATTATAAGTAGCGTCTGTCCCCAAATGCCAAATCTGTAGTAGGTTCTCCCCCCACCTCACTTACCATCTGCTATTTGTAATACCCCCTTCAATGACCAGGGCCCATGCGCCACTGCTAACTCTGCACCCCCTATAACTTCAGATCTAAATAACGAGGAAGCATTACGACTGCACGCTTTAAAAGAGCACCTTCAGCAGCAAATTGCTGTGAATGCCACTCAGCCAATCACTGGCTGTAGTGATGACCCGCCTCAGGCAGTGATTGGCTGAGCAGCAATCCCAGCGATTTCCTGCCGTGTCAAGACAGGAGCAGGAAGTGGAGGGCAGGGGATAGGCGAGGTAAATATATATTTTTTTGTGCTGTAAAATCCCTTTAAGTATTTTTCTATGACCAGAATATTTGATAATCTAGTGTCTACAGTGTCTGTTCCCACTGGTGCTGGATTAGAGGAATTTTACCAGGCACTGTGCAGTATATATTGTACATGTTTTCAGCACATGATGGTTTCCTGATGTTCCCTCAATCTAATTATGTTTTTCTAATGATTTCAATATGGAGGCACAAGGGCTAATATAACAGCACTCTGCGTAAACAGCACAAATGTAATGACCAAGGCTCTGCTCAAAGTGAATGGAACAAGCTGCTTAATTTAATATCCTGCGCAGACTTTTTATTAGAGCTCTGCCCAGTGAACATTGATTTTATATAAATCTAGAGAGAACTCCGCTATACAGAGCCAAGTACTGGAAATGCACAATTTTGTAAGCTATTTCTCCACGATGCCTTAAGTATTTACATTACAAAATGCAAAAACAAGTTTACGTCACCGTTCAGTGCGGTCGGGTTTTACGAAGCAGAAATCAAAACATTTGATTATCTGTGTAAATGGTCAGTAAACGGTTCTGTTAAGGATTATTTCCCCGGAACGGAAAAAATCAGCACTAAAAGCAGGACATTCAGCAAAAAATCTGTTCTGACCTAAGTTCTGTTTCTGGGAAAGATGGATTATCTTATAACCTCCAATACAGACTCTGCAACTGTTCTCAGAGCCTTTCTAGATGGCAATATGGTAGCGGAGAATGCATAACTGGGTAATGACAGACCTGGCGTTCAGGACTTTGGGGACCCCAGCTGAAACCCTATAGGGTTGTCACCCAGCTTTGCTAAAAGCAGATAAAAGTGAATCTCCACCATTTATCTCCACGATGTCTTCAGGTCACTGACTGATTTCTTACAGATATTTCTGTATATCTTTATCGACTGGAGCTTTGCTTTTCTGATGCAGTGCTCCACATACCCATAGAGTTAAAGGGGTTGTCCGGGATAAGAACTGAACGCGGACATATCCCATCTTCACCCTTCCGGCCCCCCTGATATAAACATTGGAGCATTTCATGATCTAAAAAAAAAATGCCTTTGCCCTACGGGATTCAGCGCAGGGCAAAAGATAGCATGTGGGCTCGAAATGCTCTGATGCTCATATCAGGAGGGCCAGAGGGGTGACGATGGGTATATGTCTAGGTTCAGACCTCTTTAAAAGACACTCTGGAGCTTACGGTGTATGGTTTTATTTTTTAACTCAATGTCCAGTCAGTATACAGTAAGCTCCTGAGCTCCACCTAGTGATGGATGAAGGAAGGCAGAATTTTATCATTTAATTCTATGCTGGGTATTTGGAGCTCTCCAGTGGTAAAACACAAAAGCTCAGAAATGTACAAAGATATTAATCAGCACAAAATTTTGGACCTTAAAATTACATATTGTTAAAAGGTAGAGATTCACTTTAAGAAACAGAGACAATTCAAATATAGTGATAAACCCAACACATTTTTGTTATTTTAGGGGATGTTGTCCTGTTAGAAGAAAGCTGTCCACCCCTTCCCATCACCCTATCATCTCTGACATGGGATTCCTCTTTGTTTAAGGTTCATTTTACAGATTTTTATTTTTTGCACCTAAAGCCTCATACACTCGACAGTATCCGTATTTTAGTCAGCAAACTGCGGATCCATATACAGATACCTTCTGTGTGCTTTCCGCATTTTTCTCTCTCCCATCAATAGAAATGACTATAACCCATCCACAAGGCAGACCAGCATAGGACATATTCTATAATCTGCGAAATGGACAGCACACGGATGCAGACAGCACAAATATGACATCCGTGTGCTGTCTGTTTCTTTTGCGGACCCATAGAAATGAATGGGTCCATGTGTGATAAGCAAAAAATGCAGATTGGACACGGATGCACTATATGGTTGTGTGTAAATCCTGTTAAACACCCATGTGTAAATTCTGTTACGCACCATGTCGGCAGACCACACAACTGCTATGGGGCTGGTGCTCCACATACATCCACAACATCTTCCTGCAGCCACTACTAGGGGAATCTCGGTGCCAAGAGATTTTACAGCTTCTACCGAGTTCAACCAATTCTGGAGGCATTGGCACTCTCATTGGAATGGGTATCATTGATAGTAAATTGCCCCTGCTGTGCCCACGGCCGATTGATTGGACATCTGCATTTACAAATGTGGGTGTCCAAAACTAATAACTGGGTGACAAACAGCTGAAGGCAGCATAAGTAGGGGACGACCCCAAAATTCTTAAAACTTCATTAGCAATCCTAAGAAAAATCACTGATCTCACTTACAAACTCAGCTCTGCTACATATGGATCATCATCATCACACTTTTAGGGGCACATTTATTAAGACTGACGTTTTAGACACTGGTCTTAATAAGGCCCTGTGCTGGTGATGGATCCGCCGAAGTAATGGAGAGGCGCCAGCCTCTTCATAACTTCAGCGGATCCACCGCCTCTTCTAAATGTAAGACAGTAGGTGTGAGGTGAAGAGAAAATGATACATGGTTTTCAAATTGAAAATCTGCAAAGTGTGGCATGCATTTGTATTCATCCCCCTGTACTCCGATAACCCTAAATAAAATCCAGTATGACTAATTGCCTTCAGAAGTCACCTAATTAATAAATAGAGTCTACCTGTGTGCAATTTATTATCAGTATAACTACAGCTGTTCTGTGAAGAGGTTTGTTAGTGAAACTTAGTGATCAAACAGCATCATGAAAACCAAGGAACACACCAGACAGGTCAGGGATAAAGTTGTGGAGAAGCGTAAAGCAGTTAGGTTATAAAAAAAATATCCCAAGCTCTGAAAATCTAATGAAGCACTGTTCAAATCCATCATCCAAAAATTGAAGGAGTATGGCACAACTACAAAACTACCAAGACATAGCCATCCACCTAAACTGACAGCCCAGTCAATGAGAGCACTAATTAGAGAAGCAGCCAAGATGCCCATTCTGGGGGAGCTACAGAGACCCACAGCTCAGGTGGGAGAATCTGTCCCCGGGACAACTATTAGTCGTGTGTACTCCACAAATCTGGCATTTATGGAAGAGTGGCAAGAAGAAAGCCATTTTTGAAAGCAAGCCATTAGAAGTCCCATTTGCACTTTGCCACAAACCATGTAGGGGACACCGGAAATATGTGGAAGGAGATGCTCTGGTCAGATGAGACCAAAGTTGAACTTTTTGACCTAAATGCCAAATGCTATCTGTGGTGGAAAACTAACACTGCACATCACCCTGAACACACCATCCCCACCGTGAAACATGGTGGTGGCAGCATCATGCTGTGGGGATGCTTTTCTTCAGCAGAGATAGGGAAGCTGGTCAGAGTCAATGGGAAGATGGATGGAGCTAAAAACAGGGCAATTCTGGAGAGGCTGCAAAAGACTTAAGACTGGGGTGGAGATTCACCTTCCAGCAGGACAATGAACCTAAACATACAGCCAGAGCTACAATGGAATGGTTTAGATGAAAGCATAGTCATGTGCTAGAATGGCCCAGTCACAGTCCAGACCAAAATCCCATTGAGAATCTGTGGCAAGACTTGAAAACTGCTGTTCACAGACGCTCTCCATCCAATCTGACTGACCTTGAGCTATTTTGCAAAGACGAATGGGCAAAAAATGTTAGCCTCTAGATGTGCAAAGCTGGTAGAGACATACCCCAAAAGACCTGCAGCTGTAATTGCAATGAAACATGGTCCCACAAAGTATTGACTCAGGTGGACTGAATATATATGCACGTCACACTTTCGAGATTTTTATTTATTAAAAATTTAGAAAAACTTGTGTCGTTTTCTTTTCACTTAACACATACATGATATTTTGTGTTGGACTATCACAAAAAATCCCAATATAAAACATTTAAGTTTGTGGGTGTAACACGAAAAAATGTTGAAATGTTCAAGGGGTATGAATACATTCTTCAAGGCACTGTAAGGGACAATTAGCATCTGCCTCATAAGTGTTTTTGTCTTCCTCTGGATCAACAGAGTAGGATTAGGGTACTTTCACACTTGCGGCAGGACGGATCCGACAGGCTGTTCACCCTGTCGGATCCTTCCTTCCGCTATTTCTCCGTGCCGCCGCTCCGTCCCCATTGACTATAATGGGGACGGGGGAGGAGCTCCGGCGCAGCACGGCCGTGCACGGCGAAAGGCCGCCGGACTAAAAGTCCTGCATGTCCGACTTTTTAGTCCGGTGGCCTCTCACTGCGAACTGCGCCGGAGCTCCGCCCCCGTCCCCATTATAGTCAATGGGGACGGAGCGGAGGTCCGGCGGCACGGCGAAATAGCGGAAGGACGGATCCGACAGGTTGAACAGCCTGTCGGATCCGTCCTGCCGCAAGTGTGAAAGTAGCCTTACAGGTTGAACTAGATGGACACATGTCTTTTTCTTTTTAAACTTATCAGATATGTACTGTAACGACGAATGACTTGAAGGGTCATTAGAGGCAAATCTTAAAAACTTTACCTTGTGATATTCCTCTGTTATTCCTTTTAGAAAAGCATGAATACTTGACAACTGGTTGTTAGCCTTCCCTTTGTCCCTACACAGTCCGAAATATTCAGCGCTGATCGGACAATTTAAGAGTATGTAGAGAACATAGCATTGACAAGAGAAATAACAGCCCACTGTCAATTTGTTCATACATTTCCAAGAGGAATAGCAGAGGATTGCAAGGTTCCATTGAAAATGCTCCAGAATTGATATTTAATGGTGAATTTGTATTTGTCAGCAGAGGTAGTGACACCAATAAAGCACACACTCCATATATATATATATATATATACACATATACACTGCTCAAAAAAATAAAGGGAACACTTAAACAACACAATGTAACTCCAAGTCAATCACACTTCTGTGAAATCAAACTGTCCACTTAGGAAGCAACACTGAGTGACAATCAATTTCACATGCTGTTGTGCAAATGGGATAGACAACAGGTGGAAATTATAGGCAATTAGCAAGACACCCCCAATAAAGGAGTGGTTCTGCAGGTGGTGACCACAGACCACTTCTCAGTTCCTATGCTTCCTGGCTGATGTCACTAGCATGAGACAGAGTCTACAACCCACACAAGTGGCTCAGGTAGTGCAGCTTATCCAGGATGGCACATCAATGCGAGCTGTGGCAAGAAGGTTTGCTGTGTCTGTCAGTGTAGTGTTCAGAGAATGGAGGCCGCTACCAGGAGACAGGCCAGTACATCAGGAGACGTGGAGGAGGCCGTAGGAGGGCAACAACCCAGCAGCAGGACCTCTACCTCCGCCTTTGTGCAAGGAGGAACAGGAGGAGCACTGCCAGAGCCCTGCAAAATGACCTCCAGCAGGCCACAAATGTGCATGTGTCTGCTCAAACGGTCAGAAACAGACTCCATGAGGGTGATATGAGGGCCCGACGTCCACAGGTAGGGGTTGTGATTACAACCCAACACCGTGCAGGACGTTTGGCATTTGCCAGAGAACACCAAGATTGGCAAATTCGTCACTGGCGCTCTGTGCTCTTCACAGATGAAAGCAGGTTCACACTGAGCACATGTGACAGACGTGACAGAGTCTGGAGACGCCGTGGAGAACGTTCTGCTGCCTGCAACATCCTCCAGCATGACCGGTTTGGCATTGGGTCAGTAATGGTGTGGGGTGGCATTTCTTTGGAGGGCCGCACAGCCCTCCATGTGCTCGCCAGAGGTAGCCTGACTGCCATTAGGTACCGGGATGAGATCCTCAGACCCCTTGGGAGACCATATGCTGGTGCGGTTGGCCCTGGGTTCCTCCTAATGCAAGACAATGCTAGACCTCATGTGGCTGGAGTGTGTCAGCAGTTCCTGCAAGACGAAGGCATTGATGCTATGGACTGGCCCGCCCGTTCCCCAGACCTGAATCCAATTGAGCACATCTGGGACATCATGTCTCGCTCTATCCACCAACGTCACGTTGCACCACAGACTGTCCAGGAGTTGGCAGATGCTTTTGTCCAGGTCTGGGAGGAGATCCCTCAGGAGACCGTCCGCCACCTCATCAGGAGCATGCACAGGCGTTGTAGGGAGGTCATACAGGCACGTGGAGGCCACACACACTACTGAGCCTCATTTTGACTTGTTTTAAGGACATTACATCAAAGTTGTATCAGCCTGTAGTGTGTTTTTCCACTTTAATTTTGAGTGTGACTACAAATCCAGACCTCCATGGGTTTAAAAATATGATTTCCATTTTTTAATTTTTGTGTGATTTTGTTGTCAGCACATTCAACTATGTAAAGAACAAAGTATTTCAGAAGAATATTTAATTAATTCAGATCTAGGATGTGTTATTTTTGTGTTCCCTTTATTTTTTTGAGCAGTGTATATAAAAATTAAGATACTTTATTATGATGCACAATTAAAAAAAATATATAAGGTATTGACACACACCACAGATGAGGCACCAAATACGTGGTCAAAAAAATGACACAATAGCAGCAGCAAGAAATAGCCAAGTAAAGCAGGACATACATCCAAATTGATATACAAAACTGCACACACAAGTAATACAGACCCAGTACGGCACCTCAAAACAACCCCCTAAGGAAGCACATCATCTGTGGTGTGTGTCAATACATTATTTTCGTGTTTTAATCGTGCATCATAATAAAGTATCTTAATTTTTACAATTTCATATGTAGAGTGCGTTCTTTATCGGTGTCACTAGTTTATGCATCTACATTGTTTCTAATGGGCCCTATGTTTATGGGTGTTTTCTCAGCAGAGGTGATAAGTCCTCTTTAAAGTGCAATAATAGGGAGTGCTGGGGAGGGGGGTCTTGTCTCACAAGTGGGTCTCGTTGCCAAAAATTTAAATCACTTTTGCAAAATGTAAGACAAGTGGAAACATATTCTGGGTTATTCATGACACCAGATATCGGCGAGCATTGCTTTCTCCTTTCTTATTTTTCTTTTGACTGGAGAATCAATTTGGGCGCGCGTGCATCTCCCCAGTCATTTCTTTAGGAGTGGTGCAGCTTTCATCGTGTAGGGGTCAGGGCAAAAATAAATGAGCTAGCGGTAAAGGTCAGAAACCTAAGGATATGAACCAATGTACTGCCCCGGGGGGAAGGGAAATCTTTGTAAAGTCATTTTATTTTTGCGCAGGGTTTTGAATAAAACTTTCTTCTTTCAACCCGAGACCTTGTTAAAAAGCCGACAATAGAAAATTGGCATGTTTGTAGGCTGAACAGTGGCATGCCTCAGATCACAGGTAGAAAATGATATTCTTCTATAAATGTCTGTTTTGTGTTCCTGGCAGCGAGCAACCTAAAGTCATCCAGCCATAGGATGTGCGATGAACGTGCTAGACGGGGGCATGACACGGTTCCTCCTCTGCACAAGGTGATTAGATCTTCCTGAAGCCTTTATGAAACTGTCAAGAGAGGGACGTTAAACAGCTGGAGCGTCGCCTTCCATCAGTGATGGTGGTGGTTACAGTCCTTCACAGATATTGTCACTAGTTCTATCTCAATAAAAAATAATTAAAAAATCTTAGGGGTGTGGGACATGATATTTCCATATTTCAGACCCCCATCTGCATTACTGTAGGTGGCCATTGAAGCCATCTTCTAAATAAAGTGTGCGCTGACAAGCTTGCTTTCAAGGAAAACCTTCACTTTGACTATGGTGTATAATCTACAGGATAATGTTCTAGAGCAGGACGAGCTGAGCAGATGGAGATAGAAGATTCATTCTTTGTAATCTCTGCTCTTTCTGGGCTCAGGAATTCAGAGGGCGGTTCTATGCAAGAACTGGCATATCACTGAACAGGACAATCACTAATAGGGGGGTGAAGGGGAGTCAATAAATCACTTTGCTCAGCTCCCCCTGCTCTACATCACCTCTGTAGATTAGACACCATGTTCAACAGGACTGGTTCCCTTTAACCCCTTAAGGCATATTTATGTACATCATATGCATTAAGAGGATTTGTTGATCAAGCTCAGCCCATAAATGGCACATGCTGGCTGTATATTACAGCAGGCACTTGCCGACAGATACCAGGCTGTGGAATACAGCGGCCTGGGTTGATGACACTGATCCTGGTCATTTAACCTCTCAGATGCCATGATGATCAACAGCGACCACAGTATCTTTGGTGTCAGAAAGAGGGAGGGGGCTGCTTCCGCCTCGGATCAGAGCCTCCAAGGCAAAATTGCAATAAGAGCCTGGGACCTTATGGAGGTTCCCAGGCCTGTCATGGCTGACTGCCTAAAAAGTCGTCAGTCTCTCAGAATCCCATAGAACCCAATATTATTGTATTGCAGTCTATGGGACAAGTAATGAGAAGATCATATGTTCAAGTCTCCTGAGGGGAATCAAAAACAAGAGTATTAAAAATTCAAAAGGACCCACTTTCCCAATTTTACATAAAAATAAAAAATGTAATGGGTATCACCAACTAATAATGTTCAAACTATTAAAATATTTTTCCTGAGCAATAAATGGCGTAACAGGAAAAAAATAAAAAATAAAAGCTATTTTTTGGGGTCACCTTGTCCTCCCCCAAAAAATAGAATAAAAAATGATTAAACACGGCCGTTGCACACGGCCGTTGTTTTGGTCCGCATCCGAGCCGCAGTTTTGAAGGCTCAGGTGCGGACCCATTCACTTCAATGGGGCCGCAAGAGATGCTGACAGAACTCCGTGTGCTGTCCGCATCCGCTGCTCCGTTCCTTGGCCCCTCAAAAAAAATATAACATGTCCTATTCTTGTCCGCAAAGCAGTTTTATTAAAAGGCTGTCTGCCGTTCCGCAAAATGCGGAACACGCACGGACGCCATCCGTGTTTTGCGGACCGCAAAACACACCACGGTCGTGTGCATGTATCCTTACCCTGTCAAAAAAAGAAGCCCTCACAAAGCAATGTAGATGGAAATATAAAAAAAAAAAGGTATGAGTGTCAGAAAATGATGATGCAAAGAAAAGTTTTATTTTTTTCAAAGTTTTTTTTTATTTAAAAGAAGTAAAACATAATAAAAACTACAATCTTGGTATTGCCATAACTGTATCGGACCGCAGAATAAGGGCATCATGTGATTTTTAGCACATAGTGAACGATGTAATGTCAAAACCCCCTCAAAAAATTGGTAAAACTGTTTTTTTTTCAACCCCACAAATTTTTTATTTCTATTTTCCAATACAAAATATGGTAAATTAAATGCTGCCAATACAATATACCACTTGTCCTGTAAAAAATACCGTAAGTGCTTATATGGCTATGTGAATGGAAAATGTAAAAAGTTAAGGCTCTTTGAATGTGGGGAGGGGAAAAAAAGAAAACACAAAAATGAAAATTGGCCAGGTCCTTAAGAAGTTAAAGGAGTACTCCGATTTCAGCAAATAAGGGCTGTTCTTTATATCATCAATTCCTTATGGCTAACGTCACAGTGACTGTGAATCCTGATGTGCAGCTGTCTGCTATGCAAACTTCTATTGTGCCCTAATTCAGAAGCAGGTGTTTTGCTGGATCCCCTCCTCCTTCCTCCCTTCTAGGTCAGTCAGTCACAGCATGAACTCAGTATTGCGCAGGGTCAAATTCAGTTAAAGGGAGTATGTCAGTAGTTTTGATCCTCAAAACTGCTGACAACACTTTATAAGTGACAGGGAGAGCAAGGCAAACATAGTTCATGTCATGGCCAAGAAAGTTGCATGACAGCGTAAGTGACGCTTTAATCCTCCCCTTGCTGTAACCGGAAGTGATGAGAAGGTGCCTTCTTCATGTTCAGTGCTCTGGCCTCTCTGCCCAAAACACTTCATGGACCCTCCCCTGTGCTTTGAGTGGCAGCTCTTGCATCCAATGAGTAGGCTGCTAGAGCTGTCACTCAGAGCAGAGGGAAAGAGCTGGGAAGTGTTCAGTGCAGAGAGGCCATGGCACAGAACATGAAGAGCCTCTTGGGCACTATCGGTTGCAGCAATAGGAGGAGTAAAACATCAATTTCTTGGTCATGCAACCTCCATGACTATTACTTGGAGCAGGTTTGCCTTGTTCTCCCTGTCACCTGTGTCAGAGCTGCTGACAGAGTCCTTCTGAAGTACCAGGAAAAAAACTGACTTGTTTGAAGTTTTGATCAATGAGGGTGTGCTGTTCCAGATATGGCTCTCATTTAGACTCCATCATAATTCTATTATGTCTGTTAACCACTTAATTAGTGTACTTTGCTGCCATCTAGTGGCCATTGTTATATTTGGTTTATTGAAGTTATCTATACTGTAATTTCCATGTAATTTATCCTGTAACTTCTCTTACTCTGTATGTTAAAACTTTAACCTTAATTATTTACTTTTAAAACGAAAATACTTAGAGAAACCAATACTACAAGGTAGCTGGACAAAAATTGTGAAGCCGCATCGCGGCGAAACATGTCGGGTGGGGTAGCATCACTCCAATTTTTAGACAGGCTACAGTATAGGGCAAGATCCACAACCACAATACATATTGTGTAAATGTTCGGAGGCTAAGTGCCTGATCTCCCAGGGTGTGAGATGTGTGAATGAATGATGGAGGTCTGTCGCATAGGGATATAGGAATACATCGTATCTATTTATAATAGAAACTCCTATACTTAGGACCTATAGGGACACCAAACAATTCACCATTGAAAACACACCTGGCAACCTGCGGTGATACATGGCCACAGAGTATCCATGAGGTTGGCCACCTCTTGCGTAGAGTGCAGAGCGAGCGACCGCGCCCCAGGAAAGACAAAGTAACTGACTTAGCCCGAAACTGCAACCTGATATTTTTAAATTACTTTGTAGTATTGGTTTCTCTAAGTATTTTCGTTTTAAAAGTAAATAATAAAGGTAAAGTTTTAACATATATAGATAGGACCCCTAAAAGGAGCTTTTGGTCAGGTGAGCGTGGTTGGATTTTTGTTACAATCTGCTGAGGGCCCTATAGGGACAAAAATCTGGTTCTTCTCTTACTCTGTGAGCTCATATCCTGTGCCCTTCAGTATTTCATTTTGTCACACATGCAGAGCTGGAGAGAGGATTTTTATTTTACTTCTATCATCATTTCTCAAGGTACAATCAATAAATTATGTAAAGGTATATACATGAAATCTCCCTCACTGGAATTCTACATGCAAATGGTGTTACTAGGGGAGTGATTATAGCGAGTTCACTATCTTCTATTGCTTGTACAAGAGATTGCCACTCACACTCAGAGACTTGTCTAGCGTACAACGGTGGCAGAATTAAGAGTCCAATTGAGACCCCCACCAATCTCTTTAACAAATGGCGCTCCTTCAGCTGTGTTTGGCTGTGATTGGCTGACTGAACTGAATTACACGTGTATGGGCTTATAGAAAGTATATGAGTTTGTACACCACTCTACCTGTGGGTCTGAGGAGAACATATCTGAATGGGCAAAGTGCTTATCTGAGTGCTACTGTATTATGTTTTAGCAAGTGGTGGGTGTTCAACACCAGGACCCTTCTCAAATACTACTTACCATATCACTAGGGCATGAGAGAAGTTTTCTGAAGCTACAGGTACACTTTAATTGACCAGTATGTTTTTTGAGAGATAACAGGCTGAACTAGATGGACAGATGTCTTTTTTTCAGCCTTATAAACTATGTTATTATGTAAAAGGAAACTGGCGGGGAAAAAAACCCTCACACAAATATAGGGAGAACTAACTCTGCAGTCACCTACATTACTTGTAAAGTGGCAAGAATAAATGGATTACTCCTAATAATTACAAACAGCCATTACTATTGAGCCTTTGGGACAGATAAGGGTAAAGTAAGCACATGAGCATGTAAACTATTTGGTCGCTGTATTTGGCATGCACGGACTCTTTCCGGACTTAATGTGATGATGACTTTCAAAACATGTGGTCACAGCATCAGCCCTTGGCGCATTCTGGAAGTAAATTAGCCAGGAAAAAGCCATGGAATTTAAGTCCAAAATGTTCTGAACAAATGCACCATCTGTAAACAACACTTTTGTTTTTTTAATGTTTCATCTCAACTTTTTTTTTGTGCAAACTTGTGGTCCTCATTACAATGCACGGAAGTATAGGAGAATGCTCTTGAGAGACAAAGCACAAAGCAGTGGATGCCAAGAGTGTCCACTCAATATCTCCAGCAAAACTACTAGCATAGGACCAGGGGCGCACCACCAATGAGGCCAGGTGAGGAGATTGCCTCAGGTAGCACCAGGTAGGGGCAGCGGATAGGCCATGGGCAATGAGCGCTTTCATTCTGGCAAAGGAGTTAAGAAATTGGCATGGGGGGGGTAGGCGTTTCAGTTTTCGCCTCAGGCAGCAGAAAGGCTAAGTGCACCCCTGCGTAGGACAGTCTCCATCAACTGTCAAAAACCACCAGCCAGGGTGGGACAGTCTCCAAAACATTTGTGCAATAGACATTAAGTTCTGTGGCCATCTTGTGAGGCTCTAAGGGTCCCATTGATAATGACCAGGCATGAATGCTTCTCTATAGGGACTGCTACAATCAACTTTAAAGGACAGAGAAGTTAGGTCTTCGCACCTGATATTGCTCTGTGACAGTGTCTTTCGTATTCTGAAAGTAGCGCCATGTATGTCTATGACTGGGCTGCTTTATATACCTGTGCTCTCACTTCCCATTTGTTAGGTAAATAATATGTATGGATAAGATAACGGTCACACATACAGCTGTTAAAAAATGTGTATGCATGTGCCTACCACCCAGCTGTGGCAGATGGTATGTGGCCCCTACAATACGCCAGGCCGACCAACACTTAAAGGGGTTTTCTGGAATTATTATGGTTTGTACCAGACATGCTCATATAGTTGCTTATGATATTCCTCATGCGTTTTTTTTTTTCTAATTTGGACTCTCTTGACCCGTTTTACCATATAAACAGATCCCTCTGGTTTGTTTCTATCCTGTATGCAGCACTTTTGCTGTATCCCACCAAACCCATGATGCACTTCTCCTTTCTCTGCCACAGCTCCAGCACCACTCCTAAACACGCCCAGCTAGTTTATTGCTCCTCCCACCCAGCTCGTTACATAGACCCTCCCCTATCACTGTCCCGCCCAAGGAAGTATCAAAGAAAATAAAGAGATGCATGGACATAATCATGTGACCACAGCCCTGAACAGAAGATAGGAGCAATAAAAGAGCCATGTAACAAAACATTATTATTTTAAAAGCTGTTCATACAAACTAGAAAGCCCCTTTAAGTTCCTTTTAGACAGGAAAAAAACAGAAGGGAATTATTGGGAATGAACCATTTATTCTTGATAATTTCTTGTCAAAAGAGGTAAGAGCAGCAATAATTTTTGGGAAAGAATGATCAATGCTGCGATCGCTCATCCCCATACACATTCATTGTTTTTGGACAGCAGATCGCTGTTTAGACAGGACTGCTGCCCAGAAAAGATGATAGATGCTTTCACCTGAAGAACGAGCATCTGGTGATCAGCAGCACCATTACACAAGGTGCTGTGGAGGTCTCTGTTAAGAGGGCATGGAATGGTGGAGGTCACAGTTAACGGGACGGTCCGCTATGGAGGTCAATGTTAAGGGGCGGGGTGCTATAGAGGTCCTTCTTCTAGTGTGTATATATATACACTGCGTGCAGAATTATTAGGCAAATGAGTATTTTGACCACATCATCCTCTTTATGCATGTTGTCTTACTCCAAGCTGTATAGGCTCGAAAGCCTACTACCAATTAAGCATATTAGGTGATGTGCATCTCTGTAATGAGAAGGGGTGTGGTCTAATGACATCAACACCCTATATTAGGTGTGCATAATTATTAGGCAAGTCAATGGAAAGATGGATGGAGCTAAATACAGGGCAATTCTGGAGAGGCTGCAAAAGACTTAAGACTGGGGTGGAGATTCACCTTCCAGCAGGACAATGAACTAAACATACAGCCAGAGCTACAATGGAATGGTTTAGATGAAAGCATAGTCATGTGTTAGAATGGCCCAGTCACAGCCCAGACCTAAATCCCATTGAGAATCTGTGGCAGGACTTGAAAACTGCTGTTCACAGACGCTCTTCATCCAATCTGACTGACCTTGAGCTATTTTGCAAAGACGAATGGGCAAAAAATGTCAGCCTCTAGATGTGCAAAGCTGGTAGAGACATACCCCAAAAGACCTGCAGCTGTAATTGCAATGAAACATGGTCCCACAAATTATTGACTCAGGTGGACTGAATATATATGCACGTCACACTTTCGAGATTTTTACTTATTAAAAATTTTGAAAAACTTGTGTCGTTTTCTTTTCACTTAACACATACTTGATATTTTGTGTTGGTCTATCACAAAAAATCCCAATATAAAACATTTAAGTTTGTGGGTGTAACACGAAAAAATGTTGAAATGTTTAAGGGGTATGAATACATTCTTCAAGGCACTGTAAGGGACAATTAGCATCTTCCTCATAAGTGTTTTTGTCTTCCACTGGATCAACACAGTAGGATTAGGGTACTTTCACACTTGCGGCAGGACGGATCCGACAGGCTGTTCACCCTGTCGGATCCTTCCTTCCGCTATTTCTCCGAGCCGCCGCTCCGTCCCCATTGACTAAAATGGGGACGGGGGAGGAGCTCCGACGCAGCACGGCCGTAAACGGCGAAAGGCCGCTGGACTAAAAGTCCTGCATGTCCGACTTTTTAGTCCGGTGGCCTCTCACGACGAACTGCCGTACTGCGCCGGAGCTCCGCCCCCGTCACAGGGAGTGCAGAATTATTAGGCAAATGTGTATTTTGACCACATCATCCTCTTTATGCATGTTGTCTTACTCCAAGCTGTATAGGCTCGAAAGCCTACTACCAATTAAGCATATTAGGTGATGTGCATCTCTGTAATGAGAAGGGGTGTGGTCTAATGACATCAACACCCTATATCAGGTGTGCATAATTATTAGGCAACTTCCTTTCCTTTGGCAAAATGGGTCAAAAGAAGGACTTGACAGGCTCAGAAAAGTCAAAAATAGTGAGATATCTTGCAGAGGGATGCAGCACTCTTAAAATTGCAAAGCTTCTGAAGCGTGATCATCGAACAATCAAGCGTTTCAAAATAGTCAACAGGGTCGCAAGAAGCGTGTGGAAAAACTAAGGCGCAAAATAACTGCCCATGAACTGAGAAAAGTCAAGCGTGCAGCTGCCAAGATGCCACTTGCCACCAGTTTGGCCATATTTCAGAGCTGCAACATCACTGGAGTGCCCAAAAGCACAAGGTGTGCAATACTCAGAGACATGGCCAAGGTAAGAAAGGCTGAAAGACGACCACCACTGAACAAGACACACAAGCTGAAACGTCAAGACTGGGCCAAGAAATATCTCAAGACTGATTTTTCTAAGGTTTTATGGACTGATGAAATGAGAGTGAGTCTTGATGGGCCAGATGGATGGGCCCGTGGCTGGATTGGTAAAGGGCAGAGAGCTCCAGTCCGACTCAGACGCCAGCAAGGTGGAGGTGGAGTACTGGTTTGGGCTGGTATCATCAAAGATGAGCTTGTGGGGCCTTTTCGGGTTGAGGATGGAGTCAAGCTCAACTCCCAGTCCTAATGCCAGTTTCTGGAAGACACCTTCTTCAAGCAGTGGTACAGGAAGAAGTCTGCATCCTTCAAGAAAAACATGATTTTCATGCAGGACAATGCTCCATCACACGCGTCCAAGTACTCCACAGCGTGACTGGCAAGAAAGGGTATAAAAGAAGAAAATCTAATGACATGGCCTCCTTGTTCACCTGATCTGAACCCCATTGAGAACCTGTGGTCCATCATCAAATGTGAGATTTACAAGGAGGGAAAACAGTACACCTCTCTGAACAGTGTCTGGGAGGGCTGTGGTTGCTGCTGCACGCAATGTTGATGGTGAACAGATCAAAACACTGACAGAATCCATGGATGGCAGGCTTTTGAGTGTCCTTGCAAAGAAAGGTGGCTATATTGGTCACTGATTTGTTTTTGTTTTGTTTTTGAATGTCAGAAATGTATATTTGTGAATGTTGAGATGTTATATTGGTTTCACTGGTAAAAATAAATAATTGAAATGGGTATATATTTGTTTTTTGTTAAGTTGCCTAATAATTATACACAGTAATAGTCACCTGCACACACAGATATCCCCCTAAAATAGCTAAAACTAAAAACAAACTAAAAACTACTTCCAAAAATATTCAGCTTTGATATTAATGAGTTTTTTGGGTTCATTGAGAACATGGTTGTTGTTCAATAATAAAATTAATCCTCAAAAATACAACTTGCCTAATAATTCTGCACTCCCTGTATATATATATATATATATATATATATATATATATATATATATATCCCCGATTCCATATACATCTGCTAAAAAGTAGGGACAGAATATGAATATTTTCATTATCCATCTACAATTTCCAATGCATTCATTTTGCTCCATAAGTTATAAAAAAATTTTTTTTTATAGTAACAAAGCATTGCCAAGTTACCAGCACCAAAAATTTGGCAACCTTTCTTGCCACTTGTCAAATTCACTCTCTCCTGTTTTAGTAAACGGGGGCCAGTGTATTGACCAGAATGCTAATTATCTACACAACTGTCCTTTTCCTCCATCACAATGTACAAGGCACAATGTGGATGAATGTGAACCATCACCTCCTCGTAAACTCAGATTCTTTTTTTTTTTAGCTTTGGCTATTTTCTTTTCCAATTATTTTGTTCTATAGTGATTATTTTCTGTGAGCTTATTTTTTATTTTGCTTCGCACAAATTTATCAACCACATGATCCCTACTTAAACTTCATTGACCCCAAAATTTATAAAAATATGTCATGAGGCTCCAAACATAGCCTTGTAGAACAGAGCTAAAATAACGTCTAGAAAACAAAAACATTCCAATGAACCACAGTATTATGTGGAGAATATTATTCTTCATACTCACCAAAACCGAGTTAATGATCACCAGCTCAACAAGGTCAAAATCACAAACATTTCCCACATTTCAACCCTACAAAAACACATATTTTATGGTTTTGGCACTTTCAAAACAAACGTCTCCTCGGATTACTGCTCTAGGTTGTTATGAAATATGACTTTCAGAAAATTCTGCACATAATACTACATATGTGGTTTTAGAAAAATGTGTTACTTTGTGGGACTACTCATCTTCATTAAAACTAGGATTGACTTCATAACTCTGTGAGTATTTATGGAAAAGAGCTGCTAACTGAGCGTATCAAAGCCTGGGCTCTGCTGATGGTCCCACCTCCAAAACCCACTATCATGAAGTGGTCCAGATAATATAAAAGGCTTTACAGCCTTTTATCCACAACTGTACTATGAGTTTGGTCAGATGGCTAGATATGGGACAACCGTAGCTCCAAGCCAAGATGGGCTCTAAAAGGGTTGTCACGTCCTTTTCAAAATATGACAAAGAAGTATGGAATGCTTCTTAAATGAATCTCTCACAATATATGTATTTTTTAAACCTTTTTTCCTCAAGCTCAGGCAAGCAAAAATTCTAGTGCATCTTCTGCCTAGACTACTACAACATCCACTTCTGAGGCCTGACATTCAACACTTTTGCACTCCTACAATCCATATTCAAATATACTGGCTATCCACTGCCCAGAGCATTTGGTTCAAAATATTAACGACATTCAAGGCCATCCACCATTAGTCCCCTCCATACATCTGTGATCTAATCTTCCGATACCACCACATACACAATCTAGGATCCTCCCAACACCTCTTTGTCTGCTCCACACAATTACCCACAAGATTTCTTATGTGCATACCCCATACTCATCAGGCTCTTCTCCACCATCCAAAATTTCATCAGACTCTCCTCCACCATCTGAACTCATCATCTTCTGAGTAGACTACTACAATACCCACCTTTGAGGCCTTCTACCGAACACTTTTGCGCCCCTACAATCCATATTGAAATATACTGCCCGGTTATTTCACCTCTCCCCTCTGCCCAAAGAATTCCATTCAAAATATTAACAATATACACGGCCGCCCAGAATTAGTTCCCTATATACATCTCTGACCCAGTCTCCCAATACTTCAGCTTACACAATCTCGGATCCTCTCAAAGTCTTTTTTCTGCTCTTCACGCAGTCATCTACAAGATCCTCAGGATAGGTCATCAAGATCAGATTGGCGGGGTTCCAAATCCTGGCATCCTTGCCGATCAGCGCTCAAGTAAGCGCTGTGGTCTCATCATAGCTTACTAAGCACAGCACTGTACATTGGAAAGTGGTCATGCTTGGTACTGCAGTTCAGTCCCATTCACTTGAATGGAAATTAGTTGCTCCTAGGCCACGTGACCAATGTACAGTGTTGTAGCCAGATAAAATAACGTCTAAGCGTTTTTGCAGATCCGAATAGGCTTCAGTTACAATAATACAACCGCATGGATCCGTCATGAACGGATCCGGTTGTATTATGTCTTATATAGCCATGATGGATCCGTCATGAACACCATTGAAAGTCAATGGGGGACGGATCCGTTTTCTATTATGTCAGAGAAAACGGATCTGTCCCCATTGACTTACATTGTGTGTCAGGACGGATCAGTCTTGCTCCGCACCACATAATGGACAGAAAACCGCTACTTGCAGCGTTATTCTGTCCGCGATGGGAGCGCAACCAAACGGAACGGAATGCATTTTAGTGAATTCCGTTTCGTTCAGATCAGTTTTGTCCCCATTGACAATGAATGGGGACAAAACTGAAGTGTTTTCTTCCGCTATTGAGATCCTATGACGGATATCTATAGCGGAATTGAAAACGCTAGTGTGAAAGTAGCCTAACCTCCGAAAACTACAGAACCATAAGACAGGATCCTCTCTTCTACAGGGCTCACAAACAGTTAATTGCCAATCACTGCCCTGTGTATGGGCCCATGGTCAGTGAAGGGGCCCACCCTTAGGGCTCATGCACATGACCGTAGCCAGTTTTGCAGTCCGCAAAACACGGATACCAGCCATGTGCATTCTTCCTTTTTTTCGGAATGTCTGGCCCATTATAGAACAGTCCTATATTTTTTTGTGTGCCATGGAACGGACAAACGTAGTTCTGTCCACACTTTTTGCGGCACCACTGAACTGAATGGGTCTGCATCCAAATCCACAAAAAAATGCGGATCGGATGCAGACAAAAAATACTTTTGTGTGCATGAGCCCTTATTGTCATCTCTATTCCTGTACAGTCTCCATTGACTTCATGGAGGGCTTGCAATACGGGAACTTTTTTTCATGTTACGACAACGTTGACCATTCAGAGACGACATGAGGCCCCTGACTGTCACATTATACAAACAGTCACTTTTCTAGTCATTGCCTGCACCTAATCAGGACATTTGTTGACTCACGTCAGTTAAGTGTTTAGTGGGATATGGATAATGCAGATTTCTGCATTTAGGGGTCATTTATCAAACTGGTGTAAAGTTGAACTGGCTTAGTAGCCCATAGTAACCAATCAGATTCCACCTTTTATTTTCCAAAGGAGCTGTCTAAAATGAAAGGTTGGATCTGACTGGTTGCTATGGGCAACTAAGCCAGTTCTACTTCACACCAATTTGATAAATGACCCCCTTAGTTCTGGTGAATACATGAAGATTTGTGCATGTAGACATAGGCCTAAGTGTTCCTGCACACGGCCGTTTCTGTATTTTGGATCCACAAAATATGGATAACTTCTGTGCGTGTTCCAGATTTTTCTCACTCTCATCAACAGGAAGAGATTCTCGCCTGCAAGTATGGACAAGAATATGTAATATAATGTGCGGAAACGCTACGGGGATCTGCAAAAAATACAGATGGGTGCATGGTCACACATACATGAATGAGTCGGTGTGCTAGCCGCAAACAAAATGTGGATAGCACACTGAAAGAAAAATACAGTCGTGTGTGCAGTACCCCAGGATAGGGTAGTTGCAAAATTATGTGTGATATTTAATGTTCTGATAAACTGACTATATTACCCATACAGTTTTGTATGGATAGGTCAGGGTTAATAATCCTGATTCTACTCTGTAGGAAACTAGCAGTTGGACCAATGTCCACCCCTAGTTTAGAATCAGTCTAGTGTTAGCTGAGGAAGGGAGACTTTGCTGCAGTGAGAGGGACGTTGTTAATACACCCTTCCACACTGTGACATGGTCCTTGTACCCCTCAGCTGGAAATTACAGACACGTTTGCAAGAACCTTATTGGCAGCCTTAGATTCTGCAGAAAGAGAGAGAGTCTGAAAATAGAGTGAAGGAGTACTACAACCCCCATCTTTGACTATATCCATATATTGCTATGAGGGGTGATTTGCACTGCAAAATGTTCGGAACTGTGTTTTGATACTGTCTGATGCACTGCCACTTTAGTAAAGAGAGTCTATTCTCTACAACTGGCCTGGTTACTGACTCCAACACCATTCGCCAGCCACATCACCCACACCACCAAGGGCACCCGAACTACCATCAGACAGGAGCCCCATCATCAGGGTGTGCCCTCCTGTCACTGTCCGGCCCTAGGGAACAGCCAGAGCCACTATCACTCTCATCCTCTGCTCCTCCCATGTGCACTGTACAATGCTCAGGGAACAGTGCATTTGTTTTCTATTCTAATAGAACTCGTGACCCCCGTGTTCCTCCACATCCAGCAGGAGACCAACACTTCCCCGCACATAGCACTATAAGTTGACACACAATTGGGCAGATGTACTAATACTGTCATACCTACAGTCTAGTAAATGTTTACACCACCTATTAGTTGATGTAGTTTTACCTAAAAAGAAAATGAGGAAAAATTTTGGTTTCTTTATTTTGTCGTATCGTATTGTAACTAAGCCATGCCCCCTTGTCAGAGGAGTCGCAAAAAGTGTGTAAGGATCCCTAGACACATGAATGCACTGCTATTAAAAAAAACTGAATAACCTCTTGGGGTTTTTTCTGTGTGTTTGCCCACTAAGGGTACTTTCACACTAGTGTTTTTATTTTCCGGCATAGAGTTCCGTCCTAGGGGCTCTATACCGGAAAATAACTGATCAGGCATATCCCCATGCATTCTGAATGGAGAGTAATCCATTCAGGATGCATCAGGATGTCTTCAGTTCAGTCGTTTTGACTGATCAGGCAAAAAGATAAAACCGTAGCATGCTGAAGACTTGCCCGAATGCCGGAATTTTTCTCCATAGAAATGTATTATTGCCGGATCCGGCATTCAAAATACCGGAATGCCAGATCCGTCCTTCCAGCCTGCGCATGCGCAGACCGGTAAAAATGTGAAAAAAATAAGAATACAGGACCGAACCGTCTGTCCGCATGACAAGCGGCGAGACGGATCCGTTCTTGCAATGCATTTTTGAGAGACGGATCCGCATCCGGATCTGTCTCACAAATGCTTTCAGTCACATCCAAATCGGCGGATACGGCAGGCAGTTCCAACGACGGAACTGCCCGACGGATCACACTGCCGCAAGTGTGAAAGTAGCCTAACATTTTTAATGGCATTTCTCCCATATAGAGAAGATGATGTGAAAACGCCTGAAAAACAGACAAAAGCTCCAGCATGTTGCATTTTTCAAAAATAAGTCAGAAAAAAACAAAAAATGACACCTAATGAATGAACAAAAATGTCAGGAGTAAAAAAAAAAAATAAAAAAAATCCTATTTCCTATAGACCTTCAGCTATCATCAGGAGCTGGAGTTTTTACGGACAAAAAAATGCACAAAGAACACCACTAACAATACAAAAGTCCAGAAAAACATCCAGAAAAAAAACCTTATGCACACGGCCGTTGCCCATATAGCGGTCCGCAATATGCGGGCACCAGCCGTGTGCACCCCGCTTCACGGATACGGGCCCATTCACTTGAATGGGTCCGCAATCCAGAAGGTCGGTGCGTAACTGAAGCACGGAACCCCACTGAGGCACTACGGAGTGCTTCTGTGGGGTTTCTGTCCGTGCCTCCGCACCGCAAAAAAGTAGTGCATGCACGGTGCAACTTGCAGTCCCCAATGCATGGAACGGCCGATCAACGGCCGTGTGCATGAGCCCTAAAACTGTCTTATAATCATCATAAGAGGTATAAGACGCAGACACCTTCTCACTAGGAAACAAATGCTCCTCCACTGAAATTACCGTGCTACGGAGACTTGGAGCCCAATTGTCCTGATTGATTTCTGGATTTGAAAATCTATTTCCTGCCTCCAAATGATTGTATCCAATTGAAGTTTTGTAATAAGTGACCCCTGTCACATGTCAGAGGAGAATATCATTAGCTTCCTCCAGGAGTCTAATCACCGCCTTCGAGTTTTTTGTAAGGGCGACTTCATTGACATGCCGATCTATAGGCTGCGGTGTAAAGCATTAAATTAACTGGTGTTTAGCGGTTTGGTAAAAATGCATATGAGGCCGCGGTTCCCATGGCAACAAATGTCTTCTTTTTCTTCGCCCTGATATATAACATCTCTGGAGTATTAAGATAACACCGCCGTGCTCTAAATGATGAAGCATATTACTTCTGGCTTATTCTACAGCACAAAAGGATGGTCAGGGCCGGGAGTAAAGGGTTACTCCTCGGGGAGCTGAACACACCACTCGCTGGAATATTCTGCTCCTGCTAAACCCTCAACTGTATTGATTTTGCAGGTATTAAAAAAAAATGGAAGTCCACCTGTCATGAGGCTTAAAAACATATTTACCCATTGAAGACTATGGAATAACACTATTTTCTGCTAAAATAGGGTAAGGGCTCATTCACACGACCGTAAGTGTTTTGCGGTCCACAAACCGCTGGATGTATGCATTCTGCAATTTTCTTGGCCACCATTGTAGAAATGCCTATTCTTGTGCGCAAAACGGACAAGAATAGATAGGACATGTTCTGTTATTTGCTGCATGGTCACATGGACGTGGACAGAACACGTATGACATTCATATGCTGTCCGCACTTTTTGGGGCCCCGTACAATTGAATGGATCCGCTTGTGATCCACAAACAATACGGATTGGAAGCAGAAAATACGGTGGTGTGCATGAGGCCTAAAGTCATAATGTCCTATGTATATGAAGGTAATCCCTAGGTGATGCCATTATATCCTATGTACAGTTGTGTTCAAAATAACAGTTTTTGGTAGAAATGATATTTCTACATGGCAAATAATTTATTATCAGGTATAGTAGAGTAATAGAAACCCAACAGACCCAACAGTCATGACATGCATGCTGCTTATTCTCTGTAATTCAATCACTTATTGAAAGGGGCATGTTCAAAATAATAGCAGTGTGGAGTTCAATGAGTGAGGTCACAGGTGGCAATTATTGCCCTTATTTAACCCCTTAAGGACTCGGCCCTATTTCACCTTAAGGACTTGGCCAGTGTCACTTTAAGTGCTGATAACTTTAAAACGCTTTGACTTATCCAAGCCATTCTGAGATAGTTTTTTCGTCACATATTGTACTTCATGACACTGGTAAAATGAAGTTAAAAAAATGCATTTTTATTTATAAAAAAAATACCAAATTTACAAAAAATTTGTTAAAAAAAAAATAGCAAATTTCCAAGTTTCAATTTCTCTACTTCTATAATACATAGTAATACCTCAAAAAATAGTTATTACTTTACATTCCCCATATGTCTACTTCATGTTTGGATCATTTTGGGAATGATATTTTATTTTTTGGGGATGTTACAAGGCTTAGAAGTTCAGAAGCAAATCTTGAAATTTTTCAGAAATTTTCAAAAACCCAATTTTTAGGGACCAGTTCAGGTCTGAAGTCACTTTGCGAGGCTTACATAATAGAAACCACCCAAAAATGACCCCATTCTATAAACTACACCCCTCAAGGTATTCAAAACTGATTTTACAAACGTTGCTAACCCTTTAGGTGTTCCACAAGAATTTATGGAAAATAGAGATACAATTTCAAAATCTCACTTTTTTTGCAGATTTTCCATTTTAATAATTTTTTTCCAGTTACAAAGCAAGGGTTAACAGCCAAACAAAACTAAATATTTATGGCCATGATTCTGTAGTTTACAGAAACACCCAATATGTGGTCGTAAACTGCTGTACGGGCACACGGCAGGGCGCAGAAGGAAAGGAATGCCATACGGTTTTTGGAAGGCAGGTTTTGCTGGACTGGTTTTTTTTGACACCATGTCCCATTTGAAGCCCCCCTGAAGCACCCCTAGAGTAGAAACTCCAAAAAAGTGGCCCCATTTTAGAAACTACGGGATAGGGTGGCAGTTTTGTTGGTACTAGTTTAGGGTACATATGATTTTTGGTTGCTCTATATTACACTTTTTGTGAGGCAAGGTAACAAGAAATAGCTGTTTTGGCACAGTTTTTATTTTTTGTTATTTACAACATTTATCTGACAGGTTAGATCATGTGATATTTTTATAGACCAGGTTGTCACGGATGCGGCGATACCTAATATGTATACTTTTTTTTTTATTTATGTAAGTTTTACACAATGATTTCTTTTTTTTTTTTTTTTTTTCTGTCCCCTCTGGCCCAGCAGTGTGTGTGGGGGGAGGGGAGAGTGAATGATTTCTTTTTTGAAACAAAAAAAATCATGTTTTAGTGTTTCCATAGTCTGAGAGCCATAATTTTTTCAGTTTTTGAGCGATTACCTTGGGTAGGGTATGATTTTTGCGGGATGAGGTGACGGTTTTATTGGCACTATTTTGGGGTGCGTGTGACTTTTTGATCGCTTGCTGTTACACTTTTTGTGATGTAAGGTGACAAAAAATGGCTTTTTTTACACCGTTTTTTTTACGGTATTCACCTGAGGGGTTAGGTCATGTGATATTTTTATAGAGCAAGCTATTACGGACGCTGCGATACCTAATATATATACTTTTTTAAAATTTATGTAAGTTTTACACAATGATTTCATTTTTGAAGCAAGAAAAATAAATCATGTTTTAGTGTTTCCATAGTCTGAGAGCCATAATTTTTTCAGTTTTTGGGCAAAATTGTTTATTTAGCACAGTTTTTTTTTTTTTTTTTTACGGTGTTCATCTGAGGGGTTAGGTCATGTAATATTTTTATAGAGCCGGTCAATGCGGATGCGGCGATACCTAATATGTCTACTTCCCCCCCTATTTTTTATCAATTTTTTTTTACTTTATTTGGGGAAAATTACGTTTTTGTTTATTTTTACTTGAAACTAAATTTTTTTGGGGGGGAAATTTTATTTTTTCCACCTTTTTTTTTAACTTTATTTTTTGTCCCACTTTGGGACTTCAACTTTTGGGGGTCTAATCCCTTTTACAATGCATTCCAATACTTCTGTATTGGAATGCATTGGCTGTATGAGTATTACTGTGAGTATTACTCATACAGCTTCCGGCCTGTGAGATCCAGGGGGCTGGATCTAATAGGCTCGTCACAGGAAGGCAGCGCAGATGCCTCAGGAAGGCATCGCGCTTCCTTCCATGCCATCGGGTCCTCCCTACAGCCGCATGGGGACCTGATGGCACCTCCGATCACCACCGCCGCATAAGGTAAAAGCCGCAAACTGCAGGTCTGAATTGGTAACGGGACCCCCTCTGCGTTGTGACAGGATGCCCGCTGAATTATTTCAGCGGACATCCTGTTCCGATCACCGCCCGCAGCGCCGCAATCTAGTTTTAAACTTAGGACGTACCGGTACGCCCTGGGTCCTTAAGGACTCGGCAAACATGGCGTACCGGTACGTCCTAAGTCCTTAAGGGGTTAAGGAAGGAAGGCAGCAAATGTTGTACATGCTGGTTACAGTGCATTTCACACTGAAATTCTGAGGAAAATGGATCGTTCCAGACATTGTCCAGAAGAACAGTGTACCTTGATTAAAAAGGTGATTGGAGAGGGGAAAACATAAAGAAGTGCAGAAAATTATAGGCTGCTCAGCTAAAATGATCGCAAATGCTTTAAAATGGCAACCAAAACCTGAAAGACGTGGAAGAAAGTGAAAAACTACCATTCAAATGGATAGAAGAATAGCCAAAATGGCAAGGACTCAATCAGCTCCAGGGAGATCAAAGAAGGTCTAAAGTTACCTGTGAGTACTGTTACAATTAGAAGACGCCTATGTGGAGCCAAGCTATCTGCAAGAAGCCCCCGCAAAGTCCCACTGTTGAAAAAATAAATAAAAAGACATGTGCTGAAGACGTTACAATTTGCCAAAGAGCACATTGACTGTCCTAAAGAGACATTTTGTGGACTGATGAAAGTAAGATTGTTCTTTTTGGGTCTAGTGGCCGGAGACCGTTTGTCAGACGACCCCCAGCCACAGTACACTGTGAAGACAGTGAAGCATGGTGGCCAAGCATCATGATATGGGGATGTTTCTCATACTACGGTGTTGGGGGTATTTATCGCATACCAGGGATCATGGATCAGTCTGAATACATCAGAATACTTGAAGAGGTCATGCTGCCTTATGCTGAAGAGGAAATGCCCTTGAAATGGATGTTCCAACAAGACAATGACCCCAAACACACCAGTAAATGTGCATCATCTTGGTTCCAGACCAACAAGATTGACGTTATGGAGCGGTCAGCCCAATCACCGGATCTTAATCCAATAGAAAACTTGTGAGGTGACAAAAAATGCAGTTTCTGAGGCAAAACCAATAAATAGAGAAGAACTGTGGAATGTAGTCCAATCTTCCTGGGCTGGAATACCTGGTCACAGGGGCCAGAAGGTGGTGACTCCGAGCAACACAGATGTCCAGCAGTTCTCAGAGACAGCGGTTATACAACTAAATATTAGTGAAGTGATTCAAAGGAAAGCTAAATCTTCAAACATTTTTCAGTTTATATAGTGAATGCTTGAGTTTGTAAAGAAGAATACAAACACTGCTATTTTTTTTTTAACAGTCTAATATTCACTTTTCTTCAATTTTTTTAGAGGAACAACACAAATTTGATATATTTTTCTTCATGTTTTGATTTGGAATAGAATGTGTAGTGTTCCCAATACCTATGAGATGCCAGCATGTCCTATGTACAGTCAGGTCCATAAATACTGGGACATGGACACAATTCTAACATTTTTGGCTCTATACACCACCACAATGGATTTGAAATGAAACAAACAAGATGTGCTTTAACTGCAGACCGTCAGCTTTAATTTGAGGGTATTTACATCCAAATCAGGTGAACGGTGTAGGAATTACAACAGTTTGCATATGTGCCTCCCACTTGTTAAGGGACCAAAAGTAATGGGACAATTGGCTTCTCGGCTGTTCCATGGCCAGGTGTGTGTTATTCCCTCATTATCCCAATCATGGACCTGACTGTGTGAGTATGTGGTACCTATGTGATGTCATAATATACCACTGTATGTACGGTGTAATTTATATCACAGGCAGTAATACACCAGCAGTTCCCAGCAATCACTGCAGCCGTGATGACTCCTGTCCTGATCTGTACACCACAAACAACACTGTGTTCAGGCTATATTCTATCACAAGAGTGGAATTTATAATTTATGATCTGCCTGTGGTAAATCTGAGAAATGAAAGATAAAAAAAGAGGAAGCTGAAGAAATTCTGGCCTTTTTGGAAATCCGCGCTGGCAGAGAATGAATGTGTAATAGCGGCGGGGTTACATGGAGATGGTCAGTGTGTATAGAGGTCACCGAACAGATCGTCTATAGAAGAACGCACAGTCTAACAGTGGTCATTAGTATACAGGAGGGCGCAGGAAGCGCTGGCTGTACTCACCCTCCCTGGTCTTCTTCAGGGCCCCGTCCTGACTGTATACAGCACACTGTGCAAGGCCACGTCACAGTGCAGAGCAGGGCCCGGGAGTGGTGACTGCCAGATCTGCAGAGTGGCAGTGCCATCCGGAGCAAACAAGGTAAGTTTACTTTATTTATTTTTTAAATGTCTGATCTGAGGCTAATGGAGCTTGTGGGTCTGGTTTTGGGTTCTGATTAAGAGTGTCCCATAAACTGTGACTTTTGTGGTATACAACCATTAATAAATCTGCCCCAAAATGCTTTGAGCTGTTGACTGAAGAAGCAGGAGGTGCCCCAGTACTGTCCCCCCTTCTGTACGACACTCTCCATAGGTGTAACCATGTTTAGCAACTTTATCTGGAAGGAAAGGACATTCTTCAAGCTGCCTTCAATGTTGTAACATATTCCCATGAGAGTAAAACTGATGTTCTATTGGTGTCACCGAGCCTAAGGTGTTTATTCTTTCTAAACGAGTCCATGAGGTGGAGCTTGTAGACTTTTTGAGGGCTTTGACCAATCATAATCACTTTTGCTCAGCAGTGAGTTTGAAGGTATCGGGTAAGGCCTCATGCACACGACCGTTCTGTTTTTTTTTTGCGGTCCGCAAACCGCGGATTTGCAAAAAACGGAAGCCGCCCGTGTGCCTTTTCCGCAATTTGCGGAACAGAATGGGCAGCCCATCGTAGAAATGCCTATTCTTGTCCGCAAAACGGACAAGAATAGGACATGTTCTATTTTTTTTTTTGCGGGGCCACGGGACGGAGCAACGGATGCGGACAGCACACGGAGTGCTGTCCGCATCTTTTGCGGCCCCATTGAAGTGAATGGGTCCGCATCCGAGCCGCCAAAACTGCGGCTCGGATTCGGACCCGAAAAACGGTGGTGTGCATGAGGCCTAAATCTGTTGTCAGCTTTTAGAGGAAGCTCTCAGATAAGGGATGCATACCTAGAAGCAACGCTTCCACCCATCATTGGGGTCAATTGGACAATGACATGGATGTACTACTGATACTCTGAACAATAGGGGTACGGGGCTCTCCTGAGGTGGACATTACTGTTTTATGGGTATATTACTTCACGGTGTGAGGTCTTTTCTTGCATAAGTGGTTGGTGCCTGCATATGCTATCTTTGGTACACTTGGCCATTTGCTATATGTTATAGGGAGATCGCTCTTTGTATTTACTTGTTGAGATCTCTCTTCTTCATAGACTTATAGAGATATGATCTGGATACTTGTGATACTTGTGTGATTTTTGTATATATCAGTGTATTTAGTGTATATTCCAGCCAATTGTGGTTGCTTTATTGCCCTCTACCTACTGGTTTATTGTGTTATGTCCCCTCAGGTGTAGTCCACTTTTTTATCCGATGTATTACATTATATATATTTTTTATGAGAATTATTGAATAAAGTATATTTACATTTTGCTACTAAACCAGTTTAGTCTCAGTTTACCCCCTGTTTGTGTATGTTGATGTACACTGAGTGGGTACGTTACTGTAGGGTCACTATATGTGAACGCAAATCTATGTGTATTTTGTGACCGATATTGTTTAATTTCTCTGAACAATAGTAGACTGGTGAGTAACATTTTCTTTCACAGAAGTGAATGGATAAAGCCTGGCACGTGTGCATCCACCTCTCCATTCACTGTCCACTTGGAAGTGACATCTCCACCAGACATAGCTGCTGGTCTCACAGGAGTTAGGAACACCCCATACCAGATTTAGATTCAATGAGTGATGGTTTGGATGGTATGGTGTGGAGGGGACAATTTGCCATCTCCGCTGTGAGAACCGACACAACTGGAAACCCATCTGTAAACTGGTTTTAAAGTCAGTATAAAACTGAGTCTGCTTGTATAGAACCTACCAGTGGCCATTTGGCTCCAGGAGAAGTATATAGTGGGCTCAGCATGCATGTTGGTACTTGCATCCCTGGATCCGATGAAAGCTGTAATGGCACCGGACGGGGTTAAAAGCAGAGTGTGCTTGGCGTGCACGCTGACCTGCTTTCCCTGGATTTTGTGTGGCTGTCATGGCCCATAAACAGGTAGGAACTAGTGTTAGGGACCACTCAAATAGAGGCAACCTTGACGTGGTGAGTGGCTTATTACGCTTTGGCCAAAATGTACACCAATGTCTCATCCAGCATGGAGGCAGGGCAGAATGCTGGATATAGAGTGCGATCACATTTGTATTCTCCGTTTGTATATGTATTTCGCCATAGTGGTCTGCACCTACATACGGGTTGTGCTGACTCAATTCCCCAAATTTTTTTCCATCTGTAAACTTGTTGCATTTCTCATCAATGTCTGATTATAGGAGTCCAATTATGCGGGCCCCCTACTCACCCCTGGAATGGAGGGCCACAGCGCCCATTACAGCACAGTGGCACTTTTGGCTTATCTCTAGGATATAACCTGTTCGGATATTGATGATCTGCCACCAATACTGCGCTGTGTCTCTAGGAGGATTCGTGAAGAGGCAGTAAAGGTAATGAGTACCTCAGGAGGCTGCAGTATTCCTGCACACTCACATGAGCCTGATGCTCCAGCGACGAGCTCAATGTGGTGTGACCAGATCCATAATGAAGGCTCAGCACTTCTCTCACCCCCTACCAGGCTACATAACTGAACAGATTGCTGTCTGGCGAGGGTGCCGTCAAGCCCAAGCAGATTCCAGCACGGCGATATTAGTAATCGCCCTGTCATCTTAAATGTGCAGTCGTGTTATCGTACATGCATGCTCTGGGTGTTAATTAGGAAATCATTATAGAGGGAACCTTCATGCTAGCGCATAGGTGCTAGATCCTGTTTTTTCAGATATTCTTATAGATGTTTTCCGGGATTACTATAGTTAACAGATCTGCTCATGTAGTTGCTTACCGCATGTACATCTACCCCATGCTTTTTTTTCCATTTGGACTCTCCTGACCCGTTTTCACCATGTAACCCAATCCTTCTGGTTTGTTTCCATCCTGTAGGTAGCACTTCCTGCTTCTGTATCCTTCCAAACCCATGATGCACTTCTCCTTCCTCTACCACAGCTCCAGCTCCGCCCCTAACAACACCCAGCTAGTTTATAACCCCTCCCACCAAGCTAGTTACAAAGACACTCCCCTATCACCACCCAGGTAGTTTATAGCTCCACCCACCCAGCTAGTTACATAGACACTCCTCTATCACTGCCCCGCCCATGAACGTGACATCACAGGAAATAAGAAAGAGCTGCATGGACATGGTCATGTGACCACAGCCCAGAACGGAAGATAGAAGCAATAAAGGAAAAATAAACACATTCAAAAATTAAAGGATTATTTTAAAGGATGTTGATGAAAACCAGAAAACCCCTTTAAGTGTCAGTCCTTGAGTTAAAGGGGTATTCACATTTGAGACAAAGGGGGTATATTGCTAGGATAAACCCCTATTGTCTGATACCCACTGCTGGGACCTGCACCTATATCGAGAACGGAGACCCGCAAAGTGGTTCTGAACGGATGCATGCGGTTGTATTATCTGAACGGATCCGTCTGTGCAGATCCATGATGGATCCGCACCAAACGCAAGTGTGAAAGTAGCTTAACAAAGCTAGAACCAGCCCTGTACCTCACATGGATCTTCAGCCTGGCACCTCAGGGGCGTTTCCTTTCTGCTCTAGTTTTCTCCCTGCAACTGCCACGGCTTCCAACAGAACATAGGGCTGGTGGCAGTTGAAGATTAAGGGCTCATTCAGACGGCCGTAGTGCTTTGCAGATCCATAATAGAAAATGCCTATTCTTGTCCGCCTTTGTGGACAAGAATAGGACAAGCTCTATTTTTTCCGCGGAGCCGCGAAACAACTGCAGACGGTGTGCTGTCCGCATCTTTTGTGGCCCCACTGAAATGAACGGGTCCGCATCCGATCTGCAAAATTGCGGAACGGATGCGGACTCATTCATATGGCCGTCTGAATGAGCCCTTAAATTCAGCATGTGCAACCAGCTCAGTGAGACGGACAAAAAAAAAAGGTAAATAACAAACAGCAGGTGGCACTATACAGATACATTTTATTGAATAGCTCGCAGGCTATTCTAAATATTTAATTACATGCAATTACAAAAGTATTCAGATCCAGGTGCTGGTTTGAAAAATGTAGAATATGTTTCGTGACACACCCCCTTTAATTTGGGGTTTGTGTGTTCGCCTTGCTCTTTTTCAGTGTGCATACAATCTGTTTGTAAGTGACGTCTACAAACTACAGTAACATCACTAGAAAAGATCTCCTTGGCATCACTACCCCATCCGACAAGATAATCGCTCTGTATAAAGCTCTGTTAATTAAATTGTTTGTGTAACAGCAGAAAAACCTTTTAAGTTTTGCAGAAAGAGAATGCCGGCAGCAACCTCTATCACGGCGGTGCGGCTCTCCGGGGCAGCGTGCTTCACCCCTCGCTTTAAGGGATTTCATCGCTTTGTAACAATCATGTTAATTAAAAGCCGTATTGTAAGAAACTCGCCGGGATCCTTCCCTAGAATGGAGTGTAGTTGTTTCTACTATGCTAATTAGCTCCCTCTTTCCGATGAAGCCACTTCTGTACACAGATTTTAGTCGAGTCCTTTGTACTGCTGCATGTGTTATAAAACTCATTACCAGAAGAAGGGACAGAAACAGCGCTGAGGTATAGAGAGATGTGTGACCACAGCCCCGTGGGATCGATAGCGTCGAGAGCTTAGCGCTCAAGGATGTTAAAGGGACACTACTGGCCCTATTATTATCATCAAGATGGAGACTGGGGAGGGGTGGAGATTACTTACAAGGAGCAAGGCTTAGTTTGGCACATTTATAAAGGGCATCTGTCATCAGTTTTGTACCTATGACACTGGCTGACCTGTTCCATGTGCACTTGGCAGCTGAAGGCATCTGTGTTGGTCCCATGTTCATATGTGCCGGCATTGCTGAAAAAAAAATGAAGTTTTAATATATGCAGGAGCAACGGGGGCGTCGCCGTTACACCTAGTTACTCTGCTTTCTCGGCAACTGCTGCTCCCTCTGCACTTTGACAGGGCCAGGCGTGATTACGTTTACACAGTCTGGCCCTGTCAAAGTGCAGAGGGGGCAGCAGTTGCAGAGAGAGCAGAGCCTCTAGGTGTAACGGTAACGCCCCTGTTGCTCCTAGAGGCTCATTTGCATATATTAAAACTTAATTTTTCTCAGCAATGCGGGCACATATGAACAAGGGACCAACACAGATGCCTTCAGCTGCCAAGTGCACATGGAACAGGTCAGTTTCATAGAACAAAACTGCTGACAGATGCCCTTTAAGATGCAGTGAGGAAGGTTTCTGCTGTAGAAAGATACCTCCTAGCCTCAGAAAAAAAGTACTCTTATCCCATCTGCTTTTTCCAAACTCATTGTTTGAGTTCTACAGAGATCTCCTTTTAACGCCACTAGTGCAAGCAGAGACTATGGTAAAACGGGGCAGCTAAAGAAGACAGACAATAGTAGGGTAGAGACTGCAGGAGCATCCATGTGAGCCTGCTTTCACTGAGCTCTGTGCAAGAGTCGTGGTGACATGAGCAAATCTTACGCTAGGCTATATTTTGTTGTTTGATCTTCAGGCAACGTGATATAGAGCAGGAAGAGCTGAGCAGATTGATAGAGTTTCTGGAAAAATATTCTGTATTAATTGTATTTTGCCCATTGAAATTCCTGATCTTTGTATGCTTAGAAGTCCAGGGGGTGGTTCTGCTCACGACTGGATAAGGCCCCATTCACACCACCGCATTTTTTCCCCCCATCTGAATTGGATGTGGACCCATTCATTTCAATGGGGTTGCAAAAGATATGGACAGGACACCATGTGCGGAAAACATCTGTATGTCCGTTCTATGGCCCCACAAAAAAAAATATATATATATATAGAACAGTGCTATTCTTGTCCATTTTGCGGCCAGGGATCAGCATTTTTAACATAGAAGGGAATGTGTGGAACCGCAAAATGGATATGGTTGTGTGAATGGACCCAGTCAGTCACTGCATAGGACTACCACCGGACTTCTAAGCCCAGAGTGCCAATGCATTTAGATTTTTTTTTTTTTTAAATGACAATTTCTACTCAATCTTTTCCCCACAAACCTCCATAACAATGTCCTCAGCTTCTCCTGCTGCTGACAGACTGCAGGTTCAATGTGACAGGTTCCCATTAATTTGATAAGTGCATTTGACTACTCCCAATCCTATTAGCTCTGCTAGTTCCTACGTGATTAGATCGGGCATCTCATAAAAGTGCACAACAGGAAAAGAAGGGCTTCCAACCTTAAAGGGGTTGTCACGAAAAATATTCTACAGTTTTTTTTCAAACCAAGCACCTGGATCTGAATACTTTTGGAATTGCATGTGATTAAAAATGTATTGCCTTTTGGACTCGTTATATTGACGATGTTTTCCTGATCTGGGAGGGTAGTATATCTAGTTTATTAACATCCTGAATCAAAATGATATCGGCCTGAGTTTCACTTATGAAACTCAGACAGAACAAATTACGTTTCTTGATGTGGTTGTAAGAAAAACTGAGGGGACCCTAAGCACATCAGTATACCGGAAACCTACAGCTACCAACAGTATCCTTCATTGGGATAGTCACCACCCCCCTGCTGTTAAGAGGGGTATTCCCAGGGGACAGTATCTGCGGGTTCGCAGAAATTGTTCTTCTGGGGGTAACTTTTATTCAGAATCCAAAAAATTAAAAACCAGACTGGCAAAGAGAGGTTATCCATTGAGTCTTTTCAGTTTGCTGAGTCTAGGAAGAGGGAGGATCTTCTGGTACCAAGATCTAGGGATGAGACAGATGAGGGTCTGATACGCCTGATTTCTACCTTGAATATCCCCAAGTTACCTACCGTAAAAGCAGGAGCTTACGGGATCGATTAGTTCATAGTCACTATGAGGGTCCTAAAAGAGAGGGCACTTGGCTAGACCGTAAGCCCCTGGGTGTCTTTATATGTGGATCCTGCAAAGCCTGTAATTTCATTAACACCTCAAAAACAGTAATTTGTTCCGTTACACAACGTCCCTTTTCCATCTGGGACTTTGCGAATTGCAAAACAAAAGGCGTAGTATACATACATGCCCTATGGATTATATAGGCAAAACAAAAAGAGAATTTCGAAGAAGGATCTGTGAGCATATCAATGATATAAAAAAAATCAAAAGACACGCCTGTGGCTCAACACTTCAATGACTATCATATTGGTGATGTGGGTTCGGCGCGTTTCTCTGTTTTAGAGGTGGTCCCCCTTCTTGAGAGAAGGGGCGACTGGGACAAGAAGATCCTCCAAAAAGAAACAGCGTGGATCTATCGATTTCAGTCCCAGTCCCCCTTGGTCTCAATGAAAGACTAACTTTCCCGTGTTTTATTTGAATCCCTGGTCCATTGAATATACATTCTGCTTCAGTAATCGTATGTGGCCTTCTTACTGGCAATATAGATGCGTAAAGCATTTTGTAATTGGCAAACAAATATTAGTTTGCCATATCTTAACAATTTGGTGTCTTTTCCCCTTCATTGTTGATATCGAGGGGGTGACCCAAGTGTATGACATCTTTTGGTGATTATCCACTATAATCATGGGAGACATCTGTTAGTGTATGTCCCTCTATGTTCCTGGCCAATTTCAGTTGCTAATACTAAAATATGACGTCTATTTCATCTATGATTAATACCTTGTTAATAAGACTATGTATGAACAATGTATATACCATCGTTATGTTATCCATGGCGTCTTTGAACGCAATTTGCGTTCCAGTATGCGTTTCACCGTAAAACCGGAAGTGATGTATAAGAACTTCCGGTCTCTGGGTCTGAAGCACAGTAACAACGTGTGGTTCACGGTGCGTTCCATTTCACCGGAAGTTACCTAGAAAGTAAGGCGGTGTGCTTCAAAGTGCGGTCCAAATACCGGAAGTAGATCACTGGCATCCGGACGTAGGTTCAGGGCAAGCGCACCGGTCTGAATAAATAGCGCGACTGCGGCCAGGTATACTATGGCTCAAGCAATTTGGTTTTGGGACTGTATCATCTGTCCACATGTGAGTAGGTTTTTCTTACTAATTAGATGTATCCGAGCTTTCTGTGAATGTATATTTTCCCTAGACGATGCTGTTTTTTTACTTATTAAATATATATATATATACCCTCTATAGGTACCTACAGTAGGACAGCCATATCTTTGGTGGTCGGCAATACCATTTATATCCAGCTTTGAGCTAAGTATCATATTTATATCTTTATGACCTGTTTTGAGATCACCCCCTGATGAGCCTAAAAAGTTCTAGGTGAAACGCGTCGGGGTCTCCTTTCTTTATTTGGGGTGTTTAAGTAGTACCCATTTTTTGGGGTGACCATTGACACCCGTCATTGAATTATCTTCCCCTTTTTAGGGTCTTAACAGGGCCTGGATAGTACTAGGTTCGGGGACAGGGAACCTCCACCATCAGGGGGTCGCCCTGGGCTAAGAAGTCTGTAGGGCAATTAGGGTGAGATTTATCTACCTCTGCCTTATCTATAGACATTGTGTTTTCCTCGATTCTCCTTTTCTATCCTGTCACTATGGATGTCTTCTTGGGGTCTTGACCCCCCATGTAAGACATTCAAGTATTTGCATGTCTCTTTGCACATTATGTGTGGTATATATATATATATACCTATACCCTTTCTAGTATAATAAAGGTAATTTTAAAAAGTCACTTTCTTTATATGATTAATCTCTTGATTTATACGTGACAGAGTATCCATTTAATATATCTAAACGGTTTATGGTGTTTTCCATGATTAAAAATTTAGCATAGCCAGTGAGCTATTCAATAAAATGTATCTGCATAGCGCCATCTGCTCACTGAGAAGGCCGCACATGCTCAGTATCATCCTTCAACTGTCTCCTGAGCTGTGATTGGGAGAGCATAGACACGCCCCCTGAGCTGCAGCAGAAAAGACACGCCCCCTGAGCTGCCAGCTTGATATAAATCTAGCAGAGCAATGAATGGGGAGATCTCTGGATCCATGTGAGGTACAGGGCTGGTTCTAGCTTTGTTAGAAGGAGATTGTCATGTCCTGTATCATGTCTGATTTTAGTTTTTTACATTAGTCATGGGATGACCCCTTTAAATAGGAAGACCCAAGTACGGCTACTGACAAACTGACCTACATTTTCTCTGTATTGTATTGTGCCCCCCAGACCCATAAGAAATTAACCAAACCAAAGCTTGGCACCAAGGAAGCATCAATAGCTCACAGCCGGTTTTGCATGTTCCGCTAAAGTCCTGATGTTTTCCACGTTGCCTGGGATCATCTTTTACAATGCGATGAAATTAGAAAAAATTTAACTGGGAAGAAAATCGGAGATGAAGACTTAAGAGAAGGGAGGGTGGGTTACAAATATATAAATGCTACATTATGGCGCTAATGCAGAGTTCACAGCTTTTGTCTCCAACCAGTTATTATTCCTGTAATGGATTATTGTATCAAACAAAGCAATTAACCATCTGCTCAGATAAATGCGCTCGTTCTCTACCTCCTGGCACTGAGGGAACAAGGTGTATTTTTATAATAGCAAAGCAACCAACAATTTTGTACATAAAGCTGAAAGGCAGGAAATAGCAGCTTAATACTAATTTCAGCACACAACTATATATATCATTTATGTTTGCAAAAGTCTCTTGGTGTCGGGGGAAAGCAGCTAATGGCAGATGTAGACAAGCCTCCCTAGCGTCACCAGCGATGCTAGGGAGGCTCGTCGCCATCCCCACCTGCCATTGGCTACCACCCCCCCCCCCCCCCCCCACCCCCGACACCAAATGTTTTCATCCGCACATGGGGAGAAGCTGCAGCGGCGGCGCGGGGACCAGGAGCGGCACAGGGAGCTAGGTAAGTATATTCATTGTGAGGGGCCCGGCATATGGGGGATATTTTTAAAATCTTGGATAACCCCTTTAAATGATGCCCGCAGCCTTTCTCCACTATGGAAAGTATCATAACAACCCGGCACGAGTCTGATCACCTGCTCTGCTGCAGCCAACCACTGGCTTGTGTGGTGACTTGTATCTTGCAGACATGTCACCGCTGAAGCCATTGAAGTGGCAGAAAGTAGGTAAGTTTGATTCTTTTTACAGCGGAGGCAGGCTGCAGGCATCAGTTAAAACTTAGGTATTGCCAGACAACCCCTTTAAAGGGAATCTGTCAGCAGTTTTTACCATGCTTAAACTGTTGACAGCCCTAGGTAGAAGCTGGAGAAAGCAGTACAAACATACTTTTTTTGCCTTTTATCATCAGGAGTAGTGTGAATATGAACGTTTATTCTACCAGGTGCCGCTCCTTAAGTGCAATGGAGGTGGAGCTTCAGTATAAAGTGCTCTCTGCTACTTCACAGCTCCTCCTCTGAGTCACAGCTGTAGTGGTCTCCTTGCTGGATGCTGCAGCTGTCACTTACGGTAGAGGGGGGCTGAGAAGCTGCACAATGAAGAGGGGAGAGCACTTCACAGTGAAGCTCCTCCTCCACTACACCTTTCACAAAACAAAACAGTCATATTCATCATTTTGTACACCTGTTTTAGGCATAGAAAATGTTCTAAATCTACGCCAGCAAGGAAGCTGGCGTAGATTTAGACCAGCAGAGGATGTGCCAAAGTTATATAGAGTGGGGTTCAGGTACACACAGAGTCATAAAATAATTTATTAGCAAACAAGTCAACAATTAAAACAAGAGGAACGAGGGTCCCAAGAGCTTACAATCTATGAGGAGATAGGAGGGACACAATAGATAAAAAGTGCTTGTTTTGTACAATGGTATAGTAAGGACCAGCACTCGCTTCAGTAATAATTTCAAATAGATTTAATGGTCACATACAAATGATAAGTGACGCGTGCGTTTCGGCTACTGTGAGCCTTTGTCAAAACAAATGTTTTGACAAAGGCTCACAGTAGCCGAAACGCACGCGTCACTTATCATTTGTATGTGACCATTAAATCTATTTGAAATTATTACTGAAGCGAGTGCTGGTCCTTACTATACCATTATCTGTGGATCTTCCTCCCGGGACGCGCGCACCGCACCGCTGAAAGCAGAAGTGCCGCTTGTATCTTCTCTTGTTTTGTACAATGGTCAGGCCAACACAATAGGAGAGTACATCTATGGCTACTTTCACACTAGCGGTTTTTGCGGATCCCTCATGGATCTGCAAAAATGCTTCCGTTACAATAATACAGCATGCATCCGTCATGAATGGATCCAGTTGTATTATGTCTTCTAGAGCCATGACGGATCCGTCTTGAACACGATTGAAAGTCAATGAAGACGGATCCGTTTTCTATTGTGCCAGATTGTGTCAGAGAAAACGGATCCGTCTCTATTGACTTTCATTGTGTCAGGACGGATCCGTTTGGCTCCGCTTCGTCAGGCGGACAGCAAAACGCTGCAAGCAGTGTTTTGGTGTCCGCCTCCAGAGTGAAATGGTGACTGATCGGAGGCAAACTGATGCATTCTGAGCAGATCCTTATCCATTCAGAATGCATAAGGGCAAAACTGATCTGTTTTAGACCGTTTTTGAGAGCCCTGAATGGATCTCACAAAAGGAAAGCCCAAACGCTAGTGTGAAAGTAGCCTAACTTTGCATGAGCCGTCACCAGCCGATATCTGTAGTGCTTCTGAGTGCATGGGGTGTGGTAGATATCTGATGATGACTCAGGTTCAGAAGAATGATTCTGAAGGGGGTGGGGGTGAATGGAGGAGAATTAGATTAGGGGATGTGGTAGGGTAACATGAAAAGATGTGCTTATAGGGAACACTTAAAACTATGGCTGTTCAGAATTAACCCAATTCCGAGAGAAGTCTTGGAGAGGGGAGTGAGAGGTTCAGATGATGGTTGATGTCAGTTGTAAGTCATTGGCTGAAGGGAGAGCAGGGATAGGATGGTAGAAAGAAATGAGGGAAGAGATGTAGGGGGTGCAGCACTGTGGAGAGCTTTGTGGAAGCCACAGATCTGGAGAAGGGTACAAAAAATTGCACTGAAAGTTCCCAAGAGCACAGTGGCCTCCATAATTCTTAAATGAAAGAAGTTTGGAACAACAAGGACTCTTCCTAGAGCTGACCACCCCACCGAACTATGTATTTGAATGAGAAGGGCCTTGGTAAGTAAGGTGACCAAGAACCCGATGGGAGAAACATCCAGAAGGTCAGCCATCACTTTAGCACTCCACCAATCTGGGCTTTATGACAGAGTGGCTAGAAAGAAGCCTCTCCTCAGTAAAAGACACATGAAAGTTTGCAAAAAAGCATCCAAAGGACTCAGACTGTGAGAAACAAGATTCTCTGGTCTGATGAAACCAAGATTGAACTTTTTGGCCTCAATTCTAAGCATCATGCCTGGAGGAAACCAGACACTTCTGGTCACCTGACCAATATCATCCACATAGTAAAACATGGTAGTGGTAGCTTTAAGCTATAGGGGTGTTTTTCAGTAGCTGGGACATGGAGACTGGTGAGGGTTAAAGGAAAGCTAAACTGAGCAAAGTACAGGGATTTTCTGAATGAAAACCTGATCCAAAGTGCTCTGGACCTCAGAGTGGTCCGAAGGTTCACCTTCTAACACTGACCCTAAGCACACAGCCAAGACAACACAGGAGTAACTCTGAAAATGGCTGTCACCACCAAAGGTCCTCATTTAACCTGACAGAGCTTGAGAGGATTTGCAGAGAAAAATGGCAAAAAATCTCCGAAATTCAGGTATGAAAACCTTGTGGCATCATTCCCAAGAAGCCTGGAGGCTGTAATCACTGCCAAAGAGGCTTCAACTAAGTCCTGAGTAAAAGGTCTGAATACTTATGTTAATGCAAGGTTTCAGTTTTTCCTTTTCAATAAAGTTGCAAAGATTTCAAACTTTCTGTTTTCACTTTCTCATTATGGGGTACTGAGTGCAGAATGATGGGGAAAAAATATATTTTTTTATTTTATTTTAGGACAAGGCCACAACATAACAAAATGTGAAAAAAGTGAAAGGATCTGAAGACTTTCCGAATGCAGTACACTCCATACTGTTAATACACTGAGCATAAAAATAAAAGCGTATATGGCAAGTTTGTAAATGCCCCCTATCAATGACTGCAGGCAAAATGTCTAATAAGGACAGGGTGAACAAGGTTTCAATGAAGTACAGGGTAGACTAAATCTTTTCCCACTAAATTATATATCAATCTGCTTCTGCCCACAGATCTTACAGTATGTGCAAGGTGCACTTTAATAACCAATTAAAGGGGTTGTCCAGGTTCAGAGCTGAGCTTTTCATGCTCTGATGCTCCCCCTTGCCTTGCGCTGTATCACGCAGGTCAAGGGCCTATTCTTTACCTTTTTTACACTGCTAGACAGAGGCTTACGCCTAGCAGTGATCCCGGTGATGTCATCTGTTTTACAGGCGAGGGCAGCGCTAAAGACCGTTCATTAGTGCTGGTGACGTCACTGGGCTCACTGCTTCCATCTAGAAGAGCCCGGTACATCACTGTATCTCCAGAAAAAGCCCTTCCCCTGCCCGATTCAGCGCAATGATGCTCCGATGCTCAACTCAGAGGTGCTGTTTGGGGGAAGAAGGGGTTATATCCGGCTTCAGCTCTGAACCCAGACAACCCCTTTAACCCCTTCCCGACATATGACGTAATAGTACGTCATGGCGGCAGGTGCATTCCAGCATTTTGACATACTATTACGTCATGGTGATTGGGCGGGCACCAGAGCGGTGCCCGCCAGATCACTGCAGGGGCTAGGCAGTCCCTGGTAACCGGGCCGCTGTACAAGCCGATGCCAGCGGATTAACCCCTTCTTTGCCGCGATCAGCGCTGACCGCTGCATAGAGGGGATTTGCGGCGGGTGAGCGAGCACATCGAGTCCCCGCATTGCTGTGGCGGGGACCCGATGGGTGAGAAGGCAGCCTGATGCCGTGCAGAGGCTGCCCAATTCCTTGCACGGCATCGGGACCTGCCTTCTACGGGTGCCCAGGAGATCCAACCTCAAAAGTATGACCACCAAAAGTAAAGTCCCAGAGTGGGACCGAATTAAAGTTTAAAAAAAAATGTTAAAAAAATCGTTTTTATAAAAAAATATAACGTTTCAAACAAAAAAAAAGGAAAAAAACACCCCTTTCCACTGATTTTATATTAAAAAAATTGAAAAAAGAAAATGAAAACACAGATATTAGGTATCGCTGCGTCCGTAACGACCGGCTTTATAAATATGTCACATGATACACCCTGTCCGATAAACACCGTAAAAGAAATAAAATAAAAACTGTTTTAAAAAAAGCCATTTGTCATCTTACATCACAAAAAGTGCAACACCAAGAGATCAAAAAGGCGTATGCCCCCAAAATGGTACCAATAAAATAGTCACCTCATCCCGCAAAAGAAGAGCCCCTATATAAGATAATTGCCCAAAAAATAAAAATAAACTATAGCTCTCAGAACATGGAGACACTAAAACATAATTTTTTGGTTTCAAAAATGCATTTACTGTGTTAAAGTGAAAAAAAAATAAAAAAGTATACATATTAGGTATCGCAGCGTCCGTAACAACTAGCTCTATAAAAATACATTTAAAAAAATCTGTGCCAAAACAACCAATTTTTTGGGTCACCTTGCCTCAAAGTGTAATAATGAATGATCCCCGAAAATGGTACCAATAAAAACCTCAACTCTTCCTGCAAGAAATGAGCCCCTGCCCAAGACGATTGGAAGAAAAATAAAAAAATATAGCGTTCAGAATATGGAGAGACAAAAACATATTTTTTTCAAAAATGCCTTATTATGTAAAACTGAAACAAACAAAGAAAGTAGACATATTTGATATCACCGCGTCCGTAACAACCTGCTCTATAAAAATAACGCATGATCTAACCTGTCAGATGAACGGTGTAAAAAATAAAAACAGTGGCAAAACAGCCATTTTTTGGTTACCTTGCCTCACAAAAAACGTAATATAGAGCGATTAAAAATCATATGTGAATAATCGAAGGGTGTGGCGGCTCACCTGCTTGAGCAATATGTATAGGTGCTCAAATTCTAGACTGACTCACCCAGTCAGAAAAGCATACAGGAAAAGAAAATAATATAGACCAGCACTCTATATATGGAATCAGCAGATACAGTGGACTCTGGTGCAGTGATAGTGGTAAATTATTTATTCAGACTAAAAAATATTCACAATATAAAAATAGTATATATAAAAAATAATCGACAAATGTAATACAAAAAAAACTCACAAATCGGAGGCGGGGTATCCAGGTCACAAAATAGTACAATCCGAAAATATAAGACTCCTAAACCGTACAACACGGAGATGTAATCAATCAAATGTGAACCAGATACTGTTCGGATGTCCAGGTGGAGTTTATAGTAATGAATCATGGATCATATATTCGAGCAGAATTTCGCAACAATGGATCAAGTGGGTCATACATGAATATACTTGCAATATAAAATAATGATGATACACTTGCGATGTATAGCACTGATGCACTTGCAGTTAGAGACAGGTTACGATATCTCCCCTATATTGCACAGAGCAACAGTCTGGGTATCTAGTCGCAATACGAGTCTGATGCGATCTCAGTGCGGTACCGGTGAGTGCACTCATGTATGGTCACAAAACAGAGGGATTTATTCTCAGACCAGGGGAATCTCCGACAGTCCAGATCTCTCTGTTCCGGTATCCCGTACCACAAGTCGTTTTTCATAAATAAAGGCGAAATATATTGACTCAAATTTATGACTGTCATGAAGTACAATGTAGCAAGTGGGAAAGATCGGCACTCGACTAGTATGCCGCACGGGACAAGAGCGAACTCCAACACAATAATAAAGAAATCCCAGCGGACCACGGCTTCTTCAATCAATATTCTTGATATTTATTCCATAAGTGAGTACAATAAGGACGCGTTTCGGCCCGTCCAGCCTTCGTCAGCAAGTATTCGGCTGGACAGGCCGAAACGCGTCCTTATTGTACTTACTTATGGAATAAATATCAAGAATATTGATTGAAGAAGCCGTGGTCCGCTGGGATTTCTTTATTATTATGAAGCACAATGTGTCACGAGAAAACAGTCTCAGAACGGCTTGGATAAGTAAAAGCGTTCCAAACTTATTACCACATAAAGTGACACATGTCCGATTTGCAAAAAATGGCCTGGGCAGGAAGGTGAAAACTGGCCCGGGGTAGAAGGGGTTAATTATACTGTGTATAATGTACAGTATGTTATTTGCTATTTCTACCTGTATTGCCACGGCTCTGGATACGAGTCCTCTGAGATACTGAAGAGGGTCTTCTGGGCCTTCCCATTTGCTTTGCCAGGCAAGAGGACACTGCAAAAAGACATCAGTACATCTATTAAAATGGGGACCATGAGGGACAGAAGTAGCTATAATAATTACTACTGCACACAATATAATTTCTCATCTCAGCTAGGCAGTTATAACGCAGACAACCTCGAACTCTAAATCAGGTCAATGTACTAGGGACTGACTGACAAAGAGACACAGGTACAGTGGCAGATGACTGCACAGCGCTTGGTTACATACAGTAGAGATACCTGAAGAAAAGTCAAGGAATACTGTTAGCGCCACCTGCTGTTTCTATTTTACAGCCTTTCTGCGTCCACCTCCGTAAATGTGCTGAGGTGGACACACATGCTCAGTCTTGTTTCTTCGAGTGTGCAAGAGATTCCCAGTGTGATGAGCTGGCAAAATCTTGAGCTGCGACATCTTCTCTGCTTCTCGGAGTAAATGCTGAGCAAGTAATAAGAGAGGCAGCCTTACTGTAACTGTGTCTGCTCATCATCTCCTCGGAGAAGCAGCCTGCCACCTCAACAAGGATCCCTCCACATACCTGACGAAGCAGAGAGAGAAGCAAGAGTTTATCATATCACAGACATCCCTTTTAATACAAGAGTCTGGCTAGTCGCGATTAGTTAAAGAAGAACAAGAACAAGCAGCACAACAACCTACCAAAACGGGTTATCCTGGTGTACGCAGCCTTAGATCCCGGCTTGGGATCCCAGACAATATAATAGGAAAAAGCTGCAGCACTCCATCTAAGCCATGTTTTTTATTCAGCGTACTGCATCAAACCTGGAAACGTTTCGACTGTATCTAGGATATTGCCATGTTTGATGCAGTTCACTGAATAAACTACATGAATTAGTTGTGATTCGCGTCACATAATCTGCTGATCTCACTGCCCTAAGGCATGATGGGACAACAGACACATGTCAAACCAGGATTCAAGCATGGGGGATAAGAGAAAACCGCAAAGGAGATAAATTTGGAAATAAATAAATAAATAAAAAATAAAAATAAAAACAATCCAAGGGGAAATGGGAACTGCTAAATATCTTGAAGATTCTTTTGTACTTGACAGAATTGTGTGAGATTGAAAAGCTTGTAAACAATACAATATATTGGTCCAATAAAAGTCAGCGTGATATTTACTGCCTCGTTCTTGCTCTTTTACTAGGATGGCAACAGAAGGTGCCTGTTATTTCATCCCATTCAGAAGCATTTATATTTATTATAAAGGGGCAAAAGCATCCAGAATAATAAGATTTACAGAACAATTGGCACGGCTCATGCAGGCCTTTAACTGAGCTATGAAGGATGGTTTGCATCTAAATGAGATCGAGCCAGAGACGTAATGATACATGATAAACACATGAATAATGCATTATACAGAACTCTCTCAACATATTAATAAAGGAGTATAAAAATGTATAAAAATAAAACAAAATATGAAAAGCTCCAACCTGTTCAGTCAGAGATTCTTACCCACAAGGGAAATAAATATCCATTTAAAGTGGAAAGGTATGAATAAATAGGCAACAGGGGGCGCTGTCCAATCAGGGCTGACCATGGCACACCCCTTAGACAGAGGAACAGCACAACACTAAGGGGGTCAATCATTAAGACGGGCGTTTTAGACACCGGTCTTAATAACCCTTTAGCTGGCGGTGCATCCGCCGTATTTATGTAGAGGTGCTGGTCTCCACATAACTTCAGCATATCCACTGCCTGTCTAAATCAAAACATTTCCGATTTCTGCCCTAAAACAGGCGTAGAAAATGATAAATCAGATGGGCCTAGCAGTCCGCCCCCTTTCCGTTCAATGCCACGCCCCTTTGTTGGACCTGGCGTGAGCGGGGAAAAGTTGCAGATTGCGGTGCAAATAACCTTTGCACCACAATCTGCCACAGATATACGCCTTAAAACTGGCGTATATCAGTTGGTAAATGACCCCCAAAGATTCAATGAACATGATGATATTAAGATGACAGGTTGTGAAGATATGTAAAAAGTTTCTTGAGCTTCTTTATTTTGATTCAACTCAAAGGTCCTAAAGGGGTTTCCCATCATTTACATTCATCCGACTGATAGGACTGGCGGAATAAAAGGGCCCTAACCTTTGGGCCGAAATCTGCAACAGATAAATGCCAAAAAGTGATGTATATCTGTTAGTAAATAACCACCTAATTTTTAAGAAAAGATGCTCCAGAATTGGATATTTTATGAGGAATACAAGTATTTACTAAAAAAAAAAAAAAAAAAAAAAAAAAAAAAAACACATCAGGAGAGGTGATGGGTCAAAGATCAAAAGGAAAGTCCATCATACTAAAGCCTCCCATGTTCCACTAGTGAACTCCATGTGTCCGTTTCGTGCTTCTGCTTTTTCTTGTCGCTCCATCCACCACACAAGGCCTATTTCGTAGCATTACCCTGAACCAGGCTTCGATGACGCACTTTTTTTTACTTGAGCCGATGGAGATAAATCTATGTCCCTCTTGGTGAAGATTCATTAGGACTGTTGATCGCTGCTCCAGTCTTGATCTTCTGTGGGCTGGGGTGAGATGGACCTCATTTATTAACAGGCGCATCTCTAGCCTCCAGCTAGGGACTGGCGTAGATTTGAGATATAACTTATGCCAGTTTCTGGTATTATAGTATATTCAGTTGGTTACTGAGGCTCCTCCCCTTCCAATAAGCCACACCTATTTTCTCACTACTTTTCAATTGCTCAAAAAGTCACAAAATGCTGTGCAAATATGGCACACATCATAACGTGCAACTTTTTAACGCCACTGTTGTGTGGTAAAAGGCTTCTCCCCCCCCCCCTTGTATAATGTTCTACATCCCTATGCTCTTTCCACTGGCCCTCGTCCACTTGGACCTCGTGTGTGTCCACATCACTGTCCACACTGGTGACTCCAAGGCGGACTTTCTCAGTGGCGTGAATAAAGACTCTCTGATTCAGACGAACGTTCCCCATTTCCGTCTGCAAAACACAGATGAACGTGGACGTCTGTGTGAGGTTTTGTTCTGGACCGATTCACTATAACCAACAAGCCATAGAAAACGGGCAAGAATGGTGTATGGTGCGAGAAGTGTGAATGGCACCATTTACTTCAATGGGGGTGTAGTCTGGATTCCACATTGACAGATCACACTGTAGTGTCAATCACGCCTCAAGTAAAGTTTGAGGCAGCGATAGAAAGGTGGGGAAGGGAGAGAGATGTGAAAGAAAGAAATGAAGGGGGGGGGGGGGCAAAAGGGCAGATAAAGATGGGGGGAGGGAGTAAAAGGAGGAGATGAAAGGGAGAATAAGGGTCCTCCTACACAGGCTGATGCCAGGCCAATACCAAGTGCCGATTGACCATTTTCATATTTTGTCATGTGTCATTTGTCGGCCCTGCTGCCGACAAATGACAATTCAAAGTGCCACATGAAAGACGCCCTATTAATATAAGCCGGGTGAATGCGGGACTTTGGATATGCATGTAGCTTACTACTGGAAAGTGAAAACAGCCTAATATACAGTATACGTGTGTGGTTTTATTACAATATTTACCTATTTTTTGCCTTTAAAATTGGGATCTTTTTTCTTAATTGTAGCCAAGCCATTCTACCCTTCTCCTTCCACAGGACGCCAATGCAGTGGATCGGACTCCCGGTTTATTACGCTGCAGACAGAAATCCATAAGCCAGCTGTCACGTCCCCCTATTGTGGCCATTTCAAGACATCACCGATGATACAGTATGCCTGACGAGCTCTCCCAGTGCTTCCCTCCACCCTGTAGGCAGTAGGCTTTGACAATCTGTCAGGGTCACAATGTCACATTCTCTACCTTCTCCTCTGATGGTTGACGAATGACAAAGCAAACAGAGATGTACAGTCTGGCAGCTGTCAGTGCAATTCTGCACTTCTCATACAACTAGATCATTATCAGGAAAATTGGAAAGTGTTTAAATAGAAGAATATAGAGTCGACATCCCGCACAGCGAGTGGAGGTAACCTTCCTGATGACCCGATGCAGCTACTATCAACTGGATGAATATCTGGAGCTAACCACACACGGTGAAATGCTGGCTCCGATTGTATTATTAGCACTGAACACTCGTAGTAGGATTTACACTAATTTCTCCTCACAGTAGGACCAATTTCACAGGAACAGTTACAGTCACCTAATTAGGTCTTGAAAGTGTGGGGAAAAACAGGAGCACCCAAAGAAAACCCCAGGAGGAAAGCGCATCCATGTCATGATGGCTTAATAAGATCAAAATCTATGTAAGGTGTGCGACCACATCAGCCATTCTGATCCTAAAGCTCTACCTTCGAGGGCTGTCCTCTGCTGTTCCTCTCTCAGCCCCATACACTTGGCATCCTTGACTGCCATCGTACAGTGAGAGAGAAGAGGGGGCGGCTGTTCAAGTGATCAGGGGGTTCCAGAAATCAAACATTTTTCATTGGGGATAGGTGATAAATGCCCTTTCTGGGATATTCCCTTTAAGTTTCTACATACAATTGTATTAAAGGGGTTTTCTGGGATTTCAATATTGATGGCCTATTCTCAGGATAGGTCATTAATATCTGATCGGTGGGGGTCCAACTCCCAGAAACCCCACCAATCAGCTGTTTAAAGAGACCATGCTGCTCCGTGAGCGCAGTGTCCTCTTCATACGCCTGTGTGATGTCATGTTCATCAGTCACATGGACTATGGGCAGCGCTGTCCCAATTAAGTGAATGGCCGGAACTGCAATACCAATCACAGCTACTATACAATGTACGGCGTAGTGCTTGTTAGGGTGTGAGGAGGCCACAGAGCTCACCTGAGTGCCATGGCCTCTTTAAATAGCTGATCAGCAGAGTAGTTGGGTGCTTGACCCCCACCAACTAGATATTAATGACCCATCCTAAGGATAAGCCATCAATTCTGACCTCCCGGAAACACCTTTAAAAGGTAACTATTATTTAAAAATAAAATCTCGGACAGGTAAGTAGCTTGATGGGGGTCCTGGTGCTGAGAGTGAAACGAAGGGGCAGGATTACTCTTCAGAGGGCTGTTCAAGTTCACCCGCTAACCCTTCCTCTCACCTGAAGAAAGCCAATCACAGATGATATCAGCTATGCACTTGTTCTAAGGATTGCGGGGGGGGGCGGTGCGGGTGCTCTCGGAGACCTGGACCCCTACTGATCCAAAGTCCACTATGGCATGTCATAAGTTCTATAATCCTAGAAGAAAACCTGACAATGCTACTCCTCTACGGATCAGACTCTAGATCAGTAAATGACACTGCTGGGAGACGTACACCCGCTGCTGGGGTCGGGGCGATGAGCGTGCAAACGAACAGGAAATAATGTGTCAATGAAAGACATGGACACCCGTGTTCTTCTCACATCCGATGGCTGTCTGTATAATCGTGTATATCCTGTGGTTCTGTTTCGAAACACTTCATTAGAATAGGAAATTGGTATATAGCCTGGCTGCTCCACTCCATCCTATTTTCCAGGCAGGGGGTGACCGCTATTGGCAAAAACAATGACGTTTAGAATAAGGCTAAATGCATACGATCAGGATTGTGTGCGGAAAATCCGCACCGTAGGTCATATACATTGTATTCTATGAGAATTTGAAATTCTCAATGCACGCGGTGCAGATTTTTTCAGCGCAGATTTTGACCTGCGGTGGGGATTTTACAATCCGCAGCATGTCAATTAATTTTATTTTTCCTGACCGGATTTTCTCCATTCACTTAGTAAAATCTGCATGCGTAAAACCCGCACCAATTGATGCGGATTGAACGCACGGATTTGCCTGCGAACACCTGCAGATTCTCCGCACATGAATCCTGAACATGTACCCTAACATTTTTAGAAATAGGATTTACAGTACATATGAGCCGGTGGCTGGACACCACTGGTATATACCATATAAACCTAGCACAGATGAGTTCCCTGTTCATCGGAAAATGGGGATTGCACCTCCAGAAGGGTGGCTCTGCCTAAAGCTTGTCCACTACTGCCTGGAAGCGGGCACTTATTACTGTACACTAAAGGTACATGTACATTTTATACTGCGGGTCCAAGAGACACTCACTGTGCACTACATGGATAGGCCTGACATTTCATTACATCACAATACCATCCAGAGGACTCTTCGCTCCCATCTGTTATATGAGGGGGGCACAACCTTTTCTAGTTCAAGGAGCACACTGTTATACTGAACCACACCCAAGGGCCACAAAAAAAACTTTGAGGTATTACGATCTGAAACAGTTATGGCATATGAAAAGGGTAGGCCATAAATGCCTGCAGGTGTAAGTTCCAGGACTCCCTATCAGTAGAAATTGAGGTCCCCCTTCTCCTCTGATCAGCACTAGAGATAGGAGGGGATCTTACATGCCAGTGGATCCTTCTACTGAAGCTTATAGGTGTTCTGGTCACACCCTAGCATTTCACAACATCCATAAACTGCAATGGAGACAGCTACATACATAGGCTAGGTTCACATACGTGGAGCAAACTCCAATAGTCAGTTCCAACAGAGGATCAGATTCCTGTAATGTACCATATGTGGCACAGCATTATACTGCTAATACTGACAATAATGGCATCCGACCGAGATCTGGGCTGCTTTCTGGTATAAATGCTGGATTTCGGCTAGATAAATAACACTGCATGAAGTATTTTGGTTTCTCTGCCGGGAACAGATTGCTGGAGTTCTTATGCATAGATGACTACCTCTCTAAACTCTCTATACTCTTTTCTGGAGCGCCAAGCAGGGGTCAATGGACCCCATTTTCCTGATGTATGAAGGACCCAAAAATGGCGACACAGTGGGCCATTAGAACTTGTCAGTCCCTGCTCCTAAATTGTGTGCCACTCTTCTCTCTGACAAGGAAACTATATGTAAGCAACCAGATGGTTGGAGGCACACAGAATGGCACCGTGGGTCGCATGGGGCCCCCTAGACGGCAGGTGGTCCATGCCTGCTGTATATCTTTGAAGTAGCTGCCCCATAGGGTGAGACCTGTCATATATTCACTGAAAAGGAGAGTGCAGGTAGTGTATTCCACTATTAGGGATGCACTAATTAGGCACCACCCTAAATTCAGCTTCTGGTATGGAGGGGATGCAGCCGGGGCATTCCGATGTAGAAAATGTGGATCTGTTTGGGAATGTGGTATACAATAGGAGAAAATGGCTAAAAAGGCAGTGCTGATCTCATTCCAGGATTATAATGGATTCCAAACCACTTCAAAGGTCTTCTGAAAAATTCAATTTATTGGCGACGCGTTTCACAGTCATACACACTCCATCAGATCTTCTGAAATGTACGGATGATAACCTGAATATCTGCGGCGACTTTGAAGTGGTGTGGAATCCTTTATAACCCTGGCAGTTAGCATGGCCTCCTGGTGAATATCACATACAATGTATTCGGAAAGTTTTCAGACCCTTGCACTTTTTTCTCATTTTGTTATGTTTGTGCTAAAATTCAAAAAAAGACCCCCCACCCCCATCGTCCTGCACCCAATACCCCCACCATGAGAAAGTGGAAACAGAAGTTTAGACATTTTTGCAAATTTATTAAACTAGAAAGACTAAAATTGTGCATGGACATAAGTATGCAGACCCTTTCCTATGACACTTGAAATTTAGTCCTGGGTCTCTCATTTCTCTTGATCATCTTTGAGATGTTTCTAAACCTTGATTGCAGTCCAGCTGTGGTAAAGTCAGTTGATTGAACATGATTTGCAAAGATACACCAATGTCTACATTAAGATCTCACAGCTAGAAATGCATATCGGAGCAAAAACCAAGCCATGAGGAGGAAAGGAGTGCCTGAAGAACTTACGCTGGGTTCACACCAGAGCGTACTGAACGTACGCTCTGTATGCGAGATTGTACGGGCGTTTACAATCGCGCCGCGGAGACAAGCGAACGCCCATTGTCGCGCGTTCCCGGAAGTCTATGTATGGGAACACGCGACACTACGCCCCAAAGAAGCTCCTGAACTTCTTGGGGCGTCGGGTGTTTTACAGCGCGATCGTACGCGCTGTAAAACGCCCAGGTGAGAACCATGCCGATAGGGAAGCATTGGATTCTCCTTGTTGAGCGTTTTACAGCGCGTAGGAACGCGCTGTAAAACGCTCAGGTCTGAACCGGCTGTTAAAGACAGAATTGTGTGGAGGCACAGATCTGGAGGAGAGCACAAAAAAAAAATTCTACTGTACTGAGAGTTCACAAGAGCACAGTGGCCATTAGAATTCTTAAATGGAATAGGTTTGGAACAACAAGGACTCTTCCTAGAGCTTGCTGCCTCTCCAAAGATCCTTTGTGCAGATGGAAGAAACTTCCATGGCGCAGTGGCCAGAAAGAAGCCTCTTCTCAGTAAAAGGCACATGAAAGTTTGCAATAAAAGCACCTAAAGGACTCTCAGACTGTGAGAAACAAGATTCTGGTCTGATGAAACCAAGACAGAACTTTTTGGCATAAATTCTAAGCATTTTCTCCGGATAACACCAGGCATAAGTCACCACCTGTCCAACACCATCCAGACAGTGACGCATGGTGGTGGCAGCATCATGCTGTGGAGGTGGTTTTCAGTGGCTGGGACACGGAGACTGGTCAGCATTGAGGGAAAGCTGAACTGAGCAAAGTACAAAGATATCTTAATGAAAACCTGATCCAGAGTGCTCTGGACTTCAGACTGGGCTGAAGGTTCACCTTCCAACAAGACAATGATCCCAAGCACACAGCCAAGACATCACAGGAAAGGCTTAGGGACAACTCTGTGAATGCCCTTGAGAAGCCCAGCCAGAGCCCTGACTTAACCCAATCAAACATCTCTAGAGAGACCTGAAAATATCTGTCCACCATGGTGCTCATCCAACCCGACAGAGCTTGAAAGGATATGCAGAGAAGAATGGCAGAAAATCCCCAAATCCAGGAGTACACACCTTGTGGCATCATCCCCAAGAAGACTGGAGGGTATAATCACTGCCAAAGGGGCTTCAACTGTCCCGAGTAAAGGGTCTGAATACGTAATGCATGTCAATGCAAACATTTCTAACATTCTGTTTTCACTTTCTCATTATGGGGCTGGTTGAAGGGGAAAAACTTGATTTTTATTTTAGCACAAGGCCACAACATAACAAAATGTAAAAAAGGTGAAAGGGTCCGAACATTTTCTGAATGCACTGTATATCTTTTGAACCAAGCCTTGAAATAATGCAAGTTTAGGAAAAGCCTCTGGAAAGGAACATAATAGGGTCCTCTGCTGCTCTTCCCCCTTCAAACCACAGTTGCAAGGAGTATAAACTGTTTCTCAAGCCATCTTGCCTCTTCAATAAAAACCCCTTACCAGCACTGGTACCCAGTCACCATCACCACTTCACCTTCCGTAGCAGTCGGGACCTGAAATGCGTGAGTTGTGAATCACTGTCCACTCTTCTCTATGTGTCCCAATGCTGGATGCATAAATGAACAGATAAAGCCAATGATGTTAGCCATGGTTGCATATTCTATTGCTATGCAGGAGCCCAAGCATATATTGGCTGCTGTGTAACCATCAGCATGGCCTAGAAATGATTAATTAGGGCACCAGAAAGACTCCGTAATGAATAATTACAATGGAAAACTATATATTTTTTTAAAGGGAATCTGTCACCAGTTTTGTGGTGTCCTAAGGGAAACAAACTAATGACAGGGTTCCTCAGCAAAATACTGGGTCACTCTCTTTAACTGACCCAGCCGCTTTGCCAAAATCTTGTATTGAACGGCTCCAGTGCATAATGATGAGTCCCGAGTATTCATCAACTTCTTGCTTTCCCTCCCACCTGCTACTCATTCAATTGGAAATAACGGTCAATCAGAGGTAGGTGGGCGGCGAGAGCCCTGAGCTCATGACTAAGGGCACTGACTGGCGTACTCTGGAGTAGTGAGGGATTTTAAAGGGAGGGCAGCAGAAAACTGCTCTTTAATATATTTATTAATGATCTTGTAGAAGGCTTGCATAGTAAAATAGAAATTTTTGCAGATGACAAACTGTGTAAAGTAATTAACACTGAAGAGGACAGTATACTACTACAGAGGGATCTGGATAGACTGGAGGCTTGGGCAGATAAGTGGCAGATGAGGTTTAAAGGGATTCTAGAGTAGGTATATCACCCGTAGGGGATATAGGACATAAGCGCTGGTGCACAATCAAATTCAACTAGTCCTATGAAGTTGGCACTATGCTTGGTGCCAATCTGAATAATTAGGTGATTTTGCTGCACAATTAAGTGGTATTGTGATGTTAATAACTGTTGTGGTGGGTCAGGATGTCTAATCAACGGCTGAGAGTGAGCGGACAGTGTGTAATATAAAGGTGTTAGCACTGGGGAAAAAACGGCAAGTGGGAGGTGAATACTGGCATAACTACTATCCTGGTTACCTTGGTTGTTCTTTCTCCAAGGAGTTCCTTATGTCGGTGTTCTGTTATGTTCGTTCTGTATTCTTCTTGTTGTTTCCGTGGGGATGTTGATATCCTTTCAAGTCCCGGCGTTCTTCTTGCTCTCCTATCAGCAGCAGCGCGGCCCCGGCCGGAAGCACGCGCGTCGCGAGGGAGCTTGATCCGTTACCCGGGAAACCTCTGGCGGTGACGTCACCTGGTGCGAGTATGGTGGCCTCCGTGGGGCAAAAGACTGTAACCTACGCGTTTCGGAGCCAAAGCGGGCTCCTTCGTCAGGGTTGACGAAGGAGCCCGCTTTGGCTCCGAAACGCGTAGGTTACAGTCTTTTGCCCCACGGAGGCCACCATACTCGCACCAGGTGACGTCACCGCCAGAGGTTTCCCGGGTAACGGATCAAGCTCCCTCGCGACGCGCGTGCTTCCGGCCGGGGCCGCGCTGCTGCTGATAGGAGAGCAAGAAGAACGCCGGGACTTGAAAGGATATCAACATCCCCACGGAAACAACAAGAAGAATACAGAACGAACATAACAGAACACCGACATAAGGAACTCCTTGGAGAAAGAACAACCAAGGTAACCAGGATAGTAGTTATGCCAGTATTCACCTCCCACTTGCCGTTTTTTCCCCAGTGCTAACACCTTTATATTACACACTGTCCGCTCACTCTCAGCCGTTGATTAGACATCCTGACCCACCACAACAGTTATTAACATCACAATACCACTTAATTGTGCAGCAAAATCACCTAATTATTCAGATTGGCACCAAGCATAGTGCCAACTTCATAGGACTAGTTGAATTTGATTGTGCACCAGCGCTTATGTCCTATATCCCCTACGGGTGATATACCTACTCTATATACACTTTTACAAGGGAGAACAATAGCTCCCCAAAGACATCAAGCAGCAGGATCTGCCCACCCAGGTAGATTGACACAAATCTATTCAATAGGAGCGCAGGGGGGTCTCTATTTTTTTCTTTAAAGGGATTCTGTCACCAAGTTTGGGGCTATAGAGCTGCGGACATGCACGGCTAGATCGCCGCTAGCATGTCCGCAATATACCGGTCCTATAGGGCTGTGTGCTTTTATTTTCTTTAAAAAAGGATTTTAGAGATATGTAAATTATTCTTGTAGGTGCCCAAGGGGCTGCACTAACCTTACTTGTGCCAAGCCGTGCCCGCCTGTGAAGGAGCCCAGCACCACCTATGTCCTCCGAATCTCCTCCTTTCATCACCGATAGATTGCCGGGAGCTCGCGCATGCGGAGTGCCGGTATAGTGTTCCTTCCCTGTGCTGGCATCAGCCTCATGTGCATCGCGAGCTCCCGGCAATCTATCGTTGATGAAAGGAGGAGATTCGGAGGACATAGGTGGTGCTGGGCTTCTTCACAGGCGGGCGTGGCTGGGCACCAGGAAGGTTCGTACAGCCCCCAGCTAGAGTGACGTAATCTCGCGATGCGCGAGCTAGCGCATGCGCAGTTCGTTCCCTGAGGCTGATGCCAGCACAGGGAAGGAACACTACGACGACACTGCGCATGCGTTAGCTTGCGCATCACGAGATTACGCCGCTCTAGCTTTCTGGCGTCAGGGAGCAAGGAGGAGATTCTGAGGAAGCGGGGCGGTGCTGGGCTCCTTCACGCTGGACTCATTTGCATATGTATGAAATCTTTTTTTTTTACACAATAAAAGCACAAAGTTCTATGAGGACTGGGTATTGCGGATGTACGAGTGGCCATCTAGCAACCCATGTCCTCAGCTCTATACCCAAAATCCCGGTGACAGGTTCCCAGAATCTTTGGGATGTGCTGGAGAAGGCTTTGCACAGCAGTCAGACTCTACCATCAACAATGCAAGATCTTGGGGAAAAATTAATGCAACACTGGATGGAAATGAATTGTGACATTGCAGAAGCTTATCGAAACAATGACACAGCGAATGCGTGCCGTAATCAAAGCTTAAGGCTTTTTTTTGGTGGCGACTTTTATTTTTGGACAGGCAGTGTTACTATGTTACTATGACAGATTCCCTTTAATAATTCATTAAGCGTAAAACATAAACTGCGTCCAACATTCACACGTGACATGAGGCTGGGAGACGTCACTTACCTTCTGCTCTAATAAAGCACTTGCTAGCTTCTGTACTTCGGAGGTCAACAATGACGTCCCTCTGATAACCTTGCTCAGAGCCGCCAGGGACTGGTGGATACTTTGAACCAGGCGGATAGCATTGAACTGTTCCAGGATGATGAATGACAGGATGGGGGAGCCGTGCCGCTCTGTTGGAGGAGACACCTTCTGATGGATCAAGTTAGAAGTCTGAAATCAGATATACAAGATATGATTGTTAATGCCGTTAAATGGGCTGTCTCACTTCAGTAAATGGCATTTATCATGTAGAGAAAGTGAATACAAGGCTCTTACTAATGTATTGTGATTGACCATATTGTCTCCTTTGCTGGCTGGATTCATTTTGCAATCACATTATGCACTGATTGTTTTCAGAGGTTACGACCAACCTGCACCCAGCAGCAGTGGTCGCGCTTGCACACTATAGGAAAAGGTCCAAATGTCTATGGTGTTTAGGACCGCAGGAGCATACAAAGGCCAGCTCTTTTTCCTATAGTGTGTAAGCACGACCACCGATGCTGGATTACAGGGTGGTCGTAACCCCTGGATATAAGCAGTGTGTTATGTGATGGAAAAATGAATTAAGCCAGCAAAGCAGACAATACGGACAATCACAATACATTAGTAAGTGCCTTGTATTAACTTTCTCTGCATGATAAATGCCACTTGCTGAAACAACCCCTTTAAGGCCTCATGCTCGCGGCCGTTCCGTGCTTTGGGGGACTGCAATTTGCGGTCCCCAATGCACGGGCAACATCTGAGCGGCAGCCGGGTCGGATCGAGACCCGTTGAACTTGAATGGGTCCGTGATCTGTCCGCACCGTAGTGAATGGGTCCGCATCCGTGATGCGGGGTGCACACGGCCGGTGCCAGTGTATTGCGGACCCGCTGTATGCGGATGCCATACGGCAACGGCCGTATTCATGAGGCCTAAGCATGAGGTTTTGCACTGATACATGTGTGTATTACAGGGAACCTGTTTGGTGTCTGATCTGCAGGGAGCATAGTATAGAGCAGGAGGAGATGAGCAGATTCATAAATAGCTTTGTGGGAAAAGATATATTCTAGTTTGTCACTTATTCATTTGAATTTCTGCTTTTTCTGGGCTTAGAAGTCCAGTGGGTGGTCCTAGTCGGTGACTGACAGCTATCTCTATAGAGGAAAGGTTGCCATTCACTGACAGGACTGCCCACTGGACTCCTAAGCACAGAAATGACAAGTCATATAGTTTTGTGGGAAAAGATTCAGGGCATCAATCTGCCCAGCTCCTCCTGCTCTGTGCCATGCTGCCCACAGATAGCCCTGCATGGACAAAGTGGAAGGATCCCTTTCATTGTGATTGTTTCTAGAGTCCTAAAGACACCCAAAAAATCATTCCCACAGCCCACATTACATTAAATGTCCTTCTATTTCCTACCATCTTGTAGGAGGCAGTGGCGTACATAGAGAAGTAAGGGCCCCATAGCAAGGACCAAACCGGGCCCCACACAGGACAAAAGGGTTTGTGCCTAAACCCCTTTCAATGACCCTTGGGCCATTTATTCCACTGTCTCATTTGCTAGAAGTTGTTTCTTTAGAAGGTAGAGTCCTGACCAGTAGAAGAGGAAATAATCCCAACTAAGACTGGGCCCCCTCTTGCCCTGGGCCCCATAGCAGTCGCATGGTCTGCCGCTATGGTAGTTACGCCCATGCCTGCAGGCAATAGCTACAGTGAATATCCTATGACGCCATGCCCAGATATCACACAGTGGGTAGCTGGACTGCATCCAACAGAAGCTTTAGATATATATACGGATCATTACAAATGTGGAGAGACACTTTGCTGACGTGCCACACATGCAAGTGCAAAGGGTAGACCTGGTCCAGTATATTGTCCTGCACCTTACACACTGGACACTTTGTAATCTACCTGCATTTCCAAAATCTGATGTTTTTTCTGGTCAGGAATTCTGCTTCCCAAATGTCATCAGTGACACTAGCTACTGTACACTGCGCATGTGTGCATTACTGAGAGGGGGGAGGGTGCTGAATCTACCGACATGCCCCGCGGCAGGAATATCAAGAAAACAGCAGGATGCCCTTAGAACCGTAAGTGCATTAAAAATGAAAAGTACTATTAAAATTGCATTAAAGTTTTATGTGTCGTTAGACATTTTATTTATTTATTTATTATACAGTGAAAATTCCTTAAAGGCACAGGAGAGGCCGCAGCCTGTGCCCGGTGCAGCAGCATGCATGTCTCAGGCAGTGTATGAACTGTAGCCTGCTGCAGGGAGGGGCACAAAAGATTAGCTGGTAGCAGCTTTCCGTTATAATGGAAAATAACGGAATCCATAAGACGGAAACCTTTACAGGCAGTCCGTTTTGATCAGTCATAAAAGAAGCATATGGGCAAGCATTATGCTGGACGGAAAACAAAGTTCTGTCGACAGGAAACCAGACGGATCCGTTCTGCTTGCCCATATACTTCTATTATGACGGATCAAAACGGACTGCCTCTAAAGGTTTCTGTCTTATGGGTTCCGTTATTTTCCATTATAACCATGTTATAACGGAAAGTCATAATGGAATACGTAACGGTGATGTGTACGAGCCCTTACAGGAAAGCGGCCTCAAGGAGATTTAGGCTGGGACCACATAGTCATCCTGCGTGACCGAGGATTGTAGTGTAGCATTGCATCATTAGAAATTGACGGGGTCGAAGCCCGAGTGGCAGGTTGTCGCAACCCCAGAATTGCAAAAAAATTAATAAACCCTGCTTGATTGTTTGCAATTGGGGAATCGGGTCGTGGCAACTTGCAAGTCTTGCTGTGACCCCATTCATTTCTAGGGCTGCACTGCGATACTAGATCATGTGACAACTGTCATGCCCAAAATCGCCATGTAGCCCCAGCCTTAGTGACTACAGCAGAATACACCTTACTAAGAAGAATTGCAAAAGCAAAATTCATAGGATTGCTGTTATGCAACGGTCCAGGCAAATCCTTCCAGATGATACACATTGGGGAGTTAATAGATCCTCCAAAAAGCTCATTAGTACCGGAGGACCAGGAAGCGGTGAAGGCTCTGTACTCACTGCTTCCTGGTCCTCGGCTGTGAGGTGGCTGCGCACAGCGTGATGGCGCTCTGTGATCTCAGGCTGTGCGCGCCAGCAGGAGGAAGAGGATTGCGGGCAGTGAGGACCTGCGGCGTCCAGGAGCAGGAGAGGTAAGTGTTTTTTTTTTATATTTTATAAAACATGAGGCTGCTTGGGGCTGATCTGATATTGGGGAGGGGGGGGGGGCTGCAATGGGGGTGATGAGAGGTATAATGGCTGATAATGGGGGATGATGAGAGGCATAAGGGCTGATAATGGGGGCTAAGGAGAGGAATAGGGGGCTGATGAGAGGCATAAGGGCTGATAATGGGGGCTAATGAGAGGCATAGGGGCTGATAATGGGGGATGATGAGAGGCATAAGGGCTGATGAGAGGCATGGGGCTCTTATCTGAGGTCTGATTGGGGGTCATTTACATTGGGGTCTGAGCCGACATCCGATTAGGGGCCTGATCTGAGGTCTTATTGGGGTCTTATTAACTTTGGGGGTCTGATTGGGATAGTCAGCTAAGGTCTGATTAACATTGGGGGTCTGATTGGTGGTCTGACCTGAGGTCTAATGAAAAATATTTTTTTTCTTATTGTCCTCCTCTAAAACCTTGGTGCGTCTTTTGGGCCGGTGCGTCTTATAGGGCGAAAAATACGGTATATTGGGAGAGATTTATCAAATCTGGTGTAAAGAAAAACTGGAGCTCTGAAAAAATGAAAGGTGGGATCTGTTTCTAGGGGCAACTAAGCCATTTTTCCTTTATGCCAGTTTTGATAAATCTCCCCCATTATGTGAGGGAAAGCAGAGGAATTAGAACAGTATGGGCGAGATTTATCGATGTATTGATGGCAGTTGTGTGCTGTACATGGTTAGAATGAGGGCCACATTTTATAAAGCACTTGTTCTACTTTTTCTGCCATAAAAGTCTAGTAAAAAAATAAATAAAATTAAGCTATGCCTCTTTGCTTGAACCTAAAAAAATTCCAAATCTGTCGTCAATCTGGGGGGAGTGGGAGCTCACTAAGTTTTCTGGGGCCCTATGACGTCTGGGTGTGCCCCTTCCTAAAAGCTGTCCTGCTGCAGGTGTAAATAACGCTTACAAATCCCACACCGAGGAAAATCCCATTCTGTGCAACCCCTCTGATCAGATTTTAATCGTTTATTCTGAGGATAGACCATCAGTATTAAAATCCTGGAGTAACCCTTTAAATATATAGTGCATTATAATCTCATGAAATACATTTCCCAGTTCATTTTTATTTAATTTGGATAAAATAAAATTTGATAAAATGATGTGTTGATGGCACACGTGGAACAGGCCTGACCTGCTTCATTACATCTTCCCGTGTGTATTATTTATGCCTTAAAAGCAGCACAATGTATATTTTACCAGGAAGACAACACTGGGGGCCGCCAGGAATCTCTGGCTGATTTCATGCATAGTAACCTAATTCAGTTCACAGATTTTTAGTGTTTATTGATATTTATTTATTTATTTTTGCATCTCCGAAATTCACCATTTTAAATAAATGTAAGCGGCAAGCGCTGGCGAGAGCTGCTCGGCCGACCTTGGCGGCTGCTTGAGGAGTCAGTTCATTAATAACGCGAGCACAGGAGGAGGCTGCGCTGAAGGAATCCGCCGTTTGTGTTCTGATTAATCCGGAGGCGATGTTCAATTACTGTCAGGTGGAAGGAACCAGACATTGCATATTGGAATAATGTTTGGAGTACCCGCCGTAGGTAGATGGGTGCACGTTTCTCACCTCTGTCCTGTACCTTCATGTCTACTTTATGGGCTGTAAAAGGGAATGTATAGGTCCTTGTGGAGGTAACTGGTCACTTAAAGGGGTTTGTCAGAGCGAGAAGAAACTCGCCCCACTGCCCACAAAGGTGCTAAAATAATAAAAGATAATATACTTAAAGGGGTTTGCGGCTACTATGGTATTTAACAGTTGCTCACCTTAAGTATATCTTCCCCATGACTTTTTTTTTTACATTAATGAAGGAGTCACATGGTTTGCATACCTTTAGCAGTTAAAGGGGTTGTTTTACTTCAGCAAATGGCATTTATCACGTAGAGAAAGGTACTACAAGCCACTTACTAATGTATTGTGATTGTCCATATTGCTTCCTTTGCTGGATGGATTCTTTTTCCCATCACATTACACTCTGCTCGTTCCCATGGTTACGACCACCCTGCAATCTAGCAGTGGTGGTCATGCTTGAACACTATAGAAAAAAAATGCTGGAGTATGCGCATTCCCATGGTCCCAGATACCAGAAAGGATGGCACTTTTTCCTGTAGTGAGCAAGCACGACCACTGCTGCTGGACTGCAGGGTGGTCACAGCCCCTGGAAATGAGCAGTCTATAATGTGATGGCAAAATGAATCCAGCCAGCAAAGGAGGCAATATGGACAATCACAATACATTAGTAAGTGCCTTGTATTAACTTTCTCTACATGATAAATGCCATTTTCTGAAGTGAGACAACCCCTTTAAAGTGATCCTCCAGTTAAAAAAAAAAAAAAAAAAAAAATAAAAATATTACATTAACTGGGGAACCAACAGGACATTTAAAGGGGTTGTCCCACGAAAAATATTCTACAGTTTTCAAACCAGCACCTGGATCTGAATACTTTTGTAATTGCAGGTCATTAAAAATGTATTATAGCCACTGATTTATTCAATAAAATGTATCTGTATAGCGCCACCTGCTGTTTGTTATTTTTCTTATTTCTTTGTCTGGCTCACTGAGAAGGTCGCACATGCTCAGTTTGAGTGAAACGCTCGTTCATTGGCTGAAACTGTTGTTCGTGCAGGCACACCAATTATTATTTCTGGGCAGCAGATTGGCAGCGATCTACTGCCCAGAAACAGTGCAGCTGTATGAGGATGAGCGATCGTAATAGCGATCCTTCATCCTCATACTGTGAAGGAGATTGGCGCATGTAAATGCACCTCCACTGAACGCGCAGCCGACTCTGTCAGGAGGGAACGCTTACTTTCCGACAATCTGCTGCTCATCGGCCTAAATCCACCTTAAGTGCAGAGCCGTAAAATGTCCACAAACCCTACAACTATGGACAATCTACTAAACTCTCCAATGTTACAGAGAAAACCTAATTATCCCTCCACCCCCAAAACAAAAGTGCTCAGAGGTGAAAGTACACTCACGAATTTCAAATTTAATTACTACAAATCCTGACAGTAATTAAAGAAGTATACAAAGCAAGCCACGGCAGATAAACAGGTCACCACACACTTTCAATTATATTATCCAGCGGTATAACTAATCATAATAAATGGACTATGGAAGAGACAAAAAGAGATGTTCTGTGCTTTTACAGGTAGTGCATCATTTAATTGGCATTATTACTCCCCCGTGCGCTGGGCCGGGAGGACTCTGTCGGGAAGAGATTTCCTTGCAGATTTTCATTTTCGTGATTACTTTTCAGAAATTTCACTGAAACCTGAGTAAGGTTGTCTTCTTCAAGACATCTTCACCTTAACCCGTTGTCTACTCTGTCTTGGAGTGCAGATCCACAATGGGAATCACTGCACTAATTACAGCATTTACTGCTAGGATATGAATGTGCTTTACACTAAAGAGGCCGATACCAATGAACCCACGACACGGTCTACAGCGCTCCACTGGGGTTGCCGACCATACAGTAAGCTTTACACGTGCCCCTCCACCCCAGGAACCCTTCTCAGAAGCCACTTAGGAATAGCAATTGCACCCACAATTTTTGCGGGTACGGAACTTTTCATTTTAATGGCGCCGTAGTTCCATTCCGCGGCCCCGCAAGAAAGATAGAGCAAGTCCTATTCTTGTCCTCAATCACGGACAAGATTAGTCATTTCTATCAACGTGCCAGCCATGTGCGGTCCTCAAAATGCAGAACGCATACGGCCGATATCTGTGTTTTGCGGATCCGCAATTTGCAGACCACAAAACACTACGGCCGTCTGAACGAGCCCTTAGTCATATGCAGAATTATGCAACTCAAAGTTGAGCAACTTTACAAATATTGCTTTACTCATTTGTTCCAATGCCGAGCTGAATTCTCCCAGCATTCCTCGCTTGTTCAATGTCGGTACTGAGCTTGTTCCTTGGCGGTATATAGTCTTTACATTAGGAACTGTACAGTAATCAGATGAAGAAAGAAAAAAAAACTGTCCTGTTGGATTATAAAACTAAGCTCTTAAAGGGATTGTCCCTCGAATAATATTCTACAGTTTTCAAAGCAGCCCCTGTATTTGAATACTTTTGTAACTGCAAGTGCTGCCCATAATTATTCATACCCCTGGCAAATTTTGACTTACTTTTATTCAACCAGCAAGTAATTTTTTGACGGGAAATGACATAGGTGTCTCCCAAAACATAATAAGACGATGTACAAGAGACATTATTGTGGAAAAAAAACATTTCTCAGTTTTTATTTACATTTGAGCAAAAAGTGTCCAGTCCAAAATTATTCACACCCTTCTCAAACAGTCACAGTCTGTGGGAAAATCAAAAGTTCTATACCATTCCAAGCTGTTCTAAAGCATCCTAATTACCCTGATTAATTGGGAACATCTGTTTTAATCAACTCAACAGGTGAAAAACAGCAGCTCTCTGCAGTTGGTTTGTGGACAGTCATGGCTAAGACAAAGGAGCTCAGTGAGGACCTGCGGCTGCGCATTGTGGCTGCTCACAAGTCATGAAAGGGCTACAAAGCCATTTCTAAATGTTTTCAAGTTCCAGTGGCAACAGTGCAAAGTATTATAAAAAAAAAATACAAGATGTTCCGCACTGTGGAAAATCTCAGAGGACGTGGTCGGAAGCCAAAAGTGACACCTGTGCTGGCCAGGAGGATAGTTAGAGAGGTGAAAAAAAATCCAAGGATCACCACCAAGGCCATCCTGGTGAATCTGGGCTCTGCTGGTGGCAATGTCTCAAGGCAGACAATTCAACGGACACTGCACAAAGCTTGCTTGGCCCTTGCAAAAGCTCATCTGGACAAAGAAGAAGACTTCTGGTCTTCTGTGTTATGGTCAGATAAAACAAAAATTGAATTGTTTGGTCACAATGATGTTTCCTTCATTTAGTGTAAAAAAGGAGAAGCCTTCAACCCAAAGAACACCATCCCCACTGTCAAACATGGTGGTGGGAACCTAATGCTTTGGGGGTGTTTTTCAGCCAATGGACCAGAGAACCTAATCACAGTAAACGGCACCATGAAAAAAGAGCAATACATGAGGATTCTCAACGACAACATCAGGCGGTCTGCAGAGAAACTTGGCCTTGGGCACCAGTGGACATTTCAGCATGACAATGACCCAAAACACACAGCAAAAGTGGTGAAGAAATGGTTAGCAGACAACAATATTAACGTTTTGGAGTGGCCCAGCCAGAGTCCAGACTTGAATCCAATTGAGAATCTGTGGAGGGAGCTAAAGATCAGGGTGATGGCAAGAAGACCCTCCAACCTGAAAGATTTGGAGCTCATTGCTAAAGATGAATGGGCAAAAATACCTGTGGAGACCTGCAAAAAGCTGGTCTGCAATTATAGGAAGCGTTTGATTGCTGGAATAGCCAATAAAGGCTTTTCTATTGATTATTGAGAAGGGTATGAATAATTTTGGACTGGACACTTTTTGCTCAAATGTAAATAAAAGCTGAGAAATGTTTTTTTTCCCACAATAATGCCTCTTGTACATCGTCTTATTGTCTTTTGGGAGACGCCTATGTCATTTCCCGTCAAAAAATGACTTGCTGGTTGAATAAAAGTAACTTTAAGTAAAAATTTGCCAGGGGTATGAATAATTATGGGCAGCACTGTAATAAAAAATGTATTATGGGGACTAAGTTATTAACTGAAATGTATATGTATAGCGCCACCTGCTGTTCAGCCTTGTTCTAATTCCTCTGTACTGCTCACTGAGATGGAGACACATGCTCAGTTCCATCCTCCAACTGCTACCAACCGCAGCACAAAGGACACGCCCTCTGAGAAATGACATGCTCCCCTGAGCTGCCAGCTTGAAATAAACCTTGCAAAGCAATTAGAGATATGAATGGTGAGATCTCTGAATCCATGTGGTTCTAGGGCTGGTTCTAGCTTTGTTAGAAAGAGGTTGTCATGTACTATATGATGTCTGATTTTCATTCTTTTTTGGATTAATCATGGGATAACCACTTTAAATGGGTTCAATACGTCTAGGAATATACTGTAGGCATGCACATGTAGCATTACATGTCGGCTATATAAATACGCAGAGGTCCATGTAATGCATGCAAGTGCTGAGTTCACCATATTTTTTTGTCTGTAGTATTTGCTTGAGGAAGTGGAACCTTCAAGTGTGAATGCGCTCCTATTTTATCTTGGGAGTAGCATTCCTTTGCACTTTTGCCCTTCCTATCCAATAGAGCGCCTTGATTAGGTGGTACATATGGGTGTGCTTGCTCCTCCTCCCATTGGTTGCTTGATGCACATGGAGGTGACTAGGAGCAGCACACCATATGTGCGGCGTCTGCGCTCCTGAACATAGAAGCCCAATGGCTTAGGTCGGTTTAGCGTAGGACCCGCCTGACCTGAGACCACCTTGGCGCTTGGTAGGCGGGCTCAGATGTGTTTTGATCAAAATATATTGACTAAGTGTCTCAGATATTATCATATCAGAGTGAGGACTTTGTCCATATATAATGCTTGCATCTACTTTACTAAGTGCATTATTATCTTATTTCTGTGATTTTCTTCAATAATATGGCCTGGGACATCCGCACATTTGTATATCATATCGTGCAGGATGTTTTTATCTTAGTTTTTTCTGTGGAATTTTTTTGTCTGAGTTCACCATAGCCTTACAGAGCAGGGGACTCAATCTACAAAGTTTATCCACAATAATACGCCATCCGTTTTAAGGGGTTTTCCATTTTGCATCAACATCTTTTCAAATACCGTAATCATTTATGGAGGTCGCTGTAGTTTTGTAATGTATTTTGTTTGCCTTTATTGCTCCTATCTCCCGTTCTGGGATGTCCATGCAGCTCTTTCTTATTTCCTCTAAAGGTGATAGTGTCTGTCTTCTATGGCCCTGGTCCTTCCCTTCCTGCCTGCAAGCTGCACATTGATCTCTAAAAGCAGCCATTAGGGCAAGAAGAAATATACATTACTGTATGATGGCCACAAGACTATTATACTGAGGAGGGAGGGGCTTCAAAAATTGTTGTCCTGACTCCATACAGTACGTCTCCTTGTGGCCCCCATACAGTATAACGTCTCTTTGTGGCCCCCATACAGTATAACGTCTCCTTGTGGCCCCCATACAGTATAACGTCTCCTTGTGGCTGGCTCCATACAGTATAATGTCTCCTTGTGGCTGCCCCCATACAGTATAATGTCTCCTTGTGGCCCCCATACAGTATAACGTCTCCTTGTGGCTGGCCCAATACAGTATAACGTCTCCTTGTGGCCCCCATACAGTATAACGTCTCCTTGTGGCCCCCATACAGTATAACGTCTCCTTGTGGCTGCCCCCATACAGTATAACGTCTCCTTGTGGCTGCCCCCATACAGTATAACGTCTCCTTGTGGCCCCCATACAGTATAACGTCTCCTTGTGGCTGCCCCCATACAGTATAACGTCTCCTTGTGGCTGCCCCCATACAGTATAACGTCTCCTTGTTGCTGCCCCCATACAGTATAACGTCTCCTTGTGGCTGCCCCCATACAGTATAACGTCTCCTTGTAGCTGCCCCCATACAGTATAACGTCTCCTTGTGGCTGCCCCCCATACAGTATAACGTCTCCTTGTGGCTGCCCCCATACAGTATAACGTCTCCTTGTGGCTGCCCCCATACAGTATAACATCTCCTTGTAGCTGCCCCCATACAGTATAACGTCTCCTTGTGGCTGCCCCCATACAGTATAACGTCTCCTTGTAGCTGCCCCCATACAGTATAACGTCTCCTTGTTGCTGCCCCCATACAATATAACGTCTCCTTGTGGCTGCCCCCATACAGTATAACGTCTCCTTGTGGCTGCCCCCATACAGTATAACGTACCTTGTGGCTGCCCCCCATACAGTATAACGTCTCCTTGTGGCTGCCCCCCATACAGTATAACGTCTCCTTGTGGCTGCCCCCATACAGTATAACGTCTCCTTGTTGCTGCCCCCATACAGTATAACGTCTCCTTGTGGCTGCCCCCATACAGTATAACGTCTCATTGTGGCTGCCCCATACAGTGTAATGCCTCCTTGTGGCTGCCCCCCATACAGTATAACGTCTCCTTGTAGCTGCCCCCATACAGTATAACGTCTCCTTGTAGCTGCCCCCATACAGTATAACGTCTCCTTGTTGCTGCCCCCATACAGCATAACGTCTCCTTGTGGCTGCCCCCCATACAGTATAACGTCTCCTTGTGGCCCCCATACAGTATAACGTCTCCTTGTGGCTGCCCCCATACAGTATAACGTCTCCTTGTGGCTGCCCCCATACAGTATAACGTCTCCTTGTAGCTGCCCCCATACAGTATAACGTCTCCTTGTGGCTGCCCCCCATACAGTATAACGTCTCCTTGTAGCTGCCCCCATACAGTATAACGTCTCCTTGTAGCTGCCCCCATACAGTATAACGTCTCCTTGTAGCTGCCCCCATACAGTATAATGTCTCCTTGTGGCTGCCCCCATACAGTGTAACGTCTCCTTGTAGCTGCCCCCATACAGTATAACGTCTCCTTGTAGCTGCCCCCATACAGTATAATGTCTCCTTGTGGCTGCCCCCATACAGTGTAACGTCTCCTTGTAGCTGCCCCCATACAGTATAACGTCTCCTTGTAGCTGCCCCCATACAGTATAACGTCTCCTTGTAGCTGCCCCCATACAATATAACGTCTCCTTGTAGCTGCCCCCCATACAGTATAATGTCTCCTTGGAATGTTATAGTTCTGTTTTTGGGCCTTTTGGTTGGTCAGTGGTCAGAAAATACATGTGTGTGTATTTTATTGTTAAAATTAGTATCGGTAATTGGTATCGGTGAGTACTTAAATAAAAGTATCGGTACTCGTACTCAGTCTTAAAAAAATGGTATCGGGACATCCCTAATTCTTTCCTCCCTCTGGATCAACACAACAGGTTTACAGCTTGGACATGATGGACCTATGTGGTTTTTCTAACCTTACCAACTATGAAACCATGTAATGGCATAAAAAAGGACTTTGGGAGTCTTGCAATTCTTCAGGAATTCAGAAACATTCTCCGAACTGACAGCCAAAATGGACGACTATATTTTGGGCTGCAATGTCATTATAAATGTTATTTGACTAAATATTTCTCAGGGAGGCAAATCCTGTTTCTAGGAATCCATGGTGCGCACTGTGACGGCTTGCTTTTACTATACACAAGCTTATGAGCGTGAAAAAAAATAGCCATTTTCAGCTCTCAGGAGACAAACGTACTGCTCTTATTCCTACGAGCGAAGTGTTTTACGAGTAAAGTCAAAAGAGATCACATGGATGCCATATGCTATATATCCTCCAATTCCTACATTTTCTGTTACTATTATTTCACATACATGTCCAAACAGTGGACTCACGTGACTTCATTACTAGTATTCACCGATTGGGTTTCTTATCGAGGCTGACCCGTTAATGAGTTATCACACAGCCCTGTCTCTTGTTGATGGGATTTTCCTTTACACAGAAATCCCATTTACAAGTGGGGAAAGTATGAGATCACATTAACCAGTAACAATCTCATCGTAACAGAAAAGCCTTCAATGTGCTGAAAAAGAGAGAATTTTTTTTTTTATGTCCTAAAATGAAGGCTGACATGTCACTAAAAGGAAAAATACATTCAGGGGGCAGAGTCAGACCAAGCTGGATGGTGGCCGCTTGAGAAGACCCTCATCAAGCCCTGAGAACAGCGATTTTCTCCCACAATGGTGAAGACACATGGAAGAGACAGGCAAAGGGATTAAAGCTGCACTCCGAAAGTGCAGCGCTCGCAACCTGACATGGAGAAATCCCTCCAGAAGCAGTCAGTCAAGTCCTCGGTGCAGGCATCCAAAATGGCGTCCGCACAGCAGGAGGAAGAACAGCTCAGTGAGGCCTCAGATGCAGAAACAATTATCGGACGTGGGTGAGTCCCTCACTATTACCTGAGGCTTCCTACAGAAAGCTCTCAGAAGAGCGCTAACCCTAATCGCTTCAGATTTAGTGGACCTAAAAGATGATGTCCGCCACATTTGTGATAGAGTTGAAATTTTGGAAAACTCCCACCAGGCTTTGCTAGTTTTTGATATGGCAGTGAAGGAGAATTAGGCCGCACATACAGCTCGCATTAATGAATCCATGCTTATGTTAGAAGACCGAGAAAATAGAAGCTGCAGGAAAAATGTTTGCATCCGCGGCATACCTGAGGCTCTAGATAAGGAAGACCCCCCTGCAGTGGTTAGACGTCTGTTCGTGGAGCTATTGGGGGGAGAGAGAGCGGACGCCATTATTATTGAAAGAGCCCCTAGAGCTCTGCGCTCTAAACCTTTACCTTCTGAGAAGCCCAGGGACATCAATTGCGGCCTCCTGTCTTTTTGCGACACAGAAGATATACTTGCTAAAGTGAGGGAGCTTAATTAAATCCAACGGGTCAATCCTACCGCATGACAAATTCTTGATTAAATGGTCCTCAACGCGCACGCACTGATCTTCTCCCCTCTTCAGATACCTCATTGTATATGTGTGGCCCGTCCTCCAACATGAAGACACGACACACCTTTTTCCTTCCGTTCTATTTTATTATTCAAGCTTCTGTATAACTTTATACATGCGATTCCTCCAGAAGTTATAGGCAGCTGTGTGTTACTGTGTCATATTTGATTAAGGTTTACGTACTCAATCTATAGGTTCTACCTTATGTAAACGTGCCTCATTTCCCTGCGATATTGTTCTCTGTTCATTGATTATTAATATTTGCCTTATATATGGAAGTATGTCCATGCTTGTTATTCTACTTATAATGACTAAATAAATAAAATAAAAAAAATGAAAATACATTCATCCAAGTGGGTAGAGATTTGTTGATTACAGATCTAAAATCCCAAATCATTCTTTTTAAATTAATTCAAAGTTTTTGACATGCGTCAATGGAAAGGTTAGGGTCCATCTCCCACAGCACTGCTTTCTGGGGTTCTAAAGGCTTCTTGTGCCTTCTCCATAGCAGGACATCTTCATGGCAATGGTGGACGCTGTAAAAACAAAATGTGGCCTCCTCTCCTGGTATTGGTTTTCAATTGGTAAAACTAATAATTGCAACCACAGTAACTACTGCAACTCCCAGTTATCCTGTGCATGTCCTGTGTCAGGGTAATCCATACTTAAAGGGCATCTGTCGGCAGTTCTGTCCCTATGACACCGGTTGACCTGTTACATGTGCACTTGGCAGCTGAAGACATCTGTGTTGGTCCCATGTTCATATGTGCCCGCATTGCTGAGGAAGTTTTAATATATGCAAATGAGCCTCTAGGAGCAACAGGGGCGTTACCGTTACACCTAGAGGCTCTGTCCTCTCTTCAACTGCTGCACCCTCTGCATTATGATTGACAGGGCCAGACAGTGTACACCTAGGCCTCACAGTCAAAGTGCCTCTAGGTGTAATGGTACTGCCCCCATTGCTCCTAGAGGCTCATTTGCATATATTAAAACTTCATTTTTCTATTGCTGAAACAAACGCACATCTGGAAATAAGGTACTAAGTGCTATTAGGTTAAGGCTTTTCTTCAATAGCGATTATCCTAGTGACAGATTTCCTTTAACAATTGATGTAGTTTCAGCACCACAGTATTTTACTTTGCTTCTCAATTACGTCCGGTTACAGGTAAAGTTATTGATCCGCTGGCTAATGTTAAGGGAATTTCCATCTAAATCCATTATGCCAGAAGACAGCTGTGGTTGAGCCATACCGCAGTCCATTCACCAATGTAACAATGCGCTTTCTAGCACTGTAATTTACCCACCCTACAATTATATGTAGTCATTGTGTCCTATCACTGTATGGCAGAATTATTTATTCACTGAATGGCCATATACATCAATTGATGGCAGTAATTTTCAGTCACAATATGGCCAAATTATAAACTCACTGAATGGCGGTTTTATTCATTTACTGAATGTAGATATTATTAACTCACAGAAAGGTCGTATTTGTTACAAAGCAGATGTGGATCCACTGTGTTACTGGAACAGATTTAGCTTGGGGCTACTCCTAAGGATGTTGTCCAAGTGCCCCCCTCGTATTAAATCTTTAACCCTTACACAAGATTCTGGACTCCACTGCAGGCCGCTACCTCTTGGAGAAATCTCTGTTCAAGTGACTGCTGAGCAATGGAGGTAAAGAGACACAGGTACGGTCACGGACGTTCCCGAGACAGGTGGACAGCAGTTTGGAATTCCAGATTGCCAACATTATCGACTCTCGAGTTCTCCATAGATCTCTTCAGTATCTTGTTCATTGGATGGGTTATGGACCAGAGGAGAGCATGTGGGTACCGGCATCTGAAGTGAATGACAGTCGTTTGGTGAAAGCCTTTCACAGGTCTCATCCGGATAAGGTTGGTCCTGGGTGCCCAGAGGTCACCCGTAGAAAGGGGTACTGGTTTATAGCTTCTGTTGTACTTGTGGTTAGCTTGTGTTTGGTTCTCGGCTGAGTTCCTGGTGCTACCAAAGCTTCTTTGAAGTTAAGTGTTTCCTTTCCCACATATATATATACACTGCTCAAAAAAATAAAGGGAACACTTAAACAACACACTGTAACTCCAAGTCAATCACACTTCTGTGAAATCAAACTGTCCACTTAGGAAGCATCACTGAGTGACAATCAATTTCACATGCTGTTGTGCAAATGGGATAGACAACAGGTGGAAATTATAGGCAATTAGCAAGACACCCCCAATAAAGGAGTGGTTCTGCAGGTGGTGAACTCAGACCACTTCTCAGTTCCTATGCTTCCTGGCTGATGTTTTGGTCACTTTTGAATGCTGGCGGTGCTTTCACTCTAGTGGTAGCAAGAGACGGAGTCTACAACCCACACAAGTGGCTCAGGTAGTGCAGCTTATCCAGGATGGCACATCAATGCGAGCTGTGGCAAGAAGGTTTGCTGTGTCTGTCAGCGTAGTGTCCAGAGCATGGAGGCGCTACCAGGAGACAGGCCAGTACATCAGGAGACGTGGAGGAGGCCGTTGGAGGGCAACAACCCAGCAGCAGGACCGCTACCTCCGCCTTTGTGCAAGGAGGAACAGGAGGAGCACTGCCAGAGCCCTGCAAAATGACCTCCAGCAGGCCACAAATGTGCATGTGTCTGCTCAAACGGTCAGAAACAGACTCCATGAGGGTGATATGAGGGCCCGACGTCCATAGTTGGGGGTTGTGCTTACAGCCCAACACCATGCAGGACGTTTGGCATTTGCCAGAGAACACCAAGATTGGCAAATTCGCCACTGGCGCCCTGTGCTCTTCACAGATGAAAGCAGGTTCACACTGAGCACATGTGACAGACGTGACAGAGTCTTGAGACGCCGTGGAGAACGTTCTGCTGCCTGCAACATCCTCCAGCATGACCGGTTTGGCATTGGGTCAGTAATGGTGTGGGGTGGCATTTCTTTGGAGGGCCACACAGCCCTCCATGTGCTCACCAGAGGTAGCCTGACTGCCATTAGGTACCGAGATGAGATCCTCAGACCCCTTGTGAGACCATATGCTGGTGCGGTTGGCCCTGGGTTCCTCCTAATGCAAGACAATGCTAGACCTCATGTGGCTGGAGTGTGTCAGCAGTTCCTGCAAGACGAAGGCAATGATGCTATGGACTGGCCCGCCCGTTCCCCAGACCTGAATCCAATTGAGCACATCTGGGACATCATGTCTCGCTCTATCCACCAACGTCACGTTGCACCACAGACTGTCCAGGAGTTGGCAGATGCTTTAGTCCAGGTCTGGGAGGAGATCCCTCAGGAGACCGTCCGCCACCTCATCAGGAGCATGCACAGGCGTTGTAGGGAGGTCATACAGGCACGTGGAGGCCACACACACTACTGAGCCTCATTTTGACTTGTTTTAAGGACATTACATCAAAGTTGGATCAGCCTGTAGTGTGTTTTTCCACTTTAATTTTGAGTGTGACTCCAAATCCAGACCTCCATGGGTTGAAAAATTTGATTTCCATTTTTTTATTTTTGTGTGATTTTGTTGTCAGCACATTCAACTATGTAAAGAACAAAGTATTTCAGAAGAATATTTAATTAACTCAGATCTAGTATGTGTTATTTTTGTGTTCCCTTTATTTTTTTGAGCAGTGTATATATATATGTGTGTGTGTGTGTGTTGCCTTTCCCTGTTGTTTGTCATTAGGCCTGAGGGAGACTCCTGTTCATCCTTCCCTTTGGAGGAACAGGTAGACTCAGTCCTGACATTAGTTCCAGGGTCCTATAGGGTGAGATAGGATTCTAGGTATCCGGTGTATGAACTTGCCTACCTTTGGGGCCTGCGTTGCGTTGACAATTGTCTGTCAGGACTGGAGTTAGGGATTACTTTAGAGTTTTCTCTAGGAGGTGTCCATCTTCCTTTTTTCAGGCCTTATTCTGGTATCCCCTTTCCCTCCTATGTTCGGTGTGGTGTTTTCCTCCCACACACAAGCGTGACATTATAAACTGCCAAAACCGTCATTTTTGCTTGTTTCAGTACAGCCATGGATCCTATTGCTGCACTGGCCGAACAGCGGCAGGGGCTGTCTTTGGAGGTAGCTGACCTCTGCACGACTGTCTCGCAGATCCAGAGACCACAGACTGCTGGTCCTAGTGGTGGTGGTTACCAGGACTGTCTCGTGCCTAAAGTTGCCCTCTCGGACAGATTCTCTGAGGGAAGTGATAATTTCATTTTGTTTAGGGACGCGTGCAAATTGTATTTTAGGGGATGAGAATCAGAGAGATGGTATGGTTATTTCGTTGCTTAAGAGGGACGCTCAGTCATGGGCTTTTTCTCTGCCGACCAGATCGCAGTCTCTCCGGTCGGTGGATGCATTTTTCAAAGCTCTGGGTCTCATCTATGATGACCCGGATCGGACCTCCCTGGCCAAGACCAGGGAGAGTGTTCTGCTGAGATCTATTGCTCTGAGTTTAGGAGGTGGGCTACGGATACTGAGTGGAACGATCCGGCTCTCAGTAGTCAGTTTTGTCAAGGAATATCAGAGAGGCTGAAGGATGCTTTGGCATTTCATGAGAATCCTGAGTCTCTGGAAGCCGCTATGTCTCTTGGAGTACGCATTGATAAATGCATGAGAGAGAGATCTAGGGGGCCCCACTCTCAGGACCTACATAATCACATAACGTATCGTCTTCCTCTTACACTTTGGGTGAAGATACTCCTGGGTTTATGTCTGGGGATGAACCCATGCAGTTAGGAGGAGCTACTCCGGGATCCACTTTTAAGCATTCTGGTCTTAGGAAGGAAGTGTGTTTTTTCTGCGGACAGAAATGACATTTTATCGATATACACTCACCTAAAGGATTATTAGGAACACCATACTAATACGGTGTTGGACCCCCTTTTGCCTTCAGAACTGCCTTAATTCTACGTGGCATTGATTCAACAAGGTGCTGATAGCATTCTTTAGAAATGTTGGCCCATATTGATAGGATAGCATCTTGCAGTTGATGGAGATTTGAGGGATGCACATCTAGGGCACGAAGCTCCCGGTCCACCACATCTCAAAGATGCTCTATTGGGTTGAGATCTGGTGACTGTGGGGGCCATTTTAGTACAGTGAACTCATTGTCATGATCAAGAAACCAATTTGAAATGATTCGAGCTTTGTGACATGGTGCATTATCCTGCTGGAAGTAGCCATCAGAGGATGGATACATGTTCTCATTCTGTTTATGCCAAATTCGGACTCTACCATTTGAATGTCTCAACAGAAATTGAGACTCATCAGACCAGGCAACATTTTTCCAGTCTTCAACAGTCCAATTTTGGTGAGCTCGTGCAAATTGTAGCCTCTTTTTCCTATTTGTAGTGGAGATGAGTGGTACCCGGTGGGGTCTTCTGCTGTTGTAGCCCATCCGCCTCAAGGTTGTGCGTGTTGTGGCTTCACAAATGCTTTGCTGCATACCTTGGTTGTAACGAGTGGTTATTTCAGTCAACGTTGCTCTTCTATCAGCTTGAATCAGTCGGCCCATTCTCCTCTGACCTCTAGCATCCACAAGGCATTTTTGCCCACAGGACTGCCGCATACTGGATGTTTTTCCCTTTTCACACCATTCTTTGTAAACCCTAGAAATGGTTGTGCGTGAAAATCCCAGTAACTGAGCAGATTGTGAAATACTCAGACCGGCCCGTCTGTCACCAACAACCATGCCACGCTCAAAATTGCTTAAATCACCTTTCTTTCCCATTCTGACATTCAGTTTGGAGTTCAGGAGATTGTCTTGACCAGGACCACACCCCTAAATGCATTGAAGCAACTGCCATGTGATTGGTTGACTAGATAATTGCATTAATGAGAAATAGAACAGGTGTTCCTAATAATTCTTTAGGTGAGTGTATGTCCATGCATTCAGCCTCAAAAAATAAATAAATGGGGATGTTTAATTCCCATCTGACTCTTAGAGGGGTAGGAGAAGAGTCAGAAAATGTGCATTTGTCTTTGCCCGGTAGTACCAAATTTCTCCTGACTGCTGAGGTGGCGCTAGAGTCCAAGACTGTGGGGATTGAGGTGTTTATTGACAGTGGGGCAGGGGTGAACCTGATTGATGCTCAGTTCGTCCGTATGCATGGGTTGTCTCCAAGTGCATTAGAGAAAAACATTTCGATTTTTGCTATTGATTCTGCACCTCTAACTCAGAACTGTTTATCTCAGATGGTGCATGACATCCGATTAAGAGTGGGTGACTTTCATCAGGAATTCATCTCATGTTGTGTGTTGGAGGGTCCCCCTGCTCCGGTGGATCTGGGTTTACCGTGGTTAAGCAGGCACAATCCAACCAACCATTGACAATCACCCCAAGCTAGACAAATTCTAGATTGGGGTGATTATTGCGTTGACAATTGTCTGAATACATCTTTTTCTGCTTTAATCACTAAAACATTACCCTCTTTTATATCTGATTTTGCCAATGCATTTTCTGAAAGTTGATGCCAGGATTTACCTCCGCATCGGAAATAGGATTGTCCTATCAACCTTATTCCCGGAGCTAAGTAGCCCATATCTAGGTTGTATAACCTTTCTGGACCGGAAAGTAGGGCCATGAGAGAGTATATTACTGAAATTTTGGCTAAAGGACACATAAGACCTTCTAAATCTCCAGTGGCAGCAGGGTTTTTCTTTGTAAAAAAAAAAAAAAAAAAAAGGACGGAACCCTTAGAACATGTCTAGATTTCCGTGAGCTCAATCAGATTACTGGACGAACGAAAGGAATCCACCGCGCAGGCGCGAAAATGCACAAGCCCGAGAGTCAGGTCGGGCTGCGTAAAAAAAAAAAAAGAAGAGGATAGCGCGGCCAATCCTCCGATGTCGCTGGGGTGGCCGTAACCTATAACGACCAACAGTAAACACGGCTACAAAAGAAGGTCAAATATATAAGAAGGGAGGACGAATCTCTAATAACTTCTATTGGGTAAGTTGATACTGGTGTCAAAAACTACACAATTAGGCAGACTTTAAAAGATGGGATAACCCCTTTAAGTTGGCTTTTGAGGAGTGGCGTCATTGGCTGGAAGGGGCGATTCATCCGATCACGGTATTCACAGATCACAAAAATCTGGCTTACCTGGAGTTGGCTAAACTACTTAACCCGAGACAGGCCAGATGGTCTTTGTTTTTCACCAGATTCAATTTGTCACTTATCGGCCTGGGGTTAAGAACATCAAGGCAGATACCTTCTCACATGATTTTCAAAATCTGAGTCCGATACTGTCGAAAGAGGTGGTGATATCGGCTCCATACCCTGACCTAGAGGTGAAGGTGTTAGAGACTCAGGGAGACGCACAGGAGTCTTGCCCTTCTGGGAAATTGTTTGTTCCATCAGAATTGCGTCATAAGGTGTTTGAGGAACACCACTGTACGGTTCTTACGGGACACCCTGGGAGTAGATCCACTGCCGACCTCATCTCTCGTAGATTCTGGTGGCCGGGGTTGTGTAAGTGTGTTGAGGACTATGTGTTGGCCTGTAGTATCTGTGCACGGGCTAAGGTGACACATATTCGACTTTCTGGATCTCTACTTCTGTTGCCCATCTTGTCCAGACCATCAGACTTTTTACTGATCTGCCTAATTCGTCTGGAAAGACAGCAATTCTGGTGGTAGTTGATAGTTTTAGTAAAATGGTGCACTTTATAGCATTGCCTGGCTTACCTAATGCTAAAACACTTTCACAATTGTTTGTTGACAACATTGTGAAACTTCATGGCATTCCCTCTGACGTGGTCTTGAATAGTTGGATTGAATCTCAGTTTGTGTTCAGATTCTGGAAGGAGTTCTGTACTCGGCTGGGGGTACAACAGTCTTTTTCCTCTGCTTTTCATCCTCAGATGAATGGACAGACGGAGTGCACTAATCAGAGTCTGGAGACTTACTTAAGATGTTTTGTCTGTGAGAACCCAGAGGAATGGTCCTCGTGTTGGTCTTTGGCAGAGTTTGCCATAAAGAATCGTAGACAGGAATCCACTGGTAAGTCGCAGTTTTTCGGGGCGTATGGGTTTCACCCGCAATTTGGCCCATTTTCTGGTTTGGATACTTCCGGTATCCCTGAGGAGGAATGTTTTTCGTCATCATTGTCTTCTATATGGTGGATGAATATGGGCAACAAGTATAAACTTGTGGCTGACAGGAAACTTATTAATGGTCCGGACCTTAGTGTGGGTGATTTTGTGTGGCTGTCCACAAGAAATATTAAGTTGAAGGTTCCTTCTTGGAAGTTGGGTCAAAGGTTTATTGGTCCATATAAGATCACTGCCATTATTAATCCTGTAGCTTTTCGTCTTGAACTTCCTCAGGCTCTGAAAATTCATAATGTGTTTCACAAATCTTTGTTGTAGAGATTTGTTGAACCTTTGGAGTGGTCTCCCTTGCCACCGGCTTCTGTCATGGTGGACGGCAGTTTGGAATTCCAGATCGCCAAGATTACTGATCCATAGATCTCTTCAGTATCTTGTTCATTGGAAGGGTTATGGACCAGAGGAGAGCATGTGGGTACCGGCATCTGACGTGAATGACAGTCGTTTGGTGAAAGCCTTTCACAGGTCTCATCCGAATAAGGCTACTTTCACACTAGCGTTCGGAGCGGATCCGTCTGATGTTTCATCAGACGGATCCGCTCCGATAATGCAGACGTTCGCATCCGTTCAGAACGGATCCGTCTGCATTATTATTTAGAAAATTTTCTAAGTCAGAAAGTAGCCTGAGCGGATCCGTTCAGACTTTACATTGAAAGTCAATGGGGAACGGATCCGCTTGAAGATTGAGCCATATGGTGTCATCTTCAAGCGGATCCGTTCCTATCGACTTCCATTATAAGTCTGGACGGATCCGCTCGCCTCCGCACGGCCAGGCGGACACCCGAACGCTGCAAGCAGCGTTCAGGTGTCCGCTCACTGAGCGGAGCGGAGGCTGAGCGCTGGCAGGCGGATGCATTCTCAGTGGATTCGCCTCCACTGAGAATGCATTAGACCAGACGGATGCGTTCGGGGCCGCTCGTAATCCCCTTCAAACGGAGCGCACGAGCGGACACCCGAACGCTCGTGTGAAAGTAGCCTAAGGTTGGTCCTGGGTGCCCAGAGGTCACCCGTAGAAGGGGGGGGGGGGGGGGGGGGGGTGGTTCTGTACTGTCACGGACGTTCCCGCAACAGGTGGCAGGAGATCTGGGAGACTGTCAACACGTGGTTTGATCTGACATGTTTTCCTTTTGGATCAAATTAGAGCTGTGTTGTTTCTGGTGCTTGTCACACCTTCCTTCTCCAGGTGTGGATATTGTGGTCAATTAACCTTCTCTATTTATTGTTGTTTCTCCCACTATGCTATGTGGTTTATAGCTTCTGTTGTACTTGTGGTTAGCTTGTGTTTGGTTCTCGGCTGAGTTGCTGGTGCTACCAAAGCTTCTTTGAAGTTAAGTGTTTATTTTCCTTTTTGTATTTTGTTTATATACATATGTGTGTTGCTTTTCCCTGTTTGCCATTAGGCCTGAGGGAGACTCCTGTTCATCCTTCCCTTTGGAGGAACAGGTAGACTCAGTCCTGACATTAGTTCCAGGGTCCTATAGGGTGAGATAGGATTCCAGCTATCCGATGTATGAACTTGCCTACCTTTGGGGCCTGTTCATACTGGTTGTCTGTCAGGAATAGTTAGGGTTTTCTCTAGGAGGTGTCCATCTTCCTTCCCTAGTTTCCAGGCTTTATTCCGGTATCCCCTTTCCCTCCAATGCTGGTGTTTTCCTCCCACACACGAGCATGACAGGTACAGAGCACAGAGGGATCAGGTAAAAAACGGAGTTAGGGACAGGACAAGGTCAGGGCAGGTAGGCACAGTTCATATGATCTGACAAAACGGAGATCAGGCAGAGGACAGGTCAGTCAGAGAAAGGTCAAATTTCAGGAAACAGGCAGAAGTCAGTAGACGGGAAGACGAGTCTAGAAACAGTGAACTAGAACCTACTGCTCACGCCTTAAAAGGGTTGTCTCACTTCAGCAAATGGCATTTATCATGTAGAGAAAGTTAATACAAGTCACTTACTAATACATTGTAATTATCCATATTGCTTGGATCACATTATACACTGCTCGTTTCCATGGTTACGACCACCATGCAATCCAGGAGGGGTGGCCGTGCTTGCACACTATAGGAAAAAAGCGCTGGCGTCTCTGGTGGCCGGGAACATAGGACGACACATAGGTTAGTACTTTTTCCTATAGTGTGCAAGCATGACCACTGGTGCTGGATTGCAGGGTGGTCATAACCATGGAAATGAGCAGTCTATAAAGCGATGGAAAAATGAATCCAGCGAGCAGAGGAAGCAACATGGATAATAACAATACATTAGTAAGCGCCTTGTATTAACTTCCTCTACATAATGAATGCTATTTGCTCAAAGAGGACCTTTCATGGTTTTATATTGAGATAAATACCTTTTTACTTGCGGGGTACCCTCCGCTGATGCTGCCACCCTGCCTGATTTTTCAAACTATCGCTCCTACTCCCCGCTGTGCCCCCCTGTATTTTCTGCGCTCAGTATGCTAATACTGAGCATCGGTACAGGGAGGAGGAGATGCCAGGGTTTCTCAATGGGCGTCTCCTTCTCCCTGGCTGTGCCGCGATCCAATCACATCAGAGAGTGTCACAGCCAGGGAGAAGGTGAGGTTTTTTTTTCTCCCTGGCTGTGACTCTCTCCACTGTGATTGGATCGCGGCACAGCCAGCGAGAGCCAATGCCAGCAAGAAGCAGGGCATCCTCCATTGTATGCATTTTGCTGGGGATCGCCATTAGCAACGGGCCACAAGTGCAGGATTTGCTCCCCTATATATATGCACAACTGCATGTGGGTTTGAAGCACCTCCTGCTAATGCCAACCTGTCTTCTTAGTTTGTATGTATAGATTCCTGGAGGTGTATAAACTCCTATTTAAATGTGCCTGTTTTCCATCTACAGGCTACATTTAGGTGCACCTGTGAGGCCTGGGACATATCAGCAAGTCTTGAGTGGGACTCGCAGACTCCTCTCTCCTCCCATTGCAAGCATGGCCACATGCTGGAGGTAACTGGTGAGTTGTTTGTGAGTCGGCCTTATGCTCCTGTAATTTGCCCACTGGCTCCTGGTATCGCCCATACGGCTCAGGTAGGAGAGTGTAGGGTCCCGGGCTACTTGAGAAACCTTGTCGTGGTGTCCGGGCTTAGACATGTTCTACACCGTAGGACATGTTGACTAATCTCTCAATTTTAAAATCAGTTTGAGGATTTAGTGAGACTGCAGAGTGCACCTGTGTTTGTTATTGTTTTGTTATACCAGCAAGAAGCAGGCCACAGTCTGCATGGAAGGGACAGCAAAGCTACTGCGGTGGCGGCTGCGCCAGCCAGGAAGGAGGAGAGCGAGGCCAGTGGGTCCGAGCCACCAGAAACTGGGAGGGGAGGAGCAAAGCGGCAATGGGCACATACTGTGGCCATAACAAAATTATTCACTTGGTGGTATTAATCATCCACTGAATGGAAGTATTATTCACTGACTGGCTGTATTATTTAGCGATGATATGGCGGGATTATTTACTCACTGAATAGAGATCCAGTTTGTTCATTGCAAGGCAGTTAGCAGAAAACCTAGAACAGGCCCTGTAATTACTACATTCTAGGTGTGAAGAGAAAGGTATAAACTTCAGGTTTTTTTGCACAAATGCTGAAATACATTTAATATTAAATTACTCAAAATCATGAAATGTCTTCTAAATGATGTTCAATATGATTGCAGGAGCACCTCTGCTGTGGTATGAGGTGCGACATGTTGGTGGCTTATAATACTGCTATTTGCATGCATCGCGAGACAATTAAGCACTGACTGTGCTTCGTAGCAGAAAGTCATTTCCTCACCACTCCAAGAAGAGCTAAAAGTGAGCTTCTCTTTGTGATACTCCATTCATACTGCTTCATGTTATAGGCCGCTAAGTGAGTAATAAGACTACACTTTCCAGGCACAAGTCCAATGTTGGTGCTGTTGCTTGCTGAATATTCATGGTTTCCAAAACCCTTTGAAAACGCTCCTCTGTATTAATCAATCTCTTTACGAGTTGGGCCTCTTAGCAGTGACATGAAATCACAAAAAAACCATACAAACAAAATCTTAGCTACATCACAATCAGCTCTTCGATGTGGACATTTTCTGCACATGGGCAGCTAACATGGTACAGTAGTATCCATTTAAAGGGGTTGTCCCATCAGAAACATGCCCTTTCAGAGAGCAGCTCCCAGTGAAATCAACCGATCACCTGGGTACGGCTCCAGGTAACCCCCTACTGTGTGGGGGCACTAAGGGGACAAACATACTGTGCGGGGGCAGTAAGGGGGCATAACTACTGTGTGGGGGCATAACTACTGTGTGGGGACACTAAGGGGACATTACTGTGTAGGGCACAAAGGGCACTGGGCAGAATTGGGCATGTATAGACATGCACTTGGCAGAGTAAGGGTCCATTCACACGTCCGTAAGTGTTTTGCGGATCCGCAAAATACGGACACCTGCAATGTGCGATCCGCAATTTGCGGATCCGCACATCACAGACATTATAATAGAAAATGCCTTTTCTGGTCCGCAATTGCGGACAAGAATAGGACATGTTCTATTTTTTCCAGGAACGAAATTGCGGATCCCGAAAAAACGGATCCCGAAAAAACGGATGCGGATCCCGAAAAAACGGATGCGGATCCAGGAAATGTGGATTTGCATCCGTTCCAGCCCCATTGAAAGTGAATGGGTCCGCAAATTGCGGAACGAATGCGGACCCAAATTACGGACGTGTGAATGGACCCTAAGAGGTAAAAAAAATCTGCCACCGCACGCTATTGTCCCTCCTTGGGTTTTCCAAAACTTGGGAGGTATGCCTCTGTTACATCCATATGCTCTAAAGGGGCATATTGACTAGGGGTTGTCTTCATAAAACAAACCCTTTAATCCGGTAACAATAGGACCTGGTGCTGGTTTATCAGATGGTCGTGGAAAAGTACACACAACGCACTTGCAAGGACCGAGAACCTTCAGTAAGAGAGCTCAAAATTAGAGATAGTGTAAAGTATGCTACTGCCCTTTTGTTTAATAATCAGAAAAAAGTTCCCAATTGGAACATTCACATCAGGGACCCATTCTTCACGTGCCAGAGGTGGGACCTGCCCCTATCAGACATGTATGGCATATCAACGTATCATAAATGTCGCAGATGGGAATAGCCCTTGAATGTCTGATCACTCGACGTTAATCCTCTAAATACCTGTGGGTCAGAGAAGGAACTTTTATTTTTGACATAGCTTTATTATTTTTTCTGCTTTTATTTGACTGTTTACAATATCTATTAATTATTTAGATTATTATTTTTTTTTTATTACTGGGGGTCAGGTCAGCAGGGAACATATGAAATCTTTGTGTTCACTGCCATTCCCAATTAATGATTACGGTAAGTGATTTTATGATTAAAGGAAGCCCTTAGATCACTCTTACCAGCAGATTGCATCTTCTCTGCATAAACTCCACCCATTTAGGCTCAGAAAGTCACAGTGACATCATCAATGATGTAATTAGGGTTCCCTATTATCCTCTAAATGCGATGAGTGCCACAACCAGCACTATGTGCAGTAGCACGAGAAGCTATCAAAAAGGAGTATGTTGCACAGATTGATCCAGAGAAAGGTCAAAAGAGGCAATGGTTAAAATAAATAAATAAAAACTCCAGGGAAATAATTGCTTCTCACAGCTGATTGGATTAGTGGGCGACAATGCAGAATCTGACGGCTGATGTCGAGATCCTACATTGCCATTCCCAAAGAACATGAGAGCTGCTGGCACATATAAGGACCTACAGTCCTAACTGCCAGGACGACTATTGCAAAAGCCCAGCTCATTTCTTAAAGGGAGAAGAAATGTATTGGTGTAACTACCAGGGTAGCAGACAGAGGCTGCTATGGGGCCCAACAACAAAGGGGGCCCATCTCAACTCAAAAGTTGCAGGTAGTGGTAAAATGTATGTAGGGTGGCATAGAAAAGGGAATGCATTTCCATTGTAAACTTTCCATCGATGCGCATGTTTACCCTATGTGCAGGGTGTCTATTATCTCTCTACCGTGACATCACTGTGTTTATTATCCCTGTACCGTGACATCACTGTGTTTATTATCACTGTACTGTGACATCACTGTGTTTATTATCCCTGTACTGTGACATCACTGTAGGCATTATCCTGTACTGTGACATCACTGTGTTTATTATCCCTGTTCTGTGACATCACTGTGTTTATTATCTATGTACTGTGACATCACTGTGTTTATTATCCCTGCACTGTGACATCACTGTGTTTATTATCTCTGTTCTGTGACATCACTGTGTTTATTATCTATGTACTGTGACATCACTGTGTTTATTATCCCTGCACTGTGACATCACTGTGTTTATTATCTCTGTACTGTGACATCACTGTGTGTATTATCCCTGTACTGTGACATCACTGTGTTTATTATCTATGTACTGTGACATCACTGTGTTTATTATCCCTGTACTGTGACATCACTGTGTTTATTATCCCTGTACTGTGACATCACTGTGTTTATTATCCCTGTACTGTGACATCGCTGTGTTTATTATCCCTGTACTGTGACATCACTGTGTTTATTATCCCTGTACTGTGACATCACTGTGCTTATTATCCCTGTACTGTGACATCACTGTGTTTATTATCCCTGTACTGTGACATCACTGTGTTTATTATCTCTGTACTGTGACATCACTGTGTCTATTATCTCTGTACTGTGACATCACTGTGTTTATTATCCTGTACTGTGACATCACTGTGTTTATTATCCCTGTACTGTGACATCACTGTGTTTATTATCCCTGTACTGTGACATCACTGTGTTTATTATCCCTGTACTGTGACATCACTGTGTTTATTATCCCTGTACTGTGACATCACTGTGTTTATTATCTCTGTACTGTGACATCACTGTGTCTATTATCCCTGTACTGTGACATCACTGTGTTTATTATCCTGTACTGTGACATCACTGTGTTTATTATCCCTGTACTGTGACATCACTGTGTTTATTATCCCTGTACTGTGACATCACTGTGTTTATTATCCCTGTACTGTGACATCACTGTGTTTATTATCTCTGTACTGTGACATCACTGTGTTTATTATCTCTGTACTGTGACATCACTGTGTTTATTATCTCTGTACTGTGACATCATTGTGTTTATTATCCCTGTACTGTGACATCACTGTGTTTATTATCTCTGTACTGTGACATCACTGTGTTTATTATCCTTTACTGTAACATAATTTGTTTATTATCCCTGCAGTGGGGCCACATTCCAAGTTTTGCTATGGGGTCCCATGGTTAATTTGTTACGCCCCTGGCCAAAATGCACTGATATGTTTTTCAGTCAGAGGTCGGTGCATAGTTTTCTGTGCCCTCATATGCAAGATCCACAGTACATTAGTATTTCTAGTATGAGTATCATGTATGATCGTACCTGGTTAATTTTCTTCCACAGATTGAGGACAGGAGATAATTCATTGGACCACAAATCTCTGTCAAACTTCGATCCTGCGGTGACTGCTCGGCTCAGGATCCGCAACTGTGATATCACCTACATAGGAGACAGCAGAAAATGGTCTTCAGGAACCCTAATAAAGATTCTGAACATGTCTGACAGTATTCAGGTAGGACGTGTGTGACCTCAAAGAGCAGGGCCTCTAGGTGTAATGGCAACACCCCCGTTGCTCCTAGAGGCTCATTTGCATATATTACAACATAATGTTTCTCAGCAATGTGGGCACATATGAACATGGGACCAAAACAGATGCCTTCAGCTGCCAAGCGCACAAGCAACAGGTCAGCCGGTTTCATAGGTACAAAACTGCTGACAGATGCCCTTTAACACAACTGATTTCTTACTAAAGAGGTTTTCCAATAGTACAATACTCTCCACCGGATAGAAAATCAATATATTCCTAGGCCACTGATTTCATGTTCATAGTCACATGGCCTATGTGCAGCTCAGTGAATGGGCCTGGGCTGCAATACCAAGCCCAGCCACTATCCAATATATGGCGCTGTACTTGGTACGCTGTGAGGAGGGTGCAGTGATCACTGGAGCGCCTCGGACTCTTCAAGCATTAGCATTAGAAATGGCAGGTGCTGGGAGTTGAACCCCCTGAGGATAGGTCATATGTGTCGACATGTGTTTACATCATTTTTTGGTTGATCCTTCTGAACACATTGGACAAAAAAAAAAAATCATATACATAAAAAACAAGCAAATAACAAAAGGTAGAATCCATTAAACATTCTTGGTCTAGTAATACACACATACATTGTAATAAGCTGGAGGTGCCTTACTAGGTCTAATTTGTTAACAGTACTTTCCTAGAAACGGGCAATTCACACTTCACACACTAACTAAAAAGAAAAAGGGAAAAGCCATGAACGATCTATGTGAAAATAAATACCCGTATGGTGAATAGACAAAGCCTGGTACAGTCAGAGTAGAAGCACCGGCTCCTGTCACTTGACAGATGGTTCTAATTAAGTGCTAGCCCAAGTGAAGATTCTGGGGCTCCTCGCTCTTCGTGTGCCTTTTCCCAGTCAACCGTGAAATTACTTCCCAGCTTTAATAACAAAAAGATACACCCGATTTTTCATACTACAAACAACAACGCAATTAGCAATGGGTTAAAAAACGATGAGGGCAAAATAAATGTTTGACCCTCCTTTGTCATGCTGTCATGTATAGACGGAGTGCTGAGGCTCAAGCTGCCATGATAAGACAGAAAAACATCGGCTGAACCGTATTTTCTTCAGATTCAAGGAATCAAATATTTGTCAGGGTCACAAAGCACGGGCATAATGATGGCGAACGATCAGCCGTAACATGAAGACCACCTGCAGCCAGAACCGTCCTGACTCGCTGAGGCATGAAGTCCACAAGACCTATGAAGGTCTCCACATGATTCTGCTGGCCTACAAAAAAGACAGAACATGTCCTACACATGTCTGTTTTGCGGACAAGGATAGGACAAAAAAATATATAAAAAATGGCAGCATGCACATGGTCGGTATCCATGTTTTACAGATTCGCGGTTTGTGGACTGCAAAACACATACGATCAAGTGCATCAGACCTTAGGCTGGTTTCACATCTCCGGCATTGTGATCCGAGAGCCAGTTCCTGCAGAGAATGCCAGGAATCGACCGGACACAAACCGCAACGTGTAGTGGTTTCTGTCCAGCAGATTCTCGGGATTTGTGGTATTGCGGCCAGATTGCCGTCAGACCCCATTATAGTTAATGGGGCTGTCAGACATTCCATTTGCATCTGGCAGTGCCGGATCCTGAGAATTCTTTGCCGAAACTAGCCTTAAAGTGTAACTATCATTCTATTTTTATTTGTGTAATGTATAGGGGCAGTGATACTGACCATTTTTGTAATATACTTTAATTACTGAAATTGTACATTTCTATTAGAAAAATAGCTCTAAAGTGGCCCATTCTGAGCCTTAGCAAAGCTCCTCTGTCTTCTGTTTACATAACTGTGGAGCCTTGCTCAACACTGACTTACATTACACAGGCAGTGTTGAGCAAGGCTCCACAGTTATGTAAACAGAAGACAGAGGAGCATTGCTAAGGCTCAAAATGGGCCACTTTAGAGCTATTTTTCTAATAGAAATGTACAATTTCAGTAATTAAAGTATATTACAAAAATGGTCAGTATCACTGCCCCTATACATTACACACACAAAAAAAATATAGAATGGCAGTTACACTTCAAAGGCTATGTACACCTTTGGGAAATTTTTTATTATTGCATTGTACTCATTTTGAGCTAAAAATAGTTTTTTAAGTTGTTGTTTATTAAAAATATGGTGTTCTTTGTCTGTACAGAGCTGACATGCTCTAGTAGTAGCCTTTGGACTTTCTCTCTTTGTCAGACCAGGAGCTGACGGACTCCTTATCTCTGCTCTCTGACATTATAAACACTCACTATAGCTCAGTTCTTATCTTACTGATAATAATGTGGTTTAAGTAAGTGTTTATGACCTCTTAGTAGTTTAGAGAGAAGGGTTATTAGATGACTGCACAAAGTGAAAGTACCAGTCACACAGCTAGAAAAGCAGTTAACCTTTTGTCACAGAACGGCTCAATATTTTTAATAAAGACCAATTTAAGACATGATTTTTAGCCAAAAATGATTAAAATGCAATCATAAAAATGATTGCCTCCGAAGGTGTACATAGCCTTTAAGGTGCTTTTATATGGCCCGAGAATTGGGCAGATTATCGGGAACGACCGTTGCCGACAATCTGCCCATGTAAATGTGCCGCCGATTACCCGATGAATAAGCGAAATGCTTGTTCATTGGGTGATCCGGTCGTTTATGCAAGCACCACCGATCATGGCTTCTGGGCAGCAGATCGTGCTGTCTAAACAGTGATCTGCTGCTCAGAAGCCATGATTCTGGATGAGGGATCACTATAGTGATTCCTTGTCCACATACAGTGAAGGAGATTGCGACATGTAAATACAGTTGTCTCCTTCACTGAGCGAGCAGCCGACTGTCGGGAAGGAACACAATCGGCCTGTGTAAATCCAGCTTTAGACATGAATCTGATTCACATTATCAACTTCCTAAGGGTCCATTCACACATGCGTGTGTGTTTTGCGGATCCACAAAACACGGACAGCGGCAATGTGTGTTCCGCATTTTGCGGACCGCACATTGCAGGCACTAATAGAATATGCCTATTCTTGTCGGCAATAGCGGACAAGAATAGGACATGTTCTATTTTTTTCGGGAACGGAATTGCGGACCCGGAAGTGCGAGTTCGCAATTCCGTATCCGGGCAGCACATCGTGCTGCCCCATAGAAATGAATGGGTCCGCAATTTTACGGAACGAAATTGCGGACGTGTGAATGGACCCTTTAGGCTGAGTTTACACTTCAGTTATTATATCAGTTATTTTCATCAGTGATTGCGAGCCAAAACCAGTAGTGAAGCCTACTCAGAGATAAGGTATAATAGAAGGATCTGCACCCGTTCTGTGCTTGTGACTCGCACCTGATTTTGGCTCACAATAACTGATGGAAATAACTCACCAAATAACTGAAGTGTGAACTTGGCCTTAGGGTGCTGGGACACGTCGCTGCTGTGCTGCATTTTGGCTAAAAACCTTGTTTATAAAACGCATGCGGTTTTTCCAACAACATACTTGAGTTTATGGCAGCTGCAGAGAGAGCAGAGCCTCTAGGTGTAATGGTACTGCCCCCATTGCTCCTAGAGCCTCATTTGCATATATAATACCATCATTTTTCTCAGCAATGCGGGCACATATGAACATGGGACCAACACAGATGTCTTCAGCTGCAAAGTGCACATGTAACAGGTCAGCCGGTGTCATAGGTACAAAACTGCTGACAGATGTATACTATTCTTTACAAGCAGAGTTCCTCTTTAATATGCTCCTCTGAATGACGTCACACCCTGTGAATGGAGTACACCAGTGATTATATTAAGTATCGGGTTGAAGTGGAAAAGTTAAGTAAAGCACCTTACTAAATGTGATTTAATTACTAAGCTGACTGTAAATATGGAAATCACGCGCTTCCAGCAGATTGTTAACAGCCCCGACACGTTCCTTTAGAAATTGTAAAACATGGAACCTCCTATAATTTTCCTATCACTCTGGCTGATTGCATGAGCGGAGCGGATCGTCTCTCTACGTGATTCATCATGGTGACAGGTGTTTCGGTATTATCTTACCGCCATGACAACAGCTGTCATTACTCTGGTGGCTGACAGCACCAAGCCGTCAAGCTGGAGGGCAACCCCTCTCAATATAGCATTCATGTTATTCATATTTGTAATTAAACTAAGTGCCGTGTGAGATAACACGATGTACATGATGATGAGGATGTGTCTCTACTGTGCCGTATATTGACTGTCAGTCATATGGGAGCCATAAAACTGCATAGAGCACCTCTGGATCATGCATGATACCGGGCTGACAACTGCGAGGCGGCCTGACAGTCTACGTTACTAGTGTGATCCTCACAAATATTTGTTTCTTTCTATACCGGGTCATGTACCACAGAACTGAACACTGGGTTTGACACTAACATATTTGCTGTGCAAATCACCAGTTTGTGCATTAGGTGTTTACACACATTATATGTAGCAATTTGTGCTCCAGAGCTGTTGTTCCTATAGTATACAACTATATCGCAGTATGTATACTACAGGTGGAACTCAAAAACGTAGAATATCGTGCAAAAGTCCATTTATTTCAGTAATGCAAATGAAAAGGAATTGCATTAATGCAGCTTAAAATTAGAATTTCGTGAAAAGGCTCAATATTCTAGGCTCAAAGTGTCACACTCTAGTCAGCTAATTAATCCATACCCCCTGTGTTTCTATGGATTTAGAAGTAGGGATGAATGAAAGGTGTCTGGGCTGCTTCACTATGAGATCACTACGCCAACACTGAGAGGAAGGGAGCAGAGAAGTTAGTGAGCATGTGCGTCCACCTCTGGATGCAATAGAAGGTGGACCAGAGGGATAGACAGCAGGGGGCGCTACCAGAAAGGAAAATGTAATGTACATAAAAACCTAAGAATATTTTATTGCATACATATTTTAATAATACTTGATTTGAAATGCCTTATTCATTGCATAGTAATACTTTTCGTTTTGCTTAATAAGTGGTGGTGATCTCAAAATTATTACAACATTTTTCTGGGTCTACAATTCATTACTGCCTTAATGTGTGTTATACTAAGCTGCTTTATATGAAATCCTCTGTGACCGTTATTTTCCCAAAGTAAAACAGAAACCGCCCGGAAAGTCCTTGACATTGGCTGCCGTTCTCAGCATAGCCATCCACTGCTCTACAGTTAAAAGAACTTTGTGGCTGAATTCCCACATAAATAATTGGTCTAATGCGTTGGCAAACCTTGTGGTGCCCTTACGATGTTCTCAAAGTGTGATTCCCCAGCTAACACCATGCGATTCGCCGTGCCGGCCGGTTATGGCGGGTAAATTACCTCTCCTGTATCTTTGTCCTTAGCAGTTAGACCTGAACCATTGCTTCTTTTTACACGTTTACTCTAATAACACACTACTTTTATGCTTCCGAATACCTTTTGCTGGTTACTTTATGACTTCTTATTACATTTTTTTATGGAGAAACCAGAATAAGGGCAATTTTTATGCTCTGCACGGAGACATTCCTTCTAGCTCTGCTAGACTAAAGATTAAAACACTGGAAAAGTGAGATCTCACATCTATCTATCCCAGTGGAAATGTCTTCTTGAAAACGCTGACAAGTCTGCAGGCCGTGTTCTTCTCAAGAAATTTAAAGGAATTTTTTTTTTTAATCTGCCAGTTAAAACCAGATAGCGGCACAAATACTTTTTTTTAATTAGTTTTTATTTTCTGATTACAATTTTTTTTTCACCCTTTCGCTACCAGCGGCATACATGTATGGTACTGGAGCAATAGGCAGACATGGTGCCCACTCGCACGTGCAGCGGGCGTCATGGCCGGTAGGTCTCTGCTGTTTCAAACAGGAGAGACCTGTGGCTAATTACCACGACCACCAAGTGAGATCACGGCCGCTTGTTACCGGCATCCTCTGTGGCCAATGAAGATGCCGGTAATTGATTTCAATGCTCTCAGCCTTGCTGAAGAGGCTGAGAGCATTAAAGCTGCAATTCCTTTTTTGACCACCAGGTGCCAGGCCAACATAAGAAATGAGCAATAGTCAATGCATTTTGTACGCTCATATACAAGATTCAAAATCATTACAAAAATTATTTAATAAAATGTGATCAAAAAGTCACGCACGCTCCAAAACGGTATCAATAAAATCTACGGATTGTCTTGCAAAAAATAAGCCCCTAAACAGCTCTATAGATATAACTATAAAAAAAAGTATATGGCAATGTAAAAATAATTTTTTCCCCCAAAGTTTAAATATATTTCAATTTTCTACACTATTTAGACATAAAAACCTATACATATGGGGTATCGTTGTAATCGTACTGACCCAGAGAATGAAGGGCAGTTTTGAAGCAAACGGAACGCTGTGGGAACAAAACCAATAAAACGGTGGAGGAATTGTGTTTTTTTTTTCCAATTCCACCCCATTTGGAATTTTTTTTACAGCTTCCCACTACATTGCATGCCATAATTAAGGGTGGCATTAGAAAGTGCAACTTGTCCCGCAAAAAATAAGCCCTCATACAGATGTGAATAGAAACATAAAAAAAGTTATGGCCCAAGGAAGATAGGGAAGAAAAATGAAAATGCAAAAACAAAAAAAACTCTGGTATCCTAAGGGTTAATTCTTATTCCTGAACATGATTATGGGGGCGTCCATCTTGCCTGAGCTGTTCTTAACAGCATTTGGAGAACATTAAAACAATTGCTTTATGGAGCCTTAGACACAATGGTCAGTAGGGGTCTCATTGACTTCGATGGGAGAGTTTTCTGGGCATGCTCTGTGACCTGTGCAGAGATCAGGAGGGAGTAGATAAGCTGTGATATCACCTATTGTGAATGGTGGATCCTGTGATGTCACTACACAGAGGTGATCTAATGAGGCAGCAATGATAAGGAGATAACAGTAAAGTGATCTGTACAGCCCAAGAAGTGGCATCTATTATTAGGCTTAGTGGCCAGTGTGAAAACTGCAGAAATTAAAATTTTTTGTTTAAATATAGATAAGCGACATGGAAAATTAAAAATAACACCGTCAAAAATTCTTTAAAAATGTGTTTAACATAAAAACGCGCTTATGTTTATGTTGGTCGTCATACGATCTCAATTTGTATTATGTTTGTTGTCTATCTTTTCAATGTGAATCAATAAAAAGAAAATTGAAAAAAAAAAAATGCGATTTAAAGAATAGGTCATTTTCTGATGACACATTTCCTTTGAACACGGACCTAGAAAACCTGGATTAACTGATCTGTAAGAGGACTTAACATCCAAGTTGAAGTGACCCTCATGATCACTTCAACTTAACCTGCAAGGGGACTGGAACCTCTTAAAAATGTCTTCCTGTACATGGGTGATCGCAGCCACCTGCCACACAATGAACTGTTAGGCTAGGGCTACACGACGACATGTGTCGCACCGATATCGCGCCACAATTTTTATAATGATGGTCTATGCTGTTGCACTGCGACACCATAGACTATCATTATAAAAATTGTGGCGCAACATTGGTGTGACATCAATGTCGCACGACACATGTTGCAGTGTAGTTGCGCGCGACATTTCGCCGCGTAGCCTTAGGGTATGTGCACACGACGGATTATGTGTGGGTTTTGACGAGTTTGTGATCAGTTTTTTTACACATTTTTTCTTTAACCAACGGGCGTTTATTTCAATACATAACCTCATTTTCAGCTTTTAAGTTTTGGCGTGCAGATGCCTAAAAAAAAACACGCAAAAACCACATGGGCACATATGGAGCTGTTTTGTATGCTTCCCATTTACTTCAATGGAAGATTTGGCGCGGTTTCTGCTCCAAGATAGGGCATGCGGCTTTTTTTCACATGGAAAAAGCAAGTATTTGGAGGCTTTTTTGGGGGCTGATTTTGAGGAGGAAATTCTCCAAAGTCAGTGCTAAAAACGGTGTCAACTGTTCCTAAAACAGCCCAAGCAGTATCATATTCTACAGCAGGGGTCAGGAACCTCCAGCACTCCAGTTGTTGTCAAACTACATCTCCCATCATGCACACTTGCTTGGTTGTTCTCTGAACTCTCACAGAAGTGAAAGAAGCATGCTGGGAGTTGTAGTTTCACAACAGCTGGAGTGCCGAAAGTTGCTGCTCCCTGTTCTACAGCCATGTACAATCTAGACGTGCAGCTAGAAAAATTGGATCAAGTGATGAAAATCCACAAGGTGACTTGATCCTCAAAGAGGCTGTTATGTCCTTCGAAGTCTCTCCCTGCGCAGCGGCGCTCCTGGCCTCCCACTGTACAAGGATCTACAAGTCAGCCCAAGGGGGGTGGGGGTACAGGTTCTCTAGATCAGCCGGGTCCCTGAGGTCGGACCTCCCCACTGGAATGTTCATTCTGCCAGAAATTTCCACCAGACACTTAGAATGATTTGTCAACCATCTATAGGCTCCATTCCTTCTATGGCAGTGTTCCTCAACTGTCGATCACGATTTGAGAATATCCCACAGAATGATAACCCGTGGAAAGTCCTGACGCATTGACACTGATTAGATCACCTGCTTAAGGGTCCATTCACACATCCGTGTGTGTTTTGCGGAGCCACGGATCCGCAAAACACGGACAGCGGCAATGTGCGTTCCGCATTTTGCGGACCGCACATTGCAGGCACTAAGAGAATATGCCTATTCTTGTCCGCTATTTTTTTTCCGGGATCGGAATTGCGGACCCAGAAGTGCGGGTCCACAATCCCAGATCAGGGCGCACATCGTGCGGCCCCATAGAAATGAATGGGTCCGCAATTCCCTTCCGCAAAATGCGGAGTGGAATTGCGTATGTGTGAATGGGGCGTAATACTAAGGAAATCTTGAAAACATGACCGGCAGGTGGGTCCTGAGGACTGGAGTTGAGGAACACTGGTCTATGGGACTGATAAGGATGGCAAAGCGCTGTACTCTGGGAATCCCATAGAAGTGAATGGAGCGGTGGTCACGTCCGCGCACTACCATGCCATTTAACACAGAGGGCTCAAGGATCATTGGGGGTGCCAGCATGGTTATCTACCAGATCTAGGCATTATTAGACCGGTGTAATATATTCCCTATGATTATACAGTGGAAGCATCGGCAGAAGGAGAAGTAAGGGAGAAATGCAAGGCAGGTATAAGGACAATCACATATAAAATAGCTTTAAAAAAATGTTTTGGGCTATATACACTTTTAAAGAGTCTGCCAGCTCTCTGCATTGTACTGTCCCTCACGTATTCCTCCTAGAAATACTATGAATAAATTGACAACTAGGCGTTAACATGCCCATTGTCAATGGAGTGTGCCACTACACATTCAGCACTGACTGTACAGGGACACCAAAACAATCTGTTCATAAATGTCAAGGAGGAATAACAGAGGAACAGTACAATGCAGAACTATAAAAACCAAAAATGCTTCAGAATTGTTATTTTATGAAGAACACAAAAATGTACTAAAGCAGGCGAGTCAGGAGAGCGGACTGGTCTCCTGTAAACTGGTCGTCCAGTTCATTTGAATCACTTAGGCCACATGCACATGACCGTGTGCTGGCCATGCCAGTATTGTTGCCCGCAAACAGCGGGTAGGTAATATACGGGCACCGGCCGTGCTCACACCGTTTCACAAATGCGGATCTATTCACTTGGAGGGGGCCGCAATGTGAAAGATACAGAGGGGAAGGGCACCTCCATGGCATTTCGGTCAGTGCCTCCGCACCGCAAAAAAATAAAACATGCTCTATTTTTTGTGGTGCAGATGGATCGCGGACTCCATCCATCAGCGGCAGCCACGTGGACGGTGCACGTACATCGGGGACTGCAATTTGCGGTCTTCAATGCACAGCAGGCCGCGCATGAGCCCTTAGGAGAGAACTATGATTGGCTAGTCGCTATTGGAGTCTATATTTACATATCTTTTCTGTGTTCAGTCCTTTTCCATGTTGAAGGCTCTAAGACAGGCAATCCTCAAACTGCGGCCCTCCAGCTGTTGTAAAACTACAACTCCCACAATGCCCTGCTGTAGGCTGATACCTGTAGGCTGTTCGGGCATGCCGGGAGCTGTAGTTTTGCAACAGCTGGAGGGCCGCAGATTGAGGATGCCTGCTCTAAGATCTATGATTATGTGTCTAAAAGGTACAGAGAAAAGGCGTTATTTCTGCTACATATAGAATTTTGGAAGAATATAATAATTTCCCATATAAGGTTCGATAATAGGAAGTTTCAGGAAAAATATACGGGTCAAATAAGTGACCTTCAAAGAAAAAGTCTTTATCAAAACATCCCTAAAATGTTGCTGAATGCCTCACATTTCTTCACAGTTCATGATTAATTACAGTTTATTCTATTCTCCTAAATTTTTATTTAAAATAAAGGTGCGAAAGGATTTGAACAGTTCGAAATGTGGCAGCAGAAAAACGCAGGTTTGGCACATTTATTGTGGTGGTGCTCAAAATTATTTAGGTATTGGTTCTGGGTGATTTAAATGCTGGTATATTAAGAAATAGGATAACGAAATTTAGGAAAAAATGGATGTCAGAAAGGTTTCCTAGTTTTAATGATTGGAACCGTCTGGCTGGCAGGGTGCGGGGTGATGCAATTCTAAAAAAAAAATTTGGGAGAGTTAGGCCTCATGCACACGACCGTTGTGTGCATCCGCGGCCGTTGTTCCGTTTTCCGTTTTTTTTTTCGCGGACCCATTGACTTTCAATGGGTCCGTGTAAAAATCGGAAAATGCACCGTTTTGCAGCCGCATCCGTGATCCGTGTATCCTGTCCGTCAAAAACATATGACCTGTCCTATTTTTTTGACGGACAACGGTTCACGGACCCATTCAAGTCAATGGGTCCGTGAAAAAACACGGATGCATACAAGATAGCCTACGGACAAGGATGACGGACGCGGATGGCAACTTTCACACAGACGGATCCGCTGATCCGTCTGGGGACGCTTCAGGTAAGAATCTACTAAAAGAACTGTGTACATGACTGCCCCCTGCTGCCTGGCAGGTGCTGCCAGGCAGCAGGGGGCAGACCCCCCCTCCCTCCCCCCCTTTATTTAACACATTGGTCCTGGTTGCCATGGTTACCGATCGGAATCCCAGCGATTAAACTGGGACTCCGATCGGAACTCTCCGCTGCCACCAATGATGGGGGGGGGGGGGGGGGGCGATCATTTTAATTAGGGGGAGGGGGGGGGAGCCGGCCGCACTGGCCACCAATGTGTTAAATACAAGGGAGGAAGGGAGGGGGGGCCGGCCGCACTGGCCACCAATGTGTTAAATACAAAGGAGGGAGGGGGGCCAGCCGCACTGGCCACCAATGTGTTAAATACAAGGGAGGGAGGGAGGGGGGACCGGCCGCACTGGCCACCAATGTGTTAAATACGGGGGGGGGGGGGGGTCTGCCCCCTGCTGCCAGGGGCAGTCATGTACCCAGTTCTTTTAGTATATTCTAACCTGAAGCATCACCATGGGAACGCCTTAGAATATTAGAATATATGTTAGAATATACTGTCGGATCGGAGTTTCACAATCTAACTCAAATCCGACGGTATATTCTAACATAGAGGCGTTCCCATGGTGATGGGGACGCTTCAAGTTAAAATATACCATCGGATTGGAGAAAACTCCGATCCGATGGTATAATAGGGACTCCTGACTTTACATTGAAAGTCAATGGGGACGGATCCGTTTGCAATTGCACCATATTGTGTCAACGTCAAACGGATCCGTCCCCATTGACTTGCATTGTAAGTCAGGACGGATCCGTTTGGCTCCGCACGGCCAGGCGGACACCAAAACGACTTTTTTTTCATGTCCGTGGATCCTCCAAAAATCAAGGAAGACCCACGGACAAAAAAACGGTCACGGAACAACGGAAATCCGTTTTGCGGACCACAAAAAAAAACGTCCGTGTGCATGAGGCCTTAACCTGTGAAAAGTGGCAGGTTTAGAAAAGTATATAAGCAAAACTTTGTGACACTCTGCCGTCCGTTTGCCGCTGGAAGTCGGGTTCCCACCCGGTCTTATAATAAATATAGAAACTCCAGCAATTGAGTTGCAAGAAAAGGATTTTTTAATTGGTATTGCGGCTGTGTACAATGTGACGTTTCGGCCACACATTGGCCTTCATCAGACTACAGCAAAAGAAAAAAACTAAATAAATAGTATAATCAAATATTACATACAGACAGAGGTTTAGAGAAGTATCGATAGCTCTTTTTTTTTTATTCCCCATTGCAGCTTTCTGGGATTGGGTGGGGTAATTTCGTAAATATAATATTTTTCAAATGTACATATTATGTAAACTGTTATTTTTGATAATTCTTAAATAATAAATAAAGATTATAATAAATAAACCAGCCGTTCAGATTTCCGATATTAATGACCTATGCTCCGGATACGTCCATATCAGATCAGCTGTACTGCAGTAACTAGCTCCGTCCACCAGAAGGCACTGTGCAGGTCTAGTCCTGACTCCCAGCACCGGATCTGATCGGCAGGGGTGCAGGGTGTTAGATCACCACCAATCTGATATTGAGGACCTATTCTGAGGATAGGTCATCGATATCAAAATCCAGGGCAACCTCTTTTAAATATCATAGCAGTAAATGCATACTTCCATCCTGCGTTCTTAAAGCCCGACATAAAAAGAGCAACAAAGCAAAGGAAGGAAAAACTAATAATAGGCTCAGGCAAATCCTGTTATTATAGACGCGAGTCGCTAGACAGGTGTCTGCAGATCATCCTGCTTGTATCATCAATAGACTGCATACAGAAAAAGACTGCACTTCTTAAAGGGGTTGTCCAGCATTTTACAAGTGACTGCATATACTAGGGATTGGCCATCAATGTCTGATAGGCGGGGGCCCAATCAGTAGTAGTAAAGGGAGCTGGTCACTGCAGCGCTCCTATAACTGAAGTCAATGGGAGCAGTCCTGCAGTAACCAGCTCTGTCCACTACACAACAGATGGAGCTGTGTCGTTCTGGCCCTGACTGCCGCTGACCAGGGATTGGCTGAGCAGGAATCATTTGCCATTTCTTGTGTGTTGAGCCAGGACCAGTAGGTGGAGCCCAGTGGTTACTCGGTAAGCACTGGACTGGCAGCAATGAGGCGTTGTGAGCATATATTTTTTAACCATTCAGCCCCTTTAAAAAAAAAATTAAAATTATATTATTCTGCCAGACAACCCCTTTAACAACTAGCAAATGTAACATAAGGGAACCTCTAACCCTGTCCTGTCACCTAACCAACAAAGTCCTGTGTGTTGTCAGTTCTTATGTCTCTGGTCCTTGACTATATTTTATCATTAAAGGGGTTTGTCTCACTTCAGCCAATGGCATTTATCACATAGAGAAAGTGAATACAAGACACTTACTAATGTATTGTGATTGTCCATATTGCTTCCTTTGCTGGCTGGATTCATTTTTCCATCACATTATACACTGCTCATATCCAGGGGTTACGACCACTCTACAATCCAGCAGTGGTGGTCGTGCTTGCTCACTAAAGGAAAAAGCGCTCCTGTGGTCCCAACCACTATAGAGGTTTGCACCGTTTCCTATAGTGTGCAAGCGCGACCACTGCTGCTGGGTGCAGGGTGGTCATAACCCCTGAAAGCCATCAGTGCATATACAGCAGTGCAATCCAGAAGTGGCGGTCGTGCTTACATGCTATAGGAAAAAAAGCCGGCCTCTCTGGTGGCCGGGACTGTGGGAGTGTGCATAGGCCAGCGCTTTTTTCTATAGTGTGCAAGCACGACCACCGCTGATGAATTTTAGGATGGTCGTAACCCCTGGAATGGAGCAGTGTATAATGTGATCGAAAATCAATCAAGCCAGAAAAGGAGGCAATATGGACAATAACAATACATTAGTAAGTGCCTGGTATTAACTTTCTCTATGCCATTTGCTGCAGTGACAACCCCTTTAAGGTTTTAGTGATGCCAGTGAGGTCAGTTGTAGTATAAAGGTGAACGCCAGGCAAAATTGCAGAATGGTGGAAATCGTTTTCTAGCACAATATATCAGCAATTCCTTCCCAGATGAAGTCTGCAGGGTAGAGAAGAGGACTACGAATCTCCAGATAAGAGCAGTGAAGGCGCTGTGTGCTCGGGAAAGGTCTGATAACATTGATTTCAATGCAGCGCCATTCTATGCCATATTCAGAGGACTGTCCGGGAGTCCCTAGAGAGGTCTCCTCAAGCAACATGGACGTCTCTGGGAACATATCTGCAGAACACACGCCATCATCAGTCTGTGTTAATGCACGCTGATGAGGACTACCTGCTACAACACAGTTTATTGAGATTTTACCTTAAAATGACAATAAAAATGCAGTAAACTGAAGAGATTTATGTAATCCAAGACTAATTATTCTGAGAACTTGTGTGCTGGAGCAAGTCTTTACAGGTACACTACTGCCATCTACCCGTAATATGATGTACGGGAAGAGCAGCGAGCGTGCAGGGAAAGGTGACAATCAATGCAATATCATATCTGTATAGCTGGAAATACTGGATATATGTGATGATGAATGCGTGCAAAAAGAAGAACACTCACCAGTGCTACCTATAGGTATCTACCCTGCGTGTCAATGTCCAACTCATTACAGAAAAATCATCTGCAGACCGCTGTCTCGGAGGGACAGCTCATCATCAGTACAGAGTAGGGGACTGGTTCACAAGGTGAGAGGTGTCTTGTGGAGATCCAGTCGGTGTAAGAAGTCTTAGGCTACTTTCACACTTGCGGCAGAGTGATCCGGCAAGCAGTTCTGTCAATGCAACTGCCTGCTGGATCCGGAAATCTGCGTGCAACCGGACAGCATTTGTAGACAGATCCGGATGCAGATCCGTCTCACAAACGCATTGAAAGAACGGATCCGTCTGTCCGTTTGTCATACGGACAAACGTATCCGTTTCAATAATTTTTTCCACATTTTTAAGGACGGATCCGGCATTCGGAATGCCGGATCCGGCACTAATACATTCCTATGGAAACAAAATGCTGGATCCAGGATTCAGGCAAGTGTTCAGTTTTTTGGGCCGGAGATAAAACCGTAGCATGCTGCGCTATTATCTCCGTCCTGATCAGTCAAAAAGACTGAACTGAAGACATCCTGAACGGAATGCTCTCCATTCAGAATGCATGGGGATAAAACCGATCAGTTCTTTTCTAGTATTGAGCCCCTAGGACGGAACTCAGTGCCGGAAACGAAAACCGCTAGTGTGAAAGTACCCTTACAGGAAAAGTATGCAAATTATCCTTCTTCCAGAAGGAAGAAAACTGTCTCTCTCTCAAGTGCCACCTACTGGTAGTAAGTCAATCTCACCTAGTGAATGCTTTTAATGGGCGATCTAAAACACAGACATACATTATGAAGCCCAGTCGACCATAATGTGAATCTCAAGAAGCCAAAGTGTTCGGCTACCGATCGTATAAATGGCTGCAACGTATGGGGATCATGGTGGCTAGCACGGTCGGCGACAGTTTGTCTGACATTTCCCGGAGGGATGCTGTTGCTTGTACTATATGGGATGACACTTGGTGGTATGGAGACAACTTGGAAAGCAGTGGTCTGGTCTGCAGCACTTAGGAAGCAATATGATACATGCCCCTAGGTCAGTGATGGCTAACCTCCGGAACTCCAGCTGTGGTAAAACTACAACTCCCAAGATGCACACTTGCTTGGCTGTTCTCAGAACTCCATAGAAATGAATGGAGCATGCTGGGAGTCATAGTTTCACCACAGCTGGAGTGCTGGAGGTTAGTTATCACTGCCCTAGGTGCAGAAAAACCTTCCTGGAAAAAATGATACCATTGCATCCAAACTGCGGTGTTCTTACAACCAATTAGAACATTGACGGTCTGTATTAATAAAATTGAAAAGCCCCCCTTCCCCCCCAGAATCATTCCCCAGCTGGGGAATCAGCCTGTGCGTTCTCAGCTTAATGGGCGCAAGGACGTCCCCACGTCATAACTGCTGCTGCAGAGAGCATGATGTGCTCCATTCAGCATGGGAACGGGGCTAGGTGAATATTACTTTTCTTTAATTTCATTATGACTAAGGGGACAGCACTTATGTGTGGAAGCACTATGGGGCTTCTACTAAGTGGGGACACTAAAGGGGTATAACTACTGTGTGGCGGCACTATGGGGGCATCCTACTATGTGTGGGCACTAACGGAGAATAACTACTGTGTGGGGCATTCTACTAAGTGGGGACACTATGGGTAAAGAACTACTGGATGGCATTCTAGTGTTAAGGGGGCACAACTGCTGTGTTGGGATACTATGGGGGGATTTTACTGTGTAGGGGATAAATGCCTTATAAATGTGCTAGATGGGACAATCTATTAAGCATTAACTTTTCTTAATAAAATTAAGTTATATTTTAAAATTTATGCTACTGGTTTAGTGTATTAATTCCCAACAGGGGCGGATTGGCCATAGACCTTACAGGGAAATTTCCCGATGGGCCAATGCCCAGGGGGCCACCTGGGCCCTCTTCACAGCCGGCCAGTGGAAGTTTTTGGGGATGCATTTTGTTCTGCTGGCGGCAGTATTTTGTGATGGACTGTGATATTTGTCTTTGCTGGGGTGGTATAATGTGCCACAATATGGTAATGCTGGCCCCACCTACTTGTGTTGGCCCTGCCTTCCATCTATTTGGACCAGACTACAAAACGGAGCCCCTTTTAGTATTTTTTCCAGGGCCAGTTTAAGTTCCCAGTCCGCCCCTGACTCCCCATAATCGCTTGCGGAGGTGTGTGTTTTGGAGAGGTCACCAAAAGGTCTTCTTGCACAGGGTGCCATGTAACCTAAGGGTGGCCCTGCTTATCAGCCATCCACAGTATAGGAGATATATACCTGATGGGTGGGTGCCTAACCATTAGGACCCTCACAGATCACAAGAGCAGCATGTGTGTGCTCTGCAGCTCCACTCATCTCCATGGGCCTGCTGGAGATAGCTGGGCACTGTACTTGGCTTCTCTTCAGAGGACCCATAGAGTTGAATGGAGCGGCATCATGTCTGTCCGTTGCTCCATTCACTCCAGGAACGCATTCTCATAATCACGGGGGTTCCATCCCCTGGGTTAGGTAATACATTCTTATGGTGGGACAACCCCTTTAAAAGGTTTAGTGGAGCTTCAAATCACTTTCTGACTGACCCCTTTTCTGGAGTAGCTGTCTCACAACCTCATTTTGAAAATAAAAGAAGCTTTGTGTTATTTAATCAGTAATCAGGCTAAAATTCCTGATACCTCTTCAAAACGAGGTTCTGCAGCAGCTGACGCCTGCTATGTGGAATAATCCCCCCTACTACATATGAGTGAGAAGATTACAAGTCCTTTTGGCATTCTGTGACCAACAATACAATTCCTTTAGTCTGATATCAATGGGATGAGACAGACGGAGAATTATAAGATATTGTGTTTCATAGGACGGTCAGTATATAGAATTCACTTGTAGGATACAGAATATAGAGGTCGGCTCTATACACACATCATTTAAGTCATTGGTTTTACCTTTTCTTAAAGGGTTTTCCCCGATTTACTATGGTTCTCAACAGATCTGCTCATGTAGTTGATTACTTTAAGTACATGTTCCCCATGCTTTTTCTTTTTCAGTTTGGACTCTCCTGAACCATTTTGACTATGTAATCCAATCCTTCTGGTTTGTTTCCATCCTGTATGTGGCACTTCCTGTTCCTGTATCCAACCAAACCCATGATGCACTTCTCCTTCCTCTGCCACAGCTCCAGCTCCGCCCCTAACAACGCCCAGCTAGTTTATAGCTCCTCCCACCCATCTAGTTATATAGACAATACACTATCACTGCCCCGCCCATGGACATAACATCACAGGAAATAAGAGCTGTATGGACCTGGTCATGTGACCACAGTCCAGAACAGAAGACAGGAGAAAGAAATGTAAAAGAAATACATTACAAAATTACAGCGACCATAAATAATTATTTTAAAAGATGTTGATACAAATTGGAAAAAACTGCTTTAAAGGGGTTGTCTCACTTCAGCAAATGGTATTTATTATGTAAATAAAGTTAATACAAGGCACTTACTAATGTATTGTGATTGTCCATGCTGGCTTGATTAATTCTTCCATTACATTATACACTGCTCGTTTCCATGGTTACGACCACCCTGCAATCCATCAGTGGTCATGCTTGCACACTATAGGAAAACGTGCCGGCCTCTCTGGTGGCCAGGACCGTGGAAGCGCACATAGGCTAGCGCTTTTTCCTACAGTGTGCATGTACGACCACCACTAATGGATTGCAGGGTGGTCGTAACCATGGGAACGAGCAATGTGTAATGTGATGGAAAAATGAATCAAGCCAGCAAAGGAGGCAATACGGACAACCACAATACATTAGTAAGTGCCTTGTATTAACTTTCTCTACATGATAAATGCCATTTACTGAAGTGAGACAACCCTTTTATCAAAAGCAGAAAATCTTTAATGTCAAATTAACACATTATTTTCCTCCTGGTCTTGTAATACCTATATGACGCTGTGGTTTCTCTAGCCATGACAGTACATGTCTGAATGTCACAGGGACAGTGCCATGAAGTGGGCAGAGATAGTAAGCCTTGCAGCCAATCAGATGGCATAAACAGTGGCAGAAGGGGAAGAGTGTACTGATCTTGCAGGAGGCAGTGACTGTCTATACTAGGACAGCAATGTCAGCAAGAGGAATCTACTCCTATAACATGCGCAGAAATATATACAACTTTCAGAAATGACATGGGCACTACGAAGAATCTGTCGAATATACAAGCGATGAGGAAGTAAATCATGAATGCAGCACGTTCCTCTGAAATTCATTATAAGAACCGTTCAGAATCTAGAATTAAGAGCTGACGGTGTAAAAGCACAGAAGACTGAACTTCGCCAGACACTTTAATCCAGGGAAAGACTTTGCATATACATGGTGAGATCTGAGCGTCTGTCAGACTGCAGACTGCTGCGGGGATCCACTGATTTCTGAGGATGAGTCACTTTGTTGCAGGCGGTTTTCGGCACAGTGTACTGCATCAGCTGCTCACACACTAACGCTATCTGTCACAGCGCGGCATCTTTATACTGCACACACAAAGCGATGCCAACATATCTGGCTGAAGGTTAAGTACAAACAAAAGGGAGATCTCTGCCGCTCTCGGCAGTGAAAAACCACCGCTAACCAGCTTAACAAAGGCAGAGAAGAAAGGGGGGAGAAGGGTCGTAGAACTGATATTATATCTGGATGGACAACCAGTAAGACAGCAGTGAGCGTCAGCTGAGGGCACAAGACTGCGTACTTGTCAGCTTACTGCTTTGGACTACGGCTGTCACTTGAAATCAAAAAGTGCTACAAAAAGTCAAGATGCAGCCCCAGCCTTAGGGCTGTATTACACTGTTAGATTTAGTGTTCCTTCCCGACAATCGCCTGCTCGTCAGTGGAGGAGACCGCGGCAATTACATGCCGTGATCTCCTACACAGTACGGGAAGGAGTGATCGCTAATGCCATCGCTCGTCTCCATACAGAATCATTATTTGCTGGCAGCAGAGCGTGTTTAGATCGCACACCGGCAAACAGTGATCAATTACCCGATGACTGAGCGTTTTGCCCGTTCATCAGTGGCATCTTTACAGCGGCAGATCATCGATGACGAGAGTTCCTACAAACGCCTTTTGGCAATGATCTGTCTGATCCTCGGCCACTATAATACAGCCCTTAGGGTCCTTTTACACAGACCAATAATCTGTCAGGAACTAAGCAGATCATCGGTGGAGATTAGGGGCGACATTCCCATGCAGCGATCATTTCCACTGTATCAATACTGCGATCACTTGTCCCCACAGAAAATGATTGTCCCAGCGCAGCAGAAGATGTTTATACACCACAATCTGCTGCACAGGAACGATGATGTTCTATGCCGATCACCTGATGGACAAGTGTTTGCTCATTCATTGGGTGATCGCCGGCGTCTTTTACACTGGCAGATTATCGAAAACGGAGCTTTTATACAAACTCTCTTTCTGGATAATTTTACGGATCATTGGTCCGTGTAAAAAGACCTCATCTGTTCATGCCTTTACTTCAAAAGCAAAAGAATGGGGAAAACAGAAGGGTAGATCCTGCTTGGAGTCACATTGAGTTGTCTAGATAAAAGGGTCACAGAGTTTTCAGACATTTTTTGATATATCACATGAGACACATCAAAAGGTTTGATCGATGGGCTCTGAGTGGAGTGCTGAGACCCCCACTGATCGCGAGACAGAAGGGCTCTCCCATAGCACTCTCTCCTCGCTGCAGGAGACTGAATGGAGACAGGCCCAGCGAGGAGAGAGAATGCAATATGTGAGCACTTCTCTCCCCTCCTTCTAGTGATTGGTAGGGGTCTCAGTACTCAGACCCTCACAGATCAAAACCTTTGATATGTCCCTATGACATATGAAGCATTTTTGGAAAACTCACAGGTGTGAGAAAACCTATTTTCATGTAGCCTATTAGGGAATTATGAGTTAAAAGTGAAGCTTTTTAACATCCCCCCCCCCCCCCCCCCCCCCCCCCAAAATGCCACCACAACCAGACCGTTCTGCTCCTCTACTTTCTGGAAAAGTGTTTTGTATCCCAAACAGATGTCTAAAAAAAGTGTAACACCCAATTACTGGCATGTTATGTAAATTAACGGTTTGCTGTTAAGGAGGTGGAGACGCTGAGAAGCCAAGTCAAATTGACTGCATTCAAATCCCACCGCATCCATCTTGACTGGTGTTTCTGAGGACAGAGTACATCAGCAGAAGCTTTGCTAAAATCCTGTGAATGTGCTGTTGTAATCCTCTTCTGATGCGCTCATGTGCAGAGAGCTGCTGCAGTCAGGGTAAGTAGACCTTGCTTCACTGCGCATGCGCCGGAAGTGGAACACAATGTTGAAAAAGCTGGATTTTGGCAATTCTGCTGCTGATGTGCCGTGTCCTCAGGGACATCAATCAAGATGAAGGGAGGTAGGGGGGCAAGATTTGAGTGTGTACATGTCTTCTCAGTTTTTCCACCTTCTTGACTGCATGATTCTAAAGACCTACTCTCAGAAAAGGTCATAAATATCAGATTGGTGGAGGTCCGGCTCCGATGACCCTCACCAATAAGCAGTTTCATGGGGCCAAAGCGAATGTGTGAGCGTTGTGTCCTCTTCAATGTCTGGAGGACCAACCACTCCTGTTTTACACAAACACATTGATTTTACTGTGGGCGGTGTCATTTTGCGGTGGTGCTGAAGAGATACTGAACACTTACAGGAAGGCTTCCACACAGATTACAGGGGAACAGATGAAGAATCCTTTAAAAAAATAAAATAAAGACTGGTTTTATTGCATGTGTTCCTGATAACCTGGAAGCTCTTGCAGGACCCTGACTCCTAGTGTCCCAGTTGTATATTTGCCAGTTACATTGTGATGTCTTTTGTTTTGTACATGAACCCTCTGAATTGTAAAGCGCTGCGGAATATGGAATATTATAACCAGAAATGTTCAATTCCTCTGCAACACCACCAGGGGAAAGGGGAGAGAGGGAAAGGGACTGAGAGGAGGAGAAAGAGAGGGATGAGGAGAAAGAGAGGGATGAGGAGAAAGAGAGGGATGAGGAGAAAGAGAGGGATGAGGAGAAAGAGAGGGATGAGGAGAAAGAGAGGGATGAGGAGAAAGAGAGGGATGAGGAGAAAGAGAGGGATGAGGAGAAAGAGAGGGATGAGGAGAAAGAGAGGGATGAGGAGAAAGAGAGGGATGAGGAGAAAGAGAGGGATGAGGAGAAAGAGAGGGATGAGGAGAAAGAGAGGGATGAGGAGAAAGAGAGGGATGAGGAGAAAGAGAGGCAGAGAGGGAAGCAGAGGGTGAAGTGCAGAAGGAGGCAGAGAGAAAGGGAGAGAGGAGGAGAAGAATGGAGAGATGGTAGAAAAGGGGGAGGGAGAAGGAGAAAGAGAGGGATGTGGAGAGAGAGGCAGAGAGGGAAGCAGAGAGGGAAGCAGAGGGAGAGGATGAGGTGGAGAAGGAGGCAGAGGGGAGTCAGAAGGAGAGGGAAAAGTGGAGAAGCAGGGACACAGGTAGAGGGAAAGAGGAGTCGATGGAGAGAGTGAGGAAGGAAGAGGAAAGGAGAGGAGGAGAGAGATAGAGAGAATGGGGGAGGAAGAGAAGAAGGGAAACAGAGTGAGAGAAAGAGAGAGAGGAGGAGAAGAATGGAGAGAGGGTAGAAAAGGGGGAGGGAGAGGAGAAAGGGAGTGATAGAGAGAAGGATCTAGAAGGGAAGGGAGCAAGGCAAAAGGAAGAGAGGTAAAGAGGAAGTGAAGGAGGGAGGAGGGGTAAGAGAGAGTGTGTACAGGGGAGAGAAGTGGGGAGGGAGGGTGGAAGATAGAGAAGTAGAGAAGTAGAGAGAGAAGAAAGATAGGAGAGACAGAGGTGGCTCTTAGTGGATGCTTTGCACTCTGGGTAAACTGACCAGCAGGTGCTTTCTTGATCTCACCTGGTGGCATATCACTAGGATATCTCCAGATTGGGAGTCCAGAAGGGAGCGGAGAGCAGCTACCTTCCATTCATTTAACTGCCAAAGGGCTGGCCTGGCTATGTCAGCCCCATAGAAGTGAATGGAGAAGTGGCCGCGCTTGCACTGTGCCCTCTCCATTCATTTCTATGACGCTAGGGTTCACACCTGAGCGTTTTACAGCAAGTTCCTACGCGCTGTAAAACGCTCAACAGGCAAGAACCAATGATTCCCTATGGTCATGGTTCTCACCTGAGCGTTTTACAGCGCGTACGAACGCGCTGTAAAACGCCCTATGCCCCAAGAAGTACAGGAGCTTCTTTGGGGCGTAGTGTCGCGCGTTCCCGTACATAGACTTCCGGGAAGGCGCGACAATGGGCGTTTGCTTGTTTGCCGGCTGCGTAAGTAAACGCCCGAAATAATCGCGCATACAGAGCGCTCGTTCAGTACGCTTAGGTGTGAACCCAGCGTAACTTCTGAAAATAGCAGAGCTCTCTCCTTCACTCTGGGGGGCCGTTCTGGAGATAGGTCCGGGTCTCAGAGGTGGGACTCGCACCTACTTAACTTTGATGGCATACCCCAGTGATATGCCATCAAAGTCTTTGATGAGGCATCCCCTTTAACCATTAATGTCCCTTTAGGAACAGATTCAACATTCACAACGTGTAGGCTAACATGCGAGGGGTCTGCTGTAGCAAAAAACCTGGATGGTCTTCATGGTCAAAATAAAACTGACCTCGGTGTTGATGCTGTTACCAGCATTCAGATTTCGCACACTGTGTTGGCTGTCATGTAGTCTATTAAAGGAAATTCTATTATCAAGGTCAAAAGTCCTACCACAAATATAATTTCCAAGAAGAGACGCTTCCCTTTATAAAAGGTTAATATATGACAAAATGACGCTGCTGTGTAAAGAGAAAGCCGATCTGGGAGATTCGGCAGAGTTTAATATTCATGCCTTGTCTCTCTCGGAGGGTCAATAACTCAGAACTGTTGACTATTGCTAAAGGCTTCTGTGCCACACTCTGCAAATCCCATAATAAGTTAAGAGTGATAATGGCTTTGAAAAAAAAAGTCGCTCGACAAACAGCATGAGAAAAGGCGTCGTCTGAGCTTCCCAGTGACCTTGCGGAGAGACGGAAGAGCAGCTAAACTTGCAGGACTTTCTTTTGATAATACTATCAGACAGCCGATTTTACTGCTTTCGATATAATCCCCAAAAAAACTAAAACTGTCACATGTAAAAAAAAAAAAAGAAATAAAAACCTCCATTCCCTGCACTCGTTTTTATTGCGCTTGGATGACATTACAAAGGACTTCTCGCTATGGGGCCTATTTCAATACTGCAGATGGCGCAGAATTCTGGCACTTATGCCTTACAGCATATTTATTACAGGTTTTAGACACTTTTTCCGCCAAAGAGTGTGGGCTTAGAGAAAAGTGGGCATGGTTTTACAGGAGGGCTTAAGATAAGACGCTGCGCCCAATGTGCAGCAGAATATTGCATTCAAAGTCTATAGCAAGGTGCATTTCCACCTACCGCTGCGGTCACACATGCTCAGTCTCTCCCCACAGACAGACCTCTACACAGTGACCCTCTGATCAATGCAGATCAGCCAACAGAAATTGCTTTCAGTGTCAAGGAGCTACTGTGATAAAGATGTGTCTCTTCCCTGTGGAAAGCGGACCAGCAGCACCCAGCTGGATGTGCACATTGCACTTTGACCACCAGGTAGCGCCACACTATGTAAGTAAATATCATAACTCTTCACTAAACTTTCAGTCTGCAATCTTCATTCCTTCTTTCATTTTCAGAACCCCCTGAAATTCAGTTTATAACCCACTGCTAGTTTCAGACTTCTGTCATGCCTCCCAGTTATACATGCTGGATGTGAGATTGGTGTGTTCAGGATGCTGCTGCTTTCACTAGCTCCCATGTATCAGCACAGCTTGTTTTCCTGGACTGATTTTTCCTTCTGCAGTTCGTGGGAGATCTGTTCTTCCATGGGCTGGCAGACATTGATGCGAGGAGTGTGCAATTTTCTCTCCCCCTTGCAACATACTCCATGGGTACTCTCCTCTCTCTATATTCATGCATAGTCTGTGTGGTTTCCCTCTCATGTCATCACTCACATCAGTAACTGTCCCTTAGTCTCACTTCCATATCTTTGAAACACCTTGGGATCAACTTCATAAAAAGCCAATTAACCTAATGGTATGTTTTGGAGTGGGAGGAAAGTGATGCACGCACAGGGAGAACATGCAGATCTTGTCCTTGGCCAGTTACAAACCCAGAACCTCAGCATGCTAACCACTGAGCCACCTCTCAATCATCATGTACAACCCTATCTCTGTGGTACGTATGTATCCAATTGTTGAAACATACTCAAAACTGGCACATTACCTGAGAACTGATCATGCGCTGGGAAGAACGTGCAATATTAGCAGGAAGCCCAAAGAAAGCAGGCTTATCATCCTCAGGCAGGCCTTCAATCACATTGCGGTACTCCTATAAGAAACAAAACCTGAGAATTAGGAGTGACCGGTAAATGATCCTAATCGTAGATTGTACAAGCCATATGTGAACCGAGATGACTGATGACATATGTAATGCCACTGACATGAAGGAACGGACATTAACTGGAAAATAGTTGTCATACAGGGAACCACTGATAAGTTATTTCCTGGAGCAGATGTGGTTATTGCCCATATTTCCTAAACTCCTAAATGACAAATATAACTTGTTATGCAGTAATACATCTAACCTTACATAAGAGAGTGTCGTTTTGTCCTCTGGTGGGACGGAATATGACTGTGCATGTTATCAACCCCCTCAACCCCCATCAATCTGAGAATACATATGGTAGTCTTTTTTCCAGGAAAGCAGTGAGAAGACCAGCACTTCCTCACCTAACCTCTCCCTCTGCTGGGCCATTTACTGATGCCCTCACCCAGACGTTTACCAGTGTCTGGATCAAATAAGTCGCACCAACATTTTACACTGTCCCGATCCTGTGTGCAATAATGGCCCTTTCGCTGCCCCCCTCTTGCCTCTACCTGAGGTGGTCGCATCACCTGGCCTCATTGGTGGTGCACCCCTGCATGTGTGGCTGCTCACCATTCACTTTAGGAGTCCCGTTCTGAAGACAGGTGCGGGTCCCACAGGTGCCACCCGCACCTATCTAACATTGGTGGCATATCCTAGCGATTTTCCACGGATGTCTCAGACGAGACAAACCCTTAAATTATTGTTTTTTTATGCATGCTGTGCACTCTGCACCTACTTGCATTGTACAGTATATATTTTGAACAAGACCTCGAGATTCAGTGTCTTTGACTGCATGAGCACTTGTTGACGTATACACTTGTGGTATATATAAGCCTTGCACACCCTGATACAGTATTTTTACATGGTTTTTGTGTGCGACTCTCTGGATGTTAGTTCTTTGGATGATTTTTTAGTAATTCCTGTTTGCCACAACGTTACATAAAAGGTGGGCATGGTTGGCAGCAACCTATCAAGGCAACCACAATCAATAGGTTCATCAGGAAATATATGGGATTTGGTGGCACACTTACTTTTCAAGGTCTGTAATCCCTTCTATTATCGGTTGTAACTTTTTAAAGTATTTTCAGCTTAAAACTAGATTTTTGGTCTTTCCAGATCAGTTTTTTTTTTTTTTAAATAAAGATGTGTATAAAGGGCTTGTTCACATGTTGGAGGCTCTGTTTGTGTCAAAAACACCAGACAAAAAAAAAAAAAAAAGTTCTGCATGCAACCGAGAAAAAAAACAGGTTGCCATCTGAAACTGAACTGACCCCATTGCAGTCTGTTCAGTTCCGTTTGTCAGTTCTGTGCCAAATCCAGCACTTCCATTATTGTCGTTTTTCCTCTAATAGAGCAGAATCAGTGATGGGAAGTCATCCCAATATCAGCTTTTAGGCTATCTTTAATGAAAAATTAAATTTTGATGCAAAATTGCATGAAGGTGCCAGTGCGTATAAAGAGCCATAACGTGCCAACGTGTAATTTGGGTTTTATTTGTACGTGGTGCACACATCGGCCTGGCTATCAGAGGTTCAAAATGTCCAACACCCCCTGGAATCAAAAGGGTTAATGTAAAAGGTATTACACATGACACTTTTGATCGGTTTTATAGGTGATGATGGAAATCTGCTGGTTTCACTGCAGACACCGAACCCCATCTTTCCTGATTACTTAAACCACCCAAGCATCAGAAATCTTACCATTATGCTGCAGGAATTTGGCAAGGAGATGGACAATGGGAACGTCATCTTGTTTCCCCTCATCCCTGATGCATGAGCATTGAAGAACTGTTCCAGATAGGAGCGCAGAACTCGTAAATCAAAGTAGTTATCTACTCGTCCTCCATAAATTGCATTCTCTAAAAGACCATTAACAAAATCCCACTGGAAAGTTCTGCCACCTGCAAAAAGGAACATGGCGTACCGGATTTAATATCTAAAAATCGAAAACATATAAAACAGCTGGTTGTGCTAAACAGAACGACTTAAAGGGACAGTTCAGGATTAAAACAAATCACAAATAGCGAGGAGCCGCAATAACACACAGCTCATGGATAATTGTGGTGATTTGGGATGGGCGATGGTCTAAAATTACAATCTCAATCCCCCCCCCTCCCCCCCAATTTAAAGGGGTTGTGCAGTGGTATAATATTGCTGACATCCTCAGGACAGGTCATCCACAGAAGATGATCGGCGAGTGTCCGACTCCCGTCTGTATGAAGGAGTTTGTGGAGTGCTGGGTCCTCTTCGATATTTACCTGCACGCCTTCTAGTGGCGGTGCAATGTAATCACAACTGCTCATCCCATCCCAGTGAAAGGGAGAGGAAGCTGTAATTACACTGCACCACCATTACAAAGGAGATGGCCTGTAGGTAAAAACTGAAGAGGCCGCAGCGCTCGTACGATTGCTAAAAACCCCTCAAACAGCTGATAGGTGGCGGTGCCCGGAGTCAGACCCCCGCTGATCTGATATTAATGACGTATCGAGGACCGGTGAGCAATATTTTACCACTGCATAACCTCTTTAAGGATGATTTTTCACTCTCTTTGCCAATTCCATGGAACGGAGCAGCAGGGCGCAAGCTCGTCGTGCCGGTCGATTAGGACAGGAGGGACTCTCTGGGAAATTGGGGGTCACAGTGTTTGGACCCCCACCATCAATTAGTTATACACTTCTCCTTCAGATAGGGGGATAACTAACCGGGCCTATTGTGTGTTTTTCAAAGGCTGTTTATTGTGCTCTATAACTAACATGCTTATGGCTATTGTACGGTTACAGTGGAGACAAATATGTATAGTTTTAGTTTTAGTTTACTACTTTTGCACAATAATAGCATGTCCTGCTATTTTATGTAACCGCGTTCCAAGAGCCATACTATTTATGTTCTACTCCATGTAGTCATATAACGGGTGGTTTTAAAAGAATAAGATTTTGTTTTCATTACTACCATTAGACTTCACTAGCACCATTTAGGGCTACATGAGACTTTTATTATTATTACTTCAGGGTGGGGGAATGGAAAAAAGCAATGTTGTTATTTTTTGGTGTGTGTTAGGTGTTTTTTTTTTTGTAAAAATGACAAACTTTTTTTTTTTTACTTTATATTTCAAATAAAGTTTATTAGATTTCAATTATTCATTTTATAGTCCAGAGGCTGGGCTAATATTGATTTAATACTGATGAAAATTAAAATCATGCTAAAGTAAAATAGTGGGGAAAAAATTAAAAAAAGCTTTTATTTTCTATTCCTAATTTTTTTTTAAATCCCTTTAAAATTGGGCACTTTCACAATAAAATCAAATGAATGCCCATCACATATACATGTAATTGCGGGTTATTTATGACGAGCGTTATGTCTGTTTTTGGCGTAAAACAAGTTTCAAGGACTTCTTAAACGCCTGTGCCACAATATTTTTTGGAGTGGCGAGGGAGTGACGTGGGCTGGGACAGGGTGCACACCTCGTCATAAATCAGGTGAATCCTACGGCGGCACAGAGCAGAAACAAAGACTGGGGTAAAAAGCCGGTCTTTGGAAATGACCCCCATTGTCTTCTGTCAGAGTTGTTTCCAGAAAAGCCGGGTGACAACCACTATGGCTAACATAGTACACACAACGGTCATCTGACCTCCCCCCCCCAGTCGCTGGATGTTTTCATCCGCGCGACGAGTAGATGCAGTGGTGGCCATGCAGGGATCCGGAGGGGCGTGGGTTAGTATCGTCTATAGGAGGGGCCCCAGCATTGTTTGGGGGGCTGTTTGTACTATTGGATAACACCTTTAATATACAATAATACAGGAGCAGTTCAGATGTTGAGAAAAGCTAAGTGACACAAACGAATGTAAAGCCTAATGCTCTTTATATTGGTATTCCCATCTCAGAAAGTGATGGATATGTTGTTACTTTATGATCGGCGGGCCTCTGACCTCTGGGACCTCCACCGATCCTGAGAATGAAAGGGCCGCAGCTCTGACATAGTCCTTCCTCCCCTTCAAAGACCCCCCCCAAGTTTAGTGATATGCCATTACTTTGCAAGATGGGAATACCTCATTACGCTGTAATCTTTCATATACTGTATTGGTGATTTGATCCCACCTATGAGATCATACAGGGCATATATTCCTCCCACACTCCAAAGACATACTGATAGGGATCTTAGATTGTGAGCCCCATTGGGGACAGCTTGCGTCTTTCACATGTATAGTTTTCTATAGTTTATTTTATATGATATTTAGCATTTGCCTTATTCACATGATGCGTTTCCTCACACCTTGTTCTTGGGCTTTGGATACATAAAGGCTTATTAGCCATGGTGATATATACAATCCAAGCGCAGGGTAGTGCGGAACGTATTGTGTGGGGCCATTTTAATCAATGTGTTCATTAAGAATGAAACTACAGGTGTGGGTTGATTAAGCTGTGATGTCATGTTACCACCACCCACTAGATGGGGGAGGGTACATGGGTCTTTAAATTTCTCAAACTCACAGACCACATTGTTACGACTAAGGAGAAGGTCTCCGAAACGCTTGTTTGTGAAACTGTCCGCATACTAATGCTGTAAACCAATAAAGAGGAAGATTTTAATGGGAAGAAATTTATAGTGCCGGAATCGTTTTTTTCACTTCATCTCATCTACAAATCCAGGAACTTGAGGGTTGGTCTCCGGGCACACGGGATAACATATGCCGACTGGGTGAGCTGGACAAAAAGTTACTTTTACAAAGCTTGAAGCTAATGTCTGTAAAGCGCTGAGGATTATGTCAGCGCTATATATGTGAGTATAATAAATAAATATACTTTGGATATATTATAAATGTCATCATCAGATACCGCAATATACTGGGCTGGAATCACATGTGGCAGTTTTTTTTTTTTTTTTTTTAGCTAAACACAGGAACAGATCCAAGAGGAAGCAAAGTATACCCACACACCTGCCTATAAGTCAATAAACAGCATGAATACCACCTTAGAACAAACCATGAATGATCACTGCGTATTCTATATGAAGAGACGCACAGATGAGTTCTCGTGGTATTTCCATTTGTAAAACATACATTACACACCAGCTGCTACAACCCACCTTCAAAAAGACGATCGATAATTTCATAAGCGGCACGCAGGTCCGACAGAGAGAATTCATAGAATTTAGTCCAGCCCTAGGAATAAAATATTTCTGGTAAATATGAAGAAACTTTGGTTTTGTAGACAACAAAAAATAAATAAAAAAATATATACATATATATTTGCCTTCACTCTGCGGTCCAGCTCACCCCAAACCATCTCGATTGGGTTCAGGTCCGGTGACTGTGGAGGCCAGGTCATCTGGCACAGCACCCCATCACTCTCCTTCATGGTCAAATAGCCCTTACTTTCAAAGTTTTCCCAATTTTTCGGCTGACTGACTGACCTTCATTTCTTAAAGTAATGATGGCCACTTGTTTTTCTTTACTTAGCTGCTTTTTTCTTGCCATAATACAAATTCTAACAGTCTATTCAGTAGGACTATCAGCTGTGTATCCACCTGACTTCTCCTCAATGCAACTGATGGTCCCAACCCCATTTATAAGGCAAGAAATCCCACTTATTAAACCTGACAGGGCACACCTGTGAAGTGAAAACCATTTCAGGGGACTACCTCTTGAAGCTCATCAAGAGAATGCCAAGAGTGTGCAAAGCAGTAATCAAAGCAAAAGGTGGCTACTTTGAAGAACCTAGAATATGACATATTTTCAGTTGTTTCACACTTGTTTGTTATGTATATAATTCCACATGTGTTAATTCATAGTTTTGATGCCTTCAGTGTGAATCTACAATTTTCATAGTCATGAAAATAAAGAAAACTCTTTGAATGAGAAGGGGTGTCCAAACTTTTGGTCTGTATATAAGCCTGATTTACTGGGGGTATTTATTTCGGGGGGTCCCAAAGAGAATGGGGACCTCGTACCCTGTGGATCCTCCCGAAATGAACGGAGTGGCCCATCAGGCCTAAACACAGCCGCTCCATTCGGCTGAGTACAGTGTTCAGTTTTCTCTGGAACTCCCACAGAAATGAATGGGGTTCTCTTGATCTGTGGGGGTCCCAGTGGTAGGAGTTCCACTGATTTAACAGTTCTATCCTGTGGGTAGGAGATAACTTAACATTACGGGAATGCCCCTTTAACGCTTCACATTATTAAAGTACTGCACAGTCTGTTCTCAAGTCACATATTATATATATATGTAAATAAGGTGATATCGGTCATTCTAATCCTGCCTGTAATGATAATTAGATGACTGGTAAAAAGTGATTTATACAGACCAAGAAGTGAGCTAAACGTTATTTTCTGATGACACATTTCCGTTAAGTGATTAAAGGGGTCTGTGTGATGACAGATTCCCTTTAAATGTTATCATACATAAAAGCGATTACAGGGTAAGTCAGGCTCTGCAGCCCTGGTAAATCTACATGCGATAATAGACTTCACAAGCGGGCATTGTAAATCCTCCTGGACCTCGCTCCTCACCCTGGGTGTCAGGCAAAGTCTGCAGGATAAATGAGGTTGGTTCACAATGTTAAGGTGCTAAGTAATTTATTGTCATGTGGACTCGGAATACATTAACATGATTGCAGCTCAGAGCTGAATAAAAAGGATAAAAACTAAATAATCTCTGAGGTTAAAATTGAATTTAAGTTTAATAAAATACATGAGGAACTTACTGCAAGGTGTTACTGATGAAAGGTTATTCTTGAGAATCTTATATCCATTCAAGACACATTCCAACAATATAAATGCAATGCTTTCATGGAATAAGAAAGCAAAAGGGTATAACTATCTTACACACTTTAGGTGGGATGCTATAAACGCCTGATAGATGCGAGTCCCACCCCAGTGATCCTACCTACCTCAATTCCAATGGCCATCACATTCGGGTGGAGAATTTATGGACAGGAGGCTCTCTATTCACTTCTATGGGAGCTACGGTTTGACTGCTTCTGCATCTATGAAACATATACGACATATCCGATGCATATGTCTTATATGTCTAAGAAAGGAACGCCCCTTTAAAATCTAATTCCACTGTGGCAGCAGTGTCCATATAGTTTAAAGAAGTACTGCTACAAAAAAAATTAATTCTCTGACCTGTTAGAAAGGTACATGATGTAAACTGTAGTGAAGGTAATCTTCTTACCAGAGACTATTTGTGAGTTATAACCTCCCTCCTGATCCTCAGCTGTGTCATGTGACCAGCACTGTGACTTTCCAAATAACACAGCATCTTATGTATGACAGGAAGCCAGTTTTCTTTGTATTTCTATGGGAGCCTCAATGTCAATCTCATAGGAATGAATAGAAAAGTAACTGACTTCCTGTTCTGTGTCAGGAGGAGATGAGAGAGTTGGTCACATGACACAGCTGAGGAATAGAAGGGAGGTTAGAACTCACAAATACAGTCACTGATGAGAAGATTACCTTTGCTACAGTTTACATTGTGTACCTTCCTGACAGGTCAGAGAATAAACATTTTTGTGGGAGTACTACTTTAAGGAGCCTCAGATAATCTTTACAGGGCCTGAAGCATTTATTCTGTTTGCCAGACAGCCAAATGGTTTCCAGTCTGGGTGACCACAATCTAAGGACATGGATCTACATGTACTGAGGTGGTCGCTGGAAGCTATACAGCGAGATGCCTCTTCATTCCACACTGACTTGTTTTAGATCATCCAAATCAGGCCACAGAAAGCATGATAATACATGAAATCCTAGACTTTTGGGATAAAAATAATGGGAAGACCAGTGCTCACCATACACAGAGATCAGCCTAGCAGCTGTATATACAAGATGGTAGGATGCGTTCATCAAGACTATCTGCAAAGTGGCAAACATGCACTTGCTCACCTGAGGGATGTAGTTCCTCCTTTCTTGACACACTGCATGAAACCATGCCAAGTTAAATAAAGCTTGTGCCCGAGATGCGAGCCCTCCCTTGCCAATTTGCTCTGGCGTCCATGATTCATAAGTTCTTAACAGATTCTTCTTCAATCCAGGAGGAGCCTGAAAAACAGAAACTCATACAATTATAGACAGAAGCAATTTCTGCTCACCTCTCACCTTAAAGGGGTTATCCGGGTCTATAAAAATAAAAAAATATATCACTACAGTGGCTTACAGTATGATATGACAGACTGAAGCTAACTGAGTACCTGTAAACATGTTTTGATCAAACAGAACTTCTCATTTCTCCCATGCAGCCTCCACGTCCTGCTCCATCTCATCCTAGCTGTGGGAGTGTCAGCAGTGATGAAGCAGCTCTCTCAGCATCCGCCCACTGCCCCTCCCAGCAGCGCTGTTCCACGCCCCCTACTTACTGTACCTCCCCACCTACTACACCAACTCAGCAAAATGGCTCTGCGCACTACACAAAAAAAACAGAATTAGTACTCACCGGTAATTCTTTTTCCATGAGATCACCATGACGGCAACACAAGGAGATTGACCCCTGACCTCTGTAGGGGCAGGAAGCAGAGAAAGATTTAAATACCCCCCTCCCACCACCAACACCAGTGATTCCAAAATACAAGAGTAGAAAGGTGGTGGAAACCCCGTGGATTTTATAATATCAGAATAAAACCAAAACGAAGGGAAAGTATTGCTCCATAGCAATCCCAAAAAAGAAAAAAATATAATTGGAGGGAATTTATATGCAGTCTTGAATGATTGGAGGAAAGCAGTCTTGAATGATTTTAGTTTCAAAGAGCATTCATTTAATGGTTCAAAGGGGGGACGTGATGGTCCTGTGAGAACTATGTTTAGGTCCCAGGTAGGAATACGAGATTTTAACGTCAGGCGTATTCTGGTAACCGCTCTGATAAATCTTCTGATCCATTTGTGATTCGCTAGTTCAGTGTTGTAGAAACAGCTTAATGCGGATATTTGAACTCGGAGGGTAGCAGGTCTTAACCCCATATCGAAACCATTTTGTAGAAAATCTAGAATAGATTGTATATTAGGAGCAGATATGTTAGGAGAGGGTGATCCTGACCAGGAACAAAATCTCTTCCAGATCTTCAAATAAACGGCGAAGGTGACCTTCTTCCTGGAGGCCTTTAGCGTAGAGATCACCGGATCCGAAAGACCCTGTGATTTCAGGATTTGGGTTTCAGGATTTAAGTTGTCAAATTTAGAAAGTCCGGTTCCGGATGAAAAATTGGACCTTGATATAGAAGGTCCTTCCTCCTTGAAAGGGGCCAAGGACCTTTGATGGCCATCTTCCGAATAACTGGAAACCAGCTCTTTTTCGGTCAACAAGGTGTTATCAGTATGATATTTGCTCCGTCCTGATGATTCTTCTGTACCACTTTTGGTATTATCGGAAGTGGCGGGAAGGCGTAGTACATCGCTTGGTCCCACGTGAAGGAGAAGGCTTCTACGATCCACAAATTGTCCCTGGGGTCTAGGGAACAAAATGTTGGGACCTTTGAATTTTCCAGAGAGGCGAACAGGTTCACTTCCGGTATGCCCCATTTGTCTGTTATCATCTGCAAGATTTCTTTGTTCAAGGACCATTCCGATTGGTCTATCTTTTTCCTGCTTAGGTAGCAGGCTTCTATATTCAGGGATCCTTTTAGGTGAACCGCTGAAATGGATTCTATGTTTATTTCTGCCCAAATGAAAATTTTCAAGGATAGTTTTAGTAGACTCATAGATTTTGTACCTCCTTGATGGTTTAGGTATTTTATTGTCGTCTTGTCTGATAGTATTTTTAAATGACGGCCCCGGAGCTGTGATTCTGCAATTTTCAGAGTTTCCCAAACCTCTCTCAGTTCTCGGTAGTTCGATGAGTGACCCCTGATTGAACTGGACCATGGTCCCTGATAATAAACTCTTCCGACCTTCGACTCCCAGCCCCACTGGCTTGCATCTGTGGTGATCTGGGTGTGAGGTATCTTCTTCCACGTTATTCCTCTGGTCAAGTTCTTGTGGATCCTCCACCACTGAAGTAAGGATTTTATCCTCTGAGGTATGGAAACCCTGTGATCTAGAGAGAAAACTTTTTTGTCACATACTCTGAGTATCCACATCTGTAGAGGTCTGAAGTGAATTTGACACCATTGTACTGATGGGATGCAGGAAGTGAGGACACCTAGAAGACTCATTGAGTCTCTGATGGAATAGGTTCTTTTGGATGAAAATACCTTGATCTTCCGTTGGATGTCGGATATCTTGTCCCGAGGTAAACTGGTTAGCTGTTTTTGAGAGTCCAGGATAACTCCTAGGAACCTGATCTTGGTTGATGGTACAAGGTTCGATTTTGTTCTGTTGATCATCCATCCCAGTCTGTCCAATGTTAGAAGAAACACTTCCAGGTCTTTCTGTAGTTGGGAAGGAGAATCGTCCAGATATGGGAAGATTGTTAATCCTTTTTTCCTCAGATATGCTACAACCTCTATCATCAGTTTTGTGAACACCCGAGGCGCTGAGGATATGCCGAAAGGGAGAGAGGTGAATTGGTAGTGGAGAACAACGCCCCTGTGATCCTTTATTGCAAACCTCAGAAATTGCTGGGAATTGTGGTGTATTGGAACATGGTAGTAAGCGTCGCTTAAATCCATCGTGCACATCACTGACTCCTTCTGAAAGAGGGGAATGATTGAATTTAATGTCTCCATGCGAAACTTCTGATAAGAAATAAATCTGTTTAGGAGCTTCAGGTTTATAATGGTTCGAAAGGAACCTTCCTTCTTTTTCACCAGAAAGAGAGTCGAGTAGAACCCTTTCCCTCTTTCCAATGGGGGTACCTCTGTTTTTACGTGTTTGGATATTAATTCCTGAACCCCTTCCCAAATTGGGCTTTGATATGTTGGAGTAGGGAGTTTTGAAACTATAAATCTTCTTGGGGGAAGGGTAGAAAAATGAATCCTGTAGCCTGACTTGATAATCTTTAGCGCCCATGGGTTTGAAGAGATTTCCTCCCAGAAGGGAAAAAATTTCTTCAATCTTCCCCCCACTCTGGCGTCACTGATTTTCGTTTCCTTTTTGGGATGGGGCTAGGAAACCCCTTCCCCTTCCTCCTTTGGGGTAACTATAACGCCTCGTTTTTCCTTTACCACTGTAAGGTCTGCTCTGATTAGAGGGGGCACGAAAGGGATATTTCCTTTTGTAGGACTTTTCCTCTGGGAAACCCTTCTATATCTGCCCGAATATATACTCCCCCGAGAAAGGTATGGAACAAAGTCTCGATTTAGAGACCTTGTCTCCAGACCAACATTTGACCCATAGGGCTCTCCGAGCCGCATTTGAGAGTCCTGTGTCCTTAGCCGCAAACCGAACGGACTCTGCAGAGGCATCAGCAAGAAATGTTGTGGCAGATTTTAAGAGTGGGAGCGCACTTAGGATTTCCTCGTTATTAGAAACACGATTTTCTATTTTCTAACTCTGAAAGCCATACAAACATGGATCTGGCTACAGAGGTAGCAGTTATGTTGAATTTTAAATTGTACATGGCCACCTCCCAGGACCTGCGTAATAGACCATCGGCCTTCCTGTCCATAGGGTCTCTTAGTTGTGATGAGTCTTCAAGGGGTAGAGAGTTTTTTTTATTGACTTTTGCTACCTGAGCATCTATTTTAGGAATCATATTAAATATTTTGGCTTCCTCCTGATCAAATAGTAGACGGCTCTGATATGCTCTGGAGATTCCTAGACGCTTTTCCGGATCAGATCATTCGTCTAATATCAAACCCTTAATGTTTTCATTAATAGGGAAGACTTTCGTTTTTTTCCACACGCAGTCCACCGAACATTTCCTCCTGAACAGAAGGGGTTGGTAGAATTTCCTCTACACCCATCGTTGCCCTGACTGCCTTGAGTAATTCTGGCATATCCTCTGAAGAAAACTAAAATCTTTTTCTACCCCTATGGATATCCCGTTCAGATTGTCTGTCATCCTCCTCCAATGCTTTGGAGGAAGAGGCACCGTCAAATTCATCTGACTCAGATGAAAAAGAATCCCCTATTCTTGGGCGCTTGTGTGGGGGCTGAGCCTGAGAAGGGGTATCTTTGTGTAGTCCGGACAGAGATGCCAAAGAAGATTTAATTTCCTCCTGTATCATGGTTCTGAACTCTTCTATTAAAGATGGTTGTTCGTCTCGTATAATCTTGGTGATACAATCACCACATAACTTTTTTAGGTAGTCGTCAGGCAAACGTTTAAAGCAAGAAATGCATTTGGAGGATTTCTTGGGTTTCCTTTGTGCCTCTTTAGAAATCTAAGGGCAATAAAGCCCCATTAGAAATATAGAGAAGCCCAATGTTTCCCACATATGGCCAAAAAAACGGAAAAACATTGGATTAAATCTCCCCTACAGGGGGCGCAGTGGCTTCTGAGTGCTCCGGTTCAGATATCCTGGAGGGATAGAGAGACAACAACTCACCGCAGCCAGGAACACTGGGGGAAGGAGAAGATTTCAAATTTTCTTCCGGTCCCGCGGAATATGCGCCGCCTCCGTCACTTCCGGTGAGGTCATCCCGGCGCCGGAAGTGACGTAATTTATATAGTGCCCGCCGGCGCTGGGCGCGCAACCCAGCTGGAACTACCGGAGTGCAGGCGGTAGACAGCAGCCCCGGGAGCAGGCCCCCGATAAGACCGGAGCGAGGACTCCCAATACACTCCCTGCCCAGCGTTAGTACGGGGACCGCGGGAGGGCAGGGAGTCACCATGTAGAAATGGTGTTTAAGGTGCACATCATCCTCATCTCCCCGGCGCAAGGCACACAAGGAGACCTTTCTCCGCCCCTGTCCTCTGTAGGGACAGGAAACACTGGTGTTGGTGGGAGGGGTGTATTTAAATCTTTCTCTGCTTCCTGCCCCTACAGAGGTCAGGGGTCAATCCCCTTGTGTTGCCGTCGTGGTGATGCTATGGAAAACATCATCATTCACAGCCTAGTGCTCCAGAGAGCATACATAGTTTGTTTTTATGTACAAGACTATGAACTTCTTTATTTCTACTCTCTCTAGCAAAGATTTTTCACCTCCCTCGCCGCCTCCTCCTCCAACGCACAGCCCCATGTAAATAAAATCACTCCCTCCAGCCTCCTTCACTGCAGTACCATGTAAATAAAATCACTTCTTCCCTCCAGCCTCCTCCAACACACTGTCCCACGTAAAAATAAAAATCACTCGCTCCCTTCAGCCTCCTCCAATGCACAGTCCCATGTAAATAAAATTCCTCCCTTCCTCCAGCCTCCTCCAACACACAGTCCCATGTAAATAACATCACTCCTCAGCCTCCTCCAACATACAGTCCGATGTAAATAACATCACTCCTCAGCCTCCTCCAACATACAGTCCGATGTAAATAACATCTCCCGTCCATCCCCATCTTACAGTCTCATGTAAATCACATCTCCCTCCTCCCTCCATCCCCTATCATACAGTCTTATGTACATTACATCTCCCTCCCCCAGCCCCTATAATAAAGTCGCATGTACATCAAATCTGCCCCCCCCCCAGTCCCATCATACAGTCCCATGTACATCACATCAGCACCCCCAGTCCCCATTATACAGTCCCATGTACATCACATCTGCCCCCAGCCCCATCATACAGTCCCATATACATAACATCTCCCCCCATGGGGAAAAGCTGAAATACGCTGCATCACTGCTCCTAAGTAGACAGCGTACAGGTAGACGGCTCAAGGCAAACAATAAGGAGTCCACAGCGTTCAAAGGAGAGAGATACATGGATAAGTAATAGGTAGATAGATAATAACTAGCTAGATAGCATATAGATAGATACATAGATAGGTAGATATGAGTTGGACCTCCACCTATCTGATACTGATGGCCTATCCTGAAAATATAGGAGATATCTATCTATATATCTCATATATATGTATCAGATATATGGATATGAGATGGATAGACAGATAGATAGATATCAGATGACAGACCGATATTAGATAGATTTGTATTTGCTGTATATTCCTGGGTAATTCACCACTCCTAGGTTTGCGTACTCCTCCAGATCTGCGGCATTAAGCATACACTGACGGTATATTTTATCTGACTAGCATTTTAAAGCCGCTTTGAAGTGAATACAATTATAGGCTTTTTGCTAAAGCTATACTGTGTCCAATGTAACAAGCTGCAATTTGTCATAAATACAGTATAATACTTAAGCAAAAATAAATAAATAAATAAATGAAAGGCAAAGCCCTTAATTTCCCAGAGATGAACACAACTGTATTTTGTGCCCTGAATAGACACGTTATGTAAGAGACACACTTCTAAACACTTATCAGCCGGAGAAGAAGTAACCAGCTGCTTAACACAGCCCCGCGCCTCTCCGCCTGATTTTCTAGTGGTTGTGTCATTATTTATGAGCCCTCAGATGTTTGACTCCTCCAGAGCAGACGTCTATTGTAGACTCGCCACTCCAGGCTGCAGCGCTTTCAACGAGGAGGAGGAGGAGGAGAGCTTTTGTGGGTGAATAAACTAATGGTAGGCAAAGCAGGTTTTACCACAGATATTGAAAGGGACACAACAGTAAAAGTCCAAACGGCGTTTGCCTGTATTTTATTTTCAGTGTCCCCAGGTTACTTATAGGCTTGAGCGGATCAAGCTTCGGATCATAGAGCCGAAGTCAATTTGTTTCCATTACAGCATTAAAATGTACAGGCTCTGTGTAGCCAAACTTCGTCTCGGCCAAAGTTGCGCAAGAGTTCGGTAAATGACTACGGTATTCCTATCTGCGTCTTTAAAAACATTTAAAAATAGGAATCTGAAGTGGGATTTGGTACTGGTGGGTACCTCGGTACTAAAGCCTACTTTGGATTCCGATCTTAAAATTATTTTAAATACACAGATTTATCCCTACAGTAGTAATTCACCGAAGTCTCACGCGACTTCGGCCAAAACGAATTTTGCCTACACAGAGCCCTTTTCAATACTGTACAGAAACAGCATTACAAACAACGTTTTTTAACTAATCGACTTTGGGCCTTTGATCTGAAGCTCCATTTGCTCGAGCCTAGTTACTAACATAAAACCTTTTACGTTTCAGGCAACAACAGAAAAACCAAACCTGCTGGTCTGAGCACTAACTAACTACAGCAGGGGTCTTCCTACCTGGCACTGGAGATACAAGGACACTTGTCATTACAGACAGTATGCAATGTCCAAGGCTTAGAGGTCAGACCCCCCCCCATGACTGGGGGCTCCGGCGCTGGGTCTGCTCCTTATTGTGCATTTGCTGCAGCTAATTAAACAGGAGACTAGTCTTAATGGCAGAGATGGACTAGGGATTGTGAGCCCACCCTACTGTTCCCCAATCCAGCTCTAGGACCCTTTTCTCTGGTTCTCCAGAGAAACTAGCCAGTTTTCCATTACCATCTACACATTCCTTGGAGCCTATGACACATATGACAGGATTCTAGGAGAAATGTACCTTCCCTCAATGACTGGGTACTGCCCTGAGGTACCTATACAAAAACCTGGCAGTTTTAACACATTGGTGGGCACAGTGAAAATGTTTGAGTGTACCTCCCACCCCTCTGACTTGTTTGCTTCCATATACTGCCATTCTATACAACATCCAGCACCCCTAAATAACTACACTCAGACCCCAAAATAACTACACGTCAGACGCCCTAAATAAATACAGACTCCATATTAGATCCGTAAAGGGGTTTTCCCAGACTTAAATAGCCGTTGTGCTTGGTATTCCAGCTCAATCCCATTCATATGAATGGAAGGGAGCTGCATACAGGGGCCATGTGATCGATGGACTTGACACCATAGGGCAAGGAAGAGGACGCTGCGCTCACCTGAGAGCTGCAGCCCCTTTCATCAGGTAAATAGTGGGGGTCTTCGGATAATTTATCAGTATTTAACTCCTAAAAAATACCCTTTAACCTCTTCCCGACATGCGAGATAAATGTACATTACAGTAGAGTGTTTGGAGTGAGTGCAATCCATAAAAAGCAGGTGCCGAAAGAAAAACTTTATTAAAATAAAATAAAAAAATAAAAAATAAAAACTCCACAAATATTAAAAAGACCCCTTTAAGTCTGTGATGGTTCTCATTCATCCAGGTCATGGTATATCAGTAGTAATAAGTCAGAATAACTGAACTTGTACTTCTTCTTGAAGACGTTTAGCTCGTCATCTGACAGGCTTTCTCAATTAGAACGACTTGTACGACAATTCTCCTGCATACACTCTTTACTAATTCTCCTCGATCTCACTGCTGCATTTGACACTGTAGACCACCATCACCTCCTCACCATGCTCCAATCTATCGGCATTAAGGTCACCGTTCTCCCTTGGTTTTCTTCCTATCTCTCTGGCTGTCCTTCAGTGTATTATTCGCTGGCTCCACTCCCTCTCCGCTCACTCTTGCTATTACGGTTCCTCAGGGTTCAGACCTAGGTCCTCTCCTCTTTGGTTTTCTCTACCATCTCTATGCTGATGACACCTAACTATATACTTCTTCCCGTGACATCACTCCTGCCGTCCTACAGAACGGTCTGTCTACTGTCTCTAACATCACGTCCTCTCTCTATCTGAAACTGAATCTTTCCAAAACTGAACTACTGGTGTTTTCCCCCATCTACCAACCTACCTATACCTGATATCTCCATCTCAGTGTGTGGCACTACCAGAACCCCTAGGCAGCATGCCCGTTATGTTTCACACTGATCTTTCCTTTACCCCCCTATATTCAAATTCATGCCCCCCACACCTCATAATCACCTCTAGATCTGCCCCTTTTTACTGTGGAAACAAAAACATTGTTGCCCTGATCTATTCCCGCCTTGATTACTGTAGACTCTCCTCTCTCCAATCTATCCTGGAAGCAGCAGTCAGGCTCCTCTATCTGTCTAATTGCTACTCTGATGCCTCCGCCTGTGCCAGTCATTGCACTGATTGCCCATACAGTAATGGATTCAACTTAAACTGCTCATTGCCACCCACAAAGCTCTCCACAGTCCTGCACCCCCTACATCTCTTTCCTCATTTCTGTCTACCATCCTACCCACGCCCTCCATTCAGCCAATGACTTACAACATCCACCATAATCCGAACCTCTAATTCCTGTCTCCAAGACTTCTCTCAAGCTGCACCAGTTCTCTGGAACGCCCTACTCCAAGCAATTGGGTTAATTCCGAACAGCCATAGTTTTAAGTGTTCCCTATAAGCACATCTTTTCAGGTTACCCTACCACATCCCCTAATCTAATTCTCCTCCATTCACCCCCACCCCCTTTAGAATCATTCTTCTGAACCTGATTCATTATCAGATATCTACCACACCCCATGCACTCAGAAGCACTACTACAGATATCGGCTGGTGACGGCTCATGTAAAGTTAGATGTACTCCCCTTTTGTGTTAAGACGGCCGGACCATTGTACAAAACAAGCACTTGTTACCTTTTGTGTCAGATTGTAAGCTCTTGGGACCCTCATTCATGTTGTTTTAATTGTTAACTTGTTTGCCGATAAGTTATTTTATGACTGTGTACCCGAACCCCCTTATATTGTGGTGCTATATAAATAAAGATTATTATTATGGCTTGTACAACAATTCTCCCGCATACGACTGGCTTTTTTTTCTTTTTTCAATTAGAGCGACTTGTAAGAGAATTCTCCAGGATCTAACGGACTTTCTCAATTAAAATGACTTTATGAGAATTTTTCCGTGTCCAACTGGCTTTCTCACAATGACTTGTACAAGAATTCTTCCGCATGCAGCCAGTCAGATTCCAAGTGAAACATCTTTAAGAAATAATAGCTCTGACTTATTACTACTGATAAGATCCTTTTAACTATAAAAACTTTAATTTTGTAAAAGTAGTATACCACAACAGATATACATTTGGTATCGCTGTAATCGTACTGACCTGCAGAATTAGCATGTCATTTAATGGTGTAGAGGTGAAACCCAACACGCGCTCTCAACCTCTAACATATACATATAACTTGAATTTGCATGCAGTGTTTGCAGAAAATATCTTGAGAAAAGAGGTTGAGCATGTCGAGAGAATTATTAAATTATAGGTTGAAGAAAATTTAAAGGGACACTGACAAGCCCAAAAAGCATATTTAGGTATATATATGACAGTGCAGGTCTCATAAAGTGTATTAGAATCATCTAAGTATCCCCCCTGTCCACCTTATAACTACAGTAAAATGAAGTTTTATAACCTGCTTGAATCGTCTTCAATCTGCCCAAGGGGCGGCGTTTCATCTCAACTTGCGCCCAGCCAGCCTCGCCACAACTGCCGTTTGAAGCGCCGCCCAGCTCATCAATATTCACTTCGCTGGGCGGCTACTAGTGTCCCCGGCCATCTTCAGCGCATGTGCATGGCACCCTCACTGGCCAGGATCGCATCGCGCCTGCGCACAGTCTGATTCTCAGAGGCCGATGCAGCCTCTGCTTTATGCGCATGCGCCGGGCACAGTTCAGAGCAGCGCTTCAGAGTAGCCGCCCAGCGAAGTGAATATTGATGAGCTGGGGGCGGCGCTTCAAACGGCAGTTGGGGGCGGCTGGCTGGGCGCAAGCTGAGGTGAAACGCCGCCCCTTGGGCAGAATGAAGACGATTCAAGCAGGTTATAAAACTTCATTTTACTGTATTTATAAGGTGGACAGGAGGGATACTTAGATGATTCTAATACACTTTATAAGACCTGTACTGTCATATATCTACCTAAATATGCTTTTTGGGCCTGTCAGTGTCCCTTTAAATAAACTTTACCTAAAAAACAAGAGTGCTTTAATAACAGCTTTACCTCATAGGTTATCTTTAGACTGGACTGCAATAGTATTGGTGTAAATTTTGGGTGCACTTCTGCAGTAAGCCAGAGACGGAAAGTAGATTTTGGTTGCAGAGTGTTTAATTCCTGTTGAATGATAGAAAAAAAGGTCCTTAGTCTGTGCACAATGAACATGTATATAAAGATATATAGACTATCAGGCCGCTGTGGAGGTCACTGTTAAGGCAGCAGGGTACTGTGGGTCACTGTTAAGGCAGCAGGGTACTGTGGGTCACTGTTAAGGCAGCAGGGTACTGTGGGTCACTGTTAAGGCAGCAGGGTACTGTGGGTCACTGTTAAGGCAGCAGGGTACTGTGGGTCACTGTTAAAGGGGCAGGTGCTGGTGGAGGTCACAATTAAGGGGACTGTCCCCTGTGGAGGTCACTGTCAAGGGGCAGGCTGCTGTGAAAGTAAAAGTTAAGGGGGGTGGGCTGCTGTGGAGGTCCCATTTTAAGGAGGTGGGGCACTGTGGGGGGGGGGGGGGGGGGAGTCAGTGCTAAGGGGCGGGATGCTGTGGAGGTCACGTTATGGGGGATACTGTCGATATCTTTTAACAGCACACACATTCAATTAAATAGATGAAATATACCCGTGCAAAGCCAGGTCCTTCTGCTAATATATATATATACACACACACACATATAATATACATGGAAGACATACTATCTGCAGCAAGACTAACCACACAGGGACAGACTGGGGCAGTATTTGCACATAAATAGTTACTGTGAGAGAGGACATGCTACCTGTGCCTACATGATCCAGAGAGAAGTAGGGGGCAACACAGCCGCCATCTGTATCATTTATAGGGGCATACAGTATAGGGGGTGGCCCTCTTTATGTTTAGATTGTTCAGATGCAAATTTATCTGGGTCCTTTATCCTGAAAGTTGCAGGTCCCAATTTTTAGGACCCTCACCTATGTGGAGAACAAGGGTTCTGGGCTGCCATATCCAGGTGGGGACTGAATGAAGGGTGGACGCACCGCAATTGCCATTCACTTCTATGGAAATTACTGAAACAGCCGTTAAACATTCCAATCATTAGCCGGCATCAGACGAGCAGTCCGGCTCTGTAATTCCCATACATGTGATTGGGAGTTATGAACACAGTCTAGCACAGTGAGCTAGGCTGCTTCTGTCACATGTGAGATGCGGTAATAGTATAGTTTGATGTGTTACGCCATTTTCCATAACTCCTATTTACTTATGCGGGGCTTACATAAAGAGCACTATCAGCTGATTCCGCTGTCCTTTCTACCTGACGGGAGCGGGCTAAAGGGGTAAAAGGGGTTGACTCACTTAAGCAAATGGCATTTATCATGTAGAGAAAGTTAATGCAAGTCACTTACTAATGTATCGTGATTGCCCATATTGCCTCCTTTGCTGTCTTCGTTCAATTTTTCCATCACATTATACACTGCTTGTATCCAGGGGTTACGACCACCCTGTAATCCATCAGCAGTGGTCGTGCTTGCACACTATAGGAAAAAGTGCCAGCCTACGTGCACTCCCATGGTCCAGGCCACAGCTTTTTCCTATAGTATGCAATTACGACCACCACTGCTAGATTGCAGGGTGGTCGTAACCCCTGGATCCAAGCAGTGTATAATGCAATGGAAAAATGAATTAAGCCAGTCTCTGGTGGCCAGGACCGTGGGAGCACGCACAGGTACGCACGCTGTCCCGGTCACCTCGTGTCTGTGCTGCACCGGTGGCCTTGGCCCCTGGATATGAGCAGTGTATTACGTGATGAAAAAATGAAGCCAGCCAGCAAAGGAGGCAATATGGACAATCACAATACATTACTAAGTGCCTTGTATTCACTTTGTCTATATAAGAAATGCCTACGACAAAGATGGGTTCTCTTTAAAGAATCGCCCTATTCTGATGTGTGTATGCATGGCACGCTGATGTATGGCTTTGCGGTGAAATCTCGGCACTATCTGTGCTGTCTGCAGTAGACATCAGTATCTCAGAGCTGTCTACGCTACATGTTACAGGATTACACAATGTTTTCTTATGATTAAAACTGTACTTTCATGAATGAATATGAGAAATCAGCCAGGAAAAATGAAAAAAATATATATATCATCATCGACTGGAAGTTATTTTTGTTGGACTCGCCTTTTCCAGGACCGGCAGCCAAGAGATGACAAGATGCAGATTCTTCAGACACAGCCACTCTCCCTCCCGGGCGCATTCCCTCAGCGTCTGTATGGCCACATCAGCTTGGCCTTGACCCATTGCCACCTACAAAGAAATTCCATCATTCCAGAGAACCTCGTAGGCCAAGCAAATCCGTAACTTCACAGGGCTTATGTATGAATCTATACCTGTACAATATTTACTTGGAGAGAAAAGTACAATGTGTGTCTGCAGGTCAAATAAATAGGTGAGACAGGCTGCAGGATCCATGCACATGGTCTGCAAACTGGAACTGCACGATGTTGTAGCTGGGTACCAGACATGTGCCGATCACAGGCCAAAAAGGAGCATAGTCACCTGTAGTGTCTTCTGGGACACAGTTATGTCAATGGCCTTTCACAGATACCTTTCTTGCCGGTGGACATGATTGGATGTGGGACCTAGAAATGGAAGAACTTTGCCACAAATGGCAAATTACCATGGCCATATTGTTTAGCCTAACATAAGCGGATTGGCTGAGCAGTCACTTTCCTCTGTTAAGGGGGAAGAGATCAGTAGGGGACTTGGGAAGTGTTGGAATGGAGCTGGCGGGTGATCGGCGACGTGAGAATAGTTTATTTAATGTTTTTTAAAGGGAATGTGTCATCAGAAAAATGCCCTATTGTTAAAATTAGGGTTTTATGTTCAACTTCTTTTTAGGAATTTTTGGAGATTATTTTTTTAAAATTTTCTATGTCACTAGAGATACGGTATCTAAAATACAGCAGTTTTTGCTCTGAGCACCAAGCTTAATAATATTTTTTAGTCCATCATGTTTTTACAGCCCAGACAATTCTTGGTATCAGCCGGGCCTGTCTGTGAACAATACTGACCTGTGTTTTATCAGTCATACAGTTTGATTTTAAAGATGACCTGTCCCTTGTGCTGACAGGCCTGTTTTAATAGCTTCATGCATTCTCCATGTAATAACACTTCTGGAGCATCTACTCTTATGACTATGATTGATAAAGACGCCCTAAATTAGGGCATTTTAGATACACTCTGGTGTTCCGAATCAATGTACCCCCCCCAGGGGTTAATATCCACGCGTGGCTGAGAGACTAGACGCTGACACATAGATGGTCAATGCAATCTCTAACTTTTATTACATGGGGGAAGCGTATATACATCTTCAGAAGAGGGCAGTCCTCACTGAAGCATAAAACATTGTTTCATTGGTCAAAAAGGAAGAAGAGATAAGAGAGAGAAGATAATACACCTGCATCTGCGCACTGGGCCCTACTTTGGAATGTGAACTAATGTAAACATCTGGTTACCATCGCCATTTTGTAATGGCTTCTATTCTAACAATAATACTGCATACGTCATATGTGACACTTCAAAGAGGTGCTTCTCTATAGGCAGTGGATAATATATACATATCATCAAGCCATATGATTGGCTTACGCATTCCATCACACTCTATGGGACACCTGTAGAAAGATGAGAAACCAGACACCTCTCACAGCACAGCTCTTTGCCCCCCTCTCTTCTACAGTCTTGAAACAAAGAGAGGGGTGGGAGGAAGGCACTCGGAAAAGAAAAAGTTAACTCATTACAGTCCTAGAGATACAAAATATAGAATAAAATTCACACATCTTTAACATGATGAACCATTCCTTTATTATTCCTGCTAGAATGTATGAATGAATTGCTAGCAGTCTGCAGTAAGGGCACAGATGGTGGTAACCAGTTGGGGGTGTGTACCTGCACAGTCTGACAATGGCAGCACTGATTGGATAGAGTCAGACTGTGCAGTGGTTACCACCCCGCTGTACCCTTACTGCAGACTGCTAGCAATTTATTCATAACTTCTAGTAGAAATAATAAAGGAATGGTACAACATACAGACATAAGAATAGATGTTCCAGAATTGTTATTACATGGGGAATGCATGAAGATATTAAAACAGACCTGTAAGGAGCGGTGAAAGGTCCTCTTTTAAATTGTTTTCCACAAATGACATTTATCACCTGCCCAAAGTACACATGAAAAAAAACAGAATGGCTGATGACTAGAACAGCGGAAGGTCCTGAGTCCACTGTTCCAGTGAGAAAAAGTTTGGAGTGGTGGTCGATTATGTGCACTGCTGCTCCAATACAAAATCTATGGGGCCAACGTGGACCACTAATCCATTCAAATTGCTTCTCAGTGCAGTCGTACAGTTAGTAAGAACAGGAAACTAATGATTGTCTAGTGAGGTATTAGTAGTGTCATTTGTGGCAAGTAGATTTACTAGTCAGAAGTGCCTGTGTACTTACCTCACGATAGCATTCTCTCCCAACTTCAGCACTGGCAAGCTCCTGCAGCTCCTGGGACGGGTCGGCTCCGGGAGATATAATTATGAGAACGGGTTCAATAGCCAGAGTGTCCTTACTGAGACGTTTCAGATTAAGGGGTGCAGGAGATAATTCTTTGAGACCTGTATAAAAATGAGAGGTAATAAATCACAGATTAGATCTTAATAATTACTGCATAAGAGATCTATCAGCCAAGCCTTGCAAGTGGAGACCAAATGGTCACCATTATAGCTTCTACAGGAATGGTCACATACGTGGCTTTACCAGTCTCCCAAATGACACTTATCCAGTTATGCTCATGTTCAGAAATGGTAAAAGGTCACTCGCTGACAAGTTGGAGACTTCAGGCCCAATTAGACTGAGTGCGTTTCAAGCTAATTATTGGTAACAAGCGTCCATAGGAACTCTCGTTCCCGATCATGATGTCGATCAGCCGGTAAAGGAGCAAGTGCTTGCCTGTCGGCTGATTGGCATCTTTCATCAGAATGAAAGATATACGATTATCAGCAGCACATCTCCATGTGTAATCAGGGATGTCTGCTGATTATGATTAGACTGGGAGGGATGAATGTGGTAGCTCATTTACAGTGTAATAGGCCGAAGCAAACGAGCACCAATGGATGTCTATCGTCAATCGGTCCTCATCCTGCCAAAAAGATCGGACAGTTTAATAGGGTCCTTATATGAAAAGCTGAGCAATTATCAGTATTCCAATAATATAACACAGCACTAAGGAAGAATTAGAGTGGTATTACACTGCCCTATATTCAGGCAGTGCGAGCACCGTTGGAGGAGAACATATCCATCAGTGCTTGTTTCACGATTATAACTGAATGTGGGAAGAATGATTGCAACCAAAGTCGTTCCTCCACTGCGGGCACCACCATACAATATCAAGGGTGCTGTAACAAACTTACTTCAAATAACCATATAGACCAAAACCAAAAGAAAAAAAAAGTATGTATAAAAAATGTCAGCGCTTCAAACTAATGAAACAAAATAGGGCAAATGAAAAATATAAACATGTCTTTGATTGTGCCTACAGCTGCTATGGAGACCTATGTGTCTCCATGGTTACAGACTACAAACGTTGTGTAGTCTGATCCTGCAGTCCCAATTTTCTAAAGTTAAAAAAGACAACGGGGTCATTCATTAAACAGAAATAGGCCTATATTAGGCATATTTTTTGGTGCAGATTGCAAAGCAAAGGTTATTTGCACAACAATCTGCGACTTCTCCCTGCTCACGCCAGATCTAAAAAAATGTGGGCGGAGAAGGGAACGGTCCGGCAGGCACGTCTCATTTACCATTTTCTAAGCCTGTTTTAGATGTCGTACATTTAGAAGTAGTGGTGGATCCATGCCACTACATACAGGGGTGCACATAGCCTTTCTGCTGCCTGAGACGAAAACTGAAACGGCACCCACCCCCAATGCCAATTTCTTAACCTAACCCCTTTTGCCACAATAAAAGCGCTCATTGCCCATGGCCCTTCTACTACCCCGATATTGCCCCTAGCTGGTGCTGCCTGAGGTGATCGCCTCACCTGGCCTCATTGGTGGTGCACCCCTGTCTACATAACTGCGGCGGATCCACCGCCAGTGCAGGGCCTTATTAAGTCTGGTGTCTGAAACGCCGGTCTTAATAAATGTGCCCCAATATGCAGTACGGCGACATGTACCCTCAGGTACCCTTTGCTCATGGGGTATGGATTAATTAGCTGACTAGAGGGTGACACTTTGAGCTGAGAATAATGAACCTTTTCACAATATTCTAATTTTAAGTTGCATTACTGAAATAAATGGACTTTTGCACAATATTCTAATTTTTCGAGTTTCACCTGTAAATAAGGCACAAGAAACAAAAGAAATAAAATAGGAAAGGAATAAGGGATGACCAAGTATTAGACAATAAACAATAAGTCCATAAAAACATACTGAAACCATGTCACCTAAATATAGCGGAAAGCTGGTGGTCCGACCGAGGGGGATAGGGGCAAGAGCCCCACCTGTATCTCCACTCAAAGTCACTTGTTAGTGCCGATATGAGTGGGGCTCTTAAGGCGAGAAGCTCAAATAAGTGGCAAAATTATGGTAGAAATAGGACATAGGTCATAATTGCTGACTTTTTTACAGCACTATTGTGGCATAAACACATTGATAAATGTCCCCCATTGTATTTCATGGTTTTTAGCTTTGCTGCGTTGTTCTAACAACATATATATAGTTTTCATTTAGTTTGAGTGCTGTCAATTTTTATACATACCTCTTTTTTGGTAGTTTCATTGTGTTCAATTCATTATCAGAAACACATCCCTGATTACACAGAGAGAATTCCCAGAGAGATGTGCGGTCGATAATCGGCATCGGTCATCCTGATAAAACGTGCCCATTAGCAGACAATCCGCTAATTGATTATATGAGCCAGATATTGGGAATTATCCTATGAACTGGCCAAAAATCGGACAGTGTAATAGGGCCTTAACTTAGTAAAGAAGCCATAACAATAGAGTTGTATAGGCTGTGCGTTACATCCCCTCCTCTGGCATCGCTTGCTGCTCCGGATCTATTGGCTGAGGTTACAACTCACAGGCTTCCTTCTCTTCCCACCCCAGGTATGCACTCGGCATATAATAGTAGGGGGGCTGCAGGCTCTCTTTCAGCTACTTCCTAGTTTACTGGTCCAGGATGAAGCAGGGGGGCTCTCAGTATTTAGAAGTACACGTTGTGGGACAGGCGCACAGGAAGTCTGGAAGGTGCTTCTTCAGCCGTATATTGGAAATTAGAATTTTAAGGACCAGATGGACAGATTGACAGCCTCAGTATGTTACCTGACCCTAGTAGCTCCTTTTCACTAATTATGAAAATTTGCCCAGAATATTAATATAAAATATAGTAATATAGAAAGCAAAATGCTATTTTGGTCCTTTCCACCCTACAAGGCTGTAACATCAGTTCTTCCTTAATATGAATTTCTCCAACATCCTTATTACTTGTCACTGCATAAATTCTCCATCCAAGTGGCAATGACCTAAAGGAACTGGAAACTTCTTCTCGCTGGTAATGAAGTCCAGACATTGATGTAATAAATTATAATTAAATTTCTTTACTGTAGAACAAAGTTAAGTCAGCTTTGGAGAGAACAGAATCTTATTACATAAAATGTTTAAAAACAGAATATTTTAAACTCGATCTCGCCTGAAAGATTGACTCACTTTTAATTGATTCAATAAACCAAGATATTGGACACAATTCATTCGACTTCTAAGTGAATATTTAATAACTGGGTAGAAAAGAGCTGATTTCCATCAATGATATTACTGCCTCGAAGGGAATGTCCACCCTTGAACACCACATTGTTGTTTTCAATCTTCGGGTATATTCACATGATGGATTAAAACCTGACATGCATTTTCCAAGGCTGGCCTTTGGCTTGCAGTTTGCCCTGCTGAGAATTCACCCCATTTTCACTCAATGTAGCCAATTCCTGCGTTTCGAGCTCGAAATATAGCACTGTGCACAAGTATCTGTCCCTCGCCCCATTTCTTTTGACTACTTAGTCACATTGAAATGTTTTGGATAATCCAATGAATTTTAATATAAGATGAAGGCAACACGAGAAAACAGAAAATGCAGCTTTTAAATGATCATTACATTTACTGAAGATAAAGATTTATTTAAAACCTATATCACCTATGTGAAAAAGTAATTGCCCCCCCCCCAAAAAAAAAACTAATAATGGATTGTGGCACCCTTGGCGGTAATAATCATAACCAGATGTTTGCAATAAATTGCAATGAGTCATTTACATCACCATGAGAGAGATTTTGGCCCACTCCATTTGCAGAATTTTAATTTTGGACAAATTGGAGGGTTTCAGAGCACGAACTGGCCATTAAAAGGTCTTGCCAGAGTTCCTCAATGAGATTCAGGTCAGGTCTCTGACTCGGTCTCTCCAAAACCTTAGTTTTCCTTTTCAGAGATGGACTTGCGTGGGTGTTTTTGGATCATTGTGCTGCGGCAAAATCCAACTGCGCCTGAGCTTTCGATTACGAACTGAGGAGCAGACATTCTTCAAGATATTCTGACAGAGTTGAATTGATGATCCCGTCAATTATGAGAAGTCGTCCAGGTCCTACAGGAAGCAAAGTAGCCCCAGACTATCACACTACCACCACCATGTTGGTATGATGTTCTTATGGTGGAATGTTAGCTTTACGCCAGATGTTACTGGACCCATGTCTTCTACAAAGTTCCACCTTTGATTTATTAGTCCACAGAATATTATCCCAAAAGTTTTTTTGGCAAGTGCGACACGAGCCCTTGTGTTCTTTTTGGTCAGCAGTGGTTTGTGCTTAGCAAGTCTCCCATGGATGCTGTTTTTCGCTCAGTGTTTTTCTTATTGAGGAATTGTGCAGATTGTACTTAAAGGTTTATTTTAGGATTTCTATGGATTTTAACAGATCTGCTCAGAGTTGCTTACCACATGCAGTTCTTCCCCATGTTTTTTTCCCCAATGTGGACTCTCCAACCTGTTTTCACCATGTAAATGAATCCCTCTGCTTTGTTTCCATCCTGTATGTAGCACTTCCTCTTGCTGCATCCAACCAAACCCATGATGCACTTCTCCTTCCTCTACCACAGCTCCAGCACCGCCCCCAACAACGGCCAGTTAGTTTATAGCTCCTCCCACCCACCAAAGACACTCCCATGTCTCTGCCCCATGGACATTACATCACAGGAAATAAGAAAAAGCTGCATGGACACGGTCATGTGACAACAGGCCAACGGAAGATGGAAGGAATAAAAGGTAAAATAAATACATTCTAACATTACAGCGACATAAATGATTATTTTGATGCTGGATGAAAACCAGAAAACCCTTACAATGAAGCAAGTGAAACCTGTAGTTCTTTAGATGTTAGTCTGGGTTTTTTGTGACCTCCTGGCTGTAAGAGTTGCACCGTTGGTGAAATTTTGTTGGATCAGCTACTCCTGGAAAGGTTGACCAGTCTTATAAGTTCTATCTGTTTGTGGATAATGGCTCGTAACCCTTTCCAGACATATTTCAAGACTTTCCAGACAGACTTTATTTGACATCTTTGAATCTCTTTAGAGAGTGACAACATGCTTTATGAGACCTTACAGTCTGCTTCACATTGTCAGACAGGTTCCATTTAAAGGGAGCCTGTGACCAGGAAATTCACTGATAAACCAGGCTTGAAGAGCTAGCTCAGCTACCTTTTGGTTACTGATCCATTGCTTTGCTCTGGATAAAAAGCACTTTTAATCTACATGCAAATTTACACATCACTAAGTAACAATCCACTTCCATTGTGTGGACAGACCTTTCTTTAGGGCGTCCGACATTGTGCGCACTGAATCCTGACCCATTCATTTCAATTTGTCTGTGCACATGAGTGGTTTTTTTCACGCATCAGTTCTGCGTTGCGCGAGAATCTCAGAATGTTCTGTATTCTGCATTTTTCACTGAATGAAGCCCCATTCATTTCTATGGGGCCAGGGCTGCGTGAAAAACGCAGAATATAGAACGTGCTGCAATTCTCGCGCAACGCAGAACTGATGCGTGAAAAAAAACCACACTTATGTGCACAGACAAATTGAAATTAATGGGTCAGGATTCAGTGCGGAAAACTCGCTCGTGTGAAAGAGGCCTTATAAGAAATCAATCAACGCACGATGTCAGACGCCCTGAGGGTCTGTTCACACAATGGAAGTGGATTGTTACGTAGTGATGTGTAAAAGTATTTGCCTCCTTCTCAATTGCCTCTCTTTTTGAATATTTGTCTCATTGAATGATGTAATCCAGATGCAGTCCGGATGTAATGTCTTTTTCACTGATGGCTGCTAGGAAATGTTGTTTAGAAACCTTCAGTTTTTTTTCACGTGCGTAATAAACGCATCAAACCGATTGTACCCAGGCGGAAAAAACTGAAACACTGAACGCAAAAACGCAGACAAAACTGACTAAACTTGCGTGCGAAATGGTGCAAGTTTCACTGAACGCACCCTGAGCCAATCCGTATCATTCGTGTGAAAAAGGCCTTATACTTTATAGCTGTAGATGGTCCATACAGCTGCTGTGGCCTCAGCGACACCACTCAATTCTCTGTCTCTGAACACCGGCCAGGGCACACTCCGTATGTATGTGCATCACTCACTGACACACTATCACCTATTTGGAGTGTACTTTTTGCCTAAATCAGTGGTCAAGCTTTACGTGGGGGAGCAGCCTTTTCCTACTACAATCAAAGTGGGCGTAGGAAGTACCACACCATCTCATCCATCAGCTAGTGTCCCACCCAGCGACTCCTCTCTAGGCTTATCTAGCCATGAATTGTGCACTTAGGTGATAGTTCTTGCCGGGGTGAATGTGGTAGATCGCGTAGACCCCGTTTTGGTTTTTCCTATGCTGGTAATCAGAGGTTATGTCTGTGGATTACGGTACCGCAGCGGTTCTGCAGCACCACCAGTTAGGGTGGTCACACTTCTGGTTCTGCGGGAACAGTAGTCACTGCACCAGAACTGGGATGCTTTGACAAGGTGATTGTTTTATTATTATTATTACAGCATGAGACCGTGTGGTTATTTTTTTCCAGTGGAAAGCTTACTACGTACGGTAACTGTTGAAACATTGAACTTCATAATAACACAGTATGCAGTTAGCGATTAAGCTCCCTCTGGTGGTGGCAGAGTAAGTTTTTTTCCATTTAACTATAGATGACAATTGATGAAAAGGCTGATACAAGGGATGGCATTTGTTTCATCTATCATCTCCATGTGACTTGTAAAAAAAGGGATGAAAAAATGCTTTTATTTTCATTAAAGGGGTTTTCTGAGGGTTAAATGGGTCATCAGGTCATCAGAATCTGCTCGGTGGGGGTCCAACATCTGGATCCCCCGCCGATCAGCTCCTAACCGCCACGGCCTTCTCACAGCTTTTCCTAGGCCAGTGACGATACATTCATCAGTCACGTGACCTAGGAGCAGCTCAGCCCCATAGAAGTGAATGGGGTTGAGCTACAATACCAAGCACAACCACTACACCATGTACGGCGCTGTGCTTGGTAAGCTGCGAGAAGGCACCGATGCTCACAGCTGATCGGCCGGGTTTCCGCGTGTCAGACCCCCACCGATTAGACACTGATGACCTATCCAGAGCATAGGTAATTAGTATAAAAATTTCGGAAACCCCTTTTAATTTACATAAGCGCTCGGTCGGCCTATGCTTTTACAATCCATTGTGTACACATACACGCCAACCTCTTTTTCATATATCACAAGCCCCGTCATGTGCCATCTCCTGCTCTGCTTAGATCAAAACTAGACAGCAAAAACCCAACCTGTCTGATTAACCTCCTCTCCAAGAAAAAGCCATCTGCTGAAGACCTAAACGCCCATTAGAAAGCCTTTGGATCCTCTGAAAATGAGCACGTTGAATAATATTTTATTACCTCTATGGAAGAGATCCAGGGGCGAACTAAAAAAATTATTATAATACAAAGAAAAAAATATATCTTTAGAGACAAAAATATTGTAAAATTGATATACGAGTTGCTTCGATGGCTGAGGTCTTATACCATAACGATATATTATTGTATATACCATATGTTACTGTCTTACTTGTTTCCCAAAAATTTTTGTCCACCCCCTTCCCCCCCCCCACCGAAAAAAAAAAGAAAAAAAGTTATACCACATTATAAAGATATTGTTTTGATAAAATATTGTTTTCCTGTGATTTCCTTCACATTCCACTATATAGGTAAAAAAATGAACAAAAAAAAAAATCATCTTACCCAGAGTCCGACAAGCAAACATGGCCATGGCACTCTGAAGTCTGTCCGGCCGAACTGCTTGTACCACAAGAATCTAGAGAAAGTGCAGAAAAGCTTTATTATAACCGGTAAATACTTATTATTTAGATTTTTAGTTTGGTAAAAATTATTAAATTCACAGATTAAAATTTTTTTTTTACTATTTTTTTCATCAATGCATTCTCTGAATGTAAATGAAGGTTCCTATTTGTTGGCTACAAGATCTTAAAATCTAAAAAATTCCAGAAAGCAGACCCCATGTACATCTGCGTATATATTTTTGGTTTATGTTTTTTGTGTTTTTTTTGGTCTTCTTAGTACATAGTTGGAGGTGTGGCTGCCTCCAAGTCTGAATGCACTCCTATCATAACCATTATTAATGGGATACATACAGTCTGCTCTTCCTCACATCGGATGCCTGATGGCACACAGAGGTAACAATTGTAAGAACACAGTATACGTGTGGGGTCCGCTCTACTGAAATTAGATGCCATCAGCAAGTGGCATTTATCACGCAAAGAAAGTGAATACCAGGCACTTACTAATGTATTGTGATTGTCCATATTGCTTCACTTACTGGCTGGATTCATTTTTCTATCACATTATACACTGCTTGTATCCAGGGGTTACGACCACCCTGCAAACCATTAGTGGTGGTCGTGCTTGCTCACGGTAGGAAAAAGTATTAGCCTATACACTGCGTGCAGAATTATTAGGCAAATGAGTATTTTGACCACATCATCCTCTTTATGCATGTTGTCTTACTCCAAGCTGTATAGGCTCAAAAGCCTACTACCAATTAAGCATATTAGGTGATGTGCATCTCTGTAATGAGAAGGGGTGTGGTCTAATGACATCAACACCCTATATTAGGTGTGCATAATTATTAGGCAACTTCCTTTCCTTTGGCAAAATGGGTCAAAAGAAGGACTTGACAGGCTCAGAAAAGTCAAAAATAGTGAGATATCTTGCAGAGGGATGCAGCACTCTTAAAATTGCAAAGCTTCTGAAGCGTGATCATCGAACAATCAAGCGTTTCATTCAAAATAGTCATCAGGGTCGCAATAAGCGTGTGGAAAAACCAAGGCGCAAAATAACTGCCCATGAACTGAGAAAAGTCAAGCGTGCAGCTGCCAAGATGCCACTTGCCACCAGTTTGGCCATATTTCAGAGCTGCAACATCACTGGAGTGCCCAAAAGCACAAGGTGTGCAATACTCAGAGACATGGCCAAGGTAAGAAAGGCTGAAAGACGACCACCACTGAACAAGACACACAAGCTGAAACGTCAAGACTGGGCCAAGAAATATCTCAAGACTGATTTTTCTAAGGTTTTATGGACTGATGAAATGAGAGTGAGTCTTGATGGGCCAGATGGATGGGCCCGTGGCTGGATTGGTAAAGGGCAGAGAGCTCCAGTCTGACTCAGACGCCAGCAAGCTGGAGGTGGAGTACTGGTTTGGGCTGGTATCATCAAAGATGAGCTTGTGGGGCCTTTTCGGGTTGAGGATGGAGTCAAGCTCAACTCCCAGTCCTACTGCCAGTTTCTGGAAGACACCTTCTTCAAGCAGTGGTACAGGAAGAAGTCTGCATCCTTCAAGAAAAACATGATTTTCATGCAGGACAATGCTCCATCACACGCGTCCAAGTACTCCACAGCGTGGCTGGCAAGAAAGGGTATAAAAGAAGAAAATCTAATGACATGGACTCCTTGTTCACCTGATCTGAACCCCATTGAGAACCTGTGGTCCATCATCAAATGTGAGATTTACAAGGAGGGAAAACAGTACACCTCTCTGAACAGTGTCTGGGAGGCTGTGGTTGCTGCTGCACGCAATGTTGATGGTGAACAGATCAAAACACTGACAGAATCCATGGATAGCAGGCTTTTGAGTGTCCTTGCAAAGAAAGGTGGCTATATTGGTCACTGATTTGTTTTTGTTTTGTTTTTGAATGTCAGAAATGTATATTTGTGAATGTGGAGATGTTATATTGGTTTCACTGGTAAAAATAAATAATTGAAATGGGTATATATTTGTTTTTTGTTAAGTTGCCTAATAATTATGCACAGTAATAGTCACCTGCACACACAGATATCCCCCTAAAATAGCTAAAACTAAAAACAAACTAAAAACTACTTCCAAAAATATTCAGCTTTGATATTAATGAGTTTTTTGGGTTCATTGAGAACATGGTTGTTGTTCAATAATAAAATTAATCCTCAAAAATACAACTTGCCTAATAATTCTGCACTCCCTGTATGCACTCCAAGAGAGGCAAGCACTTTTTCCTGTAGTGTGCAAGCATGACCACCGCTGCTGGATTGCAGGGTGGTCGTAACCCCTGGATACGAGCAGTGATGGAACAATGAATCCAGCCAGCAAAGGAGGCAATATGGACAATTACAATACATTAGTAAGTGCCTTGTAATAAATGCTATTTGCTGAAGTGAGACAACCCCTTTAAGAACCGTAGAGTCATTTACCATACCGTGTCTTGCTACAGTAATTATGTACCAAACTTCCTCACATAACCGCTGAGGCCAGTGATTGGCTGTAGCAATAACCTGAAGTAGTCTGTGACACCAGTGCTACAGAGCCGAAAACAAAGACCACCGGGAGTACTAGAGCAATGGCGCAGGAATGGTGGGTGATTGAGGTTCTTTAGAGCATTCCTGACCTGTAACATTTTCGTGGGTCCTGACAAATGCCTTTAATAACATGCTACAATCTTCACAAGAAACAGCTAAACTTCATTAGTTAAATAGGATTAAAAAAAATCACGTTACTAAATGATACTAAAAAAAGACCAAAGCGAATAAACAATTGGCATAGTAATTACAGTTTGTAGATGAAATCTAGAAGATGATGAATGCCCGGCCACTATGAGAACAGAGATGATAGGAAAGAGAATAATGGCCTTTTCCTTCCATATCGTATATTCTAGACGGTTAATACAACCACAATGTTGGCATATGGCTATGCTGAATTACAATGCAGAAAGGCTCTGGGGCTGATGAAGGAGGAAGGGTCACGGGCAGTCAGCAGAACTGAGCTCAAGAAGAAACATATGAGGAGGGGGCTGGATGAGGGGTCAAGTGATGTCACCTCCATGTCGGTGCAAAATGATAACGCAATCATAACCTTGACTAAAGAATCTGAATAGTGTCAGGCGATGAAATCTACGGAGGCGTATGCCGGACTGGGATAGAAACTGTAAAAGGCCTCAAGCACGCAAACGTAATTTCTTTCTGTTTCCGTTCCGTTTTTTTGAAGACATTCATTTCAATGGGTCAGCCAAAAAAACGGAAGGTACTCCGTGTGCATTCCATTTCCGTATGTCTGTATTTCCGTTCTGCCAAAAAAAGAACATGTCCTATTATTGTCCGCATTACAGACAAGGATAGGACAGTTCTATTAGGGGCCAGCTGCTTCATTCCGCAAAAAAAAAGGAATGCGCACGGACGTCATGCGTATTTTTTGCGGATCCGTTTTTTGCGGACAGAAAAATACATACGTCGTGTGCATGAGCCCTAAAGCGTAGATTTCTGCATACTTTGTGCACAAAAGTGTAGACACGCTCAGCGTATAATCGTTGGCATTCACCCTGAAACCATACACCCCTCTGGATCAGGCTGCCAAGAAGAACAAGTAAGTACTTACCTGCCAGATCCTGTACTGCCGCTTTGGTTCTCCCGGCTGGGCCCTATTTTCGCAGCTGCACCAGTGATGTCATATTGACAACATATGAACGTTGCTGCCAATCCCTGGCCTCAGCAGTTCATCTCAAGAGGCCAATGACTGTCTGCAGTGGTCATGTGTTGTCAATGTAACGCCCCCGTTGCTCCTAGAGCAGGCATGGCCAACCTGTGGCTCTCCAGCTGTTGTAAAACTACAATTCCCACCATGCCCTGCTGTAGGCTGATAGTTGTTGGCAGTCCGGGCATGCTGGGAGTTGTAGTTTTGCAACATCTAGAGAGCCTCAGGTTGGCCATCCCTGTCCTAGAGGCTCATCTGCATATTATATAACATTATTTTTCGCAGCAATGCGGACACATATGAACATGGGACCAACACAGATGTCTTCAGCTGCCAACTGCACATGTAACAGGTCAGCCAGTACAAATCTGCTGACAGATGCCCTTTAGGATCCATTCACACAACCGTATGGCCGTCGTGCCAATGTTGCAGACTGCAAATAGCGGCCCACAATACACAGGCACCGGACGTGTGAACTCCATGTCCTATCTTTTGCGGTCCGGAGGCATGGACCGGCGCCAACCGAAACACTTGGAAGCCCTTTTGTGGGTTTTTGTCGCCCCTGCCTCCGCACTGCAAAAAATAGAACATGTCCTAATCTTTTGCCGTATCCTGCAGATCACGGACCCATTCAAGTCAATGGGTCCGCACCACAGCATGGAGTTCACGCGGCCGGTGCCCGTGTATTGCGAACCACTATTTGCACGGCGGCCATACGGTCCTCTGAATGGGGCCTTAACATGTAAGTGACAGATGAAATCAGTTTGTCTGTCATTACAGCAGGCCGTGCAGAGAGGGTAGCACAAGAGACCTGACATGTTCCCTTTGAGCCGCGCCCCAATGCAACTGGAAACGTCCACAAAACCTCTCCAGAACGACCATTTGATGCATATAAGCCCCGCCCAGTGCGCAATATTACAGGCCAATCCAGCGGAAATCAGGACTGTTGGAGAGTATGTTCTGCTACCTAAAAACCTGCACAGCGCTCCCTGTTAGCGATCTACCTTCAATTGCTGCTACTGTCAGGAGTGCGGAGATAGTTGACAGCTTATTAAGTCAATTAGCCTTGATAACAAATTACCTGTTGAAACAAGGACAGCTTCTTGGCAACGGCTGCTGGGAATTCTTGCTCACACACCGAGCTCTTTGAGAAATGACTCCACAGATTCGTATCTTCCAGATTCAGGCTCTGATAAAGAGGCGGCAGAGAGGCCTGCGAGAGGAAACACTCAGATCACATTCAAATGGCTGGAGACATATTTAAAACACGCGTTGATTTTAATTAGGCCTCATGCACACGACAGTATTTTTTTGCGGGCCGCAAAACGGGGTTCCGTTGGTCCGTGATCCGTGACCGTTTTTGCAACCGTTGTGCTTCCGTGTGTCCGTGTTCCCGTTTTTTTTGCGGCCCGTCATAAAACATGGGATGGTTTAAAGAATGTGATTTTAATAGCTCCACCCTGGATACTGGTATAAATGAAGGGCACCTGAGTTTGGTTTTGTGGCCATTTTCTGTAGTCTTTCCAGAGTACAGAGGTTATTTTGGCTGCTTCTCTTTGCTGTTTCACCATGTCGGATTCAGAGGAAGAGTTCTTACTGCATTGGGTTGTTTGTCGGCAATGGGGACCGCGCACTCCTTTGTTGAATGAGCAACCTGTTAGACGGCGACGATTTTGGGTCCATCCGATTGTTTCCCAACGCTACCGGAAAGGACACTTCCATACCCTCTACAATGATCTGCGGCAGCATCCTGAGAAGTTCTATTCCTTCTGTCGGATGTCAGTGGGTACATTTGATCGCTTGCTGTCGTCTCTACGTACTGTCCTTACCTTTATGGACACCAATATGAGGCGCAGCATTTCTCCTACGGAAAGGCTCATTGTCACGTTGAGGTAAGCAATATTGAACATTTTAACTTTACCCAGTAATGTGCAGTGCTTGTGTCAGGAGTAACATGTGCTTGAAAATGGCTGCTGTGAAACATGTGCTACTGTTTGCTTTGTTAACGTTTCTATTTGTTGTTTAAAACTTTTTAGAGCTGTTTTTTGCTTTACCCCTTTATTCCCTGCCACCTAAGAATCCATTATTGCAGTTTTTAGTTTATTTTGTGCAAGTTTTAAACGTGTGTTCAGCTAACGGCCTCCAGACACTCCATGAATCCTCTGCACTCGCCAGTAGGTTTTGTAAAAGGTTGCTTTAGTCAGTCAGTCAGCCATGTTCCAGCAGGCTGTAACCTTTTTTTTTTTTTTTTTTTTTTTTTTTTACAAATGCTGTTGGGTGCCTTGGATTTTTGTAGTGTCTATAAGAATTGGGTTCCTCGGTCAGGATATGTAGCTGCGTGCACCACCCTATTTGAAGTCTAGATACCAGTCTGTTCCATATTATTGAGGATTGTGCTGCTGTCAACACCTGCGATTGTCTGCTATTGTACTCTTTATGCCTAATGTTCTCATCTTTTTGGACTTGCGCATGACTATCTCCATTTCCAAGGGGCTAAACACAGTTGTTGGAACTTACTTGTGGTAGTCCTGGCCACACCCCATTTGCTGATTTGGGTTTGCCCTTTGCATTTTAAACCGTAACGGGAGTTTAAGCAATCATGGTCAAGGGGCAGTGATGGCGAGCCGTTTTGCGCCCGGGATGCGAAATATCAATCCCGATCCTTCCAGTTTAATGCAAAATGTACACACGGCCAATTTGCAGGAATACTGTAGTCCAATATAGTTTAGCGATTAAGCCTTTTCGCATTGTGCCCTAAATGCCTAGTGTAATTCCAGGCTGCCAGTCGTTTTCATAGTGTGCCCTGTGCTGATGAATGCTTTTGAAAGTCTATGGAGTTTTTTGGAAAGCCCTAGACTTTTCAATGGTTGGGGGTGCCCACACAGAGGGCCTCTGGAACCTGTCCCATAGGTTTCCGCTTCTCTACACATAGGGTGTTTACAATCATGTAGTGTATTCCAAATTCGACTAGAATCATGAATCTGTGGTTTCCTTGCATTTACTGATGCCTTTTTCCTTTGTCAACAGATTCCTTGCCTCTGGAAACTCTTTTGCATCCCTGCATTTTGAGTTTCTGTTAGGAACCTCGACGATATCTCGGATTGTACGACACACTTGCCATGTCATCTGGCAGCAACTCCGAGAGACGGTGATGCCGCAGCCCAAGGCGGACGATTGGGTTCGGATCGCTGAGGGCTTCCAAATTTCTGCGCAGTTTCCAAACTGCATCGGGGCAATGGATGGCAAGCACATCCGTGTGAAGAAGCCGCCTCACTCAGGGAGCCGTTTCTTCAATTATAAGCAATATTTTTCGGTAGTGCTGATGGCTGTTGCTGACAGTCATTACCGGTTTATAATGGTTGATATCGGGGCCTATGGAAGCACTGCGGATGCTCGCATCTTTAGTGCTTCGAGAATGGGTGAGCGGCTTCGTGACAACCAGCTTGCCCTGCCCGAGTCCAGAAGACTGCCCGGATATGCAGGTCCGCCGGCTCCATTTGTCATCGTGGCGGATGAAGGGTTTGCATTGACTCCCCATGTTATGCGGCCCTTTCCAAAGCGTGGTTTGGATGTCAGGAGGCGTATATTCAACTACCGGTTGACTCGTGCCCGTCGGTATGTGGAGTGCGCTTTTGGTATTCTCTGTAGCAAGTGGAGGGTGTTTTTGTCATCCATACAGATGGATCCGGATAATGTTACCCTGGTGATTCAAGCTTGTATTGTTCTCCACAACTTCACCAGGATTCACGAGGCTTCCTCTTCTGTTGACCTGGCAGATCTTCCTACGTCTTCAGATTTGGGTTTGGAAAGGACCCTGCATAGACGACCTGGGACTGCTGGCATTGCAGTTCGGGAACTCTATGCAGACTACTTTTTCAGCTCAGAGGGGTCCGTGCCATGGCAGAGGGACGCTATTCGTGGCAGTATTTGAAATCTTCTGGGCTCTTTAGTTTTTTTTTTTTTTTGTAGATAGATTACGTAAAAATATTGTGATAGTTGAGTGTAGGGACTCGCAAGATAAAGAGGACCCTTGACGTGGGCTTGCGGGCTGAGATTTTTTGGACAGATCATATTGAATTCTGCATATAACTATTTGGAAACGATGCTTTGGTCAAATTGATTAAAACATCTTTTTTTGTGTTGTATATTGTCCGAAAAATCTTCTAATACCTCGACTCCAAAGTTGCCCTAAATAAAGTTTTTGTCAATACAAATAAAGTGTTGTTTTGTGAGCTCCTGTGCGTGTAATTTTACAAAATATTACTTTTGTTCATGGAAACTGTTTGGTGTATTGTGCAAAAAAACAAAACAGACCACAATTTTGGGCCACAAACACTGTTTTATCAAAACAAATGGCCTGCACGTTCAAGAACGATATACTAAGTTGCCCAAATTAAGGGCCAAACATTTTACAAACATAAACAAAACTTAAAATCAAACAAATCACATATTCAGCAGGTCCTGCGTGAAGGAACCCACTGGATAGGATGACCGTGGCCTTCCTTGGGCCTGCTGTGGTGGACATGGTGGCAAACTGCCCGGGTAAAGGGGCTGAGCCACACCTTGCCTTTGGCCCTGGGGTAGGCCATACTGGTGGTGTGGGGGGAAAGAAGGTGGCTGGGTGTGTTGTGGAGCAAATTGAAAGGGGTCAGGAGGTGGGGGCTGTGCGGCATCCTCTATTTCCCTCCTCATGTTATTTAATTGCGCTAGAATGTCACCATGATTAGGAAGGGTGAACATTTTGAGGACCACAATCAAAGAAGCCAGGCACTGGTGTTGGTCATTTGGCGAAACAAGCTTCAATAGGGGCCCAAGTCCCCTAAGCATCTTGTCCTCCACACCATCACTCCGCCTCTGAGCAAGAAATTCAATGAGGCGTGCATCAATTGCCGCACGACTCTCTTGCTCAGAGGTGGCAGGAGGGACTTGGCGGCGACGTCTTGGCTGCGGCTGAGGATTCCGCGATGGACTGGCTAGTGGTAGGGGGGCCTGGGCCAGTGTGGAGTCGTCCACGTCCTCCGCCGGCGTAGGTGCTGGACTTGGTTCAGGTGAAAAGACGGCTGGGCTTTCACTCCCACCTGAGTCGGAATCTTCCGTAGGATCCAGACTGTCCACAGTTCTGTATTTGAAATAACCAAAAGTAAAAATTAGAGCATTTGCTTTCAACATTTCTAAAGTACATCATTTATATTAGGTGTAACCAGGCGTGTTCTTAAAATAATGTAGAGAGAGTAGCATCATACATCAGATATTTGACTGAACACAATGACCGTCCTCTTTTGGTGGAATAGTGCAGTTCGTTTAAAAAATACCTTGGAAATGCAACGAATGGCCAAGTCTTGTCGTGGGCTAATGTTAATGTCATGGTAAACCATTGTTTGCCGTTTGAGGCTGGCCTGCGCCAGTAGAGGAACAAACATTCAAGGGATAAAACCAGTGTGGATATTTTGGCCAACTCAATAGTCTGTGGCCTGCTTCAACCATCCAAACATACATGTTGTTTGGTTTAACCCTTGGAGCACCTCAGTTTCTTCTGAATATAAAAAAAAACTAGGCCACACTTGAGCATGGAGAGTAGTAGTTTTAATGCGGCTGGGCAAGCATTGGTGGAACATCTTTTATACCCATTTTCCATGGATTATGGTATTGACATTTTATATGTGCTAAGTAAGGCATCCCTGTCGTGGTTGGTGCTATTACATTAAACCATTATAGTTGACTGTGCAAATCCCGAATGTGTCCCATTTTTCCAAACTTTCAAAAGGGCATAAATCTGTAGATTACATGGGCCAAATATGGACACCCTATGAAACCCTTTACGAATCATATATTTCCAAACTACCATTAAAAAGTTAGTTGGACACACATTTCTCCAAATTCGAAAACCAAAACAACAAAAATCCCCTAAAAACAAAAATTGGTGTGGGAGCAACAGCCGTCAAACACACTGAACATCTGTCTGCAGAGATAATGCATGCAGTGCACACATGTCATCTCGCATCTCTATTCTAGGTCAGATTGCAAACATCAATGTTCCCGAACCAGCAAAGAATTGATTCATCAGGAACAAAACAGAGAGGGTAGGCGCTGTCTGCGCACGGCACGTGTCGTCTCATCAGACAGCTCTTCAGCGGTGGAGCCTGGTGTGACAAACCAGTGTGGCTCAATCTGTTGCAAAACTCCAACTCCCAGCATGCCCCGACAGCCTTTGGCTGTGTGGGCATGCAGGGAGTTTGAGATTTGCAACTGCTGGAGGCACACTAGTTGACAAACAGTCATGTAGACAACCAACACCAGGCATGTACAAACTCTTGCCCACCATCTGATGCCCAACTACAACTCCAAGCAGGACTGGTTAGCTTACAGCTATTCTGGCATGCTTGGTGTTTAAATTTTAAACGAGCTAGGAGCAGTCAGTTATGACATGCCAGGCCTACTGTAAGTATCTGTCTTCCATTCTCCTACTTCACTCAACCCATTACTTTTGTGTACACTTTCGGGCACCAAGATTTAAATGCAAGTGTATAATTCAAATTTGTGATGCATATAAACCAAAAAATGAAACTTACGTCCTCATATCCATGACCGGTCTTAAGAACTGCAACTGGGCAGTGTAGATGTAGGGGCGCTTCCCTGACGGCCCCTCTCCACTCCGTCCTTTTTTAGTGACCTCCCGCCGGAATTGGTCCCGGCAACTGGCCCAGCGGGTTTTAGTTAGTTTTACTGTAAAAAATAAAACATAACAAACAATTGTGAGTCCCAAATTTGCCAAACCAATTCTCCATTAACTTTACAAAAATGGTAAAAAAATAGGAACTAAGAACAAAATATATAAAATGGAGAGATTCAACAGCACATGGAACAGTGCAGCTGGTGTGTGTATACTAATGAAGAAGAACAAGGTGGAGGAGACTAGTCGTGCAAGCCATTTGGTCCAAACCAATTTGCAATATATGTGAAGGTGACAACTGTAAGATGCTCAATTACAATGGCACATGGCGCAGGCCAAAAAAAGGTCATAGACATGTGATTAGACATGAGTACTGTATACTGTGCAAAAGGAGCCAAAGCCATTTGTCGATAAAAAAGGGGGGGGGATGCAATTTAATAGTCGTCACTTTGGTAAACCAAGTCCAGGCCTTCCTGGCCAAAAAAGCAGGACCACCCCAATTCCAAAAATGGGACCAGAGGGAGTTAGAAACATTATATTTTTGGGCACACACAGGCCAAGGACAGCACAACTGCATTGCTAGCACTTACGTAAATCGGCCCGGCCTCGGCTATCCGCCTTGGCCCATTCGTTTTTTCTCAGGCTCCGGGCAACTTGCTCCCACGCAGCATCCTTTTTTAGGCGGTCCGAATAGTCATTGGAGCGTGAATCCCAAATCACTGGCCTCTCCTGGACCAGGGTGATGAGCCTCTCCACATTCCAGCGTGGCATGGTGCCAGGAAACTATCCTAAACGTCTGCCTCACCACACAGAAGCTTCCAGGCACAAGTGGCTAGAAATTAGCATAACCTGTGACCTTAAACTTCCTGTACATATTTTTTTTAAATTTTATTGGCACAAAGTTTGGCAAACAGTTTGAACATGGCAAAAGAAATAAATAAAACGGGCGCGGACGCGGACGCGGGCACGGCTGTCAAACGGGTGTGCAAACGCGTTTTTCACGGCCCCATTGACTTGAATGGGGCCGCGAACCGTTAGCCGTGAAAAAAATAGGGCAGGTTATATTTTTTTCACGGCAGGAAACACGGGTCACGGGCGCGGGTGACAAAACGGGTGCAGCAGCCGAGTTTTCAACGGACCCATTAAAAGTCAATGGGACCGCAGAAAATCACGTCAAACGGAACAACGGCCACGGGTGCACACAACGGTCGTGTGCATGAGGCCTTAAGGGAGGGACAGGGAGTGTGAGGGATGAGATAAGAGCGGAGAAATAAAAAGTCACTTGATCACAGTCGCAGGCGTGTGAACTTCTTTACAGGAAGATAATTATAGGAATGACGAATAAGCAGAATTTCCCTTTCTTCAGCCCGGTATCTCGGCCACCATTAGGCAGCGCTCACTGTAAGTATTCGGGGCTCGTCTGTGAATGAGTTATTCTTCAATATCAGGTGCGGATTAAAATACCTTTAATAAGGCCACGGCCCAGGCTCTTTCCTGCTCAATCCAGGATGGGATCTGATCACGGAGGCTCTTCTGGGAATCCTTTAAAAAATATATATATATATATAGAAATATGAACATAGTGAAAGGCTATGGACACCTTGGCAAACTTTTTTTTATATACTTTTAATAGATATACAGTAAAATAAAAATTAGGCAACTATGCAATATGGGGGAGATTTGTAAAGAGCGGCGCTATCTTCTGTCTTGATATCCCCTGCGCTGCTGAAGGTTGCGCCTGATATATGACGGGGTGCAGGCCTGGTCATAAATTATCCTTTGGAAGTCTGTGCTCTGAGCTGCCGTAGATTTCTTGCTTCATTTCCGCCAAAAAATTGGCGTAAACTAAAGACTCGGTGGCTGGCCATGCCCCTTTACACCCTTACAATGCCCCTTTTTGGACAACTGGCAAGGGCCGCATAAAAAGTGCCACTTACCAGTGTTTTGTTTTTTTGTTTTTTAAATTCGCAAACACACAGTCTGCCACTTTTTAACTCCCCTTTTCTGGTGCAAACTGAATGATGAATCTCCCCCTATGCGTAAAATATTTCCTCCCTACCGTTTTTTTCTTATTCTGTTTCTATGCAGAGCAGATTGTGCATCTCCATGGTAACAGACAACAAACAAACTGTGAAGTCTGATCCTATGGTCACAGCGGGGGGATTTATCAAACTTCTACAGCAGTTTTTTGGAAAAATTGTAGCACCAGCTTTTTTTTTTTTTGGCATAACAATTTGTGACTGTTCCACTGTTCTGACAACCAGGGCAGGAACTCGACGGCCGGACATATTTACAACTATGCTATGTGGGCCATAAAACTGCTGCACATTACACCAGAAATCTACACCAGCTGCCGGCTAGAAGAGATTTCATCTGGTGCACGCATCCCCCGATGATGTGCTTTGTAGAAACAAATGCAAAGATGCTTAAGGGTACATGCACACGTTCAGAATTCATGTGCGGAGAATCTGTACTGAAATCCGCAGGTGTTCTCAGGCAAATCTGTGCGGTCAATCCGCATCAATTGGTGCGGATTTTACTAAGTGAATGAAGAAAATCCGTAAAGGAAAAATAAAATAAATTGACATGCTGCGGATTTTAAAATCCACACCGCAGTTCAAAATCCGTGCGCAAAAAAAATCTGCATCGAGTGCATTGCGAATTTCAAATTCTCATAGAATACAATGTACATGACCTACGGTGCGGATTTTCCCGCACGCAAAATTCACACGCAATCCTGATCGTGTGCATTTAGCCTAAGTGTTCACTTTAGATTTAGTGGGACAATAAAGGAAACTGGACGTGAAGTTGTACGTAGCTTTTAACCCTTAAGGCGGATTTACATCACGCGATGTTACAGATGATTGTCGGGAAGAAAGCGTTCCTTCCCGACAGTCGGCTGCTCATTCAGTGGAGGTGAAGCTCTGCATTTACATGCAGCGCTCTCCTCCACAGTATGGGGACGAGCGGTCACTACTGTAATCACTCGTTCCCATACAGAATCATTGTTTCTGAGAGGAAGATTGCTGTTTACACGGCACAATCTGCTGCCCAGAAACGATAATTGATGTGCCTGCACGAACGACAGGATCACCGGATGAGCGAGCCCAATCACCCGATAATCTGCCTGGGCAGTCTAAATCCACCTTTAGATAAAGGACAATCAGTGAAAGGACAGCACTCTCTGCATCGGTCACGCCTTCTCCACTTTGATTGACTTTAGGAGAAGTCAGGGTCAAGTGTGATGACGTTTACATTACCTGGCCCTGTCAATCAAAGTGCAGAGGGCCCGGCAGTTGCACAGAGAGCAGAGCCTCTAGGTGTAACGGCAATGCCCTCATTGCTCCTAGAGGCTCATTTGCATATAATAAAACATCATTTTTCTCATTAATGCGGCCACATGAACATGGGACCAACACAGATGCCTTCATCTGCCAAGCGCACATGTAACAGGTCAGCCAGTGTCATAGGGACAAATCTACAGATAGATCGCCTTCAAATAAGTGTTTATTAGCAGTCAGGATTTCAGAGAAAAGGGCTCAAAAGAGCAACATGACAAGACTCAGTACAAAACCTAAACTAAGATGCTGGGCTGAAATGTAACCCCACAAAACTGCAGAAAATTTTTAATATAGACCAGATGAAAACATTATTTTTAGTCCAAAATGAGTAAAAAAATTATGCAAAAAAAAAAATGTCCTTGAAGGTGTTTATAGCCTTCAGTGTGAAAGTGGGATTAGCCATTAAAGGGTTAACAGTGATCAACTTTCAGTAAGAACATGCAATTAAAAAAATAAATAAAAAATTGAAAGAATATAATAATAGGCATCCAAAAATAACCAGTGGATCAAGTGGATCACAAGGGCCATAGACGGCTGAAGCCCAGAGAACTGGTGGAACAAGAAATTTTAGACTAAATTTTCCTGCAGATAAAAAAAGATAAACCTTCCAATGAAATGCATGGAGGTCAGAGGTCCAGAGCTCTTCTGATGAGATGCACATAATGTGTATATAATATGAAAACTATTTCAGTAAAAAAATAAAATAAAATCAAAACACTAAAACGTTTACTTACAGATTTCTTGATCATGTCTCCAATGACAACTCCGGTGAAGACATTCCACTCCTAAAGAGTCAGATCACGAAACACACAATCAATGACAGAATGTATAACCGGGTATCACACACAGCCATATACTGTATTTCTGTCTGTAGGGGGCAGTATTATAGTACCCAGTGCTGGTGCAGTAAAGACCATTAGAGTGAATTCACTGATGAGATTTGTTTGGGAAACTTCTGTAAGTGAAAATCAGTCTCATGATGGTCATCGCCAGGTAGTCATGTGAGGTAGGGTCAGGAGCCACAGAGAATTCTGGGAGCGGTGAGTAACTAAAGGGGGCTGATCTGGGTTCTGAATACTGAGGTCTCGTCTGGGGCATAGTTTGTGTTATGGGGTCAGGACACTGGGTTGTGAACTACATGGTTTGGTTCGGGGTCTGAATTATGGGGTTTGATTTTTGGGGTCTGGTCCAGATAAAACCGGTAATGTAGAGATCACTATTGTGGGCTACTCCCACTTTACTGCCCTTACTGTAAGGTCCTTATAGGAAGAGTAAGACACAGGGAATATTTGGGGAAAAATGCATATTCTGGAGAATATTGGCCGATGGCAAGACACGATTCAACAAATCAGGCAGTGTCAAAGCTGACGCCTCCATGGAAAAAAATGTTCAAAGCTTGACAATGATGCTTCTCGACCCAGATGCATGAAGGGCGTAAATGTCATAATGTCCCATAAGAATGGTTTCTATACCATTCAGGACATGCTCTGTAAGAGGTTTTCCATGTACCTACGTACTGTATAATCTCGACAGTGCCATCTAATTTACTGACAGAACCACAGAGATTTCATGCAGCTCAAGTCCATTATCAGTACTGCTCTGGAGACCATAGACAAATAGCATGGTGCTGGTTGCAGACGAGGTTACTGTCAATTACCGAGATTCATTGTCACTGCCCCATAATTATGGCATTAATTGTCACCATACGGCGCAGCCATGTTTTATCTGTATACTGTCAATTAGAAAGATAAACTGCAAATAGAATTTAATTGCACAGTTTGGTATTTTCCCAGCTAACAAGCTGCCCTACTTTGTGCAATATAACATTACTTTTATAGGATAGTTAATTGGTGACTTACATTCTCCTGGAATATCTCAGGATGCATGCCGCGCACAAAATGTAAAGCAAACATCAACTGGTCCGCCTACAGGGAGAGAAAAAAACATAAATGCGTAAAACATGGGTTCATCTGGAGATTTCCCTGGTCAGGACCCTTATCTGTAAGCAAGAGTGGTGAGTAAAGAGCGTTGTTTTAACCTGGAGGACCCAACATGTTCACACATTACCCGGGCAGACCACTGATTTAATTGAGAACTGTGTAATGCTTCAGTTCGCCTGCTGGGGTGCCGTAGGGAAAATGACAACTTGTTGCTGGGATTGTTCACAGATGGGAGGATCCTGGAATTAGCTTAATTTTTGGTTGAAATCTGAAACAAAGATTTTGCCCAAAGGGGTCTCCAAGATTTTGTAAAATTAGGCAAAAAAAAAAAAAACTTTACTCACCTTTAAATTCTTCCACGAGTCCTATGCCATCACTCTGATCCCAGGTCAGCCTGAAATCACATTCATCAGTCCTATGACTGCTACAGCCAATCACTGGTCAAGGATCGAAGAGGAGGGATGATACTGGTAGAAGATTTACAGGTAGGGTTTTCTCGTTTTTTTATTTTATTTTGCACAGCCAAATTTTACAAAATCTTGGACTAATCCTTCAAAGTTTTAATAAGAATGTGGACCCACACTACTTTAAAAGCAGACTGTCTGCCGTGTGAAGAAGAGCATGTTTGACGAATCAGCGTCTTAGCATACAGCATTTATGTATTACTGTGAGGGAGGGCTTTTCGAAAGAAAGCCTAGCCATGCCATTGGTCAGTGTTCATAACAATCATGGACCTCACCCACACAAAAAGAAAAAAAATCTGCAAAGTACGCCCACATGTACACCAAATGACCAAACATAGTAAAACAAGAGTGTATTCACGCAACCCTATGTATTTTGCGGTCCTCAAAACGTGGATCTGCAAAAAATGCAGATAACGTTGGTGTGAGGTTGGTGTTGCATCAAAAATGAACAAGAATAGGACAGGTGCCATCTTTTTTGAGGTCTGCATTTTCTGCGGCCCCGCTGAAATGAATGAGTTTGTGTTTAATCTGCAAAAAATGCAGATCAAATACGGACCAAAAATATGGTCTTGTGAATGGGACCTAGATCTGCACTGTACACAATCTGACATGAGGCAGGAGTCCTAGTATGATGGGTTAGGTGTTATTTGTGCCTTCAACGCATAGGGGGGATGGTGCCAGGTCTTACTACCATAGATCTGAATACAAACAAAAGCATTGCCCCCTTTAAGATAATTAAAGGGGCAGCAGTTGATAGTTATCAGCATAAAATAAAACTACGGTGGAAGCTAATTTCAAGGGGGCATTATTGTGGCAAGTTTATTCATTTCTAATTTAGACAGAATGTTATGTTAAGCTGCAGTTTTAGGACGAAAGCGCACATGTAGTTTTTGTGTTATTTTTTGAGCCAAACACAGAAGTGGACCCAAAATGAATGAAGAGAATAAAGGAGAGACCTGAAACCTCCCCTCTGTTGGTTCACTAAGTACATTCGTGATTCCAGCATTTTTATATTGAGGTCTGATCGGCAGGGGTCTGCCTCCCCTCACCACTGCCAATTACCTGTTCTGGAGTATGTCAAGTGCAAGAACTACACAGCTCCGCCCGCTGTGTGGTGGCCAGAGCTGGTAACTGCAGCACTGCTTTCACGGAAGTGAATGGCGTCAGGACTGCAGTAAACAGCTCCTTCCACCACACAACAGAGGTGTGAACTTCAGACGTCAGATCTACAGCAAAACAGCTGATGGGTGGGGTGTCGGACCTGTGCCAATCAGCTACTGATGGCCAATCCTAGGGATAGGCCATCAATACAAAAGTAGTGGACAACCCCTTTAAAGTGTCCCTCGAGACATGCAGTCCCAGCTGTTCTGACGATACAGAGAAGTAACCGCACACTTAGTGGTCAGGCAACCATACAATGACTGGGGCAAGGGTCCAATTCTAATTTATAGTGCCTGTTCACAACACCTTGGCATCAGTACCACCCGGCATGCCGTTGTATCTTTCTTCTGATATCAGAGTATGGTCTGAGGGAAACTTTAATTCAAATACATTAAGTGGAATAAATTATAACAAGGGAAGGACTAGGGTGTTCTGGTTACAAGTAAGCTAAGCAGCAGTACTCAATGTCAGACAGAAGCTGCAAAGGCTACAAAGTTTCTAGAGTGTATAAAAAGATAGAACCAATGATCTCAATTGGGGATGAGCCAATCGACTTCGGATGAAATATCCAAAGTCGATTTGCATAAAACTTTGTTTCAATACTGTACAGAGCGAGGGCTCCGTACAATATTAGAATGTATTGGCTCCGGTGAGCGCTCGCTCCGTACAGTATTGAAACTACGTTTTATGCAAATCGACTTCGGATATTTCATCCGAAGTCGATTCGCTCATGCCTAATCTCAATGTACCATTACCCCATTATAATTCCTTCATAAGGCTACATCTTGAATATGGGACTCAGCTTTGGGCTCCATATACTGTACTATAAAGGATATTGGAGAGCTCGAAAGACTTCAGAGGTGGGGAACATGAATTCAGACCCTGTATTTACAATAAACCAGTTCATAAGTTTTTTAGTGGTGTACATACCACTGTACCTTTGTAGGCCTCTCACCCAGTTAAGCCAGTACTCTCTGCACCTATGAGGGGCAATCACCTGAAACAGCTGTCTGCAGAAGTGGTGCTGGCTTAGTTATTATCCAAGTCATGTCTCAAGGCCTGTTTAAAAGTTTGTACATTGACTTATAGGATAGCTGCCTTACATCTGGTGGCATCAGAGTCAGAGTTTGCCGAGAGCGGATTTGCATACCCTCTTCCCAGAATCCCAGAGGACTGCTGCCTGGCCTATAAGACTCCTAAAGCCGATTAGGCGCTATCCATAAGGAGATATTGTATTCCCCAAATCCTACACAGCCCAATGGCATGCTGTATTGCTGAGCATCCTGTTCACCGCGCCGCCAATTAATGTATTGTTAACAAATACACCATTTCAGGTTCAGCTACTCTTTAAAGAGAGACTACACACACCACTTTAAGTAAAATATATAAGTACATTTCTTAAGGTAATAGTGATAATCAGGCAAATGTATGCCCTTTTTTTAGTAAATAAAAAGAACAAAAAACTTACAGCAAATAAGGGTTCGATAAAAAACAACAGATAATAACTAATTACATAATTACAACCACACTTCATCTAGAGTCCTGCCTACATCCAGAATAAAGGTGCTTGCCTCACCAATTGAGTTAACCTCATAACAGTGACACACGTCGGCTGTTTCCGCGAAAGCAGTCAGAGACTCGATTGGGAAATGACCAATTTTCCTACGCAGGGGAGGTCTCGCTCATAAGAGAACTTAGACTTTCTAACTGAAAAGGTCCAGCCTTTATACTGTTTTAACCAAAGAGCTTCACCCCCTAAAGGAATGCAGCTAGATTATGCAATCCATAATGGTCACTGTGTATAACCTGTACATCTGTTATTATGAACCCTAGGGTGGCCAATCCTCTGATCTGCAAAATCAGAATCCCAATACAAACAGGTGCAGAAAATGCTTCCCTTTCTTTCAGGTCAAATAAGTGGGATAACATCTTGTACACACGCCTGTTTGTTCAGTCTATCAGATAACAATGGACAAGGTCTTGCATAAACAGTTAAAGCCTGTATTACACTGCCCGATTCTTCATATGAATGCTTGTTAGTGAACATCTGGCAGTGTAAGGCTACTTTCACACTAGCGGCAGGCTGTTGCGTCGGGTGAACAGCCTGTCGGATCCGTCCTGCCACTAATGACCTTGCGCCCCCGGACTGCCGCTCCATCCCCATTGACTATAATGGGGGCAGAGTTCTGGCAAGGCACAGCAGCGCACGGCGAGAGGCTGCCGGAATAAAACTACGACATGTCCGACATTTATTCCGGGAGCCTCTCGCCGTGCGCTACTGTGCCTTGCCGGGAACTCCACCCCCGCCCCCATTATAGTCAATGGGGATTGAGCGGCAGTCCGGGGGCACAAGGTCATTAGCGGCAGGACGGATCCGACAGGCTGTTCACCCGACGCAACAGCCTGCCGGAGGTCAGTGCCGCTAGTGTGAAAGTAGCCTAATACTCCTGCTGAATGCACTAAAGCCCGCCCATCAGTGCCGGTGATGTCACTGAGGTCCCTGAGCAGCTGGAAGAAAAGCCTTTGCTCGCCTGGAAGAGACCCGGTACGTCACCGAGTATAAGAAAACAGTCACTTCTGGCTAAGAATTTCCTATATGAAAACAGGGATTCAGAAATATGTGGCAAAGGTAGGACATGGATGTATGTTATATGTATATGTCACTCTAGTACTATCACATCAATGTCCCCAATCCCGGACAACTCCTTTAAGAAACTCTTTAATAGATTCATAGGTGCAGATAGTTTAATCAGACACAATGAATTCCAGATGATCAGAGACTCCATATTCACACTTCACATGCTCCATCAGATCATGAATTATAGAGACCTGCTTACGATGCAATGTTTCTAGAGGAGAATAACCCGGCGATATGGCGCTGTATGTTGTCAACAGCACTGAAGTACAGTGCCGCAGGGACTCCACGTGCCTCCCGTGTAGCTGTACGTGGGTTACATTATACTGCACAATGGGCATCTGTAAACGTTGGAAAACAACATTAAAAAACAGCCCAACCGAACCTCCCACCATTGGGAGTCACTGGGCACACTAAAAGCACTTCCATAAGGCGACGTATTGTATTTTCCAATCCTCCGCACATGCACATCTAGAAAACGAGTAATCATCTGTATGTTTTGGCTGTGTTATCTGGGACACGGGAGACAACGTTTTCTGCTTTGGAGCGGAGTTAATTACTATAATCACACAGGAGACCTCTGGAAAATGTAAAGCAGCTTTGCCTCTAATTCAGGTCATGGTGCTAAATCATGAAAAATGCAGTTTATTACTTGGGAAGTGAAGAAGTTTTCCCGTCTCAATTCACTGGGGGAAACCTCTCTACTGCGTTATTAGCCGTCGCTTCCAGACAATACAAGTGCCAGAACTGCGTACCGCCAGAGGCGTAGACCAGCACAGGCCCAGTGCAGTGATTTATGGTATTACTCCTCTCCCTGTATGAATACTAAAAGGAAACTATCATTCTCACATACAGTCACTTCTCTTTACTGGATTTCATGCAGGAAGGCTGAAATATGATGGGAGCTGCCATACGTACAATGCTATAAAGGAACACCTTCAATAAAACATGGATAACTCTTACCCTATAGTTCCTCCACTGACCGTCATTGTCCACATAGTGGTGCCTGCAGACAGTAGGACCTGTGGAGGTTCAATATCTATTCAGAACGGGGCCTTTAGATGTGGCCAACTATAAATACAGTCATTGAAATCTCAATAATGTGGTTGTTTCATCATGTGTTGATCAGCATAACGAGGGTTCTGCTCCCGAACCCCGCAAATCAGCTGCCGCGTGAAGCCGCGACTAGCCAGACAGTGTAGTATTACATGGTAGTCACTCAGATGAATGGCCATGCTTGTGATACAAGGATGGTTTCAGAACAGGTGCTGATTTTTCAGAGTGTCTCACCATTCTGGTTCCAATAGAAGGGTCCGAATAGGGTACAAATGGTGTTCTAACGGTTTTAGAATAATAAGACTGAACTGAACAGCACACAGGTAGTATTCTAAGAACATAAACTATATCTAAATTCAGTATTTAATCATAGATTCCAGGGACCCGACACAGATGGTGAGAGGTATGTCCAAAGTGGGCACTCTGGGTAGACATCCCCTTGTCTTTATTTTAATAGTTATATGCTTTGATTTCTTTAGCTGTAAAGTTATACTTACTAGCAGGGGTGGACTGGTAACTTAAAGTGGCCCTGGAAAAAACTAAAAGTAGACATGTGGCAGGTGGGTCCAAATTGAGAGAAGGCAGGACTACAGAAGTAAGTGGGGCCAGCAGAACCAAATGCCATACGAAATACTGCCACGCGCCAGATTATCAACCTATTTCATCGTCCTGAGGATAGCAATACAGTTTCATTCCAGATGGAACCTGCGGCCACTGTCCAGGTGTAAATGTACCTGATGCTTTTTCATTAATTAATGATGAGAGCATCAGATCTTTATGTATCTGGCTGGAGGCCGTTAAGGATGGCTCGGGCAGCCCTCTGGACCTCGGCACACCAGGAAATTTCCATGAAGGGTTTGAGGCCAGTACACCACTGCTTACCAGATGCTGCAGCAATCTCATGCTAGGCCACAGCCTTTACTAAAGGAGACAAATGACCTCATGGGTCACCACAGACAACCTAGAGATGGGTCTCCCATAACTAAAGCTGCTTCTAGACGTATAAAGAGAGCACGTCGCTCATGCACCATGTAACTGGATCAAGCCTTGAAGCAACTTATTTTTTTGTCCATGTTCCAAGATTTTTGGTTCTCCTGTTTCAGTCTATAGCCAGAAAACTGATCTCCAGGTAGTGTACCCGCCACAGATCTCCAGGTAGTGTACCCGCCACAGATCTCCAGGTAGTGTACCCGCCACAGATCTCCAGGTAGTGTACCCGCCACAGATCTCCAGGTAGTGTACCCGCCACAGATCTCCAGGTAGTGTACCCGCCACAGATCTCCAGGTAGTGTACCCGCCACAGATCTCCAGGTAGTGTACCCGCCACAGATCTCCAGGTAGTGTACCCGCCACAGATCTCCAGGTAGTGTACCCGCCACAGATCTCCAGGTAGTGTACCCGCCACAGATCTCCAGGTAGTGTACCCGCCACAGATCTCCAGGTAGTGTACCCGCCACAGATCTCCAGGTAGTGTACCCGCCACAGATCTCCAGGTAGTGTACCCGCCACAGATCTCCAGGTAGTGTACCCGCCACAGATCTCCAGGTAGTGTACCCGCCACAGATCTCCAGGTAGTGTACCCGCCACAGATCTCCAGGTAGTGTACCCGCCACAGATCTCCAGGTAGTGTACCCGCCACAGATCTCCAGGTAGTGTACCCGCCACAGATCTCCAGGTAGTGTACCCGCCACAGATCTCCAGGTAGTGTACCCGCCACAGATCTCCAGGTAGTGTACCCGCCACAGATCTCCAGGTAGTGTACCCGCCACAGATCTCCAGGTAGTGTACCCGCCACAGATCTCCAGGTAGTGTACCAGCCACAGATCTCCAGGTAGTGTACCAGCCACAGATCTCCAGGTAGTGTACCCGCCATAGACCTCCAGGTAGTGTACCCGCCACAGATCTCCAGGTAGTGTACCCGCCACAGATCTCCAGGTAGTGTACCTGCCACAGATCTCCAGGTAGTGTACCTGCCACAGATCTCCAGGTAGCATGCTTAAGATCATGGCCAGAACTAATGTAGAACTAAAATGAAAAGAAAAAGTAACCTGCCTGACGTCAATAAAGAGTTGTAAATGGCTCCAAATCACCCCCTAATCAGTACTAGAAATATTATACATTGTAATCCGCTAACTTTCCATTACAAGAATGACGCTTGTGAAGCATAAGGACTCTTATCCCCCTCATTCCAAGAAAAATGACAGCAATTAAACTATAAAAGCCCACGTCACCGTTGTACCCAGCCCTAAACAAAGTCAGGACAGATAAAAATAACGCCGCTCAGGCTATGGCACATTAGTAAGCGGAGGCGACATTGTGTCACACATTAAATGTTAACAATCCCATTCACAGTCTGGTAAATCAATGAACGTATTTTAGCAATCCTTTATTTTAGAAGCTGCAGTCACATTTATAACCTTTTATGGCTCCAATGCCTCTAAAATAAATAAAGCAACTTTTCAAATAGTCGCAATTAAAAATCTCCTACGGTTTTGTGTATACAGCTGATAATGATGCAATCGTGCAGCCACTACCTTCTACCTACCCCCTCTGATATTGTCTGCTGAAAGAGGGACCAGGAGGAGCAGACTACATAAGGTTTGTAGTCTGTAGTCATGGAGACACATAGGTCTCCATAGCAGCTGTAGGCACAAATAGGCTAGGGCTACAGAAGGTGCTGAAGTTGCAGAGAGAGAAGAGCCTCTAGGTGTAATGGTAACGCCCCTGTTGCTCCTAGACACACATTTGCATATATTAGAACATAATTTTTTCATTAATGCGGGCACATATAAACATGAAAAAGAAAAAGACATCAATCAAGATTTTTGGCAAAGTTGCCTATTTTATATTTTAGATGCATGGAATCAGGGGTGGACTGGCCATAAACTTCCCGATGAGTCAACGCCCAGGGGGCCGCCTGGACCCTCCTCACGGCCGCCAGTGGCCGTTTTAGGGGGTTTAGTTTGTGCTTCTGGTGAAGAATTTTGTGATGCACTGTGATATTGGTCTCTGTTGAGGCGGCATTTTGTGCCGCAATATGATATTGTTGGCCTTGCCTTCTGTCCATTTGGACCCCACTATAAAATGGGGCCACTTATTTTTTTTTGCATGGAATTAATAAAAAAAATAGGTATGGACTACATCTCAACTTAATTAGGCCACATTTAGTATTACAGTGTCCGTCCTTACCTCCCATTTTGGCTTGATACAGTCCTGATCAAAAGTTTAAGACCACTTGAAAAATGGCAAAAAAAATCATATTTAGCATGGCTGGATCTTAACAAGGTTCCAGGTAGAGCTTCAACATGCAACAAGAAGAAATGGGAGTGAGACAAAACATTTTTTGAGCATTCAATTTAATGAAAACAACGAATAAACTGAAACCGGCTGTTTTTCAGCTGATCAAAATTTTAGGGCCACACCTCCAAAAAAAAACTAAACCCCCCCAAAACAGAAATCCAACTCCGCCGTTATTGTTGATCACTTCCAAAATTCGTTTTGGCATGCATGATTCAAGCGTTTCCATGAGGTGAGTGGGAACATTTCTCCAAGTGGTGAAGACGGCCGCACGAAGGCCATCTACTTTCTGGAACTGTTGTCCATTTTTGTAAACTTCCTTTGCCATCCATCCCCAAAGGTTCTCAATTGGATTTAGATCAGGGGAACACGCAGGATGGGCCAAAAGAGTGATGTTATTCTCCTGGAAGAAGTCCCTTGTCCTGCGGGCATTGTGTACTGTAGCGTTGTCCTGTTGAAAAACCCAGTCGTTACCACACAGACGAGGGCCCTCAGTCATGAGGAATGCTCTCCGCAACATCTGGACATAGCCAGCAGCTGTTTGACGCCCCCTGAACTTCCTGAAGCTCCATTGTTCCACTGAAGGAAAAAGCACCCCAGACCATTATGGCGCCCCCTCCACTGTGGCGCGTAGAAAACATCTCAGGTGGGATCTGCTTGTCATACCAGTAACGTTGGAAACCATCAGGATCATCAAGGTTACATTTTTTCTCATCAGAGAATAAAACTTTTTTCCACCTTTGAATGTCCCATGTTTGGTGCTCTCTTGCAAAGTCCAAACGAGCAGTTCTGTGGCGTTCAAGGAGACGAGGTCTTTGAAGACGTTTTTTGTTTTTGAAGCCCTTCAGTCTCAGATGCCGCCTGATGGTTATGGGGCTGCAGTCAGCACCAGTAAGGGCCTTAATTTGGGTCGAGGATGATCCAGTTACTTGACAGACAGCCAATTGGATCCTCCGCCTCAGTGCTGATTTTTTTTCGTCTTCCACTTGACTTTTTTGTTCCATAACCCTCAGGATCATTTAAGAAATTCCAAATGACTGTCTTACTGCATCCCACCTCAGCAGCGATGGCGCGCTGTGAGAGACCCTGCTTATGCAGATCAACAACCCGACCATGTTCAAAAAGGCCTTTGCCATCACAACGTGTGACTACCTGACAGAAAATGACAATAAATCCACATCTTTGCACAGATTTGGCCTTTTAACCCCTTAAGGACTCGGCCCTATTTCACCTTCTGGACTTGGCCATTTATTGCAAATCTGACCAGTGTCACTTTAAGTGCTGATAACTTTAAAACACTTTGACTTAACCAGGCCATTCTGAGACAGTTTTTTCATCACATATTCTACTTCATGACACTGGTAAAATGAAGTTAAAAAAAATCTTTTTTATTTATAAAAAAAATACCAAATTTACCAAAAATTTGTAAAAAAAATAGCAAATTTCCAAATTTCAATTTCTCTACTTCTATAATACAGGGAGTGCAGAATTATTAGGCAAGTTGTATTTTTGAGGATTAAATTTTATTATTGAACAACAACCATGTTCTCAATGAACCCAAAAAACTCATTAATATCAAAGCTGAATATTTTTGGAAGTAGTTTTTAGTTTTAGCTATTTTAGGGGGATATCTGTGTGTGCAGGTGACTATGACTGTGCATAATTATTAGGCAAATTAACAAAAAACAAATATATACCCATTTCAATTATTTATTTTTACCAGTGAAACCAATATAACATCTCAACATTCACAAATATACATTTCTGACATTCAAAAACAAAACAAAAACAAATCAGTGACCAATATAGCCACCTTTCTTTGCAAGGACACTCAAAAGCCTGCCATCCATGGATTCTGTCAGTGTTTTGATCTGTTCACCATCAACATTGAGTGCAGCAGCAACCACAGCCTCCCAGACACTGTTCAGAGAGGTGTACTGTTTTCCCTCCTTGTAAATCTCACATTTGATGATGGACCACAGGTTCTCAATGGGGTTCAGATCAGGTGAACAAGGAGGCCATGTCATTTGATTTTCTTCTTTTATACCCTTTCTTGCCAGCCACGCTGTGGAGTACTTGGACGCGTGTGATGGAGCATTGTCCTGCATGAAAATCATGTTTTTCTTGAAGGATGCAGACTTCTTCCTGTACCACTGCTTGAAGGTGTCTTCCAGAAACTGGCAGTAGGACTGGGAGTTGAGCTTGACTCTATCCTCAACCCGAAAAGGCCCCACAAGCTCATCTTTGATGATACCAGCCCAAACCAGTACTCCACCTCCACCTTGCTGGCGTCTGAGTCGGACTGGAGCTCTCTGCCCTTTACCAATCCAGCCACGGGCCATCCATCTGGCCCATCAAGACTCACTCTCATTTCATCAGTCCATAAAACCTTAGATATTTCTTGGCCCAGTCTTGACGTTTCAGCTTGTGTGTCTTGTTCAGTGGTGGTCGTCTTTCAGCCTTTCTTACCTTGGCCATGTCTCCGAGTATTGCACACCTTGTGCTTTTGGGCACTCCAGTGATGTTGCAGCTCTGAAATATGGCCAAACTGGTGGCAAGTGGCATCTTGGCAGCTGCACGCTTGACTTTTCTCAGTTAATGGGCAGTTATTTTGCGCCTTGGTTTTTCCACACGCTTCTTGCGACCCTGTTGACTATTTTGAATGAAACGCTTGATTGTTCGATGATCACGCTTCAGAAGCTTTGCAATTTTAAGAGTGCTGCATCCCTCTGCAAGATATCTCACTATTTTTGACTTTTCTGAGCCTGTCAAGTCCTTCTTTTGACCCATTTTGCCAAAGGAAAGGAAGTTGCCTAATAATTATGCACACCTGATATAGGGTGTTGATGTCATTAGACCACACCCCTTCTCATTACAGAGATGCACATCACCTAATATGCTTAATTGGTAGTAGGCTTTCGAGCCTATACAGCTTGGAGTAAGACAACATGCATAAAGAGGATGATGTGGTCAAAATACTCATTTGCCTAATAATTCTGCACGCAGTGTACATAGTAATACCTCCAAAAATAGTTATTACTTTACATTCCCCATATGTTTACTTCATGTTTGGATCATTTTGGGAATGATATTTTATTTTTTGGGGATGTTACAAGGTATAAAAGTTTAGAAGCAAATCTTGAAATTTTTCCGAAATTTTCAAAAACCCAATTTTTAGGGACCAGTTCAGGTCTGAAGTCACTTTGCGAGGCTTACATAATAGAAACCACCCAAAAATGACCCCATTCTATAAACTACACCCCTCAAGGTATTCAAAACAGATTTTTCAAACTTTGTTAACCCTTTAGGTGTTCCACAAGAATTAATGGAAAATTTTGTTACAAAGCAAGGGTTAATAGCCAAACAAAACTCAATATTTATGGCCCTGATTCAGTAGTTTACAGAAACACCCCATATGTGGTCGTAAACTGCTGTACGGGCACACGGCAGGGCGCAGAAGGAAAGGAATGCCATACGGTTTTTGGAAGGCAGATTTTGCTGGACTGTTTTTTTTGACACCATGTCCCATTTGAAGCCCCCCGATGCACCCCTAGAGTAGAAACTCCAAAAAAGTGGCCCCATTTTAGAAACTACGGGATAGGGTGGCAGTATTGTTGGTACTAGTTTAGGGTACATATGATTTTTGGTTGCTCTATATTACAATTTTTGTGAGGCAAGATAACAAGAAATAGCTGTTTTGGCACAGTTTTTATTTTTTGTTATTTACAACATTCATCTGACAGGTTAGATCATGTGATATTTTTATAGACCAGGTTGTCACGGATGCGGCGATACCTAATATATATACTTTTTTTTTTTTATTTATGTAAGTTTTACACAATGATTTCTTTTTTGAAGCAAAAAAAATAATCATGTTTTAGTGTTTCCATAGTCTGAGAGCCATAATTTTTTCAGTTTTTGGGTGATTACCTTGGGTAGGGTATGATTTTTGCGGAATGAGATGACGGTTTTATTGGCACTATTTTGGGATGCGTGTGACTATTTGATCGCTTGCTATTACACTTTTTGTGATGTGAGGTGACAAAAAATGGTTTATTTAGCACAGCTTTTATTTTAAATTTTTACGGTGTTCATCTGAGGGGTTAGATCATATGATATTTTTATAGAGCCGGTCGATACGAACGCGGCGATACCAAATATGTATACTTTTTTTTTTTATTTATGTAAGTTTTACACAATAACAGCTTTTTTAAAACAAAAAAAAAATTATTTAAAACAAAACTCCCCCCCCCCCCTATTTTTTACCAATTTTGTTTCAACTTTATTTGGGGAAAATGACGTTTTTGTTTATTTTTACTTGAAACTTTATTTTTTGTCCCACTTTGGGACTTGAACTTTCGGGGGTGTAATTCTTTACAATGCATTCCAATATTTCTGTATTAGAATGCATTGGCTGTATGAGTAATACAGTGTGTATTACTCATACAGCTTCTGGCCTGTGAGATCCACGGGGCTGGATCTCACAGGCTCGTCACCGGAAGGCATGCCTTCCATGCCATCGGGTCCCCCCCCACAGCCCCATGGGGACCCGATGGCACCACCGCCGCCGCACCAGGTAAAAGCCGCAAACCGCAGACCCCCCCGCGCATTTAGCCGAGGTGCCTGCTCAATGATTTGAGCAGGCACTGGGTTCCGATCACCGCCCGCCAGTGATCGGAACAACACATGACGTATCGGTACGTCATGGGTCCCTAAGGGGTTAAAGGCATGTGGTCCTAAAATTTGGATCAGCCGAAAAACAGCCTGTTTCAGTTTAATCGTTATTTTCAATTAATTGAATGCTCAAAAAATGTTTTGTCTCACTCTCATTTCAACTTGTTGCATAAGTGGTTAAGTGGTCTTAAACTTTTGATCAGGACTGTATATCCTAAGATAAATGGTGTGAATAACACAAAGATTTTTTTTCCCCCCAAAGTTGGTTATCTGGTGCCATTTATCTCAGGATATCTCGAGCAAAAGTAAGAACGGACACATCTGGCCATATAGTAGTGGAAGGCATTTTACAAAATCCTCTGCACACTACAGTACATGACACAGTCTATATAAGACATGATAGAGAACATCACTCGCAGTCACACAGGGATCAGTCTTCTGGTTCCCTCCATCTTTTGCACTTTAGCAACTGAGGGTCGAGGCTAAGAGCTTTTTAGTATTGATGACCTTTCCTCAGGACGATCCTCGATGATGATCCATCGCCGAATATCACACCTGCTACATTAAAAGTAGTGAAATCCAAGGAGAAAATCCTAAATCACATCCACTTGACTTGCATTATAGTCCACTGCGAATGTCACCTGTGCAAATCTGCAATGTGAGAATTCGCCCAAATCCTGATGGTGCAATGTAATAATCAGAAAAGCTGTTTCTATTTGTTGAATTTTTTTTTTTCCATCTTTACTATTCCTTTAAAAAGTGACCTTGGGCTTCAGGTAACAAGGGAAATCTACCCCCCTCGGCGTGCTACAAGTTAATCAGACCAGTCCATGCTGATAATAAATAATTTATTTGCTAAAATTTAGTCCTAATGAAAATTAAAATGCTCCCATTTCGCTCCTATTAAGCTTTGACATCTGCTTTATCATCTAATTACACATGCAAAAGAAACATAATTCTCAATTAATTCAAAATATGAGAGACTCTATGAATGCCAAGCGTGGCTGATCCATCCTGCCTGCTAAGGGTGCCCTTGTCCAGGAAGGACGTGCTGCTCCTGTTCAATGGTTTTTCTTTATTTCTAGCTCTAGTGTATATACAAAAAAAATATATATCTATCTATATTACAACACTCTAACAAGATTACTTTAAAGTGGTTGTGTAGCTAGGATATGCCCCCATTGTCTGATAGGTGCGGGTCCTAAACGGAGCCCTGAAAGAGGTTCTCACGTGCATTCATTTCTATGAGGTTGCCGAAAGTAGCCGAGTGCTGGCTCGGCTATTTCCTTCTGGCCCATAGAAGTGAATGGGAGCGGTGACTGGTCATGCGCGATGCGCTCCCATTCGATTCTATAGGGAGAGCGCTTGGTGGTGGCCGGACCGGAGGCTAGCAATCACAGTAATGCCCCATTCACACGTCCGCAATTTCGTTCCGCATTTTGTGGAACGGAATTGCAGACCCATTCATTTCTATGGGGCCGCACGATGTGCTGCCCGGATACGGAATTGCGGACCTGTACTTCCGGGTCCGCAATTCCATTTCCGAAAAAAATAGAACATGTCCTATTCTTGTCCGGCAATGTGTGGAACGCACATTGCCGGTGTCCGTGTTTTGCGGATCCATGGATCTGCAAAACACTTATGGACGTGGGAATGGACCCTAAGGGTAGGTTTACACCTCCGTTTAACTGATCTGGCAGGCTTTTCTGGCACACTACAGATCTGGCCTCGCTGAATACTGCGGTTCACTGCTGGACCCAATGGACTATAATGGGAGTAGCAGGGATTTGGCCGCTTTCTGTCATGAGCGCTGGTTTGTGGGCGGACAAAAACTGCCGGATCTCATTACAGTCAATAGGGTCTAAATGGCAGTATCCGGCTAGCTTGGGCCGAGCTGGAACAGCCTGCTGGATCAGGTAAAAAGAGGTGTGAATATAACCTAACAGTCTCTCCAGATGTCTCTCTCTCTCTCTCTCTCTAGTGTGCACCTTGCACCTAAATAGCCCAGTAGTGAGCTGGACGTGCGCGTTATCAAGAAAACTTGTACTGGCCAGGAAAGGAATGATCGGCCCCACTACCCACCTGACCATTGTTGCGTAAAAATAAAGGCCTGAAAACAGGACTTACCAAAGCCCTTAGCAAACTACTCAACTTTCCTGGATTCCTTATACCTAATCCAGCTTTCCCTGGTAGAGATATATGCTTCATGGAGCCTAGTACATACTACATATATGACAGGAATCTCGGGGAAATAAAACAATCTCCGATCACATTTCCTGCCACTGCTTCACTATATATAGACAAAAATATAAAAAATAAATTGCACTTCATGAATGTAACCAGAGTGCTCTGACGTCAAATGGCTCTTCTCCTCATTTCTAGCATACAGTGTCGGGAAAGAAATTAAAAACTAAACAGTATGATATACAGATGAAAAAAAGATTGAGATTCCTCAGTGGTTGATACTAGGGATAAGAAGGAGCTGGGATACACGTATTATTTTTTTTTTCCCCTTTGTGTTGAGCTAAAGAAAGAAGATAATTTCCCTTGCAATCTTTCATCTACCTGCTTTATTTAATTCCCTATTGCTTCCCTCTATATATTGCATTTTGGCCTTTCAGGAGCTTTCTATCCTCTACCCCCTAACCCCTGAGAGACTAACTTGGTTTTGGGACTGTGACCCCTCCATAGACTGCGGTAATGTTCTTTCCAACCTACCATCTCACTAACGGTGTACTAAATCTGGACTGATAATTCTTGAACCAGTATTAACAACTGTGGACTTTCTTCTTATTTAATTATTCCTGCTGAAAATGCCTCCCAAAAAAAGAGATGATCAACATGGATCTAACACTAACCACGCTAATAGACGTTCTGCCGCGGGTTTGGGAGCTGACACAAGACAAACAAAATGCTTTAAGTAAATATCTGACATCTGTATCCCCTCCACTAAGAAGCCCCAACCCGGGGAATGAGATACGGGAGGGGTCAGAGCTTGGTTTTGGTGCTCCCTGAAGGGAAAGAACTGGGGGGTAAAAGGAGATTCTGACCCAAAAACGGTGAAAGAAATTATTTGTGCGGTTACGCGGTTAGAGAGTATGATGGGGAAGGTGGTAACACAGATGGGGGGGCATTCAAACATCTGTCGTTAATTAGAGACGATTTGAAAAAGGTGAGGGAACGTATGCAGGATTTGGGAAGTAGACTGTCACCGGGGGAAGATTTAGCAGTTAAACTGGAGAAAGAGGAAGTCTATTTAAAAAAGAAGAACGCCGCCATGGAGAGTAAGTTAATAGATATAGAAGACCGAGCAAGAAGAGAAAACCTGATGGGCAGGAATACCAGAGGGAAAGGAAGGATCGGATTGTGCTGGCTTTATGGAAAAATGGATACCGGAGAATTGTAAGTCTGGAACGGTGTTTAACTCAATAATTATTGAGAGAGTGCATAGGATCCCTAACCAAAGGAGAAAACCGGGGAAACATTTTGACCAAGTTTGTTTCCTATAGAGACCGAGAGGCTGTGTGGAGGGAGGTTAGAAGGGACAAAAATAAGGAGTATATCCGGATTTTATATGGCCACTAGCGCTCAAAGGAAACATTATATTGATATAAAAAAGCAATTAAGGAGGCCGGGGTAAAATATAGTTTGGTGTTCTCTTCTAAACCCTGGGTGGTTTACCAAGGCAAAACAGCCTTTTTCCAGTCCCCTAAAGAAGCAAGCGACTGGGCAGATTTAAAGGGCCTGCGCGAAATGTAGCTATTGTAGTATGGATATTTTGAGGGGGAGGGGGTATGGAGTATAGCATGCATGTTTAAAAGGGGGGGGGGAGTAAAATTGGAAAATAATTGTATAGTAAGCAGCAAAATGGGGGGAGTGGAAGGGGGGTGGAGAATGTTTTTTTTCCTGAGGGAGAGGAAAAGATTTTTTATTTTTTTTTGAAGGATAAGAATTCTCTCTCTTAATGTATGGGGGTTAAGAGAAAAACTGAAGAGATTTGCTTTTTTGATTGGGTGGGGAGGTACTTGTCGGCCATCATCTGCCTATAGTTTAGATAAAAGATGGATAGGAGCACGATATCATTCAATATATACATCATATTCAAGGGGTGTTTCTATGTACACAACAAAGTTAATTTTGAGCATATTTCAAGTAAGGCGGATGGTTGCGGCAGATATCTCTTCTTACAGTGCAGTGTTCGTCTACTTTCACACTTGCGTTTTGGCTTTCCGTTTGCGAGATCCATTCAGGGCTCTCACACGCGGTCCAAAACGGATCAGTTTGCATTCTAATGCATTCTGAATGGATAAGGATCCGCTCAGAAGGCATCAGTTTGCCTCCGATCCGTTTCCATTCCACTTTGGAGACTTTGGAGAAGCCTGCAGCATTTTGGTGTCTGTCTGACGAAACTGAGCCAAACGGATCCGTCCTGACACACAATGTAAGTCTACTTTCACACTCGCGTTTTTTCACTGACACAATCTGGCACAATTGGAAACGGATCCGTCCTCCATTGACTTTCAATAGTGTTCAAGACGGATCTGTCTTGGCTATGTTAAAGATAATACAAATGGATCCGTTCTGAACGGATGCAGACGGTTGTATTATCTGAACGGATCCGTCCATGACGGGTCCGCACAAAACGCAAGTGTGAAAGTAGCCTTAATGGTATATTGATGGTAATAGCAAATATATATATATATACCAACTCCGGAAACCCAATGTATTATATGAGCTGTATAATTATATGATTGGAAGACAAGATTGTGCATTATTGGCAGCGGGGGATTAGAATAAAGTTCTACATTATTACTAATTTCGCCAGATTGTTATTGGAGTTTGGTTGGAGTGATATTTGGCGTTTATATAATCCTGAAGGAAAGGTGTCTTCCTGCTTCTCGAGGACGCATCAATCCTGCTCTAGGATAGATGCGATCCTCGGTAATGGGAAACTGCTGGAAAGGGATGAAATAAATATAAAGTATGCTCTTATGTGTATGTCAGATCATTGCGTAATTGTATTGGAGATTGGGTCTTTGGAAAAACAGATACCTTAAGTTATTGAAAGATAAGAACTGTATTATGGAGGAACTGAAGTTTTTTTTCTCTGTTAATAAAGGCTCTGCTGATGAGCAGTGGATTCGGAATGTGGAAAAAGGCTTTCCTGAGGGGAATATTGTGTAAGCAAGTAATTAATTGGAAAAAAAAAAAAGATAAAAAAGGTAAAACTCAAGAGTTTGGAACATAAATTAAAAGATGCCCAAAAACTGTGTGCAGGAGACCCCTCACTGGAAAATTAATAAAAAAATAAATGAAATGGTTAAAGAAGAATATATGGAAAAAGTACAAACATCCATGTTTTTCAGCAGGGTTCGGTCTTTTGCGGAGGGTGAAAAAGTGGGTAAGCTTTTGGCAAATATAATTAATAAATCGACAAAAAAAAAAAAAACGTTAGGTCCATTAAAAGTATGGGCAAATGGTTAAATCTTCAGATTGATTAGTACTTTATTTAGTAAATATTTTGAAGAATTGTATAAATTTAAAATTTGGTACAAAAAGGGAAGATTTACAGTCAGGTCCATAAATATTGGGACATCAACATAATTCTATCATTTTTGGCTCTATACACCACCACAATGGATTTTAAATGAAATGAACTAGATGTGCTTTAACTGCAGACTGTCAGCTTTAATTTGAGGGCATTTACATCTAAATCAGGTGAACGGTGCAGGAATTACAACAGTTTGCATATGTGCCTCCCACTTGTTAAGGAACCAAAAGTAATGGGACAGAATAATAATCATAAATCAAACTTTCACTTTTTAATACTTGGTTGCAAATCCTTTGCAGTCAATTACAGCCTGAGGTCTGGAACGCATAGACATCACCAGACGCTGGGTTTCATCCCTGGTGATGCTCTGCCAGGCCTCTACTGCAACTGCCTTCAGTTCCTGCTTGTTTTTGGGGCATTTTCCCTTCAGTTTTGTCTTCAGCAAGTGAAATGCATGCTCCATCGGATTCAGGTCAGGTGATTGACTTGGCCATTGCATAACATTCCACTTCTTTCCCTTAAAAAACTCTTTGGTTGCTTTTGCAGTATGCTTTGGGTCATTGTCCATCTGCACTGTGAAGCGCCGTCCAATGAGTTCTGAAGCATTTGGCTGAATATGAGCAGATAATATTGCCCTAAACACTTCAGAATTCATCCTGCTGCTTTTGTCAGCAGTCGCATCATCAATAAATACAAGAGAACCAGTTCCATTGGCAGCCATACATGCCCACGCCATGACACTACCACCACCATGCTTCACTGATGAGGTGGTATGCTTAGGATCATGAGCAGTTCCTTTCCTTCTCCATATTCTTCTCTTCCCATCACTCTGGTACAAGTTGATCTTGGTCTCATCTGTCCATAGGATGTTGTTCCAGAACTGTGAAGGCTTTTTTAGATGTCGTTTGGCAAACTTTAATCTGGCCTTCCTGTTTTTGAGGCTCACCAATGGTTTACATCTTGTGGTGAACCCTCTGTATTCCCTCTGGTGAAGTCTTCTCTTGATTGTTGACTTTGACACACATACACCTACCTCCTGGAGAGTGTTCTTGATCTGGCCAACTGTTGTGAAGGGGGTTTTCTTCACCAGGGAAAGAATTCTTTGGTCCTCCACCACAGTTGTTTTCCGTGGTCTTCCGAGTCTTTTGGTGTTGCTGAGCTCACCGATGCGTTCCTTCTTTTTAAGAATGTTCCATACAGTTGTTTTGGCCACGCCTAATGTTTTTGCTATCTCTCTGATGGGTTTGTTTAGTTTTTTAAGCCTAATGATGGCTTGCTTCACTGATAGTGACAGCTCTTTGGATCTCATCTTGAGAGTTGACAGCAACAGATTCTAAATGCAAATAGCACACTTGAAATGAACTCTGGACCTTTTATCTGCTCATTGTAATTGGGATAATGAGGGAATAACACACACCTGGTTATGGAACAGCTGAGAAGCCAATTGTCCCATTACTTTTGGTCTCTTAACAAGTGGGAGGGACATATGCAAACTGTTGTAATTCCTACACCGTTCACCTGATTTGGATGTAAATACCCACAAATTAAAGCTGACAGTCTGCGGTTAAAGCACATCTTGTTTGTTTCATTTCTAGAGTTGAGCGAACACCTGGATGTTCGGGTTCGAGAAGTTCGGCCGAACTTCCCGGAAATGTTCGGGTTTGGGATCCGAACCCGACCCGAACTTCGTCCCGAACCCGAACCCCATTGAAGTCAATGGGGACCCGAACTTTTCGGCACTAAAAAGGCTGTAAAACAGCCCAGGAAAGAGCTAGAGGGCTGCAAAAGGCAGCAACATGTAGGTAAATCCCCTGCAAACAAATGTGGATAGGGAAATGAATTAAAATAAAAATAAAATATATAAAAATAAACCAATATCAATTGGAGAGAGGTCCCATAGCAGAGAATCTGGCTTCACATCAGCAGAGAATCAGTCTTCATGCCATAGCAGAGAATCTGGCTTCACGTCACCCACCACTGTAACAGTCCATTGTCATATATTTAGGCCCCGACACCCAGGCAGAGGAGAGAGGTCCCGTAACAGAGAATCTGGCTTCATGTCAGCAGAGAATCAGTCTTCATGTCATAGCAGAGAATCAGGCTTCACGTCACCCACCACTGGAACAGGCCACTGTCACATATTTAGGCCCAGGCACCCAGGCAGAGGAGAGAGGTCCCATAACAGAGATTCAGGCTTCATGTCAGTAGAGAATCAGTCTTCATGTCATAGCAGAGAATCAGGCTTCACGTCACCCACCACTGGAACAGGCCACTGTCACACATTTAGGCCCTGGCACCCAGACAGAGGAGAGAGGTCCCGTAACAGAGAATCTGGCTTCATGTCAGCACAGAATCAGTCTTCATGTCATAGCAGAGAATCAGGCTTCACGTCACCCACCACTGGAACAGGCCACTGTCACATATTTAGGTCCAGGCAGAGGAGAGAGGTCGCGTAACAGAGAATCTGGCTTCATGTCAGCACAGAATCAGTCTTCGTGTCATAGCAGAGAATCCACCCACCACTGGAACAGGCCACTGTCACACATTTAGGCCCCGGCACCCAGACAGAGGAGAGGTTCATTCAACTTTGGGTTGCCCCGCAATATAATGGTAAAATGAAAATAAAAATAGGATTGAATGAGGAAGTGCCCTGGAGTACAATAATATATTGTTAAGGGAAGGTAGTTAATGTCTAATCTGCACAAGGGATGGACAGGTCCTGTGGGATCCATGCCTGGTTCATTTTTATGAACGTCAGCTTGTCCACATTGGCTGAAGACAGGCGGCTGCGTTTGTCTGTAATGACGCCCCCTGCCGTGCTGAATACACGTTCAGACAAAACGCTGGCCGCCGGGCAGGCCAGCACCTCCAAGGCATAAAAGGCTAGCTCTGGCCACGTGGACAATTTGGAGACCCAGAAGTTAAATGGGGCCGAACCATCAGTCAGTACATGGAGGGGTGTGCACAGGTACTGTTCCACCATGTTAGTGAAATGTTAGTGAAATGTTGCCTCCTGCTAACACGTTCCGTATCAGGTGGTGGTGCAGTTAGCTGTGGCGTGGTGACAAAACATTTCCACATCTCTGCCATGCTAACCCTGCCCTCAGAGGAGCTGGCCGTGACACAGCTGCGTTGGCGACCTCTTGCTCCTCCTCTGCCTTCGCCTTGGGCTTCTACTGGTTCCCCTGTGACATTTGGGAATGCTCTCAGTAGCGCATCTACCAACGTGCGCTTGTACTCGCGCATCTTCCTATCACGCTCCAGTGTAGGAAGTAAGGTGGGCACTTTGTACCGGGGATCCAGCAGGGTGGCAACCCAGTAGTCCGCACACGTTAAAATGTGGGCAACTCTGCTGTCGTTGCGCAGGCACTGCAGCATGTAGTCGCTCATGTGTGCCAGGCTGCCCAGAGGTAAGGACAAGCTGTCCTCTGTGGGAGGCGTATCGTCATCGTCCTGTGTTTCCCCCCAGCCACGCACCAGTGATGGGCCCGAGCTGCTTTGGGTGCCACCCCGCTGTGAACATGCTTCATCCTCATCCTCATCCTCATCCTCCTCCACCTCCTCCTCATCCTCGTCCTCCTCGTCCTCCAGTAGTGGGCCCTGACTGGCCACATTTGTACCTGGCCTCTGGTGTTGCAAAAAACCTCCCTCTCAGTCACTTCGAAGAGACTGGCCTGAAAGTGCTAAAAATGACCCCTCTTCCTCCTCGGCCACCTCCTTTTCCATCATCGCCCTAAGTGTTTTCTCAAGGAGACATAGAAGTGGTATTGTAACGCTGATAACGGCGTCATCGCCACTGGCCAGGTTGGTGGAGTACTCGAAACAGCGCAACAGGGCACACAGGTCTCGCATGGAGGCCCAGTCATTGGTGGTGAAGTGGTGCTGTTCCGCAGTGCGACTGACCCGTGCGTGCTGCAGCTGAAACTCCACTATGGCCTGCTGCTGCTCGCACAGTCTGTCCAGCATGTGCAAGGTGGAGTTCCACCTGGTGGGCACATCGCATATGAGGCGGTGAGCGGGAAGGCCGAAGTTACGCTGTAGCGCAGACAGGCGTGCAGCAGCAGGGTGTGAACGCCGGAAGCGCGAACAGACGGCCCGCACTTCATGCAGTAGCTCTGACATGTCGGGGTAGTTGCGAATGAACTTCTGCACCACCAAATTCAGCACATGTGCCAGGCAAGGGATGTGCGTCAAACCGGCTAGTCCCAGAGCTGCAACGAGATTTCGCCCACTATCGCACACCACCAGGCCGGGCTTGAGGCTCACCGGCAGCAACCACTCGTCGGTCTGTTGTTCTATACCCCGCCACAACTCCTGTGCGGTTTGGGGCCTGTCCCCCAAACATATGAGTTTCAGAACGGCCTGCTGACGTTTACCCCCTGTGCTGAAGTTGGTGGTGAAGGTGTGTGGCTGACTGGATGAGCAGGTGGAAGAAGAGGAGGAGGAAGCTGAGTAGGAGGAGGAAGCTGAGTAGGAGGAGGAGGAGACAGGAGGCAAAGAATGTTGCCCTGCGATCCTTGGCGGCGGAAGGACGTGCGCCAAACAGCTCTCCGCCTGGGGCCCAGCCGCCACTACATTTACCCAGTGTGCAGTTAGGGAGATATGGCGTCCCTGGCCGTGCTTACTGGTCCACGTATCTGTGGTTAGGTGGACCTTGCTACAGATGGCGTTGCGCAGTGCACACTTGATTTTATCGGACACTTGGTTGTGCAGGGAAGGCACGGCTCTCTTGGAGAAGTAGTGCCGGCTGGGAACAACATACTGTGGGACAGCAAGCGACATGAGCTGTTTGAAGCTGTCTGTGTCCACCAGCCTAAATGACAGCATTTTATAGGCCAGTAGTTTAGAAATGCTGGCATTCAGGGCCAGGGATCGAGGGTGGCTAGGTGGGAATTTACGCTTTCTCTCAAATGTTTGTGAGATGGAGAGCTGAACGCTGCCGTGTGACATGGTTGAGATGCTTGGTGACGCAGGTGGTGGTACATCCCATGTTTGCTGGGCGGCAGGTGCCAACGTTCCTCCAGAGGCGGAGGAAGAGGCCGAGGCGGCGGCAGCAGCAGAAGAGGCCGAGGCGGCAGCAGCAGAAGAGGTAGCAGGGGGAGCCTGAGTGACTTCTTTGTTTTTAAGGTGTTTACTCCACTGCAGTTCATGCTTTGCATGCAGGTGCCTGGTCATGCAGGTTGTGCTAAGGTTCAGAACATTAATGCCTCGCTTCAGGCTCTGATGGCACAGCGTGCAAACCACTCGGGTCTTGTCGTCAGCACATTGTTTGAAGAAGTGCCATGCCAGGGAACTCCTTGAAGCTGCCTTTGGGGTGCTCGGTCCCAGATGGCGGCGGTCAGTAGCAGGCGCAGTCTCTTGGCGGCGGGTGTTCTGATTTTGCCCACTGCTCCCTCTTTGTCTTTTGCTACGCTGTTGGCTCGGTCTCACCACTGCCTTTTCCTCCGAACTGTGAAAGTCAGTGGCACGACCTTCATTCCATGTGGGGTCTAGGACCTCATCGTCCCCTGCATCGTCTTCCACCCAGTCTTGATCCCTGACCTCCTGTTCAGTCTGCACACTGCAGAAAGACGCAGCAGTTGGCACCTGTGTTTCGTCATCATCAGAGACGTGCTGAGGTGGTATTCCCATGTCCTCATCATCAGGAAACATAAGTGGTTGTGCGTTAGTGCATTCTATCTCTTCCACCCCTGGGGAAGGGCTAGGTGGATGCCCTTGGGAAACCCTGCCAGCAGAGTCTTCAAACAGCATAAGAGACTGCTGCATAACTTGAGGCTCAGACAGTTTCCCTGATATGCATGGGGGTGATGTGACAGACTGATGGTTTTCATGCGCCATCTGTGCGCTTTCTGCAGAAGACTGGGTGGGAGATAATGTGAACGTGCTGGATGCACTGTCGGCCACCCAATTGACTAATGCCTGTACCTGCTCAGGCCTTACCATCCTTAGAACGGCATTGGGCCCCACCAAATATCCCTGTAAATTCTGGCGGCTACTGGGACCTGAGGTAGTTGGTACACTAGGACGTGTGGCTGTGGCAGAACGGCCACGTCCTCTCCCAGCACCAGAGAGTCCACTAACACCACCACGACCATGTCCACGTCCGCGTCCCTTACTAGTTGTTTTCCTCATTGTTACCGTTCACCACAATAAGAAAAATATTATTCGGGCCAATGTATTGAATTAAAATTCAGGCCTTTTTTTTTTACAGACACCTAACACTGTCTGGCTATCTATTTAGGTACCGTATTACACTAATACAGGCACATAAGTAATGACAGATTTGGTTGAATATAAATGTGAGGCCTATTTTTTACGCGCTGTGTGACAGATATACCTTTAATCACAGAATTAGACTTGTATCTGCACGGTAGCGTGTGTGTTAAGTTTTTCAGAATGACACTATCAGCACCTTCAATCTAAGATATCCTTTTTGGGATAGATTTAAAGTAGGCCTGATATAGCAGAAACTACTAATTTTGAGAATGGCAAATTTGGGAATAGTTTTTCAACCCAGAACAAAAACTGTGCTTTTACGGTCACTAAATATAACTTGACCAGCTAAAACTGTACTGATTTGGAGGAATAGAAATGTCAGTCCTATTTTTTAGGCGCTGGGTGACAGGCTCAACTTGCCCCTGATGTAGTATATGGCCAAAAAATAACCACACTATTGATGGTTAAATGCACTTGGGTGAAACAGGCTCAGCCTGCACCTAATGTAGTATATGGCCAAAAAATAACCACACTATTGATGGTTAAATGCACTTGATGAAAGCTTGACCCTGATGTAGGATATAGCAAAAAATAACCACACTATTGATGGTTAAATGCACTTGGGTGACACAGGCTCAGCCTGCACCTGATGTAGTATATAGCCAAAAAATAACCACACTATAGATGGTTAAATGCCCTTGATGAAAGCTTGACCCTGATGTAGGATATAGCAAAAAATAACCACACTATTGATGGTTAAATGCACTTGGGTGACACAGGCTCAGCCTGCACCTGATGTAGTATATGGCCAAAAAATAACCACACTATTGATGGTTAAATGCACTTGGGTGACACAGGCTCAGCCTGCACCTGATGTAGGATATAGCAAAAAATAACCACACTATTGATGGTTAAATGCACTTGGTGGTAGCTTGTGCTGGCGCACCACAAGCCGCAAAATGGCCGCAGATCACCCCAGAAAAAAGTGATATAAAAACGCTCTGGGCAGCCTAAAAAAAGTGAGCAATTCAATATCAGCACTTCAATGATCCACAGCTGTAGATCGATCACAGAATGAAGTCTTTTGGAGGAGTTAATCACTGCCTAATCTCGCCCTAACGTCGCAGCAGCAACCTCTCCCTACGCTTGTATCAGCAGAGTGACGTGCAGCGCTACGTGACCCAAGCTTATATAGAGGCTGGGTCACATGCTGCACTGGCCAATCACAGCCATGCCAATAGTAGGCAAGGCTGTGATGGCCTCTTGGGGCAAGTAGTATGACGCTTGTTGATTGGCTGCTTTGCAGCCTTTCTAAAAGCGCCAAGAAAGCGGGTTCGGGTCCGTGTCACGGACACCCCAAAATTCGGTACGAACCCGAACTATACAGTTCGGGTTCGCTCATCCCTATTCATTTCAAATCCATTGTGGTGGTATATAGAGCCAAAAATGTTAGAATTGTGTCAATGTCCCAATATTTATGGACCTGACTGTATGTCGATATTTGGATGATATTCCCTTCAGGAAGCTTTCTGAAGTCCATAAGACTCAGTTGGAAGAGGGTATACAGCTGGATGAACTAATGAGAGCTTGGAATTCAACTAAAGATAAGAAAAAAAAAAAAAAGGAGGAGATGGTCTTCCATTTGAGGTATCTAAGGAATTTAGCTTGGTTCTTCTACTGGAGTTATTGGAGACCCTCCTTGAGGCCAAGAGATCAAATAAATCACCTGAATCAATGGAAGAAGCCAATATAGTTTTGATTCCGAAACCTGAAAAGGATTTATTAAGACCAGAGTTGTATAGACGCATTTTACTCTTGAATACTAATATTAAATTGTTGGCCAAGGTACTGGCAGTGAGGTTAACAAAAGTAATAAAAACAATAATAAAAGACGATCAAACAGGGTTCATTCCTGGACGATTGATATAGTCTAATATCAGAAGATTATTCAGGAATATATAGAGGCAAATAAAGACAAAAACAGTAAAAAAGCAATATTATCATTAAATGTAATTAAGGCTTTTCATTGTATAGAGTGGGAATATTTGTGGGAGGTTCTTAGACGGTTTGGTTTTGGGGAGTCCTTTATACGGTAGATTGGATTAAGCTAGGGTGAGGGTGGAGGTGAATGGGGTGACGTCCCTGCCTTTTGCCCTTTTTAAGGGCACTAGGCAGGGATGTCCCTTATCGCCGCTGATTTTTTAATTGCAATAGAACCATTAGCGATAACTGTTAGAGAGAATGAAAGTATTAAGGGGTTTCAATATGGTAATGAAAGGGAGAAAATAGTGATATATGCGGATGATATTCTGCTGTATTTAGCAAATATTGATGTGGAGATGGTAAAAGTGATGGAAATAATTGAGAGATTTGGATATTATTCGGGATTTTAAATAAATTGGGAAAAATCTCACTTGATGTTGTTAGGGGATGAAGTAAGGGATTGGAGTTTTGGCGTTCAGGTGGATAGAGATGGTAGATTTAGGTATTTGGGAGTAAATATAGCAAGAAATCCAATGGAATATGTTAGGTTGAATGTCTACTCTCTCTTAGGTGAGGTAAAAAAAATAATACATATTTGGAAAAGATTACCATTGTCTATGATGGGGAGAATTAACTTAATAAAGATGGTTCTTCTTCCGAGGATTCTTTATGTATTGCAATGTGCTCCAGTACGGCTACCAGTTAAGGTTTTCACGATTATGAATAGATTGATGAGGGAATTTATTTGGAAAGAGGGGAATACAAGGATAAGGTTAGAGATTTTGCAGTTACCGTGTAAAGAGGGTGGAATGGCACTTCCAAATTGGTATATATATTTTTTAGGCCTCTTGCACACGACCGTATGCCCTCCGAGACATACGATCCGTGAGCGGGCCATATGTCCCGGAGCAGCATACATCGTGCGCACGGGAGCGCACAGCATCATAGGTTACATATGATATTATGAGTGCGGGACAATAGCCCCGTTGGCGGCCCGATGCGCACAGCATCATAGTAACCTATGATGCTGTGTGCTCCCGATGTATGCCGCTCCGGGACATATGGCCCGCTCACGGATCATATGTCTCGGAGGGCATATGGTCGTGTGCAAGAGGTCTTAGTTGCACAGTTTGGTTTTATGACTGGGGGGAATATTTTTTTATTGTCATTAAAAAAATTGGGTTGGAAGGAAAATCAACTGAAGATGAAGGAGGTATTGGAATCGGGAATATTGGGGAGTATAAATAATGATAATTATATTTTTAAGTTAATGGATCACGTTTGGAGAGAGATAAAAAAAAAATATGGATTTTAAAGGATACACAGATTTCACACCTATATGGAATAATATAAATTTGCGAAAAATACAGAAAATTAAAGATGATGTAAACTGGGAAAATAAGGGTATTCGATTGGCGTCTCAATTATTTGAGGGGGTTTATTAAAAGATTTTGATACACTTAAAAAAGAATTTAGGATCCTGAATAAAGAATTCTATAGATATTCACAGTTGAGAGAAGCAATTAATTCGTCATCAGTAGATTCCCTGAAATATGAAAAGGCCCCTATGGAGAATATCAATCAACTCTTTGATAATACTAAGCTAAAAGGTGGGGTTTCAAGAAGATATAGGCTGTTGCTGAAAATTAAACAAAGTAAGATTATCATAGTGGCTAAAGAGAGAGTGGAGTGGAGAGGAAAAAAGATATAGATGTTATTTCGGAAAAACAGTGGGAGGAAGTATTGAAAAATAGATCTATGGGCTCATTGAGGGCCTCTCATGGGGTTTCTCAATTTTTATTCATAGGTTATATCGATCTCCTCTTTTGCTTAAAAAAATGGGTATAAAACCCACAGACGAATGTCCTAGATGTGGTAGGGACCAAGCAGGCCTCTTCCACCCGGTATGGAGATGTCCCAAATTGTTCAGATACTGTGCTAAGATAGCGGTTATTATTAAAAGAACTATCGGAGTACAAATAGACGTAGATCCATTGGCATGTATTTTAGGCGGTATGATGCATTTACGGATCTCAAATATAGATAAACAAGTACTCTGTAAAATACTAAGTTGATTCGCTCATCCCTAATTGATACCTTTTAATGGTAACTGAAAAGATGACTACAAAATTGCAAGCTTTCAAGGCTACCTGGGCCTCTTCTTCAGGTGTCTCTTACGACCGTATCTGAAGATTCACATATTTACATGGTACAAATATATATTTTATACTGTGATATACAGAGAAATCTACTTCTGCTAGAGAAAACAGACACTGCTGAGCCCAATAATATAGTCATGAGTGTCTACTTCTACAACCTGTGTGCTGTAAATTACATACTACTGAATACGACTATACAGTCCTTGCAGGCACCAGTAACCAAAACCAGTGTGCGGTGCTCTATTTCTATATTATCAGCACACTGCACGCAGACATCTCATCTTCCAGAGCCTCTGGGTCAAAAGGTGCAGTTTAACTTTCTGCGTCACTAAACACAGATCATCCAGGTTTTATTTTCCTTCATTGGACAAAAGCTGTTTGTGTGTCTTTTTGTTTAAGTTCTTCCTTGTAGGAAAGGCAAGAGAGGAATGTATCAGCATGAAATGCTGCCGGAAATTTTCATTTCTGACCTCAACATACCTAAATGTGTAGTATGTAGTCAATTTTAAAGGGGAGTTAGACTTAAAGTGAACCCGTCACCATCAAAATTCAACATAATCTGCAGGCAGCATGTTATAGAGCAGGAGGAGCTGAGCAGCTTCATATATAGTTATATGGGAAAAGGTTCAGTATAAATTGTAATTTAAACAATTAAATTCCTGCTCATTGCGGGCTGTGAAGTCCAGGAGGCAGAGCTATCAGTGACTGACAGCCTCCCCTCTATGACTGTGTATACAGAGAGAGCTGACAATCAATGATAGGACCGCCTCCTGGACATCAAGGCTCAGAATGAGCAGAAATTAAATGTATATGATACAACTCATACTGAATATTTTCCCATAAAACTATACATCAATCTGCTCAGCTCCTCCTGCTCTATAACAAGTTGCATTCAGCTCAGACACCTTTTTCAATGTGACAGGTTCCCTTTAAATTCTATAAAACGTAACCTTTATTGTATCTCATTTATGAATCATCATGTTAGGAATTATTGGTAATCTTTAAAACACCACAGTGGAACTCTCAGTATTATCGGTATAGGTATAGGAGTTGAAATAGGTCTACTGCTTAGATTCTCAGCAGTGACTAAAAATCTCGCTATTGACAGTTAAGCTGGTTGTTGAGCGCACACTCCAGTTCTTCTAATCGATATTATTCTATCTCACGTACTTTCTGTTGCCTACCTAACTGTGTTTACACTGCTAACACTAAAAACTTGCCAAACGCTGACCTACGACATGTTTCGCTGGAAAACTGGCATTCTCAGGGGAACCGGGCAGTGTAATACCATTAGGGTTCATTGACATAATGCAGTCATATCGCAGCTTTTACATCAATTATCACAAAATAGGGCCACACTGTGCGAATTGAGAATTGGATTTTAACCCTGATAATGCTTACCTTAAATAATGAACGACACACATACTCATAGACCATGTGCTTTAAGGAACTGATCAGTGACTTGATCCTTAATTCTGTACTTCCTGGATCCTAACAAAGAAGAAAAGTGAAATTAAGAACAAAATGGTTATCAATAGTGTTACAGGACGCTGGACTTTATCAGGCGCCAAGTTTCTGGCTGCATCTCTGGATATACAGATAGATAGACAGGATGAGAGAATCATTTCTACCTGTTTGGAATTTGTCCCGAATTTCCCAAAAAGCTTAAATTCTAAAGAACCCAAACTTTTGTCATCTGTTTTGGGCGAATTGAGAGAGAGAGATTTGCTCATTCTTAATTCTAACAAGCCCAAATATTTTGTAGTTCATTTCAGAAAAATAAAGAGACATCTGCACGTGAAAAACGTGTAATTCAGCTTTCCTTCTAAAAGGATTTAAAAAAAAGTGTTTCACAACTGCAACATATTATTTTCACTCATTGCTTTTATACATATTTATGATGCGATACTAGGAAGATAAGTAAGCCAGCCTCACATCTGCAACTAGTTCCTTCAGGACAAAAGCCCTTTATCAGAGAAAAGCAGATAGAATCAGAGAGGCCTTGGGTGGACCTCTGGGTGGGCACCATTTCTATTATGGAGACCAGTTAAAGGGGGTTGTCCAGCTGTTAATATTGATGACCTATCCTCAAGATAGGTCATCAATAACTGATCGGCGGGGGTGCCAGGAGTCAGCTGATTGAAGAGGAGATAGAGCACCATGTGAGTGCCGCTTCCTCTTCATTACAGTGCGCTTTGTCCCGGTAGTGCTGTGTATTTCAAGTACCCTCTCCATTCAAGTAAATGGAGCGAGTACTTGTAATTACACTATGCCACCGCTCCACAGGAGACTAGGCATAGTGCAAAAACCAGGAAGTGACACTTGCATCAAGCGCCGCCTCCTCATCAAACAGTTGATCGGCAGGAGTGCAGGGTGTCGGACCCCCGCCAATCTGATATTGATAATATTGATGAGCTATCGTCAGGATAGGTTAACGGCTGGACAACCCCTTTAACATGGCAACGTTCCTCTGGGTTTCTCAAAAAAATATATGAAAATTTGTATATTTTAAATCTGTTGGCATCAGAAAGGCTTGGGAAAGATAATCTGAGTAGCTTTCCCATAGGGCATTGCCTATCCTACAATACTCAATGTATGTACTATACATACTAGGGGCTCTCCGTAATGAGAAAGAGTATCCCCCAGACAACACATATAGATTGCAGAGAAACCCAGAGGCATATTAATCTCTCTCTCACAATTTGTGTCCAAATTGAATTTTTCAAAAAATTGGGCGAACTTTAAGCTAAATAAAACTTAAAAGGTTCGCTCATCTCAGGTAGACAGAATTACACAGCATACACATTTAAACACAATGGAACAGATTTACTAACCCTGTCTAAAGATGCACGCTGGATGATAAATGTGGTGCATGGTCACACTCTTTAATCTAATTTTATAGCAACTATTGGTTCGCTTACTTTTTTCCAAAATTTTGTGCCGACATTTTAGGGCAAATTGAGCATCTTGAGACATGGCCCTTTCATGTTAAGACTCCGATAAGTCACACCCCTCATTGAGTGAGCTGCATTATGTGGATTATACTTTTTGGCTTAATTGCTTCATATATCTAAATATGACATGAGATGCACAAAAGTGCATAATCAATGTGCCAAATCTTGACACAAACTACACAAGAAATCTGGTGGTAACAATAGTAAATGTGAGCCAATATTTAAAAAAAAAATTAATAAAAAAGTTTAAAAAAAATATTATAAAAATGACAAACCAAAACGCATTCCCTAGATTTTCTACGCTGATTAAAATGACATTCACGGACTTATTTACATTTAAAAGTCAAAGAAAATGAATTATAAAATTAGCATATTTCATTTCATACTTCCATAAGTCATGTACTTAACCTCTTGTCTAAAATGTTAAGTCATCAGAAGAATCAGTCATTTTAAATGGGTTTATCTCCGGCACATTTCCTATTTGACAGACTTCCAAGGTGATGCTGACTCATACAAATGTCAAAAAAAGGCAAGTGGGAAAATCAGGGGGAGCTTTTGATCCAGGAGAAGTGGTGCAACGTCTGTCCTACTTTTAAAACGTTTTATTACGAACGTAAAAATTTACAGTAAATTCACTTTCCTAAAACTTTTTGCAGCATAAAAAGGTAAATTACTGCTACAGAAAACCAAACAGCATTTATTTAACAACCCGAAATCGTAATGTAGGAAAACCTTGAAGGTAACCGATGCTGTGCCGCATGAATGTGCACAATAGATCAGGAGCTATGGGTCTGGGTAAATACTTAAAGCTGCTCTGTCACCCAGGCATATAGCCTGGAAGGGTTAATGACACTGATTAAAACGATACCTGTCTTATACCTTCGCTCTTCTTCCCGACGAGCAATGTTGTTGTGCGCATGCGCCATTCTGGACACGAGTGTGGTCTAGCGCTGCCAATCTAAAGGAGGTGGGGTGATGAAAAGCAGAGGGGCATCATTATGGAGCACCAGGGGCATTGCTGGAGTGGTGCTTGAACCACATAAGCCTGCCGCCTGGTGCTCAAATAGTTAATCTGCATAACTTTAAAAGTTTATTTTTTCACCGACAGACATAAGACAGGTATCACTTTAATCATCATCAACCCTACCAGGCTATATGCTTCTGTGGAACCAACCTGGGAACGCACCGTTCTGATGCCCCTGTGTTTGGTTCCTTTTGTCTAGAGGTGATATCTATCCAATTCACCTATACATTGAACTGGTCTTTATCTATGAATATCCCTGTTAGTATCCATTTACCAGGGACGTATTATTACACCCGTCAGCTTCCTGGGGAGCACATTTTTGTTATTTTTGGAGAGGAGGGTAAACGCAGGGCAGTCACCCCAGGAACGAGGACAAGGAGTCTCCACCACTAGGGGACGTCCCTGGGCTGAGGTTTTAGTCAGGGAGAACATAGGGAGAGTATAGATTTGCCAACTGCTCCCCTCAGCTGCCTTGTGTTCACTCACCCCTTTATAGGTATATCCACGACCAGCTCCCAGGAACATTGTTTATCTTTGATTATTGTTGTTTGTCCTATCACTATTCACTGGTGAACCACTACGGTGGTATTATTTTATAAATTGCAAAGTAAAAGTTATGTTTTAAAGGGATCACTACTGCTGGACATTATATCTACCAGGCTATATGCCTGGCACGGTAGGGTTGATCCGGGTGACCGAGCCTCTTTAAAGGGCTTGTCCATTCCACCTTAGGATAGTCCATCAATATCCGGCACCTCGCACCTCCGCCAATCCGCTGTTTCAGAGTAGCTGCGGCTTTGGACGTCGGCGCTGGAACTACACAGTTACATCCATTGCGAAGAGGACGGAGCTGGTGCAGTATTCACTTTAATGGCCGCAGCGCTGCAGTAACCAACTCTGTCCACCGCACAATGGAGGAGCTGTGTCGTTCCAGTAGCGGAGCTACTTTAAAGGACATCTGTCAGAAGATTTATACCTATGAAACTTGAACATCTGACCTGTTGCATGTGTGCTTGGCAGCTGAAGGCTTCTCCTAAAGTCTCATGCTGCGCGGTGCGTTTCAGTACCCAGCACAGACGCAGTACAGGAAAGAGCCTCTCCGGCAGTTCATTTCTGTTGAAGTCTTTGAGATATTTACAGGCTGACTGTCATGACGTGCCATAGGCTTGGCTTTGGTAGGCAGCTCGCCATGACAGGCCTGGGAGCCTTCACAAGGCCCCAGGCTGTCATAGCAACCTATCGGGGCCCCACAATTTTGTTGCGGGGACTCCAACCGGAGGGCAGAGAGAGCCCCCTCCTTCTGTCTAACCGCTCGGATGCGGTGGTCGCATTCATTCAGGCAGTAGCCAATACCTAGCAGGCTGTAACTTTCTCTGGCAAAATCAGCTGAGCCAGCAGCAGCACTCGTGGCGTACCAACGTTTTAAAAGCTCAGTGGCGTGTCCTTTCTGCCGTGGCTCTATTCCTGTAACTGTCACAGGTAACAGTATATATGCTGGCGGTAGTTGAAGGATGGAACTGAGCATGTGCGACCACCTCAGGAGGTGGACGTGTACATTGCGACACATATTAAACACCTGGGGGTGTCATTATAATAAAATAAACATTTCTCAGAACTGGAGCATTTTTGTAACAGAAAGTCGATTACAAAAGTAACTCGTTTTTCATACTGAATTGTTTTAAAGTAAATTTTAATGGAGACAGGGCCCCTTTAGGGTGTCTTTTGACTGTAACCGTCTGGGATTTATATATAACTGTAAAATTTAGCTTTGTCTATGCGCAAATAAAGACGTATCTATAATGGAAATTCTAGTTCAGCAGTTTCTTAATGTAATCTTTAAATTGGACCCAAGACAATACTTCATGTTAGGTCAATGTGACATTCACACATATGTGAAGGAGAGACACACAGCTCAGGTTTACAACATGCTATATGGACATTTGCTTTGTCGTAAGTAAGAAGCTGGGAGGTTTCTAAGTAAAAATGAACTAATAGAGTAAAGGAAGAAGCAAGAGAATGACGGCGTCCCTTACTGCTTGCATTGTATAACAGCAAGGCTCTGTTCTGACATCATGTCTTATGTTTATAATGGAAACCACAAACCTATCCCAAATCCGTCATATGACAGATTCCACCACACGGACTGATAACGGGGTCCGTCATCAATGCAATGAATTGTCCATTGTTTTGTAAAAACAGTGACGTGTCCTGCTCTGTGCCATCAAAAGGGACAGAAACCTGATGGGAGCCCAGAGATGTGAACAGAGTCTTATCCTGCTCTCTGACAAAATAAAATATCTGTCCCAAAAGTTACCTGACATGCATCCTATGCAAAAAAATAATAATAATAATAAAAAATTTAAAAAAAGTAGAAAAGTATCTTCCCTCTTAAATTTAAAATCTATGTACACTTTTGGAGACAATTTTTTTTATTATTGCATTTTACTCATTTTGAGCAAAAAAATTATTTTTTTTCAATTGAGCCCTTTTCTCTCTGCAGCCTTGAGATTCTCTAGTAGCAGGCTCAACATTTTTACTATTTCCGTCAGGCTGCCCAGCTGATGACTCCTTATCTCTGATCCTATAATAAACACTTATTAAAGCTCAATTCCTATCTTACTGATAAGAATCCGGGATAAATAAGTATTTATGACCTTTCAGTAGTTTAGAGATGAGGTTTATTAACCACCTCAGCCCCTATAGCTTAAACACCCTTAATGACCAGGCCACTTTTTACACTTCTGACCTACCCTACTTTAACCGATTATTGCTCGGTCATGCAACTTACCACCCAAATGAATTTTACCTCCTTTTCTTCTCACTAATAGAGCTTTCATCTGGTGGTATTTCATTGCTGCTGACATTTTTACTTTTTTTGTTATTAATCGAAATTTAAAGATTTTTTTGCAAAAAAATGACATTTTTCACTTTCAGTTGTAAAATTTTGCAAAAAAAACGACATCCATATATAAATTTTGCTCTAAATTTATTGTTCTACATGTCTTTGATTAAAAAAAAAAATGTTTGGCTAAAAAAAAAATAGTTTGGGTAAAAGTTATAGCATTTACAAACTATGGTACAAAAATGTGAATTTCCGCTATTTGAAGCAGCTCTGACTTTCTGAGCACCTGTCATGTTTCCTGAGGTTCTACAATGCCCAGACAGTACAAACACCCCACAAATGACCCCATTTCGGAAAGAACACACCCTAAGGTATTCGCTGATGGGCATAGTGAGTTCATAGAACTTTTTATTTTTTGACACAAGATAGCGGAAAATGATGATTTTTTTTTTATTATTTATTTTTCTTACAAAGTCTCATATTCCACTAACTTGTGACAAAAAATAAAAACTTCCATGAACTCACTATGCCCATCAGCGAATACCTTGGGGTGTCTTCTTTCCAAAATGGGGTCACTTGTGGGGTAGTTATACTGCCCTGGCATTCTAGAGGCCCAAATGTGTGGTAAGTAGTTTGAAATCAAAATCTGTAAAAAATGGGCGGTGAAATCCGAAAGGTGCTCTTTGGAATGTGGGCACCTTTGCCCACCTAGGCTGCAAAAAAGTGTCACACATCTGGTATCCCCGTACTCAGGAGAAGTTGGGCAATGTGTTTTGGGGTGTCATTTTACATATACCCATGCTGGGTGAGATAAATATCTCGGTCAAATGCCAACTTTGTATAAAAAAAATGGGAAAAGTTGTCTTTTGCCAAGATATTTCTCTCACCCAGCATGGGTATATGTGAAAAGACACCCCAAAACACATTGCCCAACTTCTCCTGAGTACGGGGATACCAGATGTGTGACACTTTTTTGCAGCCTAGGTGGGCAAAGGGGCCCACATTCCAAAGAGCACCTTTCGGATTTCACCGGCCATTTTTTACAGATTTTGATTTCAAACCACTTCTCACGCATTCGGCCCCTAAAATGCCAGGGCAGTATAACTACCCCACAAGTGACCCCATTTTGGAAAGAAGACACCCCAAGGTATTTCGTGATGGGCATAGTGAGTTCATGGAAGTTTTTATTTTTTGTCACAAGTTAGTGGAATATGAGACTTTGTAAGGAAAAAAATTAATAAAAAAAATCATCATTTTCCGCTAACTTGTGACAAAAAATAGAAAGTTCTAGGAACTCGCCATGCCCCTCACGGAATACCTTGGGGTGTCTTCTTTCCAAAATGGGGTCACTTGTGGGGTAGTTATACTGCCCTGGCATTCGAGGGGCCCTAATGTGTGGTAAGTAGGTAAATGACCGGTGAAATCCGAAAGGTGCTCTTTGGAATGTGGGCCCCTTTGCCCACCTAGGCTGCAAAAAAGTGTCACACATGTGGTATCGCCGTATTCAGGAGAAGTTGGGCAATGTGTTTTGGGGTGTCTTTTTACATATACTCATGCTGGGTGAGAGAAATATCTCGGCAAAAGACAACTTTCCCATTTTTTATACAAAGTTGGCATTTGACCAAGATATTTATCTCACCCAGCATGGGTATATGTAAAATGACACCCCAAAACACATTGCCCAACTTCTCCTGAGTACGGCGATACCAGATGTGTGACACTTTTTTGCAGCCTAGATGCGCAAAGGGGCCCACATTCCTTTTATGAGGGCATTTTTTGATATTTGGATCCCAGACTTCTTCTCACGCTTTAGGGCCCCTAGAATGCCAGGGCAGTATAAATACCCCACATGTGACCCCATTTTGGAAAGAAGACACCCCAAGGTATTCAATGAGGGGCATGGCGAGTTCATAGAAATTTTATTTTTTTGGCACAAGTTAGCGGAAATTGATTATTTTTTTTTTTCTCACAAAGTCTCCCTTTCCGCTAACTTGGGACAAAAATTTCAATCTTTCATGGACTCAATATGCCCCTCACGGTATACCTTGGGGTGTCTTCTTTCCGAAATGGGGTCACATGTGGGGTATTTATACTGCCCTGGCATTCTAGGGGCCCTAAAGCGTGAGAAGAAGTCTGGAATATAAATGTCTAAAAAATTTTACGCATTTGGATTCCGTGAGGGGTATGGTGAGTTCATGTGAGATTTTATTTTTTGACACAAGTTAGTGGAATATGAGACTTTGTAAGGAAAAAAAATAATATTTCCGCTAACTTGGGCCAAAAAAATGTCTGAATGGAGCCTGACAGGGGGGTGATCAATGACAGGGGGGTGATCAATGACAGGGGGGTGATCAGGGAGTCTATATGGGGTGATCACCGCCCTGTCATTGATCACTCCCCTGTAAGGCTGCATTCAGATGTCCGTATGTGTTTTGCGGATCCGATCCATGTATCAGTGGATCCGTAAAAATCATACAGACATCTGAATGCAGCCTTACAGGGGGGTGATCAATGACAGGGGGGTGATCAGGGAGTCTATATGGGGTGATCACCCCCTGTCATTGATCACCCCCCTGTAAGGCTGCATTCAGATGTCCGTATGTGTTTTGCGGATCCGATCCATGTATCAGTGGATCCGTAAAAATCATACGGACATCTGAATGCAGCCTTACAGGGGGGTGATCAATGACAGGGGGGTGATCAGGGAGTCTATATGGGGTGATCACCTCCGTCATTGATCACTCCCCTGTAAGGCTCCATTCAGACGTCCGTATGTGTTTTGCGGATCCGATCCATCTATCAGTGGATCCGTAAAAATCATACGGATGTCTGAATGGAGCCTTACAGGGGGTTATCAATGACAGGGGGGTGATCAATGACAGGGGGGTGATCAGGAAGTCTATATGGGGTGATCTGGGGTGATCAGGGGTGAATAAGGGGTTTATAAGTGACAGGGGGGGGGGTGTAGTGTAGTGGTGTTTGGTGCTACATATTACTGAGCTACCTGTGTCCTCTGGTGGTCGATCCAAACAAAAGGGACCACCAGAGGACCAGGTAGCAGGTATATTAGACGCTGTTATCAAAACAGCGTCTAATATACCTGTTAGGGGATAAAAAAAAATCATCTCCAGCCTGCCAGCGAACGATCGCCGCTGGCAGGCTGGAGATCCACTCGCTTACCTTCCGTTCCTGTGAACGCGCGCGCCTGTGTGCACGCGTTCACAGGAAATCTCGCGTCTCGCGAGAGGACGCGCCGGCGCGTCCAGGAGGAATCAATTAACCACCTCCAGGACGCGTCGCTGCGTACGGCGGTCCGGAGGTGGTTAAATGACCAACACAAAGTGAAAGTTCCATTCACATAGCTAGACAGTTAACCCTTTGTGACAGAACGGCTCAATATTCTTAATAAAGACCAATTGAAAAAATTATTTTGAGCCCAAAATGAGTAAAATGCAATAATAATAAAAAAAATATTTGCCCCCAATTGTGTACATAGCCTTTAAAGGGATTTTCCAGGAATAGAAAATCATGGGCATTTTGTTTCAATGAACAGCGCCACCCCTGACCATAGTTTGTGTCTGGTATTGCAGGTCAGCTTAATTGAAGTAAAAGTGGCTGAGTTGTAATACCACCGACAACCTGTGAACAGGTGTGGCGCTGTCTGTAGAATAAGGCAGTTGTGTGGAGGTGTTACCCGTATCAACCAATGTGATCTCTGCTTTCATTTTTAGGCTTTGTAACACATAAGCTGGATGATTGGTTGTAATGGAGAAGACCTCTAGTTTTGACTGCACCAGTTCTATATATGAGGCCATTACTTACATGAATTATACGGTAACTTCCTTTTCCCAATATTACACTTTGTTGAAAAGTCAGAATTTTGACAGGACGAACCAGACGACTCTAGGACTTTACAACTTGTGATATTTTTTACTCTGGGGGACATGTCGTTCCATTTGAAGCCCGCAGACACTGCCGTATGAGGTACGCTGTGCGGTGCGCTCTAATGAGCTGCGATAATCATCTGCAGTTCTAATTGTGCTTGGTGTGACCTCGCAGGCAGAGATAAGTCTGCGTCTATACAGAAGTGATAACTCTCGAGGCACGGAGTGACATTAAAGTCAGATGCCTATAGCGGGGATTAGCTGATCTGAAACTACAACTCCCAGAAGACTCCATTTACATCTATGGGAGGTACAAGGATAGCTGGGCAAGTGTGCATGCTGAGAGTTGTAGTTTCACAGCAGCTGGAGCTGCAAAGGTTCGTAACATCTGACCTATAGATACAGGAATGTGGTTGGCAGCTATTGCTGATGGGATCCACTGACAATCTGGCGTCTATGGAGCCACTGATCGTATACATTAGATATGATCCAACCATCTCATATGTACGGTGATGTCGGTGGAAGAAAACCCCATCCAGCCGGGAGCAGACAGCAGCTTGTTCCTTCTCTCCAGTACATGTTCATGGAAATGTCCGGGGAGGTCTCGCCAGCCTTAGTCTTTATTTAGAGTCCAAGTGGATCTGACCAATTTGGAAATTTAGGCCCGGCTCCCAACATGTTTTAAGCCTATATTTGGCAGAAAAAGCTCCCGACATACATACCAAACATATGCATAGGTGCCTTTTTGGCCGCTGTCAAGCCTGTATCAGTCAATGTAGTATACAGGTATACAGGAAAAGCTGTGAGCGACTTGTATTACTGTACGCTTAACAAATGGGACACATCGCAGTCCTCCCTAGGACATGTACACCAAATATGGGCTCAAAACCTGATATGACAAGAGCATGACACGCCATCTTTGTTATGAAGTTGCTGTAGATCCGCTGTGTCACTAGAGAGATTTGTGTCAGATGTGGCCTGGGTCTATTCCTAAGGGCATTATCTAAGTGTCACCCCTGGTTTTCATCCTTTTGCCCCTGTACAGGGATCTGGACTCCATTGCAGGGAAAGCACCAGGCAGCTTTCTCTCGGAGTTGTCTCTGTTCAAGTGACTGCTGAACCACGAGAGTGAAGAGACACCAGTGCGGAGAACCTAGAGATCAGGCAAAACCGTAGTCAAGGACAAGCCGAGGTCAGGCAGAGTTAGTGCGATCCGGTAAACAGTCTGAGGTCACGGCAGGCAGCTCAAGGTCAGTACAGAGATTAGGCAGAGGTCAGGTTAGTCAATTTGGGAAATAGGCAGAAGTCAGTACACAGGGTAACAAACGTAGAAACAGCACACCTTTGCAGGACACTAGCCAACTAGAACCTACTGCTCAGGCAACGTCTCACGGGTGATGATGCCTTATAAGAACCCCAAAGTAGCCAATGTGGGAAGATTAGGACATGTGTACACTGGCCCTTTAAGAACTGCATGACGTACAGGCTCCACGGGCAGTGGGTGGCATTGCCAGAAAGCACAGCCTGTGAGGAAGGAACAAGCCACTGGAGGGAATAGACTGCCACCATAACAATCTTGTTTGAAGTGTCTAGCAGCTATCATTAACCCCTACCCAAATATCCTATTATATGTTGGTCATAGATGGGGATTCCCAGTTGGAGGCCTGTCCATTAGCTAGAAAAAGAGCCACTGTCAAGAGCGGCTCTCGGTTTGGAGGTCTCTGCATTTTTATTTTAGCTGACATATGGTAGTGTAATAAAGCATTTTCCCTGCAAAGGAGCTGCAGTGGAAAATATACCGCTGTCCGCAGTTTTCCTTGGCTGGGGGTTGGCTGCCATACCTTCAGAAATCAGCACCACCAGCAGGAAAAGGACAACCTCTCTGACGGATGAAAGATAGCTCAGTGTTGATGGCCTACCTGACGTCCACAGCAAGTTTCACCGACAGGTAAAATACAGGCAGAGAAGAAGCCACAAGGAAAGGGGGGCTCACAGACTGACAACACTATGACAGTCTGAAGCCCTCGGAGAATAGGATGTTTAGAAATGACAGAACATCCCTCTGTACAGTACAGAATATGCTTCGCCTCCTATATCTCGGCAGTGTTGCTGTGTTACAGTCTCATGAGAGTCTGCCTCAGCATATGGAACGGCTCCGGGCACGCTCCATGTCCACATTAATCTAGTACAGCAGTTCAGACAGGCACTTTTAATTTTGAGATACTTCCGGATATTGTGCAAGGATTGCCCAAGCCCGAAAGTTAAACGCAGAGCACATTCAGACGGGGTGGATTTGTGGTGCAGGTTCTGCAACGTAGCAAAGTACAGAAAAATACGTGTTGCCCCCGACAGTGTACGTAGCCTTTAAGGATGTGGCCTATATATATGGCCTTCTCTACGCAGCGAATAAATTTAGTTTCCCACCTTCTGAGAGCAATTAACCTTTTCATTTTTCTATTTAATTGATCGTATGGGAGCTTGTTTTTTGTGACAAGTTGCATTTTTTATTGGCACAATTTTTGGATTCATATACAGTAATTTAATAACAATGGCAGAACCTGCTGCCATCAAAACCCATCGGCAACCCTCAAAGGCGTCAGGGAGGTGCAATAGGGTGACATAGGGAGCCTTTCAAGGGGTTGTGCAGGGGTTTTATATTAATGACCTATCCTCAGCATAGGTCATCAATACCTGATCCGACAACCCCGCTGATCAGCTTTTTGACGAGAAGGGGGCTCTCTGTGTGAGCGCCGCTTCCTCTTCATTACACAGTGTGTCGTCTCGGAAGCGAGTGCAATTACAATTACTTGCTCCATTCACTTGAATGTAGTGAATACTTGTAATTATGCTAGCCACCGCTACAGGAGAGACGACAGGGTGTGTAGAGACCAGGAAGCAGTGCTCGGATGGAACGCTGCCTCCTCTTCAAAAAGCTGATCAGCGGGGTTGGCAGGTGACAGACCACCACCGATTAGATACTGAAGACCTATCCTGAGGAAAGGTCATCAATATAAACCCCTGCACAACCCCTTTAAGATACTGCTGCCTCTTAGGGGGTTAAATAGCCAGGATCAGAGAGCCAGCCGTAATATTCTCCTGCGCCACCACGTCACCATACACGTATGGTGGATTGCACAAATTCCTTTGGCGCAGCTCCAGATATACTGTATGCGGCAGATGCCTTGTCACAGGTTTAGTATCTGACAACTCAAAAACATAATTCTATGACTACTGACTGCTCAGCTTTCATATTACAATTTACATACACCTGACGGCAGGTATTTTCAGCAAAGCACTTTAGAAATGCACATTAAACAACCCCTTTGTTCCCACGGAGCGATCTTAGGATGTAGCTTAGGTGTTATACCGATGAACATTAAAGACAACATGAACGTACCTGTTTGCTAAGCAAAGTTCGCTGAAAGAGTCTAAGGAAAGCGGCCAAACTAAAGCGGTACATGTTATTAATTTTGGATAAGTCACAGATAATGAAATACATTTTGCTGGCACTTTCTGCAAGTGGAAGATAGGCATTCCGCTCCTGTGGAGAAGAAAAGATGGATAAAATCAAATAAATAAATGAATGCTAATAAATCACAATTTGTGCTTTTACTGCCATCTAATGGAAAATTGTGGCAATCACACCACATTATGAAATTATCCCAATAATCTACAATGGCTCGTTAGCCCACTTCTGAGATTTTGCTTCTTAGCCATGAAAAGCCAAGTTTTCTCTCCATGTTGTGTATCGAAAGCTTAAAGGAGTTTTCTGAGACTTAGATATTAGGGGTCTATCCTTAGGATAGGCCATCAATATCAGATAACACACATCAGCTGTGTCAGGACTGGAATCTATACAGAGAATGGAAGGCCTCGCTTCTAGAGCTGGTGGACTACAGACCAGCGCTCGAGTATCTTTGGAGCGACCCATATAGAATGAATGAAGCGGCAATGTTCATGCACGACCATCAGAACAATGAGACTTGGACCACCATTCTCATGATAAGTGCTAGTCCCAGCGATCAGCCTGTTATGTAGATAGGGGGTAACTTAAAAAAACTTAGCACAACCCCTATAATATTAACTTACTCATTATTTTAGGAAAAATATAGCAAAGTTTCATTTGTAATCACTTTTGAAAAATGCTCCAAGATATTTTTGGTAAGTACATGCTATGGCGCCCCCTGCTGTTCATTTGTCCAGTGCCAGTGGTCATACAGGTCACTAGCTCGGACAAACCCCCCGGATCCTCCTGTACACAGCAGCGGAGTGACTCCAATAAGTATTAGCACTAGAAGTGGCTTCTCACCTGCACTGGACACGGTAGGTGGACATTCTCAGGGAGAATAAAACACCAGGGGGCGCCATAACAAGTACTGTATGTAACGCCAGTATCTAGACACAAGAGGATTTGCTAAATGATTCCAAATGAAAATGATTTCTGTTTTGTGAGCTCTAACAAAGTCAACTCAGGGACACAGATTTAATGCTTTGTGATCCCTACAGGGGGCGCTGAAGAAAACACAGCAACATGCACAAGTGTTAACTGCTCTGTACAGGAGACAGGATCAGACTCATCACCATCACAATATTCACATTTCAGAGCCTAAGCTACCTGCACACATTTATATGGCGGGGCATCTGAAACATAAGCCAAACCATTACTGAAATGCATAAATAAAAAAAACGTGAAATAAAAGGAAGAACCTGATCCAGGGAGATCTGAAGCCGGTGTGATTCGCTGAGAGAGTCCTGGATGAGCGCGCTGCTCGCTTTGGTCTGATTCAAGGAGTTAATCAGCCCCTTGTTGTCAAGCATGTTTCCTTGGGATGTGGCGAGCGTCTGAGAAAGAAAAGACCGTGCTGTTATTCATATCATAGGCCGAAAAGTTTTACCATTTCTGGGACAGATTGTCCTGGTCACAGGACTGACTCCTGTAACATTGGATTGGGAACCAGGAAACTGCTTAAACAGCAACTCCATAGTATAATGTTATTAGGAGACGTCACAAGCATTTCTAAGCTCCTGCAGCTGCTATAGGAATGGAAGTCAGATAGTCTGCAATTCCAGGATACAAAGCATTCACATAACTCTCCAGCCATCCTCCCCATGTGCATAGTGGTGGTATTACACGTGTGCCACTAATTGCCGGGCCACACCTGGCCTTCCCACGTGATTCAAAGGTGCAGTCCTGGTGTGAACCGACGATTAGTGGTAACTGAGGCTCAAGCCACGTGTGTAACAGCGGCCCATGGCTACCTGCACAGGTGTGGATAAATCCAGGCGTAATACAGTACCAGCGGTGTATGAGATAAGACCGATCTCATGTACACTTTGCTTTTTCTTATCATGCGGAAACTAACTTTCTGTGTTGGTTTTCAAATCCACACCAGGTCAACTGTTTGTGCGGATTTCACCTTTTGTAATGCAGAATTGCATCACCTCCACAAGTAGCACATATGGTTTTTGGTGCAGAAATTCACAGAAATCCGCATGGAAATTTGTGTGGAATTTCTGCAAGCCAGTGTGCAGGTGGCCTTAGGCCTAGTTCACACTTCAGTGATTGTGAGCCAAGACCAGGTAAAAGACAAAACAGGTACATGACACCTCATCTGTGTGTAAGCTCCACTTCTGGTTTTGGCTCATCATCACTGATGGAAATCACCGACCAAATCACAGAAGGGTAAACTAGGCCTTAGGCCTCATGCACACGAACGTTGTTCTGGTGCCGCAGTTTTTGCGGCTCGGGTGCGGACCCATTCAATTCAATCGGGCCACAAAAGATGCGGACAGCACTCCGTGTGCTGGCCGCATCCGTTGCTCCGTTCCGTGGCCCCACAAAAAAAATATAACATGTCCTATTCTTGTCCGTTTTGCGGACAAGAATAGGCATTTCTACAATGGGCCGTCTGTCCCGTTCCGCAACTTGCAGAAGGCACATGGACGGCTTCCGTGTTTTGCGGATCCGCAATTTGCGGACCGCAAAAAACGGAACGGTGGTGTGCATGAGGCCTTAGAATGAGCTGCCATCTACTGTCCATTAGATCGGAGGTCTCAGACATTTTCAGATAAAAAATACCGTCTACGAGAACCACATAAGTCGATGCTTGATTGCATTATACAATTCAGCACAAAGATCATCGGGCCTGTATAAAATGATTTAAAAAAGGCCAGTTTGGAGATCGATAGATTATTTGGGATAATACAAACAATGCGTTTCGTATCTGGACGACATCCTTCGTCAGGTTACAACCAAAAGGATCTAGTCCAGATCCAAAATGCATTGTCTGTATTAATCCAAATCAAATATCCAGTTCCAAATGGAACTGGTCCAGTGTTGGGGGAGCTGCGCCAGATGGGATCTTCCTTTTGTTGTCAGAACCCACTAGGGCTACTTTCACATTAGCGTTTTTTGCGCATACGTCATGAATCTTCAAAAACGCTTCCGTTACAATAATACAACCGCATGCATCCGTCATGAACGGATTTGGTTGTATTATGTCTTCTATAGCCATGACGGATCCGTCTTGAACACCATTGAAAGTCTGTGGGGGACGGATCCGTTTTCTATTGTGTCAGAAAACTGATCCGTCCCCATTGACTTACATTGTGTGCCAGGACGGATCCGTTTGGCTCAGCTTCGTCAGGCGGACAGCAAAACGCTGCAAGCAGCCTCCAGAGCGGAATGGAGACTGAACGGAGGCAAACTGATGCATTCTGAATGGATAAGGATCCGCTCAGAATGTATTAGGGCAAAACTGATCTGTTTTGGACCGCTTGTGAGATCCCTGAAGGGATCTCACAAACGGAAACCAAAACGCCAGTGTGAAAGTAGCCTAACAAAACGCTACCAAGAGGTGTGTCTTGCTGCACAATATTAAGAGGTTAGTGCGCTGGTTTATTTCAGGCCACCACACGGAGACCGACTCTCCTGTCTATGACGCATTCTTGGAGTTCTCTTGTTTTCACGTCTTCATAAAATGTTGCAAACTGAGGCATTTCTTCCCGTCTTACCTCCAGGAGCGACTCTTCCAGCTTAGCCAGCTGGATTTTCTTATCTTCCTCTTGCTGCAGTAATTTGGTCTTCTGTTCTTCGAGGTCTGGTTTTTCATGCTGAATCGTAAGTGCCAGGAGCTAAACAGAATAGTATGTGGATGTGTTAGCGCATTTCTGAGCTGCTGACGGACAACAATGAACTAGAAAACTTCCACAGATGACAATAAACCGGCTCATCCTGACGTCTAATATACACTTTGTAATCATTTGCATTCTTTTCACTAAGGACACGGCAGACATTATAGATTCTCCCCGGTGGAACCAAATGTAAGGCGCTTTCAAATGAGATCTATTAAAATACAGACACTAGACGCACAAAAGTGTAATTACTGCAGACGAGGGCAGCGTCCTGGAGCCACATCTAATGTATATGCATTTCAATGTCCTGAAACCAGCAAGGAAGATACTACACTGTCAATCGTATACGCTTTGCAAATGAGTCAGAATATAAAAAAAAGAGGTCACCTGCCTTAAAGGGGTTCGTCCATCTCAGATATTGGTTGGCGTATCGCTAGGAAATGCCATCTATGTCAGATAGGTCCCACACCTATCTCCAGCCCCAAAATGAATGGAGAGCATGCCACACGTGTGGTGTGCCTTCTTTCACTTCTGGGGCCCCGTTCTGGAGATAGGAGCGGGTCACAGAGATGGAACCTACACCTATCTGATACTGATGGCAAATCCTAGCAATATATCATCAATCTCCCAGATGGGTCTACGCCTTTAAAGCGGTTGTCCGGGTTCAGCTCCCATTTCACCCAGGCAGCCCCACTGATGCGCTCCCTTGTCCTGCGCTAGATCACGCAGGGCACGCGCTCTTTTGTTTACAACACCACACTGCTGGGCGGAAGCTTCCGCCCAGCAGTGTGTTCGGTGACGTCACCAGTTTTGATGGTTGTGCTTCAGCGCTGCCCTAGCCGTTTTACTTGCTAGGGCAGCGCTAGAGCCCGCCCATCAGTGGCGTTGACATCACTGGGCTTCCTGGCAGCCCCATGGAGAGCCCGGTACGTCACCGGAACACCTGAAAATACCTTTGTCCTGCACGATTTAGCGCAGCGCAAGTGAGAGTATCGGAGCATGAACTGCTCCGATGCCCAAGTCAGCGGGGCTGTCGGGGTGAAAATGGAGGTATGTCCAGGTTCAGCTCTGAACCCAGACAACCCCTTTAAGCCAGCCATGTGCGTGAGATAACTGTGTGGTTCACTGGCGGCTACTTCTTCCAATCGGCATAAACATATGCATGCTCAGCTTGGCCGCTCTAGCTTCATGCTACTTTCACACTAGCGTTTCTCTTTTCTGGTATTGAGATCCGTCATTGGAGACAAAACGGAACTGAACAAATAGAATGCTCCAAAATACATTCTGTTTCTTTCTTATATGGGAGAGCAAACCGCAGCTTCCGTCATGGGATGCGCAGCAAAACGGATCCGGCATGACCCACTATGCAAGTCAATGGGGACGGATCCGTTTTCTCTGACACAACAGTAAACGGATCCGTTCCCCATTGACTTTCAATGGTCTTCATGCCGGATCCGTCCTTGCTATGTTAAAGATAATACAACCGGATCCATTCTGAACGGATGCAGACGGCTGTATTATCAGAAACTGAAGCGTTTTTGCTGATCCCTGCCGGATCAGGCAAAAACGCAAGTGTGAAAGTAGCCTTAGACACCCCTTTCTCTATCCGGCATCACTTCTTCCTGTCTCATCATCTTATAAGGATGGCATATTACTAGGATATACACTCATCAACATTGAAATGGCAACACCAAGAAGGACAGGCCGTAAGGTGATGCAAATCTAAGTAGTAGCAAGTCTGCAGATGATGAAATTTTGAAGCACCTAGCTCCAATCTGTGGCATGTGGTAGGGGCATAAAAGCCAGATTGAAAGTAATTTTTTTTTTGCTAGCAGCGGATCTTGATGATTTGCGTGCCCAAATGTGTTCCTCAGACAACCATTAATAACCTCACTGATAGAATGCCAAGGCCTGTTGGCATTAATAACCTCCATTATTATGCAATTTCAGCTCCTGATATGCTGTTAAAGCCATGCACTGTCAAAGGGATGCGATTCTCAACAGGATACTGGTCGTGCTGACTGGACAGTATCACAGCTCTGGTTGACTCCTTGTGAACAGACTGCAGAATCTGCAGGACAGCGGCTACAGCGAGGCCCTCTTTCAGGATGAATACTAGTCTGCGATATTAAATCAAGGAAATAAATTCCCCCGTCACCTTGGTGTTGATTCTGTGCCGGCTCTGCAAGCACGAGAGATGCTAAACCAGTCCTTCAGAGGAGGGACAATGTGGACAGCTGTAGAAAGTGCAGCTTCCAGTAAGTGGCGCAATCAAAAATCAGTATAGGTTTACGCAGACAATCTACACTGTCTTCATATAAAAATGGAGAATTACCTGTCCTCGTAATCCAGCTCTGGTTGTTGTAAAATTAACCTCCGTAACAATGGAAGAGGCATCCGGCGGTATGAACGGATTAGGACTGCGTGTTGCCAGAAATAAGCGGAATTCTTCATTATAGTCTATGGTTTTCTCTCCAATCTGGACAACATACCGGGGTCCTGTGCACACAGACATAAAATGGGAGATTTTTGGTAGGGATTTATTCCTAAACATAGTGAAATCCTGGATGGCATCCAAGCAATGTGCTTAATAAAAAAAAACGGTAGGGATCATCATAATAGAAAACCCCCTCTAATCCGCTGCTCCTATCCTCCCGCCACTAGAGCTGTGACGTTTTGGCTGCAGTGATGATTTGTCCATATACATAACCCTGCAACCAATCACTGGCCTCAGAGGTATATGGCACAAGGCTTCTGAGGCCACTGATTGGCTGAAGTAGTCACATGTGGTGTGTGGGGCGGATGAAGCGGTAGTACAAGAACCTAGAGGATTCACAACAGTAAGTGTAACTGTATTATTATTATTATTATTATTCTAATAGGTTTGGTATCTTTTTTAAAAATAAATAAATATCATTTCTTGAAAATCCCTTTAAGGGTCCAATCACACATCCGTATGTGTTTTGCGGATCCACAGATCTGCAAAACAAGGACAGCGGCAATGTGCGTTTTGCGGATCGCACATCGTCGTCACAATAATAGAAAATGTCCGCAATTTCTGACAAGAATAGGACATGTTCTATTTTTTTCGGATCCGTATTTCCGGATCCAGACAGCACATAGTGTGGCCCCATACAAAATGAATGGGTCCGCAATTCCGTTCCGCAAAATGCGGAACAGAATTGCGGACATGTGAATGGAGCCTAAGAAAGAAAAAAAAATAATACATGACAACTAGTTCTGCCGTCTGTAATACATCTAGATCCAGTCACGTTTCCTAGGACGCACTGAGACGGCCTCAATACACAATTGCTGCCATTAATCAAACAAAAATCCATCCATGTGACAGTCTCCAGTTCACCCTATTTATCAGTAAGGGGGACCGGATGTGACAGGAAGATATCGGATTGTAGTGGACTTACCCTGAGCAATAAGATCTCTTCTAAGTAATGGATACAGCACGGGCTCCACTCCATCCATCTCCTGGATAATAAGTGTCTTGCCAAAGCGGACAGCCAGCTCAAGAGCCGTAATGAAGTTTGCATCCTGCGTGTACATAAAACACAACATAAGTTCCAGCTCTGCGATCTGGCAGTGGACAGTAAATTTCCGACATGCATGAATAATACAGAGCAAAAAACAGCAGATGCTGGGAAATATGCGAGAAGCGCAGCGCTTATCAGCGGAAATAAAATCATCCACATAATACGTCTAATCTAAGTGCCGCGCTGTCTCTCCGACCCCCTACATGCACATGCATGCTCTGCTCTGCCAATCACTTGAAGACTCCTCTGACAGAGGCTCATCTGCAGAGAACAAAATAATTGGGCATGTTGGAATCCAACTGCCTGATCATTCTCTTCCCCCGATCTTTGCCGTCCGGAGACCACTATACACGATAGATGGTTGGTGGGTTCGGCAGGCACAGACAGCGTAACATTGGCAGCTCCTCACACGTCATCTCAGTGCCCAACATAGTAACATACGGGGTCATTTATCAAACTGGAATAAGGTAGAACTGGCTTAGTTGACCATAGCAACCAATCAGATTCCACCAGTGATTTGTAAAGTGGTAGGACTATGTTCTCATCAGGGGCATCTATGCCCAGTTTGATGCAACCCATTATCTTATTGGCCTTGGCAGCAGCTGCCTGACACTGGTTGTCACAGTAGAGTATTTCAATTGCTAACATTAGTTATTTGCAGGGGATGTGGCCAATTTTAGCCTTCAGAAAGAAGCATGTTTTTTTTTTCCTTTTTGCCTCATCACAATCCAAAACCCAGCACTTTTACCTTCATTTCTTTGTTACTATTGCGGTGTCAGATCTTGTATTTTTTGGTCTCCCACGTACGGTACTTTTTTGTATTACTTATCGGAGACTCTAAATGACATGTGAACTTCATTGGGCGGGTTGCAAAGCTTAGCGAGATACCTACCATGTTTACGTTTTAGATAATAAAAACTGTTTTGTGTGTTTACTTTTTAACCCTTTCTACCCCGGAGGTTTTTTCGAATTAGCATTTTCATTTTTCACTCTCCACCTTCCCAGAGCCATAACTTTTTTATTTTTCCCATTCACATAGTCATAGGAGTGCTTCTTTTTTTTGCGGGACAAGTTGTACTTTCCAACACCACCATTTAATATTGCATAGAATGTAGTGGGAAGTGGAAAAAAATTCCAAAGGCGGTGAAATTGGGAAATTGGGGGGGGGGGGGGGGGGGACACACAATTTTGCCACAGTTTTACATATTTTTTTTTTTTTTACGGCATTCATTATGTGGTAAAACTGACTTGTAATCCTTATTCTCCTCCAGGTCAGTACGAATACGGCGATACCACATATGTATACTTTTCCTTGTGTTTTGATGCGGGAAAAAATAATAATCTTGAATTTTGCTGTCATATTCTGACCGCTGACACTGTCACACTTATTGTTTTCATTTTTTGCCTCTGCCGTTTTTTTGTTATTTTATTTGTTTTTTACATTTTTGTTTGGTCAGTGATTTCCATCAGTGATTGTGAGGCCAAAACCAGGAGCGGCTCTAAACACAGAACTGACTGTGTGAATAAGTTCTTTTTTTTTTTCTTTCTATGCCATGAAATTTGCATTGTCAGCACTCGTAAAAAGAGGGCGGACAACTTGGGTACACAGGAATTTGGAAGCTTAAACACAACGCTGTAAATATGTGGTATTAATGCTCAACTGTAAACCCCATACATTTACTCCATGGAGTGGGAAGAGACTAGAGCCTCATACACACTGCAACTACAGCATAAGGCCTCATGCACGCGACCGCTGTGTGTTTTGCGGTCCGCAAATTGAGGATCCGCAAAACACGAATGGCGTTCGTGTGCTTTCCGCAATTTGCGGAACGGCACGGACAGCCATTGATATAACTGCCTATTCTTGTCTGCAAAACGGACAAGAATAGGACAGGTTATATTTTTTTTGTGGACCACGGAACGGAGCAACGGATGCGGACAGCACATGGAGTGCTGTCCGCATCTTTTGCGGGCCCCATTTAAGTGAATGGGTCCGGATCGGATGCGGACCAAAACAACGGCCGTGTGCATGAGGCCTAACCATCACAGAGGTATGTGTTCTGTTTTAAAGTATAGACTTGCTATTTGCACGGTTAAGGTCCTTTTACACGAGCTGATCATTGGTCAATTATCGGGGACAAGCATCTGCAAAAAACTAAAAAGGTGGAATCTGATTGGCTGCTATGGGCAACTGAGCTAGTTTTCCCTTGCAACAGTTTTGATCAATCTCCCCCAATGAATGTGTGTGGGGGCGAGCGAATGCAATACTGCATATCTCCATACAGAAGGGATGACTGCTGCATGTAACTGCAGATACACCTCCAGTGATGATCAGGCAATCAATCCTGTGACAAGATAAATTCTCAGGACCTTTTCCAAATAATCTGGATTACCTGCTGATTAATGACTTCCAGCCGAGACTCCTTCAAATGTGTTTTCAACCATTCAGTGGCTTGAGAAGACGGATCAATCAAAAATGGACAGACCTGACTCTGAGGAGATATGCTTCATGTTTATTATAGAAATGAATATATGGACTGAAAATATGCACAGAAACAGAAAGAACAAATAAACTTGCATATTATGATTTCCAGCAGTATCTAGGATGTGTATCATGATGTCCAGGAGCATCTGAGATATGTTTTAGGATGTTCTGCACCATCTCATGGGTGTTATAATGCTCTGCAGCAGCTGAGGAGTGTATTATGAGGTTCTGCAGCAGCTGAGGTGTGTATTATGAGGTTCTGCAGCAGCTGAGACGTGCATTATGAGGTTCTGCAGCAGCTCAGGCATGTATTATGAGGTTCTGCAGCAGCTGGGGTGTGTATTATGAGGTTCTGCAGCAGCTGGGGTGTGTATTATGAGGTTCTGCAGCAGCTGGGGTGTGTATTATGAGGTTCTGCAGCAGCTGAGGTGTGTATTATGAGGTTCTGCAGCAGCTGGGGTGTGTATTATGAGGTTCTGCAGCAGCTCAGGCGTGTATTATGAGGTTCGGCAGCAGCTCAGGCGTGTATTATGAGGTTCGGCAGCAGCTCAGGCGTGTATTATGAGGTTCTGCAGTAGCTGAGGTGTGTATTATGATGTTCTGCAGCAGCTGAGGTGTGTATTATGATGCTCTGCAGCAGTTGAGGTGTGTATTATGATGCTCTGCAGCAGTTGAGGTGTGTATTATGATGTTCTGCAGCAGCTGAGGTGTGTATTATGATGTTCTGCAGCAGCTGAGTAGTCCAGAAACTGCTGGGATGAACAACTGCACAATATAGACTGTAGCTCCTAAAGAACTTCTCTTTTTATGAAGAACAATGTCATTCAAAAAGTGGTTTACACAGAAAAAGGCAAAATAATGATGAGCGGCGCCTACGTAGCACCACTCATCTCTGTATAACCTGATGTTTATACCAGTGTTAATGGAGAATTTCAGTGTCTGCATCTCATAATCTAATACTCAATAGTGGGAGTTACTGAAATCTATGTAATAGTATAAGCCAGTCACCACAGACCCCAGTCTACATGTATGATTTGCACCAGTCTGCCATACACCGACATGTCATTACACATATAGGTTTCATGTAGCGGTATATAAGGACACCGTTGAGCTTCTTAGAGTACCATATGCAGAATACACACAGGCGCCATAAACTGCTGGAAGTGATTCAATCAATCCAATGTTCCAGTCAATGATTACTTATTGAACAGTCACCCTCCGGCGGCAGGAGCTAGAAATCGCATTATAACAAGTGGCTTCACAGGATGACTGTCTTCCCCACCACTAGCCAGATAACAAAATACCTAAAGAAGGGCACGTGGCCAGAGCGGGCTACGGAAGGACTGGTGCAAATCATTCATTTACAGGTAGTAGTCCTGACTCTACCAGCAGGCTGAATGGAGAGGATGACAGAGGAAGAAAGAGAGGAGTGGGGAGCCCCAGAGGGATTTCATTCTTACCGATGGTTTCAAAGAACAGATCTAACGCAGCGAGGACAATGGCGAAAGAAAAATGTACACATGAAAAAAATACAGAAAAGCGGTCAAAACATCAAACATAATAAATGTATGCAAAGACAAATGAGTTATGGCTTTATCCAAGAGAAGATGTAAATTCTTATAACAGAGCACAATGATGACCAACACTAGATATTTATTGGAGGATCCCTGTGATCGAGACATGAAATACCGTATTTTTCACTTTATAAGACACTTTTTTTTTCTCCCAACACGTGTCTTATAAAGCAAATAGTAGTGAGCGCTTCCATTATGGAGGCACTCCCTAGTATGCAGGAGGTCCGGGGAGCGGTGAGTGTAGCACTACACTGGCTGTACTCACCGCTCCCTGGTATTCCTCCGGGCGCTACACTGCCTACAGCATCAGGACGTAGTGAGCGCACGTTGTGTGCAGTCAGGTCACGGTGCAGAGCAGACCCACAGAAGACCGGGGAGCGGTGACTGCAGAAAAGACCGTCGGACCTGCAGAGTAGCGGCGGAGCAGGAAAGGTAAGTTAATTTATTTTATCTGTAATGGGGGTCTGATCTAAGTTCTGATTGGGGGTTTGTTCTGAGGTCTGATTTTCCTCCTCTAAAACCTAGGTGCATCTCATCAGGTGAGTCTTATAGAGCAGGGATGCTCAACCTGCGGCCCTCCAGCTGTTGAAAAACTACAACTCCCACCATGCCCTTCTGTAAGCTGATAGCTGTAGGCTGTCTGGGAATGATGGGAGTTGTAGTTTTGCAACAGCTGGAGGGCCACTGGTTGAGCATGCCTGTTCTAGAGCATAAAATACGAGAATCAGCACGCCAGTTGGGTCACTGGGGAGGCGCACGCATGTCATAAGTACTTGTAGCAAGTAGCAATACAATATATTTTATTTCAAAGATTTTTCCAAGACTAAGGGTCCATTCACATGTCCGTATTTGTTTTGCGGATCCGCAAAACACGGACACCGGCAATGTGCGTTCTGCATTTTGCGGACCGCACATCGCTGGCACTCTCATAGAAAATGCCTTTTCTTGTCCGCAATTACGGACAAGAATAGGACATGTTCTATTTTTTTGCTGAACGGAAATGCGGATCCGCAAGTGCGGATGCGGACAGCACATTCCAGCCCCATTGAAAATGAATGTGTCCGCACCTGTTCCGCAAAATTGCGGAACGGATGCAGACCCATTTTGCGGACTTGCGAATGGACCCTTAGATGTTGATGTTAGGATAGGCCATCAGTATTAGACTGGTGGGGGACTGACTTCACCGAGTACCAGGCACAGGGCTATACATGTTACAGTGGCTGTGCCTGGTATTGCAGCCTAATCCCATTCACATGGATGAGACCGAGCTACTGATTGGTGAAGGTGCTGGGAGTCGGACCCCTACTGATGGGATATAGATGGGCTATTCTAAGGGCAGGCCTTCAATATTTGAGTTTCTTTAACTAAAACTGCTGAGATCTCCCCTTGCATTAGTCAAAGTACATGTGGAGGGAACACAGGGCACAAAGATAAAAACCAGCTGATCCATATACTGTACATAATCTTCCACAACATATTCATAGATGGGAAGGATACCACAATGCTCCCATTGAGCTGGCCACCACCTCTAACAATTTTTTTCATTTTCCTGGCTCTTTAAAGCAGACCTAGTCGTGCTCCTATAATGTCTATTTAGTAAAAACTTCCATTCCCCATAAAATCATTCTAGAGGAGAAGCTTTGAAATCTGAATTGTGCGGTTCCTCTGCTGTTCCTCCTGGAAACAAATACATTGAAACGTTGCCTCTGTCAAAGGGTTGTGTCAGTACACGCTCTGATATTGTACTCACTGCTGATATTAGGACATACCCTCTAGACCAGTGGTGGCGAACCTATGGCACGGGTGCCAGAGGCGGCACTCAGAGCCCTCTCTGTGGGCACCCGCTCCCTGGAAAAAGTCTATGGCGTACCAATACCTGCCATTCATCAGCGCAGGGCGCACTATGAACGGCACAGGCAGCGCACTGAATGTAGGCAGGCTATTATAGCTACATGATTAAGTACATAGAAGATATACTATATTATTATTCAGGTTAATTTGCCGTGTTGGCACTTAGCGATAAATAAGTGGGTATTTGGTTGCAGTTTGGGCACTCGGTCAGTAAAAGGTTCACCATCACTGCTCTAGACAGTGGTAACACCAAGTTGTCAATTTATTCATACATTTCCTAGGAATAGAACCAGAGAAATGACCCAATGCTGATTTTTTGGGGGGAATGTAAGTATTTGGTAAAACAGGCACGTCAAGAGAGCAGACATGTCCTCGTTAAACTGCTCTGGAAAAATAATTGCTGTACAGTGATGGGTGGCTATGTTAAACGGCTTTGATAAATGAGATCCACATTTGTGAAAGAAATCGGTCTTAACCATCCAAGAATATCAGTCGAGTAGATCACTATCATTACTCCAGGAAATGTTTGCATATATTAACAAAGGTATAGCACTTATTACCTGTAAAATGACCAGAGCGTTCTCTACTGACAGCTCATCAGAGGGCAGACCTTCACTTTTCCAAATGAGTTGCACGCTTTCCGTAGACAAAAACCTCCTTAAATCAAATGCTGTGGAAAATAGGAAAATTAATGTGCGTTACATTTCTTCATCAACTAATGAGCGAGAGGCAAAGACGATAAATCAAGTGTCCGGCAATTTACGGTGTACGGTCAACTAATCCTAATCACCCCATTACTGTAGACAACTGCTAGCGGCAGCCAAGAACAGAGCGTGTCTACATACATGTACACTGCTAATCAGCTCAGGAGATAACACATTGCCCTCTGTAAGGGTACTCTCACACTAGCGTTATTCTCTTCCGGCATTGAGTTCCGTCACAGGGGGTCAATACCGGGGAAAAAATACGTTTCAGTTTTATAATCATGCATTCTGAATGGAGAGCAATCCGTTCAGTATGCATCAGGAGGTCTTCAGTTCAGCCCCTTTACGGTATTTGGCCGGAGAAAATACCACAGCCGGAACACTTGCCGGAATTAATTCCCACTGAAATGTATTAATGCCGGATCTGGTACCGGAAAACCTGTGCATAAATACCGGATCAGTTTTTTCCGGATGACAGATCCGGAATTTCAATGCACTTGTCAGACAGATCCGCATCCGGATCCATCCACAAATGATATCCGTTTGCATACGGATTTCCGGATCCTGCAGGCATTTCCGGCGATGGAACTGCCTGCCGAATCCTCACAACGCAAGTGTGAAAGTTCCCTAAGCAATGCAAGCACGCCACCGCATGTCCCTGCACGCCACCGCATGTCCCTGCACGCCACCCCATCTCCCTGCACGCCACCGCATCTCCCTGCACGCCACCGCAAGGGTTTTCAGTTTCAGCAAAGACAGGTCATTCTTTGTAGACAATTTTCCAATATAATATCTGCATAACTTCCTAGGTAAGTCTTCACTATTTACGTACTTCTAGTGGGTAAAGATCAGCCCTGGACACGTAGGACTGGACCACAAATCTAACACAACTTAACTGATACTCAGATTTCTGCTGCGGCTTTGCATTTTACATGCAGCAAATCCACTCTGACACAGTGAGAGGTTTGGTCTGGGAAAACAGGTATTTTCCCCCCAGCATGTGCTGCTGGGCTGACTTACAGCCAGGTGAGGTCAAATACCGGACTGGATTTTAAGTGCCGATCCGGGTTTTGGCAGCACCTGGCTGTCCTTAAATAGGCAGCTGGGCTCAGAATACGTGTCTCTGTGTTGGGATCTGGGAGCCTTGTGTCTGGATGAAGGCTTGCTACCTGTTTGGCGTGAAAACAGGTTGGTGCTGCTGTCAGCAAGGACTCTTTGAGGCAGAATTGCCGCATGGTGTGAATTACCACCAACACCACAAGGTGACTTTTTGCTTGTTTTGTCACTTGTCTAAAGTGCGAATAAAACACTGAACTGTTTGATCCAAAGAACTTGTTGTTGCTTCTATACTGCGTCCGCTAATCCTGTCTACCAGAGCGAAACCCCACATCACCTAAGGGTCCATTCACACGTCCACAAGTGTTTTGCAGTCTGCAATTTGCAGATCCGCAAAAAACAAATACCGGCCATATGCGTTCCGCAATTTGCGGACTGCACATGGCCGGCCCTGTGATAGAAAAGCCCATTTTTGGCTGCGGACAAGAATAGGACATGCTCTCTCTCTTTTGTGGGGCCGTGGAATGGAACTACGGATATGGACAGCACACTGTGTGCTGTCTGCATCTTTTGCGGCTCTATTGAAATGAATAGGTCTTCACCCGTTCCACAAAATTGCGAAACTGATGCGGACCCAAAACTACGGATGTGTGAATGGACCCTAAGGGTTCTTTCACACAAGAGGTTCCTGTGTGTGGAATCCACTGCGTGAAAAAGAGAGCCAAGCCCTGTTCCGGACAGCAGAGACACGGAGCAGTAACATGACTGATAACGCTCTGTGCCTCTCCGGGATCTTTTTACTACAAAATAACAGTGACAACTTTATCTCACTCTGATTTTGTAGTAAAAAGATCACGGAGAGGCACAGAGCATTATCAGTCATGTTACTGCTCCGTGTCTCTGCTGTCCGGAACAGGGCTTGGCTCTCTTTTACGCAACAGATAACCCGCACGGCATCCGCTCGTGTGAAAAATCCCTAAAGATTTAGTCCCATTTTCCGGTCCGCAAAAAATGCTGGAGCAGTTATTCCCATTGAAAACAATGGGAGGCGGACTAAAGCATGAAAATCCACGCAAAGAATCCTCCATGTGAACAAGCCCTAGGGTCTTTCCCCACAGGATGGAGATGCTGGGGTGGAAGATCCATAGTGTATACAGCAGAAATTAAGTCAATGAAATAATACAAATCATTGTCAAACTCGTGAAGGTTTTGCCAAGCAATAGTCCCGGCAAAAAAAAGCTGTGAATTTTCCTACTGCTAAATAAATTCCACTGGAATGCACCATTAAGGGAGTGGCTCTCCAATCTAGCTGATAGAAGGGGACCCCGAACCCCTTTCTCCATGACTTCCATATCCCCCATTAAAAGGATTGTCTTGTCTGGTTAGTAAGATAAAAAGCAGATGCCATACAAAAAACAAAAACAAAAAGTAATACTGACTTCCCCCATAACCCAGCATTCATGTTCCGATGATTCCCGGATCTGAGATCTTCTTCCTGGTTCCTCTGGACACAGGACATGACGGCTTAGTCAATCAGTGACCCACCATAACCAGCGACTGGCAGAGCGATCATTTCCTTGGCGCAGAGAGGGCCATCCCAGGTAGTAAAGACCGGATGGACGTTGACAAGGGCTCTTGCTATTCAAGATATCCCTGGTGACTAGATGAGGAGGGACCTTCTACTGATATCACATGGAAAACTACTTCTCCAAATCAAAGGGCTTTCTATATAAGACATCTATATGCCAGATTCTCCAGAGCAAGCGATGCTCTCTGTAGCTACTCTGTGCTCTGGAGGAAACTTCCAGAATTCCTACCAATAATTGAAGAGAGATATTTCAAAGCCAGACAAGAGTCACGGTGAACTGAGTGACAAGTCTTACTTTCCAGTCCTACTGATGTCCTCCACTGATCGATGCTGTCCTTCCTCTGATCCTCAGGGGCAGCGGATATGTAAGTGATGAAGGCTGCCGCCAGTTGGGCTCTCTTCGGCAATGTATTCAATTCTTCTGTTATTTCTTCCACCTACAAGAAAAGTAGGAAATAATGTATAAGATAATTAATGTTGACGATGCGTTATACAAACTGTGGGGCAGATTTACAGAGATTGGCGTTTCACAAGCAGGTCTTAGGCTAGTTTCGCATCTGCGGCGTGAAATCTAGGAGGCTGTTCCGACAGGGAACAGCCTGCTGGAATTCTCCGGATCCGGCACTGCGAGATACACAATGGGGTCTGGCGCAGATCTGGCTGCAATCCTGCAAAAATGGGGAGAATCGGCCGGACACAAACCAATGCATGCTGCGGCTTGTGTCCGGACGATTCCTGGCATGGTCTGATGGACCGGACGGCCGGATCTACGTGTTGCAGGTGTGAAACTAGCCGATGCTAGTACGATGCTCCAAATGTATTAAGAGACACTTTAATACATTTGGTGCAATGCCTGGATGTCTGTCACCAGAAACTGGAAACCATGCTCGTTACGGGCCGTAGTGGATTTCAGGCAAACCTCTTCTCGATGTGAAGTGTTGAGAAGTGCAAAAGTTAACTTTTATACCCAAAAAAGTGGTACAAATGCTTAAAAAAACCTGCCCATTGTTATTATTCTGACTGATCCCAGCCATTGAAGGAACATCATTGATTAAAACGCTGCTTTTCTTTCATTAATCCAAGGCTCCATTCCAAGTTATGATAACTTTTCTTAATATGCAAATAAGGCTTTTGATGCACTGAGGGTGTCACCATTGCTCTTGTTGCACCCAACCTCCGCTCATTTCTGTGGCCAGCCCCTCCCTCGATGCTTTGCCACTGCCAGGCCCTTTCCAATCAAAGCAGCAAGGGAGGGGCTGGCTATAGAAAGGAGCGGAGCTTGGGTGCAACAAGAGCAATGGTAACACCCTCATTGCACCAAAGGCCTAATTTGCGCATTAAAAAAAAGTATCATAACTCGGGAACAATGTGTCTATGCAAACAGTAGGACAGGGGGGGTTCGCTGGTGACAGATGGGTAAAGGATTGGGATAATTATCAGGGATGAGCTTTCCTAAGAATCCTAGTTACCGAAAACTGTCCTATGTTTAGGTGCCGTCGATCACCCGCTCATTAGTCGAGTGATCACATCTGCTATGTGGCACACAAAGTAATAATTAGTTGGCAGCACATCGTATGAGACAACGATCGCAGGATCGATTACTGATCTCCATCCATCCCTGATCACCACTGCATGTAAATGCAGCATACGAGCGGGCAATGATCAGGAGCAAACATTCATAGGAACTTTAGTTCTGGATCGTTGTCCGCTCTCTTGGCCCGTGTACTAGGGCCTTTACTGATCAATGCTGATGAGCCTCCTTCTGCTGTCAAAACTCACTGGGTGCTGTGCACCCTACGGAAATTTCTCCGATATCTCAGGATCTAATGTTGTGAAAGTATGAAAATGTACACCATATCACCTAGTACTGCATGCAAGGGCTCCCCGTACTTTTCTTCTATCTGTGTGGTCTCCCGCCTTGACTTATGTTCTCACCTGTGCATTCCACCTTTTGTGTTCTCCATCCAACTGGTTTATCAGTAATTCTGCAGACTGAATTATCTCTTGAGCCTTTGATAACTCTGCTTCAAGTTTAGCAGCTTCAGTCGTTCTTGCCTGGAACCTACAATATACAGAATTCTTCAAATTCTATGCAACCATACTAGTAATTTTATAGGCTACTGGTAGTGACCTTATCCTATGGTAACGTGGAGGATGCAACTACTTTCTTTCATTACATTTCCATGTCCGGTTTAGGTAAAATATATCAGTTTGGAATCCAGATTGTTAAAGAGTATCTATCAGCATAATCAACCCTATTAAACCAGGCAAATTTCCTGATAGGGTTGATCATGCTGATTAAAACAATAGCTTTTTTTTTTATCTCTGCAGGTACAACGGTTCTGGATATATCTGCTTTATTTTTAATAACATGTAAATGTGCTGGTTTGAGCACCAAGGTCCAACAGGAGTCCGACACCCCTCCCCCTTGATGGACAGGGCTAGACATCTCACCTAGCCCTGTATTCATGTGCCTGCGCGCTGGCTCAGTGACTCACCGCTTGAACAGTGGATCTGATGCTGCTCCCTCAGATTTTTTGGAGCCTCTGCTTCCAGGTATAGTCTCGCATTATCGGAGTATGCGCAGCCTGGATCTACGCTACTTGTGGAGCAGAAACAGATCGACTGTGCAAGCGCTGAGTCACTGAGCCCCGTGCATATGCATAAATACAGGGCTAGGCGAGATGTCTAGCCCGGTCAATCAAGGGGGATGCAGGAGAGCCCACAGCAAAAGGGCATCACAAAAGCAGTGCTGCAAGGGCTCCAGCCAGCCCCTATTGCTCAAACCAGCTCATTTGCATATTAATTAAAGGGTTTCTGTCACCTGAAAAATGGGTATTAAGCTGACGGACATTAGCAATGTGCTAATGTCAGCTGTACATAACTATATTAGTGCCATCTCACTGCCTGCCCCCGTTATTGAGAAAAACGAACTTTTATCATATGCTAATTAGCCTCTAGGTGCAAGGGGGGTGTTGCCCCTGCTCCTAGAGGCTCCGTTCTCCCACCTCTGGCCATGCCCTGCTACACTAGATTGATAGGGGCAGGCAGCGTTGGTCTCCTACCTCTGGTCCTGTCTGTAGCGTAAATCTTGCGCTGTTCAGTATTCGCCGCAGGCGCAGTGAGGAAGCTGGCAGCTGCCGAGCGCCCTTCATTCACTACACCTGCGCCAAATACTGAACGGCACGAGATTTACACTGCAGACAGGGCCGGAGGTAGGAGACCAACGCTGCCTGCCCCTGTCAATCTAGTGTAGCAGGGGGCGTGGCCAGAGGTGGGAGAACGGAGCCTCTAGGAGCAGGGGCAACACCCCCCTTGCACCTAGAGGCTAATTAGCATATTAGAAAAGTTTGTTTTTCTCAATAACGGCGGCAGGCAGTGAGATGGCACTAATATAGTTATGTACAGCTGACATTGCTAATCTCCGCCAGCTTAATACCCATTTTTCGGGTGACAGAAACCCTTTAAAAAAGCAGATATCTCAGGAACCATTCCACCTATAAAAGATAAGTATATTTCTTAATTAGCATGATCAACTCTACCAGGTAATATGGTTTAATATGGTTGTTCATGCTGACAGATGCTCTTTAAAAGGAATGTATCATCAGAAAATAACCTCATTTTTTAATAGTGTTTAACATTTTTATAGAATTTTTAAAAACATTATTTTAAATTTTCTATGTCATTATCTATATTTAAACAAAAACCATAAGTTTTCCTACTGGTCACTAAGCCTAATAACAGGCGTCACTTCTTGGTCTGTACAGATCACGTTACTGCAGTTACCTGCTTATCTCTCATTCTAATCCTGCCTGTAATGATATCACCTCTGTGTATAGATAAAGGATCCATCATTCACAATAGGTGATTGTCACATCTTATCTATTCTTTCCCTGTACAATGTCCTCTGCACAGGTCACAGAGCAGCCTAGAAGACTCTCCCAAAGAAGCCAATGAGGCCCCCTCCTGACCCTTGTGTCTATGGCCCATGGTGCTGCCGTAAAGCAATTTTCTTAATGCTTTCCAAATAGCTGTTAAGAAGAGCTCAGGCAAGATGGCCGCCCCCATAATCATGTTCAGCTATTAGAATAAATAAATCTGTAATCAGGAAATAAAAACAAATTTAAAAAAAAAGGTGATGTGTCGCCATGTGGTATTAACTGGCAGGTAAAACATTTTTGGTGACACATTTCCTTTAAGCTCAGAGAGGATTGTTGTGACCAGACACAATTTAATCCTCTGTGTCAGTTGTAATTAAACCTATGAATGTTTTCATTCACTGACAGCCAACAGTGGATGGCACTGAGATGTATGGTGCAGGATGAACTGCAAACTAAGTGATTCTTTTACCACTTACTTGTCTTTCAGCTCCGTCACCCTCTGGCCGACGGAATTAAGCTGTTCTTCCAGTTTGTGTTTTCTTTCTTCTATTCTTCGAAAATTACTAGAATATTTTAAAGATTTCAAATCAGAGTTGATTCAGGTAGAAGTGTCATCCTGAACAATGGCCGACAGTAATGAGCCGCAAGTAGCAGAGAGCACAAAGTAATCAGCGATCAATGCTCGCCGTCTTGGGCTCCTTCAGTAAATCTCCTCTGAGACAACTTGTGTCTGAGTGGAACAAACATAGTAAATATTCAGCTTAAATCTGCTAAAGTGCTTGAAGGAAGTGTAAGCTGATTTCTAATAGTCTATGGCCGTACAAATGACTAAACCGCTGTACAATTCCCTGAATACAGGCCCCCTGTTTAAAGGGGTATTCACACCTTATAAAATGATAGGATATCGCTAGGATCATGTTACAATCAGTGGGGTCTGACCTTTGGGACCCCCACCTACACCGGTTCCATCCACAGCAATGGCCGGATATCACTGCAGGGGAGAACTCTGAAGAAGCCACAGATGTTTGCTGGTTCTGTGGCCCCTTTATTCTGAGAGTGGACAGGGGGTCTAGCAGATTATCAAAAAGTGATGGCATAGTCTATACCAGTGACGGCGAACCTCCAGCAATCTAGCTGTAGTGACACTACGACTCCCAGCATGAAGTTCTGAGAACAGCCAAGCAAGTGTACATATTGGGAGTTGTAGTTTTACCACAGCTGGAGTGCCGGAGGTTAGCCGTCACAGCCCTATACAAAATGCCATCAATTGTAAGTTCCCTGCAGATCAGCGCTCTTCGAAGAGAGTAAAGATGCCTCTGTAGTGCCACCTAGTGGACTATCGAGTAGTAACCATTAAAGGGCATTACAGAGAAAGCTTTCACAGGAAGCTTTGCCTGACTTATAAAACTTTGCCTGACTTATTTTAATTTATTTTACTACATTTCTTAACGAAATATACATTATCACAAAAAATATTGGCAGGGGACATATACTGTACTTCATTAGTGTCAAGTGAAATTTATGTCCCAAGGAGACACAATCTTCACTCGATCGTAGGACTTCCTACACAGCTCCACTGCTCTCCACAAGGAGGACGGATACCCCCGAGACCACGGTCATAGCCCTTAAAAAGGTGTTTTCCAAAACTTTTACAGGTACACCTTTACAATGTACAGCGCTGTGCTTGGTGAGCTGTGAGAAGGCCGCGGCGCTACTACGAGCACCGCTGCCTCCTCAAACAGCTGATCAGTGGGGTCCCGGGTGTCAGACCCCCAGAGATGAGATACTGATGACCTATCCAGAGGATACATCATCAGTATAAAAGTCTTGGAAGACCCCTTTTAATGCTCCCTGACCTCCTGTCTGGGTGATCACCATTTCAGTACCTGCTATACAAGAGACTGTCTAGGAAACACAGACTCCTCAAACAAGAGGAATAATTAGACTACTGCACATGAAATATTGAGGATTCGGCTTGAGAATATGCAAAGCAAGAAGAGAAAACCTGCAGGAACAAGACATATTCATATTTTTGTGCTAAATGTGCACTAAGAGGGAGACGAGGGAGAGACAAAACACTGGGCCAGATAACAAGAATCAGTTGTACCCATGTAAACCCCGTGTATAGATCACTGCCTTTAGTGGCGGGTGAGATAAGGGTACCTGTATAATGCCTGAAGTATCCGCTGACATTCTGCTACTAATGTAAGTACAGCGGATGCTTCGTGCCCCATTCACATGCAGCAGCGAAAAATCAGAGTGGAATAATGAGCGTGCTGTATATTTTAATATCTACAGCCTTTTCATCCTTTTTTTCGGACCTAAGCCTTGCACAGACCCGCTGGTACAACCTGAGAGAAATCCAAACGCCAGCCCTGGATTTCCACCATTGTCAAACCTGACAAGTGTAGATATTCTGTAGCTCATGCAAACAAATGCAGCTAATGGGGCAAATTCTGTCATTTCTACTAGACTCTTTGTTGTAAAAGATGTAAAATTTCGCACTTTTCTGTCACACCAAGTTCTAGGCCTATTTCTGTAGTGCATGCGCCCAAAAGTATAATCCACCTGGGCAAGTGACCAACTGTATAGGGAGGGTGCTCAGGGACTCATGGTCCTCCCCCTCCCCCCTTTTCCCCTTAGGAGCGTTTAGGGAGTCTGGCCCCGTCACGGAAATGGTTAAGTAGGTGGCAGATTAGGGCCATTAAGGGTTAATTCACTGGGGATCCTCCTTAGACAGGAAATCCTGAAGGTCACATATACCTCCTCTCTGTTCTGGTCACTTCCTCTTGCAAGTGGAAGCAGATTGGCCCTCCTCCCTCCCTCCGTCCCGTTGCGGTTATTCTTGGGAGGCAGGTCGAGGTGCGCAGTTATGATCAGTTATGGATACTCGGTTATGCTGTTTTCTTTTTCTATTCTTAATTCAGCGGTTTGGATGTCGCTCCGATGATTATGGCTTTTGAGACCTGCGAATTCTGGTCGAGTTTATGAAGTCACAGCTGGCGGCATTTGAGTACAGCGGAGATATGGTGGGAGCAGATGGCGTAACTGGTTGGCAGACCGCTCTGATGATTACGGTTTAACTTGCCCGCTGGGAGTCCAGCGTTTGGCATACCGCTCCGATATTATGGTTTATTAAAGTTTGCCGCTTTAATAAAGCAGCTGTGGCCGATCACCACCCAGCAATAAAGTGATACAGTTGTCGGTGTCTTTTGTTATGGGTCAAGGTTGGGTAAAGGGGTCATAGGTGAGTTAAAGGTGGCACCCCCTCCCTTGTTTCCCTGGATACCAGCAGTCCCACTTAGCTGCCTGTTTTGATTTCCAGCTTGACAAGGGGATGTGGCTTAAAGGGGTTGTCCAACAGTTTGTCCAACCAGCATCTGGATCTGAATACTTTTGTAATTGCATGTAATTAAAAATGTTGTATAGCCACTGAGTTATTCACTGAAATCTCTCTGTACAGCGCCACCTGCTGTTTGCTCTTTTTCTTATTTCTCTGTCCTGCTCACTGAGATGGAGGCACATGCTCAGTTCCATCCTTCAGCTAGAGCACATAGGGCACTCCGCCTAAGCTGACAGCTTGAAATCTATCTAGCAGAACAATTGGAGCAGTGAATGTGGAGATCTCTGGACCCATGTGAGGTGCGGGGCTGGTTCTAGCTTTGTTATAAACAGGTTGTCATATACTAGATTATGTATGATTTTATTTTTTTTACATTATTTGTGGGATAACCACTTTGAGATGTCACACCAAAAGACTGAATATGTAAGACCCAAGTGCCCAGGAAAAGCAATAAGCAATGTACTACGTACGCCTGCAGCGCTGCCTGTTCTTTCTCTAGGGGCTCGATTTTCTCCAGCACATGAGAGTACTGCACGTTCGCCTTCACCCAGGCAGCAAGAGGAGCCGCAGCAGCACTGGCCCTTTTGGCGTTCTGCGGAAAAGACACAAGATAAAGTTATAAGACGGACAATACCATATGTCGCGTCACTCATTATAGCCTTACACCAGACAGGGGCAAAATGTACCTTGGCATCAAAAGATGTGTGATTCTTTGAAAGCAGCTCTTCGACACTTTCACGGATTTCCTTTGTGATGTTTCTCACGTCAAAAGTCACAATTTCTTCCCTCACTCCCCTCTTAGCAAGGAAGCTGAACGGTTATAATGGGATACAAGTATATAAGAAAGGCATGGGACTGCACATGAGACAGAATACTGCAGCTTACACCTTACGTTTTCCTACATGAAACATACAGAAAGACATAATACACTTGTATTAAGATATAGTGCCCATTTCCTGCTTTAGGTGGACACCCCCTCCCTGGCTGCAGCCTCTACGCCCTAACCAAGGGCAAGCACAGCGAGATCAGAGGACGTCAGTCGTCTCAGCGCCACATGTCCTTGCCAGAGCAATACATATCTATGAGCTATGCCAACGTTCTCCAACCAGTTGCAATGGAACCAGCTGAGGTTCTCCACTCCTCTGCATCATGCTCTCCAGGTGCATATATAAATTACACCAGGGGCACCAGGAATGCCATGGCATTAAAGGGGTATTTTGGTTATAGAAAGCTATCCCCTATCCTGAGGCTAGGGGATAACTATCAGATCAGTGGGGGTTCCACTGCTGGGACCCTCTATGATCACGAGAATGGGAACCCCATGCCCAGTGGAGCCCCCCTGAAACAGACTAAGTGAATGATCGGAAAAGGCCAGAGATATCCGAGTACAGCGCTCAGCTATCTTCTCCGCTCCCATAGAAATGAATGGGGCGGCAGCGTGCTTTTCCTACCAGCCACTTCATCTCAGGGGGGATCCAGGGGTGTTCTCGTAATCTGTGGGGGCCCCAGCAGTAGAACCCCCTACTGATCTGATATCCTTCTATAATGCAATTCAATCTGCAGGCAGCATGTTACAGCAGAGCAGACTGATATATCATTTTCTGGGAAAAAATTCAGTAAAACCATTTTTTAGATATATACACCTCTGCTCCTTCTGTACTTCTAGAGGTAGTCCTACTTAGCGGCCGACAGACCTCCCTGTACATATACAGAGCATGGCAATCTCAAAATATAGGGCAATCCAAAATGAATTGATCACATCTAATGTCAGGCTTTTAAATCCACTCAGGACTAATTAACAAGGTCTTGCTGTTTGTGGTCACCTTAAAGGGATATTCCAGGATTTTACATCTGATGGTCTACCCTTTAGGATCCACATCTGATCGGTGCGGGTCCAACACATTGCAGCCACCAATCAACTCTGGTGCTGGAACCACACAGCTATGTCCATTCTGTACAGCTCGAAGCTGGTTACTGCAGCTCTTCTCCTAATGAAGTTAATGGGAGTTCATCATGACAACCAGCTCCATCCATTACACCATGGACAGAGCGGTGGGGCTTCACTGGTGCTATGAGGGAAGAGCTGATCCTGAGGAGAGGCCATCAAGTGTAAAATCCTGGAGTGCCCCTTTAAGGCTTATTCATTTATACATGTCATTACTTACCTCTTCATGCTCACCCAGGACGTATCAAAGATTCCCATGAGCCTTAGAACACCTTCAAGAATGTCCCGGATAACGTCTGGAGGCATCCGTAAGGAGCGGATCTCTGACAGAGACTCTGGTTTTATGTTACCAACCGCCTTCTTTGCTTCATCCACCAAAGGCTAAAACATAATGACAATTCAATAAATAATGCTCCACAGGATAACTGCAATGTACAACAGTATGCTGAGGAATAAAGCCAGGTTCACATCTATGGCGGAGGTTCCAGAAGGAGCCTCCACTGCAGAGTCCAGAAAAATACCGCTTCATGCAGCAGTATTTGTCCGCGCAATGGCACTAGCCACAATGGAACCCCTACAGCCTCCATTATAGTCAATGGAATCCATTAAGGACTGTAGGCATCCGGCATATGCTGGATCTGGCGGTTAAGGATTTCTGTTCTTATGCCAGAACAGAAAAACGGATTTTCACTGCTGACCTAAGCCTAGCCTAAGGTAGCGCTCTCTGTAGAACAGTGTGTAAGATAACGGATATGTAACGGAGGTGGAAATCTGCATTTAAACCAATGATGAGATTGCAGCGGGATCGGTGATTGGCAGTTCTTTATTCGGCTCTCCATAGATAGACCACCTATTAGGTGGCGGTGCATGGAGGCATGTTCTTAATTCACGGAGGTTACAAAATGTGAACATGGATTGTCAATTTATTTTAGCCTGCGAGGGGTGGGTGGTTGATGGGTATGCATACATTATTGCTGTATGTGGTGGTGATATTACTATACTGGACTGGGGCAGATGGACAACATCATTTGGAAACTGTCAGGGACGTGTGAGGTTTGTTATGTTACTATGACAAAATGTTAATAAAAAGACCTTAAAAAAATATATAAGAAAACTGAGCTATTGATGGTCAATACAATTCATGTAAATGCTGCATAACTGAAGCTAAAGTACCCCACAGAGGGCGACCAATGCTGCCGTGTAATGCTGGGGCCCAGGCTTGAATCATATCTGTTTCATTGGCGTACATTGCTTCAATGTCATCACCTATGATAAAGTCTCATGGAAGTACTCAACATCTTTTATATTTTCATTGAACAGTTAAAAAAAAAAAAGAAGCCCCACTGAGCTGAGTGAAATGCTGTAAGGCTAGTGGTGTGTATGCCAGAGACGCCTGTAACTGAGGACTTCTGGTGTACACGCCAAGCCCCCTGCCCTCATTTACCTGACAGAAGCCAAAAGAGGGCCCTTCTGGCCTCTGTAGAACCGGCATATTGTCAGTAAACCTTTTTTTTTTCCTTCTGTCCAGTCTGTCATGCCATTCCATACAGAGAAAATACATTTACGGTCCATTCACACGTCCTTGGAATGGGTCCGCATCCGTTCCGCAATATCCAAAATGGGTACGGACCCATTCATTCTCAATGGGGCAGGAATGGATGCGGAGAGCACACTATGTGCTCTACGCATCCGCATTTCCGGAGCGCGGCCCCGATCTTCCGGTCCGCAGCTCAGGAAAAAAATATAGAACATGTCCTGGTCATGTCCGCAATTGTGGACAAGAATAGGCAGTTCTATGGGGGTGCCAGCCGGGTGTATAGCGGATCCGCAATGCACTACGGGCGTGTGAATGGACCCTTAAACAGAGAGCATATGGGCAACAGATGGCGTTGTATACCTGTAAGGGTGTTGCCACATGTTAAGGCTTTTTAATGCAGTTTTGGAAACCAAAATAAGGTGTGGATCACAACAGGAGAGAAAGGATGAAGGAGAGATACAACTTCTCCACTTTTTTTAATCCACTCCTGGTTTTGATTTCTAAAACGGAATAAAAAAAAATATCCCTAAATCAGAAATAACCTTCCGACATACCTATACCTCCAATGAGTACTGCAACCACATTGTGAAGGCGCACATACACGTGGCCGTGGTTTGGAGGTGTCTTATGTACAAGAGGGTCGTCTCATACAAGTGGTTTAAGTGGTTTGCACGTGTTGCTTGCTACCTGAACATCCTTCAGTTCGTCATCAATTTTCCTCTTCCTTTCTTCAATCTTTACAGACTCCTCTGCTATTCTGTGCTTTATTTTCTCCATTTCGGTCTTTTGATCGCTGGCATTCTGTGACATGAGAAGAGCAGACTTCTTAGTACTTCCCCAGCAGATGTCTGCTGATCATTCTGCTGCCAGGCACACCACCATCTCAGCTACTTACAAAAAGACACAGACGAGACATCACATTCGCTTGTGTTATTCAAGTGATTGCACAAAATGTGACTGATTCAAGGCAAAGTGGACCACATGCACTAAGATGATCTTCAGCTCCATCAGCCACCACTCACCAGGACCTGATGTCCTCTCAAACACCCTGCGCCGTTCTGTTCTTCTGAAAACCTTCCAGATCTGTAAACTGAAGCTCCAGCTTTGTGACCAGTGAAAGGGAACCTGTATCTAGATTTGTAGTCAATAAACCACTAGCGGCTCCTTATGTAACTAGGATTTCATTTTCTGAAGATGTCCGGCCCTTTCAGAATTATGGAGTAAAAGAAGTCCTCTATGACCCCAGATGAGTCCGGGAGGTGGATCCAGCAGCTTCAGACCCATGAGCAGTGCTCAGATGAAGCCCAGGACACTACACCTCACTTCATTGCGCCTGCACAATGAACAGGAACATTTTTTAGTTTTTTCCTCCTTCCATTTCAGCAGCTATATATATATATTTGTACTTTTTCATTGACCTGGCTGTATGAGGCTTTGTTTTATGCAGGAAAAAAAAAAATAAAAAATTTCAGTGCCCCTTGAAGTTACATATAAATGTAGAATTTATCAGTGGTATCAATATAGAAAAAAGGCTAGTTCAGCATAGTCTTCATCTATCCAGCAGTTTTTTTGCTGCTCACATTTCCCACTGAAGAACCTGCTAAATTAATTCTTCAGGTTATTATGGTCGTGTGGATTTCTAATATAGTAAGTGTAGGGGTTTTCTTATCCAGGAATTGATAATGATGCTTAGGATAGGCCATCATTATCACATTGGTGGGAGTCCGAGTCCCCCCCCCCCTTCCCCCCCCACACCAATCGGCTGTTTTAGGTAGCCTCTGCACTCACTGGAGCACTGGTCAGCGCAGCGGGCTCCCGGCAGCTTACCAAGCACAGCGCCGCACATTGTATAGTGGTAGTGCTTGATATTGCAGCTCAGCCCCATGCACTTCAATGGGGATGAGCTGCGCCTAGGCCAAGGATGGGCAAACTGCGGCTCTCCAGCCATTGTAAAACTACAACTCCCAGTATGCCCAGTCTGCCTACAGCTATCAGCCTACAGCAGGGCATGATGAGATTTGTAGTTTTACAACAGCTGGAGAGCCGCAGTTTGCCCATCCCTGGCCTAGGCCATGTGACCGATGTACGGTGAGTTCATATGGCCTAGGAAGAGGCTGTGGCGCTCACAGAGAGTGCCAGCCTCTTCTAACAGCTGACCCCCACCGATCTGATATTGATGACCTATCCTGAGGAAAGGTCATGAATATAAATTCCCAGATAACCCCTTTAAGTCCTCATACACACAAATGTAGAGGATACTGTCGGTGTGCCGTCCGCATTTTCTGTAGACCCCTTGACTTCCATGGGTCCGTGGTCTGCATTTTGCAGTCAAGTACAGAGGTCCCTCAAGTTACAATATGAATTGGTTCCAGACCAACCATTGTATGTTGAAACCATTGTAAGTTGAGTAATCGGTTCCAAAGCCCCAAAATGTCATCCAAGATAAGAGAAAATAAAGATTTAAGAAAAATAAGCAGAAAACTAAGTCAGATACAACAAGTCCTTACATATAACAGTCGGCATTAGCTGCTCACTAGCTACCAACAGCTGTTTTACCAGAGAAGTTTCCTTGATTGGTTGGATCTCAGTCTGAGGCGTTGTATGTGGAGTCTAGTTTCAACTTATCATGGCCCAGAAAAGGTCATTGTATGGTGAAAATATTGTATCCTGAGGCCATTGTATCATGAGGGACCACTGTATAGGACATGTTCTATCTTTTTACCAAATGGACAGACGTGGTAAGCTCACGGATCATATGTGTGTTTTCCGCATCCGTATGTCCGTTCCACCAAAAGATAGAATAGGTCCCAAAAATGTGGACCACAGACCCACTGAAGTCAGACAAGCAGGCGATTGCTGGGAAGGAACGCCTAGATGATCTGCAGGTCTAATATAAGAACAGACATCCCCAATCCCTGATAGAAGGAGGTCCCTCTTGACTATAGTGGTCAAGGGATTAACCCCCCAGTATCGGAGGAACCTCATTAGAGAGCTGAGCACTTCCTCCAGGGCAGCAAGGTGCACCCAGCAGCACCACAGACCTGCAGGTGACCCCCGCAGCACAATCTCACAGCCAAAGAGCCTTTCAAGGAATAATGCTATAGAGAAAATATTACTCTTTAGGTCTTATTCTAACAAATGTATCTGATTTGCCTTTGCAAAAAACTGCTTTGCACTATATGAATGGGTGTCATGTATCATTTTTTACTTCTGTCTTTATCATTTGCAATGATTCTTTTTTTTATCAGGGTCGCTAAGCAATGGATGAGTGAAAAACGAGCAGCACATGGATGATATCAGTGTGCTGTCCATTATTTCACTCTCCTATACACTTTAATGGGCGAGTCTGCTCCGTAAAACCAACCCAGAATAGGGTATGCAGAGGTTTTTAGCAACAGACACATGGTCGATAAAAATAAATAAATGGGTGTGTTACTAGCCCCACTGACTAGTATGGGTCTGTGTGCTGTCTGCGTTACAGCCAACACATGGGCATGAAATACGTTTATTTGAATGGGGCCTTATACTGGCTCCAAAACTGCAGCGTTCACTGCACATTCGGTTAAGGCCTCATGCATATGACCATATGTATTCTGGGGTCTGCAAAACACAGATAACGTCCATGTCTTTTTTTCCAAACCCACTGAGTTCAATGGGTCTGTGGGCCAAATTATGTGGCCAAGTACAAGACATGTTCGATCTGTTTGCAAAACGGATGCAGAAAGCACACGGATGATCCAATTTGCAGACCACAAAATACAGACGGTCGTGGGCGTGAGGCCTTAAGGTATCATGCTTAAACAAAATGGGTGATCCAAATCACATCTCCATTTTTATATAATTCAGGTGGCAGGTCAATATTGCTGAATCTGGTGTTTGGGTTACATGACAACGTGGATAGAAATAAAAAGAAAACATGTGATCTTAATCTCTCAGTAGTGCAGCCTCTGGCCTTGGGCCTGTAACTTCAACTACCCGCTTCTCATAATAGGAATGATATACTAAAAAACTAATTTTCACATTTTCAGTGCAGATTAAAAGCAGTCTATTCTCAACAGCTTTCTTTCGATTACACCGATCAGATCTACTTATTTCTATCTATACTTGAACACAGAAAATGTGCCTATAATATATGTGACACGGCCATACATTTCGCACTGTAGGGGCAAGGAGCAGTGGTTTCACATATGATATGTAAGTCACAGCTGAAATTCTATTGTTTCTAGCTGATTGGGTAAAGGAAATGTACTGCTTAGTGACAGCAGAACATGGACCATTTCATCAGGATATTACCTGCATGGAGGAGGTGATCTCTTGTAGAGCTGCATCCGCCTCGGCCTGTTTAGTCTGCAGCAATAAGCTCTGTTCTCCGGCTTTCCTCTTCAGTTCATCTACTAGAGACTTTGCTTCATTGAGTTTTGATACTCCAGCCTAAGCAAAAATGAGAAAAATCACAAATTCAGATTCAATTCCAAGTACACCAAGCAGCCGAAAAAGACAAATTCATAGCAGACCAAGAATAGATCACAATCGCTTTTCTACTAGGACCAGCCCCATGTACTCAAATATACACATATTGCTATAAAACTCCTCTCTGCATGTCCAACCCACCTCCATCCCTTTTACTACACTAAATACTATCTGAATAGTTAATGACTTATATAATAATTTGTCGGTAATATTTCTATAAATAGTATATCCACAAATATATATATATATATATATATATATATATATATAAAATTATGATGTCAAATTTTTCTTCATATTTACATTATTCACTAATATTCTACAACGTAACTATTCAAATTTTAAAAGAACGACAAAACCAAGAAACTGTTGTAAAAGTTTTGTTTATTAATATCTATTAACCACATAAAAAAATAAATTTATGTAACTTTAAAATATATTATAAACCAATAAAAATGTACTGATAAAAAAAACTCCTCTGTTTTATAAGCACTCCAGTTACTCCTTTTTTTATCCCTGTTTTTCCTTTCCCTACATCCCCTTAAATTCAATGTTCACCTGTGAAAATGATCTGTCCTCATAACATTAAAGGGCATCTGTCAGCAGTTTTGTACCTCTGACACTGGCTGACCTGTTACATGTGCACTTGGCAGCTGAAGACATCTGTGTTGGTCCCATGTTCATATGTGTCCACATTGCTGAGAAAAATGGTGTTTTATTATATGCAAATGAGCCTCTAGGAGCAACGGGGGCGTTACCATTACACCTAGAGGCTCTGCTCTCTCTGCAACTGCCGCGCCCTCTGCACTTTGACTTTAGGATAAATCAGGGCAAGTCCTGATGATGGTTACACCGCCTGGCCCTGTCAATGTGCAGAGGGCGCGTCAGTTGCAGAGAGAGTTGAGCCTCTAGGTGTAATGGTAACGCCCCGTTGCTCCTAGAGGCTCATTTGCATATATTAAAACATCATTTTTCTCAGAAATTGGGTTGAATTGCCCAAAGGACCAAAACTTGAAGTTCGCTGGTCCCTAGTCATATGGTCAGTTTCACTTCAATGATGCAGCAGTCCATGATGTACTGTACCTGTAAATGCTGTTGCTTCTTGGTGAGCTCCGCTTTCTTACTGCTAAACAGCGAGCCATACACTTGAAGGAAGGTCATGTACCGTCTTGGAGTGGCCCCATAAGCTTTGCAGGATTCATGAATCGTCAAGAAAGATTTATAAAAGTCGGACTCTCCTATGAATACACAAATGTGCATGTGAATAGAAATGTAGAGATGACTGTGTGCTGCCGCTTCAACCTCAACAAACCAATGAGAAATTAAACTAAATCTGCAACATCCCCCAAGCACTACAAGAGAATCCGTCATTTCCTGGACAGCTCTGTTTTACTAAAGAATTGTATTCCCCGTGCAATAACAATTTGGGAGCAGCGTTTATTATAACTCTGTGTTGCTTTGTTCCACAGTTACTGCTACTAGAAGTTTACCAATAAATCTGCAAGTGGGTGTTACCAGCTGGGGCGTGTCCCTGTGCAGTCTGACACTATCCAAACAGCGCTGCCAGGGACACACCCACCACTATTTCAGATCATTTATAAACTTCTAGCAGGAGTAACAGAGGAATGAAATATAGTGTTATATGAAAGGATGGTCCAGAATTGTTATTACACAAGGAATGTAAATAATTACTAACACAGGCTAGTTAGGAGAGGCGTCCGGTCGTCTGCGGGACGCCTACAAACCGGCTCTGGAATACTTTGAGCGTCCTCTCCATTATGAGCGCACGTGTGGCAGTTCTCTCAATGTATTCCAGGGAGCACATCTGGGGAACAGGGGTGTGTAGCAATATACACATTAGCGATCTAGAGTCGGGAAGTAGTAGTATTCACGAAGTAGGATGACCAATTTCTATTTGGTAATAGATCCTACTCTGCAGTATTTGTAGTGTGACAACAGCAGGCCCCTGGTGTCCCTCTGTGGTAAACACCTGGACTATCTAGTCACTGCTTTCATATGGTGCAGGATAGTGGCTGTGACGCGAATCCCCCATGTCACCACTTTCTGTGCGGTCCCTGAACGTATCCTTTGTTGGACATTCGCTGACTAGTAAGTGAACATGTTCAGCTCCGGTGCAGAGGAGGATCTGTCCAGGAATATTGCAGAAAGTGAATCACATCATCACGTGCCCTACGGACGCAGAGGCCGAGGAGTGCAGGTGTTTTCATGGGCCACAGAAGGGGACACGGCAGTGGTAAACTACATGTGACATACGGCTATATGTCACACAACAAATAGATAGGAGCTATAATATAGCATTGGGACATCTACTGTACCTGGAGAAGACTTTTTGTACTCAGAGTGCCGATTCTTCTCTTGACTTGTCGTGTCAGAAAATAACATCTTAGGAATCTGAATGAAGACAGCCACACATTACTCAGCAGATAATGATCGATGACGTTAACATTATAACATGTGTCTCTTTCCTTCACTGTAGAAATCAATACACGCATCCCCATTACAAGGTGGTACCTAAGATAATTAACCACTACAGGGATGTGACCCGCTAATAATCTATGGTAATCTGCTATCTCGGTGGTCGAAGCTATAAATCACTAAAAAGCTGTTTAGTCGAGAAGTGAAGAAGTAACTGAGCCCGATTCTATTGTGTATCTCTTTCTAAAGGCCATTTGATACAGGGGCAATGATCAGGAACGAACATTCGCAGAAGCAATTGTTTGGCTGATCATCAGGTCCATCTAACACGCCTCGCGATCGGTCAGAAAATTATCACATTTTCTTTGAATGCAGCCATAAATATAGTTTATTTATATTAAATAGAGTCAGGAGCAGCATGATGAATGGACCCCCAGGATTCTTTTCTGGGGGAGATATATCGATGACGTTTTTGTGTTATGGGACGGTACAGAGGAATCATTTTTAACACTTTGTTAAACAACTAAATTGTAACTCAATAGGTCTCAGATTCACGTATGAAAATCGACAAAGAAACTATTCCCTTCCTTGATATCTGTATTACAAAAAAATCTGGACGAATCACGGACTAAACCTACCGCTAACCAGCGGCCACCAACAGTCTTCTGCAGTGGGAAAGTTACCACCCATGAGTCAAGAGGTATCCCCAAAGGACAATTTATTCATATTCGAAGAAATTGCTCCTCATTTGAATCAACAGGGATTACCCCTCCGAAGTATTGAAGGAGGCCTTTAATCATTCAAGAAGGACTAACCGACACTCCCTTCTTATCTCTAACTCTAAAGAGAGTAGAAATCCGGAAAAAAGGATTATGAGAATTATTGGCACATATGATGACCAAAATTATAGAATTCAAGGCATATTAAGGAGATATTAGGAAATCCTTCTGTCTGATCCAGACATAAGAGACGTCCTACCACGCTCCCCACCACGTGGGAGACCTTGAAAGGATCGGCTGGTACACAGTCACTATCAAACACTATCAAAGACCCCCTGAGACTGGTAGCTGGCTTGATCGCAGACCTCTTGGTACCTATAAGTGTGGAAAGGACTGCATTTGTTGCCCCCTCATGTTTAGGTCTATAAGCTTTGAGAGTGTCACCACTGGTAAATCATATCTAATGCGAGATTTCACAAACTGCAGAAACGCAAGGTATTGTTTACCTTGCACATGTGATTGCCATTAAACTATGTGGGTAAAACGAAGAGCGAACTGAGACGAAGAGTTGGCGAACACATAGGAGATATTAATAATCGGAGGGACAAACCCACGACACGACATGTGTTTACAGGTTCACAATGGAGATATAAGGACTTTGAAGTTTCAGGTAATCAAAGTGGTACGACAGTCACCTGTGTGGGTGGGTGGGGGATATTGGGATAGACAAATTTTGTGTAAGGAGGCCCAGTGGATTTATCGTCTTAAAACAGTGAGTCCATCTTGCCTAAATGAACAGATCTCGTTTAGTTGTTTTTTGTGATATGATCTCAGGTCTCATTCTTATTCTAGCATACTGTCTTATTTTGGTACCCTTCCATTGGAGGAATCTTGGTCTCCTGCCACTCATCGAACCGGGAATGGCTCAGTATCATTATCTAATTATATGGGCTTCTATTGGCACTATATCATTTCTGTGCCCATGGATAGCTCATTTTTATATTCACCAATCTATTATTTAGGCATCCAAATTTCCTGATGTGGGATGGTTAGCGCTACAGTCCAAAAAAGCTTATTGTTAGAGCTAGCTGAAATTGCACATGATATATATACACAGGGTGGGCCATTTATATGGATACACCTTAATAAAATGGGAATGGTTGGTGATTTTAACTTCCTGTTTGTGGCACATTAGTATATGTGAGGGGGGAAACTTTTCAAGATGGGTGGTGACCATGGTGGCCATTTTGAAGTCGGCCATTTTGAATCCAACTTTAGTTTTTTCAATAGGAAGAGGGTCATGTGACACAAACTTATTGGGAATTTCACAAGAAAAACAATGGTGTGCTTGGTTTTAACGTAACTTTACTCTTTCATGAGTTATTTACAAGTTTTTGACCACTTATAAAATGTGTTCAATGTGCTGCCCATTGTGTTGGATTGTCAATGCAACCCTCTTCTCCCACTCTTCACACACTGATAGCAACACCGCAGGAGAAATGCTAGCACAGGCTTCCAGTATCCGTAGTTTCAGGTGCTGCTCATCTCGTATGTTCACATCATAGACAATTGCCTTCAGATGATACGAGATGTGCAGCACCTGAAACTACAGATACTGGAAGCCTGTGCTAGCATTTCTCCTGCGGTGTTGCTATCAGTGTGTGAAGAGTGGGAGAAGAGGGTTGCATTGACAATCCAACACAATGGGCAGCACATTGAACACATTTTGTAAGTGGTCAGAAACTTGTAAATAACTCATGAAAGAATAAAGTTACGTTAAAACCAAGCACACCATTGTTTTTCTTGTGAAATTCCCAATAAGTTTGATGTGTCGAATGACCCTCTTCCTATTGAAAAAACAAAAGTTGGATTCAAAATGGCCGACTTCAAAATGGCCACCATGGTCACCACCCATCTTGAAAAGTTTCCCCCCTCACATATACTAATGTGCCACAAACAGGAAGTTAATCTCACCAACCATTCCCATTTTATTAAGGTGTATCCATATAAATGGCCCACCCTGTATATATATCCATCATTGTATAAATCCTCATTACCAATGAGTACGATATAGGGATAGTGCTATAGTCCAAAAAAGCTCATCATCAGAGCCATTTGGAATTGTGTTCCACCTTGGGATGCATTATGTCGCTTTCTGTTGTAACTACTAAAATGTTACCTTCTTTTCTTTCGGATTTTTCTGATGTATTCTCTGAGAGTGGAAACCAGGAGTTGCCTCCTCATCGGAAGTATAATTGCCCCGTCAACCTTATTCCCGGAGCTAGATTGCCAAAGTCTCGGTTGTATAATCTTTCTGAACCCGAAAGAGTAGCCATGCGAGAGTATATCACCGAGAGTTTGGCTAAAGGTCATATTAGACCATCCAAATGGGGTTCTTCTCTGTTCAAAAAAAAATAAAAAAAAAGGATGGAACTCTTAGGCAATATTTGGACTTCTGTGAGCTTAATCGCATCACTGTCGGTGATCCCTATCCTCCTCCTTTTATCCCAAATTTATTCAATCAGATTGTTGGCGCCAATGTGTTCTCTAAGTTGGATTTGAGGGGGGCATATAATCTGGTAAGAATCAAGGAAGGGGACGAATGGAAAACGGCCTTTAATACTCCTGAGGGTCATTTTGAGAATCTGGTCATGCCTTTTGGTTTGACCAATGCTCCTGCTGCTTTTGAACACTTTATCAATGACATCTTTCATCATCTGGTGGGCAGGTTTGTGGTGGTTTATCTGGATGATATTTAAATTTATTCCCCTGATATGGAGACGCAAGAGGAGTCAGGTTTTACAGATCCTAAGAGAATAAATTGGATGCTTAGATGGAGAAGTGTGCGTTTGCGGTCCTGGAAGTGCAATTCCTGGGGTACCTACTCTCATCTTCGGGTTTTCGTATGGATACGGAAAAAGTACATTTATCTTGAATTACTCAACTGTTGTTAAACCATTAACTGATCTGACTAAGAAAGGCGCGGATTTCTCAGTCTGGTCTGAAGAAGCATTACATGCTTTTTCAGCAATAAATGAATGTTTTGCTTCTGCTCCTATTCTTGGGCAACTGATGTGTCACAATCATTCATTGTGGAAATTGACGCATCAGAGGTAGGGGTTGGAGCAGTCTTGTCGCAGGGTCCTTGTCCTAGCAAATGGCGCCCGTGTGCTTTTTTCTCTAAAAAACTCTCTACTGCCGAAAGAAATTATGATGTAGGTAATAGAGAGTTGCTGGCCATTAAGTTGACTTTTGAGGAACGGTTCATTGGTTGGAAGGACCAATTACGGTAATTACTGATCACAAAAATTTGGCATACCTGAAATCGGCTAAACGTCTGAACCCAAGGCAGGCCAGATGGTCGTTGTTTTTTACTAGATTTAGTTACATTCTCACTTATCGCCCGGGGATTAAAAATGTCAAAGCGGATGCTTTGTCGCGTAGCTTTCCGGGGGGGTGGTTGTATCCGCCCTTTATCCAGAACTTAAGGCAGAGGTGCTGGAGGCCCAGGGAGAGGCATCCGATTCCTGTCCTCCAGGGAAGTTGTTTGTCCCATCGGAACTACAGCACAAGGTGTTTAAGGAACATCACGGTACTGTTCTTACGGGACACCCTGGGAGCAGATCTACTGTGGATCTCATTTCTCGAAGATTCTGGTGGCCAGGGTTACCTAAATGTGTTGAGGGCTATGTGGCAGCCTGTGAGACTTGTGCGCGTGCCAAGGTGACTCATACTCGGCCTTCAGTATCTCTACTTCCCTTGTCTATCCCATCCCGACCCTGGACTCATTTGTCCATGGACTATCACAGATTTGCCTGTGCTTAGCTAGCAGTGCTCCTGCTTCAATCCTTTATATCAGGGATGCTCAACCTGCGGACATTCAGTTGTTGTAAAAGAGTAGACTGTCCAGGCATGCTGGGAGTTGTAGTTTTGCAACAGCTGGAGGGCCGCAGGTTGGGCATCCCTGCTTTATATCACTGTTCTCTCTACCCTACCTCTACCCTCTCTCGGTGTTAGAGATACCACCACAGACGGGGAGGTTTGATGCAGATTTGTAGCAAATCCACAGAGAATCTGTATCAAAATCTGAATTTGTTAAATGACGAATGCCATCGATTTCACTATTTGTATTGCAATCTACGACAGATTTGATATAAAATCATCAGCATGCCCTAAAATCTGTGTGCATTTGTTTCCACCATGTGTAAAGGAGGTTTTGTGCCTCCCCTCTCACTAGCCAATGGACTGTATCTATAGACCCCTTTGGGGATATTTTTGAATATTGCATTCTACTTATCTTTAGCTAAATGGCAATTTTCCAATTGTTATTTATAAAAAAAATTATATTCAATAGTTTGTCTTTTACAGTTCTCAGTTTGCGCTGCATCTGTAGACTGTTGCTTCTCCTCAGTGAAGTCAGAGAGCTGTCCTGACTACTCGATCTGTGGCCCTCATCTCTAGTTCCCTGACAGCTCAAACACTCATTTATGCCAAATTATGATCAAATGGATAAGAGTTCATCTTACAGAAGTGTTTATGAGCTATCAGGAGCGAAGAGATAAGGGCTACAGATAGACAGAGAAGATGTCTGACTGTTTTCAGCCAGAAGCAGAAGGAATAGTCCGCAGAGCAGTGAAAATTGAAGTCTATAGAAGACAAAGTGATGAAAAATTTTAATAAAGACCAACTGGAAAAGTTACCTTTAGCTCAAGGAAAGTAGAATAAAATATTTGGGGGGAAAAAAGTTCCAAAAGTATCCATAGCCTTTAAAGTTTGTCATATTTACATTTCTGAACAGTAAGTATAAAGTAATGAAAAGCGTGCCATCTGAAATCCAATCCATTACACGGATTACTGGCAGATCGTCTGTAAAAACAGCCAGCAGCCATACATCCAGTGGACAATGTACCTTCTTCATGCTCCTATCAGACCAGCCCTCCATCCACTGCACTGAGCATTTCTTGTATAACGCTGGGTTACTCTCACAGTTTATTGTGAAATTATTATTTGTACAATCCAAGATGAGGACAATGTGCAGATTCTGCAGGACTCCTGATAAAAAACAAAGGAAACATGGATTTGCTAATTATTACTAATAGCTTAAAGCGTAAAGGGTTACTCCAACCCCCATAAACATTATTGACCACTGGGAATCTTTTTTAAAAGGTAGAAAACAACAAATTCATCTCTTCAAAGCCGCTCTACTCCAGAATCAAGTGTTGATCCCCACTGCTTCTGCTCCCCAGCAGACCAGAAGAGATGACGTCCCATCCTTGGTCATGTGGACCGCCGCAGACATTCCATGCCCTGAGCAGTAAAATGTGACTGTGGAGGCTCAACGGTCACATGCTGCTTAGGGCTCATGCACACAAAAGTATTTTCTTTCCGTGTCCATTCCATTATTTTTTTTTTTGCGGACCTTCTGAGGAAAAATTCATTTCAATGGGTCCGGAGCAAAAAATAAATAAAAAATTACTCAGTGTGCATTCTGTTTCCATATGTCCGTTCCATAAAAAAATAGAACTTGTCCTATTATTGTCCGCATTACGTACAAAGATAGGACTGTTCTATTAGGGGCCAGCTGTTCCGTTCCGCAAAATACGGAAAGCACACAGACGTCATCCGTATTTTATGCGGATCATTTTTTGCAGACCGCAAAATACATACGGTTGTGTGCATGAGCCTTTAGGGCCAAGTAACTGCTGAGTCCACTGAATGGGTGCAGCAGTCAAGCAGCAAAGGGACGGGAAGCAGCAGGGATGGGACACTTGGCAAGGGAAGGATGCAACTTTCAGATTCCGATCAACGACTTTACAAGGGAAGGGACATAAGCACAATAGCCAATAACTAGGGAGCATAGAAACAGTATGGATGGCACATGACACTTCTGTGACCAGTGACTACTAACTGGTCATCTGTCAAGTATGACACAGTACCAGTGCAGTCCAGTAAACCAGACTAGAGGAGGACCAAGGAACTGTGCATGTGTGTAAAGGTTCTTATATCCGTATGCAACATAGCAGGGTTTCTCCAAATGTCATGAAAACACGTTTGACTACTAAAGTACCAACACAAAGAACTAGAAGCCCCAGAGAATGAGGAAGAGATTACAGTACATACTGAATGTGAAATAAGTGAATAGTGATCCTGTAAATCCATCTTCTGAGGCCTGGTCCTTCAGTGGAGATAACAGCGGCTCCAGCTCCTCCATGGTATATAAGCCAGGAACTTCGCCTGGAGACAATGGAGAAAGTTATAGCATTCACTTAAATTTCTATAGACCGGACAATGTTAGGATGCTTATATATGGCCTATACATAATTAAGAAATAGCGAACCCCAACAGTACAGAGTCTCGCTGCAATAAGCGGACAGCCGAATCTATCACGATGATACATAATATACTAAATCAGAGACAATCCCTTTAAAAATGTGGGTGAGTGGGGGAACCCGCTGATCACATGGGTCCCACTCCTGGCAGCTCTAGTTGTTGTTTTTTTTGCCTGGGGAAGCCATGTCCAACCACGCAATCCAACACGGTGGTTGCTGCAAACAAATGAAGTTTTACATGGCGGCCATGAAGAACAGTAGCTCAAGGACTGAAGTCTACCAGAACCAGGGCTGCGTGTATACAGCGGGTCTCTGTTCTGGCTTACATCTATGGGTTTTGTCTTCGTGAGATAATAATTCAGAGATGGCATCATCATCATCATGGACATTGTATGGGAGAAGGCACAAAGGTATCAGCTGCAGTGAAAACAAGAAGTTTACAAACCGGAGGACCGCAAATAAAATTTCAGCCCCAAAATGGGTATAAAGCACAGTCCAGGGAGGGGAGAACAGCAAAGAGGTTCTGAAAGAGGTTAATCCTTGGAGATGAGAAAAAGTGAAGCTCATATTGAGTCAGGGAAACATACACTATCACCCTTTCTACGGTCACATCCGTACTGTAGCTCATTTGTACATAAGCCTTTGTTCTAGTCCCTTCAGTCCAGGGACTGCGGTGTGACAGAAGCACACAATGCGTCCGTGCCATCTGATCACATTTATTAAGTAGCTGACCCATTCATTTCATGGGAGACGTGGGAAAAAGTGCATTTAGATAAAAATAAAGAAAAGTTCAAACTGAGTGAAGAACAAGGAACGGACGATAATTCGCAGTGTAACAGAGGAATTTTTTTTCTTTTTTAATTTTAAATACAGGGGAAATACAAGGCTTTATCAGTTACAAAAAAAAAACTAAAGCACAATGACGTCAGCCAAAATCCCCCGGAAGAAACTCCTGACAGATGCCCTACCTGATGACAGCAGGCTGTTGATCATCTCTAGAAATGTTGGATGGACAAACTGATAATCCTCGAGGAGCAGAACTACTTGGTGTCCTTCTATACCAGCCATCTGCATGACCTGAAGACAAGAGGACTCTGGTTACATCACGATGACAGGAATGACAATAGAACGCTCATGGGTAAGACAGGAAATCCAGAGACGTCGACCGCTTTGCCGGAGGGCTCGTAGTGATCATCCCACCGTATAGTCATATGTGATAGAAATCTGGTGGCTTAATCACAGCAAATAAGAAATGACCTGTGTATGTTACACCAGATGCCACACAGAGCCGAAATAAACTGCTGTTCTACAAGAGCACACAACACATTGGGGGTCATTTACAAGCGTGGCTTGTTACGCTGGTCTTTGTTCCCCCCGTGCTGGTGGAGGATGCGCTCAATTTATGACGAGGTGTGCCCGTCGTCATAAATTCGGAGCCCCTGCGGCAATCCGTGCGCCTAGTGAAAAAAAACAGGTGGTGTAAATGTTGGTAAATTTGTTAGGCCCAATGTCCCATTCCCTGCTACTCCCAAGTGTTGTACACGGCACAAAAACGTCTAAGCGTCAAAATATTGTCACACGGACATTTAAAAAGTCTCAAAAAGACACATGCCACTTTTCATACTCCAAAATAATGGAGTAGTGCTGTTTGTAAATGACCCCGTTGTGCAAGCATGCCTTACTATAGGAGAGTCTGCAGTCAGCAGCTTTATCTATATGGTGACTATAATTACTAAGTGCAAACAGTAAGGGTCCATTCACTCGTCCGCAGAATGGGTCCGCAATTTGCGGAACGGGTGCGGACCAATTCATTCTCTATGGGGCAGCAATGGATGAGGACAGCACACAGTGTGCTGTCCGCATCCACATTTCCGGAGTGCGCCCCCGATCTTCCGGTCCGCGGCTCCGGAAAAAAATAGAACATGTTCTATTCTTGTCCGCAATTGGATGTGCCGTCCGGGTGTATTGTGGATGCGCAATACATTACGGACGTGTGAATGGACCCTAATACTGTCTTTATGCATCATAGTAGATACTTAAAAGGTAAAGTCCATCTTAAAATACAGAAAAATACATTCATTAAAAGGGGTTTTCTGACCAAAATGGAAAATTTATTCCAGCAGGGGGTGTGTAAAAAAATAAATAAAACAGTATCACTCCCCTTTTGAACATCCCATCATTCCAGCGCTGCTGCTCTTGTCCCCACTCGACTGGAAGTGATGACACTCTGTTTCCAGTCATGTGATCTCTACAGCCAATCAGTGGCCTCAGCAGTCACATGTGCAGGACCACATGTCAATCCAGGGGCTGAGCAGTCATGTGTCGCCCTAGTTGGATTTCCCCCAGCTTATTGTTTCCTTGTGATAACCTGTGTGTCAGGAGTACGGAAGCTTCCATAGACATTAAGGGGATCTCCGCTATGAACAATCCCTACTTGTTAGTAGGGTCCTCAACAATAAATTGATCACAAAGTGTCCACCTAATTGGACCTCCGGCAATCAGATCTAATCTGTGGGGATACCTGGCAATAAGTGCTCAAATTTTCCTGCGGCACCACCAAAGGAAAAATTAAGCATTGGGGAAGGTTCGCATTTGCGTTTCTCGGATCCGGCACACTGCTCCAGCAGAGCCAGAATACTGCAGTGCAGCGTCAGACCCCATTGACTATTATGGAATCCGTCTGGTTTCCTGGAATAATGTTAGCACTTTAACAGCATTTAGTTGTCTTTTACATTCCAGTTGTTATTCAGGTCAATTTCTGAACTTACCTAGAAAACATCTACCACCTTATCTGCTAACAAACCTATCATGGTCACAGATAATATTTCACACAGGGGTAGGGAGTCCCCACCAATAGTCGGAAACAGGACAACCAGTTCTAGGCTGGGTTAGAAGTTGAGAGCTCTCATCTCACTTAGATTACCTGCTTTAGGTCGTTCTTGAACTGTTTGAGCTCATATCCTCTGGAGATCTTAGGCGTGAAGAGCGCCATTCCATGCATGTGGGTGACAAGAGAAGTGACAGTTCTACGGCCAACACCGCTCCGTCCTGCCAGGAGAAGGGATCCACCTGGAAAGCTCAGCACACGATCTACTCGAGACATGAAATCCAAAACTTCATGGAACAGGAGAAGATCCAACTCTCGATTATCGCGGCTGAACTGAATTACACCCTGAAAAATATATGATGAGTATGAGGATGCAACTAAAACAGATATGTCAGGAGAACAGTTTTTCTTGTATTGAGTCCTGAAATGCTCAAAGTTCTACAGATCCAAAAGGGTTGCAAATCAAAATGAGAATTGAAGGGAGTCATCATCTCCTCGAGAGCAGCGTTCACTAGTGACAAGCATGTCATGTCTGCTTATTGTGTTGTTCGGTCAGATGCGTGGCCAGCGATGTTAAGGAAGAGTATGGTATTCATGGTACGCAGGTTCCCCCTTACAATCGGATTGGCAGCTTCATGGGAAAATTAGTCAACCGGCAGCAGGGGTTGAGGGGAGCCTGCATATCATGAATACGGTGGGCTCTTACTTCACAAGGCTTGCTGTGTGCTGCAAGGACTAAACTGTGAGTTTGACCAAATGACCAACACTGATGTATACTGGCCTGACACCGGCGATATGGACACTCATTTGGCGTACTGCAGGTGAATGGAGGCCCATGGATATGCTTGGCCTATAAGCCAACTTTTCCTGGCCTACACATCAGGTCTATGTCATTATTGTGATATGAACACAACCTTACATAGTCATGCTTTATGAGAACACACCTTCTTAATAACGTCTTTAAAGTCAGCAGAGTTCAACCTTCCCAGTGGCCGTCCGTGAGGGGGTAAGGCCTGTCCAGGGGCAAGTACTGATCCTGCTTCATGCAGAGCTCCCCACGTTACATAGAACAAGTCTAAAGAATGACAAAGATCAGAGAAGATTAAAATCTTTCAGTAAGGGCTCATTCAGACGGCCATTTGAATGAGTCGGCATCTGTTCCGCTATTTCACTGGGGCCGTAAAAGATGTGGACAGCACACCGTGTGCGGTCCGCATCAGTGGTTCCGTTCCCCGCAAAAAAAGATAAAGCATGTCTTATTCTTGTCCGCAATTGTGGACAAGAATAGGCATTTTCCATTATAGTTGCGACCATGCAAATTGCGGAAAGCACACGGCTGGTATCCGTGTGTTGCAGATCCGCAAAACACTACGGTCATGTGAATGCGCCCTAATATACATTTTGTGCAATGCTATAGATGAAAACACAATTTTGGGCACACCACACAAAAGCTTGTCCTTAGAGGCCATGGCTTCCTTTCTTACACTCCTCTCCTCTAGAACAATACTGAAAGCATACCCCTTTAACAGTTCATAATATGTTCAAATGGTCTTGAGATAAATTCCTACCTGCCACGTGGTCCAGTATATCGGACCCCCAGTCTCCTTGCAGCACCGATATTAAAATATTGTCAAAGACGTTGAGCTCCTTGGAGGTCACAATCCTGTCACGGAACAATCTCCGAGCTTCATATGCCACAATCTCCAGGACATTGTCTTGAGGTTGTTGTGAGGATCCTTAGGAGTAAGATACGTTCAATTAGAGCCGGTTCTAGATGTGAGCTACACGGATACACAGACTGTAATGGACCAGAAAAGCAAAGGGCTTACCGTGAAAAGAGAAGCAGAAGGATGCAGCGCAGATAACAGAGGAGACAATTAGAAAACGAAGAGGCAAGAAGAAAAGAGGAGCAAAAATCAAAGCAGAAAAATACACCAACACATAATAGAAACATGTTAAATATGAAATATAATTCCCTTGTACTACATCGAAACTGTCTGCTTAAAATATGAACAGTGATTTTAACATCCACATCATGGATAAACTCTGCTGCAGATTTTTTGGAAGAGCTTTTTTGCGATCCACATTCGTTCTATCGTAGTCTCTGCAGATTTTCAGCCTGCCTGCGGCCATGTTCACAGGGGTCTTGTGTGCCTACTGCATAGGGAGTGACTATTGAATTCTATGAAAGCTACAAAATGATATGCAGAGATCACCCCCTAGTGGCGGCTTTCGGATGAAGCTTTGCAGTGTATTAGAAATACAGAACACGGTATCTATAAAAATACGTGCAGTACACGAATCGTTTCAGGTCAGAGGCATCACATGGAATCCGTCTTTTGGGGTGTCTACAAGTGACGTAGACATTACATACGTCTGGGCTTTATTCTCGGCTGAAACGTCAGGGGATATTTCTGGTGTATGTGCCGAACGTAAAGATTAAATGCAATGTGAACAGAATTTGGAACAAAAAACAAAATAAATGATAAATGCAAAATCCCAGCAATTCCTCTTTCATTTTTTCCTGTATTTTAACCCTATTTTTCCTAATATTACAATTAAATGGAGAGATATATTCAGAAATCCTCTCTGTGTGCCCCTGCAGATCGGCCATGTCCCCCCTCAGCCTCAGAGTCACTTTGGCTGTAAGAAAACTGGCTGCAGCAGGAGCCTCCCCCCTCTGCCCTGTCTGCAGTAGAACAAGTTATTTAAGCCCCTCCCATTTGTTATGTCCCCGCCCCTTCAGCCACATCAGCAGGAGATTAACCCTTGTGTTCTATGTCTAGTGTAACTACAACAAGCTTTAACATCACCACACGCCTGCTTAGGGGGCATTCACATCATCGTTTAGCTTTCCGTTCGTCTGATCATTCAGAAGAGGAGAGAGAGGGAAAAAAAAAAAATGGATCCTGTTGCATCAGTTGTCATCCGTTTGAGCCATTTCCATCTGAGATCCATTTAGACAGAAAAAAAAAAAAAAGTACTTTATGCAGGACAATTTCTCCCGTCTAAAAAAAAAAAAAAAAAACTATCTCAGACGGAAATGGCTCAAACGGATAACAACTGATGTAACAAGATCAGTTTTTTTTACAGGATCCTGTTTTTTCCCCCCCTTTCTCTCCTCTTCTGAATGATCAGAAGAACGGAAGGCTAAGCGGTGATGCGAATGCAACCTTACTAATACAAAATGTCTGTGGGTGAACCTGTGCATCATATTGGAAGGAAACCAGTAAAATGCACTACAGGAAACAGGTCACGCATCACCTTACCCTCTAGAAGCAGCAGGTAATGCACAGACATGTAGACAAGGACATGCAGACGGTATATCGTGGGACACATTAAACATGCACGGAGTAAACACATGCACTAAAAAGTCACCTACCTCCAGTTAAGTTGTATCTAAACAACCCGAGAATCCACTGTGTGAGGATACACGGTGTAAACAGATAATGACTATGATCGTCAACCGAAAACTTCATCCGGATCTAAAAAGGAAATTGAAATATTCAGTAAGATGATTCCACCTTATACAAACACAGCAAAAATACATGTACCGTATATTTCCCTAATAGGGTGTAAAAATAAATAAATAAATAAACACACATTTTAGAAAATTTCAAAGGGTTGTCTGGCATGAAAAAAAGAAAGGGATATTTATTTCAGCAATTCTTTTGCCACTTCCATTCCACCGCTTCCCTGGTCTCTACTTTCTGGCCCTTCTCGACACACAGGCAATGCCCGCATACCATTCACTCCCTACAGGGGTGACCTATCTGGGTCAGTGACTGGGTGAGCGGTCACATTTCCTATCAAGAATTAACAAGCGGGTTACCTGATAATGTGAAATTACCAACCTAACAGCCCCCTTATACATGCGCCATATGCAGTGTCCAGTGGTTTAGTATATTCATCACACTGACTTACAATGGAACTTATTATATTCAAATGGAGAAGACCTGGAACAGTGGTGAATCTACCCAAGAAAGGCCAGTGTGCCAAAAGAGCCCCAGCGGGGCAGCAGCCGACCATAGAAGCAGAGCAAAGGACCTTTCTTCAGCTCTGATCAGTGATTATGACCCCAATATAATCTGGACAAAACGCGAGGAAACCGAGGCAGAAATCACTGAAAAACCTGTTAAGAAGAATTCCGGACCCGGCATGATTTGTAGACACCAGGGGAGATGGTAGTTACAGTACCTGTTCATATACTTGAACCATTGACCCTGCCAGCTGGTGGATTTTAGCTGCTGAGCCCCATATGGGGTGCTTCTTTAGACTCTGATGTAGAACAGGCTCTAAATAGGAGCTGCAAATGGTCTGCAGTTGGTCCCGCTCCGGGTAGCTGCACATAGGATTAAAAAGTATACGATAATTAAAACGGAGAAACCTTCAAAAGTGAAATATTACGACCTGCACTGCAGAGATGCATCAGGCTCTCTCCTGACAGATTTATGAGGAGGTGGAGAGAAAAGGTCTGAGGTCTATCTGCCAGGTATCAGAGAATTCCTACCTGGAATATACCATCACTTTACGATCGCTGGGACCCCACCAATCCTGAGACTGAAGAGGGTCTCAGTGCTGATTCAGCGCATGTACAACGGCGCTCTGTCCAGCGGGCTATGCCGGTAACTGGGGAACACAGTGAAGGGGGTGCAGCCCTGGATCGGCGCTGAAACCTGTACATTCTCAGGATTGGTGGTGGAAACGTCACCTGATCATAACGCGATGGCACACACCAGAAAATCTATACCGTGCCCAATGTTACAAAAAATAAAATCACAAGCATTTCTCAGGCAGCTGCAAATGTATTGTACATGTAGGGCAGCCAGAAATGTTGTGCATTACCTAGATTTTGGGATCTTTTAACTTCCCTTTGCATTATTTCTGTAAATTCACACAAATACTGAAGTAAATATATTGCAGCTGCATCCCCCTCCTCCCAGTATTTACCATACTACTCTATGGGGAACATTTATTAAGACCGGCATTTTAGACGTCGGTCTTAATAAAGCCCCATAGCTGGCGGTGGATCTGAAGAGGCGCCGGCCTCTCCATAACTTCAGCGCATCCAGCGCCAGTCTAAATGTAAGACCGCTTCTGAGCTGACTTACATTTAGACCATTTTCTACGCCGCCTACAACAGGCATAGAAAATGATGAATAAGACGGGCCTGCAGGCCACTCCCCTTCCCCGCCCATGCCACACCCAAAATTTTAGATCTGGCGTGAGCGGGGAGAAGTCGCAGATAGTGGCGCAAGTAGCCGTTGCGCCGCCATCTGTGCCTGAAATACGCCTAATTTAGGCAAATTTCAGATTAGTAAATGACCCCCGACATATTCTGGGGGGACTGTGGAGGTTTCTGAACATTTACACAGAGCCTGTAGCTAGGTAATGGGGAAACACAGGCTGCTGGAAGGTGAGGAGATGTCTCGTCCTCCTGATAAGATATGTCGCCAAGTTATGTGCAAAGAAAACCAATTACAACAAATAATCAGAAAACAGGACTGAGCCTCTTACTTACTCGACTGCACATATCCGGACCACAGAGGTAAATCTGGTTGTCAGTTTATGCCGACCAATGGTGCCGCCGGCAGACATAGAAGCCACAATCTGAATGTTTTCTAGGCCAACCCATTCCAAGTTATCGTCATAAAAGCCGTGATACGTCAGAACCTTGGAAACAACAAATACGGTAGGTACAATGCTCACAAAATTATTAAGAACATAAAGGCTATGGTCACCTTTAGGGGCATTTATTTTATTTTTATTATTATTATTATTGCATTCTGCTTATCTTGGGCTAAAAAGCTGTAATTTGGTGATTACCATTAAATCATTTTTCTCCAGTTCATTTGGGGGACACAAGCAGCTGCTGCCAATAGGGTGGACACCACAGTACATAATAGAAAAAAATCCAAACTGGGAAAGGCCAAAAAGTGAAAAACCAAACATCTGGGTTGGTGGTGTGTCCTCTGTTGGGCATTTTCATACGTATACAATATTATCTAATGACATTATAATCAAAATTAATGCTCATCTCATTGCCTTTAAGAATAAGATCAGCTTGAACCAAAATTATATTATGTGGCTGAGGAGGCCAAGATGAGTTCATGGCAAGTTCAGTCTATATAAAAAAAAATATAATAATTGCGAACATAGATGGACATTGTATTAAAAGTTAGTGCTGAAGATATGAGACCATCTGTTAAGGAGTAAGTCAACTCCCTAAAACATGGAGGGAACAAGGTTACTTGATAAGGATTCATGTCTTTATCGCACACCTGCTGTATGAGCTTCAATTTATATATACATAATTATATTATATATATCTCTGTATGGTATATTTAGTTTACAACATATGTTAATCAATAATTCATATAATGTGTTATCTATGTGTAACAATGTATCGATTTATATATATATATATATATATATATATATATATATATATTATATACCATGTATTTACCATTTAGAAGAAACAACTACAGAAACAAGTAAGTTTAAGTTAATTGGATTTCAAAACAATAGTTATTCATGGGAGTACATAAGTGAAATCTACAAGTTCCGATGCCCAGCATCAAAGCCGCTACATAAAATTTTCATCAAGTCAACCCATATTTCAAAAAGATAAGAGAAGACAGTCAACTCCAACAAGTCCAGGATATAGGTAATTAAAAGTGTAAGGAAAAGACCTTCCTCAGTGATTTATGGTAGAAAGGTCATTGAGGTCCTGTGAAAGTATTATTAGATATTTAATTTTAATGCTTAAAAAGTTGTTATATTCACCTACAGTACCGCAGTGCCATCTGGAGTCAGATGGGCAACATTATAGTATTTCATTATTTGCTCTATACCATTTTAGGAGTTGAGATCACGTCATGATGTTATTAGCATACGAATACACCCACCCTACCTGATTGGGAATCCATAATCTAAAGGGGATGATTCTTAGATAAGGGGGGAAATAATTATTCGTGTGCGGAGTAGCAAGGAAAAAAAGCGATCAAGAGAAAAGAAAGCTAGCTAGTAGAGGGGAAGTTGAGGTGTATCAAGATGGAATCCATAATGAGATGCGCTATGATGGACCACCCAGCTTTCCTAGGAGCAGAAGTGAGATTCCTGCTAGGACTTGGTAAGAGACACAGAAAATGATATTTCATTTTATTAAGACTAATTTGATAGTGTGGGTGAAATTATACCATCTAGATTGGCGAATAAATAAATGATTAAATAAATTGATCATCTCCATATTGAGATGTAGTCTTAGGATATTGTGAGGCTTCATTCTACCTGCAGAAGAATCATGACTCATAATCTAGCAAAGCATTAAATGATTGCTTATATATATATATTGATATTGATAGAACATTCTTCGCCAAGCTGTGATGGATTCCCACAGGGAAGATTTGTTTCAAATCCTTTCCGTTTAAGATCCTAGATCCCTGTTATTTGTCTTAATAGTCTTACCAAAGTCACATATATTTGAAAATAGTCCAGCCGGGGCGGAAGGATACAGTTATCTCTTCTAAGTTATATCCTTGGATGGATTTGCCCATTTTGAAGTCATGTGATGTGTAGTTGGTTAGAGGGGGGGGGGCAGAATGTATTTAGCATTCTATATTGATGTCTAGGATTAGACATGCCCATCCTGATATCATGAGGTTTTCTCTGAACAGAAGTAATGTATATAACTTATGTTCCTACTTTGATATCCTAACCTAATAATAGCTTAGTTATAATGTGACAAGTTATTTCCACTCACATGTATTGTTAAGCTTGAAATGCTTTATATTAACGCTATATATATTCATTTGCATGTATCATTGTGTTTTTTTACTTATATATGCTTATAACCTTGTAACAAATAAATCTGCATATTTTTATAATACCTGTGTATCATTGTATAATGCAGAACTACATTTTATCATTAACATCATCTCACGTCAAAAAGAGCTTATTTATCTGAGGAAATAGTCGGACTCAGATGTGAATTGTATCAATTAGGTTGTCTACAATTCACCAGGTCATGATTTTAAGAATTTATGACAAATTTTCTAAATTAATTTTTTTATGGTTAATAATTTTTATGACCATAATTAATAATTCTTAATTGAATTATTACCCCCCGACACCTCCAGTAAACGGAAGAGAATTTTATGGTAAGTAAAAAAATTCCAGTTTTCTCATCTGTGTCATTGGGAGACACAGGCAAGACCATGGGATGTTCAAAAGCAGTCCCAAGGGTGGGGAGAAGAATAGAGATGGTGTAGTCAGCGCGAGTAGAATGGGCAATCACACCAGAGAGGGGGTCACCCTGCTTCTAGTTCGGTAAGCCTGTGATGGCCCAACAAATCCACCAAGAGATTAAACTACGGGCCGTCCAGAATCACAGAGAGAGGATGTGATTGCTCCTGAGCATATGACAGAGAGGAACATAACAAAGGCAAAATAATCACCCACATTTACTAATGTTTGTGCACCAAAATTTTGGTACAAATTGTGGCAAAAAGAGGCGCAATCTGGAGCATCTAGGTTTAGAGGAAGATTCTGTGCCCAGTCTGACAAGGGAGTGCAGCTTGGTGGGAAAGGGGTGTGGGAGCAGTGGGGATGGGTGTGATCTACGATGTGCCTAACTGGTACCGAGTCAGGCCTGTTTCACATTTGCAGTAAACAAATCCAGCAGGTTGTTCCGGGCTGCCGGATCCGTGAATACCTGGCACTACCGTGCATTGCTGAGATACCATCCGGCCCCATTCACTATAATGGGGATCAGCAGAGATTTGGCCACTACAGTATGCCGAGAAGTGGCCGGATGAAAACTGCTGCGTGCTGCTGCTAGCCTACCCTCTTACACACCCCTTTTTTTTTTAGCACTGGCATGAGTGGCGTAAAAGGGGGGAAAGTCACAGATTTTGCACCTAATGAACACCAAAAAGTGGCATATATTGGTTGATAAATGACCCCCTAAAATGTTTTCATTTTTAAAGAATAGTGTGTACTTCAGCGGCCACATCTGCTTAGCTCTGCTCACCTAAGATGGTTATGCTAAGGGCACAGCATAGTTAGCCACACATCCTCCTTCCTTTACGGTAGACGATTTGTGAACCATTCATACATACCATAAGTCGTGTAGATAAAAAGTGGAGTGGATTTCGGGTGCTGCTTACCCAAAAAGGTTCTGGGTGAGTAGGGAAGATGAACTTTATTCAACTGCAGTTGCAGGGTCAAAGGGAGTCTTTACGCCATTTTTTTTATTTATTGTTTGCGAATTTCTTTTCAAGCGCCTGTGCGACAATATTATATTGCACAGGCGTTTTTACCCCATCCTCTCCACTTGGGAGTTGTGAGAGAGTGGCAGGGGTACGGCAGGGGCCAGGCCATCGGCCTCAGCATATTTACTTACAGTCTTAGGCATAAAAGTAGCTGAAAAAACTACTCCACTCAGGGAGCCGAGTAGTTTTTTCACGACAGGCCCACACAGCAGGAGGACACGCCTAATTTACAATGAGGCGCACGCCTCCTTATAAATTAGGCATATCTTCTGTGCAAAAGGGAAGAAAAGACCGATGTAAAAAGCACGGTCTTTGTAAATAACCCTCGAAGTGTTTGAGAGCTGACCTAGCTCCTTCTTCAGGACAGACAGTCAGTGCTAGCTCATCTGCATCAGTCACTGAAAAAATGTATATTGAATATGCACCTGGACCTTCTCTGGATAAATGGCACCTGAAATACACACCTTTTATCTATGCAACAAATATATATAAAACTACCATAGCCGTCACATTTTTAGTGATCTGCGTCTAAGGTGTAACGTAGTATGATGGTGAACAGTTCATCACATTTCTCACCTGCTGTAGAAAAGCTACCAGGGTGCTGGTGCCCCATTTGTCTGGCTTAGGGAGGTTGATGTCTTTCAAGTACAGGACCAGTCTCTCACAGTCTTTGGGTCTGTACACTCGGCCTGTGTTGGTGCTGATGACTAAACAGGTCTGCGTTAGTTTCTGCAACACATGGCGGGACGTAGTCTGTGCACTGCAGTGAACCGTCGCAATGTGAGTTGATCGGAGCTGGGAAAATGCATAGCGAAGCAACATCCTGAAAGTACAGTCAAAATCAGCATTAGAAGAAGGTGCACACCACCGTCACAACCAGCAGGGGGCGTAGAGTGAACTATTACATTGATGCAAGTCTTACCCCTTTCCACACCCTTCCGGTCCCACCAGTATGAAGGGCTGTTTGGTGTCAGAACCCAGCCATGGCCTAAAGTAGTCCAATCCTCTCTGAATGTCAGGGGTTCTGATAACTGGAAGAGTCTGGGGATTCCTGAAGTCTTCAATGGTCAAATTTCCAGGCTTCTCAAAGCTGTAGGACATTAGTCGACCGGTTTTATCATCGTAATAGGTATCCAGTGGTTTGCGGGGATCAGGGGGAGATTCGCGAGCCCAAGTGAAAACCTAGAGAAAGTTTGCATATACCACTGATGTATTTTGGGGTATTTTAAAGGTACAATACAAATATATATAATTACATGGAAACAAACAAAAATACTAGATTTGATCAATTTCTCTTATTCTCCCTCCCCTATCATAGAAACATAGAAACATAGAATGTGTCGGCAGATAAGAACCATTTGGCCCATCTAGTCTGCCCAATATACTGAGTACTATGGATAGCCCCCAGCCCTATCTTATATGAAGGATGGCCTTATGCCTATCCCATGCATGCTTAAACCCCTTCACTGTATTTGCAGCTACCACTTCTGCAGGAAGCTATTCCATGCATCCACTACTCTCTCAGTAAAGTAATACTTCCTGATATTACTTTTAAACCTTTGCCTCTCTAATTTAAATCCTTCACGTGTCCCGCTTTCCTCTGTGCTGCTGTCGTAGCTTTCTTCTGATCTCTTTCTGTCTTATGTCGTCTTCTCCTAGTATACAGATCTGATACTTACCTCTTTGGCAAAGTCATTTCTGGACTTCATGTTAAGGTTTCCCCCGAGGCCTCGGATCAGACCAGTGATGAATTGGCATCGATCGGTACTACCATGTAGGTGAGAGAGACCGTTCAGAACTGTCCCAATGAGACTGGTTTCCACCACAAAATCATTCTATGTAGAGAGGATAAAAATGGAGGGGATAAACCCTTACCGTGTGATACTAGAACTTCATGACAAATCCAATATTCTCCAAAAAAACAAGTTTTAGAAACAAAAATACAGAATTTCACGCAGAGCTAGAAATCTTCTCTTTTATTGTAAGTTAATAAAAAATCCTTGTTATTTCAATAAAGGATAAGCAGATGCTGTACACGTCAGATGCCACTTATCCGACTGTTTCCCCCAGTCATGCTGAGGGTACGGCCACATGTTCAAGTTTCTTAAAGCAGTTTTTCAATCCTGTCCTTTACACTTTCTCTCCTTTTATGACCCACTCCTGATTTTGGCTTCAAAAACTGCCAATGGCTGCATGAATTTGAAGATACTAGCCCTGTTAACCGGCAAATCCATGCATCCACTGGACACCGGGGTTGGGTTAGATCACCCAAAAGCTGGTTAGGCTGACAGCCATTCCTTCTCCAGGCGTAAATGTTCGTAAACTTGAAGGAGGCCGATGGCCCCCCAGCCCCCACCGCTCCCATGTGGCAAGGACGGTGTAACAAAATATTGTCACACAAATGCTTAAAAAAGTTACAAAAAGGGGTGTTGCAGCTTTTTTTTAAACCAAAAACTGGCATAGGGATGTTAGTAAATAACCCACCTCATGCGGGTTATCTTCCATGAGAACAAGGAATCTGGAATGTTGAACAAACATTCTCGATCCTTCTTTCCTCCATCTACTATTGGGGGAGATATAAGACACCCCCATACATAGTGCATCGCTGGTCTGCTGAAATCAGCGGTTTCGGCCAACGTTCATCTATAGCCGCCCTAATGCGTCTGCAGGGAATAATGGGTCCAAACTAAATGTATGGTAAACCACGAGGGTGATAAACACCAGCTTAACTTTGTTTTCCACTGTATTAAAAGGCATTCAATACAGGGAGATACCACAAAAGAAACCATACCACGGAGAACATAAGCGACTGCATTTATGGCCACAACCGCATAGAGGTAAACCTTGAAGTGGCGGATTGGTGGGGGTGCTGGATGTCGGACTCCTGCAGATCTGATATCACAGCACTGCACAACCCCTTTAGGGTCCAGTCACACGTCCGCAAAATGGCTCCGCATCCGTTCCGCAATTTTGCGGAACAGGTGCGGACCCATTCATTTTCAATGGGGCCGGAATGTGCGGTCCGCATACGCGCTTCCGGATCCGCAAAAAAATAGAACATGTCCTATTCTTGTCCACAATTGTGGACAAGAAAAGGCATTTTCTATGAGAGTGCCGGCAATGTGAAGCCCACAAAATGTGGAACGCACATTGCCGGTGTTCGTGTTTTGCGGATCCACAAAACACATACGGACGTGTGAATGGACCCTTAAGGTGTAAATGCTGTCATGTGGCCGTACAGGATGAATAACACTATTTCTGGTCATTACATGACTTGCATCTGGCATTGTTTAGCAGACTTTCACTCTACTATCTGACTTTTTTGTTGTTGAGCAGTGATATTAGGTAGTAAATCACCTACAAACCAGCAGCAATCTATGTCTCAGTCTCTCCCTTCCACTCCCCCTCCCTTCTTTATAGGCTTCTATATAATCTGATCCTTCAGTGAGCAGGCAGTCTACATTCAAGGAGCAGTGAACTTAAAGTTAGTGATGAGGCAGAGGAGCAGGAGAAGAGCCTGATAAGAGGGGACGGAAACATATTTCTCTAACAAGATATACTACAAAGTTTCTTATACTCCCCTGTTAAACATTTCCCAGTTCAGACTCTAGACAGGAAAGTAGCAGCATAGTAGAGAGGTAGACTGGCAGTACACGGATATAAACCTCACTCCTCTTTACAGTAATAAGCAGGGCCGGGCCGACACAGAGGCTGGGGTGGGCGGAAAAACAAACCTCTTTTTTTTTTTTTTTTTTTTTTTTTATCACTTACTTGCTGCCGGGCGCCCTCCCCTCCCCTCCCCAGCCAGTGTTCACTCTAAGCTGCGCTTGTAGATAGGAGCAGGAGGCTGCTGATTGGCTAGTATCAGCTAGCTGCCCTGCCATTGGTCCATCCTTTCACACCCCCTTCTCTCTGAAGCTGAACACAGCAGGAGGTTGTGAAGCCTGCGTTCTCACAGTGGATCATGTGACCATGAAGGAGCATGTGACCAGTGACGTCACAGACCTCCTTCTAACAAATCCATTCTAGCATCTACCCAGCATGTATGGCAGGACTCTGCTGAGCAAAGACCATGTGCCCAGGTGAGGTGACCACAGAAGTGCCCTGGCATCTGTCTGCTGCTGGAAGCTCAAGAATGTAAAAACTAATAGCCAAGAGGCTAAACAAAACCCTCCTTGTCTGCTTCTGACCCTAATTTTAACACATAACGTTCATTTGATTGCAATCTACTCTAACACCTAAAGGGATTTTTTTTTAAAGCCTGCTGTTTCTCTAGAAGATGACCTTATGCTGATAGTAGTGTTAATAGAGTCTCAAAGGTCTGTAAAAATAGGGTAACTGCTTTTATAGACCCTTGAGACTCTATTAACACTACTATAAACATAAGGTCACCTAGAGAAAGAGCAAGTTTTTTAAATTATCTTTTTCCTTTAGGTGTTAAAACATAACTTATTTGATTGCTTGAACACCTAAAGGAAAACAAATAAAAAACCTGCTGTTTCTCAAGATGACCTTATGTCGATAGCAGTGGTAATAGAGTCTGAAAGGTCTATAGAAGCAGTTACCCTATTTTTACAGACCTTTGAGGCTCTATTAACACTACTATCAACATAAGGTCATCTAGAGACACAGCAGGTTTTTAAAAAGATTTTTCCTTTAGGTGTTACAGCAATCAAATGAAAGTTATGTTTTAACACCTAAAGGAAAAACATAATTAAAAAAACATGCTGTTTCTCTAAATGGCCTGATGTTGATAGTAGTGTTAATAGAGTCTCAAAGGTTTGTAAAAATATTGTACCTGCTTCTATAGACCTTTGAGACTCTATTATCATGACTTTTAGCATAAGATCATCTGGAGAAACATCAGGTTTTAAAAAAATAAATAAAATTTCTTTAGGTGTTAGAGCAATCAAATGGAGGGGGAGAAATGTGACATGGGTGAGGATGGGGTTACATGACGGGCCGGAGACAATGACTGTAGTCTGTCTGTGCCATGGACGGGGAGACATATGACATGGAGGGCTGATGGCTGACATGGGGGTCTGATCTGAGGCATTGGGGCTGTGCCTGTGAGCTGGGGTCTGATGGCTGGTCTGACCTGAGGTGGAATGAAAAATATTGTTTCCTATTATCCTCCTTTAAAACCTAGGTGCGTCTTATGGGACGAACCTACATTTTGGCCCCCCCCCCCCCCCCCCTTCCCCCAGGTGAGCTGAAGGGGGAGGGGGGGTCGGGGGCGCCAAAACGTAGGTTCGCTTGTGTTGGTAAAAAAACCTTGCACCGGCCCTGGGCGCAGGCAAGGGGGCGGGGGCGCACTTGGGCAGCTCAGCCTCTGTTGGTAGTGGACCTTGTCCCAGCCCTGGTAATAAGCCTCTCTAAACTAAATGAACACATATGTACTTTCTGCAGAGGTAAATCTGCCACACAGTATACCACCTGCGTCACACAATATTCAACCCACGTCATCAAGGGGGAGTAAAATGTCAAAATCTTCTGGAAAAGGTGCCCATCAATTGCACTGTAGCATGCTAAAGCCCTGGCAGAGTCCACCAGTATGAATGGCACTGATGCTTGGCTACATTGACATCTACACATTTTTCCTGGAAAGAGTACAAATGTGTTTATGTCGTTAGTTAGGGGAAGTTTAGATGAATAACGGTAGGACTTCGGCTCTTTTCACATCTTTGTTGCGGCTTCTGTTTATGACCAAGACCACAGCGCTGTACCAGATCCAACACACAACGGACACTAATGAGGCCCAACAGACGCCATTACAAGTCTGTTCCACCATGGTGTCTGTCGTCCTACTTGAATAACTAGGCTATTTATTCCATCAAATGTGCAGGCCCCTAACGGAGCCTCCTATGAAGCTGTGATCTCAGAATGACATCAGTATCCGACCTCTCTACCATCCTCCGGCTCCCCCAACCAGGTCTCACCTAGGTTTTGTGGCTAGCTGAGACCTAAGAAGCACTGAGCTGACATAAGACTGCTTGGCTGCACTTTATCCAAACCTTTGTGCGGTGAAAATATTCAATTCTGCCATTCACTTATACCACAAACTGCAATACGTTAGTAGTGCAGTCTGTGGAGACTGCGATGACAACTGATTGACACCCCAAGATTTTGCCACAAGGAGGGGGGGGGGGGGACAGTGGGAGCCCCACTTTCTATTTCTATTTCTGTCCAATTCAAGAGTTAAATGACTAGGATAGGAGGTCTCTCCGATCCTGGTAACTGCAGGCCAGTATCATCTATACAACACAGCTGGTCCTGCCACATACGGAATGGGCTCACCTCCTCCTTCTGCATCATGTGATACATGTATGTGACATTTTTGGAAGGTGTTAATGAGTAACTATTGTATGAAACTTTTGACACCTCAGAAGTTATGATCTGTGAAGATCTGGTTGATGAGACCCCCATTGATCGCTAAAAAAAAGGGGCAAAAGCCCTCTGCTGAGCGCTGTCCCGCTTCAGCTCTGATTGGCTCTGCTCAGCTTTCCCCAGAGAGCGGAGTGACCAAGATACAGGGCCGACTTTCTATGGATCACAGACCTCACGCCAAAGGGGCACAGAGATCAGCACAGCGCTTTTGCCTCTTTGTTTCAGTAACTGAAGGGGGTCTTAGCATGAAGACCCCAGATTAACCTTCTGATATGCTTCTATAAAGTGTAAAAAAACATCCTCAGAATATTTAGAATCGGTTTTCTTATGATACATGTTAACGGCCAATGCTATAATAACCTGCCATTCATCTAGAAGGAGACCGACTTTATTCCAGACAAGCATTTAACATGCCAGCACTCTGCACGAGCGGCAAGAAGTCTCATTACAAGCATTGAAGAGTTTCACCCCCGGCCAATTTCATTTTGATCAGTACTTTAAAATATTCAGCAATCATCTTTTTTCCCTGTAAGGTAGATGATAGGAGCACTGGCTGTTAATCTGCAGACGGCTGGCGATCCGCAGAGTAGAATTAGCCTCAGCAGGCACAAATTGCTCATTTCATTACTATATTATGACTTGAAGTTATACTTATTCCTTCCACCTGCATACTAGCCGGGAATGCATCAAACTATTCAATTCTGTCACAGCCGGCAGCATGGAGCACTACAGTATTTCATACTTCCACTGCCAGTGGGGAATCTATTATACTGTCAATGACCCAGAAAAGACATAAAACGGAGAAGCGCACATATTTCTTGCTAATGTACCTGCTTAAGAACCCAATTTAAAGCCTTCTCAAAATAGTCTCCAATCCAGTTCTCCAAATTCTCTCTGTGTGTTTCGGGCTGTCCCCGGAGCCATGAACGGATCAAAGAGTTCAGATCGGTGTTTTCATCACTTTTTAGGAAAATAGAAAAAGCCACGTTTAATATAGTGAAGAAATACTACATGAAAACGGATATACAGAACTGGTCCCTGAGGGGGCGAGCAATGTCATTACCTTAGGAATATCATCCCCATCCTGGAAATGGTGGCTGGAGAAGCGCTGCTCAAGTCGTGAGTTTCAAACACAAAATTTACATTGGGACCAAATTGAATCCTCTCCCCGCTGGGCATAGTGAGGAGGCGGTTGTCATCGAGAACGGAGTTTAAAGATTCAATCCACTCGGGGTCAATGTCGCCGTCACAAATGATCCAGGAGCTGATTTCTGTTTACACAGACAATATAAAAGACAACAGCATGAACACATAACGCGCTTCGAAAGTCATCAGACTCTTTGGCCTCTTTCACACGGGCGTTGCGGGAAAATGTGCGGGTGCGTTCCGGGAACACCCGCGATTTTTCCGCGCGAGTGCAAAACATTGTAATGCGTTTTGCACTCGCGTGAGAAAAATCACGCATGTTTGGTACCCAAACCCGAACTTCTTCACAGAAGTTCGGGCTTGGGATCGGTGTTCTGTAGATTGTATTATTTTCCCTTATAACATGGTTTTAAGGGAAAATAATAGCATTCTGAATACAGAATGCTTAGTAGGTGATCAATTGAGGGTTAAAAAAAAAAATTAAAAAAATTAACTCACCTTCTCCTCTTGTTCGCGTAGTTCCCGGTCTCTTCTTTACTTCTTTAATGATGAGCTGTGGGCTAAAGGACCTTTGGTGACGTCAGATCACATGCTCCAATCACATGGTACATCACCGTGGTGATGGACCATGTGATTGGAGCATGTGATCTGACGTCACCACAGGTCCTAGCCGGTAGTTCATCTTTTAAGAAGTAAAGAAGAGACCGGGAACTACGCGAACAAGAGGAGAAGGTGAGTTAATTTTTTTTATTTATTTTTTTAACCCTCAATTGATCACCTACTAAGCATTCTGTATTCAGAATGCTATTATTTTCCCTTATAACCATGTTATAAGGGAAAATAATACAGTGAATAGACTGTCACCTAGCAACCATGCGTGAAAATCGCACCGCATCCGCACTTGCTTGCGGATGCTTGCGATTTTCACGCAACCCCATTCACTTCTATGGGGCCTGCGTTTGCGTGAAAAACGCAGAATATAGAGCATGCTGCGATTTTCACGCAACGCACAAGTGATGCGTGAAAATCACCGCTCATGTGAACAGCCCCATAGAAATGAATGGGTCGGTATTCAGTGCGGGTGCAATGCATTCACCTCACGCATCGCATCCGCGCGGAATACTCGCCCGTGTGAAAGGGGCCTTTCACTTTCTTCACACTTCGTTATGTTGCGCCTTGCGCAAAAATAAAAAGTGGTTCAAAGTTTTCCCACATCAATCTGCACTCAATACCCCATAATAACAAAGTGAGAATAGAATTTTTGAAATTGTTGCAAATTTATTTAAAAAAAGGAAAAACTTTTCTATGACGCTTGACATTTTGCTCTGGGGGCCTCCTATCTCTCTAGATCATCTTTGAGATGTTTCTACACCTTGACTTGAGTCACCTGTGGTAAATTCAGTTAACTGGACATGATTTGAAAAGGCACAGCCCTATTTATATAAGGTCTCACAGCTGACAATGCATATCAGAGCAAAACCCAAGCCATGAGAGGAAAGAACTGCCTGTAGAGCTCAGACAGGATTGTGTGAAGGCACAGATCTTGAGAAGGGGAAAAAAATTGTCTGCTGCGCTGAAAGTTCCCAAGAACACAGTGGCCTCCATAATTCTTAAATAAAAGAAGTCTTTAACAACCATGACTCCTCCTAGAGCTGGCCGCCCCACCAAACTATTGAAATGACTAAGATCCCAATGGTCAATCTGGCTGATCTCCAAAGATCCAGTGTGCAGATGGATGAAACTTCCGGAAGGTCTGCCATCACTGCAGCACTCCTCCAATCTGGGCTTTATGGCAGATTGGACAGAAAGAAGCCTCTTCTCAGTAAAAAAGACACAAGAAAGCCCAACTGGATTTTGTAAATAAAATAAAAATAAAAACACCTCAGACTGAGAAACAAGAGTCTCTGGTCTGATGAAACCAAGATTGACCTTTTTAGCCTCAATTCTAAGTGTCATGTTTAGGGAAAGAAAACAGGCACTGCTCTTCACCTGCCCAATATCACCCCTACAGTGAAGCGTGTTGGTGGCAGCATCATGCTGTGGGGGTCTATTACAGCAGCTGGGGCAGGGAGACTGGTCAGAGTAGAGGGAATGAAGGAAAGTACAGAGATATTCTTATAGAAAACCAGATTCAGAGTGCTCTGGACCTCAGACTAGGCTGAAGGTTCACCTTCCAACACAGGTCCACACAGCCAAGTCAATACAAGAGTGGCTTATAAACAACTCTACAAATGTCATTGAGTGGCCCAACCAGAGCCCTGACTTGAATCCATTCAAACATTTCTAGAGAGACCTGAAAATCGTTGTCCACCGACAGTGCTCATCCAACCTAACTGAGCTTGAGAGCATCTGCATGTGAAAAAAGTGAGAGTCCACTGTCTGCACAGTTTTGTCTATACTATTCACTTTCCTTAGGAACGTTGTCTACTCCTTAGGTTGAGGACCTGATGTCCCGGCAGCACCGACCTGTTACATTTACATGTCTCTACTAGTGTTGTGCTTATGGTTGCACAACACCTGCCCATTTTTTGTTTTGCCACGGTTGCCCAAAATGTGAAAAGAAAAAAAAAAGTTAAGGATCTGAAGACTTTCCATACACACCTTTACAATATATGCGATCACTATTGTTAATATCAGCATAGAAGTTAGAAATACCTTTCGTTATAAGATTTTGAGTAGAAAAGAATGTAAATGCAGATTTAGGAAAAGTTGGGTCGATGATCTGGATTTGGGAAAAGGAGTGTCTGATTCTTAAATATTTGTAGAAGTCTGATTTAGGTAACTGATATTGAGAAGCTAAATGAGTGAATGAGTGTAATTTGTGTTGGTTATTTGGGTCAGTTAAGTCTTTAATTCTTTTTATTCCATTTTTTTCCCCAGTTAGAAAGGTTGATATCTGGACAAATTGTTTTGATATATTTAATTGGCAATTGTTGTATGTTGATTTTATTAAATATGGGGTATTTTTTTATATAATTTTCCCAAGTAGTTTGTGTGGCTAAGGCTATTTTCACACTTTCGGCAGAGTTATCCGGCAAGCAGTTCCGTCGCCGGAACTGCCTGCCGGATCCGCCAATCTGCATGCAAACGGACAGCATTTGTAGACGGATCCAGATGCGGATCCGTCTCACAAATGCATTGCAATTGTTTACAAAAAAGGGGGGGGGGGGGGGGCCTAACCCTGGTAAAAGGTATTTGTATACACATATATATTAATGCCAAGAATGGCCTAGACCCATCTTGACCCAGGTATAAAGTGTGTATTAAAACTTCACTTTTAATTCGACATAATGATAAAATGGCTGTGAGCCATAACAAAACAATTAAAACACTTTGTTTCCACCCCAAAGAGTTGATGACTTAGTTGCTGCCAAGGTGAGGGAGATGTGCACTATCTCCTATTCACCACAACTATATCTGCAGAGCTTGAACATAGGGGGGCAATGTGTGGATAGACTGATGTAAGCAAACTACCTGTAGTTGCTGCAAAAACGGATTAAATGGAATAGGTGACTGAGCTCCTACACACAGACGTTCACAGCACAGCGCACTTGTCTGACACTGCGTCAGTAGCTGTCAATACGCATTCACACACTACGCACCCGCTGCTAAGCGCTCCACCTAGCTCAAAAAAAACCTAGCTACATTGAATGAAATGTCCTACACAAGGACTTCTAAGCTAATAAGCAACATTGGAGAGGACAACAATTGTTTAAAACAATCAACTGCCCCCCAACATGTTTCACCAGATCACTGGCTTCTTCAGGGGTTTGGGCAGATTCTCGAAAAATACTCCTGAGATGGCACCTAACACCGGTAAAAATAAACCATATGGATCCCAACTACTCTGATCTATGCTGGAAAAATTGTGGAGCCCAAGGAACCCATCTACATCTATGGTAGACATGTCCAAAAATTCAAACTTTTTGGAAAACAGTATTTGAAAAACTAAACAAGATGCTCCATATAAATATCCAACCATCTCCAGACTTTGCCTTAGGTTTCCTACCAAATCAACCTATTCCACAACATACCAAAACAGTGGGATCCCATATAATACTAGCCGCAAGAAGCTTCATAGCACAAAAATGGAAAAGCCCAGAAATCCCCACTATCACAGAGATTTGGACATCGGTCTCACATGCACACAGTATGGAAATTAAAGGGGTTCTGCACTTTCATTTAACTGATGATCTATCCTCTGGACACCCGGGACCCCTGCCGATCAGCTGTTTGAGAAGGCAGTGACGCTCCAGCACCGCCGCGGCCTTCTCACTGTTTACCGTCGGCCCACTGACGTCACGACTCTGTTCACTTGAATGGAGCTTAGCCGCGCCCACGCTAGTTGATACTAGTCGTGACGTCAGTGGGCCGGCAGCCTGGCGTTAAACAGTCAGAAGGCCGCACCGCTGCTGGAGACCCGCTGCCTTCTCAAACAGCTGATCGGCGGGGGGCCCGGGTGTCGGACCCCCGCCGATCAGAAGCTGATGATCTATACAGAGGATAGATCATCAGTTAAATGAAAGTGCAGAACCCCTTTAAATATGCATCATACTCACTATCTTTAGGAAAAACAAAAAAATACTGGTCTCTATGGAACCCGAACTACCTAAACACCATACCAAACTGGTTTTACCTTAACTATAGATGATTTTCTAGACGGACGTTGATATTATTTACCTGTCATATTTATTTTATAAAATATATAATAACCAATTAATTAATACTTAAGATAAATGCATATATGTTGTGTATATGTTGTATATATGTACACTACTGTCCTTACAAATATATCAAGCGTATCATATATGCATAAATATGATGACAAATTGTGTGCGTGTAACATGGGTACATATACATATGCAGATAGTCCAAGATGAATGTATGGATATGTATAAATATATATAATATAGATGTATGTACATAGAGATATAGTATAGATAAATGGAAATGTGTGGATGCCTGTATGTACAATTGTAGTCTTGCGTTTCTACACACATTCGAAATGTTATTTATTATTATTTAATGCCTGTGCAGATGTTTATATCTATATTTAAAGTCTATAGTATTAACTACTTATTAACTCATATTGACATGTCCATCCTACCCCTATTTCTTTTATTAACCTTAATATCACATGAGTGATTGATAATTTGTGGTGGTTAATATATGGATATATAAATGAGACATTCACAGATGTATGTGTGTATAAGTACACATATACGGGAGTGTCTTTTTTAAATGGATATATATATATAGATTAACAACAACAAAAAACTATATGTCACAATGATTAACTATTTTACACTTACTAACATTGTATAATTCAATCGCTCTATTTAAAAACTTAAGACAATACAAAGAAACTGATATAAATGTTCTGTTTATTATCAAATGTTATACAAACATATGAAATATAACAAAAAATATAATAAAATATTGATTGAAAAAAACAATATATGCTATCACTTTATGATCAGCAGGGTCTGACCTCTGGGATCCCCACTGATCCTGGTAATGAAGATGCCACAGTGCCAGGGGTGCATTAAGTGCATCATAGGCCCGGGAATGTTTACCGAACTTTATCAATTACCCCCAGCCCCCCCTTCTGTGTTCTGTCCCTATTGTTATTTTTATTTATGGAGATATATATTAAAGGGAGATTTATCAAAATTGGTGTAAAGGTGTTACCTATAGCAACCAATCAGATTCCATCTTCCAAAGGAGATATGAAAAATGAAAAGTGGAATCTGATTTGTTGCTCGTTTTCCCTAGAACCAGTTTGGATTATGTCCCCCACTGTATGTAGAACTATTTGAGGAGCCCCTCTGGAGTTTGGGCTCTGCCGATCTCCTCCAGGTGCCCAGCACACAAACCATTAGTAACAGATTAGAGCCACTCTCTGGAGCTTTGACCCACTCTGCCTAAAATGGAGGATGCCGGCTGCTGCTCTGCCTGACCGAGAGCCCACACACAGACCAGTGGGTCACGATGTGGGGAGTGCATTCATGATGTCAGAGGGGCAGGCATGGCGGAAATTCTCTGCCTAAAAGTGAATTTAGGAGGTGTGCAGTGACGTCAGTCAGTCCCTTCTCACTCCTTCCACTCCAGCTCGACTAGCGCTGCGTATATATATGATAAGACTGTTATAGCGTTGTGGGCGGGGCACAGGAGTTTGGGATGGCGATGGGCCTCTCACTGCCAACCCAAACGTCCCTATTATAATCTGCCATTGCACAGTGCTGGTTAGTGCTGCTTCCCCCTCACAGAGGCCTCGACCTCCTACTGTGCAGGAAACTGCAGCATGGCCCTAGTCCAAGCAATGGAGTCCGCTGCAGCTCCTTGCACAACTTGTGGCTAGTACCCCCCTTTGCATGTAAAACTTAGGAGACATAGTTCTACACCAGCGCTGCAACCCCTTCATTCTCAGTATCAGAGGGGGTCCCCGAACGACATGCCCAAATTGATCATAAAGTGACAGCATATCCTAGCAATATACCATTACTTTATAGGTTAGAAAAACCTCTTTAAGGCTACTTTCACACTAGCGTTTTCTCTTTTCCGGCACTGAGTTCCGTCACAGGGGCTCTATACTGGAAAATAACTGATCAGGTAATATCCCCATGCATTCTGAATGGAGAGTAATCCGTCCAGGATGCATCAGGATGTCTTCAGTTCAGTCGTTTTGATTGATCAGTCAAAAGATATCTCCGGCGAAAAAAACGGAAGACTTGCCTGAATGCCAGATCCAGCATTTTTTCCCATAGGAATGTATTAGTGCCGGATCTGGCATTCAAAATACCGGAATGCCGGATCCGTCCTTCCGGATGAAAAAGGTGAAAAAACGAGATTTTTGTATAACTTACCAGTAAAATCTTTCTCGCTCTTCCTTGGGGGACACAGGAAACCTTGGGTATAGCTCATCTCCATAGGAGGCGTGACACTAAGTGAAAGACTGTTAAGCCCCTCCTCCAGCAGCTATACCCTCAGCCTGGAGCGAGCGACTACCAGTTATGTGCCCAAGTAGTTAAAACAAAGGCAAGGATCGACCAAATTAACACCAACAAGTCAAAAACTCCCGTCAGGGCAACCAAAACAATGGGTGGGTGCTGTGTCCCCCAAGGAAGAGCGAGAAAGAGATTTTACTGGTAAGTTATACAAAAATCTCGTTTTCTCGCCCAATTCCTTGGGGGACACAGGAAACCTTGGGACGTTCAAAAGCAGTCCACAAATAGGGAGGGACCACAACCCAAGATGAATTAAACCACCGCAGGTATCAAGAAACCGCCGCCTGCAAGACCAGGCGGCCCAAAGCAGCATCCGCCGATGCATAAGTGTTCACCTTGTAGAACTTGGTGAAAGTGTGCAAAGAAGACCAGGTGGCCGCCTTACACAATTGTTCAGCCGATTGTTCAATTCCGCTGAGCCCAGGAAGCCCCGACCGCTCTGGTAGAATGAGCGTTAACACCAAAGGGCGGTTCCCTGCCCTTAGCACGGTAAGCCTCAGCAATAGCCATCTTAATGAAGCGGGCAATAACCACTTTAGATGCCGCCAGCCCCCTGCGCGGACCCTCCGGAACCACAAATAGAGAATCCGAGCGCCGAAAGGGTCTAGTTACATCCAAGTAGATCCTCAGAGCCCTAACAACATCCAGACGGTGAAGATCCCGTTCCCGAGGATGAGACGGGGACGGGCACAGAGAAGGAAGGACAATATCTTCATTCAGGTGAAAAGCGGACACCACCTTCGGAAGGAAGTCCGGAACCGGGCGGAGAACCACCTTGTCCTGGTGAAAAACCAAGAGGGGTTCTACGCAAGAAAGTGCCGCCAATTCAGACACACGCCGAAGAGACGTGATGGCAACGAGGAAAAAAACTTTGCAAGACAACAAACGAAGGGAAACCCTGCGCAAAGGCTCGAAAGGAGAAGATTGGAGAGCCGTCAGCACAACATTAAGATCCCAAGATGGAACGGGAGCGCGATACGGGGGAACATAGTGAGCAACCCCCTGAAGAAAAGTCTTAACTGGACCGAGCGGAGCCAGAGGTCGCTGAAAAAGGATCGAAAGCGCTGAGATCTGACCCTTTAGGGTACTGAGACCTAAACCCAAGTCCAGACCAGACTGCAAGAAGGATAAAATCGTGGGGAGAGAAAACCGAAGGGGATGAACATCTAAGGTCTCGCAGAAATTCAAATAGGCCCGCCAGGTTCGGTAATAAATCCTGGACGATGCCGGTTTACGCGCACGAATCATGGTACGGACCACGTCAGCAGAAAACCCCCGCCGCGTTAGGACCGCGGTTTCAATAGCCACGCCGCTAAACGTAGCGACCCTAAATGCTGGTGGAAGATCGGCCCTTGAGAGAGGAGGTCTTCTCTTAGAGGCAGAGGCAAGGGGGCGTCTGCCAGGAGCAACATAAGGTCGGAGTTCCAAGGACGACGAGGCCAATCCGGGGCTATTAGGATCGCAGGCGTGCCCTCCGCCGCGATCTTCCGAAGGACTCGTGGAAGAAGAGGCAGGGGCGGAAAAACGTAGAGGAGAGAGAACTCCGTCCAGGGAAGGACGAGCGCGTCCGCGCCGTAAGCGTCCGGATCCTTGGTTCTGGCCATGAAGGTGGGAAGTTTGTGGTTGAATCTGGAGGCCATGAGATCCACGTCCGGACGACCCCAACGAAGGCAAAGAGACTCGAAGACGTCGGGGTGCAGAGACCACTCGCCCGGGTCGATCGTCGTCCGGCTGAGGAAATCCGCCGCCCAATTGTCCACCCCCGGGATGTAAATGGCCGAAATGGCTGGAACATGAATTTCCGCCCAGCGAAGGATTAAAGACACCTCCCTCATCGCCGCCGCGCTGCGAGTGCCCCCCTGATGATTTATGTATGCCACAGCCGTGGCATTGTCCGATTGGACACGAACAGGGAGACCCTGAAGCAGCGAAGTCCAATGCCGGAGTGAAAGGAGAACCGCCCTCAGCTCCAGAACGTTGATCGGCAGTTTGGACTCCGATGGAGACCAAGTGCCTTGTACGGACCGAGGAGGAAACACCCCCCCCAACCCCGCAGACTGGCATCGGTGGTAATCACCAACCAAGTTATCGGCAGGAAGGACTTCCCTTGGAGAGGGGTCCGTAACCACCAGAGGAGAGAGGAGCGAACCTGGGGGGGAAGGGGAAAGTGCTGATCCAGACTTTCCTGGGACTTGTCCCATGCGGACAGAATGGCAGTCTGAAAGGTGCGGGAGTGATACTGCGCGTAGGGGATTGCTTCGAAACAGGACACCATCTGTCCCAAGACCCGCATGCTGAACCGGAAGGAAGGATGGCGGTGGGTCAGAAGGCTCCGAACCGACCGATGAAGGAGCTGGCGCTTCTCTGACGGAAGCCGAACCTCCGCTGCATCTGTATCCAGCAGCATCCCCAGAAAGATCAATTACCTGGATGGAACAAGAGCGGATTTGGGAAGATTGATAATCCAACCGAACCGGCGTAAGGTTTGTAGCGAGAGGTCCACACTGGCGGATGTCAGTGACAGAGAGGGTGCCTTGATAAGGAGATCGTCCAAATATGGAAGAAGAAAAACTCCCCTGGAACGAAGTAAGGCGAGGACAGGGGCAAGGACCTTTGTGAAAACGCGAGGGGCCGTCGCCAGCCCGAAGGGGAGAGCAACGAACTGGTAGTGGTCGGACCCCACTGCAAAGCGCAGAAAGCACTGATGACACCGAGCGATTGGAATATGAAGGTAGGCGTCCTGGATGTCGATAGAGGCCAGGAACTCCCCTTTTTCCAGAGAGGCCACCACCGACCTGAGAGACTCCATCCGGAATCGCTGAAGACGAAGGAAACGGTTTAACCGTTTTAGATCCAGAATGGGACGAACCGAGCCTTCTTTTTTGGGGACCACAAAAAGGTTCGAATAGAACCCCTTGAATCTTTCTTCCATGGGAACCGGAGCGATGACCCCTTTGTCCAGAAGGGTGCGAGTGGCAGTAAAGAAATCGGCCGCCCCTTGGGGATCCCGGGGAACCCGGGAGCGAAAGAACCGAACTGGGGGGAGGGACGTAAACTCGAGTTTGTACCCGGAAGACACAACTTCGAGAGCCCAGGCGTCGGAGACGTGCGCCTGCCAGAAGTCCCTGAACAGGAAGAGACGTCCCCCCACCCGGGCGGGTGGGGGCGCACCTTCAGGTAGTGTTCTGCTTGGTCGCGGGAGGGCGAGCAGGCTGTGACTTGCGCCAGGAGGGCTGGGTCCGAAAAAAAGGTTTCTTACGTCTGTCTTGGACAGAGCTAGGGGATGGACCTGAAGAGGTGCGAGGTGCGGGAGCCCTGCGGGAAGACCTGAAGCGAGAAAAAGTGGGACGGCCTCGAGTGGTGGTCCTAGTCCTAGATTGAGGAAGATGCGTACTCTTCCCCCCCGTGGCTTCGGATATGATTTCATCCAAGCGGGTCCCGAACAATCGAGAACCAGTAAAGGGAAGGCCAGTAAGAGACCGCTTTGACGTGGAGTCCGCCGTCCAAACCTTTAACCAAAAGCTCCCTCCTGGCCGAAACGGCCAGGGCAGACGAACGGGCTATGAGAGCCCCCGCATCAAGGGATGCTTCACAGACGAATTTGCCGGCTTGAACGATAAGTTGGGCTAGAGCACGGAGGTCCTGAATAGGGACGTCGGATTCAAGCTCCTGATCCAGCTGAGAAGCCCACTCTGAAACCGCTTTTCCAGCCCAAGCGGAAGCAAAGACCGGCCGGAGGGCGGAACCGGAGGCTGCAAAGATACCTTTGGTAATGGCCTCTATACGGCGATCCTCAGTGGATTGTAAGGAAGAGCCATCAGCAACGGGAATAGCCGTGCTTTTTGCCAAACGGGCCACCGGGGGGTCGACTTTGGGTGGTGACGCCCAGTTTGTAATGCAATCCGCCGGGAATGGATAACAGATATCCAACTTCTTAGGCGGGGTAAAACGGGCATCAGGGCGGGCCCAGGCCTTGGAAACCACCGACGAGAAGTCAGTGTGGAGGGGAAAAACTGCAGACGTCTGTTTTTGGCGAAAAAAGGAAACACTGTTTTTTTCAGAATTAGGAGGATCATCGTGAATCTTAAAGGTATCACGAATATTGTTAATAAGATGGCCCACAGCAGAAGCCAGTTTTAAAGGCAAGGCCGAGTCCATATCACAATCTGAATCAACTAGTTCTCCTTCAGAGGGCATATCCTGTATCGAGGAAGGGCCCGACTGAGAGCGCACCCTTGGGGGTGATACTGAAGCATCCGAGGATGATAGGCGCTCCGCCCTAGACCGCTTCTGGGGTTGACGGGCTCTGGAGGTGTCGCCTGGAGAGAGGGACTCAGACGGGTCAGCTAAGATAGCGGACCCGGAGGGCCCAGCAGGGGAAATATCCGGCTGCGATAAGGGCAATACCTCTGCAAGGCGGCCCACAACGTTAGAGAGGCTGACCACAGCCTGGGAAAGGGACCTAGCCCAGTCAGGGGGATCCAATAGGCCAGGGGGTGACACAACAGATGGCGGACCCTGTAATGGGGCTTTGCAAGCCGAGCAATGCGGGTCAGGCTGACCTTGAGGGAGGGGCGCCTTACATGCGGTGCAGGTGTGATACCAAGGACCGGCCGGCGCTGAGGGGTCAGACATGTTGGCTGAAGTAATATAAAAGCGTCCAGGCCAGAGGGCTGCAGAGCTAGAAAGGGTCAACAGTCCTACCAGGTCACAGTGGGAGCGGACGACAACAGCAGCGACAACAGCAGCGGCAACAGCAGAGGTAAAACCTGAGGTAAAAACGATCCGTCCTGAGAGCAGGCACGAAGAGGAAGCGGGGCCAGCGAGGAGCGGGAAGAAAGACGTCCGCCCCCCCGACTGAATGTCTAACATGTACAGGAGAAGCAGAACGAAGCTCCGCCCCCGGCCGGAACTTTCGCGCGCGCGCGCGATTCAAACAAATATGCCGCCGAGAAAATATTGCCCCCCGACCACCTCCTTATACACCGGCGGCGAATGACACACCGGTAGCCGGCAAGAGAAGTCAGCCGGCAGCTGAACACAGCGGCAGCACTGGCCGAGATAACAAAAGGCGGCCCCACAAGGCCGCAGCACCTGAGGTAAACTTGTGCAGTAAACCCTCCCCCACGAGCACCGCTCCGTCCTGCTCCACACACAAGGGGGGGGAAGCCGACAGTAAGCCTTGTAATGTGACAAGGCTAGGCAGAGGCAACACAGAAGTTAAAACCCTAACGGGGGGGGGTTGGAACGGCTGCATAGCCACCTCACCAGTCGACGTTTTCACCCTCAGTCCATCCAGCAGGGACGCCCCTTCAGCCACTGGCACCGAAGTGGCAGGAAGCTGGAAAGGGGCTTGCAGGCGGGCGACCCTTGTGCTGGCGGGATGCAGGGGAGCTGGGCTGCCCTGGTCCTCCTTTTCTTCTGTGGGGGAGGCAGCAGTGCGGATAACCGGCACTGGCGCAGCTCAACCCCGGGAAAATAGAGAGGTCAATTGCGACTCTGTTGTCCCTGTTGAAAAAAGGAAAAAAGTTGAAAATAATAAAAAGAGAAAAAATAAAATCTTCAGCAAAGACAGCTCTGCAGTGCAGAGAGTGTCTTGCCTCCTTGACACTAAGCAAAAAACTGGTAGTCGCTCGCTCCAGGCTGAGGGTATAGCTGCTGGAGGAGGGGCTTAACAGTCTTTCACTTAGTGTCACGCCTCCTATGGAGATGAGCTATACCCAAGGTTTCCTGTGTCCCCCTAAGGGATTGGGCGAGAAAAGTAAATGCCGGATCCATTTTGCTGGATGACACCGGAAAGACAGATCCGGCATTTCAATGCATTTTTTAGACTGATCATGATCCTGATCAGTCTTACTAATGCCATCAGTTGGCATACGTTTTGCCAGATCTCTCTGCCGCAAGTGTGAAAGTAGCCTAAAGAGGTTCTCCAGGATGTAAATATTGATGACCTATTCTTAGGGCAGGTCTTCAATATCTGATCAGTGGGGGTCTGACTCCCAGCCTTCACTGCTTGAAAACGGTTTCCTAGGCCTGTGATCACATGGCCTTTGTGCTGCTCACACTTAAAGGGGTTGGCCCATCATAGACAATGGGGGCATATCGCTAGAAATTGCCCCCATTGTCTGATATGTGTGGGTCCCAACTCGGGAGCCCCATCTACACTGAGAACACAGCGGGGAGAGCGGTGGCTGGAGGACCCCGAGTTTTTCAGGTTCAGGCCACCGCCAATCACCCTCCCATACAAGTGAATGGGGAGCGCACCGCGCTTGCGCAGCCACCGCTTTCATTCATTTAGTTGGGGCCAACGGAAATAGCCGAGCTCAGCACCAAAGAGATGAATGGAGAGCGCCCTCCACCACCTTTCCCCGCTCCGTTCTTGGCGATATGCCCCCATTGTTTATGATGGGCCAAACCCTTTAAGTGAATGGGATTTAGATGCAGTACCAAGCATTGCTATTGCACATGTACAGCGCTGTACTTGGTATTACTATGAAGTGGCTGCAGTGGAGTCGGAAGGGGTCCGGAAGTTGGCCCACCACCTATCCTGATGGGTCATCAATATTTAATCCCTAGAAAACTCTTATGAAACTAAAACTTAGTTTCCTTATTTAGTATAATTACACAAGTGATGTACCAATCATTTTCTTGTCTGTAATTATAAACCTACAGTTTATATATGTTTAAACAATAGACAAAACACTAATCTTCCATTAAAATTTACAATAAATAATTGTTCAGCATCATTTGTCTAACGTCCTCCATGATATTAGACAAATGGAGACAATCGGGTAATTCCCAACATCTGCAGTTCTAAGCGCTCCTTAAAATCAGATCTTTCAAGGTGACATATGGCAACCCCCTGATCTAACTCTTAGGCCCCTTTCACACGAGCGAGTATTCCGCGCGGATGCGATGCGGGAGGTGAACGCATTGCACCCGCACTGAATACCGACCCATTCATTTCTATGGGGCTGTGCACACGAGCGGTGATTTTCACGCATCACTTTTGCGTTGCGTGAAAATCGCAGCATGCTCCTCTTTGTGCGTTTTTCACGTAACGCAGGCCCCATAGAAATGAATGGGGTTGCGTGAAAATCGCAAGCATCCGCAAGCAAGTGCGGATGCGGTGCGATTTTTACGCACGGTTGCTAGGAGACGATCGGGATGGAGACCCGAACCTTATTATTTTCCCTTATAACATGGTTATAAGGGAAAATAATAGCATTCTGAATACAGAATGCATAGTAAAACAGGGCTGGAGGGGTTAAAAAAAAAAAAAAATCATTTAACTCACCTTAATCCACTTGCTCGCGATGCCCGGCATCTCCGTCTGACTCTTTTACTGTATAGGACCTGTGGAGAGCATTAACTATAGTTTAAGGACCTGGGATGACGTCACTCCGGTCATCACATGGTACGTCACATGATCTTTTACCATGGTGATTCACCATGGTAAAAGATCATGTGACGTACCATGTGATGACCGGAGTGACGTCATCGAAGGTCCTTTAGCCAGGTCCTAAAGAAAAGAATACAGAAGCAGATGCCGGCTGCGCTATCAAGTGGATTAAGGTGAGTTAAATTATTTTTTATTTTTTTTAACCCCTCCAGTGCTATTTTACTTTTCATTCTGTATTCAGAATGCTATTATTTTCCCTTATAACCATGTTATAAGGGAAAATAATACAATCCACAGAACACCGATCCCAAGCCCGAACTTCTGTGAAGAAGTTCGGGTTTGGGTACCAAACACGCACGATTTTTCTCACGCGAGTGCAAAACGCATTACAATGTATTGCACTCGCGCGGAAAAATCGCGGGTGTTCCCGCAACGCACCCGCACATTTTTCAGCAACGCCCGTGTGAAAGAGGCCTTATTCATTGACCACCTTCAACATTATTCCTCAGAACTAGGGATGAGCGAACCAGTGGAAGTTTGGGTTCACTGGGTTCGGCTGAACTTCAGGTTAAAGTTCAGGTTCGGGACCTGAACTTGACCCCGAAGACGAACCCCATTGAAGTCAATGGGGACCCTATTTTCTGTTATAACATGGTGATATCAGTAAAAATAGCATTCTTAGGACAGAATGCAAAACAATATGGCCATTTAGGAGTTAAAAAACAAAACAAAACAAAAAAACTAACCATCTACTTAATTGCGCTGCAGCAGCTTCTTCTATATACACAGAACAGGACCTGACAAAGGACCTGCAATGTGGGTGATGACATCACCATGCTCTTCCACGTGGTGACATCATCACACATATCGCTGGTCTTTTGGCAGGTCCGGTTCTGTGTATATAGAAGAAGCTGCTGCAGTGGGATCAAGTAGATGAGGTGAGTTGTTTGTTTGTTTTTTAACCCCTAAATAGCCATATTGTTTTGCATTCTGTCTTAAGAATGCTATTATTATCCGATATAACCATGTTATAGCATAAAATAATAAAATCACCCGAACATCGAACCCGGACTTCAGTGAAAAAGTCCCGAACTCGCAAAGTTCGGTACAAACCCGAACTTTGCAGTTCAGGTTGATTCACTCATCCCTACTCAGAACCTGATCCTTTCATCCAACAGTATCCACCACACTGGTTCCAATGCACTACATATACTGACTGGTGACCAGCTTATTCAACTTTATATGTACTCTACTATATAGTGTGGGGTTTCGTTCTGGTAGATAGGGTAAGCGGGCGCAGTACAGAGGCAAAATACAAGTTCTTAACCCAAAACGTCAATGTTTATTCACACTTGAGGCAATTGCACAAAACAACACGTAACTTTGCAGTCTTGGTGTTAATTCACACACAATGGAAAGTTCATATAACACAAGTCACCTTGCTGGCAGTTATGCCTCCAGTAGTCCCAGCAGGCTTTAGGGGGCATGTTTCCCCAGCGTGCGGCTCTCAGCCCTCCAGCACGGCACCAAGTCTCAGATCCATCTCTGCTGAGCCCAGCTGCCTATTTAAGGACAGCCAGGTGCTGCCAAAACCCGGACCGGCACTTAAACTGCAGTCTGGTATTTGACCTCACCTGACTGGAAATCAGCCCAGCCGCACATGCTGTGTGGAAAATACCTGCCTTGCCAGACACAACCCCTCACTGTGTCACAATAGTTATTGTACAAAACAAGCACTAATCGCCTTTTGTGCCAAACCTGTCTCACGAGCAGGACCCTCACTCCCCTTGTTTTAATTGTCAATTGGTTTTGTTACTCTGTGGCGTCGGATATTGTTTGTAAGTGCATCCTCTGATTGTAAAGTGCCTCAGAATAGCAGGCAATATAGAAGTAAAGATTATCATTATTATCTGAGGGTGGTAGAAACTGATGGTGTTTGTGAGCTGGGAAATGGAAGAACAACACTCTGATACAATGTTATAGGGGTTGTGTCAATTCAGCAAATGGAATTTATCACGTAGAGAAAGTTAATACAAGCCACTTACTAATTTATTGTGATTGGCCATAATGTCTCTTTTGCTGGGTGGTTTCATTTTTCCATCACATTATACACTGCTCGTTTCCAGGGGTTATGACCACCCTGTAATCAAGCTTGCGCACTACAGGAAAAAGTGACGGACTCCCTGGTGGCCGAGACCGTGGGAGAGCACATAGGCATCCATGCGCAGCAGCTCCGTCCCAACCACCTTGTATCTGAGCTGCAACGGTGGCCATGAATGCCATTTGCTAAAATGAGACAAACCCTTTAATGCTGAAATATCTTACCTTGAGGTTCTCGTACAACTTGACGAGCACTATTGGTTAGGACTCCATCTGACCACTCTCTGGTATCCATGTCTATGTGTCCAAGTAACTGCTGTCTGGGCATAGCTTTAGGATTCATGGTATACTGTTTTACAACCTTTCCGGTCTTCCCAAGGGCAGCACGTAACATGCGCCATAGGGTAGACTTGCCGGCACCACTCGGTCCAACGATTACTACTCCCATTCTCTGGCGCAGCTGCTCATACAGCTCTAGTGCTTTCTTAATCTGTGCCAAAGAAAAAGTGCAAACAGATGAACAAGTGAAAAGGCAAGGAAAATATCAAAAAGCATAAACCAAAAAAATCTTGCCTGCTATTACAAAAATTTACAGTGAGGCAAGATTAAGGAAATGTGAAGCTGCATCTCATAGAAATACACTGGAGATTCTGCACACAGTACTCACAGATAATATAGACAGTGAGAGTCAGAAGGGTCTATAACTCTGCAGATAATCATTGCATGGACTCACAGTTGTAAGCATTAAACGAATACTGCGTTAGTCCAACACAGTAACACTCTACCATATGTTAAAGAAAAGACATTATAAAATGTTGTTGTGCCCAAGATGTAATGTCTTTGAATTATTCAGACACCAGATGTAAAAAACATTACTTATCGAAGGGCACATGCGCACTTCGCTCAATGAAGCCGCTGCCAGGAGTCCGCGGCGCATCAGGCTGAGCCTAGTGCGCAGGCACGGGATATGGCAGAGGGACGGGTAGGATTGCGGAGGCGGCGCTGAGCTAGGGAAGGCGGCGCTGGGCACCGGACAGCAAGGGGTGCGGCCGGGAACCCTGTATTAACGGACCTCCCCTTGGGCACCTTAAGTAAATGATTGACAGGTTATAAAAACCAGTTTTTTGTGCAAATAGAGCCACAGTGAAGTTTAATAATGCTAGCTTAGGATTCTTTTTATTACTCCGGACATGAGCATATGTTTAGGTTATAGGGGTAAAATCTCATGACAGAATCCCTTTAATTACCGCGGTATATTAGTGACGTCATAGGAGCGATCGCACTTGCACTGACCGCTTCTAAAACGTCTGCGTCCGACCGCCTGTGCACATTGCCTGCCAGTTTTCACTGCAACCGCCCCCTCCTTTACCTGGACTCCACCCACCGACCCGAGAACTGGCACTCACAGGCCACGCTACAGCCACCCTGAAGCCCAAACTATAGCAGCCAATGAGAGAGGAGAAAAGACAACGGCATCCTCACAGGCCAGCTGCGAGCCATGCCTGTACCATTGTCCACAGCGGGGAAAAACACACCTGGACTAGGGTAATGAATAAACATGTCTTCTAGGTCAGTGATGGGCAAACTGCGGCTCTCCAGCTGTTGCAGAACTACAACTCCCAGCATGCAAATACTGCCTACAGCTTTCAGCCTACAGCAGGGCATGGTGGGAGTTGTAGTTTTGAAACAGCTGGAGAGCCGCAGTTTGCATATCACTGTTCTAGGTAATACCATCTCCTATCCTATCTTACCATCTATTGGCAGGCTCATCGGTTTTTGCAGCAGCCCCTGCATATGGTAGTGCCAGCTCTAGTGTTGGTAAAGTGGTATATTTTTGTTTTGAAAATTAAATAAGATGTCGCACTCGAATAAATGGACCCCAAATCGGTGCACCTGTGTATTGAGGCCACTCACTCAATGCAATAGGTAAATATTAAACAGTGTAACAGGGCACTCAAGAAATCCTGACCATGTGGTACAATTTAATATCTTTATTACTATTGTGAATAATGTTGCTCAAACCAGTCAATTGTAATGATCAATGGATGAATCAATAAAATATTTGATATCATTGAATAAAATATTTGATAATATTGAATAAAAATAATCGATTTACACAAGGGCTCAGAACAATATAGTGCAAATATCGACAATCATAAAATAAAATCTCAAATTCAATTGTTCAGTCCAAATTTGGTATAAACATCTGGGTATTGGTGCAGTCCAATCGAATATTATTATGTCCCACTTCTCATTACAGCAGCGTCCCGCTGAACATGAAGTAGATAGCGGCGTCCCGCTATAGAATTACTTGCAAGTAAGATTTACCTTATATCAACCGAAGGTTCTCCAGACTTTAAACTTTGGGTCCTCTCCTCTCCTCAGAAGTGTCTGTGACACAATGTATCAAGAGGTTTACCTAGACGACTCTGTGTTTCTGTTGAATTTAACTGCCAAGTCCACCAGATCTCAATCTGTTGGTGGAAAAACTGCAGTGATGTTTGTAGCAGAGATATTCCGTCAAAGGAGGCTTCCAAGTGTAGTCTGTAAGTCGGTCGGTTTGGGGTACTTTGTTCCTTCAATATACAGATGGGGGGTGTAGCACCAGACGCGTTTCGGGGTCCAAGTTATTGCCCCTTCCTCAGTGGTAGGAAGGGGCAATAACTTGGACCCCGAAACGCGTCTGGTGCTACACCCCCCATCTGTATATTGAAGGAACAAAGTACCCCAAACCGACCGACTTACAGACTACACTTGGAAGCCTCCTTTGACGGAATATCTCTGCTACAAACATCACTGCAGTTTTTCCACCAACAGATTGAGATCTGGTGGACTTGGCAGTTAAATTCAACAGAAACACAGAGTCGTCTAGGTAAACCTCTTGATACATTGTGTCACAGACACTTCTGAGGAGAGGAGAGGACCCAAAGTTTAAAGTCTGGAGAACCTTCGGTTGATATAAGGTAAATCTTACTTGCAAGTAATTCTATAGCGGGACGCCGCTATCTACTTCATGTTCAGCGGGACGCTGCTGTAATGAGAAGTGGGACATAATAATATTCGATTGGACTGCACCAATACCCAGATGTTTATACCAAATTTGGACTGAACAATTGAATTTGAGATTTTATTTTATGATTGTCGATATTTGCACTATATTGTTCTGAGCCCTTGTGTAAATCGATTATTTTTATTCAATATTATCAAATATTTTATTCAATGATATCAAATATTTTATTGATTCATCCATTGATCATTACAATTGACTGGTTTGAGCAACATTATTCACAATAGTAATAAAGATATTAAATTGTACCACATGGTCAGGATTTCTTGAGTGCCCTGTTACACTGTTTAATATTTTTGTTTTGGTTGCTATTTCTGATTTACTACCCCCCATATACACATGAACGCCCGACCCTCCCCATATACAGTGTACAGCACCCGGCCACCCCTGTATACAGTGTACTTTGTACAGTGCACATAGATGGGGATGTACTAGACCCAAGGGGAATATACAGGTCATGAGTCCCACCAGTATAAGCCCCATACAGTATAACGTCTCCTTGTGGCTGCCCCCATACAGTATAACGTCTCCTTGTGGCTGCCCCCATACAGTATAACGTCTCCTTGTGGCCCCCCATACAGTATAACGTCTCCTTGTGGCTGCCCCCATACAGTATAACGTCTCCTTGTGGCTGCCCCCATACAGTATAACGTCTCCTTGTGGCCCCCATACAGTATAACATCTTCTTGTGGCCCCCATACAGAATAATGTCTCCTTGTGGCCCCCATACAGTATAATGTCTCCTTGTGGCCCCCATACAGTATAATGTCTCCTTGTGTTTTTTTCTTTTAAACGGGTATTTATCGCGATAAATTTCTTAATATCGTTATTGTCTGAATATTTTTGATATCGCCCAACCCTAAGCTGAACACAGCCGAACACGTGCCCACTGATCAAAGTTTCAGACTTGTGGCTAAAAAATGTCAGACCTTTTTTTATAATGTTTGTGACAATCATTGTATTTATGGATTACATAGTTATTTCAAATAATTTGGGGTTTATAGAAATAATCAGTTTGGTCATCAATATTCTGTCTCTGACCGACTCCTCTCATCAGAATGATTCTATAAAAACTAAATCTCTGTGCTCAAGAAGAAAAGCAGCTCACAGATGGATATTTCTATCCTGCTCCACACACACTACTCCCCACTACTTTACTGTCAGGGAGAAGAAGGGGGACACAATACCCTATGTACTAGTGATAAGTGGGGGTCCCGATGCTCAGGACACCAGTGATGTAACACTTAAATGTGTTCATCACTAGAAAACCGTTAACAATTTTACTGACAGTCCAGTAATACAGCATTATTACCCATGGTAATGAAATAACCTTACCTGACTTGGTATGATTTCTAGATGTGCTTCCTCAAAGGCCTGCTGTAGAGCGGCACTTAACTCTATGTACTCCACATCCTTAAAATCAATGCCAGGGAAAACGTCCTTGATCAAAGCATCGCAACGGGAGCAGTCAGCAAATGTCAGCTTTGACATGGTATTAAGCCTCAGAGCTTGAACTACAATATGGCTTTCACTAACTGGAAGACAGACAGACATGTCAGCTGTACGGATTGTATGACAAGACTTATAAATGTATATGAAAAAGAAATCCCAGACAGACAGACAACCATGTCAGCTGTACGGATTGTATCAGATGAGACTTATAAATGTATATGATGAAGATATCACAGACAGACAGACATGTCAGCTGTACGGATTGTATGAGATGAGACTTATAAATGTATATGATAAAGATATCCCAAACAGACAGACAGACATGTCAGCTGTATGGATCGTACAAGATGAGACTTATAAATGTATATGATGAAGATATCACAGACAGACAGACATGTAAGGCTACTTTCCCACTCGCGTTTGGTGCGAATCCGTCTTGTATCTGCACAGACGGATCAGCACAAATAATGCAAACGCCGGTATCGATTAATAACAGATCTGTTTGCATTATTCATTAAAAAAAAAGTCTAAGTCAAAACGGATCCGTCTTTATTTACATTGAAAGTCAAAGGGGACGGATCCGTTTTCAATTTCACCATAATGTGTCAGTGAAAAACGGATCCGTCCCCATTGACTTACATTGTAAGTCTAGACGGATCCGTTTGGCTCCGCATCGTCAGACGGTCACCAAAACGCTGCAAGGAAGAACAGGAAGAGGCAGCAGTGGTGGTGCTGGGACCAGGAGCGGGGTAAGTATATTACCTGTGAGGGGCCCGGTGCATGGAGGGGCTGTTGGAGAAATTGGATAACCCCTTTGCTGCTACTGCAAAATGCTGCAGATTCTGCTATGGAAAGTTTTGGAATGATGGCTGTCACTTGCATTGGAGTCCATACTGTGTAACTGTATGAAGAACCATACAGTCCAAAACATCACATAATAAAGTATTCATGACAAATCTTACTATTCATCTTTGTTCCAGTTTTTTTTAGTGGCTGAAGAAGATTCCCACAGCCTCTCAGGACCGTCTTCAGGGCTCTTAATCCCCAGTCATAATGCTGCTGGGGTGTCAACAATTCCCTGTAACACAAAGCTCAGTTACTACAGTACATTACAGCTGTGCACCAATCATATAATATTATCATAGGGATGTCCTTAAAGGGGTTGTCCGCTATTTTGATATTGAAGACCTATCAATATCAGATTGGTGGGTGTCCGACTCCCGGCACCCCTGCCGATCAGCTGTACGAGCGCTGCCTTCTCTTCACTATTGACCTGCTAGCCACGGACATTGCTGCAGTGAGCAGTGTAATTACAACTAAGCCGTCTTATTTAGTCCAATATCCCTTATACAAGTCCAATATAACCCTTGAATTTCACACGTGCTGATGCAGCAAGGGCTGTAAAATTGGGTATTTTAGCAAAAAAGTGTGTTTTTAAAAACCCAGAAAATTATGGCTGTATTTCTAGCTTAAATTGCACACTGACTAATCCTGCAAATGGACCAGATGTAGGATATTGCCAAAAAAGGGTGATTTTTTTTTAAACCACATTACTAGTGCAGTATTTCAAGCTTGGATTTCAATGTCACAAAAGCTCAGTTGCAGTGCTGGTGCACTGAGCTTGCATAAAATGGCCGCCGCCACCCACCTAACTAACAGACGGATAAAAGTTATTTTTTTCGGTCACTGGGCTCAGGGCAGGGTAAAAAGATTATGCCCCGCACCCACACAATTAAATGTATGTAGATCGCTGAGTTAGATTCAAGTTCTGAACAAAGATTCTCTCCTATTCTCTCCCTCACAGCAGCAGCATCCTCTCCCTACACTAAGCACAGTGGAGTGACGTGCAGCGCTACGTGACTCCAGCTTATATAGAGGCTGGGTCACATGCTGCACTGGCCAATCACAGCCATGCCATTAGTAGGCATGGCTGTGATGGCTTCTAAGGGCACACAGTTAAACGCTTGTTGATTGGCTGCTCTGCAGCCTTTCAAAAAGCGCCAAGAAATCGCCGAACACCGAACCCGAACTTTTACTAAAATGTTCGGGTTCAGGGTCCAAAAATCCTAAAGTCAGATACGAACCCAAACTTTACAGTTCAGGTTCGCTCAGCCCTAATCCTATCCAATGAGCAGGTCATCAATATATTGTGTAATCCATGATATGTTTTATTATATTGTCATAATCTGCATATTTACCTGGCGAGATTAAAGATTGCCACTAGCTTCCGACCCAGTGTCTTTGCTTCCTTAAAACCTTCAGAACAAAGAATGACCTCAGCAATGAGCTCATTGTCAGGTCGGGACATGGCTACTGGTCGGAACAGCTGTTTTAGGTTATCGGGCAGTTTCTGTCGACCGCCATAGCCCTTGCCGGCAGGATTCATAGTTATGAAAATTCCAGAATTGGGGTCTAACTCCACCTAAAATATAAAACATAATCAAGCATGAAACTGATGATCAAAATAAGACCAAAATTTGGCACACAGGTAGGTTTTAGACCGGGTCTCAGTTCTCTAGGACGTACCGTTCCTGAGATATTCTCAAAAAATACAAAATATGGCACATCACATCACCTACATGACCAATAGAAGCCTGCAGGTCTTTCTCTTGATATCCCAACTGCCATATACACGGTTACATGACCCTTATCAGCCAATAGAAGCTCTCAGGCTCTTAGCCTCCACATACACAGTTTTACTCCAGGTTTCCATAACAACCCAGACATTTTTCTTCACTGCTGTAGGTCAGCTTTAAAGGGGCAGGGCTCTGTGGATGACACTGTTAAGGGAGTGGAGTGCTGTGGAAGTCATAGTTCAGGGGGCAGGTGGAAGACGGACTTAAAACCCTGCCCCCGTGCCCAGCTAAGCCACGCCCAGACTTAGTTAAGCCATGCCCCTCCCACTCCACAGCCGACGGGGATTGAAAAAATGAAGGTTAAAAATCAACTTCTGTCAGCTGCAGGGGTGGGAGGGACGGTGACTTTCTCCCTGCAGCTCACGCTCAAACAGCACAGTGCTGCTGTCTGAGAGTGAGCTGTTCAAAAGGACATCCCTGTGTCCGTCCAGGCCTGCGCCCGACGGAGGACAGGGAGTCTGAAAGCTGGACTGTCCTGCCTAAAACCGGACCTCTGGCCACCCTAGGGGCAGATTGCTGTTAAGGGGACTGTTAAGGGGATTCGGGTTCTGTGGAAATCACTGTTAAGGAACTAGGGTACTGTGGAGGTCACTGATAAAGGGGTGGCCGCTGTGGAGATCACTGTTAAAGGGGTGGCCGCTGTGGAGGTCACAGTTAAAGGGGCGGGCACTGTGGAGGTCTCTGTTAAGGGGGAAGGGAACGGTGAAGGTCACAGTTAATAAGAAGATAGTCCACTATGGAGATCAGCGTTAAGGGGCCGGGTGCTGTAGAGGTCACTGTTAAGGGGGCAGGTTATTGTGGAAATCACTGTTAACGAGACTAAGTACTGTGGAAGTCACTAATAAAGAGGAGGCCGCTGTGGAGGTCACTGTTAAAAGGGGCAGGCTGCTGGCTGCTATGGAGGTCACTGTTAAAGGGGCGGGGTACTGTAGATGTCTTTGTTATAGTGGATACTGTCGACACACACAAACATTAACTGAAATAGATGAAAGATACCCGTGCGAGGCCGGGTCCTCTGCTAGTAAGACTAATAAAAGTCATTGTGAACTTACCTCTTTCCCTAGCAGCTCGCAGGTGGCCCTGTGATTCTTTAAAGAATCCTGAATGGTTTGGATCTGCATGGACACTGCAGACAGCACGGCTTCTTCAAGTCTATTGAATTCATCAAAGCAACCCCAAGCTCCACATTTCACCAAGCCAACAAATATTCTCCCCATAGATTTTACATCAATACCCTAGAGGAAACATACACAATAAGAGATGCGTTATCTACTAGTTAGGTCTGTTCTTGTAATTTCACCACAAATGTACCTAGAGGGATGTAAAATGATAAATGTCATAGCCTTTTCTCCAGAGCCTTGATGAAGCTGCTCCCAGCCAGGAAAGGCCTATTTCCCTTCTAGGCTACGGTACATACATTTTTGCGAGCAATTTTTGATTTTTATATTACTGCATTGTATTAATTTTGGGCTAAAAAAATCATTATTTCAATTGTTCTTTATTAAAAATTCAGAGCCCTTTTCTCTGTACATGGCGGGGATCCTCTAGTAACACAATCTGAATTTTCTCTCTATTCCGTCAGGCAGCTCAGCTGATGGCTCGTCTCTGCTCTCTGACATTAAAAACCCTCATTATAGCTCAATTCTTATCTTACTGATAATAATGTGGCCTTAATAAGTGGTTATGACCTTAATTTAGAGATAAGGGTTATTAGACTACCGTCACAAAGTGAAAGTAAAAAAATAAGATTCTCACAGCTAGAAAAAGTTAACCCTTTGTGACAGAACAGCTCAACGTTTTTAATAAAGACCAATTGCAAAAATAATTTTTAGCCCAAAATGAGTAAAATGCAATCATAAAAAAATTGCCCCTAAAAGGTGTACATAGCCTTTAAAGGCAGGAAAGAGGAAGGAAGGTGATGACAACGTTAATATAAGAAACATAATGTCCAGCGGGGTTTTCATTCGTCACCCCACATAGTCAGTAGGGAATCGGTATTACAAAACTCACTGAAAAGCAAATCTAGATATGCAGAAAGGAGTAAAACAATGGCTGGTCTAACCTGGAGAGGCATTGCCACACTTTTAACTTACGTATACAAATCCTGCAGTCACATTTTGTAGTCAGTTAAGAGTTAAAGGGGGTCCCACGAAAAATATTCTACAATTTTTAAACCAGCACCTGGACCGAAATACTTCTGTAATTGCATGCAATTAAAAATTGTGTATAGCCAATGAGCTATTCACTGCTGTTTGCTATTTTTTTCTAATTTTTCTGTCCACCTCTTGAGATGGACACACATGCTCAGTTCCATCCTTCATCTGTCAACAGGTCAGCAGAAAGGACACACTACCTGAGAAAGGACGCTTACTAGTCGTAGTCTCCCCCAAGCCGCATCCCCCCGCACTCCCCAGCGCTGGCACCTTAAAAAAAATTGTGTAGAGCAATTGGAGCAATGAACGTTGAGATCTCTGGATCCATGTGAGGTCCAGGGCTGGTTCTAGCTTTGTTTGAAAGAGATCATCATGTACTATATGGTGCCCGATTATATTTTTTTTTACAAAATAGCCGCTTTAAGTTATATTCAAAGCCTATTTTTTTTTTTAAGTGGGATCTTAAACTATTTTAAAGATCACCTATCAGTAAATTCTTCTATTCCCCATAAAATAAACTTTCTGCAACTCTGTTATTCCTCTTGGAATGCGGTTACCATTCATCTTATCAACAGGGAGTGTGTGACAGAGTCAGACACTGGCAGTGCTCATTGGACAGTGTAGGAGTCCATAGTGACCCTTTCTATTGACAAGGAAAACTGACTACACATAGCTGTCATACATCACTAGGAGGAACAATAGAGGAATGGCACAATGGAGTTCTAAAAAAATGCACCAAAACTTATTTTATGGGGAAGTAGTAACTGGCGTGTCAGGAGAGCTGAGCGGTAGTAAGAAAAGTGCAGTACTTTTATACTCCATGCATTACCTGTGTAGCCATCATCATTACTGGAATTATTATGTATAAGAAACAGTTTAGTGGATTCACCTCATCACAGTTGAAAACCAACACTTGTCGCCCGAGAAGACCACCCAACGCCTTCACCGATTCGGTTTTACCAGTTCCAGCTGGGCCATATGGATTTCCTCCCAAGCCCATCTTTATGGCCTGAGTCAGAGTGAGGTAACACTTGTCTGTCAGAGGGGTGTACACCAACTTAGGAGCATTGCCCTGAAATCAGAAAAAAAGAATGAATGCCAAAAATTGAATCCCCTCTATTGTCCTAGGTGTATATAACACCTATATGATCACAGTATATACACCCATATTACATCCCCTAGTATCACTATTATATGTGCACCACTATACGGTCATACTTAGCGGAGTCTGCCATACTGAAGGCACATACATCATTACTGAATTGTCAACATAGATCATTTTATATAGGTTGATACCAGGAAGCCGAGAGAAGAAAAAAAAAATACATTATTTTCCCAAACATTCCTTAAAAATTGTTTCCGAGATGTGATACCAGCCAGGGACACCCTAAGGGAAAGATGGGGGAGATTTATTCTCAAAGGGGTATTCCAGTTTTTATTATTTTAACATATTTGTTTTTAGGAAATCATATAATTTTCTAATATACATGTATTTAAAATTCTGCATACGTACCTTTCTTATATCAGGTGTTAAGTGCTATATGCAGTAGAATTGTATAACCCATGTATCAGTCCTATGTAATGCATCCATGGCCTAACTGAAACATGGCATCAGTCATGTGATACCCTACACTATGTTGCTTACTGTCAGAAATGACAGCGTTACATGACGTACAAGCGTTGGGTCAGCACACAGGACACATCCGTGTGAAAGGTAATTAGGACTAGTGGTGGCATCATGACCTTAACTGTGGTCATTACAGTAACTACATCACTGTGTGTATTTACATGGCTGCCTGTCTGTAGGTGATGTTATAAAATGGCTGCCCGTCTCTAGGTGATTGTCATGTTTTTGTCAAATTTAGTGTAAAAAAAAAACCAAAAAAAGGAGACTTTTGTATTACTTACCAGTAAAGTCTCTTTCTCGCTCTTCCTTGGGGGACACAGGAAACCATGGGTATAGCTCTGCTCCCTAGGAGGCGTGACACTAAGTGAAAGCTGTAAGCCCCTCCTCCATCAGCTATACCCTTCAGCCTGGAGAAGAGACTGCCAGTTGCGTGTCCAAGTAGTGAAAGATAACCACCAACTGGAAAAAAGAACTGTCGAGCCCCAACGGGGGCAATCAAGCCGGAACCACAACTGTAACCCAAATGAAGGGCGGGTGCTGTGTCCCCCAAGGAAGAGCGAGAAAGAGACTTTACTGGTAAGTAATACAAAAGTCTCCTTTTCTCGCCCATATTCCTTGGGGGACACAGGAAACCATGGGACGTTCCAGAGCAGTCCCAGAAGGGAGGGACCAGAACAAACTAGACCAACACCAGAGGCATCAATCAACTGCTGCCTGCAACACCAGACGGCCTAAAGCAGCGTCAGCCGACGCATGAGTATGCACCCTGTAGAACTTGGTGAAGGTGTGCAAGGAGGACCAAGTGGCCGCCTTGCAAATCTGCTCCGTAGAAGCCCGATTCCTCTGAGCCCAGGAAGCCCCGACCGCTCTAGTGGAGTGAGCGGTAACACCAAGGGGCGGAAACTTGCCCTTGGCGAGATAAGCCTCAGTAACAGCCATCTTGACAAAACGGGCGATAGCAACTTTGGATGCCGCCATCCCTCTGCGCGACCCCTCCGGAACCACAAAGAGCGAGTCAGTACGCCTGAAAGAGCTGGTTACCTCCAGGTAAACCTTGAGCGCCCTGACAACGTCCAGGCGATGAAGCTTCCTCTCCCGCGGGTGGGAAGGGGAAGGACACAAAGAGGGGAGAACGATGTCCTCGTTCAGATGAAAGGCGGAGACCACCTTAGGAAGGAAGGAAGGGACCGGACGAAGAACCACCTTGTCCTGGTGGAACACTAGGAAAGGTTCCAGACAGGAGAGTGCAGCCAATTCGGACACCCTCCGAAGAGAGGTGACGGCTACAAGGAAAATAACCTTGGAGGACAGAAGTCGCAAGGAAACCGTCCGCAGAGGCTCGAAAGGAGAAGCCTGGAGCGCTGAGAGAACCAGGTTCAGGTCCCAGGGCGGTACCGGAGGGCGGTACGGGGGAACCGCGTGAGCCACGCCCTGAAGGAAGGTCTTGACAGGACCAAGGGGGGCCAGTGGGCGCTGAAACAAAATGGACAGCGCAGACACCTGACCCTTCAAAGAACTAAGGCCCAGACCTTGGGCAAGTCCGCTCTGCAGGAAGGACAAAACGGTGGGGAGAGAAAAGCGGAGTGGAGGAATCCCCAGATCGGCACAGAACCCCAAATAGGTCCTCCAGGTCCTATAATAGATCCTAGAAGAGGACGGCTTACGGGCGCGGATCATGGTGCGGACGACGTCCGCAGAAAAACCCCTACGTGTCAGGACGGTGGTCTCAACAACCACGCCGTCAAACGTAGGGACCTTAAACGCGGGTGGAAGATCGGTCCCTGAGAGAGAAGATCTTCCCTGGCGGGCAGCGGCCAGGGCGCGTCTGCCAGGAGCAGCATGAGGTCGGCATACCAAGACCGGCGGGGCCAGTCCGGAGCGACCAGAATCACCGAGACGCCTTCCGCCGCGATCTTCCGAAGGACCTTGGGCAGGAGTGGGATGGGAGGGAATATGTATGGACGCGCGAAGCCTCGCCAAGGAAGAACGAGGGCGTCGGCTCCGCAAGCTCCCGGATCCCTGGCCCTGGACAGATAGGCGGGGACCTTGTGATTGAATTTGGAGGCCATGAGGTCCACGTCCGGTATGCCCCAACGAAGGCAAATGGCCTCGAACACCTCCGGGTGAAGAGACCACTCGCCGGGGTCGACGGTGGTGCGACTGAGGAAGTCCGCCGCCCAATTGTCCACCCCTGGAATAAAAATTGCAGATAGGGCCGGGACCTGGGCTTCCGCCCAACGGAGAATGCTGGTGACCTCCCGCATTGCTGCAGCGCTGCGAGTGCCCCCCTGGTGGTTTATGTACGCCACGGCCGTGGCGTTGTCCGATTGCACACGAACTGGATGACCCTTCAGCAGATGAGTCCAGTGTCGCAGAGACAGAAGGGCCGCTCTCAGCTCCAGGACATTGATCGAGAGTTTGGACTCCGATTGAGACCAAATGCCCTGGACGGATCGGGGAGGAAACACGCCTCCCCAGCCCAAGAGACTGGCATCGGTTGTAACCACCAACCAGTTGAGCGGCAGAAAGGACCTGCCCAGAAGAGGGGACTGTAACCACCAGCGGAGAGATGACCGCACCGGAGGCGATAGATGGAAGGGATGATCCAGAGACTCCGGCGATTTGTCCCAGGAGGAGAGGATCGCCCGTTGGAGAGGGCGGGAGTGAAACTGCGCAAATGGGATCGCCTCGAAGCAGGCAACCATCTGCCCCAAGACCCGCATGCAGAAGCGGAAGGACGGTCGACGGTGGAGAAGGAGACCCCGAATCGCCCGACGGAGGATCAGTCGTTTTTCCGAGGGAAGACGTACCTCCGCCGCTCCCGTGTCTAAAAGCATTCCCAGGAAGACCAGTTGTCTGGAGGGGGGAAGGGAGGACTTGGGGAAGTTGATGACCCAACCGGATCTCGCCAGAGTCTCTAGAGTGAGATCCACGCTGGCAACCGCTTGAGAAAGGGACGGAGCCTTGATGAGGATATCGTCCAAGTACGGTAGCAGAAAAACACCCCTGGAACGGAGTAAGGCCAAAACCGGGGCCAGGACCTTGGTGAACACCCGGGGGGCTGTTGCCAGCCCAAAGGGAAGGGCGACAAACTGGAAGTGGAGGTCCCCCACGGCGAATCGGAGGAAGCGATGGTGACACCGGGCTACCGGAACATGGAGGTAGGCATCCTGTATATCGATGGAAGACATGAAATCTCCCTGCTCCAGGGAAGCCACCGCGGAACGGAGGGACTCCATCCGAAACCGTCGAAGGAGGAGAAAACGGTTGAGCTTTTTGAGGTCCAAAATGGGCCGCACCGAACCTCCCTTCTTGGGAACTACAAAGAGGTTCGAATAGAACCCTTGGAACCTTTCCTCTAGAGGAACGGGGGTAATCACCCCCCTGTCCAGTAAGGCTTGAACAGCCGCGGAGAACGCAGCCGCGCTTTTCGGGTCCCGCGGCGGGCGGGAGCAAATTAACCGATCTGGAGGGAAGGACGCAAATTCGATTTTGTATCCGGAGGACACAATTTCGAGAGCCCAGGCGTCGGAGACGTGAGCCATCCAGATGTCCCTGAAAAGGAGGAGCCGGCCCCCCACCCGGGTGGGTGGGGGCGCGCCTTCAGGCAGAGGACTGCTTTGCTGCGGGTGTGCGGGCAGCCTGCGGCCTGCGCCAGGAGGGCTGCGCCCGAAAAAACGGCTTCCTACGCTTATCCTGGGGAGGGGCCGAAGCGGCAGCTGCGGGGGGAGCCCCAGAGGTCCTGCGGGAGGACCGAAAACGAGACGCACCAGGGCGTCCGCGGGGGGCGCCCCTGGCTTGGGGTTGAGGAAGATGGGTGCTTTTACCACCCGTGGCCTCCGAAATAAGCTCGTCTAGGCGGACCCCGAAAAGGCGGGAACCCGCAAAAGGTAGCCCCGCCAAGGAACGTTTGGAGGCAGCGTCCGCTTTCCAAACCTTGAGCCAGAGCTCCCTCCTGACGGAAACTGCCAGGGCGGAGGAGCGTGCAATAAGGGCTCCCGCATCAAGGGAGGCCTCACAAACAAAATTCCCGGCCCGAATAATAAGCTGGGCCAAGGAACGTAGGTCCTGGATGGGGACGTCAGAGTCCAACTCCTGTTCCAGCTGCGCACCCCAAGCAGAGATTGCTTTACCTGCCCAAGCAGAGGCAAAAACCGGTCTGAGAGCAGAACCGGAGGCAGCAAAAATGCCCTTGGAAAGGGTCTCCATGCGAAGGTCCTCCGCTGACTGAAGAGAGGACCCGTCGGGAACAGGAATGGCCGTGTTCTTTGACAGACGGGCCACAGGGGGGTCCACCTTGGGTGGGGACGACCAGGTGGCCACGACATCGGCTGGAAAAGGATAGCAAATGTCCAGCTTCTTGGGATTGACAAAACGGGCGTCCGGGCGAGCCCAAGCCTTAGACACCACGGAGGAGAAATCAGAGTGTATTGGAAAGACTTTTGAGGCCTGCCTGGGTCTGATAAAGGAGACGCTAGCTGCGTCAGAGCTAGGGGGGTCATCTTGCACCTTAAAGGTGTCACGAATATCAGAGATGAGTTGACCCATCGCTGAGGCTAGCTTGGACGGCAGGGCCGAGTCCATTTCCAAATCTGAAACCGCCAATTCACCTTCAGAGAGCGAATCCTTTGGAGAGGAAAGGCCCGTCTGAGTGCGCACGCGTGGCGGGGAGAGGGAGGCATCCGAGGAGGAGGCTCGCTCTACTCTAAGACGCTTCTGAGAGTGCCTAGCTCAGGAGGGGTCACTAAGAGAGGGTGAACCCGCTGCAGCGGCAGAAGCGGTGGACCCGGAGGGCGCGACAGTAAGAGTGGCGTCCTGCGGGGTAGGCGGCCTGTCTATTAGGCGGCCCACGACATGAGTGAGGCTTTCCACGGCCTGGGACAGGGATCTAGCCCAGTCAGGCGGGTCAGAGGAAGCAGGGAGCGACACAGCGGGCGACTGAGGCTGCGGTGGAGCTCGGCATGCAGGACAGTGCAGATCAGACTGCCCCCGGGGAAAGGGTTCCCTACAAGCAGTACAGGCATGGTACCAAGTCTTGGCGGCTGCAGAAGGGTCTGACATGGTGGAAAAAATGTTGCACTTAAAGTGGGAGACCCCAGGGAAAAAGCGGAACGGGGATTACACCCAAGCAACAGTACTGGTGGCACGGAGGGGGTTAACAGTCCTACCAGACCCGGATGATGCAAGCGGCAGCAGCAAGGGGAGCAGACTGAAGGAGGCTGTGGAGGAGAGGCAGCAGGCACGGAGATGAATAGCTTCAGGATCGGACGGCAGAGAGGATTCCACGCAGCACTATGAGATGTGGAGCCCGACGAAACCGGAAGTAGCGGAGCGCATGTAGGAAGCTCCGCCCCCCCCTGCCGCGCTTAAGGAGAAGCAGAGCCGCGCGCGCGGCAAAATGATTTTAACCCCCGAGGTGGATGAAGTGCCGGCCAAGATGAAATGGCGCCGTTCGCGCCAAGTAAGCGGCCCCCGCCGCGCCTGGATGTGGCAGACGTCCTCCTGCCTACAGCCGTCCCCTGAAGGCAGCGTCCGTGCCCTGCCGCTAAATAAAGGACTTGCCCAAGACAAAGTCCCCCCCAAATGATGCCCTGTAAAGTTGCCGGTCCCGATATGCCCATGGGGGGGGGGGGGATGTAGCAGCGGTGGGAGGGAGGAAGGGGAGGCTGGAGCAGCCACTCTCACCATACGCTGTCTTCGCCCTCAATCCATCCAGCAGGGTCGCCCCTTCAGCTACTGGCACCGCAGTGGCAGGAAGCCGGGGGAGGGACTTGGCGTGCGGGCGACCCTTGAGCTGGCGGGACGCAGGGGAGCGAGGCTGCCCTGGTCCACCTTGTCTTCTGTGGGGGAGGCGGCAGTGCGGAATTACCGGCACTGGCGCAACTCAACCCCGGGAGAAACAGAGGGGTCTAATGCGCCTCTGTTGTCCCTGTAAGTAGAAAAAAATCGAATTAAAACAACAAATAACGCAAAAAATAAAAAAAATTATAGGAAAACAACCCTGCATAAGCAGGGGGTGTCTTGCCTCCTTGGACACTAAGCAAAAACTGGAAGTCTCTTCTCCAGGCTGAAGGGTATAGCTGATGGAGGAGGGGCTTACAGCTTTCACTTAGTGTCACGCCTCCTAGGGAGCAGAGCTATACCCATGGTTTCCTGTGTCCCCCAAGGAATATGGGCGAGAAAAAAAAAACACAGAGCTCTTTTTCTACATATACGCTAACATACACGATGTTGAGGTGCTGCTGCAGGTAGTAATATTGTATATACTGTATATTTTCTGCCAATATACAGTACCACTATTCACCTGTTATATACCTGGGCAATTAACAAAAAGCCAGGTCACATAACGGCTCACATGACAGATGCAATTTTTTGTCCTATTCAGTTCTCCTATGGATGCATTTTACAGGATAGAAACAGGTTGTACCACGTTTTATTACTTTAGGAGGAGGATGTGGATATAATAAAAGGTCTGTGAGCAAAAATTATAAATAGATTTATATCAGAAAAGTGTTTAACATCCTATTCTCTACATATATAATTGTACTCATTAAAACCGGAATACCCCTTTTTATGGTGCCCTGTACAAATGGTGTACCAGGCTCTCCAACAGGGCGGTGAAGCGCAATGTTCATGAACAGCACCCCCAATAAACTGATGAATCTGCTAAAGAGAGGGAAACAAAGGGGATGGGACCTGGCATTGTCATATTTTACTAAATGTGTTGCATGTGGCACTGAATACTCACCATGTTACATGAAATAACTGCATGTCAAGCTTCAGCACCACATCTAAAGCAAGTGACGGAAGAATGACATATCCTGTTCATATGCAGCAGAGAAGAATCCATACAGATTCTTAACTGCACTGTGGAAATAAAACATCTGCAATATGAATGAGAATCTCATGGATTCCACACAGAATATCTGTGGATTAGCTCCAATGAATAGGGATAAACGTTAATAGTGATGAGCGGCAGGTTCCATATTCGAATTTGCGATATTTCGCGAATATTCGTATTCGAGATTATTTTCGCGATTGCGATTAATTTAAAATGTAAAAATCGCGTAATGCAAAGTTGATCAAAAAAGAATATATAGCAGTAAATATAGTGCTATATATTCGTTTTAAGAATATTTGTCATGTCCTAAAACAAGAATATATAGCAATATAGCGAATATTCGAGAAAATACAAACAGAGCAATTTAGCTAATATATTTTTTTAATAGTGCAAATTTTTTCCAAATCTGAAGTTCAGAAGAGTAAAAAAAAAAAAGTAAAAAAAAAAAAAGATTATAGCACTATATTAGCTAAATTGCTCTATATTTGTATTTAGCGAATATTCACTATACTGCTATATATTCTCGTTTTAGAATATGCCGAATATTCTAACAATGAATATATAGCAAATATATTCGTTATTTATAATATTTGCCTTTCTTTTTTTTCCCCCAATCTGTACAATTGTTAGCATACTCCTCACCGACAAGAGTCGCCGCCACCATGGAACGCCTGTGGGTTAGAATATATTATCAGATCTGAGTTTTCCCTGCAATCGTGAAAACTCAGATCCGATGGTATATTCTAACCCACAGGCGTTCCCATGGTGACGGGGATGCTTGTCGGTGTGGAGTATGCCGAACAACTGTACAGATTGAAAAAAATATATAATGAATTTTCTAAATAACGAATATATTTGCTATATATTCATTTTTTAGAATATTCGTCAATTGTTTTTCCATCTATAGTCATGATTCCTCCCTGCTTAAGTTGCTTGTGGGCCAATGAGTCATTGGCCCACAAGCAAGAAGCAGGGAGGAATCATGTTTTCAGATGTTAAAAAATTACAAATATTCCATATAGCGAATATATAGCACTATATTCAAAATATTCACGAATTCTCGAAGTTGCGATATTCAGGTTTAAAATTCGTTATTCGAATATTCGCGCTCAACACTAATCGTTAAGTGACTACACAGACACATCCGCGACAGAAATCGTATTGCCAGCCTGAACATATCCTTAAAGTGTTATTCTTATCTGGACATTCAGGGCATAAATCAAAATAGGTGCAGGTCTCACGGCCGTTGTGGATAGAGAGGTGGCCATGCATGTGCGGGTCTTTCCATTTACAACATACTTTTGTGGGAATTCCAAAAACAATTCAGGATGGCTAAGAGACAGGACCCCGTTCTCAAAATAGATCTGGGTCCTAGAGGTGGGACCCACACTTATCAGACATTTATGACAGCATCACAGGATATGTCCAGATTGGAATACCCCTTTAGGGGGAATCGGTCACCAGGACAAATTCTGGGCATCTGTTCCATGCAGAGGAGGTTTTTAACTAATGTTTGTGAACGTTCTCATTGTCAGACCATTTTATACTGGCTCCTCAAAAACGTACAATAATCTGTCCACCAATGGACTATAGATTATACTGGTCTCCTGGGATACTGTAAGGGCTCATGCACACGACAGTATGACTTTTTTTGCAGTCCATTTTTTAGGGATCCGTTGTTCCGTTTTTTGTTTCCGTTGTGTTTCCGTTTCCTTTACAGTATACAGTAATTACATAGAAAAAATTGGGCTGGGCATAACATTTTCAATAGATGGTTCAGCAAAAACGGAACGGATACGGAAGACATACGGATGCATTTCTGTATGTGTTCTGTTTTCTGGGGGACCTATTGACTTGAATGGAGCCAAGCACCGTGATTTGCGGACAAGAATAGGACATGTTCTATCTTTTCACGTTACGGAAATCCGGAAATACTGAAACGGAATGCACACGGAGACACTTCAGGTTTTTGTTTGCTGAACCATTGAAATGAATGGTTCAGTATATGTACCGCATACTGAACTAAAAAAACAGCCCGTATACTGAACGCAAAATACTGTTGTGTGCATGAGCCCTGAGGAACACTGTGGGGAAGGCAATGCCCTCTTAGACACTGAAATACCTGATATTCATAGGTGTACTCTATCTCAGCATCAACCATCTGCACGTAGCACTTCTTATCCGGCTTCATGTAGAACCGCAGCTGCTTCTTCCACGTCCAGTCGTCCACACTATGGACCTGAGCTTGGATCAGCTGCTTCACCACATCAATGTTATGAATGACATCCAGGATCAGCGCTTTCAGCTTCAGTTCTAATATTTCAGCATCATCTATAGTGAAGAAAGAAAGTCAATGAATTCTGATCATGGCTTTTTATCTGCTTCCATGCACTACTTTACATTAGGGCAAGGCTCACTGCCAGAAGAACGAGAGGAAGCTTTGCCCTCAGTAAGGCTACTTTCACACTTGCATTGTTAATTCCAGTATTGAGATCCGGCAGAGGATCTCAATATTGGAATTAAACAGATAAGTTTTAATTTTGCACATCAGGATGCGGTTGTGTGAAATCAAAACAGAAAAAAAACGTATCCAGCACTAAAAACATTGAAAGTCAAGGGATCCGTCACCATGGACTTACATTGTTTTCAGTGACGGATCCACTTGCAAGGGTTTTGTATCCGGTCACAGAACAGAATGCTGCTGGAACAGAAGACATTCTGATGCATCCTGAACGGATCTTTTTCCATTCAGAATGCATGAGGACCAAAGGGAAACGTTTTTTTCCGGTATTGAGAACTTCTGCTGGATCGTAATATCGGAAAACAACAACGTAAGTGTGAAAGTAGCCTAAGTGGTCAGATGTCCTGTGTAATAGTACCATCCCAAGCCATAGGTAGTAGGTAATCTGCAGGGTTTTTTGCATTTCCACAGAAAAGAGGCTCTTTACCTGCAGCTGATGTATCATCGATCCCGATGTAGTGCTCAAGCTTAGCCGTCAGATCAATTTCCACCTCATGGAGGTTGTAACCACGGATGGCATTCTCCACATCTTCTGTGAACTGGATGTGTTCAGCTAGGCACAGGATCTAAAACATCAAGAAATACAATAAGAAGCTCATTTATTTAAAAAAAAAATCTTTTTACTGAAGTTTTCAATTATAATCAGAACATTTGATTTTTTTACACAAGCCTTTCTGGGATCGTAGTCCCTTGTTCTTTTTGTTGAATACATTGATATAAATTAACCACTTGCCATCTGGGCCATTTGCCCCCTTCCTGACCAAGCCTAATTTTGCAAATCTGACATATCTCACTTTATGTGATAATAACTTTGGAACGCTTTTACTTATCCAAGCCATTCAGAGATTGTTTTCTCGTGACACATTGTACTTCATGATAGTCATAAATTTGAGTCAATATACAGTCCAGACCAAAAGTTTGGGCACCCCTTCTCATTCAAAGAGTTTTCTTTATTTTCATGACTATGAAGGCATCAAAACTATGAATTAACACATGTGGAATTATATACATAACAAACAAGTGTGAAACAACTGAAAATATGTCATATTCTAGGTTCTTCAAAGTAGCCACCTTTTGCTTTGATTACTGCTTTGCACACTCTTGGCATTCTCTTGATGAGCTTCAAGAGGTAGTCCCCTGAAATGGTTTTCCAACAGTCTTGAAGGAGTTCCCAGAGATGCTTAGCACTTGTTGGCCCTTTTGCCTTCACTCTGCGGTCCAGCTCACCCCAAACCATCTCGATTGGGTTCAGGTCCGGTGACTGTGGAGGCCAGGTCATCTGGCACAGCACCCCATCACTCTCCTTCATGGTCAAATAGCCCTTACTTTCAAAGTTTTCCCAATTTTTCGGCTGACTGACTGACCTTCATTTCTTAAAGTAATGATGGCCACTAGTTTTTCTTTACTTTTGCTGCTTTTTTCTTGCCATAATACAAATTCTAACAGTCTATTCAGTAGGACTATCAGCTGTGTATCCACCTGACTTCTCCTCAACGCCACTGATGGTCCCAACCCCATTTATAAGGCAAGAAATCCCACTTATTAAACCTGCCAGGGCACACATGTGAAGTGAAAACCATTTCAAGGGACTACCTCTTAAAGCTCATCAAGAGAATGCCAAGAGTGTGCAAAGCAGTATTCAAAGCAAAAGGTGGCTACTTTGAAGAACCTAGAATATGACATATTTTCAGTTGTTTCACACTTGTTTGTTATGTATATAATTCCACATGTGTTAATTCATAGTTTTGATGCCTTCAATGTGAATCTACAATTTTCATAGTCATGAAAATAAAGAAAACTCTTTGAATGAGAAGGTGTGTCCAAACTTTTGGTCTGTACTGTATTTCACCTTTATTTATGAAAAAAAATCACAAATTTAACAAAAATTTTGAAAAATTCTCAATTTTCTAAATTTCAATTTCCCTGCTTTTAAAACAGAACGTGATAGCTCATAAAATATTTATTACTTAACATTCCCCATATGTCTCCTTTATGTCGGCATCATTTTGGAAATGATTTTGCAGCCAAGTATAGGACATGTTCTACCATTTGCGGCACAGACATACAGATGCAGAAAGCACGTGGACCATTTGTGTGCTTTCCACATCTGTATGTCCGTTCTGCAAAAAGATAGAATATGTCCGCAATATGTCTGCAAAACACAGACCGTGTCTGTTTTGTAGTCCACAAATGTAAGGACCCATAAAATATGGATGCAGTCTGTGTGCCATCCATTTCTTTCTTTTTTTTTGCATGAGGCCTTATTCACATAAAACTCCTTTAAAGAGATTGTCCCTCAAAAAATATTCAGCATTTTTCAAACTAGCCAGTGAATTTGAAGTTTTTGCAATCAAATATAATTTAAAATGTAGTTTGGTAACTGAGTTAGTCAATAAAATGCAAATTAAAATGGAAGCAGCATGTTATAGAGAAGGAGGAGCTGAGCAGATTGATATATAGCTCTGTTAGAAAAGATTCAGTAGAACTTGTATTTCTTTCATTTAAATTCCTGCTCATTCTGGGCTGTGAAGTCCAGGAGGCGGTCCTAACATTGATTGACAGCTCTCTCTGTATACACAGTCATAGAGGGAAGGCTGTCAATCACTGATAGGACCGCCTCCTGGACTTCACAGCCCGGAATGAGCAGGAATTTAAATGAAAGAAATACAAGTTTTACAGAATCTTGTCTAACAAAGCTATATACAGTACCAGTCTGCTCAGCTCCTCCTGCTCTATAACCTGTCACCTGAAGATGAGACACCAGGTTCAATGTGACAACTCCATTTTTAAACCTTTCTTTAGACTTTGTGAACCCTGAATCTAAGGCATACTTTACATGTTTTTTTTTTTTTTTTACAAATGAAAATGCTCAGCGAATGAATAAACCTACTTGAGAAGGAAAGCGGAGAGGATCTATGGTACCATGAGACTTCTTCCCAGCCACCACACACTCAACCAGTAATGTCTGCAATGTGGACTTCATCTGAATGGCCAGATTGCTTAACCAGACCTGCAGAAAACAAGCAGCGTGAGAACCAGCAGGCAATGGAAGCCTCGCTTTCTAGTAACTGGGTTCTGTGCATCTCACCTCAACATCGGTCGAAACCAGGACCTTGTTTTTCAAAGGAACCACCTCTCCTTCCAGGGATTTCATGGCGATGATATGCTTGAAGTCCTTATCAAACTCTACGCTGTGCACTCCTAAAACACATTGGCAATTATCAGTAGATGCTATTCAAGGTGAGGTGTTGCAGCCGCATTTGAGTAAACTTGTGGGGGGTTTTTTGTCCGACAATGTGGTGAACACGGCGTCCCAAGATCATCTGAAGCACCCAGTAAAATCAATGGGACATTCATGTAATGCACCGAGGAGATGGATCCTGTGAAGTTGCTCTTTGTTGGGAGTTCTTCATTGGGTCTACTAGAGATGGATCTTCTACATGATACATAAGCAGGGCCTCTGGTTCACATCGGTCACAGATTTAGTAATTTTTTACATGAAAAATAGCACTGCATGCAGAGGAATCCAAACAAATACAACTATAAGTGAATGGGGTCTGTTCGGCACCAATGGTGTCCAGTCATGGAACAGATCCATCACATGTCAGTGGCGTCTGTTTATAACGGAAACCACAATGTAGATGTGAACAGAGACTAAAGCCTGTTTCATATTTGCTTTTACCATCTCCGGAAGGCTGTTTCGGCAGGGAGCAGCCTGCCAGAAATGTCTGGATCCGGCACTGACACCTGACACCCGCCGGCCCCATTCACTAGAAAGGGGACGAGTGGAGATCTGGCCGCATCCTGGCAAATAAGCAGAGAAACGGCTGGAAGAAAAACGGCCACAACCCGGCAGGAGGAAAACCACTGCGCACAGCTGCTTTTCCCCCGCCCAAATCTCTGCATGTTTGCCGGGTTATAGCCAGATCTCCGCTGGTCCCCATTATAGTGAGTGGAGCCAGACGGAGATGCGGTAGCAGAGAGATCTGACAGGCTGCTCCCTGCTGAAACAGTCTGCTGGATCTCAAAGAGCAAGTGTGCAACTAGTAAGGCGGACAACAAGCGTGACGTATGTGAGAGAACAGCAGCTACCCTTCTTATAGTACCAAACAACATAAAGTTATTTTACCAGCGAAAAGTTTCTTAAGGTGAGACTGGATTACTGCTGGGTTTGTTGACTGTCCCAGTATTTCCAGTAAGTCGTCGTCTCCAATGAAGTAAAACCGGGGGAAGGCGGAACGCTTTTCCTGTGAAAGCAAAAATGTCAGATGTGGTTCATGAAGATTTATTAATGTACACCGGCAATGATTAACCCCTGCATTATATGGCGAGTGTACCTCCAGAAACTCATTCAGGGACTTCTGGCATCTCTGGAGCTGATCGAGGATGGTAATCAATGAGTTTCTTATCCCGATCCGTGATGTCAGCATCGTCACTCTGTTGTCCCGTTTAATGTCTGACATTATTGATCTGTCAAGCAGAACGAGAATGAAAAAACGAGATTTTTGTATAACTTACCAGTAAAATCTCTTTCTCGCTCTTTCCTTGGGGGACACAGAAGACCTTGGGTATAGCTCATCTCCATAGGAGGCGTGACACTAAGTGAAGACTGTTAAGCCCCTCCTCCACAGCTATACCCTCAGCCTGGAGAGAGAGACTGCCAGTTGCGTGTCCAAGCAGTGAGAAAAGGCAAAGTCCAACAAGGAACCAACAAGCCAACTACCCAACGGGTAACACAAACTCGGAAACCGTGTAGAGAAAAACAACGAATGGGTGGGTGCTGTGTCCCCCAAGGAAAGAGCGAGAAAGAGATTTTACTGGTAAGTTATACAAAAATCTCGTTTTCTCGCCCAGTTTCCTTGGGGGACACAGAAGACCTTGGGACGTTCAAAAGCAGTCCAAAAGGGGAGGGACCACAGCTCCAAGGCGAAGCACCCGAAGGCATCAAGGAACCGCCGCCTGCAGACCCAGGCGGACCAAGGCAGCATACGCCGAAGCCAGAGTATGCACCCTGTAGAACTCTGTAAAGCGTGCAAGGAAGACCAGTGGCCGCCTTGCTCAAATGCATGGCCGAAGCCCAATGCCGCCGGCCCAGGAGGCACCGACCGCTCTGGTGAAATGAACGGTGACAGCAAAGGCAGAATCCTGCCCTCGGTGCGGTAACCTCAGCAATAGCCAATCTGATAAAGCGGAGGAAAACCACCCTGGAGTCCGTCAACTCTAAGCGCGGACCTCCAGGAAACCCAAGAGACCGAACGTCGACAAGAGTCGGAGATCTCCAAGTAAAAACTGCAAGGCCCAAACAACGTCCAAATCGGTGAAGTGTTGAAGCGAAAGGCAAACACCACCTTCAGAAGGAAGGAACGGGATGTAGAACAGCCCTGTGCTGGGAAAAGACAGAAGGCTCAGAACAAAAAGGGGCCATTCAGGCACCCGTCAGAGACACGACTGATACGGAAACACAACCGTACAGGACAGGCGGGGTAGAGAGAACTTCTGTAACGGCTCCAAGGACAAGATTGGAGCGCCGAGAACTCAGTATGTAGTTCCCAGGGCGGTACCGAAGGACAGTACAGAGGAACCAAAGAGCCATTTCGAGTAAGAAGGTCTTGACAGGCCCAGAGGGCCGGGGAACGCTGGAAGAGGAAGAACAGCGCTGACACTTGATACCTCAAGTAAAGGAATCCCAGTCCCAGGTCCAGGCCGGACTGGAAAAAAGACAGAACCATGGGGAGAGAAAAAGTCAGAGTGGGGAATGCACAGCTTCCCACAGAACCCCAGATAAAAAAAACATAAGTCTTACGACAGATCCTGGACGAAATACAGCCAGGAGCGGACAGTAGCGAACCCGCTGGAGTCGCCTGGCAAGCGGGCGAAAAACCAAATGTGATCAGGCGCAGACCAGTAACACGGGCAGAAGTCACAAAACTGGTCCCGTCGGCCCCCGAGCAACGTTGTCCCGTATCCACCCGAGTGGGGGAGCAGAAGGACAGACGGAAAGGAACCAAAGGGTCCGCCCAGCATCCGCCAGATGCCAGGACAAGACAGGCTAAAGTCCATGCTGATGTAGCCATGTTCTACAGTCCCGATGTAGGAGATCAAAGGACAATCTGGACCGAAAGGTAGTCCCCCCAAGTTACCGAGAAGGTAAGTCTACAGCAGGACCATTGTCTTAGAATGGACCACGCAATCTGCACTCAGCGGGAGGACAGAACGCGGTAGACTCGGTAAATAGGCACAGCTAATACAGCCAGTGTGAACAAGGGAGACAGTACGAGGCCAAAAGGAACACCGGAACCATCCATATGAACAACCATGCTCTCCCCAGAGGGGAGGACAGTGAAGGAACAACCTCTGAAGTCTGGCGGGACAGAAGCCACATCGGAGTGATCTGTACCGAGCGGGAGCCAAACAGAGCCGGCGAGATAAGGTAGTCGAGACAGAGGCCGGCATAACACCCTCCAACCGAACGGAGGAGTGGGCAACAGGGAAGCCATAGGACAGCTCAAAAGCAGAACCCTGCTACACTGTGAGATGCCCGGTTCACCGCCTCGCAGAAGGCGAATACCCTGAAGAACCCAAGGCGGAGGTCCTCCGGACCTGGGTAATCGAGCACCCAAGAGAATTTGGGTGACCTTCCCGAGAAAAGCGGCCCGCACCTGGTAGCAGATCAGACTGAAGCGTAGAGGCGCCAAGAGGAAGGACTCATACCACACTACATCCGAAGAGGAGGAAATTGCAGCAGGCAAGGGAACCGCAGTCCTGCCAGAGCCAACGAAGAATTCGAGGGGCGCTCCAGACAACTGCACTCTCGACCATGTGACCACTAGCGCAGGGAAGCAATACCGCGGAAGGACGAATGGGCACGCATCTAGGAACCACGAACACTCCCTGGGATGAAGGGCCAACTAAATGAATGAGTACCACCCAGCTCCGTGCAGCAGAGAGCAAGTAGAGCCCGTCCGGGTCAGGTGGACAGAATGAACTCCTTAGAGACGAGTGCAAGGTTTGCGGCAAGCATCGTATCCCAAGAAAACAAAAGTATGCCGCAGGAAATAGATGAGGCATACGTACGAGCAGCCCGTAAGCAGTGAGAAGGCCAACCCACCTACAGGAGGAGAAGGCATACACGGCCCAAACAACGCACAAGAACGGCCGCTCACTGCAAATAGGTTAATTCAGCGAAAAAGGGGGCTCGCCACAGAGTGCCACAGCATGTACGGAATTGCAAAGTGCAACCTGAAAGGGAGTTATGCACAAGCCTAGTATAGCATGCGATGGAACGCAAGCAGTCCGCCCCGAAAGGGGGGAAATTGTATCTGGCAAACTGCAGTCGGCAAGAGTGCAAAGGCCGGTCCCAAAAGGGAGTGATGCCTAAAGCCGTACCTACTTCAGAGAAGCAGGACATACCCTATAATCCAGCAGGAACGCAGGAGGTCCACCTAGTGAAAGGGGAACATGCACAAGGTTATCCTAGCATTAAGTGAGTTTGCAATAATACACCCAACACTGACTTAGCGAGAGTGCAACTACTCTGCCAATGAAGGGGGACATGTACAAGTCCAGCACAGCCATACAAGGACAGCCGTGAATCTCATGAGCGTGCCAAATTCTGCCCATGGAATGAGGGGTGGCCACGCACAAGGCCAGCACCGTATCCAATGGGAGTGCAAGCGTTCCACCCATGTAGAGGGCAATGCTCATGGCCAGCAAGGTATCCGGTGAGAGTGTAGCATGCCGCCCAGAAAAAAAGGGGGGGTAATGCACATGGCCAGCATCTCATCCAGGGAGAGTGCGTGCACCCGCCATGTATGGGAGTCATACACATGGCCAGCATCGTACTGGTGAGAGACAAACACAGTCAGTGAGAATGTGTGTATGTCACCTGAGGAAGGAAGGCATGCCCATGGCAGGCAGCGAATCCAGCGAGAGTGCGTACACCGCCCACGGAAGAGGGGTCATGCATATGGCCGACAGCGGATCCAGCGAGAGTGCAAGCACCCCGCCATGTATGGGGTACATGCACATGGCCAGCAACGTACCTGCGAGAAAACAACCACAGACGGAGGGATGTATGTATGCTGCCTGAGTCATGCCTATGGCCGGCAGCGAAACCAGTGAGAGTGCAGCATAGCAACATAGTACATAAGTACATCATAGCACATCAGAGAGAGTGCAGCGTTCCGCCTATGGAAGGGGGTCGTGCACATAGCCAGTACCGTATCCGGTGAGAGTGCAGTATTCCGCCTAAAAAGGGGGGTCATGCACATGATCGGAAACAGATCCAGTGAGAGTGTAGCGCTCCGCCTAAGAAGGGGGTCACGCACATGGCCGACAGCGAATCCAGTGAGAGCGCTGCGTTCCGCCCATGGAAGGGGGTCACGCACATGGCCGGCAGTGAAACCAGTGAGAGTGCACCGTTCCGCCTAGAGAAGGGGGTCACGCACATGGCCGGCAGCAAATCCAGAGAGAGTGCAGCATTCCGCCTATGGAAGGGGGTCATGCACATGGCCAGCACCGTATCCGGTGAAGGTGCAGTATTCCGCCTAAAAGGGGGTCATGCACATGGCCAGCCGGCAGCCAGGGAGAGTGCAGTATCCCGCCTAGGAGGGGGGGGATGCACATGGCAGGCACCATAACTGGAGAGATGATGAATGCTGCCTACGGAAGGGCCGCATGCACTTGGCCAGCGCCGTATCCTGGAAGAGGGCAAGAAAACCGCCTAAAAGGGGAAATGCCCTAGCACCGACGCAGGTTAAGAGCGCAACACTATGCCACCTGTGGAAAGAGGGCATGCAGACATGCAGCACTACTGATGAGGCTGCAGCGTCCTGCGCAGTCCAATAGAAATCTGTTATTATTATTTCTTTTTTTATTTATTTTTTATATTTTTCATTAAAAACACAGCCTCTCTGAGGCTAAAGGGGGGCCACCTATAGGGGCACAGATAGTCAGGAAAAGGGGGGCCAGCCATACAGGCCCATTGGGAGCCGGCCTGTACCCAAAGGGTTAACATGGATCGGGCCTGGAGGGCGGCGCTGCGATCCCCTGGGGGCGGAGGAACCTCCCGGCGGGAAGAATTCGCGCCTGGAGAAGTTCCCGCCCCCTCCACCAGAGGCCGGAATTTTGCGGCCTAGTAGGCCGTGAAGCCGGGGTCTAAATTTGCGGCGCCCGGTATGTACCGCCGGGACCTGAGGCGGAGTGGCGCATCAAAAACGGCCGCGGGTGCCCACCCTGCGGGCCGGTCGGAATTGCGGCCCAGCAGGCCGCGAAGCCTGGGCCAAAATTTGCGGAGCCCCACCGACCGGCACCAACGGTCGGCCGGGGCCTGCTGGGCATAGAAGTCAAGCCCAAAGCCGGCCGCGGGAGCCCACCCCGCCGGCCGGAAGAGTCAGGGGTTTGGAATGGCGGCTTGCCGGCCGCGGGAGCCCACCCCGCCGGCCGGAAGAGTCAGGGACCCGGAATGGCGGCCTAGCAGGCCGCGGAGCCTGGGCTAAGATTTTTGCGGCTCCCGGCCGCACCGGAATACCAATGTCGGCCGGAGGCGAGGCCTTACTCCACAGCCGTCAGGAGCCTCAGGCCTGGAGCAACACTCCGGTAGGAGATGGGGGGGGAACCCAGAGACCGGGTGCCTGTGCTGATAGAGAAATAAACTATGTTGCCGCTTCTGTAGCTGGCTGTGGAGACAGCCACTGGCTGCATGTCTATGGGAGCCAGGCAGGGGGGGGGAGGCAGAAGGAGATTGCCGCTCTGCGGCACCCCAGGGGCCAGCATAGATCCAGCAGGGGACTAGAGGCCCAGTATGGGGGTCAGGCACGCAGGAGACCAGGGTGGGGGAGGTGGGGGACGTAGGGCTGGAGAAGCCTCTCTCTTACCACAGCCGTCTTCACCCTCGGTCCATTCCAGCAGGGTCGCCCCTTCAGCTACTGGCACCGTAGTGGCAGGACGCTGGAAGAGGGACTTGGCGTGCGGGCGACCCTTGCGCTGGCGGGATGTAGGGGAGCTGGGCTGCCCTGATCCACCTTGTCTTCTGTGGGGGAGGCAGCAGTGCGGGTGACCGGCACTTGCGCAGCTCAACCCCGGGAGAAGCAGAGAGGTCTAGTGCGTCTCTGTTGTCCCTGATGGTCTGGAACAAAAAGAAAAGAAAAAAGTAAAAATCAAAATTTAAACAAAGGAGAAAACAGCCCTGCAGAGCAGAGAGTGTCTTGCCTCCTTGGACACTAAGCAAAAAACTGGCAGTCTCTCTCTCCAGGCTGAGGGTATAGCTGTGGAGGAGGGGCTTAACAGTCTTCACTTAGTGTCACGCCTCCTAGGGAGATGAGCTATACCCAAGGTCTTCTGTGTCCCCCAAGGAAACTGGGCGAGAAAAGAAAAGTTATAGAGCAGAAAACAAATATGTTAATGAAGGTAAAAAGCAGAAAGATACAGTAATTATTTACTATCCTACTTAACAATGGACTAATAGTTACTTAGGTTAAATGGAGTGTGCCCCCAGGAAATGCCCTGATACACTAGACACCGTGCATTGTAGGGCTAGCTCAGCTGAATGTAATGATGCCTTTCACTTAGCCATCTGCTTCATTCTGGAGAAAAACACTTACTCCATATGCAAATAGGAAATTAAGTGGACCTAGGGCCGGACCAAGCCACTCTGTGCACCCGTTACTCCTGATTCCTCTATCAGACCCCCAAATCCAGCAGATCAGACCAGATCAGGACTGCTTCTAAGCCTCCGAATATATAATGCTTCCATTCAATGACAGGAAGCAAGTATTTAGTAAATAAGAAAAAAAAGAACTGAACACACCGAAAGTCTTCATCAACTCTGTTAAAACGAGCTTCTTCTCTGGGAAGGGCACCGCGGCCAAAGATGGGCTCCAGATACACCCATTTCCTCTGTATCTGGTTTAGACTCTGCAGGTATTCATCCAGTTCTGCAAGTTTTCTCTCCCAAATGGAGACCTTGTCCTCGAAACCCTTGTAATAGGGGGAGTCCTTGAGCGACTGGAGGAGGCACCGGTTATCTCCCACCTGATTGACAATGTCCTTCCAGTCCTTTATCAGCTTCATTGTCCGTTTCTGGCTGTCCTCGTAATCCGTTAATGCGAACACAGCGCCGGTCCCCCAGATGTCCAGTTCCCGGAGGGCTTCTCGGATTGTTACTTCTCCCTGCGCGCGGCTGTTCAAATCCTATACAGAGTTTAAAGAAGAGAAATGGAAAAGTGAAAACACATTGCTGCCTACATCGTTTAGTTATTATGAAGGATGATCTAGAGGCATACGCTATGGACCTCGGGGGGGTATAAAATAGTGCACTACTCCCAGCTGAGAGATCACATGGGACCACATCTCCCCTGGAACCGATCGCCTGATCCCTATAAGGGTCCATTCACACGTCCGCAAAATGGGTCCGCATCCATTCCGCAATTTTGCGGAACAGGTGCAGACCCATTCATTTTCAATAAGGGCCGGAATGTGCTGACCACATCCGCACTTCCGGATCTGCACTTCCGTTTGGCAAAAAAATAGAACATGTCCTATTCTTGTCCGCAATGAGAGTGCCAGCGATGTGCGGTCCGCAAACAACGCATACGGACGTGTGAATGGACCCTAATTGAGAGGGATGAACTACTTAAAGGGGTTGTCTCACTTCAGAAAATGGCATTTATAATGTAGAAAACGTTACTAAAAGGCACTTACTAATGTATTGTGATTGTCCGTATTGCTTGCTTTGCTGGCTGGATTCATTTTTCCATCCTGCAATCCAGCAGCAGTTGCTGTGCATGCACACTATAGGAAAAAGCGGCTCCCTATCTGGTGGCCAGGACAGTGGGATCGTACATAGGACAGCATTTGATCCTATAGTGCGCAAATACGACCACTACTGCTGGATTGCAGGGTGGTCATAACTTCTGGATACGAGCAGTGTGCAATGTGATGGAAAAATGAATCCAGCCAGCAAAGGAGGCAATATGGACAATCACAATACATTAGTAAGTGCCTTGTATTAACTTTCTCTACATAATAAATGCCACTTACTGAAGTGAGTTGGCACCTTTAAGACCCTATATTCCCCTTGGGAGCCTGAGTGTGTGCAATTGTATCTAGTTATACATTACTAGGGTATCTAAAAAGACACCCTCATTTAAAGGGGTGCTGCAACTTGGAAAACCCATACCTGTTAGAAGGTACTCTGATAATAAGCAAATCAGTCCCCCCCCGCTGGAACCTCCAGCGATCAGCTGTAATCTGTCAGTAAGCGCACACAGGGGAAATTAGGAGACAGAATAGGCGGATTTTGCTATTTGCCCCCAAAAAACTGTCATGCATGCTTTGTATTAGATTCATTAAATGTTTTGCACACTTTTCTAAGCTTTTTCTGCCGTTTCCAAATGGGGGCATGGCTTCACTGGAAAGGGGTGCAGTTTCACTTAAAAGGGGGATGGACGAAATGCACCTCTGTGCACCAAAAACTGTCCGTTCAGGGATCTCACACGCAGTCCAAAACGGATCAGTTTTGCCCTAATGCATTCTGAATGGATAAGGATCCGCTCAGAATGCATCAGTTTGCATCAGTTCAGTCTCCATTCCGCTTTGGAGGCTGCCTGCAGCGTTTTGGTGTCCGTCTGACGAAACTGAGCTAAAAACGGATCCGTTCTGACACACAATGTAAGTCAATGGGGACGGATCCGTTTTCACTGACACAATACGGCACAATAGAAAACGGATCCGCCTCCAATTGACTTTCAATGGTGTTCAAGACGGATCAGTCTTGGCTATGTTAAAGATAATACAAATGGATCCGTTCTGAACTGATGCCAACGGTTGTATTATCTGAACGGATGCGTTTCTGCAGATCGATGACGGATCCGCACCAAACGCGAGTGTGAAAGTAGCCTAACACTGATCAATGTATTCTGTTTATATGAACATTTCTAAAATGCAGTTAACGATATGGGGGGTCATTTATTAAGCTGAAATACGCCTATATTAGGTGTACTTCTGGCACAGATTTCACCGACTTCCCCCCGCTCGCGCCAGGTCTAAAAAAGGGAGCGTGGCATGTGGAGAAACTCTAAAGAGAACCAATCTCCTTTCCCCTCTGGCAGATGACAATATAGTCACTTTATACAGTAGTGTTAAAAAAATAGTAGTCCAACATAGTTAACCTGATAAATCACTGTTAGGCTTATTGCACACGACAGTATATTTTCACGGTCCGCAAAACGGGGTCCCGTTTTTCCGTGATCCGTGACCGTTTTTTCGTCCGTGGGTCTTCCTTGATTTTTGGAGGATCCTCGGACATGAAAAAAAAGTCATTTTGGTGTCCGCCTGGCCGTGCGGAGCCAAACGGATCCGTCCTGAATTACAATGCAAGTCAATGGGGACGGATCCGTTTGACGTTGACACAATATGGTGCCATTTCAAACGGATCCGTCCCCATTGACTTTCAATGTAAAGTCTGGAGTCCCTTTTATACCATCGGATCGGAGTTTTCTCCAATCCGATGGTATATTTTAACTTGAAGCGTCCCCATCACCATGGGAACGCCTCTATGTTAGAATATACTGTCGGATATGAGTTAGATCGTGAAACCTCATTTCCGACAGTATATTCTAACACAGAGGCGTTCCCATGGTGATGGGGACGCTTCTAGTTAGAATATACTACAAACTGTGTACATGACTGCCCCCTATCCGATCTCTTACAGGGGGCCGTGATCAGCACAATTAACCCCTCAGGTGCCGCACCTGAAGGGGTTAATTGTACTATCATATCCCCCTGTAAGAGATCAGGGCTGCCAGGCAGCAGGGGGCAGACCCCCCCCCTCCCCAGTTTGAATATCATTGGTGGCCAGTGCGGCCCCCCCCCCTCCCTCTATTGTAATAATTCGTTGGTGGCACAGTGTGCGCCCCCCCCCCTTCCTCCCTCTATTGTAATAAATCGTTGGTGGCACAGTGTGCGCCCCCCCCCCCTTCCTCCCTCTATTGTAATAAATCGTTGGTGGCACAGTGTGCGCCCCCCATCGGCCCCCCCTCCCTCTATAGCATTAACAACATTGGTGGCCAGTGTGCGGCCTCCCATCTCCCCCCCCGATCATTGGTGGCAGCGGGTTACTAGCAATAGTACAATAGTAAAAGATTCATACTTACCTGGGAGCTGCGATGTCTGTGTCCGGCCGGGAGCTCCTCCTACTGGTAAGTGACAGTTCATTTAGCAATGCGCCGCACAGACCTGTCACTTACCAGTAGGTGGAGCTCCCGGCCGGACACGAACATCGCAGCAGCCACCAGCAGGTAAGTATGAATCTTCTACTATTGTACTATTGCTAAGTAACCATGGCAACCAGGACTGTAGTAGCGTCCTGGTTGCCATGGTTACCGGTCGGAGCCCCAGCGATTAAACTGGGACTCCGATCGGAACTCCGCTGCCACCAATGATGGGGGGGGGGGGGAGAGATGGGAGGCCGCACACTGGCCACCAATGTTGTTAATGCTATAGAGGGAGGGGGGGCCGATGGGGGGCGCACACTGTGCCACTAACAAATTATTACAATAGAGGGAGGGAGGGGGGGGCGCACACTGTGCCACCAACGAATAATTACAATAGAGGGAGGGGGGGGGCCGCACTGGCCACCAACCTATTATTACAATAGAGGGGGGGGGGGGCCGCACTGGCCACCAATGATATTCAAACTGGGGAGGGGGGGGAGGGTCTGCCCCCTGCTGCCTAGCAGCCCTGATCTCTTACAGGGGGATATGAAAGTACAATTAACCCATTCAGGTGCCGCACCTGAATGAACGGTGCATTTTCCGTTTTTTCCACGGACCCATTGAAAGTCATGGGGTCCGCGAAAAAAAACGGAAAACGGCACAACAGCCACGGGTGCACATAGTGAACAGGGAAAAGTCACAAATTGTGCTGCAAAAAAAAAAAAAACATATAGGACGAATTGGGCGACTTTCTGACGAAAGTGGAGTATATGGCATAGTAAAATGTCACCCCAAATGTTCTGCTTTAGGGACTGTTCACATCACATTTTTGTCCCTTTCAATGTCTTTTCTTTTTTTTTTTTCTTCAACAGTAATTTTTATCGTTTTTTTATACATTTTAAAGTTAGTTATTTTCATTCAAGTGAATAACATAACTTTTACATCAGTTTCATTGGTTTGTTAGTTATGAATTTGAATAGATAATAAAAAGGGTTGGACATGCCGATATGTTAGTGAAATTGGTTTTGAATATATAAATATACATATAAATGTAAAATAAACATGTACTTAAACATTATCATAACTATGTAGCATTTTGAGTGTGTGTGTGTCCACATCTACTCACACATGTATCTATATATTTTTATATATTTATATAAACTATATAAATATAATTATATATATATATGCGTATGTGTTCATGTCTATATATACATGATGTCTTTGTGATCCTACATATATTCACATATCAAATGTATATACACACATACGCATATATACTATACACATACATACATTTGCAATACCATACATAGATATACTAATACAATATGCATCTTCTCTTTTTTTAAAAGATTAGTGTATATACGTATATCCCATATACACACACGTGTGTTTGTTTTGTATATAGAAGGATTAGCTATTATATTTTTAATAGTATAGATATAACAGGTAAATAATGTTAACATTAGTTTTGAAACTTATCTATAATTATATATATATATTAGTAAAATGTCACCCCAAATGTTCTGCTTTAAGGACTGTTCACATTACATTTTTGTCCCTTCCAATTTCATACATAAAGGATACAATAGTGTAGTGTACTACACTTTTCAATCCTACAGAGTCCAGAAAAAAATGCATACATTAACCAATACGTTTTTTTTGTTTTTACAATGGAACCCTATGATGGTGGATGCCACTGTATGGCATCTGCTAAATGTATACATTAAACGTAGGAAGAAAACGTGATGTGAACACAGCCTTACTGCCATTCTTCTGCAGTCTCTATAAACAACTTCTCAGTAACTCAGGAAGCTAAATGGAAACTTACTTTAAGTTCTGAAGCTTTAGATATGATCACATCGGCAACTTTCAGCAGATCTCCAAACAGCAACTTTTCCAACGTGGTTCCTTTTGGAAGTCCAAGTAACCTGAAGAGGTCCAGCCAGTGATCCTGGGACAGGTGCTCGCCACGTACATACTTTAGCACTGGAACCACCATCTATAATGAGTACAAAGAGATCTTTAAGTGGTGGGTGTCAAATTAATCCCAAAAACGACTTGACTATTGAAGAGGGTCTACAGCTGCATCCAGTGTCTGTTCCAAAAACACGTGCGCGCACAGTAAACTCTGCTGTATTGCACACAAAATAACATCAAAAAAGAGAAATGAACCTCAACATCAAGTGACCAGATCTACACAGGGTTGTCCACCGCTAAATCTCATGGGAGTGTATGCGGATGCCAGAGCCTGAGCCCTCAGGAGGATCCTATGGTGGACCAGTTTAACCCTTGCCATATGCTGGGATGCCCCGTATCTTAGAACATTTTGGTTCTATGGAAAATAGGAATTAGACTTACCGGTAATTCGATTTCCAGGGATTCCCTCATGACAGCACCACAGGAGGATGTTCACCTTTGACCTTCTTGGGACAGGAAGCAGAGGGGTTAAAAAGGTCCCTCCCACCTCCACCCGCCAGCGTTTTTCCAGATTACTACACCAAGATGAATGCAACCGATTTATAAAAACCACAAGAAAGTCATATATGCAATATTTACATAGTAGTTAGTAAGGGAGGGAATGTACGGGTGCTGTCATGAGGGAATCTCTGGAAACCGAATTACCGGTAAGTCTAATTCCTATTTTCCAGCTCATCCCTCATGAAAGCACCACAGGAGAAGTACCAGATTATCACTTTATGGGGGGCAAATCTAAGGACAACATATCCCAGATATTTCTCATTACATAAAAATACTATTTCATAGAATCAGGAAATAAACCTGAAACAGAAACTTTTTGGTTCTAAACTAAATACTGCCTCCTTCACCAACAGACCTACCTCTGTTTATAGACTTATATTCTTCATTAGAGGAAGAATAAATTGTCTTATTAGACATCGGCAATAAAAAAAAAAGGATGCTTTACTTCTAAGCATAGTCTATAAGTTAAGTACCATTGCATAAACGTGACCCGTTCCCAGATAAAATATACACTCACCTAAAGAATTATTAGGAACACCTGTTCTATTTCTCATTAATGCAATTATCTAGTCAACCAATCACATGGCAGTTGCTTCAATGCATTTAGGGGGGTGGTCCTGGTCAAGACAATCTCCTGAACTCCAAACTGAATGTCAGAATGGGAAAGAAAGGTGATTTAAGCAATTTTGAGCGTGGCATGGTTGTTGGTGCCAGACGGGCCGGTCTGAGTATTTCACAATCTGCTCAGTTACTGGGATTTTCATGCACAACCATTTCTAGGGTTTCCAAAGAATGGTGTGAAAAGGGAAAAACATCCAGTATGCGGCGGTCCTGTGGGCAAAAATGCCTTGTGGATGCTAGAGGTCAGAGGAGAATGGGCCGACTGATTCAAGCTGATAGAAGAGCAACGTTGACTGAAATAACCACTCGTTACAACCGAGGTCTGCAGCAAAGCATTTGTGAAGCCACAACACGCACAACCTTGAGGCGGATGGGCTACAACAGCAGAAGACCCCACCGGGTACCACTCATCTCCACTACAAATAGGAAAAAGGGGCTACAATTTGCACGAGCTCACCAAAATTGGACTGTTGAAGACTGGAAAAATGTTGCCTGGTCTGATGAGTCTCGATTTCTGTTGAGACATTCAAATGGTAGAGTCCGAATTTGGCGTAAACAGAATGAGAACATGTATCCATCCTCTGATGGCTACTTCCAGCAGGATAATGCACCATGTCACAAAGCTCGAATCATTTCAAATTGGTTTCTTGAACATGACAATGAGTTCACTGTACTAAAATGGCCCCCACAGTCACCAGATCTCAACCCAATAGAGCATCTTTGGGATTTGGTGGAACGGGAGCTTCGTGCCCTGGATGTGCATCCCTCAAATCTCCATCAACTGCAAGATGCTATCCTATCAATATAGTCCAACATTTCTAAAGAATGCTATCAGCACCTTGTTGAATCAATGCCACGTAGAATTAAGGCAGTTCTGAAGGCAAAAGGGGGTCCAACACCGTATTAGTATGGTGTTCCTAATAATTCTTTAGGTGAGTGTATATAACCAGTGCACAGAGTAAGAAATTTACTGTAGACCCCTATTGCAGTTCATTCCAGAGATTAATGGTTATGATAAATAGCCATCTTCGGAATGTCTGTAAGATATAAGTAAGAAGCCGAGCCAAGCTGACCCCACTGGTGCACAGCAGGCATGGACATCAACGTTGAGGTAACCAAAACTGTACCCTTAACATCATACCGGTCCAGGACAAGCTCAGGACCTCGTACCAGGAGGTGTTAGTATGAACTTCAGGGAGAAGAAAGGAGAAAGAACCCTCCCAACGAAACCAGGCCAACCGAGAACCCACCTGCCGCATAGCTTCAAGGTCAGAGGCAGTCTTAAGGGTTTCACAAGACCTAGTTACCTGGCACTAGCCCGGAAACACATGGACTGAGGAGTGGCAAGACGTTACAGGACCTGTGCAGTGTACATAGCTGTGTGAGCATGGCAGCAAGTGTGAATGTGGACAGAGGCATGCACAGTCTCTATTGATGGTTTGTAGCTCCCTGGGTTGGCGTGCAGTGAGGGGAGTCTCCTTCCCGGTTGCGACAGAGGTGCCCTTAATGTAATTTGTATTAGGTGCAGGGAAGCAAATGTCCCTAATATTTGTGACACCAGCACCCATGGGTGAAAATAGATAGAATGACAGTAGAGTTTACTGAAAACCACTTGTCTTGAGGTAGGTATACTAATTTATTGCTAGAGAAGGAATCCACAACTATGTTGGTGCTGCCTCCCACTATAACAGGTTGGGGTAGGATCTAGGGTTGTTTCGATACCAAAATTTTGATTCGGTTTCGATATCATAAAAAAGTATTGCGATACTCGATACCATTCGATACCACGCGAAAGAAATAAAAACGCCAAAAAAAGCAGCGTGCATTTCGCATTTTATGGAACGTCCGGCTCATAATCGAACAGTCCTATCCTATTTTTGGGGGGGAACAAGGTGACAAAAAAAATGGCAAATTGCACAGTTTTTCTTTTATTTATTTTTCTTTTGCGGCGTTCACTGCCTAGGAGATATCTTTTAATATTTTAATAGTTTGGACTTTTCGGACGTGGCGATATGTAATATTTTATTTATTTATTGTTTATACATTTTATATGTAAAATTGGGAAAGGGGGAGATTTATACTTAATATTTTGGTGTGGTTTTCTTACTTTTTTTTATTTAATAACTATTTCCCGCCTCAGGGGCTAGAACCTGGGATCTTTTAATCCCTTATCCTATTCACCCTGATAGAGCTCTATTAAGTGAATAGGACTTCACACTCTGTGCATAGTGCACACAGCAGCAGGGAGGTTACCATGGTAGCCAGGGCTTCAGTAGGGTCCTGGCTGTCATGGTAACCGATCGGAGCTACACAATTACACTGCTGGGGCTCCGATCAGAAGCTGCTACTGCCACCAATAAGAGGAGGTGAGGGGACTCTGTGGCCACTACCACCAATCATTTTAATACTGGGGGGAGGGCGCACTGCGTCACCAATGATAACTAATGTTTAATATACAAATACAACCAGCGGCAGAAACACATTGCCGGCACCCGACCCCTGACAGGGTGCTGCGATCAGCAGCAGTTAACCCCTCAGGTGCAGCACCTGAGGGGTTAATTGCCGCGGATCACAGCACCCTGTTCAGAGGTCAGGTGCCGGCAATGTGTTTCTGCCCCCGTCTGCATTTGTAATATATTAAACGTTAGTTATAATTGGTGGCGCAGTGGCCACAGCCCCTCCCCTCCTCCGCCCCTCTCATTTGAGGCAGCAGCAGCATAGGGGGGTGGGAGAGAAAGCTTCCTTCTTCCCTGTGTTTCTGAGGGAACATGGCGCACACACGATTCATATTCTCTGATACTGGGCTGTGCAGTAGCACAGCCTAGTATCGATAAAAGACAAATCCCGGTATTGTATCGATACCGGGCTAAAAGTATCGATTGGGTATCAAAAGTTCGATACCCAAAACAACCCTAGTAGGATCTTTACTAAATTTCAGTGCTCTGGTCACAATAATGTTCCTTTAACTTCAGGCTGACCCATACTCCAGGTGTAAAGTATACATATATGTCTTGCACTCCTTGAGATGCTAACAATTTCTATTAATATTGTCCACATTGTTCATGGAGGAAAGGGGCTCCAAATATAGTTTTGCGCTAAACTGTAGATCGTGGATAGGCACTGTAGGCTACTTCCGCTCACCGAATGCTAGTAGAGTCCATAAATTTGGGTTGCGCATTAGCTTTAACTTCCTGCCTTCTACCTTGCTATTTTTATGTGTCAGGGCACCAGGGTGGCAAGCGGCTGCAGGCCACCCACAGAGGCAAGCGGCTGCAGGCCACCCACAGAGGCAAGCGGCTGCAGGCCACCCACAGAGGCAAGCGGCTGCAGGCCACCCACAGAGGCAAGCGGCTGCAGGCCACCCACAGAGGCAAGCGGCTGCAGGCCACCCACAGAGGCAAGCGGCTGCAGGCCACCCACAGAGGCAAGCGGCTGCAGGCCACCCACAGAGGCAAGCGGCTGCAGGCCACCCACAGAGGCAAGCGGCTGCAGGCCACCCACAGAGGCAAGCGGCTGCAGGCCACCCACAGAGGCAAGCGGCTGCAGGCCACCCACAGAGGCAAGCGGCTGCAGGCCACGCAGAGGCAAGCGGCTGCAGGCCACGCACAGAGGCAAGCGGCTGCAGCATTAGGACATAGGGCCCATTAGACAACGCCAGACACCGAAGCAATAAGCCAGGCACGGTGTCCATAAGGTACAGGGGCCATGTCAGGAGTCCACTCAGTATAAATGTCCTTAGATAAAGGAAATCAAGTCGGACATAACTAAGACAGATTGCTAGACCTGAAAGATTTAAGTCTGCAACCTTGTCAATTCAATGCAGCCTGAAAAATGTTCAACTCCACAGCCAGTCTCATTATAGAAGCAGGTGACGCTACTATCGCCCGAGTATACATTTACATCCGCACACAGATTCTCAAGTAATTGGAACTGTTAGGGGAAATCCAGCTGGTTAAACACATGCATGGTTTACTTACCAGTCTTGGAGTAAGTGCTGCCAAAGCAAGCACCCATATTGTCATGCAGCTTCTGCCAACACTTTCATACGGAACGTTGGTAAGGAGACAAGGCCCCATCCAGCTGCTGACTATTTCAGGCGCACTGAGGCGTGATCCTGCTGAACTCCACCAAGGAACAGCGGATCTAAGCTCCATGAACCTATAGCTGTTCATAGTGAGGTAACCACCAGCTGCATTACCCACTTCAGAGGGTTTAGGAGAAAGCCAGGGGACCTCCAGCTTAGAAGGTACTGGCACAGCCGCTTATAGGGTAGGAAGAATGAGGATGAACCCACCGATCAAACCCAGGCCGTCAGAGAATCCACCTATAGGCTCCGACTCCGCCCGGGCTGCTAAGGGAACTCTACCTCGAGAGGTGTTAGCAAGGCTATTCAAGAACTCGAAGGAGATTCCAAACGCCCCCTTAGTCCCAGCCTAAGGCCCTGATAGTTCTTGTAGAATCTCTTCAACCCCAGAGCAGGGAACCTCTCTGCGTCTATCCTCTGTAGGGACAGGAAGAACACTGGTGGGTGGAGGTGGTAGGTCTGTTGGTCAATGAGGCAGATAAAGAGACATTTTAGAGTTGCAAATGGGTTCACAAATTCTGTCATCAGTATTTAGTTCTCTGGCAGAATCAAAAAGTTTCTGTCTCAGGTTTATTTCCCGATTCTATGAAATTGTATTTTTATCTAATGAGAAATATCTGGGATATGTTGTCCTTAGATTTGCCCCCCTAAAGTTATAATCTGGTACTTCTCCTGTGGTGCCGTCATGAGGGATGAGCTGGAAAATAGGAATTAGACTTACCGGTAATTCGGTTTCCAGAGATTCCCTCATGACAGCACTCATACATTCCCTCCCTTACTAACTACTATGTAAATGTTGCATATATTACTTTTTTTATGTTTTTTTATAAATTGGTTGCATTCATCCTGGTGTAGTGATCTGGAAAAACACTGGCGGGTGGAGGTGGGAGGGACCTTTTTAACCCCTCTGCTTTCTGTCCCAAGAAGGTCAAAGGTGAACATCCTCCTGTGGTGCTGTGATGAAGGATGAGCTGGAAAAATGGTCAATAATCAGCAATATCTGCAATCTATTTTTGAACATGTCTCAATGCATGATTAAAAAAAAGATTCATGTGCTCAACACGGATATCCTGCCACTCCCATATAGATTTGATAAGATAAAACGCAAACATCTTAGTTATCATAACCAGTTAAAACATTCTCAGCCCTTAAAGGGTAGGGGCATTTTTAGGGTATATTCACGGCCGTAACTTGAAGATCCTAGGCCCTAGTGCATTGCTGTCTCCGGCTCCTGAGACGGGTTGCAACTGCTCCCTCTGCACCGTCTTATAGCTACGCCCCTGGGAATATTCACACTTGGTGAATTTCCTACGGATTTTCCACCACAGAATTGGGGTCGGAAAGTTTGCATCACATTATAAATACCCACAAAGTGGATGAGAATCTACAAAATCTCTTCCACGTGCTGCAGAAGAAACATCCCAATTCATGCTGAGGATTTCACCCTTAGAAAGCCACAGAGTGAACGTCTGCAGATCTACAGCAAATGTAACCCATCCAGATTCTGCTGTGGATCCTTTGTGGATTTTGGCACAGAATCGAAGACAAATCTCGGAGGAAACTCTCCGCTATGCAGGCAGTCCTCTTATGCATATCACTGTAATGCTAGTAAAGAAGAAGGTGCTTTAAATATGGCTGCACTGGCTGAGCAGCTTCATGCCAAGATCTGATTAAAAATAACACAATTACCAAAACCTGGCTACTTTGATTTACTAATATCTGCATATATTATGCAGATTATGTAGCATATAATGCACCAGTGGGCGGTACTTACTATCTAATCTACAGAATATTCAGACAGTAAAGCTGGTCATATGCTATAGATGTACAGTACAGACCAAAAGTTTGGACACACCTTCTCATTCAAAGAGTTTTCTTTATTTTCATGACTATGAAGGCATCAAAACTATGAATTAACACATGTGGAATTATATACATAACAAACAAGTGTGAAACAACTGAAAATATGTCATATTCTAGGTTCTTCAAAGTAGCCACCTTTTGCTTTGATTACTGCTTTGCACACTCTTGGCATTCTCTTGATGAGCTTCAAGAGGTAGTCCCCTGAAATGGTTTTCACTTCACAGGTGTGCCCTGTCAGGTTTAATAAGTGGGATTTCTTGCCTTATAAATGGGGTTGGGACCATCAGTTGCGTTGAGGAGAAGTCAGGTGGATACACAGCTGATAGTCCTACTGAATAGACTGTTAGAATTTGTATGATGGCAAGAAAAAAGCAGCTAAGTAAAGAAAAACGAGTGGCCATCATTACTTTAAGAAATGAAGGTCAGTCAGTCGGCCGAAAAATTGGGAAAACTTTGAAAGTAAGGGCTATTTGACCATGAAGGAGAGTGATGGGGTGCTGCGCCAGATGACCTGGCCTCCACAGTCACCGGACCTGAACCCAATCGAGATGGTTTGGGGTGAGCTGGACCGCAGAGTGAAGGCAAAAGGGCCAACAAGTGCTAAGCATCTCTGGGAACTCCTTCAAGACTGTTGGAAGACCATTTCAGGGGACTACCTCTTGAAGCTCATCAAAAGAATGCCAAAAGTGTGCAAAGCAGTAATCAAAGCAAAAGGTGGCTACTTTGAAGAACCTAGAATATGACATATTTTCAGTTGTTTCACACTTGTTTGTTATGTATATAATTCCACATGTGTTAATTCATAGTTTTGATGCCTTCATAGTCCTGAAAATAAAGAAAACTCTTTGAATGAGAAGGTGTGTCCAAACTTTTGGTCTGTACTGTATGTCGCATGAACCCGGTAATTTTGGCTGGAGCAGACGACCATCTAATGCCTATGGGGGTCTCCCCTATAATTTTTTACTGCCAGTTAAAACCATATAGTGACACATATGCTTTATTTTTACTAATCTGTTTTTATTTTATGATTGTAGTTGTTTTTTATCATATTTCCTGAAAATGATTATGTTGGTACTTTCACTGTGAAATCTCAGTTATGTAACCATCCCAGCTCCGTTATATCTCCTCACCACTCCATTTTTATGTAATGTTTTTAATTATGTTTTTTTCCTGAATAAAGATTATTTATTAATTACATTAATTTGTGGATTTCCCATATATTCTTTTTAGTAGTAATATCCGACCTTGTATCTGTCAATTTCCGCCTGGAGCTTTGCGGACATCGTGGTGTGCTCTTCCATTTTCCGCAGTCGGTCGTGCCAAGACAGGAGAAATTCTTCAAAACTGTAACATTTGCTCCTGTGAACGAGGCATATTAGGAAACAGACATCAACGTGTCCAGAAAAGGGGCAGAGTAAAGTGTCAGTCACAGACCTTTTTTTTTTTTTTTATGTTTGTAATAAAGATGCAATCTTTAAAAAAAAAAAAAAAAAATATTTGCTAAATTTCTGAAAAGGTTTGATATGCATTCTAATCTATTCTACACAAATCAAATATGCTCTGGTTGGTATAGAACACCCTCTAGTCTCCTATTTACTATCCAGAACTACGCCTATATTAGACGTATTTCTGGCGCAGTTTGCAGCACAAAGGTTATTTGCGCTGCAATCTGTGACCTTTCCCCACTCACGCCAGGTCTAAAAAAGTTGGCGCAGTGTGGGCAGGGTAGGGCGGTAGTTTTCACACAGCATGTTATATATACAGTTAGGTCCAGAAATATTTGGACAGTGACACAAGCTTCATGATTTGGGCTCTGCCGGCCACCACATTGGTTTTGAAAGGAAACAACTGAGATGCAATTTAGGTGTAGACTTTCAGGTTTAATTCAAGGGATTGAACAATTAGTCTGTGAAACATTTAGGAATTTTTCAAAGCCTCATTTCAGGAACTCAAAAGTAATTGGACAAATTAACATTACTAACAGATATACGCCACTTTGCGCCGCTATCTGCGATTTTTCCCCACTCACACTAGGCCTAAAAAAAATAAAAATATGGGGCATGGTGTGGGCGGGGAAGGGGACAGGCCCGGCAGGCGCGTCTCATTCATAATTTTCTACTACTGTTTTAGGCATAGAAAATGGTCCAAATCTACGCCAGCATATATCTGTATATATACAAGATCATTCCTGGACACAAAGTCTGCACAGGGGCTGTATGCACAAAACGGAGGATACAGTTAATTAGTTTTTGCAAAGTTGTCTTCGAGTCATAAAATTTTTTAAATTTGTAGCGACTGGTACCTGAAAGAGATCCAGTCTTCCTTTGCCTTCTCATTAAACCCTTGATAGAACTCCTCATATAAAGACCATGTTTTTGTGCATCCCTCAATGTCAATCCTTATCTCATCGGCAAGGGAGAAATCAGGAGCCTCCAGGTCAAAATGCAGACAGTCCTCACTGGAAGAAAGAACACCATATTATTTTACTGCAGTAGCGACAAAACAGAATGGGCACATCCTTCCAAATCACTTCCACCCAGTACCCTCACCTACTGTATCCTTCCCCCGTTACCTGTAGATTGTGAACCCTCGTAGGCAGGGACCAGTCTGTAATACGTCCTCTTCATGCGGATCGCAATTGTTTAGAATGATGTATGTGCACCGCTCTTCATATGTACAGCGCCATGGAATTAATGGCGCTTTAATAATCTATATTATAAAACCCAATATCTGTCTGTTTGTCTGTCCTCTACTGGCAACAAAACGCCTGAAGCGCTGGACACTAGATTTGGGGTGTCTGGGAAGGTTTTCATAAAGATCTCAGCTCTCTAGGACATACCTTTCTTGAGATATTCCCGAAAAATGCATTAGCCAATAGGAGCTTGCAACTTCACTCATATCCTAACCATACACACAATCACATGACCCTTATTAACCAATAGAAGCTCACAGGTCCTTCACTCATATCGTAACTGCCATATACACGGTTACATATCAGCCAATAGAAGCTCACAGGTCCTTCAGTCTCACTGACATACACACAGTTTTACACCAGGTTTCCATAACAACTCAGCCATTTTTCTTCATTGATAGGTCATTGTTAAAGGGGACAGGGTGCTGTTGAGGTGACGTTAAAGGGGACAGGGTGCTGTTGAGGTGACGTTAAAGGGGACAGGGTGCTGTTGAGGTGACGTTAAAGGGGACAGGGTGCTGTTGAGGTGACGTTAAAGGGGACAGGGTGCTGTTGAGGTGACGTTAAAGGGGACAGGGTGCTGTTGAGGTGACGTTAAAGGGGACAGGGTGCTGTTGAGGTGACGTTAAAGGGGACAGGGTGCTGTAGAGGTCACGTTAAGGGGACAGGGTGCTGTTGAGGTCACATTAAGGGGACAGGGTGCTGTAAAGGTCACTATTAAGGGGGTGGCGCGCTGTGAAGGTCATTGTTAACGGTGCAGGGTGTTCTGGAGGTCACAGTTAAAGGGGCGGGGCACTGTGGACGTCATGTTATGGGAGACAGTTAATAAAATAAACAGTGTGTAACTGCTAGGCTATACAGGGCTACTATAGATTTCCCCCAATTTCCCTTCATACTCGGGCAACGCCGAGTACTTTCTGTCAGACATCAGCTTTTACCTTTGCCTCTGGTTTCGGTCGCAGTTTTTCAATTTCAATGTGGCAGACCAACTCATGGTTTAGTCCCATTCAATGGATTAAAGGGTATCTGTCAGCAGTTTTGTACCTATGACACTGGCTGACCCGTTGCATGTGCGCTTGGCAGCTGAAGGCATCTGTGTTGGTCCCATGTTCATATGCAACGGGGGTGTTGCTGTTACACTTAGCGGCTTTGCAACTGCTGTGCACATATGGGTGGATATGACAATAGGACCAACACAGATGCTTTCAGCTGCCAAGCACACAAGCAACAGGTCAGCCAGTTTCATGGGTACAAATCTACTGACAGAGGCCCTTTACAGCCAAGGGCGGACAACCACTGCGGTTTCCCTGTGGATGCCACAACAAGAACACACATGAACAACAACGTGGCCTAGCCTCGAAGACAATGGGAGGTGGATTATGGCAAGCTGCGCATCTGCTTTTTGCCACAGAATTTGCGCCAAATTCTGCCTGCCAAAAATCCCATGTAAATACAGCCTTAGGATGAATTTAAAGGCTATGTACACCTTCGGGGGCATTTTTTTATGATAGCATCTTACTCATTTTGGGCTAAAAATATTTTTTTGCAATTTGTCTTTATTAAAAATATTCAGCCACAAAGGGTTAACTGTTTGTGTGGCTGTATTAATCCTGCTGATTTAATAAACCTCATCTCTAAATTACTAAAAGGACATAAACACTTATTTAAGCCACATTTTTATCAATAAGATAAGAACTGAGCTTTAATTAGTGATTATAAGGTCAGAGATCAGAGATAAGGAGCCAGTCAGTTCAGCTGCCTTAAGGAAACATTAGATCATGCTACTAGAGAAACACAGCCCTGTACAAAGAAAAGGGTGCCAAGTTTTTAATAAAGATCAATTGAAAAGATGATTTTTAGATAAAAATTAATACAATGCAATAATAAACAAAACTGCCTCCAAAGGGTGTCCATAGCCTTTAAATGCAACAATTACACAGCAAACTCTGCTTGTATAACCAGCAGATTTCACCACAGATTTAGAGCAGATTGTGGCAAAATCCTTGGCAAATTTGCATCATGTTCAGCATTCTGCAATTATTAAAACTGCAATTCAATTCTTCTACATGTCAATAAGGTTTTGAAAACCCCTTTCACAGGAACATACACAGATGTCATAGGGCCCCATAGCAAAACTTAGTATGGGCTCCCTCTGGCCCATGCAGTTTCCCAGTAATCATGGACTAAACAATCCAAGCCAACGCAGAAAGCAAAGCGTAGCACCCCAGATTTCTGACGAATTTAAAATATTTTTTATGAAATTTGAATGAAAAAAATTGAATAAAAAAAGTCATCCTTCCCCTCACCCACTTTATCCAACTTCTATGTCGCAAAAAGTGGAACAGGTGCTTCATAAATGTGGCGCTCTTCTAAACACCTCTTCTCAGTGTATTCTCATATTCCCTTCAGTGTATTATAAAACTGTCTGCCTGCAGCCGCCTCTAGGGGGAGCTCATAGACTGCAATGCAAGCTGTAAATAATCTCTTTGCACTGAGCTATCCCTAGTGGTGACTGCATGAAAATCAACGGAATCTATGTGGGGAACAGAAGAATTTCAGGGCCACCCCACCCCTCCCCTCCGGCCCAACAGTCGCCTCCATGTTAGGTACGACACTGTATAGTACTTTATATTATTGTGGATTTTGGGTAAGGAGTCTGACCTCCAAGTCATTTCAAGATATTTTACAACTTACATTAGTTTTTTCTTTGTTGCATCCAGTTCATCAAACTCCATTTTCTTTTCCTTTATTGACTGGGCACTTTTCTCCAAAGTATCCTCTTTGCCAGTCTCAATAATGTCGTCATTGGGTTTAAACTGGTCCCAGCGGGCTTTAAACTTCTCTAGTTCTTGCATATAAATATTCACCCTTGTTTTCACATTTTCCTTCATTATTTCAATCTGAAAGGAAGATCAAATGAAAAAAAGTGGTAATGCAGTCACAGTCATTCCAAACTGGATCCAAGGATTTTAATAATTCAAAGGGGTTGTAAAACCCCCCATTCCCCAGCCCCAACTTGGTCAGACCAGTAAATGGACGCTTACTTACCTGCTTCCCAGACGGGCTCCCTGCTCCTTCTCCTCCTAGCCTGCAATGTTCTGCTGAGCTCCCTCACTGAAAACATGCAGTTTGGCATGGCCACAGCCAATCACTGGCCATGGGGTGACCGGATCCCCTTGTGACCATCTGACATGACATAAGGGCTGCAGGCGGTGTGAAACCAGATATTTTCAGCGAGGGAGCCCAACAGAGCATTGCAGGCTGGGAGAAGGAGAGGGGAGCCGGCGCCGGAGAGCAGGTACAGTAAATTATGTTCTCTTTACAGGTCTGGCCAAGTGGGGGGGGGGGGTTTGCCAAAACCCCACTGATCTTGCACAACCCCTTCAAAATCTTCCTTATCACAGATTCAGCCAGAATAAAGAAAACATATAGGGTAAGTCCACACGTGGCGAACTATTTCTACTACCAACCTCAGCACCAATGTGTATAGGATTGCACCCTGTACACTGTAGGGGTAAAAGCCACCGCAAATATTTCACAGCATTTCCACAACAGTAGGAGCTGGCTGCAGGTTTGAAGATGCTCATTTTTCAGCACTGCAGATTTGCAGCAAATCGTCTGAATTTAGCCTAAAGGCATTTATCAAGAATATCCATCAATTCAGCCCCATCCAAGTGAATGGCTTATAGCAGTGGTGGCGAACCTATGGCACGGGTGCCAGAGGCGGCACTCAGAACCCTCTCTGTGGGCACCCGCACCCTGGAAAAAGTCTATGGCGTACCAATATGCCTTCGACCTTTCCTGCCATTCATCAGCGCAGGGCGCACTATGAACAGCACAGGCAGCGCACTAAATGTAGGCGGTTATTATAGCTAAATGATAAAGTAGATAGAAGATATACTATATTGGTATTCAGGGTAAATCGCTACATTGGCACTGTGCGATAAATAAGTGGGTTTTCGGTTGCAGTTTGGGCACTCGGTCTGTAACAGGTTCGCCATCACTGGCGTATACTGTGTGGTACTAGCACAGCCACATGTATACATGAGCCCCCCCCACATACAATAGGAAGCCCACAGTCACATACCTGTTCTTTCACCATTAGCTGATGACTCTCCATCATTAATTCAAATTTATCCCACTTTGCTCTGAGATTACCGATTGTGTCCAAGCCACCCCCTGCGACAGAGCGCAACAATCTATTTTTATCTTCAGCTTCCTTGAATAATGGCAAAATCTGTAAAATACACAAAGTACAAAGAATAAGTGGCCTGGAAGGAACATAATGAATTTGTTACAACATCACATTACACCAGCGGAAGTTTCTTACGTTTCTCTTTAGGAAGAATATACAATACACGTTTCATTAACAGCAATTAGTTTTAAAGCGCGTGAGGTTTCTGATCATTTCATTTTGACGCAGAATTTAGGGAAGAGTAGAGTGTAAATGAATTAGTGCTGTCCTTTACTTCTTCCCTGCTGGAGCTAATAGACAGAAGAAATATAACACAATATCGGACTCAAACAGAGATTTCCAAAGGTGCTTGTTTGTCTGTTGAGTGAAAGGTCTACTTAATGAAGTCTTGAGATTACAGCAGCCTCTGCACGCGACAAGTAGTGCTAACAGTGGAGAGGAACGGAGTGGTAAGTGCAATACAAGCTGGCAGGCTTGCACACTGAGTGACTGGAAATGGGCAGACTCCACAGTCCCTGTAACAAGGCAGACTACTTATTTATTTTACTCACTTATTTTACTTACTCATTTACAGACATTATCATCACTTGCTGTCTCCAATGGAGCTCACAATCTATGTTCCCTATAAGTATATATCAGCATGTGGTAGGAAACCAGAGTACCTGGAGGAAACCCATGCAAACACGTGGAGAATGTTCCAACTCCAAGCAGATGTTGTCCTTGGTCAGATTTGAGGACCCCAGCTCGGCAAGGCACCAGTGCTTACCACTGCGCCACCATGCTGATCAACACACAATGATTACAACTTCCTGTTCAGAAATTGTGACGGAATGGGCAGTGGATAGAACTGGTGCCTTGCAGCGCTGGGGTCCTAGGTTCGAATCCGACTAAGTACAACATCTCCATGGAGTTTGTATGTTCTCTCCGTGTTTGCGTGGGTTTCCTCCAGTTTCCTCCTACACACTAAAGACATTCTGAAAGGGAAGATAGATTGTGAGATCCACTGGGGACAGCAAGTAATGATAATGCCCAAAAGTGATGAGGAACATGTCTGTGCTATATAAAATCGAGGAAATTAAATACAAAGAGGCCTACAGCACAATCATATGTGCTTTGGATCTGTCTATAGCATATGCTGTGTATATGCCAAAAATGTATATAAATGGCAATATCCCACACTACAAAATCGTCATAGAGCATGTGTAAATGCAGCGGTCTCCTCCACTGACGCACAGACAATCGCTTGCTACATCAGGCCATGTAAAGGGGCCTTAAAGGGAGTCTGTCACCCGCCTGACCGGTTTTTAACCGATCACATAGTTCAGTGGGGCACAAAGACATGACACAGATGTTACCTGTGTTTTAGTTTTTCAGATCCTTCAAATCGCCCAAAAAGTAGTTTTTATGATATGCTAATGAGCCGTCACAAGTGCCCAGGGGTGGAAAGTTTGCTGAAAGTGCACAAGTTCCCCCGCCTCACTCGCGACTAACTCTGCCCCTCAGTAAGCTCTGGCCAGCCCTGTGGCTCTGTGAAATCATATTTCCCTATATCCCCTTCGCGCATCACTGCCGGGCCCAGGCATAGGTAGTGTTCTGCCCACTGTGGGCAGAGGCACAGAGTTTGCAGTGTGCATACGCCGATTTCACGCCAGTAAATTCTCCGCCCCTGGGCACTTGTGACGGCTCTCTAGCACATCATAAAAACGACTTTTTGGGCGATTTGAAGGATCTGAAAAACTAAAACACAGGTAACATCTGTGTCATGTCTGTGCCCCACCATCAGCGGTGGTCGTGCTTGCACACTATAGGAAAAAACATCAGCCTGTTTGGTGGCCAGGACCATGGGAGTGCACATAGGCTGGTGCTTTTTCCTATATTGTGCAAGCACGACCACCACTGATGAATTTCAGGGTGGTCTGTAACCATGGAAACAAGCAGTGTATAATGTGATGGAATAATGAATCCAGACAGCAAAGGAAGCAATATGGACAATCACAATACATTAGTGCCTTGTATTAACTTTCTCTACAGCCCCTTTAAGTATTAAAAAAGGTAGGAAACACAGCAGGTTCTTACGTCTTATGTACAAACCCTACATTAATTATCACTCCCCTTAAAAGTGTCTTATCCAGACTGTTTCCCTCCAATCTCATTCAATCTCTTTAAATTAATCCCATTCTTGTATTCTTCTTTGTAATACACTGCATTGGATTAACGAGTAATCCTCTTTCTGCCTCTACATTCATTCTTCTGTTGCAGGAAATCAGTTTTGTCAGATAATATCATGGCCGGCTTCTACAGAACACTCCATATTATATCCACCTCAGCAAGAAAAGATTTTATGGAAGTCTCTTTCCAATTATATTATTTGGGAATTTACACTAAAAAAGGAATAAAATGTATAGTTTATATTTTTTGATATATTAGATTAAAATGTCTTAGGCACGAAGGGCGTTTTTCTGTATCGTTGCGTAGTTAACAAAGGAGGTTGTCAGGTGTGGATAGTCATGAGTTGTCAAGGGCCCCAGATCCCACAAATAAAATTTTTCTTAAGGTGGTTGTTCGAGACTACTGGCACCCCCGTCGATCAGCTGTTTGAAGAGGTTATGCCACTCTGGTGAGCGCCGCGGCCTCTTCCTAGGCCATGTGATGTCAGGTTCATTGGACACATGTCCTAGGTACAGCCGCTATACAATGGATGGCGTTGTGCATCCTTAAAGGATAACTGTCGTTTTTTGGTGTTTTTTTTTGGAGTATTGTATTGTGGTGATTAATATCACCTTGGTGGCCCTATTTCAACTTCTCACTGTGTATTCAATTACCCCTTAATTCCACAGTTTTGTTCCCTTTACTGCCTACTTTTACCTGTGCTTAAAATAGGGTTGCTAGGCATGATCCGTCTATCTGTTGAAGGACGGAGGACGCAGAAGCAGGCTGCGTGCAAGGTCAGATTACTGACAGCCAGGGACTGTAAGTAAATGATTAAAGCCAGGTCCTCCCCAGCAGCTGATAACAGTGCCTGGGCTGTGTGCACTTCTCCCTGTCCCTGCGCTTGGCAGACGCTCCCTCATTCAGCAGAGCTGGAGAATGCAGAGTTGGAGCAGCGCACGACAGGGAAGGGAGATCTGCCGTCTGCTCAGTGTATAAATGAAAGCAACATGTGGTAAGAGGACCCCTTTATGCTGCAGGAGATTAACCCTTTAGGGGGGAGGGCTCTGGTTACTGACACTTTTGGGGGGCTATTGTTACTGGCTAGTGCATGTGAGGAGCTCAATGCATTGTGGGTAGTGAGGGCAGGAGAGATTAGCCTCAGGGCGAGGGCAGTGGCGGCCATCCGAACTGAATAGTGAAATTGCAGTTTTATGCAGACTGGTTGCTAAGGGCTGAATCTTATTAAATATGGGGTAAGTCAGTCTAATAGTAACTGATTCTGGAATATCATGTTATTAGTAACTACATATATGAAAATTGAAATTAGGGTCTAAATGTGACAGTTATCTTTTAAAGGGGTTCTCTAGGAATTAAAAAAATACAAATATTATTTTATAATAAATATATTCACAAATACCTTTCCTTGCTTAGAGTGGCTGGTTTTGTCTAGGGAGCAATCATTAAGAGAAATAAAATGGCCACCGTCCTATCAGTACACACAAAACCTGTCCTAATCACACAGGAAGACAAGTTAGGCCTTGTTCACATTTCAGTTATTTGATTAATTATTTCCATCAGTTATTGTGAGCCAAAACCAGGTGTGTGTCAAAAACACAGAAATTTGCAATATACCTCATCTCTGTGGAGTCTCTACTCCTGGTTTTGGCTCACAAAAACTGATGTAAATAACTGACGTGTGAACAAGGCCTTACTTCACCACAATGAGCCATAGTGCTGTCTTATCCTCCTCTGCTCTACTTGTCAGGAATCATAATCCTGAATACAGGTGAATCTCTGTGGGAATGGAGAAGATGATGAGGAGACAAGAGAGGAGGGTGAGGTGGGGGTAATGAGCAGCAGCACTTGTTTACAGTTTCCATTACCACAGTCTGTCCTGTCCGTCCTCTCTGTACTTAATGTCTCCTCATGAACTAAATTCCCCAGAGATTCAGCTAAAGTTCTTATCATCTGTATTCAGGATCATAATCCCTGACAAGCAGAGCAGAGAGGAGGAAGAGGAGGAGGTAGCTCTTTACCTAAGTGTTGTAAAGTAACTTGTCCTCATGTGTGATCAGGACAGATGTTGTGTGAACTAATGGGACAGCGGCCATTTTGTTACCCCTGATGATTGCTCCCCAGACAAAACGAGCAATTATAACTAATGAAAGGTATTTGAGAATATATTTTTAATAAAGTAATATTTAAGTATTTTACATTTCCCTAATTCTCAGAGAACCCCTTTAAACTTCGGGGTGTCGGACCCCTGCCAATCAGATATTGATGAATTATCTGGAGGATAGGTCAAAAACATTAAACATCCAGAAAACCTCTTAAAGAAATAAAAGGGTTAGTCAACAAACACAAGCATATATCAAATTAAACAAATGTGAGTAAAAGCAAAAGGAACCAATCAATAGAGGAGATACAAAAAGGATATTCTGAAATCGAGCATATGCTGGAGTTTGGTCAAGCCTTTGGGGTTTCTAAATGTGACACCGATACAACAAAGACAGTGGAGAAACAAGAGAGAGAACAGGCCAAGGAACAGTCCACACACTGCTGACTATTTCCGACACAGATTTTGCATGCAATCAGCTACAAAGTATTTAAAGAATACATGCATACAGGAATATAATATATAAGATTTTTTCATTTCTTTTATAATTCAGGTTGCCCTGAATCTTCTGGCAACAAAATGCTAACAATTCCTCTTCTAATACAGCAGAAGCACTTAGGCCTCATGCATACAACTGTATGGTGTGCTGTCCACATCTTTTGCGGGCCCATTGAAATAAAATGGTCCGAATCCGATCCACAAAAAATGCAGATCGGATACGGACCAAACATACGGTCGTGTGCATGAGGCCTTTGGGGTAAGGCTAAATGTGGTAGCACTGATGCGGCTGTAAACTGATTCACCTAGCTGTTTCCTTGCACACTAAATTAAGTTTAAAAAATGCAGAGGCAGGGACGGACTGGCCATAGACTCTATCGGGAAATTTCCCGGTGGGCAGATGCCCAGTGAGTTGCCTGAGCCCTCCTCATGCCCGCCGGATGTGTACATAACGATCTGATGATGTTAGCATTAATTAATGCTGGGAGCATCAGGTACTTAAGCACCTGGTTGGCGGCCGCAGGTCCCCTCCTAAATTTAATTGTATTTCCATATAGTTGAATACCGCAGCGGGGGTGTCAGTATTTTGTGTTGCACTGTGGTATTTGGTTTTATTGGGGAAGTATTTTGTGCTGCACTGTGGTATTGCTGGCTCCTCCTTCTGTCAATTTGGACCCTTCTACAACATGGGGCCACTTTTACTTTTTTTTTTGCCAGTCCACTCCTGTGCAGCGGCCATGTACCACTACAGTTTTTGGCTGCTTCAGTGCCACCCCCTTTGACCTTACCTTTACAGATACCATAACAGAAAATAATAAAAATGTGATTAGCACCTCAGGTTTCTTCAGTTTCAGCTCTCCATGTTTCATATTGGCTTCTCCTATCTCCTCAACAGTCTGAGGGCGGCTGGACAATACCTCCATTCCATCCGACACAAAGGTATCGATCTCATGCAGGTGAGCTGAGGGAAGATGTCAAAATGGATTTATTCATCTAAAGCAAATAATTTAATATCAACGCTTATACTGCGCTAAAGTTATATAACCACTTCACGTCTCTTTCTCCACTTATCATTTGTATCCCTCTGCCTCCTGCCATGATCACTCACTCTCAATTCACTGGTAAAATCCGTGTTCAGTGAAGCACAGATTAAGACAGATGGTTAGCTCTCTGAGGGATCATGTTACAGCTGTTGCCCATATAAGTATATGGAAAGGTGTATGATGTCCTCCGTGCTGCTGCTTGTGAGGGTGCGCTACAGGGAGAAAGTTGACCAGGATCTCCTCCCTCCATGTGTGATGTGCTCCCTTCTCCTCCCCCCCTCTCCATAGACTTCTATGGGCAGCAGCAATAACCTGATCCCTAAATGACACTGAAAATCTGTCTCCTCGCTGCCTCATATGCACAGATCTTAACAGTGAATTCAGAGAGAGTGATTAGTGGGGAAAGAAGAAGAAGAGTCTGATAAGTGGAAAAGAAGCATTTTTCTGCATTAAGATATATTACAAAGTTTCTGGTCGCTCCTTGAACGACTTACGAACATTTTTAAAACTTGAGGTACTGGAACTGTAGCTGAGCACCATTCCTTCATTCTGCTGATTGTGGAGGGCACCAGGGGCCATACCACTACTGCTCGAAAACTGACAGCATATCGGAAAGATGAACCCCCCCCCCCCCCCCCCCCCCAGCACCATCAAGAAACACACGTCCCCGGAAAAATATGATTTAAATACACTGCTCAAAAAAATAAAGGGAACACTTAAACAACACAATGTAACTCCAAGTCAATGACACTTCTGTGAAATCAAACTGTCCACTTAGGAAGCAACACTGAGTGACAATCAATTTCACATGCTGTTGTGCAAATGGGATAGACAACAGGTGGAAATTATAGGCAATTAGCAAGACACCCCCAATAAAGGAGTGGTTCTGCAGGTGTTGACCACAGACCACTTCTCAGTTCCTATGCTTCCTGGCTGATGTTTTGGTCACTTTTGAATGCTGGCGGTGCTTTCACTCTAGTGGTAGCATGAGACGGAGTCTACAACCCACACAAGTGGCTCAGGTAGTGCAGCTTATCCAGGATGGCACATCAATGCGAGCTGTGGCAAGAAGGTTTGCTGTGTCTGTCAGCGCAGTGTCCAGAGCATGGAGGCGCTACCAGGAGACAGGCCAGTACATCAGGAGACGTGGAGGAGGCCGTAGGAGGGCAACAACCCAGCAGCAGGACCGCTACCTCCGCCTTTGTGCAAGGAGGAACAGGAGGAGCACTGCCAGAGCCCTGCAAAATGACCTCCAGCAGGCCACAAATGTGCATGTGTCTGATCAAATGGTCAGAAACAGACTCCATGAGGGTGATATGAGGGCCCGACGTCCACAGGTGGGGGTTGTGCTTACAGCCCAACACCGTGCAGGACGTTTGGCATTTGCCAGAGAACACCAAGATTGGCAAATTCGCCACTGGCGCCCTGTGCTCTTCACAGATGAAAGCAGGTTCACACTGAGCACGTGACAGACGTGACAGAGTCTGGAGACGCCGTGGAGAACGTTCTGCTGCCTGCAACATCCTCCAGCATGACCGGTTAGGCATTGGGTCAGTAATGGTGAGGGGTGGCATTTCTTTGGAGGGCCGCACAGCCCTCCATGTGTTTGCCAGAGGTAGCCTGACTGCCATTAGGTACCGAGATGAGATCCTCAGACCCCTTGTGAGACCATATGCTGGTGCTGTTGGCCCTGGGTTCCTCCTAATGCAAGACAATGCTAGACCTCATGTGGCTGGAGTGTGTCAGCAGTTCCTGCAAGACGAAGACATTGATGCTATGGACTGGCCCGCCCGTTCCCCAGACCTGAATCCATCTGAGCACATCTGGGACATCATGTCTCGCTCTATCCACCAACAGACTGTCCAGGAGTTGGCAGATGCTTTAGTCCAGGTCTGGGAGGAGATCCCTCAGGAGACCGTCCGCCACCTCATCAGGAGCATGCACAGGCGTTGTAGGGAGGTCATACAGGCACGTGGAGGCCACACACACTACTGAGCCTCATTTTGACTTGTTTTAAGGACATTACATCAAAGTTGGATCAGCCTGTAGTGTGTTTTTCCACTTTAATTTTGAGTGTGACTCCAAATCCAGACCTCCATGGGTTGAAAAATTTGATTTCCATTTTATAATTTTTGTGTGATTTTGTTGTCAGCACATTCAACTATGTAAAGAACAAGAAGAATATTTAATTAATTCAGATCTAGGATGTGTTATTTTTGTGTTCCCTTTATTTTTTTGAGCAGTGTATATTTTGCCCACTCCCTTACCTTGGATAGATTTCTTGAGCGATATCAGCAAAGAATCAAACAACTTCTGAATTAGATCATCAATGACGGCCTTGACCGGATTGCAGTTAATGGTCAAACAGTCAATCTTTATAACACTAAAAACAGGGGGGGGGGATGATAACATTAATACATTTTATGCGCTCATACTTTATCCTAATTTTAGAGTAGTGAGGAAGACCTTTAAGAATTTCTGACACTGAATATAGTGGTCACACAGAGCATTCCTTAATTCAGCGTCTGAATGGCGCTTCCTCTGGCGGTATGAAAATGCAGTATTTGCAGCTTCTACCGTAAAGTGATCTCCTGCAGGAGGAACTACCTAACCCAGGGGCGTTGTATAAGGTCCTCTAACCTGTCGTCAAGCTGTAAACCATTTCCAACAAAAACCAGCAGAACAGCGAATGCCCCTCTGGGCAACAAGGAGGCTGTAAGTCACAAGTACACAATGGGGCTATTAGGGTTTTTTCAGGCTTTCTGGTATTTTTGAACATAAAACAGTTCAGTCTTTAGTGCCATTCTTGCCTTCAAAAATATTGGAACCCTGAGGGACACTTGAAGGACCCCATTATAAGTTAATAGGGTCTGTCAAAGTACATTGGAACATACCGTAAATGGTTGGTAATACATGGAAGCCAGCCAGGACTCTAATGTGGAGATGAGCACAGGATGAGCACAAGATAAAGCTAATAAACCCAAAAGATTTACATTATTTCATTCCCATTAGTATATATGTAGCCTCACCAAAATCTACTTTTGAAATATGCAAAAGTAATAAATCTTCAGAAAAAAAAAATACTGGGGAGATTTATCAAACTGGTGTAAAGCAGAACTGGCTGAGTTGCCCATAGCAACCAATCAGATTCCTCCTGTCATTTTCTAAAAGAGCTGTAAAAAATGAAAGGTGGAATCTGATTGGTTGCTATGGGCAACTAAGCCAGTTCTACTTTACACCCGTTTGATAAATCTCCCCCACTGTATATCATTGTGGTGCCACCATATTCGTATTGACCCAGAAAATAAAGTTATCCCACACAGAATACAATGTAAGAAAACTCATAATGACAAACTTGTTCATTCTGCGGCCCAAACACAATAACGCGAGATTAGGCTCCATTCACACGTCCGTAGCGTGTTTTGCGGATCCACGGATCCGTAAAACACGGGGCAATGTGCGTTCCGCACATCGCTGGCACTAATAGAATATGCCTATTCTTGTCCGCAATTGCGAGCAATTTTCGGGAACAGAAATGCGGACCCGGAAGTGCAGGTCCGCATTTCCGGAGCCGGGCCGAACGATGTCCATAGAAATGAATGGGTGCGCAATTCCGTTCGCATAATGCGGAACGAAATTGCGGACGTGTGAATGGGGCCTAAGATGTACATCAAAACAGTACAACTTCTCCCAGATGGAAAAATAAAAATAAAGTTAGGCCCCTTTCACACGGGCGAGTATTCTGATCGGATGCGATGCGTGAGGTGAACGCATTGCACCCGCACTGAATACCAACCCATTCATTTCTATGGGGCTGTTCACATGAGCGGCGATTTTCACGCATCACTTGTGCGTAGCGTGAAAATCGCAGCATGCTCTATATTCAGCGTTTTTCATGCAACGCAGGCCCCATAGAAGTGAAGGGGGCTGCGTGAAAATCGCAAGCATCCGCAAACAAGTGCGGATGCGGTGCGATTTTCACGCACGGTTGCTAGGAGACGATCGGGATGGAGACCCGATCATTATTATTTTCCCTTATAACATGGTTATAAGGGAAAATAATAGCATTCTGAATACAGAATGCATAGTAAAATAGGGCTGGAGGGGTTAAATTTATTTTTTTAAATAATTTAACTCACCTTAGTCCACTTGATCGCGCAGCCGGCATCTCCTTCTGTCTCCTTTACTGAACAGGACCTGTGGTGAGCATTCATTATAGGTCAAGGACCTTTGGTGACCACTCCAGTCATCACATGGTACGTCACATGATCTTTTACCATGGTGATGGATCATGTGATGACCGGAGTGACGTCATCAAAGGTCCTTTACCCAGGTCCTGAAGAAAGAATACAGAAGAGATGCCGGGCCGCGATCAAGTGGACTAAGGTGAGTTAAATTTTTATTATTTTTTTTAACCCCTCCAGCGCTAGTTTACTTTGCATTCTGTATTCAGAATGCTATTATTTTCCCTTATAACCATGTTATAAGGGGAAATAATACAATCTTACAGAACACCGATCCCAAGCCCGAACTTCTGTGAAGAAGTTTGGGTTTGGGTACCAAACATGCGTGATTTTTCTCACGCGAGTGCAAAACGCATTACAATGTTTTGCACTCGCGCGGAAAAATCGCGGGTGTTCCCGCAACACACCCGCACATTTTCCCGCAACGCCCGGACAATTACAATACGGACAAAGAAATATGAACTTTTTTTATTGTACAAAACCATAAAAAATATACATTTGGTATTACCATAATTGTACTGAGCCAGAAGAAATGGTGAAACGCCATAAATACAAAACCCTCAAATGCAATGGTGGATTGCGGTTTTTTCCCTTCCCACTCCAAAAAACAAAACAAAACAAAAAACTGCTTGTCCAGCTAAAACCCGGCATTTATGCCGGAAATCATCTGGATCACTGTCGGACCGCACTGCAGTCAATGGGGACCCAGCGGTGAAGCAGAGGATTTGGCAACGCACTCCGGCTCTGTGCCTGAACAGCCTGCTGGATATCAAAACAGAAACATGAAAGACGCCTTACGCCTAGCTGAAAGAAATTTGGATTTTTGTATTAGTCATAAAATCCCTCTCATTTGATTCAATCAGGGACACAGAACCATTGGGATAGCCACTAGGAGGCCGGCACTAGGTATAGAAAAGTGCTGGCTTGTCTTCAGTGAGCTATAACTTCTCTACAGACACTGGGCTAATCAGTTAGCGTCCAAGAATGGCATTGGCAGAAGCTATGGCGCAGACCTAAGAGGTGGATGCCTGATGCAGAACTGCTCAAGTGGATGACTCCCTTTAGAGACCCCTGAGGAAGCTGCTGATTCCAGCTATAGGAGTGGGGCGTTGTACCTATGCAACATATTGGATGTAGAAACGGGCAAGTAAGTATTTAGTACCATTTGATGTCATATTTATATATCATGAATTTTGTACTTTGCAGCTTATATTGGTCCATATCTAGGACTTGGTGTTCATAAGGTTGTGTATGGGACATATTTGTCTCTACTACACATGGCCTTTATTGTATACAATGTTTTTAACCCTTGTCTTGTGTTGTCTAATAAAATAGAAGTATTGATACATAGGGATGTGCAGCCTTTGTGTGCGGTTTTACTTTTTCTCCTCATTCATGGTCTGGTATTAGTACCACGGCTTGCACTCCTGCTAATCTCCAGTGTGCCCCCTGGTTGTCTCTGTGTATGATTCCATTTAAAGGGGTTGTGCAAGTATGAAGGGGTTTTTGGCAAAAGCCCCCACTTTGCCAGACCTGTAAAGGGAAGCTTACTTAACTGCTTCTCTGCGCTGGCTCCCCGTTTCTTCTCCTCCTGGCCTGCGATGCTCTGCTGGGCTCCCCCGCTGTAAACCATTTGTCATGAAGTAAGGGGAACCGGTCACCGCCGCACCCAGTGATCGGCTGTGGCAATGTCATACCCGATGTTTGAAGAGCGGGAGCCCAGGGGAGAATCACAGGTCAGGAGAAGAAGCAACGGGGAAGCAGGTAAGTAAGCTTCCCTTTACAGGTCCTGCAAAGTGGGAGTTTTGCCAACCCCTAGCCCCCCCCTCCTCACTTTACCCCATTCTTGCACAACTCCTTTAATGCAAAAGCAACCATTTTTTACTAATCCTGTCCAACACCTTTTAATACAGTACTAATCCTTACAGACACATATCTAATCAGAAAATACCTTGGGAGACGCTCTACTTCTTTACCCCTGACTTTAAGTGCCTTGAAGTTTTTCTCCCAGTCATGAACATCGTGTAAGTGTTTCTCAACCAGGGCATCCACGTCCACTTGGCCAAGCACCACCCACTCCTGAAGAGAAAGAAGAAAGAGATGGTCCGAAAAGACACAGTTTGCACATTGCACGTGTGATAGGGAATAAAAAAGAACTGTACAACTCGGCTCAAAATATTGATAGGAGCACAAATTGCCAAAAAATGGTCTAACACATAAATGGCGGGCAGTTCATTTAATGTGCTGATCCATGGACTGTGTCATTTTACAGCTTTAAATAACAGATAAAAGCCCATTGAAATGCAGAGCGCACCTTAAATCGACCCATGACAGCCGATAACCTTCGGAACAAATCCTCTGCTTTACTGAACACCGTGATGAAGCCGTTTGCATTCCTCTCAGGCATCACAGAAAAGATTGGCTCTGTGCCCGGCTCGCTCAGTCCCCTGAACTGGTTCGGAATAGAAATGAACCTCTTCATATCCCGATAATACTTGGCACGGATTTCTTCATAGGGAGGTTTAAACTGTAACCTCCCCTGCCTGGAAGAGATTACCATTGCAGAGATGAAATACGGGCTTTATAGGCCGCCGCCGCCTCTACTACAGCACACGAATGCCTCTTACTTAAACGTCAGATCGATGCTGATTTCAGGGAGATTTTCATTGAGAGCCTCCAGGCCCATCTGATACTGATGCTCTAGAGCCTTGTAAAGCTGATGATCCCAATGCTGGCGCCAAGCCTTCATGTCGCTTGATCGTATTCCCTAAAAAAAAGAAATAAAAACCTCATGAAGCAGGACTCCCAAAAAAATGACGGAACTCGGTGACATACAGTAACTGCACATAACTATAACAGAACGTAAAAAATTATACCTAGAAATAATGACATTTCTGTACTGCTACGGCTACATTCACATCTGAGCGGTCATTTCTTTTTTGCTGCTCGGTTATGACATGCGGATGATTTAAAATCCCCCACCAAGGGTCCCGTTACGGGTGGGCGTGTTGACATCTACCGCAGCATGCGGGTGAGATTTTCTTTAGAAATTATAATATAAAATACTGTGGATTTTACACACAGAAATCTGCAGCATTTCTATCACATGTAGCCATATCCAAAAAGCAAGGTATTTCATGGCACGCGCCAAATAAGACCCTCAGGTAGTAAAACCTGAGGGCGTCAACGAATCCAAAGAGTACTGCCCACTGGGATGAGTTAAAGTGTGTTATAGTGTTCCTAAAGTGAGCAGTGAACCACTCATATACAGTGAGCTAAATGAGAATTGGTGCGATGAAACCTGGAGATCTGCTTTAAACTCCTTAAGAGTGGGCCCAAACATACTTTTTTTTGGTGGTTTTAATCAAAAAAATTAAAAAATACATCAAGATGTTGCATAGAAGGGGTGTAATTTCACTTTTGAGGTGTGTTTTATGATCGCAGACATGTCATTTTTAAACTTTTTTTTTCCATCAACGCTTTTTTTTCCTATACAGCTCTACAGAAAAAACGCTGATACAGTCAAGTCCATAAATATTGGGACATTGACACAATTCTAACATTTTTGGCTCTATACACCACCACAATGGATTTGAAATGAAATGAACAAGATGTGCTTTAACTGCAGACTGTCAGCTTTAGTTTGAGGGCATTTACATCCAAATCAGGTGAACGGTGCAGGAATTACAACAGTTTGCATATGTGCCTCCCACTTGTTAAGGGACCAAAAGTAATGGGACATTTGGCTTCTCTGCTGTTCCATGGCCAGGTGTGTGTTATTCCCTCCTTATCCCAATTACAATGAGCAGATAAAAGGTCCAGATTTCATTTCAAGTGTGTTATTTGCATTTGGAATCTGTTGCTGTCAACTCTCAAGAGGAGATCCAAAGAGCTGTCACTATCAGTGAAGCAAGCCATCATTAGGCTGAAAAAACACAACAAACCCATCAGAGAGATAGCAAAAACATTAGGCGTGGCCAAAACAACTGTTTGGAACATTCTTAAAAAGAAGGAACGCACCGGTGAGCTCAGCAACACCAAAACACCCGGAAGACCACGGAAAAGAACTGTGGTGGATGACTGAAGAATTCTTTCCCTGGTGAAGAAAACACCCTTCACAACAGTTGGCCAGATCAAGAACACTCTCCAGGAGGTAGGTGTATGTGTGTCAAAGTCAACAATCAAGAGAAGACTTCACCAGAGTGAATACAGAGGGTTCACCACAAGATGTAAACCATTGGTGAGCCTCAAAAACAGAAAGGACAGATTCGAGTTTGCCAAACAACATCTAAAAAAGCCTTCACAGTTCTGTTACAACATCCAATGGACAGATGAGACCAAGATCAACTTGTACCAAAGCGATGGGAAGAGAAGAGTATGGAGAAGGAAAGGAACTGCTCATGATCCTAAGCATACCACCTCATCAGTGAAGCATGGTGGTGGTAGTGTCATGGTGTGGGCATGTATGGCTGCCAATGGAACTGGTTCTCTTGTATTTATTGATGATGTGACTGCTGACAAAAGCAGCAGGATGAATTCTGAAGTGTTTCGGGCAATATTATCTGCTCATATTCAGCCAAATGCTTCAGAACTCATTGGACGGAGCTTCACAGTGCAGATGGACAATGACCCAAAGCATACTGCAAAAGCAACCAAAGAGTTTGAGGGAAAGAAGTGGAATGTTATGCAATGGCCAAGTCAATCCCCTGACCTGAATCCGATTGAGCATGCATTTCACTTGCTGAAGACAAAACTGAAGGGAAAATGCCCCAAGAACAAGCAGGAACTGAAGACAGTTGCAGTAGAGGCCTGGCAGAGCATCACCAGGGATGAAACCCAGCGTCTGGTGATGTCTATGCGTTCCAGACTTCAGGATGTAATTGACCTCAAAGGATTTGCAACCAAGTATTAAGAAGTGAAAGTTTGATTTATGATAATTATTCTGTCCCATTACTTTTGGTCCCTTAACAAGTGGGAGGCACATATGCAAACTGTTGTAATTCCTGCACCGTTCCCCTGATTTGGATGTAAATACCCTCAAATTAAAGCTGACAATCTGCAGTTAATGCACATCTCGTTTGTTTCATTTCAAATCCATTGTGGTGGTGTATAGAGCCAAAAATGTTAGAATTGTGTCGATGTCCCAATATTTATGGACCTGACTGTAGCTGTTTTTTATAGACTTTTTTGGCACTAAGAACAAAAACTGTGTGTGAAGGAGTCCTTTAGGCGTTTTTTGGAGGGGTTCCCCTTTAGGTATTTTTTGGCTGGTATAACAGCGCTATTTTTAATTTTTAGCTTAGTGTCGTAGCTTAGTTTTTAGCTTAGTGTCGTAGGAGGCAGACCTCCCTGGCTTACTTAGATTTATTTCTTTTTTCCCATTTACACTTCTGGACGGGGAACAGAGTCGCATTGCCTCTCTATTTACCCGGGGAGGCTGGCCGGTGTCGGTTGTCCCACCGCCCTGCCTCCCCCAAAAAGAAAAAGGTGAACCAGGGCAGCCTCGCTCCCATGCTTCCCGCCAGCGCAAGGGCCACTTGTTCTCCAAGCCCTTCCCTCACCTGTCCCCTGCCACTTCTGTGCCAGAGACTGTAGAGGTGGCCCTGCTGGTTTATAATGGAAGGGCGAAGAACACAGAAGAAGGCAGGTGAGTATATCCCTCTCCTACCTCCCTCTCCAGTCTCAACAATCTGCCTGGTCCCAGATTTGGACAGCAGGCATCGCGGAGGGGCTACTTCAGGCGGATGCCATTCGCGCCGCCGCTGGTCATGCAGGGGCTAAGTGTTTCGCGGGTCGGCCTTAAATGGAGTCTGGTGGCGCCACTATTTAGGGTAACAGGAGCGCTGTTTTTTCTCCCAGCGCATCATTCTGCCCTCACCTCCCCGCCGCTGGGTCACGTACGGACTCTTTGTTTGTAGTTATTCTGGGAGTCCCGACCGTCCTGTCGGGATCCCGATGCACCGCAGAGTGCTTGGCAAAACATGGTAGGGGGGCGTGGCTAGACAGCAGTGCGCTGCGCTCATCAGTTTCGCGCCAGTCATGCTCCTCAGCGTCCCGCCGCGACAGGACGTTCCTTCCTTCCTCAGCTCTCTGTCGGGGAACACAAGAACTGGGTTCGCCGGACATTCTGGTAGAAATATCGCTACCCCCTCCAGCATTGAGCGCTATCACAGCACACCATGTCTGACCCAGTCAGTACTTTCCCTCAGGCCACCCGCAGGGCCACCTACTATGCTTGCACAATTTGCAAGGTAAAATTCCCTCGTGGAAAGGCAGACTCTCTGTGCTCGACATGCCATGTGCCCAGGCAGGCCCAATACCCCCCTCTCCAGCCCACAGAAGTACAGGACCAATCTGTCAGTGTGGAACCAGACTGGGGACGAGCCCTATCCCGGGCAGTGGAGGACTTATCAAAGATATCCCAATCCAACCTTTCTCTCATGGGTCTTTTGGTTGATAAATCGCAAACTGTGCAGTCCGCACCGTCTCAGGGCGTCCACTCCAGGGGTAGGCCTCCTAACAAGCGTCCTAGAGCAGGACACCATTCTCCCTCTGATGCCTCAGCATCCCCTCCCCCTCCCGGTTCCCAATCACAGGCGTCCTCCCTCCTGGGAGACGCAATGTCGGAGGGGAAGATTGCGGATTCGGACGTGGATCCGAAACAGTGTTCCCAAATTGCATCCATGGTGGATAGCCTGGTATCTGCCGTCCGGGACACTTTCCAGGTGCAGGACGACCTTCTCTTCACCAGCCACCAGGGGTTGTCTTTTCTGCGCTCGAAGCATGCCCCCAAGACTTTCCCCTTGCACAATGACTTTTCTGTGGTTGTCGCCAAGGCATGAGACCAGCCAGGTTTGCGCTTTCTGGTCTCAAAGCGGCTGGACCTGCCAGGCACCGTTTTTATTTTTTGTTATTAACAATGTTCATCTGACAGGTTAAATCATGTGCTATTTTTATGGAGCAGGTTGTTACAGACGCGACAATACTAAATATGTTTGTTTCAGTTTTACATAATAAAGCATTATTTTTTTTAAATCTTTTTTTAGTGTCTCCATATTCTGAAAGGCATAGTTTATTTATTATTTTTGGGCGACTGTCTTATGTAGGGTCTCATTTTTTGCGGGATGAGACGACGGATAGATTGGTATGATTTATTTTTTTTTTTTTTTTTTACGGTGTTCATCTGAGCGCTTAAATCATGTGATATTTTTAAAGAGCAGATCGTTCCGGACGTGGCAATACCCAATATGTATACTTTTTAAATTTATTTAAGTTTTACACAATAATATCATTTTTGAAACAAAAAAAAAATATGGCTCTCAGACTATGGAGACACTAAAGTCTCCATAGTCTGAGAGCCATATTTTTTTTTATTTTTTGGGCGATTGTCTTAGGTAGGGTATCATTTTTGCGACATGACATGACTGTTTCATTGGCAATATTTTAGGGTGCATATGACTTTTTGATCGCTTGCTATTACACTTTTTGTGATGTAAGGTAACAAATAAATGGCTTTTTGGACACCGTTTTTATTTTATCTTTTTTACGGTGTTCACCTTTTTGAATCCAGAGGGAAAACAAACCAGGCTGGTGTAGTGAACTGCATTTATATTTAAATAAGGAGATATATAACGCGAGTTTGACCGCGACGCGTGGTTGATTAAGTGTGGTTGCGTAAGTGTGTGACTTAGGATTAAGTGACTTTAGATTCAGGGACTTCAGTGGGGGACTGCAATTAGCCAGTTTCTTAGTACTACATTATATTGTATTTTTCGCTTTTGTGGTGTAATCCCCATTTAGTATGTTATGCACAATTGACAACGCAGTCCAGTGCACATCTTGCATGATGTATGCAGTCCTGGAACAGCCGCTTTCTTCAAGATGTGAGCAAATTACCCGTTTGGAATCGCAAATCGAGTCTCTAAATGGGCAAGTTGCAACACTGAGAGGCATTGACAATTTGCAAAAGAGTTTGCTTCTCACCGAGCAAGCACTCTTTGGGGTAGATGAGGGGGAGGGTGACAGAGAGGAGGCCGAGGAAAGTGAGGTAGCCAGCTGGGTAACAGTTAGAAAGCGGGGTAGAGGGAAGAGTGCCAGGGAGGCTAGCCCTGATCTGACACACACCAACAAGTTTGCATGTTTGGCAGATGAGGGGGATGTCAGTCCAGGGACGGCACTGCCGCAGCCGGACACTTCCTCTGCCAGTCAGGGGAATGTCAGCTCCAGTAATCAGGGAACCAGGAGAGCAGGTCAGACAGGTGCTGGTAGTGGGGGACTCAATTATTAGGTGAACAGATAGGGAAATCTGTCACAAAGACCGTGATCGCCGAACAGTGTGCGGTCTTCCTGGCGCTAGAGTTCGACACATTGCGGATCGGGTTGACAGATTACTGGGAGGGGCTGGAGAAGATCCAGCGGTCATGGTCCATATCGGAACCAATGACAAAGTTAGGGGTAGGTGGAGAGTCCTTAAAAATGATTTCAGGGATTTAGGTCAAAAGCTTAGGGCAAGGACCTCAAAAAGTAGTATTTTCCGAAATACTACCTGTACCACGGGCCACACAAGAAAGGCAGTGGGAGATTAGGGAAATTAACAAGTGGCTCAAGAACTGGTGTAGGAAGGAGGGGTTTAAGTTCCTGGAGAACTGGGCCGACTTCTCTATCGGCTGCAGGCTCTATCGTAGGGATGGGCTGCACCTCAATGGGGAAGGGGCAGCTGTGTATTCGGGAAGAAGATGGCTAGAAAGTTGGAGGAGTGTTTAAACTAGGGACTGGGGGGGGAGGGTAATTACATTATAGGAGGGGAAGATAGTACAGATAGAGACCGGGGGCAAGGTAGTGGGACTGGGGGAGGAATGGAAGGAGGGACTAGAACAGTTCAGAAGGAAAAGTGTAGGGTAAAAAATATACATAAACCTCTCAAATGTATGTATACTAATGCCAGAAGCCTGACTAATAAAACTGGGGAACTGGAATTAGTGATGTGTGAGGAGGACTATGACATAGTGGGAATAACTGAGACATGGCTGGATGATAGCTATGACATAGTGGGAATAACTGAGACATGGCTGGATGATAGCTATGACTGGGCCAGTTAATGTACAAGGTTACAGTCTGTTTAGAAAGGATAGCCAAAACCAGAGAGGGGGAGGGGTCTGCCTTTATGTAAAGTCCTGTCTAAGGGTCCATTCACACGTCCGTTTTTTTCTTTCCTGATCTGTTCCGTTTTTTCTGGAACAGATCTGGACCAGATCTGGACCCATTCATTTTCAATGGGTCCTGGAAAAAAAACGGACAGCACAATGTGTGCTGTCCGTTTCCGTTTATCCGTTCCGCATGTCCGTTTAAATATAAAACATGTCCTATTCTTTTCCTGAAAAATCGGATCCTGGTACAATACAAAGTCAATGGATCCGCAAAAAACGGAAGACATACGGATGTCATCCGTTTTATACGGAATCCGTTCCTGGAAATTAAAAAAAACGGATGACATATGGATGACATACGGAAACATTTTCAGGAACAACGGATCCGCAAAAAACGGACAGAAAATCTGATTATAGAAAAATACTGACGTGTGAATGTAGCCTTAAGCCCACAGTCCGAGAAGATATAAGTGAGGGACATGAACATGTGGAGTCACTGTGGGTAGAGATACATGGAGCTAAAAACAACAATAAATTACTAATAGGAGTTTACTATAAACCACCTAATATACCAGAGTCCACAGAAAATCTACTACTAAATGAGATAGACGAGGCGGCAAATCATAATGAGGTGGTTATTATGGGGGACTTCAACTACCCTGATATAGACTGGGAAACTGAAAGCTGTACATCTCATAAAGGAAACAGGTTCTTGGCAATAACCAAAGACAATTACCTTTCCCAACTGGTTCAGGACCCGACTAGAGGGACGGCCATACTGGACTTAGTATTAACCAATAGACCTGACAGAACAACAGACGTGCAGGTTGGGGGACACCTGGGAAATAGTGACCATAAAGTAATAACCTTCCAATTATCATTCAAAAGAGCGTTTCTACAGGGAGGAACAAAAATACCAAACTTCAAAAAAGCTAAATTTAGCCAACTAAGAAAGGCCATAGGCCTAACTAACTGGGACAAAGTCCTCAAAAATACAGCCACAAAATGGGATATCTTTAAAAGCATCCTAAAATCTCATTGTGAGAGGTACATACCGTATGGGAATAAAAGGTTAAGGAACAAAAAGAAACCAATGTGGATAAACAGAACTGTAAAGAAAGCAATAAATGACAAAAAGAAAGCATATAAATCACTAAAACAGGAGGGTGGCACGGAAGCACTGAAAAAATATAAGGAAAAAAATAGAACATGTAAAAAACAAATAAAAGCGGCCAAACTAGAGACCGAGAGATTAATTGCCAAAGAGAGTAAAACTAACCCTAAAATGTTCTTCAATTATATAAATGTTAAAAAGTATAAATCTGAAGGTGTCGGCCCTTTAAAGAGTAATGAGGGGGGAGTCGCAGAGAGCGACGAGGAGAAAGCAAAGCTGTTAAATATTTTTTTCTCCAATGTATTCACTGAGGAAAATAAACTGTCAGATGAAATGCTGAATGTTGAAATAAATTCCCCATTAAAAGTGTCCTGTCTGACCCAGGAAGAAGTACAACAGTGACTTAAAAAGATCAAAATAGACAAATCGCCAGGACCGGATGGCATACACCCCCGTATCCTAAGGGAATTAAGTAATGTCATAGCCAGACCCTTATTTCTGATATTTGCAGACTCTATACTGACAGGGAATGTCCCACAGGATTGGCGCATGGCAAATGTGGTGCCAATATTCAAAAAGGGTCCAAAAACAGAGCCTGGAAACTATAGGCCGGTAAGTTTAACATCTGTTGTGGGTAAACTGTTTGAATGTTTTCTGAGAGATGCTATGTTAGAGCATCTCAACGGAAATAAGCAAATAACGCCATATCAGCATGGCTTCGTGAGGGATCGGTCATGCCAAACTAATTTAATCAGTTTCTATGAGGAGGTAAGTTCTAGACTTGACAGCGTCTAATCAATGGATGTCGTGTATCTGGACTTCTCCAAAGCATTTGACACTGTACCACATAAAAGGTTAGTATATAAAATGAGAATGCTCGGACTGGGAGAAAACGTCTGTATGTGGGTAAGTAATGGGCTCAATGATAGAAAACAGAGGGTGGTTATTAACGGTACATACTCAGATTGGGTCACTGTCACTAGTGGGGTACCTCAGGGGTCAGTATTGGGCCCTATTCTCTTCAATATATTTATTAATGATCTTGTAGAAGGCTTGCATAGTAAAATATAAACTTTCGCAGATGACACTAAACTGTGTAAAGTAATTAACACTGATGAGGACAGTATACTACTACAGAGGGATCTGGATAGATTAGAGGCTTGGACAGATAAGTGGCAGATGAGGTTTAACACTGATAAATGTAAGGTTATGCACATGGGAAGGAATAATGCAAGTCACCCGTACATACTAAATGGTAAAACACTCGGTAACACTGACATGGAAAAGGATCTAGGAATTTTAATAAACAGCAAACTAAGCTGCAAAAAACAGTGTCAGGCAGCGGCTGCCAAGGCCAATAAGATAATGGGTTACATCAGAAGGGGCATAGATGCCCGTGATGAGAACATAGTCCTACCACTTTACAAATCGCTAGTCAGACCACACATGGAGGACTGTGTACAGTTCTGGGCTCCTGTGAACAAGGCAGACATAGCAGAGCTGGAGAGGGTCCAGAGGAGGGCAACTAAAGTAATAACTGGAATGGGGCAACTACAGTACCCTGAAAGATTATCAAAATTAGGGTTACTCACGTTAGAATAAAGACGACTGAGGGGAGATCTAATTACTATGTATAAATATATCAGGGGTCAGTACAGAGATCGCTCCCATCATCTATTTATCCCCAGGACTGTGACTGTGACGAGGGGACATCCTCTGCGTCTGGAGGAAAGAAGGTTTGTACACAAACATAGAAAAGGATTCTTTACGGTAAGAGCAGTGAGACTATGGAACTCTCTGCCTGAGGAGGTGGTGATGGTGAGTACAATAAAGGAATTCAAGAGGGGCCTGGATGTATTTCTGGAGCGTAATAATATTACAGGCTATAGCTACTAGAGAGGGGTCGTTGATCCAGGGAGATATTCTGATTGCCTGATTGGAGTCGGGAAGGAATTTTTTATTCCCCTAAAGTGAGGAAAATTGGCTTCTACCTCACAGGGTTTTTTTTTGCCTTCCTCTGGATCAACTTGCAGAATAACAGGCCGGACTGGATGGACAAATGTCTTTTTTCGGCCTTATGTACTATGTTACTATGTTACCTGATTTTTACAGAGCAGGATGTTACAGAGGCGGCGATACCTAGATATGTCTACTTTTTTATTTTATGTTTTTTACATTTAAGTTAACACAATAAAAGCATATTTGAAACAAAAATAAATAAATCATGTTTTAGTGTCTCCATAGTCTGAGAGCCATAGTTTTTTTTATTTTTTGGGCGATTGTCCTAGGTAAGATCTCATTTTTTGCGGGATGAGGTGACGGTTAGATTGGTACTATTTTGGGGGGCATACGCCTTTTTGATCGCTTGGTGTTGCACTTTTAGTGATGTAAGGTGACAAAGAAATGTTTTTTTTAGCACAGTTTTTATTAAAACTTATGTGATATTTTTATAGAGTCGGTCGATACGGATGCACCAATATCTAATATGTCTACTTTTCTTTATTTCCCTATTTTTTACAAATTTTAACAAAACTTTATTTTGGGAAAAGGATGCTTTTTTTTTACTTGAAATAAAAAAAAAATTACTTTCTTTTTTATTTTCCTTTTTTTTTTTTCACTTTACTTTTTGTCTCTCGGACTTCAACTTTTGGGGGTCTGATCCCCTTTACAATGCATCACAACACTTCTGTATTGTAATGCATTGGCTGTAAGTGTATTACCAGTGTAATACAGGGGGCTGGATCTCACAGACTAAGAGGGATGGCAGCCACGATGCCTAAGGAAGGCATCGGGCTGCCTTGCCTGCCATCGGGTCCCCTTCACAGCAGCGCAGGGACCCGATAGCCACGCGGACTCGTCAGGATAACACCGATGCCAGCGCAATAACTCTTGCAGAGCCGCGGTCAGCGCTGACCGCGGCTCTGCAAGAGTTATTGCTCTGGCATCGGTGTTTTCACCCATGCCGGCGCATACAGCAGGGGTCCGGCTATCATGTTACCTGTTGACTAAAAAAAATGCACACTAGAAAGAGCAAACAATTGGGGAGACTTTTCACTACTGTCGACCTGAATAACTTTAATTTGTCATATTGGCAGGTGTAGAATAATGATTTCGTTGTAAGTCACTGGGCGGGTTAGATAGTTTGCTCTTCTTTCTGCGACCTCGTCACTGGCATACTTTATACCAATACCTTGCACACTGTGGGCACATCGTATTACTCTTCCTAATAATGCCACTATTTCTAGACAATTTTGAAAAACTGTCAACTAAGGTGAAAAAGGGTCTAAAATACATAATATATTTGGCATATAGCATGTACTCAATCTTTTTTGGCTCCAATTTCCACCACTTAGTAAATCGCCCTTATTATCACAAAACACTTTGCTTTCAGGCCTATACAAATAATCTACTGTCGGTCCAATAGTCAGAAAACATTGCCCGGAGAAATTACCTGATATTCAAGGCTGGAGAACACACTGCGCATTTCCAAAAGTCCATCTTTCCATCGCTGTTGTTGGCGGAGCAAATCAATGCTCATGAGCGCAACAACCTGCAAAAAGAATAAATGTAATAAATGACAGCTTCGGCTTTATTAAATATCTGAAGGAGTCGATCAAAAAAAAGCAGACAGTGGCAGCATCGTATCTCACAGGAGTGTAGGCATGAGGAATCCGCACCCATATCTCTAGAATATACAGAACAACAACATCCACAAAACACACCATCCCGTCATTGAAAGTTCACTTAACCCCTTCCCCACCAGCGCCGTACATCGGTAACACCGTATATACACCGTATATCATTAATCACCCTGACTAGAGAGGAAGATGCAAAAATGCCCTCAAAGAATACTTTTTCTTTAACACCTTCACTAGCAGTAATCCCCTTTGCATTTGAAATACCACAAATAAAAAAAAATTAAACATTAAAAAAAAAAAAATTCCCATATCACCACACAATGTCCGAGAGTTCTAGGCTACATGCACACGAACATATTTAGTTTCCGTGTCCGTTCCATTTATTTTGTGGATTGGATGAGGACCCATTCATTTCAACGGGTCCGCAAATAATGCGGACAGCACAACGTGCGCTGTCCGCATCTGTATGTCCGTCCCGTAGCCCATCTGAAAATATAGAGCATGTCCTATTCTTGTCTGATAGGCAGGGGTCGTGGGTGTCAGACCCCCACCAATCAGGTACTTATGAGGATAGGTCATCAGTATAAAAGTCTCGGAAAACGCCTTTAACTTAAAAATAAATAAATCCTTGCCTGACCAACACCACTGCTATTAAAATAAAAAATCTGATTCTAAGATCAGAACATTTATAAATCAATATGAGGCAACCTCACAAAAATATAAAATGAATTTTTATGTCTTAAAGGGGTTGTCCGGGTTCAGAGCTGAACCGGACATACCTCCATTTTCACTCAGCCAGCCCCCCTGACTTGAGCTTCAGAGCAGTTTATGCTCCGATGCTCCATTTGCCCTGTGCTAAATCGCATTTTCAGGAGTTCCGGTGACGTACCGGGCTCTCCATGGGGCTGCCAGGAAGCCCAGTGACGTCACTGGCACTGATGGGCGGGCTTTAGCGCTGCCCTAGCCAGTAAAACGGCTAGGGCAGCGCTTAAGCCCGCCCATCAGACCCGGTGACGTCACCTTACACAGTGCCGGGCGGAAGCCTCCGCCCGGCAGTGTGTTGTTGTAAACAAAAGAGCCCTTGCCCTGCGCGATCTAGCACAGGGCAAGGGAGCGCATCGGAGCATGAGATGCTCCGATGCTAACATCAGGGGGGCTGCCTTAGTGAAATTATGGGTATGTCCGGGTTCAGCTCTGAACCAAGACAACCCCTTTAAATAACAGACCTGAAAAATTTCAGCTACCTGTAGACTAACCAAAACTAGACAGGCAAAACAGAGAACAGCCTACTTATTATCGCATGGTAATCAGAAAATAATAAACCCGCAAAAAAAAGTCGCCACATTTACAGAATATTATTCCTCATCATAAAAGGTAAAAATTGATGAACATACTACACAACCCCTACCTCTAGAAATCACACGTTTCTTATACTTCTTAAACCTATAGATACTATAAAATTTGCAGAGGAATTGACACCTCATTTAGAGAGTCATCATTCAATGAAGCAGATGAAAAAAGAACATTCCCTCAGGAAACGCTCTCTCCAACCATAATCACATCGTCTAAATCTGGAGCAGACGCAACACCTTCTGATTTCCGCCCCATTTCCTTATTGAATCCGGACATGAAGATTTATGTGAAAATAATAGCTAACAGACTCCTAAACATCCTTCCCTCTCTAATTAGTCAAGAACAAGTAGGTTATAGATCAGATAGACAAGCCCAAGATGGAACCTGTAAAATGATTAAAGGGGTTCTCCAGCTACATAAAAAAAAAATATATATAACACTAGCACTCAACTTCATTATATAAATCAGATTATGGTGTTCCGAGTACATTTTGACTCCTTTAGTGTAAATGTGACCCGCACCCTGTCTTTACTTTCTGACGCAAGAAGTGTCTGTACCATCAGGTCTCTGCTTCTACTCCGATCTCACATCACAGATCCAAGAAGGGCCGTCAGCCTCATTAGTGAATACTAGTAAATCCGTGCTCCATGTAACTTGGTGGAGGGGCTCTCTTCCAGTAAATATTCTTTTACAAAAGAAATCACTTAAAAGGAACCTGTCACCGGGATTTTGGGTATAGAGCTGAGGACATGGGTGGTTAGATGGCCGCTAGCACATCCGCAATACCCAGTCCCCATAGCTCTGTGTGCTTTTATTGTGTGAAAAACACTATTTGAGAGATATGCAAATGAACCTTAGATGAGTCCTGTCCCTGAGATGAGTCCAGCGTGAAGGAGCCCAGCACCGCTCCGCACCCTCAGAATCTCCTCCTTGCTCCCCGATGTCACAAAGCTAGAGCGCCAAAATTTCGTGATGCGCGAGCTAGCGAATGGGCAGTTCGTTCCCTGAGGCTGATGCCAGCACAGGGAAGAACACTATGCCGACACTGCGCATGCGCTAGCTCGCGCATCGCGAGATTACGGCGCTCTAGCTTTGTGACGTCGGAGAGCAAGAAGGAGATTCTGAGGATGCAGGGCGGTGCTGGGTTCCTTCACGCTGGACTCATCTCACGTACAGGACTCATCTAAGGTTCATTTGCATATGTATCAAATCGTTTTTTGACACAATAAAAGCACACAGAGCTATGGGGACTGGGTATTGCGGATGTGCTAGCGGCCATCTAGCAACCCATGTCCTCAGCTCTATACACAAAATCCCGGTGACAGATTCCCTTTAACAGGTCATCACAATTTAAACCTCAGCCCCTCTGTACGCCAGGAAAAAGTGTTACCATTAAACTACAGACCTGCTTTGATCGAAGGGCTGAATGTCCTGTGCTTAAAAAGCTATTTTGTTCAGACTAAATAAAAAGTATAATACTGAAATGAAGGGAAAACATTGCATAATTTAATAATCACCATAATTAAGGTGTTAACTATATTGTACAACTTATTATGATTACAGGGATGCCAAATACTGTTGTGTGATATTTCTACAAAGTATGGTTCTTGTTTCGATATTTTAAAGTAATAATAATTTTGCTAAATATTTTAACTTTTACCATAAGAGAAAAAAAGCTGCAGAGTAAAAATTTTATTTTTTCTCCAATAACTTTTACGACAAATTTTTTTTTTTTTACAGGTCTCACTGAGATTTGAACCTCAGACCTTCTGTCTTAGCCACTCTTCTATACAAAAGCTCTGCTGTAAACATGGGATTTTTATGCCTTATAGTTTTACTGTTTTGTTTTTTAAATATCACAAAACAGTTATTGGTATTACTGCAATCATAATGTACCGTACAATATAGTGAGCATATTATTTATGGTGACTAGTAAACAGCGTAAATTAAAATGTGGGGGAAGGGGGTCACACAGTTTTGCCTGTATGGAATATAAAATTCCTGATGGCAGTAACTGGATCCAAGCCTGCTTGAAGCCCTGCTGGAAAAAAACCCACGCAAAGACAAAGTATAATTGCTGACATCGCAACTAGAGGGCAAAGTCCAGGAGAATGAGCAGAACACCACACCTATCAGACATTGGGGGAATATCCTAGCGATATGCCCCCAATATCCAAGATGGGACAACCCCTTTAAATACACACTATCTGACCTATACGGGTTTTACAGTAGCCCCTGCAGTGACCTCCAGGCCCATAAAATACCATCTACTTGAAGCAGAACTGCATTGACGCACTCCAAAAGCTTGTTTGCTACTGAAGTCTCATCATCAGCAAGAGCGCCTGCAGTGGTGTCAAAATATTATAATTTTTTTTAATCAGATAACCTTTATTAAACAACTTTTTGGAAAAATCAATACAAATAAAAAATCTTGTACATCACACGTAGTATACAAGGCATCACTAGTGTTACAAGGTTGAAGGCATGAATGGCAAATATAGATATTCTAAGGGTACTTTCACACTAGCGTTTTTCTTTTCCGGCATTGAGTTCCGTCCTAGGGGCTCAATACCGGAAAAGAACTGATCAGTTTTATCCCCATGCATTCTGAATGGAGAGTAATCCGTTCAGGATGCATCAGGATGTCTTCAGTTCAGTCTTTTTGACTGATCAGGACTGAGATAATACCGCAGCATGCTATGGTTTTATCTCCGGCCAAAAATCCGGAACACTTGCCGGAATGCCGGATCCGGCATTTTTTTTTACATTGGAATGTATTAGTGCCGGATCCGGCATTACAAATACTGGAATGCCGGTATTTACCGGAATGTTAAAAAAAAAAATAAAAAATGGCAGGATGACACCGGAAACACGGATCCGGCATTTCAATGCATTTGTAAGACGGATCAGGATCCTGATCAGTCTTACAAATGCCATCAGTTGGCATACGTTTTGACGGATCTGGCAGGCAGTTCCGGCGACGGAACTGCCTGCCGGATTCCTCTGCTGCGAGTGTGAAAGTAGCCTAAAACCTAAGTGCATTAAAAGCACAAACAGTGACTGTAATCAAACAAGCTGTTCATACAGCACATTGTCTAGAAGTAACTAACTGTAGTGTGAGGATAGCTTTGGGAGACACAATATCTCCTTATGGAGGGCCCCTAAACAGCATGAGGAGACTTATAGGCCAGGCAATGCTCCTCTGGAATCCTGGGAAGAGGGTATGCGAATGAGATCTTAGCAAGTTCAGCCTCTAATGCCATGTGTGTGCCTGCAGGTCACACTATAGACAATTGCAATTTCAGCGGTTGCTAATTAAAAATAAGACCACTGTCCCCCGACATGTTTTGCCGCCAACCGGACTATCAGGCAATGGAATGATAACACAAGAATAATTCACCTTTTCACAAAAGTCTGTATGTTTCTTCCTGAGCTTCCGGTTTTCAGTAGAAAGTTGCTCTGCTGCACTTTGTAGCTTCTCAATATAGCTCTGAAGTTCTTTAGGACTGTCCCATGTTATACGTGTTTTTTGGCCAGATTCCCCAGAGCTTGCCTTAGAACTCTAGAAAAGAATTTTAAAAAATATTCATATGTTAAAAAAAAAAGGTTTTCTGAGGCTCTTATCCAGGCACATAACTCCAACCTTCACAGGTATCTACTATACATTGGTGCAAGTGGGCAGCACTGAGGATTGGCGATTTTACATTTCCTTCCCCCACTTTTTTCCAAAATATTCGCACAGCAATATTCAATAACTCAAGACATATCTGTTTCATGTTCTAATTTATTCTAGGAAAGCTGAAGGCTTTAATACCGTACAGAGGCAAGAGGGAAAGGACTGAGAACTCAGAATCAACAAGTTGTATCTTCAAATGGTTTACTCATAAACTTGATGTAAGTTTACAGATTACTGTACATTGCCAAATAAGTTTGCAATGAAAAGAAAAAACTAAAATAAAACCCAAAAAGCATGCCAGATCAGCAAGGGTGGGTTCACATCTCGTTTTATGCCTTCGTTTGATTTATACGTTACAAAAAAAAAAGGATACAAAAATGCACCACACCACGTTCTTGTATCTTGCACAGTCCAGTAAAAAAAAAAAAAAAAAACGTATGCTTTTTTTTATATTTTACAATGGAACTCTATGGAGAACGGATGCCACTGTATGACCTCAGTCTGAGGCACCCGTTTAACATATACGTTTTTTACACACGTTAAAAGGATGGGAAAAACATGATGTGAACCCAACCTAAAAGTCAATACCACTTAGAATATATCTCAGGTTCTTCGATAAAGATGTTAAACGGTTGGGGGACTTATAAAAACATATGTACAAGCAAAAATATAGCATGGAGCACTTGGGGAGAGGGATACGTTTTAGCCAAATCCTGCAAGGTACCAAAGAAATAGTACCTGCAACAGCACAAACCAAATGGGAGAGTAACAAACCATACAGCGACCTAGCAGAATACTGCATATATGTTATGGGAGATTCAGAAGTTAAATGGCGAAAACCAAAACCACAGCTTTGTGCCAAATTGCCAAACATATACACATGAAGATGCGACAGCAGAGAGCCTAATGGGGGTCAACAGCGGTATCCAAGTAGCCGGACTGACACGTTAGAATGGGTCAATATCTTCAGAAAGAAAATACAGATTTGAGTAAACTTTTTATGGCTTTATTCTACCTTCTATAGTTTGATATTTGAAATGTCTACTACCATAGGAAAGAAAAGGTGTCTTCCCTGAAACAAAGCATTTTATTGGACAATTTATTTGAGTCCAAATTTTGGGGGTACTATCTCTCCTCTGATAGCGAGGAGACTAAAAGGCCATACATGCTCCTGAGAAGAAAAAGGGAGACAAATTAGCTCTTAAAGGGGTTGTCTCACTTCAGCCAATGGCATTTATCGTGTAGAGAAAGTTAATACAAGGCACTGACTAATGTATTGGGATTGTCCATATTGCTTCCTTTACCTGGCGGGATTCAATTTTCCTTTACATTACACACTGCACGTTTCCATAGTTACGACCACCCAGCAATCCATCAGTGGTGGCCGTGCTTGCACACTAAAGGAAAAAATGCCAGCCTCTCTGGTGGCCAAAACCATAGAAGCTCACGTAGGCTGGCGCTTTTTCCTGTAGTGTACAAGCACGGCCACCAATGATGGGTTGCAGGGTGGTCGTAACCATGGAAAAGAGCAGTGTATAATGTGATGGAAAAATGAATCCAGTCAGCAAAGGAGGCAATATGGGCAGTCACCATACATTAGTAAGTGGCTCGTATTAACCTTGTCTACATGATAAATGCCATTTGCTGAAGTGACACAACCCCTTTAACACGCTCTGCCTCTAATGCCACCAGATTTAAGCCCGACTAAGGCGCTCTCTTCGCAAGGAGAGATAGTACCCCCCAAATGCTGACTTGGCCTCTCACCCAGTTAGGCCTGTACTCTCTGCTCTGCACTGATGAGGGGCAATCACCCCGAAACAGCTGTCTGCAGATGAGGTGCTGGCTTATTTAATATCCAAGTCATGTCTCAAGGCCTAATTAAAGGGTCGAACACTGACTTATAGGACAGCTGCCTTACATCTGGTGGCATCAGAGGCAGAGCTTGTTAGGAGCTCATTTGCATCCCTTTCTTACTCAAGTTCAAAGAAATACCATTTTCTTTCGCAGAATGCACAGATTCACTCCATTAAACACAAAAAGGCAACAAATCAAGCAAACCCCACCTTTAATCCTTACTATACAACAAAGGTAATGTCTACTTACAAATAAGGAAATTTGTCGAGGTAAAAAAAAAAAAAAAAAAAAAATAAGTTGGGCTGATCTCAAGTTCTTAAAGCCTATAGAACTAATTCTGCTTGGAGCTGGGAGTCAAAAGTGGCACGCTTCCTCCCTTCCTGTACAGTTACTTGCCTATTCAAATTCTTGATTATGTGCCAGTTCGCTTTCATAAGGGTCCATTCACATATCCGCACAATGGCTCTGCATCCGTTCCGCAAATTTGCGGAACAGATGCGGCAATATAATAATAGCAAAGACAGGTGCACTCTGCGGTCTTACTAAACCCTCAAACTGATTTTAAAATTGAGAGATTAGCCAACATGTCCTACGGTGTAGAACATGTCTAAGCCCGGGCACCACGCCAAGGTTTCTCAAGTAGCTCGGGGTCCTAACACTCTCCTACCTGAGCCGTATGGGCAATACCAGGGGCCAGTGGGCGAATTACAGGAGCATGAGGTCCGACTCACAAACAACTCACTTCCGGATCCGCACTTCCGTTCAGCAAAAAAATAGAACATGTCCTATTCTTGTCCGTAATTGCAGACAAGAAAAAGCATTTTCTATGAGAGTGCCGGCGATGTGCGGTCCACAAAATGCGGAACGCACATTGCCGATGTCCGTGTTTTGCGGATCCACAAAACACATACGGACGTGAGAATGGACCCTTAAATTGACAGGATTTTAACAACCGGTTAAGAATAAAACATAGCAAGAAAACTAAAAGTGAATACTCTTCTCTGGCAACATTGATATATTTCTTTGGCATCAGAATCTACTACAGCCAAACGTGAAGAAGGAAAGTACCAAAAGGAATAAAGTAGGAACAGGGGTAAATAACCCCCAAATAAAACACTACAGAGACTGTAGCCAACAAACTCAACAGGCCGAGGCCTATGTTATAGGGGCAGTCTTAGTACAGGTATGCCGAAGCACATCCTACAAACAAAGCAGTTGGGTGCATGAAAAACATTTCAACTGCAGGATAAGTGATAAATGTATGATTTTTGATGGTTTAACCACTGGGACCCCTGCGATCACATGAAGAGGGTTCCTAGGGTATCCAGAATCCCGTGTGAGTAACTGATTGGTGGGAGTGCCCGGAATCTGAACACTTGAAAACCCCCTTTAAAATAGAAGACTGAGAAAAGCACCAACATAAAATGTAATAAAGCCAGTAATACAAATGAATGCAGGCAGATCAACAAACTCGCAAGCATGGGAGCACCTGACTGTCCTTCGTCCTGCTGTCAGAAATGTATGGAAGCAGCTTATTCCTCTCTCCTGTATGAAATAATAATGAATGCCTGGCAGAGCCAAGTGGGCATACAGTATATACGTACGAGGAACATAGCTTCCGGTCGACAATGTGTATGGCCAGCTTAAACCGGACTGGAAAGCTTTCCTCTGTTCATATCTCCAAAGCAGATTCTATTGTTTAATGGGAAGAATAGCGCAGCACACAGCAATATTTTTCCTGTCAAAGGACATAACCCTGATGACCCCGAGTTATAGATCATGTGACAGATCTGTCACTGTGTTGTGGTTTCAGTTTGGACACGCATGTGGTATACTTGCATAAGAAAAGATGCAACAGAACTGTTATTTTACGGAGAAGTACCGTATATTTTGGACTATAAGAAGCACCTAGGATTTGGAGGAGGAAAATAAGATAAAAAATAATACATTTCCATCAGACCTCAGAGCAGACCCACAAATCAGACCTCCAATCAGACCCCAAAATCATACTTCCATGCTACATCAGCCTCAGATCAGCTCCCCCTGCCTCCATCATACTCTCTTCAGACCCTCCCAGCCTCCACCCCCCCAGAAACCTCAGCAACCAACTTGACTCACATCAGACCCCCAATCATCCTCAGATCAGCCTCAGATCACCCCCCTTCAGACCCACAGCCCCCATCAGACAGATCAGACCCCCCATCAGATCCTATCAGCCTCAGATCAGACCCCCCAGAACCAATCAGACTCAGATCGGACCCCCAGAACCCATCACTCATATCAGACCCTGTCAGCCTCAGATCAGACCCCCCAGAACCAATCAGACTCAGATCGGACCCCCAGAACCCATCACTCATATCAGACCCTGTCAGCCTCAGATCAGACCCCCCAGCCCACAATAGACTTAGATCAGACAGTGTCAGTCTCTGATTGGACCCCCCACAGCCCTATTCAGCCTCAGATTGCACCTCCCAGCCCCCAACAGACCTCAGATCAGAAATTTAAAAAAAAATAAACTTACCTCGCTTGATCCAATCGGCACCACATATCCAGGACTCACTGCTCTATCACTTCTTCTGGGTCCTGCTGTGTACTGTGACCTGACGACACACAACATCGGGTTATAGTGCGCGCCTACGTGCACTACATCCTGCCGTGGTGTGTGGTCAGGACACCACAGAGGGACTCAGAAGAGCAGGGGAGGCGAGTACAATAATGGAAGCAGTCGTTAGCATGCAGAATAGAAGACACTGTCACTTTTCCTCAGTTTTGGGGGGAAAAAGTGCATCTTATAGTCCGAAAAAATATGGTATATACTCCCTGTTGTAGTATGTCCAGGCATGCTGGGAGTTGTAGTTTTGCAACAGCTGGAGGGCCGCAGGTTGGGCATCCCTGCTTTGTAGCATATCCACATGGTAAGCCAGAAATGTTCGATAGATGTGACAAATGAATGAAGAGATGTGGGTTCCAAGGTGGGACCTTCATCTATCAGACATTCATAGAATAATAAGATATAAATATCTAAGACGGCAATACCCCATAAGGTGCAAAGTCTGTTGTGTGCTGTACAAGATGCTTACCTTAATAATCTGCTCAAAGGCTAAGGCAGACTTTAACATCATTGGTCTCTGACTCTGAATCATCTGCTGGTCTATTGTGTTGTAGAAATGGGCAACCTAAAAATATCAGGAAAAAGAGTAAGACGGATTAACATATTTGTAACTTACTGATAACAATTCTAAGGCTTTTCTCCAGTTCCTTTCCTCACTCCGCTCCCATTCACTGCTGTTGCCTAGTGTAGTTCAACACCCTGTATTCATCTTACCATAAAAGTATCCATGGATACACTACAGTTTTTAATAAAACCATATTTTTAACTACATTTCAGAAATGTTCATATAAACAGAATACATTGATCAGTACTACTTGCAAATAGTGTCTGTTTTAATGACGCCCAAAAAAACTAAGTTAGTCAGCATATCCTATAAAATGATATAAAAGTGCAGGTACGAGCTGCTATGGCTGAACTACAAAAGCAAACACACAATGCCATGGTGCTCTGCAAAGTGCAAACCCTGAACACATGAATTACATACTTTACTAACGCTAGGTTCACTCTGTAAATGAATATGAGGTATTTAGTGAATACGTTTTGGTCAAAATCATTTCTGCCCATCTACTATGACAGGTTCACCTCTTATAGATTACCCGAATTCATTTGAGAGGAGTCATTATACGTAAAGTTATTATGGTCCTATTGTGATCAAAAAAGTTACCTTTAATGACACACTACATAAAAACTAGTTAAGAAGGTAAAAAGAAAAAAAAGAAAGTTTTGCCATATATAGAGTTAAATGGGAGAAAAGAGAAATTATCTTGACTATAGGGTCAAGTCCAGTGTCACAGCAGACCTGCTTAAGAATCAAGGCTTGCTTGTAGAACGTCTGCGCGCTCTTGGCAGCTTGCTGGATCTTAGAAGGAATTACTAAACCAAGTGCTAACAACTGGCGGACCTCACGCAGTAGAGTAACCAACCGGTCAGAATAGTGAATTCTCAGGGCTCCATTAGAGTGGTCCAGCTCCATTACTTGACTGTTCGGCTGTATGCTAAGTAGAATCAACAAAAGAGATGAAAGGATTTAGTATTGCATTTATGGAAAGAAAACAAGAGCACAATATACTGTATTTTTCGCTTTATAAGACACACTTTTCCCCCCAAAAGAAGGGTGAAAAATGTTAGAGTGTCTTATAAAGCGAATACAAGTGGGCGCATCCATTATGGAAGTATGAATAGCACTGCTAGCACTCGCTGTACTCACTGCTGCCTGGTCTTTTCCGGACCTTCACTGCATGGTCCTGACTGTGTACAGCGTGAGGACATAGTGCAGGTAAGGCCAGGAAGCAGTGAGCCGTACAGAGAGGCAAGTCTATTTAGTTATTTTTCGTCTGATCAGAGGTCCGACAGTGGCGGGTCTGATCAGAGGTCCGGCAGTGGCGGGTCTGATCAGAGGTCCGACAGTGGCGGGTCTGATCAGAGGTCCGACAGTGGCGGGTCTGATCAGAGGCCCGACAGTGGCGGGTCTGATCAGAGGCCCGACAGTGGCGGGTCTGATCAGAGGCCCGACAGTGGCGGGTCTGATCAGAGGCCCGACAGTGGCGGGTCTGATCAGAGGCCCGACAGTGGCGGGTCTGATCAGAGGTCCGACAGTGGCGGGTCTGATCAGAGGTCCGACAGTGGCGGGTCTGATCAGAGGTCCGACAGTGGCGGGTCTGATCAGAGGTCCGACAGTGGCGGGTCTGATCAGAGGTCCGACAGTGGCGGGTCTGATCAGAGGTCCGACAGTGGCGGGTCTGATCAGAGGTCCGACAGTGGCGGGTCTGATCAGAGGTCCGACAGTGGCGGGTCTGATCAGAGGTCCGACAGTGGCGGGTCTGATCAGAGGTCCGACAGTGGCGGGTCTGATCAGAGGTCCGACAGTGGCGGGTCTGATCAGAGGTCCGACAGTGGCGGGTCTGATCAGAGGTCTGATAGTGGCGGGTCTGATCAGAGGTCTGATAAAGAAACAAAAGTGGTCACAGTAACTGAAATTACAGGCCAAATTTTAGCACATTTACTGTTTGAATTCCACATTTGACCAAGGCAGCGCTGCTACACTGAAGACTGATAAATGGAGCAAAATACCATTACACAGAAGGGGGAGTCAAGAATACTTACCAAAATCCCGATTTAGGATCTGATAAACCAGACTGTATTTCTCTTGACCACTCACTAAATTGTTCTTGTTCGTATTCTCTGAACTGCTCCAGTTGTTCTCCGGCGTCTTTGTGAAAGGCCTGAAACCCAGACAGATCTGAAAGAAGAGTTTCTGCTGTCTTCACAGAATCCTCCACCTGTAGTCAGCAGAAAGAAGACAGCAGATTGTGAGGCCAAGCTTACAGTATGTGCACCTGTGCTATGGAAAGTATTAGAGAGCAATGTATATCATAAAAGGGGGTTTCCTTAGTACAGGCGATTAATGTCTGATGGGCGGGGGTCCGACTCCCAACACACCCGCCAATCATCTGTTGGAAGGGGCTGCAGCACTTGTGTAAGCGCTATGGCCTATTCCTTAGCCTGTGACGTCACACCACATGGACTTTCTGCAGCTTGGTCCCATACAAGTGAATGGGACTGTGCAAGCAAAGCCACTACGCAATGTATGGAGCTATGCTTAAAGGGGTTGCCCGAGTTATGAAAAAAAATATATATAGCACTGTAAATCTGATGGGCAGCAATATATAACCAAGCTAAGCAAGTTTTAGGCAAAAATATATATATTTCCTCATATCCCTGGCTCTCTTCTGGCCCTTTGTTTACCTGCAATAACAACAATCTCTGCCCCTCCCTCAGCTCTGCAAAGGGAGTGAATAAGTCTGCCCTGAGTGACATGTCTGACAGCTGGGAGACTCAGTAGCATGTTTTATGTGTAGGACTACAAGTCCCAGCTGTACAATGACACTGCTGATACAGACAGGATCTTCCCCCTCTGCAGAACTCCTCCAGTCTGACAGCTCCTGTGACCATCATTTGTCTCCTCACTGCCTGCAGCTACTCATTAAAGCCTTCAGCCCTGAGTCTGTGCTGCTGAAGGGGTTAAGAATCCAGGGAGAGAGGACTGTGACCAGCACAGTGAGGTCTGGTGTACCGACACAGGTCTGTTCTCTCAGGCTTGTGCACAAAACATCATCAGAGCAGGGAGAGAAGCTGACATCACAGGTCATGTGAAATCTGAGAAAGCAGCAACTGCAGATGCAGTAAGAGCATTGTAAAGCCTTTACATTTGATTAGTTAGAAACACACAAAGAACAAAAAATAAAATAACTCGGTCTACCCCTTTATTATACTATGAAGAGGCCGCATTGCTCATCTGAGCCCTGTGGTCTTTTTTAAACAGCTGATCAGCAGGGGTGACATGAGAAGGTACCCCTTCAATCTGGTATTGAGGATAAGTAATTCATATTTAACTCCTCACCAGGGAGGCTCCAAATTTTTTCTGCAACAGGACAATGACCCCAAACATACAGCTAATGTTATTAGCATAATGAAAAACAAGGAGTCCTGGAAGTGATGATCCGGCCTCCACAGAGCACTGATCTCACCATCATCCAGTCTCTGAGATTACATGAGCAAGCCTACATCCACAGAACATGTGTGGTTAGTTCTCCAACATGCCAAGTTCCGTCAAAAACTGTCTGCAAGTGTACCTAGAAGAATTGCTGCTGTTTTTAAGGTAAAGAGTGGTTACACCAAATATTGATTGGATTAAGATTTCTCTTATCTTCATTCACTTTGCATTTTATGAATTGATAGAACGAACCTATTAACACCTCTGTTCTTGAAATCATTCTTACTTTGCAGCATTTTTCCCCATTGTCTGCCTAAAACTTTTGCCCAGCAATGTATTTTATAGGGAATCTAAATTTCTCCTATGGTACTTTTCAGTTTGTCTTTACTGTACCATTTTGTGCGTTGAAGTGGCATTATCAGATTTACTATTTCTTTTGAGTTTGCATGTGTGTTCCAGTAAAACTTTTTTTAAAAAATTTTTTAACCAGTTCCTGACCAGGTTTATTGTCTGTACATGCATCTTTGAAAGCCATAACTTTCTTTCGTTTGGTTATGTAAATAATTTTTGCACTTTTTTGGTGATAGATGAGCTTTTATTTTTATGTACAGTAATTTGTATTTTACTATTTTTTATTTATTTTTTTAAAAGGAAACATCTTAAAAATTTTAAAAACAGCAAAAATAGACAGATTTTAACATTTATTGATTTTGTGTTAACAGCACAACATGCAAAAAAAAAAATCACGGCTATATAGATATAAAGGGTGTACGTTATAAAATAACTATAAATTCACTGCCTAAAGTGAAGCTAAAAACAAAAATAATGAATCTTTCTTGAATAATCAAAAATAAGAAAGAAGGGGTGACTCTCAGTAAATAGGCAGACGCGATCAGTAATCTAACCTTTTCACAGCACACCAGAGGACGTATAAGAGTCCAAAAAAGATTCCAAAAAAAGTCAATGACTGCCCCCTCAAAGAGCATTAGTGTAAGTGCATCAAATAGGACTCATGGTCACCTCCACCAGACAAAGGTAAGTATATAGCCACACTAGGGAGAGACCGAAGCGACAAAAATTATTAGTGCTAAAGCAAGGACTTTGGGGTAAAAGGTAGTGGGCAAATACAGCCCTATATCAACGGCTGAAGAGGTAAAGGCAGTAGAAGGACTAGATAAAAGCGTCCCACCCTAACCTCTGTTGATACTACTGACCCCCGTAATATGCATTTGCATGTACGAGATGCGTACAGTCCTATCTAGCCAATTACTGCATACTATACTTAACTAGCTTGGCTCTATGCGTTTCGACATTGCAGTCTTATTAGGATCGCGCAGGACAGGGGCTCTTTTATTTACTATAACACACTGCTGGTCAGAGGCTTCCACCCAGCAGTGGGTTTGGAACTTCGGTGACATTACCGACTCTGATGGGCATGCTTTAGCACTGCTCTAGCCGTTTTACAGGCTAGGGCAGCGCTAAAGCCCGTCCATCAGTGCCGGTTACGTCACCGGGCTCACTGCTGGGCGGAAGCCTCCGCCTGGCAGCTCAAAGGAGAGCGCGGTTCGTCACCGGAACTCCACAAAATGCCTTTGCCCTGCGCAATTCAGTGCAGGGCAAAGGAGAGCTTCGGAGCATGAACTGCTCCGATGCTCTTGTCAGGGGGGCTGCCCGGGTGAAATTGTGGGTATATCCGGGTTCACCTCTGAACCCGAACAAACCCTTTAAAGACATATTGAAGGTAGGTGATTTCACAGGCATGGCAGAGCTACAGATTGCTTAATTATTTCCACGACTCTGGTTATTCCTGTCCTTAGATGCAACTTACCTTGAGCTGGAGTTGACGCACCCATACAACATTGTTCACAACCTCAGGCAGATTCTTGCCAGTAAGGGGTCCAGAGGAATCCCCAGGAGAGCCATGGCAGCGTGATTCAAAGTCTGACCGGATATCTAAGAATGACAGAAAATTGGAAAAGGATTTTCATTAACACAACCACAAACTGGAACGTCATACAAAATGAAAGTATATGGCCATTGACTGGCTGCAGCTAAGACCATGACACCATGGCTGCAGCAGGGGGGAGGACTGAGGCGCTAGTGCTGCAGCAAAAGGAGTTCAAAAAGGTCAGTTGGACTTATTTTAATGTTTTAACAATTTTCTATCCCTCATTATTTTTTTAACACCTTTTCGCCCAATAATGTACTATTACGTCACTGGTGGGTGACAGAGTCTAATAGACGAACAGTTAGGCTACATACACACAGTGAAAAATGGCCGTGTGACAGACGTTTTTAGAACAGATTGAAGTCAATGGGGCTATTGATATGGCCAGTGAATTGTAGTCATCAAAAAATAGAAAATGTTCTATTTTTGGCCATTTTCTAGAAACTCACATACATACCTTTCCCAGTTTTAAAGGGAGTTTGTCATCAGAAAATAATCTATTACGTAAATCACTTTTTTATGCTTAACATATTTTTAGTGATGTTATTTTTTATTTTCCATGTCGGTATCCATATTTAAACAAAAAACATAAATCCTGCAGTTTTCGCTCTGGCCACTAAGAAGAATATTAGGCGCCACTTCTTGGTCTGTACAGATCACTTGACTACAGTTATCTGCTTATCTATACACAGAATGACAATTAGGATGACAGACAAGACAGGATCCACAATTCACAATAGGTGATTGTACAAAGGAAGAATACATAATCTCTGACAATGATCTCTGCACAGATCACAGAGCGGCCTAGAAGACTGTCTCATAGAAGTCAGTGAGGTCCCCTCCTGTCTACAACCGCTAATGAGGTCATTACCTTTAATATAGTCCACAAGTCTGGCCAGCAAGGTTTCCCGCTCTAGAATTAGACGCCTCCTTATACTTGGTCTTTTCACGAGCTCTCTGTGTCTCTGAAAGGCTTGTAGAAGCTGCAATATCAGACAATAATGTAAGAGCAATTCAAAGTAAACAGCGATACATATGCAAGATTCGTAACCGGACCTGGTCTGTCCGCTGAGTACCATCCCACACAAGGGGTCCTGAAAACGAAAACTAAGGGCTCTTTCACATCAGCGTTCTTTACTTCCATTGTTCTGTTCTATTATATGAGCAAAACAACGAAAATAACGAAAGTGCAAATAACGGACAGGAACAGAACCACTGACTATAATGGGATCCACATGGTTTCCGTTTGGGAGAGCGCTTATGCAGGACTTTTCTCTCTGCTATTTATGACAAAATATGTGACGGAGGCTGCTTGGTCATCTCACAGCCGCTCAGATCAGCCATGCGGTCACCTTACCTCCACTATCATATACAGGTGAAACTCAAAAAATTTGAATATCGTGCAAAAGTCCATTTATTTCAGTAATGCAAATTAAAAGGAATTGCATTAATGCAGCTTAGGCTACTCTCACACTGGCGTTTCTGGGTCCGCCTGTGAGATCCGTTTCAAGGCTCTCACAAGCGGCCCAAAACGGATCAGTTTTGCCCTAATGCATTCTGAATGGAAAAGGATCCGCCCAGAATGCATCAGTTTGCCTCCGTTCAGCCTCCATTCCGCTCTGGAGGCGGACATCAAAACACAGCTTGCAGCGTTTTGATGTCCGTCTGACGAAACTGAGCCAAACGGATCCGTCCTGACTTGCAATGTAAATCAATGGGGACGGATCCGTTTTTACTGACAAAATATGGTGCAATTCAAAACTGATCTGCTTCTCATTGACTTTCAATGTAAGTCAAAACTGATCCGTTTGCATTATCATGAAAAATAAATAAAAATAAACTATTTTTTTTGTTCATGGTAATGCAAACGGATCCGTTCTGAACGGATACAAGCGTTTGCATTATAGGTGCGGATCCATCTGTGCAGATACCAGACGGATCCGCACCTAAACGCAGGTGTGAAAGTAGCCTAAAAATTAGAATTTCGTGAAAAGGTTCAATATTCTAGGCTCAAAGTGTCACCCTCTAGTCAACTAATAATCCATACCCCCTGAGCAAAGGGGACCTGAGATTGTGACTTTGGGGTTTCATAAGCTGTAAGCCATAATCATCCAAATTATAACAAATAAAGGCTTGAAATATCTCGCTTTGCATCTAATGAGTCTCATATATTAGTTTCACCTTTTAAATTGCACGAATTAAACTTTGCACGATATTCAAATTTTTCGAGTTTCACCTGTATACATGCGAGTGGTCCCTTGGACCAGGTCTTTAACTTATTAATTGTTTGGCATTGTCCCCCTGTTGTCCTGAGTATCAGCTAAGGGTTATAACTTATACATTGGTCCTTTATGTTTGTGTGTCTGAGGCCATTGTGATTATATGTTGACCTTTACCCTTTGTGTATCAGTATATACCCACTTTCATTATCCCCTGATGAACCCAGATATTGGGGGGGGGGGGGGGGAACGTCTCGGGGCCTCGGGATGACTTCGGGTACAATTGGGGTCCACTAGGGGGTAAGCTCGTGGACAAAGTGTACCCACCATTAAGGTGCATCTTTGTGCTGAGGAATAAGCAGGGACTTTATAGGGAAATATCAGCATCCCTACTTGGCGGTCTCCTCCATCCTCTCTACCTTCATAGTGGACACTTTTTCGTTTGGTTTGGTCCAGTCTTGGACTGGGGCGTTTTTGTTTCTTGATGTAATCTTTTTTTATATCTGTGATATTAAAAGCTGCGTTTTAAAGTCCCTTATGCACTGTGTGATACAAAATCTGTGACGGAGGCCCTGAACGGTGTCTCCAAAGTAGATGTGATTTCTCATTAAATCAATTCAATACAATATCAGAACATAAACCCTTGGTAGACCACAATACACATCACAACTACAGGGTGGCCACATAGAGACACAGAGTGCCTTGAAAAAGTGTTCATATCCCTTGAAATTTTCCACTTTTTTTCAAGTTACACCCACAAAACTAAAATGTATTTTATTGGTATTTTATGTAATGGAACAACAGAAAGTAGCAACTATGTGTGAAGTAAAAAGAAAATTATACATGGTTTTCTAAATTTTTAATAAATAAAAGTCTGAAAAGTGTGGTGTGCATTTGTATTCAGCCCCCTGTACTCCGATACCCCTAAATAATATCCAGTGTGACCAATTGCCTTCAGAAGTCACCTAATTAGTAAATAGAGTCCACCAGTGTGTAATTTATTATTAGTATAACTACAGCTGTTCTGTGAAGGCCACATAGGTTTGTTAGAGAACATTAGTGATCATACAGCATCATGAAAACCAAAAGGAACACACCAGACAGGTCAGGAAGAAAGTTGTGGAGCATTTTAAAGCAGGGTCACGAGTTCTGAACATCTGAAAACGGAAGAAGTATGGCACAACTACAAACCTACCAAGACAAAGTGGCACTTTCCAGATTTTTATTTTTATGATGTCAGCGCCATGGGTGACACGGAAGATATCTAGGCGGTAGTCTGGTTCTGTCTAGACAAATGCCAGCCTATCCTCGGATATGAACTCCACTTTCTCAGTGACGTGTTGTCTCCGTTCGTTCAGATCCTGTTTCTGGGGAGCAGATACACTCGGTTCTTAATGTGGCCCCACAGCAAGAAGTAGCAGGGTGTTAGATCTGGTGACCGTGGAGAACAGCACAACATTGATGAAACATTTATTCTGGTGTGGCTGATTCAATGTTCTGGAACAGTTTCATTCAGGTATTGGCGAACATCCCAACTGGAAATGTGGAGGAGCAGCATCCTCCTGATAGACTATGTTTGGCAAATCTTCCTCCATTGGTGGCAGAAGCCATTTCCTTAACATTTCCAGATAGTAGTGACCAGTGCCAGTATCCTCGGGGACCGTAGACTTTGTGCCTACTCACTGCACAGAACACCTTTACTTTGGGGGAGTCCCTCATGTGCTCGATAAGGGCACGTGGGTTTTCTCACCCCAGATTCTCATATTGTGATTGATCTTCCCAGTGAGGTGAGAGGAACTTCATAGCAGAACACCGGACTGTCAGCAAATTCCTCCTCTTCTAATCTGCCCTGCAAATTAGGGATTGACCGATATTGATTTTTTAGGGCCGGTACCGATAATCTGTGAACTTTCAGGCCGATAGCCGATAATTTATACCGATATTCTGTGAGTTTTCATTTTTAAAAAAAATAAAAAATTCCTACACAAATCTGCTGAAAATGAATATGTTTATTGTTAATGTGTATTATTTTTTTGTAAATCTTTCTTTTTCATGTATAATTAATATTTTGGTGTTTTAGTTTTTTTTTTACTAACTTTTAGCCCCCTTAGGGACTAGAACCCTTGTCCTATTCACCCTGATAGATCTCTATCAGGGTGAATAGGAACCCACACTCTCCCTGCTGCTCTGTGCTTTGTGCACACAGCAGCAAGGGAGCTGACTATGGCAGCCAGGGCTTCAATAGCGTCCTGGTTGCCATGGTAACCAATCGGAGCCCCAGGCTTACACTGCTGGGGCTCCGATCGGAACTGCCACTGAGGAGGAGGGGAGAGGGGACCCTGCGGCCACTGCCACCAATGATTAATACTGGGGGGCATGGGTGGGGGAGCGCACTGCGCCACCAATGAAGATAACTCTCATTAATTCATATACAGGAGGCGGGAGCTGGCTGCAGAATCACATAGCCGGCTCCCGACCTCTATGAGCGGGTTAACTACCGCAGATCGCAGCTACTTGTCATAGAGGTCGGGAGCCGGCTATGTGATTCTGCAGCCTGCTCCCGCCTCCTGTATATGAATTAATGAGAGCGGTATCTTTATTGGTGGCGCAGTGGCCACAGCCCCGCCCCTCCTCTAGTCTTCCCTCCTCTCATTGGTGGCAGCGGCAGCACAGGGAAGAGGGAGACACTGCTTCCTTCTCCCCTGTGCTGCTGAGGGAACACGGAGAGAGCTGTGAGCAGCACGATACTTTCTCCCGATTCGTTATCGGAATATCGGCAAAATAGATGCAGATACCGATAAATTTCAAAATCCTGAATATTGGCCGATATCGGTAAAACCGATAATCGGTCGATCCCTACTGCAAATCAATGCAAAAGTCACCACATATAGGTCACCACATGTCATCCGGTTTCAGCTCCCGAAGAGGTTTTAACCTGCACAGCTTACAAAGCAGATGTTTTTGTAAGATATGCTGTATCGAGATTTGTGTTACTTGTGGTTCCACACTAGTCAGCCTGGTCGACTTTCTAGGACTATGTTCAGACACGGCTCGACTCCTGTTTACGGTCTCTTCCGAAGTCTTTGGGCAGCTCAGACTTTTCTGATGAAATATACAGCTGTCACGGCTGAATGTGAGCAACAAGAGCATACACAGTAAATAGAGCTACTGACCGGACCCAAACTAGGGAGGATAAAGGGTGACCCCTGTCAGACCCTCAAAGCTCTCCCTATGAGCACATGCCCGGATCCAAATGGTGGAACGAGGCATGCCCGCGTACCTAAGACTGATGACCACTGTAACCCCTACAATAGTGGAAGGGGCACGGCCACCGGTGCCCTGCTCAGTATATGGACGGCCCCGGGGTCGCCTCGGATCCAGTCAGAAAACAAACAGAAACACTACAATGTCTGCACACTTAGCTGAAGGAGCTGCAGCAGCCGTGAAGACAGTTCCAAAGACAGCTGGCAATATCCGGAGTACTTGCTGCAGCAGAACATAGGTCCAGTGAAATGATAGCCCACAAGTGAAGATACTCAAGCAAGAGATACAACTCAAATGAGAAATATAATCCACTCCCTACAAAGAAGGAGGGGTGATTTAAAGGCAGAGAAATCAAACACAGGAGGAACAGCTGGGAGGAAGGAAACAGAAAGTAAAGACTTCATCACAGGGGCGGAGAAACAGAGCTGTGAGAACGTCTCAAAGCTCTGGTAGTGACAGTACCCCCCCCCCCCCTCTACGGGTGGACTCCGGACACCCATGACCCACCTTCTCAGGATGAGCCCTATGAAATGCCCTGATGAGGCGAGTGGCTTTAATGTCCGACAGCGGAACCCACATCCTCTCCTCAGGACCATAACCCTTCCAATGAACGAGGTACTGAAGAGAACCGCGGACAATGCGAGAGTCCACAATTCTGGAAACCTCAAACTCCAGATTGCCATCAACCAAAATCGGAGGAGGAGGCAAAGAGGAGGGTACCGTGGGCTGGACATATGGTTTTAAGAGAGATCTGTGAAATACATTATGTATCTTCCAAACCCGTGGAAGATCAAGACGGAAGGCAACAGGATTGATGACTGACAAGATTTTATAAGGCCCAATAAACTTGGGACCCAATTTCCAGGAGGGAATCTTCAGTTTAATATTTCTTGTAGACAACCACACCAGATCACCCACATTCAGGTCCGGACCAGGCACACGTCTCTTATCAGCCACACGCTTATACTTCTCACTCATTTTTCTAAGATTACTCTGAATCTTTTGCCAAATGGTAGACAAAGACGAGGAAAATCTCTCCTCCTCAGGCAAACCAGAAGGAGCCCCTCCCGAGAATGTCCCAAACTGCGGATGGAACCCATATGCACCAAAGAATAGTGACTTATCAGAAGATTCCTGACGACGGTTGTTCAGAGCAAACTCAGCAAGAGGGAGAAATGAACACCAATCCTCCTGGTTCTCTGCCACAAAACAGCGCAAATATGTCTCCAGATTCTGATTGAGGCGCTCAGTCTGACCATTCGACTGCGGGTGAAAAGCAGAAGAGAAGGACAGCCGAACCCCCAGGCGAGAGCAGAAAGCCTTCCAGAATCTGGACACAAACTGCGTGCCTCTATCGGAAACAATATCAGAGGGAATGCCATGCAATTTAACAATATGGTCGACAAAAGCTTGCGCCAACGTTTTAGCATTGGGTAAACCAGGGAAAGGTACGAAATGAGCCATCTTGCTAAAACGGTCCACCACCACCAGGATCACCGACTTCCCTGAGGAACGAGGAAGATCCGTGATAAAGTCCATGGACAGGTGTGTCCAAGGACGGGAAGGTATGGGTAACGGGAGAAGGGAACCTGAAGGCCGTGAACGAGGGACCTTAGCGCGAGCGCACGTCTCACAAGCAGCCACAAAACCCTCCACCGACTTACGAAGAGCCGGCCACCAAAATCTCCGAGCAATGAGATCTACTGTGGCTCTACTCCCGGGGTGACCAGCAAGAACAGTATCATGATGCTCCTTGAAGAGTTTGTGACGTAGCTCAGGAGGCAAAAACAACTTCCCAGAAGGACAACGGGCAGGTGCCTCAGTCTGGGCAGCCTGGACCTCGGCCTCCAAATCAGAATATAGAGCAGAAACAACTACCCCCTCCGCCAAAATGGGACCCGGGTCCTCGGAGTTTCCTCCTCCCGGAAAACAGCGAGAGAGAGCATCAGCCTTCACATTTTTGATCCCAGGGCGGAATGTAACGACAAAATTGAATCTGGAGAAGAACAGAGACCATCTGGCCTGTCTCGGATTCATACGCCTGGCCGACTCCAAGTATGCCAGATTCTTATGGTCGGTAAAAACGGTGATAGGGTGCCTGGCCCCCTCCAACCAATGGCGCCATTCCTCAAAAGCCAACTTGATGGCCAACAACTCCCTAATTCCCACATCATAGTTTTTCTCTGCCGGGAAGAGTTTTTTAGAGAAAAAGGCACAGGGTCGCCATTTGGCAGGAGAAGGGCCCTGGGACAAAACCGCACCCACACCCACCTCGGAAGCATCTACCTCAACAATAAAAGGTAAGGAAACATCGGGATGCACCAAGACGGGAGCAGACGCGAAACTCTCTTTAATCTTAGAAAAAGCTGAAAGCGCCTCCTCCGACCAAGAGAAAAAATCCGCCCCCTTTTTTGACATGTCAGTGAGGGGTTTGACAACAGAGGAATAATTCAAAATGAACTTTCTGTAATAGTTCGCAAAACCCAGAAAGCTCATCAATGCCTTCTGATTCTCAGGAAGCTCCCACTCAAGTACAGCACGGACCTTCTCCGGATCCATGCGAAAACCAGAAGCAGAGAGGAGAAACCCCAGAAATTGAATCTCCGATACGATAAAAAGACATTTCTCCAGCTTGGCGTACAATTTATTTTCCAGCAGAATCCGCAGAACCTGAAAAAGATGATCCTGATGGGTCTGAACATCAGGGGAAAAAAAAAATCAAAATATCATCAAGATACACCAATACAAATTTCCCCATTAAATGGTAGAAAATACTGTTAACAAAATGCTGAAAGACGGCCAGAGCATTCATCAGGCCGAAAGGCATAACGAGATTCTCGAAATGCCCGTTAGGGGTATTAAAGGCCGTTTTCCATTCATCCCCCTCTCTGACCCTGACCAGGTTGTACGCGCCTCTCAAATCCAATTTGGAAAAAACCTTGGCCCCAACAATTTGGTTGAAGAGGTCCGGGATCAGAGGAAGGGGATAGGGATCGCGAATCGTGATACGGTTCAGCTCCCTAAAATCTAGGCAAGGTCTCAGAGAGCCATCTTTTTTTTAACAAAAAAAAAACCAGCGGCAACAGGTGATTTTGAGGGACGAATATGCCCCTTATCGAGACTCTCGGAGATATAGGTTCGCATTGCGATTCTTTCCGGTTGTGAGAGATTGTAGAGGCGTGCTTTTGGCAGCTTGGCGCCGGGAATGAGGTTAATGGGACAGTCAAACTCCCGGTGAGGAGGTAGCTCCTGAACACCGCTCTCGGAAAACACGTCCGAGAAATCAGAGAGAAATGATGGCACAGTCTTAGTAGACACCTCTGCAAAAGTCGCTGTGAGACAATTCTCTCTACAAAAGTCACTCCACTCATTTATTTGCCTTCCTGGCCAATCAATAGTGGGGTTATGTCTAGTGAGCCAGGGTAACCCCAAAACTAGAGGAGAAGGCAATCCGTTAAGGACAAAACAAGATATATCCTCCACATGAGTGTCACCTACAGCTAACCGGATATTGTGAACAATGCCCTTCAGAGATCTCTGTGAGAGTGGAGCAGAGTCAATAGCAAAAACAGGTATATCCTTTTCTAATGTGCAAACATGAAAACCATGCATGGCTACAAATTGAGTGTCAATAAGATTGACGGCCGCTCCACTATCGACAAAAATCTCACAAGAAAGGACTTTGCTCTCTAGCGCCACCCTGGCAGACAGGAGAAAACGGGAACTGCAGGTCAGAGGAAAAGCATCAATTCTTACATCAACTTTGCCCAAAGTAGCAGATGAAGCAGAGTTTGATGATTTACCTTTTGAGGTTTTTCTCTTATTATCGCTCTTAGTACAGTTCAAGAATCTCCTAGACGGACAAACATTTGCCAAATGACCTATGCCCCCACAACAAAAACACACCATACTCTGAGGACTAAATCCTCTTTTATCAGGGGCAAGTCGACCTAGCTGCATGGGCTCCTCCTCAGAGGGGACCGAGACAGGATAAGGCCCCTGCACACTGAATGAGTCCGCACCACTGCCCCTAGACTGACCATGGCTGGACAGAGAAGATCTCGTTTCTTTCTCTTAGACGCCTGTCAAGGCGTACCGCCAATGACATGGCAGACTCAAAGGACGTTGGTCTCTCATGGAAAGCCAACGCATCTTTCAATCTCTCTGAGAGACCATGACAGAACTGACTCCGGAGTGCAGCATCATTCCAACCTGAATCAGCTGCCCATCTCCGAAATTCAGAACAATAAAGCTCCGCAGACAGTTTGTTCTGGCAAGAAAAACGTAAGTTAGATTCGGCCAGAGCAACACGATCCGGGTCATCATATATCTGCCCCAGGGCCACAAAAAAATCTTTCCACGGATCGAAGGGAGGGATCCCCTGATGGCAGCGAAAAAGCCCAAGTCTGAGCATTACCCCTGAGCAGGGAGATGACAATCCTCACCCTCTGCTCCTCATTACCAGAGGAATGGGGACACAAGCAAAAATGGAGTTTGCATGCCTCTCTGAAGCGAACAAAATTCTCACTGCCCCCGGAGAACGTTTCCGGAAGTGAGACCTTTGGCTCGCAACAGACTCCATGGGCCGGAACATAGCCCAATGCATGAAGCTGAGTCATAGATTGACGGAGATCCGCTACCTCCAAAGAAAGACCCTGCATGCGGTCAACCAGGCCAGAAAGCGGATCCATGTCAAAAAAGGACGGTTTTGGCGGATTATAATGTCACGGCTGTATGTGAGCAACAAGAGCATACACAGTAAATAGAGCTACTGACCGGACCCAAACTAGGGAGGATAAAGGGTGACCCCTGTCAGACCCTCAAAGCTCTCCCTATGCTGCTAAGCACATGCCCGGATCCAAATGGTGGAACTAGGCATGCCCGCGTACCTAAGACTGATGACCACTGTAACCCTTACAATAGTGGAAGGGGCACGGCCACCGGTGCCCTGCTCAGTATATGGACGGCCGCCAGGTATAAAGTTAGTAAACTACTCCCTTTTTGTCACAGAGCCAATAAACTTTCATCTAGGACCACCCTTTTGTCTACCTCATGTTGCCTATATAAGTGTATGTAACTGTAATAAAGAGAGATATTTCCCATGATACCAGCCTGCATTGGTCTCATTGAGAAAGCTGTATGAGCTCATACTTATAATTCTAACTGATTTGGAGCCACACAAAAGAAGAAGTTGTGTCGTAGAATTTGCGACGACAAATTGGCGCCCGAACAGGGACAGATAGCTTGAGTAACTTCTGATTCAAACGCCAGGAGAGGACTTGCGTAAAACCATCAGACGAGGCATAAGCTGCAGCAAGGTAAGAAGCTTTTATTCTTACAACCTCCTCTGAGTCTTTTGCCCAAGTGTTTTCTCAAGAGTTGAATTGGTGTTATCGCGATATAAGGGTTCAAATTATAGCTGATCTGTCCGTTAGAAAGAACCTGTTGAAATATTCCTTCTTTGTGTGGTGGAACATGCTGAAACTAAACGGAAGTTGTTAGACAGCTGAGTCGGATATCCTGTGACGTAGAATTGGATCCCAGCCAAGGTTCTGACGAGAATCTGGAGGAAAGGGTTAACACCAATTGTCATAGACAATTGGAAGTTATTAAGATTTTGTATCCCGGTGAATTGACTAGGGGTCTTCACTTTGAGAGATTGTGGGCTCAATACTATGATACCGTTTGAGCTTTGTGCAACTACGCTTAAGTTTGCGGGTTTGATAAGTAGCAATTGTTTGAACTTTGTGGAACTACAATAATGGGAAATTCTAATGTTGTAGGACAGAGTGAAAAGATTTTAACAGCGGCTCAGTTGATGAGAGAAAGAGAAGGAAAAGTTTCAGTAACTAAGTTAAAATCGTTCATGCAGGCAATTGGTATGCATGAAACTGGAAGATTAGAAGAAAGTTTATGGAAAAATATATTACAAGAAAAGAAAGGTTGGCTGAGAGATAATAATAGGCTGGTGCAAGCAGAGTTATGGTGGAAGTTGTCTGCAGATGTGACTGATGGAAAGTTAAAAGAAATTGAGAAGAATGGACAATATTGGTATAGTAAAATGGAGGATTTGGATGTGGTAAGGAACAAAGAACAGGACAGTTTGCCATGCGGCATCCCTTCCCCCACCACCTCTGTTGTAAGTAATCCTGGGTCTTGTGGTCCAACAAACAATCCTTGTGTCAGCCCCTCCTCTACACCATGTGCTGGAATGTGCTTATCAGCACCACCCACTGTGCCTTCTGCTCCCTCTATCCCTTCCCCATCCCCCAAAACTCTTTCCATAGAACATCAACCGCCTCCTTATGGGGGATGGGAGTGTGGGTGCAGTCACAGGAATGCTGAGACGAATAACATGTGTGTTATGTGTGGATCTCAAAGACAGGACACAATTCCTATCATAGTTCCCAACACTGGATTATATCCAGTGATGTCTGCCAATAACCCTTCCCAATTGTATGTCCCATCAGTTAAAAATGTATCTGCAGTGATTGCCCCTATGATGCCTACTAGAAATATTCCAGACCAGTCTACTCAATCTAGGAATGCACCCATTTTAAGTCCGGCTTCAGACTTGAGTGGATATCTATCACAGGAAAGTATGGGGTATCCAGCATCATTGTTGGATATGCGAAATCTGATGCACCCAGTTTCCCCTGTTATATCATCTACGCCAAATCCACCTCGACCTAAATCTATTCTATCGTACGCCCAGGTACCTAACCCCTGGAGCTGCTCCTCTCAGAGGTCCAAATGACATCCCTGATGAGCCTGTGTATCGCCCTTGGTCCCCTAGTGAGATGCTGGCCATGATGAGTAGAATCCCCAATCCAGAGGACTTACCCATGCCGTTCTGTAGAGAGTTAGCGAATATACGGAAAGCTTTCTCATGTTGCTGGAGGGATTTAGAAGATTTAGTCCAGTGTAAAGCTGGTGACACCTTTTCTCAGATTATAGCCTCTGCAGTGGGATGTTATGAGGGAGATGATACTACTTTGTTGTCCGGTGAGCGATACATAGTAAAACTCACGGAATGGGGGAGAAAGCGATTAGGTGATCAGTCTGTTACGTTGTCGGATATGCATCAGGATAAAACGGAAAGTGTGGAGAAATTTTACACTAGACTCCAGCAAAGATGGGTGGATTTGGGCTTTGAGTACACCTCAGACATGCATGAGAGAATTTTGAGCGCTGCTTTTGTGGATGGTCTTAGGGAAAGCATTCGCAAGGGTCTGGTATCAGCTAGGCCTGAATGGAGAACTATACAGCCCTCCATTTTGTTACAAGTAGCAAAGGGGGTAGAAGCTGAATTGAACAAAAGACCGAAGGCAGGTGTGGCCGCTAACCAGCACTTTCCCCAAAAAGGGGAAAGGAACCCAAGGTATCGCTTAAGATGTTATAACTGTGGCAAGGTGGGGCACTTTATGCGGGATTGCCAAACTCCTAACCCATGGGAGGAGGAAGAGGAGGAGAGAGCTCAGCCCCCTCAAATGTGACGCCCATAGGGGTTTGGCAATCCAGAGTCAAATGCTGTGCCCCTATTAAAAATTCAAACCTTAGGGCCTGCCCCAGTTGTCTCCTTGGCAATCAATGGGGGGAAGCCCATCCCCTTTTTGATTGACATTGGAGCAGCCAAAACTGTTATTCGCAGCAAACACGTAAAAAGATCCCTCATGTCTAAGGATAGTATTCCATGTGTAGGAGTAGATGGTAATGAGGCTCCTACTCCTCTCACAAAGCCAATACAAATTGCATTTGCCCCAAACCAACAAATGCTAAGTCGCCTCTTAGTCAGTGACACCGCCCCTGTTAATTTGCTAGGAGCAGATGTGTTGCAGAGAATATATGCGCAGATAACATATCTTCCTGATGGTACTGTGAAGTTACAAGGCAAACTAGCAGAAGAGGATATATGTCTCCTAGCAGCCTGTGATTATAATCCATTCCACATGTACATGTCTACACTCTCTGAAGAGGGCGTGTCCCTTCTGCTGCAACAATTACCTGCACATCTGTGGGCCTCCGGACCTACAGATGTTGGCCATTTATCTGTCCCTCCAATGATGATAGAACGTAAACCTGGTGCTCCTTTACCTTGGAAGGCACAATATCCCCTCAGTATACAACAAACTGATGCCATCACCAAAATAGTACATGATTTTGTCAGTAATGGGGTACTAATTGAAACCACCTCTCCATGTAACACTCCCTTGTACCCCATTAAGAAAAGGGGGGAAAAAGGTCAGCCAGTGCAGTATAGAATGGTACATGATCTTAGGGCTGTTAATGAGGCTACAGTTTTTAATACCCCTGTGGTACCAAACCCACATACGTTGTTGGCACAGATTCCCCACAGTGCTACCCATTTCACTGTGGTGGATCTTGCAAATGCATTTTTCTCAGTTCCGTTACATCCAGATTGCAGATATCTTTTTGCTTTCACACATGACAGGAAGCAATACACCTGGACGGTCTTAGCACAAGGTGCCCATAATTCCCCCAGTATGTACAGTACTGCCTTAGCCCAGGTTTTAGCAGATTGGCCCATTCCATCTGAAGGAGTTGTCTTACTTCAATATATAGATGACTTACTTCTTTGCTGCCCGGGAGAGGAGGTGTGTAAACAAACTTCGTTGTCTCTTCTCACCTTCCTGGCCGCAAATGGCTGGAAAAGTTTCCCGCAAGAAGCTTCAATTTGGTTGTACCACTGTCACCTTTCTAGGGCACTGTATATCTGCTGGGATTAGACATCTCACCCCAGACCGTATAACTGCAGTTGAACAAATTCCTTTGCCTACTACTGTGGGGGCTCTGAGAATTTATTTGGGTCTAGTCTCATACTGTAGGCCTTGGATCAGAAATGCCTCTGCTCTTCTGCAACCCTTGTATGATTGGACAAAGGTGTATGGACGAGCACTCTAACAGTTGGCACACATTTATTAAGGATTTAATATAATAGGCTAGCAATATAAAATAGATAAAACAATACAATAAAATACAAGTGCATAAATACAACCACTATGGGGTAATTGGTAATAGTAGGTAATATTCAATATCCAAACAAACAATCTTATCAATCCTAAGACAAGGTGATGAAGATGATATAGAAGGCCTAGTGTTGTGGCCTGGGTGTCTATGGGAGTCCAATAAACCCTGATCGGATTGGGATAATGCTAATTTAGCTCCACAGGTTCTGGCAAGCTGCCACTATTCAATGCGTTCAGTAGTAGTCCCGTAGCATACAAAAGTATTGTAGACCACAATAGAGATACACTTGCCGGCTTTTCAGCCGCTTACCTCCCCTTCGTATGTGACTTCAGTCCTGCGGTTTGCTCAGACTGGATAGATGGGGCCCATTGAGCGTGGCGTCTCCCGTTGTTAGGTTCAATAACCGGGCTTGCCGACTGTAATAGCGCTTACCTTTTCTTATGAATGATGCACTTAGCTTTTACAGTGCGGGTAAAGCGTGTGGAACACCCCGGTTGGTATGAAGGGCCGGCGTCTCGCGATGCTCTGTTTGGTGTCCGCGTTGGATACTTGCGGAGTAGCGGAGTAGTGCTTGCGTCACTTCCTGTAGGTTCCGGTAGGACTTGTAGCACCATATCATAGGCTATATAGGAGAGCAGCCACCACCAACTCTATTTCCCTTGTATGATTGTCTCACCTCTCTTCCTTCTTCATTGACAGATAAGGCCGTGGAGAACTTCCATACATTAAAACTAGTCATCAGTTCCACACCAGCATTGGGTCTACCGGACTACAATAAAGATTTCAGACTTTATTGCACTGAATGTCTTGGCCATGCTTCAGCTGTTCTCACACAAGCTAGGGCCGGCCAACAGCGTCCAGTGGCGTATTACTCTGCCAGACTCGATCCAGTGGCTAGAGGAGCGCCATCTTGTGTCCGTGCGGTAGTGGCTGTACAACTCATGCTTGACAAGAGCTCTGAGATTGTGCTCAATTATCCAATTATTGTTTTTGTCCCTCATGACATCTCGGCCATTCTCACACAAGTACAGCCTAAATACCTGTCCACCGCCAGACACCTTAGACTAGAATGTGCACTACTTATGCCACCAAATGTCACCATCAGAAGGTGCACAACTTTGAATCCAGCTACTCTGCTGCCTCTGGAGGGGGGAGGGAGTAGTAGTATGAGTCATCTAGCCGAATATCTTCCTGACCTGGAAGATAAACACGACTGTCTCCAATTAATGTCCCAAGTGACAGCAGGGTTTGATCACGTGGTAGATACTCCCTTAGAAAACCCAGATTTAGAGCTCTTTGTGGATGGATCGCGGTATGGTGTCCAGGGGAAGTTTTATACTGGCTATGCAGTTGTCACTCAGCACGAAATGATCAAAGCGGAATCACTGCCCTCTCACATGTCTGCACAGGAAGCTGAACTTAAAGCTTTGGAAGAGGCCTGCAGGTATGCGGAGGGAAAAATTGCAAACATCTATACAGATTCCAGGTATGCTTTTGGGATCACCCATGATTATGGTCCAATTTGGAAGGCTAGAGACTTCCTTACAGCAAATGGCAAGCCAATTAAAAATGGCAAAGGGGTGAAAGCCCTAATGGACGCTCTGCTGTTGCCAACGAGGGTGGCCATTATGAAAATTAAAGGCCATTCGTCAGGAAAAACTCTTGAAGCTCGAGGAAATCATTGAGCTGATCTGGCAGCAAAAGCTGCTGCACAGAAACCCAGAGATGATCCTGTAGGGATAGCAGTAGTACAAGAGCAAATTTCCCTGCCTGTCAACTATGAAACATTTAAAACCTTACAGTCTCAAGCAACCAAAGAGGAAAAGGCAGTATGGATAGAGAAAGGAGCTGTGATGACCCCAAAAGGAACATGGCAACTTAGAGGAAAGATGTGTTTGCCCCGTGCTTTGTTCCCAGTCACAGCCCAGGCCACTCATGGGAATACTCACCTGTCCAAAACGGCCATGACTGCTCTTGTTAATAGTCACTGGTATGCCCCAGGATTCATTGTAACTGCAGCCAAATTCACTCAGGCTTGTATGATTTGTGCACATCACAACATAGGAAGGACGGTAAAAACACCTTTGAGGCACACTCCCAGGCCCGATTTCCCCTTCCAAAGACTGCAAATAGATTACATCCAACTACCCAAAGTGGGGACCCTAGAATACGTCTTGGTATGTGTAGATCTGTTTTCAGGGTGGCCAGAGGCCTATCCTGTGGCCAAAGCCACTGCACAAAACACAGCCAAGAAACTTCTGAATGAGATAGTTTGCCGGTATGGGGTCCCAGAGACAATTGAGAGTGACCGAGGTTCTCACTTTACAGGGGAGGTCATGCGTGAAATTATGGGAGCCCTGGGTATTGAACAAGCCTTCCATACTGCGTATCACCCGCAAAGCAGCGGTAGAGTAGAGCGACTCAACGGGACAATTAAATCAAAAATACAGAAGGCCATGGCTGAACTGAATAAGCCATGGACAGAGTGTCTACCCTTGGCACTCTTCTCCATCCGGTATACACCTAACCGGAAGACAGGCCTGAGTCCATATGAAGTACTCTTTGGGAATGCCCCTAGATTAGGACTCTATTTTCCACAACAACTCCAGATGCAGCATAATAGTCTTTCAAAGTACGTTATCTGTCTTACAAACAGACTGTCTAATGTGTATTCCCAAGTTTTTGCTTCTCTTCCAGATCCAGAAAGCATAGAGGCAACTCATTCTCTACAACCAGGAGATTGGGTAGTGATGAAACGACACGTGCGGAAAGTTCTAGAACCACGATTTGAGGGTCCACATCAAGTACTGTTAACCACCGCCACTGCTGTCAAGTTGGAAGGAAAGCCTAATTGGGTCCACGCATCACACTGCAAAAAAGTACCAGAACCTCAAGTGCTGGAATGACTGCAAGGGCCGTAATATCTTTTCATGTCTTACTGTTCATTTTATATTGTACAGGGGAAAATGCACAGTCAGATCAAATCCAAAATTCCATATTTAGAACAATATTAATACAAGGGAATCAGAATACAATTACATCTCCTACAGCTTCACCCATGATTGACAAAATGGCCTTAGAGACAGGGTTTTCAGACACAAATGTATGGCTAGAATGGATCCGCTATACGGTTCTTTCCCAGAAGCGATCCAACTGCACAGCATGTGCTGCAGCTCGACCTCATTTGGGTACGGTACCTTTCCCTTTGAGTGAGGTTACCGATCCTGAGGGTTTCAAGTGCATCCTTAAGATGTACACTGAAACCATTCCCAGTAATGACACCTCCCGCTGCAGGACATTAGAATTACTCTATCCTATTGTTCATGATAAAGATCATATGGGTTTCGGTATAACGCCATACCCTGGAAATTATACCTGTTTCAATCGTAACGGTACAGGCAAAGACATTGGTGTTTTCCCTCCAGGATATTGTTCCTATAACATCTATCTAAATGAGACAAGTAGTGACTCTGATGCTTACCCTGACAAATGGTTTGTCCACCAAGGTTATCAACATTCGGATATCTGGTGGTTGTGTGGAGACATGAAGCTCCGACCCAGGATACGAATGGAATGGATTGGTCAATGTACCTTGATTAAGGTGCTGATGCCATTTGTTCTATTTTCGACTCTTGAGTGGGATCAAGTCAGTAAGCAAACCAATGTCCGGTCACGGCTAAGGAGGTCACTCCCTACATCTTTTGATTCTCATGTATACATAGATGCTATAGGAGTCCCTAGAGGAGTTCCTGATGAATTCAAGGCTAGAAACCAGATAGCTGCTGGTTTCGAATCAATACTTCCCATAATTGGCGTAAATAAAAATGTAGGATGGATTAACTATTTGTATTATAATCAACAGAGATTCGTAAATTATACCCGAGATGCAGTAAAAGGAATATCGGAACAACTGAGCTCTTCATCGGTGATGGCGTTACAGAATCGACTGGCCCTCGACATGATCCTAGCGGAAAAAGGAGGCGTCTGCAAGATGATCGGAAGTTCCTGCTGCACCTTCATTCCGAACAACACTGCCCCTGACGGAAGCATCACAAAGGCTTTGAATGGACTGACTTCTTTATCGAATGAACTAGAGGAAAACTCTGGAATCAACAACCCCATTAATTCATGGCTAGAACAGTGGTTTGGGAACTGGTCTAATGTGTTAGCCAATATGTTAATGACACTGGTGCTAGTACTTGTGGTATTGGCATTAATAGGGTGTTGTGTGATTCCTTGTTTTAGAAAAATTGTTTTTAAAATGTTCAATTCAACCACACCTGCAACAACCATGTACATGCATTGTGAAACTGACAAACCTAAAGATTATTTGGAGAACCTCTTTGAGGAACGCGATTCCGTCCTAAAACAAATGAAATCTTGTTGATAGTTGCGGAATAAATAGAACCAGATGAAGGCAAACCCGAAAGGGAGTTGGGGGGACCTGGTGAAGCAATAAGGAAAGTCCAGCTCTTCGCCGTTTAGGGCGTTGGGAGAGTACCTCACATTGCTTATTCATCTTGTATCTATTTACCGCAAAAAGGAGGGATTTGTGAGAGACAAGATTTGATTTCTCCTGTAGTACACATTTGTCTCCACTAGATGGCAAAAAACTCAATTAGGAGCCTCATGTATATTTTCTTTGTTCTAAGATCATTAGTGAAAGAAAGGAGGAGTTAAGTTGCTAGTTTCAAATGTGCCAATCAACTCAGGAATAAAGTTAGTTTTTTGTCACAGAGCCAATAAACTTTCATCTAGGACCACCCTTTTGTCTACCTCATGTTGCCTATATAAGTGTATGTAACTGTAATAAAGAGAGATATTTTCCATGATACCAGCCTGCATTAGTCTCATTGAGAAAGCTGTATGAGCTCATACTTATAATTCTAACTGATTTGGAGCCACACAAAAGAAGAAGTTGTGTCATAGAATTTGCGACGACAAATTTTGCAGTCTTAAACCTGCCCCTTTGTGTACAGGTTTAATCTAACTTAAAGGTGCAGATTCATGAAAACTGTCTAAAAGAAAACTGCAACCAGAGCAACCAATCACAGCGCAGCTTTCATTTTTCAAGAGCAGAATTTGTTTACTTTACATTTGCATCATCCCTTTCAGATCACCCTGTATTGATGACCTATCCTCAGAATAGGTCATCAATATCAGATCAGTGGGTGTCCAACGCCCCATACTCCCATCAAAAGTTTGTGGAAGCCACCAGCAGCAGAAACGTAACAATAACGCAGGTGAATGATGGGGGTGCCGGATATCGGACACCACTGATCAAAGATTGTTGATCTATCCGGAGGATAGGTCATCAATATCTAATAGGTAGACAAATCTTTTACGCAATCCTATTCATGCACATACCTGTTGTGGACTGTCGTGTATATCAGAGAAAGACGATTTAAGCTTGCTTGCTATTTTTTCTTCTGCCGGCTCAATTATTCTTTCATATTGTGACACTGCGGCTCTCCATAAAGGCTGGAAGACATTGACATTTCTATATGAGCATCATCAAGTGACAGTGCAGGATATTAGTCCTCAGACGCCCCAAGTACCTCTGTGTAAGGGTTGTAGTGCACGGGGTTCAATCCAGCAAAAGGTTCAAATAGTTTTCTAGAGCGCTGAGCATGATCTTCACCGGAGGGAAGAAAGTACGCCAACTTCTCATGCATCATCCTTATTGTAAATACCTGCAGAGACCAGAAGAAGTTTGAACAGTAAATTTTTAAAGGTTAAAAGAATCAATATTAACCCCTTAAGGACTTAGGACGTACCGGTACGCCCTATTTCCCGAGTCCTTAAGGTGAAATAGGGCTGAGTCCTTAAGGGGTTAATCATGAACAATAAAGATTTAGGAAGGCGGGCAATTAATCTGGCATTGCTCTGCCGAATGTAAATCAGGCCTAATAGTTTCACACCTTAGTATGTTTTACATATTATTATGAAGTCATAAAAAAAAATGTATTCATCTAAGGCAGACGTCTGGAGGCTGTGGGGTACAAACTAAAAGATGAAGGGATATTAGAAGCAAAGGGGCCGTTGGACATGCCGATTTTGAAATAGAGATATATAGAGAATATGGACATAACCAATGATACTACTGAATATATATATCATATAACTATTATATTATATAACTAATATATTTCAACAGTAACATAAGATTTATAAGCTTAAATCAGTATATCAGACACATATAATGAAGTAGTACATGTAAATTATACAGTAAAGCATACTTTTTATTTTTTTATAGCTATGAAATTAATTAGGCGTTGTTCGTAAGAAAGTTAGGATTCCATAGGGACCAATATTTCATTGTCTTTCTGAGAGATATGAGTAAATATGGGCCGAGAATGTAGTAAAAAAAAATATTAGACAATTAAAAGTTTTTTCTGGGATTTTCATGTTGATCAGCGGCCAATCAGCAGTTTCAGAGTAGCTCTGGTGCCAGGAGGCAGCTCCAGAACTACACAACCCCGACCGCTGCGCAGTGAATAGAGCTGGCAACTGCAGCGCTTCTCCCATTCACTTCAATTGGGGCAGCGCTGCAGTAACCCGCTCTGTCCACTACACGACAGATGGAGCTGTGTAGTTCCGATACCGACTTCTGGCGCCAACACTACTGTAGTACAACTGATGCAGGGTGTCGGACCCCTGCCAATCAGATGCTGATGGCCTATCCTGAGGATCAGGCATCAATATTAAAATCCCCCCAAAAAAATAAAAACTTTCAACTTGGTCTTCTGCTTTATTCACACTGCCATATTATGGCCCTATGTGATTGCTGTATATTTAACACCAAAAACAAGACTGGATCTTGACATGAGAAAGCAGTATACCATTGTGATCTTGTTTTCTGTGCTAAATATACTTCCCTCATACAAAGCAATAGTATAACCATGAGAACAAAGGCTTAAAGGGAACCTGTCATCAACGTTATGCGGACCTCACTGAGGGCAGCATAAAGTAGTGACAGAAATGCTGATGTCAGCGATGTGTCACTCATGAGCTAAAAGTAAGTGGTTGCCAAGAACCAGCATCATAATCATTGCAGCATCTTCTGTTTTCCTTAACGTTTTGATTCTGGGAACCTTTAAAATCTATGGTAAGGCTATTATTAATTAGAACATATGCCATTGAATACCACATTTCTGCTGCAGGGAAAAATGTGTGGCCACCCAAAGTCTATCTTATTAACCAGCTAATGACATGGGGTTACAGAAGCAGTGCCCTCAATGATTAGGCCCCAGTCACGCTGCCATTCGGCACCTCCGTTGGGGCCTGTTGCTTGTTCCCTTATTTTTCGCTGTAAGAACAGAGCAGCATGCAGCGCCATTCTTGCTTGCAAAACAATGGAACCCACAAAGAAGTCAAATATAAATCAATGTGGACCATCAGGCAACAACTGGATCGGTCGTATGGATTTGGCTTGGTACAAATGTAAATGTGGCATTGGCGGAGTTGTATTTAGAAAGGACACGTTCTGTTGAAGGGGTATCTGATAAAGTGATGGTGTAGCACTAGGATTTGTCATCATTTTGTAATCCATGGGGATTCACCTCCAGCACCATCACAGATCCTGAGAATGAGGGGGATCGGATACATTTGAATGGAGCTGTGCGCCCACCCCCCTGTGAGAGAGGCTGGGTAGCGCAGCACACATCAAAAACACTGAAGGGGGCGCAGGGTGGTGGAGGTGCCCAGCAATATGCCATCACCTTATAACAAGGGAAAACCCCATTAAGATAAGGGGAAGCTTACTGACGTTGCTCATAAATGATATTACTGAAAATATAGTCTATTGCATACAATGGCGGAGTAAAAGGTCCACAGTCTTAAAGGGTTTCTGTCATCAGGAACAGGGTTATTACACTGGCTGATTTTAGACATGTGCTGACATAAGCTGAAACTAACAGTCTTTGTCCCTTCTTTCTTTGTGCCTCAGTTTTCATGCCATTTCATTTATTTCAGGGATGCCCAACCTGCGGCCCTCCATCTGTTGCCAAACTACAACTCCAAGCATGCCTGGGTAGCCTTCAGGTATTATGGCATGCTGGGAGTTGTAGTTTTGCAAAAGCCGGAGGGCCAATGAGCCTGTAGGAGCAATGGGGGTGTTGCCCCTACTCCTAGAGGCTCAGTTCTCCCTCCTCTGCCATGCCCTCAACATGTTGATTGACAGGGCCAGGCAGGATGATGTAAACACTGCCTGGCCCTGTCAATCACAATGTTGAGGGCGTGACAGAGGAGGGAGAACTGAGCCTCTAGGGCAGTGATGGTGAACCTTTTTAAGACCGAGTGCCCAAACTGAAACCCAAAACCCACTTATTTATCGTAAAGTGCCAACACGGCAATTTACCCTGAATACAACAGTCCAATATAGTAAATCTTCCATGTACTTTATCATTTAGCTATAATAGCCTGCCTACATTCAGTGCGCTGCCTGTGCCGTTCATAGTGCGCCCTGTGCCGTTCATAGTGCGCCCTGCGCTGATGAATGGCAGGAAAAGTCTAAGGCATATTGGTACGCCATAGACTTTTTCCAGGGTCTGGGTGCCCACAGAGAGGGCTCTGAGTGCCGCCTCTGGCACCCGTGCCATAGGTTCACCACCACTGCTCTAGGAGTAGGGGCAACACCCCCATTGCATAAAATAAACGTTAAGGCACATAGAAAGAAGGGACAAGACTGTTAGCTTCAGCTGACATAGCACATGTGGAAAGTCACTTTAATAATGATGGTCCTGATGACAGAAGCCCTTTAATCTGTAACGGCAGATTACTATCCATCACTTCATTGATTGCAAAGGTTTCTACTGGCAAAATCATTCTGACTGTTGGAAATTTTCTGCACCACATGTCACTTCAACTACCTATCGTAGCACTAGGCACAGCATATGTTACCTCTTCCAGACGTCTGCCAAGGTTCTGAAGAGACTCCGGTAGGAATTTCTCATTTTTCCACGGGTGAGGAGTGTAATGTTTCCAAAGCTGGCCGGTCAGATGTTCACAGGCCGCTGTCCACCGCTCACAAACGGTAATACCGGCTCTAAGGTTCTCCTTCACTGCAGGAAACGGGTCTGTCCATAGATTCATCTCACCTAGGTTCTTCTGGACACAGCGGCCTAGTGCATTTCCTAGAAAACACAGTGCAGAGGTCGTCTACATGCATACCGCAGATAACAAAATGTAAAAAATACATTAATGAAACAAAACACATTAGATAACTGTGGACAGGAAACCTCACTAATCTTAAGGGCCCTTTACACGCGCCGAGAATCCCAAAGATCTGGCTCTGTAATCGTGTAATAGAATATTTCTGCAGACCTAAAAAGTATTGGTTATTAGCAGCAGATCATGCTGCCGGCAAACAACGAGTCTGTATGGAGACAAGCAATTCCATTAGCAATCGCTCCTCCCCACACTGTGGAGGAGATTGATGCATGTAAGTGCAACGGTCTCCTCCGCTGACAAACAGGTGATTGGGGGGGAGGAACGCTTCCCTCCCATCAATCTGCTGACCTTTACAGTGTCCACCACTTGCTGAACATGTGTGATCTGTGAATTGAAAATTTTGGAGTAACACATTGTAAATACAAAGATTTGGGCCATGTTTATCAGCCTATCCGTATAACAGACCATCAATGGTATGTCTATTAGTGGAGGTTTGACTCCCCCTGCAGATCAGCTGCTTATAAAGGGGGTGCTGCAATCCAGCAAGTGCTGTGCCCCTTCACTGTTTTCCAGGCACAGTGCCATACATTTTACAGCGCCTTGTCCTAGTACTGAAGAGCAGTCCCATTCAAATAAATAGGGCACAGCTGCAGAGGGCTGCAATACCAGACATGGCCACTACCAGTTGTGCAGCGCTGTGATGGGTAAACAACGGAGGAGACATGGCGGTTGCTGGAGAAACAGAACCTCTTACTACAGGTGATATGTAGGAGGTTTTGAGAGTCACCAGAGCACCGCGCCCCCTTCAAACAGCTGACCTGCGAGTATGCCAAGAACTGAAGCCCCACCAACAAAGTTCTATGCATTTTCCAATTTAAACAAGGGAAAAATCACATTATACCTCTCCAAATCTCGGATTGCTCAGTAAGAGGTAGCGTGCATCATTTACATGTAATGTGTCAGAAGTCACTCACGCAACTGACACTTCTAGGGTCTAGTGTTACTACAAGAGCCACATAACAGGGTGCGATGCTAAATGGCAGCCAAGTAAAGATCCCATGTTTTCCAGGTATCAGAATTTGCCATTTGTGACCTGGGTGGCCCTAATTGTCAAGAGCACTTGTCAGTAGGATCGACCCCACTAAACCAGACCTATTAGTTCATAGGGTTGATCCAGATGACAAAAATTATACCTGTCTTGTGAAAATTGGTTCTGGTGTCCCCGAGAGGAAAAAAAAAAAAAAAGACTTTTATTCTTTACGCAAATGAAGACTGCAGTGCAGACTAAATTGACAACTGGGTTTTACCTCCACTCCCCAGTATTGGAAAGCTGAGGAGCTACAGCGCACTGAAGGGCAGGCCTGCCACTTGGTGCACCAAAGCCTTAATCTGCATACAGAATAAGATTCTTTTTTTTTCCCCTTGGTAACATCGCAACCCATTTTCACAAGACAGAATTAAATCAGCAGAATCAACCCTACCAAAAGTATGCCTGGCTTAATAGAGTTGATCCTGCTGACAGGTGGTCTGTCATGGTATAATATAATACTAGAAATGTACGGTATGTTCCTCCTACTCATCCTACCAGTGATCTCCAGCAAATGCTTCATGCGGCGCTCAGGGTAGGGCTCGTGCTCCGTCTGCCTCCACACGTCATCGACCGCTTCTCTGGTAGTTTCTACAAGTTCCACAACTTCAGCCAAAGGCAGAGCGTCCAGGCTGCTGTAATACTGTAAATGCACCATAAAGATACAGAAAACCATCATCAGACTACAGCGCAGTGTAATAAATGTCCTGCCAGTCACATATTCCAGATAACTTCTAATGGGATGCATCTGCATAGAAGTCACCCGCATTACGTCACGTGGAGGACACCTTGACATCAGATAGGAAGACCCCCTGAGATTTCCTCTTTGCAGGACATCTGGTAAGTAATCATGTTTGGCATTACAGGACAGTACAAAGTATTCTGAATGGAATCAAATTCAGGAACAAGATTCTAGAAGGAAATTCTGCTAAATGCTGTGCCACCCGACTGCACGAATACAATTAATACAGAGCCAGGTAAAAGTTGGGCTCCGGTTCACCCAATTTCAACAATCTAGGCTTGGGTTATTTGGCATTAAAGGGGTTTTTCCAGGCCTCCGATGCCAAAACCAGCACTCTGAATAGAGCTGCTTTAAAGGGGTTGTGTCACTTCAGCAAAGAGCATTCATCGTGTAGAGAAAGGTAATACAACACACTTACCCTTACTAATGTATTGTTATTGTCCATATTGCCTCCTTTGCTGGCTTCATTCATTTTTCCATCACATTATAGATTGCTCGTTTCACTGGTTACGACCACCTTGCAATCCATCAGTGGTGGTCGTTCTTGCACGCTAGAGTTTTACTATAGTGTCTCTAGGGGACGGAGCCGTGGGAGCGCACATAGGCTGGTGCTTTTTCCTATAGACCACCACTGATGGATTGCAGGGTGGTCGTAACCATGGAAACACACAGTGTATAATGATGGAAAAATGAATCCAGCCAGCAAAGGAAGCAATATGGACAATCACAATACATTAGTAAGTGCCTTGTATTAACTTTCTCTACACTATAAATGCCACTTGCTGAAGTGAGACAACTCTCTTAAGTGCAAGATCTGTGGCTTTCATATTAACATTTTTTAGAATGAATAGTTCAGTCCTCGGTCAAGGTGCTAACCGTTGTGTTAGCAGACAAGAAACATTGCTCGTGCAAAATAAGCCTTGGAGTGCAGAATGACAATATCAATGGACGGTTTCAGAGGCCCTGCAATGTTCAGGGTGCACCTAAAAAATTAAAACTTTGGAGGAGATTTATCAAACTGGTCTAAAGTAAAACTGGCTCATTTGCCCATAGCAGCCAATCAGATTCCACAGCTCCTTTAGAAAATGAATGGTGGAATCCGATTGGTTGCCATGGGAAACTAAGCCAGTTCTACTTTACACCAGTTTGATAAATCTCCCCCTTTATTTGAGGAACGGCCACACAGATGTGGACAGTACAGGGATGACATCCGTGTGCCGTCTGCATTATTTGTGGCCCCATGGAAATGAAACAGTCCACCTGGGAGCCACAAAAAATTCAGAAGGGACAGAGACTTAAAATACAGTTGTGCACATGAGACCTTATTCTGCGCCACACTCCTGCAGTTGTTTCCCTATAGCTCTGGAGATACATCATGTTTTTTTTGTTTTATAAGAAATGTCATGATCTTTTTTAAATCACTGACGTCAATGGAAGAAAAAAAACGGGGAAAAAAAATATAATAATCTCATGGACATTAATACCAACTAAGGACGATCAGTTTACATTAGCTGCAGAGCTAAAAAAAATAAATCATAAATGATAAACTACTCTGGCTAACACATGTGCTACCATGGGCCTGTGTGTCCCCCCCCTGATACAGGACTAGTGCGTTACTGGCTTTCCAACTTATTCAGCCCCCAGTGGTACGGGGTATACAGAAGAGTACACCGTCAGCTCACCTTTTCAATTGCTTGAAAGAAACTTAAGAAATGAGCTGCTCGCTCTCTGACATCAGGCTTACTCCGGCTCTCTGCGATATCCGTCCAGAACAGAAATTCATCAGAAGGAGTAAGAATTCCTGCAAAACAAGAGAAAGGATTTTTAATCATCTGTGCTGACGGCAACAGAACAGATCATTATTTAGAAAAAAAAATAAAAAATTTCCATCAGAGGTTCTGGAATTTTTAACAGCAAGAAAAGTGCAGTCTTCAAAACTTCATTCTTGCTGTAAAAAGTACCAGAAACAAGATGAACCCAGTATAAGGGAACAGGGAACCATTATTTGGGATTTATTTTAAACCAATGCTGTTTTTCGGTTATGGCTTCAAGATAAAAGGAAGCCGTGGTGCAAAAGTGAACAAAGCCTTACACATACATGTCGTACTAACTTATTGGGGGTCATTTACTAAAGAACGGTGTCTTAGATAAAACCCAGCTGGAGAAGATCTGGCCATTTTATTAAAGAGGTTGTCCTCAGGATAGGTCATCAATATCAGATCGTAGGGACTCCGACACCTGGTACCCTCGACAATCAGCTGTATGAGGAGACGGCGTCCACAGTGACATACAGCAGCGGACAGGAAGAGAGAAGGGAGACGGCACGTGCACATTGTGCGCGCTGTCTCCTTAAACAGCTCATGGGCGGGGGTGCCCGGTGTCGGACCCCCGCTGATCTGATATTGATGCCCGGACAACCACTTTAAGAGTTGCACACACTTAAAACATTTGTTGCGCCTTCTGTTGTCCAGGAGCTGGGGTAAATTTATGGTGCAATGAACATCGGTTTTCTTGCACACATGTTGCCAGGCCTGTGACCTGCCTCCTTCCTCTATGGTCCACCTATTTATTTATTTTTTTATTGCAACCTACCTTGCAATTCATCATCTCCTCCAGGCTTAGAGCTCCCCCTACTGGTGGCAGTCCTCCGCAGCACACTGCCCAGACCAGCCTCCAGATCACTAAGCAATGTTTGCAGTTTAGGGTCAAACTCCTTACTCCATTTCTCATCCTTAATAAATCAAAACATGGAAAGTAAGAAAAATCAGTTGTGATGATATAAGTAAAAGGCTTCATGACATAATAAAATATAAGAGGTGATACTCCCCTCACCGATCCCCCACCTGTTTCGTTCCAATGGGTACACATCTCCGCTGGTCTTTGTTTCCTGGTCCATCTCAGCATGCAGAAAATACCAACTCAGCCAATCGCTGACTGCAGCGGTGATCCGCCTTAGGCTACTTTCACATTAGCATTTTTTTGTGGATCCGTCATGGATCGGAAGAACGCTTCCGTTACAATAATACAACTGCATGCATCCGTCATGAACGGATTGTATTATGTCTTCTATAGCCATGACTGATCCGTCATGAACACCATTAAAAGTCAATGGGAGACGGATCCGTTTTCCATTGTGTCAGAGAAAACTGATCCGTCCCCATTGACTTACATTGTGTGTCAGGACGGATCCGTTTGGCTCCGCTTCGTCAGGCGGACAGCAAAACGCTGCAGGCAGCCTCCAGAGCGGAATGGCGACTGAACGGAGGCAAACTGATGTATTCTGAGCGAGTCCTTTTCCATTCAGAATGCATTAGGGCAAAACTGATCCATTTTGGACCCCTTCTGAGAGCTCATGACTAGTGATGGACGAACATCGGCCGGGACGGTTCGCGAACGCTATCAAATGTTCGCGAACCGCAAGTTCCCGGCGGGCCCCATTTACTTTAATGGCAGACGAACCTGAAAAACCTTCAACTCATATTTGCAGCCACCAAATAAATACTAGAAGTGCACAAATAGTCCCACAACATGGACGGTGACATACTAGAGGGGGATCAATGACAAAAAATTCCAACAAAAGATATGTATCTTAATCGGGGGACATTCCCTTAAAGGGAAATTCTCTGAAATGTGCCCTGTTGCGCTACCTAAATGCCTTATATAGAAAGTATATTATTGGTATATAACACCCCGCTTCAATAATTTTTTTGAGAGGGGGACGACTGGTATATCACACCAGTAGAAATTATTTGTTCCATTAACGCTTGTCCCTCTATATACCTGCAGTATCGCAGCAGAACCGCACACAACTGCCGCACAATACAAATGCACTATAATATACTGTCTAACATAGAAAGTATATTATAACATTGTACAAGGAAGGCAATCCAATAGAATATACATGAAGATAAAACGTAACCTTTAATAATGTTACTATTAAAAGATATCCCTCAAAATGAAAAAAATTTAAATTAAAGTTAAGCAAAAAGCATAGATGTGGTAGGTAATAACAAGTGCTCGGCGGCACCAAATCAGAAACCATATGTCCGACCACAATCCGGGGGGTTCCAGTGCACATCCATGAAACCAGGAGGGAAAGCAAAAAACATCCATCCCTGGGCTAGATGATGATGTGGTATTGAAGGACAGGGTGGGCAGAGAACTGTCCCTGATATTGCCCTACAGGGGGTGCTATTCTGGCCCTGATAGCCTAACCACAGACCACCCGCCCTGATAAGAGCGACCCCGTCCAGAACCTTACCCTATATAAAAATGGCCCTAGTAAGCCCCTAGCCCCTAGGCCCCTAGGCCCCTGACTTCCAGGTGATCACTATATAGATCTATGTGTTTTTGACTCATTATAAAAGTATATTATAAGTATATCGCACCCCTCAGTATGTCACACCTATAGATAGCACACCTATACTAGTGCTTAATAGGACTTTTGTGGCCCTATTAGCTAGCGTTTGGTGTCCCTAACAGCCTGTCCCTGCTCCACACAGCAACCTCTCCCTACACTGGCAAAACACTGAAAGTAAAATGGCGCCAAGATCGGGTCTATTTATAAGGTAGGGGGTATGTCCATGTGCTGAAACATCTCAATTGGCTGTCCTGTACCGCCTGATGGATGTGTCATGGGTCAAAGTTCTTCACAATGTAAGAGAATATGGCGGGTGCGAATATCGCCATATGTTCGCCCGTTCGGCGAACAGCGAACGAGCAACGTTCGCCACGAAACAACCGCCGGGCGAACCGCAAGGCCATCTCTACCCATGACGGATCTCACAAACTGAAAGCCAAAATGCTAGTGTGAAAGTAGCCTAAGCCAGTGACTAAGTGAGCAGGGATTTCCTTAGTGTCAGGAAGGACCAGAAAGCAGAGACTATCCAAAAACAAATACATTTCAGCCGGACATTCCGCTGGGAGTGCATGGTGATGTCATCACACTGGGAGCACAGGTCCTTCTGCATCAAGTGTGGATCCACTGCGTGAGAGTGGATGAGGGGAGTAAGTTTTATTTTTATTTTTTTTAACTAATGGGGGCATTATTAGTACTGGGAGCCACAAATGGGGGCATTCTTTATACTGGGGGGGCACTATGGGGGCCATTATACATACTAGGGTGGCACTACGGGGGCATTTGGTATACTGTGAGGGCATTGCAGGGGTTGTGTTAAAAAAAAAAAAAAACTGACGGCCAGAAAATAGATGCACAAATGACAGTGTGTCCGTTTTTGAATGGCCGTCTCATTGTTGTATGAATGTAGTCTAAGGGCTCATGCACACAAACTTCTGTTTTGGTCCTTATCTAAACCTCATTCTTTGCAGGTCGGATGTGGACATTCACTTCAATGGGGCAGCAAAAGATGTGGACAGCGCACCCGCGCTTTATCCGCATCCGTAGGTCGGTTCCGCGGCCCCGAAAAAAAAAAAAAAAAAAAAAAGGAACATGTTCTATTCTTGTTCATTTTACGGACAAGGATAGGACAGTTCTACGGACGTTCCGTTCTGCAAAATACAAATATCACATGGCCAGTATCCGTGTTTTGTGTATGAGCCCTAAGTGTCTTGTTGTGAGCAAGCTGTGTGATCCGAGTGTCGTTTACACCCTAGTACCACGTGTGGGTTATGATCTATTCATATTGTAATGAAACTACTGTGTTTGGATGGTCTCGTGTTTAAAAAGCTTTCTCACTATGGACATTGATCACCTATCTTGTAGCTAGGTGATAAATGTCCAATTACAGGGGGATCCCACTGATCACAAGAACAAGGGTCCCGAGCCACCGGTTCCTCCTCACCGCACTTCCGCAGTGGGGGAGGAGTCTGAATGGAGAGATCACATCTGCAGCCTGCCACTCCATTCGTTGTCTACGAGACTGAAGAAAACCACACTGGAGTCGGCTGTCTCCGTCAGTGGTTGTCATGGCCCGCCTGGAAACCTGTATAAAGAATGACCGTTATCTCTGTGCCCGCATGGGTGTTTATTCTGTATACAGGTTCCTGGTCAGATCATGCCCAGGCAGACTGCAGGAAAGGGCTGTGACAATATACTTCTGGACCCCCCAACTGCTGAGACCATGTAGGTTATTTAGGGGTTGGAGTGTCACCATCGCACAATACGGATAACAAACCTGACGGCTACTTACCTTCAATAACAATGGAGCAAATATCTGCCTGACCGCCTGGTACAGTGTATTGATAGGAGAGTCTAACATGGAGGAAACCAGGACATTCTCATGAAGGTTCTCCTCGGTGATGACTTCTGGCCGGATTTTAAAGAACACAAGAACTTTCTCCTTGGTATCACTGGGTTCAACCTACAAGGACAGAAGCAGAAACACATCATTATATAGTCCTTAATAGGCCTGTTACCTGTAAACATACGGGGTGCTGTATTACAGGGTCTACTGTCCCGAAGACAGGGCCAGGTATGTTCACACAGATCCCCTGTAATGAAATAGGCGTTAAATCTGCACCCCATTGTCCATCATGGAAATCCGCATTGCTATGACAGGTTACCTACACTGAGCGAGGCTTATCCGTGTGCGGACCCCCAGCAGTTCTTACTGAAGACCAGCAGCTAATATCTGCCGTGTGAACTTAGCCTGACTGTCCTTCAGGAGTCCCACACTTGAAGCTACGTCACCCAGCTTTTCTAAGGGCAGATTTAAGTCACTGCTAAATAGGACAACTTGTCAGAAGAATCAAACTTAGACTTGATTCAATAAAAATGCGCGGAACAAAAGACGTAACGTCTCGTCACAACCTTTAGACGGGACGTGAACTGCAGAAGCAAAACAATGCAGATCTACATCTGCAGCAGGTTTCACCCTTTGTGTTAAAATCTGTATGAATCATAGTAGATCCTCTATATCCAGATAAGAAGAGCGGTAGATCCCCTATATCCAGATAAGAAGAGCGGTAGATCCCCTATATCCAGATAAGAAGAGCGGTAGATCCCCTATATCCAGATAAGAAGAGCGGTAGATCCCCTATATCCAGATAAGAAGAGCGGTAGATCCCCTATATCCAGATAAGAAGAGCGGTAGATCCCCTATATCCAGATAAGAAGAGCGGTAGATCCCCTATATCCAGATAAGAAGAGCGGTAGATCCCTCACATCTACATGAGAACAGTGGACAGTCCTCAATCTCCAAGGCAGAACAGAGCAGGATCCCCCATATCTGAGGGAGAACATCAATAGGACCCCCTCATCTCTGTGACGGAACAGTGAAGCCCACTTCTCAGGGGCATCCCTCAATCTATGGGGCAGAGACAAAGATCCCCCCGATCTATAAGGAACAACAGGACAGGATCCCTCATTAATGGGGGGGGGGGGGAGGCAGGACACGGGGTCCCCCCCCCATCTAGGAGGCAGGACACGGGGTCCCCCCCGTCTAGGAGGCAGGACACGGGGTCCCCCCCGTCTAGGAGGCAGGACACGGGGTCCCCCCCGGCTAGGAGGCAGGACACGGGGTCCCCCCCATCTAGGAGGCAGGACACGGGGTCCCCCCCCCGTCTAGGAGGCAGGACACAAGATCCCCCCCATCTAGGAGGAAGGACACAAGATCCCCCCCATCTAGGAGGAAGGACACAAGGTCCCCCCCATCTAGGAGGCAGGACACAGGGTCCCCCCGTCTAGGAGGCAGGACACAGGGTCCCCCCGTCTAGGAGGCAGGACACAGGGTCCCCCCGTCTAGGAGGCAGGACACAGGGTCCCCCCATCTAGGAGGCAGGACACAGGGTCCCCCCATCTAGGAGGCAGGACACAGGGTCCCCCCGTCTAGGAGGCAGGACACAGGGTCCCCCCGTCTAGGAGGCAGGACACAGGGTCCCCCCGTCTAGGAGGCAGGACACAGGGTCCCCCCATCTAGGAGGCAGGACACAGGGTCCCCCCATCTAGGAGGCAGGACACAGGGTCCCCCCGTCTAGGAGGCAGGACACAGGGTCCCCCCGTCTAGGAGGCAGGACACAGGGTCCCCCGTCTCATCAGGAGACCAGCAGACTGGGGTGAACCATTGCTGGGCTCCTCCCAGGGCCCCCACACCCCCGGTGTCAGCGGGTACCTTAGTGGTGAGCAGCACTCGGGCCCCGGCTCTCCTCGCTGACAGGACGAACTCATTGCCGTCATCCAGAAAGCGGTCGAGCTCGGCGCAGTCTTTGAGCGGCTCTGCAGCCGGCAGCCCGAAGTAGTTGTGCACCGTACTGAGGAGGAACTCCTTCCTCCGGTCTCCTCCAGCAGCCGACGGCATCTTCCCGGCTCCACACCCGGGCGCCCTGACACTTCTAGCTAGCCACAGGAGGTTGTTGAAGAGCCGCTACCATAGCAACGCGGGATCAGCGGCAACTGCCTCCCCCAATATGGCGGCGACGTAAAGACGCGCGGGTGCACAGGCAGGGCGCGTGCGCAGTGTGAGCGCGGAGGAGGCGCGCGCACAGCAAAGGGGAAAGAAAACCGTGAGGAGCTGCAGGGCTTTATATTACCAGTGCTCCCTGTTCAGACTAAAATAACAGAAATCTTTGCGCTATCTTTATATCTGCATCTGGAAATGCGGGGTGGTGATTGATATGGCCGCCATCACAGCTGGCAGGTTCTCACTTAGCTTGTCAGGACTGCTGACAGATGCCCTTTAACCCTTAGGATACTGGAGGTTTTTGCGTTTTCATTTGTCTTTCCTATCTTCCTTGAGCCATAACTTTTTTATTTTTCAGTTCACATATCCATATGAGGGCTTATTTTTTGCGGGACAAGTACTTTCAAATGCCACCATTTAATATGGCATACAATATAGTGGGAAGCGGGAAAAGAATTCCAAATGGGGTGGAATTGGAAAATAAACGCAATTCCTCCACCGTTTTACGGGTTTTGTTCCGATGGAGTTCCCTTTGTGACAAAACTGACCTGTGCCCTTCATTCTCTGGGTCAGTACGATGACAACGACGCCACATGTTTTATGTCTAAATAGTGTACAAATAAATTAAAACGTTGAATTTTTATTTTATTTTTTTTTACATCGCCATAATCTGACCCCTATAACTTTTTTATAGTTACATCTACTGAGCTGTGTGAGGGCTCATTTTTTGCGGGACGATCTGTAATTTTTATTGATACCATTTTTGGAGGGTGTGTGACTTTTTGATCACATTTTATTAAATCTTTTCGCCGTATTGGAAAAATATTTTTATATTTTAATAGTACAGGAGTTTTTCGGACACGGTGATGCCTATGATGTTTATATATTTTTGAGGCTACAAAACTGCATTTTTTTTTAAATGTACCATTATGTTTATTATATATCCATATTGGTATAGAATTGCTCCTTTCTTATGTTGGCCTGTCACCTGCTGGCCAAAATAAAAATTGCAGCTTCAATACCCAGGGTTTTTTCAGAGAGACCCAGCGTATTAAAATCAATTACCGGCATCCTCATTGGCCGCAGAGGATGCCTGTAAGAAGCCCGAAAGCGGAGACCTGCCGGCCATGGCGCCTGCTTCACATGCAAGCGGGATCCATGTTTGCCCATCGCTCCAGTGTATGGCACTAGTAGTGAAGGGGATAAAGAGGGTTTTATGGGCCTGTACCTAAATAGTCTCTTTCAGCTAAACTGGAGAGAAGACACTGTCAGCAGTACTTACTGTACCGACTTTTTCTGTCCGCCTGCATCAAACATTCCTTGGCAACACTGGATGCAAAGCACGACCTCCAGATTTCTGACAAATGTACTTTTTTTTTTCTATTAAGCAGAAAAAAAAATCAAAAAAAAGTCGCCCTCTGCCTCCCCCACTGTTCCCGACTTCTATGTTGGTAAATGTTGAACAGATGATTCACAAATTTGACACCATATTTCTCAATGTATTTACACAGAACAACTGACAAATACATTGATAAATCTCCTTTACAGCTTATATCTGGCGCAGATTCTGGCATACATCATGGTGCGCCAGAAACTGCGACTTCTTCCCTGCTCCCGCCAGGTATAAAAAGTGGACGTGGTGGGGAAGGGGACAGGTCGGCAGGCCCGTCTCATTCATCATTTCCATGCATCGTTTAGGCGTAGAAAACTCGGAAGCGGTCTTACATTTAGAATCGGCGCTGGATACGCCGAAGTTATGTAGAAGCCGTCGCCTCTACCTAAAATGACAATCCAGCGCAGGGTCTTATTAAGACCGGCGTCTAAGACTCCGGTCTTAATAAATGTTCCCCTATGTCTGTGGCTTCCCGCAGTGTATTATTAAACTGTGTCTTCCCGAAGACACCACTAGGGGGACGCTCAGTGCATAAGAATTTATATAGTCACCATTGACTGCAATGGAAGCGGTAAAATCACTTGGCACTGAGTGTCCAGTATGGGAACGCAACAAACCAGAATGGAATACATTCTGGTGCACTCCGTTCAGGTTTATTCAGTTTTGTCCCCATTGACAATGAATGGGGACAAAACTGAAGCGTTTTCCTCCGGTTTTGAGATCCTCTGCCGGATCTCAAAACCGGAAAGGAAAGCGCTGATGTGAATGTAGCCTAAACTGCATCTGTAGCATCTGCCCAGAAGCGGAGGGTGCCCTCACAGATGCAGAGACAGAGCAGGCATGGAGTCTTAAAGGGGTTGAGTAATGCCTTGTTCACACGTCAGTGTTCGGTCAGTGATTTCCATCAGTGACTGAGCCAAAACCAGGATTGGAGCCTATAGAGACATAAGGTGTAAGGGAAAGATCTGCTCCTGTTCTGTGTTTAGAGCCGCACCTGGTTTTGGCTCAAAATCACTGATGGAAATCACTGACGTGTGATGTTCAGCTAAGCTCCGATTTCGCATCGCCCGCAGCCAATCACTGGCTATGGCACGGACTGGCTTCCCTTACGTTATGACAAATGGTCACATGACGCAAAGGGGATCCGGGCTTTACGCTGCGGCCAGTGATTGAATGCAGCGGTATCAAACCAGATGTCTCCCTTTAGGGAGCCCAGCAGAGCATCACAGGCCTGGAGGAGAAGGAGCAGGGAGCCGGCGCAGGGGAGAAGGTAAGTAAGCTTGGCTTTACACTTCCAGTAAATTGTGCGCGGGGGGGGGGTGTATCATATACAGTCTGGAACATATGCTACTTACATTATAGACCCGTCCCATAGGCGTACCTACAATGGAGGCAGACCACATCACTGCTACAGGATCGGGGGGGGGGCTCGCTGCTGAACTCCTTCTTGTCTGCCTGATCTAAAAAACAGGGCATTTTCATTCAGCCACCACTAGGGGGAGCACTGTTCAAACAGGTTATTACAGCTTCTAATTCAGTCAATTGCAACTGCATACATTCCTATTCAGTGAGCTCCCCCTAGTGATGGCTGCAGGCAGCCAGCTATGTAATAGAAGGAGAGAAGATTTATCAATGTATTTATGCCAGTTTTCTGGTGGTCAGAACAAACCCCGTAGTTATGAATAGAGAAAAGCAAGTTTGCAAAACTTCGATTCGGTTACATCGGCAAATTTCACAAAGAAATTCACTTTGTGACGAATTACTTTGTCACGAAGCGCATTTCTTTGTAAGTAGCCGGTGCAATGATGGGGAACTGCGATTGTGCCCCCCACGTCATTGAGCCCCTCAGATGCCATGTTCATCACTGATCGCGGCATCTGAGATAAAAAAAAAAAGTGCTTTCAGGGATTAATCGGTTAAAAATATATATATATATGGGCTTATTCACACGACCGTGGCTTGGTTCCGCATCCGAGGCGCATTTTGTGCGTGTGAATAAGCCCTAATACTAATCTTATCTATAGCCATCTTGATTGACGATCCCGCGCAAAATCTCACGTGGTGCGTGATGTTGTCATCACGCTGGCCGGTGTGTGGACGTAATACCGCGTACGAGATTTAACGAGGGATCTTCAATCAAGATGGCCACCGCGAGGCTCTTCGTACTCAAATGGATGAGGTGAGTATGATTTTTTTTTATTTTTACCGCCATTTCAGGCATTATTGATTAGTTAACACGAAGCATGAGGAAATTCGACTTTGCAGTGAATCGAATTTTCCCTGAAATTCAAATTGAAATCCACTTCGGATACTTCAATTTGCTCAACACTAGTTATGAAGCACCTGTTCCACTTTACTTGCACAGTAGTCAGATAAAGTGACTTTTTATATATCACTGAGGGCAATATCCTTAAAAATAACTTTTATTCTGATAATTATTAAAAACGAATTACGAAGCCTGGATCAACCATCCTATTTTGTGTGAAGAAGTTATCAACAGTTAATTCTATGCGGTAGGAAACTGAGCCAGTGGGATACTGGGTTAGGGAGAAATCTGTCCCTATTCTTACCCTCCACAATCTGCTCAGCCCAGAGATTCACCTTGATGGTAGATGCACTCTGTCCGCGTGCCTACGACTAATCTGTCCTTAGAAAGACCCTATTACATAACGTAGATCCCATATGTCACAGATCCCAATGCGTTTCCCCCTCCAGGTAGAAGGAGGGTTCTACAGGGGACTTAAAATTGTACGGGTCAATTTATAGAGAGTACAATCACAATGATATAGAAAACAATAAAAATGATACATGGGCAGCCAGGACCACGGGTCAAAACAGATACTCCTAAAATGCAGAGTCAACGATACAGGATCAACCGGCAGTGTTAGTACTTTAGAGCATATTAAACAGAGACGTAGTGCCAGATAACCAAAATAGTCCGGCTAGTAGTTACCAGTAAACAGTGTACAAACGTACAATAACTTGATACTGAAGGCCAGTGCAAGACAAGATATTACCTGCAACACAGTGACTGGTGTCGTCTCCTATAGGTAATAAGTAAGACTTTACATACCACTCTGCTCGATGTGGGAAAAATGCAGATATACACTCACAGTCTGCCGATTGTGTGACCAAAAGAGGGTTCCTGGGGCCAGATGATAGCTCCATTGTGCCTGGGAAAAAACTTGATTTAACCCCTTAAGGACACAGCCTTATTTCACCTTAGGGACCAGGCCATTTTTTTGCAAATCTGACCAGTGTCAATTTAAGTGCTGAAAACTTTAAAACACTTTGACTTATCCAGGCCATTCTGAGATAGTTTTTTCGTCACATATTGTACTTCATGGCACTGGTAAAATGAAGTAAAAAAATAAATAAAATTATTTATAAAAAAAATACCAAATTTACCAAAAATTTGTAAAAAATTGCAAATTTCCAAGTTTCAATTTCTCTACTTCTATAATACATAGTAATACCTACAAAAATAGTTATTACTTTACATTCCCCATATGTCTACTTCATGTTTGGATCAATTTGGGAATGATATTTTATTTTTGGGGGATGTTACAAGGCTTAGAAGTTTAGAAGCAAATCTTGAAATTTTTCAGAAATTTTCAAAAACCCACTTTTTAGGGACCAGTTCAGGTCTGAAGTCACTTTGTGAGGCTTACATAATAGAAACCACCCAAAAAAAAAAACATTCTAGAAACTACACCCCTCAAGGTATTCAAACTGATTTTACAAACTTTGTTAACCCTTTAGGTGTTCCACAAGAATTAATGGCAAATGGTGATAAAATTTCAGAATTTAGATTTTTTGCCAAATTTTCAATTTTAATAATTTTTTTCCAGTAACAAAGCAAGGGTTAACAGCCAAACAAAATGCCCCATATGTGGCCGTAAACTACTGTACTGGCACACAGTAGGGCGTAGAGGGAAAGGTGCGCCGTATGGTTTTTGGAAGGCAGATTTTGCTGGACTGGTTTATTTACACCATGTCCCATTTGAAGCCCCCCTGATGCACCCCTAGAGTAGAAACTCCATAAAAGTGACCCCATCTAAGAAACTACACCCCTCAAGGTATTCAAAACTGATTTTACAAACTTTGTTAACCCTTTAGGTGTTGCACAAGATTTAATGGAAAATAGAGATACAATTTCAAAATTTCACTTTTTTGGCAGATTTTCCATTTTAATATTTTTTTTCCAGTTACAAAACTCAATATTTATGGCTCTGATTCTGTAGTTTACAGAAATCCCCCATATGTGGTCGTAAACTGCTGTACAGGCACACGGCAGGGCGCAGAAGAAAAGGAATGCCATACGGTTTTTGGAAGGCAGATTTTGCTGGACTGTTTTTTTTTACACCATGTCCCATTTGAAGCCCCCCTGATGCACCCCTAGAGTAGAAACTCCAAAAAAGTGACGACATTTTAGAAACTATGGGATAGGGTGGCAGTTTTGTTGGTACTAGTTTAGGGTACATATGATTTTTGGTTGCTCTATATTACACTTTTTGTGAGGCAAGGTAACAAGAAATAGCTTTTTTGGCACCGTTTTTTTTTTTGTTATTTCCAACATTCATCTGACAGGTTAGATCATGTGGTATTTTTATAGAGCAGGTTGTCACGGACGCGGCGATACCTAATATGTATACAATTTTTTTATTTATGTACGTTTTACACAATGATTTCATTTTTGAAACATAAAAAACATGTTTTAGTGTCTCCATAGTCTAAGAGCCATAGTTTTTTTCAGTTTTTGGGCGATTATCTTAGGTAGGGTCTCATCTTTTGTGGGATGAGATGACGGTTTCATTGGCACTATTTTGGGGTGCATATGACTTTTTGATCGCTTGCTATTACACTTTTTGTGACGTAAGATGACAAAAAATTGCTTTTTTTACACCATTTTTATTTATATTTTTTTACGGTGGCCACCTGAGGGGTTAGGCCATGTAATATTTTTATAGAGCCGGTTGATACGGACGCGGCGATACCTAATATGTATACTTTTTATTTATTTATGTAAGTTTTACACAATGATTAAATTTTTGAAACAAAAAAAATCATGTTTTAGTGTTTCCATAGTCTAAGAGCCATAGTTTTTTCATTTTCTTGGGCGATTATCTTGGGTAGGGTATGATTTTTGCGGGATGAAATGACTGTTTGATTGGTACTATTTTGGAGTACATGCGACTTTTTTGATCACTTTTATAATCTTTTTTGGGAAGTAAGGTGGGCAAAATTTAAATTTCCTCATAGTTTTTTTTTTTTTTTTTTATGGCGTTCACCGTGCGGGGAAAGTAACATGACCGTTTTATAGATCAGGTTGTTACGGACATGGCGAGACCTAAAATGTGTAGTGTATTTATTTTTTTATTTTTATTCTGTGATAATTTTTTTTTTACCCAGACTCACTTGGTTCTTGAAGATCCAGTGGGTCTGATGTCTGTATAATACAGTACAGTACACTATATAGTGTATTGTACTGTATTTTACTTACACTTTGTCTGAACAGATCTATGCCTTTAGCACAGATCTGTTCAGCACCATGGACAGCAGGATGCCTGAGAAGGCGTCATGTTGCCATGGGAACCTTCCCCGTCTGCCACAACTGAGCAGACGGAGAAGGGTAAGGAGGGGGGCTCCCTCGGTCTGTTACCCCATCCTGTCTGGGGGCTGCAAAGGCACAGCAGCCCCCCGATGGGAGAGGGAGGGAGCTCCCTGACCCTGACTGTTAACCTTTTCCATACAGCGGTCCGTACGGACCACGGTATGGAAAGGGTTAAACGGCTGACATCTGCACAGATGTCAGCCGTTTATACCAGAGTGTCAGCAATGTGCTGACACTCTGGTATAACCACTGGACACCAATGAATTTTCAAGAGGAGGCGGGCAGGGGATCGTGATCCCGCTTCCCGCACCGCCTGCAAACCCCCCCCCCCCCCTGCACCACCCGCCGGCAGAAAATCATTCAGGGGTGCAGGGGGGGTGAAAACTGCAGAAAGCGCAGCAAACCACAGGTCTGAATTGACCTGCGGTTTGTTGCGATCGCTGACACGGGGGGGTCACGCATTTAGCCGAGGTGCCTGCTCAATGATTTAAGGAAGGCACCTTGTTCCGAACACCGCCCGCCGAGTGACCGCCCGGCAGTGATCGGAACAACACATGACATACCGGTACGTCATGTGTCCTTAAGGACTCGGGAAACATGCCGTACCAGTAGGTCATGTGTCCTTAAGGGGTTAAAAAGGAAATACTATGGGCATAGACTACATATTGCACCTCCTGATATGCTGGCTGCCTTGTCAGTCCGCCCAAAACAAACCCACAACCAAAGAGCCAGGTAACCATAGGTTAGATAGATAATTATATCCACACCCCCTTCTCACATACCTCCCACCTCCAAACAATAAGCGCTCCAAGCCTCCTTCTCAGATGGAGGGACACCCACGTGACGGCCGTCCCATAAGGGGATGGTTAACAACCGTATGTCCAGGGGGTGTTACCCTCCAAAGGATTATTGCCTCCCTTAGTTTCACCCAAGCATGGCCCACTCAGCGATCCCATGTATCGATACTCACGGGAATGCAAACTCGATTCGACCTGTGGAGAAGCCCTGCCCCTTCCGGCCGTGCGCTCCAGCATACCAAGCTGTGGAGTGCACAAAGCAAGGTGCCATTGCGCAGTGGTGCTGTACTATACTTTAAGGGGTGTGTACACTCTTCCATAGAAAGCACCATTAATAAAGAAGGAAACAACAACAATACTGAATCACATACAAAAGGAGGTAAAACAAGGGGGAGGGGGGGGAACCTAGAGGCCAGAGCTAATAATACACAGCCCACAAAGAGATAACTCAATGCCACCTAGCGATTGGGGGTACAAAAAAAAAAACATGGACTAATCTTGGCACCTAGTTCATTCCCAGGAACAAAACACCACTGATACATTATTTATGATCAGTAATTGATACAGTTGCAAGAAAAAGTATGTGAACCCTTTGGAATGATGTGGATTTCTGCACAAATTGGTCATAAAATGTGATCTGATCTTCATCTAAGTCACAACAATAGACAATCACAGTCTGCCAAAACTAATAACACACAAAGAATTACATGTTACCATATTTTTATTGAACACACCATGTAAACATTCACAGTGCAGGTGGAAAAAGTATGTGAACCCCTAGACTAGAGACATCTCCAAGAGCTAATTGGAGTGAGGTGTTAGCCAACTGGAGTCCAATCAATGAGATGAGATTGGAGGTGTTGGTGCCCTGCCCTATAAAAAACATACACCAGTTCTGGGTTTGCTTTTCACAAGAAGCATTGCCTGATGTGAATGATGCTTCGCACAAAAGAGCTCTCAGAAGATCTACGATTAAGAATTGTTGACTTGCATAAAGCTGGAAAGGGTTATAAAAGTATCTCCAAAAGCCTTGCTGTTCATCAGTCCACGGTAAGACAAATTGTCTATAAATGGATAAAGTTCAGCACTGCTGCTACTCTCCCTAGGAGTGGCCGTCCTGTAAAGATGACTGAAGAGCACAGCGCAGACCTGCTCAATGAGGTGAAGAGGAATCCTAGAGTGTCAGCTAAAGACTTACAAAAGTCTCTGGCATATGCTAACATCCCTGTTAGCGAATCTACGATACGTAAAACACTAAACAAGAATGGATTTCATGGGAGGATACTACAGAGGAAGCCACTGCTGTCCAAAACCATTGCTGCACGTTTACAGTTTGCACAAGAGCACCTGGATGTTCCACAGCAGTACTGGCAAAATATTCTGTGAACAGATAAAACCAAAGTTGAGTTGTTTGGAAGAAACACACAACACTATGTGTGGAGAAAAAGAGGCACATCACACCAACATCAAAACCTCATCCCAACTGTGAAGTATGGTGGTGGGGGCATCATGGTTTGGGGCTGCTTTGCTGTGTCAGGGCCTGGACAGATTGCTATCATCGAAGTAAAAATGAATTCCCAAGTTTATCAAGACATTTTGCAGGAGAACTTAAGGCCATCTGTCCACCAGCTGAAGCTCAACAGAAGATGGATGTTGCAACAGGACAACGACTCAAAGCATAGAAGTAAATCAACAACAGAATGGCTTAAACAGAAGAAAATACGCCTTCTGGAGTGGCCCAGTCAGAGTCCTGACCTCAACCCGATTGAGATGCTGTGGCATGACCTCAAGAAAGCTATTCACACCAGACATCCCAAGATTATTGCTGAACTGAAACAGTTCTGTAAGAGGAATGGTCAAGAATTACTCCTGACCGTTGTGCACGTTTGATCTGCAACTACAGGAAACGTTTAGTTGAAGTTATTGCTGCCAAAGGAGGTTCAGCCAGTTATTAAATCCAAGGATTCACATACTTTTTCCACCTACACTGTAAATGTTTACATGGTGTGTGTTCAATAAAAACATGGTAGCATTTAAATATTTGTGTGTTATTAGTTTAAGCAGACTGTGATTGTCTATTAAAATAGAAAAATGAAAAGTCAGTCCTGTGTCCCACACGGACAGATTACTTGCGCTGCTGCTGGTCCCGGAATAGTGTGGTAGGTCGTACACACTGGTGAATACAATATGAAGGGTTTTGGAACCGCGCTGCTCTGAACCGAGTCTCCCGATAAACATGGATGGCAGAGGATGAGCCCCTTTTTCCCAACACCCAAAGGATCCAATCTTCAAAAGATCTCCTCCTCTAAGGGTTCAAATGGGATAGGCAGAATAGTGAAGCACCCTTTGCAGTTTTTTCTTAAAAGGTTTTATTATACTCACAAGAGTTGGTAGACAAAAAGCATATAATACAAATGTCAGAACGTCAGGTTCCTGCCCGACCCGGGTTTCGCTGCCTCGCTTCCTCAGGGGCATCTAGTAGATGCCCCTGAGGAAGCGAGGCAGCGAAACCCGGGTCGGGCAGGAACCTGACGTTCTGACATTTGTATTATATGCTTTTTGTCTACCAACTCTTGTGAGTATAATAAAACCTTTTAAGAAAAAAACTGCAAAGGGTGCTTCACTATTCTGCCTATCCCATTTGAACCCTTAGAGGAGGAGATCTTTTGAAGATTGGATCCTTTGGGTGTTGGGAAAAAGGGGCTCATCCTCTGCCATCCATGTGATTGTCTATTGTTGTGACTTAGATGAAGATCAGATCACATTTTATGACCAATTTGTGCAGAAATCCATATTATTCCAAAGGGTTCACATACTTTTTCTTGCAACTGTATATAAGGTGGTCAATATAGTTACTTTTATTAACGCTTCACATGTAGATACATCAATTCCTTTGGTACCAGGAGTAAGGTTACTTACAGGGACAGGAGAATCTGGTTTACATAAAACAAGAGAATGTCAGTCTCTCGTTAAGCCCTCTGGGTGACTGGGACAAAAACGTATAGAGCCACTCTGTTTCTTTCTGGAGGATCTGTCGGTCCCAGTCACCCTTTCTAGGAGAGGGTCTCACCAATTCAAGTGCATAAAATGATATGGCTCTGGGGTCTCCATTATGGTTTTCCCATACATGGTCGGCCACCGGGGTGTTGTTCTTCTTAATATCATTTATATGCTCCAAAATCCTACGTCGGAACTCTCTGAAAGTTTTCCCCACATAATCTAGGGGGCAGGAGCACTGACACAGATAGACTATTCCTTTGCTCCAACAGTTGATAAAGTCCCTTATCACATAACTGCTTTTGGTGGCCAAACAAATATTAGTTTTGGTCTTCTTAAAAAAACGTCATGCCATACATGAGCCGCAGAAAAATGTTCCTAACGGTTTATGGTCCAGCCACGTCCCTGGTGATACTGGGCACGTAAAGTGGCTATGGACCAACTGATCTCTTAGGCATCTTCCTCGTCTAAACGTGATAATAGGGCTAGACGAGAGAGCATCCGCTATGTGAATCCATGAGAAGGATAGGCCAGTATTTCTTGAGTATTTCCCTAATGCCCCTATTTTCCACATCGAATGTTGAGATGATTCTAATAATCTCGTTTTTGGAATAAGAGCTCCTGGAAACCAGGAGAGTGCCTCTATCACATTTGTCAGCTTTTTGGAATGCGTCCCTCAATACGTTTTGAGGATACCCCCTTGTCCGGAAACAATCTTGCAGCTTCCTAGATTCGTGGTAGAAGCTATCTGAGTCCGAACTGTTTCTCTTCATTCTAAGTTATTGGCCGCGAGGTAACCCTCTCTTTAAATTTGTTGGGTGGTAACTCTCCCAATGGAGCAAATTATTAGTCGCAGTGATCTTTCTATAGGTAGTCGTTACCAGTCTATCCGTTTGTTTGGTCACCCAGACATGCAAAAAGGTAAGTGTCTCAGGGTGGAACTCGAAAGTAAATGACAGACCTATCTCATTTGAGTTCAAAGTTTTTACAAATGACGTAAACTAGTCCAAGTCACCACTCCAAATGAGAAATGCGTCATCTATATAACGAGTCCAAAAGATGATTTTCTCGAACCACCAGGGTTGGTTTTAAGGAAAGACCAGCTTATCCTCCCACCAGCCCAGGAGGAGATTAGCATAAGTTGGGGCACAGGGGCTCCCCATAGCTGTCCCCCTGAGCTGGTGGAAGAACTTAGCATCAAACAGGAAATAGTTATGTGTCAGTACAAACTCAAGTAATGTTAGAACAAAGTCATTGTGTGTGTTAAGGCAGACCGCTCTAGTCTTCAAATATTCTGCCACCACCATAAGACCCTTAGAGTGGAGGATGGAGCTATATAGCGATTCAACGTCAATACTAGCAAGGAAACACGAAGGATCTATATTGATGGTCTCAATTTTCCTGAGAAAGTCCATTGTGTCCCTTGTATAGGATGGAAGAGCCGAAACAAAGGGTTTCAAAATTTTATCAATATAGACCCCACAGTTCTGGGTAATAGAGTCCATGCCAGATATAATGGGGTGACCCTTCAAAAGGAGAAAGTCCTCTTCGGAAGCCCATAAAATGTGGCTATCTGGGGTGAATTTGGTTTCAGGAAAGAGTACTCGGCCTCACTGATAATTTTTTTGCAGATAGCAAAATGCGGTAGCAGTTGTGGTCACTGAGTAGAAGTTCACACATACAGTACAGACCAAAAGTTTGGACACACCTCATTCAAAGAGTTTTCTCTATTTTCATGACTATGAAAATAGTAGATTCACACTGAAGGCATCAAAACTATGAATTAACACATGTGGAATTATATACATAACAAACAAGTGTGAAACAACTGAAAATATGTCATATTCTAGGTTCTTCAAAGTAGCCACCTTTTGCTTTGATTACTGCTTTGCACACTCTTGGCATTCTCTTGATGAGCTTCAAGAGGTAGTCCCCTGAAATGGTTTTCTTATCACAGGTGTGCCCTGTCAGGTTTAATAAGTGGGATTTCTTGCCTTATAAATAGGGTTGGGACCATCAGTTGCGTTGAGGAGAAGTCAGGTAGATACACAGCTGATAGTCCTACTGAATAGACTGTTAGAATTTGTATTATGGCAAGAAAAAAGCAGCTAAGTAAAGAAAAACGAGTGGCCATCATTACTTTAAGAAATGAAGGTCAGTCAGTCAGCCGAAAAATTTGGAAAACTTTGAAAGTAAGGGCTATTTGACCATGAAGGAGAGTGATGGGGTGCTGCGCCAGATGACCTGGCCTCCACAGTCACCGGACCTGAACCCAATCGAGATGGTTTGGGGTGAGCTGGACCGCAGAGTGAAGGCAAAAGGGCCAACAAGTGCTAAGCATCTCTGGGAACTCCTTCAAGACTGTTGGAAGACCATTTCAGGGGACTACCTCTTGAAGCTCATCAAGAGTGTGCAAAGCAGTAATCAAAGCAAAAGGTGGCTACTTTGAAGAACCTAGAATATGACATATTTTCAGTTGTTTCACACTTGTTTGTTATGTATATAATTCCACATGTGTTAATTCATAGTTTTGATGCCTTCATAGTCATGAAAATAAAGAAAACTCTTTGAATGAGAAGGTGTGTCCAAACTTTTGGTCTGTACTGTATGTCTATACTGACTTACATCCATCACTACCAAATTGACCCCTTATCTGCAGATTTTATTACTATTGAGGTGTCCTTTTTCAAGACACATCAAGGCCTCCATCTCTGGTCCAGAGAGCTTGCTAAACGACCGTACAGAAGGGGTAAACCCCTCAATCTCTGCGATCGTCATCTGCAGAAAGATGTAAATATGGTCATAATTCATCGGTAGGGGGGCAACCTCTTACTCTTTGGACACAAATCAGTAAAAGGCCCCTGTCCTGGTGCCCTTGCACCTTCTTCCCAAAGATCCATAAAGATTTTTAAATCTGCAGAATCACTATCCTGAATACCAAGTTGTTCACAGGTAAGTTTATTGCTATTTTTCATGAATTTGTGCCATTTCAACTTTCTAGCGAACAAATGGAGATTCTTAATCCAGACAAAGGGATTGTACTTTGTGGTGGGAACAAAAGACAATCCCTTCTTCAAAGCATCACTTTCAGTGGTACTCAAAGCACGAAAGGAGAGATTGATTATCTGTACCTAATTTTGTCCAGCTATTCCTCCCCCACCCCTGTTTGATCTCGAAGTTGGTAGGGGGTGCCCCTCGCTAAAATATCCCCCCTTGTGCCATGTGTGGATGTAGCAAAGGGTGAGGAAGATGAGGAATCGCCCCCTCTTCCCTTCTGACCGCCTGATCTTGGCCATCTTCTATTGTTTGGTCGTCCCCTTCCCATTTGACCTCTCCTGTTGTTATTCCTTCCTCTAGATTGAGGAGGCTCAGATTCAGAGAACTCTTGTTCTGATGAAGATATCTTAGACTCTGGGGGGGGGGGGGGGGGGGGGGGTAGTTTAGTCTCATGCTGATATGCTCTGTTCTCCCTGAATTCTTTCAGGTCTCTATTAAATTGTCTATGTTTTCTCTCTTTAATAAGCCCTTGAAATCTTTCTACCGCAGTCTGTAAAGAGGATTCTCGTCTGTTAAAGTCAGGGTCAGTTGTAAAGGTCAGGGTAGTGTCTATGAGTTCTTTCAGGGTGACTTTTTATACTAAATTATCTTTTTTTAATTAAAATTGTGTCTGCTTAATAAACAAAAAAGTACATTCAGCAGAAATCTGGAGTGTTGCACTTTGCGATTTGTATTGCCTGGGAGTGATTTGATTCACAAACTGGGTGGGCAGAGGGGGGGGGGGGGGGGGGGGTCATACTAAGTTTTGCTATGGGGCCCTATGAGATCTGTGTACGTCCCTGACCCCTCGGTTCGGCTGTCTCTGTCACATCCATTGCAAATGGATACAAAAAAACCAAGCACACAGCCATATAACCTCCACAATCATTGGCAGCAGTATGGATCAATATTGTGATGTAATGATGCAAATCTATACCTCAGATCAAAAAGAGGGACATTTAACCACTTCACATCTATTTGCCCCCTTCCTGACCAGTACAACCTATTTAACCATCTGTGAGATGGAAACAATGCGTGACTACAATGATAATACCAAAAAAAAAACACACGAAGGGGACACACATTACAAATAATAGCTTTATTAGACAATAATTAATTACAAACAATTAATACTTAAATTGATAAAATATATCAGCAATGCAAGTAAGCGCTGCGACAAGCAGCTCACCTGCTGTACCTAAGAGAAACAGATCCCCACAACCTACAAAATGCCCACTTCAATGGTCAGTGAAGCGGCACTAGTAGCTGTAATATCCCAAGGTAATTCAAAAATCCACCTAAGTATCCTATATGTTGAATGCCACTATAGAGCTCATACATAGGCCCCAACTGTGGATCTCTGAGTGAATAAACAAACAAACAGAGGATATAGTATTATTGTCACGAGGGTGTCAAGAACCACGCCTGACTCCGTTATACCCGGGGTCAGGAAGTCGCAGCGGTTGGCTGCGCGCTCTATGTAGTAGATAGGGCTGTTTCCTTATGGTAGCTTTCTGGGTTTGCTTTGCAACCCTTTTTGGCTCACTCAGGGATCCGTAGCTCCTTCTCCTCAGCTGTTCCTTGTCCAGCACTCCCAACCTCCTTATATTCCCCTCTCACACTTCTCTGGTTGCCAGATATAGAGCTTCCTGACTGGACTTCTATACTGACCCTCTGGATATGTGTTGCTGCGTTCTCTGGTTGTTGGTCCAGAACGTTACCCTCCGGATCCCTGTTGGACCTTTGTGGTCTGCTGTGGTTGCCCACCTGGGTGTATGTGTTTGTCTGTATTGTCTGTCCTCTCCCTGGTGTTTTCCTCTTAGTGTCAGTGGTGCGGACTAGCGATCCCACCGGCCCGTTCACTACATAGGGCTCATATTAGGGAAAGCCAGGGTTTAGGCACGTGATCGCCGCACGGGTGAGGAACCCGCCTAGGGACGTCAGGGCAGTCAGGTGCCAGCCGCAAGGTGAGTCAGGGGTCACCACCTTTCCCTCTCCCTTGGGCAGGGCTTTCCCTTTTCCCTCCCTGTGCGTGTCGCCGGTCATTACATTATATCTGGCCCTTATTTTGTGTAGGTAAAAAAATAAAAAAAATTTTTACCTACTTAGAATCCAGTATGGATCCAATTGCTGCTCTGTCCAAACAACTTCATGGCCTGTCTTTGGAGGTGGCAGGATTGAAGGCGTCGGTCCTCCAGCAACAGCAGCAATTACAACTGACCACAAGCCCAGCGGTTGCTACTGGTAACCAGGTTGTTGCGGAACCCAAGGTCCCTCTACCTGACAGATTTTCTGGGGGAAGGGACAAGTTTTTGACATTCCGTGAGGCCTGTAAATTATATTTTAAACTGCGCCTTTACTCCTCTGGTAATGAAGAACAGCGGGTGGGGGTTGTTATTTCCCTGCTGCAAGGGGACCCGCAGTCCTGGGCGTTCTCTTTACCCACTGATTCCCAGGCTCTTCGGTCAGTGGATGAGTTTTTCGGGGCCTTGGGTCTCATATATGACGACCCTGACCGAGTCGCACTGGCTGAATCAAGATTACGGAGACTCCTACAAGGAGAGCAGCCGGTAGAGGAGTATTGCTCTGACTTCCGTAGGTGGGCTACGGATACCCAATGGAACGACCCGGCTCTCAGGAGTCAGTTCTGCTCTGGGTTATCCGAAAGGGTTAAGGATGCGCTTGCATTATATGAGACCCCCTTTTCACTTGATACGGTTATGTCCCTTTCTATGCCTTAGGGACAGGTCGAAAAAACCGGAGCAATTGGTAACCCCTCCCAAGCAGTAGTTAGTCTGTACGGACTTAGACGAGCCTATGCAGCTCGGAGGAACTACTCGTCAGGTCCGTCCTCCTGAGGCTCGCCGTAGGCGTGGGGTTTGTTTTTTTTGTGGGGAGAGGGGTCATTTCATGAATGTCTGTCCTTCTTTCCTCAGAAACAAAAGACCGTCGGAAAACTACTAACCCCAGGCTGTGTGGAGGATGTCAGCCGGGGGGTATATGTTTCCTCCATACTTACATCGCAATTTGTGTTGCCAGCGGTTATTGTTTTTGGTGTTAAGACGGAGACTATTTCTTTCTTTCTAGACAGTGGAGCAGGGGTAAATTTGATAGATGCCCATTTTGCCCGCACTATGGGTTTGTCTCTCTGTACGCTGCAGAGACCTATTCCCATATTCGCTATTGATTCTGCTCCTCTGTCTCAGAGAAACCTCACTCACATTGTCCATAACTTACACCTTCGGGTAGGGGACCACCATAACGAGATGCTTTCATGTTATGTTCTGGAGGGGCTCCCCACTCCGGTAGTGCTGGGCCTTCCCTGGTTGGTAGCGCACAATCCAGTGGTGGATTGGCAGGCCAGGGAGATATCAGAGTGGAGTGAGCATTGCAGAGAAAATTGCTTAAATAGCAATTGCTTAGTCGCCTCCATAACTACCCTACCTACATTTATTTCGGATTTTGAGGACGTTTTTTCTGAAAAGGGTTGTCAGAAGTTACCACCTCACCGTCCTTATGATTGCCCGGTTAACCTTATTCCCGGCGCAAAACTACCCAAGACCAGGTTATGTAATCTTTCGGGTCCAGAGAGACAAGCCATGAAAGATTATATCTCCGAGAGCTTGGCTAAGGGACACATCAGACCCTCTTCTTCACCCGTGGTTGCAGAGTTTTTCTTCGTTAAAAAGAAAGATGGGGGTCTGCATCCTTGCCTAGATTTTCGCGAATTAATTCGGATAACCATCCGAGACCCATACCCTCTTCCTCTCATTCCTGACCTGTTTAACCGGATTGCGGGTGCTAGGTGGTTCTCCAAACTTGATCTTAGGGGGGCCTACAATCTGATTCGTATCAAGGAGGGGGATGAGTGGAAGACAGCTTTTAACACCCCTGAGGGGCATTATGAAAATCTAGTTATGCCTTTCGGTCTGACCAATGCTCCTGCCGTCTTTCAACATTTCGTTAATGACATTTTTAGTCATCTAATCGGCAGGTTTGTGGTAATTTACCTAGATGATATTTTATTTTATTCGTCTGATCTGAGAACACATGAGGTGCATGTCAGACAAGTACTGCAGGTCCTACGGACGAATAAATTATATGCTAAAATTGAAAAATGTGTCTTCGCCGTTCAGGAGATACAATTCCTAGGTTATTTTTTATCCACTTCAGGTTTCCGTATGGATCCTAGGAAGGTCCAGGCAATTTTAGATTGGGATCTTCCTGAGAACCTCAAAGCACTGCAACAGTTCTTGGGCTTCGCAAATTTCTATAGGAAATTCATAAAAAATTATTCAGTTTTTGTAAAACCCCTTACTGACATGACTAGGAAGGGGACTGATTTTTCTAAATGGTCTGACGCCGCTAAAGTTGCTTTTTCCTCTCTAAAAGAGAGGTTTACCTCGGCACCTGTACTAGTCCAACCTGATGTCTCTCAGCCTTTTATTGTTGAAGTCGATGCGTCAGAGGTGGGAGTGGGGGCGGTGCTGTCTCAGGGTCCGTCTCCTGGCAAATGGCGTCCTTGTGCTTTCTTTTCTAAAAAACTATCTGCAGCAGAAAAGAACTACGATATTTGCAATAGGGAACTATTAGCTATTAAACTAGCGTTTGAAGAATGGCGTCACTTTTTAGAGGGGGCAGTCCACCCCGTCACTGTGATTACGGACCACAAAAATCTTCTGTACCTCGAATCAGCTAAGCGTCTCACTCCTAGACAAGCTAGGTGGTCACTATTTTTTACCAGGTTTAACTTTGTTATTACCTATCGTCCTGGGGCAAAAAATACCAAGGCTGATGCACTATCTTGTTGTTTCCATGGAGGGGGTAATGTGAGTGATCCGGTGCCCATTCTTCAAAGAGGAGTGGTTGTTTCTGCGGTACACTCTGCTCTGGAGGGGAAGGTGTTAGAGGCCCAGGGGGAAGCCCCGGTCTCTTGCCCCTCAGAGAAATTGTTTGTACCGTTGAACCTGCGTTTCGAATTATTAAAGGAACATCATAATTCGGCACTTGCTGGGCACCCGGGTAGTAAAGCAACCTTGGAGCTATTGTCTCGTCGTTTTTGGTGGCCAAGGTTGCGTCAGGATGTATTGGATTTTGTGTCTTCTTGTTCTACCTGTGCGCGCGCAAAAGTTTCGCATACACGCCCTGCAGGGTCTCTATTACCACTCGTCATTCCCAATAGACCATGGACACATCTGTCAATGGATTTTATCACTGACTTACCTTTGTCTGCGGGTAAAACAGTTATTTTGGTAGTAGTGGACAGGTTTAACAAAATGGTACACTTCATTGCGTTACCCGCACTACCTAATGCTAAGACTCTTGCTCAGGTATTCATCAGTGAAATCGTGAAGCTTCAAATATTATTGAAGGATATGAGGGGATAACATCGTGCAATTAGGGATCCTGCAACAAAATATCCCAATATTTGGACAATGCAGAATTTACCTCTTTCCACTTATTATTGAAGCCAGTGATAAATCCTATTGGTTGTGCATCTTGTCCTTTGTGTTTCCCCATTTTCTTATGAAGAAGGTCTCTTCTCCTTGCTGTCCTCGCTCTTTTATAAGCTCTTTCAATACAATGTTTTTCATAACCCCTCTGTTCAAATTTATTTCTCAGATCTTCCAACTGTGGACCCTGATTTGGAGGGAGTTGTGGCTGGACAAAGCATACCGGGCACTAAAGTGGTATGCCTCCCAGCGCAACCCATGGATGACTAACCACTATCTGCCGGAGGGAGAGGATTATAATGGTCCGGGCTTACTGTGGGAAGCCTTTGATGAGGGCGATGACTTTGGATGCCCCACAGAATGTTGGTTCTAGGACATCCACGACATCAGGGAAACCGAGCTGGACCTTCCCCGAGCGGACGACCTTGGCCCAGATCTGATGCATCTAGTCACCATGGAGTGGGAGCTGGAGCAGAGCTACCGTCAACTGTTCAACCTAGCTCAACCACCATCCCTCAGCCCAGAGGATTGCCTGGAAATTATACCCTCTTTTGCCCAACCAACCTCAGAGGTTAACAACCTCATAGACTTGTCCTGGGAGGACCCACAGATGGCAGGTGGAGATGGGACCAAGGTCTCTCTACCAGCCCTACAGGGATGCTGGGCCGCCTGCCCAGATCTCCAGCGGCATTGCATATCACAGGGAGAGGAGACAACCGGTCTCTCTCCCCAGCGGCAACCTGAGTTCCAGGGGGAGGAGATGCTGGGTCCCTCTGCCCTACAGCAACCAGAGTCCTGGGGAGGAGAGGCAACCGGCCTCACCTTCCACCAGCAGCCGGAGATACCGGGAAAAGGGGAGAACAAACCCCTCTACACGGGCGCAGATGAGACCGCGGGCTCTGTGCCAGTCCTACAGGGATGCTGGACGGTCGGTCCAGATCCCCAGCCATCTCCGCAGGATACCAGGAGGAGGAGGTAAGCGAGCCCTCCCCTTCCCAGCTACTTCCCAACCGAGTTCTGGGGGCAGGGGATGAGCCTGCGATACCCACTGATCCCTCCAACTGAGTTCTGGGGGCAGGGGATGAGCCTGCGATACCCACTGATCCCTTCCCAGCGTGGACACTGTGGGGGACATTTCTATTGGGGGGCACTGTGAGGGACATTACTACTGGGGGAAACTATGGGGAACATTACTACTAGGGGGTACTTGTCACGATCCCTCAGGTGAATGATGTAAAGAAATCAAGGAGATTGGCTGAGCGTGGAGGAATCTAACAGCCTCCTTGATTTCTCTTGGTTACGTGTTAATAGGGTTAATGACCACTTCCCTTCTGAGCAAGACTTCCCTTTTCTCAGCTGTTGCTCAGTGGTCATCACTTCTACCTTTTATAGTCTGACCCCACCCTTCTGATAGCTTCATTTGGGTTTGGCTAAGCTGGTGTGAGTTTGTCTCTGGTGTTCCTGCTTGTCCATCTCTACAGAAGTTAAGTGTCACATTTGTTTGTGTTTGTTATATTCCCTGTTGTTTGTATCTGGGCCTGAGACAGAGACTTCCATTCGTCCATCTGGGGAGGAATGGGTTGTCTCTGGTCCTAACCTTTTCCAGGGCCTTATAGGAATATAAAGGCCTAGGTATCCTGCATATGAATATTCCTACCTTAAAGGTCTATTCATATTGATAGATAGTTAGGGCCTGGATTAGGGTTGTCTAGGAGGTGACCTGTTTCTTTCCTAGTTTCCAGGCCCAGTTACTGTTCCCCTTCTCTCCTGTGTTCAGTGGGGAGTTTCCCCCCACACTGATCGTAACAGTACTGTTGTGGACGCTATTACTGGGGACATTAATACTGGGGGGGATATTACTACTGTTGAGGCACAATGGGGGACATTGTTACTGATGAGACACTGGGGGACATTGGGGAAACTACTATTGAGGGGCACTGTGGGGGATATTACTATTGAGGGCCACTGTTGAGGGGTATTATTATTACTGGGTGCATTTTAGGGGACATTATTACCGGGGGCACTATAGGGGCATGATTACTACTGGGGGTACTAGGGCCAGTATATTGTGCTGCGCTGTGGTATTTTGTTCGGTTGCACAACCAAATACCAATGTGAAAAAAGGTTGTAAAAACAAATATGGGTGGCTCCACGAGTAAGTAAGATAGATGGGTGCTGCTATAAAAAATGGTTTCACCTCTCATCAAAAGTAAATTAGATCAATGGTGTAGATAGGCACAACCAAATATCTGGGTCATTTGGAAACACAATTATTGAATTCCACATCTAATACAAAAAGGTACAATAAAAAGATACAATAAAATTCTATCTCTGGTGTGTATTACAATTCACCTATATGTGGTTAAAAAGGGGACATATTCGCCTAATACATAAGGCAATCTACGGTTTTCGCTTCTCTCCTCTATCTCAGAGACAAGATAGATTGACATGCTGCCCAAAATGTCTCCTACAGGGGTCAAATATGCTACACGGCATTTGGTCATGCCCAAATTTGACTAATTTCTGGAATCTAGTGAGACAACAAATTAAAAGGCATCTCGGTGTCGCCATCCCCGGTACTCCTGAGTGTATTTTGTTTCATGCTCCTCCAGAGAATAAGCACATGCGACCAATCGTTCATATCATTATTCTGGCGGCTAAAAGGTGTCTACTAAATAGCTGGCTTAAACCTCAGGTACCTTCAATGAATGAAATATTAGAACATGTCAAAAAATGCTTTGATATGGAGAGAATAGAGGCGAACTCTGTTAGGGGAAAACGTATTGAACAGTTTTTCAAAAGATTGGAGGATTTTACGATAATAGTATATTCAGATCTGGAGTTGAAGAGCTTGATGGCACCATTTCTATCCTCGGAGTGGTATTTGAAACGAAAAGTGGCGGGGACATTAGGGAGATTATTGTCCGATTAATACATAAATTAGGTCGGGACCCGGTATACTGGAGGAAAAAAAAAAAAAAAAGTTAGGAGGGGGGGGGGGGGGTTATCTTCAGCTGGGGGCTAGCCGACTAACTTGAAGATCAGAATTTTGATCGAATGGTAAACAAATAATGTGAAAAGGGGTTCAGCTAGGGGTCAGCTTTATTCATGTAAAGAATTTTTCAATATGAGACAAATATATTGTATCTTTATGTCAAACCTTGTCAATTTTTCATAATTCTGTAACATGCTTTTGGAATGAAAATTGATAAAAGTTAATAAAGATTATATTTAAAAAAAAAAAAAAAGGGGACATATATACTAAATGTCAATCAATGAGCAGAAGCCGACCTCCATAAAATATCTAAGGATGGAATGACATATGCAATAAAATAAAATAAACTTGGATGATGATTAAGGATAATGTATATTAGATCTTGTGGACCACTGAAGAAGGAGTAAGAGACTATATATACTCCGAAACGCGTTTGGTTTGAACAAATTATTTACAAAGTACCCAAGTGTTTCTCTGAAGAAAAGTACAGATATACACAATTGAAACAACAAACAGGATCCTGTCTACAAAACTTTCTTCTTACAAGCTTGATTAGCTACAAGTAACAGCTGTCCACGGATCTATACACCCCGGGATTGAAAGCCGACACGACCAACAGGGTGAATACTCCAGTTCTCGTGATAATTTATGAGATTTACTGCGCAAGCCACGACGATCACGCTGAACACAGGTGGGCTGCCATACAGCGTGAAACTCTGACCGCAGTTTGAGCGCAATAACCGCGAGTATCATGATTTATGCTGATACTTTGGAAAGAACATTTTTGCAGACAATTGGGGCAAATATAGAGTGGATTAGTGACAGCACATTCTCGATTATATGAACTCTTGGTCAACACACTGAACGTGTCAGTGTTAGGACGCTAAGCATACGAGCAACCTATCGCTTTCTCGGTAAGTATACTGCTCCCCGCTCCCCGCTACACTTTAGCGTCCCGGCAGCCATGGTAACCATTCAGAAAAAGCTAAACGTCGGGTCCGGCAATGCGCCGAAACGACGTTTAGCTTAAGGCCGGATCCGGATCAATGCCTTTCAATGGGCATTAATTCCGGATCCGTCGATGCGGCAAGTGTTCCGGATTTTTGGCTGCAGTATTTTCTCCGGCCAAAAAACGTTCCGTTCCGGAACTGAAGACATCCTGATGCATCCTGAACGGATTTCTCTCCATTCAGAATGCATGGGGATAATCCTGATCAGGATTCTTCCGGCATAGAGCCCCGACGACGGAACTCTATGCCGGAAGAAAAGAACGCAAGTGTGAAAGGGCCCTAAGATCAACTTGTACCAGAGTGATGGGAAGAGAAGAGTATGGAGAAGGAAAGGAACTGCTCATGATCCTAAGCATACCACCTCATCAGTGAAGCATGGTGGTGGTAGTGTCATGGTGTGGGCATGTATGGCTGCCAATCAAACTGGGTCTCTTGTATTTTTTGATGATGTGACTGCTGACAAAAGCAGCAGGATGAATTCTGAAGTGTTTCAGGCAATATTATCTGCTCATATTCAGCCAACTGCTTCAGAACTCATTGGACAGCGCTTCACAGTGCAGATGGACAATGACCCAAAGCATACTGCAAAAGCAGCCAAAGAGTTTTTTAAGGGAAAGAAGTGGAATGTTCTGCAATGGCCAAGTCAATCACCTGACCTGAATCCGATTGAGCATGCATTTCACTTGCTGAAGAAAAAAACTGAAGGGAAAATGCCCCAAGAACAAGCAGGAACTGAAGACAGTTGCAGTAGAGGCCTGGCAGAGCATCACCAGGGATGAAACCCAGCGTCTGGTGTTGTCTGTGTTCCAGACTTCAGGCTGTAATTGACTGGAAAGGATTTGCAACCAAGTATTAAAAAGTGAAAGTTTTATTTATGATTATTATTCTGTCCCATTACTTTTGGTTCCTTAACAAGTGGGAGGCACATATGCAAACTGTTGTAATTCCTACACCGTTCACCTGATTTAGATGTAAATACCCTCAAATTAAAGCTGACAGTCTGCAGTTAAAGCACATCTTGTTCATTTCTTTTCAAATCCATTTTGGTGGGGTATAGAGCCAAAAATGTTAGAATTGTGTCAATGTCCCAATATTTATGGACCTGACTGTAAGTATGCATAGCGACTCTTTCAGGTTGGGAGAGATTGTATAATCGTGATTTTGGCAGCTTGGCACCTGGGATGAGATTAATAGGGCAATCGTACTCCCGGTGAGGGGGCAACTCCTGGACACCACTCTCGGAAAACACATCAGAAAATTCAGAGAGAAAAGATGACACAGTCTTGGTAGAAACCTCTGAAAGAGACGCCGTGAGGCAATTCTCTCTGCAAAACTCACTCCAACCATTTATTTGCCTTGCTTGCCAATCAATGGTGGGGTTATGTTTAGTGAGCCAGGGTAGCCCCAACACTAGAGGAGTAGGTAATCTGCTTAAGACGAAACATGACACATCCTCAACATGAGCGTCACCCACAGTCAAACGGATATTGTGAACTATGCCCTTTAACGATCTTTGAGAAAGTGGAGCGGAATCGATAGCAAAAACAGGTATATCCTTTTCCAAAGTGCAAACCATGTGTTGTTGCAAATTGATTATCAATGAGATTGACAGCTGCTCCACTATCTACAAAAATCTCACAATGTTCTTGCTGTCTAGCGCCACCCTGGCAGGTAGGAGAAAACGGGAACTACAAGCAAACGGCAAACCTTCAATTTCCGCATCAACCTTGCCAATAGTAGCAAATGGAAAGTTTTTAGAGGGTTTTTTTTTTTATTACCCTCAGAAAACTCCATGAATCTCCTAGAGGGGCAAACATTAGCCAAATGATTTATACCCCCACAACAGAAACAAACCCTCCTCTGAGAGCTGAATCCTCTACAATCAGAGGCAAGCAAACCCAGCTGCATGGCCTCCTCCTCAGAGGGGATTGAGACAGCCTGAGACCCCTGCGCACTGAATGAGACAGACCCACTCTCCTTGGGGTGAATATGACAGGAAAGAGTAGTCTCCTCTCTCTCTCTAAGACACCTGTCAATACGAACAGCTAGAGACATGGCAGACTCTAACGACGTTGGTCTCTCATGAAAAGCAAATGCATCTTTCAATCTTTCCGAAAGACCATGGCAAAATTGACTTCGGAATGCAGCATTATTCCAACCAGTATCAGCTGCCCATCTCCGAAATTCAGAACAATATATCTCTGCGGACTGTTTACCCTGGCATAAAAGACGCAGTTTAGATTCAGCCAGAGCAATACGATCCGGGTCATCATATATCTGCCCCAGGGCTACAAAAAATTCATCCACCGATCGGAGGGGCCGTGCCCCCACCGGCAGCGAAAAGGCCCAAGACTGAGCGTTATCCCAGAGCAGCGAGATGATGATCCCCACCCTCTGCTCCTCATCACTAGAGGAATGGGGAAGTAGGCGAAAATGGATTTTGCAAGCCTCTATAAAGCAAATAAAATTCTCACTACCCCCGGAGAACGTATCCGGAAGCGAGATCTTAGGCTCGGAACAAACTCCATGAACGCCAGCAGAACCGGTCACCTGAAACTGAGACACAGTTTTACGGAGATCTGCTACCTTCAGTGAAAGACCTTGCATGCGGTCAATCAAGGCTGAAACCGGATCCATGCTTAAGACAGTTTGGCGGGTTATAATGTCACGGATGAAGTTGCAGATAGCTGGAACTTATAAATAAATGACCGACTGGCTTGATCCCAAACTAAGGAGCATATAGGTGAGCCCTATAAAACCCTAAGAGCTCTCCCTGACTGCTATGCACATGCAAGGGTCTCAATGGTAGACGATTGCATGCCCACATACCTAAGACTGTGTGACACCTGAAAACCCTATAATAGTGAGGGGACACGACCACCGGCTCCCTGCACTAAATACGGACGGAGTCAGGGTCACCTAGAATCAAGCCAGCAAGGAAACACAATAAAGGAAAAGACTTATCTGATCAAACAGCAGCAGCAGCCTCCAGCAGTGAACACTTCCTCCAGGAAGTAGTATAAACCGCAAGGTGAGGCAGTATGGGAGGGAATATAAAGGAAGACGATTAGTCTAAATAAGTGACACCTGGCAGAAGGAAAGGAGATGACAAAGTGAAACCAAAACAAAGAACGTCATACAAGAGGTAGAGAAGAACGTCTGTCAGACCTTCTCACAGAACTGGCGGTGACACCCTTACCTCCAGTAAAAGATAATGTTAAAAGGGTTTTCTGCAAGTGTAATATTGAAGGTCCATCCCCAGGATAGGTCCTCAGTATCTGAGCCCCGCCAAACAGCTGTTTGAAGAGGGTGCCGCGCTCCAGTCTCTTCCCAGTCCAGGGTCGTAACGTTCATCTGTCACATGGCCTAGGTGCAGCCAGGAACATAGTTAAAGGCTCATGGACCCTGGTGAAAGAGTTCAGCATGGGACCCCATCCCTCCGTGCTTTGTGGCAAGAGGCAGGGCTGCACCTAGCCTTTCTGCTGCCTGAGGTAATAATTGAAACAGCTTCCGCCCCCATGCCAAATTCTCAACCTAACCCCTTCCCTCCAGTCCTACTGTTAAAGACATACTTGGAAAACATTACATACAGAGCTACAAAATATACAGGGTAATACAGCACCACATACTTCTTACATCCATTGATGTCTCCTTTGATGTAATGTTCTCTTTCCTCATCTTCTCCATTCAGACCAGACCGCCATGATGATTTCTTTCAGCCATCTCTTCTCTCTGCAGAGTTTGACAAATAGACATCTTAAGTTTCCTACTTTCCCATCATCCTCCCACCTTCTCAACATCCCATCTGGCCATCATTTCCCTAAAATAATTGTGCTAGGTTAATACTGTGCCAGGGTGCCCCCCAAAGTCCCACCAATAGAAATAATTATCTCTCAGAGTGCATAGTGTTAACAGTGCCCCCAATAAATCCTCCGATCAGACCCCCATATCACATCCTCTGATCAGACCCCCATATCAGATCCTCAGATCAGACCCCCATATCAGATCCTCAGATCAGACCCCATATCAGATCCTCAGATGAGACCCCCCATCAGACCTTCATGTTAAACCCCCCGATATCATACCTCACATCAGAACCCCTTTAGACCTCAATGTCAGACCCCCATATCAGAACCCAGATCAGACCCCCATATCAGACCTCAGATCAGACCGCCATTAGACCTCCATGTGAGACCCCCATATCAGACCTCAGATCAGACCCTCTTTAGACCTCCATGTCAGACTTCCCAAGTATCAGACCTTAAAGGGGTTCTCCGGGCTTTTAATATTGATAACCCATCCTCAGGATACGGATGTAGCAGGGTTAACACACATGCTTTATGAGACATGTTATCTAAACTAAATGCAACTAAATGCGTTAAGCAATTGCTTTTCAATGGCTTTTGTTTGAAGATAACACAATGAGTTAAGAAATTTGAGTTAAGAGTGCGTGTGTTAACCCTCTGTAGGTCATCTGTAGGTCATTAATATGCAATTGTAACAAAAACTGCAGCACTCTCCAGCCTTGGTCCTTTCAAACTTTTATTCACCAGTACAAAAAATGCGATGTTTCGATCTGTGTGATCTTTCTCTGAGAAAGATCACACAGATCGAAACGTCGCATTTTTTGTACTGGTGAATAAAAGTTTGAAAGGACCAAGGCTGGAGAGTGCTGCAGTTTTTGTTACAATTGCATCTGGATTTGGGAAGTACAAGACTGGCTTCTGACACAGCGGGCACCACCACAGTAAGGAACAATATTCATTTTTTGTAGTGCTGCTACATTTTTCTTTTTCTAGGTCATTAATATCATATCAGCGGGGGTCCGACACCCGGTACCCCCGCAGATCAATTGCGCACGCCGTCTCCCTTCTCTCTTTCTGCTCACCAGTGATGGTCAGTTCGAAGTGTTCGCCTGCGAACACACGCGGGTTGCCATCTTGACTCACAAGTCCAGCGATGCACAGGTAAGCCCTTACCTTTGCCTGTGCCGCGAGCCGGTCTGAAATCAAATGCGGTCACCGGGAGCAGGCAGTTCCGAGAACAGCCCGATGAAGGCCCCCGGCGGCTGTTCTCGGAACTGCCTGCTCCCGGTGACCGCATTTGATTTCAGACCAGCTCGCGGCACAGGTAAGGGCTTTCCTGTGCATCCCCGGACTTGTGAGTCAAGATGGCATCCCGCATGTGTTCGCAGGCGAACACTGCGAACTGACCATCACTGCTGCTCTCCACTGCTGTCTATGGCAAAATAGCAGCAGAGCAGGAAGAGAGACAGCACATGCGCACTGTCTCCATTACAGCTAATCAGCGGGGGTGCCGGGTGTTAGACCCCCACCGATCTGATTTTGATGACCTATCCTGAGGATAGGTCATGAATATTAAAAGCCCGGAGAACCCCTTTAAAATAAATAAACTAACTTACCTAGGGCCACACCGCCAATTAGGCAAGGTGAGGCAATCGCCTTAGGCGGCGCGACCCTGGTGACAAGTGGGAGGCGGTAGTGGCAGGGCAGTGAGGACAGAGATACAGATGGATGTGCTGCGGGGCAGGGGAGAGGCGGCTCCCTTCCCCGCTCCTCTTAGACTGCAGGCTCTAGGCGTGATGACGTCATTGCGCCGCCTGAGCCGTACAGTGCGGGACACAGGCCGGAAGAGGCCTGCATTGCATGCCTGATGGAGGTAAGTATAAGTGTTTATTTTTTTTTTATATGGCACACAATGCAGAGAGGAGCGCTATGGGGGCATTTAGGGCACTCCTTACTGGCACATTATTGGGGGGCACTATGTGGGCACAAATGTGGCATTTTATATGGGGGCATCTAGGAGCACTTCTTACTGGCACATTATTGGGGGCCACTTCTTTCTGGCACATTATTGGGGGCCCTATGGTGGGCACAAAAGTGGTATTATATATGAAGACCATTATGGGGAAGGGGGGAAAGGAACATTATGGAGGCATCTAGGGGCACTTCTTATTGGCACATTATTGGGGGGCATTTACTGAGGGCACAAAGAAGGGGTAGTTTATATGGAGCGCTCTGTATAGGGGCATTTTATACTTGGACACATTATGGGGGTACTATGGGGAAAGAGGAGCACTATGAGGGCATCTACTGGGAACAAGAAGAAGGGGTATTTTATACTGGCAAATTATGGGGGACACCGAGGGCATCTACTGGGGCACTTTATACTGTTACATTATGGGGGCACTGGAAAACTCAGCGGCTCAACCTCTCACCGTAAATGGAAAAGGTGCTCACCTAAATGGCCCACCCTTAGGCCCAAAGTGAAAATGTAAATAGCAAAAGAAAAGGGGCACACTCAGATGGGCGCACTTGAATAGACAATGATATACAATTTATTAAAACCTGAAAACATAATCCCTAAAAATGGACATACATAATATACAGGCCCTATAAGGAAATATAGACTATATATACATAAATAAATATCCACTATATATATACATAAATAAATATCCACTATATATATACATAAATATGGCCACTGAGGAAGAGGTACAGCACCTCGAAACGCGTGTGGCGTAAGGAGTGAGCGTTCCACTAACTAATCCAGCAGAGACAATACCTGCAACAAGAAAATAAGAGAAAAGAAAATCGGCATTGTCTGGATCCGGTGTAAGCAGTCGCCTATCTGTGACATCATCTCAGCTTTACCCGGTCTCCCAAGCAACCAGGTGGAACGCCACGCTGAGGTCTAGCACACCACGTGGGACGCCGCTGGTGTGCGGCCGTCTGGAATCAGCGCTGCAAAGCGGCAGTGAAGACGGGTAAGACCTATCTCCTGGGGAGTACCCATTCTGTTATTGTGAACTTATCAGGTGACTTTTGGAAGTGATGCTGAGTCACTAACTGTGAAAATTGCCGTATATATGAATCGGACCTCAATTGGGAACGACCAGAAGCTATTGTGATTGGCATCAAGCGCTATACAGCCATTAACATTGCAATACACTTGCACATTAAGTGATATACAGCTGGTTTAGGTGCCAATTGTACCATCTCCTTATACACTGCTCAAAAAAATAAAGGGAACTGTCACGAGGGTGTCAAGAGCCACGTCTGACTCCGTTATACCCGGGGTCAGGAAGTCGCAGCGGGTGGCTGCGCGTTCGATGTACAAAGACAGTGCTGTTTCGTAATGGTAGCTTTCTGGGTTTGCCTTGCAATCCTTTTTGGCTCACTCAGGGATCCGTAGCTTCTCCTCCTCAGCAATCCAAACCTCCTTATATTCCCATCTCCCACTTCTCTGGTTGCCAGATATAGAGCTTCCTGCCTGGACTTCTATACTGACCCACTGGAGCTGAGTAGCTGAGATCCCTGGTTGTTGTTCCAGAGTGTTACCCTCTGGATCCCTGTTGGGCCTTGGTGGTCTGCTGTTGTCGCCCACCTGGGATTATGTGTTTGTCTGTATTGTCTGTCCTCTCCTTGGTGTTTTCCTCTTAGTCTCAGTGGTGCGGACTAGTGATCCCACCGCCCTGTTCACTACACAGGGCTCATCTTAGGGAAAGCCAGGGTTTAGGCACGTGATCGGCGTACGGGTGAGGAACCCGTCTAGGGACGTCAGGGCAGTTAGGTGCCAGCCGCAAGGTGAGTCAGGGGTCACCACCTTTCCCTCTCCCTTGGACAGGGCCTTCCCATTTCCCTCCCTTTGCGTGACACCGGTCATTACAGGAACACTTAAACAACACAATGTAACTCCAAGTGGTTCTGCAGGTGGTGACCACAGATCACTTCTCAGTTCCTATGCTTCCTGGCTGATGTTTTGGTCACTTTTGAATGCTGGCGGTGCTTTCGCTCTAGTGGTAGCATGAGACGGAGTCTACAACCCACACAAGTGGCTCAGGTAGTGCAGCTTATCCAGGATGGCACATCAATGCGAGCTGTGGCAAGAAGGTTTGCTGTGTCTGTCAGCGTAGTGTCCAGAGCATGGAGGCGCTACCAGGAGACAGGCCAGTACATCAGGAGACGTGGAGGAGGCTGTAGGAGGGCAACAACCCAGCAGCAGGACCGCTACCTCCGCCTTTGTGCAAGGAGGAACAGGAGGAGCACTGCCAGAGCCCTGCAAAATGACCTCCAGCAGGCAACAAATGTGCATGTGTCTGCTCAAACGATCAGAAACAGACTCCATGAGGGTGATATGAGGGCCCGATGTCCACAGGTGGGGGTTGTGCTTACAGCCCAACACCGTGCAGGACGTTTGGCATTTGCCAGAGAACATCAAGATTGGCAAATTCGCCACTGGCGCCCTGTGCTCTTCACAGATGAAAGCAGGTTCACACTGAGCACATGTGACAGAGTCTTGAGACGCCGTGGAGAACGTTCTGCTGCCTGTAACATCCTCCAGCATGACCGGTTTGGCATTGGGTCAGTAATGGTGTGGGGTGGCATTTCTTTGGAGGGCCGCACAGCCCTCCATGTGCTCGCCAGAGGTAGCCTGACTGCCATTACGTACCGAGATGAGATCCTCAGACCCCTTGTGAGACCATATGCTGGTGCAGTTGGCCCTGGGTTCCTCCTAATGCAAGACAATGCTAGACCTCATGTGGCTGGAGTGTGTCAGCAGTTCCTGCAAGACGAAGGCATTGATGCTATGGACTGGCCCGCCCGTTCCCCAGACCTGAATCCAATTGAGCACATCTGGGACATCATGTCTCGCTCTATCCACCAATGTCACGTTGCACCACAGACTGTCCAGGAGTTGGCAGATGCTTTAGTCCAGGTCTGGGAGGGGATCCCTCAGGAGACCGTCCGCCACCTCATCAGGAGCATGCACAGGCGTTGTAGGGAGGTCATACAGGCACGTGGAGGCCACACACACTACTGAGCCTCATTTTGACTTGTTTTAAGGACATTACATCAAAGTTGGATCAGCCTGTAGTGTGTTTTTCCACTTTAATTTTGAGTGTGACTCCAAATCCAGACCTCCATGGGTTAAAAAATTTGATTTCCATTTTTTTTATTTTTGTGTGATTTTGTTGTCAGCACATTCAACTATGTAAAGAACAAAGTATTTCAGAAGAATATTTAATTAATTCAGATCTAGGATGTGTTATTTTTGTGTTCCCTTTATTTTTTTGAGCAGTGTATATTGCAGTACACTGGTGCACGTGCTGCATTTTTAGCCGGCATAGGTGATATATGTGCTATCTTTCCTATTCATCAGCACGGGCTGTACTTCATTTATATACAGCTGGCATAGGTGCTATATAGGAACCACCTTTGGACAGGTGCATAGTGGTGCACTGGTACACGGGACTCATGATATTTATGTATATATAGGCTATATTTCCTTATAGGGCCTGTATTTTATGTATGTCCATTTTTAAGGATTATGTTTTTAGGTTTTAATAAATTGTATATCATTGTGTATTCAAGTGCGCCCATCTGAGTGTGCCCCTTTTCTTTAGCTAATTATGGGGGCACTATGGGGAAGGGGGGAGAGAAACACTATGGGGGCACTATATGGTGTATTTTATACTGGCACATTATGGGGGCACTATGGGGACATTAGCTCAACTGGGGGCATTAAAAGGGGGTATTTTTTTGCACTGGCACACATTATAAGGGGGCATTTTTTGTACTTGTGCTTATTTTAAGGGGGCATTTTTCTACTGTCATATTATGAGGAAAATTAGTACTACTGGGGGGGCATTTTGGTGGGTTTTATTACTACTCAGGGACGGTGGGGAACATAATTACTAGTATAGGCAGTATGGGAGCATTATTACTTTTGGGGCACAGTGGGGACATGTTGGGGGCACTGTAGGGGCAGTATTACTACCAAGTGTGCTCTGGCAGAGAATTATTTGTTGGGACTTTTGGGAGCACCATTAGGGCACCCTGGGTTTATCTGTTTCTGCAGTATAATATTGGTAAGCACAGCGGCACAGTATTGGGGGTGGTAGGAGGATTTGTCCAGAAGATGAGAGGATGATGGAAAAGTAGTAAACTAAGAAGTTTTTGTCAAACTGCAGAGACGAGAGATGGCTGAAAGAAATCATCATGGCGGTCTGTACTGAATGCAGAAGATGAGGAAAGGGAACATCAGAGGAGACGTCACTGGATATAAGAGGTATGGGGCGTATTACCCTGTATGTTCTGTAGTGATAGATGTAATGTTAGGAAAGAAGGGGTTAGGTTGAGAATTTGGTAAGGGGGGGGGGGGGCACTATTGAAATTTTTTCCTCAGGCAGCAGAAAGGTTAGGTGCACCCCTGAACTTACCTCTTCTTCTCTGGAGGACAGTGCAGTGCGGCGCCCGGAGAAGATCAAGCAGGGAGCGGTGAGTGCCGACAGCGCTTTTCTCCCTTCGCCTCCTGCAGACTAATGAGCACTTCCATAGTATAAATGAAAAATACAGCGCCACTGGCACCTGTGGGCTCCCTCGCTTAGGTTGGAACTGGGTGCTGCACAGTCCTGTTCAAGAGAATGAACCTGGGCTGCAATACCAAGCACAGCCACTTTACAACGGACAGCGCTGTGCTCGATACGCTGAGGAGGTTGCAACCTCTTGAAACAGCTGACCGGCGGGGGGGGGAGGGGGGAGGGGTGTGTGCTGGGAGTCAGACCTCCACTGATGGCCTGAGGAAATGTCATCCGTATTTTCCTACCAGAAAACTCCTTTGGGGGACATTCGTTCAGGGCTTTATGCTGCCTGCATTTAAGTGCAGACTCTGCCCCAAAAGTCCGGAAATGGCCAAGTGGTATCTGCCTCCCATTGTTTTCAATGGGAGTCAGCTCTGAAGTTCGCACGGCTGGCGGTTTAAAGCTGTGACTGCGTCAAGAGGGGACATATCTTGGACTGACAGCACTTGAATCCGCACTTTTTTGCGGTTTAGCTCCATTCAAAAGAACCACACCATGAGCGGGTCCGCAGCGTCTAAAATGAACAAACATGGCTGTTACTGCCTCAGAGAACAGCATCAGAATCTGCAGTGTGAACGTAGGCGTAACGCCACACAGTTATTTTACGTAATTACCTCTCTGTGGTAACATTTTGTGGAAGGCCCTTTTCTGTTCCAGTGTGACTGTGCCTCAGTCCATGAACACATGGTTGGCTGAGTTTGGTGACCGGTCCGCACAGAGCCCTGACCTCAACCCCATTAGGATGAATTGAGAGAGCCGAATGTGAACAAAGCCCTCTAGACCAACATCAGTGAATGATCTCACAAATGCTCTTTTGACTGAATGGACACAAAATCCGACAACTGTCTGACAACCAGCGTGTATCCAGCATAGGAACTGTGTCTCCGTGTGTTGGATGGTTGTTTCAGCAACTGTCACGCCCACCATAAAGCTGTGCCTCTTCATGTCCGATTCGGTGGGAGACCATAGCCGGACAATCCTTTTCACACTACACAATGATTTTTAATGTCCAGGAGTTCTTAAAGGACACCTGTACCTATGACACCGGCTGACCTGTTACATGTGCACTTGGCATCTGAGGGCATCTGAGTTGGTCCCATGTTCATATGTGCCCGCATTGCTGAGAAAAATGATGTTTTTTGCTGCACAATCTGTACTTTTTATTGATACCATTTTGGAGGGTGTGTGACTTTTTGATCACAGTTTATTACATATTTTTTGAAAAGAGAAGCAATGAAAAAATGGCAAATTGGCCATTTTGACCCTTTTTCTGTTACTCCATTCGCCGTATTGGAAAAATATTTTTAAATTTTAATAGTACGGGAGTTTTCAGACATGGTGATGCCCATGATGTTTATATTTTTTGTTATTTATGAATTGTTTTATTTTACAGAAAGGGGGCTGATTTAAACTTTTATATTTTTTTAAATCTTTTATATATTTTTAAAGATTTTTTTATTTATTTTTTATTATTTTGAAGCTCGCATTTGAGCCTACAATATTCTTTTATTTTAATTCTGAACAATCATGGGTCTTTTAGATCCATTATTTGTACAGAATTGCTCATTTCCTTTCTTGGCCTGCCACCTGCTGGCCAAAATAGGAATTGCAGCTTCAATACCCTGGGTCTCTTCAGAGAGACCCAGGGCATTGAATTCAATTACCAACATCGTCATTGATCGCAGAAGATACCGGTAAGTAGTCCAGGTTTTTCACCCTATAGATCACGGCTTTTAAAGGCTTTAATGACTGCGATCGGCATTATTGCTGGTAACGATCATTAGCCGCGGGTCTCTGCTGTTCGAAACTGTGGAGCGAGCGCCATGTTTGGACTCGGCTCCAGCGCAGTATCAAAGGGTTTAATATATGCAAATGAGCCTCTAGGAGCAACACGGGTGTTACTGTTGCACCTAGAGGCTCTGCTCTCTCTGCAACTACCTTCTGCACTTTATTTTACAGATGTCTTCAGCTGCCAAATGCAGACAGGTAACAAGTCAGCCAGTGTCATAGGAACAAATCTGCTGAAGCTGCCCTTTAAATGATGTAAATTGGGATTATCATGTCAGAGTTGCAGTACATTCACAGACAGGCTGTCACACTAATCCTCTGTAGAGCCTAACCCCTATTTCCTTTCCTGTCACAGTTTTTAGGATTGGCTGACAGCTGCAGGCCAGCCCCGTGTAAGCCGCGGTCCCACGGCTCTCCCCCCCAGTCCAGTGACACCTCCGGGACTCGCGGACGGCGCGGGGACCACGCTCAGCCCCTGGGACTACAGATACGGGCGGCGCTCGGCGTGACGTCATCAGCGCTGCGACGTTCTCCTTACACGGCCGGCCAGTGAATCAGTGCGCTCCCGCCTGGGCTGCAGGACGAGCCGGAGCTGCGAGGTAACAATAGCGGGGCACAGGAGGCCGGGGGACAGTGCTGCTAGGAGGATGGGGGTGATAGTCCTGCCGGCTCTGGAGACATGGACGGGAGCGTTATAGTGCCCCCTCCCCCCACCCGGCATATCATAACATGTATGATGACACACTGTCATCCATATGTACCGACTACCGAGGACATGTATGTAATGTTACCTGTGTACATACACCTCTGTCTGCAGGGGGTCATGGCCATTGTTTACCCATCTACCCTCATAGATAGAGAAGGGTATAGGACCTGGGATATATATATATATATATATATATATACACACACACACGGACATACATGACGCTATATACCCCTGTATTTACTATATGTAGATATATACACGGACATACATGACGCTATATACCCCTGTATTTACTATATGTAGATATATACACGGACATACATGACGCTATATACCCCTGTATTTACTATATGTAGATATATACACGGACATACATGACGCTATATACCCCTGTATTTACTACATGTAGATATATACACGGACATATATGACGCTATATACCCCTGTATTTACTATATGTAGATATATACACACGGACATACATGACGCTATATACCCCTGTATTTACTATATGTAGATACATACACAGACATACATGATGCTATATACCCCTGTATTTACTATATGTAGATATATACACGGACATGCATGACGCTATATACCCTGTATTTACTATATGTAGATATATACACGGACATACATGACGCTATATACCCCTGTATTTACTATATGTAGATATATACACGGACATACATGACGCTATATACCCCTGTATTTACTACATGTAGATATATACACGGACATATATGACGCTATATACCCCTGTATTTACTATATGTAGATATATACACACGGACATACATGACGCTATATACCCCTGTATTTACTATATGTAGATACATACACAGACATACATGATGCTATATACCCCTGTATTTACTATATGTAGATATATACACAGACATACATGATGCTATATACCCCTGTATTTACTATATGTAGATATATACACAGACATACATGACGCTATATACCCCTGTATTTACTATATGTAGATATATACACAGACATATATGATGCTATATACCCCTGTATTTACTATATGTAGATATATACACGGACATACATGACGCTATATACCCCTGTATTTACTATATGTAGATATATACACGCACATACATGATGCTATATACCCCTGTATTTACTATATGTAGATATATACACGGACATATATGATGCTATATACCCCTGTATTTACTACATGTAGATATATACACGGACATACATGATGCTATATACCCCTGTATTTACTATATGTAGATATATACACAGACATACATGACGCTATATACCCCTGTATTTACTATATGTAGATATATACACAGACATATATGATGCTATATACCCCTGTATTTACTATATGTAGATATATACACGGACATACATGACGCTATATACCCCTGTATTTACTATATGTAGATATATACACGCACATACATGATGCTATATACCCCTGTATTTACTATATGTAGATATATACACGGACATATATGATGCTATATACCCCTGTATTTACTATGTGTAGATATATACACTGACATACATGATGCTATATACCCCTGTATTTACTATGTGTAGATATATACACTGACATACATGATGCTATATACCCCTGTATTTACTATGTGTAGATATATACACTGACATACATGACGCTATATACCCCTGTATTTACTACGTGTAGATATATACACGCACATACATGACGCTATATACCCCTGTATTTACTATATGTAGATATATACACGGACATACATGACGCTATATACCCTGTATTTACTACGTGTAGATATATACACGGACATATATGACGCTATATACCCCTGTATTTACTACGTGTAGATATATACACGGACATACATGACGCTATATACCCCTGTATTTACTATATGTAGATATATACACGGACATACATGACGCTATATACCCTGTATTTACTACATGTAGATATATACACGGACATACATGACGCTATATACCCTGTATTTACTACATGTAGATATATACACGGACATACATGACGCTATATACCCCTGTATTTACTACATGTAGATATATACACGGACATACATGACGCTATATACCCTGTATTTACTACATGTAGATATATACACGGACATACATGATGCTATATACCCCTGTATTTACTACGTGTAGATATATACACGGACATGCATGACGCTATATACCCTGTATTTACTACATGTAGATATATACACGCACATACATGATGCTATATACCCCTGTATTTACTACATGTAGATATATACACGGACATACATGACGCTATATACCCCTGTATTTACTACATGTAGATATATACACAGACATATATGACGCTATATACCCTGTATTTACTACGTGTAGATATATACACGGACATGCATGACGCTATATACCCTGTATTTACTACATGTAGATATATACACGGACATACATGACGCTATATACCCCTGTATTCATTTAAACACATGGTCCCATATTATGACTGCGGTATCCGACCACATAGTCAGGGTTGTTTGTAGTCTGTTACCATGACGACCCTTGGGTCTGCACAGGAGCTGTAGAAACGAAACAGTAGGAGAACTATAGTTTATGCATTTATTTTCCTCACTTATATAGCGCTGACATATTCCGCAGAGCTGTACAGCCCTCCTCATCGCTGGCTGCCTCCCGTAGTGGTCACAGCCTCATAATTGGTTTCATGGTTTTTAACACAAAATTCATCAAGGCTAAAAAAAAAATATCAAATAACCTAAAGAAGTATTAAAATCATACTCCGACCTTTGGATTACTGGCTGTAAGACTATAAATTATCCGCTGTTATTAGTCACAGGAGGGAGATTTATCAAACCCGGTGCACAAAAGCGGTGGCGGGTTGGGTTGGCCACTCTACCAATCGGATTGCATTTTTCATTTTTAAGGGGGGCGTCTGATAGGCGAGAGCCTGGAGCTGATTGGCTTCTAACCAGTTCGACCCTTTTCTGCTTCCTTGCATGTTCAGAACTGTAGAGCCAAAGAGGACGCCACCAGCGGAGAGGCCGCGATCCTATAGATCTGGTAAGACTACGGACGTCGTCACCTCCTGCTACATATTTTCTGCGTCCTGTGATTAGTCCTCATCCAGACTTGTAAGAAATAGGATTTTAAAAAATCCTCACGTGTTTTCTGCTCTGTCCTTTTGTTGTTTTTTTTTTGCACTCATGTACAATTCCCTGTAAGTGAAGTCTGTGTCGATTGTGTTTAGTTCTGCTCCATTGGAGCACCACCATGACCGAAACCTGCTTAAAATCCAGTCTCTCTTTTTTTTTTTTTACTGCAGCACTGCACTTATAGCAAGGACACAGTGATTATTAACGCTAAACATTGAAGATCCTTTGGCGTTTCACTTAAGGTGGGGGGGGGGGGGGGGGGGGAGTGGCTAGGGGATAATGTAATGGGGAAGTGGTGCTGTAGGAGACTAGGCAATCCCCTTGGTGCTCCAAACACCTCATTAGCATATTTATCTACAACGGGGCCTCCAATTTGAGATCCATTTGGTATGGTTTAACTCCGCATGATGAACCCTAACAGGGAGTATGTCTTGTTTAATAGGGTTGATCATGCCGATAGATGTTCTTTAACCCCTTAACGTCCAGCGCCGTACATGTACGGCGACTGATCGGTCACCGATAGCTGGACCCCTGCTGTATGCGCCGGCATCAGTAAAATCACCAATGCCGGCGCATTAACCTAGCGCTGACCGCGGCACGTGCGATGTCCGTGCAGGGAGGAAGCAGCCTTCGGGTCCTTAGGCATCGTGGCTGCCATCCCTCTTAGGGTCCATTCACACATCCGGGGTGTGTTCCGTCCCCATAGACAATGAATGGGTCCTCACCCGTTCCTCAACGTGTGAATGGAGCCTTAGCCTGTGAGATCCAGCCCCCTGGATTACAGTCTGTAATACTCTTACAGCCAATGCATCACAATACAGAAGAATTGTGATGCATTGTAAAGGGGATCAGACCCCCAAAAGTTGATTGTCCCAGAGTGGGACAAAAAAAATTTAGTGAAAAAAATAAGTTTAAAAAATGACGTTTTCAAAAAAAATAAGAGCTTCTTTTCCCCAAAATAAAGTGTAAAAAAAATAATTGTAAAAAATATTTATATATAAAAATAGACATATTGGGTATCGCCGCTGTATTTGAGGCATGGGGGTCTCATCTGAGGTTTGAATGGGGGTTCTTATCTGAGGTCTGATTGGGGGTCATTCACATTGGAATCTGTGGGTCTGATCTGAGGTCTTATAGGGGTATGATTAATATTGGGGTCTGATTGAGGGTCTTATTAATATTGGGGGTCTGATTGGGGCTGTGAGCTGAGGTCTGATTAACATTGGGGGTCTGATTGCTGGTCCGATCTGAGGTTTAATGAAAAATATCATTTTTTATTCTCCTCCTCTAAATCCTAGGTGCGTCTTATGGGGAGAAAATATGGTACTCAGCTTTTCTTTCTAGACTATATTAATGTGTTAAATGTAAAATGGTGTTCACACATGCACATACCTTAGGACATTGTATGTAGGGCTGGGAGATTAATTTGTGTTTTAGTGCCCCATGATATGTTGTTTTTTTAGTTTTTTTAAATCATCGTATTGAATTTTTTCTCTACCACCTGTTTGACATGGCAGTACTTTTTGGATGGGGTGACAGTCACCTGCTGTCCCTGTCATTAGACACGCAGCACAGTGCATTATGAGTAAGAGGAGACGCTACCCACGTGTTGCTACCTGAGGTTTGGCTGGGTAACTACTCGGACGCCAGGGCAACTACTGGGAGTAATGTGAGGCAGGTGGACCGAGGAGGCGACTTATCTAGGCCAGAGAGGAGCAGGAGCGTGCCTGGGGCTGTGGGGTGGGAGCAGGTCAAGTCCTAGTGTTGTACTGGGAGGTGTGGTGACTGGAGACTGCCGTCATCCCAGTGCTGGGAACTGCTCCTGTGTAGTAATAAAGGTGTTACATCATCATACATTATGTATACCTGTGTGCACTTTTACACATACAGACTATATGTTGGTAAGATGTGCCACTGTGCATATGTAAAAGTTTCTCTGTGTGTGCATGTAAGTAAAAGTGTACATACAGTTGCAAGAAAAAGTATGTGAACCCTTTGGAATGATATGGATTTCTGCACAAATTGGTCATAAAATGTGATCTGATCTTCATCTAAGTCACAACAATAGACAATCACAGTCTGCTTAAAGGGTTTCTACCACCAGAAATACCGTTATGTAGCTGACTGACATTAGCGATGCGCTAATGTCAGCACTACATAACAGTATGTTTCTGACATTTGTCCCTGCAGCCGTTTTTGTAAAATAACCTCTTTTAGAATATGCTAATGAGCCTCTAGGTGCTATGTGGGCGTAAAATCAGCACCTAGAGGCTCCGTCCACTCACGCTTTATCCCGCCCAGGTCCAGTGTTCTGCCCGCCGCGCTCCTCTTGATTGATGCCACTGTTCCCTGCATCGTTGGCGGAATCCCTCGCCTGCGCCGTTCACTTCTGTCTTCGGCGCAGTGAGTGAAGGCCGCTCTCCTGATGCCGGCTTCCTCACTGTGACGTAGTCGGCGCAGGCGCAGTGAGGAATCCGGCACCAGGAGTGCATCATTCACTCACTGCGCCGAAGACAGAAGTGAATGGCGCAGGCGCGGGATTTCGGCAATGATGCGGTGGACCGTGCCGTCAATCAAGAGGAGCGGGGAGGGCAGAACAGGGGACCTGGGCGGCATAAAGCGTGAGTGGACGGAGCCTCTAGGTGCTGATTTTACGCCCACATAGCACCTAGAGGCTCATTAGCATATAATAAAAGTGCTTTTTTTTTTACAAAAAACGTCTGCAGGGACAAATGTTAGAAACATACTGTTATGTAGTAGGGATCGACCGATATTGATTTTTTAGGGCCGATACCGATACCGATAATTTGTGAACTTTCAGGCCGATAGCCGATAATTTATACCGATATTCTGGGAATTTTCATTTTTGAGAAAAAAAAAAAATTCCTACACAAATCTGCTGAAAATTAATATGTTTATTGTTAATGTGTATTTTTTTTTTTATAAATCTTTTTCATTTATACTTAATATTTTTGTGTTTTTTTTTTACTAACTTTTAACCCCCTTAGGGACTAGAACCCTTGTCCTATTCCCCCTGATAGATCTCTATCAGGGTGAATAGGATCTCACACTGTCCCTGCTGCTCTGTGCATAGTGCACACAGCAGCATGGAGCTGAACATGGCAGCCAGGGCTTCAATAGCGTCCTGGCTGCCATGGCAACCGATCGGAGCCCCAGGCTTACACAGCTGGGGCTCCGATCGGAGGAGCAGGGGAGAGGGGATCCTGTGGCCACTGCCACCAATGATTAATACTGGGTGGGGGGGGGCGCACTGCGCCACCAATGTTTTTACTATTGGCCGGGATTGGGATGGGGGTGGGGGGGGGGTGCACTGCGCCACCAATGATTAATACTGGGGGGCTTGGGGGGGGCGCACTGCGCCACCAATGAAGATAAGTCTATCGATCATTCATATACAGGAGGCGGGAGCTGGCTGCAGAATCACATAGCCGGCTCCCGACCTCTATCAGCGGTAGCTGCGATCCGCGGCACCTGAGGAGTTAACTACCGCGGACCGCAGCTATTGCTCATAGAGGTCGGGAGCCGGCTATGTGATTCTGCAGCCAGCTCCCGCCTCCTGTATATGAATGAATGAAAGGCTTATCTTCATTGGTGGCGCAGCGGCCACAGCCCCTCCCCTCCTCTATGTTCTATCCCCTCATTGGCGGCAGCGGCAGCAGCAGCACAGGGGGGAGGAGACACGGCTTCCTTCTCCCCTGTGCTGCGGAGGGAACACAGAGAGCGCTGTCAGCAGCGCGTTCTGTGTTCCCCATACGTTATCGGTATATCGGCAAAATAGATGCCGATACCGATAACGTTCAAAATCCTCAATATCGGCCGATAATATCGGCCAAACCGATAATTGGTCGATCCCTATTATGTAGTGCTGACATTAGCGCATCGCTATATCAGCCAGCTACGTAACAGTATATCTGCTGGTAGAAACCCTTTAAACTATTAACACACAAAGAAATAAATGTTACCATGTTTTTATTGAACACACCATGTAAACATTCACAGTGCAGGTGGAAAAAGTATGTGAACCCTTGGATTTAATAACTGGTTGAACCTCCTTTGGCAGCAATAACTTCAACCAGAGGTTGAGGTCAGGACTCTGACTGGGCCACTCCAGAAGACGTATTTTCTTCTGTTTAAGCCACTCTGTTGTTGATTTAGGCTACGTCTACACGACGACATTTGTTGCGCGACATTTTGTTGCACGACAATTTTTATAATGGCAGTCTATGGTGTCGCACTGCAACATGCTGCGACTGCGACGCAACAGTCGCAGAAAATCCATTCGAGATGAATTTTTCTGCGACTGTTGCGTCGCAGCATGTCGCATGTTGCAGTGCGACACCATAGACTGCCATTATAAAAATTGTTGCGCGACATTAGTGCAACAAAATGTTGCGCCCTATCTGTCGCATGACAAATGTCGTCGTGTAGACGTAGCCTAACTTCTGTGCTTTGGGTCGTTGTCCTGTTGCAACACCCATCTTCTGTTGAGCTTCAGCTGGTGGACAGATGGCCTTAAGTTCTCCTGCAAAATGTCTTGATAAACTTGGGAATTCATTTTTCCTTCGATGATAGCAATCCGTCCAGGCCCTGACGCTGCAAAGCAGCTCCAAACCATGATGCCCCCACCACCATACTTCACAGTTGGGATGAGGATTTGATGTTGGTGTGCTATGCCTCTCTTTCTCCACTCATAGTGTCGTGTGTTTCTTCCAAACAACTCAACTTTGGTTTCATCTGTCCACAGAATATTTTGCCAGTACTGCTGTGGAACATCCAGGTGCTCTTGTGCAAACTGTAAACGTGCAGCAATGGTTTTTTTGGACAGCAGTGGCTTCCTCTGTGGTATCCTTCCATGAAATCCATTCTTGTTTAGTGTTTTACGTATCGTAGATTCGCTAACAGGGATGTTAGCATATGCCAGAGACTTTTGTAAGTCTTTAGCTGACACTCTAGGATTCTTCTTCACCTCATTGAGCAGTCTGCGCTGTGCTCTTGTTGATATTTTTAGAATGTGCCATTGCATTCTGCTGCACCTGGTGGCCTGTGTCACATGACCTGTTATAGGTGGGGCTTACAGCCCTATTCCTTCTCCCACTACATGAGTGATCTCACTATGGAGGTATGTGGGAGCTTGGCTGTAAGTTGTATCCTAGCACCTTTTAGACCGTGGAGGAATTGCGTTTTTCTTTTTCCACTTCCACCCCATTTGGAATTTTTTTTCCCAGCTTCCCACTACATTGTATGCCATATTAAACGGTGGCATTAGAAAGTACAACTTGTCCCGCAAAAAATAAGCCCTATACGGCTATGTGAACAGAAAAGTAAAAGAGTTATGGCTCGAGGAAGATACGGAAGAAGAATGAAAACGCTAAAACGAAAAAAACCTCCGGTATCCTAAGGGTTAAAGGGGTTGCCCAGTATTTTTATATTGATTGCCTTTTCCTAGGTTAGGTCATCGATGTCTGATTGGTGGGAGTCTGGACATAGCTGGTTATTGCAGTGCTGCTCCCATTGAAGTGAATAGGAGCTGCAGTAATCGGCTCCATCCACTGTACAATGGATAAAGCCGTGCCGTTCCAGCGCTGGAATCCCCACCGATCAGATATTGATGGCCTATCCTGAACATAGGTCATCAATATAAAAACTGGGACAACCCCTTTAAGGTGCCATGCCAGGACATGTTATTGGGGCTGTGCTTCACTGCGGGCACTTTATTTGTAACTGGCAAGCTGCCAGCAAGACCTGCAAGCATCTGGCTTTGTGATCATGTACACACTTATGGATGGGCATGCTCGGCGTCCTTTCAGGATCTCATATTCTGCTGCTCCGAAGGTACACTGCGATGAAATGTTTGCTCCTATCAGCTGCGCGTTATATTCTCACTTGGCCCCCGAAATGGAAGCTGTCTGTCACTATTCAGATGCAGATGCTTACAGGAAATTGTGCTCTTTACTCCTAGAAGGCCGGGGGCACACAGGGTCTTAGTGCCATCTGTTATAGTACTTGGATACAGAGGCTGTGCCTGCCAAGAGGTGTATATGAAGCATAGTAAGAACAGTAATGCAGTATGTATATATATATATATATATATATATATATATATATATATATATATACAGTACAGACCAAAAGTTTGGACACACCTTCTCATTCAAAGAGTTTTCTTTATTTTCATGACTATGAAAATTGTAGATTCACACTGATGGCATCAAAACTATGAATTAACACATGTGGAATTATATATACATAACAAACAAGTGTGAAACAACTGAAAATATGTCATATTCTAGGTTCTTCAAAGTAGCCACCTTTTGCTTTGATTACTGCTTTGCACACTCTTGGCATTCTCTTGATGAGCTTTAAGAGGTAGTCCTGAAATGGTTTTCACTTCACAGGTGTGCCCTGTCAGGTTTAATAAGTGGGATTTCTTGCCTTATAAATGGGGTTGGGACCATCAGTTGCGTTGAGGAGAAGTCAGGTGGATACACAGCTGATAGTCCTACTGAATAGACTGTTAGAATTTGTATCATGGCAAGAAAAGAGCAGTAAAGAAAAACGAGTGGCCATCATTACTTTAAGAAATGAAGGTCAGTCAGTCAGCCGAATAATTGGGAAAACTTTGAAAGTAAGGGCTATTTGACCATGAAGGAGAGTGATGGGGTGCTGCGCCAGATGACCTGGCCTCCACAGTCACCGGACCTGAACCCAATCGAGATGGTTTGGGGTGAGCTGGACCGCAGAGTGAAGGCAAAAGGGCCAACAAGTGCTAAGCATCTCTGGGAACTCCTTCAAGACTGTTGGAAGACCATTTCAGGGGACTACCTCTTGAAGCTCATCAAGAGAATGCCAAGAGTGTGCAAAGCAGTAATCAAAGCAAAAGGTGGCTACTTTGAAGAACCTAGAATATGACATATTTTCAGTTGTTTCACACTTGTTTGTTATGTATATAATTCCACATGTGTTAATTCATAGTTTTGATGCCTTCATAGTCATGAAAATAAAGAAAACTCTTTGAATGAGAAGGTGTGTCCAAACTTTTGGTCTGTACTGTATATATCTATTTCTACAGGGAGTGCAGAATTATTAGGCAAGTTGTATTTTTGAGGATTAATTTTATTATTGAACAACAACCATGTTCTCAATGAACCCAAAAAACTCATTAATATCAAAGCTGAATATTTTTGGAAGTAGTTTTTAGTTTGTTTTTAGTTTTAGCTATTTTAGAGGGATATCTGTGTGTGCAGGTGACTATTACTGTGCATAATTATTAGGCAACTTAACAAAAAACAAATATATACCCATTTCAATTATTTATTTTTACCAGTGAAACCAATATAACATCTCAACATTCACAAATATACATTTCTGACATTCAAAAACAAAACAAAAACAAATCAGTGACCAATATAGCCACCTTTCTTTGCAAGGACACTCAAAAGCCTGCCATCCATGGATTCTGTCAGTGTTTTGATCTGTTCACCATCAACATTGCGTGCAGCAGCAACCACAGCCTCCCAGACACTGTTCAGAGAGGTGTACTGTTTTCCCTCCTTGTAAATCTCACATTTGATGATGGACCACAGGTTCTCAATGGGGTTCAGATCAGGTGAACAAGGAGGCCATGTCATTAGATTTTCTTCTTTTATACCCTTTCTTGCCAGCCACGCTGTGGAGTACTTGGATGCGTGTGATGGAGCATTGTCCTGCATGAAAATCATGTTTTTCTTGAAGGATGCAGACTTCTTCCTGTACCACTGCTTGAAGAAGGTGTCTTCCAGAAACTGGCAGTAGGACTGGGAGTTGAGCTTGACTCCATCCTCAACCCGAAAAGGCCCCACAAGCTCATCTTTGATGATACCAGCCCAAACCAGTACTCCACCTCCACCTTGCTGGCGTCTGAGTTGGACTGGAGCTCTCTGCTCTTTACCAATCCAGCCACGGGCCCATCCATCTGGCCCATCAAGACTCACTCTCATTTCATCAGTCCATAAAACCTTAGAAAAATCAGTCTTGAGATATTTCTTGGCCCAGTCTTGACGTTTCAGCTTGTGTGTCTTGTTCAGTGGTGGTCGTCTTTCAGCCTTTCTTACCTTGGCCATGTCTCTGAGTATTGCACACCTTGTGCTTTTGGGCACTCCAGTGATGTTGCAGCTCTGAAATATGGCCAAACTGGTGGCAAGTGGCATCTTGGCAGCTGCACGCTTGACTTTCTCAGTTCATGGGCAGTTATTTTGCGCCTTGGTTTTTCCACACGCTTCTTGCGACCCTGTTGACTATTTTGAATGAAACGCTTGATTGTTTGATGATCACGCTTCAGAAGCTTTGCAATTTTAAGAGTGCTGCATCCCTCTGCAAGATATCTCACTATTTTTGACTTCTGAGCCTGTCAAGTCCTTCTTTTGACCCATTTTGCCAAAGGAAAGGAAGTTGCCTAATAATTATGCACACCTAATATAGGGTGTTGATGTCATTAGACCACACCCCTTCTCATTACAGAGATGCACATCACCTAATATGCTTAATTGGTAGTAGGCTTTGAGCCTATACAGCTTGGAGTAAAACAACATGCATAAAGAGGATGATGTGGTCAAAATACTCATTTGCCTAATAATTCTGCACTCCCTGTATTCCTGGTGCATTTTGGCCACTAACATTCCTCAATTTTATTTTTATTTTTTTGGGGAATTTAAAGAAAATGTGTCGCCAAAATTTTTATCTGCCAGTTAAAACCAGATAGTAAAGGAAAAAAGACCCCCCTGCGCTCCTATTGTATAGATGTGTGTAAATCTACCTGTGTAGGAAGATCCTGCTGCTTAATGTCTAAGAAGGAGCTATTGTTCTCCTTAGGTAAGTATATAAGAAAATGATATATCATCCGTAGGGGATATGGGACATAAGCGCTGGTATACACAATCAGAAACAGCTAGTCCTTTAAGTTGGCATCATCAATTAGTGCCAGCCTGAATAACTGGGTGGTTGGTTACAAAAAAAAAAAAAAAAATATGAGGATCGGAGCATATAGTCAGTTGGTGAGGGTAACAAGGGGCAAATAAAACACAAGTATTTGCACTAGGAGTTCAAGGATTGAACGGTGAGAGTAAAATTGATAATGATAATACTAATGCCGTTGGTACCTTGTCTTTCCTCCAAAATGTTCCCTTGATTGGTGTTCCGCTATGCGGCTTATTATTTGTGAGTTTCTGTTGTTGTTCCTATAAAGATGCTGTTGTCCTTTCAAATCACGGCGTCCTTCTTGCTCACCTGCCAGCAGCAGCGTGGCCCCGGCCGGAAGCACGCGCGGCGCGAGGGAGCTTGGTCTGTTACCCGGGAAACCGCTTGCGGTGACGTCACCGTTACGAGTACAGGGGCCTCCGTAGGACAAAAGACTACTACCTACGCGTTTCAGAGCCTATCGAGCCGATAGGCTCTGAAACGCGTAGATAGTAGTCTTTTGTCCTACGGAGGCTCCTGTACAAGGACAACAGCATCTTTATAGGAACAACAACAGAAACTCACAAATAATAAGCGGCATAGCGGAACACCAATCAAGGGAACATTTTGGAGGAAAGACAAGGTACCAACGGCATTAGTATTATCATTATCAATTTTACTCTCACCGTTCAATCCTTGAACTCCTAGTGCAAATACTTGTGTTTTATTTGCCCCTTGTTACCCTCACCAACTGGACTATATGCTCCGATCCTCATATTTATTTATTTTGGCATAACCTATTTTTGTAACCAACCACCCAGTTATTCAGGCTGGCACTAATTGATGGTGCCAACTTAAAGGACTAGCTGTTTCTGATTGTGTATACCAGCGCTTATGTCCCATATCCCCTACGGGTGATATATCATTTTCTTATATAAAACCAGATAGTAGTATGTCTCTTTTTTTTATATTCTGTTTTTATTTTCTGAATACAATTTTTTTTTTTTCTTTTTAATTGTATTTTCTGAACCTGATTATGGCGGTGGCCATCTTGCCTGAGCTGTTCTTAACATTTAGAAACCATTAAGAAAATTGCTTTACTGCTGCCCCATGGTCCATAGACTCAATGGTCAGGAGGGGACCTCATTGGCTTCTATGGGAAAGTTTTCTAGGCAGGCTCTGTGACCTGTGCAGAGGTTATTGTACAAGGACGGAATAGATAAGATGTGACAATCGCCTATTGTGAATGGTGGATCCTTTATCTATACACAGAGGTGATATCATTACAGGCAGGGTAAGAATGACAGATAAGCAGGTAACTGCAGTAAAGTGATCTGTACAGACCAAGAAGTGGCAACTGTTATTAGCAGAGACCCATCGAGCAATAATACCGGTCACAGTCATTAAAGCGAACCTTTCACCAGGATTTCACTTAATAAACTATTACCAGTACCTTATAGATTATCCTCATTGTGTTTCAATGCATTCTTGTCCCGCTTTCCTGGGATGGATATTCATGAAAAAAATGACTTATAAAGTCCTCGTCTCCAGCTCCTGAAGTCACGCTAGAAGTCAAGGGGGTAGCCCTTCCCTCACTCCGGTGCTGTAACTCTCCTGCCTCTATGCAGTCTAATTGACACACGGCTCAGTCGCTGGGACCGCGCTTGTACAGGCGGCGCATGCGCCGTCGGACTCGAGCGCGATCCTGTAACTGAATAGCGCGTGAGGAAGAGAAGACAGGCAGGCATCGGGGACGGCGCATGCGCGATTCAGTTACAGGATCGCGCTCTAGTCCGACGGCGCATGCGCCGCCTGTACAAGCGCGGTCCCGGCGACTGAGCCGGGTGTCAGTTACACTACTTAGAGGAGGGGTTAGGGCAGGGGAGTTACAGCCCGGAGTGAGGGAAGGGCTACCCCCTTGACTTCTAGCGTGACTTCAGGAGCTGGAGACGAGGACTTTATAAGTCGTTTTTTTCATGAATATACATCGCAGGAAAGCGGCACAAGACTGTATGGAAACACAATGAGGATGATCTATAAGGTACTGGTGATAGTTTATTAAGTGAAATCCTGGTGAAAGGTTCGCTTTAAAGCCTTTAGATGCCGTGATCAAGTGAGATCATATTAAAATATAAAAATATTTTTCAAATACGACGAATGGCGTAATAAAATGTGATCAAAAAGTCATACGCCCTCCAAAATGGTATCAATAAAAACTACAGATTGTCCTGCAAAAAATGAGCCCCCACACAGCTGAGTAGATAAAACTATAGGAAAAAAGTAATGGGGGTCAGGATGTGGTGATGTAAAAATAAAATGTTTTTCTCAAAGTTTACATTTATTTTTACGCTATTTAGACACAAAAACCTATGCATATGCGGTATTGTTGTAATCGTACTGACCCAGAGAATGAAGGGCACAGGTCAACAATTTTTGCCACTTTTAACGAGTCACAGTTGATAAATCCAGAGTGAAACTAATCAACATAACTAACCACCTAGTGTGACATCTGTGTGCGTTTTTTTATTTTTCTCGCCCATATTCCTTGGGGGACACAGGAAACCATGGGTATAGCTCTGCTCCCTAGGAGGCGTGACACTAAGTGAAAGCTGTAAGCCCCTCCTCCATCAGCTATACCCTTCAGCCTGGAGAAGAGACTGCCAGTTTTTGCTTAGTGTCCAAGGAGGCAAGACACCCCCTGCTTATGCAGGGTTGTTTTCCTATGATTTTTTATTTTTACGTTATTTGTTGTTTTTAATTCGGTTTTTTTCTACTTACAGGGACAACAGAGGCGCATTAGACCCCTCTGTTTCTCCCGGGGTTGAGTTGCGCCAGTGCCGGTAATTCCGCACTGCCGCCTCCCCCACAGAAGACAAGGTGGACCAGGGCAGCCTCGCTCCCCTGCGTCCCGCCAGCTCAGGGTCGCCCGCACGCCAAGTCCCTCCCCCGGCTTCCTGCCACTGCGGTGCCAGGAGCTGAAGGGGCGACCCCGCTGGATGGATTGAGGGTGAAGACAGCGTATGGTGAGACAGGCTGCTCCAGCCTCCCCTTCCTCCCTCCCACCGCTGCTACAGGCCTCCTGGGCTCCCATGGCCACTGTTACTACATGGCCACTGCTACATCGTGCGCCCACCCCTCCCCCCCCCCCCCCCCGATATCGGACCGTTACCGGGCAGGGGAGTTTATCTGGGCAAGTCCTTGGCAGGGACGCTGCCTTCTGCCACATCCAGGCGCGGAGGGGGCCGCTTTCTTGGCGTGAACGGCGCCATTTCAGGCCGGCACTTCATCATCCTTGGGGGTTAAGATCATTTTGCCGCGCGCGCGCGGCTCTGCTTCAGAGCGGCAGGGAGGGGGCGGAGCTTCCTACATGCGCTCCGCTACTTCCGGGTTCATCGCACAGTGCTGCGTGGAATCCTCTCTGCAGTGCGATCCGAAGCCGGTGCTGCTGCCTCTCCTCCACAGCCTCCTCAGTCTGTTCCCCTTACCGCTGCCGCTTGCATCATCCGGGTCTGGTAGGACTTTTAACCCCCTCCGTGCCACAGTACTGTCGCTTGGGTGTTATCCCCGTTTCTTTCCTTGGGGTCTCCCACTTTAAGTGCAACATCTTTGTTCCACCATGTCAGACCCTTCTGCAGCCGCCAAGCCTTGGTACCATGCCTGTACTGCTTGTAGGGAACCCTTTCCCCGGGGGCAGTCTGATCCGCACTGTACTGCATGTCGGGCTCCACCGCAGCCTCAGTCGCCCGCTGTGTCGCTCCCTGCTGCCTCTGACCCGCCTGACTGGGCTAGATCCCTGTCCCAGGCCGTGGAAAGCCTCACTCATGTCGTGGGCCGCCTAATAGACAGGCCGCCTACCCCGCAGGACGCCACTCTTACTGTCGCGCCCTCCGGGTCCACCGCTTCTGCCGCTGCAGCGGGTTCACTCTCCTTTAGTGACCCCTCCCGAGCTAGGCACTCTCAGAAGCGTATTAGAGTAGAGCGAGCCTCCTCCTCGGATGCCTCCCTCTCCCCGCCACGCGTGCGCACCCAGACGAGCCTCTCCTCTCCAAAGGATTCGCTCTCTGAAGGTGAATTGGCGGTTTCAGATTTGGAAATGGACTCGGCCCTGCCGTCCAAGCTAGCCTCAGCGATGGGTCAACTCATCTCTGATATTCGTGACACCTTTAAGGTGCAGGATGATCCCCCTAGCTCGGACGCAGCTAGCGTCTCATTTATCAGACCCAGGCAGGTCTCAAAAGTCTTCCCAATCCACTCTGATTTCTCCTCTGTGGTGTCTAAGGCTTGGGCTCGACCGGACACCCGTTTTGTCAACCCCAAGAAGCTGGACATTTGCTATCCTTTTCCAGCAGATGTCGTGGCCACATGGTCTTCCCCACCCAAGGTGGACCCCCCTGTGGCCCGGCTGTCGAAGAACACGGCCATCCCTGTTCCCGACGGGTCCTCTCTTCAGTCAGCGGAGGACCGTCGCATGGAGACCCTTTCTAAGGGCATTTTTGCTGCCTCCGGTTCTGCTCTCAGACCGGTTTTTGCCTCTGCTTGGGCAGGGAAAGCAATCTCTGCTTGGGGTGCGCAGCTGGAACAGGAGTTGGACTCGGACGTCCCTATCCAGGACCTGCGTTCCTTGGCCCAGCTTATTGTTCGGGCCGGGAATTTTGTTTGTGAGGCCTCCCTTGATGCGGGAGCCCTTATTGCACGCTCCTCCGCCCTGGCAGTTTCCGTCAGGAGGGAGCTCTGGCTGAAGGTTTGGAAAGCGGACGCTGCCTCCAAACGTTCCTTGGCGGGGCTACCGTTTGCGGGTTCCCGCCTTTTCGGGGTCCGCCTAGACGAACTTATTTCGGAGGCCACGGGTGGTAAAAGCACCCATCTTCCTCAACCCCAAGCCAGGGGCGCCCCCCGCGGACGCCCTGGTGCGTCTCGTTTTCGGTCCTCCCGCAGGGCCTCTGGGGCTCCCACCACAGCTGCCGCTTCGGCTCCTCCCCAGGATAAGCATAGGAAGCCGTTTTTTTCGGGCGCAGCCCTCCTGGCGCAAGCCGCAGGCTGCCCGCACACCCGCAGCAAAGCAATCCTCTGCCTGAAGGCGCGCCCCCACCCACCCGGGTGGGGGGCCGGCTCCTCCTTTTCAGGGACGTCTGGTTGGCTCACGTCTCCGACGCCTGGGCCCTCGAAATTGTGTGCTCCGGATACAAAATCGAATTTGCATCCTTCCCTCCAGATCGGTTCTTTCGCTCCCGCCTGCCACGGGACCCGAAACGCGCGGTTGCGTTCTCCGCGGCCGTTCAAGCCTTACTGGACAGGGGGGTGATTACCCCCGTTCCTCTAGAGGAAAGGTTCCAAGGGTTCTACTCGAACCTCTTTGTAGTTCCCAAGAAGGGAGGTTCCATGCGGCCCATTTTGGACCTCAAAAAGCTCAACCGTTTTCTCCTCCTTCGACGGTTTCGGATGGAGTCCCTCCGTTCCGCGGTGGCTTCCCTGGAGCAGGGAGATTTCATGTCTTCCATCGATATACAGGATGCCTACCTCCATGTTCCGGTAGCCCGGTGTCACCATCGCTTCCTCCGGTTCGCCGTGGGGGACCTCCACTTCCAGTTTGTCGCCCTTCCCTTTGGGCTGGCAACAGCCCCCCGGGTGTTCACCAAGGTCCTGGCCCCGGTTTTGGCCTTACTCCGTTCCAGGGGTGTTTTTCTGCTACCGTACTTGGACGATATCCTCATCAAGGCTCCGTCCCTTTCTCAAGCGGTTGCCAGCGTGGATCTCACTCTAGAGACTCTGACGAGGTTCGGTTGGGTCATCAACTTCCCCAAGTCCTCCCTTCCCCCCTCCAGACAACTGGTCTTCCTGGGAATGCTTTTAGACACGGGAGCGGCGGAAGTACGTCTTCCCTCGGAAAAACGTCTGATCCTCCGTGGGGCGGTTCGGGGTCTCCTTCTCCACCGTCGACCGTCCTTCCGCTTCTGCATGCGGGTCTTGGGGCAGATGGTTGCCTGCTTCGAGGCGATCCCGTTTGCGCAGTTTCACTCCCGCCCTCTCCAACGGGCGATCCTCTCCTCCTGGGACAAATCGCCGCAGTCTCTGGATCATCCCTTCCATCTATCGCCTCCGGTGAGGTCATCTCTCCGCTGGTGGTTACAGTCCCCTCTTCTGGGCAGGTCTTTTCTGCCACTCAACTGGTTGGTGGTTACAACCGATGCCAGTCTCTTGGGCTGGGGAGGCGTGTTTCCTCCCCGATCCGTCCAGGGCATTTGGTCTCCATTGGAGTCCAAACTCTCGATCAATGTCCTGGAGCTGAGAGCGGCCCTTTTGTCTCTACGACACTGGACTCATCTGTTGAAGGGTCATCCAGTTCGTGTACAATCGGACAACGCCACGGCTGTGGCGTACATAAACCACCAGGGGGGCACTCGCAGCGCTGCTGCAATGAGGGAGGTCTCCAGCATTCTCCGTTGGGCAGAAGCCCACGTCCCGGCCCTATCGGCAATTTTTATTCCAGGGGTGGACAATTGGGCGGCGGACTTCCTCAGTCGCACCACTGTCGACCCCGGCGAGTGGTCTCTTCACCCGGAGGTATTCGAGGCCATTTGCCTTCGTTGGGGCATACCGGACGTGGACCTCATGGCCTCCAAGTTCAATCACAAGGTCCCCGCCTATCTGTCCAGGGCCAGGGATCCGGGAGCTTGCGGAGCCGACGCCCTCGTTCTTCCTTGGCGAGGCTTCGCGCGTCCATACATATTCCCTCCCATCCCACTCCTGCCCAAGGTCCTTCGGAAGATCGCGGCGGAAGGCGTCTCGGTGATTCTGGTCGCTCCGGACTGGCCCCGCCGGTCTTGGTATGCCGACCTCATGCTGCTCCTGGCAGACGCGCCCTGGCCGCTGCCCGCCAGGGAAGATCTTCTCTCTCAGGGACCGATCTTCCACCCGCGTTTAAGGTCCCTACGTTTGACGGCGTGGTTGTTGAGACCACCGTCCTGACACGTAGGGGTTTTTCTGCGGACGTCGTCCGCACCATGATCCGCGCCCGTAAGCCGTCCTCTTCTAGGATCTATTATAGGACCTGGAGGACCTATTTGGGGTTCTGTGCCGATCTAGGGATTCCTCCGCTCCGCTTTTCTCTCCCCACCGTTTTGTCCTTCCTGCAGAGCGGACTTGCCCAAGGTCTGGGTCTTAGTTCTTTGAAGGGTCAGGTGTCTGCGCTGTCCATTTTGTTTCAGCGCCCACTGGCCCCCCTTGGTCCTGTCAAGACCTTCCTTCAGGGCGTGGCTCACGCGGTTCCCCCGTACCGGCCTCCGGTACCGCCCTGGGACCTGAACCTGGTTCTCTCAGCGCTCCAGGCTTCTCCTTTCGAGCCTCTGCGGACGGTTTCCTTGCGACTTCTGTCCTGCAAGGTTATTTTCCTTGTAGCCGTCACCTCTCTTCGGAGGGTGTCCGAATTGGCTGCACTCTCCTGTCTGGAACCTTTCCTAGTGTTCCACCAGGACAAGGTAGTTCTTCGTCCGGTCCCTTCCTTCCTTCCTAAGGTGGTCTCCGCCTTTCATCTGAACGAGGACATCGTTCTCCCCTCTTTGTGTCCTTCCCCTTCCCACCCTAGGGAGAGGGAACTTCATCGCCTGGACGTTGTCAGGGCGCTCAAGGCTTACCTGGAGGTAACCAGCTCTTTCAGGCGTACTGACTCGCTCTTTGTGGTTCCGGAGGGGTCGCGCAGAGGGTTGGCGGCATCCAAAGTTGCTATCGCCCGTTTTGTCAAGATGGCTGTTGCTGAGGCTTATCTCGCCAAGGGCAAGGTTCCGCCCCTCGGTGTTACCGCTCATTCCACTAGAGCGGTCGGGGCTTCCTGGGCTCAGAGAAATCGGGCTTCTACGGAGCAGATTTGCAAGGCGGCCACTTGGTCCTCCTTGCACACCTTCACCAAGTTCTACAGGGTGCATACTCATGCGTCGGCTGACGCTGCTTTAGGCCGTCTGGTGTTGCAGGCGGCAGTTGATTGATGCCTCCGGTGTTGGTCTAGTTTGTTCTGGTCCCTCCCTTCTGGGACTGCTCTGGAACGTCCCATGGTTTCCTGTGTCCCCCAAGGAATATGGGCGAGAAAAGGAGACTTTTGTATTACTTACCAGTAAAGTCTCTTTCTCGCTCTTCCTTGGGGGACACAGCACCCGCCCTTCATTTGGGTTTACAGTTGTGGTTCCGGCTTGGTTGCCCCCGTCGGGGCTTGACGGTTCTTTTTCCGGTTGGTGGTTATCTTTCACTACTTGGACACGCAACTGGCAGTCTCTTCTCCAGGCTGAAGGGTATAGCTGATGGAGGAGGGGCTTACAGCTTTCACTTAGTGTCACGCCTCCTAGGGAGCAGAGCTATACCCATGGTTTCCTGTGTCCCCCAAGGAAGAGCGAGAAAGAGACTTTACTGGTAAGTAATACAAAAGTCTCCTTTTTTTGCAAACCCATAGAAATGAATGGGTCTGTTTGCAATCTGCAAAAAAATGCGGCTTAGACACAAAATACAGTGCTGTGTACATGTGGCCATAGAGTTAGGCTGCAGGTCACAAGGTACAATGGGAGCTATTTTGTGCTAAATAATCCTTCAGGTTAAGCCTCATTCACACGTCAGTGTTTCACGGATGTGTGCTGTCCGTGTTCTCCACGGACAGCACACGTCCCCATTCATTTTAATGTGTGTATCCACACATCAGTGTTTTAGCACAGTCCGTGGGTCAGTGTTTTTAGCACGTATGCATGCTCTAGTTTGTCCGTGTTACGGAAAACCGTGCAGCTCCTGAACCATCAATTCAGTATTCAAAGGCACGCAGACAGTATCTCTCCGATATGGTCGATCACTGGGTTAAAATCTGGACTTCCACTTCAGTCGATCTCTTTGTCTCCTAGATATTATGTAAGACAACTCGACCTAGTGAAATACCGTAGATGTTCTAGTAATCCAGGTTGCCCCTGACGAAGCGAGAGCGAAACCCGGATCAGGCAGGTGGAGGAACTAGATGCATTTTATATGATTTTATATTATTCTACTTGTTTTAAATTTTTTAAGTATAAATAAAAAAGCGTGATTACTAGAACACCTACGGTATTTTACTAGGTCGAGTTGTCTTACGTAATATCTAGGAGACAAAGAGATCGACTGAAGTGGAAGTCTGGATTTTAACCCAGTGATCGACCATATCGGAGAGATACTGTCTGCGTGCCTTTGAATACTGATACTTCCATTGATGGTTCAGGAGCTGCACAGTTTTTACATAATATTCAGGACTAAGGCCCCTTTCACACGGGCGAGTTTTCCGCGCGGATGCGATGCGTGAGGTGAACGCATTGCACCTGCACTGAATCCGGACCCATTAATTTCTATGGGGCTGTGCACATGAGTGGTAATTTTCAGGCATCACTTGTGCGTTGCGTGAAAATCGCAGCATGCTCTATATTGTGCGTTTTTCACGCATCACAGGCCCCATAGAAGTGAATGGGGCTGCGTAAAAATCGCAAGCATCCGCAAGCAAGTGCGGATGCGGTGCGATTTTCACACACTGTTGCTAGGAGACAATCGGGATGGAGACCCGATCATTATTATTTTCCCTTTTAACATGGTTATAAGGGAAAATAATAGTATTCTTAATACAGAATGCATAGTACAATAGGGCTGGAGGGGTTAAAAAAATAACTAAATAATTTAACTCCCCTTAATCCACTTGATCGCGCAGCCCAGCTTATCTTCTTTCTTCAGGACCCGGGTAAAGGACCTGTGATGACGTCACTGCACTCATCACGTGGTCCGTCACATGATCCATCACCATGGTAAAAGATCATGTGATGGACCATGTGATGATCGCAGTGATGTCATCACAGGTCCTTTACCCAGGTCCTGAAGACAGAAGAGATGCCGGCTGCGCGATCAAGTGGATTAAGGTGAGTTAAATTATTTAGTTATTTTTTTTAACCCCTCCAGCGCTAGTTTACTATGCATTCTGTATTAAGAATGTATTATTTTCCCTTATAACATGGTTCTAAGGGAAAATAATACAATCTACAGAACACCTAACCCAAACCTGAACTTCTGTGAAGAAGTTCGGTTTGGGTACCAAACATGCCGATTTTTCTCATGAGCGTGCAAAACGCATAACAATGTTTTGCACTCGCGCGAAAAAATCTCGCATTTTCCCGCAACGCACCCGCATCTTATCCGGGCAAAAAACATGACGCCCGTGTGAAAGAGGCCTAAGTGTGAACTTGAACCTACCTCAACCATAGACCTGCTGCGCTCCAAGCAAAATTGCGGTTTGAGACTTTATTTTATTTTTAATTTTATTTTTCGTTTTTAAAAGCTCACGTCCATTATAGTCTATACATCCATGTTGCATCTGTGTCTCACGGATCATTAAGAAGAGATGCTTTGAAAATTATTTTTTAGCTGTTCAGTGTCAGTGAAATACGGATGCAACATGGACAGCAAAAAACTGACACACGGACAGCTTCACGGATGCATCACTGACCACCTGCTCACGGTTTTGAGCACGGACACGGACGTGTGAATGAGGCTTTATTCCAATTGTGGGATACCTAATATTTGTATATATTTTTTTTTTTTTACTGCACAGTAAAATTGTGTTTTTTTCCTTTTTTGTTGACTTTTATTATTTTGATCACTTTATTTATAAAAAAAAAAATTAATTATGGGATTAATATTTTTTATTGTTTTTTTTTAATTTATGATGTATTCTGTGTGTCACTAGGACACAGACTGCTGTTGGAAAGTAACTAATATGCCCGATCAGCAGGATTACTTATAAGAAATCCATCAGCAGAATCTAGTACCATTATATGCAATAATACATGAGTAGTACTGCAGATAAGGAGTCCAGATTGCTGTTTTTTATTTTCTTACTGCCCCTTCTTCTCGCTGTCAGGGTTTAAATCTGCACTCTTATACATTTATCAAGCCTGGATTTCCCATACATAAGTTTAGATCCCTCTGCGCTGAAGTAAGAAGTACATAGTTAGTAACTGCTGGTTCTTAAAGGGGTTTTTGATACTGATGGCCTATCTTCAGACACCCGGGACCCCCGCCCATCCGCTGTTTGAGAAGGCACCGGCGCACATTGTATAGTGGCTTTGCTTGGTATCACGCTCAGCCCCATAGAAGTGAATGGACCCCCACCGATCCTGAGGATAGATCATCCGTATCAAAATCTCAGAAAACCTCTTTAAAGGCGATTGTTTGGCCAACAACTATCTTTCCTGACTCCTTCCCAATTCCCCCATACACATACACATTCGGCTTGGGCATACTTACCAACGTTTCAGTTGGTAAAATTGGGGCATATAAGCCCCGTCCTCAGGAACGCCCAGAGTTCACCCGGGTTTGCATTAGTCCCAACCACTTTCGGGCCGGGACAGAGCGAATTTGTCGGGACGGTTTCTGAAAATCAGGTACAGTCCTGGCAAATTAGAGACGGGTGGCAGCTATAGGGAGACGGAAGAAAGTCCTGCCAGACACTTCTGGGGACAGCTTATCTCCTGTGGCAGATGTAGAGAGCAGAGCCTCTAGGTGTAATGGCAACGCCCCCATTGCTCCTAGAGACTAATTTGCATATAGTGAAACATCATTTATCTCAGCAATACAGGCACATATAAACATGGGGCCAACACAGATGCCTTCAGCTGCCAAGAGCTCATGTAACAGGTCAGCCAGTGTCATAGGTACAAATCTGCTGACAGGTGCCCTTTAAAGCAAATTTTTTTTTCATGATCCTCTCCTCCGTTGCGCCGCTGTGGCCCCCTTTTTCTTTTGGCGCCTGATATGCTAATTAATAGCACTGATACAGGGAGGAGTAGAACCGAACCAGAGTTCGGGAAATGGTTTTTTACAGTATAAATCAATTACTGAAGTTATGCGAAGTCTCGCAAGACTTCGCGAAGTAATTACTTCGGCTCATCGGAGCCAATACATTCTAATACTGTATGGAGCACTCGCTCTGTACAATATTGAAACAAAGTTTTATGCAAATCGACTTCGGATGTTTCATCCGAAGTCAATTCGCTCATCCCTACACATGACCTTCTCCCATGTCTCCTCTGCATCATTCAGATGGTCATTGGCGAACTCCAAACGTTCCTGGACATGTGCTGGCGTGAGCAGGGGGCCTTTGCGTGCCCTGCAGGATTGTGTGCTCCCAGCTCTGTTCAGGTCATTGACCAGGTCTTCCCGTGTAGTTCTGGGTGGATTCCTGACCTTTCTCAGAATTATGCTTCCCCGGTCTGGGGCTCCAGGCAAGAGCTCGCCTCGTTGGGTAAGATTGACAGTCATCTTGTGTTTCTTCCATTTTCTAATAATTGTGCCAACAGTTGTTGCCTTCTCACCAAGCTGCTTGCCTATTGTCCTGTAGCCCATCCCAGCCTTGTGCAGGTCTACCATTGTGTCCCTGGTGTCCTTAGACAGCTCTTTGGTGTTGGCCATAGTGGAGAGGTTGGAGTGTGATTGTGAGTGTGCGGACAGGTGTCTTAATACAGGTAATGAGGTCAAACTGGTGCAATTAATGCAGGTAATGAGTGCAGAGTAGGAGGGCTTCTGAAAGAAAACTAACCCGTCTGTGAGAGACAGAGTTCTTGCTGGTTGGTAGGTGATCAAATACTTATTTCATGCAATAGAATGCAAGTTAATTATTTGAAAATCATACAATGTGATTTTCTGGATTTATTATTATTGTTTTATATAGTCTCTCTCACAGTTGAAGTGTACCTACGATAAAAACTGAAAACCTCTCCTTCTTTGTAGGTGGGAAAACTTGCAAAATCACCAGTGTATCAAATACTTATTTTCCTCCTTTAATGTCATTTTCTCCACTTTCTTTTCTAGACTTCCTTCATTATACTTCATTCATCAACTTGTGAAAATATGCCTGTGAAGAAAAAGAGAAAATCCTCCGCTTCCGAAGAACTGAACCTGAAGAAATGTAGAATAACTGGGTATGATGATGCTGCGTCATGCTGGTTTGCGGTCGTCACGAGGGTGGTGTTCGCTGAATACTTTGTTTTCTCTCAGGTATTGCAGGACTCAGACACCGAATAGAGTAATCAATGAAGACCTGTTCTCCAGCAAGAAGTGCCTGGCGTGGTTTTACGAGTATGCAGGTCAGTGTGGTGGTAACGGTGGAAGATGCTACTTTCCATGCACTGCACCTGCCATATTAAAAGAACAGGGTGGTGTAGGTGGGGGGCTTTTGAAAACTCCCACTCTCTTTTGGAAACCTATGGAAGTACATAATAGTACTGCTGCCGATGAATCCAGGTCTGTAGTTTTTGTGTAGATGCCCACCCCAAGTCACATTTGATAAATCCGCTGCCCAGCTAACACTTTCCTACCCACTTAGGTGTTGCAGATGGCTGTCCATCCTGGTGGTTTTTGTACCCCCTTGTGTACATATAGTAATAAATGGTCACCTCTCTGCTCTGTAGATAGCTAAATGTTATTATGCTATATAAATTCTTCTTTACTCGCACAGGTCCAGATGAGATTGTTGGTCCAGAAGCTATGGAAAAATTCTGTGAAGATATTGGTGTTGAACCAGAAAATGTAAGTACCATTATGCACATATTTGTTATTTTAAGGCTGTGAACACCTTCGGTGGATAGTTTATGACTGCGTTTTACTCATTTTGGGCCAAAAATCTTTTTTAGTTGGTCTTTTATTAGACACTTTCAGCAGTTTTTGTACTAAGGGTTAAGTTCTAGCCTAGCTGTGGAACATCTTACTTTCAGTTCTACACTGAGTCCAACCATGTTGCTGTTCTGAAGGCTCAGTCTGTAGCCCTGATCTCTGAACTCCTGACCACTCATTACACTCATTTAAGTCATACTCTTCTAAAATTAATAATAATCACGGAGGGAGTTGGGAAAGAGAGAGCTGTCAGCTGAACGATTGTTTGGGCGACATCTATTAAATATGTATGGGCAGCATTACTCAGAGAACGCTATCAATCACTCATAACACCTCCCCATGTATAACTATCAGTGACTGACAGCCATCTCTGTATACACACTTACACACAGAATGCTATCATTCACTGATAACACCTCCCCATGTATAACTATCAGTGACTGACAGCAATCTCTGTATACACACTTACACAGAGAATGCTATCACTGATAACACCTCCCTGTGGACAGATATAAGTGACTGACAGCCATCTCTGTATACACACACAGGGAATGCTATCCATCTCTGATAACACCTCCCTGTGGACAGTTATCAGTGACTGACAGTTCTTTATGTATGCACACTTACACAGAGAATGCTATCCATCACTGATAACATGTAAAAAATGAAATCCATAATAGAAAACTATATATCAATCTGCTCAGCTCCTCCTGCTATATAACATGCATTGCATTTTGTGGTGACAGGTCCTTTTTAAATACCCTTCTTGTGCAAAATATGTGCTTTGAATTACTAGTACTTTGCGATCAAATAGCATTTTCATCTAAAATGAGGGAGGGGGAGAAATCGGTCCCATACTAATGTCATATTTTATCTCCTATACCAGGCCATATTTGGTCCTTTTAAATAAAAACTGTTCCATACAATTATATAGCATCATCTACAGATCCCTTCATAATATAACATTGCCACCTTGTAGGGCTCAGAAGTTCACAGACACATAATGTGGCTTGTACATGAGGTCTAACTATAAATCCTTGAGTTATTTCTTCTCCCATGATGTCAGAAGCGTTCTGGTGAGCTGTGAGTGAGTGAGCTGTGTGCAGCACCCACACGAGTGAGTGAGCTGTGTGCAGCACCCACACGAGTGAGTGAGCTGTGTGCAGCACCCACACGAGTGAGTGAGCTGTGTGCAGCACCCACACGAGTGAGTGAGCTGTGTGCAGCACCCACACGAGTGAGTGAGCTGTGTGCAGCACCCACACGAGTGAGTGAGCTGTGTGCAGCACCCACACGAGTGAGTGAGCTGTGTGCAGCACCCACACGAGTGAGTGAGCTGTGTGCAGCACCCACACGAGTGAGTGAGCTGTGTGCAGCACCCACACGAGTGAGTGAGCTGTGTGCAGCACCCACACGAGTGAGTGAGCTGTGTGCAGCACCCACACGAGTGAGTGAGCTGTGTGCAGCACCCACACGAGTGAGTGAGCTGTGTGCAGCACCCACACGAGTGAGTGAGCTGTGTGCAGCACCCACACGAGTGAGTGAGCTGTGTGCAGCACCCACACGAGTGAGTGAGCTGTGTGCAGCACCCACACGAGTGAGTGAGCTGTGTGCAGCACCCACACGAGTGAGTGAGCTGTGTGCAGCACCCACACGAGTGAGTGAGCTGTGTGCAGCACCCACACGAGTGAGTGAGCTGTGTGCAGCACCCACACGAGTGAGTGAGCTGTGTGCAGCACCCACACGAGTGAGTGAGCTGTGTGCAGCACCCACACGAGTGAGTGAGCTGTGTGCAGCACCCACACGAGTGAGTGAGCTGTGTGCAGCACCCACACGAGTGAGTGAGCTGTGTGCAGCACCCACACGAGTGAGTGAGCTGTGTGCAGCACCCACACGAGTGAGTGAGCTGTGTGCAGCACCCACACGAGTGAGTGAGCTGTGTGCAGCACCCACACGAGTGAGTGAGCTGTGTGCAGCACCCACACGAGTGAGTGAGCTGTGTGCAGCACCCACACGAGTGAGTGAGCTGTGTGCAGCACCCACACGAGTGAGTGAGCTGTGTGCAGCACCCACACGAGTGAGTGAGCTGTGTGCAGCACCCACACGAGTGAGTGAGCTGTGTGCAGCACCCACACGAGTGAGTGAGCTGTGTGCAGCACCCACACGAGTGAGTGAGCTGTGTGCAGCACCCACACGAGTGAGTGAGCTGTGTGCAGCACCCACACGAGTGAGTGAGCTGTGTGCAGCACCCACACGAGTGAGTGAGCTGTGTGCAGCACCCACACGAGTGAGTGAGCTGTGTGCAGCACCCACACGAGTGAGTGAGCTGTGTGCAGCACCCACACGAGTGAGTGAGCTGTGTGCAGCACCCACACGAGTGAGTGAGCTGTGTGCAGCACCCACACGAGTGAGTGAGCTGTGTGCAGCACCCACACGAGTGAGTGAGCTGTGTGCAGCACCCACACGAGTGAGTGAGCTGTGTGCAGCACCCACACGAGTGAGTGAGCTGTGTGCAGCACCCACACGAGTGAGTGAGCTGTGTGCAGCACCCACACGAGTGAGTGAGCTGTGTGCAGCACCCACACGAGTGAGTGAGCTGTGTGCAGCACCCACACGAGTGAGTGAGCTGTGTGCAGCACCCACACGAGTGAGTGAGCTGTGTGCAGCACCCACACGAGTGAGTGAGCTGTGTGCAGCACCCACACGAGTGAGTGAGCTGTGTGCAGCACCCACACGAGTGAGTGAGCTGTGTGCAGCACCCACACGAGTGAGTGAGCTGTGTGCAGCACCCACACGAGTGAGTGAGCTGTGTGCAGCACCCACACGAGTGAGTGAGCTGTGTGCAGCACCCACACGAGTGAGTGAGCTGTGTGCAGCACCCACACGAGTGAGTGAGCTGTGTGCAGCACCCACACGAGTGAGTGAGCTGTGTGCAGCACCCACACGAGTGAGTGAGCTGTGTGCAGCACCCACACGAGTGAGTGAGCTGTGTGCAGCACCCACACGAGTGAGTGAGCTGTGTGCAGCACCCACACGAGTGAGTGAGCTGTGTGCAGCACCCACACGAGTGAGTGAGCTGTGTGCAGCACCCACACGAGTGAGTGAGCTGTGTGCAGCACCCACACGAGTGAGTGAGCTGTGTGCAGCACCCACACGAGTGAGTGAGCTGTGTGCAGCACCCACACGAGTGAGTGAGCTGTGTGCAGCACCCACACGAGTGAGCTGTGTGCAGCACCCACACGAGCGAGTGAGCTGTGTGCAGCACCCACACGAGCGAGTGAGTGAGCTGTGTGCAGCACCCACACGAGCGAGTGAGCGAGCTGTGTGCAGCACCCACACGAGCGAGTGAGCGAGCTGTGTGCAGCACCCACACGAGCGAGTGAGCGAGCTGTGTGCAGCACCCACACGAGTGAGTGAGCTGTGTGCAGCACCCACACGAGTGAGTGAGCTGTGTGCAGCACCCACACGAGTGAGTGAGCTGTGTGCAGCACCCACACGAGTGAGTGAGCTGTGTGCAGCACCCACACGAGTGAGTGAGCTGTGTGCAGCACCCACACGAGTGAGTGAGCTGTGTGCAGCACCCACACGAGTGAGTGAGCTGTGTGCAGCACCCACACGAGTGAGTGAGCTGTGTGCAGCACCCACACGAGTGAGTGAGCTGTGTGCAGCACCCACACGAGTGAGTGAGCTGTGTGCAGCACCCACACGAGTGAGTGAGCTGTGTGCAGCACCCACACGAGTGAGTGAGCTGTGTGCAGCACCCACACGAGTGAGTGAGCTGTGTGCAGCACCCACACGAGTGAGTGAGCTGTGTGCAGCACCCACACGAGTGAGTGAGCTGTGTGCAGCACCCACACGAGTGAGTGAGCTGTGTGCAGCACCCACACGAGTGAGTGAGCTGTGTGCAGCACCCACACGAGTGAGTGAGCTGTGTGCAGCACCCACACGAGTGAGTGAGCTGTGTGCAGCACCCACACGAGTGAGTGAGCTGTGTGCAGCACCCACACGAGCGAGCGAGTGAGCGAGCTGTGTGCAGCACCCACACGAGCGAGCGAGTGAGCGAGCTGTGTGCAGCACCCACACGAGCGAGAGAGTGAGCGAGCTGTGTGCAGCACCCACACGAGCGAGCGAGTGAGCGAGCTTTGTGCAGCACCCACACGAGCGAGCGAGTGAGCGAGCTGTGTGCAGCACCCACACGAGCGAGCGAGTGAGCGAGCTGTGTGCAGCACCCACACGAGCGAGCGAGTGAGCGAGCTGTGTGCAGCACCCACACGAGCGAGCGAGTGAGCGAGCTGTGTGCAGCACCCACACGAGCGAGCGAGTGAGCGAGCTGTGTGCAGCACCCACACGAGCGAGCGAGTGAGCGAGCTGTGTGCAGCACCCACACGAGCGAGCGAGTGAGCGAGCTGTGTGCAGCACCCACACGAGCGAGCGAGTGAGCGAGCTGTGTGCAGCACCCACACGAGCGAGCGAGTGAGCGAGCTGTGTGCAGCACCCACACGAGCGAGCGAGTGAGCGAGCTGTGTGCAGCACCCACACGAGCGAGCGAGTGAGCGAGCTGTGTGCAGCACCCACACGAGCGAGCGAGTGAGCGAGCTGTGTGCAGCACCCACACGAGCGAGCGAGTGAGCGAGCTGTGTGCAGCACCCACACGAGAGAGCGAGTGAGCGAGCTGTGTGCAGCACCCACACGAGAGAGCGAGTGAGCGAGCTGTGTGCAGCACCCACACGAGAGAGCGAGTGAGCGAGCTGTGTGCAGCACCCACACGAGAGAGTGAGCGAGCTGTGTGCAGCACCCACACGAGCGAGTGAGCTGTGTGCAGCACCCACACGAGCGAGTGAGCTGTGTGCAGCACCCACACGAGCGAGTGAGCTGTGTGCAGCACCCACACGAGCGAGTTCCCAGTTATCCTAAAACTATTTGTTCTGATGTTCCTAACATTTTTTGAGTAGAGTCTACGCACATTACTTTTTTTTATTTTTTTTATAGTATTTTCTCTTCTATTATTTTTCCCCCCAGATTATTATGTTAGTTTTGGCTTGGAAACTAGAAGCAGAAAACATGGGTTTCTTCACAAAGGAAGAGTGGTTAAAAGGAATGACGTCAATACAGTAAGTTTATTTTCTAGTGTTACCTACGGTGATAACTGACCTGGTCCTCCGCCAATCACTCCATAGGGACCAGTGCAGGAGTACTCCTCATTATATTAGGTGCTCACACTACATACATTTTCCCTATCAGCAGGATCAACCCTTTTAATCAGTTGCAGTGTTCACAATAAAATGCAAATGAGGGCTTCAGTGCACCAAGTTATGGGGCCTCAGTGGAGTCAAAGATTTGGCCAATCTTCTATAGCAGCAGAGATGGCTATTTTAGGAACCCCCATAAAAGTGAATGCATAATGCACTGCGCAAGCCTGGCCACCTCTTCATTCACCTCTGTGGGAGTTCTGGAAATAGGCTCAGCTATTTTCGGCTCTCCCATACAAGGGAATAGAGAGCACACTGTGCATGCTCGTTGCTCTCTCCATCATTTTGGGGGCCCTGATCTAGAAATACCTGCACTCTGGGACCTGCTTCTATAAGACATTGGTTGCATATCCTAGAACAGGGATCAGCAACATCCGGCACTCCAGCTGTTTTGAAACTGTAACTCCCAGCATGCTCCATTCACTTCTATGGGAGATCTGAGAACAGACAAGCAATTGTGAATGCTGGGAGTCGTAGTTTCACCACAGCTGGAGTGCTCCGGTTGTTGCTGATCCCTGTCCTCGAGATAAACCACCAAAGTGTTAGATGGCCAACCCCTTCAAGCTGTCTAATACTACAGTTCTTCATCAGCAGGAAACCGTCAGCTCATGAATGTCGAGGATACCAGAATATGTTCAGCTACTTAGGGATTTTATGAAAACTACTTCATGAAAAAATAGATAGTGACCCATTGTTGGAATCGGGTTATCTGTTACTGCTTTATGTTGTCCCCAGATATGGCAGCACAGATTCAGTTTAAAGGGATTGTCCGAGTGTTTAATATTGATAACTTATCCACAGGATAGGTCATCAATATCAAATCCATGGGGGTTCGACTACCAGCACCCTTCAATCAGCTGAGGAGGCTGAGGTGCTCTCATCTTGCCAAGCACAGCACTGTCCATTGGATAGTGGCTGTGCATCATAATGCAGCTCAGCCCTATTCACTTAAATGGGACTGAGCTGCACCTAAGCCATTTGACTGATGAACGTGATGTCACTGGCCGAGGAAGACGCCGCAGTGCTCACTGGAGTGCCACAGCTGATCAGCAGGGGTGCCAGGAGTTCCCCACCGATCAGATATTGGTGACCTATCGTGAGGACAGGCCATCATTATGGAAATCTCGGACAACCTCTTTAAGGAGCAGATGAAACAAGAATGACCAGTCCCCATACTAAGCGATATGTCCTCTATTTTGATCAGTGTTAACCTACTTCTCATGCTTGTGTTTAAGATGTGACAGCACAGAAAAGTTACAGGGTAAATTTGATTATCTACGCGCTCAACTGAACGATAACACTGCCTTTAAGAATATTTACAGATATGCTTTTGACTTTGCTAGGGTAAGTACACGCAACGTTGCATGTCCACAGTTGCCAAGCTTCTGTGCAGTTCAGTATCTCCTGCCTCTGTGTTCTCATATTACATAATTCTGAATGATAAAGGGTAAGGTGTCTGATATTCTACAGTGTCAGTACACTGAACCTCTGACATCAGCGCATGACAGGGGAAACAGGTACTGTCACTACGGGGAGTGGAGGAGACCCCCCACCCCCCCTCCCACCAGGCCAGGATACTGGGATAAAGGAGCAGGAGACCACCTAATGCCACCCTAATCCAATCCATGACCTCCTAACTGTATGAGCCAGCCTCGATGGTAGGGGGGCTCATACTCCGTAACATGGGCCCTTCTGACCCTAACGATCCCTGAAATAGGGAGTCTCCCACAGGCCTAGCAACAAAGGGAAGGGAAAGCCAGTGAGAAAAACCCAGATTGGCAGATAAGCCCCAGCGTCCACAACACACACTGGAGCAACAGCACTTACCTGCCACAACGACTGGGTGGTACAGCATGTTGCTTGCTGACTTTAGGTTCCCCCTCCGGGAAACCCCTAAGACCCCCTTCCGGAGGAACAGACAAACGGGAACATCTAGCATCCATGCCGGGCAGAATACACCAAACACTGACCAGACACGGAACAACAACTAGACGTACAACAAGCCCAGAACATACACCACCACCAAACATAACAACAGGTAAGGTAGAGGATAAGGAGGAGAACATGGGAAAACATCGCTAAAGACCTTGATGTTCCACAAGAAGGCCCTCATGAACAGGTGAAACATCCAGAGAGGAGCAAAGCTTCTTCTCAAACAAAGGCAGACATACAAATGACATCAGGCTCACAACACTAGTATAAGAAGAGCCATGAGGCCACACCCAGCTCCACTTTGCACACAACTTAACCCCGAACACACCAGTATGGGAAGGAACACAAAACTTAAAGGTGAGGTGTCAAAACATGCTTAAACAACATGTTGCCACCGGCAACAAGCATGCATGGCAAAAGTGTCATGGTCCACTACACCAGACCATGACATCCGTGACAGGTACTTATAAATAGAAACCAGAACGCAGGTCATACTCTGTGCTACATTGTAGAGAATTACCATATTTTTCGCTCTATAAGATGCACCTGCCCAAAAGACAAACCTAGGTTTTAGAAGAAGAAAATCAATATTTTTCATCAGAGCTAAGCTCAGACCCCCAATGTTAATTGGACCTCAGCTCAGAGCCTCAATCAGACTTCAGCTCAGACCCCCATTGTTAATAAGACCACCAGTCAGACCTCAAATCTGATCCCCATGTTTATAAGACCCCCCAATCAGATCTCAGATCAGACCCCTAATGTAATTCAGACCTCAGATTAAAGGAAAAATGAATTGACTTCCCTTCCCATGCTCCTGATGCCACCATACCTGAGGTCCAGCTCCTGCTATTTCTGCCTCGCTGTGCTGTGATCTGATCTGATGTTGCACAGTGTGAGGTCACATAGTGCACTGCCATTTTTTAACGCTGTGCGTAGGTCACAGCACAGTGTGCGGGCTGGCAGATAAAGACCAGGGAGCTGCAAGTACTGCCAGCGCAAGGAGCGATGTATTCACTGCTCCCCGGTCCTACTGTACTAATGAGTGCTTCCATAAAGGAAGCGCTCATTAGTATTCGCCCCATAAGACGCACTGACAGTTTCCCCCTCACTTTGGGGGGGAAAAGTTCATCTTATAGGCTGAAAAATACAGTATATTAGTAACTACAGCATATGAAGAGGTCCTTATTATATAGTTTTGCTGCATGGAATCTTTTTCTAATTTACATTTTATAGTCATTTTCTGCTTTATGTTAGGATAAGGACCAGCGGAGTCTGGATCTCGACACAGCAAAATCCATGTTGGCACTTATTCTAGGAAGAACGTGGCCGTTGTTTTCTGTATTCTACCAGTATCTAGAGGTAAGAGAAGCAGGCACATTGGGCAGTGACTACATTTTCCTGCTCTTTACCACCATCCTGTAGTGTGACCTTGTTTTGCTGCAGTACTAAAATTACATGTAGGAGCTGGAAGGACACAGGTTTTCTAGGACTTGGATCATGACATCCTATCTTCAGGATAGGTTATCAGTATCCTTGCACCCTCATCAATCAGCCGTTTCGGGTCTACTCCATCCATTGTGTAGTTTTAAGTGCCAGTGTGCTGCAGATCGGCTCTAATTCATTTAAGAGGCTATCCCATGATTAATATAAAAAATGAAAATCAGACATCGTATAGTACATGACAATCTCTTTCTAGCTAGAACCAGCCCTGTACCTCACATGGATCCAGAGATCTCCACATTCATTGTTCTGATAGATTTAGATCATGCTGACCGCTCACGGGAAGTATCTTTTCTGCCTCAGCTCAGGGGGCGTGTCTCAGCTCTTCCTATCACAGCTCAGGAGGCAGTTGAAGGATGAAACTGAGCATGTGCGGCCATCTCAGTGAGCCGGACAAAGAAATAAGAAAAAGAACAAACTGCAGATGGCGCCATACACATACATTTTATTGATTAGCTCAGTGACTATACAAAATGTGTTATTACATGCAATTACAAAAGTATTCAGATCCAGTTGCTGGTTTGAAAACTGTAGAACATGGGTGTCAAACATGCGGGCCGCATGCGGCCCGCAATGAATATCTTTGCGGCCCGGCAGTCTAGTATCTCTGAACATGAGCGCGCTGCTATCGGCGCGCTCATGTTCTCTCAGCAGCACGGGGAGAAGGAAGCTGTCCTCCCTCCCCCTGTGCCGCTGCCACCAATGAGAGGAGAGGGGGGGGGAGGAGGGGCGGGCGCACTGCGCCACCAATGAGGAGAGAGGGGCGGTCGTACTGAGCCACCAATGATAGGACTATTCCCATTTCCCACACAGAGCGGCGCCCAGCGATGTCTCAGCACTCACCATTAGTCCTGGGCGCCGCTCCGTTCGCCCGCAGTGCCCCCTTACTGTCTCCTCTCCTGCTCCACATGCTGCTGATTACTATCGGAGCGATGGGAGGAGACATCAGCGTCACTAGTGGGCGTTCCTTCTTCCTGGCTGTAGCGCTGTCCAATCGCAGCGCAGGGAGAAGGAACGCCCACTAGTGAAGCTGATGTCTCCTCCCATCGCTCCGATAGTAATCAGCAGCATGTGGAGCAGGAGAGGAGACAGTAATGGAGCACTGCAGGCGAACGGAGCGGCGCCCAGGACTAATGGTGAGTGCTGAGACATCGCTGGGCGCCGCTCTGTGTGGCCTGATAGTGAAAGTCAGTCTTTAACACAATACAGGAGGCGGGTGCCGGCAGCAGAATCGCATTGCCGGCACCCTGTCGCTGACAGGGGGCTGCGATCAGAGGCAGTTAACCCCTTAGGTGCTGCACCTGAGGGGTTAACTGCTGATCTGCCAGTACCAGCCTCCTGTATAAAGGGGTAATTTATCATTGGTGGTGCAGTGTGCCCCCATCCCCCCCCCCCCCCTCAACCCCCCATCCCATTAAAATCATTGGTGGCACAGTGCGCCAGCCCCTCTCAACCCCCCCAGTATTAAAATCATTGGTGGCAGTGGCCACAGGGACCTCTCCCCTCCCCCTCATTGGTGGTGCAGTGGCAGCTTCTGATCGGAGCCCCAGCTGTGTAAGCCTGGGGCTCCGATCAGTTACCATGGCAGCCAGGACGCTACAGAAGCCCTGGTTGCCATGGTAACATCCCTGATGCTGTGTGCACAAGGCACAGAGCAGCAGGGACAGTGTGAAGTCCTATTCACCCTGATAGAGCTGAATAGGACAAGGGATGAAAGATCCCAGGTTCTCGCCCCTAAGGCTACTTTCACACTTGCGTTCAGAGCGGATCCGTCTGAGACAGATCCGCTCATATAATGCAGACGGTGGATCCGTTCAGAACGGATCCGTCTGCATTATATTGTAAAAAAAAAAATTTTTTTGATGCGGCCCACATAAACTAAAATTTTGTTTTTTTGGCCCATGTTAGCTTTTGAGTTTGACATGCTTGCTGTAGAATATTTTTTGTGGGACATCCCCTCTTAATTAGAGCTGAATGGCCGTAATCCAGCACGGCCACTACACACTGGACAGAACCTTGTGCTTGTGGCTCCATGGACTGTATTGTTTCTGCCGGTGTGTTTGCTGAGTGTTGGACCCCCACTGACCTGATACTGATAACCTGTTCCGAGGATAGGCCATCAGTATCCAAGTATCAGAATACCTCTTTAACGTGAGTATGTGGGGATGGGGCATCAGGTGGGGGCTATTGTTCCTTACAGATTGACAAAGTTCTTCTATTGCAACTATAGACAGCCCTTATGACGGGTATCTCTGTGGAGTAAAGGGAAGTCACCACTTAGTTGGATGCAGATAATACGCCAGTATGGAATAATAAGTGTGTGTATGTGGAAATATTTAGTTTTGTATTTATTGAGTAAGCATAAAGTAGTTTATATATAGTTAGAGATATACAGAATCTCACAAAAGGGAGTACACCCCTCACATTTTTGTAAATATTTTATTCTATCTTCATGGGACAACACTGAAGATCTGACACTCTGATACAATGTAGAGTAGTCAGTGTACGGCTTGTATAACAGTGTAAATATGCTGTGCCTTCAAAATAACTCAACACCAGCTATTAATGTCTAAAGCGCAAAAGTGAGTACACCCCTAAGTGAAAATGGCCAGATTGTGACCACCATTATTTTCCAGCACTGCCTTAACTCTCTTGGGCACGGAGTTCCCTGGAGGTTCCCAGGTTTCCACTGGAATCCTCTTCCATCCTCTTCCATCCTCCATGATGACATCACAGAGCTGGTGGATGTTAGAGACCTTGCGCTCCTCCGCCTTCCGTTTGAGGATGCCCCACAGATGCTCAATAGGGTTTAGGTCTGGAGACTTGCTCGGCCAGTCCTTTACCCTGAGTTTCTTAAGCAAGGCAGTGGTCATCTTGGAGGTGTTTGGGCTCGTTATCATTTTGGTATTCTGTCCTGCGTCCCAGTTTCCGAAGAGAGGGGATCGTGCTCTGCTTCAGTATGTCACAGTACATGTTGGCATTCATGGTTCCATGTCCTTAGTCTGCTGGTCTTCAGCAAACTGTTTGTGGGATTTCTTGTGCATCATCTTTAGAAGAGGCTTCCTTCTGGGACGACAGCCATGCAGACCAATTTGATGCAGTGTGTGGCGTATGGTCTGAGCACTGACAGGCTGACCCCCACCCCTGTCACCTCTGCAGCAATGCCGGCAGCACTCATACAACCACTGGATATGACGCTGAGCACGTGCACTCAACTTCTTTGGTCGACCATGGCGAGGCCTGTTCTCAGTGGAACCGCTGTATGGTCTTGTCCACTGTGCTGCAGCTCAGTTTCAGGGTGTTGGCAATATTCTTATAGCCTCCTAGGCTATCTTTATGTAGAGCAATAATTTTTTCAGATCCTCAGAGTTCTTTGCCATGAGGCGCCATGTTGAACTTCCAGTGCCCAGTGTGAGAGCGATAACGCCAATTCTAACACAACTGCTCCCCATTCACACCTAAGACCTTGTCGTTGCCTTATTTCCCTTTCTAATGCTTTTCTCAGCACTTTCCCTCTACGAGGAACCGTTCAAGAGTTTTGTTTAATTCAAATTGATTTGAGCAATACAATTTATGGCTGGACGCCTTGGTGCGCGGCGACTACAGCTGGAGAACGTTGTGTGGGGCTAATCCTGTGTCACACCGGTGGCAGATCGGCCGCCTCTTTCTTTTCTGAGCGCTTACCGATATAGTCAAATCTGAATGAATGTTTTATTTGTGTGGACGAGATAAAAAAAAAAAAAACATTTTTCCCTTAAGGATTAAGTGAGCGTACTGCTTGCGCCTGCAAATGTGCACGTTTTTAAAGGAGCCCGTAGATTAATCTATTTCCAGCAATGAATGTAGATGTAGGAAATGCGTGGCAAATTTTTGTTTGATTTGGATTTTACTCATTTTTAGATAAAATCATATTTTCAATTGGCCTTTATTAAAAATATTGAGCTGTTTTGTCACAAAGCGAATCACATGACACAGGGGAGGGAAGATGGCTATTTGGGCACACTTTGGCCATTGTCACTTGGGTGTGTACTCACTTTTATTGCCAACGGTTTAGACTTTTGAGGGAACACCAAATTTAAACTGTTATACAAGCCGTACACTGGCTACTGTACATTGTATCAAAGTGTCAGATCTTCAGTGTTGTCCCATGAAAAGATAGAATCTAATATTTACAAAAACGTATGGGTGTACTCACTTTTGTAAGATACTGTGTGTGTGTATATGTATGTATATGTGTGTGTGTATGTGTGTGTGTGTGTATATATATATATATATATATATATATATATATACATACATACATACATACACGCACACGTCCATAAATATTGGGACATCGACACAATTCTAACATTTTTGGCTCTATACACCACCACAATGGATTTGAAGTGAAACGTACAAGATGTGCTTTAACTGCAGACTGTCAGCTTTAATTTGAGGGTATTTACATCCAAATCAGGTGAACGGTGTAGGAATTGCAATAGTTTGCATATGTGCCTCCCACTTATTAAGGAACCAAAGGTAATGGGACAGAATAAGGCCTCATGCACACGGCCATTCACTTCAATGGGGTCGCAAAAGATGCGGACAGTACCGTTGCTCCGTTCCGTGGCCCGCTAAAAAAATATAACATGTCCTATTCTTGTCCGTTTTGCGGACAAGAATAGGCATTTCTACAATGGGCCGCCCGTTATGTTCCGCAAATTGCGGAAGGCACCCGGGCGGCTTCTGTTTTTTGCGGATCCGCGGTTTGCGGACAGCAAAAAACTGAACGGTTGTGTGCATGAGGCCTAATAATCATAAATCAAACTTTCACTTTTTAATACTTGGTTGCTAATCTTTTGCAGTCAATTACAGCCTGAAGTCTGGAACACAGACATTACCAGACGCTGGGTTCCATCCCTGGTGATGCTCTGCCAGGCCTCTACTGCAACTGTCTTCAGTTCCTGCTTGTTCTTGGGGCATTTTCCTTAAGTTTTGTCTTCAACAAGTGAAATGCTCAATCGGATTCAGGTCAGGTGATTGACTTGGCCATTGCATAACATTCCACTTCTTTCCCTTAAAAAAACTCTTTGGCTGCTTTTGCAGTATGCTTTGGGTCATTGTCCATCTGCACTGTGAAACGCCGTCCAATGAGTTCTGAAGCATTTGGCTGAATAGGAGCAGATAATATTGCCCGAAACACTTCAGAATTCATCCTGCTGTCACATGATGAATAAATACAAGAGAACCAGTTCCATTGGCAGCCATACATGCCCACGTCATGACACTACCACCACCATGCTTCACTGATGAGGTGGTATGCTTAGGATCATGAGCAGTTCCTTTCCTTCTCCATACTCTTCTCTTCCCATCACTCTGGTACAAGTTGATCTTGGTCTCATCTGTCCATAGGATGTTGTTCCAGATCTGTGAAGGCTTTTTTAGATGTCATTGTGCAAACTCTAATCTGGCCTTCCTGTTTTTGAGGCTTACCAATGGTTTACATCTTGTGGTGAACCCTCTGTATTCCCTCTGGTGAAGTCTTCTCTTGATTGTTGACTTTGACACACATACACCTACCTCCTGGAGAGTGTTCTTGATCTGGCCAACTGTTGTGAGAGTGTTTTCTTCACCAGGGAAAGAATTCTTCGGTCATCCACCACAGTTGTTTTCCGTGGTCTTCCGGGTCTTTTAGTATTGCTGAGCTCACCGGTGCGTTCCTTCTTTTTAAGAATGTTCCAAACAGTTGTTTTGGCCACGCCTAATGTTTTTGCTATCTCTCTGATGGGTTTGTTTAGTTTTTTCAGCCTAATGATGGCTTGCTTCACTGATAGTGACAGCTCTTTGGATCTCATCTTGAGAGTTGACAGCAACAGATTCCAAATGCAAATAGCACGCTTGAAATGAACTCTGGACCTTTTATCTGCTCATTATAATTGGGATAATGAGGGAATAACACACACCTGGCCATGGAACAGCTGAGAAGCCAATTGTCCCATTACTTTTGGTCCCTTAACAAGTGGGAGGCACATATGCAAACTGTTGTAATTCCTGCACCGTTCACCTGATTTGGATGTAAATACCCTCAAATTAAAGCTGACAGTCTGCAGGTAAAGCACATCTTGTTCGTTTCATTTCAAATCCATTGTGGTGGTGTATAGAGCCAAAAATGTTACAATTTTGTTGATGTCCCAGTATTTATGGACCTGATTTTGTGTGTGTGTATATATTATAGATTATATAGATCACTGCTGGAAAAAGGTTCCAGTGTGTGAACCGAAACGTTGCTACTGGTGAATAAACCTACACTTTTTTACTGAAGGAAGTGCCGTGGATACTTTTTGATTATATAAAAAGATTGAGATTTATATATGTAGGTAGATATCAGATAATATATGAAGCAAATATCTTTGAAATCAAATCTCTCAAAAACTAATGCTGACATCTTCTATCCAATAGCAATCAAAGTACAGAGTTATGAACAAAGACCAGTGGTACAACGTGTTAGAGTTCAGCCGCACTGTTAATGCCGACCTTAGTAACTATGATGAAGACGGTGCCTGTGAGTATTCATGGGATTTGCAGTGCATGTATTAGGGGGATACCATCGAAACTGTGAACCTGTGTATACACACGTGTGTGCATTAATAGATTTGAGGGGGCATTTATTTTGTTATTTGCAGAATTTGTTGTACATCATATGTGGCAAAATCTGCAACTTTACCTCTTCTCACCACTTTTCTGAAGTGATGAGCAAAGAGGGCGTGGTGCAGATTGCCAGAACAAACTCCGTAGAGATGATGATGGGAGATTTCAATTTGAGAGCATGCAGAATTGTGAATGCAGCTCTGGAGTACAGTACGAGCTATAAACCAGGACCAGTACAAGCCTGGTAATCCTAGGTTTTTAACAAAGTTGCTGTGTGTAAGTGAAGCTGCCTGTGGGTGTTGGTGCAGCCTTTGAATAGTCCTCTGAATTGGATGCACTTGCGCTATGCTAGCTGTACGCTAGTTTGGCCAACAGCTATAACTGCTGATCCTGAGCATGCGTTCTCATACTGGCTGGAAGTGTGATTTGACGACTCCCTGCACGTCACTGCTGCTGCAAATCAGTCGCCTCAAAGTGGACGTCTGCAAGCACATCTCGAAACGTGTTGGCACGCCACACTTCCGGCCAGGCAGGGACTGGAAGCGTCGGGGATGGAGACACACCACTGGAACCAGGATGACCAGTGGGTTTATTTTTACAGGATGACCAGTAAAGTGGGTTTATTTTTTGCTCGCTCGCCATGCCTGTCCGTCCTACATTTTTTTTCTCGTGCATGGCATTGGGTGACACAGCACCATGGGTATATGTCCAACTACCACTAGGAGGCGACACTAGACATAAAAAGTGTTGGCTCCTCCCCGTTGGGCTATACCCTCTCCACAGACACTAGGCAGCTCAGTCTTGTTCTAGTGTCCGTAGGAGGCAGACCTGACCTGCTTTTTGTGCAGGTCATCCTGCTACTTTTTTATTTTATTTTTTCTTCAATTATTTTTTCTTTCTCTTCTCTGCAGGTTCCGGCCTGCGGAAGGGGTGGCTCCATCGTGTTCCACTTTAGTTGCCCCCCTGGCAGCCACCTGGCAGCCACCCAGTCCCCAAATCTGCTTCCGCAGTGGAATTCCGGCAGTCCCACGGTCCCCGTGTTGAGTCCGCCGAGAGGGTGGTTACTGCTGCGCCTGAAGACGTCTGAGGGTGAGTATGTTAGATTAGGGATCCCACCCTCCTTCCCGGGCCTGGACGCGTTCCCCCCTCATGCTCCCTTCCCAGATACATGATACAGCTTTTATTGCTGTGTGGGTAAATGCCTTGACTCTGATAAGCTGCCTTGCCTCTGTTACATAGCTTGTGGGTTTTTTCTCTCAGCTGTATCCTGGCCCCTGAAGCCCCTGGCCTTCCGTTTTTTTTCTCTCCCTGGGGGTCTCTTCTTCAGTTCTCTCCCCCACCTGGCCCCTGTTCGTCGCGGCAATTCTGGGGCACTATTGCGATCGCGGCCGTTCGCTCCCGGCCGCGCTCCACTAATTTAGTCCCCGGCTTTTCGGGCCTACTAGGCCGCAACTCCCCGCCCACTTTCTCCCTTCCCGGGCTTACTGCTCTGGGTGCTCTGCACAGCCCCTGGGGTCCGGTAGGCAGCCTCTGGCTGAATTGCTCCACAGGCCCCTTTCCCTCTCTCCCCTCTCTATTGCTGCCTACTATATAGCTGCTGCAGCACCTCTTGGGAACTGTGGCTTCCGGGGTCAGATAGGTCAGCCCTGCTGCTCTATGGGGCCTCCTCTCCCAGCCTCCGTATCGGATCGCCACGTATTTTACGTGCGTCCGTTGTCTACGGAGGTTTCCACGTGGTCGCCTTGTCCCCCCTCTCACCCTTTTGTGTGTAGGTCCCCCCCTGAATGGGCTCCCTCCATGTCGATCCTTGGGACCTTGCCTGACTCGCCCAGTCCCTGGCGGATTCGCTGGAGCGCTACCTACAATTTGCGGTCTCCTTCCCCCCTGAGCCACGCTCACGCTAAGTGGTCTCAACTAGCTTCCACCCCTCCTCGGGTCCCCCAGGACAGGCCGGAGGCTGGTGACGAAGCCTTCTCTGTCAGTTGCCTCTGGGGACTCCTCTGCACCGATTCCCTCGGAACAGAGCATCAGGCGGTCTTCCACCATGCAGAATCCCTTTGCGTGGTCAAGTCAAACGTGCATGGTGGTACCTACCCTACCAGGTTTGGTGCCCCTCTAGTGGACTTTCGGATGGCGCCCTCCTGCCTGCACAGGTAATTACCGCACAGGTAAGGCAGCCGTCACCGTGCTTAGCAACTGGGACACCTACGCGGTGTCTCTGGTACGTACGCCCTCGTAGGCTGTACACGACAGACCTTCCTGGTTCCACCTACCAGGGGCTATGTTCTAGGCAAGCTGATAATTCAGGCAAACGCCTCTTGTAGGGTTGGCAACCCTTCTCTGCCTCTAAAGGTTCTTTTGTAATGCCTGTACCAGAGAATACAGGCCGGCTTCTATGCCGTGGCAATTACATCTGTCTGTTTCCAGCTGCCTTGTTACTTTCATAGGTAGAGTTCCTGCTGACTGGCGGTTTCCATGCGGCACTATTTCCCCCTACCGGGCGAGATATACAGGCCGCCTTCAATTGCTGTAGCAATTACACCTGTCTGTTTCCAGCCACCTTGCGCTCTTCATGGGTAGAGTCCCTACACCATCTCCTGATGCTGTATCCAATATCCCTGGCGGGCTCTATTGTGTTCCGTGCGGCACTATTTCTCCCTTCTCGGCGAGATATAGAGGCCACTCTCAATTGCTGTGCAATTGCCTCTGTTTGGTTCTAGTGGGCACCTGGCTGCCACCTTGTTCCCTTCTTTTTTATTTAACTTCTCTATCTCCAGGAGCTGTTGCCATTGCTCCTGTCTGGCCTTCTGGTGTACCTTGCGGCACTATTTCTTCCTTAACCGGACGAGATATTAAGGCCACTTTGTAGTGCCGTTGCACTGCAACCTCATCTAGTGTCCACCAAACAGCCATCTTACTCCCTTCTTAGGTAGAGTTCCTGCACCGTCTCTGATGCTGCAGCCGTTACACCTGTCGGGCTCTATGGTGTTCCATGCGGCCCTATTTCCCTCTTTTTAGGTGAAATAGAGGGCATTCTTCAGTTGCCATTGCACTTACCTAGTTGTGGTGTGCACCTGTCGTTCTTGTGGTACCGTGCGGACCTATTTTTCCCTTCCCAGCAAAAATATAGGTGCCATAGCTAACGTGGCAGCCGTTGCACTTCTCTGGTCCTAGGGTGCTCCATGCGGCCACATCGCTCTAATCTTAGACCTAGTACCTCTGCCATCTCCAGATGCTGTACCCATTGCACCTCTCTTGTCGTATCTCTACACTACACAGCCGTATTTCTACCTTACAGGTTGAGGACCTGTACCCTCCAAATGCGGTCGCATTCCTGGATGCTGTGTCTTTGTTTCCACCCTCCTTAGTGTGCAACATGCAGCCACTTTACCTCGGTTTTAGGCGTGTATTTTTAGTACCCACGTGCTGGGCCCTATGGTGCAATCTGTGGCCCATACAGTTTCTGTATTACTGGGTGCTTCCTTCCCCGGGCTAGAATCTGTGCTGCGGATGTTGGTTGCTTCCCTTTTCGGCCATCCTGGTTCAGCACGAACATGGTAGCCATATCTGGCAGGAGTGGGCCAGCCCAACCCACACCTCCTCCTTGTCGGTCTATTACTACTTCTGGTGTACCCAGTATATGGCTGATCTGTTCTGATCTGGTGGGGGTCCATATACAACCACGCTCCCTACACCATGGCAGGTGGTTGTTGGTTTTTGTGCTAGGGTTGCTATTGCCATCCCTATCAAATACTACTTTCGGCTGCACTCCGCGTTCCCCATATTATAAAGGAGTACCCACGTTGTTTTCTATTACAGGGCGGACCATTCCTGGTGGAGTACAGTGATCTCCACTGGATCTTCTCCTTGTTGGGATACGTAGCTTTGGTGAGCACCGGCCGCTGCAGCGGTTTTCGGCCATCACTGGATGTCCTCCGCCACACAGAATCTCCTGGGGTCAGCGACATTATCCTCGCTGGACGTCCTCCCTGAGGAGTCAGGGACAGAACCACTGAGCGCCACACACCTGTCTGGTAGGTGAATTTTCTGCTGATTGCTCTGACATAGGACAGGGTTCCGTAGTTCCTTCTGGGTCCGGGTGTTCCCTTATATTCTCTGCTTAGTTGTACTATAGGACAGAGGGCAGTCCCTTGGGACCTTGCTATTGTCTGCGCCCATCTGGTACTCTCTCCCCCTGGGAGCCTTCTGTATGTCGGTCGCAGCTGGTTTCTACATTTCGTGTAGTCACTCCCGTTTCTTTTATAGCGACTTCGCCATTCCTTATGCATATGGGTGTCTGTTGTTTTAGTGGGTACAACCCGAGCCGCTGTAATTGCCCTCCCAGGACAATGTGTGCAGATTTTCTAGCCACTATTCTTTGAATGGCTAGTTATCCATGGGCAATTCCTTCCCATATGGTGGTTCTTTAAATTTTTTCTTGAATATTCAGGTTTTTTGTTGTCCTCTGGTGGTTCAGTTCATGGTTCCTTGTGAGCCCATTGCGGGTACTCCTTTCTGGAGTCCCCGTTCATTTGACCACACAGATTCTGTAGGATTATCGTTGTTTGGGAGGGGCCTGGTTTGATTGTTCCCCCTGCGGGTTCCAATAGCCTTGTGGACCTCTTGGGATTCGTGTCTATCTTCCCATCCTCCCACGTTAGGTACCTGGTGTTGAGTGGTTTAGTGCTACGGTTTGCATTTCCACCTTATGGTATCCTTCGGGAGGGACTCCTCCTGCTTGTAGAGCCTTCCTCCTTAGACTGTTTGGAGTACTCTCCTTCTCCTCCCATGTCTCTCAGTCCAGTGTGTCCCTGCTGAGATTTCCTTGCCCTGCATCTCCCTGATACTTCATTTGGCCGGAGTTTCTCCGGTCTAGCGCTTCTCAGCGATATTTTGTTTTTCAGGGGCTCGTTCCTCGTCTCCTGGTTTTGGGATGCAGGTCTTCTCTTTTTTTTTTTCTTTTTCTGGCCTTTACTTACAACCCCCTCCCTTTCAAAGGTTTGACGGTTTCCCTTAGCGCCTTTGGGTTTTTACTTTTCAATAGGACGCTTAACTTAATCACCTGCTTCGCGGTGGGGGAGTCCTGCTCCCTTCATATGTGAGTTTTGCTATGGCTTCCCTCACTCCAGTGTGCCCCTGCTGAGATTTCCTGGGCTTGCATCTGGTTCCCTTCTTCCTGATAATTCGTTTCGCCGGAGTTTCTCCGGTCTTGCGCTTCTCAGCGATATTTTGTTTTCAGAGGCTCGTTCCTCGTCTCCTGGTTGGGGATGCAAGTCTTGTCTTTCTCTTTCCTGGCTTTTACTTACAACCCCCTCCCCTTCCTGGGGTTGGCGGTTTCCCTTAGCGCCTTTAGGATCTTTTCCTTTCAATAGGGCGCTTAACTTTTTCACCTGCCTTGCGGTGAGAGGAGACCCGCTCCACTCACATGTGAGCCTTGCTATAGCTTCACTCTCTCGTTTGGCCTTCAGTGATTCCAATTTCCCTTGCTCCCCTGGCCCTTCAGGGTTGACCTCAGGGTGTTTGTGCTTTCGCCTGAGACAATTGGATGTTGGGTAGATCCGATACGTGATGCTGTCCTACTTTCCCTCCAGCCTTCGGCTGAGCTGGGTGTTCCTTTGCCTTCTTCTTGCATTTGGGACCTTCTCCCAGCATTTGTCCTGGGGTGCTGGCAGTCGTCACTGTGGCCTCCTTGGAGTTTCCTCCCTTGTTTATGAGGCTTCCTGCCTATTCCGTGCTTTTCTCCCTGTTGGGTCACATGGTTCTCCCGCACCTGTATGCCCACAGGTGGCATGGCTGTTCTTCCCACCCTCGGGGACTGCTTTGGGACGTCCCATGGTGCTGTGTCCCCCAATGCCATGCACGAGAAAATTGGATTTTTTGTACTCGCCGTAAAATCCTTTTCTCATAGTAGGCATTGGGGGACACAGATCCCTCCCTATGTTGTTTTACTTCAGCTTCTCCGGGCTGGTCTCTTGATCTTTCCCGGTACGGGAGTTGGTTTGGTTCCTTGCCTTTCTTCTCTCTCCTACTGCTTTTGGTACAAACTGAGCTGCCTAGTGTCTGTGGAGAGGGTATAGCCCAACGGGGAGGAGCCAACACTTTTTATGTCTAGTGTCGCCTCCTAGTGGTAGTTGGACATATACCCATGGTGCTGTGTCCCCCCAATGCCTACTACGAGAAAAGGATTTTAACGGTGAGTACAAAAAATCCAATTTTTATTTTCAGGGCCTGGACACCCCCTTTTAAGCAATGAATATTTCTTGGCTGATTGGCCAAGAGTGATCATGTGACTAGCATTTCGCGTATATTGCTTGGGTAGGAATAAGCTGAATGAGCAGCATGATGTGGAATCTGACAGAAACAAATCTTATTAATTTTTAGAGGCATGCGGAGGCACTGGGGCCTACCTAACATGGCTGTGTGCATGAAACTTACATCTGTTGCTTTTTTATTTTATAATTTTGACAGAAAAAAATATTATTTTGAAACAACTGTGTGACGATCCCTCTCAATCTTTCCAGGGCCCGTGCTCCTTGATGAATTTGTTGAGTGGCATAAAGTCCGCCAGATGTCATTATAGCAAAAGATATTCTGGAAAAAGGAAAAAAAATAGGAGAACTTTCTGGTGACCTAACACAAAGTATTTGAAGAATACTTTCATCTTTATCGAAGCCTTTTTTTGTTTTGTTTTTGTTTTTAATGGAACTGAAGTTTTCTTGTTACACTGGAGTCAGGAAGAAGCCGCGTCAGACTCGTCCCTGAAGTTACTGCTTTCGATGGCGTTCACACTTGTCTTGGTCCACCAGACAAGTCTACCAGCGATGGCGAAACCTCTTGGGTTCCTGGGTCACAAGTATCTCAGCCATTTCACTGGCACATTGTGTCCTCAAACCACTTTACGTACACGAAATGTGGAGAGACTTTTCTGTGCCCCAGAGCGTCTTGGATGAAACCTACTACTTTGGGTTAGACGTCACATCTGTATTGTAAACCACGTTGTGTTTTTTTTGTTTTTACATCCCGCATTTTTAATTGTGAAATGCTAAGGAGAGGCAAATTCAATAACTGGACACAGAGGGCTGTCTTTACATTTCTATAGATGTTGGTATATCGGTGGCTTGTCACATTGGAAAGGGTCCTTTGATTAATGGTAGAAGTACCTGAATAATAGCCTCACGTGAAAAGTTTTTAAAGGAGCGGTCCAGGATTTGAAAAAAAATTATGCTTTTTTTTTTTTTTTTTTTCTTTCCCAGAAACAGAGTCACTCTGTCTGAGCTATGTCTAGTGTTCCAGCTTGGCACCTTTCAAGTGAATAAAGATGAAGTGCAATACCAGATACAGCCACACATGGACATGGGTGGCACTGTTGCTGGAAAAATGCAGGCTTTTTTTTTTGTTCTTTATTCTGGGACTGCCCCTTTAAAAGTGTGTTTGCATGGTCAGCCCATGCACCATCGAAAATTCTTCATGTAAGCATTAATCTTTGTCTTTAGTGCTCACCCTAAGCATTTCAATGTCAAGGGGTTATATCAGATAGAAAGAGCAGTCTGTTTTTTTTTTCCCCTCATTGTAAGGCTTAGTTCACATCAGCGTTCAGCCTTTCCGTTCTCCTGCTCCGTTATAGGACGGATTCGGCACATAACGGAGCCGACGGACCCCATAGACCCCCATAGACTATAATGGGGTCCGTTAGGTTTCCGCTCAGAAGATGATTTTGGAGCGGAGACAAAAGTTGTGCATGCAGGACTTTTGTCTCCGCTCCAAAATCATCTTCTGAGCGGAAACCTAACGGACCCCATTATAGTCTATGGGGTCTGTAGGCTCCGTTCGGCTCAGTTATGAGCCGAATCCGTCCTTTCCGTTCTCCTGCTCCTATAACGGAGCAGGAGAACGGAAAGGCTGAACGCTGATGTGAACTCGGCCTAAACAGCGCCACTATTGTCCATGGGTGGTGTCTAGTATTGCAGCTCAGTACCAGTCACGTCAACAGGGCAATACCAGAAACAGCCCATGGGTAGGAGTGGCGCTGTTTGTCTGCTTATCTCATGCAAACTCTTAACGGCATAATGATCCTCTTCTGTTTCTGGACGCATTGCTGAATTAAAGCTATTAAAGGGTCTCTGTCAGCAGGTTTGTACCTATGACACTGGCTGACCTGTTACAGGTGCTCTTGGCAGCTGAAGGCATCTGTGTTGGCCCCATGTTCATATGTGCCCGCATTGCTGAGAAAAATGATGTTTTATATATATAAAGGGGGCGTTACCGTTACACCTAGAGGCTCTTCTCTCTCTGCAACTTCAGCACCCTATGTAGCCCTAGCCTATTTGTGCCTACAGCTGCTATGGAGACCTATGTGTCTCCATGACTACAGACTACAAACCTTATGTAGTCTGCTCCTCCTGGTCCCTCTTTCAGCAGACAATATCAGAGGGAGTAGGTAGAAGGTAGTGGCTGCAGGATTGCATCGTTATCAGCTGTGTACACAAAACCGTAGGAGATTTTTAATTGCGACTATTTGAAAAGTTGCTTTATTTATTTTAGAGGCATTGGAGCCATAAAAGGTTATAAATGTGACTGCAGCTTCTAAAATAAAGGATTGCTTTTGGTGAAACTTCTGATTTAAGCAATGATTACCAGCACAAAAAAGGGACCGAATTCAGAAGCCTATGCGGTGTATCTGTGAGCTATGTCTGCCATTTCCCGGCCCATCTATCATACGTCATTGATTTACCAGACTGTGAATGGGATTGTTAACATTTAATGTGTGACACAATGTCGCCTCCGCTTACTAATGTGCCATAGCCTGAGCGGCGTTATTTTTATCTGTCCTGACTTTGTTTAGGGCTGGGTACAACGGTGACGTGGGCTTTATAGTTTACTGAGGGGGATAAGAGTCCTTATGCTTCACAAGCGTCATTCTTGTAATGGAAAGTCTGCAACTGCACTGACAGTATAAATCCAATCACACCTGGCTCTGTCAAAGTGCACAGGGTACAGCAGGTGCAGAGAGAGCAGAGCCTCCAGGTGTAACGGCAACGCCCCCATTGCTCTCAGAGGCTCATTTGCATATATTAACATTGTTTTTCTCAGCAATGTGGGCACATATGAACATGGGACCAACACAGATGCCTTCAGCTGCCAAGCGCACATGTAACGGGTCATCCAGTGTCATAGGTACAAATCTGCTGACAGATGCCCTTTAAGTCGTCATTGTAAACTTTTTATGTACATACTAAATGACATACATAAGGATATGGACTTGGGATGAAATGGACATAAGGATATGGACTTGGGATGTGCCCCCTTTAACCCCCACCACAGGTATTGCTGTACCTGCACAGGACATATCCAGAGCTGTCCCATTGGTTTCCTCAGCCATAGCGTATATTGTCCGCTGTGATGGCTAGCTTTTCAGTGACCACAGTGATGTGAACTTCTAACCTGACTAGTAATAAATTAAAAAAGAAAATATTGACAGTCCGTAATGGATAAGTAGTTTCGTATACAGTAGGTGTGTGGCTGCAATGCCGGCAGTGTAGGTGCAGTTTGCACCATGTTACTCCATAGGCTCTGATCTATGTGAGCCTTGAGAGATTTGGGGATCATTTTCGGGGGTGGCAATCGTCTTTATTTTTGAGCTGTGACATTTCAGAGTCTAGTCTTCTCCTGGCCCCCATTCCTCCACTCATCACTCAGATTTTCTAGTTTGCCAAAGTGTTCTTCTAGTGTCATTTATTTATTGTCCATAAGTACATTATTAAACTCTGCAGCGACCCCCTCCCCCACTGGGTTTACATACAAGTCTAGGAGTGGGTTATAAAAGGGAGATTAAATATGGTGTATATCACTTGCGCTTAACTTTTATTTTAATTTTTCTCCCATAGGTTATGTAAATTGTCCAAATATTCAATTTTCATGCCACATTAAAGATTTTGTTTTTGGAATCGTTACAGACTTGTACTCTTTGTGTTTTTTTATGCTTTTATTGTGTCCTCTCCACCAGTTTCTGTCCTTCAGTATAAGCCATGTTTAGAAGTAATTCAGCAGCAGAAAGAGGAGTGTGATGATCTTGTGGGGGACACGGACCTGCCGAGGAAGATGAAGATGGCCTATCCAGTATGGATATCAATAGTAATCACCATGAGGGATGAAAAGAGAGGAACAACTTTCAAGGACACTCAATCGTGTGAATTTAACAGTAAGGCCACTTTCACACGGTCAGTGGTTGTAAGCCAAAATTAGGAGCTGGAACCTACGGAGAAAGTCTAATGGAAAGATTTGGGCCTTTTCTGGTTTTGGCTTATAATACTGATGCAGATAATGACTCCATACAACGTAAAAGTGGCCTGTTGCCTTAACTTAAGGGTCTTTTACACGGGCCGAGAATATTAAAGATAATCGCTAACGAACGATTATAGGAACGCTCGTTAGGCTACTTTCACACTGGCGTTTTGGCTTTCCGTTTTGTGAGATTCGTTCAGGGATCTCACAATCGGTCCAAAACGGATCAGTTTTGCCCTAATGCATTCTGAATGGAAAAGGATCCGCACCGGCGCATGCGCACTTCGCTCTATGAAGCCGAACGGAGAAGTCCGCACAGGCGCATCAGGCAGAGCCCTGTGCGCACGCGCGAGATGTTAGAGGGGGAGGAGGGGGGGGGGAGGGAGGATTATGAGGCGGCGCTGAGGTCGGGAAAGGCGGAGCTGGGCACGAATGGTGGCGGGTGCGGGCGGCAGCTTGGATCCATTTACATCCCCTTGGGCACCTTATTTTGTTGAATGACAGGTTAGTAATAGCGTTTTTTTTTAGCAAAATGAGCCTACAGATTACATTTATAAGACCACATTAGGAATCGTGAAAGCTCCCTGAACATAACCATATTTTTATCTGGAGGGGGTGAAACCTGGTGACAGAATCCCTTTAATTCACGTCACAGATTTGCATTGGTGATTGTGAGCCGAAACCATGTGCAGATCAAAAGGCAGGAAAGGTCTAAAAATCTTTTCATTATACCCTATAAGGGCTCATGCACATGAATGTATTTTCTTTCCGCTTCCGTTCTGTGTTTTTTTTTTTTTTGCGGACTGTATGCAGGACCATTCACTTCAATGGGGCTGTAGAAAATACAGAAGTTACTCTGTGTGCATTCCAGTGCATGTCCTATTATTGTCCGCAAATCACGGTCCGAGGGCCCATTTAAGTCAGTGGGTCCGCAAAAATACATAACGCACACGGAACACATCCGTATGTCATCCGTATTTTGCGCATTCATACTGTAGAAATGCTATGCCCAGCGCATATTGCTCATGTGTTTGGTGATTAATAAGTTACTGTTTCTGTATACGATCCGCAAAAAAACAGATCAAATACGGAAACCATACGGATTTGTTTTGTACAATAACGGAACGGAAGAGGACTTGAATCAGAGAAAAAAAAAAACAACGGTCGTGTGCATGAGCCCTAACTGACCAAAAACACTGAATGGGTGAATTAGGCCTCAAGCTGAGCTCCACAGCGACACAGAGTAGGGTGCATTTTGGAGGGTTCCCACAATTTGTGGGTGATGTTTCAACTCTCCCGACCTGTCTGTTTTAATAGCTTCATGCATTCCCCATGTAATAATTATGGAGCATCTATTCTTATGGCTCTATGTTGTGCCATTCCTCTATTATTCCTACTAGATGTTTATGAATGCATTGCTAGCAGTCTACACCAAAGGTCCATCTGGGTGTAACCGGGTAGGTGTGTGCCCCTGCACAGTTTGACACTGGCGGCACTGATTATCAGTATTTAAGCTTTGCGCACTACCCAAACTGTTAAAATTTGGGATAAACACAGGTTCTGGGTACTTACTGTATTAAAGTGGAACTAGAATTTATTAAGGGGGAAACAAGCCAAGGATGAAACACGCAATGCGGGACGTGTTCTTTATTTGGCACTACAATGAATGCGTACCACTTAACCACCTCAGCCCCCAGTGCTTAAACACCCTGAAAGACCAGGCCACTTTTTACACTTTCTGACCTATTGCTCGGTCATGCAACTTACCACCCAAATGAATTTTACCTCCTTTTCTTCTCACTAATAGAGCTTTCATTTGGTGGTATTTCATTGCTGCTGACATTTTTACTTTTTTTGTTATTAATCGAAATTTAACGATTTTTTTGCAAAAAAATTACATTTTTTCACTTTCAGTTGTAAAATTTTGCAAAAAAAACGACATCCATATATAAATTTTTCGCTAAATTTATTGTTCTACATGTCTTTGATAAAAAAAAAAATGTTTGGGTAAAAAAAAAAATGGTTTGGGTAAAAGTTATAGCGTTTACAAACTATGGTACAAAAATGAAATGTGAATTTCCGCTTTTTGAAGCAGCTCTGACTTTCTGAGCACCTGTCATGTTTCCTGAGGTTCTACAATGGCCAGACAGTACAAACACCCCACAAATCACCCCATTTCGGAAAGTAGACACCCTAAGGTATTCACTGATGGGCATAGTGAGTTCATAGAACTTTTTTTATTTTTTGTCACAAGTTAGTGGAAAATTATGATTTTTTTTTTTCTTTTTTCTTACAAAGTCTCATATTCCACTAACTTGTGACAAAAAATAAAAACTTCCATGAACTCACTATGCCCATCAGCGAATACCTTGGGGTGTCTTCTTTCCAAAATGGGGTCACTTGTGGGGTAGTTATACTGCCCTGGCATTCTAGGGCCCAAATGTGTGGTAGGAGTTTGAAATCAAATTCTGTATAAAATGACGCTCTTTGGAATGTGGGCCCCTTTGCCCACCTAGGCTGCAAAAAAGTGTCACACATGTGGTAATCTCCGTATTCAGGAGAAGTTGGGGAATGTGTTTTGGGGTGTCATTTTACATTATACCATGCTGGGTGAGAGAAATATCTTGGCAAAAGACAACTTTTCCAATTTTTTTATACAAAGTTGGCATTGACCAAGATATTTATCTCACTCAGCATGGGTATATGTAAAAAGACACCCCATAACACATTCCTCAACTTCTCCTGAATACGGAGATACACATGTGTGACACTTTTTTGCAGCCTAGGTGGGCAAAGGGGCCCAAATTCCTTTTAGGAGGGCATTTTTAGACATTTGGATACCAGACTTCTTCTCACGCTTTGGGGCCCCTAAAATGCCAGGGCAGTATAAATATCCCCACATGTGCCCCCATTTTGGAAAGAAGACACCCCAAGGTATTCAATGAGGGGCATGGCGAGTTCATATAAAAAAAAAAATTTTTGGCACAAGTTAGCGGAAATTGATTTTTTTGATTTTTTTTCTCACAAAGTCTCCCTTTCCGCTAACTTGGGACAAAAATTTCAATCTGACAATGTTATAATTGTTATTTTTGAATGGGAGAAAACTAATAAAAACTATATTGGAAAAAAAAAATTTCAATCTTTCATGGACTCAATATGCCCCTCAGCGAATACCTTGGGGTGGTCTTCTTTCCAAATATGGTGTTATTTGTGGGGTGTTTGTACTGCCCTGGCATTTGAGGGTCTCCGCAATTCATTACATGTATGGCCAGCATTAGGAGTTTCTGCTATTCTCCTTATATTGAGCATACGGGTAATGAGATTTTTTTTTTTCCGTTCAGCCTCTGGGCTGAAATAAAAAAATGAACGACACAGATTTCTTCATTCGCATCGATCAATGTGGATGAAAAATCTCTGCTAAAAAAAGAAAAAGGAGGGGAAAGAGGCGTCTGCCAGGACATAGGAGCTCCGCCCAACATCCATACCCACTTAGCTCGTATGCCCTGGCAAACCAGATTTCTCCATTCACATCAATCTATGTGGATGAATAAATCCTTGCCGGGATTTTTTTTTTTTATATATACAAAGTGTTTGCCAAAGTATATGAACACCGCCACCTCCTCAGCTCATATGCCTCGGCAAACGTATCTTTTACTGCAGAGGAGAAATCTCGTTTAAAGCGCCGCATACACCGACTTGCGTGTAATCTGACAGCAGCGCAATGCTTCTGTCCGAATGCACATCAGTGCTGCAGCTAGTCGATCGGTTGGTCCACCTGGAAGGTAAAAAAAAAAAAGAAAAAACCAGGCCGCAACACAATAATTTTATTAACTTTGGAAGAGAACATCTAAACTTTAACTTTTTGAACTGCACATTAACCTTTTTTTTGTTGTTTTTATTTACCTTTATAGAACAAACCTCTCCTTCCCCATGGGACAATGTGCAAAGCGCAAATCGCCCAAAGATGTGGCGAAGTACGTTATGCACTTTATCCCAGGTGAAAGGAGAGGTTTGCAGCAGCTGTGAGAGAAAGGGCCCTAATAGCCCTGTGTGCCTGTCCTGGTGAGATGTGGCTAACTACACTGGTGGATGGGGCCACGGAACCTCCTGGATAAAGGAGGTTCTCGATGATCTCTTCCTGGAATTTGAGGAAGGATCGTGTTCTCCCAGCCTTACTGTAGAGAACAAAACTATTATACAGCGCCAATTGAATTAAATATACAGACACCTTCTTATACCAGCGTCTGGTTCTGCGGGAAACTAAATAGGGAGCCCAACATCTGGTCATTGAAGTCCACCCCTCCATGAGCGCATTATAGTCGTGGACTGAGAGGGGCTTTTCAATGACACGGGTTGCCCTTTCAATTTGGATTGTCGTGTCTGCGTGAATGGAGGAGAGCATGTAAACGTCACGCTTGTCTCTCCATTTCACCGCGAGCAGTTCTTCGTTCCCAAAGGCAGCCCTCTCCCCCCTTGCAAGACGGGTGGTTACAAGCCGTTGGGGGAAGCCCACGCGACTAGTTTGCGCGGGTGCCACAGGCGCAAATCCGTTCTAGAAACAAATGCCTAAAGAGGGCACACTTGTGTAAAAATTGTCCACATAAAGATGGTACCCCTTGCCGAATAAGGGTGACACCAAGTCCCAGACTGTCTTCCCACTGCTCCCCAGGTAGTCAGGGCAACCGACCGGCTCCAGGGTCTGATCTTTTCCCTCATAGATCCGAAATTTGTGGGTATAGCCTGTGGCCCTTTTCACAGAGCTTATACAATTTGACCCCATACCGGGCACGCTTGCTTGGGATGTATTGTTTGAAGCCAAGGCGCCCGGTAAAATGTATTAGGGACTCGTCTACGCAGATGTTTTGCTCAGGGGTATACAAATCTGCAAATTTCTGGTTGAAATGGTCTATGAGGGGCCGAATTTTGTGGAGCCGGTCAAAAGCTGGGTGGCCTCTGGGACGGGAGGTGGTGTTGTCGCTAAAATGCAGGAAACGCAGGATGGTCTCAAATCGTGTCCTGGACATAGCAGCAGAGAACATGGGCATGTGATGAATTGGGTTCGTGGACCAATATGACCGCAATTCATGCTTTTTGGTTAGACCCATGTTGAGGAGAAGGCCCAGAAAAATTTTAAGTTCGGAAACTTGGACTGGTTTCCACCGGAAAGGCTGGGCATAATAGCTTCCCGGGTTTGCGGTTATAAATTGTGTGGCATACCGGTTTGTCTCTGCCACGACTAAGTCTAAGAGCTCCGCAGTCAAGAACAGCTCAAAAAATCCCAGGGCCGAACCGATTTGAGCCGTCTCAACCCGAACTCCAGACTGGGCGGTGAAAGGGGGAACTACTGGTGCGGCTGAAGTTGGTGACTGCCAATCAGGGTTTGCCAGCACCTCAGGGATTCTAGGGGCCTGTCTGTGCGGTGGCTGCGACGGGGTAACTACTGCACGTGCCACCGTACCAGCTTCAACTGCCCTTCTGGTGCTCGCTACTTCACCAGGTTGTACGGCAGTGCTTGTACTAGGTCCAGGAAGGGCTGCGCTGCTGGTGTATGCCTCACCACGTGATCCGGCAGCGACAGCCCCACTCTGCTGCTCTTGAAGCGGATCCTGCGTAACCTGTGGTCTAGCGACACGGGGCCGGGTACGCCTGGTGCTGCCAGGGACCTCAACCTCCTCGTCCGAACTTTGGGTCAGAGAGCCACTGCTTTCTACAGGTTCATATTCTGGCCCGCTAGATTCGTCAGATGAGGGTTCCCATTCCTCATCCGACTGGGTCAGAATCCTGTAGGCCTCTTCAGAAGAATACCCCGTTTGACATTTTGGACTACTAAATTTAGGGGTATTCCCTGAGACTACCCAAGAAAAAAAGCAAGCCTGTCTTACAAAGGGGAGGCTAGCGAAGTACCGGAGGCCGCTGCGGTTGATAAAAAATATCAAAACTGATTTTTTTTATCGCCGCAGAGCGTGTAAAGTGAATGTGCAGTGATCAAATTTTTTTTATTTTTTGTCACTGCGGTGGGGCGGGCGTGGGTGAACGCACGTGTGGGCGACCGATCAGGCCTGATCGGGCAAACACTGCGTTTTGGGTGGAGGGCGAGCTAAGGTGACACTAATACTATTATAGATCTGACCGTGATCAGTTTTGATCACTTACAGATACTCTAAAAGTACAAATGCTGATTAGCGATACGCTAATCAGCGAATAAGTGACTGCGGTGGGCTGGGCGCTAACTGATCCCTAAACTACCTAACCAAGGGGCCTAAACTAATCCTAAAACCTAACAGCCAATACTAGTGAAAAAAAAAGTGTCAGTTTACACTGATCACTTTTTGTCTTTCACTAAGTGATTGACAGGGGGCGATCAAGGGGTTAATTTGGATGATGGGGGTGATGGAAGGTTATCAGGGGCTAAGGGTAGTGTTTGGTGTGTACTCACAGTGATGTCTGCTCCTCTGCTGGATCCAACCGACGAAAAGGACCAGCAGAGAAGCCATATAACAGATCATATTTACTAATATGATCTGTTATATGGCTTGTGATTCGATTTTTTAAAAATCAGCAACCTGCCAGCGACGATCATTGGCTGGCAGGTTGCTGATGCAATAGTCCTTTAACTTTTGCCGGCCCGCGATGCGCATGCGCGGGCCGGCTGTGACCGAAATCTCGCGTCTCGCGTCTCATTCCGTCCAGGCGGAATGAAACAACCACCTCCAGGACGCGTCGCTGCGTTCGGCGGTCCAGAGGTGGTTAAACACCCTTAATGACCAGACCACTTTTTACAATTCTGCACTACACTACTTTCACGGTTTAATGCTCGGTCATGCAACTTACCACCCAAATGAATTTTACCTCCTTTTCTTATCACTAATAGAGCTTTCATTTGGTAGTATTTTATTGCTGCTGCCATTTTTACTTTTTTTTGTTATTAATCGAAATTTTTGCAAAAAAATGACATTTTTCACTTTTCAGTTGTAAATTTTTTTTAAAAAAAATACATTTCTATATAAATTTTTCTCTAAATTTATTGTTCTACATGTCTTTGATAAAAAAAAATGGTTTGGGTAAAAGTTATAGCGTTTACAAACTATGGTACAAAAACAGACAGAAGAAAAGCCCCACAAATGACCCCATTTTGGAAAGTAGACACCCTAAGGTATTCGCTGATGGGCATAGTGAGTTCATAGAACTTTTTATTTTTTTTCACAAGTTAGCGGAAAATGATGATTTTTATTTATTTATTTATTTTTTTCTTACAAAGTCTCATATTCCACTAACTTGTAACAAAAAATAAAAAACTTCCATGAACGCACTATGCCCATCATGAAATACCTTGGGGTGTCTTCTTTCCAAAATGGGGTCACTTGTGGGGTAGTTATACTGCCCTGGCATTTTAGGGGGCCTAATGCGTGAGAAGTAGTTTAAAATCAAAATGTGTAAAAAAATGCCCTGTGAAATCCTAAAGGTGCTCTTTGGAATGTGGGCCCCTTTGCCCACCTAGGCTGCAAAAAAGTGTCACACATGTGGTATCGCCGTACTCAGGAGAAGTTGGGCAATGTGTTTTGGGGTGTCTTTTTACATATGCCCATGCTGGGTGAGATAAATATCTCTGTCAAATGTCAACTTTGTATAAAAAAAATGGGAAAAGTTGTCTTTTAGAGAAATATTTCTCTCACCCAGCATGGGTATATGTAAAAAGACACCCCAAAACACATTGCCCAACTTCTCCTGAGTACGGAGATACCACATGTGCGACACTTTTTTGCAGCCTAGGTGGGCAAAGGGGCCCACATTCCAAAGAGCACCTTTAGGATTTCACAGGGCATTTTTTACACATTTTGATTTCAAACTACTTCTCACGCATTAGGGCCCCTAAAATGCCAGGGCAGTATAACTACCCCACAAGTGACCCCATTTTGGAAAGAAGACACCCCAAGGTATTTCGTGATGGGCATAGTGAGTTCATGGAAGTTTTTATTTTTTGTCACAAGTTAGTGGAATTTGAGACTTTGTAAGAAAAAAAAATAAAAAATCATCATTTTCCGCTAACTTGTGACAAAAAATAAAAAATTCTAGGAACTCGCCATGCCCCTCACGGAATACCTTGGGGTGTCTTCTTTCCAAAATGGGGTCACTTGTGGGGTATTTATACTGCCCTGGCATTTTAGGGGACCTAATGCGGGAGAAGTAGTTTGAAATCAAAATGTGTAAAAAATGCCCTGTGAAATCCTAAAGGTGCTCTTTGGAATGTGGGCCCCTTTGCCCACCTAGGCTGCAAAAAAGTGTCACACATGTGGTATCTCCGTACTCAGGAGAAGTTGGGCAATGTGTTTTGGGGTGTCTTTTTACATATAGCCATGCTGGGTGAGAGAAATATCTCTCTAAAAGACAACTTTTCCCATTTTTTTATACAAAGTTGGCATTTGACAGAGATATTTATCTCACCCAGCATGGGTATATGTAAAATGACACCCCAAAACACATTGCCCAACTTCTCCTGAGTACGACGATACCACATGTGTGACACTTTTTTGCAGCCTAGATGCGCAAAGGGGCCCAAATTCCTTTTAGGAGGGCATTTTTAGATATTTGGATCCCAGACTTCTTCTCACGCTTTAGGGCCCCTAAAATGCCATGGAAGTATAAATACCCCACATGTGACCCCATTTTGGATAGAAGACACCCCAAGGTATTCAATGAGGGGCATGGCGAGTTCATAGAAGTTCATAGAAGATTATATTTTTTTTTTGGCACAAGTTAGCGGAAATTGATTCCCTTTCCGCTAACTTGGGACAAAAAGTTCAATCTTTCATGGACTCAATATGCCCCTCAGCGAATACCTTGGGGTGGCTTCTTTCCGAAATGGGGTCACATGTGGGGTATTTATACTGCCCTGGCATTTTAGGGGCCCTAAAGCGTGAGAAGAAATCTGGAATATAAATGTCTAAAAAATTTTACACATTTGGATTCCGTGAGGGGTATGGTGAGTTCATGTGAGATTTTATTTTTTGTCACAAGTTAGTGGAATATGAGACTTTGTAAGAAAATACAAAAACAAAAAAAATCAATTTCCGCTAACTTGTGCCAAAAAAATGTCTGAATGGAGCCTTACAGGGGGCTGATCAGGGAGTCTATATAGGGTGATCACCACCCTGTCATTGATCACCCCCCTGTAAGGCTCCATTCAGAGGTCCGTATGTGTTTTGCGGATCCACGGATCCATGGATCGGATCCGCAAAACACACTTCACTGCCCAAACCCCTGAAGACGCCAAGTGCTTGGCGAAACATGTTGGGGGGGCAGCAAGTGTTACTAGTGTGTTTTAGCCAGCCTATGCCTATCCATGATAGAGGTCTGGTAGATATATTAGCACAAGTATGTAATCCACAAGGACATTACTGTTAGCAGTTAGCGCTCTGTGAAAATAACGGAGCGCACTATTCAAGCACAGGTGATGCTACAAGATAAAGATAGAGAGTCTAACAGTTACTAGTGAAGAGTGCCCTCTAGTGGATTTACACAATAATCAGACCTATTGTAATTATCTATGCATGTTAAGCAGGCAAAGCTGATATTTTTAACCATAGAGTTCTAGTTATTTTATGGACACGAAATTAAATGTTAAATTTTATATTTAGTAACACGTGTTAATCTAGGGACATCTATAGAGACAAATTGTAAATAAATATCTATATAAATGGCCCACCCATTACATATTTGTGGTGTCCCCTACATGGCTTGTGGCAAACTGGACTTCTTATGGCTTGCTTTCCAAAAGGGCTTTCTTCTTGCCACTCTTCCATAAAGGCCAGATTTGTGGAGTACACAACTAAGACCTTATTCACACTTCAGTGTTTGGTCAGTGATTTCCATCAGTCATTTGTGTGGCAAAACCAGAAGTGAAGCCTACACAGAGATATAATGGAAAGATCTGCACCTGTTCTGTGGTTTTGATCCGCACCTGGTTTTGGCTCATAAATCACTGATGGAAATCAACGACCAAACATTGAAGTGTGAACGAGGCCTAATAGTTGTCCTGTAGACAGATTCTCCCACCTGAGCTGTGGATCTCTGCAGCTCTTCCAGAGTGACCATCGGCCTCTTGTCTGCTTCTCTAATTAGTGCTCTCCTTGGCTGGGCTGTCAGTTTAGGTGGATGGCTACGTCTTGGTAGTTTTGCAGCTGTGCCATACTCCTTCCTTTTTCGGATGATGGGTTGAACAGTGCTCTGTGAGATGTTCAGAGCTTAGGATATTTTTTTTACAACCTAAACCTGCTTTACACTTCTCCACAACTTTATCCCTGACCTCTCTGGTGTGTTCCTTGGTTTTCATGATGCTGTTTGATCACTAAGGTCCACTAGCAAACCTCTTTACAGAACAGCTGTAGTTATACTGAGAATAAATTAGACACAGGTGGACTCTATTTACTAATTAGGTGACTTCTGAAGGCAATTGCTCACACTGGATTTTATTTAGGGGTATCCGAGTACTGGGGGGCTGAATACAAATGCACACTGCACTTTCCAGAATTTTATTTATTAAATTTTTTTAAAACCATGTATCATTTTCTTTTTACTTCACACATACTTGCGTGTTGGTCTATCACATAAGATCCCAATAAAAATACATTTACCGGTAAGTTTGTGGGTGTAACGTGAAAACATGTGGAAAAGTTCAAGGGGTATGAATACTTTTTCAAGGCGCTGTATGCTTTTCAGAGTTGTGCCTGTGACTGCACAACCAGATATGGTAAATGCATAGATTGCCCATATGTGCTGCCTTATCCTGGGGAGCGCCCATAGTGTTCCTGTGTTTCAAACGTGATACTGTGGCTCAGTTAATCAAATTTAACCACTTGCCAACAGTCCATTAACTATATATACGTTGAGGCAGTCGGCTCATATCTCTGCATGAATTTCCGTGCAGACTGCAGCTGCACACTAAGCGTGGGCTCCCCACAGAGAAGGCAGGCATGGTTTTTCACCATTCCTGCGTTCCCCATTGCTCTAGTCCAGGGATGGGCAAACTGCGGCTCTCCAGCTGTTGTAAAACTACAAATCCCAAAATGCCCAGTCTGCCTACAGCAGGGCATGATGGGAATTGTAGTTTTACAACAGCTGGAGAGCCGCAGTTTGCCCATCTCTGCTCTTAGTCTATACACTGTGTATAGAGATCAAGAAGCAGCAGCCAAAAGTCTGCACAAGCTGCTGGGTCTTAGCAGATCCAGGTCAGCTCTACATTGGGGCTGTAAAGCCTTGTGCAACCTCTCCGAGGCCTGTATTCAGCAATTAATTTGAAAAAGTGTAATGTAAAATGTCTCCCTAAGGTTTTGTATGACATTATGGGTAAAACATCACCACATGCCACACAGCAGCTTCCAGCAATGCCATCATAACCATACATCAACGACCATTATGGAAATGGGTTATAATTTTTTTTTTTTTTTAACTATTTTTAGTTGCACAACTTTTAGGCTAGGGCTACTCTACGACTTGAATGGTTTTAACTATTGAATGACAGCTGCAATCCAAATAAAGGCATTCAGTTGAATGCAATCTTATGGACTGCAGCTGTCGTTCAATAGTTAAAATCATTCAAAAAGTCACAGTGTTGCTTTAGCCTTAGGTGCTAACAAAAGTTGTTGTTTTTTTTAATGTGTAAACACTATTCCTCCCCCCTCCCTTTACTTTTTTTTTTTCCATTTTATATAAAGTAGAAACAAATGCTAAAATAAAAATGACAAAAATAAAGCCTCATGTACGACTGAAAAAAGGCACAAACATTTTTTACATAACTGAACGGCAAAAAAGTTATGGCTTTCAAAGAAGCAGGTTCTAAAAAACAAAACAGAAAATGCACCTGATCAGAAATGGCCCTGAGATGGTTAAAAATGCTAACAGTTTGGATATAAAGGGCCTGTTATCCAGTGTGACAGACAGCACAATGTGTATGACAAATCCACACCACCAGATGTCGCTGTGCTCCTTTTTTTTTTATTAAGGACTTCTACCTACATCTGAGAAAACCTGTACCTCTTCTGTGGGATTGTTCCTGATGGGCTAGGCCAGGGATGGCTAACCTCTGGCACTCCAGCTGTGGTGAAACTACAACTCCCAGCATGCTCCATTCATTTCTATGAAGTTTTGAGAACAGCTAAGCAAGTGTACATCTTGGGAGTTGTAGTTTTAACACAGCTGGAGTGCCGGAGGTTAGCCATCACAGGCCTAGGCTTTGCTTCCCTTATGCATTCTAACCTTTTCCCTCTAAGTACACCCTAGTGACAAGAAATTTGAACCGAATTACCCCCAAGCAAGCAAATAGTGATCAATGTTGGCAATAAAAATGGCTATTCTCACTCCACGGACATAGGCTCTGTTCTAAGCCTCTGGCAGCAGTTCCTTCAGATTTGACAGAGAGAATTGCGCAGCATGCAGCACTAATCTTCAAAATAAGACACCACATTAGGACCCATGAAGGAGGACTATTCCTTCTCCATTTGAACCAGACCACCATGGTGACTGGTGGAAAATAACAAATAGTTACATGGACTCCTTATCTGCAGTACTACTCATGTATCGGCGTGACAGATTCCCTTGAAGGACAGGGCCAATAATTCTTTTTGCATTCTCGTTTATTCCTTTCCACCTTCCAAGAGCCAGAGGAACAGCCTGCTGGAAGATATTATATTATACCGTGTTTCCTGGAAAATGATCCCTACCCCGATAATAAGCCCTAGCGCTATTTTACAGGGTTTTTGGAGTAGGCTTAAAATATAAACCCTACTCTAAAAATAAGCCCTAGATACAGCAGTATTTTATTTTATATAAAGGGAAGGTGGGGGAAACGTGCGTGCTGCAGCAGCTGAGGAGCGCTCACTAATGGCTTCTGAGCTGCCATGAAACTGGGCGGGCGGGCAGCGCAGGCTTCATGGAATTAGCCTTCAGTGAAGCCGCCAGCCCGCGCATACACCGCGGCACTAAGCAGTACCTGATGGGCAGGATGCCGGCAGCCCGCTCTTCCCTTCACTATCACGTTGGGCGGGCTGGAGGCTTCTCTGTATGCCCTGTACTGCCTCCAGCCCGCACGTTCTTGCTTACATGAAGGAGGCAGCAGGAGGATCTCCTTCTCCTCTCTGCTGCCTGGAGGAGCTCCCCACATCTCTCCCGTGCCGTATCTGCCCTTCTTGGTACCGTAGATTGCTGCCTAGGTCCCTTGGGTAAGGACAGCTCAGGGGCAATATACGGTACCAGAATGAAAAATGTGTGGCAAATATGACTATAACCCCCTTCATCCATAGGAATGCACCCATGTACTGCAGTATATGGGTGCATTCCTATGGGTTAGGGGGGTTATAGTCATATTTAATATAAACACTGTCAACGGACTGTTCTGTAATTGGCATGTGTATAAAATATGTTCATGGAGCCAAAATAAGCCCTACCCCAATAATAAGCCCTAACCTTTTTTTTGGCGAAAACACGGTAGCTTACCCCGCCAGAGCCCATTGACTATAATGAGATCCGGCCTGTTTCCAGCATTAGTCAATGGGCTTTGGCGGGGTCAGGTAGTATCCGGCTATGCTGTATATAATGTCTTCCAGCAGGCTGTTCCTCTGCTCGAACAGCCTGCCAGAAGAATTTACCGCTAGTGTGATGGTAGCCTAACCCTAATGACGTATGGGTACGGTGGGTTAAGGGGTTAATGAGGGGGAAAGAAAATCATCCTTGTGATTTATTTATTTTTTTCCATTAAAGCATTCATTCCATTGACTTTAACATGGAAAAATGCAAATATATCTGAATAAGGGAAGTAAGGCTCTGTTCACATCTGTGTGAGTTTTCTAACAGAAGGATAATGCTGTATGCATGCACCCAATATTAAATTCTCGAAGGCCTCCATAAAGGGGTATTCTGGTTAGAAGTTATCCCATATCCACAGAATAGCGGATAACTGTTAGTGCTGGGACCCCTTATGATCAAGGGAATGAGTGCCCCACTCCCCTAGGAGCAGCAGGTAAAATATATATGCTGTCCCTCCATTGGTTCTCTATGGGACTACTGGAGATAGTGGGGGACAGCGCTCCGTCAGTCCCATAGAGGTGAATGTAGCGGCACTCTGTACTTTAAAATAAACATCCTGGAAAGCACCACAGTGAAAGACGAGTGCGTATACATACAGATGGGTAAGTGCCAGCTACAACAGAAAATGAGCGGGTAAGCTGTTCCTGGGTCGTATGACTAGATGTTTTTAGAAATCCAGCTGACCTCAGGACCTGCACATCCTGCAAAACCACTTCAGTCTTATGCCAAACCAACATCATTCTGATTCTTTTTTGGTTTTGCAGTTGGCATGGTCATCCTTCCAGAACAGTTTAGCACACAGCTGATATTTCCCATTGAGGTCACCTTTGTCTTCAGGCGATGTGTGAATTATGCAACCGGAGCCTCTAACATCTGTAACAAACATCTCCATAACCAGATGTTAAAGGCTGACCGCTGGGGACACCAATCTAGAGAACGAGGGCCCTATGTTCTCCCGCTTGAATGGAGCATTGGTCCCTGATGCACACTGCTGCTCCATTCAGCTCTATGGCAGACCTAGCACAGTACAAGTTGTGGCTATCTCTGGCCGTCCCATGGACAAGAGGACACCTCTTTTGCTCTTTGTTGAGTGAATGGAGGCCTATGGATAAGTTTGATGTATACACCGGGAGCTTTCCTGGGCAAAAACAGCAAATGGACACTGCAAACCTGGTGTGATTTACCCTAAATACTTTTCTTCCTGCCACTGTTTACCCTGGCCTGTCCTCAACAGGAACTTCAAATGAAGACCTCAGATGCTCTATAGCTGGTTTAGACGATGGCTCGTGTGCTGTGAACATATACATCCATCACTTTAGGTTCTGAATTATTGCCCCATTGTGATTTTGCTATATAATGTGCAGTATGTTCCTATGTGGTTATATGAAATTGTATATTTAACATACTTATTACATGTGATTTAGCAATGTACAGTGGTCCCTCAAGTTACAATATTAATTGGTTCCAGGACGACCATTGTATGTTGAAAACATTGTAACTTGAGTAATTGGTTCCAAAGCCTCAAAATGTCATCCAAGGTAAGAGAAAATTAAGATTTATGAAAAATAAGCAGATAACTAAGACAGATAACACAAGTCCTTACATATAACAGTCAGGAATAGCTGCTCACTAGCTACTACTACAGTTATTTTACCAGAGAAGTGGCCTTGATTGGTTGGATTTGAGTTTGAGGCATTGTATGCTGAGTCTAGTTTCAACTTACGATGGGTCAGAAAAGACCATTGTATGTGGAAAATATTGTATCTTACAAGGACAGGATAGTTGATGATTTCCAACATCTAGTAATGTTTAGTTTGGTAACTATGAATAGGTGAGCTATCGGGGTCCTACAAGATCTTGGAATGTCCTGCATATCCATGAAAAAGAGGGCCTAATATGGTGAAGGTTTTAGGACTAAGCCGCAAAATTTGGAAGCTAGGTCAAAAACCTCCTCCCATAGGTTCGTTAGCCTGGGGTAGGACCATAGTATGGCCTCATGCACACGACCGTGCTGTTTTTTGCGGTCCGCAAACCGCGGATCCGCAAAAATCGGAAGGCGCCCGTGTTGCCTTCCGCAATTTGCGGAACGGGCGCCGGCAATATAAATGCCTATTTGGACAAGAATAGGACATGTTATATTTTTTTAGCGGGGCCGCGGAACGGAGCCACGGATGCGGACAGCACACGGAGTGCTGTCCGCATCTTTTGCGGCCCCATTGAAATGAATAGGTCCGCATCCGAGCCGCCAAAACGGCGGCTCGGATGTACACCAAAACAACGGTCGTGTGGATGAGGCCTAGATTGTACCTTTAGCTCCGCATTGACGCCAGCATAAGTTAGATGTTCCAGGGAAAAGTCTGTCAGGGGTTAAATACCACCTTAGGCAACTTTTATTCAGTTTTAAGATAAGATGTTCCACTTCTTATATAGGGTCTCCAAATGCTAATTACTGGCAAGGATATTTTGTATCATATCTAATGTTTGGAATCCCGCATTTTTATTTCATTAATTGTATATTTGTAAAACCCAATAAAAAAAATTATTGAAAAGAAAATATTGTATCTTGAGGGACCACTGTAGTCTTATGAGATCTCATTGCAGGACTTTGCATGCAATGAGTTGCTGTGGCGCCAACGGCATTGTGACCTTGTATGAGGCTGGACCCACTAGATTCTGTGTGTGATAAGTGTATTCATATGCGATATTGTATATTGTTATGCTTTGTAAAACAAAACATGCAATGCAACAGCTCTCTGCAAACCAAATAAAGTACAAAAATGCATAATAATTGCTGGTGCTATACTTATAAATTAGAGATGCTTGGCAAATCATTTTGTACAAAATTATTTTCGCCCGTCTGCCGCACGTCAAGGCGATCTCTGTAAGACGGGTTCCTAACACTAAATTCTACCTGTTATGTGCCATGACGGCTACCATACAATTCAGGGAGTGTAGGTTACAGCAACGTGCCCTTGCGCTTTGGAATGTTCTGACTGACCCCCTTTTTCTTTGCAGTTTGTACTGGAGGTGTGGCTGACACCTTAGTCGTGACCAGCTCGTCTGCCCCATAGGCTGATTTTAATTAGTGTGAGTATATGGGTCCATTCACACGTCCGTGTATGTTTTGCGGTTCCGTGGATCCGCAAAACACGGACATCGGCGATGTCCGTTCCGCATTTTGCTGACCGCACATCGCCGGCACTTAATAGAAAATGCCTATTCTTGTCCGCAATTGCGGACAAGAATAGGACATGTTCTATTTTTTTCGGGATCGGAAGTGCGGATCCGCAATTCCGGATCTGGGCAGCACATTGTGCTGCCCCATAGAAATGAATGGGTCCGCAATTCCGTTCCGCAAAATGCGGAACAAAATTGTGGACGTGTGAATGGACCCTATAGCTTAGCCTGCTCTCCCTCATTCACTGGAAGCCATTTGGCACCAGGAGAGGTATAGTGTGGACTCTCATTGCATTCTTTGCTGGCCATTTGGCACCAGGAGAAGTGTGGAGTGGGCTCGGCATGCATGTTGGTACCTGGATTCCTTGGATATAATGGAGGCCATTTTGGCACCAAAGATGACAGAAATTAAAGCAGACCCAGCATGCATGTGGAACCTACACTCCCTGAATTGTATGGTAGCCGTCATGGCACATAACAGGTAGAATTTAGTGTTAGGAACCCGTCTTACAGAGATCGCCTTGACGTGCGGCAGACGGGCTCAAATAATTTTGTACAAAATGATTTGCCAAGCATCTCTAATTTATAAGTATAGCATTAGCAATTATTATGCATTTTTGTACTTTATTTGGTTTGCAAAGAGCTGTTGCATTGCATGTTTTTTTTACAGTGTTGTTTTCAGCCATAGCAGCATGCCCCTGCGCATTGGGATGTGCTGACTGACCCCCTTTTTCTTTGCAATTGTTATGCTTTGTGCATCGGATGAATGGTTGTCCATGTAGTACTTGGACAGCTCAAGTCCACCAGAGTGGAAGCTACTCTAAAGACTGTGTTCTGGCTCTCAGATTGTGGTCATGAGTGAGGCACTTTCCTCTATGACACTGCCGCATAATCGGCTAGTACATGCCCTACTGAAACATCCTCCTCTGTGGCCTTCCTTCTAGCACTCTTGAAGCCCTGCAATCTATCCTTAATTCTTTTGCTTAGTAAATCCACCTCTCCCCTCTGCCTGTCCCTTCACTACCCCCCCACTGCCCATAGAATTCAGCTCAAAATACTAACAACTTTGTATAAGTTTGGCTGAGCGTGGAGGAATATAGCAACCTCCTTGATTTCTCTTTATTCAGTGTTGATAGGGTTAATGACCACTTCCCTTTTCTCAGCTGTTGCTAAGTGGTCATCATTTCTACCCTTTATAGTCTGACCCCACCCTTCTGACTATGCGGCTGATAGATTAATTTGGGTTTGGCTGAGTTGGTGTGAGGTTGTCTCTAGTGTTCCTGTTCTTCCATCTCTACAGAAGTTAAGTGTCGCGTTTGTATTTTTTATATTCCCTGTTGTATCTGGGCCTGAGACAGAGACTTCCATTCGTCCATCTGGGTAGGAATGGGTTGTCTCTGGTCCTATACTTATTCCAGGGCCTTATAGGGAAATCAGGGCCTAGGTATCCTGCTTATGAATATTCCTACCTTCAAGGTCTATTCATATTGATAGGTAGTCAGGGCCCGGATTAGGGTTGTCTAGGAGGTGACCTGTTTCTTCCCTAGTTTTCAGGCCCAGTTACTGGTCCCCTTCCCTCCTGTGTTCAGTGTGGAGTTTCCCTCCTACACTGATCATGACATTATCAACCGCCACAAAAACCGCCATTTCGTTCAGGTCAGTGCAGCTATGGATCCTATGTCTGTACTGGTCGAACAGCTGCAGGGACTGTCTTTGGAGGTATCTGACCTCCGCGCGACAGTCTTACGGATTCAGAGACCACAGGCGGCTGGTTCCGATGGTGATTACTAGGCCTGCCCTGAACCTAAGGTTGCCCTCCCGGACAGATTTTCTGGGGGTAGTGACAATTTCATTCGGTTCAGGGAATTGTGCAAATTGTACTTTAAGCTGCGTCCATACTCTTCTGGGGATGAGTGTCAACGTGTGGGTATAATCATTTCTTTGCCTAAGGATGATGCACTTTTGTCTTGGGCTTTTTCTCTGCCGACCGCATCACCGTCCCTCCAGTTGGTAGATGAATGTTTTAGAGCCTTGAGTCTTATTTATGATGACCCGGATCGGATCTCTTAGGCTGAGACCAAGTTACAGGGTTTACGGTAGGGAGAACGCTCCGCGGAAATCTATTGCTCTGAATTTATGAGGTGGGCTACGGATACAGAGTGGAATGACCTGCGCTCCGTAGCCAGTTCTGTCAGGGTCTATCTGAGAGGTTGCAGGACGCGTTGGCCTTTCATTAAAAACCTGAGTCATTGGAAGCAGCCATGTCCCTTGCTGTACGTCTAGATAGACGCCTGAGGGGGAGATCTAACGGTCCTTATCCTCAGGACGTACTGTCAAATAAGGTGGCGGCTTCCTTTGACACTTATGGTAAAGAGACACCTGTGGTTATGCCTTGTAAGGAGCCTATGCAGTTGTGGGAAGCTACTCCTGGGACTGCTGGTAAGAGCTCTGGTCATATGAAGGGAATCTGTTTTTGTTGTGGAAAGAAGGGAAATTTCGTAAATATTTGTCCATACATTCAGCGTCCAGGTGTAAACAAAAATAAAACGCTTGATCCCCAAATTACTATTGGTGGTGTGGGTGGGTAGCAAGAAAACTTACTTTTGTTATTTACTGGTAGTACCCGATTTCTCCTTTTTGCCGAGGTGGCGCTAGAGTCCAAAACTGTACAAATTAAGGTATTTATCGACAGTGGGGCAGGGGTTAACCTGATTGATGGACAGTTTGTTCATATTCATGGGTTGACTACTAGTGCACTAGAGAGAAGCATTTATGTCTTTGCAATTGATTCTGCACCTCTTACCCAAAAATGCCTGTCGCAGGTGGTAAATGACATCCATTTAAGAGTGAGTAATTTCCATCAGGAATCTGTCTCGTGTTTTATGTTGGAGGGTCTGCCTGCTCCGATGGTTTTGGGCTTACCATGGTTAAGCAAACATAACCCTACCATCAAATGGCAAGCGAGACAGATTCTCGATTGGAGTGATTTTGGCATGGACAACTGTCTAAATGCGTCTTTCTCTGTGGTCACCACTAAAACTGTACCCTCATTCATTTCCGAATTTTCTGATGTGTTTTCCAAGAGTGGTAACCAGGAGTTACACCCCCATCGGGACTATGATTGTTCCGTCAATCTTATTCCTGGAGCTAAACTGCTCAAATCTCGGTTGTATAATCTTTCGGAGCCTGAAAGAAAGGCTATGCAAGAGTATATCACCAAGAGCTTGTAGAAGGGTCATATCAGACCATCCAAATCCCCAGTGGCTGCTGGGTTGTTCTTTGTAAAAAAAAAAAAGATGGTACCCTTAGGCCATGTCTGGACTTCCGTGAGCTCAACCGTATTTCCGTCCGTGATCCTTACCCCCTTCCTTTGATTCCGGATTTGTTTAGTCAGATTGTCGGTGCCAAGGTGTTCTCTAAATTGAATCTGAGGGGGGCATATAATCTGGTAAGGATCAGGGAGGGGGATGAGTGGAAGACCGCATTTAATACCCCTGAGGGTCATTTTGAAAACCTGGTCATGCCCTTTGGGTTAAACAACACTCCAGCAGTTTTTCGACACTTTATCAATGACATCTTTCATCATCTGGTCGGGAGATTTGTTGCTGTGTATGGATGACATACTAATTTATTCTCCAGACATGGAGACTCATAAGGATCATGTGAGACAGGTGTTACAGATCCTAAGAGAGAATAAATTGTATGCGAAGATGGAAAAATGTGTTTTTGCTGTTCAGGAAGTGCAATTCCTGGGTTACCTGCTTTCACCCTCAGGTTTTTGACCCGAAAATCTGAAAGCGCTTATGCGGTTTTTGGGATTCACCAACTACTACCGTAAATTCATCTTGAACTATTCAACTGTGGTTAAACCTTTAACAGACATGACTAGGAAGGGGGTCGATTTTTCTGTTTGGTCTGAGGCGGCATTCCAAGCCTTTTCTGCTGTGAAGGAATGTTTTGCTTCAGCCCCTGTTCTGGTGCAACCGGACATGTCTCAGCCATTCATTGTAGAGGGTGACGCATCCGAGGTAGGGGTGGGAGCAGTTTTGTCACAAGGTCCTTCACCTAGTAAATGGCGCCCATGTGCTTTCTTCTCTAAAAAACTTTTGACTGTTGAAAGAAATTATGACGTGGGTAATAGGGATTTGCTGGCCATTAAGTTGGCTTTTGAAGAATTGCGCTATTGGTTGGAAGGAGCAATTCATCCTATTACGTTAATTACTGATCACAAAAATCTGGCTTACCTTGAGTCGGCTAAACGACTGAATCCAAGGCAGGCCAGATGGTCGCTGTTTTTCACCAGATTTAACTTCATTGTCACCTACCGCCCTGGGGTTAAGAACGTCAAGGCGGATGCTTTGTCGCGCAGCTTTTCTGGGGGGGGTGATTCTAAAGATCCTAGTCCTAATTTGTCTGAAGGGGTAGTCATATCTGCCCTATATCCTGATCTTGAGGCTAAGGTGTTGGAGGCCCAAGAGGATGCTCTGGACTCTTATCCTCCAGGGAAATTGTTTGTTCCTTCAGACTTACGTCATAAGGTATTTGAGGAACATCACTGTACTGTCTTGGCTGGACACCCTGGGAGTAGATCCACTGTCGATCTCATCTCGCACAGATTTTGGTGGCCGGGGCTGCGTAAGTGTGTCAGCCTGTTGTACCTGTGCTCGTGCTAAGGTGACACATACTCGGCCTTCTGAATCTCTTCTTCCGTTACCCATCCCGTCCAGACCTTGGACACATTTGTCCATGGACTTTATAACAGATTTACCGAATTCTTTGGGAAAAAACGTGATCCTGGTGGTAGTTGTTCTGTTTAGCAAAATGGCGCATTTTATAGCATTGCCTGCTCTACCTAATGCCAAGACTCTTGCACAGGTGTTTGTTGATAACATTGTGAAACTACATGGCATTCCCTCTGATGTGGTGTCTGATCGGGGGACTCAGTTTGTTTCCAGATTCTGGAAAGCGTTCTGTACTCGACAGGGGGTAAAATTGTCCTTTTCTTCAGCTTTTCATCCTCAGTCGAACGGACAGACGGAGTGCACCAATCAGAATCTGGAAACTTACTTGAGATGTTTTGTTTCAGAGAACCAGAGAAGTGGTCTTCATTATTGTCATTAGCTAAGTTTGCCATTAATAACCGTAGACAGGAGTCCACTGATAAGTCGCCGTTTTTGGGAGCATATGGATTCCATCCACAGTTTGGCATATTTTCCTCTTCTTTGTCTTTGATTTGGCGGAAAATTCTATATAACCTGAAAAAGATGGGCAACATGTATAAGCGTGTGGCAGATAGGAGACATATGAATGGTCCAAACCTGAGAGTGGGTGATTCTGTGTGGCTGTCTACAAGAAACATTAAGATTAAGGTACCTTCTTCGAAGTTGGGCCAAAGATTTATTGGTCCATATAAGATCACTGCCATTGTTAACCCTGTAGCCTTCCGTTTTGAACTTCCTCAGGCTTTGAAAATTCATAATGTATTTCATAATTCGTTGTTGAAGAATTGTGTCGAACCTGTTGAGCCGTCCTCCTTGCCTCCCGCTCCTGTCATGGTGGACGGTAATTTAGAATTTCAAATCAGCAGGATTGTGGACTCCTGAGTTATCCGTAGATCCCTCCAGTATCTCGTCCACTGGAAGGGTTACGGACCAGAGGAGAGGATGTGGGTTCCAGCGGCCGATGTTAATGCGAATCGTCTGGTGTAGGCCTTTCACAGAGCCCATCATGATAAGGTCGGTCCTGGGTGCCCGGAGGTAACCCGTGGAAAGGGGGGTACTGTCACGGTCCCTCAGGTGACTGATGTCAGGAAATCAAGGAGATTGGCTGAGCGTGGAGGAATCTAACAGCCTCCTTGATTTCTCTTGATTGAGTGTTGATAGGGTTAATGACCACTTCCCTTTTTTTTAGCTGTTGCTCACTGGTCATCACTTCTACCCTTTATAGTCTGACCCTACCCTTCTGACTATGCGGTTGATAGCTTAATTTGAGTTTGGCTGAGTTAGTGTTAGATCCTCTCTGGTGTTCCTGTTCTTCCATCTCTACAGAAGTTAAGTGTTGCGTTTGTTTGTATTTGTTATATTCCCTGTTGTTGTATCTGGGCCTGAGACAGACTTCCATTGGTCCATCTGGGGAGGAATGGGTTGTCTCTGGTCCTATACTTATTCCAGGGCCTTATAGGAAAATCAGGGCCTAGGTATCCTGCTTATGAATATTCCTACCTTCAAGGTCTATTCATTTTGATAGCTAGTCAGGGCCCAGATTAGAGTTGTCTAGATGGTGACCTGTTTCTTCCCTAGTTTTCAGGCCCATTTACTGTTCCCCTTTCCTCCTGTGTTCAGTGTGGAGTTTTTTCCCCACATTGATCGTGACAGCTGGCAGTATTTAGTGATGGACTGAGATAATTGGCTCTGTCAGGGGTGGTATAATGTGCCACAATATGGTATTACTGGCCCTGCCTTCCATCAATTTGGACCCAACTACAAAATGGGGCCACTTTTAGTATTTTTTCCCAGAAACACTTTAAGTTCCCAGTCTTCCCCTGAAATTCCCACACATATCCTCATTCCCTCATTTTCTGGAACTTGCTACCCCAACATCCAAACCTTCAAAAGCAACCTCTAAAGGGAAGTCTAAACCCTGCTGACACTACACCACCATCTGAGTCCTCTCCTCCTCTGAACCAGTCTGTCACTTACTTCATGTTTTTCTACGATATTATGTATGAAACCCTTTTCATATGTACAGCTCCCTGTAATTAAATGGATTGTGTTATCTCAAACATTGGTGGAATATTGCTAGGATATGCCTAGCTCTGGCTCGGCTATTTCCATCAGCTCAATAGAAGTGAATGGAGCGATGGCCATGTTTGCATGAGCACTTCCCATTCATTTCTATGGGACTTCCAAAAATAGCCGTGCATGGCGCTCAGATATTTTAGGCACTCAAATACATGGAGGAATGAATGGAGGGAAGGTTCCATTTTAGAGATAACTGCAGGTCCTAGAGGTGGGATCCACAGTTATCAGACATTGGTGGCATATCCTGTCCAAATGCCACCCTTTGAAGCTGCTTTAAAATAATAAAAGTGATGATAATAACATAGAATAAAATAGGGCTTAGGGACAGGGGTCGCCTTCATGAGATTATCTCTTAGCAGGATGCCAAACGCTTACCTATTTACTGAGTAAGCAACACTACGGGAAAAAATATATATTCAGTTTCGTCAGCCTAACTCCTGTCTTCGGAGGATGCAGAGATCTGAGAAGTGTTATTCCAGGATCCCGAGGCCAAGGCAAAATAACAAAGCGCAGGATCTCACCGGGCATCTGAAAACATGGAGGCACTGCCATAACATGTCCTGTTTATGGATGTGGTCATGGACTTTATTATGGTAACCCCAGACATTATGGTTAACCGCACTATTACTGTAGAGGGAAAGCTGGGGTTAAAGCTGAGGTTATCGTGGCTGCTGATGAGAAGTGGACTCTTCACTTCTTGTAAATGACACTTTGATGATGTGCAGCGATGCGCAGGGGGAAAGCCTGGAGAAGGGGAGTGGTAGTAGTGGCACTGATAGGAGTGATGGTGGTTGTCCTAACTCCAACAGTCCGAGGGGCCGTGCAGTGAATGAAGTGTTGTAACTAGAGATGAGCGAACTTCTGTTTTAAGTTCGGCGTCTAAAGTTCGGCTTCCGGTTAGCGGAGGATCCCGATATGGATTCCGAATTCCGTTGTGGTCCGTGGTAGCGGAATCAATAATGCCCATTATTGATTCCGCTACCACGGACCACAACGGAATTCGGAATCCATATCGGGATCCTCCGCTAACCGGAAGCCGAACTTTAGACGCCGAACTTAAAACAGAAGTTCGCTCATCTCTAGTTGTAACCCTTCTTCCCCTCAGGGAACACCTGATTTTGGGGTTCTTGCTTGATGGTGGCTGGGATGCCCTTGATGTTAGATATGTGTGGTGATAGGGTACAAGGCAGGAGGCCTGGGCCTGGTTACGGCTGGTGGAGGTGCCAGACAATGACCAGGCCTGTTTTATTAAAATAAATAAAATGTCTCTTTACTGAACTGATAATGAGAATTGCAGTACATATAGCATCAATAGGCATAGTTGCAAAGTATGTTACAGAGTAGTAGTTTCCTAATAGCTGTCTATAGGGAGAAGTAATGATGGCGGTAGTCCTCCCTGAGTCTCTCTCTAAGTATGCTTTGCAATCTTCCCAAATAATCACAAGCGTGCAATTCCATTCTCCTTGGCGCTTTCTGCAGTTCCCAGGCTGCAGGGAGCAGATCTTAGATTGGATGGCCAGTCAGTCTCAAAGTGTGGTGGGCACCAAAGCAATATTCCCAGACCACAAAAAGTAAAGTCTTTTTGCAATAAACGTCTGGTACCTTATTGTCTTTCCAGGCAGGGCCTTGGTTTTCTACAATCAATATGGATTTTAGGCTTTCATTTTCTCAGGGGTAGTCTCTCAGTTCAGTCGTTTTTCCTGGCAGCTTTCAGTTTCAAGGATGAAGGTTCCTTGGACTAGGCCTAGTTTTCAGGAGCTCATGCACACATGTCCTTTCTGTAGTCTTGCTCAGACCTTGGTAGGTTGTCACAGGTATCTGGAGCCATGCTGACTGCAGTGCACCCCACAACTGCTGGAGGGTGTGTGGAGGGAGTATCCACAGAGAAAAAATAGAGTTCGAGGTGGTTCCACAGATGCTCACCTGGGTTCAAGTAGGGGGCCAGGGTAGTACTTGAAAGTCTTGGTCATGCCCTTCCAAGCAATGTAGGACATTTCTAGCCGTGTGACATGTCGCATTGTCTTGCTGAAAGATCCCATCCGCCTCATGGAAGACAATCAGCATGTATGGGTGTATGTGATCTGCAAGGATGTATTCATACCCAAATCGGTTCAGAGTGTTTTCCACATGGATGAGTGGGCCCAGCGAATATGATGAAAACATTTCCCAGAACATAATGCTACGACCACCAGCATGTCTTCTTCCAGCAATGGTTGCAAGTTGTTTGTTCTCTGATGTTTCTCACCTGACACGCCAATTTCCATATATTCGATAAAATAGAAAAGGTGACTCGTGGAAGAAGGCAACCCTCTGTAGTACGCAATAGGGTTAGCTGAACTGTTTTCAACGCAGCATCCCTTCTCCCATAGGAGACCACGTGGTATACAGTTTTTTACTGGATTGCTCCGCATGGGATATTGCAGTTTTTTTTTTGCATAGTCCTTCTTCACAGATTATTTGGGTCTATGGCATTTTTTTGAAGATTCAACATGCTCTAGGTGTGCAATTATTGCTACGAGTTTTTGCATTTCTGAAAAAAAAAAAAAAGGCATGCTAAAAATGTGTGGGGAAAAAACACCCCACCCCAAGATAAATGTTAGTATGGGTTTACACAGTTTTTTTTATCATATTAATGTTTCATTTTTGTTTTTTGCCCAAAAAAAAGTCCGCTCCAGATGTATCCTAATGGCATTTTTAACATTTTTTTTTACCAATGCTCTTTTTTTTTGCTTACAGCTCCACAGTGAAAGTGACATCACAGGATGCTACAGACTTTGAACTAAAAGAAAATGCCATTAAAAATGGCAGGTGCTAAAACACTTTATGGGCAAAAACGTCTACTAAAATGCCAATCACGTTAGGCTTTTTTTTTTTGTCTATTTTTTTTCCCTGGAAACACCGGGATCAAAACTATCTGAAGTAACTTTTTGCATGCAGTTGTCGGGACCCAAAACCAGGAGTGAATTCAAAAAGAGGAGAAGTCATATCTGTCCTTAATACCTTCTTTCCTTTTATGATAGACTCCTGATTTTGGCTTCCAAATCTGCATGCAGAAACCTTACCATGTGGCCGTACCGTTGGGCTTTTTGTGGCCTCTAAAAAAAAAAATCCATAAAATTAGCTTTTTTTATTTTTGCACCACATGCCACCAAATTGCAAATAAACGCCAGTAGCAAAGCCATCATGTGTGACCTGTAGTTCATATTTCCCATAGACTTTCTTTTTTTAATCAGATAATATTTTATTGAGTTATGAAAAATAAACCATGACATGTCACGAGTTTTTGTGTCCGTTGCTTTGTCCAGTACAATACAATGATATTGTTTACAAAACTCAGAGCGACTAACGTCCAAATATTTCTTTGTATACAAACCCCAACACAAAACCCTTCCCATAGACTTTCAGCTAAGATCTGGAGCTGATTTTATTTTTTAAACTCCCCAAAAAATGCTAAAGTGTAGAGAAACGGCATAAAATATCTGCGTGTGAACCCAGCCTAAGTGAAGTTTCAATTGTAACGAACCCAAAATTTATCTCATTAACATCCTTGAAACTAAAAAGCAGAATTTAACCTCATATGTACCCAAACTTGATGTGTAAGAAAACTACAACTTGACTTGTTAAAAAAAAAAATAATACTTAGACATAAAAAAATAATAATATGGAAGGAGGTCAGGTAAAAAAAAAAAAAAAAAATTCCTCTTTTCTTTAAGTGGTTAAAACTGGTTGCTGGAGTAAGAGTGACGCGTAAAGAGGCATCATAGTGGGAAGGGAACTAAAACAAGACAAAACCAGTGAATTCTGGAGACGTGCCCAATGTCCTTGATCTTACATTTCGTAACGTGCGCTCTATAGACATTCCTGGTAATCGTTCCCTTATGCTGCCCAATAAATACCAATATGGTTTAGAGGACTAGTACAAGCAGACAGGATTCAGCTCTTACACATTGTCTTGTGATATAATAAGCTTAACGTTTATGACCTTGTAAATCCGTCCCAAGTTCAGCCAAGGTCATGCTCACTTTCCGTTGTAACTTTGAAAAATTCCTGTATACTCTAGGCTCTGTTCACACTGGCATTCAGAGCCTCCGTCAGCCATTCCATCAGTTTTGGCTTGGGTCATACAGCGAATTTAGCCGTGACATACGTTGTATGGCCAAAGGTTGCAGTGTAGTACTGCAGCATTGCAGGTGCTGCGCCCTGGAAGGAGCCGGAATGGAGGATTAGGGTGGTAGTGGCTCTGGCTGCAACGCATTATCACAGTGGCTGATGACCGTTGTTCCGTAGGGCTGGGACAGTGACAGCAGGGCACACCCTTTCTTCCCCTGAGGCACACTATGGTTCTGGGGCTCCTGTCTGATGGTAGTTGGGGTGCCCGTGATGTGAAGTGTCTGTATGGGTGCAAGGCAGGGCGTGTACAGTGCAATGGCCGGCGTATGGTGCAGGAGTCAGAAAGCCAGGCCAGAAGCAGAAGAATAAATGTCTCTCTTCACTGTAGTGCAAGATGGGAGTTGTAATACATCTAACTATAGCAGACACAGTTCCAACAATTCTCTACCAGATAACGATGTATGAATTTTGGCAACGATTGGAGTTTTAATCCTCTTTCCTCTCTATCTTGCTAAAGTCTCTCTCAATAAAATCTATGGCTGGCAACAGTACCTTGGCAATAATGGCTGTAGTCTCCACTGCGGGATACAGGGTTTGTTGTCTCTTACAGCAGCAAAGTCAGAATGGCTGTAGTAGCAGATTACTCTGAAACTTTCTAGGCCTAAGGAGAAGTGCAATAGCTTCCTCTCTCTCTCTCTCTTACCTCTCACTGTACATTCTCAAGATAGGGGTGGAGCCAGCCACTGCCTAGCATCCTACAGGGGCTTGTTAACCCTGGCTGTGCCATCCATACATAGCTATACTGAGGGCAATACATAACGTAACAATATATAACAAACCATACCCTGCTCTGGGGTACTGTACAACTAGTGAAACCTGCTGGATTTCCTGTGATTGTCAGGTCAAGGCAACATTAGCCCAACTTTCATTATGCTGTTATGTACAATAAGATTAGCATTGCAATGCTGACATCTTTGGCCATGCAGCATGTCATAGCAGTGTAGCCACAGCCTTTGATGACAAGAAGAGTCCAGTATGCATTGCAGTTCTTCATCAAAAATGTTGGGCAGATTGATGTCCAAGTCACAATGCAGATGTAAACAGAACCTTTACCTCTTACTGCTGCTCCAAAACCCCAAAAACATATTTAGACAAAAATGTCAAAATCCACCTTATATACCACAGCAGAAACCACCATGGTTACTATCTCGGTTTTTCACTTTCAGTGCCGTGGACTTGCCTGCGGTTTAGTACCACTGGAGCTAAATTGTGTAAGCTTCTGCCATGGTTTCCCACGGTGTCTGAGCAGCAACCACACCAAGAATGGACATATCCATTCTCAGTGCAGTCTGTAAAACCAATAGTCTGCAGTCGCATGAATGAATGTGCCACGCTCTTTTCGTTGTGAAATCCATGGCAAAAATACACTGTGTAAACATAGCCTAAATTTGTCAAACGCGAATCTGGGAAATTAATTTGCCAAAGTATCCTGATGTGGGGTGAAATAGGAGAAACATTCAGTCAACTCTATTTTTGTTGAATTCAAAAAGCTAAAGCTGTGTATACAGGGTGGGCCATTTATATGGATACACCTTAATAAAATGGGAAAGGTTGGTGATATTAACTTCCTGTTTGTGGCACATTAGTATATGTGAGGGGGGGAAACTTTTCAAGATGGGTAGTGACCATGGCGGCCATTTTGAAGTCGGCCATTTTGAATCCAATTTTTGTTTTTTCAATAGAAAGAGGGTCATGTGACACCAAAGTTATTGGGAATTTCACACGAAAAACAATGGTGTGCTTGGTTTTAACGTAACTTTATTCTTTCATGAGTTATTTACAAGTTTCTCTTTGTTTACAGCCATTGACATGTCGCCGAGGTTAACACGTGAGGAGCGGATAGAAATCGTGTTGATGTCTGGCGAACGCAGTAACCCGGTCATTGCAGCAGATTTCAATGCAAGACACCCTACGAGACCACCCATCTCCCATGCTACAGTTAGCAAACTGCTTGCTAAGTTTCGTGAAACTGGTTCAGTGTTGGATTTGCCAAAATATGGACGCATGAAATCTGTCTCTAATAAAGAAACATCAGTGGCTGTCCTAGCTTCATTCAGCAAGAGCCCACAGCGTAGCACTCGCCGCATGTCACTGGAGAGTGGCATTAGTCGAACATCCCTTCGGCGGATATTAGCTACTCACAAATGGCACCCTTACAAACTCCAGCTACTGCAGCATCTCAACGAGGATGACCCAGATCGGCGCACTGAATTTGCAGAATGGGCAAAACAAAAATTGGAACAGGACCCCCAGTTTATGCAGAAGATTTTGTTCAGTGAGGAGGCAAACTTTTATGTGAATGGTGAAGTTAACAAACAAAACCACCGCTATTGGTCTGACACTAACCCACATTGGATAGATCCCTCCAAGACTGTTGGAACAAAAAAATGTATGGTATGGTGTGGTATATGGGGTACAAAGATAGTGGGGCCATTCTTCATCAATGGAAACCTCAAGGCCACTGGATATGCGAAATTGCTACTTGATGATGTGTTTCCCTCTTTATGCACTGAAGCTGGCACGTTCCCTGAGTTTTTCCAGCAAGATGGTGCACCACCACATTATGGGTGTCAGGTCCAAGCATTCCTAGATGAACAGTTTCCTGGAAAGTGGATTGGTCGTCGTGGGCCAGTTGAATGGCCCCCAAGGTCCCGATCTGACCCCCTTAGACTTTTATCTTTGGGGTCATCTGAAGGCAATTGTCTATGCTGTGAAGATACGAGATGTGCAGCACCTGAAACTACGGATACTGGAAGCCTGTGCTAGCATTTCTCCTGCGGTGTTGCTATCAGTGTGTGAAGAGTGGGAGAAGAGGGTTGCATTGACAATCCAACACAATGGGCAGCACATTGAACACATTTTATAAGTGGTCAGAAACTTGTAAATAACTCATGAAAGAATAAAGTTACGTTAAAACCAAGCACACTTATTGAAATTCCCAATAAGTTTGATGTGTCACATGACCCTCTTCCTATTGAAAAAACAAAAGTTGGATTCAAAATGGCCGACTTCAAAATGGCCGCCATAGTCACCACCCATCTTGAAAAGTTTCCCCCCTCACATATACTAATGTGCCACAAACAGGAAGTTAATATCACCAACCATTCCCATTTTATTAAGGTGTATCCATATAAATGGCCCACCCTGTACTATGGCTACAATATGCAAAAGTTGTGGTACTACAACTCCAAGCATTCCCTGTGGTCAGGAGCTGTAGCTTTGCAACATCCAGCTAGCCACAGCCTGGAGGCCCTTATTGTAGGGAACATAATGCCGAAAAACATCTATTTTTAGCTCTGCAGGAGCATGTCTATAAATTTGAAAGTGGCCTCTATGTCATACATCCTCACGCTGTATTTAGTGCCGTGTAAACAGGTTATCCAACCACAACCCAATGCTACATTTATATATAGTGCATGCAGAAAGTCTTTAGACCCTTTCACTTTTTTCACATTTTGTTATGCTGTGGCCTTGTGCTAAAATAAAAAAAAATCCAGTTTTTGCCATCATTCAGCTCTCAGTACCCCATAATGACAAAGTGAAAACAGAATGTTCCCAAACTAATCTTCTATTGGCATAATTATTCAGACCCTTTACTCAGGACTTAGTTGAAGAATCTTTGGCAGCGATTATAGCCTACAGTCTTCTTGGGTATGAATCCACAATGTTTACACACCTGGATTTGGGGATTTTCAGCCATTCTTCTCTGCAGATCCTCTCAAGCTCAGTCAGGTTGGATAAGGGCCGTTGGTGGGCAGACATTTTCAGGTCTTTCTGGAGATGTTCGATTGGGTTCATGTCAGGGCTCTGGCTTTGCCACTCAAGGGCATTCACAGAGTTGTCCATAAGCCACTCCTGTGTTGTCTTGGCTGTTTCATTAGGGTCATTGTCTTGTTGGAAGGTGAATCTTCGGCCCAGTCTGAGGCCAAGAGCACTCTGGATTAGATTTTCATTAAGATATCTCTGCACTTTGTTCCCTTCAGCTTTCCCTCAATGCTGACCAGTCTCCCTGTCCCAGCCACTGAAAAAAAAAAACCCACAGCATGATGCTGCCACCACCATGCTTCGCATTAGGGATAGTATTGGGCAGGTGATGAGCAGTGCCTGGTGTTCTTCAGACATGATGCTTAGAATTGAGGCCAAAAAGTACAATCCTGGTTTTATCAGACCATAGAATTTTGTTTCTCACAGTCTAAGACTCCATTAATAACTTTTTTGCAAACTTTCATGTGTCTTTTACTGAGGAGAGGCTTCTTTCTGTCCACTCTGCCACAAAGCCTAGATTGGTGGAGTGCTGCATTGATGGTTGACCTTCTGGAAGTTTCTCCCATCTGTACACAGGATCTTTGGTGCTGAGCTAGAGTGACCATTGGGTTCTTGGTCACCTCTCTTACCAAGAACTTTCTCCCCTGATTACTTAGTTTGGTGGGGCAGCCAGCTCTAGGAGGAGTCCTGGTTGTTCCAAACATCTTATATTCAAGAATTATTGAGGCCACTGTGCTCTTGGGAACTTACAGTGCAGCAGACATTTTTGTCCCCTTCTCAAGATCTGTGCCTTCACACAATCCTGTCTCTCAGCTCTACAGACAGTTCTTGCCTTCTCATGGCTTGGTTTCTTCTCTGATATGCATTGTCAGCTGTGAGGCCTTATATAAACAGGGTTGTGTCTTTCCAAATCAACTGAATTTACCACAGGTAAATCACAGTATCAAGGTGTAGAAACATCTCAAAGATGATCAAGTGAAATGGGAGAGCCCAAAGCTAATTTTCAAGTTTCATAGCAAAGAGTCTAAATACTTATGTCCATGAGAAATTTTAATGTTTCCTTTTTAATAAATTTTCAAATATTTTTTAAATTCTGATTTCATTTGTTATTAAGGGGGGCTGGGTGCAGATTGATGGGGGAAAACTTGATTTTTTTAAATTTATTTTTTAGCACAAGGCTGCAACACAACAAAATGTAATAATTTGTGAAAGGGTGTGAAGACTTTGCGAATTCACTATATGTGGGTGGGATGTGGCCAAACATTTATGGCTGCAGAATAGTAGATGCTATAAGACAGATGGGGTAAAAGTAAAAAATAACCAAAAATCAAGAATTAATAATAAAAAAAAACCTGAGGTGATCCTTATGTCCACTACCATTGAGGCAGACCATGCGGCTACTATCTAGCCTTCGTAGAGGAGGGGTCTAGTCCTGGTTGGTCCATTCTATTTGCTGATGCGTGATGACAACTTTGGCAGGGGAAGAAGCAACTGGCCCAAATGCCATGAAACATCAGACAATTGTGTTCTGGTAGACAAAGCCCGGTATCCTAATGGGAGGCCCACTTTAGCCCTTGTGAAGAATGTGTGATATCTGCCAGAACTGGGCCCGATGCAATAGGCATCTGATCTATATATGAGTATCAGGAGGGGAGTTGGACACTGGATAGAATCCTTTAACACCCGCATTATAGAGGTAAGTGATAAAAAGTACTGCTATGTAATGTATTTTGCATTTAAAATGAAGTATTAATGTACGTTACAATTTCCTCTCTGGTAGCGCCCCCTGCTGTTTCTCCTTCTGGTCCACCTTCTCCCGCATTCAGTGGTGGACTAACATGCTCAGTAGCTTCTCTTCTCTCGGTGCTGGTGTAGTGATCTCATAGTAAAGTGGCCCAGACACCTTTCATTCATTTATTCATTTATTCATTCATTCATACATTCATCTCTACTTCTAAATTCATAAATATGTATATAGCTGTATCTCTCTCTAGACAGTGGAGAAGGAAATTGTGGGGGGCATTTTATACCATATGTATCTCTAGGGATATATGTAAGAAACTATTTTGAGGAGGGGAGGAAGGGGTTAACACAAGCTAATTGCAATGCATCTTGGGAGGCACTTGATGAGCTGCTACCCACCCACAGAAAGAGAAGAAAGTCATCCAGATAAGTGAGTTTTACATTTGTGGCATAAACCATTTAAAGGGGTTGTGTAGGTTTTAAAACTTGATGGTTTATCCTTAAAGGGGTTGTCCAAAGAGGATCTGAGCTGAGAACTATTAAGGGGGGAAGGTGTGTATACGATGTAGAGATGAGCAAATTGATTCTAATAAATCAATTAGTCTCATTAGCCAGACTTCTTCACCTGTGGGGGGGGGGGGGGGGGGGGGGCTGTTCCCAACAGGAGAAGAAGCGCCCACCTACCGTATGATTGACAGGGACAGACCTTCCGCCCCGCCCTGTCAGTCTTCTGTCTGTGCCATTGCCAAAGCTCAAATTCCTCTTAGAGAGCAGCTACTGCGCATGCGTTGCTACCTGGAAGTTTTTTTTTCTTTTATGCCTTTAAGTGACATGGGGCCCCTTTTGAGATACCTTGAACTTCTCCAGTAAACTAAATGGGACAAAGCTGCAATACCAGTCAAAGTCGCTATTGAAAGTATGGCATTGAGCAAGGTAAATGAAGAAGAATCCGTCAAGCACGCTCGAGCATCCCTTACCAGCTGATCCTCAGGGTGCCAAAAGAGGCTTGTACGGCGAGCCCTTGAGGAGCCATTATAAGTCAGTGGGGTCTGACCGTCACCATTTGGATCAGCCAGTGCACACTCTGTAAGACGGTTCTGATAAATCAGGCCCAGCTTCTTACTAGAACAGAGACCCCGATGATCCTCCCTGATAATAATTGCATATACACTACGTGCAGAATTATTAGGCAAATGAGTATTTTGACCACATCATCCTCTCTATGCATGTTGTCTTACTCCAAGCTGTATAGGCTCGAAAGCCTACTACCAATTAAGCATATTAGGTGATGTGCATCTCTGTAATGAGAAGGGGTGTGGTCTAATGACATCAACACCCTATATTAGGTGTGCATAATTATTAGGCAACTTCCTTTCCTTTGGCAAAATGGGTCAAAAGAAGGACTTGACAGGCTCAGAAAAGTCAAAAATAGTGAGATATCTTGCAGAGGGATGCAGCACTCTTAAAATTGCAAAGCTTCTGAAGCGTGATCATCGAACAATCAAGCGTTTCATTCAAAATAGTCAACAGGGTCGCAAGAAGCGTGTGGAAAAACCAAGGCGCAAAATAACTGCCCATGAACTGAGAAAAGTCAAGCGTGCAGCTGCCAAGATGCCACTTGCCACCAGTTTGGCCATATTTCAGAGCTGCAACATCACTGGAGTGCCCAAAAGCACAAGGTGTGCAATACTCAGAGACATGGCCAAGGTAAGAAAGGCTGAAAGACGACCACCACTGAACAAGACACACAAGCTGAAACGTCAAGACTGGGCCAAGAAATATCTCAAGACTGATTTGTCTAAGCTTTTATGGACTGATGAAATGAGAGTGAGTCTTGATGGGCCCGATGGATGGGCCCGTGGCTGGATTGGTAAAGGGCAGAGAGCTCCAGTCCGACTCCGACGCCAGCAAAGTGGAGGTGGAGTACTGGTTTGGGCTGGTATCATCAAAGATGAGCTTGTGGGGCCTTTTCGGGTTGAGGATGGAGTCAAGCTCAACTCCCAGTCCTACTGCCAGTTTCTGGAAGACACCTTCTTCAAGCAGTGGTACAGGAAGAAGTCTGCATCCTTCAAGAAAAACATGATTTTCATGCAGGACAATGCTCCATCACACGCGTCCAAGTACTCCACAGCGTGGCTGGCTAGAAAGGGTATAAAAGAAGAAAATCTAATGACATGGCCTCCTTGTTCACCTGATCTGAACCCCATTGAGAACCTGTGGTCCATCATCAAATGTGAGATTTACAAGGAGGGAAAACAGTACACCTCTCTAAACAGTGTCTGGGAGGCTGTGGTTGCTGCTGCACGCAATGTTGATGGTGAACAGATCAAAACACTGACAGAATCCATGGATGGCAGGCTTTTGAGTGTCCTTGCAAAGAAAGGTGGCTATATTGGTCACAGATTTGTTTTTGTTTTGTTTTTGAATGTCAGAAATGTATATTTGTGAATGTTGAGATGTTATATTGGTTTCACTGGTAAAAATAAATAATTGAAATGGGTATATATTTGTTTTTTGTTAAGTTGCCTAATAATTATGCACAGTAATAGTCACCTGCACACACAGATATCCCCCTAAAATAGCTAAAACTAAAAACTACTTCCAAAAATATTCAGCTTTGATATTAATGAGTTTTTTGGGTTCATTGAGAACATGGTTGTTGTGCAATAATAAAATTAATCCTCAAAAATACAACTTGCCTAATAATTCTGCACTCCCTGTAAAGTACTTTTTCATTGAGCTGAACTCTGTGCATGAATGAGAATCAGTCTGGTGGGAGCTTTTTCCAGCGGATGAGTCAGTGTTTTGCTGGTTCAGTAAATTTCGTCTAGCTATCGCTACTCTTATATTGCAAAACTGATATGACTGGCCACTCCAGACTAAAAATAGGAGCAGTCACTGGAAAGCGGTAATACCCGACTGATTCATTATGACTAGTAGACAAATTCTCCATGACTTCTCTGCAACACAGACACATCATTATTATAGGCCCCAGAAAAGGACGTGCAAATAAAACTCCAATATCATCTATTAATGATTCTCAGAATTTTGTGTCAATACAATATTTTAATTAGAGATGAGCATTTTATTTCACTGGCTTTTCAAAAAATTTCCAATACAAAGCCACGTTACCCCCTGTATACAGGAAGCACACTTGCATACCCTTGCAATAAGGGGAGACCACCTGGACTCCCAGAATTGCTGTCAATGCTCCCGGGTTGACCATCCTGCAGATGCTGCACTCACTTTTCCTTGTTCCTGCACTCTTCTTTCCATCTACAGACAACATCCTGATGCTGGGACTGACGTCAAGATGTGGTCTGTAGCGACGCCTGGGAATGAAGAGGGTGCAGGAAAGAAGAGAGGTATCTGCAGCTTCTGGTCTGGGGGGTTGCATCAGTTTGGAGAGTCTGGGGTTTATATTTCATTTATGGCATCTGGTTTGATGCCTGTATTTGTTTCAGGGGGTCTGATCTGGTATTTGTATTTTTTAGGGGGTCTGTAATAATTTGTTGTGACTGGTCTTAGGTCTGTATTTGTTTAGGGCCCCTGGTTTGGGGATCTCAATTATTTTTTTGAGTCTGACCTAGGGAATATATTGATTTAGGGAGTTTATATTTTTAGGAGGTCTTGTTTGGGGTCTATATTTGTTACATGATGTCTAGTTTGTAGTCTGTGTTTGGTTAGTGGGCATGGTCTTTGGTCTATATTTGTCTGGGGTCTATATTTATTTCTTTGGGGGTCCGGTCTGAGTCTGTATTTGTTTAGGGTGTTTTCTGAGGTATGCATTTATTTAGGGGTCTGTTTAGGAAGGGGGGGGGGCGGTAAATCGCCCCGCGCCTCTCACCTGCTTCTGCATTCTGGCGGACGGAACCTGCTGGTCTTCTCCTCCTCTACCCTGGTGGCCCTGCCAGCCAAAATAGCTTTATTCTACCTCTTGCAGGCTGTGGCCTGCTTTCTGCAAGCACTGCCTCTTGCTGCCTGCAGGGCACACTTTTTCTGGTTCTTAAAGGGCCAATGGCAGGTCACCTGGGGAACTTTAGGCACCTTCCTGTGTGGGAAGGTGCCTAAGCAATAGGTTACAGTTTGCTAGTTCCTGCAAAGATGTGCTGTTTACTTTTGTTTGCCCATGTTTCCTGTTTTTTGGATTCTGACCCTTCACTGCATGTCCTGACTTCTTCTCCCTTCCTGACCTCGGAATGTTTATTGGATAGCATGTACTCTGCCTGCACTGACCTCAGCCTGTCCCGACTATGGTTTTTCCCGATCCTTGTGTTTCGATGTCTCTTGACCGCCGTGGGTCAGCAGTTACTTAAACAGAAACTGCTCAGAGGGGTAGAGGCCTGGTGGTTCCCTTGCAGTGAAGTCCAGATCCCTAGTTAGGGGTTCAAGGGTGAATACTAGATAATGCCCTTGGGAATAGCCACAAGCCAATACTGTTCTAGTGACACAGTGGGTCCACACCAGCTGTGTTACAATTTAGGGGTCTGGTCTGGGGTCTGAATTTGTTTAGGGAATGGAGGTCAGTAATTGGAGGTCAGTATTTATTTAGGGGTCTGGTCTAGGTCTATATTATTTAGAGGATCTGCGATAGTTTGGTTGTATAGTTATTTAGTGGATCTTGTTAAAGAGTCTGGCATCTGTATTCATTTTAGGGTTTGTTGAAGGGGTTTTATGTACTGCTTGTCATTTAAAGCAGTGGTCCCCAACCTTTTTTGCACCAAGGACCAGTTTCATGCAAGACAATTTTACCAGGGATCGGGTGGGGTGGGGGGCGTCTCGGCGCTGACTGATTCACGCACATAACAAAACACAAGATGCGTATTAAAATATATAATACTATATAACGATTACATTTATAATTTAAATGCACTGGGCTCTGCTGCAAGGGTCTCTGCTGCACTGTCTGTGCTGCAAGGGTCTCTGCTGTACTGGGCTCTGCTGTACTGGGCTCTGTTGCAAGGGGCTCTGCTGTACTGGGCTCTGCTGCACTGGGCTCTGCTGTACTGGGCTCTGCTGCAAGGGTCTCTGCTGCACTGGGCTCTGTTGCAAGGGGCTCTGCTGCACTTGGCTCTGTTGCAAGGGGCTCTGCTGCACTTGGCTCTGTTGCAAGGGGCTCTGCTGCACTTGGCTCTGTTGCAAGGGGCTCTGCTGCACTTGGCTCTGTTGCAAGGGGCTCTGCTGCACTGGGCTCTGTTGCAAGGGGCTCTGCTGCACTGGGCTCTGCTGTACTGGGCTCTGCTGTACTGGGCTCTGCTGCAAGGGTCTCTGCTGCACTGGGCTCTGCTGCAAGGGTCTCTGCTGCACTGGGCTCTGCTGTACTGGGCTCTGCTGCAAGGGTCTCTGCTGCACTGGGCTCTGCTGCAAGGGTCTCTGCTGCACTGTGCTCTGCTGTACTGGGCTCTGCTGCAAGGGTCTCTGCTGCACTGGGCTCTGCTGTACTGGGCTCTGCTGCAAGGGTCTCTGCTGCACTGGGCTCTGTTACAAGGGTCTCTGCTGCACTGGGCTCTGTTGCAAGGGTCTCTGCTGTACTGGCCTCTGCTGCACTGGGCTTTGCAGCACTGGGCTTTGCTGATGTCTGTATCTGTGATATTTTCAAGGTGCACATGACAGGAAGAAGAACTTCACTCCAAGGTCATTCTCCCGCTCCCTCTTTCCGATACAAGCTGAAACAACTCCGCCCTCGGCATCCGGCCCGTCATGTTTATTTCCATTGGTGGGGCAGTGACATTCTATCCAATCCTTCTCTCACATCCTCTTTGTCAACCTTTTCATTGGTGGCAGTGGCTGGCCAGCATCACAGTTGGAAGGAAGCAGCGCTCTCCTTCCTTCCTTCCTTCTCTGCCACCTGGAGTTGAGTGTGATGTGCGCGTCCCGCACGCATGTGTCTAGCATCTCTCCTCGTCTGTATTGGCGCGGCCCTGCAAACAATCATCCAGGGTCCTGGGCTGTGGACCAGTGGTTGAGGACCACTGATTTAAAGGGTTTGCCTGACAATCCAATATTACACATTTCTCTGTTAGATCAGACTAACGCAACAATTTTTTAACCAATTAAAATATTCCTCCTTGGTCTAGAGAGACCTCTGCTGTTATTTTAATTCTCTTTTATAACATCCAGATTCCAGTGTCGATGGTTGCATTTACTCAGTAGCTCATTCCCACCACCTGAATCCTATATGAATGGAGAGCAATTTGAGCAAATATGAGAATATACCTACATTGTCCTATATTGAAGCATTGGAAAGATAATACACCCTTCTAATTTTCTGTGTATACTGTTATATTGTATATACCCACACACATATCCATACCAATATATATATATATTGTAAGAAGGTACCTTGAATCATCGTAGATGGAAGGTATGTATCACTGAGGTTCCTGGCCTCGGTGAAGTAAGAGACGGTATTTCATGTGTCAGCAGCAGCTATTGCTAATTGACACCTTAAGATTTAGCATGGCTGTCATAGCTGATCCGGGACGGCTCTTACTGGGAGAAGTCAAAGTGCTGAGTGGGTGGCTACTCCCCATGTTTCAGGCTGGGTTTTGCCAGGAATAAAAACCAGCCAGCACTGCCAGTAGGGTGGATTTACCTCCCTCTGACAGTGGAGCTCAGGAGTCTGTGTGCTGTAACTGAGGGCTGTGCTGGGATTTGAGGTTTGAGACGGGCTGGAGGACTCAGGCCCCTCTAAGGGTCCATTCAGACATCTGCAATTTCATTCCGCATTTTGCGGAACGGAATTGCGGACCTATTCCTTTCTATAGGGCAGCACGATGCCTGCGTGAGTCACTACGTCATGCGCCCACGCCACCTGCTTCATTCATAAAGTGGGCGGCGCAGGTGCGTGACGTAGTGACTCACGCTGCCAGCGCTCGTCCTCCCGGCCTCCTCCTCCCTCCTCTCTGCTACCGAGCGCTTGTAGGTACAGTAATACAGGCGCTGATTACCCAGAATTTTTATACATTAACAATGCCTACAATTACAGATACGATTATATACAGTGAGCGGGGCCCGTGTAGTAGAATACAGTCACTGCACGGGCCCCGCTGTCATTATAAAACCAGATGCCGGCCCCCATCCCCTCCTGCCTGTCAGCTGATACACCCGCCGCGCGACACCACTTTTGTCTTATAGGGTGAAAAATACGGTATATTGTTTCTGTGTATTAAATGTTCTGTACTGCCCCCTGTCTGTGCCAGGATGAGCTGCTCCTTTGGACACCAGTTGAGTGGCGACTCATTTTTCTGACACATCTATGTAATATGCAAGACCCTGAAGAAGTTCCTGAGCAGAGAATGTGATTTACAGCTTCTAGCATCTATTCCTGTCTGTTTTACTTGTTTTATATGTCTTCGTTAACTGCTTAATTTTCTTAAAACTTCACCTTTTCTTATTCTGGGATGACATTTTTGGCTTTGGAACCAATTACTGGTTTTCCGTAGAGTTATGGACCCAAATTACAATAGTTTCAACATACAATTAATATTGTAACTTGAGGGACCACTATATATACACTCACCTAAAGAATTATTAGGAACACCATACTAATACGGTGTTGGACCCCCTTTTGCCTTCAGAACTGCCTTAATTCTACGTGGCATTGATTCAACAAGGTGCTGATAGCATTCTTTAGAAATGTTGGCCCATATTGATAGGATAGCATCTTGCAGTTGATGGAAATTTGAGGGATGCACATCCAGGGCACGAAGCTCCCGTTCCACCACATCCCAAAGATGCTCTATTGGGTTGAGATCTGGTGACTGTTGGGGCCATTTTAGTACAGTGAACTCATTGTCATGTTCAAGAAACCAATTTGAAATGATTCGAGCTTTGTGACATGGTGCATTATTTTGCTGGAAGTAGCCATCAGAGGATGGATACATGTTCTCATTCTGTTTACGCCAAATTCGGACTCTACCATTTGAATGTCTCAACAGAAATCGACACTCATCAGACCAGGCAACATTTTTCCAGTCTTCAACAGTCCAATTTTGGTGAGCTCGTGCAAATTTTAGCCCCTTTTTCCTATTTGTAGTGGAGATGAGTGGTACCCGGTGGGGTCTTCTTCTGTTGTAGCCCATCCACCTCAAGGTTGTGCGTGTTGTGGCTTCACAAATGCTTTGCTGCAGACCTCGGTTCTAACGAGTGGTTATTTCAGTCAATGTTGCTCTTCTATCAGCTTGAATCAGTCGGCCCATTCTCCTCTGACCTCTAGCATCCACAAGGTATTTTTGCCCACAGGACTGCCGCATACTGGATGTTTTTCCCTTTTCACACCATTCTTTGTAAACCCTAGAAATGGTTGTGCGTGAAAATCCCAGTAACTGAGCAGATTGTGAAATACTCAGACTGGCCCGCCTGGCACCAACAACCATGCCACGCTCAAAATTGCTTAAATCACCTTTCTTTCCCATTCTGACATTCAGTTTGGAGTTCAGGAGATTGTCTTGACCAGGACCACCCCCCTAAATGCATTGAAGCAACTGCCATGTGATTGGTTGACTAGATAATTGCATTAATGAGAAATAGAACCAGTGTTCCTAATAATTCTTTAGGTGAGTGTATATATATACACACACACACACACACAAGACAAATGTCATATAAATTGCGAAATTACAAACTTCCTGTATAAAAAAAACACCAGATGGCGGTGAACCAGACATCTATCCATAAATCTAAATGATACCCTATTCCTAAACTTAGACTCCAAGCTGAGCCGATGCACAGATATATTCGTAAAAGGTTCTTTCTTACTCAGACCAGGATTTAAATGGCAAGGGTTCAACTTTTATATAGATTCAAGTTTATATGTGAACATGATTTGCAGAGTGTACAGTAGTAGAGAAGTGCAAGATTTTAGGCAGGTTTCAGACTGTCTCACAGAGGTATAGATAAATCCCCCAGTGGCCCCTGAGCAAGGTGGGCCCCTAGTCTGCACAAGTGGCAAATGACACAGTAGACTTACTGCACTATATATAGATGTACAGCACTTGAAACAGCCTATGTTCATATAAAAAAAAAAATAGAATATTTAAGAAACTACAAAGTTCGTTATATATGTAGAATTTCACAGAAGACAAAGCTGAGCAGAGAGAAGTAATTAGGACATTTCTTCTGCTTAGACAGTTCTAGTAGCAGATATTGTGTTGACATTTTATTTCTGAGGGCCCCTTACCCTTAGGCCTCATGTACCTGGCCGTGTCTGTATTTCGGTCCACAAAATACAAATGCAGTGTGAATTCTGTGTTTTTCTCACTCCTATTAATAGAAAGCTATTTTCATCCGCAATTCTGACCAGAATGGGACATGTTCTATAATTTGCAGAAAGGAAAAATAGATCCACAAAAAACACTGATGTGTGCATGGCCCCATAAAAATGAATGGGTCAGTGCTAGGGATGAGTGAACTTGTGTTTTCAAGTTTAGCGTACAAGGTTTGGGTTATCTAAGAATTTTGTTATGGATTCCACTACCGCGGAATCCATAACAGAGTTCTTAGATAACCTGCACCTTGTATGCCGAACTTGAAAACACAAGTTCGCTCATCACTAGTCAGTACACCATCTACAAAAAATGCTGATTGTGCACAGATGAAACTTATGATCGTGTGCAGAAAACCTTAGGCCTAACAGCAGATGGCAGGAAATGAGTGCAGCTGGCTATACAGTTGCAAGAAAAAGTATGTGAACCAATTGGAATGATATGGATTTCTGCACAAATTGGTCATAAAATGTGATCTGATCTTCATCTAAGTCACAACAATAGACAATCACAGTCTGCTTAAACTAATAACACACAAAGAATTAAATGTTACCATGTTTTTATTGAACACACCATGTAAATATTCACAGTGAAGGTGGAAAAAGTATGTGAACCCCTAGACTAATGACATCTCCAACAGCTAATTGAAGTGAGGTGTCAGCCAACTGGAGTCCAATCAATGAGATGAGATTGGAGGTGTCGGTTTCAGCTGCCCTGCCCTATAAAAAAACACACACCAGTTCTGGGTTTGCTTTTCACAAGAAGCATTGCCTGATGTGAATGATGCCTCACACAAAAGAGCTATCAGAAGACCTACGATTAAGAATTGTTGACTTGCATAAAGCTGGAAAGGGTTATAAAAGCATCTCCAAAAGCCTTGCTGTTCATCAGTCCACGGTAAGACATATTGTCTATAAATGGAGAAGGTTCAGCACTGCTGCTACTCTCCCTAGGAGTGGCCGTCCTGTAAACTGTAAACTGTAAGAGCACAGCGCAGACTGCTCAATGAGGTGAAGAAGAATCCTAGAGTGTCAGCTAAAGACTTACAAAAGTCTCTGGCATATGCATCCCTGTTAGCGAATCTACGATACGTAAAACACTAAACAAGAATGGATTTCATGGGAGGATGCCACAGAGGAAGCCACTGCTGTCCAAAGAAATCATTGCTGCACGTTTACAGTTTGCACAAGAGCACCTGGATGTTCCACAGCAGTACTGGCAAAATATTCTGTGGACAGATGAAACCAAAGTTGAGTTGTTTGGAAGAAACACACAACACTATGTGTGGAGAAAAAGAGGCACAGCACACCAACATCAAAACCTCATCCCAAATGTGAAGTATGGTGGTGGGGGCATCATGGTTTGGGGCGGCTTTGCTGCTTCAGGGCCATCGAAGGAAAAATGAATTCCCAAGTTTATCAAGACATTTTGCAGGAGAACTTAAGGCCATCTGTCCACCAGCTGAAGCTCAACAGAAGATGGGTGTTGCAACAGGACAACGACCCAAAGCATAGAAGTAAATCAACAACAGAATGGCTTAAACAGAAGAAAATACACCTTCTGGAGTGGCCCAGTCAGAGTCTTGACCTCAACCCTATTGAGATGCTGTGGCATGACCTCAAGAAAGCGATTCACACCAGACATCCCAAGAATATTGCTGAACTGAAACAGTTCTGTAAAGAGGAATGGTCAAGAATTACTCATGACCGTTGGGCACGTCTGATCTGCAACTACAGGAAACGTTTGGTTGAAGTTATTGCTGCCAAAGGAGGTTCAACCAGTTATTAAATCCAAGGGTTCACATACTTTTTCCACCTGCACTGTGAATGTTTACATGGTGTGTTCAATAAACATAGAAACATAGAATGTGTCGGCAGATAAGAACCATTTGGCCCATCTAGTCTGCCCAATATACTAAATACTATGGATAGCCCCTGGCTTTATCTTATATGAAGGATGGCCTTATGCCTATCCCATGCATGCTTAAACTCCTCCACTGTATTTGCAGCTGCCACTTCTGCAGGAAGGCTATTCCATGCATCCACTACTCTCTCAGTAATGTAATACTTCCTGATATTACTTTTAAACCTTTGCCCCTCTAATTTAAAACTATGTCCTCTTGTAGCAGTTTTTCTTCTTTTAAATATTCTCTCCTCTTTTACCTTGTTGATTCCCTTTATGTATTTAAAAGTTTCTATCATATCCCCTCTGTCTCGTCTTTCTTCCAAGCTATACATGTTAAGGTCCTTTAATCTTTCCTGGTAAGTTTTATCCTGCAATCCATGTACCAGTTTAGTAGCTCTTCTCTGAACTCTCTCCAAAGTATCAATATCCTTCTGGAGATATGGTCTCCAGTACTGCGCACAATACTCCAAATGCATTGAAGCAACTGCCATGTGATTGGTTGACTAGATAATTGCATTAATGAGAAATAGAACCAGTGTTCCTAATAATTCTTTAGGTGAGTGTATATATATACACACACACACACACACAAGACAAATGTCATATAAATTGCGAAATTACAAACTTCCTGTATAAAAAAAACACCAGATGGCGGTGAACCAGACATCTATCCATAAATCTAAATGATACCCTATTCCTAAACTTAGACTCCAAGCTGAGCCGATGCACAGATATATTCGTAAAAGGTTCTTTCTTACTCAGACCAGGATTTAAATGGCAAGGGTTCAACTTTTATATAGATTCAAGTTTATATGTGAACATGATTTGCAGAGTGTACAGTAGTAGAGAAGTGCAAGATTTTAGGCAGGTTTCAGACTGTCTCACAGAGGTATAGATAAATCCCCCAGTGGCCCCTGAGCAAGGTGGGCCCCTAGTCTGCACAAGTGGCAAATGACACAGTAGACTTACTGCACTATATATAGATGTACAGCACTTGAAACAGCCTATGTTCATATAAAAAAAAAAATAGAATATTTAAGAAACTACAAAGTTCGTTATATATGTAGAATTTCACAGAAGACAAAGCTGAGCAGAGAGAAGTAATTAGGACATTTCTTCTGCTTAGACAGTTCTAGTAGCAGATATTGTGTTGACATTTTATTTCTGAGGGCCCCTTACCCTTAGGCCTCATGTACCTGGCCGTGTCTGTATTTCGGTCCACAAAATACAAATGCAGTGTGAATTCTGTGTTTTTCTCACTCCTATTAATAGAAAGCTATTTTCATCCGCAATTCTGACCAGAATGGGACATGTTCTATAATTTGCAGAAAGGAAAAATAGATCCACAAAAAACACTGATGTGTGCATGGCCCCATAAAAATGAATGGGTCAGTGCTAGGGATGAGTGAACTTGTGTTTTCAAGTTTAGCGTACAAGGTTTGGGTTATCTAAGAATTTTGTTATGGATTCCACTACCGCGGAATCCATAACAGAGTTCTTAGATAACCTGCACCTTGTATGCCGAACTTGAAAACACAAGTTCGCTCATCACTAGTCAGTACACCATCTACAAAAAATGCTGATTGTGCACAGATGAAACTTATGATCGTGTGCAGAAAACATTAGGCCTAACACCAGATGGCAGGAAATGAGTGCAGCTGGCTATACAGTTGCAAGAAAAAGTATGTGAACCAATTGGAATGATATGGATTTCTGCACAAATTGGTCATAAAATGTGATCTGATCTTCATCTAAGTCACAACAATAGACAATCACAGTCTGCTTAAACTAATAACACACAAAGAATTAAATGTTACCATGTTTTTATTGAACACACCATGTAAATATTCACAGTGAAGGTGGAAAAAGTATGTGAACCCCTAGACTAATGACATCTCCAACAGCTAATTGAAGTGAGGTGTCAGCCAACTGGAGTCCAATCAATGAGATGAGATTGGAGGTGTCGGTTTCAGCTGCCCTGCCCTATAAAAAAACACACACCAGTTCTGGGTTTGCTTTTCACAAGAAGCATTGCCTGATGTGAATGATGCCTCACACAAAAGAGCTATCAGAAGACCTACGATTAAGAATTGTTGACTTGCATAAAGCTGGAAAGGGTTATAAAAGCATCTCCAAAAGCCTTGCTGTTCATCAGTCCACGGTAAGACATATTGTCTATAAATGGAGAAGGTTCAGCACTGCTGCTACTCTCCCTAGGAGTGGCCGTCCTGTAAACTGTAAACTGTAAGAGCACAGCGCAGACTGCTCAATGAGGTGAAGAAGAATCCTAGAGTGTCAGCTAAAGACTTACAAAAGTCTCTGGCATATGCATCCCTGTTAGCGAATCTACGATACGTAAAACACTAAACAAGAATGGATTTCATGGGAGGATGCCACAGAGGAAGCCACTGCTGTCCAAAGAAATCATTGCTGCACGTTTACAGTTTGCACAAGAGCACCTGGATGTTCCACAGCAGTACTGGCAAAATATTCTGTGGACAGATGAAACCAAAGTTGAGTTGTTTGGAAGAAACACACAACACTATGTGTGGAGAAAAAGAGGCACAGCACACCAACATCAAAACCTCATCCCAAATGTGAAGTATGGTGGTGGGGGCATCATGGTTTGGGGCGGCTTTGCTGCTTCAGGGCCATCGAAGGAAAAATGAATTCCCAAGTTTATCAAGACATTTTGCAGGAGAACTTAAGGCCATCTGTCCACCAGCTGAAGCTCAACAGAAGATGGGTGTTGCAACAGGACAACGACCCAAAGCATAGAAGTAAATCAACAACAGAATGGCTTAAACAGAAGAAAATACACCTTCTGGAGTGGCCCAGTCAGAGTCTTGACCTCAACCCTATTGAGATGCTGTGGCATGACCTCAAGAAAGCGATTCACACCAGACATCCCAAGAATATTGCTGAACTGAAACAGTTCTGTAAAGAGGAATGGTCAAGAATTACTCATGACCGTTGGGCACGTCTGATCTGCAACTACAGGAAACGTTTGGTTGAAGTTATTGCTGCCAAAGGAGGTTCAACCAGTTATTAAATCCAAGGGTTCACATACTTTTTCCACCTGCACTGTGAATGTTTACATGGTGTGTTCAATAAACATAGAAACATAGAATGTGTCGGCAGATAAGAACCATTTGGCCCATCTAGTCTGCCCAATATACTAAATACTATGGATAGCCCCTGGCTTTATCTTATATGAAGGATGGCCTTATGCCTATCCCATGCATGCTTAAACTCCTCCACTGTATTTGCAGCTGCCACTTCTGCAGGAAGGCTATTCCATGCATCCACTACTCTCTCAGTAATGTAATACTTCCTGATATTACTTTTAAACCTTTGCCCCTCTAATTTAAAACTATGTCCTCTTGTAGCAGTTTTTCTTCTTTTAAATATTCTCTCCTCTTTTACCTTGTTGATTCCCTTTATGTATTTAAAAGTTTCTATCATATCCCCTCTGTCTCGTCTTTCTTCCAAGCTATACATGTTAAGGTCCTTTAATCTTTCCTGGTAAGTTTTATCCTGCAATCCATGTACCAGTTTAGTAGCTCTTCTCTGAACTCTCTCCAAAGTATCAATATCCTTCTGGAGATATGGTCTCCAGTACTGCGCACAATACTCCAAATGAGGTCTCACTAGTGCTCTGTAGAGCGGCATGAGCACCTCCCTCTTTCTACTGGTAATGCCTCTCCCTATACACCCAAGCATTCTGCTAGCATTTCCTGCTGCTCTGTGACATTGTCTGCGTACCTTTAAGTCTTCTGAAATAATGACCCCTAAATCCCTTTCCTCAGATACTGAGGTCAGGACTGTATCACTGATTTTATATTCTGCTCTTGGGTTTTTACGTCCCAAGTGCATTATCTTGCACTTATCAACATTAAATTTTAGTTGCCAGATTTTTGACCATTCCTCTAGTTTTCCTAAGTCCTTTTCCATTTGGTGTATTCCTCCATAAAAAGTGAGTATTTTGACCACATCATCCTCTTTATGCATGTTGTCTTACTCCAAGCTGTATAGGCTCGAAAGCCTACTACCAATTAAGCATATTAGGTGATGTGCATCTCTGTAATGAGAAGGGGTGTGGTCTAATGACATCAACACCCTATATTAGGTGTGCATAATTATTAGGCAACTTCCTTTCCTTTGGCAAAATGGGTCAAAAGAAGGACTTGACAGGCTCAGAAAAGTCAAAAATAGTAAGATATCTTGCCGAGGGATGCAGCACTCTTAAAATTGCAAAGCTTCTGAAGCGTGATCATCGAACAATCAAGCGTTTCATTCAAAATAGTCAACAGGGTCGCAAGAAGCGTGTGGAAAAAGCAAGGCGCAAAATAACTGCCCATGAACTGAGAAAAGTCAAGCGTGCAGCTGCCAAGATGCCACTTGCCACCAGTTTGGCCATATTTCAGAGCTGCAACATCACTGGAGTGCCCAAAAGCACAAGGTGTGCAATACTCAGAGACATGGCCAAGGTAAGAAAGGCTGAAAGACGACCACCACTGAACAAGACACACAAGCTGAAACGTCAAGACTGGGCCAAGAAATATCTCAAGACTGATTTTTCTAAGGTTTTATGGACTGATGAAATGAGAGTGAGTCTTGATGGGCCAGATGGATGGGCCCGTGGCTGGATTGGTAAAGGGCAGAGAGCTCCAGTCCGACTCAGACGCCAGCAAGGTGGAGGTGGAGTACTGGTTTGGGCTGGTATCATCAAAGATGAGCTTGTGGGGCCTTTTCGGGTTGAGGATGGAGTCAAGCTCAACTCCCAGTCCTACTGCCAGTTTCTGGAAGACACCTTCTTCAAGCAGTGGTACAGGAAGAAGTCTGCATCCTTCAAGAAAAACATGATTTTCATGCAGGACAATGCTCCATCACACGCGTCCAAGTACTCCACAGCGTGGCTGGCAAGAAAGGGTATAAAAGAAGAAAATCTAATGACATGGCCTCCTTGTTCACCTGATCTGAACCCCATTGAGAACCTGTGGTCCATCATCAAATGTGAGATTTACAAGGAGGGAAAACAGTACACCTCTCTGAACAGTGTCTGGGAGGCTGTGGTTGCTGCTGCACGCAATGTTGATGGTGAACAGATCAAAACACTGACAGAATCCATGGATGGCAGGCTTTTGAGTGTTCTTGCAAAGAAAGGTGGCTATATTGGTCACTGATTTGTTTTTGTTTTGTTTTTGAATGTCAGAAATGTATATTTGTGAATGTTGAGATGTTATATTGGTTTCACTGGTAAAAATAAATAATTGAAATGGGTATATATTTGTTTTTTGTTAAGTTGCTTAATAATTATGCACAGTAATAGTCACCTGCACACACAGATATCCCCCTAAAATAGCTAAAACTAAAAACAACTAAAAACTACTTCCAAAAATATTCAGCTTTGATATTAATGAGTTTTTTGGGTTCATTGAGAACATGGTTGTTGTTCAATAATAAAATTAATCCTCAAAAATACAACTTGCCTAATAATTCTGCACTCCCTGTATTTTTGGCGGTATTACTATGTATTATAGAAGTAAAGAAATTGAAACTTGGAAATTTGCAATTTTTTTACAAATTTTTGGTAAATTTGGTATTTTTTTATAAATAAAAATGAAATTTTTTTACTTCATTTTACCAGTGTCATGAAGTACAATATGTGACGAAAAAACAATTTCAGAATGGCCTGGATAAGGCAAAGCGTTTCAAAGTCCTTAAAGGGATTCTGTCACCAGGTTTTGGCCTATAGAGATACGGACATGCACGGCTAGATCACCGCTAGCATGTCCGCAATATATCTGTCCTATAGGGCTGTGTGGTTTTAATTTCTTTAAAAAAGGATTTTATAGATATGTAAATGAGTCTTGAATGTGTCCAAGGGGCTGTACTAACCTTACTTGTGCCCAGCCACGCCCCGCCTGTGAAGGAGCCCAGCACCGCCTATGTCCTCCGAATCTCCTCCTTTCATCAACGATAGGTAGCCATAATCTCGCGATGCGCGACATCGCGCATGCGCAGTGCTGGTATAGTGTTCCTTCCCTGTGCTGGCATCAGCCTCAGGCAAAGAACTGCGCATGCGCGATCTCGCGCATCGCGAGATTACGGCTATCTATCGTTGATGAAAGGAGGAGATTCGGAAGACATAGGCGGTGCTGGGCTCCTTCAAAGGCGGGCGTGGCTCGGCACGGCTGGGCACAAGTAAGGTTAGTGCAGCCCCTTGGACACATTCAAGACTCATTTACATATCTATAAAATCCCTTTTTAAAGAATTTAAAACCACACAGCCGTATAGGACATATATTGTGGACATGCTAGCGGCGATCTAGCCGTGCATGTCCGTATCTCTATAGGCCAAAACCTGGTGACAGAATCCCTTTAACCCCTTAAGGACTCAGCCCTATTTCACCTTAAGGACTTGGCCATTTTTTGCAAATCTGACCAGTGTCACTTTAAGTGCTCATAACTTTAAAACGCTTTGACTTACCCAGTCCGTTCTGAGATTGTTTTTTCGTCACATATTGTACTTCATGACACTGCTAAAATTGGGTCAAAAAAGTTAATTTTTTTGCATAAAAAAATAAAATTTTTACCAAAAATTTTGAAAAATTAGCAAATTTCAAAGTTTCAGTTTCTCTACTTCTGTAATACATAGTAATACCCCCAAAAATTGTGATGACTTTACATTCCCCATATGTCTACTTCATGTTTGTAGCATTTTGGGAATGATATTTTATTTTTTTGGGATGTTACAAGGCTTAGAAGTTTAGAAGCAAATTTTTAAATTTTTCAGAAATCTTCAAAATCCTACTTTTTATGGACCAGTTCAGGTTTGAAGTCATATTGTGACCCCATTCTAGAAACTACACCCCTCAAGGCATTCAAAACAGTTTTTTCAAACTTTATTAACCCTTTAGGTCTTCCACAAGAGTTAATGGCAGATTGAGAAACAATTTCGAAATGTCAATTTTTTGGAAAATTTTCCAATATAATCAATTTTTTCCAGGAGTAAAACAAGGGTTAACTGCCAAACAAAACTCAAAATGGGTTGCCCTGATTCTTTAGTTTGCAAAAACACCCCATATGTGGTCGTAAACTACTGTTTGGCCAAACGGGAGCACATAGAAGGAGGGGAACACCATATGGGTTTTGGAAGGCAGATTTTGCAGGACTGGTTTTGTTTATACCATGTCCCATTTGAAGCCCACTGTTGTACCCCTAGAATAGAAATTTCAAAAAAGTGACTCCATCTAAGAAAGTACTCCCCTCAAGGTATTCAAAACTGGGTTTACAAACTTTGTTAACCCTTTAGGTGTTTCACAAGAGTTAATGGCAGATGGAGAAACAATTTAGAAATTTCAAATTTTTTGAAAATTTTCCAATATAATCAATTTTTTCCAGGAGTAAAACAAGGGTTAACTGCCAAACAAAACTCAATATGGGTTGCCCTGATTCTGTAGTTTGCAAAAACACCCCATATGTGGTCGTATACTACTGTTTGGCCAAACGGGAGCACATAGAAGGAGGGGAACACCATATGGGTTTTGGAAGGCAGATTTTGCAGGACTGGTTTTGTTTATACCATGTCCCATTTGAAGCCCCCTGTTGTACCCGTAGAATAGACATTTCAAAAAAGTGACTCCATCTAAGAAAGTACACCCCTCAAGGTATTCAAAGCTGGGTTTACAAACTTTGTTAACCCTTTAGGTGTTCCACAAGAGTTAATGGCAGATGGAGAAACAATTTTGAAATTTCAATTTTTTGGAAAATTTTCCATTTTAACCCTTACTTTATTACTGGAAAAAATGGGTTAACAGCCAAACAAAACTCAATATGGGTTGCCCTGATTCTGTAGTTTGCAGAAACACCCCATATGTGGTCGTAAACTACTATTTGGCTAAACGGCAGGACATAGAAGAAGGGGAACGTCATATGGTTTTTGGAAGGCAGATTTTGCTGGACTGGTTTATTTACACCATGTACCCTTTCAAGCCCCCTGATGCACCCCTAGAGTAGAAACTCCATAAAAGTGACCCCATCTAGGAAACTACGGGATAAGGTGGTTGTTGTTTTGGGACTATTTTAGGGGTAAATATGATTTTTGGTTGCTCTATATTACTCTTTTTTGAGGCAATGTAACAAAAAAATTAAATTCTAAAATTGTTTCTACATTCGCTATTTAGTTTTGTGGAACACCTAAAGGGTTAACATAGTTTGTAAAGTAACTTTTGAATACCTTGAGGGGTGTAGTTTCTTAGATGGAGTTTCTAGTCTAGGCTACATCAGGGGGGCTTCTAATGGGACATGGTGTGAAAAAAAAAACTGTCCATCAAAATCTGCCTTCCAGAAAACGTATGGAGTTCCCTTCGTTCTATGCCCTGCCGTGCGGCTATATAGCCATTTACGACCACATATGGGGTGTTTCTGCAAACTACAGAATCAGGGCCATAAATATTGAGTTTTGGCACCGTTTTTATTTTATATTTTTAACACCGTTAATCCGAGGCGTTTGGTCAAAAGTTATTTTTATAGCGACGACTTTTACGCACGCGACGATGCCCAATATGTATGGCTCTCAGACTTTGGAGACACTAAGCAGGCATCCTAAAAACTGCGGCCCTCCAGATGTTGTAAAACTACAATTCCCACCATGCCCTGCTGATGGCTGTAGGTTGTCTGGGCATGCTGGGAGTTATAGTTTTACAACATCTGGAGGGCTGCAGTTTGAGGATGCCTGCTCTAAAACTAATATTTTTTTGGGGGAAAAAATTTGTTTCCGTATCTCCAAAGTCTGAGAGCCATAGTTTTTTATGTTCTCTAGTGGACTGTTGGGGATTATAAAAATGTAGTACTCCATGGAAGTGTGATACTCCCTGAAGCAATCGATAACGTAGAGGCCCGGATGATCGGGGCACGTGTCACACTGAGTGGTGGTGTCCTTCCTTATCCCCCTCTTGTGACACACTCTGCATCTTTTTTGGGTTCGTCCCTTCTTTCCAGTATGGGGGACCACACCTGGAAAGTGTTGGCCAGGGACGATCCGGGCGCCTCCAGTTCCCGAGGTACTCCGGCCTGCTCTTTCCCGGTCCGAAAAGATCAGGTCTTTGAGGACTGCCTCATAGAACTGGAGGAATGTCCCTGTGCTGCCAGCGCTTCGGGATAGTACAAAAGAGTTGTACATGGCAACTTGTACCAAGTAGACCGCAACTTTTTTGTACCATGCCCGGGTTTTGCGCATGGCATTATATGTCTTGAGGACTTGATCAGAGAGATCAACTCCTCCCATATACCGATTGTAGTCGACGATACAATCGGTCTTGAGGACCGTTGCCGCGGTACCTCGCACAGGGACATGGGTGGTGCTGTTACCGTGGATTGTGGACAGCATAAGGACATCCCTCTTGTCCTTATACCTGACCAGCAACAGGTTTCCACTGGTAAGTGCACGGGTCTCACCCCTGGGGATAGGTACCTGGAGGGGGTAGGCAGGGAGGCCGCGTTGATTTTTCCGCACGGTCCCACAAGCGAACATGGATCTGGCGGCAAGGGACCTGAACAAGGGAATGCTGGTATAAAAGTTATCCACATACAAGTGGTAACCGTTATCCAGCAGTGGGTACATAAGGTCCCACACGAGTTTCCCGCTAACACCCAGAGTGGGGGGACATTCTAGGGGTTGAATACGGGAATCTCGCCCCTCGTACACACGAAATTTGTAAGTGTACCCTGAGGTACTCTCACAAATTTTGTATAGCTTCACGCCATACCTCGCCCACTTTGTGGGAATGTATTGGCGGAAACTGAGTCTCCCCTTGAACGCAACGAGAGACTCATCAACCGCGACCTCCCTTCCAGGTACGTAGGCCTGTTCAAATTTGGCCCCAAAGTGATCGATGACCGGCCGTATCTTATACAGCCGGTCATAGGCAGGATCACCTCGGGGGGGACATGCTGCATTATCGGAATGATGCAGACATTTCCGGATGGCCTCAAACCGGGGACGTGTCATGGCCATACTGTACAGTGGGGTCTGGTATAGGATGTCCCCACTCCAGTATTGCCTGACACTGGGTTTTTGGACCAGACCCATATGCAGCACGAGGCCCCAAAATGTCCTCATCTTGGCTGCACTGACCGGCGTCCAGCCACCGGGTCTAGACAAAAATGAACTGGTGGTGGTGGGGGGCTGCCGGGGGGGGGGGGGGGGGCAAGGGGGGGGGGGGGGGGGTCTGGGGTCTGATAGATGGATCAAAGAAAGTTTAGTGTAAAAGTAATTTATTTATTTTTTTTCTCTAACTTTTCCCTTCTTTCCCTTCCTAATGGTGCCTCTCCCTCACTGACCCTAACCTACCTAGGTGGCGATGGGTGCAGGAGGGTGATGGATAACGATTAGGGGGACGCAGGAGCTGGTGCTGGACGGTGCTGCACGGTGAGGGTGCTGGACAGGAAGAGGAGGGGAGAGAGGAGCGCAGGAAGTTTGGATCTCGCGCCTCTCTCCCCTGCACCAATCAGCACCCTGGACAGCAGTGTTCAGCACCAGGGCCAGCACCGCCTCTTCAAATCTTCGTACTGCGATTGGTGGTGTGTAATCACGCCACCGATCGCAGTCTTTTTCCGGTTCATCGGGTCACAGGACACCCGAATGGACCGGAAACGCAGAAAACCGCAAGTCTGAATTGACCTGCGGTTTTCTGCGATCGTCGATACGGGGGGGGGGGTCAAATGACCCCCCCCTGCGTTGTTACGGGATGCCGGCTGAATGATTTCAGCCGGCATCCCGTTCCGATTAACCCCAGCGGCGCCGGAATCGCAAAATAAAGCCATGACGTACCGGTACGTCATGGGTCCTTAAGGATTCGGGATCTATGCCGTACCGGTACGTCATGGGTCCCTAAGGGGTTAAGGTGAAATCTATGCAAAGATGTGGATTCATTGTCATTTTCTGTCAGGTAGTCACACGTTGTGATGGCAAAAGCAAAAAAACTCTCCCTTTTTGAACGTGGTTGGGTTGTTGAACTGCATAAGCAGGGTCTCTCACAGCGCGCCATCGCTGCTGAGGTGGGACGGCGTCATTGGTTGCTACGACGCCGTGCGCTTCATGCCGCCGCTGCACTACAGTAATACACTCGTATAGATCATACAAGTGTATTACTGTAGTGCAGCGGCGGCATGAAGCGCACGGCGTCATAGCAACCAATAACGCTGTCAGCAGGATGCCAGGCCGGGATACCACGGACCGCTCACGTCCGTGTTCCACGACTGTGTGCATTCGGCCTTAAGTCTAAGAATGAGACAACTCCAATCCTGGCCACTACAGCAGGGTCACTTCTGTGTAATACAGCCACACGTGATGATGTGTGCACAGCTTGTCTGCCGGGCACCGTCACACAATTTGCGCGGTCGTGCTTTATTTTGACGGTGAGTATTTGACGCACGCACACTGGAAACCTGCGTGGGGGCCAGTACAAGTTTTTCTACGTTGCACTGTGTATGGCCCTGAACATTGGTGTCTTCTTATGAGGCAGAGGATCATTTGGGCATTTCAGGCTCCAGGACCTAGATGTACTGTATCTGGTACCTCTGCACTCTCCATAGCTACGTCCTGGTAATAGCAGTGAAATGAGGGTCATTGACGGTCAGGGGTCCACCTAGCCTTTCTGCTGCCTGTGGCAAAATTTGAAACGACGATCGCCCCCTTCCCCCCTCCACCCCTACTGATAAAGGCATACTGTGATGCACATGAATATTGAGAGATGAGCACTTCCACAATGGAAACACTAATTTCTCATGGCCCTGCCACTGCCCCCTCTTGTCTCTAGGTCTCGTCACCTGGCCTCATTGGAGGTGCACCCCTGTTGATGGTAGATAATTTATAATCAGACTTTCCCAGGTTATATCATACAGGCACTCCTTTTCTCAAACCCTTCGTCAGATCTCTTCCATTGTCTGTGTCCGGTCAACAGTATCAGCAAAGAATCAAATGGAAGTGATGTCAGGAAAAGTTCTTTTAAGGATCAGTTTCACTTTTCCGACCACAGAAACCAAGTAAAGGGGATTTTTCTCCTATTTATGTCTGCAAATCCTATATCTGTACTTTCCTTCATAAAAATGCAAGCGAGTCACATCATTCATATCAGATCACAGCTACATGTGAATCCACGGGGCAGAATGATTATGGTACTGTCAATTGTAGAAAAAATAAAAATAATCTTTATATGAAAAAATATTAGTTCTAAAAAAAAAAAAGTATGAAGGAAATTGTTTATGTATGCATATAGGAGTATGAGCCATTTAAAAGGCATCTGTCGGCAGTTCTGTACCTATGACACTGGCTGACCTGTTACATGTGCACTTGGCAGCTGAAGGCATCTGTGTTGGTCCCATGTTCATATGTGCCCGCATTGCGGAGAAAAATGAAGTTTTAATACAGTCCTGATCAAATGTTTAAGACCACTTGAAAAATGGCAAAAAATCTTATTTAGCATGGCTGGATCTTAACAAGGTTCCAAGTAGAGCTTCAACATGCAACAAGAAGAAATGGGAGTGAGACAAAACATTTTTTGAGCATTCAATTTAATGAAAACAACGAATAAACTGAAACAGGCTGTTTTTCAGCTGATCAAAAGTTTAGGACCACACCTCCAAAAAAAAAACTAAACCCCCCCCAAAACAGAAATCCAACTTCCAAACATGAGCTCAGTAATGAGTAGCTCCGCCGTTATTGTTTATCACTTCAAAAATTCGTTTCGGCATGCTTGATGCAAGCGTTTCCATAAGGTGAGTGGGAACATTTCTCCAAGTGGTGAAGACGGCCGCACGAAGGCCATTGTAACGGATCCGCTTCCGTTAATGGACGCTTCCTAGCTTGCGCCGAGGACCACAAGCACCGCACTGGACACCACAGCCACCGCTGACTCCACAACCGCCGTAGCTTAACTGGAGCCACGCCGTCTTCCTTCCACCCTGAATGAACCTCCAGCATTCAGGACCGTGTGGGAAAGATCTCTCCTCCAGGGAATATGCAGAGCATAGCAATCCCCAGCGTGATACAGCAATTCCCTCCAATAACGAGACAAGGCTGCGTTTTGAAGGGTTAGAAAAACATGAACTGAACTGAACTCTTTATTGAGGGCTACCCGCCCGTATTTATGCAGGTCCCCACAATGCATCATGGTTTCCTCCTCTCTGCCCTGGAGACACCCGAAGAGCAATTCAATTATCTCTCAGGACAAAGGGAAATCACGAATACACATGTGGGAACAATAGGGCAGGAATTACCACCCAAATACACAAAATCCTCCCTTCTGTCTGGGATATAATTATGGATTAACATAACTATCACAGACAGTAAAAATACAGTTTTTAAACATACACTGTAACTTTAAAACCATACATTCCATCTCCATAAAAATTACATATTTAAACTCAGCATACATCAAACATAAACACTTCCAAAAATCACACAAATCCCTCCAGCGGATCAAAAGTTAAGTGGAAGTCCTTTATGACCGACCGCAAGCACAATTTCCTGCCCAAAACAGTTCCATAGATTCTTTAGTATACACCGCTGACCGCGTTCGGTCCTAAGAACAGTCCAGACATGCGGCATAGTTCTGTTCTTGAAGGGTAATATGTCCCGGGGCCATAGTCGTAGGGCAGGAGGCTAGCCATAAGTCCTCTACAATGCCCAGTGGCAAATGGCAGTTTGTCACAGCCATCTACTGTCTGGAACTGTTATCCATTTTTGTAAACTTCCCTTGCCATCTATCCCCAAAGGTTCTCAATTGGATTTAGATCAGGGGAACACGCAGGATGGGCCAAAAGAGTGATGTTATTCTCCTGGAAGAAGTCCCTTGTCCTGCGGGCATTGTGTACTGTAGCGTTGTCCTGTTGAAAAACCCAGTCGTTACCACACAGACGACGGCCCTCAGTCATGAGGAATGCTCTCTGCAACATCTGGACATAGCCAGCGGCTGTTTGACGCCCCTGCACTTCCTGAAGCTCCATTGTTCCACTAAAGGAAAAACCACCCCAGATCATTATGGCGCCCCCTCCACTGTGGCGCGTAGAAAACATCTCAGGTGGGATCTGCTTGTCATGCCAGTAACGTTGGAAACCATCAGGACCATCAAGGTAAAAAAAAATCTTATCAGAGAATAAAACTTTCTTCCACCTTTGAATGTCCCATGTTTGGTGCTCTCTTGCAAAGTCCAAACGAGCAGTTCTGTGGCGTTCAAGGAGACGAGGTCTTTGAAGACGTTTTTTGTTTTTGAAGCCCTTCAGTCTCAGATGCCGTCTGATGGTTATGGGGCTGCAGTCAGCACCAGTAAGGGCCTTAATTTGGGTCGAGGATCGTCCAGTGTCTTGACAGACAGCCAATTGGATCCTCCGGCTCAGTGCTGATGAAATTTTTTGGGGTCTTCCACTTGACTTTTTTGTTCCATAACCCTCAGGATCATTTAAGAAATTCCAAATGATTGTCGTACTGCGTCCCACCTCAGCAGCGATGGCGCGCTGTGAGAGACCCTGCTTATGCAGTTCAACAACCCGACCACGTTCAAAAAGGGAGAGTTTTTTTGCCTTTGCCATCACAACGTGTGACTACCTGACAGAAAATGACAATGAATCCACATCTTTGCACAGATTTGGCTTTTTAAAGGCATGTGGTCCTAAACTTTTGATCAGCTGAAAAACAGCCTGTTTCAGTTTATTCGTTGTTTTCATTAAATTGAATGCTCAAAAAATGTTTTGTCTCACTCCCATTTCTTCTTGTTGCATGTTGAAGCTCTACTTGGAACCTTGTTAAGATCCAGACATGCTAAATATGATTCTTTGCCATTTTTCAAGTGGTCTTAAACTTTTGATCAGGACTGTATGTGCAAATGAGCCTCTAGGAGCAACGGGGGTGATACCATTACACCGAGAGGCTCTACTCTTTCTGCCACTGCCGCACCCCTGCACTTTGATTGACAGGGCCAGGCAGCGAAAACATCATCACACCTGGTCTTGTCAATCTAAGTGCAGAGGGTGCGGCAGTGGCAGAGAGAACAGAGCCTCTATGTGTAAGGGTCCATTCACACGTCTGTAGTGTATTGCGGATCCGCAATACACCCGGCCGGCACCCCCATAGAACTGCCTATTCTTGTCCGCAATTGCGGATGCGAAGAGCACACTATGTGCTCTCCGCATCTCTTACGGCCCTATAGAGAATGAATGGGTCCGCACCCGTTCCTAATATTGTGGAACGGATGCGGACCCATTTGCGGACATGTGAATGGACCCTTACAGCAACACCCCAGTTGCAAATAGAGGCTCATTTGCATATATTAACCCCTTAGTGACCAGCCTGTTTTGGGTCTTACTGAACAAGCATTTTTCTTCATTTTTTTCCATTATTACCTTTCAAGAGCTATAACTTTTTTATTTTTCTATCTATATAGCTGTATGAAGACTTTGTTTTTTGCGGGACAAGTTGTAGTTTTTAATGGCGCCATTTTCTGGTACATATATCTTTCTGATTAACTTTTATTAACTCTTTCTGGGAGGGAGATGTGAAAAAACAGCAATACTGCCACTGAGTTTTTACATTCTAAGTTTTACGATGTTCATTTTTCAGCATAAATAAATTATCTGGTTCAGGACAATTACAGCGATACCAAATACATATTTTTTCTTTTTTACATTTTACTATTTGTGTGCAATAAAGCCCCCTTTTTTTTAAAAGAAGAAAATCTTTTTGCATCGCTGCATCCTAAGACCCAAAACATTTTTATTTTTCTTTCTATGGAGTTGTGTGTGTCAGGGCTTGGTTTTTGCAGACAACTTGTAGTTATCATTCATATCATTTTGTGGTAAATAACACCTTTTGATCACTTGTTATTAAGTTTTTTTTGGCGTCTAACAATAAATTACAATTTTTTTTTATGGTGTTCAGAGTGGGGAATAATTTACATGATATTTGTGTAGTGCAGGTTGTTACAGACGTGGCGATACCAAACATGTGGAGGAGATTTTATTTTTTTGATTTTTTTTATGAAAATTGAAAAAAAAACAACATTTTTTTAATTAGAATTTTTTTAGTTAATAAATGTTTTTTTTTTAACCTTTTGTTAATTACTTAAAGGGAGTCTTTCACCGAATATGACCATTACAGACCACTCAGATCAGGTTCTCCATTACTTTCCCCAGATTACTATGGTACCTTTCATATTGCAGTCAATCGCCGATTTGCTCCAAAAAACACTTTTATACCATATGGTAACTAGGTTCTGAAGGTGCCCAGGGGCGGCGTTCATGCGGCCGGTGCCCAGGCCCCTCGGCGCTTTGCTTATCAAACTCCTCCTCTTTCACCCCTCTGGCCCTCCCTTGTTTAATCTGATTACCTCCTCCTCTCCGTCTGAAATCCCGTGCCTCCGCCGGCTGGATCGGGTTGCTCAGGCTGGCGCATACGCATTGAAAGTCCCTGTTCCTCTGCCCATAATGGGCAATGCAGTGCGCACGGGAATGTGTGGAGCGGCTAGGACGCGGGATTTCAGACAGAGAGGAGGAGGTAATCAAATTAAACAAGGGCGGGCCAGAGGGGTAAAAGAGGAGGGGTTTGGTAAGCAAAGCATCCAGGGGCCTGGGCACCGGCCGCATGAACGCCGCCCCTGGGCACCTTCAGAACCTAATTCCCATATGGTATAAAAGTATTTTTCGAAGCAAATCGGCGATGGACTGCAATATGAAAGGTACCATAGTAATCTGGGGAAAGTAATGGAGAACCTGATCTGAGTGGTCTGTAATGGTCATATTCGGTGAAAGACTCCCTTTAATAGTCATGCAAGTGGACCATAACAGGCCATCTTTTGATTGCTTTTAACATACAATGCACTATACCTATAGTGCATTGCATTGTAATGTCAGTGCTATACTGACTTTGGCACTGGGGGATACTCAAGGCAGGCCTGGGGCCTACACCAGGTCCCAGCCAGCCTATATACACATCAGCACCCTGGGATCGCATTTGCGGGGTGCTGATGGGGGACAGAGGGAGTCTGCTCTCTCTGTCACCGCTTAAAGAGGATCTTTCACCAATTATGACAATGTGAACTAATTATACAGACATGGAGAGCGGCGCCCGGGGATCTCACTGCACTTACTATTATCCCTGGGCGCCGCTCCGTTCTCCCGGTATGCCCTACGGTATCTTCGGTCACAAAGTTATGGTAGGCGGAGTCTGCCCTTGTTCTGCTGTAGCGCTGGCCAATCGCATTGCAGAGCTCACAGCCTGGGAGAAAATAACCTCCCAGGCTGTGAGCTCTGCGCTGCGATTGGCCAGCGCTACAGCAGAACAAGGGCAGACTCCGCCTACCATAACTTAGTGACTGAAATCTCCTCCTACTATAACTTACTGAGCGAAGATACCGGAGGGCATAACGGGAGAACGGAGCGGCGCCCAGGGATAATAGTAAGTGCAGTGAGATCCCCGGGTGCCGCTCTCCATGTCTGTATACTTAGTTCACATTGTCATAATCGGTGAAAGGTCCTCTTTAAATGTGGCGGGTGTAAGGGGTTAAACAGTCCAGATCGACACTCCTGCCGGTCTGGGCTGTTAGAGCAGGAGCACGGCTCTCATGTGAAAGCTGAGCCCCCGCTTAGAACGGGCCGCCATAAAAAGGTAGTGGCCCAGCCTAAGACCTTTAGTGACCGCCGTAAAAGGCGTATGGGTGGTCACTAATGGGGTTAAAATTTATTTTTTCTCAGCAATGCGTGCACATACGAACATGGGACCAACACAGATGCCTTCAGCTGCCAAGTGCACATGTAACAGGTCAGCCAGTGTCATAGGTACAAATCTGCTGACAGATGCCCTTTACAAAATCAACCTAAAGTTGTTGTTTTTTGTTAATTCCTATAGGGTGACTTATGGGATTGCACTTGGGGAATGGAGTGGGGGTCCTAATGATGTACATTTATAATACTGGTGTCTTCTTAAAGGGAACCTGTCACCAGTTTTATGGTGTCCTAACTAAGGGCAACATAAATAAGTGACTGATTCTCTTAGCAAAATGCTGGGTCACTTTCTTTAATTGACCCAGTCAATCTGCCAACATCTTGTATTGAAATACTCCAGCTCATAATGATGAGTCCTGAATATTCATGAGCTCCTGACTCTCCCAGCCTACCTGCTACTGATTGACAGTTTTTTTTCCATATGAATCAGCAGTAGGTAGGCAGAGGAGTGGCTATATCTCTGAATTTAAAAAACGCTGGACTCACTGACATCACGCTGGACTCAAATCAGCTCATTAGCATGCGGCATGTGGCATATTTGTGTGTATATTATGAGGTAACCATCTGTCACACCAGTAAGTGAATACATCTAAGGTACTTTTTAGTAGTTAATGATTGTATTAGTTAGATTATAATCAAATATCCACATGACAGGTTCTCTTTAAGTGGCAAAATGGTCTGTATTAGGCCTCAGGAGCTGAGCCTGCTTCATATATGGTGGGTGCCGACTGTGTTATACAGAGATAGCTTCAATCCCTGTAATTGAACCCCTCAGTCAATAGCAATCGCAACATCCGAGCGGTTAGAAAGAGGGAGGGGGCTACCTTTGTCCCCCGATCAGGCCCCTTATTGGTTGTTACAGTACTGCAGTAACCAGCTCTGTCCATAGCACAATGGACGGAGCAGTGTTATTTCACTGCCAACATCCCGCTCCAGAGCTACCATGACACAACTGATTGGTGGGGGCAGGGCCAGCGTCAGCACCCGGAACACCCGGGCAAGTGCCGGGGCCCACTGCTCCTGGAAGGGGCTACTGTGCCCGCTCACTCCTGCAGCTGTGTCCTGGTCTTCATTAAACTGCCTGTTATGAATTCTGGGGCAGCTCACCCCAGCAATGCAGACAATTTTCGCCATATGCACAGCTGGGGTGGGTGGCCCAGGACTCAGAACACGATAGATGGAGTTTCCTACTGGGCTAAAGGACCTTCCTGATGTCATCTGCCCATGTGTCCAGTGGGGGAGGAGCTGGAGAAGCAGAGAGCTGTGTTTCTGTAGAGACAGGAGCCTGGCTGGAATGTGATGAGGCCTAGCTGTGTCTGTCTGTCCCTGTGTGTGTGTGGCCCTGTGTGTGTATGCCCCTGTGTTTGTGTGTATGTGCCACTGTGTGTGTGCCCCTGTGTGTGTGTGTGCGCACCTGTGTGTGTGCCCCTGTGTGTGTACCCTTGTGTGTTTGTGCCCCTGTGTGTGTACCCCTGTGTGGGTGTGTGTGTGCCACTGTTCGTGTGTGCCCTGTGTGTGTGTGCCCCTGTGTGTGTCTAAGGCATTGCTTACATTTGTAAGAAGATCTATGGCACACCAGAGATGTTTTTTAAGTGATGCTTTGATAATTCATACTGTGCATATTCACATCATTTTGTACATGTTTGTCATCCAGAATTAACAATTGACTTTAAAGGCCATGAGAGAGTCCCAACGTTTCGGTCGTATAACGACCTTTTTCAAGGGGTCTGTGGCCTCAAGGAAGGACATTTGCTCTGGACTCTCTCATTGCCTTTTTGTAGGTAAATAATTCCCTTTTAAACCCCAGTCCATGTCCCCTAGGAACTGGGAATCAGTGGGAGTCATATTAGAAGGTAACAAAAGGTTGGGGCATAACTAAAAGTGGAATTCCCTTTTAACTCTTTCAACCCCGGGCCAGTTTTCACCTTCCTGCCCAGGCCATTTTTTGCAAATCTGACATGTGTCACTTAATGTGGTAATAACTTTAAAACGCTTTTACTTATCCAGGCCATTCTGAGATTGTTTTTTCATCACATATTATACTTCATGACAGTGGTAAAATTGAGTCAAAAAATTTCATTTTTATTTATAAAAAAAATACCAAATTTACCAAAAATTTGGAAGAATTCGCAAATTTCAATTTCCCTACTTTTATAATAAATAGTAAAAACTCCAAAAATAGTTATTACTTTATATTCCCCATATGTCTATGTCATGTTTGGATCATTTTGTGAATGATTTCACAAAAACCCACTTTTTAAGGACCAGTTAAGGTCTGAAGTCACTTTGTGAGGCTTAGATAATAGAAACCACACAAAAATGACCCAATTTTAGAAGCTACACCCTCAAGGTATTCAAAGATGATTTTACTAACTCTGTTAATCCTTTAGGTGTTCCACAAGAATTAATGGAAAATTTAGATGAAATTTCAGAATTTCCCTTTTTTGGCAGATTTTCCATTTTAATCCATTTTCTTCCACTAACAAAGTAAGGGTTAACAGCCAAACAAAACTCTATATATATTGCCCTGATTCTGTAGTTTACAGAAACACCCGAAAAGTTGTTTGAAAACTTCTGTACGGGCACACGGCAGGGCGCAGAAGGAAAGGAACGCCATATGGTTTTTGCAAGGCAGATTTCACTGGTATAATTTTAAGTTGCCTTGTCACATTTGAAGAGCCCCTGATGCACCCCTAGAGTAGAAACTCCAAAAAAAGACCCAATTTTGGAAACTAAGAGATAAGGTGGCTATTTTAGGGTACATGATTTTTGGTTGCTCTATATTGCACTTTTCATGAGGCAAGGTAACAAAAAATAGCTGTTTTGGCGCCGTTTTTATCTTTTGTTATTTACAGTATTCATCTGACAGGTTAGATCACGTGGTATTTTTATAGAGCTGGTTGTTACGGATGCGGTAATACCAAATATGACTACTTTTTTGGTTGTTCTGAAAGCCATATTTTTTTTTTACGTTTTGGGTGACTGTCTTATGTAGGGGCTCATTTTTTTCGGTATGAGATGACGGTTTGATTGGTTATATTTTGGGGTGCATATGACTTTTTGATCGCTTGTTATTACACTTTTTGTGAGGGGTTAAGTCATGTGATATTTTTATAGAGCAAGTTGTTACGGATGTGGCGATACCTAATATGTATACTGTTTTTTATTTATTTAAGTATTACATAATAATATCTTTTTATAAAAACAAAAAAAAAATCAAGTTTTAGTTTCTCCATAGTCTGAGAGCCATTGCTTTTTTATTTTTTGGGCGCTTGTCTCAGGTAGGATATCATTTTTGCGGGATGAGATGACGGTTTGATTGGCACTATTTTGAGATGCATATGACTTTTTGATCGCTTGCTATTTCACTTTTTGTGATGTAAGATGACAAAAAATGGCTTTTTTTTACAGCAGTTTGTTACTGACGCGGCGATACCTAATATTTTTTTACATTTAACACAATAAAAGCAGCTTTTGGGCGATTTACTTAGGTAGGGGCTAATTTTTTGTGGAATGAGGTGACGGTTAGATTGGTACTATTTTGGGGGGCATATGCCTTTTTGATCGCTTGGTGTTGCACTTTTAGTGATGTAAGGTGACCAAAAAATGGTTTTCTTTGCAGTTTATTTTTATTTTTTATGGTGTTTACCTGAGGGGTTAGGTCATGTGATATTTTTATAGAGCCAGTTGATACAGACGCGGCAATACCTAATATGTCTACTTGAAAAAAAATTGGGAAAAGGACATTTTTTTATTTTTTTCTTACTTGAAACTTAAAAAAAAAAAGTCAACTTATTTTTTTTACTTTTTTTTACCCTATTTTTTTTTGCCCCACTCTGGGACTTCAACTTTTGGGGTTCTGATACCCTTTACAGTGCATCACAACACTTCTGTATTGTGATGCATTGGCTGTAAGTGTATTACCAGTGTAATACAGGGGGCTGTATCTCACAGGCTTACAGGAAGGCAGCAACGATGCCTAAGGAAGACATCGGGCTGCCTTCCCTGTCATCGGGTCCCATCACAGCAGCACGGGGACCCGATGGAAGCTCTCTCCCTCCACACATCGCACGTGCCGCAGTCAGCCCTGACCATTGCAGGGGTCAGCTATCAGTGACTGTCAAACCCCTGCAGCTGATCGGGCGGGTGCAGGAGCCCGCCGTAATAGTACTGCTCTGGTTGGGAAGGGGTTAATGTCCCCTAAAGGTGGCCACACACATTAGATTAAAGTTGGTTGACGATCTCACCATCGCACAGGTGTCTGTCCATATGTATGTGCCTGTCCCTGTGTATGTGTCTGTCCCTGTGTGGGTCTCTCCCTGTGTGTGTCACCATCACCATGCCCACAGTGTTCCTATGTCTTGAGGCAGCTGCATCAGGACGTTCTGTGCGGGACAAGAAGAAGAAGAAAGAGGAGGCAGCGCCAGCAGCATGGAGTCCGTGGGAGAGACACAGGGAGGCACACTAAGGACGTAGGTAACACTACCACATGATCTACACTAGTGTTATCTGTGGTTTTACATAGGACTGCAGGTAACACTACCACATTATTAGCACTAGTGTTATCTGTGGTTTTACATAGGACTGCAGGTAACACTACATTTTCAGCACTAGTGTTATCTGTGGTTTTACATAGGACTGCAGGTAACACTACCACATTATCAGCACTAGTGTCATCTGTGGGTTTACATAGGACTGCAAGTAACACTACCACATTAGTCTACTTTCACACTGGCGTTTTGGCTTTCCGTTTGTGAGATCCGTTCAGGGCTCTCACAAGCGGTCCAAAACGGATCAGTTTTGCCCTAATGCATTCTGAATGGATAAGGATCCGCTTAGAATGCATCAGTTTGCCTCCGTTCAGCCTCCATTCCTCTCTGGAGGCAGACACCAAAACGCTGACGATGTAAGTCAATGGGGACGGATCCGTTTTCTATGACACAATCTAGCACAATAGAAAACTGATCCGTCCCCCATTGACTTTCAATGGTGTTCAAGACGGATCCGTTTTGGCTATGTTACAGATAATACAAACGGATCCGTTCTGAACGGATGCATGCGGTTGTATTATCGGTGCGGATCCGTCTGTGCAGATCCATGACGGATCCACACCAAACGCGAGTGTGAAAGTAGCCTTATTAGCACTAGTGTCATCTGTGGTTTTACATAGGACTGCACGTAACACTACCACAATATTAGCACTAGTGTCATCTGTGGTTTTACATAGGACTGCAGGTAACACTACCACAATATTAGCACTAGTGTTATCTGTGGTTTTACATAGGACTGCAGGTAACACTTCCACATTGATAGCACTAGTGTCATCTGTGGTTTTACATAGGACTGCAGGTAAACACTACCACATTATCAGCATAGTGTCATCTGTGGTTTTACACAGGACTGCAGGTAACACTACCACATTATTAGCACTAGTGTCATCTGTGGTTTTACATAGGACTGCAGGTAAACACTACCACATTATCAGCATAGTGTCATCTGTGGTTTTACACAGGACTGCAGGTAATACTACCACATTATTAGCACTAGTGTCATCTGTGCTTTAACATAAGACTGCAGGTAACACTACTACATTTTCTGTACTCAGATAGCCATGACTATGTTATCTGTGAAGTTACATAGGACTGCAGGTGATATCTACTATATTATCTGTACTTAAATAATAGGACATGTTCTATCTTTCAACGGAACGGAAAAACGGAAACGGAATGCATACAGAGTACATTCTATTGAAACTAATAGTTCCGTATACGGAATGCAAAAAACGGGCCGCAAACGGAAAAGAAAAACTGTTGTGTGAAAGAGGCCTAAGGGGGCCCACTGAGACTTTATCGCCCAAGGACCCACATGAACCTGAAGTCGGCCCTGGGTGGGGGATGGAGGGTGTTGAAGTCCTACCAATCAGGTATTGATGACCTAACCTGGGGATAGGCCATCAATTGTAAAAATCCCGCCATTCAGCTCTCCCATGTTCAGTGAGGTTATGCCATTTATTTTTGTCTTTCCTTTTTCGCTCCCAGGAATTAGAAGGTGGCAGCTTAAGGCCTCATGCACACGACCGTTGTTTGGTCCGCATCCGAGCCGCAGTTTTTGCGGCTCGGATGCGGACCCATTCACTTCAATGCGGCTGCAAAAGATGCGGACAGCACTCCGTGTGCTGTCCACATCCGTTTCTCCGTTACGTGGTCCGCAAAGAAAATATAACCTGTCCTATTCTTGTCCGCGCTTTGCGGACAAGAATAGGCAGTTATATTAATGGCTGTCCGTGCCGTTCCGCAAATTGCGGAACGCGCACGGATGACATCCGTGTTTTGCGGATCCGCAATTTGCGGACCGCAAAACACACAACGGTCTTGTGCATATAGCCTAAGGTAGGGATTTATTTTGACATTGAAAACAAATGATATACATTTTTTATGATATATATTAGTGAAGATGATTTATCTTTACCTTATCACTTCCTCGGTTCAGTACATTTAAAATAGCTCAGACCTCAGTCTATCGGAATATTTTGCCCATTTTTTAACCTTTGGCTTCAGGGATGAGTATTGTGTGACCAATATCATAGAAATGCCTCCTTTATCACATTACAATTCACTATTCAGCTTCTTTTTTTTTAGACGGTTACAGATTCTGAGAACTTCTAGTTTAGCTCAACCATCAAGAAAATTCTGATAAGGGAAATTGTTGTCTTCCCTCATGTAGCTATAAATGCAGTTGTACCAGTAACGTAGAGGAACACTTCCACTATGAGCATCTTCCAGGTTACGCTGAGTCTTCTCTTTCTCTGTATTGTAAATTCCTTGCCAATCATGAGGAACAGACTGCCAGACCAGAGGATCCTCACAACTTACATTCTACGGGATGCAGAGGTATTCACTTAAGAAAATTATATCTCATATCCATGTAATTATTGAAGGGATTCTCCATGTTGGACATCTTTTTGTTAGGCCCCATGCACACGACTGTTTCTGTTTTGCGGTCCAAAAATTGCGGATCTGCAAAACACGGATCCAGGCCGAGTGCATGCAGCCATTTTTTTTAACGCCTATAGAAATGCCCTATTGTTGTCCGGAAAAACGGACAAGAATAGGACATGTTCTATCTTTTTTGCAGCCTGGTGGAATGGACAATTGTATGCGGACAGCACATGGAGTGCTGCCCACACCTTTTGCAGCTCATTGAAATAAATTGGTTTGCATCTGATCTGTAAAAAAAAAAGAAAATATAGTTGTGAGCATGGGGCCTTAGAAGGGTCTACAATGAAAGCTAATCATAGGGTGTTTTGCTGTTGGGACCCTAACGGCAAGTGTTCAGTTTTCCTGCAGTGCCTCTACAGGGAAAATGAAGTATTACACTGTTCTCAATGAGATCAACATGTTCTCCTTATGGTATGAAGGTAGGAAAGTGCCAGGTAGGTCCTCCTATTTTCTAGCTCCTGGATGAGAGGGTCCTGGATGAGAGATCCCTCTGTTTGCTCAGCAATGTTTTTTCTCAACCTTTTAATAATGTGGTGGGGGTTTGTGCATGGCTTCCCATGCACAAACCCCCACCGATCACAAGAACAGGCACCCCCACAGTGCCCTATGTGAACGGAACAGTGGTGTACATACATAATCACTTCTATAGGACTGATGGAGATACTGTAGCTGAGTGTGGTACTAGGCAGTCCTATAGAGGTGAGTGGATCGGTGGTCACACATGCACACTACTGCTTCATCCACACAGGGCACTTGTGGAAAGGCGATACATGTTGTTTATGGGGAAAACCTTTTAAGGATATGCTGTATATTTCCATTGGTTTTCTTGTTAAAGAGGACCTTTCACCAGGATACATGTATTGAAATACTTATATTACCTTACAGTGCGGCCCCCAGTGATATCTTTCCGCTTTTTTTTTTCTTCAAAGGACCCCCCCCCTTTCGTCCGCTGTGGTCCCTGTTTGTTTTGGCGCCTCATATGCTAATGAGCCGATTCGGTTCAACTAGGCGGGGACCTGAATTTGTCCTGGGCGCGGTTATCTTCTCCCTGGCTGCGAGCACATCCAATCAGAGCGCCCCACTCTTAGCCAGGGAGAAGGAGCTCAAGTTCTCATGGGAGAAGGAGCTGCGATTCTCGCGCCTAGTTGAACCGAATAGCCTCCTTAGCATATGAGGTGCCAAAATAAACGGGGACCACAGCGGACGAAAGGGAGGGTCCTTTCAGATTTACAGAAGACAGGGCAACAGAAATAGATGGTGCCAATACAAGTTGGCAGGGACAGCAGTACCACAGTGCAGCACAAAATACTTCCCCGGAAGCCTTTGTAATACTCCAGAGTAGTATTACCATTCCTACATCCTGCTACTGTCTCTAATGGGCTAACAATAATGTCATCTTTGTATTTATTCCAGGTCCATTACACTGTGCATTTCTATTATTGCTATGTAACTGTTATTTGTTGTATTATATGTTATATGCCGGGTTCACCAGCAGGTGGCACCGTATATGGCAGAGAGATCTTTAGATAGAATGGAACTTACCATTCCATTCTCTCCCTTTTGGGCAGAAGTGGGCTACCAAGGGAGGGCTGCAGGATGTTTTCAGTCAGTCTGAGTTCAGTCTAGTCTTGAGTTGGAAAGAGTGGAGGGTCACCCTGACTCCTTACAGATTTACAGACAGTCACAAGGGGGTCAACAGCCAAAGGCACCCCACTCTGGAGGTACCAGACCAGCCCTAAAGTCCAGCAACCAGACTAAAGCGGAGTTTAGCACAGCAGAGAGATAAAGCAGAATATTTGTTTGCCTGCCAGTTTATGCCAAAACCTGCTGGAACCAAGAGAAACATCACTTCTTGTGTGGATGCAAGTTGATTTAAGTAAAGCTGTTGAACTTTATAAAAGTCTGGACTCGACTATTTCTCCACTTCCACCATTACTCTCCCCTTTATTGCTTGGGGGGGGAGGGGTCGATGGTATCCAGGTAGGAGCACCGTGAGACACACAGAGAATTATTGAGGCACCACACCACTCAGCATTCTGATAAACGTGGGACACGATCGGCCCTGGGGGGCGGCACGTTGCACTTGTCCCTCTTTGGTAGCCATCGATAGCTGCCATATTCTGTACTCCTCCTTCCCTTATTGTCTCTAATTAAGGTATGGAGCTGTGGGCTTCGAGGGTGAAATACAGCCACAGTACCAAGCCAACCCTACCTTTAGCATTCTGCCTGGACTTCCTCTAATGATGACCCCTATAGTGCCCCAGGTAGTATGTATCCAGCCAGCAGCAGTGAGGAGGGTTCTGGTGGTCCTATAGGCATCGACCCACCGGGAAAATTCCTTGTAATGTCTATGGCCAATCCACCCCTGATGGGAGATGAGCCGAGAAGCTAGAACATGATTCACCAAAATGTATCAGTAATTTCTTATAGATTTCCAGGACATCCAATGAAATGGAAAGGTAGCCGTGCATCTGATATCAATTATTGAGATACCTGCTAAAATACCCTTTATATCCAGATACAAATTATAATGCACCCTACATTTGTTAAATACTATAAGCAGAGATATAGAAAAGATGAAGGACACGCAGAGGATACAATCACACACAAGGGACTTACTGATCGCCTCTTGAACTGGGCACATGAGGTCACAGAAGACCAGAATGAGCTGAGATGTGGCGTTCCTGACATCGCAGAATATGCCATCATAGAAAAGGATTTAAAATGGGTGTCCGCCATCATAACATATAGGTAAGGTCAAAAAAAAAATTTTATACTGTCAAGCAAATTACTGACTTTCCTCCATGGTGGGGCTTAGAGTAACCAATGTATATGCATTTTGTTAATATTTGGTCCTCAATATTAGATTTTGACTGTGTGATGACCAACCAGTATACAAGGACACAGTCTGATTGTGTAAACTCTAAATAATCTCAGGAATTTGACCAAGATTTATTTATTTTTCTTCCGTGACATATATTTCATGATATGGTATAGCACACTGTAATTATTCTGAGATCCTCACATGATGATGATGACTTTTGCGCTGTGTAGGATAGTTAGCTACACCCCAGATCTGCCACCAGCTGATGTGGATCGGAACATACGAGAAGCCTTGAAAGTGTGGAGCAAGGTGACCCCGCTCCAATTTATACAGCTTCGTAGTGGAGATGCTGACTTGATGATCTTCTTTGCTGACAAAGGTAAACAGTTTGTGTAAATGTGCAGAATGATTCCTATAAATGTATATTAATAATGAGAGCATGTGCTTTATCCATCTCCAGAACATGGGGATTTCTTCCCTTTCGATGGTCCTAGAGGAGTGCTGGCTCACGCCTTTCCTCCTGGTGAGCACTTGGGTGGCGATGTTCATTTTGATGATGATGAAACATGGACAGTGGATTCAGAAGGTACAAGTTTCATTTTTGCCAACTTACACGCAGAGGAGTAATTTAAAGGGCATCTGTCAGCAGTTCTGTCCCTATGACACTGACTGACCTGTTACATGTGCACTTGGCAGCTGATGGCATCTGTGTTGGTCCCATGTTCATATACGCCTCTCCACTTTGATTGACAGGACCAGACAGTGAACACGTGATCACGCCTGTCCCTGTCAATCAAAGTGGAGAGGGCGTCACAGTTGCAGAGAGAGCAGGGCCTCTAGGTGTAATGGCAACGCCCCCATTGCTCCTAGAGGCTCATTTGCATATATTAAAACATAATATTTCTCAGCAATGCGGGCACATATGAACATAGGATCTACACAGATGCCTTCAGCTGCCAAGAGCACATGTAACAGGTCAGCCAGTGTCATAGGTACAAATCTGCCAACAGATGCCCTTAAAAACTCCTGGGCCCTAAAGCAAGTTCTCTAACAGCCCCCTCTCCCACCTGCCATGTGTGATTTTTTTTTATTGGTGTCTTCTTATGTAGCAGAGGGACCTTCAGGCCCCTTCAGGCATCAGGAAATGGTTTGTCTGGTGCCTCTGCACCCCATATAGATACTCCCTAGCTTATACATATTAGAAGCATTCCTTTATCAACAACATGGAAATATTTCCAAGTGGTGCTCACTATACAATAACCTGTGTTGAGTTACTTGCCATTTTAGCCTTTTTTTTTTTATAGCCAAATATATTATTGAGACTGAGGTTTTTCCTCCTCATTCCATTACAAGGGCAACCATGGGTTGGTGGCTTTGGATCGTGCCCACAATGCAGGAGGCAATATGCCCTCCCTTCAAGTGTCTACATATGTACCACATCTCATGTTTTTCCATTAGGCACTTTAGAGGCTAGAGATAGTATACTTGTAATAGTTCTAAATGTCTAGATTGGTTTGGAGTTAATATCTAATATTTCTGGGGTCTAGGCTGGTGAAGGGCTTTATTGGGTTTAGCGCTCTGCTAGTTATGGGTAACCATTCAATAGCCCTTGAAATCCTGGGTGGGTTAGATGTTTATTCATAATATTGCTGGGAGTTTTGGATGGTAAAAAGTTTAGGGGGGTCTAGAGCTAAAATGTCCATATAATTTCACGTCATTATAGGTGTTTTCCCAGATTTTTTAATATTGGCAGAGAGCAGGGAGCAGTATATAATAAAGAAGAAAACCATATTCACGTTTTAAGTGTCCCACTGCTCCGATTGCCACTGGAGCTGCTTATCCTGGCCCAGGTAAAGACCAGTACAGAACATGTAGTACCATACAGTGGAGAGGCACTGTGAGACAGCCAATAATACCGGAAGCGAGCAGTTCTTTGGAGGAAACCCACCAACATAACAGAGTTGAAGTTGTTTTATGCAGGACTAATTACCAGGACTATTACCGAAAGCTTTTAGTTGCAGCTATTCCTGCACAAGGAGGTCACGCCAGATATTGAAAGCAAAGGTTGACATACTTTTGCTACTCACAACCGTGGTATTGGATCATTTTTGTTGTAAATAAATGACCAAGTCTAATATTTTTGACTCATTTGTTTGCTTTGGTTATCTTTATCTACTTTTAGGACTTGTGTGAAATTCTGATGTAGCTTTATGTCAAAATTATGCAGAATTATAGAAAATTCTGAAGGGTTCACAAACTTTCAAGCACCATTGTACATCCTACAGACAGTAACTGAGATGTCTACACGGACTTTAGAAAGAACGTCCTTCCACCTGACATGAGGAGGAGATGGCTGGAATGACAGTGGTGTGGCAACCTCCTGTAGTCCATGCAGACATTAGTGTGGCCACATATGGACTGAAAGAGTATGGGAGTCATTGGTTTGTCACTTTCCTAGGTTATATTTGTCAATGAATTCCATTTTGTATGAAATATTCTTGATTATAGTCACCTTCTCCATAGGGTATAATGGAGAATGTTTCAGTGTCTTGATGGCTTCATGATGCATACCCATGTTCAACGTCAACAGTTTAAAGACATCTTCGGATCATCCGAGAAGCCTAAATGTTACCTACTTCCCAATGAGTCACCCCCATCATATTTCAACCCTATGTATATCAGAGCTTACACTTTGTATGTAACATTTCTTTACCTCCTCCTTGCAGACTGTAACTTGTTCTCAGTGGCTGTGCATGAATTTGGACACACAATGGGACTGGCACACTCCAGCAATCCTTATGCTCTTATGTACCCCATCTACAATTACTTGACTTCAGAAAACTTCACCCTTCCTGCCGATGATATCCTGGGCATACAGGAACTGTATGGTAAAGGTCACATTTATGTGTATTCCCTATTCCCATTCCCGATAATTGCCTGCTCTCCAGTGGAGGTGAGAGCTGCAGTTACATGCAGCAATCATCTCCTATGTATAGGGATGGGTGATCAATACTCTGATCGCTCATCCACATAAAGATTCATTGTTGCTGGGTAACAGATCCCTGTTTACACAGGACAATCATCTGCCCAGAAATGATGATTTTGGTTTTCACATCAAAGATTCTTTCATCTGATTAACAAGCATTTGCTCATTTATTGAGTGATCGACAGCTCCTTTACACAGGACAATTATTAGGAACGAGCATTCCTAGGAACACCCCTTCCCGTTAATTGCCCCGCTCATCGGCACATGTAAAGGGACCTTAAGCAGGGTTACTTAGAAAGATTATTAAAGCTTATTCATTTTGTTTTCCTTAGGGTCCATTCACACGTCCGCAACTATTTTGCAGACCGCACATGGCCGGCACTATAATAGAAATGCCTTTTCTTGTCCGTGTGTGCGGACAAGAATAGGACATGTTAAAAAAATTTGCGGGGCCGCGGAACAGAAGTGCGGATGCGGACAGCACACAAAATTGCAAACAGATACAGACCCATTTTGCGGATGTGTGAATGGATCCTTATTGTGGTGGTGGGTTGGTGTAGCATATTATCAGCCAGCCTAAACTTTCTTGTTTCTTAAGTCCTCTTTATATGGACAATCACTAAAATAAAGTGGCCTAAATGGGAGGAAATGCTCAAAACCCCAAATCCCATTTAGGCCACTTTAGTATAGTGATTTTTCTTTATATGTATGGAATGTGCCATTGCGCAATGCTGGTAACATTCTAGTGCGCCTGGTAGCCTGTGTCACATGACCTATTATAGGTGGGGCTTGCAGCCCTATTCCTTCTCCCACTGCATGAGTGATGTCACTATGGAGGTATGTGGGAGCTTGGCTGTAAGTTAGATCTTAGCACCATTTAGACCATGTTCACACACCATAGGTAGTCTAGTGGTAGGACACATGCCACACTCAGATACCTTGACGGTGGTGCAAAAGGGCTCCGATGTGTTCCTGACAGGAATACATTGGCTAAAGTCTCAGTTTTTAACATCAGCCTGAGGGATTAGTCAGTGTTGTCGTACTCTTTATATGGACCATTGATTGGGCAACTAGTGTAAATGAGTCTTCCTAGAAACGCTCGTTCCTGATAATTGCTCTGTGTAAAGGTGCTGCCGATTACACGATGAACAAGCAAGTGCTCATTCATAAAGTGAAGGTATGGCTGTTGCAATTACCTAAATCTTCTTTTGTGGGCAGCAGATCATGCTGTGTTAACATGGATCTGCTTCCCAGAAAGAAGAACATGTATAGGGATGAGCAATAGTGGTAGTGATTGCTTCTCTCTATACTGAGGAGGTGATTACTGTATGTAAATGCAGCTCTCACCTCCTCTGACGAGCAGGCAATTATTGTGAACATATAAGGCTAATTTTGCCTATTCAAGGTCTCCATTCAAGTGACTGATGACCCAGAGGGTCAAGACAAAACTGTAGTTAGGGACATGCTGAGGTCATGCCAGTCAGAGTATGTGCAGTCCAATAAACAATCTGAGATCAAGGCAGGCAGCTCAGTGTCAGTACAGAGATGAGGCAGAGGTCAGTTCAGGCAGAGTCAAATCCGGAAACCAGGCAGAAATCAGTACATGGGTAGACAAACATAGAGTTCCTCACTAATAGTTGCTAAACCAAACAACCCTAATGGTATATTGGTGATAGTGTATGCTCCCCTGCTTCTCCTTATCTGTACTTTGGTTTCAGGTTCCAGACCTTCAAGTGTTATAACTCCCACAATCTGCAGCCAGGAGGTACCGATTGATGCCATGGCACATTGGGAAGAAGGCATCATTATATTTAAAGACAGGTATGACATGTTGTAACCTTCTTGCTATTATTTTTTTCAAGACCATCCAAACCAATGTGAGGTTGACAGAAGAGGTAGTTGACCTTAAATGGGTTGTCCAGGATTTTGATATTGATGGCCGATTCATAGGATAGGCCATCAATATAATTGGCATGGGTTTGACACTTCGCACGTCCATTATTCAGCTGTTACCTTGCAGCACCGGTCCCAGAAGTTGGCACCAGAACTACACAGCTAGCAGAGATGGTAACTGCAGCACAACTCCCATTGAAGTGAACGGTAACCGGCCCTGTCCACTACAAAATGGATTGAGCTATGTAGTTCCGGCCCTGGATCAACCTGGTAATAGCTGATCAGTGGGGATGCAAGGAGTTGGACCCCCACAATCTCATATTGATGGCCTATCATAAGAATAGGCCACCTATATTAAAATCTTGGACACGGAGCCTCCCTTTTTAATGCATATTGAGGTAATGGATGGAGGCATTCTAACCAGGACCTAGCAACGAATAGAGTCGTGAACTGCATCAAGTGTAAGTCTATTAATATCAGTAGTAGCCCATTGGTTTGTCACATGTAAGGGCAATGCAGGAAAAAGAGGCATTCCCTTAATTATTAACCTCCCCCCTCCCCAGCAAAACTCCCATGTGATCAGCTTTGTATGTTCTATTCTAGTATGACTTTGTTTTACTGTATATTTTCTGGTAGACATGTGTGGTATCACCATCCAATGTTGCCTGAACATAAGGCAATCGTAACAACTTCACTGTGGGAAGACGTTCCTGATTTCATAGATGCCGCCTATAATTACCCAGAAAAGGATAACATTTTGTTATTTAAAGGTGAGTGTAGGTTTGCAACCAATATAATTAATGGGGTTGTCCATGAGTAGAAAAGGGGTCTGCTGTTTTTTTCTGAAACAGCTCTACACTTGCCCAACAGGTCAACCACATTTAAGTGAGTGGTACTGAGCTTCAATACAAGACACAGCGTATAGACAGGAGTGGTCCTGTTTCTGGAAAGAAAAAAATAAATTATTTTCTAATTCTGGACAACCCCTTTAAACCAGACATGGACTGATATTGGTGTCTTATATCCTTACTGAACCTATAACCTATGAACCATGACCTACCTTTAGGGAGACAGTTCTGGTCTGTCAATGGATCCAATCTGAAAGTTGAAGGACCTGGAGATATTGGTGACTTTGGCTTCCCTGGGTCTGTGATGAGAATAGATGCTGCTGTCCATGATGGAGAGAAAGGAAAAACCTTATTTTTTACAGGAGACCTGTGTTGGAGGTATGTTGTGCCAGAAGGAATTCAATTTGCTTGTTACATTGCTTATGCCTGACTATTGCCTCTCTTAACCACAGTTGTGAAATACATGTCAATAACAAAGAACTAGCTCTTACTCCACATTATATTTCTTCTTACATTTTATGATATATCTAAACAGAACTTCTAAATTCCACCAAAAAAACTCAGCCTTCTGGACTGAAAAAATGCTAACTCAAGGTTACCTCAGGCTCATGGATCTTGGTGCAAAACCCTCTGTGCTTGCCAAACTTCTTTCAACAGGTCTAAAAAGCGCACACCTCTTTTTCGGCCCTTTCGGAGTTCCCCCAGGCCGAAGCGGCCAGCCGACAAATCTGACCCAGAGCGGAAGCGCAAGCCATCTTTTAAGCCTGGCCCTCCCTGGCATCCTTGCCAGCAGGGCCCCAAGCCCTATACCCCAAGTCCTCCTCTGCATGACATGTGGTCTCTGACGCCCCCCAATCGAGTGGTAGGTCATCTTCATATGTTCCAGCATGTCTGGCTAGCTTACATCTCGGATGCCTAAGTACAAGAAGTCATCTCAGAGGGTTACAAACTGGAGGTCCGGCCCCGTTTTTTTCGCTCATCCCCCCTGCCTCTCCCTCCGCTGGCCATTCCTTTTTTCAGGCTATTCTCACCCTTCTGCGGCAGGGAGTGATTGTTCCGGTTCTGCTTCAAGACCGTTTTCACGGATTCTACTCCAATTTCTTTGTGGTCCCCAAAAAGGAGGGTACGGTCGATCCCATCCTAGACCTCAAAGGCCTCAACTGCTTCCTTTGGCTCTGCTGTTTCCGGATGGAGTCCCTGCGATCGGTCATTGCACACATGGACCCGGGGGAGTACCTGTCCTCAATAGACATCAAGGACGCTTACCTCCATGTTCCCATCTGCGTCAGTCACCAGATATATCTTTGGTTCGCAGTGGGACCTTTTAATTACCAGTTTGTGGCCCTCCCGTTCGGTCTTGCCACAGCTCCCATGGTCTTTACCAAGCTTCTGGCCTCAGTCATGGCTCTGCTTCATGCCAGGGGGATAGTGGCGATTCCGTACTTGGTTGATATCCTGATCAAGGGTCCGTCATTCCGGACAACGGTGGACAGCCTATGCATTGTCCGGGACACCCTGGAATGCTTCGGGTGGGTTCTGAACCTTTCAAAGTAATGTCTTCACCCATCTCGACAGCTGATGTTTCTGGGCATGCTGTTCGACACCAATCGGGCCAAGATATTCTTGCTCCCGGACAAACTCTCCACACTCGTCAGATCCTCTCCTTAGCCTCTTCCCATTCGCCAGTGCATGAGGGCTCTGGGCTACATGGTATCTTGCTTCGAAGCAGTGCCCTACGCGCAGTTCCATACCAAGGCTCTTCAGCAGCACATTCTGACCATTTGGGACCATTCCCCGACCTCCCTGGATCGAATCATTCGTCTCCCTGCCCCGACGCGCCGAGACCTTCGGTGGTGGTTGAAGTTTCCGATGCAGACATTGGGCCGCTCTTTCCTTCCCCTCCACTGGATAGTGTTGACAACGGACGCCAGCCTCCGGGGCTGGTGGGGAGTTCTGGACAATCTCTCGGTCCAGGGCACCTGGTCCCGCAAGGAACGCTTCATTCCGATCAATATTCTAGAATTGCGGGCGATTCGTCTCTCTCTGGTTCATTGGATGGTTCGTCTCCGGGGGTGTCCAGTTCGGGTTCAATCCGACAACTACACGGCAGTCGCATATCTAAATCACCAGGTCGGCACTCGGAGCCCCGCAGCCATGTCGGAAGCAGCGCTCATCCTTTCCTAGGCGGAGAACCATGTTCCAGCTCTGTCAGCAGTTTATATCCCCCGGCATCGACAACTGGGTCGCCGACTTTCTCAGCCGAGAGAGACTCGATCCCGGCGAATGGGCTCTGCATCCACAGGTCTTTCTCGCGATCTGCGAACGATGGGGCCGGCTGGATGTGTATTTCATGGCCTCCGCTTCAACCGCAAGGTAGAGAACTTTGTCGCAAGGTCCAAGGATCCACTGGCTCGGGCGTCGGACGCCCTTGTGATCCTGTGGACGCAGTTTTCTCACGTGTTCCCTCCTCTTCCACTCATTCGCGTCTTCTCCTGAAAATCAGGTCCGAAGGTCTGCCCGTCATTCTCGTGGCCCCGGACTGGCCACGCAGAGTATGGCACGCATCCCTAGTCTCCCTCCTCGCCGATGAACCCTGGCGTCTTCCCCTCTGGGAGGACCTCTTGTCGCAGGACCCAATCTTCCACCCGAATTTAGGGTCGCTACAATTAACGGCATGGCTATTGAAGCCGCCGTACTAAGGGCTCGGTGTTTCTCGGATGCTGTTGTCCAGACCATGATTCGGGCTAGGAAGCCGTCGTCCTCCCAGATCTATCACTGTACCTGGAAGTTCTACTTTAGTTGGTGTGAACGCCACCAGTTGTCTCCCATTCGGTTCTCGTTGCCGCGACTCTTGTCTTTCCTGCAGTCGGGCATATACTTGGGGCTGGCTCTTAGTTCCCTCAAAGGGCAAGTTTCATCCCTTTCCATTCTTTTTCAGCGGAACTTGGCTTCGCTCTCTGCAGTTCAGACCCTTCTGCAGGGGGTGGCGCATGCTGCACCCCCTTATCAGCCTCCGTTGAATCCTTGGGACCTTAATCTGGTGCTCAGCGCTCTCCAGGCCTCTCCGTTTGAGCCTTTACAGTTGGTGTCCCTTTGCTTCCTGTCCTACAAGGTGGCCTTTTTGGTGGCAGTCATTTCCATCCATAGGGTGTCGGAACTAGCGGCTCTTTCCTGTCGGTCGCCCTTCCTTATCATCCATCAGGACAAGGTAGTCCTTCGCCCTGTCCAGTCCTTCCTTCTGAAGGTCGTGTCGGCATTCCATCTCAATGTGGAGATCATTCTCCCTTCCTTTTGTCTTGCCCCGTCTCATCCTTGTGAGCAGTTGCTCCACACTCTGGATTTGGTTTGGGCCGTTCGCTTCTATCTGTCTCAGACGTCCTCTTTCCGATGGACGTATTCACTATTCGTCGTTCCAGAGGGACCCAGACAAGGGCTGGCTGCGTCCAAAGTTTCCATTTCCCGATGGATTTCTTTGGCCATTGTGGAAGCGTACCTGATCAGTGACCGGGCTCCACCCTTCCGGATTACTGCTTATTCTGCTCGGGCAGTGGGAGCCTCTTGGGCAGTACATCATGTGGCTTCGGCCCTTCAGGTGTGCAGGGCGGCTACCTGGTCGTCTTTGCACACCTTTTCCATCTTCTGATGCTTTTCTGGGGCGTAGAGTTTTGCAGACGGCTGTGCTCTGATTGGCTGGAGGGCTTCTTCGTCTATGGCCCACCCCTGGGACTGCTCTGTAACGTCCCACAGTCAAGCCTGTGTCCCCCAATGATACGGATGAGAAAACTAGATTTGTGAACTTACTATAAAATCTCTTCCGTTCATTGGGGGACACAGCTCCCACCCATTCTCTCTGGTTACGGGCCTCGTTGTAGCCTGCATGATTCTGGGTTTGTACATTGTTTGGTTTTCCTGTTTTTCCTTTTGCTTCTCCTACTGTTATGATCGAACCCTAACTGATGTCTCTTTGAAGAAACCTGGAAGTCATAGTAATGGGACATTTTTCTGCTTCTTAGCAATGACCAAATTTTGCTCTAGCCCTATGGTATGCACATAGAACTTAATATTTGATATATGTTTTAAATATAATATTTTCTCTGGTGTTTGCTTAGTTACGATGAGCAACAAAGACAGATGGACAGCGGGTTTCCGGTACTGCTGGAGTCACAGTTCCCTGGTGTTGGAAATAAAGTGGATGCAGCCTATATGCATGAGAACGGTCAGTGATACACTATAACCGGGGGAGACAAGACATGATGGGACATATGTACGAAAGTGTTATGTTTTTAAAATTTTAGCCCATGTACTGAAAATGTACACAATTATGGAGATTTACCCAAATATTCTATTATTTAAAGGAATTGAATATGATATCTACAGTGTGATGGATAACACTATTAATGATAATCTTTTCTCCTACAGGGAACATCTATTTTTATCATGGAGATGCACAGATTGAGTATGACCCAAGGATCTGCCATGTTTCAGATGTCAGGGAAGAATTCTCTGCCTTGTGTTAAGACATAATTATGGATGCTGTGCAACAAGTATAAGTGATCAAATCACACTATGTATATTATATTAAAATATATTGACTCCCCCCCCCCTTGTTCTATAAAGACAAATATTTTCTGCGAAACCACTAAAGCTCGGAGACCAATGGAATATTTAGAGAAAAGTGGCTTCATAGCAAAACTCAAAATGGGGCATACATCATGGTACTGGTACTTGCAAAATAGTTTCTTGTTGTTTAAGTGTTATTTAAATGTGTTGTATTACCTATATTGTTTTGTATGGATAAATCAGGGTTAACAGTCCTGACTCTGCCCTTGTATGAAGCTGGGAGATGGACTTAGGTCCACCTCTAGTTCATTCTAGTGTTAGCTGAGAAAGAGAGAGGAACTACATGTGTTCACTCCTCAAATGACTAGGTTTGAGTCCCAGAAAATCACTGAGATCGTCATCCCTTGCAGGGCTGCGTCAAGCCTTTTTTTGTCTTCCTTACAATAAGGTATATGAGATATTTGCAAGAAAGCTATCTTCACTTTACAGTACTCCAGTAAAATAGAGAAAGAACGAACTAGAAGGTCCAGAATCTGTATGGCCTAACAATGGGGTCAGACAGTTAGGTATTTGCTTTTTAAGGCTGATAGAGACTTTAATGCAGTGAGAGGAACATTGCTAAAACACCTTTCACTCCTGAACACATTCCTGGCCAACCGAATCTCATTCCTGTACCCCTCAACTGGGAATTACAGACAAGTTTGCAAGAGCCTTATTGCCATCCTTAGATTCTGCAGAGAAAGGCTTTGCTGAGATACAGGGAAGGGGTACTACAACCCCTATCATTGCTCATATCCATAAATTGCGATCAGGGAAGATTTGCACTGTGAATTGTTTGGAAATGTGTTTGATAACGTTGGATGTACTACAATTCCGATTCTGCACTTTATTAAACAGAGACTTGTCTATTTCCTACAATTGGCTTGGTTACTGACTCCAGCACTCCAGTGCCACTGAACCCACATCTCCTGCCTTCCACCAGTACAACACTCATAACACCAGGGGCACCCCAACTACCATCAGGCAGGAGCCCCAACATCAGGGTGTGCCCCGAGGGAAGAAAGGGTGTGCCCTCCTGTCAGCCCTTGGGAGCATCGGTGTGAGGATTGCCACTGTGAATAAATGTTGCCGACAGAGCCACTACCACTTACTGTACATCCTCCCCCTATTTCTCTGGGGCTTGCAGAAAATGGACCCACCATCCCAGAATAAGAGTGTGTGGGCCCCTTTCCATCTCTTGTAGGATGCACTGCTGTATTGGGGTACCATAGGACCATCCGAGGAAATTACCCTAAGGGACCATCATACAGAGAATATGTGCATGTTTTAAGGGGGCTACACCCTCTATAGCTGCCAGCCAAACACTTGTTAGGGCATTAACTCTCCCATCCCCATATACTTCAAGTGTGCATGTGTTTTCAGGGGCGGCTTATCTCTCTTGAGAACAAAAGGATTAAGCATGTAAAATTCACCATGTCTGAGCCTTCTTTTGGCTGGCATCTGTCAGGGGAGAGATGGACCTCCACCATACCCATGAGGTAGTCCTCCGGCCCTGATTCTCTCCAATCAGTCCACCCAGTTTTTGATATATTCATATATTCCTAGGAGGAATAAAAGAGGAACAGCATCACACATCGTTCTAAGAAAAGATGCTCCAGAATTATTATTTCATAGGGCATACAAGTATCTACTTAAAAAAGACATGTCAGGAGAGCAGACAGGTCCTCTTTGAGGTGGACCAAAGCGGTAGGAGAAAAGATGATCTTCAGGTTCATTTTCTCCTCTCTCTCTCTAGTTTTTAGTTTTTGTCTGTGGAGATGTGAAGCTCTGTGCAGATTCAGATCAGTGGTGGAGGGGAATAATCTTAAATGGAGTTAGGGTCTACCCTTTTTGACTGTTACTGGAGTGATCCTAGTGACTTTTTGTCATTGTTCTTGCAGAAGGAAGATCTTTTCAGGAGTAATACAATCACTGCTTTATTAAACGGTTATCCCATGATTGCTGTAAAAAATGAAAATCAGACATCATACAGTACATGACAGTCTCTTTCTAACAAAGCTAGTACCAGCCCTGTACCTCACATGGATCCAGAGATCTCCACATTCATTGCTCTGCTAGATTTATATCAAGCTGGCAGCTCAAGGGGAGTGTCTTCTCTGCTGCAGCTAAGGGGGCGTGTCTCAGCTCTACCTATCACAGCTCAGGAGGCTTGTCCATGCTCTCCCTATCACAGCTCAGGGGGCGTGTCCATTCTGCTACAGCTCTCCCTATCACAACAACAGGAGGCTGTTGACGGGTGAAACTGAGCATGTACGACCATCTCAGTGAGCCGGACAAAGAAATAAGAAAAAGAACAAACAGGAGGTGGCGCTATACAGATACATTTTATTGAATAAGTCACTGACTATTCTAAATGTTTACTTACATGCAATTACAAAAGTATTCAGATCCAGGTGCTGGTTTGAAAACTGTAGAATAGAATAACCCTCTGCAACTTCGGCCAACAACTATTCCTCTGGATCCCCCCATAGATGTGTTCTTAATAGGTAGAGAGGAGGAAGCCTCTGCCAGACTCCTTTGGTTGCGGCTTATCCCCTTAGAGAAAAAAAGCCAATTGCCCAATCCTTCAGTAGGTGGGTAGTAACGCTAAAAACACTGAGGCAGATTCATCTAATGCATATGGCTACCTTTAGCCGCTACCATTTCTGAAGGCGCTTTTCAAAACCATACCTAGGGTAGGCCATCAATGTTTAATCGGTGGGAGCATGACCACTTGGACTGGGCCAACCAGCAAAATGAAGGGGCAGCTATGCTCCTTCTAACACTGTGGCCCCTTCATTATGTACAGAGGCAAAGCAGCTCATTTGTATTGGTGGAGCTTTCAGGTGGTCGGTAGGGTTAAAACTTCCACTGATTATCATTTGACTCAGTGGAAGCACAACTGAGTGGTAGATCTGCCAACATGACCACATCCCTCAGACCATATCTAGATCCTCACAAGCCACAGTCTCTTTGAGTAAGACCCGTTTGCACACCACACCTAAATCAAAGTATTAAGATCTGGGATGATTTTATGTATCCTTAAAACAATATAAAGCAGACATATATTTCACAATGTTTATCAGCTGTCTCCACTATTAAGCTGTCAGATGTCAGATATCACAGCTTTACAGGGTCAGATCAAGACTGGTGGAGGCCCCAGAGAAAAACATGATTGGGACTCCTGCCAGTTTTTACGAAGAAGGAAAATAAGAAGTTGCATGTTCATAATATCCAAATAAAATGGCCATATGCTGCCTATGTAACAGTACCCCCAAATGACAGGGTACAAATAATACCACAACCACCACCTTGAAATAAAATTGAGATGACCTTACAAAGAGGAGTTTTAGAGTAGATTGAGTGGAGATCCCTTTAGTGAGGACCCCTAAATGGTGGAGGACCCAGCAGGGGTATAGCTAGGTGATGGCTACCAGCGCTTGTTCTGGGTCCCAGAGGGGCTACCAAAAAATCATTTTGCCCTGGAAAATGTGCTGTGTTTGGTATTATTTCACCCCCAAAAATACATCCAAAAGCATCTGGCTTATGGAGAGTTTTAGCCTTTTTAGGCATTTATGTGGCTTTTTTTTAATGGTCTCTTTTATTTTTTCATTTTTTGCATGCCTTGCATTGGAAAGTATGTACACCCTATGTACTTTTACTCATTGGTAAAAGAAAATGCCATGCAAAGGCGCCATTAAAAATGCAGCACATATCTGACAATGAGGACAAAAACGTCACATCCAGAACATGCTACGATTTGAAAGAAAACACAGTTGACCCATAAACGCATCTCAAGTTTCAAAAAATATCACTTAAAAAAAATGTCTGTTTATGCTGCATTTTATAGACTTCCATGTAACATCTGGAGCTGTTTTTTTTTTTACTAACAAAAAGCACCAAAAACTGCAAAAAGTCTTAAAAACTCCTATGTGCCACACCTGTCTAAGAATATTTAAATATAAATGGGCTCCTTTACATGGGCCAACAATCGGAGCAATTATTAGGATGCTCAATCCCAATTATTGCCCTAAGTAAAAATGCCGCTCATCACCCGAGGAATGAGCTCGTTCATCAGTGAAAGCATCGTTGATGCGGAAACCAAAGTCACTGCTTAAATAGGGATCTGCTGCTGAATCTGTGTGGGGGGCAAGTGATCGCAGTAGTGATTGTTCATCCCTATACAGGGGAAATGACTGGTTCATGTAAATGCAGCTCTGACCTCCTCTGCTGAGCAGGAAGTTATCGGGAATAAACGGTTTAGTCCCAATAATTGACTTTTCAAAAAGGCCTTAAAGGGGTTATCCCATGATTAATATAAAAAATGAAAATCATACATAATCTAGTACATGACAACCTATATCAAACAAAGCTAGAACCAGCCCTGCACCACACATGGATCCAAAGATCTTCCCATTCATTGCTCCAATTGTTCTGCTAGATATATTTTTAAGGGGACATGTCCTTTCTCAGAAGGTGTGTATTGTCTGCTGTAGATAGTGGCAGTTGAAGGATGGAACTGGAATGGAACATGTATTTATTGGATAAAATATGAAATAATAAAACTTTAAAGTTCGCTTACAAGCACCCGCTGGGATTTATTTCACTTATATTGTGGTCTTGTGACCTCCCCGTGCGGGTGAGCCTTGGGTCCAGGTGCCGGCTATTCTTTGGAAGGATGGAACTGAGCATGTGCTTCCATCTCAGTGAGCAGAACATTGAAATTAGAAAAAGAGCAAACAGCAGGTGGCGCTGTACAGAGAGATTTCATTGAATAACTCAGCGGCTATAATACATTTCTAATTGCACTCGCTTACAGGACTATTTAGATCAAGATGTTGGTTTAAAAACTGTAGAATATTATTCGTGGGGCAACCCCTTTAACTGAACCTTTGCCTCAGGTGATTGATGCCGTTATCTATTCTAAGGGTGCATTCACACAACAGTATCCGTCTTGCGGTGTGCAAATCGCAGATACACAAAATACGGATGTGGTCCTTGTGTATCCTGCACTTTTTGCGGGCTGCATTGAAAAAAGGCCAAAAAGTGGACAAGAATAGGACACGTCCTATAATTTGTCGCTTGGCCACATGGATGCATTGCTGACAGCGCACAGATGTCTGCATTTTCTGTAGCCCATAGAAATGAATAGGTCCACTTGCGATCTGCAAAAAATACGGATCAGAGGGGAACAAAAAAATACGGTGTGAATGCACCCTAATCCATACTTGCCTTCACACAGGAGAATAATACTTATAGATGCTTATTTGCTTTCTTGTTCATCATCCGTTCATATTCTTGATATATTACGACCACGGAGATAACCAGGAGACAGCTTCTTGACACCCGCAGGTTCAGACCTTTCATTATTGCCCAACCATCCATGATGTATTCACGTCTCCAGATAAAACTCTGTGTCCTGGGGCTATTTGCTGATTGTAGAGGAATGTGTTTGTTACATTCACATTCCTCTGGTATACTGAGCACTGACGTTGACACATTTCTGAGAGATCACATTATCATCTTATTAAGACGTTTGTGTAATGGAAATGGAGGCATTCATCATAAAAGTCAGAGGCTAAATATGTGGCTGCATGAACGGGAAATGTAGCACAATATCAAGTAGGTTGTGGAATCAGCCACCTGTCAACAGGAGCACCAAACCTGTAAGGGTTGTCAGGTGTAACAGTCATATCAGGTCAATAGACAGAATCCAGGAATGAGTGTGTTCATCACAGACGTGCTTCATATGATCACTATCTAACTGGCCTACATGTCCTAAACTAAACTGTTGTTAAATGCCACCAGGCTTGGCCTGGTCCACAGGAGGATCCAGCTCCCAGCAGAAGACAACCCCATTCAAAGCTGTATGACCTCTTAGCAGGGTTGCCAACCGTCCAGAAATATCTGGACAGTCCATAAAAAAAGGTGACATTTTTCCTGTGTCTGTGATAAAAAAAATAGATGTGTCCGTGATTTTTTGGAGGCTGGAGGTACTTGACTAGATTCTTTTGGTGGTAACTATCATTATTTCACAGCTCACAGTAAATGCTGGTAATAAATTCTCATCAGAGCTATAGACATGTACAGGGAGTGCAGAATTATTAGGCAAGTTGTATTTTTGAGGATTAATTTTATTATTGAACAACAACCATGTTCTCAATGAACCCAAAAAACTCATTAATATCAAAGCTGAATATTTTTGGAAGTAGTTTTTAGTTTGTTTTTAGTTTTAGCTATTTTAGGGGGATATCTGTGTGTGCAGGTGACTATTACTGTGCATAATTATTAGGCAACTTAACAAAAAACAAATATATACCCATTTCAATTATTTATTTTTACCAGTGAAACCAATATAACATCTCAACATTCACAAATATACATTTCTGACATTCAAAAACAAAACAAAAACAAATCAGTGACCAATATAGCCACCTTTCTTTGCAAGGACACTCAAAAGCCTGCCATCCATGGATTCTGTCAGTGTTTTGATCTGTTCACCATCAACATTGCGTGCAGCAGCAACCACAGCCTCCCAGACACTGTTCAGAGAGGTGTACTGTTTTCCCTCCTTGTAAATCTCACATTTGATGATGGACCACAGGTTCTCAATGGGGTTCAGATCAGGTGAACAAGGAGGCCATGTCATTAGATTTTCTTCTTTTATACCCTTTCTTGCCAGCCACGCTGTGGAGTACTTGGACGCGTGTGATGGAGCATTGTCCTGCATGAAAATCATGTTTTTCTTGAAGGATGCAGACTTCTTCCTGTACCACTGCTTGAAGAAGGTGTCTTCCAGAAACTGGCAGTAGGACTGGGAGTTGAGCTTGACTCCATCCTCAACCCGAAAAGGCCCCACAAGCTCATCTTTGATGATACCAGCCCAAACCAGTACTCCACCTCCACCTTGCTGGCGTCTGAGTCGGACTGGAGCTCTCTGCCCTTTACCAATCCAGCCACGGGCCCATCCATCTGGCCCATCAAGACTTAGTCTCATTTCATCAGTCCATAAAACCTTAGAAAAATCAGTCTTGAGATATTTCTTGGCCCAGTCTTGACGTTTCAGCTTGTGTGTCTTGTTCAGTGGTGGTCGTCTTTCAGCCTTTCTTACCTTGGCCATGTCTCTGAGTATTGCACACCTTGTGCTTTTGGGCACTCCAGTGATGTTGCAGCTCTGAAATATGGCCAAACTGGTGGCAAGTGGCATCTTGGCAGCTGCACGCTTGACTTTTCTCAGTTCATGGGCAGTTATTTTGCGCCTTGGTTTTTCCACACTCTTCTTGCGACCCTGTTGACTATTTTGAATAAAACGCTTGATTGTTTGATGATCACGCTTCAGAAGCTTTGCAATTTTAAGAGTGCTGCATCCCTCTGCAAGATATCTCACTATTTTTGACTTTTCTGAGCCTGTCAAGTCCTTCTTTTGACCCATTTTGCCAAAGGAAAGGAAGTTGCCTAATAATTATGCACACCTAATATAGGGTGTTGATGTCATTAGACCACACCCCTTCTCATTACAGAGATGCACATCACCTAATATGCTTAATTGGTAGTAGGCTTTCGAGCCTATACAGCTTGGAGTAAGACAACATGCATAAAGAGGATGATGTGGTCAAAATACTAATTTGCCTAATAATTCTGCACGCAGTGTATAATCTTTATCATGGTTTTCCAAATTGTCCATGAAAATGTTGGCTGTCCTTAATTTTAGGATAAATTGTCCAAAAAAAAGAAAAATCCTGGTTGGAAACCCTGCCTCTTAGATGATGAGGGAACTAGTAACCACAGTAAATGGAGGCAGCTTCCCTTGTCTACAGATCTCCAACCCCTCAACAACACAATCATGGGGATTTATGATTAAATATGGCAGCTGGGGGTCTAACTAAGACCTCCAGGACTGTCATATGTAGATGTCTATTAGGCCGTACCTTAGACACTGGAATATATAGGCACATTAATACCATATATGTCAAAAGTTAAAGGAGTTCTCTGAGACAGGGAATCCCTTTTCATATGGGATTAAAAAAGAAGACGAAAATATGTCCGATTCTGGAGCCAACCTCTCTTCTCCTCCGCTTCTGATCTCTGCTGTATCAGAAGAGTGACGTCCTGAGTAAATGCAGTGACCTCACTTCTGACAGCCAATCAATGGCCTCAGGGGTAATGTTTGTAGGCATGGCATCACTGAAGCCACTGATTGGCCAGCAGTGGTGACATACATGAAGACGGGACGTCACACTGCCGATCCAGCGGGGAAGAGAAGCGGAGGTGAAGGGAGCTCGGCACTTGATCCTATCTGGCCATATCAAAAGAGGTGCCTTGAATTTCCATTTCACGTCTGACTTCCGTGATGCCATCCGAGTTGTGCCCGTGATTTTGCCAAAACCATAGACTTCAATGGGAGTGCTTGGTCCGCATCACGGATCAAAGTAGTGCATGTCTCTGTGATTTTTATACTGACCGATAGTCAGTAAAAAAAAACTGAAATGTGAACAGACATATTTAAAGCAATGGATATATGCGTGCTGTCCGTGGAAAATGCGGATAGCACACATCTGGATCAACTTGCAGGATAACAGGCCGAACTGGATGGACAAATGTCTTTTTTCGGCCTTATATACTATGTTACTATCTGTGAAAAAACGGAAGTGTGGACGAGGCCTCAGACTTACCAATGTTTAATTGGAGTTTCTAAGCTCCCCCTCAGCCCCGCTTAGGAGCACCCTGTTAAAAGCTGGGTTTACATTAGAATCATCCATTTTGTCGCCCAGGAAATCTAAAAATTGCAGGGACTGTCTCTGAAAATCAGGGATAGTCCTGCAAAAATCAAGACATTTGGCTTTCCGCTCCTTTGGCTACCTACCATATTTATCTTCCTGTGACCAAGCAGCGTGTAGAAGTGACCCAGGTGGTCTTTGTCAAGGAGATTTCTGGTCATAATGAGAGGTGATCTTTTTAAAAAGGGACAAATCAAAACTGGTGCAAAGGAAAAGTGACTGAGATGCCTTTTAGCGACCAATAAGATTGATCCTTTCATTTTCCAAAGGAGCTCTGAAAAATGAGGGTGGAATCTGATTTGTTGCTACGGGCAACCAAACCAGTTTTCTTTTGCACCAGTTTTGATAAATCTTTGCCATAGGGTATAATGCATTTGTAAATCTGTATAGAGAAATCAAACTGGTGTAAAGTAGAACTGATTTTGGTTGACCATAGCAACCAATCAGATTCCACCTTTCATTTTCCAAAGGAGCTGTCAAAAACAAAAGGTGGAATCTGATTGGTTGCTATAGGCAACTAAGCCCGTTCTACTTTACACCAGTTTGATAAATGATCCCACTAGTCATTATAGGCAGTCCTCTCTGAGGTGTCATCTGGGAAGGTTTTCCTTTGGGTCCTACATTCTGTGTTGGTTATTTTATGCATGCATCCACCACTAGAGGGGGCTGAGTGCATACATTGGGTATACACCAGTCTTCATAAAAAGATCGCCAGGATAAGATCCGCCAAATATATTTAGAGCGGGATCTCAGGTTCAGTCTGTGTCTGTCACAAACTGAAATCTATGCCAGGTAGGCGATGGCGTAGGCTTCCATTATAATTTATGGAAATTTTCTGGTGTATATTATCATACATGTGTCAGGCTGAGGTGATTGTGACCCCTTTTGTTAAGCTCCTTCCACCTTCTTCCAAAATTTGTGATGCTTGTATGCAAGTACTGCCGTATCACTTTGGTAAATGTGCCCCAATTATGTCAGTACTAACACAGTATGCAATAAACTCATAAAGTCATAAAAGTAATACATGAGTCGTACTGCAGATAAAAAAGTGCATGTCACTATTTCTTGTTATTGCCGTACGCAGACCTGCAGGGTATTGCGATGTGAGGTCACAGTTACTTAGGCAAACGAGGGTTGCTATGGGTTACTCACAGTTTGTAGGATGACCCTGGGCAGCGTACAGCAGTGATGGAGAGGCTGGCACAGTAGTCCTCTGGGGCACTCTCTGTATAGGGACCTGGCCTGATGGTGGGTGAGGTGCCCTGGGTGTTGCAGATGTTTAATGTGCCTAGGGCAAGGTCCCTTTAAGGTTCGTGACGCCAGTGCCTGTAACGGCTGCACATATCACAGGAAAAATACACATAAATACATATTTAAAATGCATTAAAATGTACTGTGAAATACAATGCCACTGTCCCACAGGAGGTGGAGTACGACGTGGCCTAATTGACCCTTGTGTAGTGCCCACATTTACCTAGTGGGACACTACATAATTTTCCTACTTCCTAGAAATACATTGTCAGGACTGCTGCGCACAATGAGTCCTCTCAATTATGTTAGCACAGCACAGCAGTCCTAACTGCGCATTTCAGTGCAGTTTTAAGTGCTGACAGTGGGTGAACCGAGGGCAGAAGGGAAATAAAAATAGTGATCTGGACTCCTTATCTGCAGGACTACACGTACATTACTGTAGATAATAGTCTAAAATCGGGGTGACAGATTTCCTTTAAAGCAGACACAAATATTATTGATGGCTATTCGCAGTAAGCGCTGCATCAGAAAAAATAACCAGTGAGCGCAGAATATTGGTCATAAGGAAGGAATTTCTAAAGCAGGAGAAATTGACAGGTTTTAATTTGATGTTCAGATTTTGCAATTTATGGACTACGGAGGAATTTCCTGATTGCCATTTGCCTCATTTTCCCTATAGTTAGTGATTGCATAACAATCCCTACATAGACATCCCCACAGGATGCGCCCAATGTGTTAAATGTCTGGTGTTCTGTCCTGACGTGGAGCCTTTTTGCTATTGGCAAGGGTGGGGGATGGGGGGGAATTAAAAAAAAGTACATTTTTCCCCTCTGTGTTCATCATCTGTGTCCTACTTTGTCCTACTGGAAATGCTTCCATTATATATATACAGTAGATAGAACTTACAGACCTGGAGTTTCCAGAGCAATGAACCCCAATATATAATATACCCCATCTGATTAGAAGGAACCGCTTTGTATCTTCTTAAACAAGATATTACTTTTAGGCTATTCCAGTGATTAGTAATTGGGATGAGGTTGAGACTCCTTCCTCCATTTCCTTCCTCTTCATGGTGGAACAAGAGCTTATGGGAGTTTCCCAATCCTGTTGTATGTTTTTATATAAGGACTGTAGAAAACCTGTATGGTCTCCATAAGGCGACCCAGTCAGTGTAATGAAGGGGCTATGATGCTCCTGCCAGCATTGCACATCCTTTCAATGTTTACATAGATTCAGGACCTTGTCCGTATGAGTGAGTTTCCAGGACTGCAGGTCACCCCATTCAATTGTCCCCCTGAGGTCCTATACTAATCTTCTGATTATTTTAGTCCACAGTCTCTGGCCTGTGTTCTGGAATGTAATGGTACACAGATATTACACACAGTGATGTCACAGAACAGGATGAAAAACGCAGTGATGTCACAGTACAGGATAATAAACACAGCGATGTCACAGTACAGGGATAATACACACAGTGATGTCACAGAACAGGATACAAAACACAGTGATGTCACAGAACAGGATACAAAACGCAGTGATGTCACAGTACAGAGATAATAAATACATTGATGTCACAGTACAGGGATAATAAACACAGTGATGTCACAGTACAGGGATAATAAGCACAGTGATGTCACAGAACAGGATACAAAACACAGTGATGTCTCAGTACAGGGATAATGCACATAGTGATGTCACAGTACAAGGATAATAAACACAGTGATGTCACAGTACAGAGATAATGCACATAGTGATGTCACAGTACAAGGATAATAAACACAGTGATGTCACAGTACAGAGATAATAAACACAGTGATGTCACAGTACAGAGATAATAAACACAGTAATGTCACAGTACAGGGATAATAAACACAGTGATGTCACAGTACAGAGATAATAAACACAGTAATGTCACAGTACAGGGATAATAAACAGTGATGTCACAGTATAGGGATAATAAACACAGTGATGTCACAGTACAGAGATAATAAGCACAGTGATGTCACAGTAGAGAGATAATAAACACTGCAATGTCACAATACAGGGATAATAAACACAGTGATGTCACAGTACAGGGATAATAAACACAGTGATGTCACAGTACAGGGATAATAAACAGTGATGTCACAGTATAGGGATAATAAACACAGTGATGTCACAGTACAGAGATAATAAGCACAGTGATGTCACAGTAGAGAGATAATAAACACTGCAATGTCACAATACAGGGATAATAAACACAGTGATGTCACAGTACAGGATAATAAACACAGTGATGTCACAGTACAGGATAATAAACACAGTGACTTCACAGTACAGGATAATAAACACAGAAATATCACAGAACAAGATAATAAACACAGTTATGTCACAATACAGGGATAATAAACTCAGTGATGTCACAGTACAGGATAATAAACACAGTGATGTCACAGTACAGGGATAATAAGCACAGTGATGTCACAGTACAGGGATAATAAACACAGTGATGTCACAGTACAGGGATAAAAAGCACAGTGATGTCACAGTACAGAGATAATAACCACAGTGATGTCACAGTACAGGGATAATAAACACAGTGATGTCACAGTGCAGGGATAATAAACACAGTGATGTCACAGTACAGAGATAATAAACACAGTGATGTCACACTACAAGGATAATAAACACAGTGATGTTACATTACTGGGATAATAAACTTCATACTGTAGCTATTTTAATCATATATTTTTTATTCATATTTTTTTAACCAATTAATACCATTTTATGAGGTACCAGTGCAGCACCCAGAGTCTCCCATTTTGTTTACTTACTTCTTGTCTATCTAATGCAGGGGTGGGCAATTATTTTTTCGATGGGGCCACATGAGAAACTGAAAATATTTTGGAGGGCCGGGCCAAAAGGCTAAACTCAATACTGCATAAAATCAATTGTATTTCTTTATAAAAAGCAGTAAATATCATTGTTGGACAACTGGTACGAGTACTTGTTATAGTTAAACAATGAAAAAGTGAGGTTGCCTTACAAGAAAAAAAATTAAATTTATTAAACAAAATTTCCCAAAACAATGAACATTTTTCACTATTTGTGACTCATATTAGTGAAAGCCATTGTCCCCCTGTGAATCCAGCCATTGTCCCCTGTGAATCCAGCCATTGTCCCCCTGTGAATCCAGCCATTGTCCCCCTGTGAATCCAGCCATTGTCCCCCTGTGAATCCAGCCATTGTCCCCCTGTGAATCCAGCCATTGTCCCCCTGTGAATCCAGCCATTGTCCCCCTGTGAATCCAGCCATTGTCCCCCTGTGAATCCAGCCATTGTCCCCCTGTGAATCCAGCCATTGTCCCCCTGTGAATCCAGCCATTGTCCCCCTGTGAATCCAGCCATTGTCCCCCTGTGAATCCAGCCATTGTCCCACTGTGAATCCAGCAATTGTCCCACTGTGAATCCAGCCATTGTCCCCATGTGAATCCAGCCATTGTCCCCCTGTGAATCCAGCCATTGTCCCCCTGTGAATCCAGCCATTGTCCCCATGTGAATCCAGCCATTGTCCCCATGTGAATCCAGCCATTGTCCCCCTGTGAATCCAGCCATTGTCCCCCTGTGAATCCAGCCATTGTCCCCCTGTGAATCCAGCCATTGTCCCCCTGTGAATCCAGCCATTGTCCCCCCTGTGAATCCAGCAATTGTCCCACTGTGAATCCAGCCATTGTCCCCCTGTGAATCCAGCCATTGTCCCCCTGTGAATCCAGCCATTGTCCCCCTGTGAATCCAGCCATTGTCCCCCCTGTGAATCCAGCAATTGTCCCACTGTGAATCCAGCCATTGTCCCCATGTGAATCCAGCCATTGTCCCCTGTGAATCCAGCCATTGTCCCCCTGTGAATCCAGCAATTGTCCCACTGTGAATCCAGCCATTGTCCCCATGTGAATCCAGCAATTGTCCCACTGTGAATCCAGCCATTGTCCCCATGTGAATCCAGCCATTGTCCCCTGTGAATCCAGCCATTGTCCCCCTGTGAATCCAGCCATTGTCCCCCTGTGAATCCAGCCATTGTCCCCCTGTGAATCCAGCCATTGTCCCCCCTGTGAATCCAGCAATTGTCCCACTGTGAATCCAGCCATTGTCCCCATGTGAATCCAGCCATTGTCCCCTGTGAATCCAGCCATTGTCCCCCTGTGAATCCAGCAATTGTCCCACTGTGAATCCAGCCATTGTCCCCATGTGAATCCAGCCATTGTCCCCTGTGAATCCAGCCATTGTCCCCCTGTGAATCCAGCCATTGTCCCCCTGTGAATCCAGCCATTGTCCAATGTGAATCCAGCCATTGTCCCCTGTGAATCCAGCCATTGTCCCCTGTGAATCCAGCCATTGTCCCCTTGTGTACAGAACACCCCCCCGGCCCCCCCATCATATACAGAACCCCCCCCCCCCCCTTACAATAGTACACACCCCTCCCCCCCCCCTTGCCTTTAGAAACGTAATGCTCAGAGATGATCAGCCATGTGTTAGTCACACTGACTACACACAGCACAGGGGGAGGCGGCCGCAGCTTCATGCTTGTCGGCTCTGTGACTGTCAGTGTCAGACAGTCACAGCCGATACTATGAGAGCCGCGGGCGCTGCGCTGTTACAGAGAAGGGAATAATTGCGGCCGGCCGGGTCCCGGGTACGGCTCGCACGAGGCACCCCCCCCCCTGCTGTGTCTTACCTAGACAGTACTGCCGCTGACGCTGCCTCCCTGCCACCGCGCCATGCCACACGCAGCACGCCGAGTCGGAAGTCCTCTTCATTCGCGGAGGAGGGGTATCGTTGCTTGGCACGCCTCTGGCTCCGCCCGGGGGCCGGATTAAAAGGTCCGCCGGGCCGTATACGGCCCGCGGGCCGTAGTTTGCCCAGGTCTGATCTAATGGGTTATAACACTTACTATGAATTATATTATACTTATGCCTGATTTCCTTTTCATTTGGGACAATTTGCTGTCTTGACAAGATTCCCGCTTACGGTGAGTTGTCCACTATAATCTCCTCCATCTACATCTTTTTTTCTTTTCTTTTTTTTACTTTCAAAGAGTAAAACTTTTATTTTGCAACCTAATGTATAAATCCCAGCATCGTGTGGCACTTTATGCAACTCAGTACTTCCCAGTACAAATCTGCTGAGGGCATGTTTACTTTAAATATCCTCTTTGCAGGGCACAGAAGTTTTTCTGTTCCTCACCACAAACCAGGATGTCTTCTGGGGGGATTTGGGAGGAATCATGTTTACCATTCATTGGTTAGAAGTTTTAGCATGTCTCAATGGAGTGACTCATGGCTCTTACACTATATAAGGAGGCTCATAAGCAGCCAGGAAAGGTCCAGAGAATAAGAGACCAAACATGACACCTGCAATATCAGCGGCCGTTGTGCTGGTGGTCAGTCTTGGCCTTTGTTTCTCCATCCCCATCCCTGTGGAGGACAGCTCTGAAGTCACGGAGAATGATCTTCGCTTTGCACAGGTTCTTTTATGTTGTATATGCCTATTTTACATACTAGCCTTTGTGGGGTTCTGTAGATTATAGTCATTGTATTTGTTTTGATATTGCAATGATATCTCCAATTAATCAAGAATGCAGCCTAGTTTGGTACTTAAAGGGGTTGTCAACTCCGTTCCAATTCATGGCTTATCCTGAGGATAGGCCATCATTATGTGACTGTTGAGGTCCAACACCCTGCACCCCTCACCGATTGGCAGTTCTGCAGTAGCTCTAATGCCGCAACTACACAGCTCCATCCACTGTGTAGTGGACAGAACTGGTAACTGCAGCTCTGCTTCCATTGTAGTGAATGGGAATAGCGCTGCAGTAAACATCTCCATCCACTGCATAACGTACAGAGCTGTGTAGTTCTTGCTGGTGCAGATAGTGATGGTCTATCCTTGGTGTAGGTGGGTTTTTTGGTGAGCAAGACAGAGTTCCCGCAAAGGCAAGACAATGTTCTACTGTGGTAATGCAGGTGTCGGTGCATGCAATGAGGCCAGTTTTAGGGGTGACAGATGAAACGTTTTACTGGCAACTTCAGCAGTTTGTAAGTACACTTTTCTGGCAATGTTAGGCACAGTTCTTATCACTCTAGTTGCACAAGTAACATTCCCAAGGCTGTGTAAAGGGGGTATAAGCAGCGTAACGGCCCCTATGAGTCCCAGATAACTTATGCAATCTTCTCAACTCTGCCAAAGGGGTACAATTTATCCCTCACTCTATATCTGTGTTTTCACAGTACCCTCAGTCTATACTATCAATATGAGGGGGGATCAGAAGGTTATTGTCCTATCCAAAATGCAGGGAAGTCTATAGGCAAAGTACAGTTGTTACCTTTTCAATGGACACTTTACCTTTTTTAAAGTTTCAGTTTGTCTCTCTAGGATGTTCTTAGTTCGCAGCCTGTATCCTCTAAGTCGTGTTTACTCTCAAGCAGAAGCTTCTCCACTCTTTCCTGCCAACTGGATCAGCTCACACCTATCAACTGTTACTAAGGGCTGCCAGCAAACTGCTTCCCCCCTATACATAGCCTTTGGGATGGGATATATAAGCCAAGTACATGACACTGCACTGCACACATGACACATGAAGTGAAAGAATCTGCAATGTATATTGACCTCGGATGAGCATAAATCTGCAGCATATTAATTTACCCTGTAGAAGTAAATCCAGGGCAAAAATTTGCATATGTTTGTCATGGATTTTGCTGCATTTTTGCTGCAGATTTACCTCATTACTTGTAATATCCTCGGAGGAAATCCACAGCATAAATTCTTATGCTGCAGATTTAAAGCCAGTTGATGCCGCAGTTTTTTTCTCAACATGTGAAGGAGATTGCTTAAATTGGGGCTTATAACCAGTTTTGGTTTAGTGGTTTGGTGAGGCCATGCAGGGGTAGTAAGGTCCATAAGAGCTGCAAATTAACAATCATGGATGAGGGCATTAGGACCTCCAGTTATGGATGGTTGGGAGCATATTGGAGTCAAGCAGCACCTAAAAGGGGCTTCATTTTTATCATTGCTATGGGACCCTTGTTCGCTATGTATACCACTACATGTGTATCCATTTCAGTCTATTATATATTATATATTTTGTTTTGTCTCTAGAAATATCTAAGCGCCTTGTATAGTTCTCCATCCAATCCCATTGGGATTCTGAGAAAGACAGGAGCTAACAGTGTGACTTCTCAGCTCAAAGAGATGCAAGCCTTCTTTGGCCTGGATGTAACAGGCAAACTGGATGAAGAAACTCTGGAAATTATGAAACAACCAAGATGTGGTGTTCCAGATATAGGAGAATACAATTTCTTCCCAAGGAAGCTGAAATGGCCCAAAAATAATATCACCTACAGGTATCTTTATCCACGTCTATGTTCTGTCTTTATATTTATATAGCAACTAGTCTACCGGTATATCTCCAAACATATTTATGATTACATAGATAATATGAAGGTGAATGGTAGAGAACATGCGGCCTGAGTATTGGTGAGCCTTCTTGACCTTCTCCAATTCCGATATGAGCTAATGATTGGAGTAATGTGAGGCTGGCCACTAGGGTTGTGCTGAAGGACAACCCCATAGATATGGCTCTTACAGAGTAGCCACCAGCCTGTTTGAGTTCACAAATTGCATTTGAGGAGCACTTTTCAAATGGGAGCCCTAGGAAATTATCTTCTTTTTTGGTGCTCCTGCGCCATTTGCAATTCTGTAATTTAATTTCCCTATTTTCTAGAATTCTTAACTACACCCCAGATTTACCACGTGCCGATGTGGACAGAGCTATCAAGAAGGCGTTAAAGGTGTGGAGTGATGTCACCCAATTAAATTTCACTAGGCTGCGGTCTGGCACTGCTGATATTATGGTTTCTTTTGGAAAAAAAGGTACAGTAACTTGGATAGTATAAGATATTAAAATTACAATGGAGATTACAGTCAGTAATCCCTTAATATAATGCAATTTGAATCACTGCTCTTTGTGTATTTATATATATAGTCTGTAGGACCTCTCTGATCCAAACCACCACTTTATCCATCAAGTGGCAAAATGTCCCTAGACAGATATGTTTTCATGCCCCAACTCAAGAATTTCTTTAAAATGATAATCAGCAATGGAGGTTTCATATGTGCCTTATTATAGCAGCAGTTTGTGCTCAGGAGCTGTTTTCATACTGAAATTGGGCTCAGGGAGTTGCAACTGTTGTCAGCCAGTAAAGAGGCTATGGACAACTATAATTTGCCGCCTAGTCACTTGTCAATATCTGTTCTCTCCCCTTACCCTTTTCCATGCTTGAGTAGTCCCCACTATGTGTCTTTGTGCCTGTCTGGAGTAGTACTCAAAGAGGTAAGGCCAACATGACAGACCCAGCCAATTATGTGACCTAAGAAGACTTCTCCTCCTAGGCCACACATCACCTGAAGTCTCTTCTGCATGCTTCCTGGCCATCATATGTTTACCTCTGCATCATTACTTCATGGGCTGGCCACATCTCACACTGTGGATGGACAGGGGATGCTATGAAGAAGAACTAAAATTAGTATTTCAACACTGCACCCTTTTACACAACTATAACCCGAAAACCGCAAACTGTAACTGGATAGAGAACTAAAGAAGTAATGTGGTCTGATGGGCATATTCACTGCTAATCCTTATAATACAAAGCTATGATTACTAAACCACTAAAACCACTGTCATGAATTTCTTTCCGCTTTCTGAGCCCACGGTTTCTATCACAGGAACAGCTGTAAAAACACAATATGCTGATAATACATTGATATGGCGCTGATATGTTCATAATACACAGCACTGGTAACATTACAACTACTTATGCAGCGACCGGGTCGCAGGGGCAACACGTGAGGCTACGATGGGCTGATGGGTAGTAGTAGTTTGTACTCATGGTTAGAAGAGCCTCCCTGGGCCGGCGTGCAGTGATGGGGAAGACAGCACTAAATCCTTCGGGGCACTCTCTAGTACAGAGATCACCAGCCAGATGGTAGTTGAGGTGCCCTTGATGGTAATGGTGTGTAGGGTGCTTTGGGTCTGGGACCCCGGTGGTTCATGACGCCAGCACCGTGGTGGAAAAGATGAGGAGTCGGTTGTAGTAAAACAGTTGAACTTTTACTTAAATCACTTGTCTCAGAATAGTCAGTACAGGTCATTTATAGGGCAAAGATGCTAATTCAAATATCAAACAAGAGAGGGGGGCGGTTAGGGGGTGCGCTTACCTTGACTTGAAGCAAGGAAGCCGCTGCCCCCTTGACTTGAAGCTGACCGGCAAGATAGCGCTGATGGCGCTTAAAATATAGTTTTTTTTAAGCAAATGAGCATCAGATTACCGGATCAAACATATGATTATGAACAGACTGGGGGCTACTATAAGGTAATGCTGGCGGTTTTATATGCGTTTTTGAGGTGACAGGTTCCCTTTAACTTACTCCTCTTTACTCCTCTTACTTCCTCTCAGTTATATCTAAGTGATGCCAGCACCACCTAGGGGTGAATGGTTGGAATGACACCCTAGCAGCCTGTGATAGGAATATACAGGGTACATACAGCAATACATTACATTGGCAAATACATAAGTTTAAAGTGCCCACGAACATCAAGGAGTGGGACACTGCACTTACACCTGTTGGTACCAAAGCTCAGGCCCTTCCACTAACCATATGTTGTAGATAATCATGGTTGGACTTAGGTTGGGAGTTGCCCTCAGCAGAACCTTCTTTGTAACCCCCTACCTATGGTGTACCTTATATAGCGCTCATTTATTATAATACAGTTTACATATAACCAGGACCATACAGTACTCAAATAGCATTGCTTTAGCGTGCTCAAATAAATTTGCCAGATAATTGACTAAAGAGTGGAATACGTCATGTGGTGCCATCTCCAGGTGCCCAGGTTGTCAAAGCCAGTGCCACCTCTTTCATTAGTGACCTGCCCTACAAGACTGTACAGGTCACACATCTCTAAAGCCAGCCCGTTACATGACAATAATAAGCATGATGATAAACCCTGCCAGTCCCTTAGACCTGGGATGGAGTGGCAGCATGCATGCTGGACTGGCCTTCCGTTCAAACTCCTCCTCACTGTGGTCATGCAGGGGGGCTATTGGGACTCACGTTCTGGTGATTGGTGAGCATCAGGCTTTGATTCAATTTACTGCATTGTGTGTATCCATGTGACTTCTTATTGTCTCACCATGTCCACCCATGTGCCATAAGGAAGTTTAGAATATCAGATTGTCCTGCCTATGAAGGTCCTGGGGCAGCCTTGCTATAATACTGATATTTCAGTTTTCCCCGTCTGACACCATAAATGAAAATTATTTTATTTTTCACCCCATCACTCCCAAAAGTTTCCTTACAACTCTGTGCCTTTGGATGCTGATTTTTTATTTTTTTTTGTCTTTCTAGAGCATGGTGATTACTACCCATTTGATGGACCTAATGGTTTGCTAGCTCATGCTTTTCCCCCTGGAGACAAAATTGGAGGAGACACTCACTTTGATGATGATGAAATATTCACAAATGACTATAAAGGTAAGAAGATCCAGTTCAGTTCTGACATCTAGAAGACATTATACAGAACCTCATGAGATGAATCTCATTGGTCAAAGTATACCCAAATAAACCTCAATTCAAGTTTTCAAATCTTGACAAGAAATTTTCAAGGGTCACCAGAGATAATGCTCTTTAGTCAAGACAAAGCACCGTACTCGGCTATATCAGGCAGTCCCATAGAGTTGAAAAGAGTGGCTGCGCACATGCTCAACCTGCTGCTCCATTCATTTTGTGGGACCCCACAGGGTATATGGCCACCATTCTCATTATTGGTGGAGGTCCCAGTGGTCAGACACCCACTGATCTATAAGTTATCCCCTATTGCCTGTCTAACAAGTGGTAACAGTGTCAGATTATTTGGAACGCACCCAATTGATGATGGAATGGTAGGTGCAGCAACCCGCCAGGGAGCGCTGTGAGGAGAATGGGAGTGGTGGTTGCTATGCTGGTAGTAGTACTCACAGGTCACGCTGTCAGTCTTCCCCGCTGGTGCTCCCTGGGGTTTTCCTTGGGGCAAAACCTGGTATTGAGGCTCCTGCCTTCTGATAGGTGGGGTGCCCTTGGAGGATGTTTGACTAGGTGCAAAGTAGGAGTGTGAATGTAGCGGCTGGCAGACGATGGAGACAATAACCAGAACCACTAGCATGCAGCTAGTTTCTTCTTAACTCCTTTTGCAGTTCCCGGGACTGAGGGGTACAGAACTTAGATACAGGCAGGGGCGTAACTACAATAGCGGCAGACCATGCGACTGCTATGGGGCCCAGGGCAAGAGGGGGCCTAGTCTTAGTTGGGATTATCACCTCTTCTACTGTTGGTGAAAACTTGGTCAGGACTGTACCCTCTAAATGTAAAGGAACAACTTTTAGCAAATGAGACATTGGAAAAATAGACCAAGGGTCATTGAAAAGGGTTTAGGCGGAAACCCTTCTGTCATGTGTGGGGGGGCCTGGTTTGATCCTTGCTGTGGGGCCCTTACTTCTCTATGTATGCCACTGGATACAGGTGGTCAATCCGTTTCAAAGTATGGCGGAAAGCTTTAGCAATATTCCCCTTTCTATAGCAGCAAAGTCTTTCTACCGTAAACATGCAATACCTTGCTGTCTGTGTCCAATGCGCAGCCTTGTGGGTTCTAGTCCTTCTAATATGTCTGGTCTCTTTCTTCAAACGGTACTTTGGTAGTAGAGTTGCTTCTCTAACAGCTATAGACTCAGAGACAGAGGTTCTCTGAACCTGGGCCTAGATAGCAGGAGCTTGCACATACAGGCCTTCTCCCTTGCTCTATCCAGACTAGACACCTCTCTGTTACTAGTCAGGGGCAGAAACGGTCAATCACCCTGGTAACTTAAACAGACTTCCAAATTATTAACTGTTAGTTGGCTTATAGAGTGCTATTGAATTCACATAAAACACAATAAATCACAACATTTAACTGAAGGGCATTGCATTAAATCTTTTGGTACTGGTAAACTCTTTGCAGTAGTCCTCTGGGGTACTGCATAACACCCACTTGATTTTTCATGCAGGACAAATATCAGGAATGGAACAACACGGGAGTCTAAGAAAGTATGCTCCAGCAAGGGTGTTAGTGGAGAGATGGCTACCTGCGCTAGGCAAAATTGTCAGTGATAGATATAGAAACTAAAACGGGTCTTCCGAGACTTTTATACTGATGACCTATCCTCTGGAGATGAACTCATCAGTATCTGATCAGTGGGGGTCCGACAGCTGGGACCCCCGCCGATCAGCTCTTTGAGAAGGCACTGGCGCACGCAGTAGTCTCTCAGCTCACCAAGCACAGCACCGTACACTGTATAGTGGCTGAGCTTGGTATTACAGCTCTACCGCATTCACTTTAATGGGGCTGAGCTGCACCTAGGCCATGTGACCAATGAACGTGATGTTATATGGTCTAGGCTAAGCTGTGAGAAGGCCGTGGCGCTACTGTGAGCGCTGATGTCTTCTTAAATAGATGATCGTTGGGGGTCCCAGGTGTATTAAAATCTTGGAAAACCTCTTTAAAAAAGTGGCTGTGCATGCAGAGAGTTTTCTCCTCTGATTTAGGGCTACGTTACCCAATAAATTGCTGGAGGTACTTCTGACATCTCTCAAAAAAATGCTAGTAGTAATAATGAAGGACCGGCACTCCCTAGTTGCTGTGAATTATTCCTTTATTGTCACTCTGTCTGTGATGCGTTTCAGCACTTCTAGTGCCTTTGTCAAACAGTATGACAAAGGCACTAGAAGTGCCGAAACGCGTCACAGACAGAGTGACAATAAAGGAATAATTCACAGCAACTTGGTCCTTCATTATTACTACTATTGCCTGGGACACCACTCCTAGGACCGTGCACCCACACGCTACTACACAGTGCTGACTGATCTACATGGTATCTCTCAAAATGCTGTCATGGAAAACTATTGGATTTCTTGTTATAAGGGAAAATAATAAAATCTACACAACACCTAACCCAAACCCGAACTTCTGTGAAGAAGTCCGGGTTCGGGTCTGGGTGCCAAACATGCAGATTTTTCTCACGCGCATGCAAAACGCATTAAAACGCTTTGCACTCACGCTGAAAAATCGCCCACTTTCCCGCGACACACCCGCATCTTATCCGGCCCTCACACGCGACGCCCGTGTGAAAGAGGCCTATGAGATTTGGTAACAATCCTCATCCTGTGCATGCGAATGAGGTTTCTGCGACCCCTATAACATCCCATCCACAGAAAATGCGAGACAGAAATCTGAGGTTAGAGCACTGGATTTCTGACCAGAAATATGTGCGTGATTTTGATCCAACTTGTGAACTGAAGGATTATAGTGTTTCTAAGTAACTAACGTAGAAAAAATACAAACAATCCCATATGGATAAGTTAAATGGAGTGCTACTGTTTTGCAGGATACAACCTTTTTATTGTTGCCGCTCATGAATTTGGCCACGCTCTGGGCCTTGACCATTCCAGAGATCCAGGCTCCTTGATGTATCCGGTTTATAGCTACGCAGAAACCACCAACTTTGTTCTTCCTGATGACGACGTACAAGGAATTCAAGAACTCTATGGTGAGATTATAATCTTAAAATAATCTTAAATTTTCTTTATTATGCCTGCAAGCTTGGGAAGATTGTTTTAGGCCTCATCCAGATGGCCACAGCCCAACCTGACCTAACAGCATCATAGTGAACTAGTTTTGGACCTGCAGGAGGGCTGGGATTTGTGACTGTAATACAGTGGCTAAAAGGTTGCCTTATTATAATAATCTGAACAAAGCCTTGCCTTGCTTAATATCCAGGTTCCTGTTTTTATAAGAATTTTGTCAATTTTGTGATATTTTATAGCTTTGAATTGTCAACTAAATTATTCTACATCTTCTAGGGCCGGGTAACAGAGACCCAAATCCAAAACACCCCAAAACTCCTGAAAAGTGTGACCCAGATCTGGAGATTGATGCAGTCACTGAACTCAGAGGAGAAAAGTTTATCTTCAAAGACAGGTTGGTAGAACCCATGATTAATTTACCATTTGCATATGTAAGTATATTATTTACTCTCATTCTGATGGACCTGGGTCATCCATGTGTGGCCAGTCTTCTGTAATACCGCATTTATCCTGCAGTGGCTGCAAGGAAAATGTCTGGATCGCTGTGGTTCCCCCTGGCCAGCATCTTGGGAAATGTCTCTCAACCCCCATGAGTTAGAACAGACAACTCCAGCTGTTTATGACTAGGCACAGCCAAGTCTGTAATAGTGGTGGTCCAGGCCTACTGTCACTTCTTCCCTGCAGGTGTGCACTGCCACTGTCTTGCTCACCTGCTCCCCTGTCCTAGGGCTGTGGTGGCCCTGTCTCGCTAATATCTCCTTCTCCCTACCTGGTGGTCCTGGCCGCTGAAGTAGCGCTGTGCCTTCCATCCACTAGCTGTAGGGCGCATGTGCTCCCTTGGGCATTTAAAAGCCCAGTGCGTGCATACCCCCAGCCTATGGCTGGTCATGTTAGGATATTTAACACATTTTGCCCTGAGGGAAGCTGCCTGAGCAATAGGTTCTAGTACGTTAGTTTCCTGCAAAGGTGTGCTGTTTGTTCAGTTGTTTGTTCCATGTACTGACTTCTGCCTGACTACTGGCTTTGACCATTTGTGGCCTGACCTGGACCTTGAGCTACCCATCTTGACCTCAGACTGTTTATTGGATTACTTGTACTCTTCCTGCTCTGACATGGGCTTGTCCCTGACTGTGGTTTTACCTGATCCCTCGGTGGTCCGCACCAGTCTTTATTGATCCCCGGGGGTCATCAGTCACTGGAAAAGACACTACTCCAAGCAGTAGAGGCCTGGTAGTTTCCCTGCAGCAGAGTCCAGATCCCTGTATAGGGGTTAAAGGGTGAAGATCTGGGGACCTTTTTAGAGAATGGCCTTCTGAGTAACCACAAGTCATACAGCGGATCCACATCTGCTCCATTCTAATGTGGTTCCCATTTAATACTACATTTCCACCAGGACACCCTTTTTTATATATATGCCCCAGACACTGATAACCTTTAATATCATCATATCTTCTTCATCCAGGTTTTTTTGGAGAGTCCATCCTCAGATGACTGATGCAGAGTTAGTTTTGACTAAGTCTTTCTGGCCTGAACTTCCAAACAAAATTGATGCTGCCTATGAGTATCCCCAGAAGGATCTGATATTCATTTTTAGAGGTGCGTAAGAACTTTGCTAACTCCTTTTCAACAAATCAATCCTATACTAAAATATTGATCTACAAAAATCGCTGTTAGGGTACTTTCACACTAGCGTTTAAGTTTTTCGGTATTGAGTTCCGTCATAGGGGCTTAATACCGGAAAAAAACGCTTCAGTTTTGTCCCATTCATTGTCAATGGGGACAAAACTGAACAGAACGGGATGCTCCAAAATGCATTCCGTTCCGTTTAGTTGCGTTTCCAGACCGGAGAGCAAACTGCAACATGTTGTATTTTGCTTTCCGTCCTGGGATGCGGAGCAAGACGGATCCGGCATTACCCCCAATGCAAGTGAATGGGGACGGATCCATTTTCTCTGCCACAATCTGCCACAATAGAAAACGGATCGGTCCCCCATTGACTTTCAATGGAGTTAATCAAGGATCCGTTTTGGCAATATTAAAGATAATACAACCGTATCCGTTCATAATTGATGTAGACGGTTGTATTATCAGTAACGGAGGCGTTTTTGCTGAACCCTGCTGGATCCAGCAAGAACACTAGTGTGAAAGTAGCCTTAGTATTTATGCCATTTTTCAGCACTTTTGCATTTTTATTTGCATTATTTTTTTGCACCAGATGTAAGCTGAAAGTCCATGAGAGATATGACATGCAGGACACACAAGCAGTTTTTGGCTTGTGACATTTTTTCTAATGGTGATGTTTTTTGTTTCTCTAGAGTTTTTTTGTTTTTGAAGCATGTTAAAGCAATGGTGTTTTTCCAGGCCTTTTTTCATTTCCTCCTCTATAGGGGAAGAGAAGCCTGAAAAAAAGCCATCTATATATTTGTTTAAAAAAAATTAAAAAAGCCTATAAAAACTTCACTAAAAAGGCCATAGAAACTACTAAAAGGCCATAAAAAACACATAAGGTATGGAAAAAAAATGTGAGTGGCTTCTATGATGTTTTTTAATAGTCAAAAAATCAGTCACAGCTGCTGCTTGATATCCCCCAAAAAATAATTCTGGAGCATCTTTTCTTATAGGGGCTCATGCACACGACCGTATGTATTTAGTGATCCCCAAAACATGGATCCGCAAAAAAACGGATGACATGTGACGTCCATGTTACATCCGTTTTTTTGCTGATACATTGTAACAATGCCTATCCTTGTCCACAAAACGGACAAGAATAGGACATTTTCTATTTCTATTAGGATTAACCCCATCGGCATACTGTCTGGTTAGGTTGATCCTTTCCATTAAAATGATACCTGCCTTGTGAAAATCGATTGTTATTTTAGCAAATCTCTTTAATTCTGTTGGTTTATTTCTGTCAAAGCCACCTGGGAAATCCCACTTGGAAAAGGCAAAGACGTACATCACAATGAGTATTCCGGAGAAATGCCAGCTTCAGCATGTGATCCTTACATAGTTATTATAACCTACTCATTTATATTTCATCAGGAAAGAAGTTCTGGGCTCTGAATGGATATGATATAATGGACGACTATCCCAAAAAACTATATGAACTTGGTTTTCCAAAAACTCTGAAATCTATCGACGCAGCTGTTCATAATGATGCAACTGGCAAGACGTATTTCTTTACTGAAGACAAGTATTGGAGGTAGGAAAACCACCATCATCACTTCTACTGCAGATCACTTTTCTTATTGATCCCAAACCATATTATGGCTTAGAGTGCAGGTATCTATCAAGGAATTCTGAGTTAAAGGTGAAAGTCTCTCATTCAGGACCCTCTCGGTCTGGAGGACTCTACATTACAATGAGACCCTATTGATTTCAATGGACACTGTGTAATGTTTAATATCCCCTGTGGGGGTGTTGTAGGAGAACGAAACACTTGCTGGATTACCCCATTGATTGAAGCATACTGCTAGGCAGTGTGAAACATTTTCAACAGTAAATTAAAGAGGTTTTCTGCGTCCGAGTGGGTCCTTCATAACACCCCTGCAGAAGCAAGACCTGCATAACACCCCTGTAGAAGTGGGTCATGCATAACACCCCTGTAGAAGTGGGTCATGCATAACACCCCTGTAGAAGCGGGTCCTGTTGAACTTGATGGACTTTTGGTTGAACTTGATTAACTTATTTCAACCATATTAACTATGTAACTATGTAAATTTAAAATATACATACCATTCCAAAGTTGCATGTATCACCCCTCTGAAACCCAGTCATGTGACGTTCCTCTTCCTAAAAAACAGCTTCCACTGACGTCACAGACTTTACCAGGTTTCAGGCCTGGGCTGTGGATGTGGACTGGTCAGAACTATTCCACTCCCTGGCACATGCACAGTTGAGGTGGATTCAGGAGTTAGAGAATGCACCAGGGAGAGTAATACTTCTGCCCTGTCCACAGTAAAAGTGATGTCCTGTCCATACCCCAGGCCAGAAGCAGATTTCTAGGAACATGAGTGTCATGTGACCAGGTTCCTGGGCAGCCGATTCACACATCTTCAGGACTGTAGCTTTATTACAAACTTTCTTATACATGCATGCAATTAAGGTGGGTTTACAGGAGCTTCTTAAAGGCTGTGGGCACTAATTATAGCTCAATTCTTCTCAAACTGATAAGAATATGGGTTAAATAAGTATGTATGAAGTCAGGACATCAGAGATAAGGGCTACACATGAACCATCAGATGACAGGCAAAACAGATAGATTTTTTAACTCTTTATCTGAGAAACGGCTAAACCTTTTTAATACCAATTGAAAAATGATTTTAATTCCAAAATGAGTAAAAGGCGATCATAACAAAATTGCCTGAAGGTGTCCATAGCCTATAAGTAAAGATTTCCCCCAGTGATGGCAGCAGGCCACTGATTTCTACTTTTTATTTCAGTGCTGGTTCAAAGAATTATTAATAAGAGTTTTTTAAGTAAAAACTAAAACTGTGTAATTCATCAGCTTCTGTGGTCACGGGAGATGCCACCATAGCCTAAAGGGCAATTACAAGCTAAACTTGGCGAATCGCATGTGCCAAACTTCTAAGGTCCAAGGGGTAAGAGAGAATGCAGGCTCTAAAATAAATTCTCCTCTGTTCCAGCTATGATGAAGAAAGCATGACTATGGATAAAGGCTTCCCCAGGGTGATTGCAGATGACTTTTTGGGTATTGGGGAAAAGGTTGATGCGGCTTATCGAAGAAACGGTAAATATTTAATTGGATTTTCTTAATATAAAATGCCTTTTTTTTTATAGGACTAGTTTCTTTACCCAGTGAAAGTTTTTTTTTGAGACTTTGGTCACCTATCCTCTGGATAGGTCTTCAGTATCTGATTGGTGAGGGTCTGACACCCGGGACCCCCACTGATCAGCTGTTTGAGAAGGCACCAGTGCCTGCAGTACCACCGCGGCCTTCTCTGTGCTTACCAAGCACAGCGCCGTACATTGTATAGTGGCTGTGCTGGGTATTGCAGTTCAGTCCCATTCGCTTTGCCTAGGTGACGTGACTGATGAATGTGACATCATATGGCTTAGGCAAAGCTGTGAGAAGGCGGGGAGATCTATCCTGAGGGAAATTTTTTGCAGTCAGTTTTGCAGGAGTGTGCGCTGTCATTGTTTGTGCCAAATTTATTAAATGTCACACGTTTGATAAATTTGGGGCAACATTAAAGGAGTTCTATAAGACTAGTAAAAGATGAGGGCTTTCTTCCAAAAACAGAACCACACCTGTCCACAGGTTGTGTGAGGTATTTTGGAAGAAATCAGCCATATTTTTCTACTCCTGGAAACCTATTTAAAGGCCTAGTTCACACGTCAGTGAATTTGTCAGTGAGTCAAAACCAGGTGCGGGTCACAAACACAGAACGGGTGCAGATCTTTCCCTTATACCTTATCTCTGAGTAGGCTTCACTCCCGATTTTGGCTCACAGTCACTGATGTGTGAACTAGTGAAGGCCTAAGGGCTCATGCAGACCAACGTAAGGCCTCCCTGCCCGTATTGCGGACCGTAAACAGCAGGTCTGCAATATACAGACACTGGCCGCCTGCACTCTGTTGACTTGAACCGGTCCGCGATTCGCCAGATACGGCCAAAGATTGGTAATCTCCTATGGCGATTTCGGGTTTGTGCCTCTGCACCGCAAATGACAAGAGATGTCCTATCTTTTGTTGTATTTTGCAGATGACAGACCCAAATCAATGGGTCCGCATTCGCACTAGGAGTGCACACAGGCGGTCTGCAGCACAGGCATGGAGCCCTTACGTTTGTGGGCATGAGTCCTAAGTCTAACACTTTTGTCTTGAGATGTTAGTCCACTTTCTGCAACAATTTTTGTAACTTAAAAATAAAAAAAAGTCACAGTTGATAAATCTGGAGGGGATACAATTAACATAAGTAACCAATTTTTAGTAATACCCAATTTTCAAAATTGGAGTGAGTAGAAATGCAAAATGTCACAAAACAGTTTCCGTAAAAGAGACCGAAAAGTCACAAAGCCCTATTTTGTAACTTTTTGAAGCCAGAATTCTGGAGTGCAGGGTGTGATAAATTCCCATAATAACCGAATAGTAGGGGATGGAGTCTGATGTGAGGCCTGGACCTACAGTGTATCATCATCAAATACATCTTATCTCTCCTAGGTTATATCTACTTCTTCAGTGGACCCGTTCAGTTTGAATATAGCATTTGGAGTAAGAAAGTCACCCGATTATTGAAGACCAACTCCATCTTGTGGTGCTAATCCTGGAGATAACACTCCATGATCGCCATCCATCACGGCAGAGTCTGGACCGCTGCCTTACTCCTATCATACATATAGCTGTGGATATATTGAGAATATCACACGTCTGTATCATCACTTTGTACAATGGTAACTGCACAGACACTACATGAATCCCTTCTTCGCTATGTCTTGTGCTGTTGGCATCAGTCCTGTTATGGTTTTATAATTTCCACCATTCTGTGTCTTGACCTTGACAATGAAGGGTAAACACTAAAATTTAAAGTGGTTGTCCAGTGGGATAAAACTTTTTAGAAAAGAGACAGAATAGGTTAAAAATGAAAGAAATATTACTCATCCTACCAATTCCCTCGCCGCTGCTGTTTCATATTGATGACCTTCTGAAGAGGAGACGGCGCTCCATGCCAGCATTGCTTTCTGTTCATTACACTGATCTTCGTCTCGGAAGTGCAGTGTAATGATAAGTACTCGCTCAATTCAAGTGAACGAAGTGGGTACTTTTAATTACACTCCATCCGCTCCACTGGAGACGAGGCATAGTGTAATGACGAGGAAGCAGAACTAGCATGGTGTCGTACCCCGCCGATATCGATGATCTACCCTGACGATCGGTCATCAATATTAATGGCTGGACAGCAGCCAGAGCTGAATCAGAAAATAGGTAATGATTACATGCCTGCCACCCACAGCCACCACTAGAGGGAGCTAACTGCATATTGCTTATACATTGACCTCAAAATCAACAGTGTGTGCAGTAAACACCTAGGCTCCCTCTAGTGGTAGCTTCAGGCTGCCATAAAGATATACTAAAAGGGCCCATACAGTTAAAAATAAAAAAAATAAAAAAATAAACCATTCCGGTGGTGGTCTGGTCCCTGCTACTTTTCACTTCCTGGTCCCGGCTTGATATGCCAAGAAAGGCCTGCTGTGGGGACTAGACCAGCAACACAAATTCAGCTGGAAGGATCAGTGAGGTTGATAAGTAAGGTTTAATTTTTATTTTTAACCTTTTCTGTCCCATTTTGTTATAATTTTCCAGAGAAAACCCATTTTAATCAACTCAGAATTGTGGACCTAAAAGTAGGATGGTCTTTAAAGTCAGTGCATGCCCACCTTCCCCCCATCAGTGCATGCCTAGCCTCCCCTATCAGTGCATGCCCACCCTCCCCTATCAGTGCATGCCCACCCTCCCCCTATCATTGCATGCCCACCCTCCCCTATCAGTGCATGCCCACCCTCCCCCTATCAGTGCATGCCCAGCCTCCCCTATCAGTGCATGCCCATCTTCCCCCCATCAGTGCATGCCTAGCCTCCCCTATCAGTGCATGCCCACCCTCCCCTATCAGTGCATGCCCAGCCTCCCTTATCAGTGCATGCCCAGCCTCCCCTATCAGTGCATGCCCACCCTCCTCCTATCAGTGCATTCCCACCCTCCCCCTATCAGTGCATGCCAAGCCTCCCCTATGAGTGCATGCCCACCCTCCCCCTATCAGTGCATGCCCAGCCTCCCCCTATCAGTGCATGCCTGCCCTCCCCCTATCAGTGCATGCCCACCCTCCCCCTATCAGTGCATGCCCGCCCTCCCCCTATCAGTTCATGCCCATCCTCCCCCTATCAGTGCATGCCTATCCTACTTCTATAGCAACCTATGAAATAATAGGGCTGTGCCCTTCCTACCGACCATTCTGCTGGCAGAGAACGAGCCGTGACCAATGGATTTTATAATCATTACCATGGACTACTGTTTAATTTTGGATGATATATTTTTTTAGCTATTTATTATACCGTGTTTTGTGCAGTATGGGGTTTCTTGTTAGGTTTATTATATCCATAATTTTGCTTGTGTTTTCATGTAGAATGATCCTTTCTGTTAGTAGTATTATAGCGGCATGGTGACGGCATCGATTAACAGATGATGTGTGATCTGAGGCCGCTGTGGAGGTGCATGAGGCCTCTTCTGATTTTTCCTGATTGACCCCAATGATCTCTGTGTACGGCAGGACCCCGCCATGTGCACGAGCCCTTAGACTAAGTTTGCACTAAGGTGGTAGTCGTGTGGCACAAAGCCGCACCGCTACCTAACTGTACAATGTATGTATCCTGTCCACTCGTATCCAACATCTGGCTACTGTATTGGCCAGAGACTGGAAGTAACCGCCAAGTGTGAACCAGGACGCAGTGTCTCTGGCTATTAGAACCTCTGTGTCTAGTCACTATACACTATCGGTTGCCACTGAGAGCAGAGAAGACATTGGGGAAGATTTATCAAAACTGGTGTCAAGTAGAGCTGGCTTAGTTGTCCATAGCAACCAATCAGATTCCACCTTTGATTTTTCACAGCTCCTCTGGAAAATGAAAGGTGGAATCTGATTGGTTGCTATGGGCAACTAAGCCATACTTACCAACATTTCAGTAAGACCTGGGAATGCCCTAAACCTGCCGGGAAATATCCACTTGAAAATCTGCAAATTTGGGACAGCTGGCAGCTATGTTAGGCCAGTTTTCCTTCACACCAGTTTTGATAAATCCCCTTCATTGTGTAATCATAAAATGAATGAACTGAATATAACGAAAGCCAGATTTCACAAAAATAAATTTGGTGTCACAAAATATGAATCTGTGCTGTACAGTATTTCATGAATTCACAAAAATATTCTGAAAAATTTTACTATATTTTTCAATAAACAGCTCACCACTTATGGTACGAAAATTGATTTTGTGGCCGCTAGTTTCATTTTGTGATGCATTATTATATTGTGTTTACACAGTTTTGTATAAAAATGCAGCCGATGTGGCCGTTCCATTAAAGGGCATCTGTCAGCAGATTTGTCCCTATGACACTGGATGACCTGTTATATGTGCACTTGGCAGCTGAAGGCATCTGTGTTGGTCCCATGTTCATATGTGTCCCCATTACTGTGAAAAATTATATTTTACTATATGCAAATGAGGCTCTAAGAGCAACAGGGGCGTTACCATTACACCTAGAGACTCAGCTCTCTCTGCAACTGTTGCGCCCTCTGCATTTTGACTGACAGGGCCAGGCATGATGACGTTTTCTCTGCCTGGCCCTGTCAATGAAAGTGCCTAGTGCAGGTGCAGAGAGAGCAGAGCCTTTAGGTGTAATGGTAAAGCCCCCGTTGCTCCCAGACGCTCATTTGCCTATATTAAAACATCATTTTTCTCAGCAATGCGGGCACATATGAACATGGGACCAACACAGATGCTTTCAGCTGCCAAGTGCATATGTAACAGGTCAGCCAGTTTCATAGGTACAGAACTGCTGACAGATGCCCTTTAAGCTGCTTTCTTGTCTGTGGGCAGGTGGCAGATCCACCGCAATGACTTGCATGTCCGCTATAAATGTGTTTGTATTTTTGCAATTGAGAAATAAAGACACCACATTTTTAAAAATGTTTTCTCGTAAATTCTTGAGGTGAACGTCACAGGATAAAGAAATGATTACAAGACGTTACGGAACCTTTGTGTTCTTCGCCAAGTTCTGATGAAAGCACAACACAGAAATACGACTCCTTGGCTGGCACCAGGTCTTGTGTCCTTCCTTAACCCAGTATGAGGAAAGCTGATGAAGCAAAACGCTGGTTCCTCAGAAGGAATTGCTCAGAGGCTGCTACGGCATGTCTTATCCATGAATATATACCGATATACAGTACAGACCAAAAGTTTGGACACACTTCCTCATTCAAAGAGTTTTCTTAATTTTCATGACTATGAAGGCATCAAAACTATCACATGTGGAATTATATACATAACAAACAAGTGTGAAACAACTGAAAATATGTCATATTCTAGGTTCTTCAAAGTAGCCACCTTTTGCTTTGATTACTGCTTTGCACACTCTTGGCATTCTCTTGATGAGCTTCAAGAGGTAGTCCCCTGAAATGGTTTTCACTTCACAGGTGTTCCCTGTCAGGTTTAATAAGTGGGATTTCTTGCCTTATAAATGTGGTTGGGACCATCAGTTGCGTTGAGGAGAAGTTAGGTGGATACACAGCTGATAGTCCTACTGAATAGACTGTTAGAATTTGTATTATGGCAAGAAAAAAGCAGCTAAGTAAAGAAAAACGAGTGGCCATCATTACTTTAAGAAATGAAGGTCAGTCAGTCAGCCGAAAAATTGGGAAAACTTTGAAAGTAAGGGCTATTTGACCATGAAGGAGAGTGATGGGGTGCTGCGCCAGATGACCTGGCCTCCACAGTCACCGGACCTGAACCCAATCGAGATGGTTTGGGGTGAGCTGGACCGCAGAGTGAAGGCAAAAGGGCCAACAAGTGCTAAGCATCTCTGGGAACTCCTTCAAGACTGTTGGAAGACCATTTCAGGGGACTACCTCTTGAAGCTCATCAAGAGAATGCCAAGAGCAAAGCAGTAATCAAAGCAAAAGGTGGCTACTTTGAAGAACCTAGAATATGACATATTTTCAGTTGTTTCACACGTGTTTGTTATGTATATAATTCCACATGTATTAATTCATAGTTTTTAAGCCTTCATAGTCATGAAAATAAAGAAAACTCTTTGAATGAGAAGGTGTGTCCAAACTTTTGGTCTGTACTGTATATATATATTCTGTAAGAAGGTACTTGGAATTATCGTGGATGGAAGGTATGTCACCGAGGTTCCTGGCAATGGTGAAGTAAGAGACTGTATTTTATGTGTCAGCAGCAGCTATTGCTAATTGACACCGCGAGATTTAGCATGGCTGTCATAGCTGATCTGGTATGGCTCTTACTGGGAGTAGTCAAAGTGCTGGATGGGTTACTACTCACCATGTTCCAGGCTGGGTTTTGCCAGGCATAAAAACCAGCCAGCACTGCCAGGTGTGTGGATTTTAACTCCCACTGACAATGGAACTCAAGAGTCTGTGTGCTGTGAACTGAGGGCTGTGCTGGGATTTGAGGTTTGAGCCGGGCTTGATGAGACTGAACTGCTAACAGGGTGTGAATTAACACCCAGGAGAAAAGGTGACTTTTATTGTTTATGGAGTTTCCTTGTGTGCGAACAAACACCAAGCGACCTGCGTTTTGTGATACACCTTATCTGCATTTTGTTATACACCAATGTGTGAATAAACACCGCTGTACTTTGCCTCTATACTGCATCCGCTAATCCGAACTACCAGAGCGAATCCCCACAATATATATAGATAAAATCATTTTTCTGATATACATGAATTCATAATATGTGGGAAACTACTACTGATGTTTTTAGCCATAATATATTTACATATATTATTATATATTCTAAATATATAATAATATATGTGATATATTATGGATAAAAACAGAATATTCAAATCGCGAATATTGCCACTTCGAGAATTCGCAAATATTCTGAATAAAGTGCTATATTTTCGCATTCACGAATAGTGTTGATCACGAATATTCTAATCACAAATTTATCACGAATATCGGCACTTAGCAACATCCCTAGCAACCAATAGGAAAGTTGCCTACCCCTTAGTGTTGATCACGAATATTCTAATCGCAAATTTTTATTGCGAATATATTACATTGCCGCTTTTCGCAATCAAGAAAATAATGACTGGAGATCACGAATTCTCGAATATTCGGCCAAAAATTTGCGAGATATTGCAAATTCGAATATTTCCTATGCCGCTCATCTCATCACTAATTAATTATGACATCACACAGGTATTATACACTCATGCATAGGATATTATGATATCACACAGGTATTATATACTAATACATAGGATATTATGACATCACACAAGCATTATACATTTATACATAGGATATTATGACATCATACAGGTATTATACATTTATACATAGGATATTATGACATCACACAGATATCACACACCATACATAGGATATTATGATATCATATAGGTATTATACACTCATAAATAGGATATTATGATATCATATAGGTATAAGTGAAGAGAAAGGTGATAAATCTCCTGCTATGAAATAGACAGCTTCTTACCAAATTATGTTGTACAATACCAGACATAACACTGGGACAAAAAATATATCTCATTAATCAAAAGAGGACCAGGCTGCTGCACCTTCCTGCTGGACAGGAGAACTATAAAAGTATAGTATAAAAGAACTATAAGGGGCACAACGTGTTTTGACAACGGACCATAGTCTTCGTCAAAAACATATTGAAAATAATATCTTTCCGCCAGAATTTATACTGGTAACCCGGAAGTGTTCAATAGTACACAGGAATAAAAATGTTACATAAGATTCCAACTAGAGACGAGCGATTTTCATGTTATGAAATTCGTTCACGCTTCGTTTGTTGGACTCCCCTGCATAACGGAAACGGAACGGATCTGTTTTGCATCCCATAGACTTCTATTATGACAGAATGAATAACGGAATGCCTCTAAAGGCATTCTGTTATGCATTCCGTCATAGAATTGCGTTATTGTCTGTAGTAACGGAATCCATAACGCAATTCTGCTTTTACCGCCAAATGAAGTGTGAAGGAATTTCAAAATATGAAATTCGCTCATCTCTAATTCCGAGATCAGGAAGAATCACACGTACTGTATTACTGCATGAATGTGATATTACATGTGTAAAAACAGAGGACTTGTTTGCGTTACAATACATATCAAAAGAAATCAATACAAATTATAATAAGGTCATAATAACATGAGCAAAGCAGTATGAATGGGATAGGAAGGTGGAGCGTGAGGAATATAAATAAACTAATTAAGCTATTTATTCATTTTTCGTTAGATCTCTATTTTTGAACCTATGCATGTCATTTTTTTATCTTTCTATTTTATGTACAGTATTTTCCAATAGTCACCCATTTCAACACCACTGTCTCATATATGGTTAATTACCTGTTTCTTGTAGCAAGTTTCTTAATTGAATAGAGGGTTGCCTAGGTGCCTAATTGTATCGTTTATATTCTTCACACTCCAAGTTCTAACTATTTAGGTTAATGTCCATATCTGATTACTTACCTTTTTTGTAGTAAGCTCCTTTATTAAAAAATATTTTGCCTAAAAGCTTAAAAGGGGTTTCCAAGATTTTTATACTGATGACCTATCCTTTGGGTAGGTCATCAGTATCTGGCACCCTGGATCCCCACCGATCAGCTGTTTAAGAAGGCACCAGTGCTCCTGTGAGCTCTGTGGCCTTCTCTCAGCTCACCAAGCACAGCGCCGTACATTGTATAGCGGCTGTGATTGGTATTGCAGCTCAGCCCCATTCACTTCTATGAGACTGAGATGTGCCTAGGCCACGTAACCGATAAACGTGTCATCACTCGGCCTAGGGAAAGCAGCGAGAAGGCCACAGTGCTACTACAAGTGCCGCTGCCTTCTCGGACAGATGACTGGCGAGAGGCTCGGGTGTTGGACCCCCACCGATCAGATAGTGATGACCAATCCAGAGGATATTATACACTCATACATAGGGTATTATGACATCACATAGGTATTACGCACTCATACATAGGGTATTATGACATCACATAGGTATTATACACTCATACATAGGGTATTATGACATCACATAGGTATTACGCACTCATACATAGGGTATTATGACATCACATAGGTATTATACACACATACATAGGGTATTATGACATCACATAGGTATTACGCACCACTCATACATAGGGTATTATAAAAACATAGGTATTATACACACATACATAGGGTATTATGATATCACATAGGTATTACGAACTCATACATAGGGTATTATGGCATCACATAGGTATCACACACTCACACATAGGGTATTATGACACCACATAGGTATCACACACTCATACATAGGGTATTATGACATCACATAGGTATTATACACACATACATAGGGTATTATGACATCACATAGGTATTACGCACTCATACATAGGGTATTATGACATCACATAGGTATTATACACACACATACATAGGGTATTATGACATCACATAGGTATTACGCACCACTCATACATAGGGTATTATAAAAACATAGGTATTATACACACATACATAGGGTATTATGACATCACATAGGTATTATACACTCATACATAGGGTATTATGGTATCACATAGGTATCACACACTCATACATAGGGTATAGAAACATAGGTATCACACACTCATACATAGGGTATTATGACATCACATAGGTATCACACACTCATACATAGGGTATTATGACATCACATAGGTATCACACACTCATACATAGGGTATTATGACATCACATAGGTATTATACACTCATACATAGGGTATTATGACATCACATAGGTATTATACACTCATACATAGGGTGTTATGACATCACATAGGTATTACACACTCATATATAGTATATTATAGGATCACATACGGTAGGTATTACTCACCCATACATAGGATATTATGACATCACGTAGGTGTTAAATTCTCATACACAGTATATTATAGCATCACGTAGGTATTACTCACCCATACATAGGATATTATGACATCACGTAGGTATTACTCACCCATACATAGGATATTATGACATCACGTAGGTATTACTCACCCATTTATTGTATTTTTGTTTGGATCTACAGCGCAGTGGAAAATAAATAAACAAATATGAACGGATCCTAACACAACTGCTGCGAGCTGTCAGTCTAATAAACTTGTAATGTGAACTGAAGCATAAGCCGATGCAAGAGGTCTGTACCCACTGTGCTGTAATGTAATGATGGGTGGAGCAGTCTCACATCTTTTTATCCGTTCTTAGAACCATTAATACTGTTGTTTTATACTTCTATTACTGTCTCCAAGACCCTGGGGACTCCAACGATGTAGCCGGGGATGACTGATCACCCTTATGTCATACCTCCATAGATGCCATGGTTGCCAGCGGTCCCGAATTTAGAGGGACTTTCCCGAATTTTTAGGGAAAATCCAGGAAATTTTGGGATGTCCAGAGCAGAAATTTGGCTGGGCTTATGTAAGCCCAGCCTATATGTAGGTGCTTCCAGTTGGGTTTGGGGCATTCCTGGGGTGGGGCTTATATGCCTCAAATCTAGCGACTACAATGTGGGTAAGTATGCCAGCGGCACCCATTGCACTATAATGGAGTTCACTGGGTGGCCATCATTTTACCGGAAAAATAGCACAACACAGCCTGAGTGGTTTAGGAAGACGCAAACGGCGGCACGGGTGCATATTACTTATATACATACATAAAAGAAATCTTGAAGCTCCTTAGCCCAAGCCACAATCTATAACAGGGAGAACATCTACCATTTATAATACAGGTGTCTTCTTATGTGGCAAAGGGGCCTGGATGGGACCAATACACATGGCAAGGGTAAGTTAACCTACGGATGCATGCACCACAAGATCACAGGGACGTCTGAGAAATCTTTATTTTGCAGAAGTTTTGCACCTGCTTATATATTTTTTTACTTTTAAACTCGTAATCTGCTAAAGCCGGGGCTAATTCTTCCATTTGCCCCTATACCAATATAATACCCTCAATCCATAGCAAATCAGTCTAATAAATGTAAGTTCTGCTGTATGACCAGCAGAGGTCGCTGTGGTATAACATTATATATTACCGCCAGAAGAGGTCTTCCCTGTATAACTTCATATGTTCTCTACAGCGGTTCTTCTCAATGGTCCTATCCTATGCCAAGTATCCCCTACTAAAATAAATGAACCCCAGGGCGAGTATCCTCTGGAGACCTGGCTCGTACCCCCTGTGGTACACGTACTGCGGTCCGAAAACCTGTTTTACTGAGGAGATTGTCTCGGAATAATACCTCCTGATGAATTTTAGCAAATCTGTGAAAAATCAGGGTAACGGGACATGGGGAGTCTGCCATCAAGAAAATCAATTGAAAGCTGGCTATAATGCCAGGCAGGGCCCCCCATACTATACACCTACCTATATGTGCCAGGATCACCGCTGTAATCTGGTGAAAAACCACTTGCATTCAATATGCTGATGAACTGTTAAAGGTGTTTTCCAAGTGTTTTATACTGATGACGTATCCTCTCGATAGGTCATTAGTATCCGATTGGTGGGGGTCCAACACCTGGGACCCCCGCTGGTCAGCTGTTTGGGAAGCCCACAGCCTTCTCGCAGCTTTTCCTAGGCCAGTGACGTCACGTTCATCGGTTACATAGAAGTAAATGGGGCTGAGCTGTGATACCAAGCACAACCGCTATACAATGTACGACGCTGTGCTTGGTGAGCTGAGAGAAGGCCGCAACGCTACTGCGAGCACTGGTGCCTTCTCAATCAGCTGATCGGCTGGGACTCACTACGCTTATATTGGAAAACCCCTATAAGCGTAGTGAAGGTCAGGCCCCCAATGCCCGGGCAACGCATATAGGTGATATGTATCCCACTCCCCGGCACGCGCATTGCTCCTGATCCCTGCACAGCCTCGTCACCCGTGATGCTAGGGAGGCTCGCCCTGTCGCGGGCTGCTATTGGCTAACCCCCCCCCCCTCGTCGCCGGATGTTTTGATTCTGTGGTAGCCGTGCGGGGATCAGGAGTGACTCAGAAGCGGGGTAAGTATAACCTATATGAGGGGCCTAGGCATTGACGGGGTCATTATAGGGGTTGGATAACCTCTTTAAGGATCACAAAATGTACAGCAAAAGAGAAACATAGAGGGGGAACCCCCTGGTGTAATACCTAACGATAAAGGTATTAGCACCTTACCAAATGATGTTGTGCATCCTAAACACTAGATGAAGGCAAGATTGCTCCCATGCGGTAGAGATCCCAGGCTGCTGCGCTCTCAGGACACCGGAATAGCCATGCAGAAACAAGTTTACTCAGGGAGCCAAAGTAAAAAGTGCGCTGCAATGAGGGATTCCACAATTTTTTTTTTATTAAATCAGTAAAAAAACAAAAAAATAAGGAAAACAAAGCTACGTGTTTCGGCGATGGACCATTACCTTCATCAGACAAAATTTACAGCGTGAATATGTTCCTTATTTAATGCATTATACTGCCTACCTAAACATTGTACAGACTAAGTACCCCCCTTCAGGGAATCTGTTCCCCGTACCTCCATAGTAATCCAAATTACTTTTCTCATGTGCGCTTGTCTGTGTAACGCCCCAGAGTGCCATTACCACTTCTGCGCCTTGCTACTGTCTCCTATGGTTAACCTCATGTCATCATATTTATTTATTGCAGGACACACTGTGCATACCTATGTTATTGTAAGGCCTCTTGCAGACGAGCGTGTCCAGATGCGTCCCGGTGCATTGCGCGAGTAGAAACGCAATTGCAGTCAGTTTTGACTGTGATTGTGTTCCGATGTTCAGTTTTTAGCGCACGGGTGCAATGTGTTTTGCACGCGAGTGATAAAAAACCGACTGTGGTACCCAGACCCAAACTTCTTTACAGAATTTCAGGTTTGGGTTAGTTGTAGTGTATATTGTATTATTTCCCCTTATAACATGGTTATAAGGGAAAATAATAGCATTCTGAATACCGAATGCATAGTAAAATAGGGCTGGAGGGGTTAAAAAAATTAAATAAAATTTTAACTCACCTAAATCTACTTGTTCGCGCAGCCCGGCATCTCTTCTGTCTTCATCTGTGAGCAATAGGACCTTTGATGACGTCACTGCGTTCATCACATGGTCCATCACCTGATCCATCACCATGGTGATGGATCATGTGATGAGCGTAGTGACGTCATCAAAGGTCCTATTGCTTACAGATGAAGACAGAAGAGATGTCGGCTGCGCGAACAAGTGGATTAAGGTGAGTTAATTTTTTTTATTTTTTTTTTAACCCCTCCAGCCCTATTGTACTATGCATTCTGTATTCAGAATGCTATTATTTTCCCTTATAACCATGTTATAAGGGGAAATAATAATGATCAGGTCTCCAGCCCGATCGTCTCCTAGCAACCGTGCGTGAAAATCGCACCGCATCCGCACTTGCTTGTGGATGCTTGCAATTTTCACGCAGCCCCATTCACTTCTATGGGGCCTGCGTTACGTGAAAAACGCACAAAAAGGAGCATGCTGCGATTTTCACGCAACGCACAAGTGATGAGTGAAAATCACTGCTCGTGTGCACAGCCCCATAGAAATGAATGGGTCAGGATTCAGTGCGGGTGCAATGCGTTCACCTCCCGCATTGCACCCGCGCGGAATAATCGCCCGTGTGTAAGGGGCCTTACTGTTTGCATGTAATGAGCCTGGTTCACCAGCAGATGGCGGCAAACATGGCAGAGCTATTTTACCTAGAATGGAACCCTTCTTTCCATTCTAGTTCTCTCCAAGAGAAGGAGGGACTAGTTAGTAAGAGGTCAGTCTAGAGTACCCTCTGCTTGGGGAGGAAGCAGGAGCTCGTCCCTGCTAGACGAGCCCTGTGTGGAACAGCTTGAGCACCTTAAGCTCAGCTGGATCTGGAGGCCAAAGCAAAGAGCCTCAGAGACCAGGAGGAAAGTTCCCTGGACAGTTTAGAAACAGACAACAGAAAGTGAAGTACAGCATAAAGAAGAAGCTGAGTTCCATAGCCAGCCTGTTAGCACAGCAGAGCCGGAGAGCAACAGACGTAGCATAGAGGAGTTTGCCTGCCACTGTTAAAGCCAAAGCCTGCTATAAACCAAGATAAAACCTGTAATCGTTTGGAGAAAAGTTTATTTGAGTAAGGCTACTTTCACACCTGCGTTCAGGTGTCCGCTCGTGAGCTCCGTTTGAAGGGGCTCACAAGCGGCCCCGAACGCAGCCGTTCAGCTCTAATGCATTCTCAGTGGAGGCGGATCCGCTCAGAATGCATCCGCCTGCCAGCGTTCAGCCTCCGCTCTGCTCAGTGAGCGGACAGCTGAACGCTGCTTGCAGCGTTCGGGTGTCCGCCTGGCCGTGCGGAGGCGAGCGGATCCGTCCAGACTTATAATGGAAGTCAATGGGGACGGATCCGCTTGAAGATGACACCATATGGCTCAATCTTCAAGCGGATCCGTCCCCCATTGACTTTCAATGTAAAGTCTGAACGGATCCGCTCGGGCTACTTTCAGACTTAGAAAATTTTCTAAGTTATAATGCAGACGGATCCGTTCTGAACGGATGCGAACGTCTGCATTATAGGAGCGGATCCGTCTGATGAAACATCAGACGGATCCGCTCCGAACGCTAGTGTGAAAGTAGCCTAAAGCTGTTATCACCTATTTACAAGGTCTGGACTCAAATTTATTTCTTCATCTTCATTTTCTGCGCTTCCGGACGGCCATGCCTGGGGTTCCAGCGTATCCAGGTAGGAGCACCGTGACATGTGCAACACCATTAAGAGACATTTAGGCCACCCTATACCACTCTGGTGGGTACCATCAACTACAGTATCACTAAAAGGGGCCCTATGCCCTTGTTGCTTCACTGCAACTGGCGTCACAAAAAATATGTACTTTAAGAAGCCCCCAGTAGTGCGCCCGGACCCGGCTGCCGCACCTGCTGATTCTCCAACTCGATTAGTGGCGCCATTACAGAGAAATTGATGCCTTTATTATATAAAAATGACCTGCTTGGTGCAACGAGGGCGTCACCGTTGTACCTTGTTGCACTTAATGCTCCATTCTCTTGGACTGCTGGCTGCACTTGCTAACTTTGAGTGACAGACAAGGCAGGGGAGATGTAATTTCTGTGTTCTCCTGCTAGTGCCAGCACCTCGGGAATTGGCGCATGCGCAATAAAGCCCTGATGCTTTCCAGTGCTGTCTGTACTACACAGCCCTGGCAAACTTCAGGGCCTTACTGTTTATGTGCAGATTCCTAAATCACGGGTGCACACACAAGAATATAGAACTGTTACATCGCCAGTCTAGCCCTGCCACTGAAAACTGGGGCGTTGCAGCCTACAACCTATAGAGAGCTTTAGGTGCAATGAGGTGCAATGGTGACGCCCCTGTTGCACCAAGCAGGTCATTCCCATGGAATAAAACCTCAGTTTTTATGGAATAGGGCCACTGATTGGGATGGAGAAAACTGCGTTTGAATCAGCAGACAAGCGCACATCAGAAGTCTTTTGGATTACGTTCGACATATGTGGTGACAGAATCTCCTTAAAGAATCTGCTGCTAATGTCTCGGTGCTAGAAACCACAGCACACTTTCAGTGGCCTTGTGGATTTCATGCCTGCAAATTGGGTCTGACTTGTTCTAAATGGAATATCGCTTTAAGTTCCAGTTTGCATAGAATTATGAACTAATATAGTTAGGGTCTAATATGTAGTGTTGATCACGAATATTCGAATTACGAATTTTAATCGCGAATATCGGCACTTCGAGAATTCGCGAATATTTAGAATATCGCTAAATATATTCGTAATCGCGAATATTCGATATTTTTTTTAATACCAGTTCATGCGAATTTTATGCGAATTTTCGCAATCAAGAAAATAATGCCTGGAGATCATGAATTCGCAAATTTTCGAATATATGGTGAATATTCGCCCAAATATTCGCGAAATATCGCGAATTCGAATATTGCCCCTGCCGCTCATCACTACTAATATGCAGACATATATTTTGAAGTCAAAGAGTTACAGAAGGATTTGAGTCAAAAGTTGGGACTGTCGCCCTAAAAGAGGTCCACTGGGGTGCTGGATCTCCCAGACTTCATTGTCAGAAACCGGACGGGAAACCTGCGGTAAACGTTTCCCAGGGAGGAAGTCAATGACACAAGTGGTTCCTGCAGCAGAACATATAAGGTTAACAAGTGTAACGGATGTTTATCCGCAGAGATCGCTGTTTCCAAAACTTGTTGCATCATTTGCATTATTTTTGTGGTTTGCTGGGGATTCATTACACAATAGTCTGTAATTACCATCAGGCTAGACCAGGGGTAGGCAACCTCCGGCTCCCAGCTGTTGTGAAACTACAACTACCAGTATGCATACTTGCTCTGCTCTTCTAAGAACTCTCATAGAAATGAATGGAGCATGCTGGGAATTGTAGTTTCACAACAGCTGGGAGCCGGAGGTTGCCTACCCCTGGGCTAGACAGTCATCATGTATTCAAGCTGCAGGTATCATCAAGGCATATGGGTGTAATAGATGGGGACTGCCTTGCTCTGGGACCCCCACTGTTATTTACAAAGGGTGTCCATCGCCCTAGAGTGGTGTTTTTTATTCCAAGCAAAGTACCTCTTACTTATAGAGTTTCCATCGACCTCCCTATCCAACTGTTGGCACATAGCTGTGGTTCACCTGATTAAAAGGCTGTTGATCCAAGTTATGATATTTTTCTTAATATACAAACTAGGCCTTTGGTGCAATGAGGGCGTCACCATTGCTTTAGTTGCACCCAAGCTCCGCTCCTTTCTGTGGCCGGGCCCTCCCTGGCTGCTTTGCCGCTGCCTGGCCCTGTCAATCTTTTTTGGCTTCCAAAACGTTATCAGGAAACCTGACCATGTGGTTGCACCCTTACCCTGGGTTCACACCTGAGCATTTCTGAGACGCGCGTTTTTATTCGCGTTTTTTGCAATAGTAAACGCGCGTTTGACGCGCGTTTGTGTGATTGACAGCAGTGTCCTATGGCCGCAAACGCGTGACAAAACGCCCCAAAGAAGCTCAAGAACTTGTTTATGCGTCGGGCGTTTTTCAGTGCGTTCGAACGCGCTGTAAAACTCGAAAATGTGAACTAGTCCCATAGGGAAGCATTGGTTTGCATCGGTTATGCGTTTTACAGCGCGTTCGAACGCGCTGTAAAACGCGCAGGTGTGAACTTAGGGTAAGTGTTCAATGTATATGGCTTGTTTCACACTTGCATCTGCCGATCCGGCAGGCTGTTCCAGCTGGGAAAAGCCTGCCGGATACGACATTGCCAGACGCGGACGGAATACAGGGGTCCCCTGTGGTGATCCGGCAAATATGATGAGAAACGGCTGAACGAATAGCGCTGTGCGCAGCAGTTTTTGTCCAGCCAATAGCCAGCATTTTATGCCAAAGCAGCCTGCGGAAACATGATTTTCTTGCTGGGGAATGTATAAGCCATCTGTACAAAACTTTCTCAAGCTTCAGTGCACCTCACTTTTTGGAGCCCATAATTCAGCATTTCTTCCTAAATCAATACAGCTGCATGCATGGACTTCAGCACTCAGTCTGAAGGCTTAGATGGGAAGCAATGAGCAACATGTCAATAAAAGATAATAAAACGCTTTGTTTACCCAGTTATCTGTGGGGATTTACTCTGCAAACATAACTCATATTCTTACGTCTCCTTTCACTTCCACGCACCTCACAGAGAAGTTACCGGAGGAGTTATCCTCACTGATACTAGTGATTATTCATGGAGCGGGAAATTTGCTGATGCTGTTGGGTCAAAGCCATTGATGATGGGTTCTTGCATGTTCCAGTAGGACCCTGATTATCCATGTTCTTAAAGGATTAAACCAGTTACTACTAGTGCAGTCGACTAACTGACTCTAGGCCCACATGGGGTAAAAGATCCCATTCATTGGAAAGAGAAGTGAGACCCATGAAAGTATAGGCAGTGTAAGAGTAAGACCACACGGTCAGGTTTCCTGATGCAGTTTTGGAAGCAAAAACCAGGAATAAATTCAAAGAGGAGAAATTATACCTGCGCTTAATACTTTCTCCCCTTTTATGATTCATTCCTGATTTTGGTGTCCAAAACTGTATCAGGAAACCTGACAGTGTGGCCGTACCCTAAGGCCCATTCACAGGACCATATTTTTGGTCCACATTTTTTGCAGATCGAATGCGACCCATTCATTTCAATGGGTCTGCAAAAGATGCAGACCGCACACCATGTGCGGTCCACATACATGTTTCTGTTCCGTGGCCCCACAAAAAAAAATTAACATGTCCTATTCCTATGCATTTTGCAGACAAGAATAGTTCTCTACGAACTTGGCAACTTATTTGTAACCCTCTGCTCTAGCTTCAACTTCTCTGCCATGATTGCCATGTTTTACCTTTATGACTAATACTCATCACCTCCACTCGCTAGCTGGTTACACACAGGAGTATTGCTTGCTTGGTTTCCAGCAGCAGCTTCCAAGCTCACTCTTCAATCTTGCCACCTGCTATTGACATGTGGTCGACATAGCACTACTATTATACTAATGCACATTCAATATGGAATATTATACATTTATCCAAGACAGGTGATACTTTCAATTATATTGAAAAAATATTATTAAATATTGCCATAATTATGCAGGCTTCTCTCACGTTATTCCAACAGTTCTACTATGTGGAATGACCACTGCAACAGGGCCAAATCACCAGTGCCAAACTGAAATGGATATGTTTTCTTGTAAGAGGGAGTGCACATATACTGAGGGATCCCCCACCATGAGAAGGGGAAGCAAAACCAATTAAGCTGGGGTAGGCACTGCATTCTCAGTGAATCACAGTTTCAAGTAGACCATTGGTGCTTTTTCACACTGAGGGATATTACATCATGGGAAAAAGAGGTAAAGTCAATGAAAGGACTGACAGCGTAAGTATCAAGTAGGCAATTTCAAGTAGATCGGTGCAATAGAGCCCATTCTAAGGGCTATTACAGCACCTGCGGACGGCCTTCTCATAATGTGGAGAGATTAAGTAAAACTGATAAAAACAATGGCAGCAAAGACTGTAGTAGAGAGGTGTTTCAAACGGAGAACTTTATAGTCTCAGAATCTCACGTAGACCTGTAAAACTCAGTTGAAGAATATTAACTCCTATCTAACGATTGTTCCTTAAAGCCTCATGCACATGTCCATAAGTGCTTTGCAATCGGCAAAATGCCTATCCTGGCCACGTGCATGCCACCATTCTAATTTTTGAACTCCTGTAGAAATATCCTATCCCTGTCCGCAAAGCAGACAAGAAAAGGACATGTTCTATTTTTTTGTGGGCCAATGGAATGGACAAATGGATGCGGGCAGCCCAAATGAATGGGTCCACATTCGAGCCACTAAAAAATGTGGATCGGATGCTGACCGTAAATACGGTCATGTGCATGATGCCTTATGGTGGTGGCACGATGAATTGATTAAGGTTGTGTTTGTGATGGTTGGTTCTGTAGGTGGGTGAGGTAGTAGTGGCACTCTGGGGTGTATGGAGGTGGACAAGATAGTTGATGCAGAAAAGACTGTAACACAAAGGCCATGAAAAATGTTGAATGTTTGAGTGTCTGTCTTTGCATGACATAATAGTTATTTTTTCAAGATGTGTTTACTCCAGTATTTACAGCTGTGTGAGCCACACGTCCTCATGAAGGCTGCCAGAAGCTAATTCCATGAGAGGGATTTTTATCCTGCATCAGACCAGAGTCAATTCTCAGCATATCACAATTTCTCTTCCAGCTTACTAACGTCTTCTAGGTTTCCCATGTCAACCCATGCCAACTAGTATGAGTGAATACAATTTTCTATTCTCTTTGGAGTGTCCGCTAACTGGACATTGACCGACTGCTTGTCTTTCTCTAACGCTCACGAGCTGAGCAGATGCTAACTACTTACAACATTTCTGAGCACCAATGACAGAAGATACCGATCATGGAATTTCCCAAAGTTTGAGACACTTCCATGTCCTGTTTAGTCTTATGCATATAATCAATAGCAAACTGGATAACAATCTATACACAAGTACAAAGCGCACTCTGGTTCTAATAACATTACAAACACAATCTGGTTTCAATGTATAAAGGGATATTTCATAGACAGTCATTGTCTGATCCATGGCGTTCACTTGCCTCATGTTTTCCTCCCGATTTAGTCACCACATCATGTGACTATCGAAATGCCATGAGTTATCATTTCCGTCTATGGGGCAAGTTTTGTGTCATCTCCCTGGGAATGATTCAAGGGTAGCAGATTTCATTTTGAGTTGTATTAAAATGTAATTGTTCGTTTAATTTAGCTTATTACTGATATTGTAAAGAGGGCCGTCCCAGCTCAAAAGACTTCAAAGCTCACATTTGTCCCTCATGGGCGGGGTAAACCTGTGCTGTGTTATTCCTCTCCAAAGACATTACAATATTAGCAAACGGGGGAGACAAAAACTACAAGTTAACATGTAACAGGTCAGCCAGTTTTATAGGTACAAATCTCCTGACAGATGCCCTTTAAATACAGCACATTCATGATTCCTGCAAACTTTTATCAATTTATTGACTCTACATTATATTTTTGGACAACTCATTAAATAACAGATAGTAGATTTCAATGTTGTGGAATGCAAAAGGGTAAAATTCCCAGCAAATGTGCAGCAAAGGCCTCATGCACACGACCGTAGTTTTGGTACGTATCCGAGCCGCAGTTTTTGCGGCTTGGATGCGGACTCATTCACTTCAATGGGGCATCGAAAGATGCGGACAGCACTCCGCGTGCTGTCCGCATCCGTTGCTCCGTTCTGTGGTCCGCAAAAAAAAATAACCTGTCCTATTCTTGTCCGTTTTGCTGACAATAGGCAGTTATATCAATGACTGTCCGTGCCGTTCTGAAAATCGTGGAACGCACACGGACGCCATCCGTGTTTCGTGGATCCACATTTTGTGGACCGCAAAACCCACAACGGTCGTGTGCAGGAGGCCAAAGTCTGTGACATAATCTTTATGTAATACTAATTATTATTCAGAGTAAAATGATAATAATCAGTAGTATGTCGCCAAAATGAGTTACTGATATGTGATTAATTCAGGTATGACCTCTCTGACCTTCACAATAACAGGAGCTTTCATCAGACACGGCGCCACCTCTGTCCATGATCTGTATCTGAGTTGCAGCTTTTCTCCATTTAATTGAATGACCTGAGCTGTAATAAAATACTCATGGACTTGGGGAGGCAATCAGGGGCGGAGTTGGCATTTCTTGGGCCCCGAGCAAAGTTATGTCTGGGTGCTCCTGTTGCACCACTAAGCTTCTCCATGTAGCACTGCTAAGCTCTACTCCCTCACATGGATAATATGTTTACCCTTTGTGTAACCCCACACAATATGAAACCTCCTTATGTGCCCCTTATACAGTATGATATATCCTTATGTACCCCCAACACAACATGGTGCCCCCAACACAATAGGGTGCCCCTTTAGCAGGCTCGGACTGGCCCACAGTGGTACAGGGGTATCCCCCGGTGGGCCCCTGAGCAAGGTGGGCCGCTATTCTCCCAACCCCTGCACAAGTGGCACATAACACAGTAGACTTACTGCACTACATATATATATTAAATGTACAGCACCTCAGCCAGCCTATGTTCATATAAAAAACTATTTAAAAAATATTTATAATACACTGCCTGTCCAAAAAAAAAAGTCGCCACCAGGATTTAACTAAGCAGATAGTTATGAGCCTCCTATTGGATAATTACTGCATGGGCGATTATCTTTCAGCTGCCAACAAGTTATTTAACCCCAACTGGTGCAATCAGTTGCTTCTCCTTTCTTAAACAACCATGTCGAAAGACACATCTCGTGGTCGTGGAAAAGATGTTAGTCTGTTTGAGAAGGGTCGAATTATTGGCATGCATCAAGCAGAGAAAACATCTAAGGAGATTGCAGAAACTACTAAAATTGGGTTAAGAACTGTCCAACGCATTATTAAAAACTGGAAGGATAGTAGGGACCCATCGTATTCGAGGAAGAAATGTGGCGGGAAAAAAATCCTGAATGATCGTGATCGGCAATCACTTAAACGTTTGGTGAAATCAAATCGAAGAAAAACAACAGTAGAACTCAGGGCTATGTTTAATAGTGAAAGTAAGAGCATTTCCACAAGTACAATGTGAAGGGAACTTAAGGGATTGGGACTGAACAGCTGTGTAGCCGTAAGAAAACCACTAATCAGAGGCAAACCAGAAAACAAGGCTTCAATTTGCTGGGGAGCATAAAGATTGGACTCTGGAGCAATGGAAGAAGGTCATGTGGTCTGATGAGTCCAGATTTACCCTGCTCCAGAGTGATGGGCGCATCAGGATAAGAAGAGAGACAGATGAAGTAATGCACCCATCATGCCCAGTGCCTACTGTACAAGCCTATGGGGGCAGTGCTATGATCTGGGGTTGCTGCAGTTGGTCAGGTCTAGGTTCAGCAACAGTATGTGATCCAAGAATGAGGTCAGCGACTAACTAAACATACTGAATGACCAGGTTATTCCATCAATGGATCTTTTCTTCCCTGATGGCACGGGCATATTCCAAGATGACAATGCCAGGATTCATCGGGCTCTAATTGTGACAGAGCGGTTCAGGGAGCATGATACATCATTTTCACACATGGATTGGCCACCACAGAGTCTAGACCTTAACCCCATTGAGAATCTTTGGGATGTGCTGGAGAAGGCTTTGCACAGCAGTCAGACTCTACCATCATCAATGCAAGATCTTGAAAAATGAATGCAACACTGGATGGAAATAAATCTTGTGACATTGCAGAAGCTTATCGAAACCATGCCACAGCGAATGCGTGCTGTAATCAAAGCTAAAGGCTTTTTTTGGGTGGCGACTTTTGGCCGGATGTGCCTACACTGCCTAGTTACCTGCCAGCACCAAACCGTCGATCGCAGGATGAATGTTCGGCCATTAGTTCCCTGCTTAACCACAATGTTCAACTGTATGTGCTTCCTAAGGACAGGGATGCAGCTGAAAGTGGTGCTGATGCCAGAAAGCTGTGGGAACCCAGCTGCCAGGTGCAACAGGGAGCCCCGTGAACTCTGGGACCCTGTGCAATTGTATTGTCCTTATGGTGGTCAAATCCACCCCTGACAGTGATGCGTCTAATAAAAGCTGAACAGGCGGCTGCACTCCTGATCGATGGATATCCTGGCAATCATATCTGTATGATCATATACTGATGGCAATATGCCATCAGTCGTTACGTGCTCCATTGCACTGTTGTAGATATATTGATACGTCATCACCAGAATCAGGTCAGCAGTGACTAATTAAATTTTTCACAACCAGCATGGACACGATCGCCCGTCCTACACCTACACCAGATTTACTCCTGGTTTAGTATTATATCCGTCTTTGTGATATGACAGCTGCACCTTCACTTCACGTCATGTTGTTTACGTGTATTCCTGAACCCTTCCAGACAGCCGCTTATCTACGTATAGACTTGAGTATAATAACTTCAATAACTACATTACTGTCACCTATTGTATGACTCATCATAACACTGCACAAGATACAGGTAGGGGCTGGAGAGGAGTGTAAACCGGAAATCTTATCTGGGCATCAGCCAACAGGATTATAGAGGCATGGACACATTCTCCTGTGCACATAATAGATAGTTGTTTAGGGACAAAGTTTATAAAAGGTTTTCATGCAATGAGCTATCTTCATCTTACTAAAAGGGACACTGCCGGGCAAAGCTGCTGCTGCCGGTGGAGTGAGAACGCCTGTCACCTCTCAGGAGACTTTCATAACCACTAAGCCAGTTGCCTCTATAGAGACTGCTATAATCACTAAGCCAGTTGCCTATAAAGAGACTACTGTAACCACAAAGCCAGTTGCCTCTAAAGAAACTGCTATAACCTTTAAGCCAGTTATCTCTAAGGAGACTATTGTAACTACTAAGCCAGTTGCCTCTATAGAGACTGCTATAATCAATAAGCCAGTTGCCTATAAAGCAACTACTGTAACCACTAAGCCAGTTGCCTCTAAAGAAACTGCTATAACCTTTAAACCAGTTATCTTTAAGGAGACTACTGTAACCATTAAGCCAGTGATCTCTATGGAGACAGCTATAACCATTAAGCCAGTTGCCTCTAAAGAGACTGCTGTAACCATTAAGACAGTTGCCTCCAAAGAGACTGCTGTAACCATTAATCCAGTAGCCTCTAATGAGACTTCTGTAACCATTAAGTCAGTTGCTTCTAAAGAAGCTGTGTCTAAACGATTCCTTCTGCCATCATTTACTGTCTAAAAAGATCAAGTATAAGGGCTGAGACTAATCAACCCCCTTACATACAGCTTCTCTGCACACAGCTCACATGTGCTCCTCCAGGAACAGTTCTGCCCTCACATGCAATGACTGGAACAACTCTGCGCATTTATTTCCAGTCCGCACTGATTCTCCTTCCCTGGGCGCTACTCACATGAACTACCATGGAGAGGGTAGTGCACTTGCCCATCCATCTCTCCACGTTAGCCCAAGTTAATTGTATTGGTGTAACAAAGCAACACTTAAAGATGAAAAGGAAGAAAAAAAATGACAGAAAGGGGTTGTCCCATGAAAAACATTGTACAGTTTTCAAATCAACTGGATCTGAATACTTTTATAATTGCATGTAATTAAAATTAATTATTTCTATTTTTTTTCTAATTTCTCTGTCCTGCTTACTAAGGTGGACGCACATGCTCAATGCTCATATCCATGCTTCAACTGCCACTAGCTGCAGCAGACAGGACATGTCCCCTGATAAAGGACACGCCACCTAAGCTGCCATCATGAAATAAATTTAGCAGAGCAATTGGAGCAATGAATGTGGAGATCTCAGGATCCATGGGAAGCTGGTTCTAGCTTTGTTAGAAATAGACTGTCATGTACTAGGTTATATATGATTTTAATTTTCTACATCAATTATGGGATAACCCCTTTAACATCTATGGAGTTCACATATAAACTGCTAACACCCTGTGCAATAAGGGGCCTCCTGGTGAGGTCCTTTAAATTTGGTTATCAATTATCAAAATTTGGCTATGCAAATATTAGTCGAACCCAAAGATTTCAGAGGAATCTCTCAATGACCTAATATGCATACACTGGGGGGGCAGCCCATCACCCCCTTAACATCCACCGCAGTGACTAAGAAGAATAGAACATTGTGATCAAAAATCGACTCCCGTTTTGTGCCTACAGTTCCTATGCAGACCTATGTGTCTCTACAGTTACAGACTACAAACATACCGGATGTAGTCTGATCCTGTAGTAGTCATGTCACTCCCTTCCATCTGCCCCTTCTACTACTGTCTGTGGTTTAGCCATACGCAGAGGGGGTCATGGAGTGGTGTAACACATGAGTGCAGGATAAATCTATATACAGGGGGTCTCATTTATCAAAACCGTCTTAGGGTGGGTTCACATCTGCGTTCTGGATTCCGTTATGGCTTTCCGTTATAACATGGTTATAATGGAAAATACCGGAATCCATAAGACGGAAGTCAAAACGGAAGCCTTTAAGAGGCATTCCGTTTTGATCCGTCTTCACAGAAGTCTATGGGAATCATAACGGATCCGTCTGGTTCCCGTTATGCAAGACGAAAAACAAAGTCCTGTCGACAGGACTTTTTTCTCCGTTCTGCATAGCGGAAACGGGACGGATCCGTTATGACTCCCTTAGACTTCTATTAAGATGGAATGCCTTTTAAAGGCTTCCGTTTTGCATTCTGTCATAATGCAAGTCTATGGGCAGTATAACGGATCCGTCCTTCCGTCTTATGGATTCCGTTATAACCATGGTATAATGGAAAGCCATAACAAAATCCAGAACGCAGATGTGAACCCACCATTAGTTGCCCATAGAAACCAGTCAGAGGTCACCTTTTATTTCTTAAACTGTTCAGGAAAAATGAAAGGTGAGCTCTGATTGGTTGAATTGGTTTTCCTGTTAGGCTACTTTCACACTCGCGTTTTGGCTTTCCGTTTGTGAGATCCGTCATGGGCTCTCAGAAACGGTCCAAAACTGATCAGTTTTGCCCTAATGCATTCTGAATGGATAAGGATCCGCTCAGAATGCATCAGTTTGCCTCCGATCAGTCCCCATTCCGCTCTGGAGGCTGCCTGCAGCGTTTTGCTGTCCGCTTGACGAAACTGAGCCAAACGGATCCGTTATGACACACAATGTAAGTCAATGGGGACGGATCCGTTTTCTCTGACACAATCTGGCACAATAGAAAACGGATCCGTCTCCCCTTGACTTTCAATGGAGTTCATGACTGATCCGTCTTGGCTATGTTACAGATAATACAAACGGATCTGTTCATGACGGATGCGTGCGGTTGTATTATTGTAACGGAACCATTTTTGAAGATCTATGACGGATCCGCCCAAAACACGAGTGTGAAAGTAGCCTTAGACAGTTTTGATAAATGAGGCCCAGGGTTTGTTTTTTCGAAACACCAATGAAAATCTCTTGGCCGCAAACCTGAGCTAATTATTCACGTGTGTGTAGCTTGGAGTGAAACGATTGTTATCATGGAATGCAAAGAAAATGTTGTTGCTTCAAGGCCATTGCAATTACATGGCTCCTGACTGAGCCGTCAAACATGCATTTATAGGAGACACTGCATGTCGCATACGTTGTTCTGCCATTTAACATATTCTGGTGAAGAATGCGGACATCTCAGGGTGGGATCTGCGCTCCCCTCAGGTCCTCCCTGCTCTTTTTTTCTGATGTTCTTCATTATCTGGAAGGTATCTCAGATGTTGACGTCTTATCATCAAGCTCCTGACATGTGAAAGATCAGAATCCAACTCTATTTCTCCAGGCTAAAATTTTGTCATACTGGATCTTACTGCCTCCTTAACGACTCTATAAATCAAGCTTGTAAGGAAGAGGGAATGACAGACCAGTTACTTGCACACATATGACGCACTTGTGGCCACCTAAGAATTGGGAAAAACACAGTACAACAAAATATCTTTGCTATGTGTCACAATGTATTCATGTGAAAATTATCATTTTAGTGACTTATAAGGGGTCACACCTTATACCCTCCCTTATGTTACATGGTGTGTATGTTACTTTAAAACAAAATGGTAAGCGTTATAATGCTGACCACTGATTCACTACACCGGTAGGCGGGTCAGAGGGAAGTCTATAGTCTATAACTATGTGTGTTGGTGTCAGTGAGTGCGTGCCGTGCAACCCCATAAGGTGTAGGAGGAGCCAATGAGAACAGAATAGGCTAGAGCCGGCCTCCGAGGAGCGTGCCAGTAAGCTGCAAGAAGATGTTAAGCAAGTGGGAGAAAGCCTGAAAGAAGCTTCACAGCCACAGTGTGCCCCTCCGTACAGTGCCAATAAAGTGTTCCTGAAAATGCTAAACTCTATGGGATTTCCACAGATAAGATGAGTACAGCACTGGGCTATATCTAGAGCTAAACGAAGCATCAGAGAGCATGTTTGAGCTCAACTCTGTTCACTCTGGGCATGCTGGACTCTTATTCTTGTGATCGGTGAGGATCCCAGTGGTTAGACGGAGGAGCATATATTGGCACTACAGTGGAGCATTATAAGCTGACACAGGGTGGTATGGAAGAGCTTTATACTGGTGCTACGGGGGGGGGGGGGGGGATGTTGGAGCATTATATACTGGCCCTAAAGGGGGCATAGGGGGAGCTTTATATATACTGACACTATGGGGGGGTGGGAGAGGGGCATTACACATACTGGCACTACAGGGGGGGGGGGGGTAGCAGCAGGATGACACTGTTGGGGCACTAAGATTGGGAGGATGAGTTTGTGTGGCAGAGGTGAGACATGTGTGAAACTCCTCATAGTGGTCTTTTACCAATGCAGAAAATGAAGAGGAGATATCACTGGGTGTAAGAGGTATTTAGCTTTGTGTTCTCCTGTATGTTTGGTAGTACGGAATGCATTGTCCATAAAAATATGTGTCTAGCATTTATATTTTTGCCTCAGGAAGCAGAAAACCTAAGGTCGGCCCTGGAATGACCACCCATTAAAACATTGTCAACCTGAGCTGGGCCCCCTGTCTCCAGACCCCCCTGCAGTCTGTATGATGTGCATGCCCTTGTAATACAGACTACTACAACATTAGGTTCTGTACTGTAAATCACCTTAAACCACAGATTGTCTGTGCACATGCCAGGACAAGTCGAATGCAGTAATAATTCTTTAAACTCGCTGCCTTCTTTGTCCTGAGTACCTTTTCTGGGGAAAAAAAATAATTTCAAATCTAAGATTAAGTCCAGCTTCCCATCAGCAAGGTAGCAAAAAACGAATTATCGGATATGTTGCTGATGGGCTGTGGGGCGAGGCAGGATATACATTAATGAGCAAAAGGGTAACAATGTTTTTAACTTTTGACTTTTAGGCTCCATATCTCATCATCCACTACAGCTTCGAACGTGAGACTGCCATCATTTTATAGACAATCATCCTGGCTATCTCATATATAAATTGGACTTGCAGCTATTCAGCATATGATTAGTTATGCAGATTCTTGCCATGTAACTGCATTGTTACTGTTTTGCTAAAATTATAAATTTAAATTTTTATTATTTTGTTAGTATTTTGTAAATCCACCTTTGGCTTTTAACACAAAATCCCTCTGGACATCCTCTTGATCAGATTAAAGCATGTCTCATCCGAAACCTGTTCCCAGGCCTCTTCTACACGTTCCCAATGTTGGTGTATACTGGTCGACTCACTTCGGTAAGAATATAGCTTTTTCTTCAACTCTACCCACAAGTGTTCAATTGGGTTGAGGTCTGGGGACTGTGGGGCCAATCCAGCACGTCTACTTCATTGTCATTGAACCATTTCTTTGCCAATCTCGACATATGCTTTGGGTCGTTGTCGTGCACTATGTCATACTTTTGTACCCATAGTACTGGAGGGTACAAAGTAACTCATCTTGTAGGATACTCACATACAGCTCAGCATTGAGACCACCATCGATCCTGGTCAAGTATCCAATGCCTTTGACTGTGAAACAATGCCATATCATCAGGCTTCCTCCTCAGAACTTGACAATTCCTTCAATTTCTCCGTCCGTTTGCCCCCTTTTCCCTTGTTTCTTCCAGACCCATTTTCACCCATGAGAGCCCAGTCTATTGTCTTTCGTCTTTCGTTCCAAATTACCAATTTCCAATCTTCTATTGTCCACTGTTCATATTTTTTGCAAACTAGAGCCGATGATTCTTATGACGATATTGAATTCAAGGCTTCTTCACTTTTTTAGGGCCACTATTCCAGACTTGTGTAATGCACGTTGCACGGTGCTTGCATGGACGTCTGTGATCTCACTATTACGAAGCATACGAGCCACCTCCACTGCCGTGTTTGTCGTGCCAGAACTGATAGACCTTGTGATGAGCCAACTTGTTGACTACGATATTTTGCCTGGACGTCCACCTCTTGGCTTTGGAATGGATGGACATACTTCATTTCGTATTCTTCCAACTGTCATGGCACTCACATGATGCAATTTGGCAATTTTCTTGGCCGAGATACCGCTATCGATGAGCTGGATGATGCTGTTTCTCTTTTCTTGGGAAATCTTCTTCATGGCTGCTCCTGGATTCGAACCAGTGACCTTTCGCTTGGGAATCAACCTAAAGTAAAGTAAGATTGTTCCACCACCAGGAGCAAAACAGTAACGATGCAGTTACATGACAAGAATCTGCATAATTAATCATATGCTAAATACCGTAGTTGCAGGTCCAATTTATGTATGAGATAGCCAAGATGATGTCTATGAAATGATGGTAGTCTCACGTTCAAAGCTGTAGTAGATGGTGAGATATGGAACCTGAAAGTCAAAAGTTTAAAACATTGTAAACCTTTTGCTTGTCAGTGTAGGACAGAAAGGGAGCCTAGCAAAGGCGACTCCATCATGAACCCGCACTAGCAATAGGGCCCAATTTTGAATTAGCTATGGGCCCTATTTGTTCTATATATGTCTCTAGCTTGGTGCTCACTATAGGCATAAACAACCAATCAATATTTCCCTTTTTACTTACTATATCAGTGACCTAATATCACTAATGTTTGAACCAATACTCAGATATATAGATCATAACTTAATCACAAATCATTTAAAGATCAATATTATTTACAATTGCGCGGGGTGGCGATGGGTGCGACATGCGCACCTTCGTATGCGAACTTGTTTTTGGGCAACTGGGAGCGACAGTGTGTACAGGCATCCATGGATGAAGTGGCTGGGGAGGTAATTTCATGGATGCGATTTATTGACGATGTTTTGTTTATATGGCAGGGGTCCCGGGAGTCTTTGAATTTATTTTTGGATAAACTGAATGAGAACAATTGGAATATCATCTTAACCAAAACGGTGAGTCAAAAGGAAATTGAATTCCTGGATATTAATATTAAAGTAACAATGACTGGTGACCTAGAAACGTCGGTACATAGAAAATCTACTGCTGTCAACTCACTGCTCCATGCCACCTCTTTCCACCCCAAACATCAGAAAAGCTCAATACCTATTGGTCAATTCCTAAGGGCAAAGCGTATTTGTACATCTAGAGAAGACTTCGAAAGGGAGTCTGATACCCTGAAAAATCGATTTGCACAACAGGGTTATAACCAATCTGACATACAGCATGGTTATACGCGTGCGATTAATACACCAAGAAAGTCTCTACTATCCTCAAAGATTCGAGATGAATCATCAGCACTATCTACTGTACGGATGATAACCAATTATAACACACAGTGGTAGAACATGAGAGGCATTTTCAAGAAGTTTTGGCCCATTTTAAAATCAGATGTTGACTTGGAGAAAGTATTGACACCTACTCCCATGTTTGTGGCCAAACGTAGTAGGAATCTTAAGGATATGCTAGTGAGGAGCCATCACATACCACCAAGATCCATACCGTGTGGACACTGTACAACATGTAGGGCCATCGTCAAAACCAACACGTTTGAGGATTCCTCTAATAGAGCGAGTTACAACATTGTGCACTTTATCAATTGTAGTACCACAGGCGTTATATATCATGCCACATGTTCATGTGGCTTGATATATATCGGTATGACGACCCGTGAACTACGGATTCGCATACAGGAACATCAGAAGGACATCCGGGCGGCAGCCAAGATAGGGGATGAAGATAGGGACAAACTTTTAAAGTTAAAACAGATTGCCAGACATTTTCGTCAGAAACATAACAACTGCTGGCAGGAATTCAGGGGGATAGACAAGATCTCCCTGGGTGCGCGAGGTGGAAATCTGTTTAGACGGTTGGAGCAGATTGAAAGCAAGTGGATTGTAAAATTGAATACGCAAGTGCCACATGGCTTAAATGACAAGATTCCATTTGCTTCGTTTCTGTAGGTTGCAGCATCATCCTTGAATTGTTGTTGTTTTAAACAGTTTAACCAATAAAGATGTATTGTATTTTAGTATTTTCCAGCCGGAGTATTATGGTCATGGTTGCTTGATAGCTACTAATGTATTTTCTTTTTATCTCAATATGTAGGGTATATGTTCATTGGGCCATGGAACATGAATATTGGAAGTCCATTCTTCCTATGAGACTATCATCAATACCAGCCTTGTGTGGGACTCGTGATAGATATAATAACACTAATCAATTTATGTAATTACACATTTTCTGGGTATAACACACATTTGCCCCCCCTTTTTTTTGGTATTTGCTATCACTTATTTGTTGATATGTTGGGGGTGGGGATGGATGTGCTCCGAATTTACTTATATAGATTCTTTATATATTTTTTCTTTAATTTTTCTCACTTGCATTTTTGTTTTATTTTTACACATTTGGATTGTGCTGGACTTTTATTATGTGTTCAGCATAATGGCACACCAACTGATGGAGGTGTGAATTCACTGTTTAACAATGTATTGTCATCTTAAGAAGAACAAAATAATGTATTGTCATCTTAAGAAGAACAAAATAATTTGGATATAATTTGCACTGCACATTATGTTACCACATACACATATACGTATATACATATGATAATTTGTAGAGTTTTATGGTCACTAAAGTTTTTTATGAAAAAAATTCTTTCCCCTATATATACTATGTATACTTATTTTCATTACACAATAATTGTGTGGTATTGTTATCACTTATTATTTGCATATTTCTTTATGATCACTAAAGTCCTCTATGCAAGAGAAGTATATTCTTTTATATATAATGTATATAGTCACTGTTACTATATGCACAATCTGTATTTGACGGAGAAACGTGCCGAACACTTTGCATACATCTGTGTAATGATTTGATGAAATAACATGCTGTATCTTAGGCATATTTTTATGCAATGAATGTAAAATCTACCTTGGGTCCCTTGATATGATGTACATAGATGACGAGCATGTACACTATATGTTTGGGTTGGGTGACACCTATTCCCTCATCAAAGATGGGGCTCGCAGAGCGCGCGTCCTTCTGCGCAGCCGCGGGCGTGCTGACATGGTCGAGGCTCTGACGCGGGACGCTCTGTGCTCTAAGGAGCGCGGCCGTCTTTCGTCATCGCTGCGACCGCGTACGCAGGCATCGACGGTGCGCGGCGAGTCGCGCGCCACATACATAGCGATGCCAACTATTTAAATCGAAACAGGTGAGGACGTGTGTCATCCAGCCCACTTTTTAGCCTAGCTATCATTTATTGGTTCAATATAAGATACTCCGCCTACTCTCCAGGCCATATATACCCGGCTGTTTGATTGATATTATAACCCCTTGAAAAAGCTGACGGCGAAACGCGCGTCGGGGCACAGTCTGACAGTGGTGGGGTAGATACTTGGGTCAGTATGCTAGGTTTTATGCAAACTATATGATATTGATTTATGGCAATGTGCTTTGTAATGCTCATGTGATCCAGGGTCGGAAGTCTGACTCTGTGACCTCTATACTTTGTGGACAGGACAGCACTTTCTGTATGCACTGCTCCTATTATCCCTTATGTATTATTGCACTTGCACTTTTATATGTATGAATTGTAACTACCATACACCCAAAGTCTGAGAAGGATTTTAAATGTTCTTAATTTATGTGAGGCCAGATTTTTGTAACTCCAGTAGTACCTAATAAAATTGATGATTATTTAAATACAATTGTTTGTGGAGTTATGATTTGTGATTAAGTTATGATCTCACTATAGGCATAGTTCCCTTATATAGGTGTATCAAGGAATTGTTATCTACCTTAGGGCAGGTTTGCATTTGCGTTATGGAATTCCGTTATAACAGTTATTTGGCCCCATAGACATGCATTAGGATGGAGCAAATCATAAAGATACCCAAAGGCTTCCGTTTTACATTCTGTCTTAAATTCCCGTTATATTCCATTATAACGCTGGACTTCCTGGTCAGCCAGGCATTGGGTTAGTGGGCTGCCCAAGCAACATGCAAATACTATCTTCTCACACTGCGGCAGCAAGATGCTTCAATATGATTATTATAGGAAAAGTCCCAGGGGAAAAAGGAAACTGGCTGTCCAGCCTTTGTGCCTAGAAATCACCTCTGCCACTGATGCATCTATAATTATAAACTAGGTACTTTTTAAAATAATCTGCCCATTATTTTATTTTTTATATGATCACATAAGTTGCCTTAGTGTATTGTGGCCTGTGCCACTTGTGCAGAGGTTTGGGGATTAGGGGCCCACCTTGCTCAGGGGGCCCGCCGGGGGATTCACCAGTTTCCCTGTGAGCCAGTCACAGCCTGGACCAAGCCATTTCCTGTTTGTCATGCCCCAGACCAGGAAGTGGAGAGCAGTGGGTACTGGGGCAGTTACTGGAACAGCAATGGTGGAGGATCGGTAAGTAAAGATTATTTTGTTATGTTTTAACCCTTACGACCCCACTTTACCAATTTAATTGCTGATATGATTCTAAAGCAATAGACTTATCTATGTGGCTTTATGGCAGTCAATAAAACATAAAAGAAGGTTAATATGTGATGTAAAATATTTAATCTACCCATAGGCAGCAACCACTACTGGCACCCATTTTTCCACAGACCCGGAAAGACACATCTATTTTTATAGAATGTTACGCAGATTAACAATATGGCACTCAATGTTTGGGCAAAGATGGACGTCTAGATATTACCATGAAGAAATACACAGGATAGTACCCATTTATAGACTGTCAATGGGGGACGGATCCGTTTTCTATTGTGCCAGATTGTGTCAGAGAAAACAGATCCATCCCCATTGACTTACATTGTGTGCCAGGACGGATCCGTTTAGTTCAGTTTCGTCAGACGGACACCAAAACGCTGCAAGCATCGTTTTGGTGTCCGCCTCCAGAGCGGAATGGAGATGGAACGGAGGCAAAGTGATGGATTCTGAGCGAATCCTTTTCCATTCAGAATGCACTAGGGCAAAACTGATCAGTTTTGGACCGATTGTGAGAGCCCTGAGCGGATCTCACAAACGGAAAGCCAAAACGCTAGTGTGAAAGTAGCCTAATACAAGGCATTGCGCAAAGACAAGAGTGACGCTGCTTCTGGGAGTAAATCGGACCCCTTTTTATAATCTCCGAAAATCCCTTTAAATGGGTTGACTGATTTGGATAATCCTTACCTGCTAAAAGGGTCCCTTAAGAAAAGATGATTACAAAGTGACCCACTGCTGTGACCTCCGGATATCAGCTGTAATCTGTGGGAGTACCTGCAGTAAAGCTTATATTATACTGGCAGATTGTCTGCCAGATCATCGCTAATGGGCGTTCATAGGAACGCTCGTTAGCGATGATCTGGCAGTGTAATGCTACCTCCAATTACCAGATGAACAGGCAATTGTGATTTTTAAAGGGGTTGTCCGGGTTCAGAGCTGAACCCGGACATACCCTTATTTTCACCCAGGCAGCCCCCCTAATGTTGGCATCGGAGTATCTCATGCTCCGATGCGCTCCCTTGCCCTGCGCTGGACTTGCCCTGCGCTGGATCACGCAGGGCACGGGCTCTTTTGTTTACAATAACACACTGCCAGGCGGAAGCTTCCGCCCGGCAGTGTTTTCGGTGACGTCACTGGCTCAGATGGGCGTGGTTTAGTGCTGCTCTATCCATTTTACTAGCTAGGGCAGCGCTAAAGCCCGCCCATCAGTGCCAGTGACATCAACGGGCTTCCTGGCAGCCCCATGGAGAGCCCGATACGTCACCGGAACTCTTGAAAATGCCTTTTCCCTGCGTGATCTAGCGCAGGGAAAAGGAGAGCATCGGAGCATGAACTGCTCCCATGCTCAAGTCAGGGGGGCTGCCTGGGTGAAACTAAAGGTATGTCCGGGTTCAGCTCTGAACCCAGACAACCCCTTTAAGCATGCTTAAAAATCTGCTACTATGGTTGCTGAACATGATGTGGTCCTGTAACATAGTTAAGTCAATGAGCACAGATAGGAGAACGGAATTTGAAATAGAGCATCCTGTCAGTGGCAATAGACATAGTGGATGTAGAACATACAAATAGGATTATTTGATATAGTCTGTGACTCTCTGCTTCTGACCCAGAGTTTCTGACTACTTGAGACTTGAGAGTGACCACTTTTTTGTTGAATATAAGCCGATCATAGGCAATCCAGTTGCTTAGATCAGCAGTGATCAGCTGTAACCAGTAGGAGACCCTGGCAGCACCGCAGAGGATTTGGATAAATGCAGTCCAATCTGAAGGCACTGTTATACATTGTAAGGGATCGTTGTACTTGGGGGGTCATTCTCACAAGAATCGTCGTCCACCGCAGCTTTCGGGGCCAAACATTGCATTTATTGGGACATTTTTCATACACGGAACAGTCCAGTTAATAATCACTGGGTGTGGTGAGGTTCCCACATACATCAAAACAAAACAAATACCTGCCCGGCTGGGCTCTCACTACACCTGTTAACGTGGCCCTGACTCAGCTAAAGAACCCTGTTCACACACGGAACCCATATGCAGCTTTTTCTCAGCCCGTCGTTGCCCAGCCTCTCCGGCTGTAATCAGTCCCATACCTGTATGGGGACGTGTGGCCCAACAGTCCTCCCGACTCCGGCCTTGTGACCCTTAAATCCCGGCATCATGGCGTTCCCCAAACTTCGGGCTGTCACAGTGTCCCGGGGTCTCTCAGCCTGGCGAGCTGAGACCACACACAGAAACTCTGCTCTGGGTCTCTGTATCTCACAGCGTATCTCTCCCCAGACTGACCTACTCTGAGGCGCTTTATGCCAGCCTGATAACAGCAGGCCTCACCTGCGATCACCTCAGGTAGAAAGGAAAACCCGTACTGGAAGGGTGTGGACTGGCAACTCCCTCTACCAAGCCTAATCACCAGTCCAAGTAAAATCCAGCCCAGAAAACGAGCCACTCTCTGGATTTTATCTGTCTCACCCATCTGAGGTACCTGAAGTGGGACAACACACCTTCCAGCACTGTTCACATTACCACAACATATACAGATATACATATTTGTGGTAAATGATTCAGCATAACTACTAAGTTATTCATTTAAACCTCTGCTCATTTTGGGCCAATGGGTGGTCCAACTCAGTGATTGATGGCTAGTATTATTGATTTACATGTATTTAGGCCTAAAAAATGTTTGTAGCTTTTTATTAAAGTTTTTGTACTGTTAAGCTAGTGGCAAGAGTGTCAGAAAGGGGGAAAAGTCCAACATTTTGGTGCAAACAGGGACCTGCGCCAAGATTAGCGACTTTTCTACTCCATAAAATTGGAACAGAGGTTTGAACTCCCTCTAAGTACAGTATTTTCAATACATGCAACTGTCCGGGATGAGACAACATCGTTACATAGACATTCCTGACTCATCTTCTTAAAGGGACACTGCCATCAACTTTTTTGTCTCACATAATTACAGCCTACATGTAAATTGTGTATGCGATGATTTTCTTGATATAATATTTGAAGTCACTCTATGTATTTTAGTTGTTGTCCTGACTTGTTAACCTTCTCCTTTGTTTGGGCTTTTAGTATGGTAGACAGCCTCTCTAAAAGGGAATGTGTCATCAGAAAATGATCTATTATTTAAATCATGTTTTTATTTATTAACATATTTTTTTAAAAAAATTGGTGATGATATTTTTAATTTTCCATGTCTTTATCTAAACAATAACCATAAAATCCTACCGTTTTTGCACTGGCCACTAAGTATAATAATTGGCGTCACTTCTTGGTCTGTACAGATTGCTTTACTGCACTAACCTGCTTAGCTATACACAGAGGTGATATCATTACAGGCAGGGTTAGAATGACAGATAAGACAGGATCTGCCATTCACAATAGGTGATATCACAGCTTATCTGCTCCCCCCGACCTCTGCACAGGTCACAGAGCATGCCCAGAAAACTCTCCCATAAAAGTCACTGTAGTCCCCCCCCTGACCATTGTGTCTACAGACCATGTGGCTGCCGTAAAGCAATCTTCTTAATGCTTTCTAAATGCTGTTATGAACAGCTAAGGCAGAATGGCTGCCCTCATAATCATGAGCAGGAAATGGAATACAAAAATCTGCAATCAGAAAATAAAAAAAGATTAGAAGAAAAGGATATGTGCTGCTATCTGGTTTTAACTGTCAGATAATATTTTTGCTGACACATTTCCTTTAAACTCCTCAGTCACTGCAGCTAGAGAGGGAGGGAAGATAAGTGACGAAATTAGAGCACCACACATTACACCAAGTGCACTGCTCTTCTGTGGGCATCTCTATTTAGGCCTATCAAGAGAATAATAGAGCTGTCCTACTGTTATCCTAATTCTACTAATCAACTATTAAACTAGTGTAACACCCCAGAGTTGTGTTATGAAACTCTTTACCCCCGCTACAACCTGTTAAGTGTATTTACCTTGCCATCTAATGTAATTTCATATAATGTTCTCACAAATGTGCATAGTAAAGCCTTGTAAATATATATTGCTGTAATTTCTATGTTCACCAGCAGGTGGCAGCAATGTGTTCAGCAAGGACTTAGCCAGTTTAGTGTTTCTGAACTGGAATAGTTCATTCCAGTTCAGCTCCCCCTTCTGTGAGCAGAAATGGGCTGCGCCCATTTCCTGCCTCATTGGGAGAGAAGGAAGTTAAGTTAGTGTGCCAGCCACCCCGGCTTGGGGAAGGCTATGCGTGTAGGAGCTCCCAGATATAGGGATCCAAAGCCAGGATCTTGTCTCGGCTGAGACAATTGATCATCATCCCCAGCCTGAGCCTTGCAGCCTCAGCTGGAAGAAAGCAAGCAGCCACCTCCAGTTACAGGAAGAAGCATACCCTGAGACAATAACTGTGAGTACCATCCAGAGACCCCAGGAGAAGCCAAATTCCTCCTCAGCAAGTCAGTCCCCAAGACAGCAGAAGATAGACAGAGCAGAAGCCAAATTCCTGCCACATTACCGAGCTACTAAGCAGACATCCCTTCCTGTAAAAGCTCCAGGCACATGATAGAGTAGAAGATATATTCCTGCCACACATTGCCAATACCTGCTGGGACCAAAGACTAATGCTGTATCTCGTTTCGATGAAAGCTGCAACTAGTAAAGACAAGTTTGAACTTTATCAAAGGTCTGGATCTCAATTACTGCTGCAAAATTTCTCTATTACTCCTACTAGCACCACACTCATTTTATTGCAAGTGAGCCAGGATTCAGGAGTCCAGCCGCACCCAGGAAAGAAACACCGTTGTCACCATTACCACTACCATACAGAGACATTACACCACTCTGGCATTCCTAACCTGGTACGTGAGTTACAACATCCTTAAAGGGCCCTGTGTTAGTACCCTGTGCACGCTGCAATTGGCGTCACAAGCAAACTATAGACTATTATACCCATATCCTGACCCACTGCATAATTTGGCGTCCGTGGAACCGTACCACGGTCCGGCTCATTGCACTAGCAAATAGCAGAAAACTATTATACTAACAGATAATTAGCAGCGGTAAAATAACATTGGGATCCCTAAGTATTTATCCAGTGGCGTAGCTAGAAATGACCGGGCCCCATAGTGAATTATTAAATGGAGCCCTACCTCAGCAACTTCTTTGCAACTCCCTCCTCCTGTGCAACCCCCACTCTTGTGGCAAGTCAAAATCACTCTCTGAGGCGAGGTGCGGCAGCTGCTCCATCTGTTTCCTACAGTGTCCCCGTATATAATTTAATTTTATAATACTGTTGAGGAGGCCCTGACAATAAAATCTTTTAGTCCTCCTCCTGGATGGGCCCCTTCTGAGTTCGAACCCCAAAACAGCTGCTTCCCCTGCTTCCCTATAGCTATGCCTCTATCTATCTATCTATCTATCTATCTATCTATCTATCTATCTATCTATCTATCTATCTATCTTTCTATCTAGAAAGGCAAATGATGAGGAAGCACTCCAATGTAGTGAAGGGTGTTAGACCCTTCACTACATTGGAGTGCTGCCTCATCATTTGCCTTTCTGGATATCATTTACGGATTTATTGCCTGAAATCCCTGAGGATTTGCACCCACTTACATCGCTGCTGTGCTGCTGTTTTTTCTCTGTTTATTGTATCTATCTATATATCTGGGGCGTAGCTATAGGGGGTGCAGAGGTAGCAGTTGCCACCTGGCCCAGGAGCCTGAGGGGGCCCAAAGACCCTTGTGCATAAAAAGGTATTATAGAAAGTGCATGCAGGTCAAGTTATACCTCTGGCTGGAGGGAAGGGGTTAGCTCAAGAATTTGGCATGGTGGGGGGAGGGGTGGGGATGCCGTTTCAAGTTTTGCCTCAGGCAGCACGAAGGCTATGTGCTTCCCTGCCCCTGGGAACAAAGCACTAAGGGAAGGGGGGCCCAAGCTGAACTCTTGGACCAGGACCCAACGAGCCTTTTAGCTACGTCCGTGCTATCTATCTATTTATCTATCTCATATCCATATATTTATCTATCTTTTATCGCTGAGTTCTACAGATGGACTTTTTTGTATTTAATTATTAATAGCATAATACTGCCAAAATAAAGAAAAACAGTTTACTGTGAATATTGAATAACAAAATGCTTTCTGACAGACATGTTCCTTTAATAATGACGGAAACTGAGCATTACCACATATGTTGCACAATCTCTGGACTGTAAATCCAGCTAAGCTAAGTTGTGTTGCAGCTTGACTATAACAATCAGATTTTTGCATGAACTATTCCGTGAAACATACTGGGACGCTAATTTTCAGTAAAAGGGATTTCCGGGGTCTTAATATTGATGACCTATCCTTAAAGGGGTATTCTGGGAACTTCAAGACATCCACTGGATAGGACATACCTAACTGATCAGTGATGGGTCCTAGCAGACCCGAGAACATACCCCTGTCTTGATGTAGTGGCGGGTCAACCATACGTCCTGGCATTCCATTCACTCTCTATAGAACAAGCAGAAATAGCAGAGTAGAGTACTTGGTTATTTCCCATAGAGAATGAATGGAACGACAGGGAGCATGCTCAACCTGCCGCCTTATCAGAATAGGGATATCGGAACACTTTTCTTGGGATCAGTGGGGTCTCAGTGGTCAGACCCCAAAAGATCAGTTAGTTTTAGAATATCCAGTATAGTATATATGTTATCTTTCTAATCGGTCAATTTTATGCGGTTGCCTTCATGCTGTTCCATTAAGAAAAACTTATTAGACAAACCTATGGATGTCATAGAGGGGGTTCTCCTGATTACTACTCCCTCCCCTCTATTAGAACCTCTGTAACTTGCTTTGGATTTTACCTGTAGAAATACTTTGGCAGACATTACTACTGGGGGACACTGTGGTGAACATTACTGGCAGCACTATAGGAGGAGATATTGGGGGCACTAAATGGGAATTTTTAATACTGGGGAAAGTATAAGGGGCACTACTGGGGGCACTGGGGACTTTTAATGCTGGGGGAGATTATCAGGGCATTTTTTTTATACGGAGGCACTATAGGAGCATTTTTTGTAATGTGGACAGTATTACTGGGGACACTATAATGGGCACTACAATGGAATTTTTACTGGGGGTACAATAGGGGGATATTATTGCTGGAGGCAATGAAAGGACTGTAAGGACATTTCTATAAATAGGGGCATTTTGGAGGACATTATTTCTGGGTGCAATACACAGACATTATTATTAATGGAAACACAATGGGGGTATTATTATTACTGGGGCATTTTTACGGGACATTATTACTGGGGGCATTATTGCTGGAAGTACTATATAGGTATTATTACTATGAAGGGCGCTGTATAGGTATTTTTAATGGAAGCATTTTACGGGCATAATTATACTGGGGGTACTATTTTTTCAACAGTAAAGAAGTTGGGGGCACTGGGGAGCACAGTGGACTCAGTATTGGGGGTGGCTCTAGGATGACACTGTTGGGGCACCAGAATGGGGAGTTTGTGTTTAGAAGGTGGGGAGGATGATAGAAAGTGAGGAATCTAAGATATCTGTGTGGCAAACTCTGCAGAGACAAGACGTGGCTGATAAAAGTTTTAATGGTGGCCTGGGCTGAATGGAGAAGATGAAATAAGAGTATGTCTACATTAGAGGAGGCATTATTAGATGTAAGAGGTATGCAGCACTGTATTCTCTTGTATGTTTGGTAGGTAATATGCTGTTGGTAGAGTTGGCTCACTGTTGTGACCCACGTCTCACTTCTTCAGCTTCCTTCTCCAACTGGAGGAGGAGGATAGAATGTGGTAGCTGATGCTGGCCACCAAAGAGGGGGAGCTTCTGTGGAGGTATGCTTTGCTTCTGGAACAGTATTTTGTGCTGTATTGCGGCATTTGTTTCTGCTGGGGCAGTATTTTGGCCTGCACTGTGGTATTTGGTTCTGCAGCAGAACCAAATACCATAGAGCAGCACAATATACTTCCTCAGCAGAACCAAATACCACAGTGCAGAACAAAATACTAACCGAACTAAATACTACTATACAACAAGAAGATCTGCTGATGTGCTGTACTGTGGTATTTGGTTCTGCTGGGGTAGTATTTTGTGCTGCACTCTGCTATTTGGTTGTCCTTGGGGCGGTATATTATTCAGCGCTGTGGTATTTGGTGCTGCTGGGGCACTATATTGTGTTATATTTTCTGCAGAAACAAATATCAGAATGTAGCATAATATACTGCCCATCTATAGTATTGCTGGCCCCCTACTTGAGTTGACACCACCTACCCATGTTGGCCCCATCTACTGTCTATTTGGGCCCTGATAGGAAGAATTCAGAATTGGTGCCTATTGCGGCACTAGCTATTAATACAACCCTGGTTATCACAGGTTTCAGTATTGAAGGGGTCACCATTACTAATGGGATAACACAGGGGTCAGTATTGGAGAGGTCACTGTTACTAGTGGGATGCCACAGGGGTCAGTATTGGAGATGTCACCGTTACTACTGGGGTGCCACAGGGTTCAGTATTGAAGTAGTCACAGTTACTTGTTGAGTACCAAAGGGGTCAGTATTGGAGTGCTTACTGTTATTAGTGGGATAACACAGGGGACTATATTGGAGGGGTCACTGTTACTTGTAGACTACCATAATGGACAGATTTGGAGGGGTGACCATTACTAGTGGGGGTACCACAAAACCAATTTTGGAGGGGTTAACATTACTAGTGGGGTACCATAGGGTTCAGTATAGTAGGATTACAATTACTAGTGGGTTTCCACAGGAGACAGTATTGGAGGGGGTCATCATTACTAGTGGGGGTACCACAGAACCAGTATTGGAGGGGTTACCATTACTAGTGGGGTACCATAGGGTTCAGTATTGGAGGCATCACATTTACTAGTGGGGTACCACAATGTTCAGATTTGGAAGGGGTCACCAGTACAAGTGGGATACCACACACAGGGAGAAGTCACCGTTAATAGTGGCATAACACAGAGGTCATTTTGGAGTGGTCACTGTTACTAATAGGGTGCCACATGGGTCAGTATTGGAGGAGTCACCATTACAAGTAGAGTGCCACAGGGTTTAGTATTGGAGGGGTCACATTACTAGTGGGGCACCACAGGGGTCCTATTCTCTTTAATATATTTATTTTGTTGTTTATTTATTTAGTTAGGGTATTTACGATCTTGTAAAGATGTCCATGTAAACAGTGATGTCACAATAGAAGGATGATGTACACATTGGTGTCACAATAGAAGAATAATGCACACTGTGATGTCACAGAACATTAATAATACAAGCAGTGATGTCACCATAGATGATTGAGGTTTGCCGTGATGTCATGGTACATGAAAAATATAAGTGGTGATGTCACAACTGAAGAATAATTTTCAGTGATGTTATGGTACAGGAATAATGCACACAGTGATGTCACAGCACAGGAAATCAAATAAAAAAGTTACATGCAGGCATAATGCACTTATGATGTCATAGTGCAGGGATAATTCTGTGTCATTTTAACACAGGAATAATTCTAGGTAATGGATAAGGCACTCAACAGGAGTAATCATGGGGCACAGCCATACTCATCCCTAACGGATCTTATGTATGAATGGAAATGGGTCCTCTTAGTAGTTGGTCCCTTGGAACACCTGCTATACCTGCTACCCTGGCACTTGCACTCATGGTGAAATCCTAGGAAGCGTAAAAGCCATTAAAATTCACATCTGCAATTGGTTACATATCATAATTTTTTCAGGAAATGAGAAAGTCTTCCTGCGTGAGAAGCACTTTATTGATCACATACTTCAAGGAACTAGTAATCCTTATTTTTCATGGTATAAGAGCGACACATCATGATTCAGATAACGTGCCATGCATATTATTCAGGGTATATAAGTTGACACATGTCCCAGGGTTATCATTCAGGTCTGAGACCAAGAGATCTCAGCTCCAGCACCAGAATGTCTCTTATCACATCCGCGCTGATCTGCTTTGCTGCATCAATTTTGGCCTTCCCTGCCAAGCAAAAAGAAGGCCTGGAACTTGCAAAGGTACAGCGACCTTCTATATACTGACCTTTCCTAATATACCCAGACTTTACCTGGGAAATGCCTCTCCCTCTTTTTGTGTATCTCTAGGATTAAGATTGTATATGTATGTATGTTTCTATAAAATTTAAATAACAGATTTCTGGTAACCACCACTAGGTGGGGCTAACTACACAGCAGTATGTACAACTACTATTGTGAACAATATAAATTCTGTCAGCACTTAGCTCCCTCTAGTAGTGGATAACAAGTTGACTGAGCGGCATGCTGTATTTTTTTGTTTTATGAGAAACCAATAAATGTCTGCATTTTATACTATTATTTTTTATACTATCAGCAGTTTTGATCATGCAGTACGGTGGGCAGCACTATGTAGGGTTTAGGGAGAGCAAGACAAACGTATCTATTGTGGTGCTTTATAATCAGGAGTAGTGAGAATATCAACTTTTATTCTGTAATATTCTGCTCCCGCAAGTACCCTGGTGGAGCTTCACTGCGAAGTGCTCTTTACATTGAATTGCTTCCCCTCTTCACTGAGTAACAGCTGTAGTTTTCTCCTGGTTGGATGATACAGTTGTCATTCAGAGCTGAGGGGGAGAGGCTGTGAAGCAGCTCAATGCAGAGACCAGGTCACACAAAACCTCTGCCTCCAGAGCACCTGCAGGTGCAGAATCTGGCAGAATAAAAGTTCATATTCACACCACTCCTGATCATAAGAGCTCCACAAAGGGTATGTTCCTACGGCTTTCCCCACTCCTGCCTAATGCTGTCAGCAATTTTGTATGATCAAAACAGCTAACACTCCCTTTTTTAGAATGTTAAAACCTCTGAAGCATCTGCTGCCACTGGAAGGATCATCAGGCCTGTTCCAGATCCAAAACCATTTGTCTATCTGAAGAAAAAAATTGAAATGGATCCAGATATTACGTTAAACCAAACTAAACGTGATGCTGTCCAGGAGTCACAAATACGTGTATGGAAAAACACCAGCCTAACATACAGGTAAATCTCTGTACAGTATGTTCTCTTTGGATGGAGAAGCAGATCAGTCATTTTTATAAGTGCCCCTGCCGTGGTGAGGACATAGCAGTCACATGACTATCAATAACTGTTTGGTAAAGCTATCATTTACTGGTGCTAGAAATTAAGAAATTAATTGCTAGATGTTTGCAGCGAAGCTGAAGGTCCATCTGTCTGTGAAGGTTCTCATTTATCCAGGTCATGGTATATCTGTAAATAATAAATTAAGGCAACTGCACTTACTGTAGATTTCATGAAAACGTTTCACTCGTTCTTCTAACGAGCTTTCTCAATTCTGAGATTTGAGAAAGAATTGAGAAAGCTCGTTGGAAGAACGAGTGAAACGTTTTCACGAAATCTACAGTAAGTCCAGTTGCCTTGATTTATTCTTTACAGATGAAGGTCCATCTGTATGTTACCAGCTTGGGGAGGGGAGGGGGGGTTCCTTCAGCACTGATTCTATAGTGTCAGGGATTATGAACTGATAACACCGAGATGGACCTTAATAGTAAATTGCTAACAATTAGTGTTGAGCAAACCCAAACTGTAAAGTTCGGGTCCGTACTGAACTTTGCGAGTTCGGGTACCCGGACCCGAACCCGAACTTTGCCAGAAAAGTTAATCCGTCTGTTAGTTAGATTGGTGGGTGACATATACCCATTTTTTGTCTGAGGTACACCTGCGTTGCATACGTGACAGTGAAATTGATATAGTTAATTTGTCTGTTAGTTCGGTGGGTGAAATATACAAAATTTTTGTGTGAGGTACACCTGCATTGCATATGTGACAGGGAAATTAATATAGTTAATCTGTCTGTTAGTTCGGTGGGTGACCTCAAAGAATGAGAAGATCATCAAATAAGGGACGTGGCCCTGGTCGTGGTGCTGCTGGTGTTGGTGGAGCTCCTGTTGCAGGGAAAGGACGTGGTCAATCTGTGCCAGCTACAAGCCCAAATTATACACCTTCCTCAGGTGCACATAGACGACAAAAACGTCAGCGTTATTTGGTAGGCCAGAATACCGGTGTACGAATGGTGAGGCCAGAACAAGTAGAGGCGGTAGTAGATTGGGTTGCTGACAGTGCCTCCAGTTCATTCACATTATCTCCTACCCGGTCCCCTGCTGAAAGCACAGAGTTGACACCTGCAGCTCATGGGCATCTGTCTTTCATCTCACCCCCTTGCAAATCAGCCAAGCAGTCTAAGCCCAAAGTCATGGAGCAGTCTCTTCTGCTTTTTGATTACTTTGCTGGCGGAGTTTCCGTTGACCATCCACCTAGCCCTGCCCCAGAAGTGGAAGAGATTGAGTGCACCGATGCCCAACCACTAATGTTTCAGGATGTGGAAATGGGAGCACCACTGCAGCACGTCTCTGATGACGAAACACAGGTGACAACTGCTGCGGCTTTCTGCAGTGTGCAGACCGGCAAGGAGGGCAGGGGTGAAGAGTGGGTGGAAGATGATATGGAGGATGATGAGGTCCTAGACCCCACATGGAATCAAGGTCATGCGAGTAACGTGTACAGTTCGGAGGAAGAGGTGGTGGTCACACAGTACCAGCCACATAGCAAAAGAGGGAGCAGGGTGCAAAAGCAGAGTGGCTGTCCCCTAGCCAGTACATCTTCTACTGCCCACCACACCTAGGGACTGAGCACACCAAAGTCAGCTCTAAGGAGTTCCCTGATGTTGCAGTTCGGAGGAAGAGGTGGTAGTCACACAGCGCCAGCCGCATAGCAAAAGAGGGAGCAGGGTGCAAAAGCATAGTCGCCGTCCCCTAGCCAGTACACCTTCTACTGCCCACCACACCCAGGGAGTGAGCACACCAAAACCAGCTTCAAGGAGTTCCCTGACGTGGCAGTTCTTCAGACAATGTGCTGACGACAAGACGCGACGCTGTGCAATCAGAGCGAGGCATAAATGTTCTAAACCTGAGCACAACCTGCATGACCAGGCATCTAAATGCAAAGCACGAGCTGCAGTGGAGTAAACACCTTTAAAAACCACAAAAGATCTCAGGCTCCTCCTGCTCCCTCTTCTGCTGCAGTCTCGGCCTCTTCCTCTTCCTCTGGAGTGACAGTGGCACCTGCCATACCACAAACAGAGGATGTCGCAGCAACGCCACCACCTGGGTCACCATCACCAAGCATCTCCACACTGTCCCATGGAAGCGTTCAGCTGTCCATCTCCCAAACACTGGAGAGAAAGAGGAAGTACCTGTAGCGGTCAGAGGAGGGAGAGACCGCAAAGCAGGATTCAAGTACAGTACAGCGGACAAAGAGACTGAAGCAAAAGCCGGCTTTATTAAGGAGCAAAATGAAACTGCCGGAAAAGCTGAGTAACAATACAGTACCACCGCACCAGAGGCACAATGGGTCAATGACAGGAATTGTATGAACAGGTGAACATACAACATTGTCAACAACAACAGTGGTAATTAGATTTTGCATAGACACAGAAGGAGCTAAACAGTAAGCAGTCAGCTTGCAGGCTACTCTCAACACTTATTCTCTATCTAGCCCTGCTACCCAGGGGACGCTTCTACAGCACACTGACTAAGTCCCTGACTCTATAACCTATCACAGGAAAGCACCGGTGCCACTCACAGTTCTGCAGATTCTCTTGGATCCCATAAGATGCAGTCTGAATCCAGGTCCGGTCGCTTGCTTGTCTGTCTTTCTCTCTCTGGTCACAACAGATGCAGCTCTCCACCTCTGGCAGGAAGGATCCGGCTGGTACTCGTCTTGTACGGGTCTCTACACGGTCCCACTTCTTCTGGAACACACAGTGAAGTCTCTTTCTCTGGGTCACAGCTGCAGCACTTCAGTTCAGAGTCTATCTTGGCCTGTCTCCAGCACAGCCAGCTTCTCAGGACTCCATCAGTCAGGCTCCATGTCCCATCACTAGCCTTTACTTGGCTCCTAACATGGCAGCCATCCTCTCACAGCTCCCTTGACACCTCCACCTCCAGCCAGGACTCCAACCCCCGGGAACTTCTGGCTCCTCCTACCTCTTGTGCATCTCAGCAACAGTTCAGCTTCCTCATTCTCAGAGCCACAGTGGCCTCTAGTGGCTGAAATAAGTCATTACAGTCTATGTAGCACCATATTGTAGATATCTGTGCAAAGAACAGTATTCTAGGGGCTGACCCTTACATGCCCCTCCACTTTAAAGGCGGCCGTCCTCGGCCTCGCTATATAGTCCATGGAAAACAAAGGGGTTAATGGAACATTTAAACGGCAGTACAACATTGTCCACCATACCTACAGGCGGACCAAATAAACTCGTCAGCAGCGTACCCGTTTGGTGGAACCCCTGCAGTAGACCTACTGGATCTCCGGAGTTCTTGACTATCTGCTAGGACCTTTCTCCACTGGTAGCTGTTAACCTGGGTTCTTCCTAGACAGGAGATCTGGATGTGGTCGCGGGTTCTTCGGACCGGCATGGCCGTGGCATATTCCTATGTAGAGTCCGTAAGGCAAACTCCTCCTTTTCAACCTTCACTTTGTAAGCCGGACCATCGGGATACACTCCCTTGCTCACTTTGTATGGCCGTACCTCCCAACACTCGCTCAAATCGCCTCTGGGACGTTTCTCTCGCGGAATTACCACAGATTGGTGTGCTGGGACTCTCTTCCGGGTCCCACAAAATCGGATCCGCTGTTGAAATGCTGTCTGGGTAGGTTTGTGTGGAGTGGCTTGCTCCCAATAATCCAGAGGTTCTGGGTGTCCAGGCGGCTTACTCCAACACTCTCTGGCGAAATGTCCTATATTTCCACACCGCCAACACTGTACTCTTCGAGGGCCCCCTCTCCGCCTGCGTGCGGGCGGTGCCCCTAGAACTTGGTGGGGAGGCAACTTAAGGTGAGGACATTCTGGTGTAGGAACCTGCAGGGTCGCCTGATAGGCTTGTTGTCGGGCCGGACAGGCCGCCTCAGGGAGATAACACGACTCCATCCGTTTTTCGAGGTGCGTCAACTTTTCCTGCATAGCACACAGGGAGCTCTGCAAGTCTTGTACCACTTTGACTAGGACCTCTTCGCTCTTTGTAACCCCGAGGGGTGTGACAGTCTGGGTACGTATCAGTCCGGATGCATAACTTTCCTCTTTACTCCGTGCCACAGCCTCTGCCAATATTTGTCGGAAGGTTAGGGCAGGGTCCACCCTGACTCGTTCCCGCAGGGCCTGTCTCAGGGGAGTGCTGTAGAGTCCCAGAATGAATTGTTCCCGCAGTATCCGGTCTACGGGCCCCAGGCCGGTTACTCCGTCTGACTCTTTTTTCTGTATCTCGGCCAATATTCCCTGTAACGCCATCGCATATTGTGAGACCCCTTCCTCTTCTCACTGAATCCGGTAAAAAAACGTTGCCCGGAGATGCCCCGCACTAGTCGTCTCACCGTATATTTCTTCTAGAAATTGCACAATCTCTTCCAACGTTCTACGGGTGGCTTCTGGTTGTAGGAAAACAGTCTTCCGGGCCTCACCCTCTAAGGCGGCCAACGCGATTTCCACCTGGAGTTCTGGGCCGACATTGTAAATCCTAGCAGAGCTCCGTAACCTTATCACTCAGTCCGACAGTGACATATTCTGGCCATCAAATTTGGGTAGCAAGTTAAACAACATGCCCATAGGGAGGGCCCTTGCAGGGGTTCCACCATTGCCTGAGGTGCTTACATTAGCATTATGCACATTACCTTCAGCCGCCTCCATCTCTGTGACTGTACCCTGCTCGCAGCGCCACATGTAGCGGTCAGAGGAGGGAGAGACCGCAAAGCAGGATTCAAGTACAGTACAGCGGACAAGGAGACTGAAGCAAAAGCCGGCTTTATTAAGGAGCAAAATGAAACTGCCGGAAAAGCTGAGTAACAATACAGTACCACCGCACCATAGGCACAATGGGTCAATGACAGGAATTGTATGAACAGGTGAACATAAAACAACAACAGTGGTAATGAGATTTTGCATAGACACAGAATGAGCTAAACAGTAAGCAGTCAGCTTGCAGGCTACTCTCAACACTTATTCTCTATCTAGCCCTGCTACCCAGGGGACGCTTCTACAGCGCACTGACTAAGTCCCTGACTCTATAACCTATCACAGGAAAGCACCGGTGCCACTCACAGTTCTGCAGATTCTCTTGGATCCCATAAGATGCAGTCTGGATCCAGGTCCGGTCGCTTGCTTGTCTGTCTTTCTCTCTCTGGTCACAACAGATGCAGCTCTCCACCTCTGGCAGGAAGGATCCGGCTGGTACTCGTCTGGTACGGGTCTCTACACGGTCCCACTTCTTCTGGAACACACAGTGAAGTCTCTTTCTCTGGGTCACAGCTGCAGCACTTTAGTTCAGAGTCTATCTTGGCCTGTCTCCAGCACAGCCAGCTTCTCAGGACTCCATCAGTCAGGCTCCATGTCCCATCACTAGCCTTTACTTGGCTCCTAACATGGCAGCCATCCTCTCACAGCTCCCTGGACACCCCCACCTCCAGCCAGGACTCCAACCCCGGGAACTTCTGGCTCCTCCTACCTCTTGTGCATCTCAGCAACAGTTCAGCTTCCTCATTCTCAGAGCCACAGTGGCCTCTAGTGGCTGAAATAAGTCATTACAGTCTATGTAGCACCATATTGTAGATATCTGTGCAAAGAACAGTATTCTAGGGGCTGACCCTTACATACCCCCTACCCACACGCGATCCCTGGCCCTGAATGCCAGCATTTCAAAATTCCTGGCCTTTGAAAAGCTGTAATTCTGTCTGGTGGAGACTTTTAAAAACCCTATGGCGGTGGCTGTCCAACAGTAAGTGGTTCCCAGCCGCCACTACTTTTCCAGGCGAGCCATCCCTGCACGACCAAGTGGCGGACAAAATTAGGTGTGCACTGCGCAACGCCATCTGTGGCAAGGTCCACATAACCACTGATACGTGGACCAGTAAGTACGGGCAGGGACGTTATATCTCCCTAACTGCACACTGGGTAAATGCAGTGGCGGCTGGCCTGAGGCGGATAGCAGTTTGGCACATGTCCTTCCGCCACCGAGGATTGCAGGACGTTTCTCTTTGCCTCCTGTTGCCTCCTACTCCACTTCCTCCTCTACTACCTTCTCATCCGGTCAGTATAACACCTTCACCACCAACTTCAGCACAGCCAGGGGTAAACGACAGCAGTCATTTTTGAAACTCTGTTTGGGGGAAAAACCCCACACCACGCAGGAGCTATGGACAGGCATGGAACAACAGATTGATGAGTGGTTGGTGCCACTGAGCCTCAAGCCCGGCCTGGTGGTGTGCGATAACGGGCGATATCTCGTAGCAGCTCTGGGCCTAGCCAGTTTGACGCACATCCCTTGCCTGGCGCATGTGCTGAATTTGGTGGTGTAGAGGTTCCTGCTGATATGTCAGAGCTGCTGCAGAAAGTGCGGGCCGTTACTGCGCTCTTTCTGCGTTCTTACCCTGCTGCAGGTGATAGTGGAGTTTCAGCTGCAGCACGCACATGTGAGTCCCTCTGGGGATCAGCACCACTTTAACACCAAGTGGGCCTCCATGCGGGACGTGTGTGCCGTGTTGCGCTGTTTCGAGTTCTCCACCAACATAGCCAGTGCCGATGATGCCGTCCTCAGCGTTACTATCCCACTTCTATGTGTCCTTGAAAAAACACTTCTGGCGATGATGGAAGAGGATGTGGAGGAGGAGGATGATGATGAGGAGGAGGAACCGTGTTCACAGCAGGGTGGCACCCAAAGCAGCTCATGGGCATCACTGTAGCGTGGCTAGGGGGATACAGAGGACACAGACAATACAGCTCACACAGAAGACAGCTTGTCGTTGCCTCTGGGCAGCCTGGCACAAATGAACGACTACATGCTGCAGTGCCTGTGCATGCCGAGTTGCCCACATTCTTACCAGTGCTGATTACTGGGTGGCCACTTTGCTGGATCACCGCTACAAGGACAACGTGCCATCCTTAATTCCATCACTGGAGCGTGATAAGGAAATTGCGCGAGTACAAGCGCATGCTGGTAGACGCGCTGCTGGTGGCATTCCCACCTGACAGCGGGGGCACAGTGGAAGGACAAGGCAAAGGCAGAGGAGGAGGAAGAAGTCGTCAACGCAGGCTTGGGCATCGCTAGCACCTCAGAAGGCAGGGTTAGCATGGCCGAAATGTGGAAAAGCTTTGTCAGCCCGTCACAACAACCAGCACCACCATCTGATATCGAACGTCTTAGCAGGAGGCATCTTCCCAGATTTATAAAAATAATAATAATAAAAAATAAATAAATAAAGGAAAAAAATTCAAATAAAAACAAAACAAAAACAGTGTTAAAGGGAACCTGTCACCAGTTTTATGGTGTCCTAACTAAGGGAAACATAAATAAGTGACTGATTCTCTTAGCAAAATGCTGGGTCACTTTCTTTAATTGACCCAGTCAATCTGCCAACATCATGTATTGAAAAGCTCCAGCTCATAATGATGAGTCCTGAATATTCATGAGCTCCTGACTCTCCCCGCCTCCCTGCTGCTGATTGACATTTATTTTCCATATGAATCAGCAGCAGGTGGGCAGGGGAGTGGCTATAGCTCTGAATTAAATAAACGCTGGACTCAATGACATCACGCTGGACTCAAATCAGCTCATTAGCATGCGGCATGTGGCATCTTTGTGTGTATATTATGAGGTAACCATCTGTCACACCAGTAAGTGAATACATCTAAGGCACTTTTTAGTAGTTAATGATTGTATATAATTAGTTAGATTATAATCAAATATCCACATGACAGGTTCCCTTTAACTACCTCCACCTCCTCCTCCACCGCCGCTTCCACCTACACCGCCATGTCCACCGCCTCCTCAACCTCCTACTCCACTTTGACCTCCGCCTCCTAGGTCAAGATCATAATTTTTATTTTTTTTCTATTCTATGTTATTTTAAGCCCTTATTTTAAGCCCTTACTATGTTATTTCTAGCCCTTACTATGTCTATTTTACAGGCATTTTAGTGCCCCAAAGTTCGGTTACCCATTGACTTCAATGGGGTTCGGGGTCAAGTTCGGGTCCCGAACCCAAACTTTGATCCGAAGTTCGGCAGAACCCGGCGAACCCGAACTTCCAGGTGTTCGCTCATCCCTACTAACAATTCCTTCACAACAGATACAGATACATTTTAATGAATAACTCTGTGGCTATGCTAAATTTTTTATTACAGATCCAGGTGCTGGTTTAAAAACTGTAGAATATTTTTCGTTGGACTCACCTTTAAGTAAAAACCTTCAGAAGAGTAATGATAGTGAATATTAAGCAAACTTTCTTTTTTTTCCCCTTAGAATTGTAAACTTCACGCCTGACCTTCCTAAAGCTGATGTGGTTTCTGCCATCAAAAGAGCTTTCAAAATCTGGAGCGATGTGACCCCATTGACCTTCAAAAGGGTCCCGAAAGGAATAAGTGATATTGAAATAGAATTTGTCACTGGAGGTAATTTTGTCACTTGATATCACTTTAGTTTTATAGTAATTTCTTTACTTTAAAGGGAATGTGTCATCAGGAAAATGACCTATTGTTAAAATCACATTTTTGGAGAATTTTTGATGATGTTATTTTTAATTTTTCTTGTCACTATCTATATTTAAACAAAACCCCATAAATCCTGCACTGGCCACTAAGCTTAATAATAGGCACTACTTCTTGGTCTGTACAGATCACTTTACTCCAGTTACCTGCTTATCTGTCATTCTAATCCTGCCTGTAATGATATCACCTCTGTGGGTAGACAGGATCCACCATTCACAATAGGTAATTGTCACAGCTTATCTATTCCTTCCTTGTACAGTGACCTCTGGTCACAGAGCATGCCTAGAAAAATAGGGTACCCTCCTGACCATTGTGTCTATGACCCATGGGGCTGCCGTAAAGCAATTTTCTTAATGCTGTGTAAATGCTGTTAAGAACAGCTAAAGCAAGATGGCCGCCCCCATAATCATGTTCAGGAAACAGAAAAAAAAAAGAAAAGAAAAACTGATTAGAAAAAAGGAGATGTGCTACTATCTGGTTTAAAATGGTTGATAACATTTTTGATGACACATTTTCTTTAATTAATGTCTTATTTTGTTTTTTGTTTCTTTAAGATCACAAGGACAACTCCCCATTTAATGACACTGATGAGCAGTTGGCCCATGCGTTTGGACCCGGTCCTGATATTGGTGGGAACATCCATATAAACGATGCTAATAACTTTACTACAACTAACCAGCGTAAGTTATATACTGTACATTTCTATGTACATACATTACTTTGTACAGTGAAGCCCCTAGATATATGGGGTATGTCTAGATATTTGGCAAGTACCTTACTGTCTTTCCAGCATGGCCTTACTGGTTCATTACCTTCAATAAGTGGGTAGTCTTTCGGTTCAGCTGTTCTTTGGCAGTTTTCAGTTTCAGGGATGAAAATTCTAGGGTGGCCAGGCGTCCGGCTTTAGGCCAGACAGTCCAGTTTCTTGGCACCCTGTCTGGCACAGGGCCTGGACAGATGCTGGGGTGTCCTCCTTTTCAGTGGCCCCATTAGATGCAGCGGCAAGTTGTAGGAATGGTAATGCCCGCTCTGTGGTACTACAAGGGTACCATAGGGATTAAGGGTGCCATGGCCCGTGCGCAGCTCACCTTCAGGTCTTCACATGATTTTTATTTATTTTTTTGCCCAGCACCACTACTGGGAGGTGGCATGGCATAGTGAACTTGGGGCATAGTCTGCAGTGTCCTCCTTTTTAGGATGAAGCAAGTGGCCCTCTTAGAAGGTTCCCTGTACTAAGCTTCTCGTTTGGCCTACTTTCAGAAGCTCACAAATACACGTCCTTCCTCTAGGCCTGCTTCCCTAAGACTTACTAACCAGGGGGGTGGGACCAGCCCATCACCCAGGAAACTGAACTAAGGCTGCCAGTGTTAAAGGGGTTTTCTGAGACTCCTCAAGATACAGTAGGTCATCAGTATCTGATCGGTGGGGTCAGACACTCAGCTGTTTGAGAAAACATCAGTGATCACAGAAGCACAACAGACTTCTCTCAGCTTTTCCTAGGCGAGTGACGACATGTTCATCGGTCATGTGACTTAGGCGCAGCTCAACGCCATAGAAGTGAATGGGGCTGAGCACAATAGCAAGCACAGCCACTATTCTTCTCCCTACTTGGCCACCGCCACTGGGGTTCCATATAACATTGGCTGCACTGACCCTCCATCACTATAAAGCCTTCACTGGAGTTGTGTCCAGTCACGCACAACAAATACAGGTAAGCAGGCTACATACCCCACCAGGGTCCTTTCATCTGTACATACTTACCCTATGAGCGCCTTCTCCTCTCTATCTTTCTCTGCCAAACAGCTGATTGGCGGGTGTCCGGGGTGTTGGACCCACACAATCAGATACTCATGACCTATCCTGAGGATAGGTCATTAGTTGCAAAGTCTTGGAAAACCCTTTTAACTAATTGCTGCTCATAGACAACCATTAGGGATACATAGTACACAAGTATAACAAGAACAAATTAACAGTTCAGGCAACAATTGACAACATTTACCTCTTTAGCAGTGATCCTCGGGTCACTGCACACAAACTTTCTAAGAACCACTCAGTTAGATGGTTTCCAGCACCCTTGCTTCAACACACCAGGACATGGAGAGACTTTAGCATCCAGGACTCATTCTTTATCAGACCCCAGACCAGCACCCGGTCAGACTTCAAGTCAGACTAAGGCTCTCCTCTGTCTATCGACTTGGCAAGGCATTTTTCAGACTTACCCATACACATATGTGTATATACCAATCAGCCAAGTGAAGTGAATAACATTGATCATCTTATTACAATGGCGTCTGTCAAGGGGTGGGATACATTAGGCAGTAAGACAACAGTCCGTTATTAAAATTGATGTGTTGGAAGCAGGGAAAATGGGCAAGCGCAAAGATCTAAGTGACTAGATGACTGGATCTCCATAAGGTCTCCAAAACATCAGAGCTACTCTACCACGAATTGCTGAAAACTGACTGCTGGCTATGATACATGGTAGCCCACGGAAAAGTAGCCCGCCTCCAGTGATAGCATGACAAGATGAACGGGGAAGTGAATACATTATTATAATACTAGTCAGACTCTCAATACAATGTTCAGCTGGAGGTTTTGTTCCTGGGTACTTGTTGGCAAAGGTCTCTCGATCTGCTTTGCACATAGCCTTCCACAATCACTACTGTTCCAGGGAGAACACCACGTTTCTGACACAATAGGCCACTTTTATCAAACTGTATACTAAATCAGTCTTAGCTGTCCATAGCAACCAATCAGAGCTCAGCTTTCAGTTCCTAAAGGGCTCAGAAAAAATTAAAACTGAGCTCTGATTGGTTGCTATGGACAACTAAGACAGATTTACTATTAGGCAGCTTCATTTGAAGACATTGGAGACGGGCTACTCTTTCCTGAGCCACCCTGTAGAAAGATGTAAATAATAGGCAGGTGGTTTTAACCCCCTAAGGACTGGGCCTATTTTGGACTTTTTGTATTCTTCATTTTTTGTGTGTTTTCATCATATTTTTCTCCATCAACCTAGTCGTACTGGGGCTTGTTTTTTTGCAGGACAAATTGTATTTTATTAAGTTAGTTTCACACTAGCGTTATAGCATAGCCGGATGTTGCCTTAATGCCCGCCGGCCCCATTGACTATAAGGGGATTCAGCCCAACAGAAAACTCCAAGCACCTTTTTTTAAGCTTTTTTTCCCATTAGGGGATTTGAACCTGCAAATATAAAATACACCCAGATACTTTTGCATTTTAGTATATTATGTCAAAATCTGACAACATGGCAGGCTTGTAGGCCATAGTCAGTCTTCTTTCTGCCATAAAAACCCCTAGGCACTCTGTAATCACATCTCGGAAGAAGGGGATGGTGAACCCCCCACCCTCTGTATAAATACTAACATGCCGAGGTCAGCATTGACTGTGGCATCTAAGGGATTAAATGATCGGGATTGGAGTTATCTCCAATCCTGGCCGTTAGAGCTGGGTTACAGCTGTGCGACATGGCTGGCTCGCGCATGTAAACGAATTCATTCATTGAATACCATATCACATCATCTGCTCGTGTATTCTCTTTCAGGATACAACTTGTTTCTGATGGTTGCTCATGAAATTGGACATTCTCTTGGTTTAAGCCATTCTGGTACTTACGGAGATCTAATGTATGGAGAATACCAGAACACTGATGCCTCAGACTTCCTTCTTCCACAAAACGACATAAACGCAATACAGCTTCTCTATGGTAAGAACCGGCCTTTGAACATACTAACCTGGTGATTACAGCCAATGACATAAAATAAATATCTGTATGCACCCCCCTGTCATCAAGACTAGAAAACTGGTAGATCCAGTGCTGGTGACCATATTTATGACCAGATAGGAATCCTTCAATACCGACCATAGAGGACATGCTTAATTAAAAATGACTAGTGTCTTCATCTCAGTAGAATGTCCTATCAGAGCTGAAATTGTGACTCTAAAAATGTCAATCGGGCAGGAAAATAGTTTGTCACAGATGTCCACACCCTATGGGATCCCTCTTAGGCATCCAGCAGTACCAAGCGACCTCTCATCACATCTCATCACACTCTCATGTTGACCTGGCACAAAAGACGACGTAACAGCAGATTTAGCAATAGGGGAGTAGAGGCTGCAGCCAGACATGGGCCCTAGTGCTCTAGAGAGACCATCAGCTCCTCTCCTACCCAGGACACCATATACTGGTGTGTCTACCCTTAACTTTTAATTATTTGTCATCATCTTTTCAGTTAGTCATTAAAAGGTGTCAACCACTGAGGAGTCTCCATCTTTTTTTCATCAAGGGTTTAAGCAAAACCCTCAACAGGCTGCAGCTCATATCACAACCACTAGGTGGCCACACATGGGTCATTTATCAAACTGGTGTAAAGTAGAACTGGCTTCAAGGAGCAGTCAAAAATGAAAGGTGGAATCTGATTGGTAGCTATGGGCAACTAAGCCAGTTCTACTTTACACCAGTTTGATAAATGACCCCAATAACATAAACATCTCCTGACATGATTATGGCAAAATCATATATTTTTTCCAAAACCAGTCACCTAGTGCCACACATTTTGATATATGTCAAGCCAAGAGGGATAGAAAGGAAGAAAACGTATGTATAACATTTGGGGACCCTGTTCAGAATCTTCAAATTACAGCTTTGAGGTACAGTCCTCTTTTCGAGAGACCCTATTTTTGGTATGGCTGCGGGAACAGACGACAGAGCACCCTATGTGCTATAATATTATGTAGTACCTTTGTGTCACCGAGTTATTTTTGTTTTAAGCGTGTTTTATCGATTTTTCTAATAAAATCATGATTTTATTTATTAATTGTTGGTCTAGTGCAGGGATGCTCAACCTGCGGCCTTCCAGCTGTTTTAAAACCTACAACTCCCACCATGTCCCGCTGTAGGCTGTCCGGGCATGCTGGGAGTTGTAGTTTTGCAACAGCTGGAGGGCCACAGGTTGGGCATTCCTGGTCTAGTGCATTATTTGCGAGTTTTGGTAATACAGGTTGTATAAAATGTCCCTGAGCAGCCATATTGTAGGCGAAACTTTAGGCAGCCATTTTTGCTGATCTTTAACACATCATTAACATATTACCTTCTATCAGACAAGCCTTCGATTCTGTGATGCAGTAAATTCCACTGAATATTATACATACAGTATGCACTGATTATTATTCTACGTTTAACTCAAAAACGTATCTCTATCGTATAAATCGTCTTAGGTCCTTCTCCAGATCGTACAGTTCAGCTGACCGGTCCGACAACCCCATCTATTTGTGATAACAGCACTGTGATTGATGCTGTCACTACTCTTCGCCAGGATCTCTTTTACTTCACACAGAGGTAACTGCTAAAATTATAGGGACCTGATGTGTTTTTTTCCTGATTTGCAGACATCATGTTATAGAGCAGAAGGAACTGACCAAATTGATATCGTTTTATGAGAAATAGTTCAGTATACCTTAATTTTTCATGTAAGTCTCTGCTCTTTCTTTGCTGAAGAGTCAAGTGGACGGTTCTAATCAGTGATTAGGCTGCATACCAAGATGGCTGTCAAGCACTGATAGGACTGACCACTGGACTCCTCAGCACGGAAATCTTTCCTACAAAGCTATATATCAATCTGCTCAGCTCCTCCTGCTCTATAATCTGCTGCCCATAGATAGGACTCCATGTACAAAGTGACAGGTTCCTCCTAAATGAGATGTTTAGCATTCCAGACTCCTTACGGGCTCCCTTTTAAAAACTTTCATCTATAGATTATGCATTCACCAATACATGGACAAACAGAACTACAGCTATTGATAGCTGTAAAATTTTGCTAAACTTTATCAATTTGGCAAGCACTACCGACAAGTCTTCTAAACCATAGTATGCCAGTTCTTTAGAGATGCCCCATTGGGCTTTAAAAACATATTCCGCATCCTCGCACATGAACATAATATCTCAGAAATGTAATGTTAACTTGTCCATGTTCTGGATTGGTAAAAAAGGACGAGTTTTTAAACGAAGCACACATGGACTGCATCTGTGTGCTGCCCATTTTTATTGAGCGCCCATTCACTCAGATGGGTGAATGTTGCTTGAAAATTATTGGAGCTGGATGGTGCATGCCTGGATTTTTCTGCACAGACATCACACATGAGAAATGGCCCATTGACTATCGACTATTTATAGACTATAACCTGTGTGTATGTGTGTATTATGCGTCGATTTTCCACATAGATTTTTTGGGGAAAATCCACAGCGTAATGGTGTTTTAGTTTGAATGCAGCAGATCTGTCCCTAGCTTTATTCCCATTCAATAGGGCGTGTGTGTTGCATATATATGGTATATGTATGTGTAAACCTGTGTCGTGACTCCGCAAGTCTGCCGGTCTCCCAGTCTTGGTGTATCCTCATACTGTAAAGGAGATTGCTGCATATACAGTAAATGCAGTGGTCTCCTTCACCGAACGAGCAGCCGACTGTCAGGAAGGAGCGCTTCCTTCCCAACAATCAGCTGTATCATTGTGTGGTGTAAACCCGCCGTGATACAGTACCAACTAAGTAGATGAGATGAAACTGTCTGAGCATAAATTGACCTGCAAAGCCAATTTTTCAGTCCACAGCAAGTCAGTTTAAGGAGTTGCTCACATGGGGTCTTTGGGTTGCATAATTTGGTGCGGATTCTTCAACCTTACAGAATCTGCCTCCAATTGTTTAACTTTAAAAGTTCAATACATGGGCAGGCAGATATTGCATAAGACGTGGTTTGACCACTATGTCCAGTGCCATCATGCCAAGCTTTTCTGTGCAGACTGAAATCTGTTTGTCACCACTATGGGTAAAGTTTGCAGCTAATGCCCTCTGAACTATTGGCCAGATTCCAAAAAATACCAGGGCTCAACAGAACCTTGGAACGAACCATCTTAATGTGATACCGAATGGAGACCCTCATTGTATTATTCTGTCTTACATGTCTTGATATTAATATTGCAGATTTGTATTACGAAAAGTTTCTGAAATGGAACAAGTGGAACTAGAATTCATCCAGACTTTTTGGCCGTTCCTTCCGAATAATGTTGATGCCGCCTATGAAAACCCTTATATGGATAGTGTTATTGTTTTCAAAGGTAGGTTTATTGGGAATTGTAGGTCACCATAGACTGTCTGAGATAACATAGCATCTACTTTATGTCAGGGGGACAGGATATGCCATAAATGTCTCACCGTTGGGGGCTTTATCTCTGAGACCCCTATTGGGAGACTAGTGGTTCCATGATTGCAGGTGAATAGGAGGCCTCATATTTCATTTATTTTGTATTTATTTTGTGCTCACAATGTAACTTCCCTATTAGTATGTCTTTGGAGTGTGGGAGGAAACCCAAGTACCTGGAGGAAACCCACACAAACACTGGGAGAACATACAAACTCCATGCAGATGTTGTCCATGGTTGGATTTGAACTTAGGACCCCAGTGCTGTCCACTGAGCCACAGCAATCTCTGTTTTAGTTTTCTTCCATTAAATACAGAGGAGATGGCCATAACTCACTGGCTACACAAAAAAATGTAGAATATGTCTCATAGGACAATCCCTTTAATAGACATTAACCTATTTTCTTGCTTTTCCTGCAATGTAGATGATTGGCCACTTAAAATGACATTAAATATTTTCTTACTAGGAACCAAATTCTGGAGTTTTTCTGAGTTAAATGTTCAAAAGGAAGGCAGTATCTATGAATTTGGGTTCCCCAAGAGCGTCAAGTCAATTCACGCAGCAGCCTATGTTCAAGACAAGGACAAAACGTACTTCTTTGTGAATGATAAGTACTGGAGGTAAGTTGGGCACCGGTAGACGACAATATGTTCTAGTTGAGCTGCAGGTATTAATGTGGCCTATACAATCTAATGACTCTAATTTTAAATTATACTCAACCAATATAAACCCTAAAAACTGTAAAAATATCAAGGTTATGTCCACCCTCTTAATGTACTGACTTATCACAACTTTGCATATTGGTACCAGCGTCAGTGCAACCTTCTCAATGCAGCATTGCTCTGGGATCCTCATTAAAATGGTTGATCCATTTCAAAGACTTATCCACCGTTTGATCGCTGGGGTCCAGGCCAGTTACAAGAATGGGACCCCTATGTTCCCCCATCTAAACAGAGCGATGGTCAGACATGCATGCTGCACCTCCATTCAACTCTATGGGACTGCTGGAGATAGCAGAGTGCTTGTATTAAACTATGTCCAACAGTTCCACAGAGTTAAATAGTGCTGCGGTCAACACCAGACACTTATCCCCTATCCTGTGATGAGGAGATAAGTCTTTGTAATGGGACAACCCCTTTAAAGGTGAAGCCAGTCTTTTCTTTACCTTGGACAATGATTTCGTTTGCAGCTTTGGCCCTGTATCTGAATACCCGGACCCAGGCAGAGCTTTTGATATCCTACCTGGCACCCAGGGAAAATGCCACATCCATTCCCTACTAGTTTAGGCCCCTGTGCCCATCAATATGTAGAATCCATGGCAATATGGAAGTGATAGATAGGTCACTCCTTCCTCCAAAATCAGCACACTCCGCTCTTGCTGCTGCTAAAATCATCATTATCTAATTTGTAGCAGGATATTCTATCTTCACTCACTTTATTGAACTGTATTTCACAGGCGATGCTACATGTAAGTAGTTATTAACATAGAAGGGTTACTGTTTCTCACAAAATCAACACCTTCTTCTTCTGCTGGTATCATTATGCTATTTTTAGTTACAGAGTATTCTATTCCTAGAAGAAAAACTTTTAGAGAATCCAGCACTTGCATTAAAATCTTAGATTTATTTTTTCGACAATAATAAAACATGGTGCAGTGTTCTAAGTATGGTCCTATGTGCTTACACATTTCAAACAAATAGGTTCTTCTTACCCATAGCAATTATTGCTGAAAATAAAGCTATGTTTTGATGTAAGTGCTGGATTCTCTGAAAGTTTTTCTTCAAGTACGGTATTTGTTCTTGTTGGCCATGTTTTGGGCATTTGCTCAGAAGGATAGTTTAACATATACACAGCAAGCGGTGGGCACATCTTTTTTATATTGTACTAGCAGAAGGACCCAGCTTTGCACCGGTATATTTTATCTATTTCATTTAATGTTTGTGTGTGTCGTTAAAAAATATTGACAGTATCCACTATAACAGTGACATCTACAGTACCCTGCTGTCACGGCTGTGTCATGGTCTGGTGGTAATGGACCTTGACACTTTAGCCATGCATGCTTGTTGCCGGTGGCAATGTGTCGTTTTTAGCATGTTTAGACACTTCCCTTTTAAGGTTGTTGTCCCTTCCCATTCTGGTGGGTATGGGGTTAAAGTGGGAGCAAGGTGGAGCTGGGTGTGGGCTCTTATAGTACTTGGTCTTTGAGTCTGAGGATAGTGGGACTTCAGCTTCTTGTGGAGCTGGAGTTATGCTGCCATCCTGGATCTTTTCATCTGTCCAGTTTGAGGGCCACCTTGTTGGACATAGATTGTCATCCCTTATGTATACTCCATGTTCCCTACCTTACCTGTGTTGATGTTTGGTGTGGTTTTATGTTCAGGGTGTGGTGTACGTCTTGTTGTAGTTTCATGTCTGGTCTTTTGGTGTTGTTCGTCCAGCATGTATACAAGGCGTTTCCCTGTGTGTTGTGCCTCCGGTGAGGGGACTCCTGCGTTCCTTGGAGGGGAAACTGCATTGACCACTTGCCTGCAGAAGTGGCCTCCAGGGTTTCCCGGAGGGGGAACCACTAGTTAGTAGCAGTTGTTGTTTCATCCAGTTGTTGTGGCAGGTTTGGTCTGTTGTTCCAGTGTGTGTTGTTTGCGCTGGGTGCTTACCTGCCAATCTGGTTTATGCTACTGTCTGCCCCTTTCCTTGTTGCTAGGCCTGCTGGAGACTCCAGTTCATTGGTGTCGTGGATAAACAGGTCATCTCCTAGCCCTGACATTATTACCAGAGATCTCTAGGGTTAGTAGGGCCTGAGGTTCCGAGTATGAGCCCTCCCACTATTAGGGTTTGCTCATACAGTTAAGATGTCAGGGCTAGGATTTAGGGATGTTTTAGAAGTTGACCTGCTCCCTTTATTCCTGTTTCCAGGCCTAGTGGCATATCCTGCCAACCTACATTGTACGGTGTGGAGTTTCCCCCCACTCCCCATCGTGACACCCGCCCCTTTACCAGTGACCTCCACAGCGGCCTGCCCCCTTAACAGTAACATCCACAGCGCCCTCCCCTTTAACAGTGACCTACACAACGGCCACCCCTTATTAGTGACCTCCACAGTACCCCATCTCATTAATGATTTCCACAATAACCCGCCCCCTTAACAGTGACCTCCATAGAGCTCCATTCCCTTAAAATGTGACCTCCACAACACCCCACCCCCTTAACAGTGACCTCTACAGCACCCCAGCCCTTAACACTGACCTCTATTGCGGACTGTCCCCTTAACTGTGACCTCCACAGCACCTGCCCCTTTAACAGTGACTTCCACAGCATCCCGCCCCCTTATCAGTGACCTCCACAGCAGCTCGCCCCTTTAACAGTGAACTCGACAGCATCCCGCCCTCTTAACAGTGACCTCCACAGCAGCCCGCCCCTTTAACAGTGACCTCCACAGCGGCCGCCCCGTTTATTAGTGACCTCCACAGTACCCCATCTCATTAACAGTGATTTCCACAACACCTTGTCCCCTTAACAGTGGCATCTACAGCAATCTGCCCCTTAACACTGAGCTCCATAGCGGACCATCCCCTTAACTGTGACCTCCACAGCAGCCTGCCCCTAGGGTGGCCAGAGGTCCAGTTTTAGGTCGTACAGTCCGGCTTTCAGACTCCCTGTCCTCCATCTGGTGCAGGGCCTGGACGGACACGGGGATGTTCTTTTGAACAGCTCACTCTCAGACAGCATCACTGTGCTGTCTGAGTGTGAGCTGCAGGGAGAAAGTCACCCTCCCTCCCACCCCTGCAGCTGACAGAAGTTAATTTTTACTTCATTTTTTCAATCCCTATCGGCTGTGGAGTGGGAATGGGCGTGACCTAACCAGGTTGGGTGCGTGGCTTAGCGGGACTGGGGGCGGGGTTTTTAAGCCTGCCCCAAACTGCGATCTCCACAGCACTCTGCTCCCTAACAGTGTCATTCACAGCACCTTGCCCCTTTAAAGCTGACCTATAGCAGTGAAGAAAAGTGGCTGGTTATTATGGAAACCAAGTGTAAAACTGTGTGGATGTGGAGACTAAGGACCTGCAAGCTTCTATTGGCTGATAAGGGACATGTGAAGGCTTCTATTGGCTAATGCAGTGTCACACTTCGGTGTGGGAAGGAAACACCACACCGAGCATAGGAGGGAAGGGGGAACAGGGAATCAGGCCTGAGAACTAGGAAAGGAAGATGGACACCTCCTAGTGAAAACCCTAACCAAAATCCTGACTGACTACTAGTATGAGCAGACCCCAAAGGAAGGTGAGTTCATACGCAGGAATACCTATAATATCTAGCCCTATAGGACCCTGGTACTAATGGCAGAGATGAGACTACCTGTTCCCCAAAAGGAAGGACGAACAGGAGTCTCCTACAGGCCTAATACAAACAATAGAGAAATGCAACACACAGAACCCAAACTAAATACAAAAGGGAAAGGAAAGACTTAACTTTAAAAGGGCTATGGAAGCACCAGGAACTCAGCCAAGATCCAACCACAAACTATCCACAGAAGCTATAAACCACACAGCATTGTGGGAGAGGCAACTATAAATAAGAAAGGTTAAATGACCACATAATCAACACCTGGAGGCAAGGGGTGTGGCCATTACCAGAAACAACACAGATGCCTATTGATCCACAAGGAAAATTTGTAAGATCAAACCACGTGTTGCCAGTCTCACAGATCTCCTGCCACCCACTGTCGCCGGGACGTCCATATGTCTCGGTAAGTCCGTGACATGTAGGTCATGTGATGTGCCATATTTGCATTTTTTGGGAATATCTCAGGAACAGTACATGCTAGAGAGCTGAGACCCGGTCTAAAACCTTCCCGGACGCCTGATGTACCTGTGTGCCAAATTTTGTGATTGTAAATGCGACGGTGCGGATTCCTTTAGCGGACATACACACATACATACACTCAGCTTTATATATTAGATATTCTACCTCCATTGTTCTTATTAACATTATCAAATGAGTTGGGAAGTCACTGTCTCCCACAAGATCAGCACAGTCTTCTCCTCCTGCTATCATCGTTCCCAAGATCTTATTATCTATTTCCACTTATTAGGAAAAATGAGAGATCAAGCCAGTGCCAGTCACATTGGGTCCACCAGACTAAATTATTATAACGACTCAACCATTAGCTAGTCAGTACAAGTTTTTATTCACTGTTCATTGCATTGCACACAGAGGTCATAGGAGCAAAAACAGATGTATTAAAAGGCATCTCTCAGCAGATTTGTACTACCTATGACACTGGCTGACCTATTACATGTGCACTTGGCAGCTGAAGACATCTGTGTTGGTCCAATGTTCATATGTGCCCACCTTACTAAGAAAAATGAAGTTTTAATATGTGCAAATAAGCCTCTAGGAGCAATTTTGGGCATTGCCGTTACACTGAGAAGCTCGGCTTTTTCAGCAATTGTCTTGTCCAAATGGAGAGGGCGCCATAGTTGCAGAGAGAGCTGAGCTTTCAGGTGTAACAGCAACGCCCCCGTTGCTCCTAGAGGATCATTTGCATATATAACATTTTCATTTTTCTCAGCAATGCGGGCCAAATGAACATGGGACCAAGACAGATGCCTTCAGCTGCCAAGTGCACATGTAACAGGTCAGCCAGTGTCATAGGTACAAATCTGATGACAGATTCCCTTTAATGAAATATCAAAAAAAGTGATAGACCCTAGTGATGAATCCTATGGATGCTCTCGTAGCTGGGCCTTAATATTGGGTTAGAACCTGAGACCACCTGGACCCTCCGATGAGCTAGTCCAACCCTGGATCAAGCATAAGAATACTATACACATATCATACACTACGGCCCTTGGTTACCTGCATTCTGTTATGTTATCACCTCCCATCAGGCCAAGAATACTTCTATCCTTGCCACCTATGGCCCCTATATTTTCATTGCTTATATTGACTGATGGCACTCCACTTATAGATTTGATGAAGATACCCAGGTTATGGATAAAGGATTCCCCAGGAATATAGAAGATGATTTCCCAGGAATTCAACCAAGAATCAATGGCGCTGTGTTCTACAAAGGTGAGGGTAGCTGCTTATTGGATACACACTGTATCTACAATCTGCTTATCATTTACAGAGTAATTCAGGATTGTATCAGACAGAATTGTGTAATATTTCTGCCAGCTACTCATGTGTAACATCGCTTACTGCACATGCAGAAGTCACATTTCTGGTGGGGCGTGAGAATTTGCAGAACACCAGTGTGGTGGTGATGGTAACTGCACCAGGTTTATAGGCTCATTCTGACCCCTACAACATATAAAAGATCTTGTTAAGCAGATTAGATTGGACTAGACAGCTCCTTTGAAGGAGACCAATCAACTCACTACTTTAGCAAATTCACCATGAAATAATAATTATGGGGGGGAGGGGGCATTTATCAAGTCAGTTTTGTGGCTTAAAAAGGTCCCAAGTCTTCGCTGAGTGGTCTATGTTTTAGCGCTAACAGTGACCTGGATTATGGCTCATTTACTATGTACTAAGTCACAAAACAGTCGCAACCTACTGTACGGCAGGCAACCCCTTGGTCTCCTTTTACACATACAGTATACTGTAGGTGTAAACCACAATACACTCTTGCCTAAGGTCCATTTACAAAATTTGGTGCAGACACACAAAGCAAAGAGAAGTTTAATAGTGACACAAAAACAACCGCAAATGATAAATGTTCTCTTATTCGTTTATATAATTCCCCCAGAAAATGTATGAATAAATGTATGAATAAATTGACAACTGTTACAATACCAATGGAGTATATGCCTATATATTATGACAGCCCGATCAGTGATGACATTGTGAGACAGTGTGGGAATACACCTTTTTGACAAGGGGAATGGCTGTCATGGCCCATGAACAGGTAGGAACAAGAGTTAGGGACCACTCATGAGACAGCCTTGACGCGGTGAGTGGCTTACTATGCTTTGGCCAAAATATAAACCAATGTCTCATCCAGCATGGAGGGCAGAGTGCTGGATGTAGTGTGCGATCACATTTGCATTTTCCGTTTGTATATGTATTTCGCCATAGTGATGTGCACCTGCAGCAGGTTGTGCTGACCCAACCCCTTATTTTTTTCTTTGTAGTATATATTGGAGGCGTGGCGATCTCCTTGGAGTCATTGCACACCTGACCAGTTAATCTGTCCTTGAGGCTGGTTTTAAAGTCAGTATAAAACTGAGTCTGCTTGTATAGAACCTACCATTAGCCATCTGGCTCCAGGAGAAGTATATGGTAGGTTCAGCATGCATGTTGGTACTTGCATCCCTGGATCCGACGAAAGCTGTAATGGCACCGGACGGGGTTACAAGCAAAGTGTACTTGGCTTGCATGCTGACCTGCATTCCCTGGATTTTATGTGGCTGTCATGGCCCATGAACAGGTAGGAACAAGAGTTAGGGACCACTCATGAGACAGCCTTGACGCGGTGAGTGGCTTACTATGCTTTGGCCAAAATATAAACCAATGTCTCATCCAGCATGGAGGGCAGAGTGCTGGATGTAGTGTGCGATCACATTTGCATTTTCCGTTTGTATATGTATTTCGCCATAGTGATGTGCACCTGCAGCAGGTTGTGCTGACCCAACCCCTTATTTTTTTCTTTGTAGTATATATTGGAGGCGTGGCGATCTCCTTGGAGTCATTGCACACCTGACCAGTTAATCTGTCCTTGAGGCTGGTTTTAAAGTCAGTATAAAACTGAGTCTGCTTGTATAGAACCTACCATTAGCCATCTGGCTCCAGGAGAAGTATATGGTAGGTTCAGCATGCATGTTGGTACTTGCATCCCTGGATCCGACGAAAGCTGTAATGGCACCGGACGGGGTTACAAGCAAAGTGTACTTGGCTTGCATGCTGACCTGCATTCCCTGGATTTTATGTGGCTGTCATGGCCCATGAACAGGTAGGAACAAGAGTTAGGGACCACTCATGAGACAGCCTTGACGCGGTGAGTGGCTTACTATGCTTTGGCCAAAATATAAACCAATGTCTCATCCAGCATGGAGGGCAGAGTGCTGGATGTAGTGTGCGATCACATTTGCATTTTCCGTTTGTATATGTATTTCGCCATAGTGATGTGCACCTGCAGCAGGTTGTGCTGACCCAACCCCTTATTTTTTTCTTTGTAGTATATATTGGAGGCGTGGCGATCTCCTTGGAGTCATTGCACACCTGACCAGTTAATCTGTCCTTGAGGCTGGTTTTAAAGTCAGTATAAAACTGAGTCTGCTTGTATAGAACCTACCATTAGCCATCTGGCTCCAGGAGAAGTATATGGTAGGTTCAGCATGCATGTTGGTACTTGCATCCCTGGATCCGACGAAAGCTGTAATGGCACCGGACGGGGTTACAAGCAAAGTGTACTTGGCTTGCATGCTGACCTGCATTCCCTGGATTTTATGTGGCTGTCATGGCCCATGAACAGGTAGGAACAAGAGTTAGGGACCACTCATGAGACAGCCTTGACGCGGTGAGTGGCTTACTATGCTTTGGCCAAAATATAAACCAATGTCTCATCCAGCATGGAGGGCAGAGTGCTGGATGTAGTGTGCGATCACATTTGCATTTTCCGTTTGTATATGTATTTCGCCATAGTGATGTGCACCTGCAGCAGGTTGTGCTGACCCAACCCCTTATTTTTTTCTTTGAATGGCTAAGTCCAGTTGTATATTTATGTAGCTCCAGGAGGAATAACAGAGGAACATCACAATGCAGAGTTCTAAGAAAAGATCCTCCAGCATTATTTTTACAGGTGGAATACAAGTATTTACTAAAACAGACGTGTCAGGAGAGAAAACGGTCTTCTTTAAATTTGACATGATGACTATAAAATAGTTTATAATTCTGATATTAAGTCTAATATTCTAAAGAAAAAAATATTTTCTCACCCACATGAAATTATTTAAAGGGGTTTTCCCATGATTAAGGTAAAAAATGAAAATCAGACATCATATAGTACATGACAATCTCTTTCTAACAAAGCTAGAACCAGCCCTGTACCTCACATGAATGTAGAGATCTCCCCATTCATTGCTCTGCTTTATTTAAATCAAGCTGGCAGCTCAGGGGGCGTGTCTTTTCTGCTGCAGCTCAGGGGGCGTGTCCATTCTTCTGCAGCTCTCTCCCTATCATAGCTCAGGAGGCAGTTGGAGGATGAAACTGAGCATGTGCGACCTTCTCAGTGACCCGGACAAAGAAATAAAAAAAACAGCAGGTGGCGCTATACAGATAGATTTTATTGAATTGTCTGGGAGTCTCCCTGCAGAGAGGCTGCCTGTGGGACCACTAGTGGGGGCGTGCAGCACTTGTGTTTATTTGCTCAGGTTGCCTTTCTTGATAGCTGTATGAATATATGTCACAAATAAATGGGACGCTCAACAGAATTATTGTCGAGTGCTTTGACACTTTCGCTGTTCCCAATGCGATGCAAGCTGTATGACTATATATATATATATATATATATATATATATATATATATAAAAGAAAGAAAGACACCGCAGCACGTCCGTTGAAGTGAAAAAAGTGGGACCCTTTATTCACCTGTGCGACGTTTCAGTCCGCTTACTGGGACCATTTTCAAGCAATGTATATATATATATATATATATATATGCAGAGAGTGCCCCCTGGTGGTCGCTGCAAACAGAAAGAATTTTATTGTCTAAACAAATCAGTCACCAGGAAATTCACTGATTACCCAGGCACTCTACTTTGTAGGGCTAACTTAGCTGAATGCAATGATATCTTTCACTTAGCGATCTGTTGCTTCATTCTGGAGAAAAAGTTATTTTAACCCATAAGCAAATGAGCCCTTAAGTGCCCAAGACCCTCTGTGCATCCTTATTCCTACTGCTCTCTCTATAAACCCCTTCTTCTTGATGGAAAAGGCCAGGTTCCTGCATAGTCATCTCCCTGACCTTGTCAATCAAGAAGGAGAGGGAGGGGCTGGTCGAGGAAACAGAAGAAACAATGGTGCACAGAGTGGCTCGAGTCCACCCTCGGGGCACTTAACTGCTCATTCGCATGTACTCTATTGAGACAGCTTCACCATGTGTTTGAGACCTTACAAATTATGATGGTAGAAATATTCTGCTTCATGTTGACACCGATTGCTCTTTTTTTCCAGGTGGATTGCACTTGTTTAAAGACCATCTGCAATATGAGTTCTGTCTGGATACAAGGAGAATTAAGCAGGTCGCAAGTATTACCAGCTGGATGGGATGCAAATGAAAATGAAAGGCCTTCATATAAATCACTGTAATCTATTGAGTTCGTCTAAACACTGTAAATCCAGATTTCTTATTGTTATAACACGACCATATTTATTTTTATTATGTCTAGTGTCTTGTTTTTGAACCTGGGTTCACTTTCTACATCTTCTGTAGAGCTATAGAATACACCCATTGACATGTTAGAATCAAATAAAACTTTCTATGTGTGATGTAATGATGATATACAGTTGCAAGAAAAAGTATGTGAACCCCTTGGAATGATATTGATTTCTGCACAAATTGGTCATAAAATGTGATCTGATCTTCATCTAAGTCATAACAATAGACAATCACAGTCTTAAACTAATAACACACAAAGAATTAAATGTTACCATGTTTTTATTGAAACACCATGTAAACATTCACAGTGCAGGTGGAAAAAGTATGTGAACCCCTAGACTAATGACATCTGCAAGAGCTAATTGGAGTGAGGTGTCAGCCAACTGGTGTCCAATCAATGAGATGAGATTGGAAGTGTTGGTTACAGCTGCCCTGCCCTATAAAAAACACACACCAGTTCTGGGTTTGCTTTTCACAAGAAGCATTGCCTGATGTGAATGATGCCTCGCACAAAAGAGCTCTCAGAAGACCTACGATCAAGAATTGTTGACTTGCATAAAGCTGGAAAGGGTTATAAAAGTATCTCCAAAAGCCTTGCTGTTTATCAGTCCACGGTAAGACAAATTGTCTATAAATGGAGAAAGTTCAGCACTGCTGCTACTCTCTCTAGGAGTGACCGTCCTGTAAAGATGACTGCAAGAGCACAGCACAGACTGATCAATGAGGTGAAGAAGAATCCTAGAGTTTCAGCTGAAGACTTACAAAAATCTCTGGCATATGCTAACATCCCTGTTAGCGAATCTATGATACGTAAAACACTAAACAAAAATGGATTTAATGGGAGGATACCACAGAGGAAGCCACTGCTGTCCAAAAAAAACCATTGCTGCACTTTTACAGTTTGCACAAGAGCACCTGGATGTTCCACAGCAGTACTGGCAAAATATTCTGTGGACAGATGAAACCAAAGTTGAGTTGTTTGGAAGAAACACACAACACTATGTGTGGAGAAAAAGAGGCACAGCACACCAACATCAAAACCTCATCCCAACTGTGAAGTATGGTGGTGGGGGCATCATGGTTTGGGGCTGGTAGCTGTGTCAGGGCCTGGATGGATTGCTATCATCGAAGGAAAAATGAATTCCCAAGTTTATCAAGACATTTTGCAGGAGAACTTAAGGCCATCTGTCCACAAGCTGAAGCTTAACAGAAGATGGGTGTTGCAACTGCAGTAAGCCGGATGGGACTAATGCACACTGGCGCAACAATATGCACTGACTGGGTCAGGTGTAAATTATGGTTAAGAGTTTTGTTCGTGACGCCAATTGCAGTGTGCGCAGGTTACAGTCTCAGGGCCCTTTAAGGTGTTGTAACTCACGTACCAGGCTAGGAATGCCAGAGTGGTGTAATGTCTCTGTGTAGTAGAAATGAGTGTTGCTAGTAGGAGTAATTGAGGAACTTGGTAGTAATGAATGAGATCCAGACTTGGAATATAATTCAACTTGTCTTTACTGGTTGCAGCTTGAATCCATACGAGATACAGCACTAGTCTTTTAGGTCCTAGCAGGTATTTGGCAATGTATGGCAGGGATCAATATCTTTTCTGCATCTAGCATGTGCCTGGAGCTCTCTTGCAGGATTAGTCGTCTGCTTATGGCTCTGTAATATGTGGCAGGAATCTGTCTTCTGCTCTGTCTATTTTCTGCTGTGTTGGGGACTGACTAGCTGAGGAGGAATTTGGCTTCTCCTGGTCTCTGGATAGTTACTCACAGTTCTACTCACAGGGAATGGTTCGTCCTGGAGTTCTGGAGGTGCTGCTTGCTTGTCAACCAGCTGAGGCTGAAGGCTCAGACTGGGGATGAAGATCTTTGGCCTCAGCCGAGGCACGATGGTGGGTTGGGATCCCTAAAACTGGGAGCTCCTACCAGCGCCGCCTTCCCCTAGCCGGGGTGGCTGGCACACTAACTATAACTTCCTTTCCTCCCCATGAGGCAGGATGTGGGAACATTCCACACCTCCTCAAAGAAGGGGGAGCTAAACTGGAATGTACTATTCCAGTCTAGAAATGCTAAACTGTCTAAGGTCCTGCTAAACATTGCTGCCACCTGCTGGTATACATGGAAATTACAGCAAATATATGTAACAGGCTTAGAATATGCACATTTGTGAGAAGGTGATGTTAAATTACACAAGATGACAGTACAAATACACTTAACAGGATGTAGTGGGGAGAAAGAGTTTAGTAACATAACTCTGGGATGTTAAACAACAGGACAATGACCCAAAGCATAGAAGTAAATCAACAACAGAATGGCTTAAACAGAAGAAAATACGCCTTCTGGAGTGGCCCAGTCAGAGTCCTGACCTCAACCCGATTGTGATGTTGTGGCATGACCTCAAGAAAGCGATTCACACCAGACATTCCAAGAATATTGCTGAACTGAAACAGTTCTGTAAAGAGGAATGGTCAAGAATTACTCCTGACCGTTGTGCACGTCTGAGCTGCAACTACAGGAAACGTTTGGTTGAAATTATTGCTGCCAAAGGAGGTTCAACCAGTTATTAAGACCAAGGGTTCACATACTTTTTCCACCTGCACTGTGAATGTTTACATAATGTGTTCAATAAAAACATGGTAACGTTTAATTCTTTGTGTGTTATTAGTTTAAGCAGACTGTGATTGTCTATTGTTGTGACTTGGATGAAGATCCGATCACATTTTGTGACCAATTTGTGCAGAAATTCACATACTTTTTCTTGCAACTGTATGTAAGTGATTACAATATTAGAGAAAGGGAGAAGTTTATTGGGGAAAATTGTACAATTGAAAGGAGGCTCTTTGACCGTTGGGTCACCTCTAGCCTGTATACAAGATGAGGTACGGTTGGACATGGAGGGTTACAGGTTCCGCATTTTATTCTGCAGCACATTTCCCCACATGTGTCGCAGCTGGGCTTGTAGATCCTGCACTCTTGTAGCTTGCCAATGCTGGCGCCCCAGATGGTCAGATAATAGCTCTATAGGTGATAAATCTGGTGCCAGAGCATGCCAAGGAAGTGTTGAAATCTGGTGGAGATGCTCATGGGAAACCCTTGCTGTGTGTGGGAGAGCATTATCCTGCTGAAAAATGCCAGGAAGCCCTAACGTGTGTCCGCAGGATCTCCTGCACATATCTCTGAGTTGTTGGTGTCCTTCGTATCACTACTAGGGATGATTGACTGTCATATGCGATGGCTCCCCAAATCATCAGACCAGCAGTTGGGGCAGTGTGTTGCTGCACAGAAAGGCAGGATTAAAGGGGTCACCACGAAGTCTCCATACTTGAACCAAAACATCATCACATCCCAAACAGAACCTGCATTTGTCATTATAGACTTTATGGTTCTAGTTCATAGCAGTCCAGGGTTCTCTTTCACAGCACTACTGCAAACGAAGGCGACCTTGGCTGGGCGTCAATGGCAGGACACATAATGGGCGCTGTGAGATCAACTTTCCTTCTGCTAATTGCCTAAAAAAGGTCCCTTACATAACTACTGCTCCCAACACCTCCTAAAAGCTAGGTCAGAACAGTCTAGATGGTGGGCAATTCATCAAAATGACCATCCTGCTTCTCTCAGTCCAATGATGCACCCCCTGTCAAAATCTGTCAACTGAGCAAAATGTCTTCGAGTACATCATAAAGGCATGTCTTGCAAACAATGATCTCTCATCAAGAGGTCTACTACTCAAAAGTAGCCTCTGAGAGCCTTTTTATAGGGCATCAGGGAAGCAGTTTAATGCCCTTTTGTGGCAAGACCCAGACTGTAATCATATCACACCTGTTATCATTTACATAACTGCATGCCAAGTTTTGCACCAATCTGACATTTCTATCTGGGTATGTTATTTTTTTTTGTCAGTGAGTGTACATTACATTACTAATTTTATGTAGATCCTGAGGGACAGATTGTATTATACTCCAGAGCTACATTCACAATGTTGCCAGTTCCTGTTAACAGACATACCCCTAATGTCTTAACTCAGTATATAGTATATAACCATGTGCATGGAGCCTGTGTGGTGCCATAGTGCTGCCCCATGGCTGTAAACTATATAGTCTGGCATATGGTGCTCCCTGGGACGAGGCTTCAACACCAAGTTCCCTACCTAGAAAACACGGCCATGTTTATAATGCAAGATATACACTTTACATAAAACAATGTAATAACTCTAAATACGTTACATATTAAAGGGGTATTCCCCTTTGCAGGTCTCACCTCTGGGACCCACACTTATCTCAATAATGCCTGTCCTTCTATGTCATCATTATCGCACCGCTTGCATCTTAGCTGGGCCAGCTTTAGACAAATTGTGGCCCTTGGGCTAAATGAAAAGTGGCGCCCTAAACGTTAAAATATCATACTAACAATCACATTCATTCAGTTTCACTTTCAGGGGTGTTCCTAGGGTCTTATACAATCAGGGGCACAAGCCTCAATGTATATGCCCCCCATCCATACAAAAAATAAAGTATATATGTAGATCGTTATCAGAGTATGCCTTGGTCAAATATTACCATACAGTGATTTAATATTACCTTCATGCTGTAACGAAACAATACTCACCATACAAAGACCTATATTACTAATGATACCACTATACGAGGCCCAAATAATACCACCACACCAGGACCACTACAATTACCACTACATAGTGACTGAACACTCCCATCATACTGTTACATAGTTGCCAACAGTCCAAAATTTGCAAGGGCTATCCCTAATTTCAGAGCCAGTCCTGGCAAATTCAGGCTGTCCTGTGCTGAAAATGGACAGAGCTTACCGTATGTAAGTTCTCAGAAATACTCTGTTTAACCCCTTAAGGACTTAGCCCTATTTCACCTTAAGGACTTGGCCATTTTTTGCAAATCTGACCAGTGTCACTTTAAGTGCTGATAATATTAAAACGCTTTTATTTACCCAGGCCGTTCTGAGATTGTTTTTTCGTCACATATTGTACTTCGTGACACTGCTAAAAAAATACCAAATTTACCAAAAATTTGGGAAAATTACCAAATTTCAAAGTTTAAGTTTCTCTACTTCTGTAATACATAGTAATACCCCCCAAAATTGTGATGACTTTACATTCCCCATATGTCTACTTCATGTTTGGATCATTTTGGGAATGATATTAAATTTTTTGGGGATGTTACATAGCTTTGAAGTTTAGAGGCAAATTTTGAAATTTTCCAGAAATTTTCCAAATCCCACTTTTTATGGACCAGTTCAGGTTTGAAGTCACTTTGTGAGGCTTACATAATAGAAACCATCCAAAAATGCCAGTCCTGGCAAAAAATCCAGTCCTGGCAAATTCAGGCTGTCCTGTGCTGAAAATGGACAGAGTTTACCGTATGTAAGTTCTCAGAAATACTCTGTTTAACCCCTTAAGGACTCAGCCCTATTTCACCTTAAGGACTTGGCCATTTTTTGCAAATCTGACCAGTGTGACTTTAAGTGCTGATAACTTTAAAACGCTTTGATTTACCTGTCTTCGGAGGTGGCAGGATTGAAGGCGTCGGTCCTCCAGCAACAGCAGCAATTGCAGCAGATCGCAAGTCCTGCAGTTGCTATGGGTAACCACGTTGCTCCGGAACCCAAGGTTGTTCTTCCTGACAGATTTTCTGGGGAAGGGACAAATTTGTGACGTTCCGTGAGGCCTGTAAGTTATATTTTAGGCTGCGCCCCTACTCCTCTGGTAATGAAGAACAGCGGGTGGGGATTGTTATTTCCCTGCTTCAGGGGGACCCGCAATCCTGGGCGTTCTCTTTACCCACTGATTCTCCGGCTCTCCGGTCTGTGGAGGAATTCTTTGGGGCTCATATATGATGACCCTGACCGAGTCACCCTGGCTGAGTCGAAGTTACGGAGACTCCTACAGGGAGATCGGCCAGTAGAGGAGTATTGCTCAGAGTTGCGTAGGTGGGCTACGGATAACCAGTGGAACGATCCGGCTCTCAGGAGTCAGTTTTGCTCTGGGTTATCCGAAAGGGTTAAGGATGCGCTTGCGCTGTATGAGACCCCCTTTTCCCTTGATGCTGTTATGTCCCTTACTTTCAGAATAGATAGACGTCTTAGGGACAGATTAAAAGATCCTGAGCAATTAGTAACCCCTCCCAAGCAGCAGTTAGTCTGTACGGACCTAGACAAACCTATGCAGCTAGGATGAACTACTCGTCAGGTCCGTCCTCCTGAGGCTCGCCGTAGGCGTGGGGTTTGTTTTCTGTGGGGGGAGGGGTAATTTCATTAATGTCTGTCCTTCCATACTCAAAAACAAAAGACGGTCGGAAAACTACTAACCCCAGGCTGTGTGGAGGATGTCAGCCGGGGGGTATACGTTTCCTCCATACGTACATCGCAATTTGTGTTGCCAGCAGTTGTTGTTGGTTGTTAAGAAAGAGACTATTTCTTTCTTCCTAGACAGTGGAGCAGGAGTAAATTTGATAGATGCCCAGTTTGCCCAGACTATGGGTTTGTCTTTCTGTACGCTACAGAGACCTATTCCCATTTTCGCTATCGACTCTGCTCCTCTGTCTCAGAGAAACCTTACTCATATTGTCCATAACTTACACCTTCGGGTAGGGGACCACCATAACGAGTGTCTTTCATGTTATGTACTGGAGGGCCTTCCCACTCCTGTGGTATTGGGTCTTCCCTGGTTGGTAGCGCACAATCCAGTGGTGGATTGGCAGGCCAGGAAGATATTGGAGTGGAGTGAGCATTGCAGAGAAAATAGCTTAAATAGCAATTGCTTAGTCGCCTCCATAGCTACTCTACCTACTTTTGTTTCGGACTTTGAGGACGTTTTCTCTGAAAAGGGGTGTCAGAAGTTACCACCTCACCGTCCTTATGATTGCCCGGTTAACCTGATTCCCGGTGCGAAATTACCCAAGACCAGGTTATATAATTTTTCGGGTCCCGAGAGACAAGCCATGAAAGATTATATCTCTGAGAGCTTGGCTAAGGGACACATCAGACCCTCTTCATCACCTGTGGCTGCAGGGTTTTTCTTTGTTAAAAAGAAAGATGGGGGCCTGCGTCCTTGCCTAGATTTCCACAAACTAAACCGGATAACCATCCGAGACCCATACCCTCTTCCTCTCATTCCTGACCTGTTTAATCAGATTGCGGGTGCTAAGTGGTTCTCCAAACTTGATCTTAGGGGGGCCTACAATCTGATTCGTATCAAGGAAGGGGATGAGTGGAAGACAGCCTTTAACACCCCTGAGGGGCATTATGAAAATCTAGTCATGCCTTTCGGTCTCACCAATGATCCCGCTGTCTTCCAACATTTCGTTAATTATATTTTTAGTCATCTTATCGGCAGGTTTGTGGTGATATACCTAGATGATATTTTAATTTACTCGTCTGATCTGACGAGGTACTGCAGGTCCTATGGACGAATAAATTATATGCGAAAATTGAGAAGTGTGTTTTCACCGTTCAGGAAATACAGTTCCTGCGATATCTATTAGCTGCTTCAGGTTTCCGTATGGATCCTAGGAAAGTCCAGGCAATTCTAGATTGGGATCTTCCTGAGAACCTTAAAGCACTGCAATGGTTTTTGGGTTTTGCAAATTTCTATAGAAAATTCATTAAAAACTAATCTGTGATTGTCAAGTCTGACGCCGCCAAAATGGCATTTTCCTCTCTAAAAGAGAGGTTTACCTCGGCACCGGTACTAATCCAACCTGATGTCTCCCAACCTGATGTCTCCCAAATGGCGTCCTTGTGCTTTCTTTTCTAAAAAACTATCTGCAGCGGAGAAGAACTATGATATTGGCAATAGGGAACTATTAGCTATTAAACTAGCATTTGAAGAATGGCGTCACTTTTTAGAGGGGGCAATCCACCCCGTCACTGTGATTACGGACCACAAAAACCTTCTGTACCTCGAATCAGCTAAGCGTCTCACCCCTAGACAACCTAGGTGGTCTCTATTTTTTACCAGGTTTAACTTTTTCATCACCTATCATCCTGGGGCAAAAAATACCAAGGCAGACGCATTATCTCGTAGTTTCCCTGGAGGGGGTAATGTGGGTGATCCGGTACCCATTCTACAAAGAGGAGTGGTTGTCTCCGCTGTACACTCTGTTCTGGAGGGGAAGGTGTTAGAGGCCCAGGGGGACGCACCGGTCTCTTGTCCCTCAGAGAAATTGTTTGTACCGTTAAACCTGCGTCTCAAATTATTGAAGGAACATCATAATTCGACACTTGCTGGGCACCCGGGTAGTAAAGCAACCTTGGAGATATTGTCTCGTCATTTTTGGTGGCCAAGGTTGCGTCAGGATGTAATGGATTTTGTGTCTACTTGTTCTACTTGTGCACGCGCTAAAGTCTCTCATACACGTCCTGCAGGGTCTTTATTGCCACTTGTCATTCCCAATAGGCCATGGACACATCTGTCAATGGATTTCATCACTGACTTACCTTTGTCTGCGGGTAAAACAGTTATCTTGGTAGTAGTGGACAGGTTTAGCAAAATGGTACACTTTATTGCGTTACCCGCACTGCCTAATGCTAAGACTCTTGCTCAGGTATTCATCAGTGAAATCGTGAAGCTTCACGGGGTCCCTTCCGATGTTGTTTCGGATCGGGGAACCCAGTTTATTTCTAAGTTTTGGAAAGCTTTTTGTTCCCGTTTGGGGGTACACTTGTCCTTTTCCTCAGCTTTCCATTCTCAGTCGAATGGACAGACTGAGCGTACCAATCAAAACCTTGAGACATATCTAAGGTGTTTTGTGTCTGAGAACCAGGAGGTGTGGTCATCATATTTACCATTAGCCGAGTTTGCTATAAATAATTTCCGTCAGGAATCCACTGGCAAGTCACCATTTCTTGGTGCATATAGTTTTCATCCCAATTCTGTACTTTCAAAGAGGGGGGGTCTTCTGGGGTTCCCGAAGAGGAACGATTTTCGTCATCTCTCTCATCGGTATGGCAGAAAGTGCAAGCTAACTTGAAAAATATGGGAGGTAAATATAAATGCATGGCTGATAAGAAACGATCGCCAGGTCCGGACCTAGGAGTGAATGACTGTGTGTGGTTATCTACTAGGAATATTAAGTTAAAGGTTCCCTCTTGGAAACTGGGTCCTAGGTTCATTGGTCCTTACAAAATAGTAGCCATCATTAACCCCGTGGCTTTTCGCCTGGAGCTACCTCAAACTTTTAAAATCCATAACGTCTTCCATAAGTCGTTACTCAAAAAGTATGTTCCACCTCTAGAACCGTCACCGCTGCCACCCCCTCCTGTTATTGTTGATGGTAATCTAGAGTTTCAAATATCCAAAATTGTTGATTCTTGTCGGGTCCGCCGCTCTCTTCAATATCTGGTGCATTGGAGGGGTTACGGTCCCGAGGAAAGAATGTGGGTTCCAGCGTCAGAGGTAAACGCAGACAGGTTAGTTCGGGCTTTTCATGCCTCTCATCCTGAGAGACCTGGTCTTGAGTGTCCGGAGGCCCCTCGTGGAAAGGGGGGTACTGTCACGAGGGTGTCAAGAGCCACGCCTGACTCCGTTATACCCGGGGTCAGGAAGTCGCAGCGGGTGGCTGCGCGCTCTATGTCTAAAGATAGCGCTGTTACTTAATGGTAGCTTTCTGGGATTGCTTTGCAATCCTTTTTGTCTCACTCGGGGATCCGTAGCTTCTTCTCCTCAGCTGTTTCTTGTCTGGCACTCCCAACCTCCTTATATTCCCTTCTTCCACTTCTCTGGTTGCCAGATATAGAGCTTCCTGCCTGGACTTCTATACTGACCCACTGGAGCTGAGTTGCTGTTATCCCTGGTTGTGGTACCAGAGCATTAGCCTCCGGATCCCTGTTGGTTGTTTGTTGTCGCCCACCTGGGACTATATGATTTGTCAGTATTGTCTGTCCTCTCCCTAGTGTTTCCCTTAAGTGTTAGTGGTGCGGACTAGTGTTCCCACCGCCCTATTCACTACGTAAGGCTCATCTTAGGGAAAGCCAGGGTTTAGGCACGTTATCAGCGTACGGGTGAGAAACCCGTCTAGGGACGTCAGGGCAGTCAGGTGCCAGCCTCAAGGTGAGTTAGGGGTCACTATCTTTCCCTCTCCCTTGGACAGGGCCTTTCCCTCCCTTTGCGTCACGTATGTGATCGGCACGCCGGTCGTGATACAAAGTAAAAGATGACTAATGACAGAATGACACAGAAGACAGAACCATAAACGTACCAAGCCGAAGTCAATACCAGGAGAGTCCAAACCAGAATCAGAACCAGTAGCATAAACCAGGGGTAGCTAGAGATCAAAACCAGGAGATCATGTCAAATCCAAGGGTGTCAAACCCAAGTCAGAGTCAGGGTACAAGCTGATGTCTGGAATCCAGCAGCAACTTCACAGAAAAACAGTAGAGTGGTAATGCAGAGGATAAGACCAGTCACAGGCAACCTGTGGCCAGTGAGTGCACACCGCCTGTGATCGGACCTCCCTCTCCTGCATTTCTGACCTGTCTTTTAACAACTAGACACCGGAAGTGCTGCAGGAAAGCACCACGCCGGCATAGGGACGTTACGGCAGCTGCTATCGAAAACCAAGTAACCCCCCTCCTCATTTTTGTGTTTTAGTGGTATTTGTGGATACTGTTTCTCACTGAATGGACACAACTCTGCATGGAGCGTCATTTTTCAACTAATGCCCCATGAGGAAAAAAGTATGCTTATTAGCCAAACCAGAGCTCTGTCTAATGCATTTCATCCAACTAACTAGTGCCTTTCTCTGTAGTGATGAGGGAAAAGAACCCCCAAAAATCAGTCTACAGGTGTGTATCTTGGCAGGTGCGAAATAAGAAAAGGGGAAAGCCTGTGCACACCCTAGAAATGCAGGACAGGATAGCCTGAGTTAGACTCCTCTCATGGTTACAGTTACATTGGCCATTACAATATACAAGCTGTTTTAAAAAAAAGTCTGTCTGCTGATTGATCGGTAGGGATCATAAGGATCCTCAGAATGTAGGGGCCACATTATTAACATAAGCAGTGTAACTCCTAAATATCTTTTCCTCCACACCGACGCTCCAGATTACCATTTTTGCAGGGAACTGCAATACTCACAGCCCCATCCACTCCAATGATGGTGTGCTATAGTTCCCAGCATTGGGTGGCTGGGAGTTCTCCTGAACAGAGATAAACCCAAAGAGGCTTCTACCCCTTTATACCCAGCACTGGCAGAATGTTATAACATTACATGATGGGAATAGCCCTGTAAAATATTCTAATAGGATAACCCAAGGTGTAGCTAGATTCAGTGGTGAACACAAGGAGACCTCATTGCAAAAAAGAGCTACTGAGGACAGAAAGGTCTGGTGTTTGTTTCTGCTTCTAGGACCCTTGGGTCAATTCCCTACCCCTTTGATTGAGAGCAATGCAGTTCCTCTGTAGAGGGGAGTCTTGTGTAGGTATTCACCATCCAAAAGAAATGTCATGGGTTCCTCTAGGGCTGGGCTACCATGGCAGCTGCATGTCCCTCCCTCTGTGGTACCAATAAGAATATATAATTTTTGAATTTCTCCTTAGCAGTTATTTTCATTTAAAGATATTCAATTTATTCTTTCCTTCAAGGGGTTGTCTCACTTCACCAAACAGCATTTATCATGTGTAGAAAGTTAATGCAAAGTTACTCAGGGGCGGATTGGCCAAATAGCTTACAATGAAACTTCCCGGTGGGCCGAGGCCCAGGGGGCCACCGGCCAGATAAGTAATGATCTGACACTTCCCTCCTCACTCCTGAATTCAACTGTATTGCCATCCTGAGGAAAATGGAGTAGGAGGACAGAACATGGCAGCTGGTGCTGGCCACCACAAAGAGGCAGATACTGGGGGGGGGGGGGGTATTTTGTGTTGCTCAGCAGCATTATATTGTGCTGCACTGTGGTATTTGGCTCTACTGGGGTGGTATTATGTCCCGCAATTTGGTAATGTTGGCTCTGTCTATTTGTATTGGTCCTGCCTTCTGTCAATTTGGACCTGCCTACAACATGGGGCCACTTCTAGTTTTTTTTCCAGGGCCATTTTAAGTTACCCCTGCATTTACTAATGTATTGTGATTGTCCATATTGCCTCCTTTGCTGGCTTGATTCATTTTTCCTTTGCATTTTACACTATACGTTAGTAGGTGCCTTGTATTCATTTTGTCTACGTGATAAATGCCATCAGCTGATGTGAGACATCCCTTTGAAATCAAACAAACTCATTTATCCTTTTTCCATCTAATATGACTTTTCTGTGATTAAGATAACCACAGTTTTTTTTTTTTATTGGGTAATGTCCATCCAAGGGTTTTCCCAAGTGAGTTGGCAATCCACTGCTGCCCCCCCCCCGCTGCCATAGCTATGCACGTGGATCCTAGTAACCTCAGCTTGGTTAATAGTCCTCCTGACATAAGTACCTGGAAGGCTTGGGGCGGTGAGTTTCCTGTCAGACACTGTACACAGGGATTGTGTGGTATTACTTAACTGCTGTTGTGTCACATTGCTGGAACGGATCCACATATGTTAACATGACTCATGTTTTATGAGAGGTCCAGGGGCTATATAAAGGCAAGACTCAATGCCTGGTGAGTATCCCACAACAACCTGAGCTACAGCAATAATGTACTGCCTCCCTGTCCTACTGCTGTCTTGGGCTACGCTGTCTGCTGCCTTCCCTGCAGCATCTCAGGAAGATCTGGAAGGCAAATATGGAAAAATGGCACAGGTAAATATGCAGAAGACTGCTTATTGTTATGTTATATTCTATGATGTTATATTCTGTTTTTATGTTGTCTTTTTTATGTTATATTATATTATATTTTTTTATATTCTATTTTATTATTTTATTATGTTATTACTTTATTAGGTTCTTGTGTTATATTCTTATGTTATTGTTGTGTTATATTTTATTATAGTTATTTTATATTCTATTTTGTTATTATTTTATTATGTTATTACTTTATTGTGTTATATTTTATGTTATATTCTTATGTAATATTCTGCTATTATGTTATTATTCTTTAGATTTTACTATAATTATTTTATGTTCTATTTTGTTATTATTTTATTATATTATTACTTTATTGTGTTGTATTTTATTATGTTATAATCTTATGTTATATTCTATTGTTATCTTATATACCATGTTATTTCTTTGCTTTAAAGTTTTTTTTTTAACTGATGACCTATGCTCTGGATAGAGCATCAGTATCTGATCGGTGGTTGTCCGACACCCACGATTCCCACAGATCAGCTGTTTGAGAAGGCACTGGTTCGTATAGCAATGCCAAGGCCATGTGACGTCATATTCATCGGTCACGTGGCCTTGACGCAGCTCAGCCATTGAAGTAAATGGGGCTGAGCCGCGATACCAAGCACAGTCACTATACAATGTGCAGCGCTGTGCTTGATGAGCTGAGAAAGCTGCAGCGCTAGTGCATGCGCCGCTGCCTTCTCAAACAGCTGATCTGCGGGGGTCCAGGGTGTTGGAATCCCACCAATCAGATACTGATGACCTATCCAGAGGTACAATTGTCTACTACTTTCTCTACACTACTCACATAGTGGCTGTGACTATCTATCTATCTATCTATCTATTATCTATCTATCTATCTATCTATCTATCTATCTATCTATCTATCTATCTATCTATAATTTTAGCATGTTTTAAAAGGGTTAACAGATTTAACACAACAAAGAAAGTGCTAGACTAAAGCTGAGTTCACATCACGGTTATTTTTCCGTTCTTCTGATCTTTTAGAACAGAAAAAAAAATTATATGTATCCTGTAAGAAAAGTCTGCCTATTTGGCTACTGCTTTACCTATTTCTGTCTGAGATCCGTTTTTTTAATACAGAAACAAGTACTGCATGCAGGACTTTTTTTTCAGTCTATAATAACAGATCTCTGAGGAAAACGGCTAAAACAGTTGCCAGATGCGCATAATGGATTTTTTTTCTTTATTTTTCTGTTCTGATGCATCTGAAGAACAGAAAAATAACAGTGATATAAACTCAGCCTTAGGCTACATTCACACGTCCGTGGTGTGTTGCGGACCCGCAAATTGCGGGTCCGCAACACACCAGCCCGTCACCCCCAAGCTGCGGCCAAGAATAGGACATGTTCTATCTTTTGCGGAGCTGCGGACCCGAAGAACAGGGCCGCGCTCCGCAAATGCGAATGCTGACAGCACACTGTGTGCTGTCTGCATCCATTCCGTCCCCATAGAAAATGAATGGGTCCGCACCCGTTCTGCAAAATTGGACCCATTTGCGGACATGTGAATGGAGCCTTAGGGCTTGTTCACACGACCGTGACATGTTTACGGTCCGCAAAACATGGATGCCGCCCGTGTGCCTTCCGCAATTTGCGGAACGGAACGGACGGTTCTTTATAGAAATGCCTATTTTTGTCCGCAAAACGGACAAGAATAGGATATGACTCATAACGTTTGCGGGGCCACGGAACGGAGCAACGGATGCGGACAGCACACGGAGTCTTTTGCGGCCCCACTGAAGTGAATGGGTCCGCACCCGAGCCGCAAATCCACGGTCGTGTGAATGAGCCCTTAGATTGACAAGCAACACTATGCATATGTAATCTCATAGTAAACCCCTGTCTTTTGATGTACGGTATATGTTCTAAATGGTTCACATTTTTCTAATTCCCAAGAAATATCTGGAGAAGTTCTATGACATGAAAACTACTGGAAGGCCAGTTGGAAGAAAAACCAACAATAATCCATTTGTTAAGAAGCTTCAAGAAATGCAAGCATTCTTTGGTCTGGAAGTGACAGGAAAACTGGACCAAAAGACTGTAAAAATGATGGAAAAACCTCGTTGTGGTGTCCATGACATTGGGGAGTACAGCACAGTGGATAAAAGTTCTGCCTGGCAGAAAAATGACATCACCTACAAGTAAGCATTTCCTTTATACCGTGTGTTGTTTGATCCGCTTTTCACTATTGATGACCTATCTTCAGGATAGGTCATCAATATCAAATTGGCGAGGATCTGACTCCCGGCACCCCCGACGATCACCTGTTTAAAGAGGAGGCAGCACTCATACGAGGTAAACAGAGCAGAGAATGCAGTGACTGGCAGGAGTGCCGGGAGTCGGATCCCCGCCAATCTTATATTGATGACCTATCCTGAGGCTAGATCATCAATTGTAAAAAGCGGACAACCCCTTTAATTTGTGGGGGAAACTGGCAAGAAGTGTTTACTTTCCCTGCAGCGCCACCACAGGTGAAATAAAGCATTACACAATTCTAATTGATATTGTAATGCACAGACACATCGAGTCCTTCAAAGCAGCAGGCACTCTTTGTAGCTGGTCTCTACAAAGGCACATAGATGTTTAATATTATCCAGTATTTTTCAAAGATGTTAAGTCCCCATAGCAATATTTTTGAACTGTATTTTATAATAATATTTTATATAGTGTATGTTCTGTTACGCTGTTTATGTATATATCTCATAAGAGCTAAAAGTTTACAACTAATACTTATCCAAATTATTATTTTTTCTATCCAAGAATTGTGAATTTCACACCCGACATTCCAAGAGCTGATGTGGAGTCCTCCATCAAAAGAGCGTTCAAAGTCTGGAGTGATGTGACCCCACTGACTTTCACCAGGGTCTATGAAGGAGATTGTGATATTGAAATCCAATTTGTTTCTGGAGGTAACAAGGAATATTTATAATATGATTGCCAACAATTACTTTGCGCTATGATCCTCAACGCTAATTACTGTCTTCTTCATTCTATAGATCACGGTGATAACAGTCCATTTGATGGACCTGATGGAATTTTAGCACATGCTTTCCAGCCTGGGCCTCGGATTGGGGGTGATACTCACTTTGATGATGCTGAAACATTTACAAAAAACAGCCAACGTAAGTAATGGGCCTTATTTTATAGACACATGTAACATCTCACTACTGAAGGTTAAGCGAAGATTCTGAGGGCTGTGGAACTTTAGTGGGTCCTCTGTCCAGTTCATTGTCTACATGGGCACAGCATCATGTCCACATGGGTGGCAGCGCAGATTGGTCCAATTTATGTGATTGGCACAGCAGCTTATGTGGATAAGCCGCTGTAGAAGGGCCTTAGTAGCACCCTGGTCTTTCATTCTGTAGTTAAGCAGGGGTCCCTGAGGAAGGGCCATTATCAAGCAAACAAAAAGATCCCTTTAGTTCAAAGCCTGCTATCCATTACAGGGATTTAAACAACACATACCGTATATTGATGACCTACAGATGTGTCCTTCCAAACATTTCCTTGTGGCTTGAGATATCCAAAAATGAGTGTCATGGGATGACCAGCTTTGAAAAAGAAAACGTTAGAGCTATTCTTAATGCCCAACAGATTAATGCAAAAGTTTATTCATTCCATTTCATGCCTCTCATCTTCAAACCAGAGGAAAGGTAAGGAAGGACATAACTAGGAAAAGTCAACAATGTTGCACCCAATGATGCCTAGAATAAAGGGGCTGTGGCACTGGCTAAAATTGGCAATGTGTAGGACAGTCAAAAACATTGCCGTTCTTTACCTAGTGTTGCAGACCAGTTGTCTTTTTTGCATTTTTTAAGGCACCCTCTCAAGCAGATATTGATGTCTTATACTAGCAACAACCCTTCATGTTATATGTTGGGAAAACAGTTTCAGTGGGGGTATTGATCTATTCTATTGTAAGTGTCAGTAGTAATCATTTTCTTATCATTTCATTCTAGAGTACAATTTGTTTCTGGTGGCTGCTCATGAATTTGGCCACGCTCTTGGCCTTAATCACGCCACGGACCAAGGAGCCCTAATGTATCCCACTTACCCAAGCACAGACCCGGATAATTTCCGACTCCCTCAAGACGATATTGATGCCATACAATCTCTCTATGGTAAGGAGGATGTCATTGATTTATCTATACTGGGCCAAAGATATCATTATTTTAGTTGTGGTTCTATAGATTATTAAATATATATATATATTTAGGAAAGACTTCAAATCCCATTCAGCCAACTGGGCCTACCACACCTTCGAAATGTGACCCCAACATTGTATTTAATGCTGTCACCACTCTTCGAGGAGAACTGCTCTTCTTTTTAAACAGGTAAGTGGTAAATCATTCTTCTATAGTCATTTATTTTACTGGACTATAATAGTATTGATAACAGGACTACCAGGTCTGCAACTATTGGACCGGCCAAAATGGAACAAATGAATATAGCTAAAACATTTTATTTAGTAGGAAGAACATGTTTTATAGAACATGTCTGATTTTAAAGGTGTTGCCTTGTTTAGGCAATCCTTTAGGGTTCTGATCACAGGGTGCCCTGTTACAGAACCCCCCCCCCCCAGCAATCAGCTGTAATCTGTCAGGACTCATGAAGCATTACACCGATTCTAATTAAATCAATTGGTTGCCTGTGTAAAGCATGGACATGGGTCCTCCAGAGAGAAGGTCCTAAAGTTTGATCCCATTTTATTGATTCAAAGCTCCCTAACTGGGTTTTGTAATGGGTGTTCGGGAGCCAGGCAAATAGGTTAACTCTATTGTTTATAACTTGGCCTTCATACCACAGAGACAGAAAATAATTCAATGATAAGAACCCCTTATGTTATAACTTTGGGTGTTAAATACTATGTGGGATCAAGAGAATCAAAAACACTCCGTTGAGTATTAAAGGAAAGTAGAAGCCTAAAGGTCCCTGAAAGACTACTGGTTGGGTTGCAAATGTTTCATAGGTCAAGGTCATAGCCATTGTAAAGTGCTTTCTCATAAAAGACTTTAGGATTTTATAGGGTGTCAGGAACTGGGAATGAATTATATGGCATACGTACAATTATCTTTCCACTAGAATCAGTTATGGGTTCTTGACCTTGGCTTTTATTTTTTGAGACTGAATTTTCCTTATCTTTATTTGATAGGTTTGTATTTCGCAAACATCCTCGAGGTGGTGAATCTGACCTTCTTTTCATCCAGGAACTGTGGCCAACTTTGCCAAGTGACATTGATTCTGCCTATGAGAATCCAATTACTGGGGAAATTCTTGTTTTTAAAGGTAACATAAATGTTTTACTAGATTACTAGAATTGGTAAAAATTGAAAATGTGTTTGAAGTTATGTGATTTATGAGACTGCAATGTTCTTTTTTGACTCCAGAAAAGAAATATTGGACTCTTGACGGCTTTGATGTGTCCCAAGGACCCAGAAGCATTGCCGAACTTGGATTTCCTAGAAATGTAAAAAAGATTGACGCCGCCGTTCATGTTGAGACTCTGGGCAAGACATACTTCTTTGTGAATAATAAGTACTATAGGTAAGAATGACAGCAGTGATCAATAGGAGGCTAGCAGGTGTGTTGGACATGATTGTCTTAAAATGGATGGAAACGGTTGATTATATCTATCTTTGTAAATTGGAGCAGTTTTGACTTGTGTTAGAACCACCCATTTCTAACATGAGCCGTATATAAATTGGCCCACTGTGACCCCATTCAAGACACCACTCATAAATCTGATGGCCTCATTTGTGCGTTAGGGTATTAATGAGTGCAAAAGCATCCAGTGAGCTATTCCATGTAGACCATCTAAGAGATGCTCTTACTTAAAGGAGCCTGTCATGGTGAAAAGCCAAATTATCAAATGTTTTGTATTATTGGACAGCCATAGCAAAATATACTAGTGTGTCCCTGCTCAGTCGTCTTCCGGTTTGCTCATATTCAAAATTATTTTCATTTCCATGCTGGAAACAAAAAATTCTGAATTTATGGACTATTGGCAGATTAAATGACTTGGACTGTATTATGGATAAAAATTACACCATACAATCATTTCATTATTATGGCTGCCACAAGCACTTACATGGTTGTGAGCTGATCCTCATATTTGGTAAGCTTCATAGCAACTGCTTACTCTTGACTGCAATGTAAAACTGGTATCATTTTCCCTTTCAGCTATGATGAAGACAAGCAAGCCATGGATAAAGGATTTCCAAAGTTTATTGCCAAAGACTTCCCGGGAATGAGACCAAACATTGATGCAGCATTTTATTACAAAGGTAAATATAGCTACCAATTTTGGTTGCCAACTTAGTTTTTTTTTCTAGACAACTTAGTAAAAAATCACAGCAGCATTTTTGAAAACCAAAACTGAATGATAAATTAAAATATTTCCTATATCTAAGATACTATATTAATTATCAGCATTTACTGTGGCAGATACACAGTATCTAATTTATATTACAGGAACTGTCCACAGTTTTTATAGAAGGTCATCATTTTACAGACAGTCGGCAACTAAAGTTGCCAGTGGCGTAGCTAGAAATGACTGGGCCCCACAGCAAATTTTTGAATGGGGCCCCCCTCCGCCAGTAATTTTTTCGAAACCCCTTCCATTCATGCCGCCTCCATTCCTGTGGCTAGTAAAGGTCGCTCTCTCAGACCAGGCCCGGCAGCTGTTCCATCCGTTTTATACACGGTCTACACTGCCACTGTATATCATTTCACTGTATAATACTGTTGAGGGGGCCCTGACAAATTCTTTTAGTTCTCCTCCTCCTGGATTGGCCCCTTCTAGGTCAGGGCCCCAAAGCAGCCGCTTCCCCTGCTTCCCCTATGGTTACGCCCCTGAAAGTTCCTAAAAAAAACCTTACATAGTTAATACGGTTGAAAAAAGACATAAGTCCATCAAGTTCAACCAAGGGATAGGTGGGGACGCGAATCCCAGAAGAAAGTGAGACTCAGATTATGATGATTTGGATCATCAAATATGATGATCTAAATATTAACCATCTGTATTAATGTTGATCAATATAGTTTTTCTGTCCAGCATGGCCTCACCACTTAGCCAGTCAGGCACTTCGCAAAAGCCCAACATTAGTTAAAAGATTAATTTTACCTGCCTGGCTCCTCCATTACCTCACTTTATAGAGCTCCTATTAAAGGAGGTGTGTGGTGTTAAAAAAAAGTCTCTATTTTTTCAATACAGAAACGCCCCCACACCTGTCTAGAGGCTTTGCCTGATGTTGCAGCTAAGCTCCATGGAAACTAATGGAGTTAAGTTACAATGCCAGGTGCAACCTGTGGACTGGTCGGGGATTGTTTTTGGAAGTAAGCAGCCATGTTTTTCTAATCCTGGACAACCCATTTCTATATGTTTTTATGTAATAAGCTCCGCCCTAGTGGTGGTTGCAGGAAGCCATCATGGTTATGTAAAAGAAGGTAGATGATTTGATGCTCTTTAACAAGGAACCAAGCCTCAACCCCTATGGTGCAAACCTTCAAAAATTATGAAGAAATTCTAATTCTGTGAACATTCTCATCAGTTCAGTAAAAATGAACCCATAGTGACATAATATCACACCTTCTGTTCACTGTGGACGATGCAACATCATTGGGACCTAGTAGTCACATCAGGCTTGAGGACCGTTGGTGAAGAACCTTTGAGGAACATTGATTATAAGCATATTACAGTGTTTGTTTCCTACTTTTTTGTGGTAGGAGGGTTGTAAAACTAGATAAGGGCCCTATTAGACTGTTCCATTTTTGGGCAGAATGAGCTCCAATTGACAATAAACACATTGAACGGGCATATTCCCAGAAAACCCTTTATCCTGATCATCCCCCGACTCAGACTCTGCCCATGATCTAGCTGGACAAATTGTGTATATTATTACTAATGCACATTAAAAAAAAACTACCACATTCATTATATTGTTTTTTTGTTTTCTTTCAGGTCTTCTTTACTTCTTCCAAGAAAGCGTCCAGTATGAATATAGCATTGAGTCCAAGAGAATCAAGCAAGTTCTCAGAAGTAACAGCTGGCTCGGGTGCTAGAAACATGTTTTGCCTAATTCTTGTATATTGTAGCGTCCGCTCCACGTCACGTAACTATTCACATGTGATTTAGGCAGTGCAGACATTCCCAACTGTGAAAGCGTCTATGTAAGCCTTATAAAGTATTCCGGACATTAGCCATCAAGACAACTGTGCAGCTGTATGTAGCAACGTATTTATAGCCATTCTGAAATATATAGTTTACATATTTTAAACTGACATGATAATAAAGTATGTTTTTTATACTGTTTGTTGAGGTTTTTGGTAATTTTTTTAAAAAGGGGTTCTTAACTTGCTATAATTCTTTTTGTTTGAAAGGGCCCCAATTATAAACTGATCACACAAGGGGAGACAGAAAACATTACACCTTTCTTATTGAAATCACTGGGCTTGTAAGGGTTGGCAGAACCTACCCTTACAGGTTATATTTGTAAGCTTGCCATTTTTGTTATAGGTTATGGGGTATACAGTCTACCGGATGTGTAAACACAGTGTCACCCTTGGTATGCTTTACATTTGGGAACTGTTGATGGCCAATACCCCCTATCATGTTTTACCCCACTGACATCACACAATCCTGTGTTTGCTTGTGACACAATAACATCATCACATTCCTTGACCAGCATGACTGTACATACTTGAAGCCACAGGATATACAGTGCACATATCTAATGTTGTATTTTCATTGGACACTAAGGAGTAAATGTATAAGTAGGGATAGAGGTAGCAGTAGCAGGGGCAATAGTAGCTGCAGCAGAAGCAGCAGTACAGTATAGAACATGATGCATAAGACAGAAGATGTGTGGTTGTGTATGGATAGCGGTAGCAGTAGCAGGGGCAACAGTATCTGCAGCAGCAGTACAGTATAAAACATGATGCATAAGACAGGAGATGTGTGGTTGTGTATGGATAGCGGTAGCAGTAGCAGGGGCAACAGTATCTGCAGCAGCAGTACAGTATAGAACATGATGCATAAGACAGGAGATGTGTGGTTGTGTATGGATAGCGGTAGCAGTAGCAGGGGCAACAGTATCTGCAGAAGCAGCAGTACAGTATAGAACATGATGCATAAGACAGGAGATGTGTGGTTGTGTATGGATAGCGGTAGCAGTAGCAGGGGCAACAGTATCTGCACCAGCAGTACAGTATAGAACATGATGCATAAGACAGGAGATGTGTGGTTGTGTATGGATAGCGGTAGCAGTAGCAGGGGCAACAGTATCTGCAGCAGCAGTACAGTATAAAACATGATGCATAAGACAGGAGATGTGTAGTTGTGTATGGATAGCGGTAGCAGTAGCAGGGGCAACAGTATCTGCAGCAGCAGTACAGTATAAAACATGATGCATAAGACAGGAGATGTGTGGTTGTGTAGGGATAGCGGTAGCAGTAGCAGGGGCAACAGTATCTGCAGCAGCAGTACAGCATAGAACATGATGGATAAGACAGGAGATGTGTAGTTGTGTAGGGATATTGGTAGCAGCAGGAGAGGGGGCAGTAGGTGTGCCAGCAACAGCAGTACAGTATGGAACCTAATAGGCAGACAGCAGCAGTGACATCTTTGGGCTTGTGATAACCAGCCAGTCCCCACCATTAGCAATTGCAGATCTATTCATTGGCATCAGGCTGAGGTGTGTGAAAATCCTCACAGATCCATGCCTGATTCTTTTTTACAAATGTTCTTACTCTTGTATAGGACAATTTTGTTTGAGATGATGCCACCTGCTGTGCTGAGTACCCTCTCCGACAGTATACTTGAGGGTGGATAAGACTGTACACCCATGGCAAACTGGGCTAGTTCCTGACACTTTTCCAATCTGTGAATCCATTTGCTGATATGCATCAGGTTGGCACAGCAGATGAAAAAGCTGTTCCATCATGTTCAGCAGATTGTATTGGCTGCTGATGGTGCTGCTGTGGTTTCAGCGCTTCTGTAGTAGCGCTGGCAGAGGCAGAGCAGCAGCGACTCAGCAGTGAGTGGAGATGGAAAAAGCTGCGGAAGCTGGGGACAGAGCATATCCTGGTGCTACATAACTTTGACTCACAAGCAGCAAAAGATTCCCCTTTTTTGCTTTGATAGCAGGGGTCTAAAAGAATGGCTATTAAATAGTCATCCATTTGCTTGCTGCTAACAATATACTTGTGGGAGGAGCTGAGCGAGGAACAGAATAGGCATGCCTACGTACCGTCCTGACCTAACTGGCTGGAGTGTGCCCGATGCCAGTGACGAGGTAAGGCCTGAATAAGTGGGCCACCCAAGAGGAGAGTATGAAGAAGGGCATGGGAGGGAGGGGCAAGAACCGGGCGCCCTCCTGCTTGTAGGAGGGGGTTTAAATAGGGTAAATGCGCTCCTCCCACAATTACAGGCTGCAAGAAGCCTTCAATATTTGTGGGAGGAGCTGAGCGAGGAACAGAATAGGCATGCCTACGTACCGTCCTGACCTAACTGGCTGGAGTGTGCCCGATGCCAGTGACGAGGTAAGGCCTGAATAAGTGGGCAAAAGAGAACTGGCACGTTGCAGGGTATGGAATATTTATTGAAGCATTGTGGCCTACAATGCCAAGGACAAAGGCTCTGGATACCTCAGCCCGTGGATTCGGAATGTACCTTGCGAAGCAGGACGACCTCCAACAACCCATCTTTCGGATGATGTGCGCCGGTACCTGGTGACTAGAAGCTGCGGACGCGGCCCCTATACGAAAGGAGTGCCCGGACATTGTGCTAGGGTTGTAACCCAACCCTGCGGCCAGGGTGCGGATGTTGGAGATGAACAGGGTTGAAGACAGGGGCTTACCGTTAACCGGGAGCAACGGGTCGTCTAAGCGGGAGATTGGAGGGAGGCCAGGAGCTCCTGGAGCACCTTGATAGGACACCAACAGTTGGCCGTAGGGTAAAATTCCACCTCTTGAGTGGGAGCAGAGTACAATACCTGATGTAACCACAGTTGTCGAGATAATGGATGACCATGTCCAAACCCCCGTGATGACCCGGATCCAATGCAATCAGGGATTCAAACATGCGGAACCCGAACCGGATAACAGGAACCACTGGCTACTGCTGGAAAACCCAGAGCGTTTCAGGCAAATATATCGGATCCCGAGTGATTCAGGCAAATGTGTACCACCAGTGGGAAAAGACCTGAGTGATTCAGGCAAATGCGAACAACCTGTGGGAAAAGACCTGAGCGAATCATGCAAATGCGAACAACCTGTGGGCAAAAAAGACCTGAGCGATTCAGGGAATACGTAACCTGGGTGAATCGGGAAACATACGACCTCGAACTACCGGCAACCTGAAAGAGACAGGAAAAATACAAAACCTGAGCGATTCAGGGAAATACCTAAACCTGAGCGATTCAGGAAAATACCTGACCTGAGCGATTCAGGGAAACACCTGACCTGAGCGATTCAGGGAATACGTAACCTGGGTGAATCGGGAAACATACGACCTGGAACTACCGGCAACCTGAAAGAGACAGGAAAAATACAAAACCTGAGCGATTCAGGGAAATACCTAAACCTGAGCGATTCAGGAAAATACCTGACCTGAGCGATTCAGGGAAACACCTGACCTGAGCGATCCAGGAAACACGTAAAACCCGCGCGACTCAGGGGAATTAGACCTGGGTGAATGGGTAAACACGTGAATTTTTGAGCTAATCTGGGAAATACATGAACCTGAGAATCATAAGGAAACAGGAATGAACATGGTATAGAAAGGATCGCAACCCAACCGAATCAACGGACAGTGCTGCCAACTCTCCGGCGATACTGGAGACCTAGGAATGGAGGCTCGTGATGAATGAAGGAAGGCTCTGAGCTGCGGAGAAGCGTCACGCCGCCACCCGGCTGGAACTTACCTGAAACCCGGCACCGTGGAGTGACCGGGCACGGAGGAGCCCTGCGACACAATTGAGGATGGATCGAAATTCCAGTGGCCTGAGGCCCTGCTTACATGAAAATAAGCTTGCGTTGGTACGAGACCCGGGGAGAGGTGCGATCTGGTGGCACTGGAAAGAGGTGACGGAGAACCAGGATGCAGCCTGGACGCCATGGCCAACTGCTGGGTGACCCTGGAGAGCCAGAATCAGAGCCCAAAGTCGCGCTGCATGCCACTACCTGCGGAACAGGAATCCAGACACGCCGGACACGAATTGGGTAACCAGGAACCAGCCGGACGTTGCTGAACAAACCCCCGAGCGCTACAGGCTGATGCATGGAACCCGCGTAATTCCGGCGATGCACTGAATCCTGAGCGGTTCAGGCAACATGGAATCCTAAGCAAAGCAGGCAATGACATACACCTTCATGAAGATGACGGACACCTGGGTGGGTCGGGCAGAACCTTGAACCTGGTTGGACCTGGCCACCACCTACCCACTGGGAGACCAGGGAAACAGAAGCCTGAGCGGATCAGGCCCACCTGACCTGAGTGAATCAGGGGAATACATAACCAGACTGTTCAGGAAAATGTGCGATCTGGGAACAACCGACCTGGAACAGGAAGGAAAAACAAAACCCGAATGAGGGAGAACATGGCACCTGAGCGACTCAGGGAACATGACACCTGAGCGATTCAGGGAACACACCAGACCTGAGCGATTCAGGGAACACACCAGACCTGAGCGATTCAGGGAACACACCAGACCTGAGCGATTCAGGGAACACACCAGACCTGAGCGATTCAGGGAACACACCAGACCTGAGCGATTCAGGGAACACACCAGACCTGAGCGATTCAGGGAACACACCAGACCTGAGCGCTTCAGGGAACACACCAGACCTGAGCGCTTCAGGGAACACACCAGACCTGAGCGATTCAGGGAGCATCACCCCTAAGTGACTAAGGGGAGGCAACACCAGAGCGATTCAGGGGACCTGACCCCTGAGTCACCTAGGGAAGACATGACACATGCGATTTTGGGAACATGACATTTGTGAAATTGGAGAAAACATAACCCTGAGCGATTCAGGGAAGACATGACACCTGCGATTTCTTGGGTAAATGACACCTGCAATTTGGAGAAAAACACGACGCCTGAGCGAATCAGGGAAGACAAACCTGATAGAATCAGGGAAGACATGACACCTGCGATTCTGGGAACATGACACCTGCGATTTGGGGAAAAACATGACACCTGCGATTCTAGGAACATGACACCTGCGTTTTGAGGAAAACATGACACTTGATCGATTCAGGGATCCGGGAAGACATACCACTTGAGTGATTCAGGGGAGACATACCACTTGAGTGATTTCAGGGGAGACATGACATTTGAGTGATTCAGGGGAGACATAACACTTAAGTGATTCAGGGAGACATTATACCTGAGCGATTCCGGGAGACATTACACCTGAGCGATTCAGGGAGACATTACACCTGAGCGATTCAGGGAGACATTACACCTGAGCGAGTTCAGAGAAGAAATTGCACCTGAGCGATCCAGGGAAGACATTGCGCCTGAGCGATTCAGGGAAGACATGACACCTGGGTGGTACAGGGAACATTTTAACAGAGCGATTTGGGGACCTCATCCTATGAGCGAATCAGGGAGTATATACCTGAGCGAATCGGGGATGACATTGAACCTGAGCGATTCAGGGGACAAATGACCTGGTGGTTGCAGATGATATGACCACCGTGCGGATCGGGAAACACGTGACGCTTGGGCGGAACCACGGAATGACGTTACCCTGAGTGATTTGGGGAGCAGGGTGACCTAAGGACAGCCGCACCGGCGCGAGGCCCAGGCAACGGACCCTTGACCTCAAGGAACGACTGCCCTCAGTCCCCCAGAGGTTTATTGGCCAATGTATTGGCGTGGTTGGCAGGCACTCAGCCTGGTATTGAACAACAAGATGCCATCAGATGACTGCCATTTGCCTTTTTTTTTTTTTGGGCAGTGCAGGGGTTAAGGGCAGCAACCGACAGACAGACAACACCAGCTGCTGACCCGCAGTGGCTGGAGAACGCGGCACATGCTGCATGAGCCTGCTGGAACAGAGGTATTGGCTGTCTGCAGTTGCCAGCCCCGCTTCCCTCGGGATCCCTGGACCATCATGACCCCCGCACGAACCCCAGAGGGAGAGAGTGACTACCGCAGGATCGGCTGTAAAGCCTCTCCCTCCCACTGGAAGCCCAGGCGGTGCCCGAGACCCCGCTGGACCCAGGTCACGACTGCACAGAGTCCCGTTTGCTTCCTGAGCCCAGCCAGCCCTGGATAGTGGGTGCGGCTGCTGAACTCCGCCCCCGTGACGGACAGACCCGCCCGCCGGCCGCGACGTCTGTGCTGGCTGAGTGCCAGGGTACCTGGAGGGGAAGCCGTCTGGCCGCGACGTCCGTGGACGCCGACCGGAACCCCGAGCGATGCCTGAAGGCCCATCCCGGTTGCAGGGCGTGTTCGGGCGGAAGGCAGACAGGGCAGGGGGAAAAGCGCCTGGTGCTGGTGGGAGGCCGCGGCCACATGGATGTGCCGAAGCACTTACTTACCGCTGGCGCCGCTCTGCAGGAACAAACTCAAGTCACGGGAACCGGAAGTGACATCACGGATCTGCCGAGGTGAGAACCATGCAAGAACCGGGCCCCCCCCTGCTTGTAGGAGGGGGTTTAAATAGGGTAAGTGCGCTCCTTCCACAATTACAGGCTGCAAGCAGCCTTCAATATTTGTCAGCATATAAGCAACCAAACACACAGCTTGCCATGCTCTCCAGAGTGTCCGAGGATCCAGTTGATTTGTTCTCCGTCACTGTAACTGTTTTCATAGCCAGTGTCATTGTCATTATCATCATTATGTCTGCCATAATGAGTATCAACCTTATCCCCTACCTGTGCCTGTGAAAAATCCATGTCCTCCTGCACCACCACCAACTTATTGTCATTTTCCTCATCAAGTCTCAGCTTCTCATCCTCTTCCACTTCCTCCTGCATCATCATCCTTGCAGGTCCTCAACAGCCACAGGGCAGCAATCAAGATGTGGAAGCTGTTCTTCTTCCACCATCCCTTATAGCATCCGTGTGCTTGCTTGAATATAAATATCAAGAGATGCCATCCTCAATGCCGCTGTTGTCCCTACTCACAAATCTGGTAACCTTATGAAAGGCCTTAGAGACGACAGGTGTCTTTGATGAGCTGCAACTGCCTAAACTCAAAATAACACATGCCATATCTTACCCTCTACCTGCAGAGCTTGCACAATGTCATGGTTTTGTCTCCTGGCAGTGCAGAGTAAAATTACTACACGGGAGATGCCTGCACAGAGCCACCACTGCCAATGCTCAAACATTTCTTCCACGAACACTATCACTCAAGTTTGGTCTAGGTCTGATAGCTTTTGAGCCTACAAAACAGCGACACCTCCTGTTCGTTAACTGACCACAGTAGAAGCAGATCTAACCCTGGCAGTGTTTTTTTTTTAATGTTTTCGCCATACGGCAGCTCCACTCTTTGTCTACGCCACCAGCCTCTACCTCCGATGTCATCATTACTTCCTCGTCACCCTGATCCACATCCAAGGTCCTGGCTAACATACAGTCCTCATGATCGTTATCATCATCTAATAATATTAATTTTTATAATGCTGACTTTAGCGCTTTACAATCAGGGGGCTCATGTACAAACAAAACCATACATTACATAGCAACAAACAGATCAAAAATTAAGAAGACAGCAGTGAGGGCCCTGCTCACAAGAGCTTACAATCTATGAGGAGATAGGAGTGACAGAGTATATAATAAGTGCTTGATTTGTATAATGGTCCGGCCATCTCACCACAATAGGGGTGTAGATATTAAGCTAAATGAGCCGGTTACGAGCCAATATCTGTAGTGCTTCTGAGTGCATGGGGTGTGGTAGATAGTGTTTGATGATGGATGAGGTTCAGTAGAATGAGGTTGGGGTGGGGGGTGAATGGGGAAGAGTTAGCTTAGGGTATGTGATAGGCTACCCTGAAAAGATGTGTGCCTAATACTGTGGATGTTGTGAATTAACCTAATTGCTTGGGGTCGAGAATTCCAGAGAACTGGTGCAGCTCAGGAGAAGTCTTGGAGATAGGAGTGAGAGGTTCGGATTATAGTGGATGTTAGTTATAGATCATTTGTAGGGTATAGAGCACAGGTAGGATAGTAATGACAGAAATGAGCAAGGAGATGTAGGGGGATACAGCACTGTGGAGAGCTTTGTGGGTGAGAATGAGCAGTTTAAATTGAATTCTGCCCTGTATGGGCAATCAGAGCAATGACTAGCACAGGCGGAGGTATCAGAGTAGCGGTTAGATAGATACGAGAGATGAGTAGATGAGTTTGGCTGCTACATTCAAGATAGATTGGAGAGGGGAGAGTCTGGTCAGGGGGAGGCCAATTAATGGCATGCCAAGGTAAATGCGGGGTGCGGTCTGCCCCGGGTGCAAGCTATCAGGCGGGTGATGGATGCTATGAGTGCTTCAGATGGAAAAGCTGATTGCTAGAGTGCAGGGGAGCTGGTGATCCTTTCACTTACTGACTTCTCAGCTCCCCACGCTCCTTCCCTCCTCCAACTGTCTGCTCCCTTCTTCACCATTCATTCCTGCAGGCACAGCCAGCCCTGTGCCTGCTGGGGAGTCCTGAAGCTGACCTGATAACCAGGAATGGGACAAGGCAAGTATTTACAGTTTTTTTTTTAATTAAAATTTTATTAGCGCTGAGGGGGCATAGAGAGGGCATTACTACTCTGAAGGGGGCACAGAGAGGACATAACTACTGTGCGGGAGGGCACAAAGAGAGCATAACTACTGTGAGAGGCAGCACAATGAGGGCTTAACTACTGTGAGGGGGGCACAATGAGGGTATAACTACTGTGAAGGGGCACAATGTGGGCATAACTACTGTGAAGGGGTGCAATGAGGCCATTACTAGTGTAAGGGGACACAATGTGAGCATAACTACTGTGAGGGGGCACAATGTGAGCATAACTACTGTGAAGGGGCACAATGAAGGGATAACTACTGTGACGGGGCATAATGTGGGCATAACTACTGTGAGAGGGCACAATGTGGACATAACTACTGTAAAGGGTGCACAATACAGGCATAACTACTGTGACGGGGCATAATGTGGTCATAACTACTGTGAGAGAGCACTATGCGGGTATAACTACTGTGACGGGTGAACAATATGGGCACAACTACTTTGAAGGGGCACAGAGAGGGTATAACTACTGTGAAGGGACATAACTACTGTGACGGGGGACCAATGTGGGCATAACTACAGTGAGGGAGGGCACAATAAGAGCATAACTACTGTGTGAGAGGGCACAATGAGGGCATAACTACTGTTAGGGGGGTACAATGAGGGTATAACTACTGTGAAGGGGTACAATGTGGGCATAACTACTGTGAAGGGGTGCAATGAGGGCATTACTAGTGTAAGGGGACACAATGTGGGCATAACTACTGTGAAGGGGCACAATAAAGGGATAACTACTGTGACGGGGCATTATGTGGGCATAACTACTGTGATGGGTGCACAATACGGGCATAACTACTGTGAAGGGGCACAGGGAGGGCATATCTACTGTGAAGGGGCATAACTACTGTGATGGGGGCACAATGTGAGCATAACTACTGTGAAGGGGTGCAGGTAGGGCATAACTACTGTGAGGGGGCACAGTGTGGGCATAACTACCATGAGGGGCACAATGTGGGCATAACTACTGTGAGGGAACACAGTGTGGACATAACTATTGTGAAGGAGTGCATTGAGGGCACATCTACTGTGAAGGGACACAATGAGGGCATTATTACTGTGAGGGGGGCACAACTAGGACGTCACCTAATACTGTTAGGTGGAAAATGAAGGCATAAGAACTGTTAGGGGGCACAATGTCTTAAAATAAGGGAGAGGTGCCAGATAAAGGACCTGCCCTGGGTGCACCTTAGGCACACCACTGAGACCAATTAATAATGAGTAACACTAATCAAGATGGGAATGGATCAGGGCAACAATGAGAGTTTTTGTTGTTTCCACAGTAAGAAAGGGGCAGATTCTAAAGATGTTTTTGAGGTGCAGGGGTCATGAACAAGTGAGAGATTGAATATAGGGGGTGAAGAAAAGATCAGTGTCACACATATTACTGCCCAGATAATGATCAGCTGGCGCTCTGTTAAAAGAGCGTGGTGCACGCGTCCGAGATGGCAATCTCACGGGTATAGTAGGAAAAGACCGGCACTCACTATATCTTCTGCAAAGTCGATGTCTTTATTGGTCATATATGATATTCTGTGACGCGTTTCGGCTCACATCAGTCCTGATGTGAGCCGAAACGCGTCACAGAATATTATATGTGACCAATAAATATATCGACTTTGCAGAAGATATAGTGAGTGCCGGTCTCTTCCTACTACATATCACTGCCCAGACGTGATGGAAGTGCCACACACAGAGATGGAGATATCAGGTTTAGGTAGGTTAGTAGATGGAGGAAACAACAAGTAGCTCAGTTTTTCAAAAATTGAGTTCCAGACAGAGAAAGGACATGGTAGAGACACTGGAGGAGATTAATCAAACTGGTGTAAAGTAGAACTGGCTTAGTTGCCCATAGCAACTAATCAGATTCCACCTTTCATTTTTCACAGCTCCTTTGGAAAATGAAAGGAGGAATCTGATTGGTTGCTATGGACAAATAAGCCAGTTCTACTTTACACCAGTTTGATAAATCTCTCCCAGCGTCTATCATTTAATTGTAAATCTGTTTTCTTCTCACTGTGAAGCACACTCTCTGATACTAAACTATCTGTATTTTGTGTTTTACCGTCTCTCTCTATCTGACGTCCTCTCTTTCCTATGTGTATTCCCACTAAACACCAGAATTTCCCAGTGGGATGTCCCATGGTGGCTATAACTCATCCACTCAGTCATCCCTGACTCACACCTGTAGTCCCTCATGATTGGCTGCAAGGCATTATGGACGAGCTGCCAGGCCACCACCTGAGGTCCTATCATCTTTCTCCATCTTTTCTGTCATCTGATCTGTAAAATGGTGCCCGCCATTTTGAGAGATTTGGGAGGGATGAATCACAAAAATTGTGATATATACCGAAATCTAAAACTTTATTCTGATTTGTGCCAAATAGATTCGCCCATCTCTACTTGTAATATATTGTATGCACTTTGGGACCTCACTGACGTTTTACTATTACGTGTATATATATAGCACTCGCTTAGTTGTGGATGCTGCTCGATTTTTCTGTCCACCAGGTGTCTCCCTCGTTCTGTCTTGTGTTTTGTGTAGATTTTAACTCGTTGGTGTATGCCTAAATAAATATATATTTTTTAATTAAACTTGAAAATTTATATTAGATTTTGTCCCCCCCAATTTTTGGTCCCTAATAGAATTACATTAATGTGACATTTACTGTGAGTCTGCATTAGTGGCCCTGATGTGTAAGCAATTAAGAGGTTGACATGTTATTATACCCAGTCATCTATTGGATTCATATACGTCGTAGATTCTATAATCGGCGCATGTGAAAGAAGACCAAGGGCTAGGTCCACAGGTACAGAGGGTACACAATGTTACACAGACAACGGTTCTTACCCAGCAGTAGTGATGGACGAACATCTGCCTGGGACGGTTCGAGAATGCGATCGCGCGAACACGATCAAATATTCGCGAACCGCAAGTTCGCGGCGGGTCCCATTCATTTCAATGGCAGGCGAACCTGAAAAACCTTCAGCTCATATTTCCAGCCAAGAAATAATTACTAGAAGTGCACAAATAGTCCCACAACATGGACAGTGACATTCCAGATGTATTATTCGAATTTGCGATCTCCATTCATTGTTTTGTTCAATGCAAAATATCGGCAATATAATTTTCGCATACGCGCATGCGCAAATGCACTATACAGTACCCAAATGCACTATAAAGAAAGTATATTGGTATATAACACCCCACTTTAATCAGTTTTTTTGGGGGGCGACTGGTATATCACACCAGTAGAAATTATTTGTTCCAATAACGCTTGTCCCTCTATATACCTGCAGTATCGCAGCAGAACCGCACACAACTGCCGCACAATACAAATGCACTATAATATACTTTCTAACATAGAAAGTATATTATAATATTGTACAGGGAAGGCAATCCATTAGAATATACATAAAGATAAAACGTAACCTTTAATAATGTTACTATATAAGGTATATAAGCATTTTCCGGAACGGAATTGAGGACCCATTCATTTCTATGGGGCAGCACGATGTGCGGCCCGGATCCGGAAATGCGGACCCGCACTTCCGGGTCCGCATTTCTGTTCCCCCAAAAAATACAACATGTCCCAATCTTGTCCGCAATTGCGGACAAGAAAAGGCATATTCTATTAGTGCCGGCAATGTGCGGTCCGCAAAATGCGGAACGCACATTGCCGGTGTCCGTGTTTTGCAAAATATTCCCCCACAGTCCATAAAACAGCCTGGCTGCGCCTGAATGTTCCTGAGCGAGCTTTGTCTTTGGGGTGCACCCTTAAGTATTGCGCAATACTATTTGTAATCCAACAAAGTGAAGTCTGTATCTTGCTGCTTTCTTATATGTCCCTAAAGTGTCACTGGTGCAGTACAACGAGGTGTAACACGGCAGAGCCGCACTTATACTTCCTTGGGTAGTTTGGTAAGTTCTTGGTACTTGGTACTTTTCCTTGATCCCCTGGTCCACTCCATTCGTAGCGGTGAATCTTCCCTCGGGGCTGTAGTCAGAATCCCCTGTAAGCCAAAATTCCTCTTTCAAGCTCCACAGCAAGTCCTTCCTGACGCCCTCAGCATTACACAGGCAGAGACTCACTCCCTTTCCTGCTCTGTACCGGAACTCCTCACTTTCCTGGGGAGAGTGTGATGCAGCAAGTGATTTTCCAAGTGCAGTCTCAAAACTGCAATTACAGTTTGCCATAACCCTTCTGAGAGTCCTAGCCTGCCCCTAAATTATCAGTATTTTGACTTTGCAAGGTATACAAGGTATATAAGAATTTTCTGTATAGTAAACTTCAGTGTAGATTAGTCCTTTGCTGCCATCTACTGACCAAACAAATTATAGCAGGCAATTGACACTCTACATTCAATAACATTGGTAAATATTGCTTACACCCTTACACATGCACAGTAATCATCTTGGCAGAGAGGGATCTACTGCGCATGTGCTTATCATAGAAACTATTACAGCGTAAGGTAAAGCAAGAGGACAATGATGTTGCCTGGCCCTTTAAGTCAATGGGAGGAAATTGTGGTAAATGATGGAAAGAGGAGGAGTTGAGATGCACCAAGGGCTAGGGCCCATTCCTTGGTGCACTGAAGCCCTAATTTGCATATAATAAACTCTTTTTTTCGCTGGAATGGTACAACAGATTTTGCCTACACAAGTTTTAATCAGCAGGGTCAACTTCTACCAGGCAGTACGCCTGATTTGAAAGGGTTGATCCTGCTGACAGGTCCTCTTTAATAGTGTATAACAAAAGTGAAATAGAAACCTGTGATCCCAATGTGACACCACCCTTCTGTAAATCCATTGTAAGACCACAACTTGACGAGGGGAGTTTTGTTTTGGGTTCCACACTGTAAAAAGAAAATAGGACAGCTAGAGAGGATTCAAAGGCGGGTGGTCAGAATATTAATGGGCTTGGGGGGCTCTGTTTCTGCTGGGAGAAATGCCTGACCGACTACCGCTGGTAGGGTTTTTTTCACTGGCATTTTTCCCATAGGTTTTGGCAGGAAAATGCATGTACAAAATGACATTAAATAAAAGTGTTATAAAAACACTTGTTACATATAAAACCACTAGTATTTAAAAATTATTTTTTTATGCGTTTTAAAACATGGACCCAGACCCATTAAACTCGAATGGGTCTGTGATCCGTCCGCAAAATAATAGAACAAATTCTGTAGTGCTTCCATGGGGTTCCGTGCCACGGTTCTGGACCAGACTTTCCGGATTGTGGACCCATTCACTTGAGGAAGTAGGGGTGTGTCAGAGATAGCTGAGATCCTGAGCCTGATTAAACAATGGCTTCTTCTCTGAGAGAAATGCATCTAGCTGTGCAGCTGAAGAGGGGAAATATTAGGCTGAAAAGGACAATAGGGAACCCCAAACAGAACTGTTCCTTCACAGCTATGATTGTACAAAGAAGCATAGCCATGATGCAAACTAAATCTCAGGTACGCTTTTACTGTCAGAGTTATTGCTACGTCTATTCAATTAATATAGCCGGTATTCCTTGTGACATCATTAAGGTTAGGTTCACACTAGCGCTAGAGATCTAGCACACTGTTCCAACAGGGAACAGCCTGACGGATCTCATTACATTCCCGCATTGCCGGACGCTTGTAAGTCTCCGTATGGCCCCATTAACTATAATGGGGACTGGCGGAGATCTGGCCACATTCTGGCAAATGTGAATCAACTGGAAGAAAACCACTGCGGGTGTTCACACCTGCCCATGTCCCTGACAACCCCTCTGACAGCATCATCAGTAATGATGTCAGGACCTGTGAAATCACATTAATGGCATAATCACCCACTTTGAAGCATTACAGGTGATACAATAGCTTAATTGATAGAAAAAGGCATCCTTCGTCATGTCATTGCCATCACCATCCATTCTGGATTTTTAAAGTGGACATGTTAAGAAATATCAAGGACGTAGTTGCGCCGCAATCTGCAACTTTTCCCCACTCGCTCCAGGTCTAAAATAGTGGGTGCGGCGTGGGCAGGCGAGGGTCTATTTGTCCTGCTTTCGTCTTTTTTCAGTGTCCATTCTGATGTCACAACCTGTCACATTACCACCCCATTATATCTTTAACCCTGTGACATCATCACATACATTAGTGCCATACACGGGAACCACCAGTCTATGTCCCTGACAACCTTTCCCAGTGTATGATGTGTCCAGTGCTAACACCTCCAGGGTGTGACATTGCCTCCCACGATGCCACCCCAATGAGGTTTATGCAGCTTTAAAGGGGTTGTGAAAGAATGGGGAGGGGGGGGGGGGGTTGGTTGGGAAAAGTCCTCCCATTCACCCATACCTGTAAAGGGAAGATGACTTACGCGCTTCCCAGTGCCAGCTCCCACTCCTTCTCGTGCAGGCCTGAGAGGTTCCGCTGGACTCCTTCGATCTCAACATCTAGTTTGACTTTGCTGTAGCCAATCACTTGCCGCCGTGACTGGATCCCCTTGTGTCCTGTGACCATTTGTCATGACGTAAGGGGAGATGGCTTGCTATAAATGCCTGGTGTTTATTAGCTACAGCCTATAGCACCCCTTTAAATATGCCTTTTTCACCCTTTCCCCATTTTGATAATAAAATGCTGTATGCAGTTCAGGAAAACAGGCAAGTATCAACGATATGTTTTTTTTTTTACGAAGGCTTAACATAGTTAGTATAGGATTTTGATGTTTAAACAAGAGCCATGTAAAGGCTCCGCTACATTCCTGACAAGCCCCGTAATGTCCATTGCACACTGAATGTGTATCAAAAGCCTGGGGTTGTTTTCTATAAAAACCTATTGAGTTATCTGAGGGTGGTCTGTGTTGCAAAAAAGTTTGAATGAAATTGCCACATTGCATCTTTACAATATTATTCTAGTATTCCTGTAAGTGAGGACGATACTCAATACGAATGTACATTGCTCCACTGTACTCCATAGGTGTGAAGGGATTCTCCCCTGAAAGCAAGATAACCTACCGTATCCTAGAGCCTGCATGCGTGTCACTACCATGTGCATGAGCCCCTAGACGCCGCGTTCAGTACATTCCATATCCTGCCTACTATTATACAAGTTTAATGATGTGGCAATCAGTCAGGTAGAAGGGCTACATCCGTGGAGGGGGCCACCAGTGTCAGTAATAACAATCCCATCACTCCATTGAAATCAATGGCAATTATGAATTACGCCATTGCAGTCAACCAATTAAACTGCCCATGCACATAACATAATTGTGCAAAATAATGAGAAGATTAATAGTAACATAAAAGTTGGCCTGAAATGACAGATCTTGGCCATTTCAGGTGCTCAAAATTTCAAAGTTATATTCCAACAGCAGACACTTTTTTTTAACCAAAAATTAGACCTATTGCCTGCTAAAAGTCATTTTACCCATTGGCAGCTGAAAACTACTAGTGTATGCCATGATCAGTGAAATCAGCTACTTTGCTCAAGCAAGACTGTTTTACCTACCATAATGTTATGTGTATGGCAAGCTTAAAGGGATTCTGTCATGAGATTTGAGCCCTATAAGCTAAACATATGGCCAGGTCCGTACTAATAACATGAATCCTAAACTGCCCTTATTAAACCTGCTTGTGGCTCTATTAGCCCAAAAAACTGGTTATTATAAGCTGTCACTCACCTACCTAAGGTGCCCAAGGGGTTTTACGTTAACCCAGGGTGCCCGCCCGCACCCCTCGCCGTCTGGTGCCCAGTGCCGCCTTCCTCACCTCAGCCCCGCCTCCTCAATCCGCCCGTCCCTCTGCTAGATCCGGCGCCTGCGCACTAGGCTCAGCCTGATGCGCCGCGGACTCCTGGCAGCGGCTTCGTTGAGCGAAGTGCGCATGCGCATCAGGAAGGCGGCACTGGGCACCAGACGGCGAGGGGTGCGGGCGGGCACCCTGGGCATTGGCGTACCGCCAATAGAGGCAGGGTACGCCACTGCTATGGGGCCCGCGGCACCGGGGGGCCCGGAGCGCTCGGAAGGCCCCGCCCCTCCGTTTATTTTAGCTAAGTAGTAGTAAGCACTGCAGTACTAGTACAATTATAAAGAACACACTGGGTGGCGCAGGGACCGCGGCACTTGCCTTTGATCGGCGGGCCCCGTCCTCCCTCCTCCCTCCTCCCCCCTCCCCCTTCCGTATTAATCTGCTCATCATGCTGCCTCGGCCCTCACTTGATTCTCCCGCCCGGCCAGCCTGCAGGTGTGTTCTAATTTTCACACTGGCCAATCAGCGCAAGTCAGCAGCACACAGAGGCAGCTGCTGATTGGCCAGTGTTTGTGGGTAGCAGGGACGGGCGCCGGACATACACTGCATCGATCCCAGCCCCAGACTGAAGGACTGCCTGCCCGCTCCTGACCGGACACGGTTGGCGCCGGACTGCCGGTGGTTTATTATATTGGGAAGGGTCCCCAGCCAGGAATGGGATGGATAGATAGGTTAATGCAGGCAGCAGCAAGATAACTCATAGGGAGGGGGGGCCCATAGAGAACAGTCTACTTTCCTTCTACTCTGTCCTGTATGAGCCTCCCCCCCCCCCCCTGAATCCTCTATGAGCCCCCTTAATACCCCCATTACCCCAAAATGTCCAGGGGGGGAGGAGTAGGAGGAAAGCACACTGTCCTCTATGAGCCCCCCCCCCCCTGAGTCCTTTATGAGCCCCCAACCCCTAATGCCTCCCAAAATGCCAGGGGGAGAGGAGTAGAAGGAAAGCACACTGTCCTGAGCATTTTGGGGGGCATTAAGGGTTTGGGGGGCTCATAGAGGACAGTCTGCTTCCCTCCTACTCTGTCCTGTATGAGCCCCCCCCCCCTGAATCCTCTATGAGCCCCCCAATTACCCCAAGATGCCCAGGGGGAAGGAGGAGTAGGAGACAAGCACACTGTTCTGAGTCTCTCCGCCCCCCCTGAGTCCTCTATGAGCCTCCTGCCTCCCAACCCCTAATGCCCCCATTACGCCAAAATGCCCAGGGGGAGAGGAGTAGAAGGAAAGCACACTGTCCTGAGCATTTTGGTGGGCATTAAGGGTTTGGGGGGCTCATAGTGGACAGTGTGCTCTCCTACTCCTCCGCCCCGGGCATTTTGGGGGGCATTAGGGATTCTTTAATGGGGGTGTGGCATGGGAGGAGCCAAGACAGGAGGTGGGATGGGCCAGGGGTGGGTAGTGGGCGGGGTTATGGGGCCCAATTCAGATGCTTGCTATGGGGCCCAGTGATTTCTATGTACGCCCCTGACCCTGGGTTAACGTAAAACCCCTTGGGCACCTTAGGTAGGTGAGTGACAGCTTATAAAAACCAGTTTTTTGGGCTAATAGAGCCACAAGCAGGTTTAATAAGGGCAGTTTAGGATTCATGTTATTAGTACGGACCTGGCCATATGTTTAGCTTATAGGGCTCAAATCTCATGACAGAATTCCTTTAAAGAGCACCCGCCCCATTCAGTTGAATTGAGTGGCTCCTAGGCCACATGAACGATGAACGTGATGTCACTGGCCTAAAAAAAGCAGAATCCTCACAGGAGCACCACTCCGTTCTCAAACAGCTGATCCGCAGTGGTCCCAGGTGTCGGACTCCCACGATCTGATACTGTTGACCTTTCCTGAGGACAGGTCATCAGTATAAAAATTTTGGAAAACCCCTTTAAAGATTGGAACCAGGAGAGGAGCAGCAGGACAAGAGGATACAGGAGGCTATCCCTGCATTAAGATTTGCACATGCACTATATTGACAGAAGGGGAAGAAACCAATGTCAGACTAGTGTTTTTAGGACCATAAGTGGAAATATTTCCAAGCACCCAGAACATATGCATGACTACTTTTAATAGGGTGCTTGTGAATCAACCCAAAAGAAATACATAGCGATGTAAAATAGACTGTCTTCTGCTGGACCATATTGTGTTACTCTGGTGGGTCAGTTGACAATAAAGAGAGACTTGATAAAGATTATATTCATTTTAGTTTTTTTTTTATTCGTTGCATGTAGATGTAATGAATCAATGTAGTGAACACTATGGGGAAGTGATGTCGCTGCATTGGATACAAGCCTTTGCACACATTTTTGTAGTACAGTAAAATAAAGGAGGACGAGTGATGAAACTTTCCTTAAATTTATGGTTGACATAAAACTGTCAAAAGTGACTGATATTACTTCCAGATTAGTCAGACGTCTCTGACAGCTGCATATTCATACCGATATCTACCAATGTGACCTAATATGGTTACAACAATTATGCGGGGGAAGATAACTTAACAAAATCTGAAAATTACCAAAAAAGATAAGATCACCTATGAATTTATCATCACTGGCCACATGGTCTGAAGGTGGCCATGCATATTAGTCTAAAGTTGATCAAAATGGATGATTTCAACCAAATGAATGGTCAGTTGAAATTTAACAACAAACGATCATTTTAGCCAACTGATGACAGGCTATTATCGTTTGAAAAGAAGTCGGCCGTGTTTAAGATTTCTGTAAGATAGTTGGACGAAAGATCTTTCATTCAAAGAAAGATCATTCTTTAATGAAAGACCATTCGTCCATCACCTAACTTCATTGAACATGTTATGGGCAGTCTGAACAACTGTAACGGCCAACATGGACTAAAATGTATATGGGTATGTGTACGAAATGAACATTCACCATCTATGTGTATGGCAACCTTAAAAGAATACTAACAGAACCTTCGTAATCATCAATAAGTAAGCCTATTTTTTATATTTTAAAATACACTTATGCAATAAAAAATGTTGCATGTTCACAGCCTTTAAAGGCCTCCTCCGGGAATGATTTAAAATGGATACGAACAACCTGTCCTAGAATATGAGCAGGGCTGGCTGCCTTCACTTGCAGAGCTGCCTATGGGGGTGAGGGTGCCGAGCTGCACTACACACTACACTCTGACATATAATACACATTGGTTAGCGTTCCTGTCAGGCTGCTCAGCCATGATGGCATATCGTAGGTAGGATCCATTATTACCATATATTGTAGAGCAGTATAGTGTGTATTGAGGCTCCTTCTCCTCACTCCTCTAAGCAGCTCTGTAAGTGGTGGCGGCCATTCCTCCTTACATTGTAGCACAGGGTGCTGACTGCTATTTTAAAGGGAACCTGTCATCTGGATTTTGTGAACAGAGCCGAGGACATGGGCTGCTAGATCGCCGCTAGCACATCCTAAATATACAGTCCCAATAGCTCTCTGTGCTTTTATTGTGTCAAAAAAACTATTTGATAGATATGCAAATGAACCTTAGATGAGTCCTGTCCCTGAGATGAGTCCAGCGTGCAGGAGCCCAGCACCGCCCCGCATCCTCCGAATCTTCTCCTTGCTCCCCAACGTCACAAAGCTAGAGCGCCGTAATCTCACGATTAGACCAAATGCCCAGAGAATCCCTTTAAATAGTGCAGAGTTTTATTGGACATCCCGCTCCCTTCTGCTTCCCATCCACTTTGAGGCCTGGATTTCTTTTCAAAAATATTTTCCCATTCAAGTTCTTCAAACACAAGCATCTGAAACATTTGTGATAAATCCATACTGAGAGATCATGATGGGCTACAGGCATACCAGCAGAAAGACACAGAGGGGAAGGCTGTTGCAGCTTATTGCTAGTCTTCCATCTCACCCCAAGTGCTTTATTGATAACTTTTTTACTCCATGCATTTTTTTTTGTCCTATATGGTGCTTCTGAGTGATTTTGAGTGAGCAAGAGACATGTAAGAAGCAGAATCTTCTCTTTTCTCCTTGTGGAGTCTATAGGAGACATCATAGTAGCTAATCTCCAGCCAGTAGCTGAGAGATAAATGAGAATTAGCGATACAGCCAACAGGGGGGACACTGTTAAAAATGCAGTCATATAATGGCAGATATAGTGCACACTCATGTACACACACATGGCAGCTTATTATGAAATGTTACCTTGAGGAACATATATACTTTAACCACTTTGCTCAGGAGCTATGGCTGTGGTATCTCAGGAGGGGTCTCCCTCTGTTACCCCACCAGTGCTTTCACAATATAACCTTGGGGTGCTGACGGGTTGTCATGGCAGCTTGGCAGACTAATAACGACCACATAAGAAGACCCCAGTAATATAAATGGCACATGGTAGGTGGGGGCCTGTTACAGATTTTGCACTGGGGCCCAGTAGCTTGAAATTACAGCTTTGTGAAGTTTTAAAATGTGTTAGCAACATCCAAAATGTGCAGTTGGAGCATTAGGATTGATTAACAGAATATGGAAAAAATAACTCAAATTTTGTGCTTGCCAGCGGTGTTTTCCCGTGGATAAATTCGCAGTAAAGTATGGTGTTCATTTGCTTGTGAAGCTCGGTAGAGAGTGCACTATTGTGTTTGGCAAAGACAAGCTTTATATTTCTGTAAACCTTCAGTAGGAAAAATTCCCGCTTTGCTCATAGCTAAGACTCATTGCCAGTAACATTATCCATCCCTTGCTTGAAGGTATACAAGTTCTCTAGGAAATCCCTACAGACTGAGCAGAGTAGATCTAGTCAATGTGTGCCTCAGGGCTTGTCTCTGTCAATGTACATACTGTAAATTACCCAACACAAACACGTACTTCAACTGGAACAGGGAAGAATGCAAACACTAAGACATGTGATGGAAGATTTGAAAGTATGATACGAAATGCAAACCTGGTAACCTAAAACAGACATATCCGGGGGAAATTGGTTCAAGGCCAAACCAATACAGCTCAATAAAAGATTCATTTTAATATGGTTGCCCCATCACGGTAACGACTGACTATATGCTCTACTAGGACATAAATGATATGAACATCATGGGTGTCCTCCACTATTGGGAAGAAGAGAGAGTCACCAGAAGGAACAGTTCTTGCTCTGGAGGACTTAGCATAATTATGTATTGGTAGGGAAAATGTGAGTTGGTTCATCACTTGTTAAAAAAAATCCAAAAGCCTTTATTAATACCCAGAACATAACAAAAAAAAAAAGATTACGCGTTTCAGGTAAGAACCAACAATCCGACATCACGTAATAACATCTTAGCAGACAGTTTCTTCTACAGAATAATCATTAACGACACCAATTTGGTTACTTTTTCTACCAATTTCTCCTTGGAATATGGAGACGTTGTCCAACTGGTTCATATGTATCTTCCCATTTTAGATGATGACCCCCAGATTGGAGACATACTTAAATGGGTTATCAAATGACTCAGCTGTTTCAGGGTAGCTCCAGTGCAGGAAATCAGTGCCAAAGCGACACATCTCCGTTCGCTGTGTAGTGGATAGAGCTGGTTACTGTAGTGCTGCTCTTATCGAAGTGAATGGGAGCAGTGTTGAGTACTCAGCTCCTTCTACTTCAGTGTAGTTCTGGCACTGGAGATAATCAAAAACAGATTTAAAAAAAATTGGGTTTTGGCCCCCTGCCAATCAGATATTGATGACCTATACTTTAGATAGGCCTTCAATAGTAAAATCCTGCAAGCCCATTTGATGGGTTTCATGCAAGGAGATACTGAGAGTGATCTGTGCCCTCTGGTAGAGATCCATGTCAACTACTATATTCTTGATACATTTGATTTAAAAGAGTTATCCAATCCTAAAAAAAAGCCACCCCATATGCCAGGCCCCCCACGCTGAATATACTTACCTGGCTCCCCGCTCCGCTCCTGGTCCCAGCACCGCCGCTGCTGCTTCTCCCCGTGCACGGATGAAAACAGGCGGCAGGCGGGGACGGGATACTAGGGAGGCTCGTTCCCGTATGCCATTGGCTGCCTCCCAGCCGACAATGGATGTTTTTATCCGTGTATGGGGAGAAGCAACAGCGGCGGTGCGGAGACCAGGAGTGGCGCAGAGAGGGGGGACCTGGGTGAGTATATTCAGCATGGGGGGCCCGGCATATGGGGGAGCTTTTTTTTACGATTGGATAATCCCTTTAATAAATTGTATTTGAGAAGAACTTGAAGGGGTTATACCATCTAGACATTTATGGCATGCCATATAAAGGTCTGATTGGTGGGAGTCCCATTGCTGGAACCTACACCTGTCTTGAAAATGGGGCTCTGTCGCATACCTGCTGTAAACGGAGAGGTGGCCACAAATATGCGGCTATTTGCATTCAGTTCTATGGCTTGGCTAAGCACCTATACTGTATGTTCTGAATGCGGAAAGCGGATAAAGCCGCTGCCCGATTCCCCTGGTGGATTATCTCCTTGAGAACAAAAGAATTGATCCTTCTTTCTCCAAACAACTGTCAATCACAGGGAAATTCTGAACACCAATGTTGGCTTGTCCCTTCAAAATTGCAAGTGAAATGTGTGAGCATTGCCAAAATCTGTAACAGGACCCCCACTGACCAGGTTTATAATACTGGTATTTTCTTATGTGCAGGGGGGTCTTTTGGTCCCCCTAGGCAGAGCCTGGTAGCAACTTTTTCCTCTGCACCCGTCTTTTTCCTCTGCGTCTCTGGAGGAAGATCAACTGACATACTGACGATACCAGAGATGTTTATAACCCCGAATTGTATTCATTTATAGTGCACCGTCGGTAGAGGTGTGCTCTGGTAACCTGTTCATTCTCTCCAAAAAATAATGTGGCATCCAATGCTTAGTGCAATAGAAGACATCCAGCTACATACCGGGATGGATCATGTGCAAGTCATAACTAGTGTTCCTTCAGGAGTCATGTGAGGCTTAAAGTGTTTATAAGGAATGGCATGCGTTATCTGGGCCATCCATCTGTAATCTTGTAGGTTGCCTAATTACTGAAATAATGATGAGATGGTAGCACTTTAAATAATGATGCCTATGAGCAGTATGGAGTTGGCGGTGGATATTTACCCTTTCGTGGTCCCTGTGATAAGGGGTAGGGTGGAGGAACACAAGGAGAAAGGTCATGCTGCCCGGCATTGTAGTATTCTCTGCTTTCTATGTTTTTCCCCCTCATCTAGATAGGAAACGTGTAAGACTCGACACACAGCTTTCTGCACAGAACTTAAAAGGTTTCTCTCGCTTCAGCAAATGGCATTTATCATGTAGAGAAAGTTAATACAAGGCACTTACTAATGTATTGTGATTGTCCATATTGCCTTCTTTACTGGCGGGATTCATTTTTCTATCACATTATAAACTGCTCATATCCAGGGATTACGACCACCCTGCAATCCAGCAGAGGTGGCCGTGCTTGCACATTACAGGAAAAGGCACCAGCCTCTCTGGTGGCCAGAACATAGGAGTGCACATAGGCACGCATGCACAGCAGCGCCTGTCCCACACACCTCGTATCTGTGCTGCAGTGGTGGCCATAACCCCTGGATACAAGTAGTGTATAAAGCGATGGGTTAATGAATCAAGCCAGCAAAGTAGGCAATATGGACAATCACAATACATTAGTAAGTGTCTTGTATTAAAGGGGTTATGCCCTGATTGATGTAAAAAATGGAAATCAGACTTTATATAATACATGATAACAAAGCTAGAATCAGCCCTGTACCTCACATAGAAATAGAGAACTCCCCATTAATTGCTCCAATTGTTCTGTCAGATTTATTTCAGGCTGGCAGCCCAGGGAGTGTTTTTCCTTTCTCTGGGGGCATGTCCTTTCTGTTGTATCCCTTTCCCTGTAACTGTGTAATGCTTGGAGATAGGGACAGACACGTACAGTGAGCCCAGACCAGGAATCCAGCCCACTTTCCATATCTACTTGCAGTTCAAGCCCTAGGTAGCAAGACTGCAACTGGTCGACGGTCCCTAAGCTACTAAGGTGCCGAGACAGAAAAACACCAACAGAAAAAAAAACAACACAAAGGAATAGTCGTACATGAATGGGGTCAGAACCAGACGGACAACGCAGTGCAAAAATGAGAAACAGAGAGTAGTCAATAGACAAGCTGACATCAAATACCAGACGGGATGCACAGTACAAATCACATGAGACAGAGAGGGGTCAAAAGACAAGCCGAAGAAAAAACAAATCCAAATGAATCCAAGAAGACCCAGGAGCCTAGCTAGTGAGCCCAAACAAGAGTATCACTGGCACTGGTATATGGCCAGGAAGGGATTTAGAGCACCAAGTTCCAGGATCAGAACCTGATAGGTCATGACCGGGCGCTCCATTAGTCAGAGCACAAGCACACAGGAATAGAGCAGCTGAGCAATTAGCCCACTGATAGTCTCCAATTAGCCCACTGATAGTCTCCTCTAGCACACGCCTGCTGTGGGAAGAAATAAAGCATTGCATCCTGTTGCTAAGGATGCTGTTGCATAACCAGGGGCGTGGCTTAGCAGCGCATCTCTCCTGGCGTGGTCGTGCTAAAGCTGGAGATCTCACCGCTGGAGCCCAGACAGGTAAGTTTGTGACAAACTACCACAGGCTCTAACAGAAGATAGGGCTGGTGGTAGTTGAAGATTTAAAACTGAGCATGTGTGACCATCTCAGTCAGGTGGACAAGAAATAAGGAAAAGAGCAAACAGCAGGTGGCGTTATACAGATACATTTTATTAAATAACTCAGTGGCTATATTACATTTTTAATTGCGTGCAATTACAAAAGTATTCAGAGCCAGGTGCTGGTTTGAAAAATGTAGAATATTTTTTGGGGGGCACAACCCATTTAACTTTGTCTACATGATAAATGCAATTTGCTGAAGTGAAGCAACCCCTTTGATTCTGCAACTTTTCTAAGGTCAAAACTACTTCTCTTTGGAATATAGCCATAAATGCAAATGTCGTTTTCTGAAAATTCATTTGGGTATAAATACATTTCCTGTCCTTCCCCACTCAGGTATGTTCCAGCTAAGATGGGTTACTGTACATACGGTGTGTCAGAGAGGTCTCTTTGACGCAGCAGTTCAGCTAGGCAGGCATCTGTTATTTACCACCTGCAGCAATGGCTGGAATTCCGGCTGTTAGGTCTATTACTGGAATCAATACTGTGAATGTCAGGGAATATTATATTAAATGAACAGCTCGAGTCCTGTGAAAGGCAAAAGGGGTTGTCCGGGTTCAGAACTGAACCCGGACATTTCCCCATCTTCACCCAGGCAGCCCCTCAGATATCAGCATCGGATACAGTGCAGGGCAAGGACTTTTTGTTTATATTTTATACACTTCTAGGCAGAGGCTTCTGCCTAGCAGTGTTGCCAGAGATGTCGCCGGCACTAATGGGTGGGCTTCAGCTTGCCCATTAGTGCCGGTGACATCACCGGACTCACTGCTAGGCAGAAGCCTCCGCCTAGCTTTACCAATGGAGAGCCAGGTACGTCACCGGATCGCCAAAAAAGCATTTTCCCTGTGTGATTCAGCGCATGTCAGAGGGGTTGCCTGGGTGAAAATGGGGACATGTCTGGGTTCATCTCTAAACCTGGAAAACCTCTTTAAGTAAGTCCTAGCAGACAACGGTGAATCCTTTGCAGCTGCCTGTGGGCCTATTAGATGAAAGGGTCCTTTGCTATTGTTAGAAAGTATGGGACCAATATACTATTCCTGCACAGGGGCCCTATGCTGCATTCGTGTTTGCCCCTGCTAACAGATGCCTAGGAATATACATACATAATAGATACATAACGCCAATGCATTCTGGTTTGAATGTATAATGCCCCTAGTTGGAATTAAAAGCTAAAGGGGTTTTCCAAGTATTTAATACTGATGACCTATCCACAGGATAGGCCATCAGTATCTAATTAGTGGGGGTCCGACTTCCCCTTCAGTTGTTTGAAAAGACCAGTGAGCACTGCAGCATCTTTCCAGGCCAGTGATATCACGTAAATGGCACAGTCTCTTTTAAGTAAATGGGGCTAAGGATGGCTAAGGATGGCCATGTGTTTGGTATGCTACGAGGAGGATGCAAATGAAGCGCTGTAGCCTCCTCAAACAGCTAATCCGCAGGGGTGCTGGAAGTCAGACCCCCACTGATCAGATACTGATGTCCTATCCTGAGGATAAGTTATCAGTATTAAAAACTTGGAGACATCCTCTACTCTTTAACATAAGAAGGAGAAGAATGGACAGATTTTTTATGAAATGCTAAATAAATAAACAAATAATTTAATAAAAGTTCCAAAATGTTTCAAATGTACATGAATAGTGTCCTCATGACGGTAAAACCCTGTAAGCAGTACACAGTGAACATGGTAAAAACATAAGAAAGGTGCCACATTTAGTGTTGAGCACGAATATTCGAATAGCGAATTTTTATCACGAATATTTAGAATATAGTGCAATATATTCGTTATATCGAATATTCAGCATTTTTTATTCCATCTGAACACATGATTCCTCTCTGCTTCTTGCTTGTGGGCCAATGAGAAGGAAGCAATGTCAAGTTCACAACAGTAATCTGTGCACCAGTCAGTAATCTGTAGTCAGACCTGCTAAAATGTGAAGTTGCACGTAGTGCGAAAAAATATTCTAATCACTGCCAATTAGCGCAATCGCGAATATATTGGAGCACTTGACTCTATCTGCATATAAAGCTATTCTAATGTTCTGCTGTGCCAACCATTTTCTCCAGTCTCAGGAAACTTATACCAGCTTGAAAAATGTAGCCAAAGTGACCCACGCCTGTACATCGCCTTACGAATTCGCATTACGCGATTTTTACATTGCCGATTTATCGCATTCAATAAAATAATCTTGAATTCTCGAAATTCGCGAATATATGACGAATATTCTACAAAATATTCGTGAAATATTGCGAATTCGAATATAGCCCATGCCGCTCATCACTAGCCACATTCACTCAAAAAAATTAAACGTGAATTAAAACTAAAGTTATGTGAACGCTACAAGGGTGACATAAAAAGCATAAGTCGTCTTGGAAAACAGTTGGTACTGCTGCAATGCCGCCTTAAAGGGGTTGTCTCACTTCAGCAAATAGTATTTATTATGTGGAGAAAGTTAATACGAGGCACTTACTAATGTATTGTGATTGTCCATAATGTCTGATTCCCTGGCAGGATTCATTTTTCCATCACGTTATACACTGCTTGTATCTATGGGTCACGACCACCCTGCAGTCCTGCAGTGGTGGTCGTGCTTGCACACTGTAGGAAAAAGCACTGGCGTCTGGTAGCCGGGACCTGCAGGAGTGTGCATAGGCCAACGCTTTTTCCTATATTGTCCAAGCACGTCCATCGTTGCTGGATTGAAGGGTGGTCATAACCTCTGGAAATGAGCTGTGTCTTTCTCTACGTGATAAATGTAATTTACTGAAGTGAGACAACCCCTTTAAGAAGTTAACAGATATCATCTAAAAGCTGGTAATAAATCTACTGAATACTGGACAGTGTTGTAAATAAATGCAAATCTGCCATAAGCGACATTTTTGTGGTTTTTCACACAGGATTTCCTTCACCGTCTGTATGAATAATGAGACTTCTCATGCTGACATCTTCTAAAAAAGGAGAACCGGGAATATTGACATCGAAGATGCCTCGCAATTAAAATAGCTGCTTGTATACAGCTTGAGGGGGAAGGTGGCGAAACACGGTGAGTAACATGGGTTGTGTAAGTGGCTCATAGGATATGATAGGTCATATCAGCGGAAGAAGAGTGATTGGTGTGTGAATATCACAGAAATATGCATAGGACTGTTTATTGGTCAGTTGCTGAAAATGTGTACAATTTGCTGTAATTGCACTTAAAGGGACTGTATAGTCATGTGCTGGTAAATGATATGTAAGTCAGTATCTGTAGGTGATGTTTACCTGCTGTTTATTTTTGCCGTGCTTGCTGTTTGGCTGCTCGGTTAGGGCTGAGCTGTGACTACAGCTAACTACAGTTGCAGCCAGCCAGTCGCAGGGGCAACACGTGAGGTGCACGGTGGGCCGATGAGGGGCCAAATAGTAGAACACACAGTTCATCAGTTTACTCACGGTTAGCAGAAAGCCTCCCTGGGCTGGCAGCACAGTGTTGAGGTGGACAGCACGAAATCCTCCGGGGCACGCTCTGTGGTAGGAAGCATCAGCCAAGATGGTGGTTGAGGTGCCCTTGATGTTAGGGGTACTTAGGGTGCTTGTTGCGGCTGAGTCCCTTGATGGTTTTTGTCGTGACGCCAGTACCGTTAATGGTGGTACAACCAATAGTGGTAATAATGAGGTAGACAGTGGTAAGATGCAACTCACAACTTTTACTTTGGATGTCTTTTGGTTGCAGCAGTACAATTATGCAGTCTCTAGATGGTACAGAGTTAATTCTGCAAATCCACTGTCTCTAGGCTTTTTAGGTTTCTTGGGTATTGGAGCAGTGGGTTAGGTGTACCTGGTTTCTTTAGATGTGCTGGATCCTATTCCTTGTCTTTCCCTACAAGCTGAATATTCTGGACAGGAAAACTCAACTGTCTCTTAGAAGTTGGGTGTGGTTGCCTGAAGCTATAAACCTCCACCATGCAAAGGTGTCTGTGGCCCTCAATAATGGCTCTTATCACCGATGAATTCCTAGGAATGCTTGTTTCTTTTCCAGGGAGGCAAACTCTTCTCCTACGGGTCAGGGATGCAAGTCTACAGTCCGGCTACAGAAGGAAAACGCTCTTCTGCGCCTCACATCTGAGTATCACCTACTAGCGAAGTTGGCTCCACTCACTAATCTGTGTTATGGAGTCTTCATTCTACATTTTCTTCCCACTAATCTGATCTGACTACCTCAGATCTGCTCTCTTCTGAACTACATCTTTACTCAGAACTAACAACTGCACCCTTCACTAGGCCTAACCTAGATATATATAGGACCTGAACTTTATCCCCATATAGTGGTGGGGTGTATAAATTACACCTAATAGGCCTGTTAACGGGGATTTTACAGATACCTACATACAAAATCATACATTACAACCTAGAGCTTGTAATAAAGTAAAAAGTGCTTTTAAGCAGTGCCCACACACACGTAGTGGGACGCTGCATACACCCATGGTAAAAAGCAAGTCGCCCTTGACGTTGGTATTGTCTGAAGCTGTGGATCTCTAAGCCGTGTCCTGAAATACACCAAATACACACCTCCAAATCTGCACATGTGAATATACAGGGTGGGCCATTTATATGGATACACCTTAATAAAATGGGAATGGTTGGTGATATTCCTGTTTGTGGCACATTAGTATATGTGAGGGGGAAACTTTTCAAGATGGGTGGTGACCATTGCGGCCATTTTGAAGTCGGCCATTTTGAATCCAACTTTTGTTTTTTCAATAGGAAGAGGGTCATGTGACACATCAAACTTATTGGGAATTTCACAAGAAAAACAATGGTGTGCTTGCTTTTAACGCAACTTTATTCTTTCATGAGTTATTTACAAGTTTATGACCACTTATAAAATGTGTTCAATGTGCTGCCCATTGTGTTGGATTGTCAATGCAACCCTTTTCTCCCACTCTTCACACACTGATAGCAACACCGCAGGAGAAATGCTAGCACAGGCTTCCAGTATCCGTAGTTTCAGGTGCTGCACATCTCGTATCTTCACAGCATAGACGATTGCCTTCAGATGATACGGGAGGAATACTGTAGTAAGGCGGGAACCTGGGTGGGGGAGATGGGACACCCTCTCCTCAGATACAGTCGGCGGGACCGGGATCGGCAGGTGGGCCAGGCCGGGCTCACCTTGCCCGGAGTAGGAGAGAGGTCCAGTCTCCATCTTCAGGACGGTGGGGTCAAGATGGCGGCCCTGTGCTGGGTTCAGTTATCGGGCAGCGCATGGCTGGCTCAGAGTCGGCTCCAGCGTTGGCAATGGCGGCCTCTAGTGGTGAAGCTGCAGAAATGCAGGCTCTGGCAGCAGCAAGAGGGGGCACAGGCGGTGCTGAAGATCGGAGGACAGCCAGAGGGGAGACCAGCGCTAGTCAAGTTCCATTACCTTACGATTCGGCTGGTGGAATCACAGCGTCCATGCAGCCAGGTGAGACACGTGGGAGTTCTCATTAATAGTTGCTTGTCTTGGGGGGGCTGGGGTAGTTGTTATTGCGGTTATGGGAGTTAGTAAAGGGGCTGGTAAGTACGGGGTCAGGAATGGGGTCACCGTTGGCAGCTTTGGGTTTACAAGGGTCAGGAGCAACGGGTAGCAGTGGGGCAGTGGTGGCAGAAGGGTCAGGGGATAGTGGGGCTGTGGGTAAGGGGGCCAGGGGGTCGTCAGGGGCATCGCCGCAAGGGTCGGCGGATAAGGACAGGTTTAAGGAGAGGGAGGGGGGTTAAGGAAAAAGACAGGGGGGAGCCGCGTTTGGATGACGCAGCAAGAGGGGAGGTATATGTTTGCTTTAAAGGGTCTCTAGGGGCCCACTTGCGGCTGGAGGTGAAGAAAAAAATTTGGAAAGGGGAGTAGGGGGACATATCTACGTTACTCCCACTGGAACGATTCAATTTAGATAAGGATAGGAAGGATGCTAGGAAAATGGAGATGAGGATAAGCGGCCGTACTGTTTGATTCCACTGACTTTTTTCAACTGGTTGCAGGGGTTTGTGATCCTGGCCAGTGTCATTGGGGAGAAGGCGCCGGAGAATTGTTCTTTTCTTTTCTGTTCTGGACGCGATAGAGGAGGCGTATCGGATATACGGGGGGCAGGGGTGGTTGACATACGACGAGCAATTTCGGCAATGAAAAACGGCTCGGTCTAGCATTCGGTGGGATCATAAGGGCATTGGCTTGTGGATGAAGGTGATGGCTCCGGTCAGGACGGGGCAGTCCTTTCCAGGGTGCGCCGGGGGTTCTGAGATATCAGAGTGCTCGGCGGCCTCGCAAAAGGGGTTATATTTCCTGTTTAACGAGGGTGGATGCAAGTATGGGGACAAGAGCAAATTTAAGCACGAGTGTTTCTCATGTGGTGGGAATCATGGAGCGCAGAAGGGCTTCGAAGGTAGTAAAGGAAAGGGTTGGTGTGATGCGGCTGGAAAACGGGAGGATGCCAATTCGGGTAACCGAGATGGAGCCCTTTCTAAATAGGTACCTGAATGCGGAGGAGGCAGAGTTTCTGTTGACAAGTTTTAGGGAGGGTTTTCGTATCCCCTTCGTTGAGGACGAGTTTTGGCAAGGGAAGAAGAATTTGAGGTCAGCAAGGGAGCTTCCAGTGGTGGTTACTGAAAAATTGAGGAAAGAGGTGGAGTTGGGTCACATGTCAGGGCCCTTTTGGGACTTGCCGATGCAAGATCTGCAGGTGTCACCATTAGGGGTCGTGCCGAAGAGGGAGCCTAATAAATTTTGCCTTATCCATCACCTTTTATTTCCAAAAGGGGGTTCGGTTAATGACGGGATTGCGCCGGAGTTGTGTTGGGTGGTGTACACATCGTTCGATGAGGTGGTTCTTTTGGTTCGGAATTATGGGCAGGGAGCTTTGTTGGCTAAGGTGGATTTTGAGGCGGCGTTTTGTCTTTTGCCGGTGCACGGGGATTGTCAGCACTTGCTGGGTTGTGTTTGGGACAGGGTTTTTTTGTTGATCAGTGTTTGCCCATGGGTTGTTCGGTTCGTGCGACGTTCAGTACATTTGTGGAGTGGGTGGTGCGAGAGTGGTCGGGTTGGGGTTCTATTATCCATTTTTTTGATGATTTTTTTGTTCATTGGGCCGCCGAGTTCGAAGGGATGCTCGGTGATGTTGCATTCTTTTGAAGCCATGTCACAACTTTTTCGGGTTCCCTTGGTGTTGGAAAAAACGGATCGCCGGGGGTGGATCAGCGTAGGTCTGTTTCTTTCGCGTTGTTGGTAGATATGATGGAACAGTTGGGGCGGGTTTGTGTGTCAGTTGGTGAGGTTAGGTTGCTTAAGTTGGCCTTTTCTTTTGCTTTCTTTAGTGCGTTGCGCATTGGGGAATTGGTTAGTCTGATTGAAATTTTGTATTAGGGGGTCGAAAACGGATCAGTTTGGTCGGGGTTGTCGGGTGGTTTGATATCAGGTGGTTGGATCGGCCGCGTGCCGGGTTCGGTGTCTTAGGGAGTTTGGGGGGCGAGAGCTTGGGGGAAGATGGACCGTTGTCGTTTCCAGTTTATCGTGGTACTACGAGCTTGTTTAAAAGAGTTGGATAGGGACCCCTTGTTGTTTGGGGGTCATTCTTTTCGGATCGGCACGGCCACTGAAGCAGCTAGGAGGGGGTTGGGGATGATGTCATTCGTCGCATTGGTCAATGGGAGTCTATCCGGTTCTGGGCCTATGTTAGACGTAAGTTGTTATAAAGGGGGTAATGATTTTTGTGGGGATCGGTGCATGAGGAGGGCCATTTTTTTGTTGTTGTGTTGTATTTTGTGTTCCTTGCACGTAGTTCAGCATGCCTGGTGTGGATTATGGGGCACTCTTACGTGTTCCAGGGAGCATTGCGAGCAGCTGTCAGGCTAGATGGAAGACAAATGGGTTTTCCAACAGAGGTGGCGGTGATTCGCTGATTGGGGATGAGAGGAATGCTGTGGAGTCGGGTTCTTCCGGAGTTTCACAAGTTTGCGAGGGTAGCTACGTCCCCGGGGGTGCATGTAGGGAGTAATGATTTGGGGGTGCGCCCCTTTCGAGAGCTTGCAAAGGACATTAAATTTGATTTTCTGCGTTTGTGGGCTCAGTTTCCAGGAATGGTGACAGTCTGGTCAGATATGGTGCCGCATAAGCAATAGAGGGACGCTAGGTCAGTGGGGAGGCTGAACAAAGCGAGGATAAAAGTTAATAGGGCAGTAGGTCATTTTGTGGTGAGGAATGGCGGTATTAAGGTTCGTCATAGGGTACTGGAAGCAGGAGAGGGGGCTTTCTGTAGGGGGGATGGGGTACATCTGAATGCGGTGGATATTGACTTAAGGTGTTCAGGTTTACAGGATGGGATTAAGTTGGCTTTGCGGGTGTGGCGGGACGCAAGGAGGTGAGGTTTCCCCCCCTTTCGTTGTGGCTCCTTGGAGTTGGTGGTTATGGTGGCTATGGCGTGGTTTGCAGGGAGCCAAGGGGGCTCTGGACTCCCCAGGTATTGGATTTTGTGGTGTGATATGGCGGGTATCTGCCCATGTTTGCTGCCCATGGCTACCGGTTTCTGCCTCTGAGCTGGCGTTTATCGGCTAAAGGTAATTTAATTGAGGGGCGGGGCAGTTACCCGTCAGGTTTACGGGGCTCCAAGGACCCTCTCCGTGCTGTCATGTTTTCTCAGGGTTTTTGGTGTTATTGGGGAGGTTCTTGGGCAGACCTTCAGGTGGGAAGGCTTGGGTTAGTTATTATTTATTTTATTTATTGTATTTATACAATACAATATTGTTATAAATAAAATGGCAGCTGTGGCCAAGAAAATCCACTTGCGGAGTTGTGTCTTTATTGGGTTGGGAATGGGGGAGATTGGGAGGGAACGACTCGACAATACACTGGTCAAGTACTGGCCGGACATAGGGCTGCAAGCCTGAGGGTAGGCCTGGCATGACAGAGGCTTGTAGGGAGTAGAGTTTTCGGGACCTATGGGGTTAATTGATGGGGCTGGTGGGGGCGGTGCGCTAGGGGAGGGGTATAGTGTTTATATAGGGGTGGCAAGGTCGAGAAAAGGGCCATTTAGTGAGGAAAGCAGATTTGCAGCAGCACCCACCCACCCTTTAGGGCTGCGGTTTGCAGGAGGTAGTCTGGTGTCCTGGAGTGATGGAGGTTTATTGGGGTTGGGCCGGGGTGGTTATGGGTGGATTTTAGTTTGGTCAGGCAGGGACTGGTTTCTTGTCATAGCGGCCAGGGCAGTGGTGGGTCCTTAGAGTTGGTGGTTATGATGGCTCTGGCGTGGTGGGGAGGGAGCTAAGGGGGCTCTGGACTCCCCAGGTATTGGATTTTAGGGTGTGATATGGGGTGTATCTGCCCACGTTTGGTGCCCATGGTTACCGGTTTCTGCTTCTGAGCTGGCGTTTATCGGCTAGAGGCCAGTTACCCGTCAGGTTTACGGGGCTCCAAGGACCCTCTCCGTGCTGTCATGTTTTCTCAGGGTTTTCAGTGTTCTTGGGAAGGTTCTTTGGCGGGCCTTCAGGTGGGAAGGCCTTGGGTTGGTTATCATTTATGCTATTTATTGTATTTATGTTATTAATAAAATGGCTGCTGTGGCCAATAAAATCCACTTGCAGAGTTGTGTCTTTATTGGGCTGGGAATGGGAGAGATTGGGAGGGGAAACGACTCGACAATACGCTGGTCATGCTTTTGATTCATTGTTCTGTGTGTGGCCCACAACATCCTTCCATCACAGCACAGGATTCTGCACACTATGTGAAGGCTGAAGTGGGAACCAGCTGCCAAATAAATTCTCACAAGCTCTTCAAAATGTTTATTCCAAAATGTCCTGTCTTGCAAATAATATATATAAGATATTTATCGTTGCCTGATGAATTTGCAATAAAATACAGAAATGTATTATGTGGCACAGACTCCTGTTAGCAAACCACAAGCTACTGTTAGGTATGGGGTGCCATAAGGGCTTTATACCCAGTACTTGGTAGGAATATTGAAAAGATGTGGTCCTATAGCAAAATTTCTAATGAAGACAAGCATTGTATACTCTTCTGAAACATCCACTAGAGGAGCTTTCCCGAGGGATCCTGTAGTTGACTAAATTAATAACACTAAGTCAGTAGCACTTTAAAGGGGATGTCCCATGAAAAATATTCTGCCGTTTTCAAACCAGCACCTGGATCTGAATACTTTTGTAATTGCATGTAATTAAAAATTTTGTATAGCCACTGAGTTGTTCAATGCGATGTATCTGTATAGCTGTTTGTTCTTTTCCTTATTTTTCTGTCCACCTCGTTAAAGTGGACACACATGCTCAGTTCCATCCTTCAACTGCCATGTTAGCTGATGACTTTCCCCCCAAATTCTCAGTTTTTGCACACCAATAACACTCATTCATTTCAACAGACATGTAAGACTTTTACGGAACACATACCTTTTTGCACAGAACTTTAAGGGAATCTGTCCCCAGCAACCTCCCTGTCCCAATGTTTGCATAGTCACACAGCTATGGTTCATCTGATTAAAACACTGGTTTGCTTTTGTTGATCCAAGGCTCCGTTCCCGAGTTCTGATACTTTTTCTTAATATGCAAATGAGGGCTTTGATGCAATGAGGTTGTCACCATTTCTCTTGTTGCACCCAAGCTCCGCTCCTTTCGGTGGCCAGCCCATTCCTGTCTTCTTTGTGCCAGGCAGTGGTAAAGAAGCCAGTAAAGGGCTAGCCACATAAAGCGGCGGGGCTTGGGTGCAACAACAGTACTGGTGACGCCCTCCTTTCACCAAAGTGCTTAATTTGCGTATTAAGAAAAAGTATCCTAACTCGGGAACGGAGCCTCGGATCAACAAAAGAAAACCAGTGTTTTAATCAGATGAACCATTGTGTAGTGGACGGAGTTGGTTACTTACTTGTGGGGTTCAGAGGACTGTTTTCTACTGTAGAATAAGTGATCAGTAGGGGTGTGGGTTGTTGGGTCCACACCAATCTGATATTGAAGGCCATCAATGGAAAAACACTGAACAAACCCCTTGAAAGCTAACATAAGAATATCACAAATGTAAAAGAAGAATAAACACAATAAAAAATGAAATTTTAAAAAGTTACGTCTACCCCCAAAATGGTGTCATAAAAATACAACCCACCCTGGGAAAACAATAAAACCTCACACTGCTACGTGGAAAAAATTCAATAAAATATATGTTAGTGACCTTATAAGGTTAAAAGATAGCATCCAACCAGTATATAGCATTGTCTTAGTTTTGACAGTTAAAAAATCGACTGAATAAATAAAAAAAGAGAACTGAGAATATTTACATCAAAGATGTTTCATAATTAAAATATAGCTTGTTTTATACAGCTTGAGGGGGAAGGTGATGAAACACCATGAGTAACATGAAATGCGTAGGTTGCACATAGTATATGATATGTTAGCGAAAGAAGAGTAATTGGTGCGATTGTTAACCCAGTATACATAGGACTGCCTATTGATCCATCAATGGTAAAAAATAAATACAATTCTTGTGTAAATATGCTTACAATTTACTGTATTAACACTTAAAAGGGATGTCCATTTGTGAGCTTAGAATGATAAGTAAGTCAGTATCTATAGGTGATGGTTACTTGCTGTTTATTTCCTCAGTGCTTACTGATTGACTATCCGTTAGTTCAGCTCCCTCAGGGCAGAGCTGTGATCTGTGACTACGACTGAGCTGCAATGCCTACAGGGAGTCTCCGGTAGTCTGGAACACACTTCCTGTCTCATCATTGGTTCATACCGCTCTCTTATCCCACTGCAGCTCTGCTTCTTCAGAATGGCTGCTGGGTAGAAACACAAGCCCACCTCAGTCTCAGAAGAGCTCATTCTACAAAAAATTGATCATGGCCCAGAAGAAGAACAAGACCAAACAGTTCCCTTCCTTGCCCCTAATTTTAATTGTGAGCCGTCATTACTATGAATTGGAGTTATGGTTGCCTCTGACTTACAGGTTTACAAGTTCCATTCAATCCAATGATGACTGGAACTTGGACTAGCATGTTCTCAGGATAAGTGGAGGACCCAGCTGTTAGAATCCCATCTATTGGAACGTGATGATATTTCACAAGAGTAGACTGGTCTATCAACTGCAAACCTTTTTCTTTCTGTGTGTTAGTATGGAGCGAATCGAAGTTTACGAAGTGCAATTCGATCCGAATTTCAGTCAAAATTAAATTTACCGCAAAGCAATAAATCATACTCACCTCATCCATTTGAGCGCAAAGGGGCTGCAGTGGCCATCTTGCTTGAAGATCACCATGCCGGTCGATGTTATAACGCCATCACATGCCGCGCAAGATTTTACGCTGGATGCTCAAGCAGGATGGCTGTGGCGGCCTCTTCACGCTCAAATTGATGAGGTAAGCACAATTATTTTATTTTTTATTAAAAACCGCTAAAACGCTTTAATATCGATCTTAGATGATGCAATCAGTGATGAATGTGGCATCTAAGGGGTTCAATGAAGGAGGGGCGATTCACTGTCATTGCACCCGCTATTTACAAAGAAATGCACTTTGTGACGTAGTAATTAGTCACAAAGCAATTTTTTTTGTAAAAGTCGGCAAAGCAGCTGAATCAAATTTTCATTTATTTTACTTACTTATACTTTTTTAAATAAACACAAAGGAGTTGTTATTATTATTATTTATCACCATACTATTTATTTATGCATAACTACATTAGCTACATGTACCTGGGGTCCTTCAAGGGAATGTGTCATCGGAAAATGACATATTGTTTAAATCATATTTTATGTCAAACATGTTTAACCCTTAGGATACCGGAGGTTTTTTTCATTTTTGCGCTTTAATTTTTCTTCCCTATCTTCCTTGGGCCATAACTTTTTTATATTTCCGTTCACATAGCTGTACAAGGGCTTATTTTTTGCGGGACAAGGTGTGCTTTTTAATGCCACCAATAATTATGGCATAAAATGTAGTGGGAAGCAGTAAAAAAAATTCTAAATAAGGTGGAATTGGAAAAAAAACGTAATTCCTCCACTGTTTTATGGGTTTTGCTAACACGGCGTTTCGTTTGCGGCAAAACTGACTCATGCCCTTCATTCTATGGGTCAGTATGATTACAACGATACCCCATATATATAGGTTTTTATGTCTAAGAAGTGTAAAAATACATTAAAAAAAAGAAGTTTTTTTACATCACCATATTCTAACCCCCATAACTTTTTTATACTTATGTCTACTGAGCTGTTTAGGGGCTTATTTTTTCCGAGACAATCCATAGATTTTATTGATATCATTTTGGAGTGTGCGTGACTTTTTGAACACATTATCTAAAAAAAATTTGGGCAAGAGAAGCAATGAAAAAATGGCAAATAAGCTATTTTGACCCTTTTTCCCGTTACGCCATTCGCCATATTGGAAATTTTGTTTTATATTTTAATAGTATAGGCATTTTCAGTCGCGGTGATACCCATGATGTTTATATTTATTGTTATTTAGGTTTTTATTTTTTAATTATACGGAAAGGGGGGTGATTTTAAACTTCATTTTTTATATATATATATATATATATATATATATTTTTTATATGATTTTAAAGCTCATATTTGAGCCTGGAATATTCTTTTATTTTAATTCTGAACAATCATGGGACTTTTAGATCCATTATTTTTACAGAATTGCTCTTTTTTTGTGATGATTTTGAAGCGCATATATATGCCTATAAATTATGTTTTTTAATTTTTAATTTTGTACTATCAGGGATTTTTAAAATGGGTTTTCGACTGAAAATTACTAATTTCTTATCCTGGCCTGCATCTCCTTCTCCCTGGCTGTGCCGCGATCCAATCATAAAGGAGAGCGTCACAGCCAGGGAGAAGGTGAGCTTTTTTTTCTCCCTGGCTGTGACACTCTCTGCTGTGATTGGATCGCGGCACAGCCAGGGAGAAGCAGACGCCCATTGAGAAACCCTGACATCTCCTTCTCCCTGTACCGATGCTCGGTATTAACATACTGAGCGGGAAAACTGCAGGGGGGCACTGCAGGGCGTAGGAGCGATATTTGAAAAAAGCATGCAGGGTGGCAGCATCAGTGGGGGATACCATGCAAGTAAACGTATTTATCTAAACTAAAAAAAAAACTTGAAAGGTTCTCTTTAAAAAATCTACAATCAGAAAATAAAAACAGATTAGAAAAGAAGGATGTGTCACTATCTGGTTAAAACTGCCAGAAAAATGTTTTGGTGACACATTCCCTTTAAAAGATTCTAGGCTGTCTGACTATATATTGTATAGACAGCAATCATGTCACAGGAATCGCATGTGACATGACCAGAGGGATCCCCGCAATTTACTTCTGCTCATATATGCTGTGATAAACATAACTGCAGCATACAAGGGGTTAAATATCAGAAATCAGCCGTTTCTCAGATATCCACCTTTAGAGTGTCGATGTGGATGTATATTACAGTTTATGCCCTGCTCTTTACCATATATATCCACCTTTGGAACCAATTTTATTTAATGAATGCATCTAAAAGAAATTTAAAAAAAATAAAAAATGGCTAAAAGTGCATGCAAATCCAATGCAGACCTATGGGTCTCCATGGTAACAGACTACAAGCAACCATTGTGTAGTCTGACTCTGCAATTTGGGCAATACATTCTTCTAGAAGGATCTCTCAATGATAAACCGATCAGCTATAATTTGTGGGGAAGAAGTGTTCAGTATCACTGCAGAGCCCCCACAGGATAAATTAAGCATTACACAATTATTAATTAAATAATTGTGCTGTTCGTATAGCGCACAGACTAATAACCATTAAAGGCATTTTCCAGGACTTTTGTATTGATGACCTATTCTTAGGATAAGTCATCAAATATCTGATTGTCAGGGGTCTGATCCCCACCAATGAACTGTTTTTCAGTAGCTCCAGCACCAGAACTACACAGCTCCTTCCAGGGGCGTAACTATAATTCAAAGGGCCCCATCACCTAGTGTAAGAAAGCTAAAACAGCAGCATAAATAGCATTAATTTTAGGTACTGTATGTATAATAGCACAACATATGAGAAAACGCACAACATAGCAAAAAAACCTCCATATTGTTAATCATCACAAAAAGGTACAATATCCTTGCACCTGATTGGGGCCCCTAACCTATAGCAAGTGCTATGGCTATATTTACGCCCCTGGCTCTGTCCAGTGTGTAGGGGATGCAGCTCTTCTCCCATTGAAGTGAGTGGGTCTTTTCTTAACAACTTTTTAATAATCTCAGACTCCGCCATCCAGTTTACAATGGCCAGGGATGGTCAGAACTGCTTAAACATATGAAAAGACTGTGCTTTGCTTTTTTTTTTTTTTTTGTAGCCCCCATGTAAATGACCAGACATTACAGAAACAGCACAATGAGCTTTGCTTTTTGTGAATCTCACAAGTTATGGAAAAAGTGTAGCTCACTCTGCTACATTGTTTCTGTATAGGAGCTATGAAAACAGCACTGTCCACCCGCTCCGTTGTTTTCTTACTCTCGAACTGGCGGGAGTAGGTTTCGGGTGTGGCCCGTTCTGAAATGGGAATACCCCTTCAACCCTTTTCTGCTTTTGGTGACAGCCTTATTAGCACAATGCTCCATGGATACCAATCCACAACCTTAGTGAACCCAGAGATTAGGGAACTACATGTAGTAATTCCGAAAAATTATTCTATTACCAGAAGTGATCTGATAATGATCCGTTAGGTAACTTCTTCCTTGTTACCTTTCCTGCAGCCTTTCAGCAGCGACAGGATAAAATATCGGTTCTCCAGTTTGGACCTCTACCCAGGTGAAAGGGGAGTTCCACAATGATGCTGCTTGGACCTCATCTCCAACCATCCACCATTATCACAATGTTTCAATGGGCAGCACAGTGCCTCAGTGGTTAGCACTGGGGTCCTGGGTCTGAATCTGACCAAGGACATCTGCATGGAGTTTGTACGTTCTCCCCATGTTTGTGTGGGTTTCCTCCGGGTTCTCCGGTTTCCTCACACACTTCAAAGACATACTGATAGGGAACTTAGATTGTGAGCCCTATTGGGGACAGCTTGATGCTAAAGCTCTGCGGAATATAGTAGCGCTATATAAGTGCATAAAATGAATAAAAATGTGTCCAGATGAGGGCTCTTCATAGGGAGAGTACCTGTATAGCTCCAGCTAACAAGGAGTGGTCCTGGGTGGAGCCCTGCTATTTATTACATGCATCCAAATACCCTAAGGGGGTACTAGCACAGAATGCCGATTACACAATGTTTTTCCGCGTGGATTCCCATGCAGGAACAAAAACGTATTGGAGTACCAGACAAGTGTATCAGAACAGACCATTCTCATGTTCCCTATTGCGGATTTCCAAATCTGCAGCATGTAAATTATGTTTGCAGTTTTAGCTGCAGATTTCACCCTTTTTAAATGAAGGGTGAGGTCTGCAGCAAAACTGCATCTAATCTGCACCAAAAAAAGCTATTAAAAATTTGGTTTGGTTGCAGAAACACACAGAAATCCGCACAGAAGTTCATGTCGTTTTTCTGCATGTTTACCCGCACCCGCAGGTACCCTAATAGAGGTGGACTTTGAAGGCTGACGAAGCCCCTATAAGGCAGTAGGGACACTGAATATTCCATAAGGGTACGACCACACTGTCTGTTTCCTGATGCAGCTTTTGAATAAAAAAAACTGTAGTGGATCATAAAATGAGAGAAAGTATAAAGGACAGGTATGACTTCTCTTTTTTGAATTCACTGCTGGTTTTGGCTTCCAAAACTGCATCCAGAATCCCTGACTGTGTGGCCGTACCCTAATAGCATTGCTCCTACTTATTTCTCTCAATACAGATGTAGTACCATATGTAAGGGAATGCCGGCATACCGGCCACTTTAACTGTTCAACTTTATTAATATATATCTTTTATTTTTCATTGATTTGTTTCACGGCACTTACCTTGAGAAAAACGACGTCTAGCACACGTGTTTTGTGGTATTAAAGTGACTTTCTTTGATTCTCTCCAAAACCTCTTCCTGGTCATTAATCATGCAATGTTGCACAAGTGTGGGCTTTACTTAGTTTGCACTTTGTCATAACATGCTGGCAGTGAAATTACAAGCTTTTTTGCTGTGATTGTAGGAAGTCGTAAACAGTGAGTCACTTTCTGTAGACGGGATGAGGCACCAGGTACAGTATATAAAGGGCTCGCTCTGCACTGAGAGACTCAGAGACCAAAAGAAAGTCCTAAAGTCACATAGACCTAAGGAGATCAAGCAATGAAGAAATTACTTCTCGTCCTGCTACTTTCTGTAGCTTACACTTCAGCTTTCCCTGCAGAACCTCCAAGAGGTAACGAGGAGAATGATGGCAAGTTTGCAGAAGTAAGTATTACATGCCGGGTATTATAATATAACCCCTCATTTTCTTTTATATAGTATTTATAGACGTTTACATTGTTGCTCTTATAGTATTACCATTATATCTAGTGGTGATATCTACCAGGTGTGTGAGCACAAGGTTTAGATCACAGATGGAGGAGTGTAGGCACTTTACAGAGTCAGGTAGCCTCTTTAAGATCTCAGATATGATGGTGTGTAATAAGGTGGATTAGTGGATCATAAAGTGCAGTATGTCCCTTATATTTACTCAGTTACAGTGCCTCACATAGACAATGTAGAACAAGTTGATTTCCTTCAACCGATTTAGTTTTTTGGCTGGAAATTTTTATTATATGTTTATATTCTTTTAATGCTTTACTATTATTTCATCTGTAGGAATATTTGAAGAGATATTATAATCTTAAGACCAATGTACGACAGTCAAGAAAAAAAGGCGAAAGTCCATTGACCCTAAAAATCAAGGAAATGCAGCAATTTCTTGGTCTAAAAGTGACAGGAAAACTTGACTCAGAGACCATGGAAGTGATGCACCAACCGAGATGTGGGTTTGTTGATGCGGGTGAATTCAACATATTCCCCGGTAACAAAGGATGGAACAAGAAAGAACTAACATACAGGTAAAAGTCAAGGACTTTGAGGTTTTCTTATGGTCAGCCCATCCTATTTATAGTCCAGCATCAATAATCTAATCTAATTTAAAAATCTCAATCTTCTCTTTTCTAGAATATTGAATTACACACCCGACATGCTCCAATCTGAAGTAGACTACGCCATCCAAAGAGCATTTAAAGTTTGGAGTGATGTCACGCCTTTGACTTTTACACGGATCTATAGTGGACTTTCTGACATTGAGATCTCCTTTGCTGCCCAAGGTAGGATCCCAAATATGTTTCTTATCACAGTGTGGACTCTCAAAATATGGAATCATATAGTAAGATGTGATTATTGTCTTCCACAGTCCATAACGATTATTACCCATTTGATGGCCCACATGGGACACTTGCTCATGCTTTTGCCCCATCCAGTGGAATTGGTGGAGATGCCCACTTTGATGAAGATGAAACGTGGACAAGCGGCTCTAATGGTAGGTCGCCGTTCTCTTTTTTATGTAAGCAAGTTCTCCACATTCACTGAATAATGATAATGAAGGATTTACCAACTTGCAAACTTGATTTTTCCCTCTCCCGTCCCCCGAGTCAATCCAGCTTTGAGACAGAAAAACTATTTTAAACTGAATGGTTGCTAAGGTGACACTGCCTAAAAACCAAGTATTTTCTATCGGGATGTTGTCAGGAGTCATCTCTGTTTACAAGCAGTCTATCTTAGATTACACTGTCCCTCTATAATTACCAAGTTAATACTAATCAGATTTTTCTGCAAGTTACTTATTGCAGTACATATAAGCAAAGCCACATTCTCATGCATGAAATCTCTTTCTTTACAGGTTATAACTTGTTCATTGTGGCTGCTCATGAGTTTGGCCATTCCCTTGGTCTTTTTCACTCCAGTGATCCCAGTGCTCTGATGTATCCCACCTACCATTTTACTGAACCTAGTGAATTCCGTCTTCCTGAAGATGATGTCAATGGGATCCAATCACTTTATGGTAAGAAATGTAGAAGGCAGCTATCTCTAGTATGCACTGCCAGTCTTTAGTTAGATGGTGCCCTGGGCAGTACCCTCTTTTGTCCTCCAGTATATTGTCAAATATTACACAATTACCAGTATATATACCAGTCATAATTATGCGTGTCATACACTATGAACATACCTGCACTGGAAGCTTTCCCAGCATATACACCAAACATGCTGAAAACACATGATGTAACTCAAGGATTGGTGGTCCAAGCCTCAAGGGCAAAACCTTGTGGCAAAACCTTCAGCAGAGATGTAGGTCACACAACCCTAGATGGTTCTACTGGTATATATTGAGGACATTTGAGATGTAGGTCCGGGCCTAAAAAAGTGAATTTAACATACACTTAAGTGAGGGGCATGGAGATCTTATTTTCCTTGACAGAGTCATACTAGTCTACCACAGTTCTAGTGGATCCTTTGGCATGCCCAGCCTTTGACACATCTTTAGGGGAGGGGCAAGGAACACCCTTCTAAAGCCGATCCTCAAATTTCATGGTGGTTCTTCATAAAGACCATGGAAAAGCAATTAACAATGTCCATTTTATAACCTATATCGTTATATTAATACAGGAGCAAGAACAGCCCCCGAAGAGCCAACTGTCCCAGAAAAACCAAGTGACCCAAGCACCCCATCCACCTGTCTGCCAAACATCACTTTTGATGCTGTGACAACTCTGCGTGGAGAAATCATATTCTTTAAAGAGAAGTAAGTGATGCATTCATTGAAATAGTTTGATGTAGCCACTTAAATACTGGCATGTTAATTAGGAGAATTGTCCCATTGTATATGCAATGCTTCAATGTATGTTCCTATCTCACAGAACCTTCTGGCGTCAAATTTCCCAAAATTCAGAAGTTGAGCAACATTTAATCAGCACTTTCTGGCCAACTCTACCAAATCACATTCAGGCTGCTTATGAGTTCCAGGACAGGGACCAAGTTCTTGCTTTTAAAGGTATTACTCATTTTATGGTTATTTTGTTTTTTAAGATTATTTGATAGCAATAGATGTATAAGATCGATAAATGTATGGTAAGTGGAAAGATAGGAAATTATTCAATAAATAATAGGCAGATGTAAAGAAATGGATAGATAGATAGATAGATATAATTATATATATACATACAGTATTTATACAATTTATATGTTTTTTCTAGGTGCAAAGTACTGGGTCATTAGTGGATATGAAGTCACAGAAGATTCTCCTAAGAGCATTTACGATTTGGGTTTTCCACGGACTGTGAGAAAAGTTGATGCTGCTGTCTATGATGACAACTCCAAGAAAACCTATTTCTTTGTGAATGATAATTATTGGAGGTAACAAATAATAATAATAATTCATTTACAATTAAAAAAATATATTAGGATAAGAAAATCTCTAAATTTTGCAGATTTCTCCTAACCCCAAATTCTTTCTGCAGTTATGATGAGCAAAAACAGAGCATGGATAGTGGGTTCCCTAAAAAAATAGTAGACAGGTTTCCTGGTCTAACCAAGATCCGTGCAGCTTTCGAGAAAGATGGTAAGACAAAAAATTATATATTTTTGAATTTTAGCTGAAATTGTCATAATATTATTATTACTATATAACATATATAATTAAGTTTTTAATTAAAGGGGTTCCCTAATAATATGTATTTTACCATGAATAAACATTTAAAGGGGATTTCCAGGAGTTTAATAGTGATGACCTATCTTCAGGATAGGTCATCCATATCAGATCGACGGGGTCCGACTCCCGGCTGTTTTTGGGAGATGCTGTGCACCAGAATCAGGCTCCTCAACACTACAGCTCCATGCCTGGTTACTGCACCAATACTCCAATTGATTTATCAATATTAAACTTCCGGAAACCACTTTAAGTTTTTAATTAAATACGGTAGGTTCTCTAATTAAGGCAATCCCTTTTTAAATGTCCTATTAGGGCATATGAATGTCATAGGGGTAATCCACTATTAGTTACAACTGAGAGCTGCTCATAGAGAGTGCACTTGGCCCATCCATAACATTTGGCAGCCGCCGAGGAAATATATGAATGGCTGCAGCTCCTATTATTGGAGGGAAGCTTCAATTTGTAGTTCACTCCCAATTTTCTTAACACCAAAGTGTAAAGCATAAGAGAGGAACAGAAGGTGTATTTTCAGGCTCTAACAAAGCTAAGATACAGTTATTGAACATAACTGTGCCCTAAGGGAGCTGAGCTACGAAGAAAAATTAGCACCCTAGGGTTGCTAGAGTACTAAATGAAATAACCAATGCATTTGAATAGGTATTTCTTTAAGCATGAGTTTAAGTATTTACCATTAATTAAATTTTTTTATGTTCAGGATTTCTGTACTTCTTTGATGGACATCACCAGTACGAATTCAGCTCCGCCAAGAGGAGAGTCACCCGTCTACTAAAGAATAACAGCTGGATAAAATGTGGCAACAAGGCCAGCAACCTGAAAAAAAGAAATTAGAAATTAATAAATTCTTTACATTGAATGTTTTTAATTTAATTTTTTTTACCTGTTCTAAGTACTAATATATTATATAGCACTTGTTTAAAAATGAAAGCGGATTTAAATATTTATTTACTGTTATTTTTTTAAAATGTGTGGAATACATAAAAAATGTTTTGTATTCAACTATAGCCTCTGGTGTTCTGTTACTAGGATTCTAAAACTTAAAAATGAATGGCTTTGGTTGAGATGGGGACTTTACGTGGGACGTGGCTTACTCTAGGCTTACTCTTTCTTGGTATCCATTGCAGACAGAACATTAAAGGTGGTTTCTGCTGTCTCCCAGCCAAAGTTAAGGCCTAAGCAACAGAGTTGTAATTACAGGCGATAATTACAGGCGATGCAGAGGTGGCAGTCTCACCATAAGAATACCAGTATTATTAATGGCACATCTTAAGTGGGGAGAGGGGGTCTGTTATAGATTTTGTATTGGGGTTTAAGAGTTTTTGAAGGGTTGTCCCATGAAAAATATTTTACATTTTTCAAACCAGCACCTAGATCTAATTACTTTTGTAATTGCATGTAATTAAATATTTAGTATAGTCAATGAGTTATTGACTGAAATCTGTATAGCCCCACCTGCTGTTTTTCAAAAAAATTCTGTCCTGCTCACTGAGACAGAAGCACATGCTCAGTTCCATCCTTCAATTGCCACCAGCTGCAGTAGAAAGGACATGCCTCCTGAGAAAGAACAGCCCCCCCTCTTCACTAGGGCTGCTAGCTTGAAATAAATCTAGCAGAGCAATTGGAGTAATGAATGGGGAGATCTCTGGATCCATGTGAGGTACATGGATGTTTGTTAGTTTGTTATCATGTACAATATTATATCGGATTAAAATTTTTTACATTAATCATGGGGTTCCCCCCAAGTTACTACCCGGCTAAACGAAGTACAGAAACATTTTTGGTTCTTTATGGCCACAGCTTCTATAACTAGTACAGTCACAGTAGAAGTTAGGTAAAGAGATAGGCAAGGACTTTTTGGGATATATGGATATAGTGAGATCCCCCAGCTAACTTGGGCCGGAATATAGGGAGTGCACATTCCCAGGTTGTCACCTCTACATTTAAGGCCTAGGGGACAGGCATTAATAGGTAATGCATACACTGAGAACATCCTGAAACCACATCTTCAGCAATCCTACCTAGCCAAAAAGAGGTGGAGAGGCATCACACATGGCTCTTTCTTTTGAAGATTAATGAACTGACAGTTTGGCTACTCTATCTACCTAGCCTTCAGTGGAAAGGGTCATGCATATGCATGGCTAGCGCTAAACTATGTAGGTTCTATAGGGGTCACATGCAGTTGGGGTTCCAGAGGTTTTAGGTGGGACCTCCTCAAATGTTTTGCAAGCCATCTTCAGTGCACAGTACATGGTAAACATTAAAGATGAGTCTTCCTTAGCAATGCTTATTTAGAGCATTGCTAAGGGACAAATTCATTTTAATAAACAGAAATTACAATAATACCTTCCGCACTATAGATGAATCATGCAGAGGTATAATGTCTCACTCCAAATTATATATCAAAAACCAAGTGGACTGGGTATAAATAAAACATAACTTTTACTATGGTATTTTTAAAAAGATGTAAATAATAGACCAAATTGCAGTGAGGAGGATTAATTGGCGAACATACAGTATTGGGGACGTCAACAATACAAGGGACACTTCTGTCTCGCGTCATTTAAGAATGGAACATGATGGGAAGACAGAGTGCCTTTCCTTTATGGGCATTGAAAAGATCAAACCGAAGGCGAAACGCGGTGATTGGAATAGGAGAATCCTCCAGTGTGAGGATAAAGAGATCTTCTATCTCAAAACCACATACCCCTTAGGTCTTAATGAGCAGCTGAATTTTAGCTGCTTCATTTAAAACAATACATATGAGAATAGATCATTCTACTGCATATGCACTTAGTCTAGTGCTTATTAACTTTTCTGGGCACATATGACATTTGGGATATTTAATCCTCTTCTCCGATGTATTACTATAGGTGTTTATAACCTGTATCAAAAAAAAAAGTACTGAGGACTCTTGCCTATTAAATCCATTTTGATGCGATTCAGCCTAACTTACCAGCTATCATACATTACGTTTATCATTGAATGTCCTTACACTTTACACTATAAGGAATTTTCCTGTAGTCGAAACCAGTAAGTAGAAACCTACATTTACGACCAATTTGGTCTTTTTATGTGGAGTTTGTCATATAGGATTGTAAGTGACCATTGTTTTATGTGCTTTTTATTTTCTAGTATTCCCTTCAGTTCATTGAGTCCCCTGATGAGTTCCGGTTTTATGGAACGAAACATGGCATGTATGGCTTTGTAATAAGGGTTTATATAAGGATTAGGCCCCAATACAGGGACAGGTTCCATACGGGGTCGCCCCTATCGGGGCGGGTGCTCTGTGTCCGCTAGGCAGGTGACTTCCATAGCCCCTGACCCTTCTGTCAGGTAGGGTTTTACCATTAGGGCATAATAGGAGATATATTCACCGCCATGGATCACAAGAGTGCCGGTCACAAGTGTTCTTTTGCCACCAAACATTAGGACATCCACGCCATCTGGTGCAGACTTTCCTTCTACTGAAAATGGTAAGATCCACCCTTTTTCCTTCTATTACACTGTGGAATTAGTAGGTGGCGTTTACTTATTGTTGTCTATCCTCTCACTGCAATTTGGTCTATTATTTAGGTCTTTTTAAAAATACCATAGTAAAAGTTATGTTTTAATTATACCCAGTCCACTTGGTCTTTGATACACATTTTAATAAAACTGAACAAAATCACTTAATAAAGTATATTACAAAAAAATTCCTCCTAATCACTTAAAATGTTTAATGTGACAGTTACACTTCAAGGAACCTACTGGATGTCAGTGTCATCGGTCAGAAATCGTTGTTATTCGTTACAAAACAGCTTTGTCAGTGACATCACTGAAAGCATACCACGTTTTCAAACATTCTCACATCATCAGTAGGCAGTATGTGTTACATTTAGTTAGTGTTATAATCAGGGGCATATCGGGAACCTAAGGTGGCCATGTCCCCATTTTGTAGTTGAGTCCAAATTGAGAAACGGTAGGGCAAACAATAGTAGATCAGCAATACCATAGTGCAGCACAAAATACTGCCCCAGAAGAACCAAAACTACTGTGCAGCACAATATACAGCCCCAGCAGCACAAAATACTAGTGATGAGCGGCAGGATCATATTGGAATTCGAATATTCGTTAGGAGTAATGTTGATCGTGAATTTTCGTAATACGAATTTTGGTAATGAGAATTTTCGTGATGCAAATTTTCGTAATGAGAATCAATGAGACCGTGAAAACTCAGATCTGATGGTATATTCTAACCTCCAGGCGTTCCCATGGTGACGGGGACGCTTGTCGGGGAGGAGTATGCCAAAGTGGAACAACTGTACAGATTTTAAAAAAAAGATGAATATTCTAGAAAAGGAATATATTAGTTTTTTAAAATATTCGTAAAAATTTGAAAACAAGAATATATAGCAATATAGCGAATATTCAAAAAAAACAAAAAACGAATGGTTAACAATTTAGCTAATATAGTGATATAATTTTTTTTTAATAGTTGTCATTTTTTTCCAATCTGGACTTCAAATGAGAAAAAAATTACAACCATTAGACAAATTAGCAAAATAGCTCTATATTCGTTTTTTTTCGAATATTCGCTATATTGCTATATATTTTGAATATATTACGAATATTCCAAAAAACGAATATATTAGTTTTTTAGAATATTTGTCTTTTTTTTTAAATAATCTGTACAGTTGTTCCACTTTGTCATACTCCTCCCCGACAAGAATCCCCGTCATCATGGGAACGCCTGGGGGTTAGAATATACCATCGGATCTGAGTTTTCACGATCTCATTGATTCTCATTATGAAAATTCTCATTATGAAAATTCGCATTCCGAAAATTTGCAATCAACACTACTCCTAAAGTCAAAGATATTGCAGCCTTCTCATTGGCCCACAAGCTACAAGCAGGAAGGGATCATGTGTACCGATTTAAAAAAAATCTCAAATATTCGAAATTACGAGTATATATTACTATATTCTAAATATTCGCAAATTCTCGAAGTGCCGATATTCGAGATAAAAATTCGCAATTCGAATATTCGTGATCAACACTACAAAATACTACCTAAGAAGCTTCCACTTTGTTGTGGTCAGCACCAGCTGCCTCTTTCTATACTCAACCTATAGATGGCTCTAATTAAGATATGGAGGAGAGGGCTGAGGAGGTGAGACATAGGCCACAGCACCGAGCCAACTTTACCTTTAGCATGCTGCCTTTAGCACTACCAATTCAGGACTATATAGCACTATATACTTATTACATCTAGTGACTGATTACAAATATTCTTTTTCCTCATCTTCTCCATTCGGTCCAGAGTGCCATGATGACTTCTTTCAGCCAGATATCGTCTCTGCAGATTTTGCTACACAGATATCCTAGATTCCTCACTTTTCCATCATCCTCCCCATCTTCTGAACACAACCCCCCCATCCTGGTTCCCAAACAGTGTTATACTGCTGTCACCCCCAATACTGAGCCAGCTGTGTTCCCTAATGCCCCCAAATACTATGCTGCAGAAATAATAGTGCCATACAGTGTCCCTGACAATTCTATCACCATACAAAAATAATTGTGCCAAGCAGAGTGCCCTCAACAGTTGAGTTAAACTGCTCCCTCATAGTGCCCCCAGTAGTATGTCCACTATAGTGCCCCCAGTAATAATAATGCTCCCTTTAGTGCCCACAATAATAATAATGCCTTCTATATGCACCAAGTTATAATAATGCCCCATTAGTGTCACCAGTATTAATAATGTCCCTATAATGCATCTAGCAATAATAGTGCCCTATCTTATATGAAGGATAGCCTTATGCCTATCTAATGCATGCTTAAACTCCTTCACTGTATTTGCAGCTACCACTTCTGCAGGAAGGCTATTCCATGCATCCACTACTCTCTCAGTAAAGTAATACTTCCTGATATTACTTGTAAACTTTTGTCCCTCTAATTTAAAACTATGTCCTCTTGTAGCAGTTTTTCTTCTTTTAAATATTCTCTCCTCTTTTACCTTGTTGATTCCCTTTATGTATTTAAAAGTTTCTATCATATCCCCTCTGTCTCGTCTTTCTTCCAAGCTATACATGTAAAGGTCCTTTAATCTTTCCTGGTAAGTTTTATCCTGCAATCCATGTACCAGTTTAGTAGCTCTTCTCTGAACTCTCTCCAAAGTATCAATATTGCAATCTGCAATCTGTAAGGAAATGTAGCAATAAGGGTTCAGTTTCCCTGCAGTGCAACCACAGGGCAAAATAAAGGGGTCTTCTATGATTTTTATATTGATAGCCTATGCTGAAGATACAATTCACTTGGATGAGAACATTGCTGCAGTAGCCAGTGGCTACTCACGAACAGCTGATTGGTGGTGTGGGTTGTCTGACTACTCCAATGCATCTAAAATGAAAACCTAAGCAACTTTGCAAATATGTGTAATGGTAAGTGGCTCGCCCAAAATATCAGAAAATGTCCAGGTGCACACCCCGCGGTACCCCCAGTACCGAAATAAAAGGAACGAGTATTGAATTGGCGGTGGGGGGCACTCTATATCTGGCAACTAATAGACTGCAAATAAAACTAATAACCAATGGACAGTATAAAACTATTTATTCTAGATTAGATTTTGCAAATAGTTCTACTTGAAAATGTCCTTCTACTTTGAGCATGCAGCTCCTATACTTTCCGTTGCCTCTCCATAGTAACATGCTACAAAAAAAAACTCTGTGTAGTTTGTTCCTACAGTCTGCTCTCATTTATTTGTCTCCTGCTTCTTGATACCAAACATTTGCTAGATTAGCAAGCAGTAGTGGAAGGGAAGATGACTGCAGGATCAGATTACACAGGGATTGTGCGTAGTCTGTTACTATTTATGCTATGGTAAGCAAAGGATTGGTAGATACGAAACAGAAGGAAATGTATCAGGACTATTTGCAAAGTAGATTCATATTTAAATTTAAATTTAAATGTATTGGAGTAATGGGTCAGGTTCACAAACAATAAAGAATGTAGATGGCATACTATCAAAATGTATTAGTCCTGTATTGCAGATTATAAGTATAATAAAAAATCCCCCACAAGATGGATTGATTCACTTTTTGTGGTTACTAAACTCCTGCCTCTTAAAGAGGCCCTCTCACCACACCTGACAGGCCTGTTTTAATAGCTTCATGCATTCCCCATGTAATAACAATTCTGGAGCATATATTCTTATGGCTCTATGTTGTGCCATTCCTGTATAATTTCTACTAGAAGTTATGAATGAATTGCTAGCAGTCTGCAGTAAGGGCACAGAGGGGTGGTAACAAGTTTTGGGGGGAAAGTGTATACCTGCACAGTCTAAAAATGGCAACACGTATTGCAGCCTGTGCAGGTGCACACCCCCAACTGGTTACCACCCCTGCAGACTACCAGCAATCCATTCATAACTTACAAATAATAAGGGAATGGTACAACATAGAGCTTAAAGAATAGATGCTCCAGAATTGCTATTACATGGGGAATGCATGAAGCTATTAAAACAGACATGTGTGGAGTGGTGACAGGTCCTCTTTAGTGTTGGGCGAGCACGGCACATCGCGGTGTTCGGCCGAACACCGCGTGTGCTCGAGCACAATGCTCGAGTCTCCTTCCCGCATGTTTGTTGGCTGCTACTCAGCTAATAAACGTGCAGATAAGTACTGCCAGTCACTGTAATGCCGTAGCCATGTTGGCTACTGGCATTACAGTGATTGGCTGTCCGGAACGCTTCGTCGGGTGCTATATAGCACCCGATGACACATGTTCGGCCCAGTCTTAGGGAGAGCTGTGCTGAAGAAGGGACAGATAGTGTAGGGAGTAAAATAGTAATATTTTATTGAAAAAACTTGTTAGAGACCCAAAAGTCCTTTTAAGGACTATTGTTGCATCTGGCAGCAATATATATTTTTAGCGCAATCTGCACTAAATAGCTTGCAATTGTTTGGCCGATGCAGACAGCGACATTATCTGCGCTACATCTCCTGTGTAACGTGTGCGCAGCCTAAAAATATTTGTGACATCCAGTGTACTTTTTCCGTAGACGGTGTCCGCTGCGGACAGTTACATTACCTGCACTACATCTCCTGTATAACGTTTGACCCTCCTAAATATCAGTGACATTAATTCAGTGTAATGTTTTATTAGCCACTGGTGACAGCGACATTACTTGCACTATACCTCCTTTATAACGTTTGCGCATCCTAAAATTATCTGTGACACTCAGTGTACTTTTTTCATAGATGCTGCGGACAGCAACATTACTTGCGCTATATCTCCTGTTTAACGTGTGTGCATCCTAAAAATAACTGACATTCTGTGTACTTTATTTGTGCATACACTTAAAAACCTGCGCTACTGCACGTGTGACATACTTGCAAGCATACAGTGGGGGAAATAATTATTTGACCCCTCACTGATTTTGTAAGTTTGTCCAATGACAAAGAAATGAAAAGTCTCAGAACAGTATCATTTCAATGGTAGGTTTATTGTAACAGTGGCAGATAGCACATCAAAAGGAAAATCGAAAAAATAACTTTAAATAAAAGATAGCAACTGATTTGCATTTCATTGAGTGAAATAAGTATTTGAACCCCTACCAACCATTAAGAGTTCTGGCTCCCACAGAGTGGTTAGACACTTCTACTCAATTAGTCACCCTCATTAAGGACACCTGTCTTAACTAGTCACCTGTATAAAAGACACCTGTCCACAGAATCAATCAATCAAGCAGACTCCAAACTCTCCAACATGGGAAAGACCAAAGAGCTGTCCAAGGATGTCAGAGACAAAATTGTAGACCTGCACAAGGCTGGAATGGGCTACAAAACCATTAGCAAGAAGCTGGGAGAGAAGGTGACAACTGTTGGTGCGATTGTTCGAAAATGGAAGGAGCACAAAATGACCATCAATCGACCTCGCTCTGGGGCTCCACGCAAGATCTCACCTCGTGGGGTGTCAATGGTTCTGAGAAAGGTGAAAAAGCATCCTAGAACTACACGGGAGGAGTTAGTTAATGACCTCAAATTAGCAGGGACCACAGTCACCAAGAAAACCATTGGAAACACATTACACCGCAATGGATTAAAATCCTGCAGGGCTCGCAAGGTCCCCCTGCTCAGGAAGGCACATGTGCAGGCCCGTCTGAAGTTTGCCAATGAACACCTGAATGATTCAGAGAGTGACTGGGAGAAGGTGCTGTGGTCTGATGAGACCAAAATAGAGCTCTTTGGCATTAACTCAACTCGCTGTGTTTGGAGGAAGAAAAATGCTGCCTATGACCCCCAAAACACCGTCCCCACCGTCAAGCATGGGGTCGGAAACATTTTGCTTTGGGGGTGTTTTTCTGCTAAGGGCACAGGACAACTTATTCGCATAAACGGGAAAATGGACGGAGCCATGTATCGTGAAATCCTGAGCGACAACCTCCTTCCCTCTGCCAGGAAACTGAAAATGGGTCGTGGATGGGTGTTCCAGCACGACAATGACCCAAAACATACAGCAAAGGCAACAAAGGAGTGGCTCAAGAAGAAGCACATTAAGGTCATGGAGTGGCCTAGTCAGTCTCCGGACCTTAATCCAATCGAAAACCTATGGAGGGAGCTCAAGCTCAGAGTTGCACAGAGACAGCCTCGAAACCTTAGGGATTTAGAGATGATCTGCAAAGAGGAGTGGACCAACATTCCTCCTAAAATGTGCGCAAACTTGGTCATCAATTACAAGAAACGTTTGACCTCTGTGCTTGCAAACAAGGGTTTTTCCACCAAGTATTAAGTCTTTTTTTTGTTAGAGGGTTCAAATACTTATTTCACTCAATAAAATGCAAATCAGTTGCTATCTTTTATTTAAAGTTATTTTTTCGATTTTCCTTTTGATGTGCTATCTGCCACTGTTACAATAAACCTACCATTGAAATGATACTGTTCTGAGACTTTTCATTTCTTTGTCATTGGACAAACTTACAAAATCAGTGAGGGGTCAAATAATTATTTCCCCCACTGTATATACCATTTAATATGCACAAGAAGAGCAGTAAGGGACAGGGAAGTGGCCGTGCTGCTGATGGTGCACGCAGAGGCCGTGGCCCTGGGCGCAGTGAAACTGTGCCTGCTGCCAGAGCACAAGAAACACACTCATCCACGATACCTAGCTCCATGTCCCAGTTTGCAGGGCGGCGCAGGACACCACTCTCGAAGTCAGACCAGTGCTACTAGGTGGTCAGTTGGATTGCAGCAGATAATGCTTCCAGTCGATTAAGCACCACCCTGTCTTCCACAAAGTCCAGTCTCAGTAGCCAAGAGTCTGGTCAACAGAATCCTCACCCTGATACTCCTTCCTCCCACCATGGAGAGTCTTGGCAAACAAGTGATCCTACACTCGGATATTCCCAGAAGCTCTTTTCATCGCCATTCTTTGATTTGGGCCTCTCGACAAGCCGCTTGAAGAGGGACATGAGGGGATATTGTGCCCTGATTCCCAAACTCTTGAGCATCCACAGTCACAAGAAGATGACGGTGGGGAACGGCAATTAGTGTTTCACGAGGTGGATGATGATGATGAGACACAGTTGCCAATAAGTCAACCATAATTAGTGTCTCAAGAGGTTGATGATGAGGATGAGACACAGTTGTCAATAACTGAGGTTGTTGTTAGGTCAACAAGTCAGGAGGATGACCAGAGTGAGGAAGTGGAAGACGAGGTGGTGGTTGATGAAGTCACTGACCCAATCTGGGAAGGTGGCAAGCCGAGCGAGGACAGCAGTACAGACGGGGAGGGATCCGCAGCAGCGCAACAGGCTGGAAGAAGCAGTCGGGTGGCAAAAGGGAGAAGGCGGGCCACACCAAACAGGCCCGCAACTGTTCCCCGGAGCACCCCCTTGTGGCAATCTCCCTTGCAAAGGGGTAGGTGTTCCACAGTCTGGCGCTTTTTTGAGAAAAGTGAGGACGAGAAAAGAATTGTCATTTGCAACCTGTGCCATACCAAAATGAGCAGGGGCATGAACACTAGTAACTTCACCACCACCAGCATGATCCGCCACATAGCATCAAAGCACACTAATAGGTGGGCCGAACGCCTGGGTCCACAATCAGTGTTTGTGGGTCACGCCACTGCCTCCACTTCCCCTGTGTTACATGCTGGCCAATCCCCTGTCCAAGATGCAGGCCCAGATGCCTTACGCCAAGTCATCGACAGCTTCTGCCGGTCTGGCAACACTGCAGCAGCGCTTGCAATTGCCAGCTCACCGACTGTTGTTTGTGCGACGTGAGCACGCGCTGGAACTCCACGTTCCACATGTTTGGCAGGCTTTGTGAGCAGCAGAGGGCAGTAGTGGAATACCAGCTGCAACATGGTCATCGCCTTTCCAGTCAGCTTCTGCTATTCACAAGTGACGAGTGGGCATTGATGTCTGACCTCTGTGAGGTTTTACGCAACTTTGAGGAATAAACACAGATGGTGAGCGGTGATAACGCTATTATCTGCGTAACCATCCCACTTCTGTGTCTACTCAAACGCTGGCTGCTCACAATTAAGGCAGACGCTTTGAATGTGCAAAAGGTGGAAACGGGGGAAGACAGTACACAGAGTGATAGCCAGACCACCCTCAGTTCGTCTTCTCAGCGCGAATTGGATGATGATGAGGAGGAGGAGCAGGAGATGATTGCCTCCGCTACAGAGGGTAGTACCCATAGAAGTTTTAATCCATCTGTTCAGCGTGGATGGGTAAAAGAGGAGGAAGAGAATGAAGAGATTGAGAGTCATTCTCCTGATGAGGACAGTGAAGTCTTGTCTGTTGGGACTCTGGCACACATGGCTGACTTTATGTTAGGCTGCCTTTCCCGTGACCCTCGTGTTGTACACATTTTGGCCAACACCGATTACTGGTTGTTCACCCTTCTCGACCCCCGCTACAAAGAGAACTTCACATCTCTCATTCCTGTGGTGGAGAGAACGAGCAAACTGGTGCAATACCAGAAGGTCCTTGTAGAAAAATTGCTCCAAAAATTTCCAGCTGACAACACTGGCGGCAGAGTACGTAGTTCCTTGGCCCACCGAGGAGGGGAGACAAGGGGAACACACAGCAGTTCCAACAGAGGCAGGGCAAAACTCTCCAAGGCCTGGGACAGTTTTATGACACCCTGCCAGCACCCTCAACCTGATGTGTGGCCTAATGTCACAAGGAGGGAAACATTTTGGAAGATGGTGAAGGAGTACGTAGCAGACCGTGTCAGCATCCTCAGTGATCCATCTGTGCCTTACAACTATTGGGTGTCCAAGCTGGACACGTGGCACGAACTTTAGATAGTCAGCTCAGCAGCAGAGCCTCGCCCCTAATGTTTTAGATGGTCAGATCAGCAGGCCCTTGCTCAAATAGTTTTTGAGGGACACCAGCAGGCCATCATTTATAATTTTACAAGGGTGTGTATGATGCCCTCCTTTATTTGTAATAAAGGGTGTATTGTAGTGCCAGTTCCTTGTAATTTTGGGCAGCCCTTTCACTTAGTGCATAGGATTTATGAGTGTAGGAGGTGAGGTCTGTTCATTCGGTTAGCAGCCAGGGCTAGGGTTAGGATTCATTAGATGGTGACCTTTTCCTCTCCCTAGATTCTAGGCCAGATACCCCCCCCCCTTGTGTTTGGTGTGGTGTTCCCTCCCACACCTCGTCGTAACATTATACATCGTCAAAACCGCCATTTTGTTTGCATCAGTGCGGCAATGAATCCAATGCCTGCACTGGTTGGACAACTACAGAGGTTGTCTTTGGAGGTAGCTGACCTCCGCAATACCGTCGCACAGATCCAGAGACCTCTGGTAGCTGGTTCCGACTGTGGGAATCAGGCCTGCCCTGAACCTAAGGTTGCTCTCCCAGACAGGTTTTCTGGGGGCAGTGATAATTTCACCCTGTTTAGGGAGTCATGTAAATTATATTTTAAGCTGCGTCCTCGCTCTTCTGGCGATGAGAGTCAAAGAGTGGGTATCATCATGTCGCTGCTTAAAGGAGACGCCCAGGGCCTTTTCTTTTCCGACTGGATCACAGTCCCTCCAGTCAGTGGACGAGTTTTTCAGAACTTTGGGTTTGATTTACGACGACCCAGATCGGATTTCCCTGGCCAAGACTAAATTGCGTGGCTTGCGGCAGGGAAAGCGTTCTGCAGAGAGCTACTGCTCTGAATTTAGGAGATGGGCTACGGATACGGAGTGGAATGATCCAGCTCTCTGTAGTCAATTCTGTCAGGGATTATCTGAGAGGCTGAAAGCCGGGTTGGCCTTTCACGAGAATCCTGAGTCTTTGGAGGCAGCCATGTCACTTGCTGTACGCATAGATAGCCTGCCTGAGAGAGAGATCTAAAGTACCTCATTCTCAGGAGGTAATATCATATGAGATGGCGGCTCCCTCTGATACTTTGGGTGGAGAGACTCTCGAGTTTACGCTTTGTGATGAGCCTATGCAGCTAGGGGGAGCTACTCCTGGGACTGCTGGTAAGAGCTTTGGTCATATGAAGGGGGTCTGTTTTTGTTGTGGAAAGAAGGGACATTTTGTGAATAGTTGTCAGTTTTTGCAGCATCAAGGTAAAAACAAGAAAAAGACGTTTAATCCCCAAGTTACTATTGGTGGTGTCGGTGGGGAGCAAGAAAACTTACTTTTGTCTATTACTGGTAGTACCAGATTTCTCCTGTTTGCTGAGGTGGCGATAGAGTCCAAAACTGTGGAAATCAAAGTATTTATTGACAGTGCACTAGAGAAAAGTATTTCTGTCTTTGCAATTGATTCAGCACCTCTTAACCAAAAATGCCTGTCGCAGGTGGTGAATGACATTTATTTAAGAGTGGGTGATTTTCATCAGGAATCTGTCTCATGTTATGTGTTGGAGGGTCTGCCTGCTCTGTTGGTGTTAGGTCTACCGTGGTTAAGCAAACATAACCCTACCATCGATTGGCAAGCGAGACAGATTCTGTGGTCACCACTAAAGCTGTACCCTCGTTCATTTCTGAATTTTCTGATGTATTTTCTGAGAGTGGTAACCAGGAGTTACCTCCGCATCTGGAATGTGATTGTTCTGTCAATCTTATTCCCAGAGCTAAACTGCCCAAATCTCGGTTGTATAATCTTTCGGAACCCGAAAGAAAGGTTATGCGAGAATATGTATCCGAGAGTTTGGCGAAGGGACATATCAGACCATCCAAATCCCCAGTGGCTGCTGACTTTTTCTTAGTAAAAAAGAAGGTTGGTACCCTGAGACCATGTCTGACTTCCGTGAGCTCAACTGTATTACCGTCTGTGATCCTTACCCCCTTCCTTTAATCCTGGATTTGTTTAATCAGATTGTCGGTGCCAAGGTGTTCTCTAACTTGGATCTGAGGGGGGCTTATAATCTGGTAAGGATCAAGGAAGGGGATAAGTGGAAGACTGCATTTAATACCCCTGAGGGCCATTTTGAGAATCTGGTCATGCCTTTTGGGTTAACCAATGCTCCAGTGGGTTTTCAACACTTTATCAATGACATCTTTCATCATCTAGTGGGGAGGTTTGTTGTTGTATATCTGGATGACATATTAATTTATTCTCCCGATATGGAGACTCATCAGGATCATGTGCGACAGGTGTTACAGATCCTAAGAGAGAATAAGTTATATGCTAAGATGGAAAAGTGTGTATTTGCAGTTCAGGAAGTGCAATTTCTGGGTTACCTGCTTTCATCCTCAGGTTTTCGTATGGATCCCGAGAAAGTCCGTGCCGTGTTGGACTGGGATCGACCCAAAAATCTGAAGGTGCTCATGCGGTTTTTGGAGTTTACCAACTACTACCGTAAATTTATCCTGAACTATTCAACTGTGGTCAAACCTTTAACAGACATGACTAGGAAGGGTGCTGATTTCTGTTTGGTCTGATGCGGCATTACAAGCCTTTTCAGTTGTGAAGGAGTGTTTCGCTTCGGCCCCTATTCTGGTGCAACCAGATGTGTCACAGTCATTGATTGTGGAAGTTGACGCATCCGAGGATGGGGTGGGAGCGGTCCTGTCGCAGGGTCCTTCACCCAGTAAATGGCGCCCATGTGCATTTTTCTCTAAGAAACTCTCGACTGCTGAAATAAATTATGACGTGTGTAATAGGGAATTGCTGGCCATTAAGTTGGCTTTTGAAGAACGGCATCATTGGTTGGAAGGAGCAATCCATCCTATTACTGTGCTTACTGATCACAAAAATCTGGCTTACTTGGAGTCCACTAAACGACTGAACCCAAGACAGGCCAGATGGTCGTTGTTTTTTTTACCAGATTTAATTTCATTGTCACCTTTCGTCCTGGGGTTAAGAATGTCAAGGCTGATGCTTTGTCGCGTAGCTTTCCTGGGGGAGGTGATTCGGAAGATCCTGGTCCGATTTTGTTCGAAGGGGTAGTTATATTCCCCCCATATCCCGACCTGGAGGCAGAGGTGTTGGAGGCTCAGGGAAATACTCCGGATTCTTGTCCTCCGGGGAAGTTGTTTGTTCCATCTGAATTACAGTTGCAAGAAAAAGTATGTGAACCCTTTGGAATGATATGGATTTCTGCACAAATTGGTCATAAAATGTGATCTGATCTTCATCTAAGTCACAACAATAGACAATCACAGTCTGCTTAAACTAATAACACACAAAGAATTAAATGTTACCATGTTTTTATTGAACACACCATGTAAACATTCACAGTGCAGGTGGAAAAAGTATGTGAACCCTTGGATTTAATAACTGGTTGAACCTCCTTTGGCAGCAATAACTTCAACCAAACGTTTCCTGTAGTTGCAGATCAGACGTGCACAATTGTCAGGAGTAATTGTTGACCATTCCTCTTTACAGAACTGTTTCAGTTCAGCAATATTCTTGGGATGTCTGGTGTGAATCGCTTTCTTGAGGTCATGCCACAGCATCTTAATCGGGTTGAGGTCAGGACTCTGACTGGGCCACGCCAGAAGGCGTATTTTCTTCTGTTTAAGCCATTCTGTTGTTGATTTACTTCTATGCTTTGGGTCGTTGTCCTGTTGCAACACCCATCTTCTGTTGAGCTTCAGCTGGTGGACAGGTGGCCTTAAGTTCTCCTGCAAAATGTCTTGATAAACTTGGGAATTCATTTTTCCTTCGATGATAGCAATCCGTCCAGGCCCTGATGCAGCAAAGCAGCCCCAAACCATGATGCCCCCACCACCATATGTCACAGTTGGGATGAGGTTTTGATGTTGGTGTGCTGTGCCTCTTTTTCTCCACACATAGTGTTGTGTGTTTCTTCCAAACAAGTCAACTTTGGTTTCATCTGTCCACAGAATATTTTGCCAGTACTGCTGTGGAACATCCAGGTGCTCTTGTGCAAACTGTAAACGTGCAGCAATGTTTTTTTGGACAGCAGTGGCTTCCTCTGTGGTATCCTTCCAGGAAATCCATTCTTGTTTAGTGTTTTACGTATGGTAGATTCGCTAACAGGGATGTTAGCATATTCCAGAGACTTTTGTAAGTCTTTAGCTGACACTCTAGGATTCTTCTTCACCTCATTGAGCAGTCTGCGCTGTGCTCTTGCAGTCATCTTTACAGGACAGCCACTCCTAGGGAGAGTAGCAGCAGTGCGGAACTTTCTCCATTTATAGAAAATTTGTCTTACCTCGGACTGATGAACAGCAAGGCTTTTGGAGATACATTTATAACCCTTTCCAGCTTTATGCAAGTCAACAATTCTTAATTGTAGGTCTTCTGAGAGCTCTTTTGTGCGAGGCATCATTCACATTAGGCAATGCTTCTTGTAATGCTTCTTGTGAAAAGAAAACCCAGAACTGGTGTGTGTTTTTTATAGGGCAGCTGTAACCAACACCTCCAATCTCATCTCATTGATTGGAGTCCAGTTGGCTGATACCTCACTCCAATTATCCAATTAGCTCCTGGAGATATCATTAGTCTAGGGGTTCACATACTTTTTCCACCTGCACTGTGAATGTTTAGATGGTGTGTTCAATAAAAACATGGTAACATTTAATTCTTTGTGTGTTATTAGTTTAAGCAGACTGTGATTGTCTATTGTTGTGACTTAGATGAAGATCAGATCACATGTTATGACCAATTTGTGCAGAAATCCATATCATTCCAAAGGGTTCACATACTTTTTCTTGCAACTGTACGTCACAAGGTGTTCGAGGAACATTACTGTACTGTTCTCGCAGGACACCCTGGGAGCAGATCCACTGTTGATCTCATATCTCGTAGATTCTGGTGCCCGGGGTTGTGTAAGTGTGTTGAGGACTATGTGTCAGCCTGTAGTACTTGTGCACGGGCTAAGGTGACACATACTCGGCCTTCCGGGTCTTTGCTTCGGCTGCCCATCCCGTCCAGACCATGGACTCATTTATCCATGGATTTTACCTAATTCTTCAGGGAAAACTGTGATTCTGGTTGTTGTTGATCGATTTAGTAAGATGGCGCACTTTATAGCATTACCAGGTCTTCCCAATGCTAAAACTCTTGCACAAGTGTTTGTCGACAACATCGTGAAACTACATGGTATTCCCTCTGATGTGGTGTCTGATAGAGGGACTCAGTTTGTTTCCAAATTCTGGAAGGCGTTCTGTACTCGTCTGGGGGTGCAATTTTCCTTCTCTTCGGCTTTTCATCCTCAGTCGAACGGACAGACCGAATGCGCGAATCAAAATCTGGAGACTTATTTGAGATGTTTTGTCTCTGAGAACCAGGAGGAGTGGTCTTCGTTCTTGGCTTTGGCCGAGTTTGCTATAAATAACTGTAGACAGGAGTCCACTGATAAGTCGCGTTCTTTGGGGCATATGGGTTCCACCAGCAATTTGACACTTTTTCTGGTACTGAGACCTCTAGTGTACCTGAAGAGGAAAGATTTTCATCTTCTTTGTCATCTATCTGGCATAAAATTCTAAATAATCTGAAAAAGATCAGTAAGAAGTATAAACGTATGGCTGACAAAAGACGTTTGAGTGGTCCGAACCTGAGAGTTGGTGATTCTGTGTGGCTGTCCACAAGAAACATTAAGTTGAAAATACCTTCTTGGAAGTTGGGTCCAAGGTTTATTGGTCCATATAAGATCACTGCTGTTATTAACCCTGTAGCCTTTTCATCTTGAGCTTCCTCAAGCTTTGAAGATTCATAACGTGTTCCGTAGGTCGTTGTTGAAGAGATATGTTTTAGCAGTTGTGCTGTCCTCCTTGCCCCCCGCTCCTGTCATGGTGGACAGTAATTTGGAATTTGAAATCGCTAAGATAATTGACTTCCGAGTTCTCCGTAGATCCCTCCAGTATCTCGTGCACTGGAGGGGTTACGGACCTGAGGAGAGGATGTGGGTCCCAGCGACCGACATTAATGCTAATCGTCTGGTTAGGGCCTATCACAGAGCTCATCCGGAGAAAGTTGGTCCTGTGTGTCCGGAGGCCACCCGTAGAAGGGGGGGTACTGTCACAGCCACTCCCAGGCTAGGTGTTAGAAGGTCAGAGAGGCTGTCTGCACTTGATGTCATCTGACAGCCTCTTTTAATTTCACTTTGTTGTTGATGGTAATGACCACACCTCTAGTCAGGTGCAGCATAGTGGTCATTACTATTTAAGTCTGGCTACTCCCTTCACTCCTTGCAGTGTATAGCTTAATTTGCAAGTGGAAGAGCTGGTGTGTGTTGTCTCATCTGATGTTCCTGCTGTTTCTTCTACTTCAGGAGTTAAGTGTCTCATTCCTTTGGATTTATTTTGTGTTGTTTTCCCTGCCTTCTGGTATCAAGAATCAAGACCCCTGTTCCTTCTGCTTAAGGAACGGGTCGTCTTTGGGCCCTACAGGGAATTACAGGGTAAATCAGGCTTTAGGTTCCAGTGAATGAACGGACCTACCACTGAGGTCCGTTCATTCGGTTAGCAGCCAGAGCTAGGGTTAGGATTCATTAGGTGGTGACCTTTTCCTCTCCCTAGCTTCTAGGCCAGATACCTTCCACCCCACTTTTGTGTTTGGTGTGGTGTTCCCTCCCACACCTCGTTGTGACACTCAGTGAGCCCAGAGTCGGGTCTATAATCGGCAGGCTCGGGTCTGGATTTTTAACCCGGGTTTTGGCTCGGGTGCCGACCATGGACAGTAAGTTCCTGGCTAGTTGGCAAGGCCCCTACGAGGGGCTCGAGAAAATTGGAGATGTAAACTACAAGGTACACCAGTCAGGGCGGCGAAAGCCGGAGAAGGTTTACCATGTGAATTTACTCAAACCATGGAAAGATAGGGAAACCTGTACAGAAGACAGTCCGTGGCCGGGTTTTCTAGGAGAAGAGGTATCGGCCCCTATGTCTGATGTAAGAGAGGCGGCTGCCACAGTAAAAATTGCTCACAGCCTCTCCTCTAAACAGACTCAGGAGGCCAGGGAGTTCGTTAGTCAGAACATGGATGTGTTCTCAGAACATGGATGTGTTCTCAGACCTCCCTGGACGTACATCCATAATCCAGCATGACATTGTCACTGAGCCTCAGGCAAAAGTCAGATTAAAACCATACCGGGTACCCAAGGCTTGGCAACAAGCCATTTCAGAGGAGGTGCAGCTAATGTTGCAGCTAGACGTCATTGAGGAGTCAAAAAGTGAGTGGGCCAGTCCTATAGTATTGATACCCAAGCCGGACGGGACGTTTCGGTTTTGTAACGACTTTCGAAAACTTAACGAGGTTTCCAAATTCGATGTGTATCCCATGCCCCGGGTGAATGAGCTCATCGAGAGGTTAGGACAAGCCCGGTATTTTTCTGTTTTGAACCTCACGAAAGGGCACTTGCAGGTGCCCTTAATGGAGGCTGCCAAAGAGAAAACTGCCTTCATCACGCCTGAGGGGCTGTATCGATTTGATGCTACATTATAGATTTTTTGATCCATAAGCCATGTGTGTTCTTTTGTTTTTATTTACCATGCCTTTCAGCATGTGTTGTCAATTTCATTTTAGGAGGAGCTTGTAGTTAGTGTGTCCACCTGTTTCTAGGTGGAGGCGCTATATATTCAACCTCCTCCTCAGTATGTGTATGTCATGAGGAAGGATCGCTATTGTCCCTGATCCGAAACATGTTGACTGGAGTGTAACTGGCTTTTAATCTGCACTGAAAAATAAAGGTAACATTTTAATCGAGCTGGACTTCTTTTTCTCCTTTACTTAAGTTACGCTGTGGTTCCCAGCACGGTCCGTGCTCGGTGCAACAGGGTTTGAGCACGCCTGCCTTTTTCTTTTTGCCTACCTGAGGGGCTGTATCAGTATAAGGTCTTGTAACGGATCCCCTTCCGTTAATGGACGCTTCCTAGCTTGCGCCGAGGACCACAAGCACCGCACTGGACACCACAACCACCGCAGACTCCACAACCGCCGTAGCTTAACTGGAGCCGCGCCGTCTTCCTTCCACCCTGAATGAACCTCCAGCATTCAGGACCGTGTGGGAAAGATCTCTCCTCCAGGAGAGGGTATCAGGGACAAGAAGAAAGAGATTAAAGCTCCAGGGAATATGCAGAGCATAGCAATCCCCAGCGTGATACAGCAATTCCCTCCAATAACGAGACGAGGCTACGTTTTGAAGGGTTAGAAAATCAAGAACTCTTTATTGAGGGCTACCCGCCCGTATTTATGCAGGTCCCCATCTGGTGTACACGCCCCTAGGGGACCAGAAGGAGGACTGTGACACAGGACAGATACGTAGCACTCAGGATACACAGACACAACACATCCCCACAATGCATCATGGTTTCCTCCTCTCTGCCCTGGAGACACCCGAAGAGCAATTCAATTATCTCTCAGGACAAAGGGAAATCACCAATACACATGTGGGAACAACAGGACAGGAATCACCACCCAAACACACAATGTCACACCCTCCCAGCAAACACAGACATTTAACCTATTCCCAGATAGCTCAAGTCTGAGGGCATATCATTAGGGGAATGCCGCTCAGAGTACACAAATACAATAAAATTAGCTATCTGGGTGCCATTTTTTAATCCATACGGATGGGTCTGTCACAAATTCCAACAGCGTTCGGTCCTATTAATAGTCCAGACATGCGGCATAGTTCTGTTACACTGTTCTTGAAGGGTAATATGTCCCGGGGCCATAGTCGTAGGGCAGGAGGCTAGCCATAAGTTTTCTACAATGCCCAGTGGCAAATGGCAGTTTGTCACACATCTCCCCTTTGGGGGGAAGACTAACCAGGCACCTGACCTTCTGTCGGTCAGTGCCTCCGTTAGTCGATCCACCAACCCACAGTAACCAAATGCCCCAGTAGCCCACCCACTACAAACAGGTACAAGGGTGACCCACCCACAAGAAACAGTTACTGCACCTGGGTATTTTGCTGTGGGGACTTGAGGGAGGGCAGAGGCCGACTGCACTCTGCCCAGCTGCCAGCTCTTCTGCTGGGGTGCTGAGACCATAGTCCGGCTCAGTAGCCAGAGGAACATGGGAGTCAGTAGGGGTTAACATCGCCTCTGTTAACCCTGAGGCCACGTTAGGAGTTAACTGGGGAGGGGAATTTGTACTTACCCCTCTTCCTGTTGTCCTGGTGAGGGTAGTGGGGGATCTGGACAGGCTGTCCAGCATCCCAGTAGGTCAGGCGCAGAGACCACTGTCCCATCTGCGCCGTCTGGGCGATTGGTGTCTCCCCTTGTTATGGTAAGCTGCCGCTGGGGAGAGAGGGTGCTGCGCTCCTCTCCCTGAAACACAGGCTGCCGCTGGGGAGGAAGGACGACACCTCCAGCTCCCTGGGGTACACACTGCCGCTGGGGGGGAAGGAGGGCACCTTCAGCTCCCTGTAACACACACTGCCGCTGGGGAGGAAGGACGACACCTTCAGCTCCCTGGGGTTCACACTGCCACTGGGGGGGGGGAAGGACGACACCTTCGGCCCCCTGGGGTACACACTGCCGCTGGGGAGGAAGGAGGGCACCTTCAGCTCCCTGTAACACACACTGCCACTGGGGAGGAAGGACGACACCTTCAGATCCCTGGGGTTCACACTGCCGCTGGGGGGAAGGACGACACCTTCGGCCCCCTGGGGTACACACTGCCGCTGGGGAGGAAGGAGGGCACCTTCAGCTCCCTGTAACACACACTGCCGCTGGGGAGGTAGGACGACACCTTCAGCTCCCTGGGTTTCACACTGCCGCTGGGGAGGAAGGACGACACCTTCGGCCCCCTGGGGTACACACTTCCGCTGGGGGGGAAGGACGACACCTTCGGCCCCCTGTAACTCACGCTTTTGCTGGGGCACAGGGACGGAATACTTCGCTATCTGTGCCCGATATTCTGCTTCCTTCTGCAGATACTCCGCCAGTTCTCTCCTCACTTTCGGTTCAAGTTCCTCTGTTAGGTGGGGCCCGTAGATAGCCAACCGCCTCTTCAGTATAGCGTCAAACCGTACGTGACTATACCAATATTCCAGTTTTGCTTGGTGTTCCCAGGATGCTGCTCTTCGCACTAGGGAAGCCATCCCACCGCTTGCCACCAATGTAACGGATCACCTTCCGTTATTGGACGCTTCCTAGCTTGCGCCGAGGACCACAAGCACCGCACTGGACACCACAACCACCGCAGACTCCACAACCGCCGTAGCTTAACTGGAGCCGCGCCGTCTTCCTTCCACCCTGAATGAACCTCCAGCATTCAGGACCGTGTGGGAAAGATCTCTCCTCCAGGAGAGGGTATCAGGGACAAGAAGAAAGAGATTAAAGCTCCAGGGAATATGCAGAGCATAGCAATCCCCAGCGTGATACAGCAATTCCCTCCAATAACGAGACGAGGCTCCGTTTTGAAGGGTTAGAAAAACATGAACACTTTATTGAGGGCTACCCGCCCGTATTTATGCAGGTCCCCATCTGGTGTACACGCCCCTAGGGGACCAGAAGGAGGACTGTGACACAGGACAGATACGTAGCACTCAGGATACACAGACACAACACATCCCCACAATGCATCATGGTTTCCTCCTCTCTGCCCTGGAGACACCCGAAGAGCAATTCAATTATCTCTCAGGACAAAGGGAAATCACCAATACACATGTGGGAACAACAGGACAGGAATCACCACCCAAACACACAATGTCACACCCTCCCAGCAAACACAGACATTTAACCTATTCCCAGATAGCTCAAGTCTGAGGGCATATCATTAGGGGAATGCCGCTCAGATTACACAAATACAATAAAATTAGCTATCTGGGTGCCATTTTTTAATCCATACGGATGGGTCTGTCACAAATTCCAACCGCGTTCGGCCCTATTAACAGTCCAGACATGCGGCATAGTTCTGTTACACTGTTCTTGAAGGGTAATATGTCCCGGGGCCATAGTCGTAGGGCAGAAGGCTAGCCATACGTTTTCTACAATGCCCAGTGGCAAATGGCAGTTTGTCACAGGTCTTACCCTTTGGTCTGCATGGCGTCCCTGCCACTTTTCAGCGACTAATGGGCATTGTGCTTCGTCCACATCGTCGGTACGCTTCGGCTAATCTGGACGATATTGTCATCCACAGTACGACTGGGAAAGTTACCTACCCAAAGTGCAGGCTGTAGTGGACTCCCTTCGGAAAGCTGGCCTTACCGCTAACCCAAAAAAATGTGCGATAGGGTTAGAAGAGACTAAGTACTTGGGGTATGTCATTGGGCGGGGAGTCATCAAACCCCAAGTGAACAAATAGAGGTGATACGAAATTGTGGGAATGGTGGACTATTACATGAGGTTTTTTCTCACTTTACTACTCTAGCCGTGCCCTTGACAGGGCTCTTGAAGGGACAAAAATCAGTGATGGTTTGCTGGGATGATCGGGCGGAAGAGGCTTTTGCCGCTTTGAAGTCGGCCCTGTGTGGGTCACTGGTTTTGGTGACGCCCGACTTTAAGAGGGAGTTTGTGGTACAAACGGATGCCCCCGAAGTAGGCCTCGGTGCTGTACTATCTCAGGGAGTCAACAGGGAGGAGTATCCCGTTGTCTTCCTAAGCTGCAAGCTCACCCCAGCCGAAACCAGGTACAGTATAGTGGAGAGAGAGTGCCTGGCTATCAAGTAGGCACTTGAGTCTCTCCGCTACTATTTGTTGGGGAGAAAGTTCCGCCTGGTGACCGACTACTCCCCTCTCAAGTGGATGAGCCAGGCCAAAGAATGAAATGCCCGGGTCACCAGAAGGTTTTTGTCTCGGAAGGACACAAAGTAGTCCGGTTGCAGGGAAACACAGATGCCCTGTCCCGGGTGCATTGTCTGGCGTGTGTCCACCCCCTCAGGGTTGAACAAAGGGGAGTATGTGACACAGTGAGGGGTTGTGTCTGACAAGGCAGGTATTTTCCTCCCAGCACGTGCGACTGGGCTGGTTTTCAGCCAGGTGAGGACAAATATCGGACCAGAGTTTAAGTGCCGGTCTGGGTTTTGGCAGCACCTGGCTGTCCTTAAATAGGCAGCTGGGCTCAGCAGAGATGTCTCTGTTTTTGGGATCTGAGGCTTTGTGCCGTGCTGGAGGGCTGAGAGTCGTATGCTGGGGAAACAGGCCCCCAGAAGCCTGCTGTGGACTACTGGAGGCAGAATTTCCAGCAAGGTGACCTATGTTATATGAACTTTCCATTGTGTGAATTAACACCAAGACTGCAGTTACGTGCTGTTTTGTGCAATTGCGTCAATTGTGAATAAACACTGATGTTTTGAGTGAGAAAAAAAGACAAGGTCACTGTCTGGGACCACCACCAGTAAACTATAAATCTGCCATCTATCTTGATTTACCACTCCAGTTAGAAGAAGTAGATCTAAGGCTACTCCTAGGTGTTCATCAGAGCCCGCCACAAGGCCACTTGGACTGTTCTAACAGCAGGGGCGGAAAAAAGGCCCTGAAAAAAATACTAAAAGTGGCCCCGTTTTGTAGTTGGGTCCAAAATGTTGGAAGGCAGGGCCCACAATACCATATTGTGGCATATTATACCATCCCAACAGAGCCAAATACCATAGTCCATCATAAAATACAGCCAACAGCACAAAATACATCCCCAAAAACTTCTACTAGCCGGCCGCGAGGAGGGCCTAGGCAGCCCCCTGGGCATTGGCCCACCTGGAAATTTCCCTGTAAGGTCTATGGCTAATCTCCCCCTGGCCACCAGGGACCCAGGTTACGTTTATGGAGTAAGACAGCAGAAAACAAGTCAAAGCTCAAAGGTAGCAGACCCAACAGCTGCCAAGGAGTAGCAGGAGAGTAGAACAAGCCAGAGTCAAAGCCAGAAGAATTAGTAAAATCCAACAGTAGAAAAGGGATTAATCCTGAAAAAAGCCAAGGAGTCAAGCCATGAGAATCAGTAGAAGCAAAAACAGTAGACAAGGGGTAAATTCTCAAACAAGCCAAGGTAAATACACAGGGAAGTCCAACAGAAATGCAGCACTGTTCTGAGTGCAAATAACAAACAGGCATCCAGACATCCAAAAATTACAAGCCCTAGCAAGTATTAAGTGCCTTACCTAAATTCCCCACCTAGTTCTAAATTGAATACTAAGCCAGGGAGCTGATTTGCTGGCATCCAGACTCACTGTTAGGCTGACCAGTTGGAGCTTGACTGATTGGCAAGCAATCCTCCTTGAACACCCATGCATAGAAGATGACTTAGTAAATTCCTGACAACACTATATTGATTCCTTTCTAGAAGTAAAATAGACTAGCTAGATTTAAAGGGGTTTTCCATTTACAAAAAAAAATACAACAGCAGTAAACCTTACTGCATTATGTGTCAGATGATGACATTGTGAGTGCATTTTGACTCCTCCAGCATAATTGTGAACTAAAACCAGCACCCTGTGTTTACATTTCAGCACAAGACTCTTTGGGAGTGTATGTAGCATCAGGTCTCTGCCTCTCCTTCTCCTTCCAGCTAGAACATCACATAATCAAGCAGGGTCAGCAGCCTCAATATTCATTTCAATGCAGTAAATACCAATGAAGCTGTGTTGGCAGTGGGGCCCTCTTCCAGCACATAGATTGTTATTAAATAAATTATTTAGCGGGTCTTCTAAATGTCAGGCAGAAGAGTTACCATTACACGACAGACCTGCTCTGTTGGAAGGGCTGAACTTTCTTTGCTTAAAAGCTATTTTCTTCAGAGGCATAACACTAAATAAATAGTATATCACTAAAATGAAAGGAAAAAAAAGTGCCACCTACCATTTACCATAAATACTATGTTCAGTATATTGTATAGCTTATTATGATTACAGGAATGCCAAATACTGTTTTGTGATATTTCATGCTAAGGATTAGTGTTGATTGAAGCGAAGTATTCGAAGCAGAATTCAGTCCGAAGTTTAGGAGAATCCGAATTTCATTGCGGTAACAAATCAGTTTTTCCTAAAATGGCGGCTGCATGTGTTCTAAAGTGAAAATAAGAAGCCGGGGAACACGAGATTACCCATAATACCATGCAACCAGCCAATCCGCAGATAGCCCTCCCCTGTGATGTCACAACTCTATAAAACCCTCATCCAGCGCGGTCTCCGTCATTATCCTGTAAGATGAGCATAGGGAGGGACGTGACAAGCGTCCTTGCGCTAGGAACAATGTTGCTGAAAATGATTAATAGAAGAATATTGGTGAGAGAGAGTGCAGGGAGAGTGCAGGAAGACTGCAAGGAGAGTGCAGGGAGACTGAGACTGCAGGTAGACTTATGCTGCGTCAGTTTTATTTATTTATTCCTACATTTACTTATTCCAACATCAGCCATAAACTAAGATATGTAATTCAATACTAATAAGATGGAAGCCTTTGTTATTCCAGTGCCAGAGCCCCCCTTAGGGGGGCCAGATCTTAATGATGACAATACTCATCTTTTGCTGTCTTAACCTCTTCCAAATCCACCTTCAAAGTCTCCATGTCCTAGAAAAGTCAGCAAGATGCCGAGAGAGGAAGAGCTGGATGTTCCTGGTGACATATTCTCGTCGATATTAGATGATGTAAAAAAGGAGGAAAAGCAGATGGCAGAAGAAGGGCTCCCACCTATAGGGCAGGAGAGCGCTGGGGTTGGAGAAGGGGGTATGCCAGAGCTGATTTACAGTGCCTTGCAACAGTATTAACCCCCTTGACTTTTTTAGTATTTTGGTACATTACAGCCTTAAGTTCAATGTTTTGTTAATCTGAATTTTATGTGATGGATCAGAACACAATAGTCTAAGTTGGTGAAGTGAAATGAGAAAAATATATAAATAAACTATTGTTTAGAAATAGAAAACAAAAAATTGGCATGTGCGTATGTATTCACCCCCTTTGTTAGGAAGCCCATAAAAAGCTCTGGTGCAACCAATTTCCTTCAGAAGTCACATAATTAGTGAAATGATGTACACCTGTGTGCAATCGAAGTATCACATGATCTGCCATTACATATACACACCTTTTTTGAAAGGCCCCAGAGGCTGCAACACCTAAGCAAGAGGCATCACTAACCAAACACTGCCATGAAGACCAAGGAACTCTCCAAACAAGTAAGGGACAATGTTGTTGAGAAGTACAAGTCAGGGTTAGGTTATAAAAAAATATCAAAATTTTTGATTATCCCAGGAGCACCATCAAATTTATTATAACCAAATGGAAAGAACATGGCACAACAGCAAACCTGCCAAGAGACGGCCACCCACCAAAACTCACGGACCAGGCAAGGAGGGCATTAATCAGAGAGGCAGCACAGAGACCTAAGGTAACCCTGGAGGAGCTGCAGAGTTCCACAGCAGAGACTGGAGTATCTGTACATAGGACGACAATAAGCCGTACGCTCCATAGAGTTGGGCTTTATGGCAGAGTGGCCAGAAGAAAGACATTACTTTCAGCTAAAAACAAAAAGGCACGTTGTGAGTTTGCGAAAAGGCATGTGGGAGACTCCCAAAATGTATGGAGGAAGGTGCTCTGGTCTAATGAGTCTAAAATTGAACTTTTCGGCCATTATGTCTGGCGGCGCAAACCCAACACATCACATCACCCAAAGAACACCATCCCCACAGTGAGACATGGTGGTGGCAGCATCATGCTGTGGGGATGTTTTTCAGCAGCCAGGACTGGGAAACTGGTCAGAGTTGAGGGAAAGATGGATTGTGCTAAATACAGGGATATTTTTGAGCAAAACCTGGCCGACTATGTGCGTGATTTGAGGCTAGGACGGAGGTTCACCTTCCAGCAGGACAATGACCCCAAACACACTGCTAAAGCAACACTTGAGTGGTTTAAGGGGAAACATGTAAATGTGTTGGAATGGCTTAGTCAAAGCCCAGATCTCAATCCAATAGAAAATCTGTGGTCAGACTTAAAGATTGCTGTTCACAAGCACAAACCATCCAACTTGAAAGAGCTGGAGCAGTTTTGCAAGGAGGAATGGGCAAAAATCCCGGTGGTAAGATGTGGCAAGCTCATAGAGACTTATCCAAAGCGACCTGGAGCTGTGATTGTCGCAAAAGCTGGCTCTACAAAGTATTGACTTTAGGGGGGTGAAAAGTTATGCACATTGACTTTTTCTGTTATTTTGTCCTATTTGTTGTTTACTTCACAATAAATAAATTTAAAAAAATCTTCAAAGTTGTGGGCATGTTCTGTAACGTTTTTAAACGTGTTTGCTTTCTTATTTTTTTGTAACAATAACTTTGCAGAATATTGTAACTTTTGCTATAAAACAGGAAAAAGCTGAAATGTAAAAATTCAATTTTTCTACCATAACTTTTTACTATAAAGATTGTTTTACAGGTTTCAGAGCGATTTAAACTCCAGACCATCTGTTTAGCGAACAGCTACCTTACCCACTCCTTTATAGAAAAACTTTACTGTGAGGGGGAGGGGGCACAAGGCTTACATGTATGGAACCCTGAAATTTCTGATGGCAGCCCTGGATCCAAGTTGTTTTTTTTTTAAGCCCAGCTGAAAAGTCCCACCCTAAGAAACAGCATCATTTCTGACATCCCATCTACAGTACATGGCAGAGTCCAGGAGAATGAGCAGAACACTGCCCTGAGAGGCGAGGTCACTGATGATGTTGTGTCTACAGAGCGTTGCCACGCCTCAGATGTAGATGTGATGTCATCAAGATAGGGAACAAACACAGTAGAAAGTGTCATGTGACCACAAGGAATTGCAGGAAAACAGGGCATTAGATAAACAATCACTATTAGGGCTCATGCACATGAAGGTTTATTTCTCCGTGTCCATTCCATTTTTATGCACACGGCCGGTATCCGTGTTTTTTTGGGGATCCGAAATTTGCGCACCGCAAAACAACCAACGGTTGTGTGCATGAGCCCTTAGTAAATAATAGTATCTGCTGTTTCCTGTTAACTGATTCTGAAAATTGCAAAACCAGATTATCCTTTTAATTGGACAGATTGGGGGCAGATACAGTAGCTAGGTATTGGCATCCTTCTGTGCAGTGTTAATTGCCATTAGAGTAGCCATATGTGTCCTGCTCTACCCTCACCTGCTCTACCCTGTCCACTATAAATGGAAATTTTGTGCTGTAGTTCTGCATGGTAACCCCCAATTATAAACAAATTGTGGTATCCGCAGTCTGTTAGAGTTGTTGGGACTCCAAACTTTACAGTAACTTTTTCACTGGAGAATTCCTTTAAAACCACAGTAAATCATCTCACTTTGACATCATCAGTTTGAGGGATTTTCAGCAGGGTAATAAGCTGATGAATACAAGTCTGATCATCCTTAAAGGGGTTATCCAGTCCTATAAAAAGCCCCCCAATATGTCGGGCCCCCCACACTGAATATACTTTCCCTGCTCCCCGCTGTGCTCCTGGTCTCCGCACCGCCGCTGCTGCATCTCCCTGTACACGGATGAAAACATCCGGTGTCGGGGGAAGGGGGGAGCCGCCAATGGCAAGCGGGGACAGGGAAGAGCCTCCCTAGCATTGCAGGTGACGCTAGGGAGGCTCGTCCCCATCCCCGCCTGCCATTGGCTGCTCCCCCCCGACACTGGATGTTTTTTATCCGTGAACGGGGAGAAGCAGCAGCGGCGGTGCGGAGACCAGGAGCAGAGCAGGGAGCGGGGAGCCAGGTAAGTATACTCAGTGTGGGGGTCCTGAGCATATGGTGGAGCTTTTTATAGGACTGGATAACCCATTTAAAAGGAATGTGTCATCAGAAAATGACCTATTGTTTAAATCACATTTTTATGTTCACAAATATTTATAATACATATTCTTAAGGAGTTTTTGATGATGTTATTATTAATTTTCCATGTCAATATCTATATTTTAAAAAAAAACATAAAATCCTGCAGTTTTCGCACTGGCCACTAAGCCTAATAATAGGGTCCTCCACTTTACTGCAGCTATCTGCTTATCTGTCGTTCTAATCCTGCCTGTAATGATATCACCTCTGTGTATAGATAAGACAGGATCCACAATATGGTTAACCCAGTGTCATCCCGTGCATTAATTTCCAGGGCCTGCAAAATGTGTATTTCCATTTCCATGTAACTGTTATGTTTAAGTGTAATATACCTGGTTCATCAGCAGATGGCGGCATAAAGGGCAGAGCTACCTTGCCTAGAATGGAACCTTCTTTCCATTCTATTCTCTCCCTTTAGGGAGGGGTTTAGCTATCTAGAGTGAGTCTAGCCTACCCCTTTCAGGGGCGAGGTCGAGTCTAGCTTACCCCCTGCTAGAGGAAGGCTGTGTCCAAGCCAGCCAGAGCACCCCTAGCTCTGCTGGATCAGGAGGCCAAAGCAAATGCCAACACCTGCTGGAAACCAAGACAAAGCATGTAAACTGTTTGAGGAAAAATTTATTCAAGTAAAGTTGCTGTTCAACTATATACAAGTTCTGGACTCAATGCATTTCTTCATCCCATTTACCAACTACACCTTTGCTCTGCTGCGGACGACAACACCTGGGGTTCCAGCGTATCCAGGTAGGAGCACCGTGACACGTGCAACACTGTTAAGGAACATTATAGGCCACCCTACACCACTCTGGCATTCCTACCCTGGGTACCACCACCTACAGTATTACTAAAAGTGGCCCTGTGCCCTTGTTGCTTCATTGCAACTGGCGTCACAACAAAAACACTAAGAAAGGGCCCCTTGCCGCTGTCGTTGCAGTGCAAATCTGTGTGCCCATGAACTGTATAGTCTATTGGATTCCCAAAATTATCTTTAAAAATTATTTTAATGCATTTACTGTGGAGCGGTAAGCGCAAAACCATGCGCACCGGCGTCCGAAGGGTTAATCCGCAATTTTTACATGTAATGGCGCAGCTTCTTTGTGAGCAAACAGAGCTGGAAAAAGAGGGAACGCCCCCTGCTAAAGTGGGAAAGTCTAGCCCTGCCCACCGGGAGAAATGTTACTGTGTGAAGAGAGGAAGTGGAAGCTCCTCCTTTAAAGCCCCTCCTTCATATCCAGTTTGTGCCAGTGTTAGAGAAAGCAACATGTCGTGTTCTCGCCAGCCGGACTGGGGCGGCCTTGTGTGGGGTGACGAGGAGCCTGAGGCGAAGTCAGCGACCCTCTAAGAAGGTACCGCAGGCATTTCCCCGTGCCAGCTGGCACAGCGGAGGTGGTCGGTGTTCCCACTCCGCCGCCCAGAAAGCATGGCTCTTTTGAAGGACTCAACCCCCTGGTCCTCAGGGAGATCACGGCCCGTGCCCAAAACATGTGGGATTACCACGGGGCCATAGAGGACTGGGCCATCCGAGTGTGGGACCGGCCTCAGCCCAGGGACCTGATCTTTGAAAGGAGGACCAGAAGTGTGGTCTGTTTTTCGGTCGAGCGGGGGTCTGGCTTCGTTTACGATAACAAGACCGGGGGGAGCTGTACGTCAATAGGCGCTCTGTAAAAGCGGCCTTACCTGCCACAGGCCCGTGACAGCCTTTACAAGGGGGACATGGTCAAGTACATCCCCATGCAGTCCCTCCAAAATCTGTTTGCGGTAGCTGTGGTCTGCCTGGAAAAGCCCTTGGTGCCCCTGACCACACCTGAAGAATGGCCGGACGACCCAAATGCTACCGACTGAGTGCGCTGTCTCCAAGAGTCAGCAGATGGAGTATTCCGCCAGAGCCAGAGTCGCTCATCTCTGGACTACCAGCGCCCCCAACATCTCCTCCTCAGCAAGTATGTGTGTCCACTACTTTGGTGACCATCAACCCGACAGTTGTCAACTACCAACTGCCGTGGAAGATGGAGGCAGCTATAAGAGGGCGGTACAAGAATCACCCCCCCAGAGAGGAGGACTGTTTGCCAGCCCCTATGCAGCCATAGATTCTGGACCCCTTTGGCTTAGTAGGAGCATCCTCCCCTGTAAAACAAAAGGTCACCGCGGCGATGAGGAGCGTGACAACAAGGACCTTGCCGCGCACTGACAGTAGGTGTCGCCAGAACACCACGGTTGCTGCGAGGATGGACTACAAAAGGCAGGACAAACCTTTGATTAGTTTCAGCAGCAGCTCCAGCAGCGAGGAGGATTTGAGGTCCCTCCTCTAAAGAGCTGCTCCTCCGTGATTTTCACTTAAAAGAACCAGTGACTTCTGGGAGCCACTTTGTAGGCTAGACCTGAAGGGTGAGGGCCTGTTGGCATTTTATCTGTTTTTATGTTTCAGGTTGCCCTTGTTTTCAGTCCTCACCCGGATGGCCATGCCAGTTAGGACTCCCCCCACTATCATCTTTACCCAAGTTGCGCTCAAATACGCCCATTCCCTTTTTTCCCCCTTTTCAGGTTATTTGGGAGCCCCCTTTGCCAAAATGGTTCCCGTAACCTGCGCTGCTATTCCTGTACCCATGTGGATTACAAATAACTTTGCTATTTCTCGTGGATTACAAATATTACCTCACGTGGATTACAAATATTACCTCACGTGGATTACAAATATTACCTCATTTGGATTACAAATAATGACATTACCTTATTTCCTATGGATTACAAGAGACTCTTTTGCACTTACAGGGCTCTCTTGCACTGTTGTTCCCGTCAGGTGCACTTTATCCACCAGCATTGAAAAACTGACTCAAATGTGATTTTATTATTGCACAACCTGATTGCATTAAAAATGTGCCTTATTGTGATTTGCACTGACCTTTTGAATTTTCAGCAACGTTTAAGCACTTTAACCCATTGTGTGTTCTTTTGCAAGTGCCACAATGTGATTATATGCACTTTTATATGGACTTTGCATAGTTAGCCAGATAGTCAGCACCTTACTTCATTGCTTATTATGGACTGCCTCTGAGGATGTTAACCACCTCCGGACCGCCTAACGCAGGATCGCGTTCCGGAGGTGGCAGCGCTGCGCACAGTCACGCATATACGCGTCATCTCGCGAGACGCGAGATTTCCTGTGAACGCGCGCACACAGGCGCGCGCGCTCACAGGAACGGAAGGTAAGAGAGTTGATCTCCAGCCTGCCAGCGGCGATCGTTCGCTGGCAGGCTGGAGATGTGTTTTTTTTAACCCCTAACAGGTATATTAGACGCTGTTTTGATAACAGCGTCTAATATACCTGCTACCTGGTCCTCTGGTGGTCCCATTTGTTTGGATCGACCACCAGAGGACACAGGTAGCTCAGTAAAGTAGCACCAAGCACCACTACACTACACTACACCCCCCCCCCCGTCACTTATTAACCCCTTATTAGCCCCTGATCACCCCTAATCACCCCTGATCACCCCATATAGACTCCCTGATCACCCCCCTGTCATTGATTACCCCCCTGTCATTGATCAACCCCCTGTAAAGCTCCATTCAGACGTCCGCATGATTTTTACGGATGCACTGATAGATGGATCGGATCCGCAAAACGCATCCGGACGTCTGAATGAAGCCTTACAGGGGCATGATCAATGACTGTGGTGATCACCCCATATAGACTCCCTGATCACCCCCCTGTAAAGCTCCATTCAGATGTCCGCATGATTTTTACGGATGCACTGATACATGGATCGGATCCGCAAAACGCATCCGGTCGTCTGAATGAAGCCTTACAGGGGCATGATCAATGACTGTGGTGATCACCCCCCTGTCATTGATTACCCCCCTGTAAAGCTCCATTCAGATGTCCGCATGATTTTTACGGATGCACTGATAGATGGATCCGATCCGCAAAACGCATCCGGACGTCTGAATGAAGCCTTACAGGGGCATGATCAATGACTGTGGTGATCACCCCATATAGACTCCCTGATCACCCCCCTGTCATTGATCACCCCCCTGTCATTGATTACCCCCCTGTAAAGCTCCATTCAGATGTCCGCATGATTTTTACGGATGCACTGATAGATGGATCGGATCCGCAAAACGCATCCGGACGTCTGAATGAAGCCTTACAGGGGCATGATCAATGACTGTGGTGATCACCCCATATAGACTCCCTGATCACCCCCCTGTCATTGATCACCCCCCTGTCATTGATCACCCCCCTGTAAAGCTCCATTCAGATGTCCGCATGATTTTTACGGATGCACTGATAGATGGATCGGATCCGCAAAACGCATCCGGACGTCTGAATGAAGCCTTACACGGGCGTGATCAATGACTGTGGTTATCACCCCATATAGACTCCCTGATCACCCCCCCTGTCATTGATCACCCCCCTGTCATTGATCACCCCCCTGTCATTGATCACCCCCCTGTCATTGATCACCCCCCTGTCATTGATCACCCCTCTGTAAGGCTCCATTCAGATATTTTTTTGGCCCAAGTTAGCGGAATTTTTATTTTTTTTTCTTACAAAGTCTCATATTCCACTAACTTGTGTCAAAAAATAAAATCTCACATGAACTCACCATACCCCTCACGGAATCCAAATGCGTAAAATTTTTTAGACATTTATATTCCAGACTTCTTCTCACGCTTTAGGGCCCCTAGAATGCCAGGGCAGTATAAATACCCCACATGTGACCCCATTTCGGAAAGAAGACACCCCCAGGTATTCCGTGAGGGGCATATTGAGTCCATGAAAGATTGAAATTTTTGTCCCAAGTTAGCGGAACGGGAGACTTTGTGAGAAAAAAATTAAAAATATCAATTTCCGCTAACTTGTGCCAAAAAAAAAAAATTTCTATGAACTCGCCATGCCCCTCATTGAATACCTTGGGGTGTCTTCTTTCCAAAATGGGGTCACATGTGGGGTATTTATACTGCCCTGGCATTCTAGGGGCCCCAAAGCGTGAGAAGAAGTCTGGTATCCAAATGTCTAAAAATGCCCTCCTAAAAGGAATTTGGGCACCTTTGCGCATCTAGGCTGCAAAAAAGTGTCACACATCTGGTATCGCCGTACTCAGGAGAAGTTGGGGAATGTGTTTTGGGGTGTCATTTTACATATACCCATGCTGGGTGAGAGAAATATCTTGGTCAAATGCCAACTTTGTATAAAAAAATGGGAAAAGTTGTCTTTTGCCAAGATATTTCTCTCACCCAGCATGGGTATATGTAAAATGACACCCCAAAACACATTCCCCAACTTCTCCTGAATACGGCGATACCACATGTGTGACACTTTTTTGCAGCCTAGGTGGGCAAAGGGGCCCATATTCCAAAGAGCACCTTTAGGATTTCACAGGTCATTTACCTACTTACCACACATTAGGGCCCCTGGAAAATGCCAGAGCAGTATAACTACCCCACAAGTGACCCCATTTTGGAAAGAAGACACCCCAAGGTATTCCGTGAGGGGCATGGCGAGTTCCTAGAATTTTTTATTTTTTGTCACAAGTTAGTGGAAAATGCTTTTTTTTTTTTTTTTTTTTTTCATACAAAGTCTCATATTCCACTAACTTGTGACAAAAAATAAAAACTTCCATGAACTCACTTTGCCCATCAGCCAATACCTTGGGGTCTCTTCTTTCCAAAATGGGGTCACTTGTGGGGTAGTTATACTGCCCTGGCATTCTAGGGGCCCAAATGTGTGGTAAGGAGTTTGAAATCAAATTCTGTAAAAAATGACCTGTGAAATCCGAAAGGTGCTCTTTTGAATATGGGCCCCTTTGCCCACCTCGGCTGCAAAAAAGTGTCACACATCTGGTATCGCCATAATCGGGAGAAGTTGGGGAATGTGTTTTGGGGTGTCATTTTACATATACCCATGCTGGGTGAGAGAAATATCTTGGCAAAAGACAACTTTTCCCATTTTTTTATACAAAGTTGGCATTTGACCAAGATATTTATCTCACCCAGCATGGGTATATGCAAAAAGACACCCCAAAACACATTCCTCAACTTCTCCTGAATACAGAGATACCAGATGTGTGACACTTTTTTGCAGCCTAGGTGGGCAAAGGGGCCCACATTCCAAAGAGCACCTTTCGGATTTCACAGGTCATTTACCTACTTACCACACATTTGGGCCCCTAGAATGCCAGGGCAGTATAACTACCCCACAAGTGACCCCATTTTGGAAAGAAGAGACCCCAAGGTATTCGCTGATGGGCATAGTGAGTTCATGGAAGTTTTTATTTTTTGTCACAAGTTTGTGGAATATGAGACTTTGTATGAAAAAAAAAAAAAAAAAAATCATCATTTTCCACTAACTTGTGACAAAAAATAAAAAATTCTAGGAACTCGCCATTCCCCTCACGGAATACCTTGGGGTGTCTTCTTTCCAAAATGGGGTCACTTGTGGGGTAGTTATACTGCCCTGGTATTCTAGGGGCCCAAATGTGTGGTAAGGAGTTTGAAATCAAATTCAGGAAAAAATGAGGAGTGAAATCCGAAAGGTGCTCTTTGGAATATGGGCCCCTTTGCCCACCTAGGCTGCAAAAAAGTGTCACACATCTGGTATCCCCGTACTCAGGAGAAGTTGAGGAATGTGTTTTGGGGTGTCTTTTTACATATACCCATGCTGGGTGAGATAAATATCTTGGTCAAATGACAACTTTGTATAAAAAAATGGGAAAAGTTGTCTTTTGCCAAGATATTTCTCTCACCCAGCATGGGTATATATAAAATGACACCCCAAAACACATTCCTCACCTTCTCCTGAGTACGGAGATACCAGATGTGTGACACTTTTTTGCAGCCTAGGTGGGCAAAGGGGCCCATATTCCAAAGAGCACCTTTCGGATTTCACAGGTCATTTTTTACAGAATTTGATTTCAAACTCCTTACCACACATTTGGGCCCCTAGAATGCCAGGGCAGTATAACTACCCCACAAGTGACCCCATTTTGGAAAGAAGAGACCCCAAGGTATTCGCTGATGGGCATAGTGAGTTCATAGAACTTTTTATTTTTTGTCACAAGTTAGTGGAATAGCCTAGAAGGAATTTGTGAAAAGCTACCTGGTCAGTCATCAAGGTGACGAAGCGTAAAGCATTTTAAAACTTTGGTGCTTAGAAGGTATTACAGGACGAAGCCACCCTTCTGTTTGCGGGTGTATCATGACATGTGGAGAGATTACAGTATATGACACCCCCATGATCCATATACGACTATGGCCACGTCGTGGAGTATTGAGCACTTAGTTCAGAATATAGTTAATTGGTTGGTTCGCTGCTAGAGGGAAAACCGTGGATAGACACCCTACTTAGACAGGAGCCCATAGGTAGTTGTCTTCTATGTTAGTCTTGATATGTCTGTATTTTCATGCAGCACTTAAATTTTTCCCAGATACCCTTGGAGCATATGTATTTATATACCCTAAGCACAAGCCCAGGGCGGTTTGCCTCTTAAGTAAAGGGGTATGTAACGCCCCAGAGGTGCATTACCAACTTTACGCCTCACTACTATCTCCTATGGTTAACCCGTGTCATCCCATGCATTCATTTCCAGGGCCTGCAAAATGTGTATTTCCATTTCCATGTAACTGTTATGTTTAAGTGTAATATACCTGGTTCACCAGCAGATGGTGGCATAAAGAGCAGAGCTACCTTGTCTAGCTTACCCCCTGCTAAGGGACGGCTGTGGCCAAAGCAAAGAGCCTCAAAAGCCAGGAAGAAGGTTCCCTGGACAAAGACAAAGCTACAGACCAGACTACAGAAAGTTAAATACAGCAGAAAGGAAAAGGAAAAGATTCCTATTTAAGCCTGTTAGCACAGCAGAGCCAGAGAGCCACTGACGTAGCAGAAAGGAGTTTGCCTGCCACCGTTAATGCCAACGCCTGCTGGGAACCAAGACAAAGCCTGTAAACTGTTAGAGGAAAAGTTTAGTTTAGTCAAGTTGCTGTTCAACTATATACAAGGTCTGGACTCAATTCATTTCTTCATCCCATTTACCAACTACACCCTTGCTCTGCTGTGGACGACAACGCCTGGGGTTTCAGAGTATCCAGGTAGCAGCACCGTGACACGTGCAACACTATTAAGGCACATTATAGGCCACCCTACACCACTCTGGCATTCCTACCCTGGGTACCACCAGCTACAGAATTACTAAAAGGGGCCCTGTGCCCTTGTTGCTTCATTGCAACTGGCGTCACGACAAAGACACTAAGAAAGGACCCCTTGCCGCTGTCGTTGCGCTGCATGTTGCTATCTGGTTTTCATTGGCAGATGACATTTTTGGTGACACATTTATTTATTTATTTTATGCACTTATATACAGGGAGTGCAGAATTATTAGGCAAGTTGTATTTTTGAGGATTAATTTTATTATTGAACAACCATGTTCTCAATGAACCCAAAAAACTCATTAATATCAAAGCTGTAAGAGAAGGAGAAAGACAGGAGGCAGCGCCTCGTGTGTAGAACCGTATGATAATATTAAAAACAACAATGCACTGATTGTGCTTACCGTATTAGGTTGTGATGAGTCACAACTCCTATGGATCGCTTATGCTGGTAAAAGCCCGTCCAGCTTGCGGGGATGACTGCTGCTGCTGCCCAGGTTCTTACCCGTTTTCGTGGAGCACGATATCCGGGGTATGGAGAATAGTGGATAGGTATAAAAAATGAACCTTATAAAAAGCGGCGCTGCTGCAGAAGACAGTCCTGTCTTCTGCAGCAGCGCCGCTTTTTATAAGGTTCATTTTTTATACCTATCCACTAATATCAAAGCTGAATATTTTTGGAAGTAGTTTTTAGTTTGTTTTTAGTTTTAGCTATTTTAGGGGGATATCTGTGTGTGCAGGTGACTATTACTGTGCATAATTATTAGGCAACTTAACAAAAAACAAATATATACCCATTTCAATTATTTATTTTTACCAGTGAAACCAATATAACATCTCAACATTCACAAATATACATTTCTGACATTCAAAAACAAAACAAAAACAAATCAGTGACCAATATAGCCACCTTTCTTTGCAAGGACACTCAAAAGCCTGCCATCCATGGATTCTGTCAGTGTTTTGATCTGTTCACCATCAACATTGCATGCAGCAGCAACCACAGCCTCCCAGACACTGTTCAGAGAGGTGTACTGTTTTCCCTCCTTGTAAATCTCACATTTGATGATGGACCACAGGTTCTCAATGGGGTTCAGATCAGGTGAACAAGGAGGCCATGTCATTAGATTTTCTTCTTTTATACCCTTTCTTGCCAGCCACGCTGTGGAGTACTTGGACGCGTGTGATGGAGCATTGTCCTGCATGAAAATCATGTTTTTCTTGAAGGATGCAGACTTCTTCCTGTACCACTGCTTGAAGAAGGTGTCTTCCAGAAACTGGCAGTAGGACTGGCAGTTGAGCTTGACTCCATCCTCAACCCGAAAAGGCCCCACAAGCTCATCTTTGATGATACCAGCCCAAACCAGTACTCCACCTCCACCTTGCTGGCGTCTGAGTCGGACTGGAGCTCTCTGCCCTTTACCAATCCAGCCACGGGCCCATCCATCTGGCCCATCAAGACTCACTCTCAATTCATCAGTCCATAAAACCTTAGAAAAATCAGTCTTGAGATATTTCTTGGCCCAGTCTTGACGTTTCAGCTTGTGTGTCTTGTTCAGTGGTGGTCGTCTTTCAGCCTTTCTTACCTTGGCCATGTCTCTGAGTATTGCACACCTTGTGCTTTTGGGCACTCCAGTGATGTTGCAGCTCTGAAATATGGCCAAACTGGTGGCAAGTGGCATCTTGGCAGCTGCACGCTTGACTTTTCTCAGTTCATGGGCACTGTTGACTATTTTGAATGAAACGCTTGATTCTTCGATGATCACGCTTCAGAAGCTTTGCAATTTTAAGAGTGCTGCATCCCTCTGCAAGATATCTCACTATTTTGGACTTTTCTGAGCCTGTCAAGTCCTTCTTTTGACCCATTTTGCCAAAGGAAAGGAAGTTGCCTAATAATTATGCACACCTGATATAGGGTGTTGATGTCATTAGACCACACCCCTTCTCATTACAGAGATGCACATCACCTAATATGCTTAATTGGTAGTAGGCTTTCGAGCCTATACAGCTTGGAGTAAGACAACATGCATAAAGAGGATGATGTGGTCAAAATACTCATTTGCCTAATAATTCTGCACTCCCTGTAGCGCTGACATATTTCGCAGCACTTTACTGACATTAGTATCACTCTGTCCCCAGGCTACTTTCATACTTGTGTTTCACTTTTCCAGTATTGAGATCCGGCAGAGGATCTCAATACCGGAGAAAAACGCTTCCATTTTGTCCCCATTCATTGTCAATAGGGGCTAAACTGAACTGAACAGAATGGAATACTCCAAAATGCATTCCGTTCCATTTGGTTGCTTTCCCATACCGGAGAGAAAACCGCAGCAAGCAGCAGTTTTCTTTCCGTCATGGGATGCAGAGCAAAACGGATCCAGCATGACCCACAATGCAAGTCAATGGGGACGGATCCGTTTTCTCGAACACAATAGAAAACAAATCCGTCCCCCATTGACTTGCCTGATCCGTCATTGCTATTTTAAAGATAATAAAACCGGATCCGTTCATAACGGATGCAGATGGTTGTATTATCAGTAACGGAAGCATACTGCAGAACCTTGCTGGATCCAGCAAAAACACTAGTGTGAAAGAAGCCTTAGTTCCCTATTAGTATGTTTTTGGAGTGTGGGAGAAAACCCACACAAACACGGTGAGAACATACAAACTCCATGCAGATGTTGTCCTTGGTCAGATTTGAACCTAGGACCCCAGTGCTGCAAGGCTACAGTGCTAACCACTGAGCCACCATGCTGCCTCAAAAATAGTAACTTAATGTAACTGTACCATGCAATTTTATCTCCACTTTGTTATGTGGTACACAGTTGGAGTAAGCAAGCAAGTATAGTCATGGGTTATTGTAAATTTTCTAACCAAGCATTTTCCATATCCCCATTGGTATTACGCAATCATTCCATTGTATCCTATAATCTGTAAAGAAACGTTGATCAGGTAAAGCAAACATGGTAGCTAGGAATAACAGTATTATACGCCAGCACTAATTCTCCAGTGATTATCTGGTTGGTAATGGATCGTTTCCTCGGAACAGACAAGCCAGAACTGGTGTGCTAAGGTCATCATAAGCTCCGACCTGCTGAGCTAAGATCATCGTGAGCTCCCACCTGGTGTGCTAAGGTCATCGTGAGCTCCGACCTGCTGCGCTAAGGTCATCATGAGCTCCGACCTGCTGCGCTAAGGTCATCATGAGCTCCGACCTGCTGCGCTATGGTCATCATGAGCTCCGACCTGCTGCACTAAGGTCATCATGAGCTCCGACCTGCTACGCTAAGGTCATCATGAGCTCCAACCTGCTGCGCTAAGGTCATCATGAGCTCCTACCTGCTGCGCTAAGGTCATCATGAGCTCTGGCACAAGATTGTATAGGTTATCAAGAATTTCTAAGCATGTTCAGACAAATGGACTGCCAGAAATGGTGATTAATTTTTAGTTTCCCCCCCTCCGCCTTCCAAGAACCATTTCTACTTTTCCATTCATGTAGCCATATGAGGGCCTGTTTTTTGCAAACAAGTTGTATTTTTTCATGGCACCATTTAAATGACCATATCTATGGGAGAAATCATTGTGGGGTAAAATTGGAAAAAAAATGCAATTCCACGATGTTTTTGTTTTTTTTATTTTTGGGGTTCAGTGTACACTAAAAATAACATGATTTACCTCTTTTAAAAAAAAATCCTTTGAAAAATGAAATTTTTTATTTTTGCATTGCCATATTCTGACAACTTTTTCTACTTTGATTTTGAGTTACACATGGCTGTTTACAGTAAATAGTTTTTTATAAAAAAAATTATCAGGCCATTTTTATTTTTTTACCATTACGATGTTTAAACTTTTATATTCTGATAGTTCGGACAAGTTTGGATGTGGCAATACCAATTATGTTAATTTTTTATTGTTTATTTTTATATATCAACTTTGCAAAGGGGGTGATTTTAATTTTTCATTTCTTTTTATTTAAAAAAACATTTTTTTACTTTTCTTTTGGTTCCACACAATCATTCAATCACTAATGCCATGGGATTTCCAATGTTTATGGGAATTCTGCAGACTTCCTATTAAGCTCTAGTGTTGATCACGAATATTCAAATTGCTAATTTTTAGCGCGAATTTCGGCACTTTGAGAATTCGCGAATATTTCGAATATAGTGATATATATTCGTAATTTCGAATATTCAATTTTTTTTAAAATCAGTACACATGATCCCTCCCTGCTTCTAGCTTGTGGGCCAATGAGAAGGCTGCAATATCTTTGACTTTAGGAGTAGTGTTGATTGAGAATTTTCTGATTTCCGCAATCAAGAAAATAATGACTGGAGATAACGAATTCTCGAATTCGAGAATATATGGCGAATATTCGCCCAAATATTCGCAAAATATCGGGAATTCGAATATTGCCCCTGCCGCTCATCACTATTAAGCTCTACCGAAGGCAGGGCATAAAGGGTTTTCTCGGAATTTAATATTGATGACCTGTCCTCAGGATAGTTTATCAAAATCAGTTCGGCAGGGGTCCGACACCCAGCACCCCTGCCGATCAGCTGGTTGAAGAGAAGGCCAGCACTGACTTCATTGTTTACCTGCTCACCGTTGACATTGCAGCAATGAGCAGATGTAATTACAAAAAGCTGTCCCATTCACTTCTATGGGATGGCTGGTTCCCATTCAAGTGTATACTACAGAGCCGTCCCATAGAAGTAAATGGGACAGCTTGTAATTACACCTGCTCACCGCTGCGATGACGACGGCGAGCAGGTAAACAATGAAGGGAAGGCAGCGCTCGCACGGTGTGCGCCTTCTTTTCTGACTACCTTTACATTATCATTACAGTTCAAATATCCCATGGACTATGTGCTGTATGAAAGCTCAGCTCAATTCTTTTGAGTACGGCTGAGCTGCAATAGCACTCAAAGCCTAAGGACAAAGATGGCCAGTACTAAAATACCCCCTTAAGTGTGCCAGTACAAAAATGCCCCCTTTTCGTGTCCCCAATCGTACCAATGTCCCCATAGTGCCCCCTTATGTGTGCCAGTACAAAAAGGCCCCTTATAACGAGTGCCAGTACATAAACTTCCCCCTTTTAGTGCCCCCGGTTGTGCCTCCCCACCCCATTTCTAATAATGCCTCCACAGTGGCCCAACAGCATGCTAATACTTACCTTCATGCGGCTGTCAGCGATACGGTGCACGACACAGTCTCTTCTGGCCTGTGTCCTGAGCTGTATGCTTTTCGTCCCAGGTGGTGCAATGATGATAGGCTCGGACTGGCCCACAGGGGTACAGGGGAATCACCCAGTGGGCCCCTGAGCAAAGTGGGCCACTAGTCTCTCACCCCCTGCACAAGGGGCACATAACACATTAGACTTACTACACTTCATACATATACTCAATGTACAGCACCTCAACCAGTTTATATTAAAAACTTGTTAAATTATTTATTATAATTTAATGTATCCATATGGTGGGCCCCCAAAATAAATTTTACTGGTGGGCCCTAGGTACCCCAGTCCGACACTGGATGATGATGTCATCACGTCGTCTGTGTCAGCCTCTGATAGGCTACGAGCACTAGACCTGAAGCCTATCAGATGAAACTGCAGGGAAGGGAGATATCGCTCCCGTGCTCCGTCCTGAGGACAGCAATACAGTTGAATAGAAAGGGATGAGCACTTCCACAAGGTAGGTAGGGCCCCGCTGACCCTTGCTGTCTCATCTCTCGTCCCATGCTAAAAACGGCCCTGGAAAATGGCCGTCTTTTCATTTGGATTTTGTATGAATTTAATAAAGAACTTGAGATGCTCCATTGGTTGCCACATTACACTGCTTCTAGGACAGGAGACCTCCGTAATATGGTGCAGTATAGAGGACCCATATGTCGGGACTAGTGATGGACGAACATCTGCCAGGACGGGTCCCATTCATTTTAATGGCAGGCGAACCTGAAAAACCTTCAGCTCATATTTGCAGCCAAGAAATAATTACTAGAAGTGCACAAATAGTCCCACAACATGGACAGTGACACCAGATGTATTATTCAAATTTGCGATCTCCATTCATTTTTTTTTTCAATGTGAAATATCGGCAATATAATTTTCGCGTACGCGCATGCGCAAATGCACTATACAGTACCCAAATGCACTATAAAGAAAGTATATTGGTATATCACACCCCGCTTCAATTTGTTTTTTGGGGGGACGACTGGTATATCACACCAGTAGAAATGATTTGTTCCATTAACGCTTGTCCCTCTATATACCTGCAGTATCGCAGCAGAACCGCACACAACTGCCGCACAATACAAATGCACTGTAATATACTGTCTAACATAGAAAGTATATTATAACATTGTACAAGGAAGGCAATCCATTAGAATATACATGAAGATAAAACGTAACCTTTAATAATGTTACTATGAGGGTCCATTCACACATCCGTAAGTGTTTTGCGGATCCGCAAAACACGGACACCGGCAATGTGCATTCCGCAATTTGTGGACCGCACATCGCCGGCACTATAATAGAAAATGCCTAATCTTGTCTGCAATTGCGGACAAGAATAGGACATGTTCTATTTTTCTGCTGAAACGGAAGCTCAGATGCGGAAGTGCGGATCCGCAAATGCGGATGCAAACAGCACATTCTGGCCCCATTGAAAATGAATGGGTCTGCACCCGTTCCGCAAAATTGCGGAACAGATGCGGACCCATTTTGCGGACGTGTGAATGGAAAAGATATCCCTCAAAATGAAAATAAATTAAATTATTAAAGTTAAGCAAAAAGCATAGATGTGGTAGGTAATAACAGGTGCTCAGCGGCACCAAATCAGAAACCATATGTCCTACCACAATCCGGGGGGTTCCAGTGCACATCCATGAATCCAGGAGGGAAAGCAAAAAACATCCATCCCTGGGCTAGATGATGATGTGGTATTGAAGGACAGGGTGGGCAAAGAACTGTCCCTGATATTGCCCTACAGGGGGGTGCTATTCTGGCCCTGATAGCCTAACCACAGACCACCCGCCCTGATAAGAGTGACCCCGTCCAGAACCTTACCCTATATAAAAATGGCCCTAGTAAGCCCCTAGCCCCTTAGCCCCCAGGTGATCACTATATAGATCTATGTGTTTTTGACTCATTATAAAAGTATATTATAAGTATATCACACCCCTCTTTGTATCACACCTATAGATAGCACACCTATACCAGTCCTTAAATAGACTTTTGTGGCCCTATTAGCTAGCGTTTGGTGTCCCTAACAGCTTGTCCCTGCTCCACACAGCAACCTCTCCCTAGTCTGGCAAAAGACTGAATATAAAATGGCGGCCAGATCCGGTTTATTTATAAGGTAGGGGGGTGTGTCCATGTGCTGAAACGTCTCAATTGGCTGTCCTGTACCACCTGATGGATGTGTCATGGGTCAAAGTTCTTCACAATGTAAAAGAATATGGCGGGCGCAAATTTCTCTATATGTTCGCATGTTTGGCGAATCGCGAACATGTAAAGTTCGCCGCGAAGCGACTGCCGGGCGAACCGCAAGGACATCTCTAGTCAGGACATCTACGGGTGCACAGTAAAGAGATGGAGGGAAACATGTGCCTTGGCATTGGCCTCTTAATAGATTTGGCGCATCTCCAAGCTGTCCGGCCTCCAGACATGCAAATCTACACCAAGATATGAACTATCATTCAAACTAGTTTCTGGCAAAAGTGATAGTAAATTTGGTGGGCCACAACCCTCCCAATATGCACCGCACACTTTTGCTCACCACTTATGGTACAAATATGGCGGGCGCCATAATTTGTGAATTTTTAAAGCCTCAAAAGTGGCATTAAACACCTGATAAATCCCTCCATAGTGTGTGAAATGTACACCGATCTGGCAATGAGCATTCACAGCCTTTGTCTCAGCTCGTGAACTGGAGTTAAAGTTTGTCTCACTTCAGCCAAGTGTCATTTATCATGTAGAGAAAGTTAATACAAGCCACTTACTAATGTATTGTGATTGTCCATATTGCTTCCTTTGCTGGCTGGATTCATTTTTCCATCACAGCATACAGTGCTTGATTCCATTGTTACGACCACCCTCCAATCCAACTGAGGTGGCCGTGCTTGCACACTATAGGAAAAAGCGGCAGTCTATGTGTATTCCCATGGTCCCGGACATCACAGAGGGAAGTGCTTTTTCCTGTAGTGCACAAGCACGGCCACCACTGCTGGATTAGGGGGTGGTCATAACCATGTAAACGAGCCGTGTATAATGTGATGGAAATGTGAATCCTGCCGGCAAAGGAGGTAATATGGATAATCACAATACATTAGTAAGTGCCTCGTACTAACTCTCTCTACATGATAACCGCCAGTTGCTGAAATGAGACGGCACCTTTAAATCCCTGGATGTGATAATTAGCGGAAATGCTGTAATAAAACGCAGACTTCATCACATCCGTTAAGCTACAGATTCTAGTCTGTGGTTTCCTTTTTACTCATGCTGTGTACATAATACACGAGAAAAATCCATTTACAATGTGTACAGAGAAAAGCGCCGTGTCTGCCATTCGTGCCAAGCCTCCTTCCTATGTGAATCGCCTGTCACCAGCGACATGGACGAAGGATACAAAAGAAAATCAAAAACGTTAGACACAAGGGGGGAGATTTATCAAAACTGGTGACAAGAAAAACTGTCTCAGTTGCCCATCAACCAATCAGAGTGAGCCTTTCATTTTCCAAAGTAGCTCTGAAAAATGAAAGATGGAATCTGATTGGTTGCTATGGGTAGCTCGTTCATCGAGAGCAGCCAGCTGATATAATACGCTCAGCGCTGGGAAGGCCTCACAGATCACAGCTGATCATGTGGGGCTCCAGCAAAAGGAGGACCTGGCGTAAACAGATTTTCAGGGACCCTTCTAAAAAAATAAAAAATAAAAGACGTTGTAAAAATCAACCCTTTAATCCCCTTCTGCCTATGGATGTAACCGGATGTCCAAATTGTGGTGTTCTTACTGCAAATAAATGTACAATTATGTCCATTGGAGGACAGGGATACATGAGGGAAAGTGTGTGGTGGTATTGTATTCAGGGAGCAGAGAATATTGCAGTATTATATGCTGGTATTATACTGAAAGGCCACAGTGTGTAGCAGTATTATAGTTAGCGGCACAGTCTGCTGCATTATTATATTCAGGGGCATAGTGTGTGCTGTATTTAGTGGCATAGTGTGTGGCAGTAAGGTGCTCAGGGGCATAGTACGAGGCAGTATTATATTTAGGCCTCATGCACACAAACGTATTTTCTTCCTGTGTCTGTTCCGTTTTTTTGCAGACCGTATATGGAACCATTCATTGCAATGGGTCCGTTGAAAACTCGGATAATGCACTGTTTGTCATCCGCGTCCGTGATCCGTGTTTCCAGTCCGTCAAAAAAATATGATCTGTCCTATTTTTTTCCACGGACAATGGTTCGCGGACCCATTCAAGTCAATGGGTCAGTGAAAAAATACGGAGGCACACAAGATTGTCATCCGCGTCCGCGCGTCCGCGTCTGTTTTTTTCCTATCATTTGCAAGGCAAATTTGACTTAGATTTTTTTTCACTTTCCTTCATGTCTGGCGATCCTCCGAAAATCAAGGAAGACACACGGAAACAAAAACGGAAACGGAACAACGGAACCCCGTTTTGCAGACCGTGAAAAAATACTGTCGTGTGCATGAGGCCTTAGGGGCATAATGTGTGTTGGTATTACATTTAGTGCTACAGTGTTTAGCAAATGAGTTTCTAAATTCTAGGCTGGGCACACACGTCCGGAACATGTAGAGCGTATTACTGTTACGTTGTGTATGGTTTTTGTGGATTTCGTTCCATGGTTTTCCAAACCACAGAAATTTTTAGTACGGCTTGTAATGATTAAGAAAGATATAAAACATATGTATTGCATGGCTTGTAATTAGAGCAGCTTCGTCGAAGTTCCCCAAGAAATTTCGATTTGTTATAACTTAATTTGTCACAAATCGCTATAATCCAGGTATACCCAAGCCACTGTGCCCTAGTGCAGCGACCGGGCCGCAGGGGCAATATGTGAGGGTTGGTAGGCCGATGGAATAGTAGTAGTAGTTTTACTCACGGTTAGCAGTGCTCCCTTCGGGAAGGACAGCACCAGTTCCTTCGGGGCACACTCTGTTGTCCAGGGATTCCCGCCAGATGGTGGTTGAGGTGCCCTTGGTGGAATGGGTTTTTTAGGTGCTGTGGAGGCAGGGTCGGCACCGTTAGGTGTAAAGGAAGGTTGGAGAAAGAATGAGGAGTCAATGGTTGAAAGCGATGGAACTTTTACTTGATCAATTGTCTCAGAGTAGTCAGTACAGTTCATTGATATGGCAACGATGATAATCCCAATAATATCTCAGCTGTAATCCTTATAACAGGCTTGGCAATTGTAGCTTGAAGAATTTCCTTTCTAACAGGTGGGAGAGATTCCTTCTTATATGTGTCTATACTATGTCCGCACTCTAGCACTCAGGTACTGGACATAATAACTTCTTACTTGTAATTAGCAATCCACAGGGCGGTCTCCCTAATGGCAGGCAAAATCCTCCGCTCCATTATTTGCCCAGGATGCTTTTCTAAACTCTGTTCCACAAAGTCTATAGAGGCTTGCAATAGACAACCACGCGTATAGTCGTCCGGTTGTGTCCAGGCGCTTTTAAGCTTCTACCGGTCACTGGTGCTTGTGGAGCCCATGAGCTAATGCTGCTTCTATCTCCACTAGACTCACTCGATATCCATGTAGTGACTCTTTGGTTCGTGTTAGCTAGCTATAATACTGTTCTCCATGCTCCCTCAGCTTGGCCAGGGCCAAGGGGTTTAAATGGCAGCTACATCCTAGACAGGTGCTGCTCCACACCTCCATGAACTTACTACTGTCTGTACTCTATAACTCCACACTCCTTAGCACACCCTGAGCTCTATATATGCCAGCACCACCTAGGGGTGAATAGATGTAATGACACTCTAACAGCCTGTTATAAGGAATTTACAGCAATCAATTGACACGCCCCGCTAGGGAGCATTACCACTCTTTTTGCCCCATCACTATCTTCTATGGTTGACCCAATGTCATCTGATGCATTTATTTTATTATACTGCAAAATGTGTATAATGTGGGGACTTGCTCTGGTAGACAGGATTAGCAGACACAGTATTGAGGCAATAACAAGTTATTTGGATCAAACAGTTCAGTGTTTTATTCACACTTTAGGCAAGTGACAAAACAAGCAGTCATAAACTAACAAAAAGTCACCTTGTGGTGTTGGTGGTAATTCACACCATGCAGCATTTCTGCATCAAAGAGTCCTTGACCATAGCAGCACCAACCTGTTTTCACGCCAAACAGGTAGCAAGCCTTCATCCAGACACAAGGCTCCCAGATCCCAACACAGAGACCTCGATTCTGAGCCCAGCTGCCTATTTAAGGACAACCAGGTGCTGCGAATAACCTGGATCGGCATTTAAAATCCGGTACGGTATTTGACCTCACCTGGCTGTAAATCAGCCCAGCAGCACATGCTGGGATGAAAATACCTGTTTCCCAGAACAAACCTCTCAGTGTGTCACAATATTTATTCTTATGAAACTGTTATGTGATATGTAATGTGCCTGGTTCACCAGCAGGTGGCGGCAATATTGTCAGAGCTAGTTTATCTGGAATGGCACCTTTTTTGTCCATTCTAGCCCTCTCTAGAGAGGGAGGAGTTTAGTTAGTGAAGGTTAGTCTAGCCTTCCCCTCCTAGGGGAGAGGTTGTGAAGCAGAGTCTGGCCTACCCCCTGTCCAAGGGAGGTTATGCAGCAGGGAGCTCGTCCCTTCTGGGCGAGCCCTACCTAAGTCTGCAGAACACCTTCAGTTCTGTGGGACCCAGAGGCCAAAGTTACAAGCCTCACAAGCAAGGAAGTGTAGTTTCCAGGATAAAGATAAAGACAGAGTCTGACTGCAGAAAATAAAGTACAGCAGAAAGGAAAAGTTTATATTTAATTCTGCCAGCACAGCAGAGTCAAAGAGTGACAGAGCCGAATGTGTTTGCCTGCCAAAAGTTAAGCCAAAACCTGCTGATGACCAAGATAAAGCTTGAAGATTGTTTCTGTTGCAAGTTTATTCAAGTAAAGCTACTGTTCAACTGTATACAAGGACTGGACTCAACTTATTCCATCCTCACCAACATTAACTACCCTTTTCACTGCAGTGGGCGGTCACGCTTGGGCTTCCAGTGTATCCAGGTAGGAGCACCGTGACACGTGCAACACCACCAAGGGACATTAGACCACCCTTACACCACTCTGGCATTCCTATCCTGGGAACCACTACACCTACTAAAAAGGGGGAACCTGTCCCTTGTTGCTGACATGCAACTAGCATCACGAAAAACACTTTCCCTTTAAGAGACCCCAGGCCAACGCCGCTTAGCTGCACATATACAGCAGTTTACAGTGCCCACGCGCATCACTGATTGGGACACTGCACTAGGGTACAGCTACACGGAGCGGCCATGCTGCGGAGTAGAACCGCGCAGCTGCTTTTCATTTAATAATGAAGACCGCACTGTATAGTCCTTCTTCATTGTTAATGGCCGCACTGCACCTTTATTGCACCTTAAAGGGAACCTGTCATCAACTTTATGCTGGCTGTACTGAGGGCAGTATAAAGTAGTGACAGAAATGCTGATTTCAGCAGTGTTTCACACATTAGCTAAAAGTAAGTAGTTGCCGAGAACCAGCATCATAATCATTGCAGCTCAGGCCTTGAAAAGAGTCAAATCTACCTGAGAAGAGTCATGGTTATTCATGAATTCCTGCTCTCCTGACCATCTGCTGATGGCTGACAGTCTTCTACCTAGACTTCTCCCTTTCTCTCTAGAGAAACTGCCAATCATCAGCAGATGGGCGAGAGTGCAGAAGATTATTTAAAAAAAATCTGAATGGTAATGTTTTTATAATGAGCCCCGCCCCCTCAGCCCCGCTCTGCGTGCAGCCAGTTCATCCATGGCTGCACGCGACATGGAGGAGCTTTAGAGAAAGCTCATCCATTGCTTTAGTCTAACTGCACATGCGCTGCTTTTCCTAATAAGAGCAGCGCATGCCCAGTCTGCCCCTGCCACTGGCGCGCTCCCTGCTCCATCTCTGTCTCTACGACCGGCTTATTCCTGTCAGAGTTCAGAGCGGGAAGAAAAGTAAGAGCGCGCCAGTGGCAGGGGCAGACTGGGCATGCGCTGCTCTTATTAGGAAAAGCAGCGCATGTGCAGTTAGACTAAAGCAATGGATGAGCTTTCTCTAAAGCTCCTCCATGTCGCGTGCAGCCATGGACGAACTGGCTGCACGGGGAGGGGGGCTGAGGGGGTGGGGCTCATTATAAAAACATTACCATTCGGATTTTTTTAATAACGTATATTAGGAAACTCTTTTTTACCCTACCGTACCTCCCACTATATAGTGGAAAGTACTTATATAGGGGCCAACCCCTTTAACTTTAGGCGTGTCTAGAGAACGCGCCGGCAGGGGATAAAGGGACGTTTTCAGAGCTTTTGTCGGATCTGCCTTCTGGAACAAAACAATCGTCAGAAACACACTGCTCGCTACTTTCAGGTACCGCTGGCGGCTTCAGATGGTTTTTGGAGGTGACAGGTTCCCTTTAAAACAGGGGCTTTTTCTGGTATGGGGTTTGGATAGTTAGGTGGGGGGACAATATGCATATTATTGCTGATCTTTGTCTGCAATCTCCTGCAGGTTATTTGACAGTAAACACAGAATATTACAGACTAGGGCAGCGCTAAAGCCCGCCCATTAGTGCATGTACCGTCACCGGGCTCACTGCTGGGCGGAAGCCTCTGCCTAGCAGTCCCTATGGAGAGCCCTAACGTCACCGGATCTCCTAAAAATGCCATGAAATGCTTCGATGCTCATGTCAGGGGGACCGGAGGAGTGAAGATAGGCACCACCCCTTTAAGTAAGGTACTTGAAACTGCATGTGTACATCCAACGTCATGCATCCTTGATTTCTTGATCATAAAAATCCACTTGTGCTAGAATTTCTTCCTATCATTGCAAATCATACGGTAATTTATTTTCCTCTGTGGCTCCTACAACTGCAACTTACTGTACACGAGAGTTTATGTGACAACCTTGCATGAGACCGCACTACAAACAAGTCACAGCATACTGTGTGGAGCTCTGGATTTACTAAGAAATATAAATCTGCTGAATAAGCATTTCTTAGTTTTCTGGCTCTACTTGACGTTGTTTAAAAGTTTAATACCCAGTTGAACTAGAGAAATAAAAAGTTTGCTGTGCACTTCTGCCACCTAATGGAAAGTTTTAGAATGACTAAACCTTTTTTTAGTACATACTGTAGGACCTGTCTGTTCTCCTGACCTGTTTGTTTTAGTAGATACTTAACCCCTTCAACCCCAGGCCTGTTTTCACCTTCCTGCCCAGGCCATTTTTTGCAAATCTGACATGTGTCACTTTATGTGGTGATAACTTCAAAACACTTTTACTTATACAGGCCATTCTGAGATTGTTTTCTCGTCACATATTGTACTTCATGACAGTGGTAAAAATAAGTAAAAAAAAAAAACATTTTTATTCATAAAAAAATACCAAATTTACCCCAAATTTTGAAAAATTAGCAAATTAGCAAATTTCAATTTCTCTACTTTTATAATATTTAATCACAGCTAAGACGATATCCCGTCAGAGGGAATAATAACCACAGGTGGTGTATAATCCAATAAATGTAATCACAGGGAACGACCTGTTTAAAACGAAGCCTTTAATCTAATTTAGACATAAAATAACAAAAACTCCCACAGACATACATAGAAAAGAACAAAGAGAAGATATATCCTTGATGACATGGAAGATGATACTTGTAATACGGGTCAGAGATGGACGGAATGGACAGAGATGGAGTCTAATCTGTCCCTATTCCTGGCCCTGGGCTAGGTAGCCCTGCCTAAGAACGGAATAGCCGCCCTGATAAGGACGATCCCGTGTTCTGGAACCTCCTTGTGAGACCTGAATAGACCCTGTAATCCTGATGGATCCCTACTATGGGGTCTGCTCTAGGTACACAAAACAAAAAAACAAGTATAGATAAACAGTATAGAGAGCAACAGGCCAACCACACTCATAGATGCTCAGTGGTGTGGGTGGAAAGTTGCCAACAATAAATATGTCATAAAGGATGCACAGGCAGCCACAGGTATGGCTATCTATGAATGTGCATCATCAAATGGACGATCTCACTGTGTAGACCCCACACACCAGAATCAATGTGCGACGTCAACACACCAAAAGTCGCCGTTCACATTTGTACATATCAGTGTATAATTTAGGATGTATATACACGTACGGCACCAGAAGCACTACATGTATTAGTATGCAATCAGGTGCCAGTGTCCCAACGCGTTTCACCCTGATTGATTGTCGGGTTCCTCAGGGGACATATATCAAAGTACAATGCTATTATTTGGCATCAATGAGAGGTAACCAAACCGTTGGTAGGGTCCTCAATTATGATGACACCATTCGACCAGATCATTCACTGGTCGCATTACGTTCAATCACCCAATAGCTTTAAGTAATCAAACACAGGGACCACATAAGGGGGCCTATGGAATACGCTGTAACAAAGAGTCATTCGCCAGTGTGGATATATGTCCACATAGATATCCAGGCGTGCATGAGCATAAGTAATTCCCGTGTAAATAGTCAGGGTAACAACCTCCTACAAACAGTCACATATGTGTGATGCCATGTGTGATATCATGGCCAACAAGTAACAAGATACTACTTGCGTGTCCAAAAGTGGCCAAGGATGGCCCAGGCTGTCTGTGGAGATGGTCGTATGTCCACTGTCACTCCAGCCATAGCCCGCATATGCAAGATAGTGGTGCCTCACTGGTCCTGTGTGTGACCTCACACACAGGACCAGTGAGGCACGAATGGTGTCCAGTGAGGGTCGAATGGTGTCATCATAATTTATTGTTGGCAACTTTCCACCCACACCACTGAGCATCTATGAGTGTGGTTGGCCTGTTGCTCTCTATACTGTTTATCTATACTTGTTTTTTTGTTTTGTGTACCTAGAGCAGACCCCATAGTAGGGATCCATCAGGATTACAGGGTCTATTCAGGTTTCACAAGGAGGTTCCAGAACACGGGATCGTCCTTATCAGGGCGGCTATTCCGTTCTTAGGCAGGGCTACCTAGCCCAGGGCCAGGAATAGGGACAGATTAGACTCCATCTCTGTCCATTCCGTCCATCTCTGACCCGTATTTTTGGACGATTACAAGTATCATCTTCCATGTCATCAAGGATATATCTTCTCTTTGTTCTTTTCTATGTATGTCTGTGGGAGTTTTTGTTATTTTATGTCTAAATTAGATTAAAGGCTACGTTTTAAACAGGTCGTTCCCTCTACTTTTATAATAGATAGTAATACCTTCAAAAATAGTAATTACTTTACATTCCCCATATGTCTACTTCATGTTTCTACTTCCCCACTTTTTAAGGACCAGTTCAGGTCTGAAGTCACTTTGTGAGGCTTACATAATAGAAACCACTCAAAAATGACCCCATTTTAGAAACTACACCCCTCTAAGTATCCAAAACTGATTTTACAAACTTTGTTAACCCTTTAGGTGTTCCACAAGAATTGATGGAAAATGGAGATGATATTTCAGAATTTCACTTTTTTGGCAGATTTTACATTTTAATCCATTTTTTTCCAGTAGCAAAGCAAGGGTTAACAGCCAAATACATTTATTACCCTGATTCTGCGGTTTACAGAAACACCCCACATGTGATGGTAAACTGCTGTACGGGCACACGGCAGGGCGCAGAAGGAAAGGAACGCCATATGGTTTTTGGAAGGCAAATTTAGCTGAACTGGTTTTTAGATGCCATGTCCCATTTGAAGCCCCCTGATGCACCCCTACAGTAGAAACTCAAAAAAGTGACCACATTTTGGAAACTACGGGATAAGGTGCCAGTTTTATTGGTACTATTTTGGGGTACATATGATTTTTTATTGCTCTATATTAAGTTTTTTGTGAGGCTAGGTAACAAAAAAGGGATGTTTTGGCACCGTTTTTTTTTTACAGCGTTTACCTAAGGGATTAGGTCATGTGACTTTTTTTATAGAGCAGATCGTTACGCACATGGCAATACCTAATATGTCTACTTTTTCTTATTTATTTAAGTTTTACACAATAATAGCATTTTTGAAACTGAAATTATGATATTGTAGATTCTCATAGTCTGAGAGCCATTTTTGACCGATTCTCTTAGGTAGGGGTCTTATTTTTTGCGGGATGAGGTGACGGTCTGATTGGTACTATTTTGGGTGGCATACGCCTTTTTGATTACTTGCTGTGGCAATTTTTGTGATGTAATGTGACAAAAATGGCTTTTTCTATTTAGTTTTTTATAAAAAAAATTGACGGTTTTCTTTTGAGTGGTTAGGTCATGAAAATTTTTTATAGAGCTGGTTGTTACGGACGTGGCGATACCTAATATGTATATTTTTTTAATGTATTTCACTTTAGCACAATAATAGCAGTTTTGAAACAAAAAAAAAATATGTTTTAGTGTCTCCATGTTCTGAGAGCTATAGTTTTTTTGGGCGATTGTCTTAGGTAGGGACTAATTTTTTGCGGGATGAGGTGACGGTTTTATTGATACAATATTGGGGGGCATACGCCTTTTTGATCGCTTGGTGTTGCACTTTTTGTGATGTAAGGTGACAAAAATTGCATTTTTTTACACTCTTTTTTTATTTTATGGTGTTTATCGGACAGGGTGGATCATGTGATATATTCATAGAGCCGGTCATTATGGACGCGGCGATACCTAATATGTGTGGGTTTTGTTTTTTTTTTCTGTTTTTTATTATAACTTTTTTACTTTATTTATGACATTCACTTTTGGGGGTCTGATCCCCTCTGCAATGCATTACAATACATCTGTATTGTAATGCATTGCCTGTTAGTGAATGACACACATACACTAACAGGTTGCCTAGGAGACCCAGCCTGAGGCTGGATCTCCTCGGCTCCCGTAGAAGGCAGTTCCCGATGCCGCGCAAGGCATTGGGCAGCCTCTGCACGGCATCGGGCTGCCTTGCATCACATCGGGTCCCCGCCACAGCAGCACGGGGACTCGATGCGATCGTTCACCTGACACAAACCTCTTCTACATCGCGGCTAGCGCGGACCGCTGCATAGAAGGGGTTAATCCACCGGCATCTGCTTTTACAGCGATGCCGGTGGATACAGCAGGGGCCCAGCTACCACGTACTGCCGGGCCCCTGCAGTGATCGCGTGCGCACCGCTCCGGTCCCCGCACGATCACTATGATGTACAATTACGTCAAATTGAGGGAACTCAGTGGTTCCCATGACGTACTAGTACGTCAAAGGTTGGGAAGGGGTTAAATACCCCATGAAATAACAATTTGGGAGATTTTTTTCTCTGAGCTCTCCATTGTGCTGTCCCTCTGTTATGCCTCAATTTATAAACAAATCGACAACTGTATGTTACCATTCCCCTTCTCCCAGACACCATCCAATTAGTGCTGTCAAATTCATAATGCCTAGGAACACACTCTTCACACCATGGTCATGGGGAGTCCAGATGCTGAAACCATGTAAATAAGGTGTAATCACTACAGTAAGCTACCAGCACTTCCGCATTTAATAGGGCACATAGATTAGGGATGTCCTGAGAAGGCAACCAGTTTTTAGGATAAATTCTGGTTCCTGAAAACTGCCACTAGGGGAGCTTACTGCATATAGTTTCATACAGCTCCTATAAAAGGTGTCACGGATGTATTAGGGGAGAACACCAAAAGACAACAAGAAGGAAGGGGAAAGACACTAGGCCTTACCGCTAGGGAAGGAAAAGGGTCACCACCTATAAAACCCTGCTCCTGGCCCTAACTCCTATCCGTATGGGCACCTCTCGATAGTAAAGATACCCATACACAGGAACCTAGAAAACCCTGGTGACCCTTGGATGCCCTAAAGATAATGACAGGGCAGAGACCACCCGTTCCTTCCCTGGTGAAGGAACTAGCGTCTCACTGAGGCCTAGTAAACAACCGGGGGGGGGGGGGGATACAAAACACGACAAGCGGAACACTTAACTTCAGAGGATGAAGGATGAACAGGACTTCAACATGAACCACACTCCAGCTCTTCCAAAACCAAATGAAGCTATCCCAAGCAAGGAGTGATGGGTAAAGTCAGACTAAATAGGGCGAGGTAAAGGTTACATGATCCACACCTGAACAGGAGGTGTGGACATACCAGCAACACACAGACTAAGTGAAACCAAAAGAGGCTTGTGACAAACTTCCCTCTTTTGAGGTTGCCACGAGTGCTTTGAAAGGACTACTTGCCAGCGTTTTACCATGTGATTATGGTCCCATGTTGAATGCACCGGTTTTGGGCAGAAAAGCCATAAGTACATACAGGACAAAGAGACTTGTACTAACTTTTGAATTCCTGGTCTAATTTGTGTCATTTTGGGATGTGTTAAATGTCTATGTGTATTGTAAAGGGTGGGACATTGTATGTTTGAGTAAGTGATGTCTGTTCCATTGTCTCTCTGTGTGTATTGGCGATTGTCCTCTGTCCTGGAGACAACCGAGTTGTAATTCGATTGTCTCTCAGGACAGAGGGCAATGTGTATTCTCTTGCCTGTGTTGATTATGTTAACCATGGTGTCTATGTGGGTTGTAACCTTTGTGTTATGGGTTAATGTATGTTTGTTGTGGGTGCAGGGGATAAAAGCAATTGTATTTTTTCAATGTGTGGCCTTCCAGTAAAGTATTTCTAGCATTCAGCTTGGGCTAATGTATAGACTTATTTGTCGATACCGGCGATACCAGCGATACTAGCGATAATAGCGATTTATTGCTCTGTGGATTACTTGGCTGTGCTATTTCAAGGGGAGAAGGGAATACTAGACGGTGACACGGATGATACCGTCACAAGGCTGTCAGATCACTAATGCGTAGATAATCTTTCAGACCTTCTAAAACCTGTCACAGATGTGACAGTACCCCCCCCCCCCCCTTCCCTTCTACGGGTGCACCCAGGACCGACCTTATCAGGATGAGCTCTGTGGAATGCTCTCACCAGACGACTAGCATTAACATCGGTCGCCGGAACCCACATCCTCTCCTCTGGTCCATACCCTCTCCAATGAACGAGATACTGGAGGGATCTCCGGAGAACTCGGGAGTCCACAATCCTGCTGATCTGAAATTCTAAATTGCCGACCACCATGACAGGAGCGGGAGGTAAAGAGGACAGCTCAACAGGTTCGACACATTTCTTTAGCAACGATTTATGAAATACGTTATGGATTTTCAATGCTTGAGGAAGTTCAAGACGGAAGGCTACAGGGTTAACAATGGCAGTGATCTTATATGGACCAATAAATCTTGGGCCCAACTTCCAAGAAGGTACCTTAAGTTTAATGTTTCTTGTAGACATCCACACAGAATCACCCACTTTCAGGTCCGGACCACTCATACGTCTCCTGTCAGCCGCACGCTTATACCTGTTGCCCATCTTTTTCAGGTTATTTTGGATTTTCCGCCAAATAGAAGACAAAGAAGAGAAAAATCATTCCTCCTCAGGAATGCCGGAATTTTGAGCACCAGAAAATGTACCACACTGTGGATAGAACCCATATGCCCCAAAAAACGGCGACTTATCAGTGGATTCCTGTCTACGTTTATTTATAGCAAACTCAGCTAACGACAAAAATGAAGACCACTCTTCCTGATTCTCTGAAACAAAACATCTCAAGTAAGTCTCCAGATTCTGATTAGTGCGCTCTTTCTGTCCGTTCGACTGAGGATGAAAAGCCGAAGAGAAGGACAATTGTACACCCAGACGAGTACAGAACGCTTTCCAGAATCTGGAAACAAACTGAGTCCCTCTATCGGACACCAAATCAGAGGGAATGCCATGTAGTTTCACGATGTTGTCGACAAACACCTGTGCAAGAGTTTTAGCATTGGGTAGACTAGGTAATGCAATAAAGTGTGCCATTTTACTAAAACGATCTACAACCACCAGAATCACAGTTTTTCCAGAAGAATTCGGTAAATCCGTGATAAAATCCATGGACAAATGGGTCCAAGGTCTGGAGGGATGGGCAATAGAAGCAGAGATCCGGAAGGCCGAGTATGTGTCACCTTAGCACGTGCATAGGTACCACAGGCTGCCACATAGTCCTCAACACACTTACGCAACTCCGGCCACCAAAATCTACGAGAGATGAGATTGACAGTCGATCTGCTCCCAGGGTGCCCAGCAAGCACCGTACAGTGATGTTCCTCAAACACCTTGTGACGTAATTTGGAGGGAACAAACAATTTCCCCGGAGGACAAGAGTCCGGAGCATCCTCCTGTGCCTCCAACACCCTGGCCTCGAGATCAGGATAAAGAGCAGATATGACTACCCCTTCATATAAAATGGGACTAGGGTCATTAGACTCACTGCCCCCAGGAAAGCTACGTGACAAAGCGTCCGCCTTGACGTTCTTAACCCCAGGGCGGTAAGTGACAATGAAGTTAAATCTGGTGAAAAACAATGACCATCTGGCCTGCCTTGGGTTCAGTCGCTTAGCCGACTCCAAGTAAGCCAGATTCTTGTGCTCAGTAATTACCGTAATAGGATGAATTGCTCCTTCCAACCAATGCCGCCATTCCTCGAACTCCAACTTAATGGCCAGCAATTCCCGATTCCCCACACCATAATTCCTTTCAGCAGTAGAGAGTTTTTTTAGAGAAAAATGCACATGGGCGCCATTTATTAGGTGAAGGACCTTGCAACAAGATTGCTCCTACCCCTACCTCAAACGCGTCAACCTCAACAATAAATGGCCGAGTCACATCCGGTTGCACCAGAATAGGGGCCGAAGCAAAACATTCTTTCACAGCAGAAAAGGCCTGTAATGCCGCATCAGACCAGACAGAAATATCCGCACCCTTCCTAGTCATGTCTGCTAAAGGTTTAACCACGATAGTTCAAGATAAATTTACGGTAGTAGTTGGTAAACCCCAAAAACCGCATAAGTGCTTTCAGATTTTCGGGTCGATCCCACTCCAACACGGCACGGACCTTCTCGGGATCCATACGAAAACCTGAGGATGGGAGCAGGTAACCGAGAAATTGCACTTCCTGTACAGCAAATACACACTTTTCCATCTTAGCATACAACTTATTCTCTCTTAGGATCTGTAACACCTGTCTCACATGATCCTGATGAGTCTCCATATTAGGTGAATAAATTAGTATGTCATCAAGGTATACAACGACAAACCTCCCCACCAGATGATGAAAGATGTAATTGACAAAGTGTTGAAAAACCGCAGGAGCATTGGTTAACCCAAAGGGCATGACCAGGTTTTCAAAATGACCCTCAGGGGTATTAAATGCGGTCTTCCACTCATCCCCCTCTTTGATCCTTATCAGATTATATGCCCCCCTCAGATCCAATTTAGAGAACACCTTGGCACCGACAATCTGACTAAACAAATCTGGAATCAAAGGAAGGGGGTAAGGATCACGGACGGTAATACGATTGAGCTCACGAAAGTCCAGACATGGTTTCAGGGTACCATCTTTCTTCTTTACAAAGAAAAACCCAGCAGCCACTGGGGACTTGGATGGTCTGATATGTCCCTTTGCCAAACTCTCGGTAATATACTCTCGCATGGCCTTTCTTTCGGGTTCCGAAAGACTATACAACCGAGATTTGGGCAATTTAGCTCCGGGAATAAGATTGACGGGACAGTCATACTCCCGGTGCAGAGGCAACTCCTGATTACCACTCTCAGAGAAAACATCAGAAAATTCTGAAATGAACGAGGGTACAGTTTTAGTGGTAACCATAGAGAACGATGCATTAAGACAGTTGTCCATGCAAAAATCACTCCAATCGAGAATCTGTCTCGCTTGCCAGTCGATGTTAGGGTTATGTTTGCTTAACCATGGTAAGCCCAACACCAACGAAGCAGGCAGACCCTCCAATACATAACAGGAGATAGATTCCTGATGCAAATCACCCACTCTTAAATGAATGTCATTCACTACCTGCGACAGGCATTTTTGGGTGAGAGGTGCTGAGTCAATTGCAAAGACAGAAATACTTTTCTCAAATGCATTAGTAGTCAACCTGTGAAGGCGTACAAACTGTCCATCAATCAAGTTAACTCCTGACCCACTGTTGATAAATGCTTCGATTTTCACAGTTTTGGACTCTAGCGCCACCTCAGCAGACAAGAGAAAACGGGTACTACCAGTAAAAGACAAAAGTAGGTTTTCTTGCCCCCCATCCACACCACCAATAGTAATTTGGGGATTAAATGTTTTTTCCTTTTTGTTTACACCTTGATGCTGCAACTACAGACAAATATTCACAAAATGTCCCTTCTTGCCACAATAAAAGCAGACTCCTGTCACATGACACAAACTTTAGCCAGTAGTACCAGGAGTAGCTCCTACTAACTGCATAGGCTCCTCGCAAGGCGCAACCACCAGTGTCTCTCCACCATAAGTGTCAAAGGAAGCAGTACCCTTATTGGACAGTACATCCTGAAGGTGAGGACCCCTAGATCTCTCCCTCAGGCATCTATCTAGACGTACAGCAAGGGACATAGCTGCTTCCAATGACACAGGATTTTCATGAAAAGCCAACCGTCCTGCATTCTCTGAGAGACCCTGACAGAATTGGCTACGGAGAGCAGGATCATTCCACTTAGTATCGGTAGCCCATCTCCTAAATTCAGAGCAATAGGAGTCCGCGGAATGTTCTCCCTGCAGCAAACTCCGTAACTTGGTCTCGGCCAGAGAGATCCGATCCTCTAAAGAATTAATCTACCGACCGGAGGGGCGGTTATCTGGTCGGCAGAGAAAAAGCCCAAGATTGAGCGTCCTCTTTAAGCAATGAAATAATCATACCCACACGTTGACACTCATCCCCAGAAGACTACGGACGCAGCTTAAAGTATAATTTACATGACTCCCTGAACCGGATGAAATTGTCACTACCCCCACAAAACCTGTCCAGGAGAGCAACCTTCAGTTCAGGACAGGCCTGGGACCCACAACCGGAACCAGAAGCCTGTGGACTCTGAATCTGCAAGACAGTTGCTCGGAGGTCTGCTACCTCCAAAATTAGATTCTGCAGCTGTTCGACCAGTGCAGACATAGTATCCATAGCTGCACAGATCAGAACAAAAAATGGCGGTATTGGCTTGGGATAATGTCACGGATGTATTAGGGGAGAACACCAAAAGACAACAAGAAGGAAGGGGAAGATACTAGGCCTCACCGCTAGGGAAGGAAAAGGGTCACCACCTATAAAACCCTGCTCCTGGCCCTAGCTCCTATCCGTATGGGCACCTCTCGATAGTAAAGATACCCATACACAGGAACCTAGAAAACCTTGGTGACCCTTGGATGCCCTAAAGATAATGACAGGGCAGAGACCACCCGTTCTTTCCCTGGTGAAAGAACTAGCGTCTCACTGAGGCCTAGTAAACAACCAGGGGGAATACAAAACACGACAAGCGGAACACTTAACTTCAGAGGATGAAGGATGAACAGGACTTCAACACAAACCACACTCCAGCTCTTCCAAAACCAAATGAAGCTATCCCAAGCAAGGAGTGATGGGTAATATCAGACTAAATAGGGCGAGGTAAAGGTCACATGATCCACACCTGAACAGGAGGTGTGGACATACCAGAAACACACAGACAAAGTGAAACCAATAGAGGCTATCAGATCACTAATGCGTAGATAATCTTTCAGACCTTCTGAGACCTGTCACAGATGTGACAAGAGGGGTCATCCACTTTTTTTTATATTGATGACCTCAGGATTGGTCATCAATATCAGATCAGCAGGGGGCCTACTGCCAGCACCCACTCCGATCAGCTGTTTGAGAAGGCACTGGCACTCACAGTAGCGCCAAGGCCTTCTCGCAGCTTTGCCTAGGCTGTGTGACGTCACGTTCATCGGTCACATGGCCTAGGTGCAGCTCAGTCCCATTGAAGTGAATGGGGCTGAGCTGCGATATCAAGCACAGCCACTATACAATGTATGTTGAATGAGGCATTGGTGTACATTTTGGCCAAAGCGTAATAAGCCACTCACCACGTCAAGGTCGCCTCTATGAGTGGTCCCTAACACTAGTTCCTACCTGTTTATGGGCCATGATAGCCACACAAAGTCCAGGGAGCGCAGGTACAGCATGCACGCCAGGCACACTCTGCTTTTAACCCCGCCCGGTGCCGTGACAGCTTTCATCGGATCCAGGGATGCAAGTACCAACATGCATGCTGAGCCCACTATGTACTTCTCCTGGAGCCAAATGGCTACTGGTAGGTGCTGTAAAAGTAGACTCAGTTTTATACTGACTTTAAAACCAGCCTCCAGGGCAGACTAACTGGTCAGGTGTGCATGACTGCATGGAGATCGCCACGCCTCCAATATATACTACAAAGAAAAAATGTGGGGGATTCAGTCAGCACAACCCTGTATGCAGGTGCACATCGCTATGGCGAAATACACATACAAATGCAAAAACACAAATGCAATAGCACTCTGCAACCCGCACTCTGCCCTGCCTCTATGCTGGATGTTGAATAAGGCATCGGTGTACATTTTGGCCAAAGCGTAATAAGCCACTCACCACGTCAAGGTCGCCTCTATGAGTGGTCCCTAACACTAGTTCCTACCTGTTTATGGGCCATGATAGCCGCACAAAGTCCAGGGAGCGCAGGTACAGCATGCACGCCAGGCACACTCTGCTTTTAACCCCGTCCGGTGCCGTGACAGCTTTCATCGGATCCAGGGATGCAAGTACCAACATGCATGCTGAGCCCACTATGTACCCCTCCTGGAGCCAAATGGCTACTGGTAGGTGCTGTAAAAGTAGACTCAGTTTTATACTGACTTTAAAACCAGCCTCCAGGGCAGACTAGCTGGAGTACATAATGGGCTCAGCATGCATGTTGGTACTTGCATCCCTGGATCCGATGAAAGCTGTCACGGCACCGAAGAAGTAAAGAAGAGACCGGGAACTACGCGAAAAAGAGGAGAAGGTGAGTTAATTATTATTATTTTTTTTAACCCTCAATTGATCACCTACTATGCATTCTGTATTCAGAATGCTATTATTTTCCCTTATAACCATGTTATAAGGGAAAATAATACAGTGAATAGACTGTCACCTAGCAACCATGCGTGAAAATTGCACCGCATCCGCACTTGCTTGCGGATGCTTGCTATTTTCACGCAACCCCATTCACTTTTATGGGGCCTGCGTTGCGTGAAAAACACTGAATATAGAGCATGCTGCGATTTTCACGCAACGCATAAGTGATGCGTGAAAATCACCGCTCATGTGAACAGCCCCATTGAAATGAATGGGTCCAAATTCAGTGCGGGTGCAATGCGTTCACCTACCGCATCGCATCCACGCGGAATACTCGCCCGTGTGAAAGGGGCCTTACTGTTGCCAGAATTTCAAAGTCAGCGTATGCAACAAACGTGTATTTGTCTTTTCAGATGGATGTAAAATTGTGCATCAGCGCCATCTAGTGGAAGAGAAGTAATAATGATCTGTCAGTGAGACTAAGGCCTCTTTCACACGAGCGTGATGGATGATGCATTGAGGGAAACTCGCACCATTTTGCAAGCAAGTTCAGGCAGTTTCGTCTGCAACTGCGTTCAGTTTGTTCAGTTTTTTCAGCGCGGGTGCAATGCGTTTTAATGCGTTTTTCACGCGCTTGATAAAAAACCAAAGGTTTACAAACAACATCTCTTAGTAACCATCAGTGAACCCCCATTCACTTCCAGGCCCGTCGCTAACAGACAGGCAAAACAAGCAATTGTTCTGGCACCGAGCTGGCCCGGGGCCCCAAGCAGAGCCGGTGCTTGTTTTGCTTCCTTTAAGGCTGCAGCCGCCTGAGCGCTCTATAGAGAGCCTCAGGCGGCTGCAGCACTCCTGGTTACCTCCCGACTTCCTCCTCTGCTGACTGCTGCTCTGTAGCGTGGCCGAGCTCTCCTCCTCTTTCTCCTGGCTGTCACTCAGTCCGGCCGGGTACCGCGCGGTACAGGAACAGGGGATTCAGTTTCCTGTTCCCGGCCGGACTGACAGGAAGTGTATACTGAGTGCTCACTTCCTTTTAGTCCGGCCGCGGCCGGGAACAGGAAACTGAATCTTCTGACCTGTACCGCGCGGTACCCGGCCGGACTGATTGACAGCCAGGACTGGAGGTAGAGAGCGAGGAGCTCGACCACGCTACAGGATCCAGGGAAGGAGCCGGAGGACTGAATTAACTTAGGAACTTATCTAAGGTAGGGTAGGGAGTAAAAAAAAAAAAAAAAAAAAAAAACAGGGAGGGGGAGAGTAAGTAGGACACAGGGAGGGGGAAGTAAGAAGGATAGGGGGAGGGGGGACTAAGAAGGACATGGGGTAGTGGAATAAGAAGGGAGGGGGGAGTCCACCATGGGCCAAGAAAGGCTCACAGGACTGGCACTTACATCAATTGAGCGTGATGTTCGCCAGTCTTTGGACATGGAGGACATTGTGATTGCCTTTGCAGAAAACAAGGTTCGCAAACAGCAGTTATAGATCATTTGCACATGTTTGTAAGAACTGAAAAATGTTAATGTGTGTGTTTTAAGTATGTTGGATTTAGTTATTGTGCACTTTTTTAATGTATATTGGATTGTATGGTACAGTGGTGTTTTTTGCAAATGTTCATTTGTTGAAAATGTTCAAATTTCATGCAGATTAAATGCAACAGCAGTATTTGCACTGTAAACCTCCTTTTTTATTTATATAAAGTGTGGGTGAACTTAAACTGTATGGCTATACTGTGGTTCCTGTAGGCTTTGCGTGCGTAAGGTGGCGAGGGCGTGGAGGGGGGGCCTCCATGTCTATTTTGCTTCATGTCTAAATTCCTTCAAACGGCCCTGCTCACTTCTAAAAGGCCAGAGCTGCGTGAAAAACGCAGAATATAGAACATGTGTGTGGTAAGCCAGACCTGCAGGGTAATGCGATTGTGAGGTCACGGTCAATGGCAAGCGAGGGTCACTCACAGTTATATAAGGAAACCCTGGGCAGGCATACAGCAGTGAAGGAGAGGCTGGCACAAGAGTCCTCTGGGGCACACTCTGGATTCGGGGACCAGGCCTGGTGATGGATGAGGTGCCCTGGGTGTTACAGGTGTTTTATGTGCCTGGGGCAAGGTCCCTTTAAGATACGTGACGCCAGTGCCGGTAACGGTGGCACACCGGTGGAAGGTCTCAATAAGCAAGGAACACAGATGGCAGGGTGAACCAAACTTTGTTTTACTGTAATCAATTCCACTTTATACAGTTAGACGGCAACTCAGTTCCATATGTCAAGTACACTTCGCAAGTAGGGTTTCACAGTTATGGCAGGTATACGGTACTTTGGCAAGATACACAGAGGGTAAACATCCACATGCACAGAATCAGGCTGTACAGACTCCTCGGAGATAGTGTACACTGTTCCCTAGAACTCCTGTCTGGCTTTAATCCCAAGGCCCGGATACCTTATTGTAGGCTTTTATCCTTGGTAAATAATCCTCCTCAGATACTCATTCTTGCTTTACACTTCTACTCTCTCTGCCCTTCAGCTTACTTGTATTAGCTGGACATGTTGACTCTGCTCGACTTGGTAGGAACTACAGGGTTGCTTCCAGGAGGTAACCTCTTCCCCTGGGGTAGATCTTCTGAGCTAACCATGGCTCTCTTGATCGGCAGGTAGACTAGGATCCCTCTACTAGTCTCCTGGTGGCAGCTAGAAGCCTGGACTGTCTAGTTGCATGTCAGGAGAAAGTTCTGGCTTGAGCCTTCTAGCTTGTCTCTGTAGACTCCTGACCTTCAACAACCCTTTCCCCGTCTGGACCTGAATACTTATACCAGGGGTACTCTAGCTCCCTCTAGCGTCTGGGATGACCAACTACAGAGACTAGGCCTGATGATGCATATAACAGGGAAACATTGCATACAAACAATACCTTATAAATTACATAAAATGCACAATTAGAGATAACATTCCTGTCCCTAGTGAGGAGGAGTAGCGCACACACCAATTGACCCTTGTGTAGTGCCCACGCTTATCTAGTGGGGACACTACATGTGTTTTTCACGCAATGCACAAGTGATGCGTGAAAAAAGACGCTCATGTACAGAGACCCATTGAAATGAATGGGTCAGGATTCAGTGCGGGTGCAATGCGTTCACGTCACGCATTGCACCTGCACGGAAAACTAGCTCGTGTGAAAGGGGCCTAAAGCTTGTAATGATTGGCTACAGTAAAACCTACTGTTGGTCTTCTGTCATGCTGTGCACAAGTAATCTTAAAGTATATTGCCTTACAATATGGTGACCAAATAAGAGTGCCCTGCATTGGCCAAAAACATTTTCTTACAGTTGAACGAATAACAATGCTGTAAATTCCACAACTATAAACTGGAATACTACACAGTCCTTAACCCCATAAAGGGGTTATCCTGGAGAAGATATTTATGACTTATCCTCAGGATAGGTCATCAGCATCAGATCTGTGGGAGTGTGCCATCTGGGACCCCTGCTGATCAGCTGCCTTGAGTGCTGCAGCCTCTTCCTAGGCCAGTGACATCACTGTGCATCAGTGACATGGCCTAGTTGCAGCTCAGCCCCATTCAAGTCAATGGGGCTGAGCTGCAATACCAAGTACTACCACTATTGCTGTCTTTGGAAAACTGCCAGGAGCCTGCATCTCTCACCAGAGCTCCGGTGAGCGCAGCGGCATCCTGAAACAGCTGATCGGCGGGGAGGCCGGGACCTGCACCACCGTTATGTAATAATGGTGACCTATCCTGAGGGTAAGTCATCATTATCTTTTCCAGGATAACTCCTTTAAGGACTGAGCCTATTTTCGTTTTTGCATTTTGGATTTTTCCTCCCCACAGTTTAATAACCATAACTTTTTTAGTTTTCGAATTACATAGCCATATGAGGGCTTATTTTTTGCAAGGCAAGATTAATTTTTTAATTTACCATGTCTTGTATTGATAAACGGGAAAAAAAATATTTGTGGGGTGAAATTGAAAAAAATAAAAATAAAAATTTCACAAGGTTTTTGGGTTTTGACATCGAGCACTCACTGTGCTCTACAAATTACATGAATTCCTTATTCTGCAGCTCAATGCGATTACAGCGATACCAAATTTGTATAGTTTTTGCTTTGTTTTGATTTACTACTTTTAACCACTACAGGACCGCCGTACGCAGGATTGCGTCCTGGCGGCGGCCCTGTTATTCCTCCTGGACGCGCCGGCGCGTCCTCTCGCGAGAGACGAGATTTCTTGTGAACGCGCGCACACAGGCTCGCGCGTTCACAGGAACCGAAGGTAAACGAGTGGATCTGCAGCCTGCCAGAGGCGATCATTCGCTGGCAGGCTGTAGATGCGATTTGTTTAACCCCTGAAGGGTATATTAGACGCTGTTTTGATAACAGCGTCTAATATACCTGCTACCTGGTCCTCTGGTGGTCCCTTTTGCTTGGATCGACCACCAGAGGACACAGGCAGCTCTGTAAAGTAGCACCAACCACCACACTACACCCCCCCGTCACTTATTAACCCCTTATTAACCCCTGATCACCCCATATAGACTCCCTGATCACCCCCTGTCATTGATCACCCCCCTGTCATTGATCACCCCCCTGTAAGGCTCCATTCAGACGTCCGTATGTGTTTTGCGCATCCGCGGATCCATGGATCCGCAAAACACATACGGATGTCTGAATGGAGCCTTACAGGGGGGTGATCACCCCATATTGACTCCCTGATCACCCCCCTGTCATTGATCACCCCCCTGTCATTGATCACCCCCCTGTAAGACTTCATTCAGACGTCCGTATGTGTTTAGTGGATCCGCGGATCCACAAAACACGGACACCGCGGATCCGCAAAACAAGGACACCACGGATCCGCAAAACACGGACACCGGCAATGTACTTTCCGCATTTTGCGGATCCGCACATTGCCAGAACTATATAGAAAATGCCTTTTCTTGTCCGCAATTGTGGACAAGAATAGGACATGTTCTATAGGCTCTACAAAAAACGCAGTGTTCGCCCGATCAGGCCTGATCTTGTGCGCACACTTGCGTTCAGTCCGCCCCACCGCATTGACAGAATTTTTTTTTCTTCTGATCACTGCGAAAACACCGTAAAAGTTAGGCCCCTTTCACACGAGCGAGTTTTCTGCGCGGATGCGTTGCGGGAGGTGAACGCATTGCATCCGCACGGAATCCTGACCCATTCATTTCTATAGGGCTGTTCACATGAGCGGTGATTTTCACGCATCACTTGTGCGTTGCGTGAAAATCGCAGCATGCTCCTCTTTGTGCGTTTTTCACATAACGCAAGCCCCATAGAAATGAATGGGGTTGCGTGAAAATCGCAAGCATCCGCAAGCAAGTGCGGATGCGGTGCGATTTTCACGCATGGTTGCTAGGAGACGATCGGGATGGAGACCCGATCATTATTATTTTCCCTTATAACATGGTTATAAGGGAAAATAATAGCATTCTGAATACAGAATGCAAAGTAAAACAGCGCTGGAGGGGTTAAAAAAAAATAAAAAAAAATCATTTAACTCACCTTAATCCACTTGATCGCGATGTCGGCATCTCCTTCTGTCCCCTTTACTGAATAGGACCTGTGGTGAGCATTAATTATAGGTCAAGGAATCACCATGGTAAAAGATCATGTGACGTACCATGTGATGACCGGAATGACGTCACCAGACGTCTGCACAGAGATCAGATGAAGACAGAAGGAGATGCCGGGCCGTGAACAAGTGGACTAAGGTGAGTTAAAAATTATTTTTATTTTTTTAACCCCTCCAGCGATGTTTTACTATGCATTCTGTATTCAGAATGCTATTATTTTCCCTTATAACCATGTTATAAGGGAAAATAATACTATTTACAGAACACCGATCCCAAGCCCGAACTTCTGTGAAGAAGTTCGGGTTTGGGTACCAAACACGCGCGATTTTTCTCACGCGAGTGCAAAACGCATTACAATGTTTTGCACTCGCGCGGAAAAATCGCAGGTGTTCCCGTAACGCACCCGCACATTTTCCCGCAACGCCCGTGTGAAAGAGGCCTTAGCGGAAATTGATTTTTTTATTTTTTTTATTTTTTCTTACAAAGTCTCATATTCCACTAACTTGTGACAAAAAATAAAATCTCACATGAACTCACCATACCCCTCACGGAATCCAAATGCGTTAAAATTTTTAGACATTTATATTCCAGACTTCTTCTTACGCTTTAGGGCCCCTAAAATACCAGGGCAGTATAAATACCCCACATGTGACCCCATTTTGGAAAGTAGACACCCCAAGGTATTCGCTGAGAGGCATATTGAGTCTGTGTGAGATTTTATTTTTTGTCACAAGTTAGCGGAAAGGGAGACTTTGTGAGAAAAAAAAATAAAAATCAATTTCCTCTAACTTGTGCCAAAAAATAAAATCTTCTATGTACTCGCCATGCCCCTCACGGAATAACTTGGGGTGTCTTCTTTCCAAAATGGGGTCACATGTGGAGTATTTATACTGCCCTGGCATTTTAGGGGCCCTAAAGTGTGAGAAGAAGTCTGGAATCCAAATGTCTAAAAATGCCCTCCTAAACGGAATTTGGGCCTCTTTGCGCACCTAGGCTGCAAAAAAGTGTCACACATGGGGTATCGCCGTACTCAGGAGAAGTAGGGCAATGTGTTTTGGGGTGTTTTTTTACATATACCCATGCTGGGTGAGAGAAATATCTCTGTCAAATGACAACTTTGTATAAAAAAATGGGAAAAGTTGTCTTTTAGAGAGATATTTCTCTCACACAGCATGGGTATATGTAAAAAGACACCCCAAAACACATTGCCTAACTTCTCCTGAGTACGGCGATACCACATGTGTGACACTATTTTGCAGCCTAGGTGCCCAAAGGGGCCCAAATTCTAAAGAGCAAGAGCAACTTTAAGATTTCACAGGGCATTTTTTTTACACATTTGGAATTCAAACTACTTCTCACGCATTGGGTCCCCTAAAATGCCAGGGCAGTATAACTACCCCACAAGTGACCCCATTTTGGAAAGAAGACACCCCAAGGTATTTCGTGATGGGCATGGCGAGTTCATGGAAGTTTTTATTTTTTGTCACAAGTTAGTGGAATATTAGCCTTTGTAAGGAAAAAAAATAAAATAAAAAATCATTTTCCGCTAACTTGTGCTAAAAAAAAAAAAAAAATTCTAGGAACTCGCCATGCCCCTCACGGAATACCTTGGGGTGTCTTCTTTCCAAAATGGGGTCACTTGTGGGGTATTTATGCTGCCCTGGCATTTTAGGGGCCCTAATGCGTGAGAAGCAGTTTGAAATCCAAATGTGTTAAAAATGCCCTGTGAAATCCTAAAGGTGCTCTTTAGAATTTGACCCCTTTGCCCACCTAGGCTGCAAAAAAGTGTCACACCCGTGGTATTGCCGTACTCAGGAGAAGTAGGGCTATGTGTTTTAGGGTGTCTTCTTACATATACCCATGCTGGGTGAGATAAATCTCTGTCAAATGACAACTTTGTATAAAAAAAAATGGGAAAAGTTGTCTTTTAGAGAGATATTTCTCTCACACAGCATGGGTATATGTAAAAGGACACCCCAAAACACATTGCCCAACTTCTCCTGAGTACGGCGATACCACATGTGTGACACTTTTTTGCAGCCTAGGTGGGCAAAGGGGCCCAAATTCCAAAGAGCACCTTTAGGATTTCACAGGGCATTTTTTACACATTTGGAATTCAAACTACTTCTCACGCATTAGGTCCCCTAAAATGCCAGGGCAGTATAACTACCCCACAAGTGACCCCATAAAATCATCATTTTCCGCTAACTTGTGACAAAAAAATAAAAAGTTCTATGAACTCACTATGCCCATCAGCGAATACCTTAGGGTATCTACTTTCCGAAATGGGGTCATTTGTGGGGTTTTTCTACTGTCTGGGCATTGTAGAACCTCAGGAAACATGACAGGTGCTCAGAAAGTCAGAGCTGCTTCAAAATGTGGAAATTCACATTTTTGTACCATAGTTTGTAAACGCTATAACTTTTACCCAAACCAATAAATATACACTTATTGCATTTTTCTTCTATCAAAGACATGTAGAACAATAAAATTTAGAGAAAAATTTATATAGAAATGTAGTTTTTTTTTTAAAAATTTACAACTGAAAAATTTCATTTTTTTGGCCAAAATTTCTGTAAATTTCGATTAATAACAAAAAAAGTAAAAATGTCAGCAGCAATGAAATACCACCAAATGAAATCTCTATTAGTGAGAAGAAAAGGAGGTAAAATTCATTTGGGTGGTATATATATATATATATATATATATATATTTTTTAGTACGTACAACTTTTTGATCACTGTTATTCAATTTTTAAGAGGATTAGTGTGACCCAAAAATGGTGAATTGCATGTTTTTATTTTTACATTATAATATACACCACACAAGAAAAATATTTTTAGATTTTAATAGTTCAGACATTTTTGGACGCAGAGATACCTGTTTATTTTTTATTGTTTATATATTTTTATATGTAAAATTGAGAAGGGGGGTTATTTGAACTGTTAATATATATATATATATATATATATATATATATATTTTTTTTAACTGTGTTTTACAGTAACTTTTAGCCCCCTGGGATCTTTTAATTGCTTGTACCATTCACCATGAGGGCTTATTCAGACGGCAGTATGAATGAAAAATGAAAGAAAACCGGCACTCCCAAAAATCTTTATTGGTCACTCATATGACGCGCGGCGTTTCGGCACTCACAGGTGCCTTTTTCAAACAAGAAGTGAGCAGCAGTATGAGTGCTCATACTGCTGCTCACTTCTTGTTTGAAAAAGGCACCTGTGAGTGCCGAAACGCCGCGCGTCATATGAGTGACCAATAAATCTATCACAGCAAAGATTTTTGGGAGTGCCGGTTTTCTTTCATTCTTCTGATTTTGGGATTACGTCCACACAAACCGAGCACCCCTCAACCAGTACGCTGTGCCGCCTGACTTCATTACACGGCAGTATGAATGAGTCCGCATACTTTCCACAATTTTGCGGAACGGGTGCGGACCTATTCATTTCAATGTGGCCACAAATGATGCGCACAGCACACGTGTGCTGTCCGCATCTATGGTTCCGTTCCGCAGCCCTGCAAAAAAAGAGAGAGCATGTCCTATTCTTAACGAGAAAAATGTCGCACTAAACTAAGGTGGAGATCCAAACAGAGGTGCTCCCACTAACAGACAACACCCGGTCTGAAAAAAGTGAATAATATAAGGAATTGAAGTGGGGCACACTCTAAAAGCATAAGGATCTTTATTAATACACAGTTAGTAACAGTCAATAAAAAATTGTTCACAATAAAATGTCGGCATGGATAAGGTGATAATAAATGAGAAGCGGCAGATAAAGTGTTAAAAAACAACAGTAAATTAGATAATACAATTTTAGACACAATAAATAAGTGAAGAATAAAATATATTAAATCTGATGATATAATTCAATAAATATAGATCCCAATAATATATATACCATAAGAGGGTAAAATATTATATTCGAATGTCCGATGATAATTGTATGGGATAGTTCTCTGATTATGCTTAATAAGCTAGTTCGTGTCTGATAAAGAGTCCCAATAATAAATATGATCCTCTCCTTATGACCAGTCCTTTATAGCAACTAAAATAGTCAAAGTTCCAAGCATAAACAGCCTGTAGGATTTTGTTAAATAATGATTTAGGTTGTTTGCATGCACAGCGGCGTCCCGCTGTATTTCATATAGAAAGCGATCGCTAGTGAGAGAACTGCAAGATCTTACCCGAGGGTCTTTATATGCTGGATGGTGGGCCCTCGACTCGGAGTGTCTCTCCCACCTCCGGTCTCAAGGGCTGGTGTCCAGATTCAAATTTGGCGCCAGTGAGGTTGGTTTGCTCCACGAGGTTTAGTTGTGTATCGTGTCGTGGCGTTCCAATCAGCTCGGCGGTCCGCTGGTTAAGCAGTTATATCCAGATTCCAAATTTCCTCGGTCTTGCGATGTCTCTCTTCCTAATGGGGGGATTTACACCAGACGCGTTTCGGGGATTTAGAAATGACCCCTTCCTCATGTCCTATTCTTGCTCTCAATCGCAGACAAGTATAGGTATCTTCTATTATAGGTTGCGGCAATGTGTGGTCCGCAAAACAGTACGGTCGTGTGAATGCGCCCTAATAAAGATCTATTATGGTAAATGGGATTCTGACGCTTTGCCTGGTGAGCTGTTCCTCGTGGAAAGCTTAGCAGGAAGATTACCATAGTAGGCCTGGGAAGCTTCAGTAGGCCCCAGGCTGTCCTGGTAACCAACTGGAACACCGTTTTGTGGGGGCTCCGATTGGAAGTCAGAGGAACCCACCATCCCTCGGCCTAACCTCACAGATGTCATGATTGATTTTGAATCTGGCCTCTGCAGGGTTAAATGATTTTGGCATCATTTCCGATCCCGGTCATCACAGCTGGTTGACTGCTGTATTACAGTGGGACTTTGCGGGGGCTTCTTGCAGATAGCTTGGCTTTACATAGGCGTCTTCTAATTGTAACAGTACTCATAGGTAACTTTAGACCTTCTTTGATCTTCCTGGAGCTGATTGTTGGCTGAGTCCTTGCCATTTTGGCTATTCTTCTATCCATTCGAATGGTAGTTTTTCACTTTCTTCCACGTCTTTCAGGTTTTGGTTGCCATTTTAAAGCATGTGCGATCATTTTAGCTGAGCAGCCTATCATTTTATGTACTTCTTTATATGTTTTCCCCTCTCCAATCAACTTTTTAATCAAGGTACACTGTTCGTCTCAATGTCTGGAACGACCCATTTTCCTCAGAATTTCAGAGAGAAACGCACTGTAACCAGCATGTGCAACATTTGCTGCCTTCCTTAAATAAGGGCAATAATTGCCACCTGTTTTTCAAAGAATGAACGACCTCACTCATTGAACTCCACACTGCTGTTATTTTGAACGTGCCCCTTTCAATAAGTGATTGAATTACAGAGAATCAGCAGCATGCATGTCATGACTGTTGGGTTTCTATTACTCTACTACACCTGCTAGTAAATTATTTGCTATGTAGAAATATCATTTCTACCAAAAACAGTGATTGATCAGGTTAGTGATGTCTGACTGCTATTATTTTGAACACAACTTTATATGAGCTAACTATCTAATGTTATTGGATAAGGAATAGGATCCAGATGAAAGCACAGAGCACAGCAATGTCACTGCTCTCTCTCTCTCAGAACTGCAAATAAAACAGCAGAAAATGGCTGCTGGGGAGTTTCTTATATAGTAAGGGGTAGGCAACTTTTCTATTGGTTGCTAGGGATGTTGCTAAGCCCTGACAAAGATATTGCAGCCTTCTCATTGGCACACAAGCAAGAAGCAGTGAGGTTACTGATGGATTATTTTTTTTTAATATTTGTGATTACGAATATATAGCACTATATTCTACACTATATTCGCGATGATAATTAGAACATTCGCGATCAACACTAGCGCATAGAGGTTTCTGGTTTGCATCAACATACAGCAAAACAATGCTTTATGAAGGTTGCTGTAATTTTGTAATGTAGGGGGCCCCCCAGAGCGTATAGATTATGTCGGGGGCAGAGTTAGAGGCGCTTCCTAGCAAATGAGCTCGCAGGGCACAGCGTGCCTATACTCCGCCTTCTGATGTCAGAAGAATGAGGGCCGGATCCAGGGAAGCAGCGGGGGAGGAAGCGCCGGCCCCAGCAAGTGACAGGAGGAGGCGGCACTGGCAGAAGAGCCAGAGGTCAGCGGTTGACCCAGGGCAGCGGCGCCTTACAGCAGGGGCAAGCAGTGCTTATCATATCTAAGAAAGGCAGCAAGATGTGGAGCCAAGCGTATCTCCAGCACGCCAGACCTGCAGGGTATTGCGATAGTGAGGTCACGGTTATGGGCAATCGAGGGTTACTCACTTTTTGGAGGACCCTGGGCAGGCATGCGGCAGTGAAGGAGAGGTAGACACAAGTTCCTCTGGGGCACACTCTATATTTAGGGACCAGGCCTGATGGTGGATGAGGTGCCCTGGATGTTACAGGTATTTTGAGTTCCTGGGGCAAGGTCCCTTTAAGGATCGTGACGCCAGTGCCTGTAACGGTGGCACACCGATTTATAGGAGCAGTAATTACGGTACACAGGTGGTATAGTGAACCAAACGTTGCTTTACTAAATGACCCAATTGACCCTTGTGTAGTGCCCACCCCTACCTAGTGGGACACTACATACCCCCATGCTACAACGTTGCCCATCCTCGGCGCAACATAAGGGGGCCCTGCCCAGCTGGAGACTGCACCTGGAAGACAAAAATAATGCAAAGCAGGAACATACATCTACATTTGCATATACATATGTATTTATCAGGCAGTACTGCTGGCTTAGGGACAAGTCCGGTGAAAAGGGGCGTCGTTCTCTTCTCTCAGGATAATATAAGGGAACAGGAGCGCTGACCTGGTGCAGCGTATCAATTATACCAGGATAGTCCATAATAAAAGTAGAAGTGCAATTGTCCATAATAAAACAGTAGTCCATAGAAAATGCAGAACAAATAACAATTCTTGGAGGCTCAAAGAATAAAATGAGTCCGTACCCAGGTTTCTTTCTTGTAAATTATTCAGTGAAAGTGATAAGTATAGCCACATATAAAGCAAGGACAGAGATCTCAGAGGCTCACATACAGTGGAGTCCATCTCTGGGCACGTTTCTCTAAAATAGCAAAATCTCAGAGGCCCATATACGTTAGAGTCATCTCTGGGCACATTTCCTTGGAATTTAAGTTGCATAATAAAAATCACAGCACATAAAAGTAATCCACATTATTCAAAATGGCATATAAAAATAAGTGATGCAATATCCCTTAGTCAACCTGAAAAGGGGGTTAAAGGGTTAAAAGGTGCAACATAAAAATAGGCACAACTTGGTGAAGTATTGTAGAAGCAGGCTGGAAATCCTGTAAACAATATGGCCTTGATGCATTTGGTATTTTCAGTGGCCTACCACCATCACTGAGCCGTGGGTAACTGGCAGCAGCAACATAGGACCAAAATAAAGGACTCCTGTCCTGGAAGGGTTAAATCCTCTTTAGTAAGGTCCCTTGATAAAAGAAATCACATAGTGGCCTGGCAGGCCTACTCACAGGGGCATGTCAAATCCACTTGGCATAACAGTGGTGCTCCCTGACTCCATTTTCAAACTGGGCCTGTTTTGAGATTCCACAGACTGATGGGCCCACAAAACGGTATTAGGAGGTAACTGCAACATGAAGGGACCCCTAATTGGTATGGGCCCCATAGGCCTAGGGGTAATCACAGTTGGGGACTGCATCGGTCCAGGCATAATGAAGGTAGGCTGCTGCACTGGCCTGGGTACCGCTGCTGCAAGCGGTTCTGTGGGCTCCTGGACAACTGGCTCTGCGCGATGGTGCACAGTATAGGAGGGCCTCACCGCAGCCGCAGACACAGTAGGTGGCCGGCTGGTAGGGACAGGTACCCTTACCTCTGACCCGGCGATGTCCGAGTACTGGAGTCGAATCTCTTCTTTCCTAGGTGGAGTCCGGATCCTGGCAGCAGCAATCCGGCGCAGTCCACGCAGCTGTTCCTCCAGACGGACAATCTGGTCATCCAGGCTCTCGCATTCGGGATCGCTGTCTTCTGGGGTTGCCACTGGTGCAGGTAGGGAAGTTGGCGCATCCTGCGCATCCGCTGCAGGTTCAGGTGGCTCGTCTGGTCTTTTCCCTTTACGAATGCGGTCCAGGATGACATGGAATCGTTCCAAGTTTTCTAGCTCTTGAATAGTTTTCTCCCGGCGGGGCAGCTCGGGGGACGGATACGGGCTCACCCACTTCTCCACCACTGTCGGCTGCCAGAAGACGTTTGAGCCAATGAAGGAGCCCCGCTCTTGAAAAGCATTATGGGCAGGTTCTGGAGAGCACTCAGGTTCGCGCTCGCAGCCAGTATAGTCCTCATCGTTTTCCCAGTCCTCTGGTTTCTTCTTTGGCCGGGTCACAGCAGTGGCGTAGGGGCCTCGCAGGCCCTCGGCAGGGGTGAATTCCACCTCCTCTCCCTCGCGGAGGTTGTGCATATGCTCCGGGAGGTAGCTCCGCTTGATGGACCTCCAGTTAACATAGAGATCCCTGCCGGTGGTGTAGTCCTTAATGAAGCCGAAGCCTTGCGCCTTGTCAAAGGCCACTACCAACCCCTTTCTCCTTTCCAGATGGGGTTGGTTGTCCGTGTGGCACTCGTGAATGGTCTTTGCCAATTCCTCGAAGTAGATCTTAGTCTTAGTTGTCTTCTTGATTGCGGCCTCCTGGATCTCTGCCATTAATACTGACCACTTAAATGAGGGCTGGTAGAAGTCTCTCCATGAGCCGTAAAAGGTCTCAGGCTGCGTCCTCGGTGGCGGGCAGGTGGGTCTCTCCGGTCCCGGAGAGTAGGCCGGTGGAGCGTCCTCTTGCTCCATATCAGTAGGATTTGTTTTTAGTCCAATAGGCACGGACATTCTCTCAGAGTAGTCTGCACTGGTCAACATGCTCGATCCTTCTTCGGAGAGCGACAAAGCGGCGCCAATAATCGCAGACAGGTCCTCCCATTGCTCTGGGAGGCCGCCCCCAGGTACTCCTGCATAGGGGAGGCGGAGTCCATTTCAGCAGACATGCAAATGTCCAGACAGGGCGGTGGTGCGGACATATAGGGGATCAGAACCTTTCAGCCGGCATTAGGATTGCCTGATTTGTTAGTATGTACAGCAGACATCCCAACCTGCAAAAACTCATTTCAGGGAGGTGCACTTCTCATTTCAGGGAGGTTCTCATTTTTTTTTCTTTTACAAACTTTTTATTACATTTTCCAAACATATGCAGTATCTGCACACTTTGCTCTATGGTGTGGAGGACTGGGTTCATTACCCTGCCCCAAATTATCATATTTATGTATATGATTAAAGCATCCAGGGGGTGTGAATTTAACACTGGTGTAAATAATATAATTAAAATGGAGGGTTAAATGTGTAAATGTATTTAAAAAAAAATACATCTCTCTCAATAGTTCTATAGCTACTGAATGAGACAGAAGAAGGGATGCCTTTAACATATATATCTCCTTGAGAAGCCAATTTGACCCTATAGGGTTAATTCAACCTGTAATCTAAACTCTGTCCTGTCACTTCTCTTATCTCTCTGCTCTGCTATCAGTAAACCTTTCCGGGATATATTGTTTCACATGCGGGTGTCAGGGAGCCGCTATCTAATAGCGGGAGACTCCCTGAACCTCCGGGAGACTTGAGATCCCTGGTACAGACTAGCCAATCAGAGCGATCGGCGGCCCGGGACCGCTCCCTCATTGGTCCCGGGCCGGTAAGCTGAGATCCCTGGCTGTGTGTAACAGCCAGGGTCTCAGCACTGTCACCATGTCTGCAGACATGGTGACAGTTTAAAGTGGTTGTCTCATTTCAGCAAGGGACATTTACCATGTAGACAGAGTTAATACAAGACAATTAGTAATGTATTGTGATTGTCCATATTGCTTTCTTTGCTGGATGGATTCATTTTTCCATCACATTATACACTGCTCGTTTCCATCGTTAGGACCACCCTGCAATCCATCAGTGGTGGCTTTGCTTGCACACTATAGGAAAAAAAACTGACCTCTCTGGCAGCCGGGACCATGTGAGCAGACATAGGCTGGCGCTTTTTTCCTATAGTGTGCAAGCACCGCATCTGCTGCTGGATTGCAGGGTGGTCGCGATCATGGAAACGAGCAGTGTATAATGTAATGGAAAAATGAATCCAGTCAGCAGAGGAAGAAATATGGATAATGAATATACATTAGTAAGTGCCTTGTATTAACTTGTTCTACATGATAAATGCTATTTGCTGATGGCTGATGTGAGACAACCCCTTTAATGCCATGACGTGTATACACGTCATATAGCACTGACTAAGGGGTTAAGAGGCTAAAACAGATGCTTACAGATTTCATGTAATTTCAAGGCTTGTCTCTGGTTAGCTGTATGTGAGGGGATACACACTGCTCTGGGGTAGTGGGGGAAGTTATCTGCATTCTGATTAGTCTTGTCTGTCTCTGGTTAGCTGTATGTGAGAGGATACACACTGATCTGGGGTAGTGGGGGAGGTTATCTGCATTATGATTGGTCTTGTCTGTCTCTGGTTAGCTGTATGTGCGACGGATGGCAGCGACAAGGGGTAACTTTTTAGAGAGATAAGTGTTTTGTGACAAGAGTTGCAGTGAAGCAACAAGGGCACCGGGCCCGTTTCAGAGATATAGTAGATGGTACCGAGATGTAAGAATGGCCGAGTGGTATTGGGTGGCCTATAATGTCCCTTAATGTTTTGTGCACATCACGGTGCTCCTACCTGGATACTCTGGAACCCAGGCGTTGTCATCTGAAGCAGAGCAAATAAGGGGAATAATCAAGGGATTTGGGAGTTCAGTCCTTGTGATGAAGTTCAATAACAGCTTTACTTGAATAAACATGTCTCCAAACCATTTACAGACTTTTTCTTGGTTCCAGCAGGCTTTAGCATTAAAACTGTGGCAGGCAAACTCATCTCTGCTATATCTAATGCTCTCTGGCTCTGCTGTACTGACAGACTGTCACGGGGTTCCGAAGGTGCACTCTGTCCCCCATTGCCCGCAGAACTGTTGCTTAGCTTTTGGAATGAGGTTCTGTGTTTGACCTCATTCCCAGGGCGGCTTTACTGCTGGGTGGCTCCCTGCTCCTAGTCTGCCTTGAGCGCCGAGCTGATCACTCGGTGCTCGACTGGTTGGTCTGTCGGTCATGTGACGCTGGCCACGTCACATGACCCTCACTCCCCACTATAAATACAGGCAGCCTGCTGGCTACAGGTTGCCTGTTAATTTCTAGGTTCCTGGCTATTTGTTGGACTGCTGAATACTTACCTGATCCTGTTCCCTGACCATCCTTTTGCCGGCTCCTCCTGTACTGCGCATCCGTCCTGGTATTGTGACCTCGGCTCCCACCTGACTACTCTCTTAGGACTCCTCTTGTACTTCTCTGCTCTCCTGGTATTTATGACCCCGGCTTCTCCTGACAATTCTCTGCTTGCTCCATTTGTACTTTGCAGCTTTCCTGGTATTGACTCGGTCCGTTCATGTCCTGTTTGTCTGTCTGTCATCCCTGCACTTATTCCAAGTTAGGGATTGCCGTCCAGTTGTCCCCTGTCATTAGGACTCGCGAGGCAAGTAAGCAGGGAAAGGGGTAAGGGTGGAGCGCAGTGGTCACTTCCCTCCCCCCTGTGTGTGTGTGTGTGTGTGTGTACGCGACCGTTACAGACTGGCTATAGAACTCAGCTTCTTCTTTATGCTGTACTTGATATGTCCAGGGAAACCTCCTCCTGGCTTCTGAGGCTTTAAGCTGTTGCCTCCATGTCCAGCAGAGCTAAAGGTGCTCTAGCTGGCTTGCTTTGCATGTCCAACGGCGACGTGCTCAGCCCTTGCTTCCTTCCCCTAGCAGGGGGTAAGCTAGACTGACTTCTAACTAACTAGTCCCTTCCCCTCCTTAGAGAGAGGGTTAGAATGGAAAGAAAGGTTCTATTCTCTCTAACTGTAGCTTTTCCATGCTTGCTGCCACCTACTGGTGAACCAGGTACATTACATGAACATATACAGTTGCATAGAAATAGGAAATGCACAATGTGGAGGACTGCATAGATAAAATGATATTAACATATACAGGTAGAAGCAGGGCCTAGGAGTGGTAATGCCACTCAGGGGCGTTACATATGTGAGAGGATACACACTGCTCTGGAGTAGAGGGGGGGGGGGGGGTTATCTGCATTCTGATTGGTCTTGTCTGTCTCTGGTTAGCTGTATGTGAGAGGATACACACTGCTCTGGGGTAGTGGGGGGGGGGGTTATCTGCATTATGATTGGTCCTGCTAGTTCATGTGAGGAGAGTAAGGGGTTATGGGAAGTGAGGGAAATACAGGATATCTTCAAGGACATGGCAAAGATCACTAAAGGAAGTGCAGCAGAGTCCATCTTAGGAAGATGCAGAAATAGAGGCACAGAGAAATAGGGTTGCTAAGGGCTGAATACAGACATCAGAAAGGTAAAAGTAACTGCAAAATAAAGCTTCATGAATATCTTCCCTTCAGCATCACATATGTTAGGCATTTCATTTTTGGTAGTGAAATGGCAGTTACACTTTAATGTGGCTGACGGGCATTCTGTCTGCATCCAGGAGTGTCGGATCTGGTGAATTCTGGAAGCCTGTTCTTTGCTGGAAGAGCCTGCCAGAATCACTAACACAGATGTGAAAGTAGCCCAATACAGCACCCCATACCTCTTACATCCAGTGATGTCTCCTTTGATGTAGATGTTCTCTGTCCCCATCTTCTCCATTCAGACCAGACCACCATGATGATATCTTTCAGCCATCGTCTCTGCAGAGTATTAACAAACTGACATCTTAGTTTCCTACTTTTCCATCATCCTCCCACTTTCTGAACACCCCATCCTGCCACCCCAATACTGTGCCTGCTGTGCACCCCAATACTATACTGCAGAAATAGTTACCCTGAAAATACTAGTACCACACAGAAAGTGCACCCTTTAATAATTATTGCCACACAGTGCCCTAAAAGATAACTGCGGCCAGTAAATAGTGTAAACATAATGTTCCCCAAAAATAACTGTGCTAAGCTGATACTTTGCCAGGGCGCCCCCCACAGTAATAGTGCTCCCCAAAGTCCCACCGATAGAAGTGCACTTAGTAGTAATAGTGCCCGTACAGTAATAATGTCCCCAGAAGTAATGATTCTCCCATAGTGCTCATACTAGTATTCATATTCCCCATAGTCGCCCAATTGTAATAAAGCCCACCATAATGTGTTACAGTAGAAAAATGCCCCCTTATAAGGTGCGCCAGTACAAAAAAAAAAATGCCCTGTTGTCTGGCATAATTTTTTTTTTATCCTCTTAGTGCCCCCAGTAGAGCCAATGTCCCTATAGTGCCCTCATAATGTGTGCCAATGTCCTCTACTGTGTGCCCAAAAAAAAAACTTTTAGTGCCCCTTTAATTTATGCCAGTATAAAATACTCCAATATAGTGCCCCTAGTAGATGCCTCCATATTGCTTGTCCCCATGGTGCCTGATTTCCTTATAGAATGCCCCAAGTAGATGTCCCCAAAATTATCCTCTCCCCCCTTCCCCATAGTGCCCCCATAATGTGTGCCAGTATAAAATGCCCCTATAGTGCTGATCCCCATAGTGCACATATAGTTTGTGCCAGTATTAAAATACTCCCATATAATGTCCCCTAGTAGATGCCCCCATAGTGTTCCTCTCCCCCCTTCCCCATACTGGGCAAAAGCATAGTGTAAATGAAAAAAATAAACTCACATACTTACCTCCATGCTGCTTTCAGGGATGCGATGCAGGACTCTTCCGGGCTGTGTCCCGTGCTGTGCGGCTCAGGCATCATTGGCCTCTGATACTAGGCCTGTAGCCTATCAGAGGAACGGGGAATGAAGATGCCTCTCCCCTTCCCCGCTGCAGCAATTATAAATAATGAATATAGAGATTAGTGCTTCCACAATTGTGAAAGCGCTCATCTCCCACTGCCCTACCGCTAAAGCTGGTAATGGGCCCCCCTCCCACACTGGGCTCCTGTGCAGCTGAATCGGCTGCACAGGCGGTATGTCCACCCCTGTCTACATCTGTACTACTGCCTGGCACCTGTTGTGCATTTTCATAAATATACAATATTATATAATAATATTATAGCCAAAATGAATGCTCATTGCCTTTAAGAATAAAATAAGCTTGAACCAAAGTTCTGTTATGTGGCTGAAGAGGCCAAGATAAGTTCATGGCAAGTTCCGTTTTTATAAAAATAATTGTGAACACAAACGGACATTATATTTTAAAAGTTATTGCTAAAGATATGGGTTTATCTATGGGGAGTACACTAGCTTCCTCAGACAAGTCTGTCTGAAGGGAACAAGGTTGTTTCATGGATAAGCTATCAATAGACAATTTAGAGAAGCTACACCAGCAACCTACTGGAGCCCAGTCCTTCAGTTACCAACTGAAAACCAAGTAAATTCATAAAAAGCAATCAGACTGGCTCACAGTATTTTTGCATTTATTAAAATTTATTTACCCAATAAAATATTGAATTGTTATACATATCCTAATTGCATGTCAACATGTCAGCATAAATACATAGGTACTTGTAATGCGGCGCTCACGCATATACCTAAATAACAGGAGTACTCCAAATGTGACCTCTTAATTTGCTATATGGTGTCTGTCTGCAACGTGTTATAGTTAGATCTCTCAAATGTTCGGATAGTTATATGTTAATTTGCCAGTGATCTGAACATAGGTTGTTCAAAAGATGTTCAGTTTGCGGTCGCTGGTAAGTGGTCTCAGCATCCGAATATTGCTTAATGTTACGGTTAGACCCCCTTCAACTGGTGTTAGTTTCCTACCTCCTGCCACGAGGTAGTCACTCGGCTTGTTCTTCGCGGAGTCTCACGTGACCAAACCAGAGAATGGAAATAGGAAATATCTAACATCACCCAAGACGAAGATATAACAGCAAAAATTATTCTACCATTCAATAAAGATTATCGGATGGTGAATAACATTATATACAAAAACTGTTATCTATTAAAAGATGACAAAAACGCTGGGCCCTATACTTCCGGCCCATCCTCCAATTGTCTACACCCGCGCTTCCAATCTAGGACTCCAGGTAGCTCCAACGATACGAAAGAAGGTTATAGAACCAATGATAACCCCATGGTCCAACCTGAAAGGTTTTTTCAGGTGCGGATGCTGTCAAAATTGTAGACAGACACATATGATAGAAATATAAAAACTAGAACATCAACGTCCAATAACTTCAAGTGGGAAATTAAAGAAATTTTGTCATGTAATAGTAAAGCAGTCATCTATGTCATCCAATGCCCATGCCCAAAACAATATATAGGGCGCACAAAAAGAGTATTTAAAACTAGGATCGCAGAGCATATTAATAATATCCAAAAAACTGTCAGAAATACAACCTCGGTCAAAACATTTTAAATTACATCATACAGGAGATCCTAGCAAGATGAGATTCTGTGCCATCCAATCAGTTAAACAAGACTGGAGAGGGGGTGATTTTTTTAGCAAAAATGTCCAGACAAGAATCCAAGAAGATTTTTGAATTTGGATCTTTAATGCCCCTAGGATTGAATTCGGAGATTGAAATCTTCAGCTTCTTATAGGAGAGGTGGGTAGGACCACATGGATAGTCAGTGCCGGGCTATTTAGCAACGCGCTGGCTTCCCCTGCGGCCCCCTCTCCCTACTCCGTCAATTGGCATAGACCCATGAACCTGAGATCCATCTATAATATGTATAACATCATTTTTATGTATTCTGTATTTTATATATATTTTTGTATTGTATATTGTTTATATTCATTATTTATTGTATATGCATATAAGTAATTTTTGGGTCTAAAGATAGGTTCGGGAGAGTGCAATCTGCAAATTACCTGCAGTTGCAAAATCCAGAATCCAGACCAGATATTTTATCAGGCCCAATAAGGGGATATAAAGACATGTCCAGCCTGTCTCCATTCAGCATTTCACATTTGCCTACTGAGGAAGGAACTACGGTTCCAAAACGCATCTAGTGTGAACTTGACCCAGCTAGTGGTGCGTTATTTCTGCTTCTGTTTCTACTTAAAGGACTTTTTTTGATCATCTCATCTGGAGCCAGCCTAAAAGGGCCTTGAGGCATGATCCTGGCGGCAAAGTTGAAAGACCCCAATAAAGACTGGAGTTCCAACTTTGACACCGTGCGGGTGCCCACGAGCCTGGCCACAGAGTCCTTTAACCTGCTTAATTTGTCCAGGGGGAGGCTGGCCTCCATTCTGACTATGTCTAGGGTGATGCCCAGAAAGGTGATTACCCTGGAGGGGCCCTCGACCTTGGCTGAAGCCACTGGAACGTTCAGGCGGCTGAACAGGCTGAGGAGGCTGTCCAACCTATCCGGGGCGTGTTCGGCCTGCTCGATGAGCAAGAAGTCGTCCAGATAATGGATAACCCTCGGACAGTAGGCATGGTTGACCAGGACCCAGTGAAGTGCTTGGGCGAACTGGTCAAAGAGCCAGGGACTGCTCTTTGACCCGAACGTCAAGCGGGTGGCAAAATAATATTTTGCCCTCCATTTGATGCCGTAGAACTTCCACAGGTGAGGCAGGATAGGCAGCAACTTGAAGGCATCAGCAATGTCCGCTTTTGACAACCAAGCTCCTGCCCCGACCTGTAAGATGAGTTCCACGGCCTCGTCCAGGGAAGAGTACTGCATGGAGAACTCGTCCGACGGGACCAGGGAATTTAGGCTGGGGGTGCTGGATGCATGAGGAGCAGACAGGTCATAGATCAATCTTTTTTTATTAGAGGATTTTTTGGTCACCAGACCTATGGGGCTGACCCGGTACAGAGGGAAAGGGGATTCGGCAATAGGACCGATCATGAAGCCCTTCTGCAACTTCGCCTCCAACAGTTCGTCCACCGCCCCGGGATCCGCCAGAGAAGAGAGAAGGTTGGGGCATTCATGAGTGACCTGCGGAAGGGTGACTAGCCCTGTATGGAAACCCTCCGAAAAACCCTGTTTGAGAAACAGGACAAAACTGGGGTCATGATGTTGTTGGAGGAGGGAGAGTAACAGGTCAATGTTGACCCTGCCTAGTCAGGAGCGTTTGGCCGTGCGTTGAGAACAGGAGGACTGAGGATGGGCCCTAAAGCAGATGGAGCAGATGTGCAAAGCTTTGCACTTATCATAACTGCAGAAACCTAGGTTGAAATTATTACAAATCTGATTTTTCCCTAAGAAAGTGATGGGATGACCGAGTTTGTCCGTGGCGGGGTTAGGTTTCTGCGCCCCGGAGCTGAACATTGGCCTGGCAGGGGGTGGGTTGGCGACATGGGGGCACCAATCAGACGAATGGAGGACTGATTGGCAACCGGCACAGGCTGGGGATTTTTGCCCGGCGAAATGCCTGCAAAAAATCTCCATGTCCAAAACCGCCCAGTTGGTGACATGCTGGTGCTGGAGGAACGCTGCTGCAGCTTTGGCGGAGAAGGACCGGTGATATTCATAAAAGGCGGAACCGCCATATTTGTATCCCAGCTCGGTGACCTTGTACATATATGTATCCAATTCTACCCTGCGGTGGGGATGAATGGAGCACACGATGTCCCGGTACAGGCTGAAGGTCAGCATAAATTCGGGGATAGACAGCTTCTTATTGAGGCGGACGTCTTTAGACCTCAGCACCACCGACACATCACCGCAGGCGATTGTCCGGTTTTCGACCGTGTCATGGGTGGAGATCAGGATGGCGGCCAAGTTGATGTCCTTTCCTGCCAGGATATCCCGCCTGATGTTCTCCGATACGAAGAACGCGGGGGCGATGTCAGGAGAGGCAAGACTTGTACCTGGGATGTTGGCATGGGAAGTTGAAGGAACAGCTTCGGGCTCTGCCGGAGGAGGAGGCGTGGAAATCTTGCTCTCGACGGCCTGGAGCCTGGAGTCGATGTGCGACATTGAAGATGCTAGATTGTTAATGGTTGCATGGAGTTGAGTCAGGGAGAGCTGAATGGTCGACATGGAGACCAGGTCTTCGGAGGCTCCGGGTGGTTCAGGAGTCCTGGGAGATTCAGGAAAAAGCAGATATAGCTCTGCCTTTCGTGCAGATGCCGAGTGGCGGATCCCTTTCTTTTTAAGTTCGGCGATCAGCCTGGGGATGGTCCAGTGTCTGTAAGACGCGCGGTTGGCTGCCTCGGAGACCGCTGACTCTGGGATGGACATTGAGTCCTTAATGTCCGAAACGTGAGACATGATGTAAGAAGAAGGCCGGACCCTGTTGGGAGGATCTGAAGTGAATTGACAACCCCTCATGCAATCCCAAATTTTTTATTTTTTTTATATAACTTACCTGGAGCCTTAGAGAGTTTAGGATGGGAACATTTTTGGAAACCCTGGGAGCAAACGAAAAATGCCCGGGAATGTCCGCAAAGAGGGTGAACTTCACACCCCGCGAATCTGGGATTGGTAAGTGAGGAAGAAATTTTATCTGGTACCTGCGGGGAGAGGTACACCAACATATGCTGACAAGACGAAACTTACGTGATGATGAACAGGAAGAAAACGAACCCTGAAGGTGTCAGGCCGAAAAAACGTAAGAAATCCTGAACGATATCAGGCGATGGAAGGACAAAACCTGAAAGAAAACACGAAAACCGAGTGGCCTGAGCGTATCAGGTAGTGACGAAACATGACCTGGCGTGAACAAGTGACTTGAAAAACGCCGGGCCCTGAACAAGACCGAGAGCCGAGACGCGTCTGGAAACGAGGCCCCAACTGGCTGCCAGCGTGGAGGTGACATGACCCGTGCGTGATGGCAATGGCGAGCAACAGGCCCCGAGCGTGACAGATAAGGAAGCCTGAACTGACCGTGATAGGTACACCTATGAGGTAGGAGAGAAAGATACAACAGGACAGTAGGAGAGGAATTCGACGTGAAGTGGTGTAAGCAGACAAATGAAAGATTTGGAAAAGATGAACGAAAAACAAAGCAGGTCTGACGAGACGGGACACGAAAACCGAACGTGACAGGAGGGAGGACATGATGAAGACTGAACAGCAAGAGGACATGAAGAGGAACCTGAACGTATCAGGCCGAAGGCACAAAGAACATCCTGAACGTATCAGGCAGAAAGACACGAAGCAAATCCTGAACGTATCAGGCAGAAGGACATGAAGGAAATCTTGAACGAATCAGGTGGAAGGACATGACAAAAAAAAAAAAAAAACCCGGACGTATCAGGCAACCGGACACGAAAAGAAACCTGAACGTATCAGGTGATCGGACATTAAGCGAGCCTGAATGTATCAGGCGACAGAACCCGACGGGAACCTGAACGTATCAGGCGACAGGACCCGAAAGGAACCTGAACGTATCAGGCGACAGGACACGAAGAGAACCATATCAGTGCAAAAACAGGAAAAGAAGACCACCTGGACGGAGAAAACATGACGGGCCAGGTAAATAAAATACAGAAAAATATCTGAGCGGACAGAAAGATATATATATTTTTTTTACCTGGGGACTAAAAACACAGGGGGGGCTGCTAGTTGCTTAAAGTAACATCCTTCAGACAAACGGCTGTCATTCCTGGAACCAGTGATGGGGCCCGCTCTGCCCCACAGACTGTGTGGGATGTGACACCAACCACCTTACTGTGCTTGAGAGGGACGCCTGACAGCATGCTAAAGTTTGTCCAAAACATGCACGTTTTAAGCAAGGCAGGCCATTGTTTGGCGGAAGGAAGCCGGGGAGTTTTAAGCAAGGTGAACGGGCGTCTCAGGATTTAAACAAGGGGCCAAATGGGGCCGACTATGGTGCTGTGCCCACCCTGGGGGAGAAAAACCATCCACAGGGGACGCGCCGCCTCGCCGCGTCCCCGTCTGCCGCTCCCCCAGGCACTGATATTGGTGATGCAGTCAGCCTGAGGGGGGGGGAGGAGGAGACGCGATGCGACGGCTGAGAGAAGCGGCGTGCTGCTGCCAACATAGCAAACATGTTTGGCTCCCTGCCCTACTAAAATCCCATTATCTGGCACCCGTGTTATGCAGGTAAAAAAGTGTCATCACCATGCTGCCTAGGTTAGGCCACGAGTGAACTGCATTGCCAGAGGACAGCATGGAAATGGGGCTGGCGAGTATTATTGCTAGCATTGAGCCAGTGGTAGCAGTTTAAAGAAGGGGCAATACATAGCACAATTGTGGGGCAGCGATCATTCAATCATAGTACTATAATGAGGCATCATATCTGGTAGTAATATTTCCTGCCATAACAGGAAACAAGACTTTATGGAGCAGGTAGCACAATTGGGGGAGTTGCGGTGATGCGCCGGACTTGACAGTAAGGCAGCCGGGGCCGCTATACACATGCCCCATGCCGGACGAGCGGAGGGAGTGCAGCAAGCGGGGGTAAGGCCTGAGGGGGGGCGCCCAGCTGGCGGCGGCTGCCTGTGATAGCGGACAGGTGGGGTAGCGATTTAGACCGGTTTCGCTTACAGAGATCGCCGCGTAGGAGAGGAGTGCCGCAGCTGTCCGTGGACGTTGGGAAGGCCGGAACCGGAAGTCGCACGAGGATGACGTCACGTAAGATGAGAAGCTGCACCGCGTGATGCCGACACCTCGGGGAGGCCGTGCGGCCGGCTAAATACCCTATGCCCCTCCCACAAATGCAGGCTGGGAATCCAGCCTGCTATCCTTATCACCTATCCTGTAGATAGGCGATAGGTCATTATGGTAGGACAACCCTTTTAATTATAATGTAGATTATGTGCAATCTGAGGAGATTAAGATTTGGTCAATTTCATGCCAGACATCTATGCACAAAGGGGTTAAAGGGTCCTCTCAGTTCAGCAAGTGGCAGCGGATGAGGACAGTGAGGGTATACAGTATATACAGAGAGGAGGTGATGGAGGACAGTGAGGGTATACAGTATATACAGAGAGGAGGTGATGGAGGACAGTGAGGGTATACAGTATATACAGAGTGGAGGTGATGGAGGACAGTGAGGGTATACAGTATATACAGAGTGGAGGTGATGGAGGACAGTGAGGGTATACAGTATATACAGAGTGGAGGTGATGGAGGACAGTGAGGGTATACAGTATATACAGAGAGGAGGTGATGGAGGACAGTGAGGGTATACAGTATATACAGAGAGGAGGTGATGGAGGACAGTGAGGGTATACAGTATATACAGAGTGGAGGTGATGGAGGACAGTGAGGGTATACAGTATATACAGAGAGGAGGTGATGGAGGACAGTGAGGGTATACAGTATATACAGAGTGGAGGTGATGGAGGACAGTGAGGGTATACAGTATATACAGAGTGGAGGTGATGGAGGACAGTGAGGGTATACAGTATATACAGAGAGGAGGTGATGGAGGACAGTGAGGGTATACAGTATATACAGAGAGGAGGTGATGGAGGACAGTGAGGGTATACAGTATATACAGAGAGGAGGTGATGGAGGACAGTGAGGGTATACAGTATATACAGAGTGGAGGTGATGAGGACAGTGAGGGTATACAGTATATACAGAGAGGAGGTGATGGAGGACAGTGAGAGTATACAGTATATACAGAGTGGAGGTGATGAGGACAGTGAGGGTATACAGTATATACAGAGGGGAGGTGATGGAGGACAGTGAGGGTATACAGTATATACAGAGTGGAGGTGATGAGGACAGTGAGGGTATACAGAATATACAGAGTGGAGGTGATGAGGACAGTGAGAGTATACAGTATATACAGAGTGGAGGTGATGGAGGACAGTGAGGGTATACAGTATATACAGAGTGGAGATGATGAGGACAGTGAGGGTATACAGTATATATACAGAGTGGAGGTGATGAGGAGAGTGAGGGAAGACATTATACCAGTAAATATCTGCTCTGTATATGCAGTATACCCTTCTCTGTATATAACGTTTACCCTCCTCGGTAGATACTGTATACAATTCTCTTTACATACTCTATACTCTACTCTGTATATGATGTATACACTATACACTCTTCTGTATATACTGTTAACACTGTTCTATATATACAGTATTGTATACCCTGTGCTATATATACTGTATTTCCTTCAATGTATATACTGTATACCATGTTCTTTATATACTGTTTACCCTCCAGTGTATATACTACATAGCCCCACTGTTAATATACTGTATACCGTCCTTTGTACATACTGTATACCATCTTCTGTATATTCTGCATACCCTCCTCTGTATATACTGTATAGCCCCTGTATATACTGCATACCCTCCAATGTATATAGTATATACCCTCTTTTGTATATACTGTATACCCTCCTGTGTACATACTGTATACCTGGTGTATATACTGTATAGCCCCTGTATATACTGCATACCCTCCAATGTATATAGTATATACCCTCTTTTGTATATACTGTATACCCTCCTGTGTACATACTGTATACCTGGTGTATATACTGTATATCCTCTGTATATACGGCATACCCTCCTGTGTATATACTGTATACCTTCCTGTGTACATACTGTATATCCTCCTGTGTATATACTGTATATCCTCCTGTGTATATACTGTAAATAGGGTTGCCCCCTTTCCCAAGAAAAATACTGGCCAAGTTAAGCCCCACCCCAAAGGGGAAGTGGTTGTGGGGATGTGGCTTAACATGGGGTGTTAAGTCGCTATCATACTGTGGCTCTCAATAATATTAATGCCCTCATTAGTGTCCCCCATAATTAATAATGCCCCCATTAGTGCTCCCTAAAATGAATGCCCCCCATTAGTACCGCCAGGAAGAATAATGCCCCCATTAGTCCGCCGCCCCAGTAAGAATAATGCCCCCCATGAAAAATACTCCCATTAGTGCACCCCAGGAAGAATAAAGCCACCCATTAGTGACCCCCGCAATAATAATGACCCCATTAGTGCCCCTAGATACCATAATGCCCCCTATTAGTGCCCCCAGTAGAATAATGCCCTCCATTTGCTCGCACTGCTGTGACTGCTCCCTGCTGACTGGATTTTCAGGACAGGACCTGCGCTCCAGCGTGATGACGTTTTACAGGTCATGTCCTCCAGTCAGCAGCGCGGGCAAATGGAGGAGGTGAAAGTTTTTTTTTTTTTTTTTTTTTATTAACACGGTGGGTGTGGGGGGGATATGTGTGATATTTCATCACTAAGATTCACACTTTACACAAGTCTGTGAGTAAGATGTGAGCGCTCCTGAGCAGAGACCACAGACATTATGTACAAGCAGCACAGAACCCTTTACTAGTGAGACGTGGATGGGAATGATTGTACTTCCTACACAGGGTGGTCTAATAGACAATAGGGGGCAGTATTATTATTTTTAGGATAGTGGTGGGACCCCTCGCCTGCAGGGCTCTTATGCAGTTGCACAGGTTGAACATAGTTATATCAGCGATAGGCAACATCCAGCACTACAACTGTTGTGCAACTACAACTCCCAGCAGGCACAATTGTTCTGCTCTTCTCAGAACTTCCACAGAAGACAATAGGGGTATACTGGGAATTATATATACTGTATACCAAAGCTGGAATTACGAAGTCCGCTCACCCCTGTGTAAAACTTAACTTTGTGGCAAAAAAATTAATAAATAAATACCAGTGGTGGTCTTCTGTATTCCACATGGAGATGATTAAAGGGCTCGGTCACTTTTTGAAGCCCCCTCTACAAGGCCATAAACAGGTGGGTGCTGGGAAACCTGCCATCCATGGACTCCGTGTGCAAACAGTGGCCGCCAGCAGCAGCCACATCTACAGTAATCAAGATGGCGGAGGTCACGTCATTTACCCGAGTGCCCGGCTGTGTCCTCTTCTATGCCGGCTCACAGAGCATTCAGCGCATGCGCAGATACAGGGGCACTTGTTGTATGTCTGCACATGCACTGAATGCTTTCAACTGCCATTTTCACTGCTATGGACGTGATGCTGGAGTCAGCTGTTTACACACAGAATCCATGCGAGGGGCCCAGAACTGCTGAGCTGCACTAAGAGATGGGGGAGGGATGGATTTCCTATGTCAGCGCCCTGCAGTGTGCGGCATAAAGGGGTCGCCCATTCAATCCACTGAAAATAAATGGCGGCACGCTCCCCTGGGCGCCATATAACCAATGTATTCTCTATGTAACATGGACCCCACAGAGCACCATACAGCGACACAATGAGGGTCCACACTGCACAGTCCTGAGCGGCAGGGACTCTGTGCCCGGATTCATCCAGACTACCACGTCAGACCTGATCTTCTGGGCCCCGGAGTGAGATGGACCAGATATATGAAGAGGAAGACGATTCTTAATAAATCAGAGACATCTCAGGGCCACCGTGCTCCAGAAACTGAATTCTACGCCATCCAGGAGCTGGATTAGACATGAGTTATAATTTATGCCGGTTCCTGGTGTAAATTATAGTAAATCCGGTGGAGGCTCCGCTCCTCCCTTTTTGAGGGTCAAGAAGCACAAAAGTCACATATTATGGTGTAAATACAGCATGTGCCACAATCTGTGACTTTTTACCGCCACTATTGGACACACATAAACTTCATGGTGCGTTTTCCCTACAGACAAAGCCGGGAGGGGATCCAAAAAGAAGAAAAAGTTTAATAAAATATCAGGGAAGTGAAAAATAAGAGACTAATAATCTAGAGGAGATAACAACCATTGTAGATACTGAGCAGTTGGCAGGAAGCATCATGGCGGCCAGGCTGTGGTGAGGTCACAGAGCAGTGATCTACAACAGGTTCCTCTCTATGACATCACAATGTCCAGGAACCTAGAAGACACCTCTGCACAGTCAGCTCAGCGCCATTTTCTTGAGTTTACACCTCGGTGTAAACTCCTTTTTGGCTCTGGAAGAGAGAGCTAGATTTTTTTCTAGTGTTTGCTTCCAATAGTTTTTTCCTTCGATTTTTTCCCCTCAAGGCCCAATAATATCGGGGCCACTTGAGGACATTGTCATCAGGTCCGGCTCGGGAAACCAGAGATGGGATCCCGGGAATTGCGACAGCTGAATGCGGATAACAACACCTGGCTGAGTCACCCCGAGAACGAGGGTAAGTGACACTCTGAAGAAGAACTGGGCAGACTTTGGTTTCATTATCTGTAATGGGGACAACCAGTCTAAACTCCAACAGGACAGATGGGGGCAACTATGTCATCTGGAGATAACTGAGATGTTAAAGGGGTTGGAAATGGGGTTAGAGATGTTATGTGGGGGAATTTACCATGCCTTGCATACCAGAATTCTGTCAAAAAAAAAAGTCCCAAAACAGGGATCTGAGACTTTTAGGAGCTTACGTGCTCACATATTTTGAGACATTTTGCATAGTTACTCCACTCACTCAAGCTAAAGTGGGTGGCATGGTTATAGCTGATTTAAGCCAGAATCATTGATCTAGCTCCAGTGAGGAGAGGTTCAGAAAGTGGAGGAACATCTCCAGACAGAAAAGCAGGCAGCAAATTTATCAAACTTCTTGTGACATTTCATTGATTTGGCCCAAATTACAGTACGTCAACGCAGTCTCCTGAAAAACGGACTATAAAAATTCCTCCATAGTAATTGTTGATTTTCTGCTCCGTCTTCTATATTTTAAAGGTAGGTCCCCTTGATGGACAAGTCTTTTATGCTGTCCACACAGATGTCCTGTCCATAAAATGACCACTGATGGAGGGTCCTGTGACCAGACACATCACTCAGCCTCCTCCATAAAAACACACGACACCTGGTCATCTTATGGACACGACTCTGTGCGGACAACACAAAAGACTTGGTCATCAAGAGGACCTACCTGTTGTAATGTAGAAAATGTTGCAGAACATCAAAAAAGCCTATATTACTAAGTGCCATATAATCATCTTACATACACACTGGTTAAAGGGGTTATCAAGACTTTCTTAAGTGATGGCCCATCCTCAGAATAGACCATCACAGGCTGATCGGCAGGAGTCCAGCACCCCACATCCTTGTCGATCAGCTGTCACCAGAAGTCAGCGCTGGAGCTAGAGCCCATTGCAGTGGACAGCGCTCAACACAGCTCCCATTGACTTCAATGACAGCAGCAGTGACAAGCGCTGGACTCTACAATGCTGAATAGGCTATGACTTAAAAAAAATTACTACCTAAGAGATAGATAGATAGATAGATAGATAGATAGATAGATAGATAGATAGATCCAGTATCTGGAGCCCATCTTCTGCTCTATGTCAATCATATACTGGAAATACTTCCATTCTTCTTCATTTCTTCGCTCTTTTAGGTCAGACTATCCTGCGGGACCGGTTACGATCAGCTCAGAGAACATCTGGGAGAGACAGGCAACATCGGAATGTCTCCAGGATCAGATCTCAACCTCAGCAAATACCATCTGCCAGAGAGAGGAGCCGTTCTCCAATAACACCTGCGCCGGCCCAAGACCCCCGACCATCTGGGGAGAGCAGCCAGCAGAGTGCTGGGCCCACCACCCCTGAGTTCCGCAATCCTCGGCCCATACCACCGAGACGCAGGACCAGGGAGAGGCAGCCACCCAGGAGGTCTCCCATACACCCTGCAGAACACCTCTTTAACCTCGTAATACAGCTGCAGAGGATGGGCACCATGAGACCTCAGGCCATACCACCGCCAGAGCCCCCAACACCGGCTCCACTGGGTGTGCCCCACCAGCCTCCACCAAGCTCCAGGGCCGTGCAAATTGGAGACCTCCCTGCAAGGACCATCACAGCGGAGGAGCCACAGTCATGTGTCATCTGCCTCACTGATTACATCCGGGGTGAGCAGGTGACATCACTGCCCTGCGGCCACTTGTACCACCAGGCCTGCATCACCCAGTGGCTCCAAAACAGCCACCGCTGTCCCCTGTGCCGCAGGGACTGCTTTTAGTAGAGCATAACACCACATCTACTTCTTCTGTCAATACCACCAAGACAGAAGAAAACCGCACGGGGCGCCGAGGGGGCGTGAAAATTGCTGTAAGAGTTTTTGGAGTTTTCCCAGGTAAGTGACTTTTATATGCAGCAAAATTCCCACTTTCTCACTTACTATTTAAAGCTCTGTTACATCAGTTCATATCTATATATATATATATATATATATAACTATATATATATATATATATATATATATATATTTGTTTTTCAGATTCCCACCTATGGGAAGACTTCATCTTGGTCACCATCCAATTTCCTGCAAATAAACAGCAATGACAAGACTGATACGGGTGCAGCACCACAAAGATTATAAATACCACCATGAGTCTTGTTTTTTGGGGCTGGACTCCCAACTAAGCCCCTGCACCCTTGATGTCACAGAGGCATGTTCTGGGGATGTAGCACCTGAGCCCGTCTCTGAGCCTCCTGATCTGCCAACGTCTCCTCTTAATCTGCTCAAAAAGACTTGTCAACACTGACTTCATCAGAGGAGACATCTGCAAGACAACCTTATGTCCACCTACCTCTTACCTGAAGAACATCAGCTACAGGTGGAGGACACACTTTCGCCCTCTACATCTAGAAGGCCTACAAGACTTATCTGATCTTCATGGCTTCCTCCAGGCCTTGGGACCTGATATTGCTTCCTACAACTGGTACCTGATAATGGGTATCTCTTCTCCAAGTTCCAAATTCCTGCTTGATCCATCAGCACCTGCCATGGACTGTAAGAAACCACGTAACATCTCTGGTCCACCTCCAATGGACTCCACTTCTTGATGAATAAATATTGCTGGTGATTTATAGTACAACTGCTCGTCCATTCTTATTGATGAGTGAATGTTTTTTCTATCTCCATCTTTCTGATCACAGCGAGCTGCCTTCCATTTTCCCTCAGCAGGGGCAGTGCTTGGTCACTGTATTAATACATTATGGCGCCCCCTCTAAATCCCTTTTTTGGGTGCCGTCCCCTCCAGGTATTCACTTCTAACACAGCACCACCTCCTTAGTTGTGCTCCATATATTCCGGAATTATACAAAATTAGGAGGTCCGTTATGAAATCAGATACGCCAGTTTTGTGGAGTAAAAAAGTTGCAAGTCATGCCAAGTGCAACATTTCCATGGCAACAGTGACATTTTGCGACTTTTCGTCTCATTTCAATTTTTTACAGTGGGTTATGTTTTAGGCTAGGGCAAGGATGCTCAACCTGCAGCACTCCAGCTGTTGAAAACTACAACTCTCAGCATGCCCTGCTGTAGGCTGATAGCTGTAGGCTGTCTGGGCATGCTGGGAGTTGTAGTTTTGCAACAGCTGGAGGGCCGCAGGTTGGGCATCCCTGCTGTAGGCTGTCTAAGCATGCTGAGAATTGTAGTTTTGGAACAGCTGGAGGGCCGTAAGTTGGGCATTCCAGAGCTAGGGCTACAACTACATTGCGACAAGTGTCGCGTGACATTCATGGTGCACCGATGTCGTGCGACATTTTTTTGTCATGATAGTCAATAGTGTCGCACTAAAATCCAACTTGGATGGATTTTTTGCGACTGTCGTGTCGTAGTCGCAGCATGTCGCAGTGCGACACCATTGACTATCATTATAAAAAAATGTTGCGCAACTTTTCTACAACAAAAAGTCAACCCTAGTCTAAAAGCTAAAAGTGAAATTAGACCTGGATTATGGCCGATTTACTATGTGCTACTTTTGAAAATGTCGCAAAAAAGATGCAACCCACTGGTGTACTTTTACATCTAAAGGCGTAAACCACATTACACTCACGCCAAATATATTATTAAGGTGCACCAATTCATGGTGCAGGTACACAAAGAAAAGCCAGACTTAGGGTACTTTCACACTTGCGGCAGAGTGAATCGGCAAGCAGTTCCATCTCTGGCATTGAAATCAGTCTTACAAATGCATTGAAATGCCGGATCCATCTTTCCGGTGTCATCCGGAATAATGGATCCGGCATTTATTATTTTCACATTTTTTGGGTCTGCGCATTCCAGTATTTTGAATGCCGGATCCGGCACTAATACATTCCTATGTGAAAAAAATTCCGGCATTCAAGCAAGTGTTTAGTTTTTTGGGCCGGAGATAAAACCGTAGCATGCTGCGGTTTTATCTCTGTCCAGATCAGTCAAAAAGACTGAACTGAAGACATCCTGATGCAGAATACATGGAGATAAAACTGATCAGGCCTTTTCCGGTATATAGCCCCTAGGACGGAACTCTATGCCGGAAAAGAAAAACGCTAGTGTGAAAGTATCCTTAAAACTGACACAAAAACAACCTTAGGCCTCATGCACTCAGCCGTTGATTTGGTCCGCATCCGAGCCGCAGTTTTGGCGGCTCGGATGCGGACCCATTCACTTCAATGAGGCCGCAAAAGATGTGGACAGCACTCCGTGGTCCGCCAAAAAAATATAACCTGTCCTATTCTTGTCCGTGCTTTGTGAACAAGAATAGGCAGTTATAGTAAAGGCTGTCCGTGCCGTTACGCAAATTGCGGAACGCACACGGACGCCATCTGTGTTTTGCGGATCCGCAGTTTGCGGAAGGCAAAACACACAACGGTCGTGTGCATGAGACCTTAAATGATAAATGACCCTTAAAGGATAACTGTCACATTTAGACCCTAATTTCAATTTTCATATATGTACAGTTGTGTTCAAAATTATTCAACCCCCAATGCTGTAAAGGGTTTTAGGGAATTTAGTTTACATTTGTAATTGTGTTCAGAATGAAATCTTACAAGGACTTTTTAAAGAACCAAATGCAACTAAAATGACATCAATTGAGATTTAAAAGGACTACCAGCGCCACAGTGTATAACGCAGGCGCGCCGGACTGCAGACACTGCTGGCAGTTTGGGAGTTAATTCCCACTGTCGTCCTGCTGTAGGAACATAGCTGGTAAGTGCTCGCTCCCCCCCTCCCTTGGGGGGGCAGGGTAATAGGTGAAGTCACCACCCCTTAGAGTTAATAAAAAGGAGGGTCATCCCTGTGTCCTGCCTCTCAGTTTCCGGCACCTCTGGAAGGAAGCTTCCTAACAAGGTATGGCCGACGACAGAGCCCTCCTGGCAGCCCTAGCTGCTAGAGTCCAGGAGAACCCAGCTTTCCTAACATCCCTCATTGCTGGCTTGCAGGAGCCCCCTCCTGCTATGCCTGCAGGGGACTCTTTAGTTTCTGGCCGCCCTAAACGGCGTACTAGAGCCCCAGCCAGACTCAGCTCTCCCTCCCTCCCTCCTCCACGTGTGAGAGGTTCAAAGCGGGGGGGCGCAGCCTCCAGCGTGTGTGCAGGAGTGTTATCAGCTAAGCCGGCAGCACGTTCTGGTCTCCCGCCCCCTGCTTCTTTCATTAACCCCCGAGCTTCCTCTGTCCCCTTGCCTGAGCTAGTGCCTAGTAACAGGGCTAGTGTGCACACATCTGCTGTGATCTCTGCCCCCACTCTGGCACTGAGTGCCCAGGCATCCCAGGTCCCTGCAGCGCAGCATACAGCTGCGCTCACCTGTGTTAATGAGCGGGGTAGCGATGTTTCCAGAGAGCTGGCCGGAGTGCAGTCAGTGCTTCCGGCAGCGTGGTCTGTGGCTCCGCCCCCCTCCAGTCCTCAGCAGTTTCCCGCTCCCTGGCAGGCAAGCTCCTCTCTCCTCAGCTCCCTGCTGCAGACTGTCACCCCTGGGATTATGGGCAATAGAAATTCTAATGTGTCATCTGCAGATGAGCCCAGGGATGCCCCCTCTACCGAGGTACAGGCTCCTGGGAGTGCCAACAGTTGCACTAATGCCCCTGCCAGCCCACCCCTCCAACCCCCCAATCCCACTCAGGCCACCCTGCCTGACTTTATTGTAGCCAATCCCACCACTTCCTCATCGCTTATGGCACATTTAGGTCCCCCTACTGGGGTCCCTGCCGCTATTGCGCATATGGGGGAACGTCCCAATTCCAGACGGCGCTCATCTTCAAACTCACCTGATGTATCCGTCCGCCGTTACCGGCGCAGGTCGGCAGCTTGTCATCAACGTTGTTCCCGTCATCGGTCACGGTCTGCGCGGCGGTCCCACAGAAGTGCCCGCTCCAGATCGTCTCGCTGGCGGTCACCTTCATCAACGGAGGTCAGCTCCTGCAGCGATACCGCTGGCAGGTCTCATTTACAACGCAGATTCATCCGCTGCACGGGCTTCTCGCGGGGCCAGCCGGGCCAGCGCGGTGCAGGATCCGAATCCTCCAATCGCCCCAGTGAAACCTCCAGGTCCTTCTACTACCGGTGAGTTGAATTTTACGGGGGCTTGGGGGGCCTCTTTGGGTCCCCAGTTGGTCCCGGTACTTAAATCTTTATTGTCGCACTTGGACGGGAGTAATGCTGCTGCAGGTAAGCCCCCTCCTGCTGCCCCGCCTAGGGCAGGTGATCATAAAGAATCGCTGTTTTGCGGCCTGTCTCCTTTGGGGGTGCACTTGGACATGGACACTAAGGAGAAAATTTGGTCTAACCAATACATAGACATCTGGTCATTAGTTACTGTAGACCAGCATACGATAGATAAAGAGCGGCTCCCCAATTCAGACAGGTTTACCGATCGCCGGCCCAAAGTGGCGCGCACCATGGGTAACTGGCTACAGGCCTTCTCGGTCTTAGGTCATGTTATGGCACAGAGGCACCCAGAGCTCTGCGGTGAATTATTTCTGTATTTGGAATCTGTTTATAGCGCCTATAAGTCCCACGGCGGTTCTGCCTGGTGGCGCTACGACGAGGAGTTCCGTAGGCGTTTGGCACTGCAGCCGGATATCGGTTGGGGTGTCAAATCCACAGACCTCTGGTTGCGACTGATGCTGTCACAAAAATCTGTGCCCTTTCAGTCAGCGGCCCCCGGCCTCACTTCCAGTGGTCAGGGGCCGGTGTCAATCCGCAGGCCAGGATCCTGCTGGCTGTATAACGAAGGCCACTGCAGGTTCTTCGCCCTATGTAAATTCAAACATGAGTGTTCCATCTGTGGGGGATCCCATTCGGCCATTCGATGCCCTAGACAGCAGCCGGCCAGATCCAATGCTTCCTCTACCGCAAAAGAGCCCAGTGAGCGTAGCAGAGATGTCCCCATGGTTAGAGCTCTACCCCAATAAAAGGGCTTCCGTCCCCTCCTTTTGATAATATCCGGGTTTCTCCATTGGGCCTGGTACCGAAGCGGGAGCCAGGTAGTTTTAGACTTATCCATCACTTGTCCTTCCCCAAAGGCGAGTCTGTTAATGACGGTATTTCTAAGGAGGATGCTACAGTCTCTTATGTTTCCTTTGACAGGGCTGTCGCTTTACTGAGAGCGGCAGGCCGGGGTGCCTTATTGTCAAAGTCAGACATTGAGTCCGCCTTCCGCCTTCTCCCGGTGCACCCGGATTGTTACCATCTGCTAGTCTGCATGGTTGATAATTGCTACTATTATGACACCCGGTTGCCCATGGGATGCGCAATGTCTTGTTACTTCTTTGAATTGTTCAGTTCGTTCTTGGAATGGGTCGTCAGGTTTGAGACGGGGTCTAGTTCCATAATTCATTATTTAGATGACTTCTTGTTCATAGCCCTCAGGTGATTCCCCCAAGTGTAAGTTCCTGTTAGACACTGTCTGTTTCCTAATGTCCAGATTCGGGGTCCCCCTGTCTCCTGACAAAACGGTAGGCCCGTCCACCAACATTGAAATTGATTCACTAGCTATGGTTTTCCGGCTCCCTTGTGATAAGCTTGCCAAGCTGTTAGCACTTATTGAAGGTTTTTGCTCTGTTAAATCTGTCACGCTCAAGCAGTTGCAGTCCCTACTGGGTCTCCTTGTTTTTGCGTGCCGTGTCATGCCGATGGGCAGAGTCTTTTCCAGGCGTTTGTCCTTGGCGACTCGGGGCATCACTAACCCGCGGCACCATGTACGCTTAACGCGCAAACTTAAACAGGACCTTCAGGTGTGGCGCAGTTTTCTGTTTTCTTATAACGGCCATACGTGCTGGCAGCTCTCGGAAATTTCCAGCCACGACCTGTCTCTGTTTACTGACGCGGCGGGTTCTGCCGGTTTTGGCCATCCTAGGTACCCAATGGTGCGCATCCCCTTGGCCTCAAGAGTGGCGTGCAGCGGGCCTTTGTTCCAATATTACTTTGTTGGAATTTTTTCCCATTATTGTGGCCATTGAATTATGGGGTCCCTCGCTACAAAATAGGCGGGTATGTTTTTGGACGGATAATATGTCTGTTGTTCATTGCATTAACCGGTTGTCTTCCTCATCAGGTACCCTTAACAGTTCTGCTGATGCGCTTTCTCGCTTCCATTGGCAGGAGTTCTGGACCCTAGTGCCAGCAGCTTCACCGGACGGATCCATGGGCCCGGCCCATCTCTGGGACATCCCGCTGAACGATTGATGCCTCTCATTAGAGCCTCAGTGGCTCCTAGGACCTGGACGGGTTATGGTAAGGCCTGGGCTGGCTGGGTAGCGCTAGCAGGGACTCATCCGGTCCATTCCTCAGTGTCGGATCGGCTGCGCATAACCATCGACTTTATTTTGCAGGCAAGGGAAGCAGGCGTTTCGGCGGCGGTTATCCAACGCCGCTTAGCCGGGGTTAGCTTTTATTTTAGGTTATTGGGTTGCCTGGCGTTTTTCGGGGCTTTTCGGATAAGCGAGCTCCTCCCCCCGACCAAGTTCCGGCCAGGTGGTGTTTTGCAAGATGATGTCCTTATTACGGATTCCTTGGTGCGCATTCGCCTCCGCCGGTCAAAAACAGACATTTTTGGCCGGGGTTCTAGTGTGTCGTTATATCGCATCCCCGGCCCGGCTTGCCCAGTCTCGGCAACCTAGATCAGAGAGCTGAAACAAGACCCGGCGGTCGGAGCTTGGGTTTCCGGAATGTGGAAGTCATTTGGCGTGGCATCCGTGGCCTTCGCTGGTCGTAGGTTTTGCCGGAATCGGTTCACCTCAGCACATTGGCACGCCCCCCTGTGATCCTTGCGATCCATGCTGGGGGTAATGACCTCTGCTTGCTTATAGTAGCGGAGCTCATTACCCTCATTAGAGCAGATTTAGAAAGAATTCCAACTTTCTTTCCTGAAGTCATTATTGTGTGGTCAGAGATGATTGTCTAGAGCTATAGCTCAGTGGTAAGACACTTGCTTTGCATGCAGTGTTCATGGGTTCAAAACTCCTTCCAGGCTATTAATACAATTTATCCCACAAAAAAAAAAAAAAAAAAAACAACCAGCGTTTGATGCGGCCCGATGGTGTGCACCTTAATGATATCGGTTTAGATATTTTCCTCCCTGCCTACAGGATGGTGTTCAGCAAGCCTTGTTTTTGTTGGGTGGGGGTCGGAGCGCCGTGTAGAGTTACACGGGCTCCTCCGTGGAGGTCGGAGGATGACAAAAGTTACAGCGGAGGGGAAGGCGGACTTGCGCACCAATGTTTGGTGTGGCATAGCGCTTCTCGCACTCCGGGGACCGGCTTTGGGCCGGGCAGTTATTGTTGGGTTATTCTTAAAGGATTGAGCTAAAATAAGAATAAAGCTGTGACCGACCTTTCACCCACAAAAACTTGGCTGTTTGTGTCGTTTTTCCAGGCAGAGAGACAGGAGTTTGTGTGAGGTGTGTCAGTTGTCTGCAGTCTACCAGCGCCACAGTGTATAACGCAGGCGCGCCGGACTGCAGACACTGCTGGCAGTTTGGGAGTTAATTCCCACTGTCGTCCTGCTGTAGGAACATAGCTGGTAAGTGCTCGCTCCCCCCCTCCCTTGGGGGGGCAGGGTAATAGGTGAAGTCACCACCCCTTAGAGTTAATAAAAAGGAGGGTCATCCCTGTGTCCTGCCTCTCAGTTTCCGGCACCTCTGGAAGGAAGCTTCCCACCCTCCCTCCCTTTGGTTATTGTTACGATGTTTTTGTATTGTCTTTTCAGTTCTGATTCAAGTCACAGCTGGAGTTCGGAGGATGACAAAAGTTACAGCGGAGGGGAAGGCGGACTTGCGCACCAATGTTTGGTGTGGCATAGCGCTTCTCGCACTCCGGGGACCGGCTTTGGGCCGGGCAGTTATTGTTGGGTTATTCTTAAAGGATTGAGCTAAAATAAGAATAAAGCTGTGACCGACCTTTCACCCACAAAAACTTGGCTGTTTGTGTCGTTTTTCCAGGCAGAGAGACAGGAGTTTGTGTGAGGTGTGTCAGTTGTCTGCAGTCTGTGATACTCAGCTCCTTCTAGACATTTACTGGTGTGTTTACAAACATGGTGAAGTCAAGAGAATGGTCCAGGAAGACAAGAGAAGAGGTGATTTCTCTTCACAGGAAGGGCAATGGCTATAAGAAGATTGCAAAGATGTTAAACATACCAAGAGACACCACAGGAAGCATCATTCACAAATTTAAGGCAAAGGGCACTGTTGAAACGCTACCTGGTCGTGGCAGAAAGAAGATGCTGACTTCGACTGCTGTGCGCTACCTGAAGCGCAAAGTGGAGAAAAGTCCCCGTGTGACTGCTGAGGAACTGAAAAAAGATTTGTCAGATGTGGGTACTGAAGTTTCAGCTCAGACAATAAGGCGCACACTGCGTAATGAAGGCCTCCATGCCAGAACTCCCAGGCGCACCCCCTTGCTGTCTCCAAAGAATAAGAAGAGTCGACTGCAGTATGCCAAAAGTCATGTGGACAAACCACAAAAGTTTTGGGATAGTGTTCTGTGGACTGATGAAACAAAATTAGAACTGTTTGGGCCCATGGATCAACGCTATGTTTGGAGGAGGAAGAACAAGGCCTATGAAGAAAAGAACACCTTGCCTACTGTGAAGCATGGCGGGGGGGTCAATCATGCTTTGGGGCTGTTTTGCTTCTACAGGTACAGGGAAGCTTCAGCGTGTGCAAGGTACCATGAATTCTCTTCAGTACCAGGAGATATTGGATGAAAATGTGATGCAGTCCGTCACAAACCTGAGGCTTGGGAGACGTTGGACCTTTCAACAGGACAATAAACCCAAGCATACCTCCAAGTCCACTAGAGCATGGTTGCAGATTAAAGGCTGGAATATTTTAAAGTGACCATCGCAGTCACCAGACTTAAATCCGATTGAGAACCTCTGGTGGGACTTAAAGAAAGCAGTTGCAGCGCGCAAGCCTAAGAATGTGACTGAACTGGAGGCTTTTGCCCATGAAGAATGGGCGAAGATACCCGTAGATCGCTGCAAGACACTTGTGTCAAGCTATGCTTCACGTTTAAAAGCTGTTATAACTGGAAAAGGATGTTGTACTAAGTAGTAAGATTGAATGTCACTTGGGGGTTGAATAAAACTGATAATGATGTGAGCACAGAAAAGACATTTGTGGGTATTTCATTATAAATGTTATGTTATATTTGTGGTCAAGGCTCCGGGGGGGAGCGCTGGATGAAGGAGAGAGAAACTGGACACTGTTGAACCTAACTTGGCTAGTGGTGTGCCTTTAGCCATGTACGCGGGTAAGCCAGAAAAGGGGGCAAACCCAAGAAGTCTGAGCTTGAAGCGAGACTGGAAAAGAGGGAGGGTAGGGTGGGGCACCACGCGATGCCGACAGCCTGGAGAGGCCGTGCGGCAGGATAAGTACCCTATGCCCCTCCCACAAATGCAGGCTGGAAATCCAGCCTGCTGTACTTGTGGTCAAGGCTCCGGGGGGAGCGCTGGATGAAGGTGAGAGAAACTGGACACGGTTGAACCTAACTTGGCTAGTGGTGTGCCTTTAGCCATGTTTGCGGGTAAGCCAGAAAAGGGGGCAAAACATGAATTTAGGCAGTTTATTGATTAAGAAATTACAGAACCAAACTAGAAAAAGCTCTGGCGATCTCGACCCGTGGATGTGGGATGTAACGGGAAAAACATGAAGATTGCCACCGTCCCATCTTCCGTATGATGTGAGCTGGGACGCCATGTTTGGAAGCTGCGGACGCGGCCCCGATTCGGAAAGAATGCCCGGATATGGAGGCAGCATGAAAACTAGACCCGAAGCTAGAGTGCGAATGTGTCTGATGAACTGCGCAGAAGTCAGTGAGAGCACGGGAAATGGCAGTAAGGGACTGTCGGGATTTCTGTCATGGAGAGTGGAGAGCAGTTGGTTGAACACTGCCACTGGGCACCAAGGATTGAAGGAATTGAAGTACTCGATCTGAACCGGTGGACCGACTTGGGAGGTTTTAGAGGAAGGTAGGAGGAAAATGAAATGGTCGAGACTACGGTGGAGCTGACTAATTGCTGGCCCTAAGTTTTGGGCTGAGGTGCAGCAGAACTCCCCTGGCCTGAGGAACCCATAGAAGCTGAGGTAGAGGGCAGCTTTGAGGATCAAAATTTTGAATGGGCCAAAAGGACTACCATCCAGGGCGGCAGAAATTTTTTGAAATAAATCCCCTGTGACCGGTTGTCTGGTGGGAGTGGACGGAGAGGAGAACTTCTGGATGCCGCTCAAGACTGCCTTGACCGCCTGGGAAGAAAAGAAGGAGATATGACTGGGATGATTGATCATGTGGTGATGCTGGATGCCCGCTAGGTAAAGTCTGATGGTGTTGTGGGATAACCGGAGCTCCTTGTGGCAGTACGCCAAGAAGGCCAGGACGAAGGAGACCTTGTCCCTGTTCCCCCTAGGATGAAGGCGTGAAAACAGTCTGAAGGTGTTCCACCCCGTTAGATAGTTCCGGGCAGAATTAGCCGAGAGCGACTTGCGGATGAGACAGTGGGCTGCGGAAATGTACTTATCTAGTCCATGATCAAGGCTTCGAACCCTGGAGGGTTGATTCCGACTCTCCGAGCTCCTGGCATGACCTGAAAAAATAAATTAAAGTTTAATCGGGACAGGGCATCAGCTGCGGTGTTCTTTTTGCCCTCTATGTGCCTGCAGATGACGTGGAAGTTATGTTGCAAAGATAGCCAGGTGAGTTTGCGAACAAGACGCATGACCTTGGGGGAGCTGGACCTACCCCTGGCGAGGATGTCGACAACCGTCATGAAGCATACTGGCCTGTTTCTCCATGACTGCCCCCAGACAAGCGCTGCTGCAACGATGGGGTATACTTCGAGCAGGGGAGAGGACTTTAAGGCCTCCTGGTCTGAAGAGACCTGAGCGGGCCAAGGACCCGCAAACCATTGGTCCCCGCAGATGGCTCAGAAACCGAGGGATGCGGCAGCATCGGAAAACACCAAGAGGGAGGCATCGTTCCACTGGGGAACAAAGAGGGAGATGCCGTTCCAGCTGGACAAAAAAACTGACCACATGGCCAGATCCGCCAACGCATCGCGTCCGAGGTGGATGAGGGCATACTGATCTGAGGCTGTTGGAAGGAGTCTGAGTAGGCCGGAGGTGAACGATCTGCCCTGGGGCATGATCCTAGCGGCAAAGCTGAAAGACCCCAACAACGATTGAAGTTCCAACTTTGACACCGTGCGGGTACCCACGAGCCTGGCCACTGAGTCCTTTAGCCTAATTAACTTGTCCAGGGGGAGGCTGGCCTCCATTTTGACAGTGTCCAGGGTGATACCTAAAAAGGTGATTACCCTGGAGGGGCCCTCGACCTTTGATGGGGCCACTGGGACGTTCAGGTGACTGAACAGGCTGAGGAGGCTGTCCAGCCTGTCCGGGACGTGTTCGGCCTGCTCGATGAGCAAGAAGTCGTCCAAGTAATGGCTCACCCTCGGACAATGAGCATGGTTGACCAGAATCCAGTGAAGAGCTTGGGCGAACTGGTCAAAGAGCCAGGGGCTGCTCTTTGACCCGAACGTCAAGCGGGTGGCAAAATAATACTTTGCTCTCCATTTGATGCCATAGAACTTCCACAGGTGAGGCAGGATTGGCAGCAACTTGAAGGCATCTGAAATGTCAGCCTTCGACAACCAAGCTCCTGCTCCGACCTGTAAGAGGAGTTCCATGGCCTCGTCCAGAGAAGAATACTGCATGGAAAATTTGTCTGACGGGACCAGAGAATTGAGGCTGGGGGTGCTGGATGCATGAGGAGCAGACAGGTCGTAGATTAATCTTTTTTTATTTGAGGATTTCTTAACAACTAAGCCTATGGGGCTGACCCAGTACACCAGGAAAGGAGATTCGGCAAATGGGCCAATCATGAAGCCTTTCTGCAATTCAGCCTCCAACAATTCGTCCACCGCCACGGGGTCCGCCAAAGATGAGAGAAGGTTGGGGCATTCATGAGTGACCTGCGGAAGGGTGACTAACCCTGTATGGAAACCCTCGGAAAAACCCTGTGTGAGAAACAGGACAAAACTTGGGTCATGATATTGTTGGAGGAGGGAGAGTAACAGGTCAACGTTGACCCCGCCTAGTCAGGAGCGTTTTGCCGTGCGTTGAGAACAGGAGGACTGAGGATGGGCCCTGAAACAGATGGCGCAGATGTGCAAAGCCTTGCATTTATCATAACTGCAAAAACCCAGGTTGAAGTTGTTACAGATCTGATTCTTTCCTAAGAAAGTGATGGGACGACCGAGTTTGTCCGTGGCGGGGTTGGGTTTCTGCGCCCCTGAGCTGAACGTTGGCCTGGCAGGAGATGGGTTGGTGACATGGGGGCACCAATCAGATGAATGGAGGACTGATTGGCAACCGGCACAGGCTGGGGATTTTTGCCCGGCGAAGTGCCTGCAAAAAATCTCCATGTCCAACACTGCCCAGTTGGTAACATGCCGGTGCTGGAGGAAAGCCGCTGCAGCTTTGGCAGAGAAGGACCGGTGGTACTCATAAAAGGCGGTACCGCCATATCTGTAACCCAGCTCGGTGACTTTGTACATGTATGTGTCCAATTCTACCCTGCGGTGGGAATGAATGGAGCACACTATGTCCCGGTACAGGCTGAAGGTCAGCATAAATTCGGGGATGGACAGCTTCTTGTTGAGGCGAACGTCTTTAGACCTCAGCACCACCGACACATCACCGCAGGCGATTGTCCGGTTTTCGACCGTATCATGGGTAGAGATTAGGATGGGGCCAAATTGATGTCCTTTCCCACCAGGATATCCCGCCTGATGTTCTCTGATACGAAGAACGCGGGGGCGATGTCGGGAGAGGCCAGACTTGTACCTGGGACGTTGGCCTGGGAAGTAGAAGTAACAGCTTCGGGCTCTGGCGGAGGAGGAGGCGTAGCAATCTTGCCCTCGACGGCCTGGAGCCTGGAGTCGATGTGTGACATCGAAGACGCTAGGTTGTTGATGGTCGCATGGAGTTGAGTCAGGGAGAGCTGAATGGTCGACATGGAGACCAGATCTTCGGAGGCTCCTGGTGGTTCGGGAGTCCTGGGAGATTCAGGGAAGAGCAGATGATATAGTTCTGCCTTTCGTGCAGATGCCGAGTGGCGGATCCCTTTCTTCTTCAGTTCGGCGATCATCCTGGGGATGGTCCAATGCCTGTAAGACGCGCGGCTGGCTGCCTCGGAGACCGCTGACTCAGGGATGGACATTGAGTCCTCAATGTCCGAGACGTGAGACATGTTGCACGAAGAAGACCGGACCCTGGAGCCTCAGAAAGTTTAGGATGGAAATTGTTTGGAAAACCTGGGAGCAATCGAACAAAAACTCGGGAATGTCCGCGAAGAGGGTGAACTTCACACCCTGCGAATCTGGGATTGGTAAGTGAGGAAGAAATTTTATCTGGTACCTGCGGGGAGAGGTACCCCAACATATGCTGACAAGACGAAACTTACGTGATGATGAACAGGAAGAAAACGAACCCTGAAGGTGGCAGGCCGAAAACGTAAGAAATCCTGAACGATATCAGGCGATGGAAGGACAACCTGAAAGAAAACACGAAAACCGAGCGGCCTGAGCGTATCAGGTAGTGATGTTCACGCCAGGTCATGTTTCAAGTGAACAAAACGCCGGGCCCTGAACAAGACCGAGAGCCGAGACGCGTCTGGAAACGAGGCCCCAACTGGCTGCCAGCGTGGAATTGACCAGTGTGGCAGGCAGTGAGGAGACATGACCCGTGCGTGATGGCAGTGGCGAGCAACAGGCACCAAGCGTGACAGATAAAGAAGCCTGAACTGACCGTGACAGGTACACCTATGGGGAAGGAGAAAGATGCAACAGGACAGTAAGAGAGGAAAGTGACGTGAAGTGAGATGGCGACCCCAAGAATGATTCTGAAAAAGATGAACAAGTCACAAACAGGACTGACCAAACGGGACATGAACCAAACGTAACAGGAGGGAGGACATGATGAAGGCTTGACCAGCAAGAGGACATGACGAGGACCTGAACGTATCAGGCAGAAAAACCAGAAAACCCGAACGTATCAGGCAGACAGACACAAAGACGGAAACCTGAACGTATCAGGCAGACAGACACGAAGATAGAAACCTGAACGTATCAGGCCGAAGGCACAAAGAACATCCTGAACGTATCAGGCAGGAGGACGTGGAGCCAATCCTGGACATATCGGAAAAGAACTTGAACGGATCAGGTGGGAGGACATAATGAAAACAAACCCCGGACATATCAGGCAACCGGACCTGAAAAGGAACCTGAACGTATCAGGTGATTGGACAGGTAGTGAGCCTGGACGTATCAGGCGATAGACCCCGAAAGGGAACCTGAACGTATCAGGCGTCAGGACACAGAGAGAACCATATTAATGCAAGACAGGAAAAGAAGACCACCTGGACGTGCCTGGAAGGAGAAAACATGGCGGCCAGGTAAATAGAAAACAGGTAAATGAAAACAGAACATATCTGAGCGGACAGTTTTTTTTATTTTTATTTTTTTATATCAGGGGCGGAACCGCAGCGTGCCTAGCAACCGGCACACGCGGCTGCTCCCGGAACGCCCGCCCGCACAACAAGCCCGCGCCGCCCGGCCACGGCATCCCCGCAACGTGCCTGCCCGAAGCTTATTCGGAACTTTTCATGTAACACTACATTGAATACATGTGAGAAATAAATGCAGTCAAGGAACCGGGAGTGGGCGTGGTATGCCTTCCATATTGGAGCACAGGGTATATAGTATATGGGGTTCCCCCTGTGTGCCCCCACGGTGGAGCGCAGGGAAGGTTGGTGATATGGAAGGCTTCCTCATGATTAAAGCAATTTATAAATGCCGATGCGTTCCACCGTGGAACGCATCGGGGAAGTAGTGGAGCTCCGGGAGGTGGGCGGAATTGTACATGCCGATGCGTTCCACCGTGGAACGCATCGGGGAAGTAGTGGAGTAGTGTCCCCGTCTGCCGCTCCCCCAAGCACTGAACAATGGAGAAGCAATCAGCCCGGGGGGGGAGGGGGAGACGTGCGGCATCCCCCGCGATGCGACGCTGGGAGAAATGGCGTGCTGCGGAGGAGACTGTACGTGGGGAACGAAATACAAGCCAGTTTCGGTGTGCACCTGCGAAAATCTTGCCCCAGCGCTGCCTGAACAAACCGCACCAAGCGTCACGTCTCCTGCTGCACCGCTCCCCCCGCTGGCCACGCCAGGAATGCGTGCTCCCCCAGCCACAGCTGACCGAGGCATGCGAGCGGGCCTGAATGCAGAAAAGACATGAACCTACTGTGGCGGGACCACGCAGTCAACCTCGAATGGCGGAGTTGTGTGTAAAATGTAAACCGAGAAGACACTAATGGCGGGGCCGTGCGCGAGAGACACTAATGGCGGGGCCGTGTGCGAGAGACACTAATGGCGGGGCCGTGCGCGAGAGACACTAATGGCGGGGCCGTGCGCGAGAGACACTAATGGCGGGGCCGTGCGCGAGAGACACTAATGGCGGGGCCGTGCGCGTCAAACTTAAACGGAGAAGCAATGCGTCAGAGACTAATGGCGTAACCATGAATGCGAAACTAATGGCGATTTATTATTATTATTATTTTTTTTTTAACCACTTATGCAGCACCAGTATGACTTGGGGACTCGCATAACCATGACCCCCTTCGACAATAAACCTAGGACACTAACCAGCTTATAACCATATTGTACCCCTAACAAACAACATGAAGACTGGTCATAGGCCCCACGGAGCCATGAGGCTGAAGAGGTCATCAGGCCCCCGAAGCCAAGACTGAACTAGATGACATCGCAGTGACAATAAGTAATTAACATGTGAGCTAGACCTGATGGGATATGCATCGACGTTAGTGAACCGAATCATGTGCCTAAATAAAACATTAAACCAACCGTGAATAAACAGATGGGAGAAAAGAGCCAGAGGCATTACAGTTCGCTAAGAGAAGACCCTTATCGTGATAACAAGTGAACTACTTGTGAAAACATGTAGGAAACTTACTCCTATTAGCCCACTAACCGCTGAGGACTGCATGGTGAACTGGGGCAGGAGGCCAATCCGAGTGAATGCAAACCAGAAGTAAAGGAGACCAGTCTGAGTGAATGCGAACCAGGACTAAAGAACAGCACACAATCCTTTTTTTTCTTTTTTTTTTTTACCGAAGTGAAACAGAAAACGTAGGCCTATAATGTAACCACCAGCGAGGAAAGAAACGTAAACCTGAAAGAAAGCAGCTATGTTTATCGGGAGAACGGTATCAGAGCGGTGCACTGACTGCCCTAGAGAAAATACTGAGTAACCATGATGTAGCAAAGAAAAGGAAAATGCAGCTTTAAGTGGAAGCCGAATATGGAACAACTGATGTAAGAACAGGTGGGTGAATGCAGCTCTGGATGTGAGTAGTGCCTAAAAACATGGTATGGGCCCAGCTCTGAGCATGAAGAGCAAGGTATAACGCAGCTGTATGAATGCAATCTGAAGTGACAGGGTATTAATGTGATGCAACAGCAGCACATGAACGCAGCTCTAGTAGTATATGGAGTATAAAATTGTAAATGCAGACACATGCACGTAGCTATTGAAGGTAACGAACCTAACCATGATCATTCGACCATTAGCGCCCCACCCCCCTCGCCCCAGAGCGCTACAAGTCACCAATGGTGTATCCAAATCCGATCCTACCGTGAATGCCATTACTCGCCTGGCCCCTTCTGCCATTACCCAGGTGCGAACGAACCTCCATATAATGCTGCAGGTTTTTTTTTATAAAGATGGTCACCACAACACCGCCTAAGAAAACATAAATGTGTTTGCACATAAACCCTGATGCAACGCCAATTAATCAACATATAGTGCACCTATAACCTAGCACAGAACCGCTGACACATGCGTGCCAATAACATACAGTTTATAGATTAAACACACTTACATGCAAGAGCATCAGAACTCAACTACAGGCACCTAGACCGATCTGCTCGAGTACCCATATCCAGACCACTGATATACAATCCCCCACACCTAGCATGTCTGGCGTTAACTGCGGATGTGCCCCCACATGTAAAACAGGTAACAGAAAACACACACCTTTTTTTTTTTTTTTTTTTTTTTTTTTTTTAAGCAGATATCAGAAAACATGCGACCATACCTACTCTAGGCGCATGCCACACCAATAACTATATGCAATGGCCCCCAGCAAGCCCCTAAACAGCCGGACAAAATACTAACAACAGTCACTTGACCATTAGCACCCAACTCTGCTTTGAACCAGAGTACTGCGAATCGCATACCGCACTGTGGGTCCCGTGCCAACAAGTGCAATTCTACAGCGTTTTTATTTTATTTTTATTTTTTTATCAACCATTGACACGCAAACACAGCGTGCATAGCTTGAACCCACTAACAACCATCGCTCAACCATTTAGCGCCCGACTCTGCTACATCCAAGAGCGCTATATGTCGCAGACCGCAGCGTTGGTCCGTGCAAACCATTCCGATCCTACCATGAATACCAGCACCCTCCTGAGACATTCTGCCATCGCCCAGCCGTAAGGAGCCTCCACACCATGCTGCTGTATCCTAGAGCTGTCCCAGAGGTAGTGAAATCAGCTGAATCAGCATCAGCCTGGGCCCACAGGTGCCTATAAATAGCCTAGAATCCAGCCAGCCTGGGCTCACAGGTGCATGTAAGTAGCCTTGTAATGAGCCTCCCCTCCCACAAATTCAGCAAAAGTTCTTTGCTTAACACTAATATCATATATTTTTGATTGGTCATAGGAAAACAGAGTCAAGGGATAAAGTTTATTTTCCTGTATAATCCGTGTTTTATTGTTATAGCTTGTTTGATAAACAGAAGATCCTAAGTTTCTCTTGGTATATGAGTCTGTTTGTTAAAGTTATGACACTGGTTGTCATAAATCTCTAAGTTATACTGTACTGGTGAGATAGGGGTGTGTTAGCACCACCGTGTGGTACATTTTGGGTATTATTTTGTAACTTCATCATTTGTTTTGCAATTGTATTGATTTTATATTCTTTGTTTTAAAATAAACGACATATATATTTTGCATATACAATTGTCCCTTTGTTTCACTGCTTGCACAAATCAAATTAAGATACTCGATAAAAGAAGTTAGAGGCGATTATGTCCGCCTGAAGGATAATATAATTTTTATATATTTTTTTTATCCTCTTTTATATGAACATTCTTTTATATAGAAGATATATGACACACCATGCCAACTGTTCACCATCAAGGGCCCCCTAACTACCACCAGGCAGAGGACCCAGAAAGTCAGGTAGTGCCCCAAAGGAAGAAAAGGGTGCGTCCTCTATTAACTGTGCACACTCCTTGGAGCGCCAGAGGGAAGATTGCCAGTGTGCACTTACAGTGAGCCCCTGTGGGAGCTGGTGTAGAGGATGGGAGTGGTAGTGGCCCTGATGTAGTGAAGTTATGTTACGGTGTCCTACTTCAGGCCGTCGCTCCCTGCGATTTCAATGCAGAGAAAGGGTTGATGAAGACGAATGAGGTCAGACTTGGAAACGTTATGATGTTCTTTTACAAAGGCAACTTGAACTTGAAGGTGCAAACGGTTACAGCAAACCTTAGTGCAAATTCTCTTCCTGGCAGGCTGACTTGTTGCTACTTTCTGACACTGGTCTACAAATGGTTTGATGACGAAGGTGTCCTTGGACCGTTTTCCCTCTATTTAAATACGGTGTCTGCAAGGACTGAATATTGTGAGGAGTGTTTGCTGTACAAGCTGCTTCCCTACTCCTCCGACAGGAGAGGGGGAAAACAGGTCCCCTCACCCCCCCATTCTCCTCTCAACTGACTAAAACTCTCAGCCCCCACTCTTCTCAGGAAATCTGCCGAGCCCACTTCTACCAAAGTGGGAAGGAATGGAATAGAAAGTGCCATTCCTGGTGCAGCGCACTGCCAGCTATACTCCCTTTCCTAGTAACCCAGGAAAATGGCATGTCATACATTAAGATTACATCCAAATTATGTGAAATACAATAAATCAGTGCAACAATAGTAATGCCCCTACTCTGGGGTATTACACGCTGCGAGTACTAGTACCACCAGGGGCACAACCACCACTCCCATCCTCCAGGTAGCTGCACATCTAACCTCAGTGCCAATCTCATTATTGCTCTACTGGTTGAATGGGCTTGCATTTTCACTTTTAGACCAGTGTATCTTTAAAACAGTGGAACAGACAATTAGGTTAGGAGGACTTCACCGTTTTGATCCCCAGAAAGCAGTCCTTTAGAATAGTCTCTGGTTGGCAGCGGGATGTGCCAGCAGTGAGACACAGAAGGATGGTCAGGTGGCAGCCATGGGTCAGAATCAGAAGATTAGTGAGAGAGATGACAAATCCAGAGGACGAGGCTGAGGCAGAGTCAGAAGTCTAAGGCAGAGGTCAAACTGCGGACAAGAACAGATGGAGACAAATCCAAGGAGCAAGGCAAGAGGTAAAGTCCAGATACAAATTACAGGGTCAAAACACAGGTAGGTAGGTAATTAAGGGGTTTTCCTAGATTCTGATATTGATGACCTATATTCAGGATAGTCATCAATATCAGAATCTAGGAAAACCCCTTAATGTTGAGCGAAGTGGTCTTCCATCCGAATTTCAGGATAAATTTTTATTCGCTGCGAATCCGAATTTCCTCGTGCTTTATGATACCGAATTGATTTTACCCGAAATAGTGTAAAAAACTAAAAAAAATCATACCTCATCCATTTGCTCGCGACGGGCCGGCCGCCGCCATCTTGCTTTAAGATCTTGCACGAAATCCCGTGCGTGGTGACGTATGATGTCCTCCCGGGCCCCACTAGATTTCGCGCCAGATTTTCAAGCAAGATGGCAACGGCCGGCCCATGGTGAGCAAATGGATGAGGAAAGTATGATTTTTTCAAATTTTATGTGATTTATATCAGATGCCGTGATCAGCTATGAAAGCGGCATCTGAGGGGTACAATGACTGGGAACGGTGCAAGCTCATCTCTAGTCATCAATATCAGAACAGCGGGGGTCCGACACTTGGGACCCCCACCGATCAGCTGTTTGAGGAGGCAGCAGTGCTGTGGTGAGCACAATGGCCTACTCACAGCTTACCAAGCATAGCGCCTTCCATTTGATAAGGGTTCTGCTTGGTATTGCAGTTCAGCACCATTCACTTGAGCTGCGCCGAGACCACATTATCAATGAACGTGACGTCACTGGCCTAGGAAGAGTGCCATGGACTCTTCAAACAGCTAAACGGCAGGGATGCAGTGATATCAGACCTCCACCGATCTGATATTGATGACCTTTCCTGAGGAGAGCTCATCAATATCAAAATCTAGAACCTCCCCTTTAATTCAGTCAAGGGCCAGGAGACCGTTACTTGATTAATGGGCCCTCAGAAATAGAGGGAGGGGCACTGGAGCAATATGTAATAGCCAAGTTCAAGAATCTACTCAAAAATGTACATAATGTACACCTGCAGATGTTGGATGGTATTGCAGCAGACACATTTTGGCAAAAGAATAGGATTTTTTTTATATTTCACAAGTAGTTAAGGATAAAGAGATTAAGTCATTCACAGAGTTATCACATAATGTAGAAAACCTTTCATGGTTTAGGTACTTTTAGCTGCGTTCAGCATTATTTAGTCTGGACGATAAATCAGTGCTGGATACAGATAGTTAATCTTTTTTAAATGACTGGATAGGGAGGACACCTTTAAGAATGAAGATTTCAAATATATATAAACTATTACTTAAGGCACGGTTTTGTGATACACAGTCACCAGGACAAAGAGCCTGGGAGATGGATTGTCCGAATATACAATTAGAAGGATGGGGGAATATCTTTGCGAATTTAGGTTCACTATCTCAGAACTTTAATCATGTTCTAGTACATTTTAATATCTGCCATAGACTATATGTTACCCCTACATGGCTAAATAAATGTGGGCTAAGAGATACATCTAAGTGCCCTAGATGTGACACCTCAGGTGCGGACTACCTCCTTATGATCTGGACCTGCTCAGAACTTACAAAATACTGGAATAGTATTAACAACTTTCTTATTTATAAACTTCAAATACGAATACCTTTTGAACCACAAGAGTTTTCCACAATAAGCAGCCATAAGTATCAAAAGATTCTCTTAGGCAGGATACTGCTGCTAGCTAGAATTTTGGTTAGTCGGACCTGGTTTGCTCGGCACACTCCAGAATTAAACACATGGATAAATCTAGTTAACAAGGTAAAAAACTACGAGCAAATTCTGTACAGGCAGAGAGATGGGGATGAGAAGTGGAGTAAGATATGAGGCGGTTGGAAGACTTGACTGGTTGTAATAATTTATAAAACTTTATTTATTTATTTATTAATTTATTAAAAATTTTCCATTTTTTTTTAATTTTATTTTTTATTTTTCCTCTCCCCTCCCCCCTGTCTCTGCCCCTTTTTTCTGGGGGGGGGGGGGGGCAGGGATGGAGAGGAGGGCGGACGCATCACAGGTTCAGGGTGGGGGGGAGGGGGGTTGGTTCAGGGGAATAGGGATAAGGGGAAAATATATTGATTATGTGGAGTATTTAATTAATTATTTTGTGTATTGTAACTTGTTTTGATATATTAATAAAGATAATTAATAAAAATAAAAAAAAGAATCTAGTCAAAAACCTGCCCAGATGAGTGAAGAACCAAATTTATATTCATGCCCTCATACCTTTTTTTAATGAGTTTTAGCAGGTATACATGGATGTGATACAGGGGCCGAGGATGTGCTGTCTTTGTATTTTGTTTCTGTAGTCTGCTCTCCCTGAATTCAGAGGCCTGCTGGCACAGAAAGAAGGAACAAATAGAATTTGCTAAGTACCTCATTTTCATTTTGCATTGGTTCATATATTCTGTTTTGTAGTTTCCGCCACGGCGCCACACACTGGCACATTTAAGTCATTTTACATTTATGTTTTTGCTGTAGCATATATTGTGGATATACCATAAATTTTAAGACTGTGATAGTGTCAGGAGTTGTTAAATTAAAGAGCCCCTTCTCATATTATATTAGGAAATTTGTTGCCAGAATACAGGCTGCCATAAATGGCAACTGCATTCGGTTACTACAGTATTTCCTTTGGGGAAGTAGCAGACAACTTTATGTTCCCAGAGCTTTCTTGTTGTATTATGAATGTACATGTGTCATTTCCCAGGAGTAGCTGGAGTGGAGGATGAAGGTGGTAGTGGCTCTTGCCTGAACAATCTACCACAGTGACTATCCTCTCGCAATTGCTCCTTGGCGCTGGGGCACTGAAAGGAGGGCACACCCTTTCTTCCCCAGGGGAACACCCTGGTTCTGGAGCTTCTGCCTGATGGGATGGGGTGCCCGTGATGTTGAGTATTTGTATGGTGCAAGGCACGGTGTGTAGAATGCAATGGCCAGCGTATGGCACATGAGTCAGTAACCAGGCCAGAGGTAGAAGAATAAACATCACTTTTACTTAAGTGCAAAATGGGAGTTGTAGTACATCCAACAACAAACAAGCACAGTTTTGTCTCTACACAGTGCAAATCTTTTCCCCAGATAGAGAGGTATGGAGTCTGGAAAAGCTAGGCATTATGGCCCTCTTTGTACACTATTGCTAAGTCTCTCTCAGTAGAATCTATGGCTGGTAACATTATTTTGGCAATAATGGCTGTAGTGTCCACTGCAGCTATAGTGGAAGCATGGGAAGCGGCTGCTGCTGGGCCCAAACTCAGAGGGGGCCGACCCTGGAAGAGGTCTGAATGATTTTATTGTCAGGGCCCCCTCAACAGTATTATACAGTGCTATTATATACAGTGACATGACATACAGTATATACATGTAGGAAATGGACAGAGCTGCTGCTGGGCCAGGTCTTAGAGAATGATCTGGACTAGCTGCAGCAGTGAGGGTTGCACAGGAGGAGGGGGTTGCTGGCGGGTGGGGGGTCGATGCTGTGGAGCCCAGTCACTTCTAGTTATGCCACTGCATTGCGGGATACTGGGTTTTAAGTCATGTCTGGCCAGGGCACATCTGTAACACCCCAGAGTTGTGTTACTACATACCTCTACCCCGCTACTATCTCCTAAAAGCCTTTATAATGTCATCTGATGTGATTTTGCTCATGTCTTCCACAAATGTGCATAAAACCATGTTAAATGTAATTGTTCATGTAATTTGCCTGGTTACCAGTAGGTGGCAGCAACACATTGGCAAGGTACTAGTCACAGTTAAGTGAATCTAGACTGGAATGGATTATTCCAGCTTAGCTCCCCTTTTGTGGAGAGTGGGCTGTTCCCACATCCTGCAGCATGGGTGGAGAAGGAAGTTAGAGGTAGTTTAGCCTCCCCCCTGCTAGGGGAAGGCTGTGTGATAGCGTTTAGGAGATCCCCTGTATAGGGAAGACAGCAAGGACCTTGTCTCGGCTGAGACTTGGTCATATACCCAGCCTGAGCAGGTTCAGGCTCAGCTGGATGAGGAAAGCAGAAAACTACAGACAATCTCCAGAGTTCCAGGAAAAAAGCATCCCCTGAGAAACCATCTGAGAGATAAGTCCAGAGTCCTAGGAGAAGCCAATTCCTCCTTAGCTAGTCCGTCCCTCATACAGCAGAAGTTACAGAATAGTGCAGAAGATTAATTCCTGTCACAATTACAGAACTACCAAGCAGACAACTTATCCTGCAAGCTTCAAATTTAAAGCAGAAGCATTCATTTCATGCCAATCATTGCCAAAACCTGCTGTATCCTGTATACTGCTTGGATGCAAGTTATGTCAAGTAAAGAAATGTTTGAACTTCATCTAAAGGTCTGGACATAATTTCTTCTGCAAAATTCCTATATTACTCCTACTATCACTACACTCAAATTTATTGCAAGTGGGCCAGGAGTCCAGCCGTACCCAGGTAGGAGACACCGTTGACACAACTATCACCAAATAATAGGGACATTATAGGCCATTACACCACTCTTGCATTCCTAGTCTGGGACGTGTGTTATAACACCTTGGAAGGGCCTTGGGATAGTACCCTGCGCACGCTGCAATTGGCGTCACGACAAATACTGAACATTAACAACCCATATCCTGGCCATTGCACATCCAAGTGTGTAGGTTGCCGTAACGGTGTCCCTCACTGCAGCAAAATCTGAATGGCTGTAGTATCAGATTAACTTGCGGACTCCTATGCTTGGCCATGTAGATTCTAAATTCTCTGCTTTCTCCTTCCATAGATCTTGCAGTAAATCACACAGAGATTGGTTAGGCTCTGGAACTTGAGGCCTAAGAATAAGGTGCATAGGTCACTGCTTTCTTCCTCTAACAACTCTCACTCAGAAGTGACCTAAGTTAGGGGTGGGGCCGTGTCAACCATATCTTGCTATGCTGGGTATACATTACATAGCATGAAATAATATTACACAGCATTAAATGACAAATCATTTGCAGATACCCCCTTACACTGGGATACTGCACATGCACCTACTTGTAAGTGGAGTTATAATAATAATGGTATTTTATTAAAAGCTATACAAGAGTAGAAAACCATGCCTGCTTTTTTTCCAAAAACAGCACCAGACCTGTTCACGCGTTGTGTGTAGTATTGCAGTTCAGACCTATTTATTTTAATTCAACGGAGCCCTGACCTCTGTCTGCTCTTTGCTCACACCTAAACTCTGCCAGCCAAGACCCTTGCACTATCTAACTATATCTCCTGCTTGCTGCCTTGGTACCACGAATTGGGACACTAATGGAAACTACTCCAGTTGTTGCGACCTAGAGATCCCTGGAGATGTGGGAAAGTCCATACCACTTGTTGGAACTCATAATGCCTTAGACCTAGTGGGTCCTAGTCTCCAGTTGGCCATTGTGAAAACTTCCATTACCAAAAGAAGTCATCTAAAATACAGGAGGGGAGAATTAAGAAATTTCAAAAGCTAAAAAACACTCAACAGCTAATAATTGATTGTTAATTGCATAATGACCTCATTTTAAATAAACCATTTTTCGAGTGAATGCAAAATTAGGTCAAATCTGTCGCTGATATGATCTAATTTGAATCATTTTGTCTGAAAATAGTCTCCATGAACCACTGAGTCTCTTCAATGAGAGTCAGTGACCCGTCCCCGAGCAACAACTTTATGCAAAAACTTGCTCAGAACTCCGAACTTCATAGATACAGTACTTAGGGGGAACCTGTCAGGTTGAACATGGTGTCTGAGCTGCAGGCAGTATATTATAGAGCAGGAGGAGCTGAACAGATTGATATATAGTTTTATGGAAAAGATTCAGTATAACTTGTATTTTATTCATTTACTTTCCTGCTCATTCTAGGTCAAGGAGGCGGTCCTATCAGTGATTGACGGCTACCTGTGCATACAGAGTCATAGAGGGAAGGCTGTCAATCACTGATAGGACCGCCTCCTGGATTTCATAGCCGGGAATGAGCTGGAATTTAAATGAATAAAATACAAGTTATACTGAATCTTTTCCCATAAAATATATATTTGTGCTCGGAATTTATTATGTAATGGATAATGTCAGAGATAAAAGTTGGTTGTGGTGTGCTGAAACCAACGTCCGAGTGGGCCTGTAAATAAAAGAGGGCCCACCAAGGAGAATGGTATGTACTAAGGGTGCCGGTGGGTGGGGGACACTTGAACTCGAACGGCAGAGGTGAGTAGGGGCTGGGTGTTTAAGTAGGGGACTAACTCCTCCCACAAATTCAGGCCTAATGGCCTTTCTACTTGTGCTCGGAATTTAATATGTAATGGATAATGTCAGAGATAAAAGTTGGTTGTGGTGTGCTGAAACCAACGTCCGAGTGGGCCTGTAAATAAAAGAGGGCAAAGAGAAGTTCAAAAACCACACTTTATTGAATTTGTTTACATGACTAAATTCCTGAAGGCTTGGCGAAGTTCTCTTTCTGGTCGTGGAATATACGTATTGTATATGGAGGACTTCCAGCGACCCAGTCTCTTTATGATGTGGACCGGGGTGTTAGTGCTAGAGGCTGATGAAGCGGCTCCTATACGAAAGGAATGCCCGGAGAATGAAGTTGGGTTGTGACCCAATTTTCCCAATAAGGTTCTAACGTGCGTGGTGAATTTTGCTGTAGTGAGTGGGTGGCTTTGCAGTTGTAAGAGAGGTGAGTCTGATAAGTGCGTGCTATAGGTTGACCGTAAGAGGTCTAGCGTCTTAACTGGGCACCAAGCATTGTCTGTTGGAAAGAGAGGAATGATAGTGGGGTGTAGGGACTGGTTAGTTTTGGTAGATGGAATTGTGAGAATGTAATGGTCGTCTACTTTAGTGAGTTGTGAGGTTTTAAGGCTGTGAGTGGTATCTCCTTGACAAACAACAGTAAATTCCCTAGGTCTTAAGAACCCATAAAAAGCCAAATAGATAGCAGATTTGATCACCAGGTTAGTGTTGGGATCAAAAGGGGATTCGTCGAGGAGGTTGCTAAGTGCTCTAAAGATAGGCCCATCTATAGGTAGTCTGGTGGTGATAGGTGTAACCGATACTTTAGAGATCCCCTTTAAGATTTTCTTGATGGGGTATGATGACAAAAGGGGGGTATTGTTAGGTAAATTTGTGAGGCTGTGATGCTGCACCCCCGTGAGGTATAATTTAATTGTGTTGTGGGAAAGTTTTAAGTGTAAGTGGCAAAAAGAGGCAAAAGCCACCATAGTTTGGGTTGAGAAATCACCTTGTAATCCGAATTCAGCTGTAAATTTGTTGAAAATGGTAAGTGCCCTACTGTAGGTGATAGTAGTGTTTGGTGATAGTGCTTGGTGCGTAAGAGTCCTGGCATGGTGCATAAGTGTGTTCAATCCAAGATTAACTCGTAAAAATTCGGTGTTCTGAATGGTTGATGGTGGGCTGACGGGAGTGCCTGGAAAAACACCTGAAATTGAGATCGAGACAGAGCGTCAGCAGCCATGTTGTGAATGCCCGGGATGTGAAGGCAAATTAAGTGGAACTGGACGGTTGCTGCCAACCAGAGAGGAAGAGCGCCCTTTGTTAATGATGTCGCAAGCTGACGAGTTGTCGGAATAACATTTTACTGCCTTGCCGGACCAGAGGTGACCCCAAGTGTGTGCGGCCACCACAATGGGGTAAATTTCAAACAGAGCTGAAGTTTCTCTAAACCCCGGCAAGGCATCCGTCTCCGCTGGCCAGTGACCCCTAAACCAGTGATTGCCAAATATAGCTACAAAACCCGTGTTGGCTGCAGTGTCAGTGTAAATGCAGGGAGAGGAGTCGGAGAGAGGGGGAATAAACATGGAGATGCCGTTCCATTGAGTCAAAAACTTCCCCCACATGAGTAGGTCAGCTTTGGCGTGATGGTCCAACGCGATTGGGCAGGCGTCTGGAACCCCGTGAAGCAGACAGAGGAGCCTGGACACAAAGGATCTACCCTGCGGAACGATGCGCATCGTAAAATTCAGGGACCCCAATAAGGACTGAAGTTCTTTCCTGGTGCATACATCATTCCGCAGGAACATATCTATTTCCCCTCTCAGACGGACCAGTTTTTTAGGGGAAGGCTTGCGCGGAGGGTACCAGAGTCCAGCTCTATCCCCAAGAAAGTGAGTTTAGTAGTGGGGCCAATTGTTTTAGTAGGAGACAAAGGTACCCCGAGGGTGGCGAAAAGTGCAGAGGTGCTGAGGATATCTGTGGGTGTGCGTGTGCTTGGTTCTATGATGAGGAAGTCATCCAAGTAGTGAATGATGGCGTGACACCTAATAATGTAGCCAGCAGAAGCAGCCAGCATAGAGTTTCTGCGAAAATATCAAACAGTTTAGGGCTGCTTCTGGACCCAAAAGTGAGTCGCGTGGAAAAATAGTATCTGTTTCGCCATTTGACACAGCGTGCAAGTGCCACAGTGATGGGTGCATGGGCAGTAATTTGAATGCGTTGGTAATGTCTGTTTTACTAAGCCAAGCGTTGCTACCAGTTGAAATGATGGTTTGTATAGCGTCATCTATTTTTACGTATTGTAGTGAGAATTCGTCTGCGGGAATGAGTGCGTTGATGCTAGGGACAAAAGAAGAGTGCGGTGCCGATAAATCAATAATCATACGCTTTTTATTTGAATATTTGTGTAGTATACGGGAGTTGTAATACCCGTTACTACCAAAGGTCACTTGGTGTGCTGTCGTCCCTCCTAATTATGGGAAGTTGCTATATGTCAGTTTTATAAAATGTAATGTAATGTGTGTATTTTCCTGTCACTGAAACTTGCACTTACAGGCCTGCTAGGGGTGTCATTCCTACTTCTAGTCCATAGAGGGAGCTAGGGAGCCCTAGTTTATATAAGGCCAGACAGGGAAGTGCAAGGGAGACGGAGTCTAGTTTCAGTAAGCTACAGTTGGAGATTAGACAATGTCTGAGACAAGTCCAGGCCTGAAGCCTGCTGTTCAGGAGAAGATTCCCTCCTGAATACCCATATGCAGAAGCAGGAACATCTTAGCCTAAGGGCCTGAGGAACCATTCAGAAGCTAGGAGAGACTGAGGCAAAGATCAGAGGAGCCAGAGGTACTCAGAGAAACAGAGGAGGTACTTATTTAAGCCATAATCAAGGAGATAAAGCCAGACTTAGGTTAATGGGCCTTGGTGAAGAATTGCTACATTCCAGGATCAGACAGAGTTAGAGTGCAAGCTCCTTTGCTGCAAATCCTGTGTTCAACACTCTGTAATTACCCTGCTGTACTGAATTGCCTGCATCGACCGAATTGCAAAATCGACTGTATGCTGAGGAACTGCGTTTCCAATATTGTCTCTGCCTGCAAACTACTAAAGTTGAAGTTCTGTTTTAACACTACGTTTCCTCAATTTATTCCTGCATCCGCAAACGGCGTGCCACCGTTTACTTGGCACTGGCGTCACGAACTATTCCTTACCTATACCTGCCCTTGCAGAGAGTCAGCTGTACCAGGTTAGTGTATATTGCACTACATCACCCAGAAACACCTACTACACACAACTTGAGTACGCTGCACCTCTCTTTTGGCGTCACGAACAGGATACGCACGCTTTCTAGTGCAAGAAGCGTGAACTTTGTGCCTTATACAGTTGCCCTGTGACCAAAGTGACAATTTTCCTGTTTTATTCAAGTGGACTTTGTGGATTAAAAATCATACCCAAAGTGTGTCAAAAACTTCTAAAAAGCGCTGTGCAGTATTGCGCTATCCAGAGGAAGAAAATCGCCGCATTGGAGTGTGGTTTTGTGGACTTTAAACATTCCTGCTTGCCGTCAGTGAATAGACAGCGTTTGTACCTAAAGATGGCTGCTGGGCTTGCTGAATTTACTGCTGCGTCACCTTCATCCCGAAAAGGCGGGAAAAATTGGCGCCTTTCTGAGGAAAAAGCGGGAAGAAGGTCAAGGGCAGGCGCCACGGCTTATCTGGACATTTGCATGTCTGCCAGCATGGACACCGCCTTCCATATACTGGAATACCTAGGGGGCGGCTCCCCAGTGCAGTGGGAGGAGCTGGCTACTCTAATTGACGCGACCCTATCGCTCTCCTCAGAAGGATCGAGCATGTTGAATTGTGAGCAGAGTGTTGCTGCAGAGTCCGCACCTGTAATTGAAAAGATGATCGACACCGGTGTAGAGCCAGGAGAGGCTCCACCGGCCTACGCTCCGGGACCGGAGCAACCCGCCTGCCGCACCAGGGAGAAAGAACCCGAGCCCTACTATGGCTCATGGAGGGACTTTTTCCAGCCATCGTTCAAATGGTCTTCCCTGATGGCGGAGATTCGAGAGGCCGCTATCAAGCGGAATACCAAGACTAAGATTGTGTATGAGGAACTGACCAAGACCATACATGAGAAACATACGCACACCCAACCCCGCCTGGAAAGGAGAAAGGGAGTGGTGCTATCGTTTGACAAATCCCGTGGCTACGGGTTTATTCAAGACTATATGACTGGCAGAGACCTCTATGTGAATCGAAGGTCTGTCAAGAGAGACTACCTCCCTTCGTACCAGCACAGCCTCCGCGAGGGAGAGGAAGTGGAGTACACCCCTGCCGAGGGCCTGCGAGGCCCTTATGCGACTGCTGTGACCCGTCCCAAGCGAGCACCTGAGGACTGGGAGGCAGAAGAAAGAGAAGACTACTCTGGCTGCGAGCGAGAACCGGAACGCTCTCCAGAGCCGGCCCATCACGCCTTTCAGGAGCGGAGCTCCTTCATTGGGCCGAATGTCTTCTGGCAGCCAACCGTGTTGGAAAAATGGGTGAACCCTTACCCTTCCCCCGAGCTGCCTCGTCGGGAGAAGACAATATCTGAGCTGGAGCAGTTAAAAGGACTTAGTGCTACCTTTGAGAACATCCGGATGGGACAGAGACCAGATGCAAGTCCAGAACCTGAAGAGGCCGAGTCCGCATCATCGGTGACTGTACCTGCGCCGGCGGCGCCAGCAGAGGACAGCGACTCCGACACAGAGAGCATCGGTGAGCAGATCGTCCGGCTGGAGGAGAAGTTGCGGGAGTTGCGTAAGACCTACACCGCCAGGATCCAGACACCGCCGAGGAAGGATGAGGTAAGGGTGCCTGTCACCACCCGCCGACCGCCTTCTGTTGTCACCGCTCCGTCAGTGCCCCAGACCGGACCCGCGATTGCCGTGAATTGCTGCACCCAGAGCACCGGACCGCTTGCTGCGGCGGTGCCAAGCATGTCACACCCTGCAGTGATTATGCCAGGGCCGGCACGGCCCACCAGAGGGTTCGCCCCTAGGCCTATGGGGCCAATACCTATTAGGGGCCCCTTTACCCTGCAGCTGCCCCCTGATACAGTCATGTGGGCCCATCCTCCTGTAGAGGACTACTACAGACGGTACCTGCCAGCAGAACCAAGTAGCTACAATATGCCACTGTGATCAGCCTGCTAGGCCTTTGATTTATTTCTTCAGAAGTTGATGTTAACCCTTCCAGGACAGGAGTCCTATGTTGCTGGTCCTTTGTTGCAGCTGCCAGTTTGTCCACGGCTCAGTGGTAGGTGTTGACCACTGAAATCACAAAGTCAGCAAGGCCACGTTTGTTTCCAGGACCTCCTGCCTGCTTTTGGTACCCCCACGCCAAGTTGTGCCTGTTCCTTTGTTGCACCTTTTACCCTTCACCCCCTTTTCAGGTTGATCAGGGGTATTACAGCACTTGTCTTTGCTGTCCGTTTGTTGTGCAACTTCATACTAAGGAACCGTGCCCGGAGACAGACTCAAAAGTACCTGAGCCTCTGAGATTCTTATTCTTTTAAAAGTATTGTGCCCAGAGATGGACTCCACCGCATGAGAGCCTCTGTGATTTAATAAGAAATAACCTGGGTACGGACTCATGTTTGTTATTTGAGCCTCCAAGAACTTTTATACCGTTTTCTACTGTTTTATCATGGACTTATTCATTGTCATGGACTATCCTGGTTCTAATGTTACGCTGTGCCAGGTCAGCGCCCCCGTTCCATTCACTATCCTGAGAGAAGAGAACGACGCCCCTTGTCACTACCCTGCACCTTTGCCAATTGGACCTGATGCAAATGTAAATGCAGATGAATTACATGTATGTATGCCTGCATGTCTCTATTTTCTATTTCAGGTAGAGATTCCAGTTGGGCGACCCATGATGGAGTACGAGGTCGTACTCAGCTTAAAGCAGTGGGGTATGTAGTATACGGGAGTTGTAATACCCGTTACTACCAAAGGTCACTTGGTGTGCTGTCGTCCCTCCTAATTATGGGAAGTTGCTATATGTCAGTTTTATAAAATGTAATGTAATGTGTGTATTTTCCTGTGACTGAAACTTGCACTTACAGGCCTGCTAGGGGTGTCATTCCTACTTCTAGTCCATAGAGGGAGCTAGGGAGCCCTAGTTTATATAAGGCCAGACAGGGAAGTGCAAGGGAGACGGAGTCTAGTTTCAGTAAGCTACAGTTGGAGATTAGACAATGTCTGAGACAAGTCCAGGCCTGAAGCCTGCTGTTCAGGAGAAGATTCCCTCCTGAATACCCATATGCAGAAGCAGGAACATCTTAGCCTAAGGGCCTGAGGAACCATTCAGAAGCTAGGAGAGACTGAGGCAAAGATCAGAGGAGCCAGAGGTACTCAGAGAAACAGAGGAGGTACTTATTTAAGCCATAATCAAGGAGATAAAGCCAGACTTAGGTTAATGGGCCTTGGTGAAGAATTGCTACATTCCAGGATCAGACAGAGTTAGAGTGCAAGCTCCTTTGCTGCAAATCCTGTGTTCAACACTCTGTAATTACCCTGCTGTACTGAATTGCCTGCATCGACCGAATTGCAAAATCGACTGTATGCTGAGGAACTGCGTTTCCAATATTGTCTCTGCCTGCAAACTACTAAAGTTGAAGTTCTGTTTTAACACTACGTTTCCTCAATTTATTCCTGCATCCGCAAACGGCGTGCCACCGTTTACTTGGCACTGGCGTCACGAACTATTCCTTACCTATACCTGCCCTTGCAGAGAGTCAGCTGTACCAGGTTAGTGTATATTGCACTACATCACCCAGAAACACCTACTACACACAACTTGAGTACGCTGCATTTGTGTACAGCTATACCAATAGGGTTAGTGCGCCAGAAGGAAAACGGTGAGGAGGTGAAGGGGCCGATCATGAAACCTTGTGCTATTTCTGTGGAGAGGAGAACGTCCGTGGCCTCCGGGTCTAGGCAGGCTGATAGGAGATTGGGGCATTCCAGTATCCCTGAGGGAATGGCCACGAGACCCGTGAGAAAGCCCTGGGTAAAACCTGTTATCAAATACTCCACCAGATGTTTACTTGGATGATTTTTTAAGTAAAAAACCAGGATGTCGATATTAACGTTGGTTAGTCATTTGTTGGGGGACAACCTGGCCGGGCACATGGTCTTAGTGTGTGCCCTGAAACAGATAGAGCAGATGTGCAACAATCTACAAGCGCTGAAGCTGCAGGAACTTGCATTGAAGTTATTGCACACCTGAGCCTTCCCTAAAAAGGAGATGGGCCTCCCCAGTTTATCCCGCTGTCCGCCTTCCTGTTTAAGGTGAGGAGTGGAAGAGGATTGAGGGGTGGGTGTGGGGGTGGATGGGTCGGCCATAGAAGGGCACAAATCGGCCAAGTGGGTTGAGGAATTGCATATGGCGCAGGACGGGGGCCATATTATGTGAAGAAAAGTGGGATAAAAGTGAAACTATACCTGGATTACGAACAAGAATCAGGGTTTTGACATATAGAATGAGCACACCGGTTGGTGCTATTGTAGAAAGAGAACCTGGATTTTTTGAGGAGAAGAACCCCCTTCTTTTTTTTCTTTTTTTTTTTTGTATTACACAGTACGATCTGTGAAAAAAAAAAAGAAAGCTTTTTTTACAGGGCTGAGCTTAACTTTATACGTAAAGGCATAGTATAGTATTGTGCGAATAGTTATTGCGTGGTAACCTCCAAATAAGTGTTCTACTAGCTGCTGCTATAGTTTAGGTGCAGGGGAAATACATTAATACAGAATAAGACGAAAATACCCTAAGAACCACTAGGTGGCGATGACAGGCCAAACTGGGTATGTGATTTAATACAATGACCGGTGTGAATGAAAGTTTGTAGACGATAGGTTTGCTATATAGAACTTGACTTTCCCACATGCAGTATGGTTTGGTTCAGCATGATTACCCCCCCCCCCCCCCAGGCGGGTGCACGGAAGGGCCACCTAGATGCCGACGTGAGGGGGACCGCGGGTGGTCCCCGGTAAATTTCCGAAATGTGCGCTCCGGTCCTTTGATGAGACTACAGTGCAGTGTGGTGGGGACCGGAAAGTAGCGCAGTAACTTACGATTAGGCTGGAAAGCCAAGACCGGTGCAGCCAAAACGTCGGACGCCCGAACCGGAAGTGACGCAAACCTGCAGACACACGCGAACCGGAAGTGCTTGAACACTTGAACTCGAACGGCAGAGGTGAGTAGGGGCTGGGTGTTTAAGTAGGGGACTAACTCCTCCCACAAATTCAGGCCTAATGGCTTTTCTACATATCAATCTGCTCAGCTCCTCCTGCTCTATAACATGCTGCCTGTATCTTACATTTCCTTTTCATGGTGACAGAGTCCTTTTAAAGGGCTTGTTCTAAAAAAAGAAAATTCTGGGTACACAGATGTCATAAAGGTGGGCATGTAGTAAAAGGCAGCTCTCAGTTTCTGGAAAGCTCAATCCAGACATGTAGTACAGGGTCCTTTACAGGGATCTCAAATCTCCCGGAGGTTCAGGGAGTCTCCCGCTATTAGATAGCGGCTCCCTGACGCCCGCATGTGAAACAATATATCCCGGAAAGGTTTACTGATAGCAGAGCAGAGAGATAAGAGAAGTGACAGATGACACAGAGTTTAGATTACAGGTTGAATTAACCCTTTAGGGTCAAATTGGCTTCTCAAGGAGATATATATGTTAAAGGCATCCCTTTTTCTGTCTCATTCAGTAGCTATAGAACTATTGAGGCCTCGATGGTAAGGTGTGTCTTTTTGCTGATGACACAAAGATTTGTAACAGGGTTGATGTTCCTGGAGGGATACACCAAATGGAAAAGGATTTAGGAAATGGTCAAAAATCTGGCAACTAAAATTTAATGTGGATAAGTGCAAAATAATGCACCTGGGGCGTAAAAACCCAAGAGCAGAATATAAAATCAGTGATACAGTCCTAACCTCAATATCTGAGGAAAGGGATTTAGGGGTCATTATTTCAGAAGACTTAAAGGTAGGCAGACAATGTCATAGAGCAGCAGGAGATGCTAGCAGAATGCTTGGGTGTATAGGGAGAGGCATTACTAGTAGAAAGAGGGAGGTGCTCATGCCGCTCTACAGAGCACTAGTGAGACCTCATTTGGAGTATTGTGCGCAGTACTAGAGACCATATCTCCAGAAGGATATTGATACTTTGGAGAGAGTTCAGAGAAGAGCTACTAAGCTGGTACATGGATTGCAGGATAAAACTTACCAGGAAAGATTAAAGGACCTTAACCACCTCAGCCCCCAGTGCTTAAACACCCTGAAAGACCAGGCCACTTTTTACACTTCTGACCTACACTACTTTCACCGTTTATTGCTCGGTCATGCAACTTACCACCCAAATGAATTTTACCTCCTTTTCTTCTCACTAATAGTGCTTTCATTTGGTGGTATTTCATTGCTGCTGACATTTTTACTTTTTTTGTTATTAATCGAAATTTAAAGATTTTTTTGCAAAAAAATGAAATTTTTCACTTTCAGTTGTCAAATTTTGCAGAAAAAACGAGATCCATATATAAATTTTGCTCTAAATTTATTGTTCTACATGTCTTTGATAAAAAAAAAATGTTTGGGTAAAAAAAAAATGGTTTGGGTAAAAGTTATAGCGTTTACAAACTATGGTACAAAAATGTGAATTTCCGCTTTTTGAAGCAGCTCTGACTTTCTGAGCACCTGTCATGTTTCCTGAGGTTCTACAATGCCCAGACAGTACAAACACCCCACAAATGACCCCATTTCGGAAAGTACACACCCTAAGGTATTCGCTGATGGGCATAGTGAGTTCATAGAACTTTTTATTTTTTGTCACAAGTTAGCGGAAAATGATGATTTTTTATTTTTTTTTCTTTTCTTACAAAGTCTCATATTCCACTAACTTGTGACAAAAAATAAAAAGTTCTATGAACTCACTATGCCCATCAGCGAATACCTTGGGGTCTCTTCTTTCCAAAATGGGGTCACTTGTGGGGTAGTTATACTGCCCTGGCATTCTAGGGGCCCAAATGTGTGGTAAGGAGTTTGAAATCAAATTCTGTAAAAAATGACCTGTGAAATCCGAAAGGTGCTCTTTGTAATATGGGCCCCTTTGCCCACCTAGGCTGCAAAAAAGTGTCACACATCTGGTATCTCCGTACTCAGGAGAAGGTGGGGAATGTGTTTTGGGGTGTCATTTTATATATACCCATGCTGGGTGAGAGAAATATCTTGGCAAAAGACAACTTTTCCCATTTTTTTATACAAAGTTGGCATTTGACCAAGATATTTATCTCACCCAGCATGGGTATATGTAAAAAGACACCCCAAAACACATTCCCCACCTTCTCCTGAGTACGGGGATACCAGATGTGTGACACTTTTTTGCAGCCTAGGTGGGCAAAGGGGCCCATATTCCAAAGAGCACCTTTCGGATTTCACAGGTCATTTTTTACAGAATTTGATTTCAAACTCCTTACCACACATTTGGGCCCCTAGAATGCCAGGGCAGTATAACTACCCCACAAGTGACCCCATTTTGGAAAGAAGACACCCCAAGGTATTCCGTGAGGGGCATGGCAAGTTCTTAGAATTTTTTATTTTTTGTCACAAGTTAGTGGAAAATGATGATTTTTTTTTTTTTTTTTTTTTTCATACAAAGTCTCATATTCCACTAACTTGTGACAAAAAATAAAAACTTCCATGAACTAACTATGCCCATCAGCGAATACCTTGGGGTCTCTTCTTTCCAAAATGGGGTCACTTGTGGGGTAGTTATACTGCCCTGGCATTCTAGGGGCCCAAATGTGTGGTAAGGAGTTTGAAATCAAATTCTGTAAAAAATGACCTGTGAAATCCGAAAGGTGCTCTTTGGAATATGGGCCCCTTTGCCCACCTAGGCTGCAAAAAAGTGTCACACATCTGGTATCTCCGTACTCGGGAGAAGTTGAGGAATGTGTTTTGGGGTGTCTATTTACATATACCCATGCTGGGTGAGATAAATATCTTGGTCAAATGCCAACTTTGTATAAAAAAAATGGGAAAAGTTGTCTTTTGCCAAGATATTTCTCTCACCCAGCATGGGTATATGTAAAATGACACCCCAAAACACATTCCCCAACTTCTCCTGAGTACGGAGATACCAGATGTGTGACACTTTTTTGCAGCCTAGGTGGGCAAAAGGGCCCATATTCCAAAGAGCACCTTTCGGATTTCACTGGTCATTTTTTACAGAATTTGATTTCAAACTCCTTACCACATATTTGGGCCCCTAGAATGCCAGGGCAGTATAACTACCCCACAAGTGACCCCATTTTGGAAAGAAGAGACCCCAAGGTATTCGCTGATGGGCATAGTGAGTTCATGGAAGTTTTTGTTTTTTGTCACAAGTTAGTGGAATATGAGACTTTGTATGAAAAAAAAAAAAAAATCAGCATTTTCCACTAACTTGTGACAAAAAATAAAAATTTCTAGGAACTCGCCATGCCCCTCACGGAATACCTTGGGGTGTCTTCTTTCCAAAATGGGGTCACTTGTGGGGCAGTTATACTGCCCTGGCATTTTCCAGGGGCCCTAATGTGTGGTAAGTAGGTAAATGACCTGTGAAATCCTAAAGGTGCTCTTTGGAATATGGGCCCCTTTGCCCACCTAGGCTGCAAAAAAGTGTCACACATCTGGTATCCCCGTATTGATGAGAAGGTGGGGAATGTGTTTTGGGGTGTCATTTTACATATACCCATGCTGGGTGAGAGAAATATCTTGGCAAAAGACAACTTTTCCCATTTTTTTATACAAAGTTGGCATTTGACCAAGATATTTCTCTCACCCAGCATGGGTATATGTAAAATGACACCCCAAAACACATTCCCCAACTTCTCCTGAGTACGGCGATACCAGATGTGTGACACTTTTTTGCAGCCTAGATGCGCAAAGGTGCCCAAAGTCCTTTTAGGAGGGCATTTTTAGACATTTGGATACCAGACTTCTTCTCACGCTTTGGGGCCCCTAGAATGCCAGGGCAGTATAAATACCCCACATGTGACCCCATTTTGGAAAGAAGACACCCCAAGGTATTCAATGAGGGGCATGGCGAGTTCATAGAATTTTTTTTTTTTTGGCACAAGTTAGCGGAAATTGATATTTTTAATTTTTTTCTCACAAAGTCTCCCGTTCCGCTAACTTGGGACAAAAATTTCAATCTTTCATGGACTCAATATGCCCCTCACGGAATACCTGGGGGTGTCTTCTTTCCGAAATGGGGTCACATGTGGGGTATTTATACTGCCCTGGTATTCTAGGGGCCCTAAAGCGTGAGAAGAAGTCTGGAATATAAATGTCTAAAAAAATTTACGCATTTGGATTCCGTGAGGGGTATGGTGAGTTCATGTGAGATTTTATTTTTTGACACAAGTTAGTGGAATATGAGACTTTGTAAGAAAAAAAATAATAATTCCGCTAACTTGGGCCAAAAAAATGTCTGAATGGAGCCTTACAGGGGGGTGATCAATGACAGGGGGGGTGATCAATGACAGGGGGGGTGATCAATGACAGGGGGGGTGATCAATGACAGGGGGGTGATCAGGGAGTCTATATGGGGTGATAACCACAGTCATTGATCACGCCCCTGTAAGGCTTCATTCAAACGTCCGTATGCGTTTTGCGGATCCGATCCATCTATCAGTGCATCCGTAAAAATCATGCGGACATCTGAATGGAGCTTTACAGGGGGGTAATCAATGACAGGGGGGTGATCAATGACAGGGGGGTGATCAGGGAGTCTATATGGGGTGATAACCACAGTCATTGATCATGCCCCTGTAAGGCTTCATTCAGACGTCCGGATGCGTTTTGCGGATCCGATCCATCTATCAGTGCATCCGTAAAAATCATGCGGACATCTGAATGGAGCTTTACAGGGGGGTAATCAATGACAGGGGGGTGATCAGGGAGTCTATATGGGGTGATAACCACAGTCATTGATCATGCCCCTGTAAGGCTTCATTCAGACGTCCGGATGCGTTTTGCGGATCCGATCCATCTATCAGTGGATCCGTAAAAATCATGCGGACGTCTGAATGGAGCTTTACAGGGGGGTAATCAATGACAGGGGTGTAATCAATGACAGGGGGGTGATCAGGGAGTCTATATGGGGTGATAACCACAGTCATTGATCATGCCCCTGTAAGGTTTCATTCAGACGTCCGGATGCGTTTTGCGGATCCGATCCATCTATCAGTGGATCCGTAAAAATCATGCGGACATCTGAATGGAGCTTTACAGGGGGGTAATCAATGACAGGGGGGTGATCAGGGAGTCTATATGGGGTGATAACCACAGTCATTGATCATGCCCCTGTAAGGCTTCATTCAGACGTCCGGATGCGTTTTGCGGATCCGATCCATCTATCAGTGGATCCGTAAAAATCATGCGGACATCTGAATGGAGCTTTACAGGGGGTTGATCAATGACAGGGGTGTAATCAATGACAGGGGGGTGATCAGGGAGTCTATATGGGGTGATAACCACAGTCATTGATCATGCCCCTGTAAGGCTTCATTCAGACGTCCGGATGCGTTTTGCGGATCCGATCCATCTATCAGTGCATCCGTAAAAATCATGCGGACATCTGAATGGAGCTTTACAGGGGGGTAATCAATGACAGGGGGGTGATCAGGGAGTCTATATGGGGTGATAACCACAGTCATTGATCATGCCCCTGTAAGGCTTCATTCAGACGTCCGGATGCGTTTTGCGGATCCGATCCATCTATCAGTGGATCCGTAAAAATCATGCGGACGTCTGAATGGAGCTTTACAGGGGGGTAATCAATGACAGGGGTGTAATCAATGACAGGGGGGTGATCAGGGAGTCTATATGGGGTGATAACCACAGTCATTGATCATGCCCCTGTAAGGTTTCATTCAGACGTCCGGATGCGTTTTGCGGATCCGATCCATCTATCAGTGCATCCGTAAAAATCATGCGGACATCTGAATGGAGCTTTACAGGGGGGTAATCAATGACAGGGGGGTGATCAGGGAGTCTATATGGGGTGATCACCACAGTCATTGATCATGCCCCTGTAAGGCTTCATTCAGACGTCCGGATGCGTTTTGCGGATCCGATCCATCTATCAGTGGATCCGTAAAAATCATGCGGACGTCTTATGGAACTTTACAGGGGGTTGATCAATGACAGGGGGGTAATCAATGACAGGGGGGTGATCAGGGAGTCTATATGGGGTGATCAGGGGTGATCAGGGGCTAATAAGGGGTTAATAAGTGACCGGGGGGGGGGTGTAGTGTAGTGTAGTGGTGCTTGGTGGGACTTTACTGAGCTACCTGTGTCCTCTGGTGGTCGATCCAAACAAAGGGGACCACCAGAGGACCAGGTAGCAGGTATATTAGACGCTGTTATCAAAACAGCGTCTAATATACCTGTTAGGGGTTAAAAAAAACACATCTCCAGCCTGCCAGCGATGATCGCCGCTGGCAGGCTGGAGATCAACTCTCTTACCTTCCGTTCCTGTGAGCGCGCGCGCCTGTGTGCGCGCGTTCACAGGAAATCTCGCGTCTCGCGAGATGACGCATATATGCGTGACTGTGCGCAGGGCTGCCACCTCCGGAACGCGATCCTGCGTTAGGCGGTCCGGAGGTGGTTAATATGTATAGCTTGGAAGAAAGACGAGACAGAGGGGATATGATAGAAACTTTTAAATACATAAAGGGAATCAACAAGGTAAAAGAGGAGAGAATATTTAAAAGAAGAAAAACTGCTACAAGAGGACATAGTTTTAAATTAGAGGGGCAAAGGTTTAAAAGTAATATCAGGAAGTATTACTTTACTGAGAGAGTAGTGGATGCATGGAATAGCCTTCCTGCAGAAGTGGTAGCTGCAAATACAGTGAAGGAGTTTAAGCATGCATGGGATAGGCATAAGGCCATCCTTCATATAAGATAGGGCCAGGGGCTATTCATAGTATTCAGTATATTGGGCAGACTGGATGGGCCAAATGGTTCTTATCTGCCGACACATTCTATGTTCTATGTTTCTATGTATTTTTTTTAAATACATTTACACATTTAACCCTCCATTTTAATTATATTATTTACCCCAGTGTTAAATTCACCCCCCTGGATGCTTGTTTTTTTCCTACAGTGGGGTAGATAATTACACACAGGGTTTTAAAGAATAAACTTCCTGACTCAGACCAAGAGCCGACTCAGCGAGTCAGCAAGTGAATCGAAGCTTCCGTCATCCGGGCATGCGCATTACGCAACCTAAGCTTCGGTTCACTTGCTTCTTGTCAGCTCAGCGAATGAACCGAAGATTCGATTCATGAATCGGTTCATTTGAATGAACTGATTCAAATGAACCGATTCATGTGAAAGATCCGAACTTCCCATCTCTAGTTTACTCGCAGTAAAACTTTCCGGCAACCTGTAGCAGTGTCCCCTTCTCGGCGCGTGCGCACAGTGCAAGAAGAAGCCGATGCCAGCAGGGGGAGGGTGGGAGAGGTGGCACTGAGGAGTAGAAGGCGGCGCTGGGCAGGAATGGCAATGCGTGCGGCCGGGCTCCATGCATCCACAGACCTCCTCTGCTTGGGCACCTTAATTCAATGATTGACAGGTTAGTAAAACCTGTTTTTCCGCAGAATAAAGCCACAAATAGCTTTTATAAGGCCACCATAGAAATCAGAATGCTGCCCTGGACATGAGCAGATGTTTAGCTCACAGGGCTTATAGGTGGTGACAGAATCCCTTTAATCATATACATAAATATGATAATTTGGGGCAGGGTAATGAGCCCCGTCCTCCACACCATAGAGCAAAGTGTGCAGATACTGCATATGTTTGGAAAATGTAATAAAAAGTTTGTGAAAGAAAAAAAAAGAAAACCTCCCTGAAATGAGTTTTTGCAGGTTGGGATGTCTGCCTTTACAGGGCCGGACTGGGACAAAAAATAGGCCCGGGCATTTTTGACTGAGCAGCCCAATCACATGACCCCCAACAGGCCCCACCCCCTTGCAGTCTAGGGGCAGAGCCAAAACCGGAAGCACAATTGAGAGGCAGGGCCAGCCACCAGTAAGATAGGAAGGCTTCAGCCAACACACAACCTTCTTTGGGGGTCCCCAGGTGACATTAGGGGTCTTAGTACAATCCGGCCACCTAATCCGGCAGAAAATGCAAGGAATCGACTGGACACAAAGCACAGCATGCAGCGGTTTATTCTCTGCATTTTTCCCAGATTGTGGCCGGATCTCTGCCGTACCCCATTATAGTTAATGGTGCTGGCGGGCATTCTGTCTGCATCCAGCAGTGCCGGATCCAGTGAATTCTCAGCTGGAACAGCCTGCCAGGATCACTAACGCAGATGTGAAAGTAGCCTAATACAGCGCCCCATACCTCTTACATCCAGTGACGTCTCCTCTGATGTAGATGTTCTCTTTCTTCATCTTCTCCATTCAGACCAGACCACCGTGATAATTTCTTTCAGCCATCTCACGTCTCTGCAGAGTTTGACAGACATCTTAGTTTCCTACTTTTCCATCATCCTCCAATTAACATCCCATCATGCACCCCCAATACTGAGAAGCTGTGCTCCCCAAAACTATACTGCAAAAAGAACTGTGCCAAGCTGATGCTGTGCCAGGGTGCCCCCACAGTAATGGTGCTCCCAAAGTCCCAACAATAGTAATTATTTCTTTGCCAGAGTGCATTTAGTAGTAATAGTGCTCCTACAGTGCCCCCAACAGTAATTGTGTCCCACAAGTAATAATGCTCCCATAGTCTCCCAGTTGTAATAAAGCCCACCATAATGCCCCGATAGTAATAATTCTCTTTATAATGTGTGACAGTAGAACCCCCCCCTATAATGTGCACCAGTACAAAAAATGCCCCGTTATGTGGCAGTAAAAAAAGAAATACCTCCTCTTAGTGCCCCCAGTAGAGCCAATGTCCCCTGAGTGCCCTCATGTGTTCCAATGACCCGTACTGTGTGCCACTACAAAAAACACTTAGTGCCACCAGTTGAGCTTAGGTGCCCATAGTGACCTTATAATTTGTGCCAGTATAAAATACTCCTATATAGTCCCCCCAGAAGATGCCCCCATAGTGCTCCTTCCCCGTCTCCATAGTGCCCTCCATAATGTGGCACTATAAAATGCCCCTATAGACTGCCCCACATAGATACCCCCATAATGCTCCTTTCCTCCCTTCCCCATAGTGGCATCGAAATGGGTGCCAGTATTAAATTCCCCTATATAATGCCCTCATAGTGCTCTTGTCCCCCATTTCTCCATAGTGCCCACCTATAATGCGTGCCAGTATATAGGGCCCCCAGTAGATGCCCCCATAGTGCTCCTTCCCCTCTTCTCCATAGTGCCCCCCCATAATGTGCCAGTATATAGGGCCCCCATAGTGCTTCCCCTCTTCTCCATAGTGCCCCCGTATTGTGCCAGTATATAGGCCCCCCAAATATTGTGCCAGTATATATGGCCCCATAGTGCTTCCCCTCTTCTCCATAGTGCCGACCACCCCATATTGTGCCAGTATATAGGGCCCCATAGTGCTTCCCCTCTTCTGCATAGTGTCCCCCCCTTATTGTGCCAGTATATAGGGCCCCATAGTGCCCCCACATATTGTGCCAGTATATAGGGCCCCATAGTGCTTCCCCTCTTCTCCATAGTGCCCCCCATGTTGTGCCAGTATATAGGCTCCCCCCCATATTGTGCCAGTATATATGGCCCCATAGTGCTTCCCCTCTTCTGCATAGTGCCGACCCCCCCCCCCTATATTGTGCCAGTATATAGGGCCCCCACCCCCCTTCTTGCAATAGTATAGTATAAAATTAAATAATAACAACAATAAACTCATGTACTTACCTCCATGCTGCTGTCAGCGATGCGATGCAGGCCTCTTCCGGCCTGTGTCCCGCGCTGTACGGCTCGGGCGGATCGCGAGATAACGTCATCGCTCCGCCTGCACCGGCCTCTGATAGCCTGTAGCCTATCAAAGGAATGGGCAAGGGAGACGCCTCTCCCCTGCTCCATTCATCTGTATCGCTGTCCTGAGGACGGCGATACAGATGAATATGGAGATGAGCGCTTCCACAATGGAAGCGCTCATCTCCACTCCTGCACGGCTGCTGCCACATTAATAAAAAAAAAAAAACAACTCAGCAGGCGGTCCGGCTGATTGTGTTCGGACCGGCCCACCTGGCGGCCCGGCCCACCCGGCAACTGCCCGGTCTGCCCTATGGCCAGTCCGGCCCTGGTCCTTTATTAGCCAATAAGAGATCATCTCAGAAAAAGGTACTGAACATGTAAAAGTACTATTATAAAATTATAAAATGATAATGCTATTATAGGCTCAGTAATCTTCATAAAGAAATAAGAACAAAGGTTATCCATTATTCTGTAGTAACCTTTGAGCTGAAGGAATACGGTGCTTAAAGCGGAACTGAATATGCAGACTTCCTTCATAAGTCATTGTTTGGTGGCTATGTGCCTGTGATTACACTGCTAAGCTATCCGTTTGAAATCTATTTGTTAGTAAAACAAGGTTTCATCTTTCGATGATTTCATCGCCAGGCATGAGATCATCAGAAGGTTAGATAGTCTGAAGGATATTTATTCAAGTCTTGACCCTGTTAATGTTTCACTTCAGGTCACTGTCAACTTGCACTAGTGTGCAAAGCTTTGTGCGTTAAAGGTTTTTTCCAGGTTCCTGAAAATGATCACATCATCCAGAAATGTCTTTTAATATGTGATCAGTGAAGGTCCAGCAGCCAGCACTGCCACCCATCAGCTTTTCTCTGCAGCTTCTGGGGCTGGAACTTTGAATGGAACAGGAAGAACAGCTCTGTTCGAAGAGTAGTGGCCGTGTCTGGTTACTGCAGCTCGGCTCCCATTGAAGTGAATGTAACCCAGCACACCAACTACACTTTAAATGGAGCTGTGCTTCCTGTTCCATTTAAAGTGCTAGTTCCAGCACCAGAGGCTGCTGGGAACAGCTAATCAACGGGCTGCAGTTTGTCGGACCCTCACTGATCGAATTATTAATGAGCTATCCTGAGGATAAATCATCAATATCCGGAATCTGGAAAACCCCTTTAATGTAGTATATATTAGCGGCATGTAATTGTAGGTATACCAAGTGCAATAGTTTAGTTTAACCAGGTCTCTTCGAATACTTTCTTCCAGGGCCTAACCATGGTGATTGCAGGGCATCACCAGAGGTCAACATAGGGATATTTAAGTGCTGCCGGTACTGGCACAGGACTTACAATATATGAATAAAAGTATTGGGACACCTACACATTACATCTGCAGTGACCAGGATGCGGGTATACTGACACCACTTTAATGCAATGGGTCAGGATATGGGTATAATAGTCTATAGTTTGTTCATGACGCCAATTGCAGCGTGCGCAGGGTATTGTCACAGGGCCCTTTAAGGTGTTATAACTCACGCCCCAGGTTAGGAGTGCCAGAGTGGTGTAATGTCTCTGTATGGTAGTGGTAATGGTGTCAACGGTGTCTCCTACCTGGGTACGGATGGACTCCTGGCTCCTGGCTCACTTGCAATAAATTGAGGGTAGTGATAGTGGGAGTAATAGAGAAATTTGCAGCAGAAATTGAGATCCAGACTTTTGGTGAAGTTCAAACTTGTCTTTACTGATTGTAACTTTCATCCAAGCAAGATACAGCTTTAGTCTTAGGTCCCAGCAGGTATTGGCAATGGTTGGCAGGGATTTATCTTCTGCTCTATCAACCTGGAGCTTGCAGGAAAGGACGTCTGCTTGTTAGCTCTATACTGTGGCAGGAATTTGGCTTCTGCACTCTCTATCTTCTGCTGTCTGGGGACTGACTAGCTGAGGAGGAATATGGCTTCTCCTAGGGTCTCTAGATTTTACTCACAGTCATCTTCTTAGGGGATGATTTCTTCCTGGAACTGGAGTTGTCTGTAACTTTTTGCTTTGTGTCATCCAGCTGAGCTGCAGAGCTCAGACTGGGCATTTGATCAAATCTCAGCAGGAGACTTGATCCTTGCTGTCTTCCCTATGCATGGAGAGCTAGAACTGGATCTAACTGTTTTTTTCCTCCCTTGCTGCAGGACGTGGGAACCTCCACTTCCTTTAAGCAGGGGGGCAGAACAGAACAGGATCGTTCCACTGAACGGCCAAAACATTAAAACCAATGATGCTGCCACCTGCTGGTAGACCTGTAGAATTACAAGGAAAAATTTACCTTTAACATGGTGTTATGCACATTTGTGAATGACATAATCAAAATCACATCAACGGACAATATAATGGCTCCTGAAGGGCAGTAGCGGGGTAAAAGAGTTTAGTACACAACTCTGGGGTGTTACACATCTACAAGACCTTTTATGACAACCCATTCTAAATCTATAGGCAATAATATGGAGTTGGTACCCGCTTTGCAGATAAAACATCTTCCACTCTTCTGGGAAGGATTTCTACAATATTTTGGAGGGTGTCTGTGGGAATTGGTGGTCGTTCATCCAGAAGAGAATTTGTGATATCAGATATTGAAGCTGGGTGAGAGGGCTTGACTTGCAATTTACATTCTAGTTCATACCAAAGTTGTTGGATGGGGTTGAGGTCAGAGTTTTGTGTTAAGATCTTTCACACAAAACTCACCCAACCATGCCTTTATGGACCTTGGTTTGTGCACTAGGGCACAGTTGTGCTGAAACAGAAAAGGGCCTTTCCCAAACTGTTCCCACAAAGTTGGAAGCAGTTTCAATTGTCCAATATGTCTTGGTGTGCTGAAGCATTAAGATTTCCCTTCACTGAAACTAATGGACCTAGGCTAACCCCTGAAAGACAACCCCATAGCCCCATTATCCCTACTCCACCAAGCAATCAGCAAACCCAGACTCATCCATCAGACTGGCAGATAGAGAAGCGTCATTCATCTGTCCACAGAACACATTTCCATTTCTCCAGAGTCCAGTGGTGGTGTGCTTTGCACCACTCTATCCGCCGCTTGGCATTGAACTTGGTGATGTACGACTGGCATATAGCTACTAAGCTATGAAAACCAATGCCATGAATCTCCTGGGACAGCACAGTTTTCATCCTGATATTAATGTCAGAGGAGGTTTGGACTTTGCAGTTATGGAGTCAGCAGAGCATTGGTGACTTTCATGCACTATACTCTTCAGCACTCAGCGAGCCCACTCTGTAACTTTACACGGTCTCCACTCCATGGCTGAGTTGCCGTGGTTCCTTCCACTTTACAATAATACCGCTAACAGGTGATGGTGGAATATCTAGGGGGGAAGAAGTTTCATGGACTGACTTGTGTCTGCACTGGCATCCTATTAGAGGACCACCCTGGAATTCACGTAGCTCTTTAGAATGAGCCATTCTTGCACAAAAGTTTGTAAAGGCGACTGCATGGCTAGAGGCTGGATTTTATACACCTGTGGCAACAAGACTGAAACATCTGAATTCAGTGGTTAAGTGGCCTTGCTCCCACCCATCGTAAACTACATATTATATTAAAATGACTGTAATGGAAAGGGGACATCATTTAAAAATGTAAAATTGAGTAAGATGTCGCACTAAGAACACTCAAACGACACCAGGTGCTCCTGTAAATTGAGGCCACTCACTCAATTTAGAAAAGCATATACGTATATAGGTGAACAGGGCACTCAAGGATAGCTGCGACCGTGTATTTAAGGCAAAGATGAGCTTTATTGATAATATAAATATATTTGATGCATAAAACAATCAAGAATGCAGTAGAATAAATAGGTTATTAACAAATAAATATAATGAATATTCGACAGAGCAAAGGCTATTATTCGATTAATCAGCAAATATTCAATAGTCCAATATTGTAAATCTTGGATCCAATGATTGTGAACATCCAAAGACTTGTTTGCAATAAGTCTATTCGTTTTTTACTTTCATATTGAGACAACAGTCATATGCTTTGCAGTTATTCAAATAGTCGCGGCGGCGTCCCGCCAAAGCGACGTGAATGGCAGCAACTCACTGCTGAAAAGCTTGCAAGCGAATTAAGTCCATTACCTTTGTATCGACCAAGTGTTCGTCCGAAATAATCACAAGAGCCTTCAAGTGTACTTACTCCCAGGATCTGCCTTTAGATATTTGTAGCAGTATTCAATCAGGAGATTAAAGCCGGCTCTCTGTTCGGTTATGGTCGATTTAATGGTAAGGTAGGTTTTTCAGTACAAAGATGGGGTGTAGCACCAAAGTTGTAATAGAGACTTTTAGTGGTATTTGATATTGTTCTTAATGTTTTAAAACTAATATATATTGTGGATGGGCAATATGTGCCTTTATTTAAGTGAAAATGCAAAAAAAAAAAAACACATGGAAACCGCATCAAAAACGCATCAAAAACGCATGGTGTCCATATGCGTTTTTTGCATCAATAGATGCAGAAATTTAAAGTATATAACTGGGTGAAATTGCAGAAATGTGATGAATTGCAAAAGCCAGCAAAAGCATTTTTTAGGTTCCACATATGACATTTCTTTTTGTGATTGTGATATAATGTGGAATACCAGAGTATCACAGACAGAAATGGTATTTGATATTGTTCTCAATGTTTTAAAATTAATATATATTGTTGATGGGCAATATGTACCTTTATTTAAGTGAAAATGCGAAAAACGCATGGAAACCGCATTAAAAACGCATGGTGTCCAGATGCGTTTTTTGCATCAATGGATGTAGAAATTTAAAGTATATAACTGGGTGAAATTGCAGAAATATGATTCATTGCAAAAGTCAGCAAAAGTATTTTTTAGTTTCCACATCTGACATCTCTCTTTGTGATTGTGATACAATGTGGAACACCTGAGTGCCGACAGACAGGAAATGAAGATTGGATTGAGACCAAGTTAAACAAGTAACATCCAGTATAAAAGAGGGGTTATGGATGGGGTGAAGCATACCACTGAGGAAGGGGTTGGACCCCGAAACGCGTCTGGTGCTACACCCCATCTTTGTACTGAAAAACCTACCTTACCATTAAATCGACCATAATCGAACAGAGAGCCGGCTTTAATCTCCTGATTGAATACTGCTACAAATATCTAAAGGCAGATCCTGGGAGTAAGTACACTTGAAGGCTCTTGTGATTATTTCGGACGAACACTTGGTCGATACAAAGGTAATGGACTTAATTCGCTTGCAAGCTTTTCAGCAGTGAGTTGCTGCCATTCACGTCGCTTTGGCGGGACGCCGCCGCGACTATTTGAATAACTGCAAAGCATATGACTGTTGTCTCAATATGAAAGTAAAAAACGAATAGACTTATTGCAAACAAGTCTTTGGATGTTCACAATCATTGGATCCAAGATTTACAATATTGGACTATTGAATATTTGCTGATTAATCGAATAATAGCCTTTGCTCTGTCGAATATTCATTATATTTATTTGTTAATAACCTATTTATTCTACTGCATTCTTGATTGTTTTATGCATCAAATATATTTATATTATCAATAAAGCTCATCTTTGCCTTAAATACACGGTCGCAGCTATCCTTGAGTGCCCTGTTCACCTATATACGTATATGCTTTTCTAAATTGAGTGAGTGGCCTCAATTTACAGGAGCACCTGGTGTCGTTTGAGTGTTCTTAGTGCGACATCTTACTCAATTTTACATTTATACCTTTCCGCTCATGATGTCTGCACAAGATACTTTAAACACCATGGATATCTGGGACCATGTAGAAACTAAAAGGTTGAAAGTTGAGAATTTCATGTTTAACCAAAATGAGATTAATGTGGAAAATGATATGATGATGAAAAACACATTTAGGGAATTGGAAAATTTATTGGTGAAGCAACTAAGACAGCGATGGGAGATCAAAACACTGTGCAGGTTTGTGGAATGTGGTAAAGCCCCAAAAGGCTTGACCTTGACTAAATCCCCTGCTCAGGATCGCCAAAGTCCCACATTTAATACTGAATGGGACAAATTGCTTCACCAATACTCCCTTTCCCTAGTAGAGCTGATCATGAAAAGGAGGAAAGAAATATTGAGTGATGTTACAGATAAAATGAATGAGATGAAAATAATTATGGGCAAATTGCCTAAAAATGATGAATATAATTATTGGCAATCTAAATTATGTAATAATCTTGATAAAGTAGAGCAAGATATAATGGAAAAGAAAATTAAAAAGTTACATTTTATACCTAAAAATGGGCAAAATTTAATCACTAATGAAAACACAAATATAGACACTGTAAATATAGGGACCATATTAGAGGAATCACAGGATGTGGTGAGTAGAGAAAGGCCACATAATTTGAATAAATACACAATACCAACACATAATCGGTTTGAAGCACTTGAAGAGAGGCAGGTTTTTTTAGACAGGACCCCACCACACCACAGGACACGGACAAGACACATACCACAACAAGAAGAATCACAGATACACAATACCAATCACCAGGGGGACCATCAATACAATTTGAGGAACAGGCCTCAAACATTTCATATACCATATCACCAACAAGTAGACAAATCACAACGCCATCACGTCCCTCATCAGGAACACTACACTGCACAGCAGAATCACTATCAACAACCTTATTACCCAAAAAGGATAAAATCGTACGAGGGAGACAGACCAAAATACGGAGAGGAGGAAGGAAGAAAAAGGGGGCACCGCAGATAAATCAAGAGCCAATAGAAAATGATTCTATTATTAATTTGAGCTCTACAACCCTCACAGAATCTCAAAAACAACTATTGAATAAGGGTCTGAAATTTGCCCCCACAATCACCCTTAACAAATTTGATACGTTTATAGGGGTGGAGAAGTTTATAAGGCGTTTGTGCCTTAAAAAGTATTTCCTTAAAAATCCAGTTACAAGAGATATCGATAATGGTGACCAATATGTACATACAACTTGTAAAAATAGGTCTAAAAAATACCCAAGAAACGAGATCAGTCACGAAATGGCAAGTTTTAAAAAATGCGTAGAAAGCGATATACGGAAAATAAAGAATAGCACCAAATATAGACGGAATAATTTGACAAATGATGAAATAAAAGCTCTAAAAACTTTACAGAAAGAGGAAAATATAGTAATACGTCCAGCGGATAAGGGAGGATCCATTGTGATCCAGGACATTCAGAAATATAACACAGAATGTCTCAGACAGTTACAGGATACAAATACATACTGTAGACTACCAAGTGACCCTACTAACCAATTTTATTTAGAACTTTTAGCATTTTGTAATAGAGGTTATAAGAAAGGACTTTTAACAGATGAGGAACACAAATTTTTATTGAATAAAACTCCGCGTATACCTATGTTTTATTGTGTACCAAAAGTACACAAGGACCAAGAAAATCCTCCAGGCCGACCTATAGTGTCAGGAATAGGATCCCTTACGTCAAATTTATCTCAGTATATAGATCAAATGTTGCAGCCCAGGGTTCAAAAAATAGAGTCATATACAAAAGACACCACACAAATTATTCAAATAGTGGAGAAATTGAAATTTAAGGACACCTGGATTATGGGATCCTTGGATATACAATCTCTATATACAATAATAGAGCATGATAAGGGCAAACAGGCTGTTAGGTCCCAACTTACATTGGAAGGTAGACTAGGAGTGGAACAAATTGAGTTTATAATTGAAGGGATAGACTTCATTTTAAATCACAATTATTTTAATTTTGAGGGGAATTTTTATTTACAAACACAGGGGACCGCCATGGGCACCAGGTTCGCCCCCAGCTATGCTAATTTGTTTATGGCAGAGTGGGAACGGCAGATCATACAGCCCAAGCTGGGGACGGACCTGGTGCTCTGGCAACGCTATATTGATGACATCCTGTTTGTTTGGCAAAGTGGTAATGAGAGTCTACAATTATTTTTGAAAGATATTAATTCTAATGATAGAAACCTCAAATTCACAGGGGTAACAAGCCAGGAAAAAGTAGAATATTAGCATTGTGAATCAAGATATAGTATGCAGTACTTTCATTAAACCTACCGCCAAAAACAGTTACATCTTATTTAACAGTTGTCACCTGCCTAGCTGGTTATCAAATATCCCACAAGGACAATTCCGAAGAATTAAGAGGAATTGCACATTGGAAACCCAATATAAGTTGGAGGTTGACGAGATGAGAGATAAATTTTTGGAGAAGAACTACCCCACAGGAATTTTGGATAAAGCATTGGAGCAAGTTAACAATATGGATAGGAAATCCTTTTTTGGGGAGAAGACACAATCTGTGGACCCTCCCCAAGAAATATTACATTTAATCTTGCCCTTTAGTGACGATTATAAAAAAATACGCCAAATTGTGACCAAACATTGGCATTTGTTACAAAAGGACAAGATTATAGGAACCTTAATGCCGGTAAATCCAAAAATCACCTTTACAAAGGCACCTAATTTAAGTATAAAAGTGGCCCCTACGGTGAAAAAACAATTAAATAGGGAATCCACCATTTCAAGTTGGATAGGTCTACAGGGCTTTTTTAGGTGTGGTACCTGTAGGAACTGCAAACTAACATCTTTCCAAAAAAGAACCAACGAATTGGTGTCCATTAATAACAATCATCGTCATCTAATAAAGGATTGTCTAACGTGCAATTCAGAGAATGTTATTTACGCTATGGAATGCCCGTGTAAATTATTATACATAGGCAGAACTAAAAGATCTTTAAAAAAACGTATTTCGGAGCATATAAATAATATACGGAAGGGATTTGAGAACCATTCGCTATCATACCACTTTAAAATTACACATAATCAGGATCCCTCAGGTTTGAGGTTTTTAGCCATTGATAAAGTGGAGAAAGAATGGAGAGGTGGCAACCATATTGAAAGGATGTCGAGACTTGAAACCAAGCGAATCTTTGAATTCGATACTCTGATACCAAGAGGACTCAATGCAGAGTTAGAACTCTTTGGATTCTTATAAGTAATTGGTGGGCGCCGACGTTTCGACGTTTAACTGACTGTTTATATTACAGTCGGTTTTTCCTCTAGACGTGGGCGCCCCCCCTAACACATCCCTCGTATTAACATGAATCATTTTTATATCTTTTATGTCTATATTGACAGTTTTATAGAATTTGTGCATTTTAACATATTTATTTAGGAGTCATTTGGTAGATTATAATCCTGTCTATATTTCCCTTTTAAAGTTGTAATAGAGACTTTTAGTGGTATTTGATATTGTTCTTAATGTTTTAAAACTAATATATATTGTGGATGGGCAATATGTGCCTTTATTTAAGTGAAAATGCAAAAAAAAAACAAAAAAAAAACGCATGGAAACCGCATCAAAAACGCATGGTGTCCATATGCGTTTTTTGCATCAATAGATGCAGAAATTTAAAGTATATAACTGGGTGAAATTGCAGAAATGTGATGAATTGCAAAAGCCAGCAAAAGCATTTTTTAGGTTCCACATATGACATTTCTTTTTGTGATTGTGATATAATGTGGAATACCAGAGTATCACAGACAGAAATGGTATTTGATATTGTTCTCAATGTTTTAAAATTAATATATATTGTTGATGGGCAATATGTACCTTTATTTAAGTGAAAATGCGAAAAACGCATGGAAACCGCATTAAAAACGCATGGTGTCCAGATGCGTTTTTTGCATCAATGGATGTAGAAATTTAAAGTATATAACTGGGTGAAATTGCAGAAATATGATTCATTGCAAAAGTCAGCAAAAGTATTTTTTAGTTTCCACATCTGACATCTCTCTTTGTGATTGTGATACAATGTGGAACACCTGAGTACCGACAGACAGGAAATGAAGATTGGATTGAGACCAAGTTAAACAAGTAACATCCAGTATAAAAGAGGGGTTATGGATGGGGTGAAGCATACCACTGAGGAAGGGGTTGGACCCCGAAACGCGTCTGGTGCTACACCCCATCTTTGTACTGAAAAACCTACCTTACCATTAAATCGACCATAATCGAACAGAGAGCCGGCTTTAATCTCCTGATTGAATACTGCTACAAATATCTAAAGGCAGATCCTGGGAGTAAGTACACTTGAAGGCTCTTGTGATTATTTCGGACGAACACTTGGTCGATACAAAGGTAATGGACTTAATTCGCTTGCAAGCTTTTCAGCAGTGAGTTGCTGCCATTCACGTCGCTTTGGCGGGACGCCGCCGCGACTATTTGAATAACTGCAAAGCATATGACTGTTGTCTCAATATGAAAGTAAAAAACGAATAGACTTATTGCAAACAAGTCTTTGGATGTTCACAATCATTGGATCCAAGATTTACAATATTGGACTATTGAATATTTGCTGATTAATCGAATAATAGCCTTTGCTCTGTCGAATATTCATTATATTTATTTGTTAATAACCTATTTATTCTACTGCATTCTTGATTGTTTTATGCATCAAATATATTTATATTATCAATAAAGCTCATCTTTGCCTTAAATACACGGTCGCAGCTATCCTTGAGTGCCCTGTTCACCTATATACGTATATGCTTTTCTAAATTGAGTGAGTGGCCTCAATTTACAGGAGCACCTGGTGTCGTTTGAGTGTTCTTAGTGCGACATCTTACTCAATTTTACATTTTTAAATGATGTCCCCTTTCCATTACAGTCATTTTAATATAATATGTAGTTTACGATGGGTGGGAGCAAGGCCACTTAACCACTGAATTCAGATGTTTCAGTCTTGTTGCCACAGGTGTATAAAATCCAGCCTCTAGCCATGCAGTCGCCTTTACAAACTTTTGTGCAAGAATGGCTCATTCTAAAGAGCTACGTGAATTCCAGGGTGGTCCTCTAATAGGATGCCAGTGCAGACACAAGTCAGTCCATGAAACTTCTTCCCCCCTAGATATTCCACCATCACCTGTTAGCGGTATTATTGTAAAGTGGAAGGAACCACGGCAACTCAGCCATGGAGTGGAGACCGTGTAAAGTTACAGAGTGGGCTCGCTGAGTGCTGAAGAGTATAGTGCATGAAAGTCACCAATGCTCTGCTGACTCCATAACTGCAAAGTCCAAACCTCCTCTGACATTAATATCAGGATGAAAACTGTGCTGTCCCAGGAGATTCATGGCATTGGTTTTCATAGCTTAGTAGCTATATGCCAGTCGTACATCACCAAGTTCAATGCCAAGCGGCGGATAGAGTGGTGCAAAGCACACCACCACTGGACTCTGGAGAAATGGAAATGTGTTCTGTGGACAGATGAATGACGCTTCTCTATCTGCCAGTCTGATGGATGAGTCTGGGTTTGCTGATTGCTTGGTGGAGTAGGGATAATGGGGCTATGGGGTTGTCTTTCAGGGGTTAGCCTAGGTCCATTAGTTTCAGTGAAGGGAAATCTTAATGCTTCAGCACACCAAGACATATTGGACAATTGAAACTGCTTCCAACTTTGTGGGAACAGTTTGGGAAAGGCCCTTTTCTGTTTCAGCACAACTGTGCCCTAGTGCACAAACCAAGGTCCATAAAGGCATGGTTGGGTGAGTTTTGTGTGAAAGATCTTAACACAAAACTCTGACCTCAACCCCATCCAACAACTTTGGTATGAACTAGAATGTAAATTGCAAGTCAAGCCCTCTCACCCAGCTTCAATATCTGATATCACAAATTCTCTTCTGGATGAACGACCACCAATTCCCACAGACACCCTCCAAAATATTGTAGAAATCCTTCCCAGAAGAGTGGAAGATGTTTTATCTGCAAAGCGGGTACCAACTCCATATTATTGCCTATAGATTTAGAATGGGTTGTCATAAAAGGTCTTGTAGATGTGTAACACCCCAGAGTTGTGTACTAAACTCTTTTACCCCGCTACTGCCCTTCAGGAGCCATTATATTGTCCGTTGATGTGATTTTGATTATGTCATTCACAAATGTGCATAACACCATGTTAAAGGTAAATTTTTCCTTGTAATTCTACAGGTCTACCAGCAGGTGGCAGCATCATTGGTTTTAATGTTTTGGCCGTTCAGTGGAACGATCCTGTTCTGTTCTGCCCCCCTGCTTAAAGGAAGTGGAGGTTCCCACGTCCTGCAGCAAGGGAGGAAAAAAACAGTTAGATCCAGTTCTAGCTCTCCATGCATAGGGAAGACAGCAAGGATCAAGTCTCCTGCTGAGATTTGATCAAATGCCCAGTCTGAGCTCTGCAGCTCAGCTGGATGACACAAAGCAAAAAGTTACAGACAACTCCAGTTCCAGGAAGAAATCATCCCCTAAGAAGATGACTGTGAGTAAAATCTAGAGACCCTAGGAGAAGCCATATTCCTCCTCAGCTAGTCAGTCCCCAGACAGCAGAAGATAGAGAGTGCAGAAGCCAAATTCCTGCCACAGTATAGAGCTAACAAGCAGACGTCCTTTCCTGCAAGCTCCAGGTTGATAGAGCAGAAGATAAATCCCTGCCAACCATTGCCAATACCTGCTGGGACCTAAGACTAAAGCTGTATCTTGCTTGGATGAAAGTTACAATCAGTAAAGACAAGTTTGAACTTCACCAAAAGTCTGGATCTCAATTTCTGCTGCAAATTTCTCTATTACTCCCACTATCACTACCCTCAATTTATTGCAAGTGAGCCAGGAGCCAGGAGTCCATCCGTACCCAGGTAGGAGACACCGTTGACACCATTACCACTACCATACAGAGACATTACACCACTCTGGCACTCCTAACCTGGGGCGTGAGTTATAACACCTTAAAGGGCCCTGTGACAATACCCTGCGCACGCTGCTATTGGCGTCATGAACAAACTATAGACTATTATACCCATATCCTGACCCATTGCATTAAAGTGGTGTCAGTATACCCGCATCCTGGTCACTGCAGATGTAATGTGTAGGTGTCCCAATACTTTTATTCATATATTGTAAGTCCTGTGCCAGTACCGGCAGCACTTAAATATCCCTATGTTGACCTCTGGTGATGCCCTGCAATCACCATGGTTAGGCCCTGGAAGAAAGTATTCGAAGAGACCTGGTTAAACTAAACTATTGCACTTGGTATACCTACAATTACATGCCGCTAATATATACTACATTAAAGGGGTTTTCCAGATTCCGGATATTGATGATTTATCCTCAGGATAGCTCATTAATAATTCGATCAGTGAGGGTCCGACAAACTGCAGCCCATTGATTAGCTGTTCCCAGCAGCCTCTGGTGCTGGAACTAGCACTTTAAATGGAACAGGAAGCACAGCTCCATTTAAAGTGTAGTTGGTGTGCTGGGTTACATTCACTTCAATGGGAGCCGAGCTGCAGTAACCAGACACGGCCACTACTCTTCGAACAGAGCTGTTCTTCCTGTTCCATTCAAAGTTCCAGCCCCAGAAGCTGCAGAGAAAAGCTGATGGGTGGCAGTGCTGGCTGCTGGACCTTCACTGATCACATATTAAAAGACATTTCTGGATGATGTGATCATTTTCAGGAACCTGGAAAAAACCTTTAACGCACAAAGCTTTGCACACTAGTGCAAGTTGACAGTGACCTGAAGTCAAACATTAACAGGGTCAAGACTTGAATAAATATCCTTCAGACTATCTAACCTTCTGATGATCTCATGCCTGGCGATGAAATCATCGAAAGATGAAACCTTGTTTTACTAACAAATAGATTTCAAACGGATAGCTTAGCAGTGTAATCACAGGCACATAGCCACCAAACAATGACTTATGAAGGAAGTCTGCATATTCAGTTCCGCTTTAAGCACCGTATTCCTTCAGCTCAAAGGTTACTACAGAATAATGGATAACCTTTGTTCTTATTTCTTTATGAAGATTACTGAGCCTATAATAGCATTATCATTTTATAATTTTATAATAGTACTTTTACATGTTCAGTACCTTTTTCTGAGATGATCTCTTATTGGCTAATAAAGGACCAGGGCCGGACTGGCCATAGGGCAGACCGGGCAGTTGCCGGGTGGGCCGGGCCGCCAGGTGGGCCGGTCCGAACACAATCAGCCGGACCGCCTGCTGAGTTGTTTTTTTTTTTTTATTAATGTGGCAGCAGCCGTGCAGGAGTGGAGATGAGCGCTTCCATTGTGAAAGCGCTCATCTCCATATTCATCTGTATCGCCGTCCTCAGGACAGCGATACAGATGAATGGAGCAGGGGAGAGGCGTCTCCCTTGCCCATTCCTTTGATAGGCTACAGGCACTAGGCCTGTAGCCTATCAGAGGCCGGTGCAGGCGGAGCGATGACGTTATCTCGCGATCCGCCCGAGCCGTACAGCGCGGGACACAGGCCGCAAGAGGCCTGCATCGCATCGCTGACAGCAGCATGGAGGTAAGTACATGAGTTTATTGTTGTTATTATTTAATTTTATACTATACTATTGCAAGAAGGGGGGTGGGGGCCCTATATACTGGCACAATATAGGGGGGGGGGGGGTCGGCACTATGCAGAAGAGGGGAAGCACTATGGGGCCATATATACTGGCACAATATGGGGGGGAGCCTATATACTGGCACAACATGGGGGGCACTATGGAGAAGAGGGGAAGCACTATGGGGCCCTATATACTGGTACAATATGTGGGGGCACTATGGGGCCCTATATACTGGCACAATAAGGGGGGGACACTATGCAGAAGAGGGGAAGCACTATGGGGCCCTATATACTGGCACAATATGGGGTGGTCGGCACTATGGAGAAGAGGGGAAGCACTATGGGGCCATATATACTGGCACAATATTTGGGGGGCCTATATACTGGCACAATACGGGGGCACTATGGAGAAGAGGGGAAGCACTATGGGGGCCCTATATACTGGCACATTATGGGGGGGCACTATGGAGAAGAGGGGAAGGAGCACTATGGGGGCATCTACTGGGGGCCCTATATACTGGCACGCATTATAGGTGGGCACTATGGAGAAATGGGGGACAAGAGCACTATGAGGGCATTATATAGGGGAATTTAATACTGGCACCCATTTCGATGCCACTATGGGGAAGGGAGGAAAGGAGCATTATGGGGGTATCTATGTGGGGCAGTCTATAGGGGCATTTTATAGTGCCACATTATGGAGGGCACTATGGAGACGGGGAAGGAGCACTATGGGGGCATCTTCTGGGGGGACTATATAGGAGTATTTTATACTGGCACAAATTATAAGGTCACTATGGGCACCTAAGCTCAACTGGTGGCACTAAGTGTTTTTTGTAGTGGCACACAGTACGGGTCATTGGAACACATGAGGGCACTCAGGGGACATTGGCTCTACTGGGGGCACTAAGAGGAGGTATTTCTTTTTTTACTGCCACATAACGGGGCATTTTTTGTACTGGTGCACATTATAGGGGGGGGTTCTACTGTCACACATTATAAAGAGAATTATTACTATCGGGGCATTATGGTGGGCTTTATTACAACTGGGAGACTATGGGAGCATTATTACTTGTGGGACACAATTACTGTTGGGGGCACTGTAGGAGCACTATTACTACTAAATGCACTCTGGCAAAGAAATAATTACTATTGTTGGGACTTTGGGAGCACCATTACTGTGGGGGCACCCTGGCACAGCATCAGCTTGGCACAGTTCTTTTTGCAGTATAGTTTTGGGGAGCACAGCTTCTCAGTATTGGGGGTGCATGATGGGATGTTAATTGGAGGATGATGGAAAAGTAGGAAACTAAGATGTCTGTCAAACTCTGCAGAGACGTGAGATGGCTGAAAGAAATTATCACGGTGGTCTGGTCTGAATGGAGAAGATGAAGAAAGAGAACATCTACATCAGAGGAGACGTCACTGGATGTAAGAGGTATGGGGCGCTGTATTAGGCTACTTTCACATCTGCGTTAGTGATCCTGGCAGGCTGTTCCAGCTGAGAATTCACTGGATCCGGCACTGCTGGATGCAGACAGAATGCCCGCCAGCACCATTAACTATAATGGGGTACGGCAGAGATCCGGCCACAATCTGGGAAAAATGCAGAGAATAAACCGCTGCATGCTGTGCTTTGTGTCCAGTCGATTCCTTGCATTTTCTGCCGGATTAGGTGGCCGGATTGTACTAAGACCCCTAATGTCACCTGGGGACCCCCAAAGAAGGTTGTGTGTTGGCTGAAGCCTTCCTATCTTACTGGTGGCTGGCCCTGCCTCTCAATTGTGCTTCCGGTTTTGGCTCTGCCCCTAGACTGCAAGGGGGTGGGGCCTGTTGGGGGTCATGTGATTGGGCTGCTCAGTCAAAAATGCCCGGGCCTATTTTTTGTCCCAGTCCGGCCCTGTAAAGGCAGACATCCCAACCTGCAAAAACTCATTTCAGGGAGGTTTTCTTTTTTTTTCTTTCACAAACTTTTTATTACATTTTCCAAACATATGCAGTATCTGCACACTTTGCTCTATGGTGTGGAGGACGGGGCTCATTACCCTGCCCCAAATTATCATATTTATGTATATGATTAAAGGGATTCTGTCACCACCTATAAGCCCTGTGAGCTAAACATCTGCTCATGTCCAGGGCAGCATTCTGATTTCTATGGTGGCCTTATAAAAGCTATTTGTGGCTTTATTCTGCGGAAAAACAGGTTTTACTAACCTGTCAATCATTGAATTAAGGTGCCCAAGCAGAGGAGGTCTGTGGATGCATGGAGCCCGGCCGCACGCATTGCCATTCCTGCCCAGCGCCGCCTTCTACTCCTCAGTGCCACCTCTCCCACCCTCCCCCTGCTGGCATCGGCTTCTTCTTGCACTGTGCGCACGCGCCGAGAAGGGGACACTGCTACAGGTTGCCGGAAAGTTTTACTGCGAGTAAACTAGAGATGGGAAGTTCGGATCTTTCACATGAATCGGTTCATTTGAATCAGTTCATTCAAATGAACCGATTCATGAATCGAATCTTCGGTTCATTCGCTGAGCTGACAAGAAGCAAGTGAACCGAAGCTTAGGTTGCGTAATGCGCATGCCCGGATGACGGAAGCTTCGATTCACTTGCTGACTCGCTGAGTCGGCTCTTGGTCTGAGTCAGGAAGTTTATTCTTTAAAACCCTGTGTGTAATTATCTACCCCACTGTAGGAAAAAAACAAGCATCCAGAGGGGTGAATTTAACACTGGGGTAAATAATATAATTAAAATGGAGGGTTAAATGTGTAAATGTATTTAAAAAAAATACATAGAAACATAGAACATAGAATGTGTCGGCAGATAAGAACCATTTGGCCCATCCAGTCTGCCCAATATACTGAATACTATGAATAGCCCCTGGCCCTATCTTATATGAAGGATGGCCTTATGCCTATCCCATGCATGCTTAAACTCCTTCACTGTATTTGCAGCTACCACTTCTGCAGGAAGGCTATTCCATGCATCCACTACTCTCTCAGTAAAGTAATACTTCCTGATATTACTTTTAAACCTTTGCCCCTCTAATTTAAAACTATGTCCTCTTGTAGCAGTTTTTCTTCTTTTAAATATTCTCTCCTCTTTTACCTTGTTGATTCCCTTTATGTATTTAAAAGTTTCTATCATATCCCCTCTGTCTCGTTTTTCTTCCAAGCTATACATATTAAGGTCCTTTAATCTTTCCTGGTAAGTTTTATCCTGCAATCCATGTACCAGCTTAGTAGCTCTTCTCTGAACTCTCTCCAAAGTATCAATATCCTTCTGGAGATATGGTCTCCAGTACTGCGCACAATACTCCAAATGAGGTCTCACTAGTGCTCTGTAGAGCGGCATGAGCACCTCCCTCTTTCTACTAGTAATGCCTCTCCCTATACACCCAAGCATTCTGCTAGCATCTCCTGCTGCTCTATGACATTGTCTGCCTACCTTTAAGTCTTCTGAAATAATGACCCCTAAATCCCTTTCCTCAGATATTGAGGTTAGGACTGTATCACTGATTTTATATTCTGCTCTTGGGTTTTTACGCCCCAGATGCATTATTTTGCACTTATCCACATTAAATTTTAGTTGCCAGATTTTTGACCATTCCTCTAGTTTTCCTAAATCCTTTTCCATTTGGTGTATCCCTCCAGGAACATCAACCCTGTTACAAATCTTTGTGTCATCAGCAAAAAGACACACCTTACCATCGAGGCCTCAATAGTTCTATAGCTACTGAATGAGACAGAAAAAGGGATGCCTTTAACATATATATCTCCTTGAGAAGCCAATTTGACCCTAAAGGGTTAATTCAACCTGTAATCTAAACTCTGTGTCATCTGTCACTTCTCTTATCTCTCTGCTCTGCTATCAGTAAACCTTTCCGGGATATATTGTTTCACATGCGGGCGTCAGGGAGCCGCTATCTAATAGCGGGAGACTCCCTGAACCTCCGGGAGATTTGAGATCCCTGTAAAGGACCCTGTACTACATGTCTGGATTGAGCTTTCCAGAAACTGAGAGCTGCCTTTTACTACATGCCCACCTTTATGACATCTGTGTACCCAGAATTTTCTTTTTTTAGAACAAGCCCTTTAAAAGGACTCTGTCACCATGAAAAGGAAATGTAAGATACAGGCAGCATGTTATAGAGCAGGAGGAGCTGAGCAGATTGATATGTAGAAAAGCCATTAGGCCTGAATTTGTGGGAGGAGTTAGTCCCCTACTTAAACACCCAGCCCCTACTCACCTCTGCCGTTCGAGTTCAAGTGTTCAAGCACTTCCGGTTCGCGTGTGTCTGCAGGTTTGCGTCACTTCCGGTTCGGGCGTCCGACGTTTTGGCTGCACCGGTCTTGGCTTTCCAGCCTAATCGTAAGTTACTGCGCTACTTTCCGGTCCCCACCACACTGCACTGTAGTCTCATCAAGGGACCGGAGCGCACATTTCGGAAATTTACCGGGGACCACCCGCGGTCCCCCTCACGTCGGCATCTAGGTGGCCCTTCCGTGCACCCGCCTGGGGGGGGGGGGGTAATCATGCTGAACCAAACCATACTGCATGTGGGAAAGTCAAGTTCTATATAGCAAACCTATCGTCTACAAACTTTCATTCACACCGGTCATTGTATTAAATCACATACCCAGTTTGGCCTGTCATCGCCACCTAGTGGTTCTTAGGGTATTTTCGTCTTATTCTGTATTAATGTATTTCCCCTGCACATAAACTATAGCAGCAGCTAGTAGAACACTTATTTGGAGGTTACCACGCAATAACTATTCGCACAATACTATACTATGCCTTTACGTATAAAGTTAAGCTCAGCCCTGTAAAAAAAGCTTTCTTTTTTTTTTTCACAGATCGTACTGTGTAATACAAAAAAAAAAAAGAAAAAAAAGAAGGGGGTTCTTCTCCTCAAAAAATCCAGGTTCTCTTTCTACAATAGCACCAACCGGTGTGCTCATTCTATATGTCAAAACCCTGATTCTTGTTCGTAATCCAGGTATAGTTTCACTTTTATCCCACTTTTCTTCACATAATATGGCCCCCGTCCTGCGCCATATGCAATTCCTCAACCCACTTGGCCGATTTGTGCCCTTCTATGGCCGACCCATCCACCCCCACACCCACCCCTCAATCCTCTTCCACTCCTCACCTTAAACAGGAAGGCGGACAGCGGGATAAACTGGGGAGGCCCATCTCCTTTTTAGGGAAGGCTCAGGTGTGCAATAACTTCAATGCAAGTTCCTGCAGCTTCAGCGCTTGTAGATTGTTGCACATCTGCTCTATCCGTTTCAGGGCACACACTAAGACCATGTGCCCGGCCAGGTTGTCCCCCAACAAATGACTAACCGACGTTAATATCGACAACCTGGTTTTTTACTTAAAAAATCATCCAAGTAAACATCTGGTGGAGTATTTGATAACAGGTTTTACCCAGGGCTTTCTCACGGGTCTCATGGCCATTCCCTCAGGGATACTGGAATGCCCCAATCTCCTATCAGCCTGCCTAGACCCGGAGGCCACGGACGTTCTCCTCTCCACAGAAATAGCACAAGGTTTCATGATCGGCCCCTTCACCTCCTCACCGTTTTCCTTCTGGCGCACTAACCCTATTGGTATAGCTGTACACAAATATTCAAATAAAAAGTGTATGATTATTGATTTATCGGCACCGCACTCTTCTTTTGTCCCTAGCATCAACGCACTCATTCCCGCAGACGAATTCTCACTACAATACGTAAAAATAGATGACGCTATACAAACCATCATTTCAACTGGTAGCAACGCTTGGCTTAGTAAAACAGACATTACCAACGCATTCAAATTACTGCCCATGCACCCATCACTGTGGCACTTGCACGCTGTGTCAAATGGCGAAACAGATACTATTTTTCCACGCGACTCACTTTTGGGTCCAGAAGCAGCCCTAAACTGTTTGATATTTTCGCAGAAACTCTATGCTGGCTGCTTCTGCTGGCTACATTATTAGGTGTCACGCCATCATTCACTACTTGGATGACTTCCTCATCATAGAACCAAGCACACGCACACCCACAGATATCCTCAGCACCTCTGCACTTTTCGCCACCCTCGGGGTACCTTTGTCTCCTACTAAAACAATTGGCCCCACTACTAAACTCACTTTCTTGGGGATAGAGCTGGACTCTGGTACCCTCCGCGCAAGCCTTCCCCTAAAAAACTGGTCCGTCTGAGAGGGGAAATAGATATGTTCCTGCGGAATGATGTATGCACCAGGAAAGAACTTCAGTCCTTATTGGGGTCCCTGAATTTTACGATGCGCATCGTTCCGCAGGGTAGATCCTTTGTGTCCAGGCTCCTCTGTCTGCTTCACGGGGTTCCAGACGCCTGCCCAATCGCGTTGGACCATCACGCCAAAGCTGACCTACTCATGTGGGGGAAGTTTTTGACTCAATGGAACGGCATCTCCATGTTTATTCCCCCTCTCTCCGACTCCTCTCCCTGCATTTACACTGACGCTGCAGCCAACAGGGGTTTTGTAGCTATATTTGGCAATCACTGGTTTAGGGGTCACTGGCCAGCGGAGACGGATGCCTTGCCGGGGTTTAGAGAAACTTCAGCTCTGTTTGAAATTTACCCCATTGTGGCGGCCGCACACACTTGGGGTCACCTCTGGTCCGGCAAGGCAGTAAAATGTTATTCCGACAACTCGTCAGCTTGCGACATCATTAACAAAGGGCGCTCTTCCTCTCTGGTTGGCAGCAACCGTCCAGTTCCACTTAATTTGCCTTCACATCCCGGGCATTCACAACATGGCTGCTGACGCTCTGTCTCGATCTCAATTTCAGGTGTTTTTCCAGGCACTCCCGTCAGCCCACCATCAACCATTCAGAACACCGAATTTTTACGAGTTAATCTTGGATTGAACACACTTATGCACCATGCCAGGACTCTTACGCACCAAGCACTATCACCAAACACTACTATCACCTACAGTAGGGCACTTACCATTTTCAACAAATTTACAGCTGAATTCGGATTACAAGGTGATTTCTCAACCCAAACTATGGTGGCTTTTGCCTCTTTTTGCCACTTACACTTAAAACTTTCCCACAACACAATTAAATTATACCTCACGGGGGTGCAGCATCACAGCCTCACAAATTTACCTAACAATACCCCCCTTTTGTCATCATACCCCATCAAGAAAATCTTAAAGGGGATCTCTAAAGTATCGGTTACACCTATCACCACCAGACTACCTATAGATGGGCCTATCTTTAGAGCACTTAGCAACCTCCTCGACGAATCCCCTTTTGATCCCAACACTAACCTGGTGATCAAATCTGCTATCTATTTGGCTTTTTATGGGTTCTTAAGACCTAGGGAATTTACTGTTGTTTGTCAAGGAGATACCACTCACAGCCTTAAAACCTCACAACTCACTAAAGTAGACGACCATTACATTCTCACAATTCCATCTACCAAAACTAACCAGTCCCTACACCCCACTATCATTCCTCTCTTTCCAACAGACAATGCTTGGTGCCCAGTTAAGACGCTAGACCTCTTACGGTCAACCTATAGCACGCACTTATCAGACTCACCTCTCTTACAACTGCAAAGCCACCCACTCACTGCAGCAAAATTCACCACGCACGTTAGAACCTTATTGGGAAAATTGGGTCACAACCCAACTTCATTCTCCGGGCATTCCTTTCGTATAGGAGCCGCTTCATCAGCCTCTAGCACTAACACCCCGGTCCACATCATAAAGAGACTGGGTCGCTGGAAGTCCTCCATATACAATACGTATATTCCACGACCAGAAAGAGAACTTCGCCAAGCCTTCAGGAATTTAGTCATGTAAACAAATTCAATAAAGTGTGGTTTTTGAACTTCTCTTTGCCCTCTTTTATTTACAGGCCCACTCGGACGTTGGTTTCAGCACACCACAACCAACTTTTATCTCTGACATTATCCATTACATATTAAATTCCGAGCACAAGTAGAAAGGCCATTAGGCCTGAATTTGTGGGAGGAGTTAGTCCCCTACTTAAACACCCAGCCCCTACTCACCTCTGCCGTTCGAGTTCAAGTGTCCCCCACCCACCGGCACCCTTAGTACATACCATTCTCCTTGGTGGGCCCTCTTTTATTTACAGGCCCACTCGGACGTTGGTTTCAGCACACCACAACCAACTTTTATCTCTGACATTATCCATTACATAATAAATTCCGAGCACAAATATATATTTTATGGGAAAAGATTCAGTATAACTTGTATTTTATTCATTTAAATTCCAGCTCATTCCCGGCTATGAAATCCAGGAGGCGGTCCTATCAGTGATTGACAGCCTTCCCTCTATGACTCTGTATGCACAGGTAGCCGTCAATCACTGATAGGACCGCCTCCTTGACCTAGAATGAGCAGGAAAGTAAATGAATAAAATACAAGTTATACTGAATCTTTTCCATAAAACTATATATCAATCTGTTCAGCTCCTCCTGCTCTATAATATACTGCCTGCAGCTCAGACACCATGTTCAACCTGACAGGTTCCCCCTAAGTACTGTATCTATGAAGTTCGGAGTTCTGAGCAAGTTTTTGCATTAAGTTGTTGCTCGGGGACGGGTCACTGACTCTTATTGAAGAGACTCAGTGGTTCATGGAGACTATTTTCAGACAAAATGATTCAAATTAGATCATATCAGCGACAGATTTGACCTAATTTTGCATTCACTCGAAAAATGGTTTATTTAAAATGAGGTCATTATGCAATTAACAATCAATTATTAGCTGTTGAGTGTTTTTTAGCTTTTGAAATTTCTTAATTCTCCCCTCCTGTATTTTAGATGACTTCTTTTGGTAATGGAAGTTTTCACAATGGCCAACTGGAGACTAGGACCCACTAGGTCTAAGGCATTATGAGTTCCAACAAGTGGTATGGACTTTCCCACATCTCCAGGGATCTCTAGGTCGCAACAACTGGAGTAGTTTCCATTAGTGTCCCAATTCGTGGTACCAAGGCAGCAAGCAGGAGATATAGTTAGATAGTGCAAGGGTCTTGGCTGGCAGAGTTTAGGTGTGAGCAAAGAGCAGACAGAGGTCAGGGCTCCGTTGAATTAAAATAAATAGGTCTGAACTGCAATACTACACACAACGCGTGAACAGGTCTGGTGCTGTTTTTGGAAAAAAAGCAGGCATGGTTTTCTACTCTTGTATAGCTTTTAATAAAATACCATTATTATTATAACTCCACTTACAAGTAGGTGCATGTGCAGTATCCCAGTGTAAGGGGGTATCTGCAAATGATTTGTCATTTAATGCTGTGTAATATTATTTCATGCTATGTAATGTATACCCAGCATAGCAAGATATGGTTGACACGGCCCCACCCCTAACTTAGGTCACTTCTGAGTGAGAGTTGTTAGAGGAAGAAAGCAGTGACCTATGCACCTTATTCTTAGGCCTCAAGTTCCAGAGCCTAACCAATCTCTGTGTGATTTACTGCAAGATCTATGGAAGGAGAAAGCAGAGAATTTAGAATCTACATGGCCAAGCATAGGAGTCCGCAAGTTAATCTGATACTACAGCCATTCAGATTTTGCTGCAGTGAGGGACACCGTTACGGCAACCTACACACTTGGATGTGCAATGGCCAGGATATGGGTTGTTAATGTTCAGTATTTGTCGTGACGCCAATTGCAGCGTGCGCAGGGTACTATCCCAAGGCCCTTCCAAGGTGTTATAACACACGTCCCAGACTAGGAATGCAAGAGTGGTGTAATGGCCTATAATGTCCCTATTATTTGGTGATAGTTGTGTCAACGGTGTCTCCTACCTGGGTACGGCTGGACTCCTGGCCCACTTGCAATAAATTTGAGTGTAGTGATAGTAGGAGTAATATAGGAATTTTGCAGAAGAAATGATGTCCAGACCTTTAGATAAAGTTCAAACATTTCTTTACTTGACATAACTTGCATCCAAGCAGTATACAGGATACAGCAGGTTTTGGCAATGATTGGCATGAAATGAATGCTTCTGCTTTAAATTTGAAGCTTGCAGGATAAGTTGTCTGCTTGGTAGCTCTGTAATTGTGACAGGAATTAATCTTCTGCACTATTCTGTAACTTCTGCTGTATGAGGGACGGACTAGCTAAGGAGGAATTGGCTTCTCCTAGGACTCTGGACTTATCTCTCAGATGGTTTCTCAGGGGATGCTTTTTTCCTGGAACTCTGGAGATTGTCTGTAGTTTTCTGCTTTCCTCATCCAGCTGAGCCTGAACCTGCTCAGGCTGGGTATATGACCAAGTCTCAGCCGAGACAAGGTCCTTGCTGTCTTCCCTATACAGGGGATCTCCTAAACGCTATCACACAGCCTTCCCCTAGCAGGGGGGAGGCTACACTACCTCTAACTTCCTTCTCCACCCATGCTGCAGGATGTGGGAACAGCCCACTCTCCACAAAAGGGGAGCTAAACTGGAATAATCCATTCCAGTCTAGATTCACTTAACTGTGACTAGTACCTTGCCAATGTGTTGCTGCCACCTACTGGTAACCAGGCAAATTACATGAACAATTACATTTAACATGGTTTTATGCACATTTGTGGAAGACATGAGCAAAATCACATCAGATGACATTATAAAGGCTTTTAGGAGATAGTAGCGGGGTAGAGGTATGTAGTAACACAACTCTGGGGTGTTACAGATGTGCCCTGGCCAGACATGACTTAAAACCCAGTATCCCGCAATGCAGTGGCATAACTAGAAGTGACTGGGCTCCACAGCATCGACCCCCCACCCGCCAGCAACCCCCTCCTCCTGTGCAACCCTCACTGCTGCAGCTAGTCCAGATCATTCTCTAAGACCTGGCCCAGCAGCCGCTCTGTCCATTTCCTACATGTATATACTATATGTCATGTCACTGTATATAATAGCACTGTATAATACTGTTGAGGGGGCCCTGACAATAAAATCATTCAGACCTCTTCCAGGGTCGGCCCCCTCTGAGTTTTGGCCCAGCAGCAGCTGCTTCCCATGCTTCCACTATAGCTGCAGTGGACACTACAGCCATTATTGCCAAAATAATGTTACCAGCCATAGATTCTACTGAGAGAGACTTAGCAATAGTGTACAAAGAGAGCCATAATGCCTAGCTTTTCCAGACTCCATACCTCTCTATCTGGGGAAAAGATTTGCACTGTGTAGAGACAAAACTGTGCTTGTTTGTTGTTGGATGTACTACAACTCCCATTTTGCACTTAAGTAAAAGTGATGTTTATTCTTCTACCTCTGGCCTGGTTACTGACTCATGTGCCATACGCTGGCCATTGCATTCTACACACCGTGCCTTGCACCATACAAATACTCAACATCACGGGCACCCCATCCCATCAGGCAGAAGCTCCAGAACCAGGGTGTTCCCCTGGGGAAGAAAGGGTGTGCCCTCCTTTCAGTGCCCCAGCGCCAAGGAGCAATTGCGAGAGGATAGTCACTGTGGTAGATTGTTCAGGCAAGAGCCACTACCACCTTCATCCTCCACTCCAGCTACTCCTGGGAAATGACACATGTACATTCATAATACAACAAGAAAGCTCTGGAAACATAAAGTTGTCTGCTACTTCCCCAAAGGAAATACTGTAGTAACCGAATGCAGTTGCCATTTATGGCAGCCTGTATTCTGGCAACGAATTTCCTAATATAATATGAGAAGGGGCTCTTTAATTTAACAACTCCTGACACTATCACAGTCTTAAAATTTATGGTATATCCACAATATATGCTACAGCAAAAACATAAATGTAAAATGACTTAAATGTGCCAGTGTGTGGCGCCGTGGCGGAAACTACAAAACAGAATATATGAACCAATGCAAAATGAAAATGAGGTACTTAGCAAATTCTATTTGTTCCTTCTTTCTGTGCCAGCAGGCCTCTGAATTCAGGGAGAGCAGACTACAGAAACAAAATACAAAGACAGCACATCCTCGGCCCCTGTATCACATCCATGTATACCTGCTAAAACTCATTAAAAAAAGGTATGAGGGCATGAATATAAATTTGGTTCTTCACTCATCTGGGCAGGTTTTTGACTAGATTCTTTTTTTTATTTTTATTAATTATCTTTATTAATATATCAAAACAAGTTACAATACACAAAATAATTAATTAAATACTCCACATAATCAATATATTTTCCCATTATCCCTATTCCCCTGAACCAACCCCCCTCCCCCCCACCCTGAACCTGTGATGTGTCCGCCCTCCTCTCCATCCCTGCCCCCCCCCCCCCCCCCCAGAAAAAAGGGGCAGAGACAGGGGGGAGGGGAGAGGAAAAATAAAAAAAATTTTTTAAAAAAAATGGAAATTTTTTAATAAATGAATAAATAAATAAATAAAGTTTTATAAATTATTACAACCAGTCAAGTCTTCCAAACGCCTCATATCTTACTCCACTTCTCATCCCCATCTCTCTGCCTGTACAGAATTTGCTCGTAGTTTTTTACCTTGTTAACTAGATTTATCCATGTGTTTAATTCTGGACTGTGCCGAGCAAACCAGGTCCGACTAACCAAAATTCTAGCTAGCAGCAGTATCCTGCCTAAGAGAATCTTTTGATACTTATGGCTGCTTATTGTGGAAAACTCTTGTGGTTCAAAAGGTATTCGTATTTGAAGTTTATAAATAAGAAGGTTGTTAATACTATTCCAGTATTTTGTAAGTTCTGAGCAGGTCCAGATCATAAGGAGGTAGTCCGCACCTGAGGTGTCACATCTAGGGCACTTAGATGTATCTCTTAGCCCACATTTATTTAGCCATGTAGGGGTAACATATAGTCTATGGCAGATATTAAAATGTACTAGAACATGATTAAAGTTCTGAGATAGTGAACCTAAATTCGCAAAGATATTCCCCCATCCTTCTAATTGTATATTCGGACAATCCATCTCCCAGGCTCTTTGTCCTGGTGACTGTGTATCACAAAACCGTGCCTTAAGTAATAGTTTATATATATTTGAAATCTTCATTCTTAAAGGTGTCCTCCCTATCCAGTCATTTAAAAAAGATTAACTATCTGTATCCAGCACTGATTTATCGTCCAGACTAAATAATGCTGAACGCAGCTAAAAGTACCTAAACCATGAAAGGTTTTCTACATTATGTGATAACTCTGTGAATGACTTAATCTCTTTATCCTTAACTACTTGTGAAATATAAAAAAAATCCTATTCTTTTGCCAAAATGTGTCTGCTGCAATACCATCCAACATCTGCAGGTGTACATTATGTACATTTTTGAGTAGATTCTTGAACTTGGCTATTACATATTGCTCCAGTGCCCCTCCCTCTATTTCTGAGGGCCCATTAATCAAGTAACGGTCTCCTGGCCCTTGACTGAATTAAAGGGGAGGTTCTAGATTTTGATATTGATGAGCTCTCCTCAGGAAAGGTCATCAATATCAGATCGGTGGAGGTCTGATATCACTGCATCCCTGCCGTTTAGCTGTTTGAAGAGTCCATGGCACTCTTCCTAGGCCAGTGACGTCACGTTCATTGATAATGTGGTCTCGGCGCAGCTCAAGTGAATGGTGCTGAACTGCAATACCAAGCAGAACCCTTATCAAATGGAAGGCGCTATGCTTGGTAAGCTGTGAGTAGGCCATTGTGCTCACCACAGCACTGCTGCCTCCTCAAACAGCTGATCGGTGGGGGTCCCAAGTGTCGGACCCCCGCTGTTCTGATATTGATGACTAGAGATGAGCTTGCACCGTTCCCCGTCATTGTACCCCTCAGATGCCGCTTTCATAGCTGATCACGGCATCTGATATAAATCACATAAAATTTGAAAAAATCATACTTTCCTCATCCATTTGCTCACCATGGGCCGGCCGTTGCCATCTTGCTTGAAAATCTGGCGCGAAATCTAGTGGGGCCCGGGAGGACATCATACGTCACCACGCACGGGATTTCGTGCAAGATCTTAAAGCAAGATGGCGGCGGCCGGCCCGTCGCGAGCAAATGGATGAGGTATGATTTTTTTTAGTTTTTTACACTATTTCGGGTAAAATCAATTCGGTATCATAAAGCACGAGGAAATTCGGATTCGCAGCGAATAAAAATTTATCCTGAAATTCGGATGGAAGACCACTTCGCTCAACATTAAGGGGTTTTCCTAGATTCTGATATTGATGACTATCCTGAATATAGGTCATCAATATCAGAATCTAGGAAAACCCCTTAATTACCTACCTACCTGTGTTTTGACCCTGTAATTTGTATCTGGACTTTACCTCTTGCCTTGCTCCTTGGATTTGTCTCCATCTGTTCTTGTCCGCAGTTTGACCTCTGCCTTAGACTTCTGACTCTGCCTCAGCCTCGTCCTCTGGATTTGTCATCTCTCTCACTAATCTTCTGATTCTGACCCATGGCTGCCACCTGACCATCCTTCTGTGTCTCACTGCTGGCACATCCCGCTGCCAACCAGAGACTATTCTAAAGGACTGCTTTCTGGGGATCAAAACGGTGAAGTCCTCCTAACCTAATTGTCTGTTCCACTGTTTTAAAGATACACTGGTCTAAAAGTGAAAATGCAAGCCCATTCAACCAGTAGAGCAATAATGAGATTGGCACTGAGGTTAGATGTGCAGCTACCTGGAGGATGGGAGTGGTGGTTGTGCCCCTGGTGGTACTAGTACTCGCAGCGTGTAATACCCCAGAGTAGGGGCATTACTATTGTTGCACTGATTTATTGTATTTCACATAATTTGGATGTAATCTTAATGTATGACATGCCATTTTCCTGGGTTACTAGGAAAGGGAGTATAGCTGGCAGTGCGCTGCACCAGGAATGGCACTTTCTATTCCATTCCTTCCCACTTTGGTAGAAGTGGGCTCGGCAGATTTCCTGAGAAGAGTGGGGGCTGAGAGTTTTAGTCAGTTGAGAGGAGAATGGGGGGGTGAGGGGACCTGTTTTCCCCCTCTCCTGTCGGAGGAGTAGGGAAGCAGCTTGTACAGCAAACACTCCTCACAATATTCAGTCCTTGCAGACACCGTATTTAAATAGAGGGAAAACGGTCCAAGGACACCTTCGTCATCAAACCATTTGTAGACCAGTGTCAGAAAGTAGCAACAAGTCAGCCTGCCAGGAAGAGAATTTGCACTAAGGTTTGCTGTAACCGTTTGCACCTTCAAGTTCAAGTTGCCTTTGTAAAAGAACTTCATAAAGTTTCCAAGTCTGACCTCATTCGTCTTCATCAACCCTTTCTCTGCATTGAAATCGCAGGGAGCGACGGCCTGAAGTAGGACACCGTAACATAACTTCACTACATCAGGGCCACTACCACTCCCATCCTCTACACCAGCTCCCACAGGGGCTCACTGTAAGTGCACACTGGCAATCTTCCCTCTGGCGCTCCAAGGAGTGTGCACAGTTAATAGAGGACGCACCCTTTTCTTCCTTTGGGGCACTACCTGACTTTCTGGGTCCTCTGCCTGGTGGTAGTTAGGGGGCCCTTGATGGTGAACAGTTGGCATGGTGTGTCATATATCTTCTATATAAAAGAATGTTCATATAAAAGAGGATAAAAAAAATATATAAAAATTATATTATCCTTCAGGCGGACATAATCGCCTCTAACTTCTTTTATTGAGTATCTTAATTTGATTTGTGCAAGCAGTGAAACAAAGGGACAATTGTATATGCAAAATATATATGTCGTTTATTTTAAAACAAAGAATATAAAATCAATACAATTGCAAAACAAATGATGAAGTTACAAAATAATACCCAAAATGTACCACACGGTGGTGCTAACACACCCCTATCTCAGAACAAACAAGTGGAAATGATGTATCAAAATATAAGTTTATTATAAAATATAAAATGTGGAGAGACTACAGGATGATATACAAAGATACGGAAAAGCACAGGGTAAATGACACCAATCAATCACCAGTACTACTGTGAAATATAACATACAGTAGGATACAGTCCATGAATCCAAATCAGAGCTCAAGGAGAACCAGGATGGTGAGTGCCACTGTTGGGCTATGCACTCACTGTACAAATGACCATACCTGATAGTCCATGGGCTGATAAACACCTGACACAGTACATAAAAACCTAGACTGGCCAATATAATGGTAGATACTAAAGATAGGAATAAATATCTCAGTCAGAGAGAGGGGATGGTACCAATATGCACAGAAAATATATATATATATGGGAGACTCACTATGGATGCAAGCAAAGATCCCATACAAGATGTGATACAGTACTAGTGACAGGACGTACCTGAGGACATGGTGATGGATGGAAAGTCAACCCCTGAGCGCGAGACCTCGACGCGCGTTTCACCTCAACGGCTTCGTCATCTCACCAGTACAGTATAACTTAGAGATTTATGACAACCAGTGTCATAACTTTAACAAACAGACTCATATACCAAGAGAAACTTAGGATCTTCTGTTTATCAAACAAGCTATAACAATAAAACACGGATTATACAGGAAAATAAACTTTATCCCTTGACTCTGTTTTCCTATGACCAATCAAAAATATATGATATTAGTGTTAAGCAAAGAACTTTTGCTGAATTTGTGGGAGGGGAGGCTCATTACAAGGCTACTTACATGCACCTGTGAGCCCAGGCTGGCTGGATTCTAGGCTATTTATAGGCACCTGTGGGCCCAGGCTGATGCTGATTCAGCTGATTTCACTACCTCTGGGACAGCTCTAGCATACAGCAGCATGGTGTGGAGGCTCCTTACGGCTGGGCGATGGCAGAATGTCTCAGGAGGGTGCTGGTATTCATGGTAGGATCGGAATGGTTTGCACGGACCAACGCTGCGGTCTGCGACATGTAGCGCTCTTGGATGTAGCAGAGTCGGGCGCTAAATGGTTGAGCGATGGTTGTTAGTGGGTTCAAGCTATGCACGCTGTGTTTGCGTGTCAATGGTTGATAAAAAAAATAAAATAAAATAAAAAAGCTATAGAATTGCACTTGTTGGCACGGGACCCACAGTGCGGTATGCCATTCGCAGTACTCTGGTTCAAAGCAGAGTTGGGTGCTAATGGTCAAGTGACTGTTGTTAGTATTTTGTCCGGCTGTTTAGGGGCTTGCTGGGGGCCATTGCATATAGTTATTGGTGTGGCATGCGCCTAGAGTAGGTATGGTCGCATGTTTTCTGATATCTGCTTAAAAAAAAAAAAAAAAAAAAAAAAGGTGTGTGTTTTCTGTTACCTGTTTTACATGTGGGGGCACATCCGCAGTTAACGCCAGACATGCTAGGTGTGGGGGATTGTATATCAGTGGTCTGTATATGGGTACTCGAGCAGATCGGTCTAGGTGCCTGTAGTTGAGTTCTGATGCTCTTGCATGTAAGTGTGTTTAATCTATAAACTGTATGTTATTGGCACGCATGTGTCAGCGGTTCTGTGCTAGGTTATAGGTGCACTATATGTTGATTAATTGGCGTTGCATCCGGGTTTATGTGCAAACACATTTATGTTTTCTTAGGCGGTGTTGTGGTGACCATCTTTATAAAAAAAAACTGCAGCATTATATGGAGGTTCGTTCGCACCTGGGTAATGGCAGAAGGGGCCAGGCGAGTAATGGCATTCACGGTAGGATCTGATTTGGATACACCATTGGTGACTTGTAGCGCTCTGGGGCGAGGGGGGTGGGGTGCTAATGGTCGAATGATCATGGTTAGGTTCGTTACCTTCAATAGCTACGTGCATGTGTCTGCATTTACAATTTTATACTCCATATACTACTAGAGCTGCGTTCATGTGCTGCTGTTGCATCACATTAATACCCTGTCACTTCAGATTGCATTCATACAGCTGCGTTATACCTTGCTCTTCATGCTCAGAGCTGGGCCCATACCATGGTTTTTAGGCACTACTCACATCCAGAGCTGCATTCACCCACCTGTTCTTACATCAGTTGTTCCATATTCGGCTTCCACTTAAAGCTGCATTTTCCTTTTCGTTGCTACATCATGGTTACTCAGTATTTTCTCTAGGGCAGTCAGTGCACCGCTTTGATACCGTTCTCCCGATAAACATAGCTGCTTTCTTTCAGGTTTACGTTTCTTTCCTCGCTGGTGGTTACATTATAGGCCTACGTTTTCTGTTTTCACTTCGGTAAAAAAAAAAAAGAAAAAAGGATTGTGTGCTGTTCTTTAGTCCTGGTTCGCATTCACTCAGACTGGTCTCCTTTACTCCTGGTTTGCATTCACTCGGATTGGCCTCCTGCCCCAGTTCACCATGCAGTCCTCAGCGGTTAGTGGGCTAATAGGAGTAAGTTTCCTACATGTTTTCACAAGTAGTTCACTTGTTATCACGATAAGGGTCTTCTCTTAGCGAACTGTAATGCCTCTGGCTCTTTTCTCCCATCTGTTTATTCACGGTTGGTTTAATGTTTTATTTAGGCACATGATTCGGTTCACTAACGTCGATGCATATCCCTCACATGTTAATTACTTATTGTCACTGCGATGTCATCTAGTTCAGTCTTGGCTTCGGGGCCTGATAACCTCTTCAGCCTCATGGCTCCGTGGGGCCTATGACCAGTCTTTATGTTGTTTGTTAGGGGTACAATATGGTTATAAGCTGGTTAGTGTCCTAGGTTTATTGTCGAAGGGGGTCATGGTTATGCGAGTCCCCAAGTCATACTGGTGCTGCATAAGTGGTTAAAAAAAAATATAATAATAATAAATCGCCATTAGTTTCGCATTCATGGTTACGCCATTAGAGTCTGACGCATTGCTTCTCCGTTTAAGTTTGACGCGCACGGCCCCGGCATTAGTGTCTCTCGCGCACGTTCCCGCCGTTAGTGTCTCTCGCGCACGGCCCCGCCGTTAGTGTCTCTCGCGCACGGCCCCGCCATTAGTGTCTTCTCGGTTTACATTTTACACACAACTCCGCCATTCGAGGTTGACTGCGTGGTCCCGCCACAGTAGGTTCATGTCTTTTCTGCATTCAGGCCCGCTCGCATGCCTCGGTCAGCTGTGGCTGGGGGAGCACACATTCCTGGCGTGGCAAGCGGGGGGAGCGGTGCAGCAGGAGACGTGACGCTTGGTGCGGTTTGTTCAGGCAGCGCTGGGGCAAGATTTTCGCAGGTGCACACCGAAACTGGCTTGTATTTCGTTCCCCACGTACAGTCTCCTCCGCAGCACGCCATTTCTCCCAGCGTCGCATCGTGGGGGATGCCGCACGTCTCCCCCTCCCCCCCCCCCGGGCTGATTGCTTCTCAATTGTTCAGTGCTTGGGGGAGCGGCAGACGGGGACGCGGGGACACTACTCCACTACTTCCCCGATGCGTTCCACGGTGGAACGCATCGGCATTCATAAATCGCTTTAATCATGAGGAAGCCTTCCATATCACCAACCTTCCCTGCGCTCCACCGTGGGGGCACACAGGGGGAACCCCATATACTATATACCCTGTGCTCCAATATGGAAGGCATACCACGCCCACTCCCGGTTCCTTGACTGCATTTATTTCTCACATGTATTCAATGTAGTGTTACATGAAAAGTTCAGAATAAGCTTCGGGCAGGCACGTTGCGGGGATGCCGTGGCCGGGCGGCGCGGGCTTGTTGTGCGGGCGGGCGTTCCGGGAGCAGCCGCGTGTGCCGGTTGCTAGGCACGCTGCGGTTCCGCCCCTGATATAAAAAAAAAACAAAAACTGTCCGCTCAGATATGTTCTGTTTTCATTTACTTGTTTTCTATTTACCTGGCCGCCATGTTTTCTCCTTCCAGGCACGTCCAGGTGGTCTTCTTTTCCTGTCTTGCATTAATATGGTTCTCTCCATGTCCTGACGCCTGATACGTTCAGGTTCCCTTTCGGGGTCTATCGCCTGATACGTCCAGGCTCACTACCTGTCCAATCACCTGATACGTTCAGGTTCCTTTTCAGGTCCGGTTGCCTGATACGTCCGGGGTTTGTTTTCATTATGTCCTCCCACCTGATCCGTTCAAGTTCTTTTCCGATATGTCCAGGATTGGCTCCACGTCCTCCTGCCTGATACGTTCAGGATGTTCTTTGTGCCTTCGGCCTGATACGTTCAGGTTTCTATCTTCGTGTCTGTTTGCCTGATACGTCCAGGTTTCCGTCTTCGTGTCTGTCTGCCTGATACGTCCAGGTTTCCGTCTTCGTGTCTGTCTGCCTGATACGTTCAGGTTTCCGTCTTCGTGTCTGTCTGCCTGATACGTTCAGGTTTCCGTCTTCGTGTCTGTCTGCCTGATACGTTCAGGTTTCCGTCTTCGTGTCTGTCTGCCTGATACGTCCAGGTTTCCGTCTTCGTGTCTGTCTGCCTGATACGTCCAGGTTTCCGTCTTCGTGTCTGTCTGCCTGATACGTCCAGGTTTCCGTCTTCGTGTCTGTCTGCCTGATACGTCCAGGTTTCCGTCTTCGTGTCTGTCTGCCTGATACGTTCAGGTTTCCGTCTTCGTGTCTGTCTGCCTGATACGTTCAGGTTTCCGTCTTCGTGTCTGTCTGCCTGATACGTTCAGGTTTCCGTCTTCGTGTCTGTCTGCCTGATACGTTCAGGTTTCCGTCTTCGTGTCTGTCTGCCTGATACGTTCAGGTTTCCGTCTTCGTGTCTGTCTGCCTGATACGTTCAGGTTTCCGTCTTCGTGTCTGTCTGCCTGATACGTTCGGGTTTTCTGCTTCTGGTTTTTCTGCCTGATACGTTCAGGTCCTCGTCATGTCCTCTTGCTGGTCAAGCCTTCATCATGTCCTCCCTCCTGTTACGTTTGGTTCATGTCCCGTCTGGTCAGTCCTGTTTGTGACTTGTTCATCTTTTTCAGAATCATTCTTGGGGTCGCCATCTCACTTCACGTCACTTTCCTCTCTTAGTGTCCTGTTGCATCTTTCTCCTTCCCCATAGGTGTACCTGTCACGGTCAGTTCAGGCTTCTTTATCTGTCACGCTTGGGGCCTGTTGCTCGCCATTGCCATCACGCACGGGTCATGTCTCCTCACTGCCTGCCACACTGGTCAATTCCACGCTGGCAGCCAGTTGGGGCCTCGTTTCCAGACGCGTCTCGGCTCTCGGTCTTGTTCAGGGCCCGGCGTTTTGTTCACTTGTTCACGCCAGGTCATGTTTCATCACTACCTGATACGCTCAGGCCGCTCGGTTTTCGTGTTTTCTTTCAGGTTGTCCTTCCATCGCCTGATATCGTTCAGGATTTCTTACGTTTTCGGCCTGCCACCTTCAGGGTTCGTTTTCTTCCTGTTCATCATCACGTAAGTTTCGTCTTGTCAGCATATGTTGGGGTACCTCTCCCCGCAGGTACCAGATAAAATTTCTTCCTCACTTACCAATCCCAGATTCGCAGGGTGTGAAGTTCACCCTCTTCGCGGACATTCCCGAGTTTTTGTTCGATTGCTCCCAGGTTTTCCAAACAATTTCCATCCTAAACTTTCTGAGGCTCCAGGGTCCGGTCTTCTTCGTGCAACATGTCTCACGTCTCGGACATTGAGGTCTCAATGTCCATCCCTGAGTCAGCGGTCTCCGAGGCAGCCAGCCGCGCGTCTTACAGGCATTGGACCATCCCCAGGATGATCGCCGAACTGAAGAAGAAAGGGATCCGCCACTCGGCATCTGCACGAAAGGCAGAACTATATCATCTGCTCTTCCCTAAATCTCCCAGGACTCCCGAACCACCCGGAGCCTCCGAAGATCTGGTCTCCATGTCGACCATTCAGCTCTCCCTGACTCAACTCCATGCGACCATCAACAACCTAGCGTCTTCGATGTCACACATCGACTCCAGGCCGTCGAGAGCAAGATTGCTACGCCTCCTCCTCCGCCAGAGCCCGAAGCTGTTCCTTCTACTTCCCAGGCCAACGTCCCAGGTACAAGTCTGGCCTCTCCCGACATCGCCCCCGCATTCTTCGTATCAGAGAACATCAGGCGGGATATCCTGGCGGGAAAGGACATCAATTTGGCCGCCATCCTAATCTCTACCCATGATACGGTCGAAAACCGGACAATCGCCTGCGGTGATGTGTCGGTGGTGCTGAGGTCTAAAGACGTCCGCCTCAACAAGAAGCTGTCCATCCCCGAATTTATGCTGACCTTCAGCCTGTACCGGGACATAGTGTGCTCCATTCATCCCCACCGCAGGGTAGAATTGAACACATACATGTACAAAGTCACCGAGCTGGGTTACAGATATGGCGGTACCGCCTTTTATGAGTACCATCGGTCCTTCTCTGCCAAAGCTGCAGCGGCTTTCCTCCAGCACCGGCATGTTACCAACTGGGCAGTGTTGGACATGGAGATTTTTTGCAGGCACTTCGCCGGGCAAAAATCCCCAGCCTGTGCCGGTTGCCAATCAGTCCTCCATTCATCTGATTGGTGCCCCCATGTCACCAACCCATCTCCTGCCAGGCCAACGTTCAGCTCAGGGGCGCAGAAACCCAACCCCGCCACGGACAAACTCGGTCGTCCCATCACTTTCTTAGGAAAGAATCAGATCTGTAACAACTTCAACCTGGGTTTTTGCAGTTATGATAAATGCAAGGCTTTGCACATCTGCGCCATCTGTTTCAGGGCCCATCCTCAGTCCTCCTGTTCTCAACGCACAGCAAAACGCTCCTGACTAGGCGGGGTCAACGTTGACCTGTTACTCTCCCTCCTCCAACAACATCATGACCCCAGTTTTGTCCTGTTTCTCACACAGGGTTTTTCCGAGGGTTTCCATACAGGATTAGTCACCCTTCCGCAGGTCACTCATGAATTCCCCAACCTTCTCTCATCTTTGGCGGACCCCGTGGAGGTGGACGAATTGTTGGAGGCTGAATTGCAGAAAGGCTTCATGATTGGCCCATTTGCCAAATCTCCTTTCCTGGTGTACTGGGTCATAGGCTTAGTTGTTAAGAAATCCTCAAATAAAAAAAGATTAATCTACGACCTGTCTGCTCCTCATGCATCCAGCACCCCCAGCCTCAATTCTCTGGTCCCGTCAGACAAATTTTCCATGCAGTATTCTTCTCTGGACGAGGCCATGGAACTCATCTTACAGGTCGGAGCAGGAGCTTGGTTGTCGAAGGCTGACATTTCAGATGCCTTCAAGTTGCTGCCTATCCTGCCTCACCTGTGGAAGTTCTATGGCATCAAATGGAGAGCAAAGTATTATTTTGCCACCCGCTTGACGTTCGGGTCAAAGAGCAGCCCCTGGCTCTTTGACCAGTTCGCCCAAGCTCTTCACTGGATTCTGGTCAACCATGCCCATTGTCCGAGGGTGAGCCATTACTTGGACGACTTCTTGCTCATCGAGCAGGCCGAACACGTCCCGGACAGGCTGGACAGCCTCCTCAGCCTGTTCAGTCACCTGAACGTCCCAGTGGCCCCATCAAAGGTCGAGGGCCCCTCCAGGGTAATCACCTTTTTAGGTATCACCCTGGACACTGTCAAAATGGAGGCCAGCCTTCCCCTGGACAAGTTAATTAGGCTAAAGGACTCAGTGGCCAGGCTCGTGGGTACCCGCACGGTGTCAAAGTTGGAACTTCAATCGTTGTTGGGGTCTTTCAGCTTTGCCGCTAGGATCATGCCTCAGGGCAGATCGTTCACCTCCGGCCTACTCAGACTCCTTCCAACAGCCTCAGATCAGTATGCCCTCATCCACCTCGGACGCGATGCGTTGGCGGATCTGGCCATGTGGTCAGTTTTTTTTGTCCAGCTGGAACGGCATCTCCCTCTTTGTTCCCCAGTGGAACGATGCCTCCCTCTTGGTGTTTTCCGATGCTGCCGCATCCCTCGGTTTCGGAGCCATCTGCGGGGACCAATGGTTTGCGGGTCCTTGGCCCGCTCAGGTCTCTTCAGACCAGGAGGCCTCCAAGTCCTCTCCCCTGCTCGAAGTATACCCCATCGTTGCAGCAGCGCTTGTCTGGGGGCAGTCATGGAGAAACAGGCCAGTATGCTTCATGACGGTTGTCGACATCCTCGCCAGGGGTAGGTCCAGCTCCCCCAAGGTCATGCGTCTTGTTCGCAAACTCACCTGGCTATCTTTGCAACATAACTTCCACGTCATCTGCAGGCACATAGAGGGCAAAAAGAACACCGCAGCTGATGCCCTGTCCCGATTAAACTTTAATTTATTTTTTCAGGTCATGCCAGGAGCTCGGAGAGTCGGAATCAACCCTCCAGGGTTCGAAGCCCTGATCATGGACTAGATAAGTACATTTCCGCAGCCCACGGTCTCATCCGCAAGTCGCTCTCGGCTAATTCTGCCCGGAACTATCTAACGGGGTGGAACACCTTCAGACTGTTTTCATGCCTTCATCCTAGGGGGAACAGGGACAAGGTCTCCTTCGTCCTGGCCTTCTTGGCGTACTGCCACAAGGAGCTCCGGTTATCCCACAACACCATCAGACTTTACCTAGCGGGCATCCAGCATCACCACATGATCAATCATCCCAGTCATATCTCCTTCTTTTCTTCCCAGGCGGTCAAGGCAGTCTTGAGAGGCATCCAGAAGCTCTCCTCTCCGTCCACTCCCACCAGACAACCGGTCACAGGGGATTTATTTCAAAAAATTTCTGCTGCCCTAGATGGTAGTCCTTTTGGCCCATTCAAAATTTTGATCCTCAAAGCTGCCCTCTACCTCAGCTTCTATGGGTTCCTCAGGCCAGGGGAGTTCTGCTGCACCTCAGCCCAAAACTTAGGGCCAGCAATTAGTCAGCTCCACCGTAGTCTCGACCATTTCATTTTCCTCCTACCTTCCTCTAAAACCTCCCAAGTCGGTCCACCGGTTCAGATCGAGTACTTCAATTCCTTCAATCCTTGGTGCCCAGTGGCAGTGTTCAACCAACTGCTCTCCATGACAGAAATCCCGACAGTCTCTTACTGCCATTTCCTGTGCTCTCACTGACTTCTGCGCAGTTCATCAGACACATTCGCACTCTAGCTTCGGGTCTAGTTTTCATGCTGCCTCCATATCCGGGCATTCTTTCCGAATCGGGGCCGCGTCCGCAGCTGCCAAACATGGCGTCCCAGCTCACATCATACGGAAGATGGGACGGTGGCAATCTTCATGTTTTTCCCGTTACATCCCACATCCACGGGTCGAGATCGCCAGAGCTTTTTCTAGTTTGGTTCTGTAATTTCTTAATCAATAAACTGCCTAAATTCATGTTTTGCACCCTTTTCTGGCTTACCCGCGAACATGGCTAAAGGCACACCACTAGCCAAGTTAGGTTCAACCGTGTCCAGTTTCTCTCACCTTCATCCAGCGCTCCCCCCGGAGCCTTGACCACAAGTACAGCAGGCTGGATTTCCAGCCTGCATTTGTGGGAGGGGCATAGGGTACTTATCCTGCCGCACGGCCTCTCCAGGCTGTCGGCATCGCGTGGTGCCCCACCCTACCCTCCCTCTTTTCCAGTCTCGCTTCAAGCTCAGACTTCTTGGGTTTGCCCCCTTTTCTGGCTTACCCGCGTACATGGCTAAAGGCACACCACTAGCCAAGTTAGGTTCAACCGTGTCCAGTTTCTCTCTCCTTCATCCAGCGCTATATATAACATAACATTTATAATGAAATACCCACAAATGTCTTTTCTGTGCTCACATCATTATCAGTTTTATTCAACCCCCAAGTGACATTCAATCTTACTACTTAGTACAACATCCTTTTCCAGTTATAACAGCTTTTAAACGTGAAGCATAGCTTGACACAAGTGTCTTGCAGCGATCTACGGGTATCTTCGCCCATTCTTCATGGGCAAAAGCCTCCAGTTCAGTCACATTCTTAGGCTTGCGCGCTGCAACTGCTTTCTTTAAGTCCCACCAGAGGTTCTCAATCGGATTTAAGTCTGGTGACTGCGATGGCCACTTCAAAATATTCCAGGCTTTAATCTGCAACCATGCTCTAGTGGACTTGGAGGTATGCTTGGGTTTATTGTCCTGTTGAAAGGGCCAACGTCTCCCAAGCCTCAGGTTTGTGACGGACTGCATCACATTTTCATCCAATATCTCCTGGTACTGAAGAGAATTCATGGTACCTTGCACACGCTGAAGCTTCCCTGTACCTGTAGAAGCAAAACAGCCCCAAAGCATGATTGACCCCCCCGCCATGCTTCACAGTAGGCAAGGTGTTCTTTTCTTCATAGGCCTTGTTCTTCCTCCTCCAAACATAGCGTTGATCCATGGGCCCAAACAGTTCTAATTTTGTTTCATCAGTCCACAGAACACTTTTGTGGTTTGTCCACATGACTTTTGGCATACTGCAGTCGACTCTTCTTATTCTTTGGAGACAGCAAGGGGGTGCGCCTGGGAGTTCTGGCATGGAGGCCTTCATTACGCAGTGTACGCCTTATTGTCTTGTAGTGTACGGGAATTGTAATACCCGTCACTACCAAAGTGTCACCTGGTGTGCTGTCGTCCCTCCTTAGTTATGGAGAAGTTGTTATATGTCCGTTTTATAAAATGTAATGTAATGTTATGTGTTTCCCTGTTACTGTGAAACTTGCATGTACAGGCCTGCAGGGGTGTCATTCCAGCTTCTAGTCGCTAGAGGGAGCTAGGGAGCCCTAGTTTATATAAGGCCCAGTCAGGGAAGTGCAAGGCAGACGGAGTCTAGTGTCTGTAATCTACAGTTGGAGATTAGACAATGTCTGAGACAAGTCCAGGCCTGAAGCCTGCTGTTCAGGAGAAGATTCCCTTCTGAATTCCCTTATGCAGAAACAGGAATATGTTAGCTCAAGAGCCTGAGGAAGTTTCCAGAAGCTGAGAGAGACAGAGGCAAAGATCAGGAAAGCCAGAGGTACTCAGAAAGACAGAGGAGGTACTTATAGAAGCCATAGCCAAGGATATAAAGCCAGAAGTAGGTTAATGGGCCTTGGTGAAGAATTGCTGTATTCCAGGATCAGACAGAATTAGAGTGCAAGCTCCTGTGCTGCAAGTCCTGTGTTCAACACTCTGTAATTACCCTGCTATAACTGAATTGCCTGCATCGACCGAATTGCAAAATCGACTGTATGCTTAGGAACTGCGATTCCAATATTGTCTCTGCTTGCAAAACTACTAAAGTTGGAGTTCTGTTTTAAGACCACGTTTCCTCGATTTATTCCTGCATCCGCAAATGGCGTGCCACCGTTTACTTGGCACTGGCGTCACGAACTATTTCTACCTATACCTGCCCTTGCAGAGAGTCAGCTGTACCAGGTTAGTGTATATTGCACTACATCACCCAGAAACACCTATTGCACACAACTTGAGTACGCTGCACCTTCTCTTTTGGCGTCACGAACAGGATACGCACGCTTTCTAGTGCAAGAAGCGTGAACTTTGTGCCTTATACAGTCGCCCTGTGACCAAAGTGACAAATTGCCTGTTTATTGCAAGTGGACTTTGTGGACTGAAAATCATACCCAAAGTGTACCAAAAAACTCTAAAAAGCGCTGTGCAGTGTTGCGCTACACAGAGGAAGAAAATCGCCGCATTGGAGTGTGGTTTTGTGGACTTTTTGCAATCCTGCTTGCTGTCAGTGAATAGACAGCGTTTCTTGCTAAAAATGGCTGCCGGGCTGGCTGAATTTACTGCTGCGTCACCTTCATCCCGAAAAGGCGGGAAAAATTGGCGCCTTTCTGAGGAAAAAGCGGGAAGAAGGTCAAGGGCAGGCGCCACGGCTTATCTGGACATTTGCATGTCTGCCAGCATGGACACCGCCTTCCATATACTGGAATACCTGGGGGGCGGCTCCCCAGTGCAGTGGGAGGAGCTGGCTGCTGTAATTGACGCGACCCTATCGCTCTCCTCAGAAGGATCGAGCATGTTGAAAAGTGAACAGAGCGTTGCTGCAATGTCCGCACCTGAAATTGCAAAGATGTCTAATGTTGGTGTAGAGCCAGAGGAGGCTCCACCAGCCTACGCTCCGGGACCGGAGCAACCTGCCTGCCGCCCAAGGGAGAAAGAACCCGAGCCCTACTATGGCTCGTGGAGGGACTTTTTCCAACCATCTTTCAAATGGTCCTCCCTGATGGCGGAGATCCGAGAGGCCGCTATCAAGCGGAATACAAAGACCAAAATCATCTATGAGGAACTAACCAAGACCATACATGAGAAGCATACGCACACCCAACCCCGCCTGGAAAGGAGAAAGGGAGTGGTGCTGTCATTTGACAAACCCCGTGGCTACGGGTTTATTCAGGACTATCTAACTGGCAGAGACCTCTATGTTAATCGAAGGTCTGTCAAAAGAGACTACCTCCCTTCGTACCAGCACAGCCTCCGCGAGGGAGAGGAAGTGGAGTACACCCCTGCCGAGAGCCTACGAGGCCCTTATGCAACTGCCGTGACCCGTCCCAAGCGAGCTCCTGAGGACTGGGAGGCAGAAGAAGGAGAAGACTACTCTGGCTGCGAGCGAGAACCGGAACGCTCTCCAGAGCCGGCCCATCACGCCTTTCAGGAGCGGAGCTCCTTCATTGGGCCTAATGTCTTCTGGCAGCCAACCGTGTTGGAAAAATGGGTGAGCCCCTATCCTTCCCCCGAGCTGCCTCGTCGGGAGAAGACAATGTCGGAGCTGGAGCAGTTAAAAGGACTTAGTGCTACCTTTGACAACATCCGGAGGGGTCGGAGACCAGACGCATCGCCAGAACCTGCAGAGGCCGAGTCCGCACCATCGGTGACTGTACCTGCGCCGGCGGCGCCAGCAGATGACAGCGACTCCGACACAGAGAGCATCGGTGAGCAGATCGTCCGGCTGGAGGAGAAGTTGCGGGAGTTGCGCAAGAGGTACACCGCCAGGATCCAGACACCGCCGAGGAAGGATGAGGTAAGGGTGCCTGTCACCACCCTTAGACCGCCTTCTGTTGCCACCGCTCCGTCAGTGCCCCAGACCGGACCCGCGATTGCCGTAAACTGCTGCACACAGAGCACCGGACCGCTTGCTGCGGCGGTGCCAAGCACGTTACACCCTGCAGTGATCATGTCAGGACCGGCACGGTCCACCGGAGGGTTCACCCCTAGGCCTAATGGGCCAATACCTATTAGGGGCCCCTTTACCCTACAGCTGCCCCCTGACACAGTTATGTGGGCACATCCTCCTGTAGAGGAATACTACAGACGATACCTGCCAGCGGAGCCAAGTGGATATGATATGCCACTGTAATCAGCCTGCTAGGCCTTTGATTTATTTCACTGCAGAAGTTTGATGTTAACTCTTCCAGGACAGGAGTCCTACGTTTCTGGTCCTTTGTTGCGGCTGCCAGTTTGTCCACGGCTCAGTGGTAGGTGTTGACCACTGAAATCACAAAGTCAGCAAGGCCACGTTTGTTTCCAGGATCTCCTGCCTGCTTTTGTTACCCCACGCCAAGTTGTGCCTGTTCCTTTGTTGCACCTTTTACCCTTCACCCCCTTTTCAGGTTGATCAGGGGTATTACAGCACTTGTCTTTGCTGTCCTTTTATTGTGCAACTTCATACTAAGGAACCGTGCCCGGAGACAGACTCAAAAGTACCTGAGCCTCTGAGATTCTTATTCTTTTAAAAGTATTGTGCCCAGAGATGGACTCCACCCCATGAGAGCCTCTGTGATTAATAAGAAATAACCTGGGTACGGACTCATGTGTGTTCTTTGAGCCTCCAAGAACTTTTATACTGTTTTATCCATTTTGCTGTTCTATCATGGACTTATTCATTGTCATGGACTATCCTGGTTATAATGTTACGCTGTGCCAGGTCAGCGCCCCCGTTCCATTCATTATCCTGAGAGAAGAGAACGACGCCCCTTGTCACTACCCTTCACCTTTGCCAATTGGACCTGATGTAAATGTAAATGCAGATGAATTACATATATGTATGCCTGCATGTCTCTATTTTCTATTTCAGGTAGAGATTCCAGTTGGGCGACCCATGATGGAGTACGAGGTCGTACTCAGCTTAAAGCAGTGGGGTATGTAGTGTACGGGAATTGTAATACCCGTCACTACCAAAGTGTCACCTGGTGTGCTGTCGTCCCTCCTTAGTTATGGAGAAGTTGTTATATGTCCGTTTTATAAAATGTCATGTAATGTTATGTGTTTCCCTGTTACTGTGAAACTTGCATGTACAGGCCTGCAGGGGTGTCATTCCAGCTTCTAGTCGCTAGAGGGAGCTAGGGAGCCCTAGTTTATCTAAGGCCCAGTCAGGGAAGTGCAAGGCAGACGGAGTCTAGTGTCTGTAATCTACAGTTGGAGATTAGACAATGTCTGAGACAAGTCCAGGCCTGAAGCCTGCTGTTCAGGAGAAGATTCCCTTCTGAATTCCCTTATGCAGAAACAGGAATATGTTAGCTCAAGAGCCTGAGGAAGTTTCCAGAAGCTGAGAGAGACAGAGGCAAAGATCAGGAAAGCCAGAGGTACTCAGAAAGACAGAGGAGGTACTTATAGAAGCCATAGCCAAGGATATAAAGCCAGAAGTAGGTTAATGGGCCTTGGTGAAGAATTGCTGTATTCCAGGATCAGACAGAATTAGAGTGCTAGCTCCTGTGCTGCAAGTCCTGTGTTCAACACTCTGTAATTACCCTGCTATAACTGAATTGCCTGCATCGACCGAATTGCAAAATCGACTGTATGCTGAGGAACTGCGATTCCAATATTGTCTCTGCTTGCAAAACTACTAAAGTTGGAGTTCTGTTTTAAGACCACGTTTCCTCGATTTATTCCTGCATCCGCAAACGGCGTGCCACCGTTTACTTGGCACTGGCGTCACGAACTATTTCTACCTATACCTGCCCTTGCAGAGAGTCAGCTGTACCAGGTTAGTGTATATTGCACTACATCACCCAGAAACACCTATTGCACACAACTTGAGTACGCTGCAGTCTGAGCTGAAACTTCAGTACCCACATCTGACAAATCTTTTTTCAGTTCCTCAGCAGTCACACGGGGACTTTTCTCCACTTTGCGCTTCAGGTAGCGCACAGCAGTCGAAGTCAGCATCTTCTTTCTGCCACGACCAGGTAGCGTTTCAACAGTGCCCTTTGCCTTGAATTTGCGAATGATGCTTCCTATGGTGTCTCTTTAACATCTTTGCAATCTTCTTATAGCCATTGCCCTTCCTGTGAAGAGAAATCACCTCTTCTCTTGTCTTCCTGGACCATTCTCTTGACTTCACCATGTTTGTAAACACACCAGTAAATGTCTAGAAGGAGCTGAGTATCACAGTCCTTTTAAATCTCAATTGATGTCATTTTAGTTGCATTTGGTTCTTTAAAAAGTCCTTGTAAGATTTCATTCTGAACACAATTACAAATGTACACTTAATTCCCTAAAACCCTTTACAGCATTGGGGGTTGAATAATTTTGAACACAACTGTACATATATGAAAATTGAAATTAGGGTCTAAATGTGACAGTTATCCTTTAAGGGTCATTTATCATTTAAGGTCTCATGCACACGACCGTTGTGTGTTTTGCCTTCCGCAAACTGCGGATCCGCAAAACACAGATGGCGTCCGTGTGCGTTCCGCAATTTGCGTAACGGCACGGACAGCCTTTACTATAACTGCCTATTCTTGTTCGCAAAGCACGGACAAGAATAGGACAGGTTATATTTTTTGGGCGGACCACGGAGTGCTGTCCACATCTTTTGCGGCCCCATTGAAGTGAATGGGTCCGCATCCGAGCCGCCAAAACTGCGGCTCGGATGCGGACCAAATCAACGGCCGGGTGCATGAGGCCTAAGGTTGTTTTTGTGTCAGTTTTAAGGATACTTTCACACTAGCGTTTTTCTTTTCCGGCATAGAGTTCCGTCCTACGGGCTATATACCGGAAAAGGCCTGATCAGTTTTATCTCCATGTATTCTGCATCAGGATGTCTTCAGTTCAGTCTTTTTGACTGATCTGGACAGAGATAAAACCGCAGCATGCTACGGTTTTATCTCTGGCCCAAAAAACTAAACACTTGCTTGAATGCCGGCATTTTTTTCCCATAGGAATGTATTAGTGCCGGATCCGGCATTCAAAATACTGGAATGCGCAGACCCAAAAAATGTGAAAAAAATAAATGCCGGATCCATTGTTCCGGATGAGACCGGAAAGATGGATCCGGCATTTCAATGCATTTATAAGACGGATTTCAATGCCGGCGATGGAACTGCTTGCCGGATCACTCTGCCGCAAGTGTGAAAGTACCCTAAGTCTGGCTTTTCTTTGTGTACCTGCACCATGAATTGGTGCACCTTAATAATATATTTGGCGTGAGTGTAATGTGGTTTACGCCTTTAGATGTAAAAGTACACCAGTGGGTTGCATCTTTTTTGCGACATTTTCAAAAGTAGCACATAGTAAATCGGCCATAATCCAGGTCTAATTTCACTTTTAGCTTTTAGACTAGGGTTGACTTTTTGTTGTAGAAAAGTTGAGCAACATTTTTTATAATGATAGTCAATGGTGTCGCACTGCGACATGCTGCGATTACGACTCGACAGTCGCAAAAAATCCATCCAAGTTGGATTTTAGTGCGACACTATTGACTATCATGACAAAAAAAGTCGCACGACATCGGTGCACCATGAATGTCACGCGACCCTTGTCGCAATGTAGTTGTAGCTCTGGAATGCCCAACTTACGGCCCTCCAGCTGTTCCAAAACTACAATTCTCAGCATGCTTAGACAGCCTACAGCAGGGATGCCCAACCTGCGGCCCTCCAGCTGTTGCAAAACTACAACTCCCAGCATGCCCGGACAGCCTACAGCTATCAGCCTACAGCAGGGCATGCTGGGAGTTGTAGTTTTGCAAAAGCTGGAGTGCTGCAGGTTGAGCATCCTTGCCCTAGCCTAAAACATAACCCACTGTGAAAAATTTAAATGATACGAAAAGTCGCAAAATGTCACTGTTGCCATGGAAATGTTGCACTTGGCATGACTTGCAACTATTTTACTCCACAAAACTGATGTATCTGATTTCATAACTGACCTCCTAATTTTGTATAATTACACAAGTTAAACAGGTAACGAGGGAGTTGGGCAAAAAACTGGACATGAATAAACGATTATTGACCGTGTAATATGATGATGACAGGTTCCCTTTAAAAAACATTAGAAAACAGAATTTGATGACCCAGGTCTACGGAATAAATGGAGCACAACTAAGGAGGTGGTGCTGTGTTAGAAGGGAATACCTGGAGGGGACGGCACCCAAAAAAGGGATTTAGAGGGGGCGCCATAATGTATTAATACAGTGACCAAGCACTGCCCCTGCTGAGGGAAAATGGAAGGCAGCCCGCTGTGATCAGAAAGATGGAGATAGAAAAAACATTCACTCATCAATAAGAATGGGACGAGCAGTTGTACTATAAGTCACCAGCAATATTTATTCATCAAGAAGTGGAGTCCATTGGAGGTGGACCAGAGATGTTACGTGGTTTCTTACAGTCCATGGCAGGTGCTGATGGATCAAGCAGGAATTTGGAACTTGGAGAAGAGTACCAGTTGTAGGAAGCAATATCAGGTCCCAAGGCCTGGAGGAAGCCATGAAGATCAGATAAGTCTTGTAGGCCTTCTAGATGTAGAGGGCGAAAGTGTGTCCTCCACCTGTAGGGGATGTTCTTCAGGTAAAAGGTAGGTGGACATAAGGTTGTCTTGCAGATGTCTCCTCTGATGAAGTCAGTGTTGACAAGTCTTTTTGAGCAGATTAAGAGGAGACGTTGGCAGATCAGGAGGCTCAGAGACGGGCTCAGGTGCTACATCCCCAGAACATGCCTCTGTGACATCAAGGGTGCAGGGGCTTAGTTGGGAGTCCAGCCCCAAAAAACAAGACTCATGGTGGTATTTATAATCTTTGTGGTGCTGCACCCGTATCAGTCTTGTCATTGCTGTTTATTTGCAGGAAATTGGATGGTGACCAAGATGAAGTCTTCCCATAGGTGGGAATCTGAAAAACAAATATAAATAAATAAATATAAATATATATATATATATATATATATATATATGAACTGATGTAACAGAGCTTTAAATAGTAAGTGGGAATTTTGCTGCATATAAAAGTCACTTACCTGGGAAAACTCCAAAAACTCTTACAGCAATTTTCACGCCCCCTCGGCGCCCCGTGCGGTTTTCTTCTGTCTTGGTGGTATTGACAGAAGAAGTAGATGTGGTGTTATGCTCTACTAAAAGCAGTCCCTGCGGCACAGGGGACAGCGGTGGCTGTTTTGGAGCCACTGGGTGATGCAGGCCTGGTGGTACAAGTGGCCGCAGGGCAGTGATGTCACCTGCTCACCCCGGATGTAATCAGTGAGGCAGATGACACATGACTGTGGCTCCTCCGCTGTGATGGTCCTTGCAGGGAGGTCTCCAATTTGCGCGGCCCTGGAGCTTGGTGGAAGCTGGTGGGGCACACCCAGTGGAGCCGGTGTTGGGGGCTCTGGCGGTGGTATGGCCTGAGGTCTCATGGTGCCCATCCTCTGCAGCTGTATTATGAGGTTAAAGAGGTGTTCTGCAGGGTGTATGGGAGACCTCCTGGGTGGCTGCCTTTCCCTGGTCCTGCGTCTCGGTGGTATGGGCCGAGGATGGCGGAACTCAGGGGTGGTGGGCCCAGCACTCTGCTGGCTGCTCTCCCCAGATGGTCGGGGGTCTTGGGCCGGCGCAGGTGTTATTGGAGAACGGCTCCTCTCTCTGGCAGATGGTATTTGCTGAGGTGGAGCTCTGATCCTGGAGACATTACGATGTTGCCTGTCTCTCCCAGATGTTCTCTGAGCTGATCGTAACCGTTCTCGCCGGATAGTCTGACCTAAGAGAGCGAAGAAATGAAGAAGAATGGAAGTATTTCCAGTATATGATTGACATAGAGCAGAAGATGGGCTCCAGATACTGGATCTTTCTATCTATCTAATATTTGTTCTTCTATATCTGTCTGCTGTTGTAGCCTGGACATAGTGACTTAGGTAGTAATTTTTTTGTTTCTGTTGAAGGGGTTGTCCAGCTTTTTTTAAGTCATAGCCTATTCAGCATTGTAGAGTCCAGCGCTTGTCACTGCTGCTGTCATTGAAGTCGATGGGAGGTGTGTTGAGCGCTGTCCACTGCAATGGGCTCTGTAGCTCCAGCGCTGACTTCTGGTGACAGCTGATCGACAAGGATGTGGGGTGCTGGACTCCTGCCGATCAGCCTGTGATGGTCTATCCTGAGGATGGGCCATCACTTAAAGTCTTGACAACCCCTTTAACCAGTGTGTATGTAAGATGATTATATGGCACTTAGTAATATAGGCTTTTTTGATGTTCTGCAACATTTTTCTACATTACAACAGGTAGGTCCCCTTGATGACCAAGTCTTTTGTGTTGTCCGCACAGACTCCTGTCCATAAGATGACCAGGTGCCGTGTGTTTTTATGGAGGAGGCTGAGTGATGTGTCTGGTCACAGGACCCTCCATCAGTGGTCATTTTATGGACAGGACATCTGTGTGGACAGCATAAAAGACTTGTCCATCAAGGGGACCTACCTTTAAAATATAGAAGATGGAGCAGAAAATCAACAATTACTATGGAGGAATTTTTATAGTCCGTTTTTCAGGAGACTGCGTTGACTTACTGTAATTTGGGCCAAATCAATGAAATGCCACAAGAAGTTTGATCAATTTGCTGCCTGCTTTTCTGTCTGGAGATGTTCCTCCACTTTCTGAACCTCTCCTCACTGGAGCTAGATCAATGATTCTGGCTTAAATCAGCTATAACCATGCCACCCACTTTAGCTTGAGTGAGTGGAGTAACTATGCAAAATGTCTCAAAATATGTGAGCACGTAAGCTCCTAAAAGTCTCAGATCCCTGTTTTGGGACTTTTTTTTTAGACAGAATTCTGGTATGCAAGGCATGGTAAATTCCCCCACATAACATCTCTAACCCCATTTCCAACCCCTTTAACATCTCAGTTATCTCCAGATGACATAGTTGCCCCCATGTGTCCTGTTGGAGTTTAGACTGGTTGTCCCCACTACAGATAATGAAACCAAAGTCTGCCCAATTCTTCTTCAGAGTGTCACTTACCCTCGTTCTCAGGGTGACTCAGCCAGGCGTCATTATCCGCATTCAGCTGTCGCAATTCCCGGGATCCCATCTCTGGTTTCCCGAGCCGGACCTGATGACAATGTCCTCAAGTGGCCCCGATATTATTGGGCCTTGAGGGAAAAAAATCTAAGGAAAAAACAATCGGAAGCAAATACTAGAAAAAAATCTAGCTCTCTTCCGGAGCCAAAAAGGAGTTTACACCGAGGTGTGAACTCAAGAAAATGGCGCTGAGCTGACTGTGCAGAGGTGTCTTCTAGGTTCCTGGACATTGTGATGTCATAGGGAGGAACCTGTTGTAGATCACTGCTCTGTGACATCACCACAGCCTGGCCGCCATGATGCTTCCTGCCAACTGCTCAGTATCTACAATGGTTGTTATCTCCTCTAGATTATTAGTCTCTTATTTTTTAATAATTTCTTATTAAACTTTTTCTTCTTTTTGGATCCCCTCCCGGCTTTGTCTGTAGAAAACCGCATCATGAAGTGTATGTGTGTCCAATAGTGGCGGTAAAAAGTCACAGATTGTGGCACATGCTGTATTTACACCATAATATGTGACTTTTGTGCTTCTTGACCCTCAAAAAGGGAGGAGCGGAGCCTCCACCGGATTTACTATAATTTACACCAGGAACCGGCATAAATTATAACTCCTGTCTAATCCAGCTCCTGGATGGCGTAGAATTCAGTTTCTGGAGCATGGTGGCCCTGAGATGTCTCTGATTTATTAAGAATCGTCTTCCTCTTCATATATCTGGTCCATCTCACTCCGGGGCCCAGAAGATCAGGTCTGACGTGGTAATCTCCAGTCTGGATGAATCCGGGCACAGAGTCCCTGCCGCTCAGGACTGTGCAGTGTGGACCCTCATTGTGTCGCTGTATGGTGCTCTGTGGGGTCCATGTTACATAGAGAATACATTGGTTATATGGCACCCAGTGGGGCGTGCCGCCATTTTTTTTTTTTTTGTGGATTGAATGGGCAAACCCTTTACGCCGCACACTGCAGGGCGCTGACATAGGAAATCCATCCCTCCCCCATCTCTTAGTGCAGCTCAGCAGTTCTGGGCCCCTCGCATGGATTCTGTGTGTAAACAGCTGACTCCAGCATCACGTCCATAGCAGTGAAAATGGCAGTTGAAAGCATTCAGCGCATGTGCAGACATACAACAAGTGCCCCTGTATCTGCGCATGCGCTGAATGCTCTGTGAGCCGGCACAGAAGAGGACACAGCCGGGCACTCGGGTAAATGACGTGACCTCCGCCATCTTGATTGCTGTAGATGTGGCTGCTGCTGGCGGCCACTGTTTGCACACGGAGTCCATGGATGGCAGGTTTCCCAGCACCCACCTGTTTATGGCATTGTAAAGGGGGCTTCAAAAAGTGACCGAGCCCTTTAATCATCTCCATTTGGAATACAGAAGAAGACCACCACCGGTATTTATTTTTTTTTATTTTTTTTATTTTTTTTTTGCCACAAAGTTAAGTTTTACACAGGGGTCAGCGGACTTTGTAATTCCAGCTTTGGTATACAGTATATATAATTCCCAGTATGCCCCTATTGTCTTCTGTGGAAGTTCTGAGAAGAGCAGAACAATTGTGCCTGCTGGGAGTTGTAGTTGCACAACAGTTGTAGTGCTGGATGTTGCCTATCGCTGATATAACTGCGGTACGCCAGACCTGCAGGGTAATGCGATTGTGAGGTCACGGTCAATGGCAAGCGAGGGTCACTCAGTTATATATGAGAACCCTGGGCAGGCATACAGCAGTGAAGGAGAGGCTGGCACAAAAGTCCTCTGGGGCACACTCTGTATTTAGGGACCAGGCCTGGTGTTGGATGAGGTGCCCTGGATGTTGCAGGGGTTTTATGTGCCTGGGGCAAGGTCCCTTTAAGGTTCGTGACGCCAGTGCCAATTGAACGGTGGCACGCCGTATAGAGACAGATGGAATAATGGAGGAATCAGTAGATAAACCAAATGTCTTTTTACTTGAAGTTTACGGTGCAAACTTTATACATACAGTTCAGTTGATGAATGGTTGTGATGCAGTTCCTCAGACAATACTTTTAAACAGGTAGACGTCAGATGGCGGCAGGAAATAAACAGGCAAGATACTTGGAGGAACACAAAAGTGATTGCTTTACAGTGCAACACTGCTCTATCCCCTTCAGCTATTCTAGCTGGCTGGATGCCAAGGCCCGGATGCCTAAATGCTGGCTTTTATCCTTGGTATATCGTTCCTTTCTCCAATATCGACACTTGCTGTATTCTATATAACCTCTGTCCATCAGGGTACTTATCTGACCTGGTGCTGACTTGAATTGACTGGAGGCTGACTGCTGGCTTTCTCCCAGGAGGTGCTATCCTGCTACTGGGGCGTCTTCAGAGCTAACCTAGGCTCTCTTTATCCTCAGGTAGGCTAGGATCCCTCTACTAGCCCCCTGGTTACAACTAACAGCCTGGGCTGTCCAGCTGCATGTCAGGGGGAGGCTCTAGCTTGTCCTCCTCACTGGTCTCAGCAGACCCCTGACCTTGAACTCCCAGAACTCGAACTCCCTTCTCTTGTCTGGGCCTGAATACTTATACTAAGGCAACTCTAGCTCCCTCTAGCGTCTAGGATGACTAACTACAGAGACTAGGCCTGATACTACCTAATACAGGGAAAAACATTACATATAAAAACAACAATACTTTACAATTTACATAACATATGCACAGTTGGAAATGACACTCCTGTCCCTTGTGAAGAGAAGTCACGCACACCCCAATTGACCCTCGTGTAGTGACCACGCTTAGTCCGTGAGGCCACTACATACCCCCACGCTTTAACGTTGCCCGACCTCGGCGCGCAACATGGAGGGGCCCTGCCCAGCTGGATACTGCACCTGAAAAAGAGACCAAAAAGCAAAGCAGGATCTCATCTACATTTGCAGAAGCACATTACATGCACAAATCAGGCAGTGCCAACTGGCTTAGGAACAAGTACTGGTGAAAAGGGGCATCGTTCTCTTCTCTCAGGATCATATGAGGGAACTGGGGCGCTGACCTGGCACAGCGTAACATTATGACCAGGATAGTCCATATGTGCAAATTGTCCTTAGGAGAACAGCAGAACACGGTAAAACAATTTAAAAGTTCTTGGAGGCTCAAAGAACAATTATGAGTCCGTACCCAGGTTCCTTTCTTATAAATCACAGAGGCTCGCGTACAGTCGAGTCCATCTCTGGGCACGTATACTTGGAGTTCCGTTGCACAATAAAAATGACAGCACATAGAAGATAGCCCACACTGTCAAGTGGTATAAAAACGAATGCTGTAATACCCCTGATCAACCTGAAAAGGGGGTAAAGGGTAAAAAGTGCATCAACGGAACAGGCACAACTTGGTGTATGATAGTAGAAGCAGGCAGGAGGTCCTGGAAACAAACATGGCTTTGCTGACTCTTATTATTTCAGTGGGTGACCACTACCACTGAGCCGTGGGTGAACTGGCAGCAGCAACAAAGTACCAAAAACAAAGGACTCCTGTCCTGGTCCTGAAAGGGTTAAATTTTCTGAAATAATCCCTTGGCAAAACAAATCAAAGGCCTAGCCGGCTAACTCACAAGGGCATATCATAATTACCCGGCTCTGCTGGCAAATAAGGCCTGTAGTAATCCTCCACAGGTGGATGTGCCCACATTACAGTGTTAGGGGGCAGCTGCAGCATGAAGGGACCCCTAATAGGTATCGGCCCCATAGGCCTAGGGGTAAAGACATTTGTGGCCCGTACCGGTCCCGGCATAATTATGGTAGGCTGTGCTGGAGTAGCTACCGCCGCCGCAAGCGGTCCGGTGGGCTGTGGAATGGCTGACTCTGCGCAGCAAGTCACAGGATTAGAGGGCCGTCTTGGGGGCACCGACGGAGCGGAGGTAGTAGAAGGTGGTCTACGGGTGGTGACAGGCACACTTACCTCATCCTTCTTAGGCGGCATCTGGATCCTGGCGGTGGCAATCCTGCGCAGCTCCCGCAACTTTTCTTCCAGACGGACGATCTGGTCACCTATGCTTTCGGTCTCAGAATCGCTGTCCTCTGCTGTCGCGGCCGGCGCAGGTACAGTGTAGGATGCATCGGACGCGGCCGCTGCAGGTTCCGGTGGCGCATCGGGTCTCCTACCCTTCCGGATATTCTCCAGGGTAACGCGGAGTCCTTTTAGATTCTCCATATCCTGGATGGTTTTCTCCCGGCGAGGCAGCTCGGGGGATGAATAGGGACTCACCCATTTCTCCAACACGGTTGGCTGCCAAAACACATTAGGACCAATGAAAGAGCCCCGCTCTTGGAATGCGTGATGGGCCGGTTCTGGAGAGCGCACAGGTTTGCACTCGCAGCCAGAGTAGTCCTCATCTGCCTCCCAGTCCTCCGTTTCCTTCTTGGGACGGGTCACGGCAGTAGCATATGTGCCTCGCAGGCTCTCGGCAGGGGTGAATTCCGCTTCCTCTCCCTCGCGTAGGTTATGCAGATGCTCAGGGAGGTAACCTCTTTTGACAGACCTCCGGTTGACATATAAGTCTCTGCCAGTAATGTGGTCTTGTATGAACCCGTAGCCACGGGTCTTGTCAAAGGACAGCACCAACCCCTTTCTCCTTTCCAGGCGGGGTTGGGTATTGGGGTGACGCTCGTGAATAGACTTGGTCAGTTCTTCATAGTATATTTTAGTTTTAGTATTCCTCTTTATAGCGGCCTCCCGGATCTCTGCCATTAGTGCGGACCACTTGAACGAGGGCTGAAAGAAGTCTCTCCAGGAGCCGTAGTAGTGCTCCGGTTCTTTCCCCAGTGGCGGGCAGGCGGGTCTCTCCGGTCCCGGAGAGTAGGCCGGTGGAGCCTCCTCTGGCTCGACACCAACGACATCCGTCTTCAATAGCTCAGGCGCAGACATCTCAGCAGAGCAGTCCTTACTCTCCAACATGCTCGATCCTTCTCTGGAGAGCGACAGGGTGGCGCCAATAAGTTCAGACAGATCCTCCCATTGCACTGGGAGGCCGCCCCCCAGGTACTCCAGTATGGGGGAGGCGGAGTCCATTTCTGCAGACATGCAAATGTCCAGACAGGCGGCGGCGCCAACTTGGAGCTTTTTCCCGCTCTTCTCAGCAGAAAGGCGCCAACTTTTACCGCCAATTCAGGATGAAGATGACGCAGCAGTAAACTCAAGCAAGCTCAGCGGCCATCTTTAGCAGAAACGCTGTCTATTCACTGACAGCAATCGGTGGCTTTAAACAAGCAGCAAACAGTCCATAAAACACTATTTTCACACTGCTACTTAGGACAGTCCTTTTGGGCCCAGCAATTTTTCAATAAAGCAATAGGGCTTAGTCACTTTTTTAGATGGATAATGGCACACAGTTCTGTAATCCAACAATGGCGCAGATATGCTCGGATCCTGTTCGTGACGCCAATTTATGCGGTACGCCAGACCTGCAGGGTAATGCGATTGTGAGGTCACGGTCAATGGCAAGCGAGGGTCACTCAGTTATATATGAGAACCCTGGGCAGGCATACAGCAGTGAAGGAGAGGCTGGCACAAAAGTCCTCTGGGGCACACTCTGTATTTAGGGAAAAGGCCTGGTGTTGGATGAGGTGCCCTGGATGTTGCAGGGGTTTTATGTGCCTGGGGCAAGGTCCCTTTAAGGTTCGTGACGCCAGTGCCAATTGAACGGTGGCACGCCGTATAGAGACAGATGAAATAATGGAGGAATCAGTAGATAAACCAAATGTCTTTTTACTTGAAGTTTACGGTGCAAACTTTATACATACAGTTCAGTTGATGAATGGTTGTGATGCAGTTCCTCAGACAATACTTTTAAACAGGTAGACGTCAGATGGCGGCAGGAAATAAACAGGCAAGATACTTGGAGGAACACAAAAGTGATTGCTTTACAGTGCAACACTGCTCTATCCCCTTCAGCTATTCTAGCTGGCTGGATGCCAAGGCCCGGATGCCTAAATGCTGGCTTTTATCCTTGGTATATCGTTCCTTTCTCCAATATCGACACTTGCTGTATTCTATATAACCTCTGTCCATCAGGGTACTTATCTGACCTGGTGCTGACTTGAATTGACTGGAGGCTGACTGCTGGCTTTCTCCCAGGAGGTGCTATCCTGCTACTGGGGCGTCTTCAGAGCTAACCTAGGCTCTCTTTATCCTCAGGTAGGCTAGGATCCCTCTACTAGCCCCCTGGTTACAACTAACAGCCTGGGCTGTCCAGCTGCATGTCAGGGGGAGGCTCTAGCTTGTCCTCCTCACTGGTCTCAGCAGACCCCTGACCTTGAACTCTCTGCACTCGAACTCCCTCTCTCCTGTCTGGGCCTGAATACTTATACCAGGGCTACTCTAGCTCCCTCTAGCGTCTAGGATGACTAACTACAGAGACTAGGCCTGATACTACCTAATACAGGGAAAAACATTACATATAAAAACAACAATACTTTACAATTTACATAACATATGCACAGTTGGAAATGACACTCCTGTCCCTTGTGAAGAGAAGTCACGCACATCCCAATTGACCCTCGTGTAGTGCCCACGCTTAGTCCGTGAGGCCACTACATAACTATGTTCAACCTGTGCAACTGCACAAGAGCCCTGCAGGCGAGGGGTCCCACCACTATCCTAAAAATAATAATACTGTCCCCTATTATCTATTAGACCCTGTGTAGGAAGTACGATCATTCCCATCCACGTCTCACTAGTAAAGGGGTTGTCCTATTAAGACAACTTATCTGCTATCCACATCATAGGGGATAAGTGTCTGATCGGCGGGGGTCCTGATGCTAGTCGCTCTATCAGTTGTCCACGGTCCCCGCTGGATGGAGCAGCAGACAGATACCTATCCTCCGCTGCTATAACTACGGGACTATGGTAACATCTTCTCCTACATCTAATGGTCCACATGGTTGCCGCTGTAGGTGAGAAGGTGACGGTGAGACTGGAAGGTCCTGGCAGTGCAGTGATGTGGCCGCAGCAGGTTCTGTGCTGCTTGTACATAATGTCTGTGGTCTCTGCTCAGGAGCGCTCACATCTTACAGACTTGTGTAAAGTGTGAATCTTAGTGATGAAATATCACACATATCTGTACACACAGCGCCGCCAGTCTGTGAGGTGTGCGCTGCCAGGACCTTCCAGACCCCCCCCCACATACTGTACCATGTCCTCCTCAGGATGATGAGCCGCTGTATACAGTATATACCGGGGAGAGTACACAGTATATACCCAGCTGGTATCTTAATAATTTTTTTCTACTTATCCCCCCCACACCTACCTACAGCTCGCGCTGCTGACTGGAGGACATGACCTGTAAAACGTCATCACGCTGGAGCGCAGGTCCTGTCCTGAAAATCCAGTCAGCAGGGAGCAGTCACAGCAGTGCGAGCAAATGGAGGGCATTATTCTACTGGGGGCACTAATAGGGGGCATTATGGTATCTAGGGGCACTAATGGGGTCATTATTATTGCGGGGGTCACTAATGGGTGGCTTTATTCCTCCTGGGGTGCACTAATGGGAGTATTATTTTTCATGGGCACAAATGGGGGGCATTATTCTTCCGGGGGGGCACAAATGGGGGCATTATTCTTACTGGGGTGGCGGACTAATGGGGGGCATTCATTTTAGGGAGCACTAATGGGGGCATTATTAATTATGAGGGACACTAATGGGGGCATTAATATTATTGAGAGCCACAGTATGATAGCGACTTAACACCCCATGTTAAGCCACATCCCCACAACCACTTCCCCTTTGGGGTGGGGCTTAACTTGGCCAGTATTTTTCTTGGGAAAGGGGGCAACCCTATTTACAGTATATACACAGGAAGGTATACAGTATATACACAGGAGGGTATGCCGTATATACAGAGGATATACAGTATATACACAGGAAGGTATACAGTATATACACAGGAGGGTATACAGTATATACAAAAGAGGGTATATACTATATACATTGGAGGGTATGCAGTATATACAGAGGATATACAGTATATACACAGGGGCTATACAGTTTATACAGAGGAGGGTATGCAGAATATACAGAAGAGGGTATACAGTATATACAAAGGACGGTATACAGTATATTAACAGTGGGGCTATGTAGTATATACACTGGAGGGTAAACAGTATATAAAGAACATGGTATACAGTATATACATTGAAGGAAATACAGTATATATAGAACAGGGTATACAATACTGTATATATAGAACAGGGTTAACAGTATATACAGAGTAGAGTATGTAAAGAGAATTGTATACAGTATCTACCGAGGAGGGTAAACGTTATATACAGAGAAGGGTATTCTGCATATACAGAGCAGATATTTACTGGTATAATGTCTTCCCTCACTCTCCTCATCACCTCCACTCTGTATATACTGTATACCCTCACTGTCCTCCATCACCTCCTCTCTGTATATACTGTATACCCTCACTGTCCTCATCACCTCCACTCTGTATATACTGTATACCCTCACTGTCCTCCATCACCTCCTCTCTGTATATACTGTATACCCTCACTGTCCTCCATCACCTCCACTCTGTATATACTGTATACCCTCACTCTCCTCATCACCTCCACTCTGTATATACTGTATACCCTCACTGTCCTCCATCACCTCCACTCTGTATATACTGTATACCCTCACTGTCCTCCATCACCTCCGCTCTGTATATACTGTATACCCTCACTCTCCTCATCACCTCCACTCTGTATATACTGTATACCCTCACTGTCCTCCATCACCTCCTCTCTGTATATACTGTATACCCTCACTGTCCTCCATCACCTCCTCTCTGTATATACTGTATACCCTCACTGTCCTCATCACCTCCACTCTGTATATACTGTATACCCTCACTGTCCTCCATCACCTCCTCTCTGTATATACTGTATACCCTCACTGTCCTCCATCACCTCCTCTCTGTATATACTGTATACCCTCACTGTCCTCCATCACCTCCTCTCTGTATATACTGTATACCCTCACTGTCCTCCATCACCTCCACTCTGTATATACTGTATACCCTCACTGTCCTCCATCACCTCCACTCTGTATATACTGTATACCCTCACTGTCCTCCATCACCTCCTCTCTGTATATACTGTATACCCTCACTGTCCTCCATCACCTCCACTCTGTATATACTGTATACCCTCACTGTCCTCATCACCTCCACTCTGTATATACTGTATACCCTCACTGTCCTCATCACCTCCACTCTGTATATACTGTATACCCTCACTGTCCTCCATCACCTCCACTCTGTATATACTGTATACCCTCACTGTCCTCATCACCTCCTCTCTGTATATACTGTATACCCTCACTGTCCTCCATCACCTCCTCTCTGTATATACTGTATACCCTCATTGTCCTCCATCACCTCCTCTCTGTATATACTGTATACCCTCACTGTCCTCCATCACCTCCTCTCTGTATATACTGTATACCCTCACTGTCCTCCATCACCTCCTCTCTGTATATACTGTATACCCTCACTGTCCTCCATCACCTCCTCTCTGTATATACTGTATACCCTCACTGTCCTCCATCACCTCCTCTCTGTATATACTGTATACCCTCACTGTCCTCCATCACCTCCACTCTGTATATACTGTATACCCTCACTGTCCTCCATCACCTCCTCTCTGTATATACTGTATACCCTCACTGTCCTCCATCACCTCCTCTCTATATATACTGTATACCCTCACTGTCCTCCATCACCTCCTCTCTGTATATACTGTATACCCTCACTGTCCTCCATCACCTCCTCTCTGTATATACTGTATACCCTCACTGTCCTCCATCACCTCCTCTCTGTATATACTGTATACCCTCACTGTCCTCCATCACCTCCACTCTGTATATACTGTATACCCTCACTGTCCTCCATCACCTCCTCTCTGTATATACTGTATACCCTCACTGTCCTCCATCACCTCCACTCTGTATATACTGTATACCCTCACTGTCCTCCATCACCTCCTCTCTGTATATACTGTATACCCTCACTGTCCTCCATCACCTCCTCTCTGTATATACTGTATACCCTCACTGTCCTCCATCACCTCCTCTCTGTATATACTGTATACCCTCACTGTCCCCCATCACCTCCACTCTGTATATACTGTATACCCTCACTGTCCTCCATCACCTCCTCTCTGTATATACTGTATACCCTCACTGTCCTCCATCACCTCCACTTTGTATATACTGTATACCCTCACTGTCCTCCATCACCTCCTCTCTGTATATACTGTATACCCTCACTGTCCTCCATCACCTCCACTCTGTATATACTGTATACCCTCACTGTCCTCCATCACCTCCTCTCTGTATATACTGTATACCCTCACTGTCCTCCATCACCTCCACTTTGTATATACTGTATACCCTCACTGTCCTCCATCACCTCCTCTCTGTATATACTGTATACCCTCACTGTCCTCCATCACCTCCACTCTGTATATACTGTATACCCTCACTGTCCTCCATCACCTCTGTAGCGGAGAGCTGATATTCCACAGCTAATCTCCACTTAAGATCCCAGAGAGGCTCAGGAACAAGTCTTATAAATCCATAGAGTAGTAATTCCAGCAGGGAAAGTAATCCAATAATATCTCCACAGCAATCCCAATGACTGGACGACACACAGCATCAGGAGCAGAACTAACTTTATTTAGACACAGCACACACTTTTAAACTCCCCATAAGCCCCATTTACATACAATAGGGCACATAGAAGATTATGGTACAAGGAAGGGTAGGGCCAGACAATAGCAAGGGCTGATGGGAGATGGCGGAGGGACAGAAAAGCAATGCATTTAACATAGTAAACATTGCCGTTTACAATACATAGCAATACAATTAACCGAATGCCATTTTACAGGAATTAAACAGGACAGGCTAAATACAATCCGCTACAATGCTCCCCCTTGCCCACAAGCCGGCATACACAGTCTGATCCAGCACAGATCGGCTTGGGGATGTCCGGGGTGCTCACGGATCATTTCTCCAAATCAGTTTGTCTCGACAACCCGTCAGCGTTTCCATTTTGTTTGCCCGGGCGGTACTGAATATTAAAGTCAAAAGGCTGCAGCGCCAAACTCCAGCGCAGCAGCCTGGCATTGTCCCCAGCCACCTGGTTCAGCCATACTAACGGGTTGTGATCCGTGAGCAGGGAAAAAGCCTGTCCATATAAATACGGCTGTAACTTCTTTAGGGCCCACACCACAGCCAGGCATTCCTTCTCGATGGCGGCGTAGCTTACTTCTCTGGGTAATAGTTTGCGACTGATGTAAGCCACGGGATGTTCTCCGCCATCGGCCCCAACTTGGCTCAGCACTGCCCCCAATCCAAACATAGAAGCGTCTGTGTGAACAAGAAAACGTTTAGTTGGATTGGGAGCTGCCAAGACAGGGGCATTAATAAGTGCATTTTTCAGATGTTGGAAGGCCTGCTCACACTCCGGGGTCCAGGTTACTTGGCGGGGAAGATTCTTACGGGTCAGGTCAGTAAGGGGTTTGGCCAGGGCGCTATAATTGGGGACAAACTTTCTGTAATATCCTGCTGTCCCTAGAAATGCCAACACCTGAGTCTTAGTCCTAGGGGTAGGCCATTGGGCTACAGCCTCTACTTTGGCTGGTTCTGGCTTCTGTTTCCCACAACCCACTCGATGGCCCAGGTACTGTACCTCGGCCATTCCTATACTGCATTTGGCCGGTTTCAACGTCAAACCGGCCTCCCTAATCCTGTCTAGAACCGCTCCTATATGGGTCAAGTGCTCCTGCCAGGTATTGCTAAAAATTGCAATATCGTCGAGGTAGGCACAGGTGTAGTCCTGGAACCCATCTAGAAGTCGGTCCACCATCCGCCGGAACGTAGCCGGAGCGTTTTTCATCCCAAATGGCATAACCTTAAAGTGGTATAGGCCGAATGGGGTGACAAAGGCTGACTTAGGGATGGCGTCCGGAGCCAGGGGTATCTGCCAGTACCCCTTACACAGATCAATAGTAGTGAGGTACTGGCCTCTGGCCATCCGGTCTAGCAGTTCATCTATCCTGGGCATCGGATAAGCGTCTGATACAGTCTTTTCATTCAACCTCCGGTAGTCTACGCAGAAGCGGGTCGTACCGTCCCGCTTCGGTACGAGGACTACCGGAGATGCCCACGGGCTGTCGGAGGGCTCAATCACCTCCAGCTGGAGCATCTCGTCGATCTTCTTACGCATATTCTCTCGCACCGCTTCAGGGATGCGGTACGGGGTCTGGCGCATGGGTAGTTGCCCTGGGGTTTCTACTCTGTGAATGGCCAGAGGAGTGTACCCAGGCACATTGGAGAAGGTCTCCTGCTTCTCTCTTAGCAGCTGTTGTACCTCGGTACGTTCCTGTGGGCTCAGCCGGTCCCCCAGTACAACTTCTCCTAAATCCCCAGACAGCTGACCGTCCCCCAGTAGATCCGTCAGGGGAAGACTGTCAAACTCTTCAGAGCTGGGTGCACAAATAGCGGTCACCTCCTCTGAGCGTTCCTGGTAGGGCTTCATCATGTTCACATGGAGCATGCGTCGCCCTCCGGTCCCTGCGCAGGGGCCAATTATATAGGTGGTGTCACATCTCTGTTCCACTACTTTATAAGGGCCTTGCCAGGCGGCCTGTATCTTATCATGTCGGACAGGTTTCAAAATTAAAACTTTCTGCCCAACCTGGAAGCTACGGTCCCTGGCGCCCCGATCGCAAAAGTATTTTTTTAGTTTCCACATCTGACATCTCTCTTTGTGATTGTGATACAATGTGGAACACCTGAGTACCGACAGACAGGAAATGAAGATTGGATTGAGACCAAGTTAAACAAGTAACATCCAGTATAAAAGAGGGGTTATGGATGGGGTGAAGCATACCACTGAGGAAGGGGTTGGACCCCGAAACGCGTCTGGTGCTACACCCCATCTTTGTACTGAAAAACCTACCTTACCATTAAATCGACCATAACCGAACAGAGAGCCGGCTTTAATCTCCTGATTGAATACTGCTACAAATATCTAAAGGCAGATCCTGGGAGTAAGTACACTTGAAGGCTCTTGTGATTATTTCGGACGAACACTTGGTCGATACAAAGGTAATGGACTTAATTCGCTTGCAAGCTTTTCAGCAGTGAGTTGCTGCCATTCACGTCGCTTTGGCGGGACGCCGCCGCGACTATTTGAATAACTGCAAAGCATATGACTGTTGTCTCAATATGAAAGTAAAAAACGAATAGACTTATTGCAAACAAGTCTTTGGATGTTCACAATCATTGGATCCAAGATTTACAATATTGGACTATTGAATATTTGCTGATTAATCGAATAATAGCCTTTGCTCTGTCGAATATTCATTATATTTATTTGTTAATAACCTATTTATTCTACTGCATTCTTGATTGTTTTATGCATCAAATATATTTATATTATCAATAAAGCTCATCTTTGCCTTAAATACACGGTCGCAGCTATCCTTGAGTGCCCTGTTCACCTATATACGTATATCATTTAAAAATGTATTTCAGTTGAGCTTTTTGCTATTAAAAAAAATCTAAAGAAGGGAAAAACAGACCTATTTTCATGGGAATAAAAAAAAAACCCACTAAATAATATAACAAAAATAGCACAACTATGAAGTGCCATGTATCTCCAAAAACAGGCAGAAAAATTATTTAAATAACCAAACCAAAAAAAACAAAAGCAAAAAACAAAACGGTGTCTGGTTAGAAAGCAAAGGTAAATGGCCCGGTCTTGAACTGGTTTAGGTCATGTTTATACGCTGGAAATATACATTAGAAAAATCTAACGTATTTTTGGGATGGAACCTTCGGCAGAAATCCACAAATTACCCTGGGATTTCAGCCATGGCATGCATTTTGCACTTCCATAGAATCCACCTGTGGATTGGGTCTGCACTAGTCTGTGTGTGGCTACCCACTGCAATTTGCACACAGAAACTGTGATGTGGAATTAAATGTTGCTTGCGCTGTGCATTTTTTCCATTGAAACCCATGGGAAATGTACTGTAAGCATTTTATATAGATTTAAAGAGTAACTGTCATTCTTTTTTATTTTTGTAATGTGTAGGGGCAGTGATACTGGCCATTTTTGTAATATACTTCAACTGATACTGACCATTTTTGTAATATACTTCAAACACTGAAATCGTACATTTCTATTACAAAAATAGCTCTAAAATGGCTGATTTTGTGCCTTAGCAACGCTCCCTTGTGTTCTGTTTACTTAAAAGGGTTTTCCAGGACAGGTCATCAGTATCTTATTGGCGGTAGTCCGACACCTGGGACTCCCGCCGATCAGCTGTTTGAGAAGGAACCGGAGTTCAGTGCCGTACATTGTATAGCGGCTGTGCTTGGTATTGCAGCTCAGCCCTATTCACTTCTATGGGGTTGAGCTGCGCCTAGGCCATGTGACCTATGAATGTGTCATCACTGGCCTAGGAAAATGTGAGAAAAGCCTGCGGCACCGCTAACTTCTGAAACAGCTGATTGGCAGGGGGTCCTGGGTGTCAGACTCCCACAGATCAGATACTGATGACCTATCCCGAGGATAGGTCATCAGTATTAAAGTCTCGGAAACCCCTTTAACTGTGGAGACACGCTTCCCACTGACTGCCACTGCCTCTCTCTCTATACATATATATGTATATAAATGTGGAGAGAGGCAGTGGGGGCAGCACTTGCTATATGGCACATAAAGCATAGATGACATTTAAATATTGCATAGTGTGGCATGCAGCACCACGTGGTACAAAGGACAGTGCTGAACTTCATGGTCTTGTGGTGGCTGACATTATAATGTTCCAGAACCTGGGCCCATACTAGAGTTTTGTGGTTATCTGGTGGATCTGGCTTACCTTGGGGAGGCCACACTCTCTTCATCCACATCTATTAACATTATAGGCTCAAATCTGAAAACTAGACTCACGTGCAAAAAAAACCCCAATAAGATCTTGCTGCAATCTTTGTTTTGTAACTGAGCACAATTTGTGCAATAATTCTGAGAATAACCTACAAAACAGAGATTTCTACACAAACATGTTCCAATAGCTTCAAGAACCTGGGCCCATACTAGAGTTTTGTGGTTATCTGGTGGATCTGGCTTACCTTGGGGAGGCCACACTCTCAGCCAACTCGCGTGCAGATTCCATAATTAGTGGCATGTCTCCATGACTCTAGGATATTTCTGTGCACATCTATTAACATTATAGGCTCAAATCTGAAAACTAGACTCACGTGCAAAAAAAACCCCAATAAGATCTTGCTGCAATCTTTGTTTTGTAACTGAGCACAATTTGTGCAATAATTCTGAGAATAACCTACAAAACAGAGATTTCTACACAAACATGTTCCAATAGCTTCAAGCTCAAGGATAAACACCAATAATAAATACCTCACAAAGTGAGTATGAGTGCTAGGCCTAGACGCTAAGTATAAACACCAAAAAGAGAAAAAGGCTAGCACAACTGGCAATAAATATAAATTTTATTATAATATCAGAGAAGAAAATCTGATAAAAAACAATGATAGACAATACAATGGTGGATGAAGGACACACAGGATGAAAACGGATAACAACACTGGGCAAAATGTAAAACAAAACTGACCAGGTCACAGAGGTACTGAATAGATAACCCCAAATGGGCGTGTAATACAATGACCCGGTCAAAACCGTAAACACAATATTAAAACCAGATACAGTACATAAGTATAAAGTACAAAGTGCAGAGTACAATGTACAGTCATGGCCAAAAGTTTTGAGAATTACATAAATATTGGAAATTGGAAAAGTTACTGCTTAAGTTTTTATAATAGCAATTTGCCCTCCAGGATGTTATGAAGAGTGATCAGATGAATTGCATAGTCCTTCTTTGCCATGAAAATTAACTTAATCTCAAAAAAACCTTTCCACTGCATTTCATTGCTGTCATTAAAGGACCTGCTGAGATCATTTCAGTAATCGTCTTGTTAACTCAGGTGAGAATGTTGACGAGCACAAGGCTGGAGATCATTATTTCAGGCTGATTGGGTTAAAATGGCAGACTTGACATGTTAAAAGGAGGGTGATGCTTGAAATCATTGTTCTTCCATTGTTAACCATGGTGACCTGCAAAGAAACGCGTGCAGCCATTATTGTGTTGCATAAAAATGGCTTCACAGGCAAGGATATTGTGACTACTAAGATTGCACCTCAATCAACAATTTATAGGATCATCAAGAACTTCAAGTAAAGAGGTTCAATTTTTGTTAAGAAGGCTTTAGGGCGTCCAAGAAAGTCCAGCAAGCGCCAGGATCGTCTCCTAAAGAGGATTCAGCTGCGGGATCGGATTGCCACCAGTGCAGAGCTTGCTCAGGAATGGCAGCAGGCAGGTGTGAGCGCATCTGCACGCACAGTGAGGCGAAGACTTTTGGAAGATGGCCTGGTGTCAAGAAGGGCAGCAAAGAAGCCACTTCTCTCCAAAAAAAACATCAGGGACAGATTGATCTTCTGCAGAAAGTATGGTGAATGGACTGCTGAGGACTGGGGCAAAGTCATATTCTCCGATGAAGCCTCTTTCCGATTGTTTGGGGCATCTGGAAAAAGGCTTGTCCGGAGAAGAAAAGGTGAGCGCTACCATCAGTCCTGTGTCATGCCAACAGTAAAGCATCCTGAGACCATTCATGTGTGGGGTTGCTTCTCATCCAAGGGAATGGGCTCACTCACAATTTTGTCCAAAAACACAGCCATGAATAAAGAATGGTATCAAAACACCCTCCAACAGCAACTTCTTCCAACAATCCAACAACAGTTTGGTGAAGAACAATGCATTTTCCAGCACGATGGAGCACCGTGCCATAAGGCAAAAGTGATAACTAAGTGGCTCGGGGAACAAAACGTTGACATTTTGGGTCCATGGCCTGGAAACTCCCCAGATCTTAATCCCATTGAGAACTTGTGGTCAATCCTCAAGAGGCGGGTGGACAAACAAAAACCCACTAATTCTGACAAACTCCAAGAAGTGATTATGAAAGAATGGGTTGCTATCAGTCAGGAATTGGCCCAGAAGTTGATTGAGAGCATGCCCAGTCGAATTGCAGAGGTCCTGAAAAAGAAGGGCCAACACTCAAATACTGACTCTTTGCATAAATGTCATGTAATTGTCGATAAAAGCCTTTGAAACGTATGAAGTGCGTGTAATTATATTTCACTACATCACAGAAACAACTGAAACAAAGATCTAAAAGCAGTTTAGCAGCTAACTTTGTGAAAACTAATATTTGTGTCATTCTCAAAACTTTTGGCCACGACTGTACATGGATAATATAATAAACGGTATAGTGAATAAATAGTAACATAAATACCAGAGTGGTGATCCAAAAGCCCTGACGCACGTTTCTCAAGGGAAGCTTACGCGAAACGTGCGTCGGGGCTTTTGGATCACCACTCTGGTATTTATGCTCTTATTTATTCACTATATCGTTCATTATATTATCCATGTACATTGTACTCTGCACTTTGCACTTTATACTTATGTACTATATCTGGTTTTAATATTGTGTTTACGGTTTTGACCGGGTCATTGTATTATACGCCCATTTGGGGTTATCTATTTACCATTCAGTACCTCTGTGACCTGGTCAGTTTTGTTTTACATTTTACCCAGTGTTGTTATCCGTTTTCATCCTGTGTGTCCTTCATCCACCATTGTATTGTCTATCATTGTTTTTTATCGGATTTTCTTCTCTGATATTATAATAAAGTTTATATTTATTGCCAGTTGTGCTAGCCTTTTTCTCTTTTTGGTGTTTAAGCTCAAGGATAAGCAGAGCAAATTGTACCGTGAAGACGTGTTACACCTGCATAAAGTGGTGGTTGACTTTCACTTGGGTGTGCTGAGTGCTGATAAATCTTGTTTTCAGGATTGAGAAGTATACAACCAGCATGAGCAAACTAGATGTTTATAGAGCCATAGATGTGGGTCTGAAAGCCTGGAGTGATGCTGCTCCTTAAACCTTTGTGAAAACAAACCAAGGCGAACTGGACATTATGATTTCCTTTTGAGTCCGGAGGTAATAGAAACATAAAAGTACTGTTTGTCCACACGTGTTGTGTGTGCAAAGGATTTTTCTGATAGTCTGTCACTAGGATAGGATTGTGGAGGTTCCATTGTTGGGCAGAGTAAAAGGGCAGTGGCAGTGGCTCCATCTGTACTGTAGCTCCTCCAAATGCAGTTGATTGGTCTGTACCACACATAGTCACAAATGCATGGACGTTGCTGTATAAGGAAAGTTTAAAGGTCCTGAGGGAGGCCAATGGCCCAAAAGAGGACTCTAGAACTCAAAGTTGCACTGATACCCCACAGCTTTATGTTAGGCCTCTGAGTAATATTCTGGATAGTTCTTGGAAACATGCATACAATCACAAAACCAGTTTCTTCTGCCATGAGGCCGATGTTTTTTGAGTAAGCCTGACACCATATTGTCAAGAATAATCTATTTTGTAGTTTACATTTTTTGTTTGTTTCAAGAACCAAATGCAATACCCCGGACCTGGGGCTATTTGAAAATGTTTGCAATGTATTGTAATGCTATGCATTTTTCATTGTAGTGGCCGTGTGTTCCAGCTAGAGGAAGGTATCGTGGGCAATGTTTGGCAGAAGCAGACCTAATCATCCTGTTCCTCCCTCTTGGTAGCTCCAGTATAGCTAGGAAGAGAGAAGTGAGTTCCTGTTCTGATAGTAGGGGAGTGAGGAAGCACACGTAGAGCTCCTATTCCCAGGAACCGTATCTTATTCCACTTTGAGACCAATACTCCAGGGAGAACAGCAAAATTCAAGAGCACAGCTTCAAGAAAGCATCTGTGGGACAAGACTGCAGAGTAATCAGCGAAATACAGCTTTACAGACTCTGCTGCAAGGTGAGGGACAACCACTCAGACACCATCGCCTACTTAAATCATCGCTAGGCCAGACAAACATTACACCTGTGAACACTCTAGTGCCAACCTATTGCCAGAGAACTAGCCACCATACCTCCTCATCTGGTGCCAGAGAAACTGACCTTTGTATTTATTGCTGCTGGATATACCACAAGTTATATTTTGCACTAAGTAAAAAGAGACTGGTACATGTTTACTTCTGCCTTATTCTTCAAACTACTCTTTCACTGCACCAAACCCCAGGGAGCGACAGCCTGAAGGAGTACACCATGACACAACACCTCATCAGAGCCACTACCACTCCCATCCTCTGCACCAGCTCCTCAGGGGCTCACTGCATAATAGCATCTGTAAAACCCGAGTCACCAAATCCAGATTTGTCATCCAAATCTGTCATGTACGTTGCTGGTACAACCTTAAGTGATTGAACCCCTGTTATTCAAAGACAGGTGAATATAATTTTCCAGTCTTTAGAAATTTAAAGGCTATGTTCACATTCTTAACCAATTTTTTATTGTCTTAGTGCATCTAAAATTAAGCAGGGCTGCCAGAGGAAAATGAAACCAGCCCTTTAAAGGGGTTTCCGGGACTTAGATGTTGATGGTCTACCCTCACTTCTATAGCGCTGACATATTCCTCAGTGCTTTATAGACATTATCATTGCTTGCTGTCCCTAGTGGAGATCAAAGTCTAAGTTCCCTATCAGTATGTCTTTGTGTGGGAAAGAACCAGAGTACCCAGAGGAAGCCCACACAAACACAGGGAGAACATACAAACTCCATGCAGATGTTGTCCTTGGTTGGATTCCAACCTAGGACCCGAGATGTTTCAGGAATTTGCTGGGGCCAGAACTATTGTTAGCCTCTTACTTCTATCCTGAGATAATTACTTGAAGTAATAGGCCCAGAACCTTGAGACTAAATTACTGTTAGGGCCCACAAGGGCAAAATTCTCCTTATTTCCATTCTAACCCTGATTATATTCATAATTCATTATATACTACATCATATACTATAGTATTTATTTAATATTTCTGGGGGTCCAGAATAGCCTAACAGGTACTCTGGTGGCCTAGAAAGATGAGTGGTTGATATTGATATCATTTATTGCTGGTGGTCCCGTGTCTCCCATTTGACCAAACGGTGGTGGAGTGTCTATACTGTCACTTCATTCAAAATGAATTGGACTGGCTAGGATAGCCAAGTACAGACTGATCAAACACCTATCACCTGCAGTATTCTGTGGTTGGTTGATAAGTTGTCATTCTGAGACAACTGCTTTAATGTGTAATAGTTAATATGTAACTGTTATGTCAAATGTTTAAAAAATCATAAGTACAAGAGAATATATTGTAACGGCGGCTGCTGTGCACCGATGTTCCTCTGCTTACCGTCGTGGTCCCGGGCGCCGTGTTCAGCGGTGATCTGGTGCTTCCCATTCACCGCTGCAGTCCTGGGCTTTGTCTGTGTCTGTGCTGTTGTTCTGGGACCGCTCCACAGTTTGCTCTCAGCCCTGGCCACAGCCTGCTTGCTGCCTATTTCCTGCAGCACTTTCTTAAGGGCCGGCGTGCGTCACTTCCTGGGCTTTATGGGTTTGGTTATGTGACCTCGCTGACCTATCCTAGCCCTCCTGCGCATATATAAGTGCCTCAGCCCCCTTCCCAGATGCCTCAGTGTCAAGGCCCTTGTGTCCTGCTAAGGTTCCTGTTTTCAGCTTGTGTTCCTGACTCATATCTGTATTCCTGGACTCTGCTGTTGCTGACCTTGACTCTCCTGTTGCTGACCTGGATTGCCTGCCCTGACCTTTTGCCTGTCTGACTACGCCTCTGCCTCATCCTTCGGTCCTGCACCTCTGGTACCTTTTTAAGGAACCTCCTGGTCCGCCTGGACCAGCTGCCTTATGTGCCTATCATCCAAAAGAGGTAGCTACCTCGTGTTCCCCTCGGGAAAGTCTATCCCCACCATCAGGGGTACTGTGAATATCCAGGGGTTCACTTAGACAACGCCCTTAGAGGAGGTAGGACACGTGGCACAGTGGGTTCACACCCGCTGGTTCGTGACATATATCTTATAATAGAGATTTTTTTTTCCCGCTTTCCCTTCCTCCTGCACTGATCATTCTCATTTCACTGCTAAAATCCAACTTGAGTAAAAAAAGAACTATAAGCTCACTCAGGGCCGGCGCCACCAGTAAGGCGAATTAGGCAGTCGCCTAGGGCGCCATTTAGCAGGGGGCGCCCGTTGCGGTTTAAAAAAAACCAAAAAAACGTTGGTTATAATATAAGTTCGGGCGGCCGGCGGCGCCCCTCATGCTGCGCTGCGCCGCCTGAGTGGCTGGGCGCTTTGAATTGCCGCTCTAAAGAATCTCCGGCCGCCGGCTCAGCCTCAGTGCTGACTGCTGTCTCTGTCTGTGAACTGTGTCTGCCCTGAGTCTGACACCGCTGTGCTGTCTGTGTCTGTCTCTCTGCGTCTGCTGTGCTAGCTTACCTGGCTGGCTGCTGGGCTGCTGAGGGTGGAGCGGAGGCGGAGCTCTGCCGCCCTCCCTGAATGATCTTGATCTGGACTGAACCCCCTGACCCCTCCCTGACCCCTCCCACCCTTGAGCACGTCACGTGACGCAGAGAGAGGGGTGGAGCGAAGGAGGAAGAGAAGGCCGCACACTGAGCAGCAACCCAGCAGCCAGCCAGCCACGGCCACGGTCCACCAGTCCCACCACCAGCAATTTGCCTTCCCCGGTCCGACCCCCAGTGCGGCGGCAGTGCCTAAATTGCCTTCTCCTTCTGGGACAGAACAGAAGTGGGCTCCAGACCATCCTACCTGGATTGGAGTGCAGGACAGGTGCAGCTGATTTCTTCTTCCCCAGGACGGACCCCAGGGCGACATTGGTGAATGGTGTACTTACTACCGTGTGTTTGTCTCCAGGACCAGTCCCCAGAGCCAGACTGCAGCCAGAGACCAGCTCATCTTATTGTCCTGTCCTGGACTGGTAAGTAGACAGTAGACAATGCAATATGTTTATTATTTACTGTATTTTTTGCCTTATAAGACGCACTTCCCCCCCCCCCCCCAAAAGTGGGGGGAAAATGGCCGTGCGTCTTATAAAGCGGATTGCGGATACTTCGCTGGCCGCTATGCTGCACAGCATGGCCAGCGAAGTATCAGTGTGGAGGGAGGAGGCGGGGACACTCATGGCGGGGCCCGGTGCAGTGACTCTACTCTAATACACCAGGCCCTGCAGCTGTTAAATACATTCAATCCGAATGGGTCCGCAATTACTGTACTGTACTTACTGTAGTACCTTATGTATAGCATTAAGATGGCGCTGACCGGCAGCTCCCTCGGTCATGCGCCGCCTGCCGCAGTTCCCTCCTCATGCGCCGCCTGCCCGTCTGCCTGTTCATTCATAAAGTGAGATAAGCAGGCAGGCGGCGCATGAGGAGCGAGCTGACGGTCTGCGCCGTCTTAATGCTATACATAAGGTACTACAGTAAGTACAGTACAGTAATTGCGGACCCATTCGGATTGAATGTACTTAACAGCTGCGGCGGGGCCCGGTGTATTAGAGTAGAATCACTGCAACGGGCCCCACCATGAGTGTCTCCGCCTCCTCCCTCCACACTGATGCATCTGATGGGGGATCTGTAGATGACACTTATGGGGATCTGTGGATGACATAAGTGTCATCCACAGTTCCTCCCATAACAGTGCGTCATCCACAGTTCCTCCCATAACAGTGCGTCATCCACAGATCCTCCCATAACAGTGCGTCATCCACAGATCCTCCCATAACAGTGCGTCATCCACAGATCCTCCCATAACAGTGCGTCATCCACAGATCCTCCCATAACAGTGCGTCATCCACAGATCCTCCCATAACAGTGCGTCATCCACAGATCCTCCCATAACATTGAGTCATCCACAGAGAAAGGGGTGGAACATATGGGATGTCATGATATGGGCAGATCATCTGATAAGGGGGAGGGGGGGGGGGCGGCAATTTTTATCTTGCCTAGGACGGCAAAAATCCTTGCACGGCCCTGAGCTCACTGAGCTAGCTGTACCCACAGAAGTCTAGGGAGAGTCAGGAGGAGGGTAGTGAACCAGTAAGTTTTCTATCTCACTCCAGTGCTGGATTCACACTTACTGCTCAGTACTGCAATATAATGTCCTCCATGCTGCTGCCCTGAAGGTGTGCTACAGACAGATAGGGGAGCAGGACCTCCTCTTACTCTGTCACATAATACCCAAATTCCCATGTTAATACATAAGACAGCTTTTTTTCTGCAAAGTAACCTGAAATCACAGATCTGTTTTAATCTGTTTAGATCCAGATTTTTTTTTTAAAGGGGTTTTCCAAGATTTTGAAAAAATAAGCTAAAAATGAAAAAAGAACCATTATTCACCTGATAAATTCCCTGCCGCTTTGGTGGTCCCTTCCAGTCTTTGAAGTTATTTGGTCTGTGGCTGAGACAGCAACTGCAAAAGGACATAATCTGCCCGACTTTTGGGTCGTGTAAACCCAGCATTAGTCTGTGTTGTAATGTTACTGCCTCGAGCGTGTGGCATGAATGACATGCCATGGGTGTAGTGTGTATATTACGTTGTGCTCTGCACCTTTTGGGTTTGTGGTGAGATGACACACCGATGTACCACCACGACTTGTCCTTAGGGACGGTTGTCGGCAGCAGCATAACTTTGTCAGAATCCAATGCTGGTGAAGGGATTGATATCTGGCGTTGGTGCACCCCGCCACAACGGTGGCCGTTGAAGTGTGTAGATGTGCTATTGGCACCAGAGATAGAAATGTGGGGACTGCCTAGAGTTGTTGGCCTATGTCACTGCTAGCCCTGGGCTTGTCCATCAAGTTAACTCCATCAGGATGTGTTTTTCAGTCTCTGTATGTAAATTTCTCTTCAACAAGCAGAGATGTTGAAACTTTTAAGTAACTGATATGCAAAGATTATAAAAAGAAAACAGTACCATAGCAGGTAAGTGTGTATTCACTTGACTTGGAAGTGGAAAACCCCTTTGACGTCTAAGTTTAATAAGTTACTAAAATCATTAACCAACAACAAAGCATAGCATGGCTTAAGAGGCTCTTGTAAACATTCAGTCCTCTGATCTTGAGAAAGGCTGTTTTTTTTATTTTTATGCAAATAAGATTTTTGGTGCACTATGGAATGGCCCCCATCTTTTAGTGCACCACTGCTCCACCAGTAACCCCACCCAGCTCCCACAGTTTTTGAGATTTCAGAGCCAGTAGTGATGACACAGGGGACTCAAGTACAGCAAGGCTTTATCATTTTTTTTAACTTTTATTTTATTTCATAGTAACATAGTAAGACAGCTTGTAAGGTTGAAAAAAGACACTCCAGAAATACATCCAAGCTGCTGTTGGACTCTTTTAGTGAGTTCACCATCACCACTGCTTCTGGCAGAGAGTTCCAAAGTCTGCTCTTACATTAAAGAATCCTCTTCTATGTTTGTGTAGAAACCTTCATTCCTCTAGACGAAGTTAATGTCCCCTTGTCTCAGTCACAAGTAGATCATGGGTAAGATCTCTGTACTGATCCCTGATATAGATGGTTATTAGATTGCCCAGAATTGTATGCAATACTCCATGTGTGGTCTGACTAGTGATGTGTAAAGTGGCAGGATTATGTTCTTATCATGGGCATCTATTCCTGCCCGACAGTGAATTTTACTGCTTAGTTTGCTGTTCACTAAAATTCCTAGGTCCTTTTCCATGTCAGTGTTACCGAGTGTTTTACCATTTAGTATGTACTCCTTACTGGCACAATATTGAGGGGCACTATGGGGGCATAAAAGTGGTATTTTATATGGGGGGCACTATGGGAGCATCTAGGGGCACTTCTTACTGGCACATTATTGGGGGGGTACTATGGGGGCACAAAAGTGGTATTTTATACCACTTGGGGCCACTATGGGGAAGGGGGGAGAAGAACACTATGGTGGCATCTAGGGGCACTTCTTATTGGCATATTATTGGGGGGCATCTACCGAGGGCACAAAGTAGGGGTATTTTATATGCAGGCGCTTTGTATACTGGGACACATTATGGGGGGTATTATGGGGAATAGGGAAAGAGGAGCACTATGAGGGCATCTACTGGGGGCACTAAGAAGGGGTATTTTATACTGGCAAATTATGGGGGACACTGAGGGCATCTACTGGGTCACTATATAGAGGCATTTTATACTGGTACATTAGGGGGGTACTATGAGGAAGGGGAATGAGGAGCACTCTGGGGGTATATACTGTACTGGCACATTAAGGGGGCACTATGGGGAGGGAGGATAAGGAGCACTATGGACGTATTGACTTGGGGGCATTATATAGGGGGATTTTATACTGCCACACATTACGGGGGCACTATGGGGACATTAAAAGGCGGTATTGTTTGCACTGGCACACATTATAAGGGGGCATTTTTTGTACTGATGCTCATTTTAAGGGGGCATTTTTCAACTGTCACATTATAAGGAGAATTATTACTACTGGGGGGCATTTTGGTGGGCTTTATTACTACTGGGGGACATAAATACTAGTATGGGCACAATGGGAGCATTATTACTTCTGCAGCACAATGGGGACATGTTAGGGGCACTGTAGGGGCAGTATTACCACCAAGTGTGCTCTGGCAGAGAATTATTACCATTGGTGGGACTTTGGGGAGCACTCTTACTGTGGGGGGCACCCTGGCACAGTATCAGCTTAGCACAGTTATTTTTGGGGGACATTGTGTTTACATTATTGCGTGCCAATAATTATTGAAGGTCACTATCTGTGTGGTACTCGTATTATCAGGGGGTTTATCTGTTTCTGCAGTATAGTATTGGGAGCACAGCGGCACAGTATTGGGGGTGGTAGGATGATTTGTCCAGAAGATGGGAGGATGATGGGAAAGTAGTAAACAAAAATCATGACGGTCTAATCCGAAAGGAGAAGATGAGGATAGAGAACATCTACATCAGAGGAGACGTCACTGGATGTAAGAGGTATGGGGCGCTGTATTACCCTGTATGTTTTGTAGTGATATATGTAATGTTAGGAGGGAAGGGGTTAGGTTGAGAATTTGGTATGGGGGGGGTGCTGGTTCAATTTTTGCCTTAGGCAACAAAAAGGCTAGGTGCTCCCCTGTTTATATACTAACCTTTTATGTAGCATAGTATCAAATGCTTTGCAGAAGTCAAGATATATGACATATATTAACTCACCCCGGTCCAGTCTAGAATTTACTTCCTCATAGAAACTGAATAGATTAGTTTGATAGGACCGATACATCATGAAGCCGTGTTGATATGGTGTTATACACTTTTTTTTCATTGGGATACTCAAGAATGGCATCTATTAGAAAACCTTCAAGTAGTTTACCAGCAACAGATGTTAGACTTACCGGACTACAGTTCTGGGGCTCAGTTTTTGACCCTTTGTTGAATAACTGGCACCACATTTGCTCTGCGTCCTGTGGAACAGACCCTGTCCTTAAATATAAGAAATAAAGTTCTGTCTATTTCATTACTTAATTCTCTTGGGATACAGAGTCGTATGTGATCTAGACCTGGTGATTTGCCTATTTTAATTGTTTTAAGACCCCAGTGCATTCCTTCCTCGGTCAGACTGGCCAGATTTAATGGGGAGTTTACTTTGACACTCTGCATTTCCTCTGACATTTAATTTTCCTTAGTAAATACAGAGGATAAAAAAATATTTAATGATTTCAGTTTCTCTTCATTGGTCTCTACAACTCTTTCTGCATCATTATTTAAAGGGCCAACACTTTCAGGTGTAACCTTTTTACAATTTATATAATTGAAGAACATTTTAAGGTTAGCTTTAGTCTGAGCCTCTCTGTCTCCAGTTCAGTTGCATTTATCAGTTTTTCATATATTCTATTTGTTCCTTAGATTTTTTTTAGTGTTTCTGCGTTACCTTCCTATTTTTTTTATTGAAATGCTTTCTTTTCGTTACCATATTTTTCAGCACCAGCCTATAAGACACACGTAGGTTTTAGAGAAGGACAATAACAAAAAATATTTTTCATTAGACCTAAGGTCAGACCACCAATCAGACCCACAATGTTAATCAGACCTCAGCTGACAGCCCCAATCAGACCCCCAATGTTAATAAGACCTCAGATCAGACCCCCAATCAGACCTCAGCTCAGACCCCAATCAGCAGGGCCGTCTTTACCAAGGGGCAAAAGGGGCAGCTGCCCCGGGCCCAGTTGCTCCTGGGGGCCCAAGGCAGCTGCCTCTTGAGTCCTGCTAGCCACTGCCCCGGGTGTCAGGCTGTCAGCTGTGATCTAGGATCTTAACTGTGATCTAGGACCTTAGATGACATCATCACCATGTGACCAGTAACCTAGCAATATTACTGGTCACATGGCTATGAGGTCATCAAGGTCCTATCAGGAGTTTTGCAGGAGAAGTTTGCCTTAACTGTGGAGCTTTTTTTGTGAAGATTACATCAGAAAAAGGTGACAGGGGCTGTTATGCTAATATACTGTAAACTACAGTATAGTGGGGTGCTGTATACTGTGGGGGCTGTATACTGTGTGGGGCCTGTATACTTGGGGGGGGCTGTATACTGTGGGGGGGGGGGCTGTATACTGTGTGGGGCCTGTATACTGTGGGGGCCTGTATACTGTGGGGGGGGGGGCTGTATACTGTGGGGGGGGCCTGTATAGTGTGGGGGGGCTGTATAGTGTGGGGGGGCTGTATAGTGTGGGGGGGCTGTATACTGTGTGGGGGGGCTGTATACTGTGTGGGGGGCTGTATACTGTGTGGGGGGACTGTATAGTGTGGGGGGATGTATACTGTGTGGGGGGGGATGTATACTGTGTGGGGGGGGCTGTATACTGTGGGGGGGGCTGTATACTGTGGGGGGGGGCTGTATACTGTGGGGGGGGGCTGTATACTGTGGGGGGGGGCTGTATACTGTGTGTGTGGGGCTGTATACTGTGTGGGGGGCTGTATAGTGTGGGGGCCTGTATAGTGTGGGGGGCCTGTATAGTGTGGGGGGCTGTATACTGTATACTGTGGGTGCTGTATATTGTGGAGTGCTATACTGCTGTACTGTATACTGTGGGGGGCTGTATACTGTATTCTGTGGGTGCTGTATAGTGTGGAGTGCTATACTGCTGTACTGTATAGTGTGGGGGGCTATATAGTGTGGGGTGCTGTATCGTGTATAGTTTGGGGTGAGGTGCTATACTACTCTACTGTATACTGTGAGGTGTTGTATACTGTGGGGTGCTGTATACTGTGGACTGCTATACTGCTCTACTATATACTGTGGGGTACTGTATAGTGTGGGGTGCTATACTGCATACTGTGTGGTGCTGTATACTATAGGGTGCTATACTGCATACTGTGGGTTGCTGTATACTATAGGGTGCTATACTGCATACTGTGGGTTGCTGTATACTATAGGGTGCTATACTGCATACTGTGGGTTGCTGTATACTATAGGGTGCTATACTGCATACTGTGGGGTGCTGGGGTGCACTGTAACACTAGGGTGAGCCGAGCCCTGGTCTCCTTCCTGCAGAGCGGTGCCCACTTCCAGCCTGAGCCCAGCTGCCCAGAGCACTGATCCTGAGCCGCTGGAGTCTTCAGAACTGGAAGTATTTATATCACTGTACTCTACCAGGTGTGTGGATTTTGTGTGTGTGTGTGTGTGTTGTGGTGGAGGCCGTGATTGCATGCTAGGGTGTGGGAAGGCGGGATCCAGGGGGCCCAAGTAAATTTTTGCCCAGGGTCCAATCAATATTAATAACGGCCCTGCCAATCAGACCTCAGATAAGAGCTCCAAAATAAATAAGACCCTCCTTCAGACCTCAGATCAGCCCCCAGCAGCCTCTCATCAGCCCGCAGCAGCCTCATATCATATAAAATAAAATAAAAACTCTTACCTCTTCTGCTCCAGATGCCGCCGCTCCTCTGCCCCAGCGCTTCTTCTTCTTCCTTCTCCGTCGGCTGTGCTGTTATCTGACGCGCTCAGCGTGAAGTCACAGAGCGCCCTCACCCTGTGTGCAGCCACAGCACAGCTGACAGCCGAGGACCAGGAAGCAGTGAGTACAGAGACTTCACCGCATCCCTGTCCTCCGGTACTAATGTGCGCTTCCTTAATGGAAGTGCTCATTAGTATTCACCCCATAAGACGCAGAGACATTCCCCCCCCACTTTTGGGGGGAGAAATGCATGTTAGAGGGAGAAAAATATGGTATTTATTGCCCTCTGTACATTTTTTATCCACATAGTTTTTTTTCTGTTCCTAACCCTGTTATTCCCATAAGGTATGTACAGTGCATTCAGAAATTCAACAGACCCTTTCATTTTTTTCTTATTTTGTTATATTGAGGCCTTGTGCTAAAATAAATAAAAATCAAGCCCCCCCCCCCCTCAATCTGCACACAGTCGGCCTTGATACAAAAATAAAAACAGAATTTTAGAAATGTTTGCAAATTTATTAAAAAGGAAAGACTAAAATTTTGCATGGACATAAGTATTCAGACCCTTTGCTATGACACTTGAAATTTGGCGCTTGGGGGGCTGTGAGATTGTGGATAAACTCTGCCTGTAAATGTTTATGTTTAAATTGTATTGAAGCTGTCATTTGGCATTCCAGGCACTAGAGGCCACTGTTTTGCAGCACAGTCAGCACACTCTGGGATCGGCATATGCAAAGCAGATGAAGACTCATGCTAGCTGTTTCTGAAAACCAGGAAGTGCTGATCTGACATGGTGGAAGCAATGTTCTTTGAGAGACTGAATCCGATTCCATCCTGGCTTGCAGATGTCCGGGAGTGAATGGACACGCAGAGGAAGGAGATTAGCTGTTGTCCCGTTACTGGATCCGGCTCTTTGAAAGAGAGATTGCTCCAGGAAGACAGTGTACAGCGTGTGGGCAGAAGTCTTATTATCAAGCAAGGCCACATGGTTGCTGAGAGGTTGGTGGCCATCCCGGGTAAGCGGCATCCTCGGGCCCAGAACGGACGCAGGTCAGTACACCTGGTTACTGATTGTATTCTACTGTGTGGCGCCTGAAGTAACAGAGACTAGCCTAGGCCTTATAGTAGTTATATAGTTAGGGTTATATGTTTTGCTAGGCCTTACTGTACTGGACTGCGGCACAGTATTTGACTTGCAGGCTCTGCTGCGTCCGCCACCGGCTAGGTGTGTCCTCTTTAGCGGCACGGCACGACTTGCAGGATCTGCTGTGTGCGCCATCGGGCTAGGCCTGTCCCTCGGACAGTGACGGTGACTGTGGGCCTGGGGTATAACTTAGTCTGTATACTTATATTGTTGTGTTTTCATTATTGTTAAAGTAAAGTTTCTGTTCTTGCATATATAGCTGGTGTCAGTGTCGCTTTTCTTGTCTGTGACTTCGCTGTATCCTGGGGAGATCCACCCCGGTACACGGATTACAGGGCCTCCTATTTCTCTTTATTATCTTTGAGATGTCCCTACCCCTTGATTGCAGTCCACTTGTGATAAATTAAGTTGATTAGACATGATTTGGAAAGACACAGCCATGTCTATAGAAGGTCTTGTGGCTGACTATCAGAGCAAAACCAAAGCCATGAGGAGGAAAGAACTGCCTGTAGAGTTCAGAGACAGGATTGTGTGAAGGCACTGATCTGGAGAACTAAAAGTTCCCAAGAGCACAGTAGCCACCATTATTTTTAAATGGAAGACATTTGGAACAACCAGAACTCTTCCTAGAACTAAAGTAATCGGGGGGGGGGGGGATCCTTAGTAACAGAGGTGACCAAGAACTCAATATTTACTCTGGCTGAGCTCTCAAGATTCTCTGCAGATGGAAGAAACTTACAGAGGGTCAAACATCACACAGCATTCCACAATTCTGAGCTTTATTGCAGAGTAGCCAGAAAGAAGCCTCTCCTCAATAAAAGACACAGGAAAGTTTGCAAAAAAGAACATAAAGGACTTTCAGACTGTGGGAAACAAGATTCTTTGGTCTGATAAAACTAAGATTTAAATTTTTGGCCTCAGCGAAGTGTTACGTCTGGAGAACACTAGCCACAGCCAGTATCATCTCCACAGTGAAGCATGGTGGTGGCAGCATTGTGCTGTGGGGGTGTTTTTCAGTGGCTGGGACAGGGAGACTGGTCAGAGTTGAGAAAAAACTGAATGTAGCAAAGTACAGAGATATTTTTAATTAAAGGGCTTCTGTCACCCCCCATTGTGCAATTTTCATTAGCCGACATTAGCTATTTGCTAATGTCAGCTGAGTGCAATCATACATGTCCTACCTTTGTCTGTGGCTTATTTCTTGTAAAAATCATACTTTTATCATATGCAAATTTCTTCACTACCAGCAAGTTGGGCGGTTACTTGCTGGTAGCCGCCGCATCTGCCGCTTCTAGACACGTCCCATCTCCTCTTGATAGACAGGGCCAGCGAGCGCTCTCCTCCTCCCGTTGGCCCCGTCTGCTGCTGAATTCCCACGACTGCGCCGTAACGTTCCTCGATCGGTGCAGGCATACTGAGTGAAGGACGCGCTCTTGACAGCTCCTTCCTCAGTGCGCCTGCGCCGATTACGTCACACTACACCCGGAAGAGAAGACTGCCGATTATCGCTGATGCCGGCAGTCTTCTCTTCCGGGTGTAGTATGATTTTTACAAGAAATAAGCCACAGACAAAGGTAGGACATGTATGATTGCACTCAGCTGACATTAGCAAATAGCTAATGTCGGCTAATGAAAATTGCACAATGGGGGTGACAGAAGCCCTTTAAATCCTGATTCAGATTCCCCTGGAGCTCAGAATGGGCTGAAGGCTCACCTTTCGACAAGACAATGACTGTAAGCACACAGCCAAGACACAAAGGAGTAGCTTGAACCCAAACCAACAGAGAGACCTGAAAATGTCTGTCCACCCTTATCCAACCTGACTGAGCTTGAGAGGATCTGCAGAGAAGAATGGCTGAAAATCCCCAACTCCAGGTGTGCAAACATTGTGGCTTCACACCCACAAAGACTGGAGGGTATAATCGCTGCCAAAGATTCTTCAACTTAGGCCCCTTTCACACTAGCGTTGTTGGATTCCGGCAGGCAGTTTCGTTGCCGAAACTGCCTGCCGGGTCCGGAAATCCATGTGCAAACGGATATCATTTGTTTACGGATCCGGATGCACCTGACAAATGCATTGAAATACCAGATCCGTCTCTCCGGTGTCATCTACAAAAACGGATCCGATATTTATATTTTTCACATTTTTAAGGTCTGCGCATGCGCAGACTGGAAGACCGTATCCGTCAATGCGGCAATTTAAATGTAAATTAATGCCGTATCCAGCATTCCAACAAGTATGCTGCGGTATTTTCTACGGCCAAATACCGTAAAAGGGACAGAACGGAAGACCTCCTGATGCATACTGAACGGATTGCTTTCCATTCAGAATGCATTAGGACGAAACTGATGTGTTTTATTTCCGGTATTGAGCCCCTAAGACGGAACTCAATACCGGAAAACTTTAACGCTAGTGTGAAAGTACACTTAGTCCAGTGTAAAGGGTCTAAATACTAATGCCAATGCAAGATTAGTTTTTCCTTTTCAATAAATTAGTCAAGATTTTGAACATTCTGTTTTCACTTTGTCATTATCGGCACTGAGTGCAGAATGATGAGGAAAAACTTGAATTTGTTTTAGCAGAAGGCCACAGCATAACAAAATGTAAAAAAAGTGAAAATGTCTGAAGACTTTCCAAATGCATTGTATGTTCAATCAATTACATATGGACATTTTGAGGCACCTTTGTCATTTCTATCTTTACTTCTTTTGAGGACCAAAGGCTTACAAACAGGACCCCAAAAAAGAAGTTATGGTCATTGTTTTGAAATCAGGATCCTGGATTGGTTGTTGAGAATTGAAATTCTTGCAGAAAACTCTAAATACAGCTCGGAAATTGCGTAATGACATTGCATTGCAAACCCCCATGTCTAGAAGAATATTAAGCAAAGCCCTTTAGTTTGCTAATATGTAAATATTGCAGCAATGACTTTGTTTTTAAAGATTACCTCATATTTTTTTAATGTTTTTGAACATGTTGTAATAAATCATTTTGAAAATTAAAGAGACACTGTGCACCATTATTCACATTGTGTACCTGTTGAAAAACCCACACACATATTCTTCCCACTGTTCTATTTCAGCTCTTTGCCTCCTTTCAGCGTGGTGTTACCACTTCTGCAACACCCCCAGAGTGGTGTTACCACTTCTGCACCCTGCTACTGTCTTTATTGGTCTAACCTCATGTCATCTTATACATTTATTTCCAGGTCCTCCACAATGTGCATTCCTATTTCGTTATGCAACTGTTATGTTCACATGTAATGTGCCTGGTTCACCAGCAGGTGGCAGAAAACACGGCAGAGCTATATTTAGATGGAATGGAACCTTCCATTCCATTCTAAACCCTGCTCTGGAGAGAGGTGGGTGAGTCTTACTTCCTGCAGGAAGGGTGGGGCAAAAGTTCTAGTCAGTCTAGCTTAACCCCTGCTAAGGGAAAGGTGTGCAGGGGCATGTCTCTGCTGTACATGCCCACGCCAGCCAGAGCACCTTAAGCTTTACTGGCCATGGAGGCCAAAGTTTAAAGCCTCAGGAGCCAGGAGGAAAGTTACCTGGCATAACTTAGAGTCAGACTACAAAGTGAAGTGCAGCGTACAGAAGAAGCTGAGTTATACAGCCAGCCTGTCAGTACAGCAGAGCCAGAGAGAAACAGATATAGCAAAGTGGAGTTTGCCTGCCAGTTTAATGCTAAAGCCTGCTGGAACCAAGACAAAGCCTGTTAACTGTTTTGGAGATCGTTTATGCAAAGTAAAGCTGCCATTGAACTTCATCTCAAGGTCTGGACTCAAGTTATTCTTTCTAATCCCTCAATTATTCTCCCTATTATTTTCTTGAGAGCCAAAGCCTGGGGTCGAACAGTATCCATGTAGGAGCACCGTGACACAGATAAAGAGACATTTAGGCCGCACTACACCACTCGGCATTCCTACTGCACCTGGGACATGATATAAAGGGCCCTAGGGGGAGGCGGCCCGTTGCACTTCCAGTCCCCATCTTGTAAACTTCCGGATGCATGTGGTCACAAATGCCACTGCAGCCAATGACTGGCCCCAGCGGTGATGTGCCCCAAGCAGTACACAACCTAGTAGTGACATGCCACTTGGGGACACGTTACTGCTGAGGTCAGTCATTGGTAAGCTTGTGGTGGGCTTCTGCTTATGCCCAACAGCCAATCTAATGAGGCAGAGCAGCAGGGAGGAGGTAGATGCCTTCACCAATGGGGAAAAAGATGAGATCTGCACACCCTTCAATGGTGGGTGCTCATAGAGGAAATTAGTCAATCCATGTATATAAGGAGATTTATGGCACACCAGAATTCCTAATTGATGCTTTAATTCATAGTGTACAAATTCAAATCATTTTGTACATGCATTTTATCCAGACTTTACAAAAGACTTTAAAGGCCATGAAAAGTCCCAACTTTTCGGTCGCATGGCGACCTTTATCAAGGGATCTGTGTCCTAAAGAAGTGAAGCTTGTTCTGGATCCATCCTGAAGCTGTAAACACACTTCTTTTCCAAGCTTGCGCTCCATACAGAGCACACAGTGATGTTACATGAGCTGCAGAATCTCCAAAGGATCAAACTTAATCCAACACATTCCGAAAATGGTCACATTTTTCTTTCTCAGGGATAAAGATACTTGTTCTCCTCCTAATTATATAGGCATCTCCAGAATTAAATGGGCGTGGTTATGCAAATACTAGTGTACTACATCCCCCCCATACGTGGACATCATTTACCTTAAAGCGACTAAATAAACATTTTTGTTCTTTCCCTTCCAGTGTGTATATCACTGCGACACAGTATCACAAGAAAGTGATGAAATTATTGGGTGACACCCAAATGTATAGTTTAATAAAGAAAGAGAGAAGTGAAAATATTGTTACTAAGAATGAGGCATCATTTATTGCCAAGTCCTATCCATCGATTGCCCTATTCTGTCATATCCCTAAGATAAATAAATCCTCCACAGACCCTGCAGGTAGACCTATTGTGACTGGTATCAATTATTTAACCAGCAACGTATCCAAATGCATTTAGGTACATTTACAGCCCTGTATACAAACACTACCAGCATTCCTTCATGATACTAAGCATATTATCCAAGTATTGAATTTAAAATGGCAACCCAACTAGATTATAGACACATTGGGAAGTCGATATATACAGTGATTGAAAACAGAAAAGGTTGTGAATCAGTAGAGTTCTTCAACGATCAAGTAATTACCCTCTTAGACAAATAGATTTTATTGAATGCATTTCATTCATTTTACATAAAAATTATTTTTTATATGAGGAAATTTTTTTCTACAGACATGGGGGACCGCTATGGGGACCAGGTTCGCACCAGGTTTTGCTAACCTGTATGTTGGCAGATGAGAAGACATTACCATCATCCCACCCGGTAGGCTATGGTTGAACCTGGTCCTCTGGCGTCCCAGTGATATATACTGGAAGGGAGGGATGTCCGTGTATACGGGGCGGGATGTAGTACATTAGTATTTGCATACCCATGCCCATTTAATTCTGGAGATGCCTACATAATTAGGAGAAGAACAAGTATCTTTATCCCTGAGGAAGGAAAACGTGACCATTTTCCCAAACACGTTTGATTAAGTTTGATCCTTTGGAGATTCTGCAGCTAAAATGACATCACTGTGTGCTCTGTATGGAGCGTGAGCTTTGATGAGGAGTGCTTCCAGTATTATCCAGAATTGCAACTGACATCGCCAGTACCGTAGATTTTTACCTATACAAGAGGACGCCACATACATAGCACTATACAAGAGGACGCCACATACATAGCACTATACAAGAGGAAGCCACATACATAGCACTATACGAGAGGACACCACATACATAGGACTATACAAGAGGACGCCACATACATAGGACTATACAAGAGGACGCCATATACATAGGATTGTACAAAAGGACACCAGATACATAAGACTATACAAGAGGACACCACATACATAGGACTATACAAGAGGACGCCACATACATAGCACTATACAAAAGGAAGCCACATACATAGCACTATACGAGAGGACACCACATACATAGGACTATACAAGAGGACGCCACATACATAGGACTATACAAGAGGACACCACATACATAGGACTATGCAAGAGGACGCCACATACATAGGACTATACAAGAGGACGCCATATACATAGGATTGTACAAAAGGACACCAGATACATAAGACTATACAAGAGGACACTACATACATAGGACTATACAAGAGGACGCCACATACATAGGACTATACAAGAGGACGCCACATACATAGCACTATACAAGAGGAAGCCACATACATAGCACTATACGAGAGGACACCACATACATAGGACTATACAAGAGGACGCCACATACATAGGACTATACAAGAGGAGCAGAAGTAGAGAAAAAAAAAAAGAAAGAGGGTTATCCAAAAGCTGCCAGGGACTGTGCTTTGTCCCTGAAGAAAAGGATAAAGAAGGGGCGCCACAAGGATAGTACGAAAAAGGAGATTGAGCAGGGAAAAAAAGGTTTGCTGGAGAGGCAGCTCTGGTGTGGGATGAAGCCAACCACCACAGAGAAATTGAGATAATTAGTGAAGGGTAAGGAACAGGGGGTAGTCACCCACCCCGAGTTTTAACCGATCACTGTAAAAGAACAGTTGAGCGCCAAACTCCTAGGAGACAGAATAGAGGTGTTGGAAAATCGTAGACATTAGCAAAGATCACCAAACTCAAGTGCTATAGGCTGGCATGTAGAGCACCGTTGAGAATAGGTGTTAAAAAATAGGATGATATTTGTGTAATTATCATGTAGCAATAAAACTGAATAGATGTATAAAATAAGTATTTCAAGAAAAGTAAAAATGAAAAATAATAATAGAACTATGGAGACAATAATAAGAATAAAATCATTGGTAAAAATCCACTCACTTCACAGGGGGGGCACCACAAGGATGAACTTAAAGCACCTGTGGCAAGTCACCCCCCTAAGCCGGGATCGCGTATAAGTTGTCAGAGGTAGACTTCTACGTCCTGGGTGTACAGCCTGGTTGGTAAAGCAGCAGACAAATCCAAAGGTACGTATTTGATCCTCTTTAATGATAAAACATAAGGCTCAACGCGTTTCAGGGGTCACAATACCCCCTTCATCAGGAGCAGGATATGCAATAGACATAATGTATGGGCTTTAAATACATGTGGGTGTGCCGTTTTGGCGCCAAAAAACAGTGGGTGGAGTCACAATTGATGACATCATCGTTGTGGGAATAAGAATATTTTAAAATACAGGTACATTGGTGGTGCCTGTAGTAGATGAAAGGCTGGACACCTATATACACAAAAACCATATGAAACTATATAACAAAACTACCCTCAGATCGTTAGTATTTCTATATTGGAATCGTATAACCGGAAGTCAGGTGGGTGGAACGCAACGTGCGTTCCACCAGACCATATCCGGGATGGAGTAAGCCGCAACCGGAAGTGAGCCGTCACCGGAAGTTGCTATGTTAGAATTAGGTGGAACGCAGGATGCGTTACACCTGGTACATATCCGGAATAGAGAGGCCGGAAGTTTGCCTGTGGAAGACCCAGGGGCACACGCAGCTGTAGTAAAAGCAAGTGGAACGCAGTATGCGTTCCACCTGGCGCATATCCGGATCGAGAAGACCGGAAAGGCGCCTGTGGGACGCACAGGGATCCACCCACGTTATAAATGTCTACTAAATAGGTAAAAACATAAATATGGAAATACATCTGGCCAATCAGTGAATGGCCTTAAAAATATAGTAATATAACAATGAAAATAACAATAAAAGTATCAATAAAATAAGAAAATGTGCGTATCTTGATTCACCCTATATATAGCTACATGGATAATGTCACTCATAGTAGTAATATTTGTACCGATAAAAAAATGGGTATCGACGTTAGGATCGGGTCGCATAAAAGGTATACATAAAAACTAATTTATATTGATATCTGTGGGGAATAAATATGCCTCTATTAGACAGTATGGGTATACTGTCTCCAGAAATGCCAATTTTTGTTAATTTTGTCCCAACTGGAATATAATGATGGGTGGTGTACAAATGCTAATAATAAAAGTGTAAGTAACGTAGTGATAATAGCACGATAAAGTGAGGAAAAAATGGTATATCGATGTATAGATGAATGGATCTGTATATTTATTTCTTTGAGTAGTTACCATTGAAAGATTAGGTATATGGTGGTGTATGGTGATGTCGTATCTGTAAATGAATCAAGATCTTATATAGGGAGCTGGTAATTTTAGTAGTTGGTATACTCAAGAGATTCATTGAGACCGAAAGGTATGAGGGTGTTTAGCTTGAAGATCCAGAACATTTCTTTTCTGCACAGTGTTTGAAATGATCGGGGAACCCATTCGAGTGGCGTAACTGACAAAGATGTGGGGTCACCTTCATGATGAGAAGCGTAATGTCGGGATACACTGTGTGTGCAAATTTTGCGTCTTATGTTCGAACGATGCTCATTCATACGTTCCTTCAGAGATTGAGTTGTGCGCCTAACATACAGAAGGTTACACGGACATTGCAGTAGGTAGACCACATTTGTAGTGCTGCAATTCATAGAGTGGTGTATGGTAATTGGTTTCATAGGGTGAGGTAAGGTCACCCGTTCGCCGCAACAGTTTATGATGTCACAGCACATACATCTTTTTATTCCGCATTTGTGTGAGCCTATTTTCAGTAGGCTCTTGTTGGGACCCGATTTGGGACATCGTGGGTTAATCTCAAGTTTGGGACATGAGGGGGCTAAAATGTTTTTCAAGGTCTGGGCACGTTTAAAAATTAAATTAGAGGTTTTTGGGATAGTCTTGCCTATAATGGGATCCTTTAATAAAATATTCCAATGTTTATTTATTAGTTTCCTGATATCCCTGTGTCTGGAGTTGTAACGTGTGACAAAATGAAAATTAGATTGAGTATTATCTGTAACTGAAGTTTTTTTATTTTTCTTTTGGCTACTGAGACTATCTTTTTGGGATATTCCTAAGGCTCTCTTTTCTGAATCTTTTACAATTTTGCTCGGGTAACCTTTATCGTGGAAGCGTTTTTTCAAAATAGAAAGTTGTTCTCTACAGACCATGTCATTTGAGCAGTTCCTGCGGATTCTGCGCATCTGACTGTAAGGTATATTATTTAACCATTTTTTGTGATGGCAGCTCTTAAAGTCTAAATAACTGTTTGTGTCTACTTTCTTAAAGTGTGTTCTTGTGGTATTTTGTTATTGGAGATTGAAAGATCTAAGTCTAAAAAAGTTGCTTCTGTAGGGTGTGTCTCGAGTGTGAAGTTGATGTTCCCACCGTTGGTGTTGATGTGGTTGATGAGACCCGTTAGAATCTCGGGGTTCCCTTCCCAGATTAAGATGATATCGTCGATATACCTCTTATAAAATTTTATGTTGGGATGGGTGATAAAGCCGTGTAGTTCCTCAAATGCCCCCATGAACAGATTGGCGTAGGCTGGGGCGAACTTAGTCCCCATGGCTGTTCCTTTGCATTGCTGATATATTGTGTCCTGAAAAATAAAATAATTGTGATGGAGAATGAAGTTAATGGAGTCTATAATGAAGGTTCGTTGTGTGTCAGGTAATTGAGGGTCTTGACAGAGAGTTTTGTCTACAGCAAGGATGCCCAGAGAATGAATGATGTTACTATAGAGGGAGGTGACATCTAGTGTCACCCAATGGTAAGTTTCTCTCCATTCAAAAGTCTCCAAGGCATTAATTAGATGAGAAGTGTCACGTAGATATGAGGGTAATTGCAGGACGTATTTCTGTAAAATACTGTCCACATAGTCGGACAGGTTGGAGGTTAGTGATCCAATACCGGAAATAATGGGTCTTCCAGGGGGGTTTGTTAGTGACTTATGTATTTTAGGTAGAAAGTAAAAACGTGCTAGGGACGGATGTGGTGTTTTGAGGAAGGTTCTTTCTTTTTTACTAATGATACCTGACTTAAAGCCATCGTCAACTAAGGATATCAGTTTTTTCTTATAGTTGTTCGTAGGGTCGGATGGTAAGATTTGATAGTATTCTTTGTCAGAAAGAATTCGTAATGATTCGGCTAGATAGTAGGACGAGTCCATAACAACGATTCCCCCTCCTTTATCCGCACTTTTAATGACCATATCTCTGTTATTAGTGAGGGTTTTTAGAGCTCTAGAGTGGTCTAGGTTTAGATTGTTTTTCCCGGGTAGGCTGGGTGGGATTGAGAAGTGGTCTTTAAAATCTGATAGTACTATATTAAAAAAGCTCTCTATATGGGGGCCTTTGCTTTGGAGGGGATAAAAGCCTGATTTGATTCTGACATTTGACAGGATCGGTGTTGGTTGTAGGGGAGTGATCGTATCCTTTAAGTGGTCGTATGATAAATACATGTCTAGTATATTTCGCTTTTTTTCACCCAAATCAGGTAGGTTGGTGGAGCATTCTTCTAGCATGTTGGTGTCTGTACTAGTGTTCTCTGGTTGGGGGGTGGGTAAAGGGACAGGTAGGGAGACGGACGAGGCACTGTTGTTCGGTCCTTGAGTTAGATTTTTTATGGTGAAATGTCGGTGGAGGGTGAGTTTTCTAGCAAACTGGTTTAGGTCTACAAACAGTTCGAATATATCTGGTTGGTTTGTGGGGCAAAAGGAGAGACCTTTACTGAGCAGTTCGATTTCTTTTTTCTCCAATGTATATTTGGAAAGATTGAAAATTCCCATTTTTCTTTCTAGTTCAATGGTATTTTGAATAGTTTCTGCAGGTGATGTATTAGTTAGGTTGGTTTTTGCTGTTTTAGTTTTTTGTATTTTTTGTTTAGTGGGGCGCTGTTTTCCACTTCCCCTACATCCTCTGAATCTATATTTGGTCTTTTATTTTTCATACTGGACAATGGGGTGTAGAAGTGGGTTATTTTTAGGGACTGCGATGTGGTTGGTGTTCTTAACTGTGGAGAGTCGGCTGGATGTAGGAGGGGACTTAGTGCTAGGAAACTGGTGAGTACTTGTCTTGATGGAGGGGCCGGTGGTCCTCTGTGCGGGGTAGGGGAAACCTGCTCTAAAAAAGAGTTCTCTGCCAGGTTGGTGGGTAGAGCAAGGAAATCATCCGGGCTGGGTGGGGAAACTGGGTAAGTTGAGATATTGGAGAGGTTGATTGGAGTGGGGTCGTATTGGGAGGTCGATGGTGGCGTGGAGATATTCGGAAGTACATCACATTCTTTCCGAGACAATGGGTTAGTAGAACTGGTATTTGGAACTTCCATTAGTATTGATGATGTAGTATTATTAGCCGGCTGATCATGGGCAACTGAGTTTAGTTCGGAGGTGATCTCGCAAGACGACTTGGGGGACAAGGATTTACTAGTGGTTGGGGGTATGGTGTGTTTCGATCTCTCATGTTTTCCATTTCTAAAGCTGTTAGTCATACTATTTAGATTTTTAGTTTCAGGATGATCATTGATGGTTCTGTGTTGGTAAGACTATCTGTCATTATTGGTTTGATAGTGTTAACGCTGGAATGAGCTTTTGGGCGGGAATTAATCTTACTATTGTATATGGTCCTGGAGGTGATGGGACCTAAAGGGCTACTGGAAAAACGTGATGTCTGGTAGTGGGTGGACATGTTTTTATGCTTATTAAAATCTTTATTGGTTTTGTTACGGTCGGTAGGGGGAGGGTAGTGGGTAGGTGTTTTTTTCCTTTCCCAGGCCCTCACCCTATTTTCTTTGAGGTCTGCTACATCTCTCAAAAGCTTTTTGCATTTGTTCAGAACCTCGTTATATTCAAAGATTCTTAACATTGTTCGTTTATGAGCTAATAAGAGTGACATTGGGGATTGGTGTGACTGGTTATGGCATAAGTGTAACAGATGTTTTAATTTGGTGGCTAATGATGTGCAAATTTGTTTGCGTTTGCTGATGAGAATCCTTATGAATTTGACTGAACAACTGTCACTGATGTCCAGCCATTTTTTATAAAAAAGGTTATCATCAAGGAAGGTAGGTTTAAGGGATAGTCTTAGGCCGCGGGGTAAGACCCCGAGGTGGAGATAGATGGTTAAAAAATAACCGTCTATTTCATTATGGATGAAGTCTTTGATTAGTCCTGATAGATTTACATCTATATCCACTGGAGTCTTCTCCGTATGTTCGATTCTTGTATCTGGCCAGGTTCCATTAGGGGTAGTTTTTAGTTTATCCGCCAAATCCGCAGGTAGCTGGTTAGTGACTTCGAGTTTAATCCTTTTAATTAAATGTGGTAAGTCGTCAGTAAGGTAAGTCCATCCTGAGGCAGCCTCTTCACCTCCATTCGGCAGTGAGTTTCCTCTTTGCCGATCCATAAGGAGCAGAAGTAGAGAAAAAAAAAAAGAAAGAGGGTTATCCAAAAGCTGCCAGGGACTGTGCTTTGTCCCTGAAGAAAAGGATAAAGAAGGGGCGCCACAAGGATAGTACGAAAAAGGAGATTGAGCAGGGAAAAAAAGGTTTGCTGGAGAGGCAGCTCTGGTGTGGGATGAAGCCAACCACCACAGAGAAATTGAGATAATTAGTGAAGGGTAAGGAACAGGGGGTAGTCACCCACCCCGAGTTTTAACCGATCACTGTAAAAGAACAGTTGAGCGCCAAACTCCTAGGAGACAGAATAGAGGTGTTGGAAAATCGTAGACATTAGCAAAGATCACCAAACTCAAGTGCTATAGGCTGGCATGTAGAGCACCGTTGAGAATAGGTGTTAAAAAATAGGATGATATTTGTGTAATTATCATGTAGCAATAAAACTGAATAGATGTATAAAATAAGTATTTCAAGAAAAGTAAAAATGAAAAATAATAATAGAACTATGGAGACAATAATAAGAATAAAATCATTGGTAAAAATCCACTCACTTCACAGGGGGGGCACCACAAGGATGAACTTAAAGCACCTGTGGCAAGTCACCCCCCTAAGCCGGGATCGCGTATAAGTTGTCAGAGGTAGACTTCTACGTCCTGGGTGTACAGCCTGGTTGGTAAAGCAGCAGACAAATCCAAAGGTACGTATTTGATCCTCTTTAATGATAAAACATAAGGCTCAACGCGTTTCAGGGGTCACAATACCCCCTTCATCAGGAGCAGGATATGCAATAGACATCGCAGTCCCTAAAAATAACCCACTTCTACACCCCATTGTCCAGTATGAAAAAGAAAAGACCAAATATAGATTCAGAGGATGTAGGGGAAGTGGAAAACAGCGCCCCACTAAACAAAAAATACAAAAAACTAAAACAGCAAAAACCAACCTAACTAATACATCACCTGCAGAAACTATTCAAAATACCATTGAACTAGAAAGAAAAATGGGAATTTTCAATCTTTCCAAATATACATTGGAGAAAAAAGAAATCGAACTGCTCAGTAAAGGTCTCTCCTTTTGCCCCACAAACCAACCAGATATATTCGAACTGTTTGAAGACCTAAACCAGTTTGCTAGAAAACTCACCCTCCACCGACATTTCACCATAAAAAATCTAACTCAAGGACCGAACAACAGTGCCTCGTCCGTCTCCCTACCTGTCCCTTTACCCACCCCCCAACCAGAGAACACTAGTACAGACACCAACATGCTAGAAGAATGCTCCACCAACCTACCTGATTTGGGTGAAAAAAAGCGAAATATACTAGACATGTATTTATCATACGACCACTTAAAGGATACGATCACTCCCCTACAACCAACACCGATCCTGTCAAATGTCAGAATCAAATCAGGCTTTTATCCCCTCCAAAGCAAAGGCCCCCATATAGAGAGCTTTTTTAATATAGTACTATCAGATTTTAAAGACCACTTCTCAATCCCACCCAGCCTACCCGGGAAAAACAATCTAAACCTAGACCACTCTAGAGCTCTAAAAACCCTCACTAATAACAGAGATATGGTCATTAAAAGTGCGGATAAAGGAGGGGGAATCGTTGTTATGGACTCGTCCTACTATCTAGCCGAATCATTACGAATTCTTTCTGACAAAGAATACTATCAAATCTTACCATCCGACCCTACGAACAACTATAAGAAAAAACTGATATCCTTAGTTGACGATGGCTTTAAGTCAGGTATCATTAGTAAAAAAGAAAGAACCTTCCTCAAAACACCACATCCGTCCCTAGCACGTTTTTACTTTCTACCTAAAATACATAAGTCACTAACAAACCCCCCTGGAAGACCCATTATTTCCGGTATTGGATCACTAACCTCCAACCTGTCCGACTATGTGGACAGTATTTTACAGAAATACGTCCTGCAATTACCCTCATATCTACGTGACACTTCTCATCTAATTAATGCCTTGGAGACTTTTGAATGGAGAGAAACTTACCATTGGGTGACACTAGATGTCACCTCCCTCTATAGTAACATCATTCATTCTCTGGGCATCCTTGCTGTAGACAAAACTCTCTGTCAAGACCCTCAATTACCTGACACACAACGAACCTTCATTATAGACTCCATTAACTTCATTCTCCATCACAATTATTTTATTTTTCAGGACACAATATATCAGCAATGCAAAGGAACAGCCATGGGGACTAAGTTCGCCCCAGCCTACGCCAATCTGTTCATGGGGGCATTTGAGGAACTACACGGCTTTATCACCCATCCCAACATAAAATTTTATAAGAGGTATATCGACGATATCATCTTAATCTGGGAAGGGAACCCCGAGATTCTAACGGGTCTCATCAACCACATCAACACCAACGGTGGGAACATCAACTTCACACTCGAGACACACCCTACAGAAGCAACTTTTTTAGACTTAGATCTTTCAATCTCCAATAACAAAATAACCACAAGAACACACTTTAAGAAAGTAGACACAAATAGTTATTTAGACTTTAAGAGCTGCCATCACAAAAAATGGTTAAATAATATACCTTACAGTCAGATGCGCAGAATCCGCAGGAACTGCTCAAATGACATGGTCTGTAGAGAACAACTTTCCATTTTGAAAAAACGCTTCCACGATAAAGGTTACCCGAGCAAAATTGTAAAAGATTCAGAAAAGAGAGCCTTAGGAATATCCCAAAAAGATAGTCTCAGTAGCCAAAAGAAAAATAAAAAAACTTCAGTTACAGATAATACTCAATCTAATTTTCATTTTGTCACACGTTACAACTCCAGACACAGGGATATCAGGAAACTAATAAATAAACATTGGAATATTTTATTAAAGGATCCCATTATAGGCAAGACTATCCCAAAAACCTCTAATTTAATTTTTAAACGTGCCCAGACCTTGAAAAACATTTTAGCCCCCTCATGTCCCAAACTTGAGATTAACCCACGATGTCCCAAATCGGGTCCCAACAAGAGCCTACTGAAAATAGGCTCACACAAATGCGGAATAAAAAGATGTATGTGCTGTGACATCATAAACTGTTGCGGCGAACGGGTGACCTTACCTCACCCTATGAAACCAATTACCATACACCACTCTATGAATTGCAGCACTACAAATGTGGTCTACCTACTGCAATGTCCGTGTAACCTTCTGTATGTTGGGCGCACAACTCAATCTCTGAAGGAACGTATGAATGAGCATCGTTCGAACATAAGACGCAAAATTTGCACACACAGTGTATCCCGACATTACGCTTCTCATCATGAAGGTGACCCCACATCTTTGTCAGTTACGCCACTCGAATGGGTTCCCCGATCATTTCAAACACTGTGCAGAAAAGAAATGTTCTGGATCTTCAAGCTAAACACCCTCATACCTTTCGGTCTCAATGAATCTCTTGAGTATACCAACTACTAAAATTACCAGCTCCCTATATAAGATCTTGATTCATTTACAGATACGACATCACCATACACCACCATATACCTAATCTTTCAATGGTAACTACTCAAAGAAATAAATATACAGATCCATTCATCTCTACATCGATATACCATTTTTTCCTCACTTTATCGTGCTATTATCACTACGTTACTTACACTTTTATTATTAGCATTTGTACACCACCCATCATTATATTCCAGTTGGGACAAAATTAACAAAAATTGGCATTTCTGGAGACAGTATACCCATACTGTCTAATAGAGGCATATTTATTCCCCACAGATATCAATATAAATTAGTTTTTATGTATACCTTTTATGCGACCCGATCCTAACGTCGATACCCATTTTTTTATCAGTACAAATATTACTACTATGAGTGACATTATCCATGTAGCTATATATAGGGTGAATCAAGATACGCACATTTTCTTATTTTATTGATACTTTTATTGTTATTTTCATTGTTATATTACTATATTTTTAAGGCCATTCACTGATTGGCCAGATGTATTTCCATATTTATGTTTTTACCTATTTAGTAGACATTTATAACGTGGGTGGATCCCTGTGCGTCCCACAGGCGCCTTTCCGGTCTTCTCGATCCGGATATGCGCCAGGTGGAACGCATACTGCGTTCCACTTGCTTTTACTACAGCTGCGTGTGCCCCTGGGTCTTCCACAGGCAAACTTCCGGCCTCTCTATTCCGGATATGTACCAGGTGTAACGCATCCTGCGTTCCACCTAATTCTAACATAGCAACTTCCGGTGACGGCTCACTTCCGGTTGCGGCTTACTCCATCCCGGATATGGTCTGGTGGAACGCACGTTGCGTTCCACCCACCTGACTTCCGGTTATACGATTCCAATATAGAAATACTAACGATCTGAGGGTAGTTTTGTTATATAGTTTCATATGGTTTTTGTGTATATAGGTGTCCAGCCTTTCATCTACTACAGGCACCACCAATGTACCTGTATTTTAAAATATTCTTATTCCCACAACGATGATGTCATCATTTGTGACTCCACCCACTGTTTTTTGGCGCCAAAACGGCACACCCACATGTATTTAAAGCCCATACATTATGTCTATTGCATATCCTGCTCCTGATGAAGGGGGTATTGTGACCCCTGAAACGCGTTGAGCCTTATGTTTTATCATTAAAGAGGATCAAATACGTACCTTTGGATTTGTCTGCTGCTTTACCAACCAGGCTGTACACCCAGGACGTAGAAGTCTACCTCTGACAACTTATACGCGATCCCGGCTTAGGGGGGTGACTTGCCACAGGTGCTTTAAGTTCATCCTTGTGGTGCCCCCCCTGTGAAGTGAGTGGATTTTTACCAATGATTTTATTCTTATTATTGTCTCCATAGTTCTATTATTATTTTTCATTTTTACTTTTCTTGAAATACTTATTTTATACATCTATTCAGTTTTATTGCTACATGATAATTACACAAATATCATCCTATTTTTTAACACCTATTCTCAACGGTACTATACAAGAGGACACCACATACATAGGTCTATGCAAGAGGACGCCACATACATAGGACTATACAAGAGGACGCCATATACATAGGATTGTACAAAAGGACACCAGATACATAAGACTATACAAGAGGATGCCACATACATAGGATTGTACAAGAGGACACTACATAAATAGGATTGTACAAGAGGATGCCACATACATAAGACTATACAAGAGGACGCCACATACATAAGACTATACTAGAGGACGCCATATACATAGGATTGTACAAAAGGACACCAGATACATAACACTATACAAGAGGACGCCACATACATAGGATTGTACAAGAGAACACTACATAAATAGGATTGTACAAGAGGATGCTACATACATAAGACTATGCAAGAGGATGCCACATACATATGACTATACAAGAGGAAGCCACATACATAGGACTATACAAGAGGACGTCACATACATAGGACTATACAGGAGGACGTCACATACATAGGATTGTACAAGTGGACACTACATACTTAAGACTATACAAGAGGACACCACATACATAGGACTATAACAACCACCATTAGTAAAACACCAATAACCCAATATGTGTGCAATGTACAATGGCTCACCCAAAAAATCGAAAGACACACATATACATTAAATTAATTCTTTATTATTTAAAAAAGATAAATACATGATATATAACAAAATACCCATAATAGCAGCAATACAGGATAATGCTGTGACAAGAATGAATCCCCCCCTGAACTACTACTGTTAGCATTACAAAGTCTTGAAAGCCTGTGCAAAATCCATACATCATTACTGTGCAAGACAGGTGTAAGGTATATGCGGATTGCACATAGTTGTCACAATAGGTGGTGAAAGGAAGAACACCAAATAAACAAACTACAACAGTAACACAGACTAGGCCCCAAAGATAGTGAGGGGGGGGGGGGGGGGGGGGAGTAACCTCCTAGTTATCCCCGAGCCTCTCCCTGACTGCTGACAGTATGAGCAAATCCTAATGGTGGAAGAACTCATACACCGGAACCTAAGACCTGCTGAAACTGACACAAACCCTAAATTAGGGAGCGGGGATGAGACTGCCGGGAACTTCCACCGTGAAGGGACCAGCCTCTCCCTGAGACCTAGACACAACACACAAACAAAGTAGAAACAGAAGGACTTAGCTTGAGATGAGTAAGAAGTAGGAGAACCTCTAACAACAGCTTAGAACTCCAGAAGGAAATAACAACCGCAAGGTCTGCAGTGAGAGGCGGGCTAAAATAGAGCCACTAAACAGAAAATGAGCAGAACCTGTGGAGAGGTGAGATCCTGCCCACAACAACAGACAGCAAGGAAAAACAGAAAGACCTGACAGATAGACTCACGTACTGCAAGTCTATCTGATCTTCTCAGACCTTTCACAGGGCAGGCAGTGACAATAGTACAATATGCTGATGCAACAAAAGTTATCCCACTATCATATTACAAATGCCCAGGGCTATTGGTTTGTACTACGAGTCTCACTAAGAAATACCAATAACCACTAGCATAGAAAGTAAAGCAGTACCACATTAAACAATTGTGCAAAGTAGCATAACAAGACCAATACAGACCAGTAGTAAGGAAGGGACACCAACCCCGACGCGCGTTTCGCCTCGCTTCCTCTTGGGGTCGTATCCCTCCACTCAAAACACTCTGCTATATATACCCAAACTAATAGGGCTCAAACCTAATAATAGCGCCTCAGATAATAATCACCTGTGATACTAATTGGTTACACCACTACTCAAAAAAATGGTCGCCCAAGTCTCGTGGGATTACCCGCGGTCACATGTGCAAACTTGTCACGCCGCATTCATACTCCCAAAGATGGCCACCTAAATCTCGCGGGATTTCCCACGGTCACATGTACGACCTCGTCACGTGACATCACATCGCCGGCCCTCTAATAGAAGTCATCCTAGCGATGGGTGTGTTCCATCAATATGTTATAGGGGGCGGATCCAGTGGTGAGCCACGCCATACATCACAGAAGGAGAAATGCGGGCAATGATGACCACGATTGGTCATTTCAACAAGCGGTCCGATATCGGCATGAGCGCCATTTTGGTTGAGGGCGACCATGCCCACAACCCCAAGGGAAGATATACCTAACAAAATGTGCCATATTGAATTAAAACCGATGAAAGGAGAAACAGAATCCAAAAATAAGGGAATACCACCATTGTGTCTTTTAAATATGAGGGTAATCCTTCCACCAATGGATGTGGGAAAAACTCTACACACTTGCAAATAGGGTCATTCAGGCCATCCGCTCCTGATACAATTGGTCTCCCTGGTGGGTTCAACAAGTCCACCATTGGAGGAAGGATTACCCTCATACATTTAAAAGACACAATGGATATACAGAAGAAGGTGGAGGACATCCATTTGGAACCAGATATGATTATCGCAACATGCAATGTGAAGTCACTCTACACATCCATAAGACATCAGGATGGTCTTATGGCGGCAGAATTCTTTTTAAACACCACTAGTATGGCTAAGAAGAAATGTAATTTCATTCTATCTTTGTTGGAATATGTCCTCACCCACAACTTTTTCTTGTTTGGGGGGTCCTTCTTCCTACAGCTCCAGGGAACTGTGATGGGGGAGTCTTGTGCGCCCCCATATGAAAATCTGTTCCTGGGGATGTAGGAGAGGGAGATCCTCCAAACAGATCCCCTGCCGATGGCAAATAGGGACCAATATTGGGAATGCTACATTGATGACATTCTGATCATCTGGCAGGTGACCGAGAAGGAGTTGGGACAATTCATACAAGAACTCAACAAGAATGATAAAAACATAAAACTTATCTTTAAGGTGGGTCGGACGGACATGGAATTCTTGGATGTGGTCGTCCGGGTGGATTCACAAGGACAAATTGGAACTGATTTATATATAAGGGTTGACCCTCAGGACCCTCAGGACGCCACATACATAGAACTATACAAGAGGATGCCACATACATAGGACTATACAAGAGGACACTACATACATAGGACTATACAAGAGGACACTACATACATAGGACTATACAAGAGGAACTTCTTCTTCCTCCCTGGTGCCACCAGTCCTGGTGCTTGATTGGCTTGTTTATATGGGAAACATCCTGTGTTTATTACGAAGAACTGTACATATACCTGTGGTTACTACACAGTAGTATAGGGGGCAGCGGTCGGGCATGCTAGTTGGGTTCAGGACATTGATAATTACTGCAGTCACAATAAACTCCTTATCCCTATCAGTTGTTATTGAGCGGGCGGGCGATACTGACTCTTTTGTAATCGCGGCAGTCATCTTATTAGTGAACCTTATAAACTGTGTTGTAACAAAGGATAACACATTTCAAGTTGAGTGCCCCATCATCAGATGAAAAGAGACATTCTACACTACAGTCTCCAATAGCACAATTGTGCAGGGACACAACCCCAACCGGTAACTCCCATCTGTATCTTTATCCATAAACTTCTAGCAGGAATATGAGAACAATGGTACAACATACAGTCATAAGAAAACAGAAAACTAGTGTTGAGCGAAGTTTAAAAAAATGTAATTCGACCGCTTTGCTGATTTCACAAAAAATAAGCTTCATCACAAAGCGTATTTCTTTGTAAGTTGCGGGCTCAATGATACGGAACGGCGATTGCGCCATCTCCTGTCATTGAACCCCTCAGATGCCACGTTTATCGCTGAGAGAATAAAAATGAGGCGTTTCAGGGGTTAAAAAAAAATATTATACTAAAATAATATCCATTTGAGTGTAAAGAGGCCGCCACGGCCATCTTGATTGAAGATCTCATGTAAAATCTCGCGTGGTACGTGATGACTTCGTCACAAACAAGATTTTGCGCGGGATCTTCAATCAAGATGGCTGCGTGGCCTCTTCGCGCTCAAATGGATGAGTATTTTTTTTGTGTTTATTTTTTTTAACGTCATTCCAGGGAAAAATGATTTGCTACCATAAGGAAATTCAGCTTTGCAGCAATTTGAAATTTCCCTGAAATTCGGATCGAAGTCCAATACAGAAACTTTGATTCGCTCAACCTTCTTTAGTACATGGGGAATGCAGGTAGCTTCTAAAACAGACATGTCAGGAGAGGGGACAGCTCCTCTTTAACACTCCATCTCTGTTAGTGACAGCTGACTAGCAGACTTGGAGATCCTTATGGCAGGACCTGGGAAGACAGGAAGAAGAGTAGTCATACAAAACTTGTCAGGGCTGGAAGAGTGACTGCAAGGGAATCAGGTTAAGGCAGATGATAATGTAGTTAGGATCAATCCATGAAAGGAAGCAAAGTATCAGATGCAACACCTTCATAATGTACTGGAACTGAAAGCTGCAATAACCTGCACTTCCTCTACTAAGTGCAACTGGCCTACTGCCGGCGTCTGGGGGATCCCTTGCCCCTTAGGAGGTTTCTACGAAATATGTCCCTCTTATAGAGCAAGTAAACGTGACGCCAGTTGCAGTTAAGCAACAAGGACATGGAGTCCCCTTTGTGGATGGTAGTGTTGGTACCCAGGGTAGGATTGCCAGAGTGGTGTAGAGTGGCCTACAATGTCTCTGTAGATGTTGTATGCACGTGTCACGTGCTCCTACCTGGATATCCTTGGATCTCAGACGTGGTGTAGTCCGAAGCAGTGCAAAAGGGGGGTAGTTGAACTTGGATGGTGTAGGAGGTAAAATAAATGGAGTCCAGACTTTGTAGTAACGTTGAACACAGCTTTACTTGGCATAAACGGTAATCCAAACAGTTTCCAAACAATATCTTGCTCATCAGCAGGTATTGGCATAATCTTTGGCAGGCAAACATATCTGCAACAATCTCAGCACTGCTATGCGGTAGCTCTTTCAGCTCTGCCATGCTAGGCTGGCTTAATAGGAACTTTCCTCTTCTGCTGGAACTTGGGTTAGCTGTAGTTTGTCTCTTACTTTAATCCTAGGAACTTCCTGTCTTGGCATCAAGCTCTCTTAGCTTGGAAGTTAAGGCAATGCGAGCCACAGGAGGGGTTAAGCAAACACACGACTTTTCCACAGGAGGGGGTAGGCTAGACTAACTGACTGACTAAATTCCTCCTCTCTAGAGAATGCTGGAAGGAACAAGAAGGTTCCTCTCCAGGAAACTAGCTCTGCCGAGTTTGCTGCCACCTGCAGGTGAACCAGGCACATTACATCTTAATATAAACAGTTGCATAGAAATCGTACACATATTGCAGGAAATGGCAATAAATATCTAAGGTGACACAGGATCACACAATGCAGATAGTGGGGATTACAAAAGGAGGTGGTAATGTCACTCTGGGACATTACATAAGTAGACAACATGCAGGTAAATGAAGACAGCTGGTTGGCGGGAGACCCCCACCAATCTGAGATCGATGGTCTATCCTGAGGATAAGACATCAAGTATCGGAAACCAGACAACCCCATTAAGGAATGCAAACTACTGAGTACAAGGAGCTCTGGCAACAAACGACTGGAGTCTGTAGGATAGAATTAGACCGCTATGCTGAAAGAGTTGTCCTGAATTTAAAAAAATGAGGATCTGCTTTAATACCAGATATAGCTCTACCTCTGTTTATGGACTTTGTCTGATAATGCAATTCTGCCCCATTCAGGTTGGCCATCAGGGAAGTATGGGTGGTACTGAAGTTAGGGGCCTGGTCCAAGCCACTTTGGGTCTCTGATATCGGCAGCCTCATTAATATTCACTTCAGTGCAATGAATATTAATGAACCAATGAATATTAATCACGTTCTGTCTCTTGCTCCTTATGCCCTGCCCCAGTACATAGACTTTTATTATAGAAACAACTTCACAGGTTTCTGGTGGGTTTTGAACCTCAGACCTTCTGTATGGCAGGCAGAACACCTACCAATTACATTATAGACCTGCATAATATTCAATAAATAAATTGCTAGGAAGTGGATGTCGTTGAAAGGACAATCTTATCAAGCATGGTTCAAACTATTTAGGCAAGTGTATAAACAGGAGAATATGTCTAATTCCATGATAATAAGGCCTAAGAAGAAATACCTTGAGTTATGAGGAATCTTGTTTTTATTTATTTATTTATTTTATTTATTTATTTATTTTTGTATTTTTTCTCTCTCTCTTCCGGGGGATGGATGGTTAGGGGATTGGTTGGGTTGTAATTGTATAAATGTACTGTTATGATATGATGTAATTTGTAAAATAAAATAAAAACATAATATAATTTATAATAACACAATAATTTATTTAGTGCCGAAATAAATAAAGGTTACAGCTCCAGGAAAACCTAATTATTGTGCATGTTAAAATAAAGCAACTTACCAAAATAAACGAATAACCATCAGAGTATTTCTATACAGTAGTGGGTAAGGTTGCTGCCTGCTAAAAATAAAAAGGTCTGGGGTTCAGTTCCCAGTACACACCCATGAAATAAATGTTATTTTAAAGTTACATTTTTTTATGTTATTTAAAAAATAAATAAAGCAAAAACCATTACAATTAATGCATTTTTGTAACATACAGTCATTACTATTAAATATCACCAAACTGATACCCTGTAATTATAATAACCTCTACAATATAGTGAACACATTATTTTTGGTGATCGGGAAACAGAATGCGAATTTGTTTTCCCTTTATTTAACCCATAATAAAAGTTGATAGAAATTAAAATCTTTCTGATGTGTATGGCACAATGACCTTATGCAAAAAAGTTATGACTCTTTTGGTTATGAATTTGAGGAGTGCAGGGGGGAAGGCCTGCACGGTTTGCCCATACGGGGCCCTGAAATTTCTGATGGCATTTGCAAGAAATGCAGCATTATTGTATATGTTGGCCATTCAACTGAAAGGTTGACCATATAATTTTTGGATGAGTGGGATTTAGCAGAGCAAGAGGCTGTTAAAGATTACACAAAGTATATTCCTCTGACTGAGAATAAGGTATCCTGCAATGAGGATGCTTTCTATGTGCTCACAGGATATGAGAAATGACTAACTGTAGACTTTATTATTTACTGTAAGCACGACTGTGTGAAAACCATCATCCGGCTAACACAGCCATGCCAGGAACACTGTGTGCAAGCTCCTGTCTGCCCATGTCCAGTGCATTGAGAAAGGATGAGAATTTCAAAGATTTATTATATATATACTAGCAGTAGGACCTGACTTTGCAAGTGTATATTTAATCTATTTCAGTACAGTACCCCGCCCCTTTAACAGTGACCTCCACAGCGTCCTGCACCCTTAACAGTAACATCCACAGCGCCCTTCCCTTTAATAGTGACCTCCACAGCAGCCACTCCTTTATTAGTGACCTCCACAGTACCCAGTCTTGTTAACAGTGATTTCCACAATAAGCCACCCCCTTAACAGTGACCTCTACAGAGCTTTGTTCCCTTAAAATTTGACCTCCACAACACCCCGCCCCCTTAACAGTAACCTCTACAGCACCCGCCCCTTAACACTGACCTCCATAGCGGACAGTTCCCTTAACTGTGACCTCTGTGACCTGTCCCCTTAACAGAGACCTCCACATTGCCCGCCCCTTTAACAGTGATCTCCACAGCATTCCGCTGTAAGCTCCACAGCAGCCAGGCCCTTAAACAGTGACCGAGACAGCATCCCGCCCCCTTAACAGTGACCTCTACAGAGCTTTGTTCCATTAAAATGGGACCTCCACAACACCCCACCCCTTAACAGTGACCCCTAAAGCACCCCGCCCCTTAACACTGACCTCCATAGCGGACAGTCCCCTTAACTGTGACCTCTGTGACCTGTCCCCTTAACAGAGACCTCCACAGTGCCTGCCCCTTTAACAGTGATCTCCACAGCATCCCGCCCCCTTATCAGTGACCTCCACAGCAGCTCGGCCCTTAAACAATGACCGAGACAGCATCCCACCCCCTTGAAAGTGACCTCTACAGAGCTTTGTTCCCCTAAAATGTAACCTCCACAACACCCAGCCCCCTTAACAGTGACCTCTACAGCACCCCGCCCCTTAACACTGACCTCCATAGCGGACCGTCCCCTTAACTGTGACCTTCACCGAAGCCTGCCCCTAGGGTGGCTAAAGGTCCGGTTTTAGGCCGGACAGTCCGGCTTTCAGACTCCCTGTCCTCCGTCTGGCACAGGACCTGGATGGACACAGGGATGTTCTTTTGAACAGCTCACTCTCAGACAGCAGCACTGTTTTGTCTGGGCGTGAGCTGCAGGGAGAAAGTCACCCTCCCACCCCTACAGCTGACAGAAGTTGATTTTTACCTTCATTTTTTTAATCCCCGTCGGCTGCAGTGTGTGTGGGGGCGTGGCTTAGTGGGACCTGGGGGTGGGGTTTTTAGTCCGTATTTTGAGGGTGGCCTGAATGGCCACCCTACCTGACCCTGGACTGTGACCTCGACAGCACTCCTCTCCCTTAACAGTGTCATCCACAGCGCCCTGCCCCTTTAAAGCTGACCTACAGCAGTGAAGAAAAATGGCTGGTGTAAAACTGTGTGTATGTGGAGACTAAGGGCCTTTGAGCTTCTATTGGGTGATAAGGGTCATCTGACCAGGCTTCTATTGGCTAATGCATTTTTTGGGAATATCTCACACAGGGATGTCCTTTTGAACAGCTCACTCTCAGACAGCAGCACTGAGCTGTCTGAGCGTGAGCTGCAGGGAGAAAGTCACCGTCCCTCCCACCCTTGCAGCTGACAGAAGTAGATTTTTACCTTCATTTTTTCAATCCCTGTTGGCTGCGGAGTAGGAGGGGCGTGGCTTAGCGGGCCTGGGGGCGGGGTTTTTAAGTCCATCTTTTGGCCACCCTACCTGCCACCTGAACTGTCACCTCCACAGCACTCCGCTCCCTTAACAGTGTTATCTACCGTGCCCTGCCCCTTTAAAGCTGCTGTCTAAGGGTCTATTCACACGTCCGTAGTGTATTGCGGATCCGCAATACACCCGGCCAGCACCCCCATAGAACTGCCGATTCTTGTCCGCAATTGCGGACAAGAATAGGACATGTTCCATTTTTTTCTGAGCCGCGGACCGGATGATTGGGGGCGCCCTCTGGAAATGCGAATGTGGACAGCAGACTGTGTGCTGTCCGCATCCATTCCTGCCCTATAGAGAATGAATGGGTCCGCACAGACGTGTGAATGGACCCTTAGAGTGAGCTGTTCAAAAGGACACGCCCCGATATGGTTAGACCACTCACCCTCCTCTCCTTAGCCGACAGGGGTTGAAAAAATGAAGGTAAAAATCAACTTCTGTCAGCTGCAGAGGTGGGAGGGCAGGTGACTTTCTCCCAGTGGCGTACCGCCCATAGAGGCAGACCACGCCATTGCTATGGGGCCCGCGGCACTGGGGGGCCCGGAGCTCAGAGAAGGCGCCGCCCACAGTATTTGGCCCCGCCCACTCATGGCAGCCTATAGCGCTATGCGGCTGCTCTGCTTTTATGACCAGCCCACTATTCTTCCGCAATCGGCCCTGGAGCGCATAAAAGGCCCCGCCCCCTACTATTTTTATGTACGCCCCTGCCCCGGGCCACTTCCCTGCTCCCTCCAGTATCTGACCTGACCGCTGTCTATTTCCGGCCTGAGCGCGGTGAGTTGCTGTCACGATGAGCCGCATCTATCATGTGGGTGTCGGGAGACTGACAGCTGGGCTGTTCTAGAGGTATGGCTGTGTGCTGGGGCAGCTGGGCTTATAGGAGGAAGTGTTGTCTGGGCGAGGGGGCTGTACACAGGGGAGAACTGGCCCTGCCCTGTTGACTGGGCACATATAGCTAAGGAAGCATCCAGCCATACACTGTAGTGTAACCATAGTCTTCTGTAGTGCAGACCTGTGCCAAAGATGTGTGTTTGCCCACTGGCATTGTGTTACATGGACACCTGCTGCAGCCCACCACCCTCCAGTCTGTATGCTTATGCTTCAGATGCATGGCCCAGAGGTTTGCTGAACTTAAAGGGGTATTCCAGTAATAAATTGTCCCGGATGTGGGTCCTGGTGACTTTGAATTTAGCTGCAGGGTACATGCTAATCCCCCACCCTATTCTGGTGATCAGTGACCACACCATTCCCAGCAGTTATCGCCTGTCCAATGAATAGGTTATAATTTATCACTGGAATACCCCTTTAAGCCCCTTACACACCATGTTTTATGATGTGTGTGAGTATAGGAAAGTGTTTTTTTTGTACATTTTTCAGAAAAAATTGTTGTTAAGTCCAGCTTCCCATAAAAGAAGTCCTTTATTAACCACTTCCCATCTGGGCCCTTTGCCCCCTTCCTGACCAGGCCAAATTTTGCAAAACGGACATATCTCACTTTATGTGGTAATAACTTTGGAACGCCTTTATTTATCCAAGTCATTCAGAGATTGTTTTCTCGTGACACATTGTACTTCATGATAGTCATAAATTTGAGTCAAAATATTTCACCTTTATTTATGAAAAAATCCCAAATTTACCCAAAAATTTAAAAAAAATCGCAATTTTCTAAATTTCAATTTCTCTGCTTTTAAAACAGAAAGTGATACCTCATAAAATATTTATTATTTAACATTCCCCATATGTCTACTTTATGTTGGCATCATTTTGGAAATGTCATTTTATTTTTTTAGGACGTTAGAAGGCTTAGAAGTTTAGAAGCAATTCTTCAAATTTTTAAGAAAATTGCCAAAACCCACTTTATAAGGACCAGTTCAGGTCTGAAGTCACTTTGTGGGGCCTACATAGTGGATACCCCCATAAATGACCCCATTGTAGAAACTACACCCCTCAAGGTATTCAAAACCGATTTTACAAACTTTGTTAACCCTTTAGGCGTTCCACAAGAATTAAAGGAAAATGGAGATCAAATTTTTAAATTTCACTTTTTTGGCAGATTTTCCATTTTAATCAATTTTTTTCTCTAACACATCGATGGTTAACAGCCAAACAAAACTCAATATTTATTACCCAGATTCTGCGGTTTACAGAAACACCCCACATGTGGTCGTAAACTGCTGTATGGGCACACGGCAGGGCGCAGAAGGAAAGGAACTCCACATGGTTTTTAGATGCCATGTCCCATTTGAAGCCCCCTGATGCACCCTTACAGTAGAAACTCCCAAGAAGTGACCCCATTTTGGAAACTAGGGGATAAGGTGCCAGTTTTATTAGTACTATTTTTGGGTACATATGATTTTTTGATCATTCAATATAACACTTTATGGGGCAAGGTGACCAAAAAATTGGTTGTTTTAGCACAGTTTCTATTTATTTATTTTTACAGCGTTCACCTTAGGGGTTCAGTCAAGTGACATTTTTATAGAGCAGATTGTTACGGACGTGGCGATACCTAATATGTATACTTTTTCTCATTTATTAAAGTTTTACACAATAATAGCATTTTTGAAACCAAAAAATTATGTTTTAATGTGTCCATGTTCTGAGAGCTATAGTTTTTCTATTTTTTGAGAGATTTTCTTATGTAGGGGCTCATTTTTTGCGGGATGAGGTGACGGTTTTATTGGTACCATTTTGTGGGACATACGCGTTTTTGATCACTTGGTGTTGCACCTTTTGTGATGCAACGTGACAAAAATTGCTTGTTTTGACACAGTTTTTTTTTTTTTTTTTTTACGGTGTTCACCCGAGGGGTTAGGTCATGTGATATTTTTATAGAGCTGGTTTTTACGGACGCGGCAATACCTAATATGTATACTTTTTTTTATTTGTTTCACTTTAACACAATAATAGCATTTTTGAAACCAAAAAAATTATGTTTTAGTGTCTCCATGTTCTAAGAGCTATAGTTTTTTTATTTTTTGAGAGATTTTCTTATGTAGGCGCTCATTTTTTGCGGGATGAGGTGACGGTTTTATTGGTACCATTTTGTGGGACATACGCGTTTTTGATCACTTGGTGTTGCACCTTTTGTGATGCAAGGTGACAAAAATTGCTTGTTTTGACACCGTTTTTTTTTTTTTTTTTTACGTTGTTCACCCGAGGGGTTAGGTCATGTGATATTTTTATAGAGCTGGTTTTTACGGACGCGGCAATACTAAATATGTCTATTTTACTTTATTTTTTCTATTTTAATTTTTTTTTTTTATTCCTAACTTGGGAACTTTTTTTTTTTTTACATGTGAAACTTTATTTTATTTTATTTTTTCAACCCTTTATTTTTTTTATTTTTTTTTTACACTTTTGTCCCCCATAAGGTCATACAAGACCTCTGGGGGACATTTGCTTCACTTTTTCTTTTTTTTTTCACAGTTGATTTCTCCTGTAACTGGGGCTGAGATAGTAGCCCCAGTTACAGGACAAATGCACCCCTATAGAGGCTGTACAGCAGCAATCCTGCGCTGTACAGCCTCACAGCAGGGCTGATCGAGGTCTCTGAGAGACCTCACACAGCCCCTGCACTCTCCGGTCACGGCGGTCACATGACCGCCGGGCCGGAACAGGAAGCGCACAGCGCTTCCTTCTCTGCAGACACAGCGCTCGGTGAGCGCTGTGTCTGCAGCGATCGTGAAGGCAGGGACACCTGGGAACTGTCCCTGCCTTGTCTTAGGGTTGCCCTGCTGTCACTGACAGCGGGCAACCCGATCAGCAGCTGCACGATTAGCGTGCAGCTGCTATTTCTGACAGGACGTTTTAAAACGTGCTGTCAGAAATAGACGTCCACCCATAGGACGTTTATATCCTATGGGCGGACGTGAGGCGGTTAATACGGAATAAAATCCTGACATCAATTACATGTACAGTGTGTACAGTCTACGCGTCTCTGACTCCAAACATTTGGATCCTTCTTCATGTCATGAGGAAGGATCCAAATGTTTGGAGTCAGAGACGCGTAGACTGTACACACTGTACATGTAATTGATGTCAGGATTTTATTCCGTATCAATAAAGGACTTCTTTTATGGGAAGCTGGACTTAACAACAATTTTTTGGAAACTTTGGTATGACCGTGTCCGGGTCTTTTGTCCGTGCTACGCGAGAAGCTTCATAGGTGCAGTTTTTACATCTATTCACAAATTTTTCAGAAAAAGGAATTAAATGGAAATTAAGATGCAAGTGTATGCTGTGTTAGATTTTGGCCATTCCTCTAGACCGCCCCCCCTCTCCCTCCACTAACACGTTGCTCAGATCAGTGAGACCTAGAGCCAGTTTTTCCACATTTGAGAACAGGCAAATTACTACCGCATAGTGTGACTGAATATTACAGCCATACTAAGGCCTCATGCCCACCACCGTATTTTGTATCCGTGTCGTATCCCCCCTTTACCCCCCCCCCCCCCCCCCCCGTACTCCTTAGTCCTCTATGAGCCTACAGGGTCCCCCCAGCACATCAGTTACCTTGCAGGAAGGGGGGATATGATTGGTGGCATCAGCAGCAAGGCGTTTAAGGTGGTTATCCAACACCTACAATGCCCCCCAAAATGCCCGGGCACCTTACATACCCGCATCGCTTCTGTTGCCCGCCTATCTGCCACTGCATCCAAACTGTCGCATGGATGAAAACATCCAGCGACGTGGGGGGCAGTCAATAGCAAGCCACGATGGGAACGAGCCTCCCATAGCGGGTGACGCTAGGGATGCTAATTTCCGACACTACCTACTATTGGCTGCACCCCCCCACTAGGCATAAGTATTATCTGTATGCGGTGCCCGGGCATTTTGGGAGGCATAATAGGGGTTAGATAACCCCTTTAACCCTTAGGATACCGGAGGTTTTTTCCTTTTTTTCCAATTTTCATTTTTCTTCCCTATCTTCCTTGAGCCATAACTTTTTATTTTTCCATTCACATAGCTGCATGAGGGCTTATTTTTTGCAGAACAAGTTGTACTTTAATATGGCATACAATGTAGTGGTAAGCGGGCAAACAATTCCAAATGGGGTGGAATTGGCAAATGGGGATGTGGTGGGGGAGTAGCCAGGACAGGAGGTGGGAGGGACCAGGTGTGGGTAGTGGGTGGAGTTAGGGGGCCCAATTCAGATTTTTGCTATGGGGCCAATGATTTCTATGTACGCCCCTGCTTTCTCCATACAGCTCAGACAGTACAGTGCTGCTGTCTTAGAGTGAGCTGATCAAAAGGACACGCCTCCGATCCACTAAAGGCCACTGTTAGGGGGCGGGCCCCTGTGGAGGTCACTGTCAAGGGGGTGGTATGCTGTGAAAGTCACTGTTAAAGGGGAAGGCTGCTGTAAAGGTCAAAGTTAAGGGGGTGGGATGCTGTGGAGGTCCAATTTAAAGGGACGGGGCACTCTGGGGGAGTCAGTGTTAAGGGGTGGGGGGCTGTGGAGGTCACTGTTTTGGGGGCGGGGTGCTGTAGATGTCACTGTTATAGTGGATAGTGTTGATATCTTTTAACGACACACACAAACATTGAATGAAATAGATTAAATTTACCCGAGCGAAGCCGGGTCCTTCAGCTAGTACATATATATATAGAGGAAACAAGCAATTGTGCATTATTATTTATAGGATTATGCCATTGGATTATATAGGGGGTTCCAATATGTTTGTGTGATTTTATGTTTGTAGTTTGCTTCACTATATGTGATTTTAGTTTTTTAGATATTCATTGTTGTGTTATCTAGTGTATATAAATCTATGTTTGTAATATATAGGGTCCTGTGCCTTGAGGGATTATTTGACTATTCATTATCAACAATTTTTTATATTTAGTTTTTTGTATTTTGGAAGGGTACAGCGGCAGCCGTTGTGTGTACTACTGTTATCATAAACAATTATAAAATTACATATTAAAACAAAATCAGCCGCCCGTCTTCAAATCTGTTGCGAGATGGGAAAAAATGTCAGACACAGTCCTTACTTGACAATAAGGCCTCATGCACACGACCGTTGTGTGTTTCGCTGTCCCCAAATTGCGGTTCCGCAAAACACAGATGGCATCTGTGTGCGTTCCGCAATTTGCAGAACGTCACAGACAGCCATTGATATAACTGCCTATTCTTGTCCGCAAAACGGACAAGAATAGGACAGGTTATATTTTTTTTGCAGACCACGGAACAGAGCAACGGATGCGGACAGCACATGGAGTGCTGTCTGCATCTTTTGCGTCCCCATTGAAGTGAATGGGTCCGTATCCAAGCCGCAAAAACTGCGGTTCGGATGCAGACCGAAACAACAGTCGTGTGCATGAGGCCTAAGACACATTAAATTAAATAGGCATTAACAGTCTCGAACTTGTACAGAGGGGTTGCTCCACCACCTTACTAGTAGGGGGTGGCAAAGAGAGGATTCTGTGTGAGAAAGAAGGGGTAATGGGAAGTCAGCAGAAGAGAGGAAGGCATGGGGAACAGTCTTGAGTAAGAGGGCTGCAAGGAGGAGTAGTCCAGGGACCTTCTTGGAATTAGAACATGTCTTATTTGGCAAAAACTTCACCTGAAAAGTGAAAATTAATGGCAGTTACACAATACAGGGAATTCAGCTGTCTTTTATAGCTGTGGTCTACTCGTTCATCCTGGTATGAATAACAGACGGCTGCTTACATCAGCAGCAGACTCGGTCACATGGATGAATCTGATGAAAGCATTAATGGTTTTAATGAAACCACAAGGGCAAAAGCAGTCTAAACTATACAGTAGAACCTACTTACTTTGTCAGAAAATGACCCTTAGGGCTCATTCAAACGGCCGTATGCTGTCCGCAAAAATGCGGATCCGTTTTTTTGTGGACAGTTCAGCATGTCCGCAAAAAAATCGGATTGCATTCCGTTTTTTTGCTGATTCATAGACTTCAATAGGGCCATGTCCTGATTTTCACTGACAAGTATAGGACATGTTTAATTTTTTGCTGAGCCATGCAATGGAAGAAAAGGGCCCCATAGAAGTGAATGGGACAGCATCTAATCCGCAAAAAACTGATCCGCATTTTTGAGGACAGCATACGGCCATCTGAATGTGCCCTTACTGGGTTCTCGGACCGTAGAATTCTTGTAGAGCACTAAAGGTCACTGTAACGTAGGGTATATTTCTGGTCTGGGGTCTGAATTTATTGTGTTACTATAAAGACTATTAAGCATATAGAGAAGAAATAGCGTGCTTATAAAAACAATACCTTTATTATAAATGAATGGGTAAATGGAGCAGAAAGCTGCTCAAATGGTGACCATGACCTAACAGAAGATTGGTAAAGTCTTTTGACTCCAACTGTGATTATGATACCACAAAAAAAAAAATTTTTTATAGAGATAAACCTATAGTCATACAGGTGATTAGGTATTTATATCCGAGGACAGGTGACAGGGGGTATTTAGAGGGGAGGGAGTAACTCTCCCTGGGTGTCCCTAAAAATCTAGGCCCTAAGCCCAGGGATATCCCCAGATGGTAGAGATACCCTGTCCCCGTACTTATGGCTATAGTCAACCTATCATAACCCTACTTAGATGGTGGATACTAAGATGAATACATGTAAACTTGTATCATGTTTTTGTTTTGGTTTCACTTTCTCATCTCCTTTCCTTCTGCCAGGTGTCTCTTATTTCGACTAATCGTCTTCCTTTATAATCCCTCCCATACTGCCTCACTTTGCGGTTTATACTACTTCCTGGATGAGGTGTTCACTGCTGGAGGCTGCTTCTGCTGTTTGTTCAGATAAGTCATTTACTTTATTGTGTTTCCTTGCTGGCTTGATTCTAGGTGACCCTGACTCCGTCCGTATTAAGTGCAGGGAGACGGTGGTCGTGTCCCCTCACTATTATAGGGTTTTCAGGTGTCACACAGTATTAGGTACGCGGGCATGTAATCGTCTACCATACAGACCCTTGCATGTGCATAGCAGTCAGGGAGAGCTCTTAGGGTTTTATAGGACTCACCTATAAGCTCCTTAGTTTGGGATCAAGCCAGTCGCTCGTTTATTTATATGTTCCAGCTATCTGCTAACTTCATCCGTGACAGTTTCACCTGCACCTGGCAGATCATCAGGGGGTGGTAGATAAACCCTAATTTGTAGGGCAAAAAAAGGATACACAAGATAAATAAAGAAATGATACTTAGTGCCCAAAGTTCCTCTCCCTCTTCCCAATCTATATCACTGGCCCAGAACACTTGAGGAGTGTTGGATGCGGGCTCCCTGGACCGCGCTCCCTCTGAGGCGCTCCACCCTTCAAGAAACCTCCCGCCATTGCTTCCTCCCACCGCCCAGACAATGCGCTCGCGCAGGAAGACCGCAGGGAGCAGACAGACATGCCACCTACCACCACCGAGACGGCTTCATCTTCTGGGGAATCAGCACCCCCGAGGTCGGGACAGGAGCTCTGCCCTACAGCGCAGGACTTTCTACCCGCCAGATCTAGGAGGGCAGGGGCTGACATGGTGGCCTTTGAGGACTGTGCTTCGCAGGGATCGGGACATGCAGGTACTGTACCAGCCTGCACCCTGCAGAACATACCTCCCCTATCCTCCTCACAGAGTCCACCTTTGGCTTTAACTGGGGACCCCTGGTCTACCTCTCCTGTGGGCACCTCACCTGTCCTGGCTACTACACGCAGCAGCTCTCCATCCCCCAAAATGCCCGGGCACCTTACATACCCGCATCGCTTCTGTTGCCCGCCTATCTGCCACTGCATCCAAACTGTCGCATGGATGAAAACATCCAGCGACGTGGGGGGCAGTCAATAGCAAGCCACGATGGGAACGAGCCTCCCATAGCGGGTGACGCTAGGGATGCTAATTTCCGACACTACCTACTATTGGCTGCACCCCCCCACTAGGCATAAGTATTATCTGTATGCGGTGCCCGGGCATTTTGGGAGGCATAATAGGGGTTAGATAACCCCTTTAACCCTTAGGATACCGGAGGTTTTTTCCTTTTTTTCCAATTTTCATTTTTCTTCCCTATCTTCCTTGAGCCATAACTTTTTATTTTTCCATTCACATAGCTGCATGAGGGCTTATTTTTTGCAGAACAAGTTGTACTTTAATATGGCATACAATGTAGTGGTAAGCGGGCAAACAATTCCAAATGGGGTGGAATTGGCAAATGGGGATGTGGTGGGGGAGTAGCCAGGACAGGAGGTGGGAGGGACCAGGTGTGGGTAGTGGGTGGAGTTAGGGGGCCCAATTCAGATTTTTGCTATGGGGCCCAATGATTTCTATGTACGCCCCTGCTTTCTCCATACAGCTCAGACAGTACAGTGCTGCTGTCTTAGAGTGAGCTGATCAAAAGGACACGCCTCCGATCCACTAAAGGCCACTGTTAGGGGGCGGGCCCCTGTGGAGGTCACTGTCAAGGGGGTGGTATGCTGTGAAAGTCACTGTTAAAGGGGAAGGCTGCTGTAAAGGTCAAAGTTAAGGGGGTGGGATGCTGTGGAGGTCCAATTTAAAGGGACGGGGCACTCTGGGGGAGTCAGTGTTAAGGGGTGGGGGGCTGTGGAGGTCACTGTTTTGGGGGCGGGGTGCTGTAGATGTCACTGTTATAGTGGATAGTGTTGATATCTTTTAACGACACACACAAACATTGAATGAAATAGATTAAATTTACCCGAGCGAAGCCGGGTCCTTCAGCTAGTACATATATATATAGAGGAAACAAGCAATTGTGCATTATTATTTATAGGATTATGCCATTGGATTATATAGGGGGTTCCAATATGTTTGTGTGATTTTATGTTTGTAGTTTGCTTCACTATATGTGATTTTAGTTTTTTAGATATTCATTGTTGTGTTATCTAGTGTATATAAATCTATGTTTGTAATATATAGGGTCCTGTGCCTTGAGGGATTATTTGACTATTCATTATCAACAATTTTTTATATTTAGTTTTTTGTATTTTGGAAAGGTACAGCGGCAGCCGTTGTGTGTACTACTGTTATCATAAACAATTATAAAATTACATATTAAAACAAAATCAGCCGCCCGTCTTCAAATCTGTTGCGAGATGGGAAAAAATGTCAGACACAGTCCTTACTTGACAATAAGGCCTCATGCACACGACCGTTGTGTGTTTCGCTGTCCCCAAATTGCGGTTCCGCAAAACACAGATGGCATCTGTGTGCGTTCCGCAATTTGCAGAACGTCACAGACAGCCATTGATATAACTGCCTATTCTTGTCCGCAAAACGGACAAGAATAGGACAGGTTATATTTTTTTTGCAGACCACGGAACAGAGCAACGGATGCGGACAGCACATGGAGTGCTGTCTGCATCTTTTGCGTCCCCATTGAAGTGAATGGGTCCGTATCCAAGCCGCAAAAACTGCGGTTCGGATGCAGACCGAAACAACAGTCGTGTGCATGAGGCCTAAGACACATTAAATTAAATAGGCATTAACAGTCTCGAACTTGTACAGAGGGGTTGCTCCACCACCTTACTAGTAGGGGGTGGCAAAGAGAGGATTCTGTGTGAGAAAGAAGGGGTAATGGGAAGTCAGCAGAAGAGAGGAAGGCATGGGGAACAGTCTTGAGTAAGAGGGCTGCAAGGAGGAGTAGTCCAGGGACCTTCTTGGAATTAGAACATGTCTTATTTGGCAAAAACTTCACCTGAAAAGTGAAAATTAATGGCAGTTACACAATACAGGGAATTCAGCTGTCTTTTATAGCTGTGGTCTACTCGTTCATCCTGGTATGAATAACAGACGGCTGCTTACATCAGCAGCAGACTCGGTCACATGGATGAATCTGATGAAAGCATTAATGGTTTTAATGAAACCACAAGGGCAAAAGCAGTCTAAACTATACAGTAGAACCTACTTACTTTGTCAGAAAATGACCCTTAGGGCTCATTCAAACGGCCGTATGCTGTCCGCAAAAATGCGGATCCGTTTTTTTGTGGACAGTTCAGCATGTCCGCAAAAAAATCGGATTGCATTCCGTTTTTTTGCTGATTCATAGACTTCAATAGGGCCATGTCCTGATTTTCACTGACAAGTATAGGACATGTTTAATTTTTTGCTGAGCCATGCAATGGAAGAAAAGGGCCCCATAGAAGTGAATGGGACAGCATCTAATCCGCAAAAAACTGATCCGCATTTTTGAGGACAGCATACGGCCATCTGAATGTGCCCTTACTGGGTTCTCGGACCGTAGAATTCTTGTAGAGCACTAAAGGTCACTGTAACGTAGGGTATATTTCTGGTCTGGGGTCTGAATTTATTGTGTTACTATAAAGACTATTAAGCATATAGAGAAGAAATAGCGTGCTTATAAAAACAATACCTTTATTATAAATGAATGGGTAAATGGAGCAGAAAGCTGCTCAAATGGTGACCATGACCTAACAGAAGATTGGTAAAGTCTTTTGACTCCAACTGTGATTATGATACCACAAAAAAAAATTTTTTTTATAGAGATAAACCTATAGTCATACAGGTGATTAGGTATTTATATCCGAGGACAGGTGACAGGGGGTATTTAGAGGGGAGGGAGTAACTCTCCCTGGGTGTCCCTAAAAATCTAGGCCCTAAGCCCAGGGATATCCCCAGATGGTAGAGATACCCTGTCCCCGTACTTATGGCTATAGTCAACCTATCATAACCCTACTTAGATGGTGGATACTAAGATGAATACATGTAAACTTGTATCATGTTTTTGTTTTGGTTTCACTTTCTCATCTCCTTTCCTTCTGCCAGGTGTCTCTTATTTCGACTAATCGTCTTCCTTTATAATCCCTCCCATACTGCCTCACTTTGCGGTTTATACTACTTCCTGGATGAGGTGTTCACTGCTGGAGGCTGCTTCTGCTGTTTGTTCAGATAAGTCATTTACTTTATTGTGTTTCCTTGCTGGCTTGATTCTAGGTGACCCTGACTCCGTCCGTATTAAGTGCAGGGAGACGGTGGTCGTGTCCCCTCACTATTATAGGGTTTTCAGGTGTCACACAGTATTAGGTACGCGGGCATGTAATCGTCTACCATACAGACCCTTGCATGTGCATAGCAGTCAGGGAGAGCTCTTAGGGTTTTATAGGACTCACCTATAAGCTCCTTAGTTTGGGATCAAGCCAGTCGCTCGTTTATTTATATGTTCCAGCTATCTGCTAACTTCATCCGTGACAGTTTCACCTGCACCTGGCAGATCATCAGGGGGTGGTAGATAAACCCTAATTTGTAGGGCAAAAAAAGGATACACAAGATAAATAAAGAAATGATACTTAGTGCCCAAAGTTCCTCTCCCTCTTCCCAATCTATATCACTGGCCCAGAACACTTGAGGAGTGTTGGATGCGGGCTCCCTGGACCGCGCTCCCTCTGAGGCGCTCCACCCTTCAAGAAACCTCCCGCCATTGCTTCCTCCCACCGCCCAGACAATGCGCTCGCGCAGGAAGACCGCAGGGAGCAGACAGACATGCCACCTACCACCACCGAGACGGCTTCATCTTCTGGGGAATCAGCACCCCCGAGGTCGGGACAGGAGCTCTGCCCTACAGCGCAGGACTTTCTACCCGCCAGATCTAGGAGGGCAGGGGCTGACATGGTGGCCTTTGAGGACTGTGCTTCGCAGGGATCGGGACATGCAGGTACTGTACCAGCCTGCACCCTGCAGAACATACCTCCCCTATCCTCCTCACAGAGTCCACCTTTGGCTTTAACTGGGGACCCCTGGTCTACCTCTCCTGTGGGCACCTCACCTGTCCTGGCTACTACACGCAGCAGCTCTCCATCCCCCATTGATGCCTGGGCCAGCTCACCAAGCCCTCCTCCACTTGCTGCTTTATCTCCTCATTCTGCTCCTGAACCTCCACAACCCTGGGCAAATTTTCTCAGACAATACCCTACAAAAGAGGACTTTCGAATGCTTATATCTTAAGTTAAGGGAGCTTGCAGGGCAGAGATTGCTGTGGTCCGCACTGATATAAAGCATATTATCGATCAAGTGGACTCATTAGAAAATGCGCATGATGACACCAGAAAGTACATATCCACTCTCCATGAATCGTTGGCATCTCAAACAGCGGAAATGGGTTGGCACTTGAAGGATCTGGATACTAGGGGCCGCAGGAATAATATTAGAGTTAGGGGTCTTCCGGAGGCAACGGGCGGTAAAGATATTTTTGTCACATTGGAGGCTATATTTAATATCATCTTGAGAGAGCCACCCTCACACAAGATCAAGCCGAACAGGGCCCACAGGGCACTTAAACCAAAGAGCGCCTCATCCCGTCCAAGGGACATAATTTGCTGTGTACATGACTACACTCTCAAAGAGTCTATAATGGCGAAGGTCCGGACATTGCATAAGTTTGAATTTGATGGGGCCCCCGTACAGCTCTTCCCAGACCTTTCCTGGATCACCCGGCAAAAAAGGAGACACCTGCAGCTTCTCCTCACAGTTTTACGAGACCATCAAATACCATACCATTGGGGATTTCTGTTCGCTTTGTCAGCACGTCAGCAGGGAAAGACAGCAAACCTTCATTCCTTCTTAGACCTACACCTCTTCTGCAAGACGCTGGGACTTCCTGTACCTGCCCTCACTGACTGGGAGATTGAACCTCCTGTGCCACCACCGCCCCGTGTTTCGTTTCAGACAACAAGGAAGAGAAGAGTGGGTCTGAATGCGGGCCCATCCCCGTCCACACGAACCCCACCATCTCCGGGACTTAGACCACCAGATTGATCCCTTTGCTTTAGGCCTCATGCACACGACCGTTGTTTTATTCCGTGTCCGTTGTTCCGTTTTTCGTGATTTTCTGCGGACCCATTGACTTTCAATGGGTCAGTTGAAAACTCGGCTAATGCACCGTTTGTCATCCACGTCCGTGATCCGTGGTTCCAGTCCGTCAAAAAAATATAACCTGTCCTATTTTTTTCACGGAAAACGAGTTGCAGACCTATTCAAGTCAATGGGACCGTTAAAAAAACGCGGAGGCACACAAGATTGTCATCCACGTCCGTTTTTTCCTATCATTTGCATGGAAAACTTGACTTAGACTTTTTTTTTTACTTTCCTTCATGTCTGGTGATCCTCCAAAAATAATGGAAGACACACGGAAACAAAAACGGAAACGGATAACGGAACAACGGAACCCCATTTTGCGGAACGGAACACAACAACGGTCGTGTGCATGAGGCCTTAAGTGGAGAGTGATGGTCTCCATTTCTTCCCTGAGCTGCCCGCTCAAACACTACCTTCCTATGGTTGCAGGCACCCCGCCCACTTATGCTCCTAACTGTCACCACTTCTTGCTAGTTTTAGCCAGTTACTTACTGTGTATACTGTTATTTTAGTTTCTACTTTTATGGTGCAGGCCCCCCCTGAATACCGGTTAACCTTAGAAGTTCTTGTTAATTGGTATCTGCTCCATAAGGAGTCTCGATCAGTTGACCTTCGACACTGCAACCCCGGAAGAGGCTCTGATAGCAGCCTCTAGCATGGAAACCATTCCCTGGGAATTGTCATTTACTGTTGGTTATATATCTTTTTTTTTCTGAGCTTTGTCTTGTCTTCCCTTCCTTTTTGTTCCCATATCCTTTTCTAGCTACCTCAAGTCCCTCGATCAAAATCCCTACAGACTCTGTCCTCAGCTTGAGAATCCATCAGGAGTGAAACACTGCGACTAACGGACAAGGAACACCTATTTCCTGCGGACATTGGTGAGCTGTATTCTCCTTGCACTTCACTCCCCCCCACTTTAACATGGTGCAGTGTGTGACCATAAATGTCAAGGGACTCAACTCCAACGCCAAGAGGAGACTTTTGCTCTTGGAGTTGAAATCCCTCAAAGCGGACATTGTGTGTCTTCAGGAAACCCACTTTGATGAAAATTCCTCCTTCAATACTAGAGCCTCAGGGGCGCTACTTCATCTTGAGAGGTAAACTCGCAGGCCAGTCAATCACGCTTTGCAATTTGTATGCCCCGAACACATCACAGATACATTAGCAGAGTGTTCCATAAGGTCTTCGGGGTCCCCGATTCACTGGTGCTACTAGGAGGGGACTTCAACACCATTTTCTCTGATTTAATGGATAGGCTGGCTCTACTGGGCAGGTCCTTACACTCAACACAACAGAGATTAGTAAGGGACTTTTGTAAATTAATCCAACGATACTCTTTATATTACCTCTGGCGACTTAACCATCCCACTGATCGGTCCTTCTCTTTTTACTCTACCCCGCATGGCACCAACACCCAAATTGATTTCTTTTTTGGAATCATCTACACTCTCCGGGTGTTAAAGGGGGCTCACATGGGCCAGATCACCTGGTCCGACCATGCCCCAGTAATGGTTGAAATAAACCTTAGGTCTGGTCACACCCGCCAATGTCATTGGCGTCTCAATAACACCCTCCTTAAGAGACCACCCTTACGAGCTGAACTACGCGGTTACTTAAAATCCTATTTCGAACTTAATGAAGGGTCGGCAGGGGATATACGTTCCCTATGGGAAGCTCACAAGGTGGTAATGAGAGGTCATTGCATCGCCATGGGCTCAAGGTTAAAGAAGGACTCGGTAGCCACAGTACGATCCCTGAAATCCCGTTTGCGTGTTCTGGAGGAGACAATGTCTGCTCATCCTACCCGCCGTACGCTAAAGCGTATAGTGGATGTTAGAGCCCACTTACATAGGATAGCCCAGGGCAAGGTTGACAAATTAATCTTATATACAGTGCCTGGCAACTGTATTATGCATGGGGGAATAAGCCCCATACACTGTTGGCCAGACAACTTAGGAATCGCCCTCAGCACTCTGGTCCCTGTGCAATTAAGAGTACGGATGGGACAGTTCAGTATGATCCCAGGGAAGTGGCGGAGCGGTTCTCGACTTATTATGCCTCCCTACAGTCTGCCTAGTGACCTCCCCACTAACATAGGAACCAGAGAGCACCTATTGCAATCATACTTTGCCTCGTGTAACCTCCCTACCTCTCAACTGCTGATAACTCTGCTCTTAATAGACCTGTGACTGGGGAAGAGATAGAATAGGTCATTGACCAATTACCGGACGGTAAGTCCCCGGGCCCTGACGGCTTCTCCTATAAATACTATAGGATTTTTAAGACGGACCTGATTTCCCATATGGTAACTCTCTTTAATCGATTCCTGGCGGGTGACTTGGTACCTACCCCCATGTCCCACTCATACCTTACGTTGATTCCAAAGCCTGTAAAGGACCATCTCGATTGTCTAAACTATAGGCCCATTGCGCTACTTAATTCGGACTTCAAGATTTATACTAAAATACTAGCCTCTCATTTAAACGTCTTTCTCCCCTCCTTGATTCATAAAGACCATGTAGGATTTGTCCCATGTCGTCAGGGCAGTGACAGAGACGGAACATTGACTTGTTGGAGGTTGTTGTGCATTCTCATACGTATACAATATTATCTAATGACATTATAATCAAAATGTATGCTCATCTCATTGCCTTTAAGAATAAAATCAGCCTGAACCAAAGTTCTATTATGTGGCTGAGGAAGCCAAGATGAGTTCATGGCAAGTTCAGTTTATATAAAAAAATAATTGTGAACATAAACGGACATTGTATTTAAAAGTTATTACTAAAGATATGGGACCATCTGTAAGGAGTAAGCCAACTTCCTAAGACATGTCTGTCTGGAGGGAACAAGGTTACTTGATAAGGACTCATATCCTTGAGATACACCTGCTGTATGAGGTTCAATTTATATATTCATAATTATATTATATATATCTCTGTATGGTATATTTAGTTTACAACATATGTTAATCAATAATTCATATAATGTGTTATCTAGGTGTAACAATGTATCGATTTATATATATGTTATACCATGTATTTACCATTTAGAAGGTATTGTAGAAGGTACAGAAACAAGTACGTTTATGTTAATTGGATTTCTGGGAAGAGTAGATGTTATTTCAAACAATAGTTATTCATGGATGTAGATAAGTGAAATGTACAAGTTCCGATGCCAAGCATCAAAGCCGCTATATAAAATTTTCATCAAGCCAACCTATATTTCAAAAAGATAGGAGAAGACAGTCAACTCCAACAAGTCCAGGATATAGGTAATTAAAAGTGTCAGGAAAAGACCTTCCTCAATGATTTATATTAAGAAAGGTCAATGAGGTCCTGTGAACGTATTATTAGATATTTAATTGTAATGCTGAAAAGTTGTGATGTTCATCTACAGTACCGCAGTGCCATCTGGAGGCAGATGGACAATATTATATTATTTCATTATTTGTTCTATACCATATTAGGAATTGATATGACATCATGGTGTTATTAGCATGCGAATACACCCACCTTACCTGATTGGGAATCCCTAATCTAAAGGGGATGATTCTTAGATAAGGGGAGGAATAATTACTCATGTGCGGAGTAGCTAGAGGAGGGAGAGATCAAAAGATCCAAAGATCCAGAAAATCCATATAGATCCATCCATCCATTCATTCAATCAAAAAGAAAAACTTTACCAGAAGAAACTTGGATTATTCTTTCTGGATTACTAGGAAAGTTCTTCAGAACTGGTCCCATCTGAACTCTGTCTACCTTTGACCCGGTAAAGTATATTTTGTTTACTACTCATGATATTAATAAGATATTTCTCTCGGTATATAGCCAAGAGTTCCCATACTGTGGGAATATATAGTCTTAAGTGCCTCCATAATGCTGATTATTCTCTTAGCAAAGATGCATATTGTTAATGGAAGATCTGACATTATTTGAAAAGAGGACTAAACCCTTGGAAAGTTATTTTCCTTAGTCTGATTGCCGAGCTGAATATTTTATCATATTAATATCATATATTTTTGATTGGTCATAGGAAAACAGAGTCAAGGGATAACAGTTAATTTCCTGTATATCCGTGTTTTATTGTTATAGCCTGTTTGATAACAGAAGATCCTAAGTTTCTCTTGGTATATGAGTCCGTTTGTTAAAAATATGACACTGGTTGTCATAAATCAATAAATCATACTGTGCTGATCAGATAGGGGTGTGTTAACACCACCGTGTGGTACATTTTGGGTGTTACGTTGTAACTTCATCATTTGTTTTGCAATTGTATTGTTTTTATATTCTTTGTTTTTATAATAAACGATTATATATTTTTACATATACAATTGTCCCTTTGTTTCACTGCTTGCACAAATCAAATTAAGATACTTGATAAAAAGAACTTAGAGGCATTTTTTATGTCCACCTGAAGGATAATATAATTTTTATATTTTTTTATCCTCTCTTTTATATGAAGATTCTTTTTCATATAGAAGATATATGACAAGGTGGTTAATCACTCGGGGGAGGAGGCTTTGCTCCTTAGCTTAGACGCTGAAAAAACTTTACGCAGACCTCTACAGGATTAATTTTCCACGTATGTATAAAGAAATTAGAGATCTTGTTACCAAATGGCACACACTTCCATTATCTTTTCTAGGTCGTATTGCGGCGGTAAAAATGACTATATTATCTAAGCTCCTGTATCTCTTCGAGACTTTACCTGTTCCGGTCCCTCTCAAAGATTTGAGATCTGTCCAGTCCCAGCTCCTCAGATTTATATGGGCTGAGAGGCGCCATAGGATCTCTAGGTCTATACTTCTATCTAGCAAATCTCAGCATTACAGCTTGGGTATCTCTGCACCCATACTATATCTGAATGCAGATAGAGAGACTCTGGCTGGCTCCTATACACCCTAATTCTTTGCTATGGACTAACCCATATAATACACCATCAACTATAGATCTTCTGGGACCCATGACTTCCACAAAATCCATTTGGGGGACCTGTAGTAGTCGGTTTCCCCTAGTTTCTCGCCATTCTTCTATTACCTCCTTTTTATACCATCCTTTACTCTCAGCGACTCTCACTATGTCAGTGACGAGACTATGGTTTCAATGCGGCATCTTCCTCTATGCGTACATTGAAGACCCATTCACTAGGGACCTCCTATCCTTCTCAGATATTCAGAACAAATATGACCTTCCCTCATCGACCAATTACTTCTACATTAAACTTAGACATTATAAAAAAAAAAAAGAAATATAGAAAAGGCACAGAATATCAACAAAGGCTACAGTATACTAGTATGTGTCGTATAGTATTCTCATAAACACATTGATAAACAGTACCCAGAAAGGGACCTACAAAGCAGGAGAGTGTTTTTGTAGAATTGAGAACTCAAATTTCAAAACTTAATTCAACAGAAGTTGTGACAGAATTAAAAGTTGAGTCAATATTTCTAAGCCTGAAGGGGGGAAGGGGGAGATATATGAAAATGGGATCTTTTAAAGTCAGTTTTGAGTTAGAGCTGGTCAAATGTATCAAAAGTTGTGCAACGTTTGTTAAATTTGGCTCATCTTTAATTTATTACTTTAGTCTAGAAAGGCAAGTCCACACTGTTCCTCTGACCTGAATTCATGGGATCATGACGTGAGTTCCTGCTTGATCGCGGGTCTGCTGTATTGTACCCACATGTTTTAGTACTGGTTAAAAGCTATTATTTCCTTCGGGACAACATTTTCTATGACTGAATTTTATTCATTTTGGGCTAAAAAATTTTTTTTCAATTGGTCTTTATAAAAAAAAATTGTATCATATTGTCATGTATTAAACGAAGCATGGATTCGCGGGACAGGGATGTAACATTACCACTTTACAAAACATTAGTGTGGCCTCATCTGGCATATCCAGTTCAGTTCTGGGCAGTGCACCAGTCCATAGAAAGGATGCCCTGTAGCTGGAAAAAGTACAAAGGAGAGCGACTAAACTGATAAGGGGCATTGAGAGTCTTAGTTATGAGAAAAGATTAAAAGAATTAGATGCATTTGGTCTTGAGAAGAGATGTCTAAGAAGGGACATGATTAATCTATATACCACATTTTTCACCTTATAAGACGCACCTGCCCATAAGACGCAACTAGGTTTTAGAGGAGGAAAATAAGGGAAAAAATATTTTCATCAGACCCCAGATCAGACCCCCAATCAGTTCCCCAATGTTAATTAGACTTTAGATCAGACCCCAAATGTTAATCAGACCTCATATCAGACCCCTATTGTTATTCAAACCACCAGTGTCATTCAGACCTAAGATCAAACCTCCAATCATATCACCAATGTTATTCCGACCTCAGGTCAGACTCCAATCAGAAAACCAATGTTATTCCAACCTCAAATCAGACCACCAATATATAAATGGGCCATACAAAAATATGGTGAAAAGCTGTTCCATGTAAAATCCCCTTAAACAACAAAGGGGCACTGCCTCCATCTGGAGAAGAAACAGTTAAGTCCTGCACTAAGCTCCTGACAGTACAAGTGCAGATGGCAGGAGCAGTGTATCTGTATGGAGAAGATATCACATGAAGGTGATTTGCCTGGTCAGATGACCATCCATCAGCAGCCATCTTGTGGACAGAACCTCTGTGTGCACAGCACAAAAGTCTTTGTAAACAAGGGAGCATACCCTATGAAATATAGAAAATGGTGCAGAATTTCAACAAGACTATATTAGGCTACTTTCACACTTGCGGTAGTGTGATCCGGCAAGCAGTTCCGTCGTCGGAACTGCCTGCCGGATCCGCCGATCTGGATGTGACTGAAAGCATTTGTGAGATGCATCCGGATGCAGATCCGTCTCACAAATGCATTGCAAGAACGGATCCGTCTCTCCGCTTGTCATGCGGACAGACGGATTCGTCTTGTTTCTTTTTTCACATATTTACCGGTATATCTGCCCGTGCGCAGACCGGAAGGACGGATCCGGCATTCCGGTATTTTGAATGCTGGATCCGTCACTAATACATTCCTATGGGGAAAAATGCCGGATCCTGCATTCAGGCAAGTCTTCAGTTTTTTCAGCCGGAGATAAAACCGTAGCATGCTACGGTTTTATCTTTTGCCTGATCAGTCGAAACGACTGAACTGAAGACATCCTGATGCATCCTGAACGGATTGCTCTCCATTCAGAATGCATGGGGATATACCTGATCAGTTATTTTCCGGCATTGAGTCCTTTTGACGGAACTCAGTGCCGGAAAAGAAAAACGCTAGTGTGAAGGTACCCTGAGTATGTGCCATATAGTCATCTCACAAACACATTGGTCACCAGTAACCATGAAGTGGCCAACCCCTTTAAATTAATTCTTAGAATAGAATAACATTAATGGGTAGAAGTCTGGTTTCTCACATCTCTATCCATCCTTTGGCGGAACTGGATTGACATATCTTTTTTCAACTGTACAACTTATGTAATATATTTCCAAACAGTCCCATTATATGAGGGAGCACGCCATGTACGGTATGTCTAAACTTGTTGTTGTAAACACACAGACCAAAGTCGCTTACGGAATCCATAATAAGAAACCACAATGGTTGGGTAAATGGAGCCCGAGTCTCCCTTTCCTGATAACCTAGTTCCTCTTTTTTTTTTTTTTTTTTTTTTAGTGTCTATAATCTGTAAAAATTAATTGCTTTGTAAACAATTGGAGTTAATTCACTCCTAACAAAATATATGTGATAAAATTATTGGACAAACCGTAACATAGTAATACAGTTAACAGAAGAGAAAGGGCAAGGGTAGAAAATAGAGGAGGGTGAGGGGTACGGGGGAAAGGGAGAGGGGAAAGGAGGTATCAAAATAATTATTTGTGAATAATTACATTAAATGATAACAAATAAAGCAAAATTATTTTTACATTTTAACCTCTTTTGAGGTTTGCAATACTTGAATAATGGGTAACTGTAAAAAATTCTTATAATGGCCGCCTATAATTTAATACCATACAGAAGACTGCTGTGAATCGAGATTTTGCAAAAGTCATGAAAAAAGAAATGTTATTGTTCTTAGAGAACGAATATGATTTCCTCCAAGTGACTCATCTGATAGAACAATGAGGAAATGTCTTAGGAGAATGAGTTCATGTATAAGGGGAAGTCAAAGGGCTTATATGATGGCTACAGACAACCCCCTTCTATTAGGGTATATTGATACTATAAATGTGTGGGGGCCCTCAGTCTGAGCCACAGTGGAGACCCCCTAACTAAAAGTGTCTCACTCTGTGTTAGTCCCAGCCATGTATAACACTGTCCACTACACAGTGGATGGAGCTGTGTTACTCTGAAACAGCGGTGGGGGGTGGGGTGTTGGACAACACCTTTAAAGTGACCCTCCTGTTCAAGAAGCAAAAATTCACATTAACTGGGGAACCAACAGAACACTTAACTTCTTTTTCATCTTTTTAGCTGCATATCCGTCAATTCCCGGGCTCCTCTTCTGTCATCCAAGATGGCCACACTGCTTCTCAGACTAACTGATGCATACTGAGCATTTGGTAGTCTAGTACAGTTCCTGCTGCCTTTGGAAAAGACCTAAAAGTGTCTCTATTTTGTAGTGGGACCCAAATTGACAGAAAGAAGGGTCAACACAAGTAGTTGGGGCCAGTAATACCATATTGCGGCACATTATACCACCCCAGAAGAGTCTAATACCACAGTGCATCACAAAATACATCCCCAAAAACTGCCCCTAGGCCAGGACCAGCTGCCACGTTCTGTCCTCCTTTTCCAGTTGCCTTAGGATGGTAATAATTTAAATTCAGGAGTCAGAAGGGAAGCATCAGATCATTACTTACCATGGCTTTTGGCTGTGAGGAGAGCCAGACGGCCCGCTGGGCATCGGCCCACCAGAAAGTTTCAATGTCTATGGATCTACAGCTGAAAAGATGATGATGAAGGCACCATGTAAGTGTTCTGCTTGTTCCCAAGTTAGCATGAATCTTTTTTTCTTGAACCGGAAGGTCGCTTTAAGGTCCATTCTACCAAGGGCGTAGTTAGGGGGGCAGCCAGGGCACGTGCCCTGGGCGCAGAGGCTGAGGGGGGCGCACCAACCCAGCGGCTCATTTTCATGGTGAAGTAGGGAGCCGTCCGCTCCCTGCTTCACTGTTCGACTGGTCTCTGGTGCTCCCCAGCAAGCCGCACATTGCGCTGCTGGCTGTGTGGGTGCAGTGGTGAAAGCCAACAGCACAATGTGTGTGAGCGCGTCCATGACTGCTGAGGAACGCAGGATGTGCCGATCATCGGGGAAACAGGTAAGTATTTTTTTTTTTTTTATGGAGCTGGAGAGGGCACTAGAGGATAAAGGGGGCACAAGGAGGACATAACTACAGTGAGGGGGCACAAAGGTGGGCATAACTACTGTAAAGGAGCACAAAGGTGGGCATTACTGTGAAAGGGAACAAAGATGGGCATAAATACTGTGATGGGGTACAAAGGAGGGTATGACTACTTTGAAGAACCACAAGGTGGACCTAACTACTGTGAAGGGGCCATAAGGTAGGCATAATTACTGTGAAGGGGCACAAAAGTAGGCATAACTACTGTGAAGAGGCCACAAGATGGGCATAACTATTATGAAGGAGGCACAATATGGGTTAACTACTGTAAAGAGGCACAAAGGTGGACAACTGCTGTAAGGGGACATAATGTGGGCAAAACGGCAATGAGGGGGCACAATGTGGGCATTTCTGCTGTAAAGGAGGCAGAATGTGGGCATAACTACTTTGAGGGGGCACAATGTGGGTATCAGTACTGTGTGGTAGCACTAAGAGGAAATGCCCTAGATTACCCTGTTGTACATTGGGATGGCTCAGTCTTAGAGGGCAGCACAGCCCCCCCCCCCCTGCTGGGGATTTCACATGGACAGCAGGGCCGTTTGAAGTTATTTGGGGACCCCAAGCAAAATAGACATGGAGGCCCCCCCTCCTCCACGCCCTCCCCACCTTACGCACGCAAAGCCTACAGGAACCACAGTATAGCCATAAAGTTTAAGTTCACCCACACTTTATATAAATAAAAAAGGAGGTTTACAGTGCAAATACTGCTGTTGCATTTAATGTGCATGAAATTTGAACAGTGCCATCCACAGATCCCCCTCCCCTAAACAGTGCCATCCACAGATCTCCCCCTAAACAGTGCCATCCACAGATCTCCCCCTAAACAGTGCCATCCACAGATCCCCCTCTAAACAGTGCCATCCACAGATCCCCCCTAAACAGTGCCATCCACAGATCCCCCCTAAACAGTGCCATCCACAGATCCCCCCTCCCCTAAACAGTGCCATCCACAGATCTCCCCCTAAACAGTGCCATCCACAGATCCCCCTAAACAGTGCCATCCTCAGATCCCCCCCTAAACAGTGCCATCCACAGATCCCCCCTCCCCTAAACAGTGCCATCCACAGATCCCCCTCCCCTAAACAGTGCCATCCACAGATCTCCCCCCTAAACAGTGCCATCCACAGATCCCCCCTAAACAGTGCCATGCACAGATCCCCCCTAAACAGTGCCATCCACAGATCCCCCCTAAACAGTGCCATCCACAGATCCCCCCTAAACAGTGCCATCCACAGATCCCCCCCTAAACAGTGCCATCCACAGATCCCCCCCCTAAACAGTGCCATCCACAGATCCCCCCTTAAACAGTGCCATCCACAGATCCCCCCTAAACAGTGCCATCCACAGATCCCCCCTAAACAGTGCCATCCACAGATCCCCCCCTAAACAGTGCCATCCACAGATCCCCCCTCCCCTAAACAGTGCCATCCACAGATCCCCCCTCCCCTAAACAGTGCCATCCACAGATCCCCCCTCCCCTAAACAGTGCCATCCACAGATCTCCCCCCTTAACAGTGCCATCCACAGATCCCCCCTAAACAGTGCCATCCACAGATCCCCCCCTAAACAGTGCCATCCACAGATCCCCCCCTAAACAGTGCCATCCACAGATCCCCCCTTAAACAGTGCCATCCACAGATCCCCCCTAAACAGTGCCATCCACAGATCCCCCCTCCCCTAAACAGTGCCATCCACAGATCTCCCCCTAAACAGTGCCATCCACAGATCCCCCCTAAACATGGCACTGTTTAGGGGGAGATCTGTGGATGGCACTGTTTAGGGGAGAGGGGATCTGTGGATGGCACTGTAGGGGGATCTGTGGATGGCACTGCCATCCACAGATCCCCCTACAGTGCCATCCACAGATCCCCCTCCCCGACGCTCACAGCAGTATATTTATAAACTAATCAGTAACTACTTTAACTTTAATCATTGCTCATTGCTGAGCTCTTTACTTGGATTATTTGGATATCTTACTTTGTCTTAGCTCCGGTAATAGCAGGCAGTGCAGACGGCGCTCACTCACTGACGTCACGCGCCTGCGCCGCCTAGTGGGAGGAGCAGGCGCGTGACGTCAGTGAGTGAGCGCCGCCCCCCGCACTGCCTGCTATTACCGGAGCTAAGACAAAGTAAGATACTGCTGTGAGCGGCCCTGTATATTCTAACCCCCAGGCAAGCGTCCCTGTCACCATGAGAACGCCTGGGGGTTAGAATATACCATCGGATTTTAGTTTTTACGATCTCACAGAGCTCGTAAAACTCAGATCCGATGGTATATTCTAACCAGATCCGATGGTAAATTCTATTCTCTATTAAAGGAAGCAAAACAAGCACCGGCTCTGCTTGGCCCCGGGCCAGCTCGGGGCCCCAACCAGCTCGGGGCCCCAAGCAATTGCTTGTTTTGCCTGTCCGTTAGCGACGGGCCTGATGGACAGTTACCATCCCTTTCCTATGTGATTATTCTTTTTGCTCTATCATCACAGGGACCTTATTCTGGATCCAGCGGACATCACGCCAAAAATGCCAGCGAAACTCTGGACGCGGTAGAACCAGTTGGTGCTTTTATTTATTGCAAGGTGTTTTGGTACCGGCGTGTACCCTAAGATAGATTTTATGAGGTAAGTGGGACTGGGTGAGTATCGTTATGCATTTGGCAGAGTTAGTGGAGTGGCTTAGTGTAAAAAAAAATTGCAGTGGTGTTCATATTCTTCTTAATGTACATCTGAGTTGCAACCGGCGGCGGGGTGGGTGGGGTCTGCAATGCTGAACCCTTGCCCTGATTGCTGGAAAGCCCAGCTACACCTCTGCATTCCACAATCTAAAAAAATGTAACCTGATGTACAGTGATGGTATGCAAAGGGCCAACATGAGGGCTGGAGGAGGGCTGAAATATTTAGCCTCAGTCCACACTGCTGGGATGGCACTGTATCGGGGAGGTGGACTCCAACAAAGTAATCCAAACATTACTATGTAATTCTGAAGGCCAAAACTGTTCTTTAAAGGTTTGTATGGGCTTTACAAATGACAGAGATTTTTTTTTCCCTCAACCATCCCTACGTTCCAGAACTTTTTATTTTAAGTTTTTTTTTCCCTGCCATTTTTTTGTCTTATTTTTATGCTGTTTATCACGCACAGTAAAAGACAATGAAACTTTTTTCCAGGAACGTCTATGTTTTTAAATGTTTTGATTTTGTAAAAAAATTTATATTTTTATTCTCACCTTTTATTTAATTTTTTCCACAAAACTTTATTTACAGGGAATCTTTAGCCAGAAAATTCTCTGTTGCTGTTATACCAGTCACAATGCCTTTTAGGACGAACTCAGCTGAACCTAATATCTTTCAATTAAGGATCTGTTGCTTAAAAAAGAGAAACAGAATTTTAAAACATCTGCAAATGAGCAGTTAGGTGCACCAAGGGCAGATCCAAGTCACTGTGTGCACCCTTACACCTCCTGCTTCCTCTGCCAGGCCCCCCCTCTTCTTGATGGACAGGGCCAGTTGAGATGATTGTAAAGGAACCTGACCCTGTCAATCAAAAAGAAGGAGATGGAAGGTAGCAGAGAGTGGCTTGGGCCCACCCTTGGTGCACTTAACTGCTCATTTTCATATGGATTGCATAGGGAACAATCACTGATCATTTTTACTTTTAAATAACATTGTATTGGAATACCTCTATATCCCATGCCATCTTGCCAAACTGAGAAACTGACCAAACAATGGCCTAACAGGCACCTATAAACAGTATGATGGCCCTCAAGGTCTTTCTTAGCCCCTCAGCTGCCATATATAACTTCATCCCATGCAATCACATTGTGAGTCACAGTTTAGCATTCAAAGCGAGCCCATTACCTATCACTTGGTCTGCAGGGATCTGATGATTTAGGGGGCCGCATGAATTTGGGGTCTGATCTGAGATCTGATTTAAAGAGGACCTTTCACCACAGCTGACAAGCCTGTTTTAATAGCTTCATGCATTCCCCATGTAATAACAATTCTGGAGCATCTTTTCTTATGGTTCTATGTTGTACCATTCCTTTATTATTTATACTAGAAGTTCTGAATGAATTGCTAGCAGTCTGCAGTAAGGGGTAAGGGTACAGAGGGGAGGAAACCAGTTAGGGGTGTGTACCTGCAACGTCTGAAAATGACAGCACTGATTGGATAGAGTCAGTCTGTGCAGGTACACCCCCCCCCCCCAACTTGTTACCACCCATCTGTACCCTTACTGCAGACTGCTAGCAATTCATTCATAACTTCTAGAAGGAATAATTATGGAATGGCACAACAAAGAACTATAAGATTAGGCTATTTTCACCCTGTCGGATCCGTCCTGCCGCTATTTCGCTGTGCTGTCGGACCGCCGCTCTGTTCCCATTGACTATAATGGGGATGGGGCGAGAGGCCGCCCGACTAAAAGTACTGCATGTCCAACTTTTTAGTCCGGCAGCCTCTCACCGCGCACTGCCTGGGGATGGAGTGGCGGTCCGGCGGCACGGCGAAATAGCGGCAGGACGGATCCGTCCTGCCTCTAGTGTGAAGGTACCCTTAGATGCTCCAGAATTGTTATTACATGGGGAATGCATGAAGCTATTAAAACAGACATGTCAGGACTGGTAAAAGGTCCTCTTTAAGAGATGGTGAGGTGGGGGTTATAGGGAGCCACATTAAATTTTGGTCTGATCTGAGGTCTACATTTAAAGGGGTTACCCAATGACTAATGTAAAAAATTTAAATCAGGCGCAATTTGCCTGCACTGCCTAGGGCACCAAAATACCTTGTCCCGGCCCTGCTTATTAGTGCAGCTTTAGAGGACAGGAGGCCCCAGAGAGCGGTGAATGAGGTGTCCTCCACTTTACTTTCACAGCTTCCTGGACCTCTTCTGCAGGTGCAAGCGCTGCCTGTGTCTTCACAATATACAGTGTTAGAACATAGTGCAGCACTGGCAACCATCCTGTCTCAAGTGTCCTCCTTTTTGAAAACCAAAATATGGTCACCTTACATCATCATGTTATCAAATGGGAATAGCCCTTTAAATGGCTTCTGACAGCATGACCAACCCTATTAAATAAGGCATACTGCTGGTTGGGGTTGGTCACTCTGAGTTAACCAATACCTCTATTTTTGAAATTGGTGGCCTCATTGTAGAGAAATCTGCACTTTTATCATATGCTAATGAAAGCATTGGGGAAATTCAACATTTGTCACCGCATGTGCGGGATTACAAGGTCAAGCAGGAAGGCAGCAAGAATGCCTGCCCCTGTCATTGAAGGAGATGGGGAGATGGCTAAGGGGAGAAAAGGCTGTGGTACAGTAGTGCTCTGAGGGCTAGGCCCGCCCCTTGGTGCTCCAAACACCTCATTTGCATATGCAATAAAGTGCACATGATTCTACAACAGGGCCACAGTTTTCAAATACAGTGGGATGGTTTAACTCAGCATGATCAACCCTAACAGGCTGTATGCCTGGTTTAATAGGGTTGGCCGTGCGAACAGATGCTTTTTAAAGGGGTTGTGCACTGTAAAGATACCAATGACCATAATCTATATCAGATTGGTGGGGGCTCCGACTCCTCCCGCAACCCCTACTGATCAGCTGTTCGAAAGGGCCTCAGCACTTGTGTGAGCACTGTGCCCTCCTGCAGACCTTCCCATGTAATGGTGCAGTGTAATTACACCTGCTTGTCTCATTCACTTGAATATGTATATGCTATAATGTAGACAGTGTGCAGCTAAATATTGAAGAGGACGCTGCGCTTGCATGAGCACCACGGCCCCTTCAAACAGCGGATTGGTGGAGACCCCACCAATCTTAAATTGATTACCTATACTGAGGATAGGTCATCAATATGATTATAGTGCACAACCCCTTTAAAGGAAATGTTTCGCCAAAAATGTTATCTGCCAGTTAAAACCAGATAGTGACACATATCATTTTCCTCTAATCTGTTTTTATATTCTGATTACAGATTTTTTTTATTCTATTTCCTGAAAATAATTATGGGGGGCGGCCATCTTGCCTGAGCTGTTCTTAACAGCATTTAGAAAGCATTAAGAAAATTGCTTTACGGCAGCCCCATGGTCCATAGACACAATGGTCAGGAGGGACCTTATTGACTTCTATCTGAGTTTTCTAGGCATGCTCTGTGACCTGTGCAGAGGACATTGTACAAGGAAAGAATAGATACGCTCTGACAATCACCTATTGTAAATGGTGGATCCTGTCTTATCTGTACACAGAGGTGATATCATTACAGGCAGGATTAGAATGACAGATAAGGAGATAACTGCAGAAAAGTGATCTGTACAGACCAAGAAGTGGCGCCTATTATGCGACTTAGTGGCTAGTGCAAACACTGCAGGATTTTATGGTTTTTGTTTAAATATAGATATTGAGAAAGAAAATTAAAAATAACACCCTAAAAATGTCTTTAAAAATATGTTAAACATAAAAAAATTTAATTTAAACAATAGGTCTTTTTCTGATGACACATTGCCTTTAAGGCCAACAATTGTATGGTGCTGGTACAATCCTCAGCCTGCTTTACTTGAAAACAAATGTTTCCAAAGATTCTGTGTATAATGTAATATTACATGCCCATATAGTATAAAAAAAAAAGAAGTTGTGCATCATATCAAGGAACAGACTGAGTGACCACCTAGAGTCAAATACGTGGGTTGATATTTGCTGACCCGATGATTACAATGTACAGTCGTGGCCAAAAGTTTTGAGAATGACACAAATATTAGTTTTCACAAAGTTTGCTGCTAAACTGCTTTTAGATCTTTGTTTCAGTAGTTTCTGTGATGTAGTGAAATATAATTACACGCACTTCATACGTTTCAAAGGCTTTTATCGACAATTACATGACATTTATGCAAAGAGTCAGTATTTGCAGTGTTGGCCCTTCTTTTTCAGGACCTCTGCAATTCGACTGGGCATGCTCTCAATCAACTTCTGGGCTAATTCCGGACTGATAGCAACCCATTCTTTCATAATCACTTCTTGGAGTTTGTCAGAATTAGTGGGATTTTGTTTGTCCACCCGCCTCTTGAGGTGGGATTAAGATCTGGGGAGTTTCCAGGCAATGGACCCAAAATGTCAACGTTTTGGTCCCCGAGCCACTTAGTTATTACTTTTGCCTTATGGCACGGTCCTCCATCGTGCTGGAAAATGCATTGTTCTTCACCAAACTGTTGTTGGATTGTTGGAAGAAGTTGCTGTTGGAGGGTGTTTTGGTACCATTCTTTATTCATGGCTGTGTTTTTGGGCAAAATTGTGAGTGAGCCCACTCCCTTGGATGAGAAGCAACCCCACACATGAATGGTCTCAGGATGCTTGACTGTTGGCATGACACAGGACTGATGGTAGCGCTCACCTTTTCTTCTCCGGACAAGCCTTTTTCCAGATGCCCCAAACAATCGGAAAGAGGCTTCATTGGAGAATATGACTTTGCCCCAGTCCTCAGCAGTCCATTCACCATACTTTCTGCAGAAGATCAATCTGTCCCTGATGGTTTTTTTTGGAGAGAAGTGGCTTCTTTGCTGCCCTTCTTGACACCAGGCTATCTTCCAAAAGTCTTCGCCTCACTGTGCGTGCAGATGCGCTCACACCTGCCTGCTGCCATTCCTGAGCAAGCTCTGCACTGGTGGCACTCCGATCCCGCAGCTGAATCCTCTTTAGGAGACGATCCTGGCGCTTGCTGAACTTTCTTGGACGCCCTGAAGCCTTCTTAACAAGAATTGAACCTCTTTCCTTGAAGTTCTTGATGTTCCTATAAATTGTTGATTGAGGTGCAATCTTAGTAGCCACAATATCCTTGCCTGTGAAGCCATTTTTATGCAACACAATGATGGCTGCACGCGTTTCTTTGCAGGTCACCATGGTTAACAATGGAAGAATAATGATTTCAAGCATCACCCTCCTTTTAACATGTCAAGTCTGCCATTTTAACCCAATCAGCCTGACATAATGATCTCCAGCCTTGTGCTCATCAACATTCTCACCTGAGTTAACAAGACGATTACTGAAATGATCTCAGCAGGTCCTTTAATGACAGCAATGAAATGCAGTGGAAAGGTTTTTTTGGGATTAAATTAATTTTCATGGCAAAGAAGGACTTTGCAATTCATCTGATCACTCTTCATAACATTCTGGAGTATATGCAAATTTATATTATAAAAACTTAAGCAGCAACTTTTCCAATTTCCAATATTTATGTAATTCTCAAAACTTTTGGCCACGACTGTACATGTATCAGTTAAACGTGAAAAGAGCTTGGTTCATTTGGCAATGAATGACAGCATTGCAACACACCTTCCCCTATAAAACACACTGCTGTGAGCGGCACAGTCCAGTGCAGGCTGTGTCCTCTGACTGCCACAATGATGCAAGTGCATTGCTTGGTTCTCCTGTCACTGTGTTATGGCGCACTCGCCATGCCAAGACCCGAAAACAACGAAGACGTCAGCTCCACAGATCAGGATTTAGCACAGGTATGTCTTGGGGGAAAAAAATGACAAATATTATTAGAGTCTTTGGAAACTTGAAAAAGGTTTTTATGTATAATAAAAAATTAACAAATGTGATAATATAGTGTGTTTTTAGTTTCAAAGATCTCTGCTTGCTGTCATTCAATACGTACCTTCATTGCTTACTTCCAGGTGATGAAAATCATTTTACAAGGCATAGCTCTGATAACTGTACTGTATGTGTAACGAGTGGTACTCTTGTATGTCCACGCCCTGTCATGAACAGTACAGATTTTTATCCCCCTGGAAGTAAACAATGATTTTGAAGGACAGCAAGCAGAGATCTTGAAAACCGTGAACAATTGATAGAAAAAGTATATTGGAAATATTTTTGACTTTTCATTATAGGAAAAAAAAATTACATTTATTTTCTGAAACCATAGTTTCCACTTTACGGTATTTAGCTGTTATAGCACCTTACAATAATGACAAATAAAGGGTTTAAATATTGACGACCTGTTCTTAGTAAAGGGTCATCAACATCAGGCCTGTGGGGGTTCAACCCCCAGCACCCACACCAATCAGCTGTTTGAAGGGGCCGTGCTCTTTGGTTGGGTGCTGCAGCCAGATAGTATACCAGGCAGTGTGCTGTACATTGTATAATAGCTGTTCTTGGTATTACATCTCAGTTCCATTGACTTTAATGGGACTGAGATACAGTGAGGTCATGTGACTGATAAACTTGATGTCACAGGTCAAAGAAGGGGTCACCGCACTCGCCCAAAGGCCACAACTGATATTGATAATCTATCCATCAGTATTTGAGTCATTAAAAACCAGTATAAGGGCTCATGCGCACGAACGTATTTTCTTTCCGTGTCTGTTCCCTTTTGTTTTGCAGCCCATATGCGGAACCATTCACTTCAATAGGTCCACAAAAAAAACAACTGAAATTAGGCCATATGCACAATGCTGTTGCCCGATCATGGCCGTATTGTGTCCCGCAAACAGCGGGTCCGCAATACACGGGCACCAGAAGGTAGGTGCTGAACAGAGGCACGGAACCCCACGGAAGCACTACGGAATGCTTCCGTGGGGTTTCTGTCTGTGCTTCCGCACCTCAAAAAAGTAGTGCATGCACTACTTTTTTGCGGTGCGGACCCTCGGATGCAGATAGTGGTCCACATTCAAGTGAATGCGTCCGCTTCCACATGCGGCGGCCTTACGGTAAGGGACCGTGCATTGCGGACTGGAATTTACGGCCCACTGCACGGGCCCGGCAGGCACACGTTCATGTGCATGAGGCTTTAGGGCTCATGCACACTACCGTATGTATTTTGCGGTCTGCAAAAAAATGGATCTGCAAAAAATACGGTTGGCGTCCGTGTGCATTCCGTATTTTGCAGAACGGAACAAGTGGGCCCTAATAGAACAGTACTATCCTTGTCTGTAATATGGACAATAATAGGACAAGTTCTATTTCTTTGCGGAACGGACATACGGAGTTAAGGAAACGGAATGCACACGGAGTAACTTCCTTTTTTTTTTTGCGGACCTATTGAAATGAAAGTAAATTCGGCGCATCCACTGCCAGCTAAAGGGGTATTAAGTCCAGCGTTTTACCCCTTTAATAAATGACCCCCGTGGTGTTTATGTAGACATGGATTTCTAGGGTAGTTTTTCGCGTGTTCCAGGTAGACTCCCTTTTTCACAAATGGCCTACTCTTTTCTGTAGTTAAAGGGGTTGTCTCATTAAGACAATTTATACCCTATCCTGTGTCTGATCAGTGAGATCCGATGGCTAGGGCCACCACCGATGGAGTGGCATTCAACTGTGTGGGACTGCCGGAGATAGCCAAGTACAAGCTCCATATAGCTGAATGGAGTGGCAGCGCACATGTGTGACCGTCATTCCGTTCAAACAAGAGAAGGTTCTCCGTTCTAGTGATTAGTGAAGGCCTCAGCGGTCAGACCCTGCCAATCAGACACTATCTCCTATACTGTGGATTGTCTTCAAGGGACAACCCATTTAAGATACATATTAGATCTTTTAGAATACTTCATAGTTTCATGAACCAATTTCTTTGCCTTTTTTGCCCCTAGGAATACTTAAACAAATTCTACCCATCCACCTCTAGAGATAGAAAGACATTTTGGGAAAGGCTGGAGGAAATGCAAAGATTCTTCAGGATGAAAGTAACAGGAAAGCTGGACACAGACACCATGGATATAATGAAAAGCCCTAGATGTGGCATGCCAGACGTGGCAGAGTTCTCAACATTCAATGGAAGACCAAGATGGCAGAAAAACTCCATTACCTACAGGTGGGTACAATGGATCAGGATATTATTGGCCCTATATCTTTTTTTCCAAGTTATTGCACACTTAGTAATCCGCAATAAAGATCATGCCTCCTTCTGGAGCACTCAGGATGCTCATTATAAACATTTTACCTTGTCTTTAAGGCGAGCTCCATACAAAAATTTACAAATGGCCATGTCTTAGAAAATAGAAATCTGAGGGGTGGCAAAAGTTTATGAATTATGGTTTTTCTACTTACAGAGATAGGCCTCTTGCACATAAACGTTGCGTGCTCGTGGCCGTATTGCGGCCCGCATATGGCGGGTCTGCATTACATGGGCACCCACTTGAATAGGTCCGCAATCACAGAGATGCGGAACGGAAGCACGGATCGGAACCCCACGGAAGCACTGTGGAGTGCTTCCATGGTGTTTATGTCCGTGCCTCCGCACTGCAAGAATATAGAACTATTTTTTTGCGGTGCGGATGGATCACGGACCCATTCAAGCTGAATCGGTCTCGATCCGTCCCGGCCGCTGCACGGACATTGCACATTGTGGTCCCCAATGCACGGAATGGATGCACAACGTTCGTGTGCAAGAGGCCTTAATAGCATTTTTCTATTTTGCTGCAGCGGCGGCCATATTTTGTAAAGTGACAACAGAAAGTGCAGCCATATTGTTTGTCACTTTAAAATTTGTTTCTTAGGAACTAATGGTAAAACTGTCACTTCGTTATCGATAGACTGTGTTTATAACATTTTTAGGGTTATACATTTTGTTGGCAGTCTTTAGGAAGATCTCTTAAAACGTAATAGTGATAAATATGAACGCACTTCCTGTTTTCAACAAAATAATGCAATAAAGTCAAGAAAATAATGGTTTACCAATCTATAAGTATCTTCTGAAAGATAGAAGAGATAGCAGTTGCACCCGGGCCCTGGCCTTCCAAAGGCCATACTTGCCAACTGTGCCGAAATGTATGGGGGTCTCTCGAAAAAAGGAGAGACATCCAAAAGTCTCAAAAGTATTGCAAAATCTCCTGGCACAGCGTAGAGGGCTTCTTGCCCCCAAAAAGTACCCCTTCATGTACTGTAACTGTATGTGACATTGGGATTTAGTGTCACTAGATGCAGCCTCGGGACTTAAAATACCTCAAGAGGGCAGAGTGTGGCTCAAAAGGGGTGGAGCAATGCTCAAAAAAGGCTGGGCACGTCTCAAAAGTGGGTTGAGTCTGCAAAAGGGGCGTGGCTATTAAAGAAAATAATGGAGGACAACCTTCAAAAGTTGGTAAGTCTGCCAATGACCCAGATGCATAATTTGAATCTCTTTGGCACCAAATGCAAAACCTGCAACAGGTCTCTCACCAGCCATGTGCCATTTATAATACTGGTGCCTTTTTATCTAGTAGGGAAGTCACTGGGATCCACCAGCTGCTATGGTCTGGGGGAGACTACTACCTCTGCGCCTAATAAAAAGGCCTCACTGTCTAAGAGGATATCAGTATTGTAAATGGCACATGGTAGGTCAGGGACCTTGCTATTGGCCTAGGCCAGTGGAACATAAAAATTCAATGATTTAGGTAATTGTTACTAATGGCGCCTTGCACGCTTGTCAATGCCACCGAATTGTACAACTTGCAAATTAGGCCTCATTTATCAGTGTCTCTGTGCCCATAGAAACCAATTACAGCTCAGTTTTCACTTCTTAAACTTCTCTGAAAATGTTTTAGTTGTGCTGTGATTGGTTGCTATGGTCAACAAAGACTTTCTTTTTCTTAGAAACGTGGACCATGGTTTTTGGCAAATTTAAGTTTAAGGGATGAAAGAAGATTATCATTAATATTGTAAAATAATATGAAGCAACAAAAATTATGTAAATTGCATTGGATATTTTCCAGATGGTGCACACGGACTTGTACAGTTGGCATGGCATGTTATAACATTTCCTATACTTTACACCACATCATGGTTAGCCACATTTACTCCAATATTTCCACCAAAAAGAAGGCATGCTCCATTAGTAAATCTAGTGATTTTCTTCTTACCCATACTGACCAATATTCTTGTTGAAAAATTCAGGGCATTTAACTCCCAGCCATGAACCCAACAGAGCCACCCACTTTTGGATGGAGCTTACACAAGCCCTACCTATTTTCAGGCTGGGACAGACCAAATTTGCCAGGACTGTCTCTGAAAATTAGAGATTTTAAGCAACTATACCCTTTTCTTACTGACAAGGAAGGTGCTAAAGGTGCCCAAAACACATAAAAAAACATTTTTGGAGCAGTATGTGTAAGAACGTTTGGCTTAGGGCTCATGCCCACAACCACATGTATTTTGTGGTCCGCAAAATATGGATACTGTTCATGTTGCATCTGCATTTTTGTGGACCCATTGACTTTAGTGGGTCCATAGTGCACATTTTGCGGCCAGGTATAGGACATGTTCTATCTATTTGTGGAAAGGACATACCGATGCAGAGAGCATGTGAATTATCCATGTGCTTTCCGCATGAGTATGTCCATTTCACAAAAAGATAAAATATGTCCACAAAATGTGAACCACAAACCCGATGAGGTCTATGGGTCCACAAAAAAAAAAAATGTGGATGGCACACGGACTGCAGACGTATTTTGCGGATCCGCAGTTTCCGTTCTTGTGCATGAGGCTTTACTAAAAGGATTAAAGACATTTAGGTTTTACCATATTTTACTCACTTTATAGCTGTGAAGTATCGTGGTAACCAACAAGTATTAAAACAAATGGGTTTAATATATTTTCCTTCTTGTACAGAATTTTGAATTACACCCCGGATCTTCCAGTCTCTGTGGTTGACAATTCGATCCAGAGGGCACTCAACGTTTGGAGCCAAGTCACTCCACTCAGCTTCACCAAAGTCAACAATGGAGACGCCGATATTCTCATCCAGTTCAATGCGCGATGTAAGTAGGTCTATACAGCAGGTATATATAGGTATACTGGGCTGGACCATTAAGGCTCTGCTCTCACTTCGTTATTGTGAAGGTGCATGTCGGGAGGATTTTCTGACGTATAACCCTAACAGAGGACTGTAACATATGATACTGTATAGCCATACAGTGACATTTGTTACCCATAGGACATAAAACAGATAAATCATATCCTGTTATGTATATAATGATAATAATTTCCATCATTTTATTGCAGCACATAATGATCAGAATCCATTCGATGGCCCCAGTGGTATACTGGCTCATGCCTATGGTCCTGGTGCTAGAATCGGAGGTGATGCCCATTTTGATGAAGATGAGAGATGGACAGATAACCAAGCAGGTACGCTGCTGCAAAGTTATACTGTTATTTTCAGTAATATAGATATGCATATATTTCTCTTGTCGGCAGGGTGTCCAAGTGTGAGGGGTTTTCTGAGACTTTTTAACTGATGTTTTATCCTCCGGATAGGTCATCAGTATCTGATCAGGTGGGGTCCAACACCCGGGAACCTCGCCGATCAGCTGTTTGAGAAAGCCTCAGCACTCCTGTAAGCGTTGTGGCCTTCTTGCAGCTTTACTTAGATCAGTGACGTTTTGTTTATCGGTCACACAACCTAGGCGCAGATCAGCCCCTTTCAAGTGGAAATGTCATCAGTTAAAAAAGTATCAGAAAACCCCTCTAATTTATTTTTTATTTTTTTAACCACTTACCATCTGGGCCATTTGCCCCCTTCCTGACCAGAATTCACAGCAATACCATAATTTTAAAATATAACTTTTAATATTTATGTATAAAAAGGTCAATACACCCTTATAATTTATAGATAATTAATAATAAGAAAAAGAAAATCAAAATCTAGGGTCAGATTGGTGTTACCTTGCACGATATTTGCAATCTGGTTAGTAGATGTTAGTGAAACCTACTGGGGGCAGTAGCCCTAATTCTGGCCCTAATGTAGCAGCCCTGCCTAAATACGGAATAGCCGCCCCGATAGGGGCGATCCCGTTTCTCGTGCCTCCTAGTGTCCCTGGTTTCCCCTATCACGGGGTAGATACCTATATGAGGGACCCTATAGGAATGCCTGGGCTAATCTACACAAGAAAAATAATAAATGTATATAAATACCCAAAATTAGTGACAGACAACAACCTAATAACAAATGTGATATATAAGAAAAATGATATAGAATTAGAAAAGTCAAATGTCCAATACCGTCCCTACACGTTTCGCCTGGTTGGTGTCAGGCTCATCAGGGGACATATTTGACAAGGAGTACCTATCACCATAGAGAATTACAAATATTACTATACATATATAAATTTATTTTGTTTTTCTCTTTTTCTCTTTGAAGATAATCAGAGAAATATTGGAACATATGATAAAATAGGCCAATAGCTAGAGAACACTGATCAATCAATTTAATAAGGTGATCAAGTCAGTTACTGTAGCAGGAGATATTAAATGAATGGAGATGATCTAAGTACTGATAGAAGAAACCTAGAATCATTCACGTGTCTCGTGCTTTAGGCTATGGCCAGACTGGGATATACCAAATCATATATTTAGGTATATAGCCCTCAGTCTATTATAGTAGGACTATGCCTATTTGTTTGTACCAAGCCAAAAATTATGCCTATAATGCATATCAGATGTAGGATACAGATAAATCTGACATCTATGGCATAACAGTATTAGCTGCTTAATCAGCTCAATAACAACTACCGATCCACATCAAAGATATAACATCACTCATCAATGTACAATGTTAAGTGGTATCAGATAGTTTCCGCCGGTAATACTTGCGTGCCCGTTCATGGCTAGATAGGTAGGCCGGTGGTGGTGTCCAAAAGTCAGGATGCCAATAACGGTGGTAGCATCGTGATGACACAAATATGATAGCGTCCGGCAGACAGGCCTAATTTTGCAAAACTTTTGAAAGAAATTGAGAACCGCACTCTATTCGTTCCGTTTAGGTGCCAATCAAGGGCTATAGATAGCCAATAAATATATAAGTAAATTTGAGGCACACAATTTTTTGAGTTGCAAAAATGGGGCATTTATTCATTAGCATATAATGCTGTCATCCATAGGCCCAATCTTTTTCAAATTATGCACATATTGGCAGAAACCGTACGTTTCGGTCGCGCAGGACCTTCATCTGCGGTTTTATCTGGATGCATCCAGCACCCCACTTACACACATCCGTCTGAGCAGATAAAACCGCAGATGAAGGTCCTGCGCGACCGAAACGTACGGTTTCTGCCAATATGTGCATAATTTGAAAAAGATTGGGCCTATGGATGACAGCATTATATGCTAATGAATAAACGCCCCATTTTTGCAACTCAAAAAATTGTGTGCCTCAAATTTACTTATATATAATTTTGCAAAACTGACATATCTCACTTTATGTGGTAATAACTTTGGAACGCCTTTACTTATCCAAGTCATTCAGAGATTGTTTTCTCGTGACACATTGTACTTCATGATAGTCATAAATTTGAGTCAATATATTTCACCTTTATTTATGAAAAAATCCCAAATTTACCAAAAATTTAGAAAAATTCGCAATTTTCTAAATTTCAATTTCTCTGCTTTTAAAACAGAAAGTGATACCTCATAAAATATTTATTATTTAACATTCCCCATATGTCTACTTTATGTTGGCATCATTTTGGAAATGTCATTTTATTTTTTTAGGACGTTAGATGGCTTAGAAGTTTAGAAGCAATTCTTCAAATTTTTAAGAAAATTGCCAAAACCTACTTTTTAAGGACCAGTTCAGGTCTGAAGTCACTTTGTGGGGCCTACATAGTGGATACCCCCATAAATGACCCCATTGTAGAAACTTAACCCCTCAAGTTACTTAAAACCGATTTTACAAACTTTGTTAACCCTTTAGGCGTTCCACAAGAATTAAAGGAAAATGGAAATCAAATTTTTTTATTTCACTTTTTTGGCAGATTTTCAATTTTAATCCAATTTTTTCTTTAACACATCGATGGTTAACAGCCAAACAAAACTCAATATTTATTACCCAGATTCTGCTGTTTACAGAAACACCCCACATGTGGTCATAAACTGCTGTATGGGCACACGGCAGGGCGCAGAAGAAAAGGAACTCCACATGGTTTTTAGATGCCATGTCCCATTTGAAGCCCCCTGATGAACCCTTACAGTAGAAACTCCCAAGAAGTGATCCCATTTTGGAAACTAGGGGATAAGGTGCCAGTTTAATTGCTACTATTTTTGGGTACATATGATTTTTTGATCATTCATTATAACACTTTATGGGGCAAGGTGACCAAAAAATTGGTTGTTTTAGCACAGTTTCTATTTATTTATTTTTACAGCGTTTACCTGAGGGGTTTAGTCAAGGGACATTTTTTTTAGAGAAGATTGTTACGGACGTGGCGATACCTAATATGTATACTTTTTCTTATTTATTAAACATTATTATTTACACAATAATAGCATTTTTGAAACAAAAAAATTACGGTATGTTTTAATGTGTCCATGTTCTGAGAGCTATAGTTTTTTTATTTTTTGAGAGATTTTCTTATGTGGGGGCTCATTTTTTGCGGGATGAGGTGACGGATTTATTCGTACCATTTTGTGGGACACACGCGTTTTTGATCACTTGGTGTTGCACTTTTTGTGATGTAAGGTGACAAAAATTGCTTGTTTTGACCCAGTTTTTTTTTTTTTTTTTTACGGTGTTCATCCGAGGGGTTAGGTCATGTGATATTTTTATAGAGCTGGTTTTTACGGACGCGGCAATACCAAATATGTCTATTTTATTTTATTTTTTCTATTTTTAACTTTTTTTTTTAATTCCTTACTTGGGGAATTTTTTTTTTTACATGTGAAACCTTTTTTTATTTTATTTTTTCAACACTTTTTTTTTATATTTTACACTTTTTGTCCCCCGTAAGGTCATACAAGACCTCTGAGGGACATTTACTTCACTTTTTCTTTTTTTTTTTTCACTGTTGATTTCTCCTGTAACTGGGGCTGACATAGTAGCTCCAGTTACAGGAGAAATGCACCCCCCAGAGAGGCTGTACAGCAGCAATCCAGCGCTGTACAGCCTCAGTGCAGGGCTGATCGAGGTCTCTGAAAGACCTCACACAGCTCCTGCACTCTCCGGTCCCGGCGGTCACATGACCGCCGGGCCGGAACAGGAAGCGCATAGCGCTTCCTGCTCTTCATACACAGCGCTCGGTGAGCGCTGTGTATGCAGCGATCCGGAAGGCAGGGACACCTGGGCACTGTCCCTGCCTTCTCTCTGGGTTGCCCTGCTGTCACTGACAGCGGGCAAACCGATCAGCAGCTGCACGATTAGCGTGCAGCTGCAGTTTCTGAACGGACGTTCTGGAACGTCCATTTAGAAATAGAGATCCACCTCCCGGACGTTTATATCCTATGGGCGGACGGGAGGTGGTTAAGACAGGGAAGTTCTTAGAATAGCAAAAACCTTATAGTCACTGCCCCGTTCCACTTCCGTTCTTGCATCAACACTCCAATCCTCCCAGTCTCTGCTGTCATGATGTCATGTTTTTGGCTGAAGCCATGACATGTAACCGCATATGACCGCTGCTGGTGGCTGTTGACCCCTCGTTATACTCTGTCTGTATCTGTAAGGAGACAGGGTGCTCTATGAGTTGCTTCCCTTTGGAGACTCCTGCTGAGGAAGAGGGCCATTCCCCTCACTGCCCCATGACTTGACTCGTCTGCTTCCAACTTCTAGACTCCCTATAGCTTCATGCAATCCCTCCCTTGGTAGAAAACAGGACTAGCCCACTTCTGCCCAAAAGGAGGGAGAATGGAATGGTAAGTTCCATTCTGTCTAAAGGTACTCTTTCTGCCAGATACACTGCCACCTGCTGGACAACCAGGTATATTACATGAACATAACAGTTTCATATCAATGCTATTAATGCACAATATCAAAGGACCTGGAATAAATACACAGATGACATTATTTGTTAGCCTATTAGAGACAGTAGCAGGGTGTAGGAATGGTAGTGCTAGTCACTGCTTGGCTAGTCACTGCTACAGCCAGGAAAACCAAGTCCAGTGGGAAGGACAAGGTGGCAGTGCTGGAATAGAGAGTGGTCGGGACTGTGATTTATTTATTTTTTGTTATTCTAATATCTTCCGTTTCTTAGCTTTCTTTTGTTAGAGATTTTAATTTTTATAAAAAAAATTGTTGCATTATTAGATGTAAGTCTATAGAAGTGAAATCCTGTGTGAATATTTTTTTAAAAACCAGCCATTTTGGAGGAATACAGTTCCTTTCTGTATTGTCTCTATAGACAGTGCAACAGACTCTATGTCAGCTGCAATGAATGGAGTTAACTGACGGAGAAATGTCAATAGATTATTATAGACTCCAGAAAATGATAGGGTTCAGCCTTTCCCCCCCCCCCCCCCTTCCCCAGAGACCAAGGAGCGACAGGGCAGCTGCGTACAGAGCTTTATCTGTCTGTGTGGTGTATAGTGTTACCATCCTGCCTTATATAAGCTTCCACCAGAACAGTAGCAATTTTATTATTTTCCTCTCTGCTGATCTTGTCCCAGTCTACACAGCATAGGAGGAGACAGGAGATGTCTGCTTATTGTGTGTGCTCCAGTGTCCAGTGGGAATTTTCCCCATGCAATATTCTTTTAATAAAGCAAGAAAAATATTAACTACAAATGTAACCATATTTGTCCGCAGCTGCCACCATACTAGAACCATAGGTACAGAAGCTATGAACATTTGCTGAATATCTTTCTCCTTATAACCTTTACCTACCTTTTCCTTAGGCTTCAATCTATTTCTGGTGGCAGCACATGAATTTGGTCATTCCTTGGGACTCGGTCACTCCGATGACCGTCGCGCCTTGATGTTCCCCACCTACCGCTATGTAAACACAAACAACTATCGCCTGTCTGAAGACGATGTCAATGGAATACAGTCACTATATGGCAAACGGCAGAAGTAACTGCTTCCTACCAGTCGGGTGGCCCTTTATCTAACAGTGCTTTGATGGAAGGGCGTTAAATGCTTTTGCATTGGTATAATACTGCAATAAGTGTAAATATCTGAAAGTGTGACTAGAGATGACACAAATAGCAAATGGTGGCTTGCTGCATTTGCAATATAACTATATCTATGCTGGTAACAACTTACCAAAGGCAAGCAGCACTGTAAGCTGTAGTCGATGGAAATGAAGAGAAGATCCAGGTTCCTTGAACTCAAAGCCTTTATTTCAAATCACATAAAATCCATGGAGAGAAACCTGTAAAGTTGACACATTTCGTCCGACAGCATGGTTGAACCTTGGTCGAAACGCTTCAACATTTCATTTTTCTTCCTATGGATATTATGCGATTTGAAATAAAGGCTTCAAGTTCATAGACGCTGGATCTTCTCTTCATCTTCATCTACTATTGTGTCTCCGATGCATCTGTTCATCCACAGTGACCAGTAAGATGGTTTTACTTTCAGTGTAAGCTGTAGTACTCCACATATGTTGCATGCAAAGGGCATGAAAATGGCTGACTTTTATCACATGTGTATAGCCAGTTTCAAATAAACAATACCTTGCTTTGAAGGATGTGATTTTTTTTTAACTGTGCCAAGGGGTTGAAAACCTGTGCATCAGGCCATTCATTTTGGCAATGAGTTGTAGTCACCAGCTCAAAGACATCTTCAATATGACCTTTCAAAGTGTATTTTTTGACAATAGATCACTTTAACAGTATTTCGCTATAAAGAGGCTATCAAAGGTTAGAAGACAGATTTGTTATTTTATTTTACAGAAACAGCTCTAGTTTTGTCTTTAGGCTGTGACTGTTATTGCAAATCAGCTCCGGTAAAGTAATTGTGGTTAAGGTATTATACTGGCACAATTCATGGACAAAAGTGGTGCTTCTGAAAACAAAACAGACTCCTTTTTTAATCCTCGACAACCCATTTATGCTTAAATGATAACTCAAATAAAAAACAAACATGAAAAATCCCCTATTCTGTGATCCTAACTGCTCAGTGGGGGTCTGACCACTGTCCTGATGGAGCAGCAGGCTGAGCATGCTCCCTGCCCCTTCTCTATGGGACTGCCAGAGATAGCCAAGTACAGTGCTGATCTAATTCTAGCAGTCCCATCGAATGTCAGGGTGCATGCTCGGCCTGTCGCTCCATCAGGATAGGAACATGGGAATCTGGGATCCCCGTTCTTGGGATCTGTAGGGGTCTCAGCAGCCGAACCCCCACCAGTTATTTATCACTTATCCTGTGGATAGGGTATAACTTCCATACTTTGCATAACTCCTAGCCGACCATACATATTCAATAGTTGTCAGCTGAACGATCTTTAGTCTCTTCCGACTCCCTCGGCCAAATGTGTATACGTATGCAATGGGGGACAAGGAGAAAGACAATGGCAGACACATCAGGTGGCAGCTTATCTCCCAGTAGAACAAAAGGATCCAGTGAAAATGTCCTCTTTGGAGAGAGTCGGGATCACCCCATACACATTAGTGTTGGCTGAACACAACGTTCTTGGCGGGTTTAGCCGACAATACACTGTGTCTAGGGGCCTTTAGAGGGGTACATATGAAACACATGTCAATGGCTGCTGGGAGTGCTGCCAGCTCAAAGCTAATCTAATCTCATTATCTCAACGGCTTTAAATTAGCAGGAAAAATTACCATGCAGAATGTGCTTCCATTACCTATGCAGCAATAAAATCACTGATAAAATATCTGTGCCTCATTGTCTTCAAAGATGGAAACCCCACAACTGTACAATGTAAAGGGATAAAGGATAGCTGCTAGACCAAGAAGACAGGAAAAGGGAAGCAGGTCACCTCCTATAGCGTCCCTAATCCTCTCCCTAACTCCTCACCGTATGAGCAGACTTGGATGGTAGGAGGGCTCATACCCTGTATACCTGAGGCCCTGAGTCGCCCTGAGAATCCCTCACAAAGGAACTAAGGAGAGGTGCCCTGTTCTTCCAGGACATGGAAGAACAGGAGTCTCTAAAGACCTAGTAGCACGGAAGGAGAGACCATACACAGCAAGAGGACCGGCAGGTAAGAACACAAGACAACACACTTACCTGCCGAAGTCTCCATGACTGGAACCCATGCATACGTACAGGAGCCCTAACACCAAACAGCACGCCGTACCAGCAACACACACAGGTATCCAGCACACCAAACTCCACCAAGACTCCCATGCCGCAAGGTGCATGGCAGCCCCAGCCAGCGCTGCATACAGGCTAGTGGTTCACCCCTCCGGGAAACCAACCCCCTTCCAGAGGACACAACACACAGGGAAAACGTCTTACATACATGCAGGGACAAACACCAACAACAGCCCAGACATGTAACAACAATCAAGACGTACAACACACCCTGAACATAAACCCACACTTAACATACAACAAGTAAGCTAGGGTAAAAGGAGCATACAAAAGGAAGACAATTTATGTCCAACAAGGTGGCTCTCAAGGACTGGGCAGAATCACCCAGGAAAGGAATTGAGCTCCAACACCAAACAAGGCTAGAGTACCACTACCCCCAGCCAGGAAGCCACAGATAAAGTCCAGCTAGTGGCCACACCCAGAACACACCAAAATCCCCACTAGCTAGAGGAATAATCCCTCGCTCACCAAACAGCAGGGAGACACACCTTAAAGGGGAAATGCACGTGCAAACCGACAACAACACGTTGCCACCGTCAACCAGTCTGCACGGCCACCGCGTCACGGTCAAACAACAATATGACCGTGACAGCTAGCCAACCTGGGTGAAAATTATCTGTTATGCCTAGTGCAGGGAGTATCTCTTTGGTGCTCTTTGAAATCCCTAATGCTTTGCCCTCTTGGTTTTTGCCTGACCTCTTTCTGATCTCTTGTAATAAACATGTTATTAGCTTAAAAACAGCTGAATTCCCTGGAATGTTGAGGTCATGTATTTGACAATTCAGCTATAAACTATACAACTATAAATTAAAATACAATTATCAATTAATTGACTATAAAGGACAAGCCAAGCTTCTATATGAACAGTGCAGTAAGTCAGAGGTATACACAGATATCATAGGAACCCCCCATAGCAAAATTGTTACAGCAGTGGCTAATGTAGTAATAACAGATCACAGCAGTCGATCTTTATCCAAGGTTGCTTTTTTATTGCTGAGTACATAAAAGTCAAGCGGCAGTACGTGTTTTAACGTTTTTGGCGTGCAGGCCTTCATCAGACACTGTGCCGCAGTTTGGTATAAGAAACACTGAAAATAACTAAACAAAACAATGACTGATGTAACACTGAGAATAACTAATAATACCAAAAATAACACAGAAAATGACTATGTTCGAAATAGATTTACACTGATTACAAAATGCCGCTGTTGTATCCACTGGAATATTATGGTGATACTTCTACAAATAGGGACAAGAAGAAAGGACATATATAATGGTGATTCTGATGAAATATTAAGGTATATACACAGGCATAAGGTCTTGTCAGCGGAGGTTTGTATGGATACGATAATCTACGTCATCGTGATGGTAAACAGAGCTCCATAAATATACAATAGGTACATTCAAGGTAATAGTCTACTGTACTAATGGGAGATAATAGAGTCACCTCATCTTGCTAAAAGGTAAATTCTGTCTAGTGGTAAGGAACACTTAGTGGTATACAGATAACACAATGATGAGGTCATAGTCTCCTGTAGTGGACTTACCTGTGCTGCAGTTTGGTATATGAGAAAAAGAGTGAAATCACACCATAGAAAAAGGTGTTTATCCGCATCAGTGGCAAGAGGTGTGAAGAGCTGCCTGCCCAGTGCAGGTATAATTAGAAGTTAGAAAAATTGCAAACTTCCAGGAACGGCACATGTGGCCTGGAGTTCATGGTTACCACGGACGCCGGGCGTTTCAAGCACCGGAAGTCGGCCGGGCAGTGAAACGCACGGAGACCGAAAGTTGCGTTCCACAGACCGGAACGGAGTCTAGCCGCGGAGCGCAAGCTGTCACTGGTATAAGGACTATGCGGACAGTATGTTAGAGGAGAGAATCAGTGTAAAACAATGTAAATAAGTGGGAAAAAGTGGAAGGAATGGCAAAATAAAGAATAGAGGGACATGGAGGAGATAGTGAAGGAAAGCAAGAGAGACACAGGGAGGGGATAGCGGGTGAGAGAAAAGGGAATAAAACAAGACAAGGAGGAAATAGCGAATATACAGGTGAAACTCGAAAAATTAGAATATCGTGCAAAAGTCCATTTATTTCAGTAATGCAAATTAAAAGGAATGGCATTAATGCAGCTTAAAATTAGAATTTTGTGAAAAGGTTCAATATTCTAGGCTCAAAGTGTCACACTCTAGTCAGCTAATTAATCCATACCCCCTGCGCAAAGGGGATCTGAGATTGTGACTTTGGGGTTTCATAAGCTGTAAGCCATAATCATCCAAATTATAACAAATAAAGGCTTGAAATATCTCGCTTTGCCTGTAATGAGTCTCTCATATATTAGTTTCACCTTTTAAGTTGCATTACTGAAATAAATGAACTTTGCACGATACTCAAATTTTTCGAGTTTCACCTGTATAAGGGACAGGAACTCTAAGCTAAAGAGGGCAGTTTTTTTGCGGACAGTTCAGCATGTCCGCAAAAAAAAAATTATTGCTTTCCGTTTTTTTGCTGATCCATAGACTTCAATAGGGCCATGTCCTGATTTTCACTGACAAGTATAGGACATGTTTAATTTTTAGCTGAGTCATGCAATGGAAGAAAAGGGCCCCATAGAAGTCAATGGGGCAGCATCTAATCCGCAAAAACGGATCCGCATTTTTGAGGACAGCATACGGCCATCTGAATGAGCCCTTACTGGGTTCTCGGACCATAGAATTCTTGTAGAGCACTAAAGGTCACTGTAACGTAGGGTATATTTCTGGTCTGGGGTCTGAATTTATTTGTGTTACTATAAAGACTATGGCTACAGAAGTGCCACGGACGTACCGAGACATACGGACGTCCCCGCGGCAGTGAGTGGCAGGAGATCTTTGAGACTGGCAACACGTGGTTTGATTTGACATGTTTACCTTGTGGATCAATGGGCATCTGTGTTGTTTCTAGTACTGGCCACACTCTTAACCTCCAGGTATGGCTTTTGTGGTCATTTAACTTTCCCTATTTATAGTTGTTTCTCCCACAATGCTGTGTGGTCTATAGCTTCAGTTAAACCTGTGGATAGCTGGTGTTTGGATCTCGGCTGAGTTCCTGGTGCTGCCATAGCTTCTTGGAAGTTGAGTGTTTCCTTTCCCTTTGTATTTTGGCTTTTCTGTGTTGCATTTCCTTGTTGTTTTTATTAGGCCTTAGGGCGACTCACGTTCATCCTTCCTTTTGGAGGAACAGGATATCTCATTCCTGTCATTAGTACCAGGGTCCTTAAGGGTTACATAGGACTTTAGGTATTCCTGTGTATGAACTCACCTACCTCTGGGGTCTGTTCATACTGGTAGTCAGTCAGGGCTTTGATTAGGGTTTTCACTAGGAGGTGTCCATCTTCCTTCCCTAGTTTTCAGGCCTTATTTCCTTTCCCCTTTCCCTCCTATGTTCGGTGTGGGGTTTCCCTCCCACACTAGAGCGTGACAAGAAGTGAGCGGCCAAAGATGTCTCAACAGATGTCAGCAGATGTCATCATGGTGGTCAGGATGAAGCAAATCTTTGGTGCTGTCCGCAAAGAGGCTTTGTCCATAAGTTGGTCCATGTGACTAGACACATCACTCACTCTCCTCCATTCTAACATACAGTTGCAAGAAAAAGTATGTGAACCCTTTGGAATTATATGGATTTCTGCACAAATTGGTCATAAAATGTGATCTGATTTTTAGCTAAATCACAACAATAGACAATCACAGTCTACTTAAACTATTAACACACAAATAATTAAATGTTACCATGTTTTTATTGAATACACCATGTAAACATTCACAGTGCATGTGGAAAAAGTATGTGAACCCCATAGACTAATGACATCTCCAAGAGCTAATTGGAGTGAGGTGTCAGCCAACTGGAGTCCAATCAATGAGATAAGATTGGAGGTGTTGGTTACAGCTGCCCTGCCCTATAAAAAACCCACACCAGTTCTGGGTTTGCTTTTCACAAGAAGCATTGCCGGATGTGAATGATGCCTCGCACAAAAGAGCTCTCAGAAGATATACGATTAAGAATTGTTGACTTGCATAAAGCTGGAAAGGGTTATAAAAGTATCTCCAAAAGCCTTGCTGTTCATCAGTCCACGGTAAAACAAATTGTCTATAAATGGAGAAAGTTCTCTCCCTAGGAGTGGCCGTCTTGTAAAGATTACTGCAAGAGCACAGCGCAGATTGCTCAATGAGGTGAAGAAGAATCTTAGAGTGTCAGCTAAAGACTTACAAAAGTCTCTGGCATATGCTAACATCCCTGTTAGCGAATCTACGATACGTAAAACACTAAACAAGAATGGATTTCATGGGAGGATACCACAGAGGAAGCCACTGCTGTCCAAAAAAAACATTGCTGCACGTTTACAGTTTGCACAAGAGCACCTGGATGTTCCACAGCAGTACTGGCAAAATATTCTGTGGACAGATGAAACCAAAGTTGAGTTGTTTGGAAGAAACACACAACACTATGTGTGGAGAAAAAGAGGCACAGCACACCAACATTAAAACCTCATCCCAACTGTGAAGTATGGTGGTGGGGGCATCATGGTTTGGGGCTGCTTTGCTGCGTCAGGGCCTGGACGGATTGCTATCATCGAAGGAAAAATGTATTCCCAAGTTTATCAAGATATTTTGCAGGAGAACTTAAGGCCATCTGTCCACCAGCTGAAGCTCAACAGAAGATGGGTGTTGCAACAGGACAACGACCCAAAGCATAGAAGTAAATCAACAACAGAATGGCTTAAACAGAAGAAAATACGCCTTCTGGAGTGGCCCAGTCAGAGTCCTGACCTCAACCCGATTGAGATGCTGTGGCATGACCTCAAAAAAGCGATTCACACCAGACATCCCAAGAATATTGCTGAACTGAAACTGTTCTGTAAAGAGGAATGGTCAAGAATTACTCCTGACCATTGTGCACGTCTGATCTGCAACTACAGGAAACGTTTGGTTGAAGTTATTGCTGCTAAAGGAGGTTCAACCAGTTAAAGGAGGTTCAACCAAGGGTTCACATACTTTTTCCACCTGCACTGTGAATGTTTACATGGTGTGTTCAATAAAAACATGGTAACATTTAATTATTTGTGTGTTATTAGTTTAAGCAGACTGTGATTGTCTATTGTTGTGACTTAGATGAAGATCAGATCACATTTTATGACCAATTTGTGCAGAAATCCATATCATTCCAAAGGGTTCAAATACTTTTTCTTGCAACTGTACTACAGTAAAATGCCAAGAGTGCAAGTGCAGACGGCAGGTGCAGTGTATATGTATAAGGGAGGCAGAGTGATTTGCCCAGACACATGACCCAACATCAGCTGCCATTTGATGGACGGGACCTCCGTGCAGACAGCAAAAAAGATTTGGCGACGAGGGGGCATACCTTAAGAAATATAATAATGGGCCGGACGCCAGCTAAGATGGCCGAGTGAGTACTCAGCTCCCGCCTGCACTGCCGCATTCTGGCCAGCGACACCCTCAAACCTGACTTGATAGGGAAAAAAACAGGTGCACAAAGTTCCTCTCCTCCCCGATCTACCTCACCACCCAGAACACTTGAGGAGTGCTGGATGCGAGCTCCCTGGACCGCGCTCCCTCCGAGGCGCTCCACCCTTCAAGAAGCCTCCCGCCATTGCTTCCTCCCACCGCCCAGACAATGCGCTCGCGCAGGAAGACCGCCGGGAGCAGACAGACATGCCACCTACCACCACCGAGGCGGCTTCATCTTCTGGGTAATCAGCACCCCCGAGGTCGGGACAGGAGCTCTGTGGTTGGCACTCTGGGTTGGCACTTGAAGGATCTGGATACTAGGGGCCGCAGGAATAATATTAGAGTCAGGGGTCTTCCGGAGGCAACGGGCGGTGAAGACATTTTTGTCACATTGGAGGCTATATTTAATATCATCTTGGGAGAGCCACCCTCACACAAGATCAAGCTTAACAGGGCCCCACAGGGCACTTAAACCAAAGAGCGCCTCATCCCGTCCAAGGGACATAATTTGCTGTGTACATGACTACACTCTCAAAGAGTCTATAATGGCGAAGGCCCGGACATTGCATAACTTTGAATTTGATGGGGCCCCCGTACAGCTCTTCCCAGACTTTTCCTGGATCACCCTGCAAAAAAGGAGACACCTGCAGCTTCTCCTCACAGTTTTACGAGACCATCAAATACCATACCATTGGGGATTTTTGTTCACTTTGTCAGCATGTCAGCAGGGAAAGACAGCAACCCTTCATTCCTTCTTAGACCTACACCTATTCTGCGAGACGCTGGGACTTCCAGTACCTGCCCTCACTGACTGGGAGATTGAACCTCCTGTGCCACCACCGCACCGTATTTCGTCTCAGATGACAAGGAAGAGAAGAGCGGGTCTGAATGCGGGCCCATCCCCGTCCACATGAACCCCACCATCTCCGGGACTTAGACCACCAGATTGATCCCTTTGCTTTAAGTGGAGAGTGATGGTCTCCATTTCTCCCCTCAGCTGCCCTCTCAAACACTACCTTATGCTCCTAACTGTCACCACTTCTTGCTAGTTTTAGCCAGTTACTTACTGTATATACTGTTATATTAATGGTGCAGGCCCCCCCCTTGAACACCGGTTAACCTTAGAAGTTCTTGTTAATCGGTATCTGCTCCATAAGGAGTCTCGGTCAGTTGACCTTCGACACTGCTACCCCGGAAGAGGCTCTGATAGCAGCCTCTAGCAGGGAAACCATTCCCTGGGAATTGAAACCATTCCCTGGGAATTGTCATTTATTGTTGGTTATATCTTTTTTCTGAGCTTTGTCTTGTCTTGTCTTCCCTTCCTTTTTGTTCCCATATCCTTTTCTAGCTACCTCACGTCCCTCGATCAAAATCCCTACGGACTCTGTCCTCAGCTTGAGAATCCATCAGGAGTGAAACACTGCGACTAACGGACAAGGAACACACAGACTTATTTCCTGCGGACATTGGTGAGCTGTATTCTCCTTGCACTTCACTCCCCCCCCCCCACTTTAACACGGTGCAGTGTGTGACCCTAAATGTCAAGGGACTCAACTCCAACGCCAAGAGGAGACTTTTGCTCTTGGAGTTGAAATCCCTCAAAGAAGACATTGTGTGTCTTCAGGACACCCACTTTGATGAAAATTCCTCCTTCAATACTAGACCCTCAGGGGCGCTCCATCACCTTAAGAGGTAAACTCGCAGGCCAGTCAATCACGCTTTGCAATTTGTATGCCCCGAACACAACACAGATACATTAGCAGAGTGTTCCATAAGGTCTTCGGGGTCCCCGATTCACTGGTGCTACTAGGAGGGGACTTCAACACCATTTTCTCTGATTCAATGGATAGGCTGGCTCTACTGGGCAGGTCCTTACACTCAACACAACAGAGATTAGTAAGAGACTTTTGTAAATTAATCCAATGATACTCTTTATATGACCTCTGGCGACTTAACCATCCCACTGATCGGTCCTTCTCTTTTTACTCTACCCCGCATGGCACCAACACCCAAATTGATTTCTTTTTTGGAACCATCTATACTCTCCGGGTGTTAAAGGGGGCTCACATGGGCCAGATCACCTGGTCCGACCATGCACCAGTAATGGTTGAAATAAACCTTAGGTCTGGTCACACCCGCCAATGTCATTGGCGTCTCAATAACACCCTCCTGAAGAGACCACCCATACAAGATGAACTACGCGGTTACTTAAAATCCTATTTCGAACTTAATGAAGGGTCGGTAGGGGATTCACGTTCCCTATGGGAAGCTCACAAGGTGGTAATGAGAGGTCATTGCATCGCCATGGGCTCAAGGTTAAAGAAGGACTCGGTAGCCACAGTACGATTCTGTTTGCGTGCTCTGGAGGAGACAATGTCTGCTCATCCTACCCGCAGTACGCTAAAGCGTATAGTGGATGTTAGAGCCCACTTACATAGGATAGCCCAGGGCAAGGTTGACAAATTAATCTTATATACAGTACCTGGCAACTGTTATGCATAGGGGTACAAGCCCCATACACTGTTGGCCAGACAACTTAGGAATCACCCTCAGCACTCTGGTCCCTGTGCAATTAAGAGTACGGATGGGACAGTTCAGTATGATCCCAGGGAAGTGGCGGAGCGGTTCTCGACTTATTATGCCTCCCTACAGTCTGCCTAGTGACCTCCCCACTAACATAGGAACCAGAGAGCACCTATTGCAATCATACTTTGCCTCGTGTAACCTCCCTACCTATCAACTGCTGATAACTCTGCTCTTAATAGACCTGTGACTGGGGAAGAGATAGAAGAGGTCATTGACCAATTACCGGATGGTAAGTTCCCGGGCCCTGACGGCTTCTCCTATAAATACTATAGGATTTTTAAGACGGACCTGATTTCCCATATGGTAACTCTCTTTAATCGATTCCTGGCGGGTAAGTCGGTACCTACCCCCATGTCCCACTCATACCTTACCTTGATTCCAAAGCCTGTAAAGGATCATCTCGATTGTCTAAACTATAGGCCCATTGCCTTACTTAATTCGGACTTCAAGATTTATACTAAAATACTAGCCTCTCGTTTAAACACCTTTCTCCCCTCCTTGATCCATAAAGACCAGGTAGGATTTGTCCTATGTCGTCAGGGCAGTGACAATACGAGACGGAACATTGACTTGTTGGGGGTGGTTAATCGCTCGGGGGAGGAGGCTTTGCTCCTTAGCTTAGACGCTGAAAAAGCGTTTGATCGTCTAGGTTGGCCGTTTTTGTTTGCGACCTTGAAAGCATATGGTCTCTCTGGCCCTTTTGTTCAGGCCTTTCAAGGCTTATACTCCTCCCCCAAGGTGACAATCAAGCTCCCACACGCTGAGTCTCGACCAATACGCATAGCCAATGGGACAAGGCAGGGATGTCCCTTATCCCGTTTACTATTTGTAATGTGTATTGAACCCCTTGCGAACCAAAATTAGGGTTTGCCCAGATAATATGGTCAGGGATAAGGAGTTTAAGCTGTCACTATATGCGGACGATGTCCTCCTTATCCTAACTAATCTCCATGTCTCCCTCCCAAACCTCCACTCCATTTTACAAGAGTTTGGACGTCTATCGGGGTATAGGGTCAAAATGACAGGCAGAGGCAGGCCACCCCGCAGGGGCCGCCGTGGTCGTGGTGCTGTGATTCCCTTTGGCCCTAGAATAATGCCCAGTGTTCAGAGGCCACGTACCCTGAACTCAAAAAGTTCTGAGGACATAGTTGACTGGCTAACACAGGACACCCAATCTTCTACAGCTTCTGCTAGGAACCTTGACGCACCATCCTCCTCCAGCTTAGCTTCGGGCACCTCTCAAGTTACCACTCGCCCGCCTGGCGCCACCACCAACACTAGCACCACAGCCACTTCACTTGATCTGTCAGAGGAGTTATTTACACATCAGTTGGAAGAAATGAGTGATGCGCAACCATTATTGCCAGAGGATGTACATAACAGGGATATGTCTCAGTCAGGCAGCATTACACACATGGACGTACGGTGTGATGATGATGATGTTGTACCCGCTGCTGCTTCCTTTGCTGAGTTGTCAGATACAAGTGAAGTGGTTGATGATGACGATGTGTCCGTGGATGTCACGTGGGTGCCCGCTAGAAGAGAAGATGAACAGGGGGAAAGTTCAGATGGGGAGACAGAGAGGAGGAGGAGACGAGTTAGAAGCAGGGGGAGGTCGTCGCAAGGAGCTAGTAGCACAGTCAGACAGCATGCATCGGCACCCGGGGTCAGCCAGACAGCACTCCAATCAATGCATGCTGTTGCCACCACCAGAATGCCGTCATTGCAAAGCTCAGCAGTGTGGAATTTTTTTTGTGTGTCTGCCTCTGACAACAGTGATGCCATTTGCAACCTGTGCCAAAAGAAACTGAGTCGTGGGAAGTGCAACACCCACCTAGGTACAACTGCTTTGCGAAGGCACATGATCGCACATCACAAACGCCTATAGGATCAACACATGAGTACAAGCAGCACACAAACTTAAAGCCGCCATCCTCCTCCTGGTCCAGCATCTTCAGTCATGTCAACCACTGCTGTCCTCCTTGCCCCCTCTCAACCATCTGCCACTCCGTCTCTCGCCTTGAGCAGTTACTGCTCATCTGCCTACAGTCAGGTGTCTGTCAAGGACATGTTTGAGCGTAAGAAGCCAATGTCACAAAGTCACCCCCTTGCCCGGCGTCTGACAGCTGGCTTGTCTGAACTCTTAGCCCGCCAGCTTTTACCATACGAGATGGTGGAGTCTGAGGCGTTCCAAAAATTTGTAGCTATTGGGAAACCGCAGTGGAAGGTACCCGGCCGAAATTTCTTTGCACAAAAGGCAATCCCCAACCTGTACTCGATTGTGCAAAAGGAAGCAATGGCATGTCTGGCACACAGTGTTGTGGCAAGGGTCCATCTGACCACTGATACCTGGTCTGCAAAGCACGGTCAGGGCAGGTATATCACCTACACTGCGCATTGGGTAAACCTGCTGACGACTGCCAAGCATGGAATGCGTGGCTCTGCAGAGGAGTTGGCCTGCTGCCACCTCCTCTACTCCTCCTACTCCATCAGTCCTCTTCTGCTGCTGCGTCTTGCTCCACATCAACGGCACCCCCCCCCCAGCTCCCCAGGGGCTATTCCACATCCCGGATACGGCAGTGTCACGCCGTCTTGGGGTTGACTTGCCTGAAAGCAGAGAGTCACACCGGACAAGCACTCCTGTCCGCCCTGAACGCACAGGTGGACCAGTGGCTGACTCCGCACCAACCGGAGATCGGCAAAGTGGTGTGTGACAACGGAAGCAATTTGTTGGCAGCATTGAATTTGGGCAAGTTGACACATGTGCCGTGCATGGCACATGTGTGTAATCTGATCGTACAACGCTTTGTGCATAAGTACCTAGGCTTACAGGACTTCCTGAAGCAGGCCAGGAAGGTGTGTGGCCATTTCAGGCGTTCCTACACGGCCATGGCGCACTTTTCAGATATCCAGCGGCGAAACAACATGCCAGTGAGGCGCTTGATTTGCGACAGCCCGACACGTTGGAATTCAACACTCCTAATATTCGACCGACTGCTCCAACAAGAAAAAGCCATCAACGAGTATTTGTATGACCGGGGTGCTAGGACAGCTTCTGCGGAGCTGGGAATTTTTTTGCCACGTTACTGGACGCTCATGCGCAATGCCTGTAGGCTCATGCGTCCTTTTGAGGAGGTGACAAACCTAGTCAGTCGCACCGAAAGCACCATCAGCGACATCATACCATTTGTTTTCTTCCTTGAGCGTGCCCTGCAAAGAGTGCTGGATCAGGCCGTAGATGAGCGTGAAGAGGAAGAGGAAGAGTTGTGGTCACCATCACCACCAGAAACAGCCTTATCAGCATTGCTTGCTGGACCTGCGGCAACGCTGGAAGAGGAGTGTGAGGAAGAGGAGTCAGAGGAGGAATGTGGCTTTGAGAAGGAGGAGGAAGACCAACCACAGCAGGCATCCCAGGGTGCTCGTTGTCACCTATCTGGTACCCGTGGTGTTGTACGTGGCTGGGCTAAGAACATACCTTCAGTGAGATCACTGAGGACGAGGAACGGGACATGAGTAGCTCGGCATCCAACCTTGTGCAAATGGGGTCTTTCATGCTGTCGTGCCTGTTGAGGGACCCTCGTATAAAAAGGCTGAAGGAGAACGAACTGTACTGCGCGGCCATGCTAATAGACCCCCGGTATAAGCTGAAAGTGCCTGAAATGTTACCGAATTACCGCAAGTCGGAAAGGATGCAGCAGTTCCAAAATAAATTAAAAAGTATGCTTTACACAGCGTATAAGGGTGATGTCACAGCACAACGGGAATCTTACAGGGGAAGAGGTGAAAGTAATCCTCCTCCTCCTACGACCACGCCGGCAAGAACAGGACGCTTTACAGACGTGTTGTTGATGGAGGACATGCAGAGCTTTTTAAGTCCTACGCATCGCCACAGCCCTTCGGGGTCCACCCTCAGAGAACGACTCGACCGACAGGTAGCAGACTACCTCGCCTTAACTGCAGATATCGACACTCTGAGGAGCGATGACTACTGGGTGTGCAGGCTTGACCTGTGGCCTGAGCTATCCCAATTTGCGATAGAACTTCTGGCCTGCCCCGCTTCAAGTGTCCTGTCAGAAAGGACCTTCAGTGTAGCAGGAGGTATTGTCACTGAGAAGAGAAGTCGCCTAGGTAAAAAAAAGTCTAGATTACCTCACCTTTATTAAGATGAATGAGGGATGGATCCCGAAGGGACTGACAGTGGGCGATACATTCGACTAAAAAAGACCTGATGAGATGAGCTGCCTTGGGCTAAAAATGGTCCACACGCTGCTGTATTTTATCTCTGAATGCCGGATGACTTGCGTGACTTATCCGCCACCAACTAGGGTTCAAGCCGCAATGTTTTAGGGCACTTTCCGCCTGGGAAACAAACATCAATTTTTCTGGCCACTGCTACAGCAGCGGCTGCAACAATACCTAATTTTTCAGGCATGTGTACATGCCTAATTTTTCTGGCCTCTGGTGCTCCACTGTGGCTTCAAAAACCAAAAAAAAAAAAGGCACATACATGTGTCAATTCCCCTTCGTGATCGTTACCTTGTTGTGGTGAAGGGGCTTGCGTATCACAATGAAGCGACCACCTCTATGAGTGTGTTGGCAATGGCAATGTTGGCACACCCCAGATGATAAGGTCGTTGCTTCATTGTGAACAGACCAAAAGCGATCGGCTGGATAATTTTGCATAGAAAAAACATAAATTTTCTTTGTGATCATCTAAGGTGATCATTAAAGCCTACTAGGCCAACAATGGGCCCACACTGCAGAATCATTGTTTTCTGGGTCACTTAACTGTCACTGAACTACCTCAGCACGACCATAGACTTTGTAAAACCCCCATCGCCTGCAATCTCCCAAACGTGCGTACGAGCACAGTCATCACTATACCAAGATTGACGCATAGAGGTATAAAATTTATGTCATGAGTGTGTCAACTATTGACAACTTTTTGCGGTTGTCTAAAATCTATTCCATACACGTCCCCTGATAGGGGACATAACAGGGATTAAACTGATAAGAGTAGAACAACATAACACACCACAACAATCTGGTGGCACATTAGATTGCACGCGCAGTGCCCCAAATTTGAAGTAGGAGGACCGACCAAGCATCTTTTTCCATCTCCCGGTTCCTAAAATCAATTCCATATACACGTCCCCTGATAGGGGACGTAACAGGGATTAAACTCATAAGAATAGAACAACATAACACACCACAACTATCTGGCGGCACATTAGATTGCACGCGCAATGCCCCAAATTTGAAGTAGGAGGACCGACCAAGCATCTTTTCCCATCTCCCCGTTCCTAAAATCAATGCCATATACACGTCCCCTGATAGGGGACGTAACAGGGATTAAACTGATAGGAATACTACTACTTAACACACCTTATAATAACGCAGAGAGAGGCAACTCAGAGAGAGGAGTCTGAAGAAGAGGAGTCAGAGGAGGAAGGTGGCTTTGAGGAGGTGGAAGACCAACCACAGCAGGCGTCCCAGGGGGCTTGTTGTCACCTTTCGGGGACCCTTGGTGTTGTACGTGGCTGGGTGGAGGAAGAGACCTTCAATGACATCAGTGAGGACAAGGAACGGGACATGGCTAGCTTGATATCCAACCTTGTGCAAATGGGGAGTTTGCGGTTGTGCAAATGGACTGTTTGCGGTGCGTTAAACGGGGAGTTTGGTCTGTCACTGTGAAGCGGGCGTAACCCTTACACTACCTGATCGAAACAACATCATACCTGATGTTTTAAAGCACGTTATTCCAAACAATTTAGGAATGTTAGGTGATTTATGCCCTTTATGGATTAAAACCAGACTCTGCGTCAACTACGTAATTTTCCATGGCAGTTTTGAAATGACAAGACGGATGGAAAAAAGGTACTCTGTTAAACATGGATTCATGAAAAAAAAAATTGGGTAAATTGCTAGTGACAGATTCCCTTTAAGTCCTGCACTAAGCTGCTGACAGTACAAGTGCAGATGGCAGGTGCAGTGTATCTGAATAGAGGAGATATCACATGAAAATGATTTGCCTGGTCAGATGACCATCCATCAGCAGCCATCTTGTGGACAGGACCTTTGTGTGGACAGCTCAAAAGTCTTTGTAAACAAGGGAGCATACCCTATGAAATATAGAAAATGGTGCAGAATTTCAACAAGACTATATTAGGCTACTTTCACACTTGCGGCAGTGGGATCCGGCGGTCAGTTCCGTCGTCAGAACTGCCTGCCGGATCCGCCTATCTGGATGTGACTGAAAGCATTTGTGAGACGCATCCGGATGAGGATCCGTCTCACAAATGCATTGCAAGAACGGAACCGTCACTCCGCTTGTCATGCGGACAGACGGATCCGTCTTGTTTCTTTTTTCACATATTTACCGGTATATCTGCCCATGCGCAGACCGGAAGGACGGATCCGGCATTCCGGTATTTTGAATGCTGGATCCGGCACTAATACATTCCTTTGGGGAAAAATGCCGGATCCTGCATTCAAGCAAGTCTTCAGTTTTTTCCGCCAGAGATAAAACCGTAGCATGCTATGGTTTTATCTTTTGCCTGATCAGTCAAAACGACTGAACTGAAGACATCCTGATGCATCCTGAACGGATTGCTCTCCATTCAGAATGCATGGGGATATACCTGATCAGTTCTTTTCCGGCATTGAGTCCTTTTGACGGAACTCAGTGCCGGAAAAGAAAAACGCTAGTGTGAAAGTACCCTTAGTATGTGCCATATAGTCATCTCACAAACACATTGGTCACCAGTAACCATGAAGTGGCCAACCCCTTTAAATTAATTCTTAGAATAGTATAACATTAATGGGTAGAAGTCTGGTTTCTCACATCTCTATCCATCCTTTGGCGGAACTGGATTGACATATCTTTTTTCAACTGTACAACTTATGTAATATATTTCCAAACAGTCCCATTATACGAGGGAGCACGCCATGTACGGTATGTCTAAACTTGTTGTTGTAAACACATAGACCAAAGTCGCTTACGGAATCCATAATAAGAAACCACAATGGTTGGGTAAATGAAGCCCAAGTCTCCCTTTCCTGATAACCTAGTTCCTCTTTTGAGGTTTGCAATACTTGAATACTTAGTAACTGTAAAAAATTCTTAGAATGGCCGCCTATAATTTAATATCATACAGAAGACTGATGTGAATTGAGATTTTGCAAGAGTCATGAAAAAAGAAATGTTATTGTTCTTAGAGAACGAATATGATTTCCTCCAAGTGACTCATCTGATAGAACAATGCGGAAATGTCTTAGGAGAATGAGTTCATGTATAAGGGGAAGTCAAAGGGCTCATATGATGGCTACAGACAACCCCCTTCTATTAGGGTATATTGATACTATAAAGGTGTGGGGGCCCTCAGTATGAGCAACAGTGGAGACCCCCTAACTAAAAGTGTCTCACTCTGTGTTAGTCCCAGCCATGTATAACACTGTCCACTACACAGTGGATGGAGCTGTGTTACTCTGAAACAGCGGTGGGGGGTGGGGTGTTGGACAACACCTTTAAAGTGACCCCCCTGTTCAAGAAGCAAAAATTCACATTAACTGGGGAACCAACAGAACACTTAACTTCTTTTTCATCTTTTTAGCTGCATATCCGTCAATTCCCGGGCTCCTTTTCTGCCATCCAAGATGGCCACACTGCTTCCTCAGACTAACTGATGCATACTGAGCATTTGGTAGTCTAGTACAGTTCCTGCTGCCTTTGGATTGACCAGTACTGCTCATGTGAACTGCGCTGGCCAATCCAAAAGCAGGGCTGGACAAGTAGCAAGTGGCTTGGGCTACTAAATGCGCTGGGTATATCAGGTAGTCTGAGAAGTGGTGCAGCCATCTTGGATGGCAAGAGATAAGCTCAAGATTTAACAGGTCTACACAGGGGTGGACTGGAAAGTTAAAGTGGCCCTGGAAAAAAAACCTAAAAGTGTCTCTATTTTGTAGTGGGACCCAAATTGACAGAAGGAAGGGTCAACACAAGTAGTCAGTGCCAGTAATACCATATTGCGGCACATTATACCACCCCAGAAGAGTCTAATACCACAAAAACTGCCCCTAGGTGGTGGCCAGGACCAGCTGCCACGTTCTGTCCTCCTACTCCAGTTGCCTTAGGATGGTAATAATTTAAATTCAGGAGTCAGAAGGGAAGCATCAGATCATTACTTACCATGGCTGGTGGCTGTGAGGAGAGCCAGGCGGCCCGCTGGGCATCGGCCCACCAGGAAGTTTCCCTGTCTATGGATCTACAGCTACAAAGATGATAATGAAGGCACCATGTAAGTGTTCTGCTTGTTCCCAAGTTAGCATGAATCTTTTTTTCTTGAGCCGGAAGGTCATTCTACCAGGGGCGTAGTTAGGGGGGCAGCCAGGGCACGTTCCCTCGGCACAGAGGCTGAGGGGGGCGCACCAACCCAGCGGCTCATTTTCATGGTGAAGTAGGGAGCCGTCCGCTCCCTGCTTCACTGTTCGACTGGTCTCTGGTGCTCCCCAGCAGGCCGCACATTGCGCTGCTGGCTGTGTGGGTGCAGTGGTGAAAGCCAACAGCACAATGTGTGTGAGCGCGTCCATGACTGCTGAGGAACGCAGGATGTGCCGATCATCGGGGAAACAGGTAGGTATTTGTATTTTATTTTTGTTTTTTTATGGAGCTGGAGAGGGCACTAGAGGATAAAGGGGGCACAAGGAGGACATAACTACAGTGAGGGGGCACAAAGGTGGGCATAACTACTGTAAAGGAGCACAAAGGTGGGCATAACTACTGTGAAGGGGAACAAAGGTGGGCATAAATACTATGATGGGGTACAAAGGAGGGTATGACTACTCTGAAGAGCCACAAGGTGGACCTAACTACTGTGAAGGGGCCATAAGGTAGGCATAATTACTGTGAAGGGGCACAAAAGTGGGCATAACTACTGTGAAGATGCCACAAGATGGGCATAACTACTGTGAAGGGGAAAAAGGTAGGCGTAACTACTGTGAAGGGGCCACAAGGTAGGCATAACTATTATGAAGGAGGCACAATATGGGTTAACTACTGTAAAGAGGCACAAAGGTGGACAACTACTGTGAGGGGACATAATGTGGGCAAAACTGCAGTGAGGGGGCACAATGTGGGCATTTCTGCTGTAAAGGAGGCAGAATGTGGGCATAACTACTTTGAGGGGGCACAATGTGGGTATTAGTACTGTGTGGTAGCACTAAGAGGAAATGCCCTAGATTACCCTGTTGTACATTGGGATGGCTCAGTCTTAGAGGGCAGCACAGTTCCCCCTGCTGGGGATTTCACATGGACAGTTACCATCCCTTTCCTATGTGATTATTCTTTTTGCTCTATCATCACAGGGACCTTATTCTGGATCCAGCGGACATCACGCCAAAAACGCCAGCGAAACCCTGGACGCGGTAGAACCAGTTGGTGCTTTCATTTATTGCAAGGTGTTTTGGTACCGGTGTGTACCCTAAGATAGATTTTATGAGGTAAGTGGGACTGGGTGAGTATCGTTATGCATTTGGCAGAGTTAGTGGAGTGGCTTAGTGTAAAAAAAAATTGCAGTGGTGTTCATATTCTTCTTAATGTACATCTGAGTTGCAACCGGCGGCGGGGTGGGTGGGTTCTGCAATGCTGAACCCTTGCCCTGATTGCTGGAAAGCCCAGCTTCACCTCTGCATTCCACAAACTAAAAAAATGTAACCTGATGTACAGTGATGGTATGCAAAGGGCCAACATGAGGGCTGGAGGAGGGCTGAAATATATAGCCTCAGTCCACACTGCTGGGATTGCACTGTATCGGGGAGGTGGACTCCAATAAAGTAATCCAAACATTACTATGTAATTCTGAAAAGGTTTTGGGCTTTACAAATGACAGTGATTTTTTTTTTCCTCAACCATCCCTACGTTCCAGAACTTTTTATTTTAAGTTTTTTTTCCCTGCCATTTTTTTGTCTTATTTTTATGCTGTTTATCACGCACAGTAAAAGACAATGAAACTTTTTTCCAGGAACGTCTATGTTTTTAAATGTTTTGATTTAGTAAAAAAATTTATATTTTTATTCTCACCTTTTATTTAATTTTTTCCACAAAACTTTATTTACAGGGAATCTTTAGCCAGAAAATTCTCTGTTGCTGTTATACCAGTCACAATGCCTTTTAGGACGAACTCAGCTGAACCTAATATCTTTAAATTAAGGATCCGTTGCTTAAAAAAGAGAAACAGAATTTTAAAACATCTGCAAATGAGCAGTTAGGTGCACCAAGGGCAGATCCAAGTCACTGTGTGCACCCTTGCTCCTCCTGCTTCCTCTGCCAGGCCCCCCCCTCTTCTTGATGGACAGGGCCAGGTGAGATGATTGTAAAGGAACCTGACCCTGTCAATCAAAAAGAAGGAGATGGAAGGTAGCAGAGAGTGGCTTGGGCCCACTCTTGGTGCACTTAACTGCTCATTTTCATATGGATTGCATAGGGAACAATCACTGATCATTTTTACTTTTAAATAACATTGTATTGGAATACCTCTATATCCCATGCCATCTTGCCAAACTGAGAAACTGACCAAACAATGGCCTAACAGGCACCTATAAACAGTATGATGGCCCTCAAGGTCTTTCTTAGCCCCTCAGCTGCCATATATAACTTCATCCCATGCAATCACATTGTGAGTCACAGTTTAGCATTCAAAGCGAGCCCATTACCTATCACTTGGTCTGCAGGGATCTGATGATTTAGGGGGCCGCATGAATTTGGGGTCTGATCTGAGATCTGATTTAAAGAGGACCTTTCACCACAGCTGACAGGCCTGTTTTAATAGCTTCATGCATTCCCCATGTAATAACAATTCTGGAGCATCTTTTCTTATGGTTCTATGTTGTACCATTCCTTTATTATTTATACTAGAAGTTCTGAATGAATTGCTAGCAGTCTGCAGTAAGGGGTAAGGGTACAGAGGGGAGGAAACCAGTTAGGGGTGTGTACCTGCAACGTCTGAAAATGACAGCACTGATTGGATAGAGTGAGTCTGTGCAGGTACACCCCCCCCCCCCCCCAAACTTGTTACCACCCATCTGTACCCTTACTGCAGACTGCTAGCAATTCATTCATAACTTCTAGAAGGAATAATTATGGAATGGCAAAACAAAGAACTATAAGATTAGGCTATTTTCACACTAGCGGCAGGACGGATCCGACAGCCTGTTCACCCTGTCGGATCCGTCCTGCCGCTATTTCGCTGTGCTGTCGGACCGCCGCTCCGTCCCCATTGACTATAATGGGGATGGGCCGGAGCTCAGGCGCAGCATGGCAGTGCACGGCGAGAGGCCGCCGGACTAAAAGTACTGCATGTCCGACTTTTTAGTCCGGCAGCCTCTCACCGCGCACTGCCGTGCTGCGCCGGAGCTCCACCCCCGTCCCCATTATAGTCAATAGGCTTGGAGTGGCGGTCCGGCGGCACCGCAAAATAGCGGCAGGAAGGATCCGTCCTGCCGCTAGTGTGAAAGTACCCTTAGATGCTCCAGAATTGTTATTACATGGGGAATGCATGAAGCTATTAAAACAGACATGTCGGGAGTGGTGAAAGGTCCTCTTTAAGAGATGGTGAGGTGGGGGTTATAGGGAGCCACATTAAATTTTGGTCTGATCTGAGGTCTAGATTTAAAGGGGTTACCCAATGACTAATGTAAAAAATTTAAATCAGGCGCAGTTTGCCTGCTCTGCCTAGGGCACCAAAATACCTTGTCCCGGCCCTGCTAATTAGTGCAGCTTTAGAGGACAGGAGGCCCCAGAGAGCGGTGAATGAGGTGTCCTCCACTTTACTTTCACAGCTCCCTGGACCTCTTCTGCCTGTGTCTTCACAATATACAGTGTCAGAACATAGTGCAGCACTGGCAACCATCCTGTCTCAAGTGTCCTCCTTTTTGAAAACCAAAATATAGTCACCTTACATCATCATGTTATCAGATGGGAATAGCCCTTTAAATGGCATCTGACAGCATGACCAACCCTATTAAATTAGGCATACTGCTGGTTGGGGTTGGTCACTCTGAGTTAACCAATACCTCTGTTTTTTAAATTGGTGGCCCCATTGTAGAGAAATCTGCACTTTTAGCATATGCTAATGAAAGCATTGGGGAAATACTGTTGAGGTCCGAACTGCGCATGCACCAATTCAACATTTGTCGTCGCATGTGCGGGATTACAAGGCCAGGCAGGAAGGCAGCAATTATGCCTGCCCCTGTCATTAAAGGAGATGGTGGGATGGCTAAGGGGAGAAAAGGCTGTGGTACAGTAGTGCTCTGAGGGCTAGGCCCGCCCCTTGGTGCTCCATAGACACAATGGTCAGGAGGGACCTTATTGACTTCTATCGGAGTTTTCTAGGTATGCTCTGTGACCTGTGCAGAGGACATTGTACAAGGAAAGAATAGATACGCTCTGACAATTACCTATTGTAAATGGTGGATCCTGTCTTATCTGTACACAGAGGTGATATCATCACAGGCAGGATTAGAATGACAGATAGGGAGATAATTGCAGTAAAGGGATCTGTACAGACCAAGAAGTGGCGCCTATTATTCGACTTAGTGGCTAGTGCAAACACTGCAGGATTTAATGTTTTTTGTTTAACCGCCTCAGGACCGCCTAACGCAGGATTGCAGTCGATCTGTTCCTCCTGGACGCATCGGCGCGTCCTCTCGCGAGACGCGAGATTTCCTGTGAACGCGCGCACACAGGAGCGCGCGTTCATAGGATCGGGAGGTAAACGAGTGGATCTACAGCCTGCCAGCGGCGATCATTCGCTGGCAGGCTGTAGATGCGATTTTTTTTAACCCCAAAAAGGTATATTAGACGCTGTTTTGTTAACAGCGTCTAATATACCTGCTACCTGGTCCTCTGGTGGTCCCTTTTGCTTGAATCGACCACCAGAGGAGACAGGCAGCTCTGTAAGTAGCACCAAACACCACTACACTACACCCCCCCATGTCACTTATTAACCCCTTATTAACCCCTGATCACCCAATATTAGACTCCCTGATCACCCCCTGTCATTGATCACCCCCCTGTAAGGCTCCATTCAGACATCCGTAACACGGATACGCAAAACACATACGGACGTCTGAATGGAGCCTTACAGGGGGGTGATCAATGACAGGGGGGTGATCACCCCATATAGACTCCCTGATCACCCCCTTGTCATTATTCACCCCCCTGTAAGGCTCTATTCAGACGTCCGTATGTGTTTTGCGGATCCACAGATCCGCGGATCCGCAAAACACATACGGACGTCTGAATGGATCCTTAACGGGGGGTGATCACCCCATATAGACTCCCTGATCACCCCCCTGTCATTGATCACCCCCCTGTAAGGCTCCATTCAAACGTCCGTATGTGTTTTGCGGATCCGCGGATCCACGGATCCGCAAAACACATACGGACGTCTGAATGGAGCCTTACAGGGAGGTGATCAATGACAGGGGGGTGATCACCCTATATAGACTCCCTGATTACCCCCCTGTCATTGATCACCCCCCTGTAAGGCTCCATTCAGACGTCCGTATGTGTTTTGCGGATCCACGGATCCGCAAAACACAGACACCGCGGATGCGCAAAACACGGACACCGGCAATGTGCTTTCCGCATTTTGCGGATCCGCACATTGCCAGAACTATATAGAAAATTACTTTTCTTGTCCGCAATTGCGGACAAGAATAGGACATGTTCTATAGGCTCTACAAAAAACGCAGTGTTCGCCCGATCAGGCCTGATCTTGTGCGCACACTTGCATTCAGTCTGCCCCACCGCAGTGACAGAAATTTATATTTTTCTGATCACTGCAAAAACACCGTAAAATCGCTGCGGCGCTATAAAAAGATCACTTTTGAGGGGCATGGCGAGTTCATAGAAGATTTTTTTTTTGGCACAAGTTAGCGGATTTTTTATTTTTTTTTAAGTTTTTTTTACAAAGTCTCATATTCCACTAACTTGTGACAAAAAAAAAATCTCACATGAACTCACCATACCCCTCACGGAATCCAAATGCGTAAAATTTTTTAGACATTTATATTCCAGACTTCTTCTCACGCTTTAGGGCCCCTAAAATGCCAGGGCAGTATAAATACCCCACATGTGACCCCATTTTGGAAAGAAGACACCCCAAGGTATTTTGTGAGGGGCATGGCGAGTTCATGTAAAAAAAATTTTTTGGTCACAAGTTAGTGGAATATTAGACTTTGTAAGAGAAAAAATAATTTTCCGCTAACTTGTGCCAAAAAAAAAATATTCTAGGAACTCGCCATGCCCCTGACGAAATACCTTGGGGTGTCTTCTTTCCAAAATGGGGTATTTATACTGCCCTGGCATTTTAGGGGACCTAAAGCGTGAGAAGTAGTTTGGAATCCAAATGCATAAAAAATGCCCTGTGAAATCGTAAAGATTCTCAATGGAATTTGGGCCCCTTTGCGCATCTAGGCTGCAAAAAGGTGTCACACATGTGGTATCGCCGTACTCAGGAGAAGTAGGGCAATGTGTTTTGGGGTGTATTTTTACATATACCCATACTGTGTGTGAGAAATATCTCTGTAAATGACAACTTTTTAAATTTTTTTATACAAAGTTGTCAATTTACAGAGAAATTTCTCTCACCCAGCATGGGTATATATAAAAAGACACCCCAAAACACATTGCCCTACTTATTCACATTCTACCACATGTGTGACACTTTTTTGCAGCCTAGGTGCGTAAAGGGGCCGAAAGTCCAACGAGTACCTTTAGGCTTTACAGGGTTGCTCACAATTTAGCCCCACCCAAAATGCCAGAACAGTAAATACACCCCACAAATGACCCCATTTCGGAAAGTAGACACCCCAAGGTATTCGTTGAGGGGCATATTGAGTCCATGTAAGATTGAACTTTTTGTCACAAGTTAGCGGAAAGGGAGACTTTGTGAGAAAAAAAAATAATAATAATTTCCGCTAACTTGTGCCAAAAAAAAACCTTATATGAACTCGCCATGCCCCTCATGGAATACCTTGGGGTGTCTTCTTTCCAAAATGGGGTCACTTGTGGGGTATTTATACTGCCCTGGCATTTTAGGGGCCCTAAAGCGTGAGAAGTAGTTTGGAATCCAAATGCGCAAAAAATGCCCTGTGAAATCGTTAAGATTCTCATTGGAATTTGGCCCCTTTGCGCACCTAGGCTACAAAAAAGTGTCACACATGTGGTATCGCCGTACTCAGGAGAAGTAGGTTAATGTTTTTTGGGGTGTCTTTTTACATATACCCATGCTGGGTGAGAGAAATATCTCTGTAAAATGACAACTTTGTATAAAAAAATGGGAAAAGTTGTATTTTACAGAGATATTTATCTCACCCAGCATGGGTATATGTAAAAAGACACCCGAAAACACATTGCCCTACTTCTCCTGAGTACGGCGATACCACATGTGTGACACTTTTTTGCAGCCTAGGTGCGCAAAGGGGCCCAAATTCCAAAGAGTATCTTTACGATTTCACAGGGCATTTTCTACACATTTGGATTCCAAACTACTTCTCACGCTTTAGGTCCCCTAAAATGCCAGGGCAGTATAAATACCCCACATGTGACCCCATTTTGGAAAGAAGACACCCCAAGGTATTTCGTGAGGGGCATGGCGAGTTCATGTAAAATTTTATTTTTTGTCACAAGTTAGTGGAATATGAGACTTTGTAAGAGAAAAAATCATTTTCCGCTAACTTGTGCCAAAAAATAAATATTCTAGGAACTCGCCATGCCCCTCACGGAATACCTTGGGGTGTCTTCTTTCCAAAATGGGGTCACTTGTGGGGTATTTATACTGCCCTGGCATTTTAGGGGACCTAAAGCGTGAGAAGTAGTTTGGAATCCAAATGCGTAAAAAATGCCCTGTGAAATCGTAAAGATTCTCATTGGAATTTGGGCCCCTGTGCGCACCTAGGCTGCAAAAAAGTGTCACACATGTGGTATCGCCGTACTCAGGAGAAGTAGGGCAATGTGTTTTGGGGTGTATTTTTACATATACCCATACTGTGTGTGAGAAATATCTCTGTAAATGACAACTTTTTACATTTCTTTATACAAAGTTGTCAATTTACAGAGATATTTCTCTTACCCAGCATGGGTATATGTAAAAAGATACCCCAAAACACATTGCCCTACTTCTCCTGAGTATGGCGATACCACATGTGGTATCTGAGTATCTTTACGATTTCACAGGGCATTTTCTACGCATTTGGATTCCAAACTACTTCTCACGCTTTAGGTCCCCTAAAATGCCAGGGCAGTATAAATATCCCACAAGTGACCCCATTTTGGAAAGAAGACACCCCAAGGTATTCCGTGAGGGGTATGGTGAGTTTATGTAAAATTTTATTTTTTGTCACAAGTTAGTGGATTATGAGACTTTGTAAGAAAAAATAAAAAAATAAAATAATTTTCCGCTAACTTGTGACATGAAATGGGGTCATTTGTGGGGTGTTTCTACTGTCTGGGCATTGTAGAACCTCAGGAAACATGACAGGTGCTCAGAAAGTCAGAGCTGCTTCAAAATGCGGAAATTCAAATTTTTGTACCATAGTTTGTAAACGCTATAACTTTTACCCAAACCAATAAATATACACTTATTGCATTTTTTTTTTATCAAAGACATGTAGAACAATAAATTTAGAGGAAAATTTATATAGAAATGTAGTTTTATTTGAAAAATTTTACAACCGAAAGTGAAAAATGTCATTTTTTGCAAAAATTTTGGTAAATTTCGATTAATATCAAAGAAAGTGAAAATGTCAGCAGCAATGAAATACCACCAAATGAAAGCTCTATTAGTGAGAAGAAAAGGAGGTAAAATTCATTTTGGTGGTAAGTTGCATGACCGAGCAATAAACCGTGAAAGTAGTGTAGGTCAGAAGTGTAAAAAATGGTCTGGTCATTAGGGGAGTTAAAAATAACACCCTAAAAATGTCTTTAAAAATATGTTAAACATAAAAAAAAAAATTTAAACAATAGGTCTTTTTCTGATGACACATTCCCTTTAAGGCCAACAATTGTATTGTATTGTGGTGCTGGTACAATCCTCAGCCTGCTTTACTTGAAAGCAAATGTTTCCAAAGATTCTGTGTATAATGTAATATTAACTGCCCATCTAGTATATAAAAAAAATAGGTTGTGCATCATATCAAGGAACAAGGAAGCTAATCTCTATTGTAATTGTGCGGGTTTGCCGCAGACTGAGTGACCACCTAGAGTCAAATACGTGGGTTGATATTTGCTGACCCGATGATTACAATGTACATGTATCAGTTAAGCGTGAAAAGAGCTTGGTTAATTTGGCAATGAATGACAGCATTGCAACACACCTTCCCCTATAAAACACACTGCTGTGAGCGGCACAGTCCAGTGCAGGCTGTGTCCTCTGACTGCCACAATGATGCAAGTGCATTGCTTGGTTCTCCTGTCACTGTGTTATGGCGCACTCGCCATGCCAAGACCCACAAACAACGAAGACGTCAGCTCCACAGATCAGGATTTAGCACAGGTATGTCTTGGAGACTTGAAAAAGGTTTTTATGTATAATAAAAAATTAACAAATGTGCTAATATAGTGTGTTGTGAGTTTCAAAGATCTCTGCTTGCTGTCATTCAATACGTACCTTCATTGCTTACTTCCAGGTGATGAAAATCATTTTACAAGGCATAGCTCTGATAACTGTACTGTATGTGTAACGAGTGGTACTCTTGTATGTCCACGTCCTGTCATGAACAGGACAGATTTTTATCCCCCTGGAAGTAAACAATGATTTTGAAGGACAGCAAGCAGAGATCTTGAAAACCGTGAACAATTGATAGAAAAAGTATATTGGAAATATTTTTGACTTTTCATTATAGGAAAAAAATAACATTTATTTTCTGAAACCATAGTTTCCACTTTACAGTATTTAGCTGTTATAGCACCTTACAATAAAGACAAATAAAGGGTTTAAATATTGACGACCTGTTCTTAGTAAAGGGTCATCAACATCAGGCCTGTGGGGGTTCAACCCCCAGCACCCACACCAATCAGCTGTTTGAAGGGGCCGTGCTCTTTGGTTGGGTGCTGCAGCCAGATAGTATACCAGGCAGTGTGCTGTACATTGTATAATAGCTGTTCTTGGTATTACAGCTCAGTTCCATTGACTTTAATAGGACTGAGATACAGTGAGGTCATGTGACTGATAAACTTGATGTCACAGGTCAAAGAAGGGGTCACCGCACTCGCCCAAAGGCCACAACTGATATTGATAATCTATCCATCAGTATTTGAGTCATTAAAAACCAGTATAAGGGCTCATGCGCACGAATGTATTTTCTTTCTGTGTCCGTTCCCTTTTGTTTTGCAGCCCATATGCGGAACCATTCACTTCAATGGGTCCACAAAAGAAAACCCTGAAATTAGGCCATATGCACAATGCTGTTGCCCGATCATGGCCGTATTGTGTCCTGCAAACAGCGGGTCCGCAATACACGGGCACCAGAAGGTAGGTGCTGAACAGAGGCACGGAACCCCACGGAAGCACTACGGAGTGCTTCCGTGGGGTTTCTGTCTGTGCTTCCGCACCTCAAAAAAGTAGTGCATGCACTCATTTTTTGCGGTGCGGACCCTCGGATGCAGATAGCGGTCCCCATTCAAGTGAATGCGTCCGCTTCCACATGCGGCGGCCTTACGGTCGGGGACCGTGCATTGCGGACCGGAATTTACGGCCCACTGCACGGGCCCGGCAGGCACACGTTCATGTGCATGAGGCTGTAGGACTCATGCACACTACCGTATGTATTTTGCGGTCTTCAAAAAAATGGATCTGCAAAAAATACGGATGGCGTCCGTGTGCATTCCGTATTTTGCGGAACGGAACAAGTGGCCCCTAATAGAACAGTACTATCCTTGTCTGTAATATGGACAATAATAAGACAAGTTCTATTTCTTTGCGGAACGGACATACGGACTTAAGGAAACGGAATGCACACGGAGTAACTTCCTTTTTTTTTGGCGGACCTATTGAAATGAAAGTAAATTTGGCGCATCCACTGCCAGCAAAGGGGTATTAGGTCCAGCGTTTCACCCCATTAATAAATGACCCCCGTGGTGTTTATGTAGACATGGATTTCTAGGGTAGTTTTTCGTGTGTTCCAGGTAGACTGCCTCTTTCACAAAGGCCGACTCTTTTATGTACTTAAAGCAGTTGTCTCATTAACCCTCAGTTCACACCTGAGCGTTTTACAGCGCGTTCCTACGCGCTGTAAAACGCACAACAAGGAGAAACCAATGCTTCCCTATGGGAATGGTTCTCACCTGGGCGTTTTACAGCGCGTACGATCGCGCTGTAAAACGCCCGACGCTCAAACAAGTACTTGAGCTTCTTTGGGGCGTTTTGTCGCGCGTTTGTGGCCATAGGACACTGCTGTCAATCAAACAAACGCGCGTTTACCATTGCAAAAAACGCGCTTAAATAAAACCGTGCGTAAAACGCGCGTCTCAGGAACGCTCAGGTGTGAACCCAGGGTCAGACAATTTATACCCTATCCTGTGTCTGATCAGTGAGATCCGATGGCTAGGGCCACCACCGATGGAGTGGCATTCAACTGTGTGGGACTGCCGGAGATAGCCAAGTACAAGCTCCATATAGCTGAATGGAGTGGCAGCGCACATGTGTGACCGTCATTCCATTCAAACAAGAGAAGGTTCTCCGTTCTAGTGATTAGTGAAGGCCTCAGCGGTCAGACCCTGCCAATCAGACACTATCTCCTATACATTTTAGATCTTTTAGAATACTTCATAGTTTCATGAACCAATTTCTTTGCCTTTTTTGCCCCTAGGAATACTTAAACAAATTCTACCCACCCATCTCTAGAGATAGAAAGACATTTAGGGAAAGGCTGGAGGAAATGCAAAAATTCTTCAGGATGAAAGTAACAGGAAAGCTGGACACAGACACCATGAATATAATGAAAAGCCCTAGATGTGGCATGCCAGACGTGGCAGAGTTCTCAACATTCAATGGAAGACCAAGATGGCAGAAAAACTCCATTACCTACAGGTGGGTACAATGGATAAGGATATTATTGGCCCTATATCTTTTTTTCCAAGTTATTGCACACTTAGTAATCCGCAATAAAGATCATGCCTCCTTCTGGAGCACTCAGGATGCGCCATACAAAAATTTACAAATGGCCATGTCTTAGAAAATGGAAATCTGAGGGGTGGCAAAAATTTATGAATTATGGTTTCTCTACTTACAGAGATAGGCCTCTTGCACATGAACGTTGCGTGCTCGTGGCCGTATTGCGGCCAGCATACGGCGGATCTGCAATACATGGGCACCCGCCCGTGTGCACTACGCATCACGGATGCGGACCCATTCACTTAAATAGGTCCGCAATCACAGAGATGCGGAACGGAAGCACGGATCGGAACCCCACGGAAGCACTGTGGAGTGCTTCCATGGTGTTTATGTCCGTGCCTCCGCACTGCAAGAATATAGAACTATTTTTTTGCAGTGAGGACGGATCACGGACCCATTCAAGTTGAATTGGTCTCGATCCGTCCCGGCCGCCGCACGGACGTTGCACGTGCATTGGGGACCGCAAATTGTGGTCCCCAATGCACGGAATGGATGCACAACGTTCGTGTGCAAGAGGCCTTAATAGCATTTTTCTATTTTGCTGCAGCGGCGGCCATATTTTATAAAGTGACAACAGAAAGTGCAGCCATATTGTTTGTCACTTTAAAATTTGTTTCTTAGGAACTAATGGTAAAACTGTCATTTCGTTATCGATAGACCATGTTTATAACATTTTTAGGGTTATACATTTTGTTGGCAGTCTTTAGGAAGATCTCTTAAAACGTAATAGTGATAAATATGAACGCACTTCCTGTTTTCAACAAAATAATGCAATAAAGTCAAGAAAATAATGGTTTACTAATCTATGGCTATCTTCTAAAAAATAGAAGAGATAGCAGTTGCACCCGGGCCCTGGCCTTCCAAAGGCCATACTTGCCAACTGTGCCGAAATGTATGGGGGTCTCTCGAAAAAAGGAGAGACATCCAAAAGTCTCAAAAGTATTGCAAAATCTCCTGGCACAGCGTAGAGGGCTTCTTGCCCCCAAAAAGTACCCCTTCATGTACTGTAACTGTATGTGACATTGGGATTTAGTGTCACTAGATGCAGCCTCGGGACTTAAAATACCTCAAGAGGGCAGAGTGTGGCTCAAAAGAGGTGGATCAATGCTCAAAAAAGGCTGGGCACCTCTCAAAAGTTGGTTGGGCCTGCAAAAGGGGCGTGGCTATCAAAGAAAATAATGGAGGACAACCTTCAAAAGTTGGTAAGTCTGCCAATGACCCAGATGCATAATTTGAATCTCTTTGGCACCAAATGCAAAACCTGCAACAGGTCTCTCACCAGCCATGTGCCATTTATAATACTGGTGCCTTTTTATCTAGTAGGGAAGTCACTGGGATCCACCAGCTGCTATGGTCTGGGGGAGACTACTACCTCTGCGCCTAATAAAAAGGCCTCACTGTCTAAGAGGATATCAGTATTGTAAATGGCACATGGTAGGTCAGGGACCTTGCTATTGGCCTAGGCCAGTGGAACATAAAAATTCAATGATTTAGGTAATTGTTACTAATGGCGCCTTGCACGCTTGTCAATGCCACCGAATTGTACAACTTGCAAATTAGGCCTCATTTATCAGTGTCTCTGTGCCCATAGAAACCAATCACAGCTCAGCTTTCACTGCTTAAACTTCTCTGAAAAAATTAAAGTTGTGCTGTGATTGGTTGCTATGGTCAACAAAGACTTTCTTTTTCTTAGAAACGTGGACCATGGTTTTTGGGAAATTTAAGTTTAAGGGATGAAATAAGATTATCATTAATATTGTAAAATAATATGAAGCAACAAAAATTATGTAAATTGCATTGGATTTTTCCAGATGGTGCACACGGACTTGTACAGTTGGCATGGCATGTTATAACATTTCCTATACTTTACACCACATCATGGTTAGCCACATTTACTCCACTATTTCCACCAAAAAAAAGGCATGCTCCTTTAGTAAATATAGTGATTTTCTTCTTACCCATACTGACCAATATTCTTGTTAAAAAATTCAGGGCATTTAACTCCCAGCCATGAACCCAACAGAGCCACCCACTTTTGGATGGAGCTTACACAAGCCCTACCCATTTTCAGGCTGGAACAGCCCAAATTTGCCAGGACTGTCTCTTAAAATTAGAGATTTTAAGCAACTATGCTTACCCTTTTTAATGGTGCCCAAAACACATAAAAAATTTGGCACTTGCCATGTACTCAACATTTTTGGAGCAGTTTGTGTGAGAACGTTTGGCTTAGGGCTCATGCCCACAACCACATGTATTTTGTGGTCCGCAAAATATGGATACTGTTCATGTTGCATCTGCATTTTTGTGGACCCATTGACTTTAGTGGGTCCATAGTGCACATTTTGCGGCCAGGTATAGGACATGTTCTATCTATTTGTGGAAAGGACATACCGATGCAGAGAGCATGTGAATTATCCATGTGCTTTCCGCATGAGTATGTCCATTTCACAAAAAGATAAAATACGTCCACAGAATGTGAACCACAAACCCATTGAAGTCTATGGGTCCACAAAAAAAAAAAATGTGGATGGCACACGGACTGCAGATGTATTTTGCGGATCCGCAGTTTCCGTTTGTGTGCATGAGGCTTTACTAAAACTATTAAAGACATTTAGGTTTTACCATATTTTACTCACTTTATAGCTGTGAAGTATCGTGGTAACCAACAAGTATTAAAACAAATGGGTTTAATATATTTTCCTTCTTGTACAGAATTTTGAATTACACCCCGGATCTTCCAGTCTCTGTGGTTGACAATTCGATCCAGAGGGCACTCAATGTTTGGAGCCAAGTCACTCCACTCAGCTTCACCAGAGTCAACAATGGAGACGCCGATATTCTCATCCAGTTTAATGCGCGATGTAAGTAGGTCTATACAGCAGGTATATATAGGTATACTGGGCTGGACCATTAAGGCTCTGCTCCACTTCGTTATTGTGAAGGTGCATGTCGGGAGGATTTTCTGACGTATAACCCTAACAGAGGACTGTAACATATAATACTGTATAGCCATACAGTGACATTTGTTGCCCATAGGACATAAAACAGATAAATCATATCCTGTTATGTATATAATGATAATAATTTCCATCATTTTATTGCAGCACATAATGATCAGAATCCATTCGATGGCCCCAGTGGTATACTGGCTCATGCCTATGCTCCTGGTGCTAGAATCGGAGGTGATGCCCATTTTGATGAAGATGAGAGATGGACAGATAACCAAGCAGGTACGCTGCTGCAAAGTTATACTGTTATTTTCAGTAATATAGATATGCATATATTTCTCTTGTCGGCAGGGTGTCCAAGTGTGAGGGGTTTTCTGAGACTTTTTAACTGATGTTTTATCCTCCGGATAGGTCATCAGTATCTGATCAGGTGGGGTCCAACACCCGGGAACCTCGCCGATCAGCTGTTTGAGAAAGCCTCAGCACTCCTGTAAGCGTTGTGGCCTTCTTGCAGCTTTACTTAGATCAGTGACGTTTTGTTTATCGGTCACATAGGTACAGAAGCTATGAACATTTGCTGAATATCTTTCTCCTTATAACCTTTACCTACCTTTTCCTTAGGCTTCAATCTATTTCTGGTGGCAGCACATGAATTTGGTCATTCCTTGGGACTCGGTCACTCCGATGACCGTCGCGCCTTGATGTTCCCCACCTACCGCTATGTAAACACAAACAACTATCGCCTGTCTCAAGACGACGTCAATGGAATACAGTCACTATATGGCAGACGGCGCAAGTAACTGCTTCCTACCAGTCGTGTGGCCCTTTATCTAACAGTGCTTTGATGGAAGGGCGTGAAATGCTTTTGCATTGGTATAATACTGCAATAAGTGTAAATATCTGAAAGTGTGACTAGAGATGACACAAATAGCAAATGGTGGCTTGCTGCATTTGCAATATAACTATATCTATGCTGGTAACGACTTACCAAAGGCAAGCAGAACTGTAAGCTGTAGTCGATGGAAATGAAGAGAAGATCCAGGTTCCTTGAACTCAAAGCCTTTATTTCAAATCACATAAAATCCATGGAGAGAAAACTGTAAAGTCGGCACATTTCGTCTGACAGCATGGTTGAACCGTGGTCGAAACGCTTCAACATTTCATTTTTCTTTCTATGGATATTATGCGATTTTAAATAAAAGCTTCAAGTTCGTAGACGCTGGATCTTCTCTTCATCTACTATTGTGTCTCCGATGCGTCTGTTCATCCACAGTGACCAGTAAGATGGTTTTACTTTCAGTGTAAGCTGTAGTACTCCACATATGTTGTATGCAAAGGGCTTGAAAATGGCTGACTTTTATCACATGTGTATAGCCAGTTTCAAATAAACAATACCTTGCTTTGAAGGATGCGATTTTTTTTTTTTAACTGTGCCAAGGGGTTAAAAACCTGTGCATCAGGCCATTCATTTTGGCAATGGGTTGTAGTCACCAGCTCAAAGACATCTTCAATATGATCTTTCAAAGTGTATTTTTTGACAATAGATCACTTTAACAGTATTTATAAGACAGATTTGTTATTTTATTTTACAGAAACAGCTCTAGTTTTGTCTTTAGGCTGTGACTGTTATTGCAAATCAGCTCCGGTAAAGTAATTGTGGTTAAGGTATTATACCTGGCACAATTCATGGACAAAAGTGGTGCTTCTGAAAACAAAACAGACTCCTTTTTTAATCCTCGACAACCCATTTACGCTTAAATGATAACTCCAATAAAAAACAAACATGAAAAATCCCCTATTCTGTGATCCTAACTGCTCAGTGGGGGTCTGACCACTGTCCTGATGGAGCAGCAGGCTGAGCATGCGCCCTGCCACTTCTCTATGGGACTACCAGAGATAGCCAAGTACAGTGCTGATCTAATTCTAGCAGTCCCATCAAATGTCAGGGTGCATGCTCGGCCTGTCGCTCCATCAGGATAGGAACATGGGAATCTGGGATCTGTAGGGGTCTCAGCAGCCAAACCCCCACCAGTTATTTATCACTTATCCTGTGGATAGGGGATAACTTCCATACTTTGCATAACTCCTAGCCGACCATACATATTCAATAGCTGTCAGCTGAACGATCTTTAGTCTTTTCCGACTCCCTCGGCCAAATGTGTATACGTATGCAATGGGGGACAAGGAGAAAGACAATGCCAGACACATCAGGTGGCAGCTTATCTCCCAGTAGAACAAAAGGATCCAGGGAAAATGTCCTCTTTAGGGAGAGTCGGGATCACCCCATACACATTAGTGTTGGCTCAACACAACGTTCTTGGCGGGTTTAGCCGACAATACACTGTGTCTAGGGGCCTTTAGAGGGGTACATATGAAACACAGGTCAATGGCTGCTAGGAGTGCTGCCAGCTCATAGCTAATCTAATCTCATCATCTCAACGGCTTTAAAAAAGGCAGGAAAAATTACCATGCAGAAAGTGCTTCCTTTACCTATGCAGCAATAAAATCACTGATAAAATATCTGTGCCTCATTGTCTTCAAAGATGGAAAATACGTGTACTGGAAACCCCCCCACTGTACAATGTAAAGGGATAAAGGATAGCTGCTAGGCCAAGAAGCCAGGAAAAGGGAAGCAGGTCACCTCCTATAGCGTCCCTAATCCTCTCCCTAACTCCTCACCGTATGAGCGGACCTAGATGGTAGGACGGCTTATACCCTGTATACCTGAGGCCCTGAGTCGCCCTGAGAATCCCTCACAAAGGAACTAAGGAGAGGCGCCCTGTTCTTCCAGGACATGGAAGAACAGGAGTCTCTAAAGACCTAGTAGCACGGAAGGAGAGACCATACACAGCAAGAGGACCGGCAGGTAAGAACACAAGACAACACACTTACCTGCCGAAGTCTCCATGACTGGAACCCGTGCATACGTACAGGAGCCCTAACACCAAACAGCACGCCGTACCAGCAACACACACAGGTATCCAGCACACCAAACTCTACCAGGACTCCCATGCCGCAAGGTGCATGGCAGCCCCAGGCAGCGCTGCATACAGGCTAGTGGTTCACCCCTCCGGGAAACCAACCCCCTTCCAGAGGACACAACACACAAGGAAATCGTCTTACATACATGCAGGGACAAACACCAAAACAGCCCAGACATGTAACAACAATCAAGACGTACAACACACCCTGAACATAAACCCACACCTTACATACAAGTGAGGTAGGGTAAAAGGAGCATACAAAAGGAAGACAATTTATGTCCAACAAGATGGCCCTCAAGGACTGGGCAGAATCACCCAGGAAAGGGTCCAACACCAAACAAGGCTAGAGAACCACTGCCCCCAGCCAGGAAGCTACAGATAAAGTCCAGCTAGTGGCCACACCCAGGACACACCTAAATCCCCACTAGCTAGTGGAATAACCCCTCGCTCACCAAACAGCAGGGAGACACACCTTAAAGGGGAAATGCACGTGCAAACCGACAACAACACATTGCCACCGGCAACCAGTCTGCAACCACGTCACGGTCAAACAACAATATGACCATGACAGCTAGCCAACCTGGGTGAAAATCTGTTATGCCTAGTGCAGGGAGTCTCTCTTTGGTGCTCTTTGAAATCCCTAATGCTTTGCCCTCTAGGGTTTTGCCTGACCTCTTTCTGATCTCTTGTAATAAACATGTTATTAGCTTAAAAACAGCTGAATTCCCTGGAATGTTGAGGTCATGTATTTGACAATTCAGCTATAAACTATACAACTATAAATTAAAATACAATTATCAATTAATTGACTATAAATTTGAATTTTGTGAAAAGGTTTAATATTCTAGGCTCAAAGTGTCACACTCTATTCAGCTAATTAATCCATACCCCCTGAGCAAAGGGGACCTCAAAATTGTGACTTTGGGGTTTCATAAGCTGTAAGCCATAATCATCCAAATTATAACAAATAAAGGCTTGAAATATCTCACTTTGCATGTAATGAGTCTCATATGTTAGTTTCACCTTTTAAGTTGCATTACTGAAATAAATGAACTTTGCACGATATTCAAATTTTTCTAGTTTCACCTGTATAAGGTACAGGAACTCTAAGCTAAAGAGGGCAGATGTTGTAACAGTAAATAAATCAGAACACCACTAAAGGATACCCTTATGCGGGTATATTATTCTGGTATATTGTAGTGTCATTAAGTTGGCGTTGTATTTCAGAGACGTATTGTACCTTATCCATAATTACCAGAGCTCCATCCTTGTCCGCAGGTTTAAAGACCAGCTGTTTAGATTTTTTAAGGAAATTGAGTGCCTGTCTTTCTATGTTGGAGAGATTATTACGGTATTTATATTTCCCTTGTTTAACCTGGCTTCTAAAAAGGTAAATGTCCTTTTGGACCAGATTAACAAATGTTTCCACCGCTGGTTGAGTTTTTGGTGGCATGTATGTGCTTTTAGTGCGTAAGCCTAGATCAACCGAAGAAATTAAGGATCTATCTCTTATATTTGTATTGCAAGGAATGATTGTCTCTAAAAAATATGCTTTGAGACGAATATTTCTGAAAAAACATTGTAGATCCAGGTCTAATTAAAATGTATTAAGAGGGTAGGAGGGACAGAAAGATAAACCTTTTTGTAAAAGGTCCAGCTCTGCTGGACTCAAGGAGACAGAGGAGATGCTGACAACTAGAGATTGTAATAAGTGACAAACAGGGTGTACCTTGGAGCGTGTAGTAATGGAAGAAACATGTTGGCTTGAAGCTGCACCAGTCCTTTGGCCTCTCCAAGCTCCTCTGGGTCTTCCTTGATTGTTCTGTTTGTCGCGATGTGGGAACTCATCACTTGAAAAGGACCGCTAATGGCCACCGCTGATCTTCTCACTTGCCTGGGTCCTGGGGACAAAGACCCACTTCCCACCTTTCTGAGACCAGTCGCCAGGGTAGCTCTGTCCCTTAAAACAGGCTGCGGCCTGCTTGCTGGCTGAGCCTCTCTCTGTTGGCCCGCAGGGAATGCTCTCCCTCCAGCTTTAAAAGTGCCACCGCTTGCAGCCTAGTCTTCAGTTAATGGCTGGCAACCAGGGGATACTTAAGGCACCTTGAGAGAAAGCCTGAGCAATATCTTCCTAGTGTGCTAGTATCTTGCTAAGGCTACTTTCACACTAGCGTTTTTTGCGGATCCGTCATGGATCTGCAAAAACACTTCCGTTACAATAATACAGCATGCATCCGTCATGAACGGATCCGGTTGTATTATGTCATCTATAGCCATGACTGATCCGTCTTGAACGCCATTGAAAGTCAATAGGGGACGGATCAGTTTTCTATTGTTCCAGATTGTGTCAGACAAAACGGATCCGTCCCCATTGACTTACATTGTGTGCCAGGACAGATCCGTTTGGCTCCGCTTCATCAGGCAGGCAGCGTTTTGGTGTCCGCCACCAGAGCGGAATGGTGACTGAACGGATGCATTCTGAGTGGATCCTTTTCCATTCAGAATGCATTAGGGCAAATCTGATCTGTTTTGGACCACTTTTGAGAGCCCTGAATGGATCTCACAAACGGAAAGCCAAAACGCTAGTGTGAAAGTAGCCTAAGGTGTGCTGTATTTGTTTGTCTGCTTGTGTACCAACTTCTGCTCATTCCCTGTATATTGGCCCTCCTCTGCCTGACCTGACCTGTGTCTGTTGCCTGCCCTGACCTCAGAATGTTTATCAGAATGCATATACACTGCCTGCCCTGACCTTGGCTTGTTGCCTGATCCCTCACTGCTTTGCACCAGTTTCTTAAAGCCCTGCGGGTCAGTTTTCAACCACATCGGGACTACTCCACAAAGTAGCGGCCTGGGGGTTCCACAGCAGCCAACAGTAAATACCAGGGGAATGTTAGGATAACACCCAGTCAAATCTGTAGGTTGACACAGTGCTTCTATACCCACTGCCATAACAAAAGCTTAGTATGGGCCACCCCCACCTTCAAGATTTCTGCCAAATTTACAATTTTTTTTTAATATGGGGGAACTTTTTAATTAAAAAAAAAAATTCCACTCCGCATCACTCACTTTACCCGACTTCTATGTCAGAGAACGAGGGACAGGTCTTTCTGAATAATATATTCCTGAGCGTACTGTATTTACATCAGGCACCTGACATCAATACATTATAAAGCTCCCCAATACTGTTCTAAATCTCCTGCTTCCCTTGACAGAGGATATTGTAAAACTGGATTCCTGCAACCACCATTTGGGAAAGCTCAGTGCAAATGATTTTTAATTGAAAAAAACTGTATTTACCCCACACAGTGAACCTCATAAAAAAGCACTGACAGAATTGCTATTATTTGGCCACCTCATCTCACAAAAATGGAATAAAAAGAGATCAAAATGTCATATGTACCAAAGAATGGCACCAACAGAAGCAACAGCTTGTACCACACCTAGAATATGACTACACAAAATCTAAAAATATTTTTTAAGTGCTTAAAAATGTAAAAAACATTAAAAAAAACTTTTTCCTCATATAGCTCCACCAATTGAAAAATAAATGTTATGTGTCTTAGAAAACAGCTCCTCTAAAAATTCAATTCAACAATCCAAAAGTATTATGCGGTGAAGATTTCTTTGTTCTTTTTTCACTTTTTCTTGTGGCAATACAAATCAGAAGTGATACTTCAGTCTAGACCTTCACTATAGACCTTCTTTAAACACTGGTCAATGATAGAAATGGAAGGCAGTCCCATAATCGAGTCCCAACTCGATAAGAAGGATCATAACTGTGTGAGACTGATATAGCAAAATGTGGATGGTTAGAAGACAGGTGCAAAAGAAGCTTTGTTTTAATTGGAGAAATTAAGCTTTAACAGAGGTGGAAGGGTACAACATCAATTGTCTGCCACGTACAATACTGTTCTAACACCTCTTCCAAGGCAGTTTAATCACACCTAATAGGTTCAGTCATGCATATGTAATAACATCTTATCTCTATGAAGTTCTTGACCTCGTGCTGATTATGATAACCAGATTATGCTGACTGAAGCATTAGTCACCAGTATTTAATGCCAGAGAATTCTTGTACAACTCATTGTCAAACGTCATAGCTATGCCACTGATATTTCTATGTAGAAAGTGCACTGAATATAATAATGTTTCCTTCTGATCCCTACCATGTGCCCAAAGAGCTGTTTATGACCACACATTCCTGTTTTCAGGAGTAAATGTGTAAGGTTTATGAAAATGAAAAATATTGAACTACTACATACATACAGTCCTGATCAAAAGTTTAAGACCACTTGAAAAATGGCCAAAAAATCCTATTTAGCATGGCTGGATCTTAACAAGGTTTCAAGTAGAGCTTCAACATGCAACAAGAAGAAATGGGAGTGAGACAAAACATTGTTTGAGCATTCAATTTAATGAAAACAATGAATAAACTGAAACAGGCTGTATTTAGCTGATCAAAAGTTTAGGACCACACCTCCAAAAAAAAAACTAAACCCCCCCCCAAAACAGAAATCCAACTTCCAAACATGAACTCAGTAATGAGTAGCTCCGCCGTTATTGTTTATCACTTCCAAAATTCGTTTCGGCATGCTTGATGCAAGCGTTTCCATGAGGTGAGTGGGAACATTTTCTCAAGTGGTGAAGACGGCCGCACGAAGGCCATCTACTGTCTGGAACTGTTATCTATTTTTGTAAACTTCCCTTGCCATCCATCCCCAAAGGTTCTCAATTGGATTTAGATCAGGGGAACACGCAGGATGGGCCAAAAGAGTGATCTTATTCTCCTGGAAGAAGTCCCTTGTCCTGGGGGCATTGTGTACTGTAGCATTGTCCTGTTAAAAAACCGAGTCGTTACCACACAGACGAGGGCCCTCAGTCATGAGGAATGCTCTCTGCAACATCTGGACATAGCCAGGGGCCGTTTGACACCCCTGCACTTCCTGAAGCTCCATTGTTCCACTGAAGGAAAAAGCACCCCAGACCATTATGGCGCCCCCTCCACTGTGGCGCGTAGAAAACATCTCAGGTGGGATCTGCTTGTCATGCCAGTAACGTTGGAAACCATCAGGACCATCAAGGTTAAATTTTTTCTCATCAGAGAATAAAATTTTCTTCCAACTTTGAATGTCCCATGTTTGGTGCTCTCTTGCAAAGTCCAAATGAGCAGTTCTGTGGCGTTCAAGGAGACGAGGTCTTTGAAGACGTTTTTTGTTTTTGAAGCCCTTCAGTCTCAGATGCCGTCTAAAGGTTATGGGGCTGCAGTCAGCACCAGTAAGGGCCTTAATTTGGGTCGAGGATCGTCCAGTGTCTTGACGGACAGCCAATTGGATCCTCCGGCTCAGTGCTGGTGAAAATTATTTGGGTCTTCCACTTGACTTTTTTGTTCCATAACCTTCAGGATCATTTAAGAAATTCCAAATGACTGTCTTACTGCGTCCCACCTCAGCAGCGATGGCGCGCTGTGAGAGACCCTGCTTATACAGTTCAACAACCCGACCACGTTCAAAAAGCCAGAGTTTTTTTGCCTTTGCCATCACAACGTGTGACTACCTGACAGAAAATGACAATGAATCCACATCTTTGCACAGATTTGGCCTTTTAACCCCTTAGTGACCAAGCCTGTTTGGGCCTTTATGACCAAGCGTTTTTCTTCCTTTTTTTATGGTCTCGTTCCAAGAGCTATAACTTTTTTATTTTTTCATCTATATAGCTTTATGAGGGCTTGTTTTTTACGGGACAAGTTGTAGTTTTTAATGGCGCCATTTTGGGGTACACATAACTTTCTGATTAACTTTTATTAACTCTTTCTGGGAGGGAGATGGGGAAAAATAGCAATACTGCCACTGCGTTTTTACATTATACATTTTATGGCGTTCATTTTTCGGTACAAATAACATAATATCTTTATTATCTGGGTCAGTACGATTACAGTGATACTAAATACTTATAATTTTAACGTTTACGTTTTACAACTTTTTTTGCAATAAAACACCTTTTATTAACCAAAAAAATGATTTTGCATTGCCACTTCACAAGACCCATAACTTTTTTTTTTTTTAAATGGCATTGTGTGAGGGCTTGATTTTGAAAGACTACTTGTATTTTTCATTGGTATGATTTTGGAGTAAATGCCGCTTTTTGATCGCTTGTTATTACGTTTTTTCGGTGGAAACTAAGAATAAATTCGAAATTCTCTTTTTTTTTTTTTACGGCGTTCACCATAGAGGATAATTTATGTAATATTTATGTAGTCCCGGTCGTTACGGACGCGGCAATACCAAACATATGGGGGATATTTTCTTTTTGCTATTTTTTTCATTGAAAAGCGTATTTTCAATGGAAAAAAAAGTATATTTTTTTATTTTATGGAATTTTTTTTATTTAATAAATGTGTATTTTTTTCTATTTTTTTTACTACTTAATAGTCCCACAAGGGGACTATAATATACAGTATTTTGATTGCTTTTAAAATGTAATGCATTATCTCTATAATGCATTACATTTCAATAGCAATGCTATTCAAACATTGACCAGCAGGCTGCGCCAGAGAGGCACAGCCTGCTGGAGGTAACGGAAGACAGGCTCGGGGCCCTGATCGAAAGCAAGGTAAGCTTCCCAACACATCAGCACCCCGCGATCGCATTTTCGGGGTGCTGATGGGAGACTGAGGGAGTCCGCTCCCTCTGTCACCACTTAACATGCAGCGGGCGCCATTGCGCCCGGAATGTAAAGGGTTAAACAGCCCGGATCGGCACTCCTGCCGGTCCGGGCTGTTAGAGCAGGGATCCGGCTCTCATGTGAGAGCCAGGTCCGCGCTCCCCGCTGCACGGGGGAGCGGTGCAGCACTTAAACTGGGCCGCCGTAAAAACGCGGCGGCCCAGCCTAAGGCCCCTTAGTGACCGCCGTAAAAACACGTATGGGTGGTCACTAAGGGGTTAAAGGCATGTGGTCCTAAACTTTTGATCAGCTGAAAAACAGCCTGTTTCAGTTTAATCGTTATTTTCAATTAATTGAATGCTCAAAAAATGTTTTGTCTCACTCCCATTTCTTCTTGTTGCATGTTGAAGCTCTACTTGGAACCTTGTTAAGATCCAGCCATGCTAAATAAGATTTTTTGCCTTTTTTCAAGTGGTCTTAAACTTTTGATCAGGACTGTATCATTGGAAAATTTCTTTTTTAAAAATACATTCTTTGTTTTAATTTCCAAATTCTAAGCCTAATAGAGCCTTTTGTGTGTGAGGGGGGGGGGGGGACTCCCTAGTTTTGTTAGAAAGAGATTGTAATATACTAATGTAATTTATGATGTCTGATTTTAAATTTTTACATTGGATAATGATATCTTGTCACTTCTCACATAAAACTATCACACCAATGAACTTCCCATTCCTACTGAACATATCCATAGGTTCCCATGTATCTAGAGTATCACAAAGTTTTTTTAACTGTATAAGTAAGCATAGTCTGCTGCACTTTCCTGCATATAGGGTTACATAAAAAAAAAAACATACGCCGCACAGTTTGTTTTTACAATGAGAACTAATGGCTGAGGTATGCTATAGTATACCTATTTACTGGCATACGTTGGAGGATTCTGTTGGAGGTATACATTAGGAGTAGAGATTAGCGAATCGAATTTGACAAAGTGGAATTTGATCCGAATTTCAGGAAAAATTTGATTTGCACCAAATCCGAATTTCCTCACGCTTCATGGTAACGAATCACATTTTTTCCTAAAATGGTTGATGCACATGTTAGGACATGGAGCAAGGAACTCTGGGAACAAGGTATTACCCACAATGCCATGCATGCAGCCAATCAGCAACCAGCCAGTCCTGTGATGTCACAGCCCTATAAATAGCTTCTGCCATCTTGGATTCAGCCATTTTCCAGCGTACTTAGTGCAGGGAGAGACGTCAGTGGGCGCTAGGGACAGTGGTAGAAAAGACTTTAAAACTTTTATTTTGCTGTATCCTATTACACCTTACTGCACTGACTAGGAATCCAAATTGCCATTATACAGCTCTGTAATTCCAGCAAACCGTTCTTATTAGGGTGCAAGTGCTGTTTGATACAACCATTAACAGGGTTTTACAAGGAAATATTTCTACGTCTTATTTGCCCTTGTGCAGTGCAGTTATATGTTCTAAAGCATGTTTTGCTTCTATCAGTGGGAAAAAGGGCTTATTAGCCGTTGTGTGATGAAGTGAGAAAATTACAGCCCTTTTTGGCGTGTATTAGTGGCAAAAAAATATATGTTTGCCGTTCAGCAGTGCAGTTATATATTCTAAAGCACTTTTTTGCGTGTATTATTGGCACAAAAAAGTATTTGCCGTTGTGCAGTGAAGTGAGAAAATTGCAGCCCTTTTTGGCATGTATTAGTGGCAAAAAATATATATATCTGCTGTTCAGCGGTGCAGTTATATCTTCTTAAGCCCTTTTTGACGTGTATTAGTGGCAAAAAATATATATATTTTCCGTTCAGCGGTGCAGTTATATGTTCTAAAGCCCTTTTTGGCATGTATTAGTGGCAAAAAAATATATATTTGCCGTTCAGCGGTGCAGTTATATGTTCTAAAGCACTTTTTAGCGTGTATTAGTGGCACAAAAATATATATTATTTGCCGTTCAGCGATGCAGTTATATGTTCTAAAGCCCTTTTTGGCGTGTATTAGTGGCACAAAAATATATATTATTTGCCTTTAATGGGGCAGTTATATGTTCTAAAGCCCTTTTTGGCGTGTATTAGTTGCACAAAAATATATATTATTTGCCGTTCTGCAGTGCAGTTATATGTTCTAAAGCCTTTTGTGGCGTGTATAAGTGGGAAAAAAAGTAAGGGCCTATTTGCCATTCAGCGGTGCAGTTATATCTTCTAAAGCCCCTTTTGGCGTGTATTAGTCGCTAAAAAATATATATTATTTGCCGTTCTGCGGTGCAGTTATGTGTTCTAAAGCCATCTTTGGCGTCTATTAGTGGGAAAAAAAGAGCTTATTAGCCGTTGTGTGGTGAAGTGAGAAAATTACCAACTTTTTTGGAGTGTTTTAATTTCCTTTTTATTTATTTATTTGATCTAACAGTATGTCAGATAGAGAAGTGCCAGGCCCTGCACAGGTGAGTGGCAGAGGCCTAAATGTTTCTGGCGCAGGCAGAGGTAGCAGCAGTGTAAGAGGGCGTGGCAGTAGGAGTCAGAGCGAGAGGCCTGAGCTCCCGGTGTCATTTAGCAGTCATGTCTAGACCAGCAACCCAACGGTTCTTGAATGGTTGACTCGGTCATACACTTCGTCCCAAGTGACATCAGACACCGCCAGCCAAGAGTCGGTGGGTTCGTCAGACACAACCCTTAGTTGTCATGGTCCGGGAGCAGGCCCTGTGCCCTCACCTGTCCTCAATCTGCCTCTGTCCCTTTCTGTTCCCTCAGCCAGAGAAGTATTATATGCTGTGGGCTCAGCCCACTATACAGCGAGGATGAGCTACTAGAGGACAGTCAGCAGCTACTTGCCAGCCAAAATGTGGAGGAGACATCCGCCGTTATCTCCGGTAGGCGGGCAAGTAGTGATGAGGAGAGTGGCGTGGGAGCTGGTGTTGCGAGCGGTCAGGCTTCTGACCCAGAGACCGTTGAGGAGGACATCAGTGACAGTACTCGATGATAATGATGTAGCTGAATAAAGAATTAGGGGCTTTATCATCATCGGGAGAAGAGGGTGGCAGCTTGCCCGTGAGGCAGTGGCGGAGCCAGCAAGTCGCTAGCGTTGCCGGGAGTCAGCAGGGTGGCAGCAGTGGGAGGTCAGGAGCCAAACGTTCCTGGGGTAGACCACCTGCTTTGCAGGAGCCTACCTGCCCGGAAAGTAGTGGTGCAGTCGTTTTTTGTTAAGCCACCGGAGGAGGTGAACATGGCCATTTGTAGAATCTGTGGGCAGAAGGTGAAGTGTGGCCACGGTGGCAATGTTGGCACGACGGCACTGCGTCTGTCACGGCGCCGTCTAGGAGGCGGGTATGTCTGGAGAGCGCGCGCATCATTAGTGCGTCCAGCGCCACCAGCGCTCCTGATAATACTATGCGTGCATCTATCTGCATTCATGCTAATGGTTTTAGGGCTGAGCACCGAGCTGATCACTCGGTGCTCGGCTGTGTGGTCTGTGTGGAGTCATGTGACGCTGACCACGTCACATGACCCCTCTAGCTCCCTTTTTAAACAGGCAATCTGCTGGCCACAGATTGCCTGTTATTTAGGTTCCACCTGCGATTTTGTCTTTCCTGGCTTACTGACCTCCTGCTGAATTCCTGACGATCCTCTGCCTGCTCCTTGTGTATTTTGCTGCTCTCCTGGTATTCTGACCCCGGCCTCCTCCTGACGATCCTCTGCTGATTCCTTTGGTACTTCATGACTCTCCTGGTATTTATGACCCCGGCTTCTCCTGACTATTCTCTGCTTGCTCCATTTGTACTTTGTAGCTCTCCTGGTATTGACTCGGTCCGTTCACGTTCTGTTGTTTGACTGTCTGTCATCCCTGCACTTATTCCAAGCTAGGGATTGCCGTCCAGTTTTCCCCTGTCATTAGGACTCGCGAGGCAAGTAGGCAGGGCCAGGGGTGAGGGTGGAGCGCAGTGGTCACTTCCCTCCCCCCTGTGTGTGTGTGTGTACATGACCGTTACAGCGTCAACATATGCAGCGTCACCACGAGAACTGTGGCTCCGATGTGGTGGTCCAGCCTGCCACAGCAACCGCTGCATCACCCAGTGGCACGCACCCAATTTCAGGCAGTCAAGGCTCCACCACCTCAGCCGAAGGGAGCTGTCTGTCTTTCCCATCATCTGCTGGTCCTGATGCACCTGCTCCTCCTCATACTCCTCATCAGTCATTCCGTCAGCAATCAATCAACGAAGCGATTGCCAAGAGACAACAGTATGCGTGCACGCCAACGGCACAGAAGTTGCTGCAGTCCCTCCCTTTCCAAGTGGTGGACTCTGCACCTTTCAGAGAACTGATGGCTTGTGCCGAGCCGACGTGGAGAGTCCCAAACCGTCATTTCTTTGCCATAAGCACACGTATGTAGAACAGAAGGTGGGCCAGTCCTTGAGTGCACGGCAGCGCCGACATGTGGAGCTATAACTCAGGTACAAGGGACAATACATGTCCTTTACGGTCCACTGGGTGAATGTGGTTCCTGCCCAGCCACACCAGCAAACAAGTGACACCGCTTCCGCCTCCACTTTCTCACGCCGTTGGTCCTGCGACAATGTCCGCGCCTCTGCCTCCTCATCCTCCACCGTGTCCTTGGCCTCCACTGCAGGGACAATTCACAGTGCCCCTCCAGCATTGCACATGTGCAGGGCACGGCGGTGTCATGCTGTTCTGCACCTCGTTTGCCTGGGTGAACGGAGTCACGCAGGTGAGGAAGTATTATGCAGTGGAGATGGAGGCAGGGAGTCCCTCCGAGTCACTTTCACAAATGGCCCAATGCATGCTCACTTGCTTGCGTAGTGACAGCTGAATTGTCACCTTTCGGCAGAGGGATGACTTCTGGTTGTCTACCTTGTTGGACCCTCGCTACCGGTCCAAAATGGGGGCCTTTTTTACACCCGCTGAGAGGGAGGACAAACTGAATTACTATAGAGACATCCTATGTAGTCAGTTAGACGCTGCCTATCTGCACCATCGTCCATCCTCTCGCAGGTCTGACCAGGGGGCCCTCTGCGCTCACGTTCCTCTGCCATGGCTGCTGTGGCAGGGTGGGGGGGTAGGAGCAGTTCCAGCTCCATCATCAGCAACTTGAGTCTAGAGTCGCTGATGAGCAGCTTTCTTAACCCGCCTAGTGAAGAAACTACTAACCAGCAGCAGCTACACCTGGACCAGGACCTGAACCAGCAGGTGGTGGCATACTTAGACAGCACCCTGCCACCCCACATTGAAGATCCGCTGGACTACTGGGCAGCCAAACTGGATTTGTGGCAACAACTGGCAGAGTTTGCCCTGAAAAAGCTGTCCTGCCTGGCCAGTAGTGTGGCATCAAAGCGGGTGTTTACTGCGACGAGAGTTATAGTTACCCCAAGAAGAACTCACCTGTCCACCCAAAATGTGGAGAGACTGACCTTTGTCAAGATGAATCAGGTGTGGATCTGCCAGGATTTCCACCCACCAATGCCTACTGCATCAGACTAGATCATCCATGGTGCCACGCCAACGCATTGACAAAAGAGACCGGTTTCTTCTGGCTACCTGCCTCAGCTACTATTCTGATGCTGCCACCCGACTGATGCCACACAACTGATGCCAAGTGCTCCTTATTTCACCCACCATCTTCAACTGGTACTGGTATTGCCACCCACCTCCCCACTCTGTCACCGGGTCACTCTGTGGTCTCCTGATTCTTCTGTCACATCCACACTATGTCACGTCACCTTGCCACTCTATGGTCTCCTGATGCTGCTGCTACCTCAACACTATGTCACCTTGCCACTCTGTGGCCTCCTGATGCTGACACCTCTACACTGTCTTTGTGCCACCCTGTGGCCTCCTCCTGAGGCTGCTGCCGCCACCTCCACAATCTGTCATTGTGCCACCCAGTGGCCTCCTCCTGATGCTGCTGCCACATCCACACTCTGTAATTGTGCCACTCTGTGGTCCCCTCATGCTGCTGCTGCCACCTCTACACTGTCATTGTGCCACTCTGTGGCTTCCTGATGTTGCCGTCACCTCCACACCGTCATTGGGCCACTCTGTGGTCTCCTCATGCGGCTTCCACCTTACCACTATGTCATAGGGCCACTCTGTGGACTTCTCATGCTGTTCCCAACCTCCCAACATCATGACTGGGCCACTATTTTGCCTTTTGGCCTGGCAGACATCATTATTTATTTGACCCTTCTTCTGATCTGTTAGAAGGAAAGAAAAATGAGATGCACAACGGATCCTGTCTATGTAACAGCTGTAAGGCCTGCATGACATGGTCACTATTTTGCATCAGAATTGGCTTATGATTTGGTCAGTGGCATGCCTAGGGTGCTTCTCTGCCACCCCCAATACTTGACCACATACCTCTTACATCCAGGGACATCTCCCGTCATGTAGACCTTCTCTTTCCTCTTCTCCTCCGTTAGACCGCCATGACAAATTCTTTCAGCCGCATCTCGCCTCTACAGAGTTTGTAACACAGACACGTTAAATTTCTAAATTTTTCCATCAACCTCCCCTTCCTGGTGTCCCTACAGTGTCATCCTGCTGCCACCCTCAATACTGTGCCCGTTTTGCCCCCCAATGCCCCAGGTACTATACTGTTGAAAAAATAGTGACATAATTGGGGTAATTTATCAAACTGGTGTAAAGTAGAACTGGATTTCCAAAAGAGCTGTTAAAAATGAAAGGTGGAGTCTAATTGGCTGCTATGCAACCAAGCCAGTTCTACTTTACACCAGTTTGATAAATTATCCCAAATGTCCCTATAGTGTCCACAGCAGTTATAATGTCCCCTAGAGTGCCCCCAGTAATAATAACACCCTATATTGTGCTCCAGGTAATAATCCCTGTATAGTGTCCCCAAAAATAATAGAATTGCCGCTACAGTGCCTCCCCAATAGCAAGGCCCCCCATGCTGCCCCCACACAGTCATTTGCCCCACACTGCCCCCACACAGTAGTGTCCCCCACACTTTTCTCACACAGAAGTGTCCCCCACACAGTAATTTCCCCCACATTGTCCCCATACAGTAGTGTCCCCCACACAGTAGTTTCCCCCACACTGCCCCCATACTGTAGTTGCCCCCACACTGCCCCCACACAGTAGTGTCCCCCACACTGCCCCCACACAGTAATTGCACCCACACAGTAGTGTCCCCACACAGTAATTTCCCCCCACACTGCCCCCATACAGTAGTTTCCCCCACACTGCCCCCACACACTAATTTCCCCCACACTGTCCCCATACAGTAGTGTCCCCCACACAGTAGTTTCCCCCACACTGCCCCCATACTGTAGTTTTCCCCACACTGCCCCCACACAGTAGTTTCCCCCACACAGTAGTTTCCCCCACACTGCCCCACACACAGTAGTGTCCCCCACACTGCCCCCACACAGTAATTGCACCCACACAGTAGTGTCCCCACACAGTAATTTCCCCCACACTGCCCCCATACAGTAGTGTCCCCCACACAGTAGTTTCCCCTACACTGCCCCCACGCAGTAGTTTCCCCCACACAGTAATTTGCCCCCACACAGTAGTGTCCCCCACACAATAATTTCCCCTACACTGCCCCCATACAGTAGTGTCCCCCACACAGTAGTTTCCCCCACACTTCCCCCACACAGTAGTGTCCCCCACACTGCCCCCACACAGTAATTTCCCCCACACTGCCCCCATACAGTAGTGTCCCCCACACAGTAATTTCCCCCACACTGCCCCCATACAGTAGTTACCCCCACACTGCCTCATACTGTAGTTTCCCCCACACTGCCCCCACACAGTAGTTTCCCCCACACTGGCCCCATACTGTAGTTTCCCCCACACTGCCCCCATACAGTAGTTTCCTCCACAATTCCCCCCAAAGTTGGCACATAAAAGAAAAAAAAAACTTAAAAGCTAAATACTCACCTGCGCTTGCTCGCAGAGTCCCGGCACTGTGCTGCTGAGTCCTGGCACAGGTGCGCATGATGACGCGCAGGGATTTCACTACCGGATAGGCCTTTAGGCCTACTAGGCCTGAAGCCTATGGCTGTGATCTGCAGCGGGGCAGGGAACTATGCGCTCCGCTCCCGTGTCTCGATGCAGTATGTTGGTGTCAGCGCTTCAGCAATGAGCGCTTCCATCTGTATTGATGGAAGCACTTATTGCTTATGGGCCTGGCAGTGGCACCTCCGTGAGAGCCGGCACAGGGGGCAGACCGCTTCCCCCCCTGCCATGCCACTGGATTTGGTAGCCAAAATCAGGAGTGGGTACAAAACACAGAAGACATGCAAATATTCCATTCATGTGTCATCTCTGTTTTCGATCCACTCCTGTTTTTTTTTGGCTTTTGCAATACTGATGGATTACTGACCAAATGCTGACCAAGTGAAGGCAGATGCTCCACAGACAGGATCCGTTTTTTTGGGGTTATTGTTCTGACGGATCAGAGGATGGGCAAAATAATCAGTGACGTCAACACAAACTTACTGCTGACACCCTCTCCACTCTGTCGGGGGGGGGGGGGGGGCTCTACTTGTATACGCGTTTAATAGAACAGGTTCTGTAGACATCTACAGGGAGTGCAGAATTATTAGGCAAGTTGTATTTTTGAGGATTAATTTTATTATTGAACAACAACCATGTTCTCAATGAACCCAAAAAACTCATTAATATCAAAGCTGAATATTTTTGGAAGTAGTTTTTAGTTTGTTTTTAGTTTTAGCTATTTTAGGGGGATATCTGTGTGTGCAGGTGACTATTACTGTGCATAATTATTAGGCAACTTAACAAAAAACAAATATATACCCATTTCAATTATTTATTTTTACCAGTGAAACCAATATAACATCTCAACATTCACAAATATACATTTCTGACATTCAAAAACAAAACAAAAACAAATCAGTGACCAATATAGCCACCTTTCTTTGCAAGGACACTCAAAAGCCTGCCATCCATGGATTCTGTCAGTGTTTTGATCTGTTCACCATCAACATTGCGTGCAGCAGCAACCACAGCCTCCCAGACACTGTTCAGAGAGGTGTACTGTTTTCCCTCCTTGTAAATCTCACATTTGATGATGGACCACAGGTTCTCAATGGGGTTCAGATCATGTGAACAAGGAGGCCATGTCATTAGATTTTCTTCTCTTTTACCCTTTCTTGCCAGCCATGCTGTGGAGTACTTGGACGCGTGTGATGGAGCATTGTCCTGCATGAAAATCATGTTTTTCTTGAAGGATGCAGACTTCTTCCTGTACCACTGCTTGAAGAAGGTGTCTTCCAGAAACTGGCAGTAGGACTGGGAGTTGAGCTTGACTCCATCCTCAACCCGAAAAGGCCCCACAAGCTCATCTTTGATGATACCAGCCCAAACCAGTACTCCACCTCCACCTTGCTGGCGTCTGAGTCGGACTGGAGCTCTCTGCCCTTTACCAATCCAGCCACGGGCCCATCCATCTGGCCCATCAAGACTCACTCTCATTTCATCAGTCCATAAAACCTTAGAAAAATCAGTCTTGAGATATTTCTTGGCCCAGTCTTGACGTTTCAGCTTGTGTGTCTTGTTCAGTGGTGGTCGTCTTTCAGCCTTTCTTACCTTGGCCATGTCTCTGAGTATTGCACACCTTGTGCTTTTGGGCACTCCAGTGATGTTGCAGCTCTGAAATATGGCCAAACTGGTGGCAAGTGGCATCTTGGCAGCTGCACGCTTGACTTTTCTCAGTTCATGGGCAGTTATTTTGCGCCTTGGTTTTTCCACACGCTTCTTGCGACCCTGTTGACTATTTTGAATGAAACGCTTGATTGTTCGATGATCACGCTTCAGAAGCTTTGCAATTTTAAGAGTGCTGCATCCCTCTGCAAGATATCTCACTATTTTTGACTTTTCTGAGCCTGTCAAGTCCTTCTTTTGACCCATTTTGCCAAAGGAAAGGAAGTTGCCTAATAATTATGCACACCTGATATAGGGTGTTGATGTCATTAGACCACACCCCTTCTCATTACAGAGATGCACATCACCTAATATGCTTAATTGGTAGTAGGCTTTCGAGCCTATACAGCTTGGAGTAAGACAACATGCATAAAGAGGATGATGTGGTCAAAATACTCATTTGCCTTATAATTTTGTACAGGGTGTATGTGGAATCAGCTGACGACGGTGTAAAAGGAGTGCGCTTCTTCTTGGCGCTAACATCGACCTGTAAGGCTGAGTTCATACTTGATTTATTTGGTCAGTTTTGGCCCTGTAACTGCCCAAATAAGTGAAGTATGCAGTGATTCTAAGAGTGACGCCTGTCATCTGCATGTCATACTGACTCACAGTATTATTTCACTACCACAGCAGACTCCCTATGCGTGTTACTGCAGGCACAGTGTTCTACACCACTATAAAGGCTCTCTGCAGCCAGGAAATAGCCATTTTTTAACGCGATTTGCCACAAATAAACTCGGATCGAACTACATTTTTGGGAAAAATTCGGCAAACCAGCCGAATCAAATTTTTGAGAAATTCGCTCATCTCTAATTAGGAGATACCCCAGGTTAGAGATTAGTGAACTTTGTAAAATTTGAATTAATTCCTATTTCTTTTCTCTCTCTCTTTATCATGATTTTATCAATTATCAAAAATTAATTTAAAATCAAAAATAAATGAATTAAAGTGTATATATTATTATAATTTATTAGGTACTCTGGTGTTGGGTTTTCCATGATCAACTTTGTCCCCTGATGAGCCTGACAACAACCAGGCGAAACGCGTAGGGACGGCTTGAACATCATTTTCTTTATTTTGGTTATTTTTTCACCATCACTATTGTTGGGTACTTATATTGTTATTTATTATTATTATTATTATTTTTTCTGTACTTTAGTATAGGTCGTCGATTAGGGCATCTCTTTTTACCCCTTAGGGTCCTCCAGGGTTACCAGGAGGAACGAGAAACGGGATCGCCCCTATCGGGGCGGCCATTCCGTATCTAGGTAGGGTATCTTACACTAGGGCCAGAATTAGGGACATTTATCCCATTAGGCCCCTATCAATCTATATCTACCTCTATCAAATAACTCAGCAAGACCTTACTACTAGACCTATACTTCTTTATAATTTTCCTTTTTTTCATTTGTTATTTATATTTTGTATCTTTATAAAAGGGTGTAACTACTTTTTACATAATAAACAATAAAGGTTATATTTTAGAATGGTGGTAGTTCTGTGAAGCTCTCTCTCATACACACAGACAAAATTTGGGTTTGCTAGCAACAGAATTTTTCAAAAATTCAGGGGTTATCCAAATTCTAAACTACAGATTGGCGTGGTATTAAAAATCAGGAAGTGCTCAACCCCATATGCAGTGGTGCATCTATACAGGGGGGAAGATCCTGCACTTGTGGTCCGCTGCTAATAGCAATCCCCAGCAAAAATGCATACAATGGAGGATGCCTGCAGCGGACCACAAGTACCACAATGGACATCCTACACTGGATAGAAAATGTGTGGATGTGATAAACAGTAAAAATAATATAACAATAACAAAGACAGGTGCACTCTGCGGTCTTACTAACCCTCGTACTGGTGTAAAATTGAGAGATTAGCCAACATATCCTACTTGGAGGACATGTCTGAGCCCGGGCACCGCGCCAAGGTTTCTCAAGTAGCTCGGGACCTCACGCTAAACCTACCTGTGCTGTATGGGCAATACCAGGAGCCAGTGGGCGAATTACAGGAGCGCAAGATCCGACTCACAGTAACCTCCAGCATGTGACCATGCATACAATGGGAGGAGGCAGAGAGCTCTGAGCCCCACCCAAGACCGGGCCTCACATGTGCACCAGAATGCTGCCTGTGGATGGAAATAAAGGCACATTCTGACTAGGAGTTTTGGCTAATCTCTCAATTTTACACCAGTATGAGGGTTAGTAAGACCGCAGAGTGCACCTGTCTTTGTTATTGTTATGTTATCCAATTTCTCCAACAGCCCCACCATGTGCTGGGCCCCTCACAGGTAATATATATTTTCCCCGCTCCCAGCGCCACTCCTAGTCACCGCACCGCCGCTTCTGTTTCTCCCTGTTGTCAGGGGGGAGCAGCCAATGGCAGGCGGGGAAAGGGACGAGCCTCCCTAGCGTCACCTGCGTTGCTAGGGAGGCTCATCCATGTCCCTGCCTTACATTGGCTGCTCCCCCCCCCCCCACCCCCGACGTTTTCATCCATGTACAGGGAGAAGCAGCAGCGCAGGGGGGGACCAGGACCAGCGCAGGGAGCGGGGTAAGTATATTATCTGTGAGGGGCCCGGCAATTGGGGGGGGCTGTTGGAGAAATTGGATGACCCCTTTAAATTTCTGAATTTTAGAGTTGATTGGCTCATCTCTACTTCTGACGCATACCTCAGGTAAAAACAAAAAACAAGGCCTGCATAGAGACTAACAATGTTTTCTTTTTCCTGGTATTTTTTTTTACAGTTTTTAAAAATTCTACATCTGAAAATGTTCATTTGAACAGTGATATTGTTATTTTAGTTACTATTGTATTGTGTCCTTACGAAGCACACAACAGAAATGTTCAATACAGTTTACACAAAGTAGGAGAGGCTTACAGAAGAAAGTGGAAGACGGCCAGCTGGACAGTTTACAGTAATACCACAAGATGGCAGCCCTGCATCTTATCACATTGGCAAGTGTAATGATGAATAGCAAAAAATAGCGTGGTCCTGCGTTAGATAGAAAAATCTATAATAATAATCTTTATTTATAGAGCGCCGACATATTCCGGACTGCTTTACAATCAGGGGGTTCATGTACAAAACAAAAGACATCCCAAAGTTACTGGCTAATATACAACTGACACACTAGGGGTGAAGGCCTCGTGATGTTAAAGGGGTCACCAGGGGTAGGCTTGGCATTTCTGGGGCCCCAAGCAAAGTTATGTCTGGGGCTCTAATCGGGACAGCCAGCCAGGAATCACTATTGCCAGAAGCAGTTCCCTATATGTCCACAACTGTATCTGTGAAAGTTGAAAGTTATGGCCTGGTCTAATTCCAGCTTTCTGCTGCCTGAGGTAAAAATTCAAATGGTGACCCCTACCCCCAGGCAAAATTCTCAATTCAACCCCTCCCCCAGCCCTACTGTTAAAGGCATATTTGAATTGGACATTACATACAGCACTACTTACCTCTTACATTCAAAGATGTTTCCTCTCATGCAGAAGTTCTCTTTCCTCATCTTCTCCATCTGGACCAGACCTCCATGATGAATTATTACATAGACTTATTATATTCCTCAGTTTTCCATAAGCATCTCCCTCCTGGTGCTTCATACTGCTGCTACTCCCAACACTGTGACTACTGTGCTCCCCAATATCCCCAAATACTATTCATATGTTAGTAATAGTGCCCCCTACAGTGACAATATGCCTGCAGTGTGTCCTATCAGTAGTACTCACCCTCATGGTAAACCCCCCCCCCCCCCATTGATTGTCTATCTTAGGATAGGCCATCAATGTGTGATCAATATGGATCTAAGGGAGCAGAGCAAAGGGACTTTTCAATGTTCCGACCCCATCTGGTATTTGACTCTGTGTTTGTATCTTGTCTTGGTTCTATAACAATTAAAAATCAGAGTAAGCAGCACTACATACCCCACATTATAGAAAAGTCCAATTCATCTGGTACCAGCAATAACCAGGCATGGTGCTCGCAGGTCGAGATCCAGGTTTGATAAAGACTTATTATAGTCGAAACGTCGCAATTGTATGGTGCTTTGTTAAATAAAGTCACTGGAATTTTCTATCAAAACGGAGGAGTGCTCCGGATTTTTCCAAGTAATGTCTTGGTCTTTTCCTTCTGGATTCCGATCCAGTCCTGGTTTTGCCTGTCTGTCATTACATTTATTTTCTCCATTTGTATTTTCCCTCATAGGGCCCAGCACCTAGGCAGGAAGGGACTGTCGTCCAGTTGTGGACCATTTCTTTAGGACGGATTGTGCAATTAGGTAGGGACAGTGCTGCTTATGAGTTCAGGAGGCCACCATTCCCTAACTTGACACACAATAGGTCAGAGCTTATCTATTCCTTCCTTGTACAATGACCTCGTCACAGAGCATACCTAGAAAATCCTCCCATAGAAGTCAATGAGGTTCCCTCCTGACCATTGTGTCTATGGCCCATGGGGCTGCCATTTCTTAATATTTTCTAAATTTTTTCCGATACATGATTGATAAAAGGAAACTAAAACAAGGAATTACCAAATTAAAAACAAAAGAAGGAAGGTATATGGAAGAAGATAAAGAACTAGCTGACTGCCTCAATGAATACTTCTGTTCAGTTTTTACAAAGGAAAATGAAGGAAAAGGACCTCATTTAGGAAAGAAGACTAATGAATCTTTTGATGCGTGTGTCTTTACAGAGGAAGAGGTTCTAAGTCAGCTGTCTAAAATTAATACAAATAAGTCACAGCGGCCTGATGGGATACACCCAAAGCTATTAAAAGAGCTCAGCGGTGAACTAGCAAAACCATTAACAGATTTATTCAACCAATCACTGGTAACAGGAGTCGTCCCAGAAGATTGGAAATTAGCAAATATTGTGCCCATTCACAAGAAAGGTAGTAGGGAGGAATCGGGCAACTATAGGCCAGTAAGCCTGACATCAATAGTGGGGAAATTAATGGAAACCATACTTAAGGAGAGGATTGTGGAACATCTAAAAGCCCATGGATTGAAAGATGAAAAACAGCATGGGTTTACTTCAGGGAGATCATGTCAAACTAATCCTATAGATTTTTTTGAAATTGCAGAAGGCCTCGATGGTAAGGTGTGTCTTTTTGCTGATGACACAAAGATTTGTAACAGGGTTGATGTTCCTGGAGGGATACACCAAATGGAAAAGGATTTAGGAAAACTAGAGGAATGGTCAAAAATTTGGCAACTAAAATTTTATGTTGATAAGTGCAAGATAATGCACCTGGGGCGTTAAAACCCAAGAGCAGAATATAAAATCAGTGATACAGTCCTAACCTCAGTATCTGAGGAAAGGGATTTAGGGATCATTATTTCAGAAGACTTAAAGGTAGGCAGACAATGTCACAGAGCAGCAGGAAATGCTAGCAGAATGCTTGGGAGTATAGGGGGAGGCATTACCAGTAGACAGAGGGAGGTGCTCATGCCGCTCTACAGAGCACTAGTGAGACCTCATTTGGAGTATTGTGCTCAGTACTGGAGACCATATCTCCAGAAGGATATTGATCCTTTGGAGAGAGTTCAGAGAAGAGCTACTAAACTGGTACATGGATTGCAGGATAAAACTTACCAGGAAAGATTAAAGGACCTTAACATGTATAGCTTGGAAGAAAGACGAGACAGAGGGGATATGATAGAAACTTTTAAATACATAAAGGGAATCAACAAGGTAAAAGAGGAGAGAATATTTAAAAGAAGAAAAACTGCTACAAGAGGACATAGTTTTAAATTAGAGGGGCAAAGGTTTAAAAGTAATATCAGGAAGTATTACTTTACTGAGAGAGTAGTGGATGCATGGAATAGCCTTCCTGCAGAAGTGGTAGCTGCAAATACAGTGAAGGAGTTTAAGCATGCATGGGATAGGCATAAGGCCATCCTTCATATAAGATAGGGCCAGGGGCTATTCATAGTATTCAGTACACTGCGTGCAGAATTATTAGGCAAATGAGTATTTTGACCACATCATCCTCTTTATGCATGTTGTCTTACTCCAAGCTGTATAGGCTCGAAAGCCTACTACCAATTAAGCATATTAGGTGATGTGCATCTCTGTAATGAGAAGGGGTGTGGTCTAATGACATCAACACCCTATATTAGGTGTGCATAATTATTAGGCAACTTCCTTTCCTTTGGCAAAATGGGTCAAAAGAAGGACTTGACAGGCTCAGAAAAGTCAAAAATAGTGAGATATCTTGCAGAGGGATGCAGCACTCTTAAAATTGCAAAGCTTCTGAAGCGTGATCATCGAACAATCAAGCGTTTCATTCAAAATAGTCAACAGGGTCGCAAGAAGCGTGTGGAAAAACCAAGGCGCAAAATAACTGCCCATGAACTGAGAAAAGTCAAGCGTGCAGCTGCCAAGATGCCACTTGCCACCAGTTTGGCCATATTTCAGAGCTGCAACATCACTGGAGTGCCCAAAAGCACAAGGTGTGCAATACTCAGAGACATGGCCAAGGTAAGAAAGGCTGAAAGACGACCACCACTGAACAAGACACACAAGCTGAAACGTCAAGACTGGGCCAAGAAATATCTCAAGACTGATTTTTCTAAGGTTTTATGGACTGATGAAATGAGAGTGAGTCTTGATGGGCCAGATAGATGGGCCCGTGGCTGGATTGGTAAAGGGCAGAGAGCTCCAGTCCGACTCAGACGCCAGCAAGGTGGAGGTGGAGTACTGGTTTGGGCTGGTATCATCAAAGATGAGCTTGTGGGGCCTTTTCGGGTTGAGGATGGAGTCAAGCTCAACTCCCAGTCCTACTGCCAGTTTCTGGAAGACACCTTCTTCAAGCAGTGGTACAGGAAGAAGTCTGTATCCTTCAAGAAAAACATGATTTTCATGCAGGAAAATGCTCCATCACACGCGTCCAAGTACTCCACAGCGTGGCTGGCAAGAAATGGTATAAAAGAAGAAAATCTAATGACATGGCCTCCTTGTTCACCTGATCTGAACCCCATTGAGAACCTGTGGTCCATCATCAAATGTGAGATTAAACAAGGAGGGAAAACAGTACACCTCTCTGAACAGTGTCTGGGAGGCTGTGGTTGCTGCTGCACGCAATGTTGATGGTGAACAGATCAAAACACTGACAGAATCCATGGATGGCAGGCTTTTGAGTGTCCTTGCAAAGAAAGGTGGCTATATTGGTCACTGATTTGATTTTGTTTTGTTTTTGAATGTCAGAAATGTATATTTGTGAATGTTGAGATGTTATATTGGTTTCACTGGTAAAAATAAATAATTGAAATGGGTATATATTTGTTTTTTGTTAAGTTGCCTAATAATTATGCACAGTAATAGTCACCTGCACACACAGATATCCCCCTAAAATAGCTAAAACTAAAAACAAACTAAAAACTACTTCCAAAAATATTCAGCTTTGATATTAATGAGTTTTTTGGGTTCATTGAGAACATGGTTGTTGTTCAATAATAAAATTAATCCTCAAAAATACAACTTGCCTAATAATTCTGCACTCCCTGTATATTGGGCAGACTAGATGGGCCAAATGGTTCTTATCTGCCGACACATTCTATGTTTCTATATTTCTAAATGCCTAAGGCCCCTTTCACACGAGCGTGACGGATTGGCTCCAGATGCGTTCAGTGAAGCTGACACCATTTTGCAAGCAAGTTCAGTCAGTTTTGTCTGCGATTGCGTTCAGTTGTTCAGTTTTTTCTGCGCGGGTGCAATGCGTTTTGATGCGTTTTTCACGCGCGTGATAAAAAACTGAAGGTTTACAAACAACATCTCTTAGCAACCATCAGTGAAAAACGCATCGCACCCCCACTTGCTTGCAGATGCAATGCGTTTTTCACTGAAGCCCCATTACCTTCTATGGGGCCAGGGCTGGGTGAAAAACGCACAATATAGAACATGCTGCGTTTTTCACGCAATGCAGAACTGATGCGTGAAAAAAAAAGCTCATGTTCACACAACCATTGAAATGAATGGGTCTGGATTCAGTGTGGGTGCTATGCGTTCACGTTACGCATTGCACCCGCGATTAAAACTAGCTCGTGTGAAAAGGGCCTAAATGTCTCTTTTACTTAAGTGCAAAATAGGAGTTGTAGTTCATCCAATTACAGCAGACACAGTTCCAACTGTACACAATGCAATTCTCTCCCAGATAGAAGTGTATGGATTTAGGCAAGGATGGGAGTTATGGCACTCTTTATACTGTCCACTATCTTGCTAAAGCCTCTCTCAGCAGAGCCTATGGCTGGCAACAGCACCTTGTCAATAATGGCTGTAGTGTGCACTGCGGGATACAGGGGTTTGACATGTCCAAATGTGAAGAATGTCTTAACTGTGTTCCCCACAGCAGCAAAGTCTGAATGGCTGTCGTGGCAGATCACCTTACTGTCTCATGTGCTTGGCCAAGCAGATTGTAAGTTGTTCTCCTTTTCTATTTCTGTTAATCTTGCAGTAAATCACACAGAAATCTGGTCTGAGGACCACAAACTCTAATTCTCCACTCTTTCAAGCTAGAGGTGGAGCCAGTTAAAACAGACTCCTACAAGGATTGTTAACCTAGGCTATGCTATCCTTCCATAGCTGTACTGGGCACAATACATAACATGACATTATATAACAAACTATTTGCAGATAACCCCTGCTCTGGGGTACTTCACATGTCCCCAGTTGGCACACGACCTGCAGCGTCCCACTCAGGACACGTGGGAACTGCAAAATTGATGTAACCATGTTGCACATCATTCTGCATTTCTACACCTGTTGTATCCCTGTTCATAGGCTGGTTAGGTGCATTATATACATCCCACCACTAGATGGGGGTAGCATTTAGTCTATATAAATACTTAGGTCAGGCCTAGTGTGGTGAGGAGAGAGGAGAAGGTAGAGAGTAGAATGTGGTTGTTGAGAGGAGTAGAGTCAGTTGTTAAGCTGGGGCTACACACCACAGAGTAGTGAGTGAAGTCAGATGCAGCAATGAGGTAGAGCCAAGGTATGAGGGGCAGGAGAGCATTTTCCTCCTGTGGTCCTCTTAGTTCCTACATCCTACAACCAGAGGATAGAGTTTGCGTCCCTGGAAGAAAACCAAGCTAAAAGAGAGACATCGGTGATAACAGCCACTACCTAAGGATTACTGGGCACCTTTGCACATGGTGGAGGACAATCTAGCTACAGGCAGCCTCACCATACATTGAAGAATACAGATTAGCTACCTGTTCAAGGGCTTGGAAGATACAGAAACAATAGGACTAAGCATACCAGTAAGTACTACAGGCAACCTCACCAAATTACGCTGGTTTAAAAGGGACCTTCAAGCTAAGTTAAAACCCAGCCAAACCTATTAACAGTGGATCAACAGAATTCCTCTAAAGAACAAAAGACTGTATTCTGTCTGGATGTATATGCCGCAACTGGAACCAACTTCAGTAAAAGTTGTGAGTTGTATCCTACCACTGTCTACTTCATTCTTCAATTTAATTACAACTGGTTGTACCACCATTAACGGTACTGGCGTCACGACAAATACCACCAAGGGACCCAGCCGCCACAATCACCCTAAACACCGCCGTCATCAAGGGCACCTCAACCTCCATCTAGGCTGGTGCTCCACTACCACAGAGCGTGCCCCAGAGGATTTCGTGCTGTCCACCTCAACACTGTGCTGCTGGCCCAGGGAGGCTTTCTGCTAACCGTGAGTAAACCGATGAACTGTATTATTGCTGGCCCCTCATCGGCCCACCGTGCACCTCACGTGTAGCCCCTGCGGTACTGCCACGCCAAAGACCCAGTAGTGACATGCCACTTGGGGACACATCATCACTGAGGCCAGTCATTCGTCTTTGCAGAAACTTTACATATGGGAACATGAAGTACAATGAAGACAGCCAGGAGCCATTGAGCCTGAACAGAGCGGCAAGAAGTAGGTGAGTATATTTTCTTCACAGATTCCACTGGGAAGGGTCATTTGATTTTTTTTAACAATCTATAGAACCTCCAATAACACATTTCACAATGAATGTATAATTGACAATTTTTTGCTCCAGTATATGTGGAAATCTTTCCTTCACTATTTACAAGGGTGCACAAGTCGGTTCACGCTCATACCTGTCATATCTTTCTTTCCTAAAATGATCCTGCATGCTTCTCTTGTTTAATTTCAAGGTTCACATAGAAGAATGTTTGCCCCGAGGCCTCTGAAATTCCGGAACAAAAGAGTAAAAAAATGTAGCCTGCAGGCTCATGTCATTCCAAGAAATGTGTGCCAGGAAGAGAGTTGCGCAAACGCTCCAGTCATGTTTACATTGTACCTGAAGAAATCACATTAATTAAAAGAAGCAAAACAGAAATGTTCATGCGAAAACTGACATTTATGAGAAGGCAGCATGGTTCTCCTGTGGTTCTTCAGTTTCCTAGTAGTGAAGGTCTACATTGTTGAGCTGGTACCTGTGACAGGAGTGGTCTATGATCCAGCAGACTCTAAAGACCTCACTAAGGAGGACTTAATAAAGGCTCAGGTAAGTGCTTGAATGTATTGATAAGTAGTTATTATAGTGTATTATACGATTACTCCAGAATACAATTCAAAACTTTGGTCCTCACCTACAAAGTTTTTCACAGTGTTCCCCTTCTTACATTTACATCTTATATCTTTCACTCCTGGCTCCTCATTGTTCTTGACTCAAACTCAAACTTGTAATATGTCTCCAAGTGTATTATATTTATGTATGAAAAATATATCAACCTGATTTGGTAATCCTCTCCAAATCTAGTGTATGCTTATTTGGAGTAAAGAACACCCAGAGGACTCATCACCAGGATTCAACAAGAATCATATAAAAAATTAATAATGTGATTTATTTTCAGTCTTCATAAGAGTTGATTACTTACAGAAATAGTTTAGGAAAAGTCTTAATGTCCTTGAAGTCAGAGGCGGCTCTAGACTTTGTGAGGCCTTAGGCGAAACTCAAACATGAGGCCCCCACGAAGATCGTTGGGATGCCCGTGTTCTCCCATACGGCACCCCGGCTCAGTCCAAAAGAAATAAGCTGTGTCAACCACCGCATGGAGCAGTGGTGTGGTCAACACTCCCCCTCCATGTACCTCTATGGAAGACTCGGAGATACACAAGTGCTGTATCTGCGGCTCTCCCATAGATACATGGAGGGGGAGTGTTGACCACCTCCGGGCACAAGGAGATCCGGAGTACCATACAGGAGATCGTGGGGGATCCCAACGGCCAGACCCCCCCCCCCCCCGCCCCCCCTGATCAGACACTTATCTCCTATCCTTTGGATAGGGGATTTATTTTCCTATCCCGGAGTACCCCTTTAATATGAAGTGACATCACAGTAAAGGGTTAATATGCACAGTGACAACACAGTACAGTGCTTATATTCACAGTGTATATTAACACTTTGCATTAACCCTGGCCCAGTTCTCTAAATCGACCCTCCCCCCACACACCGCATTTTGCTGTATTTGCTATACAGCAGCACATACCTGTCACAGCCAGGGCCTCCCAGGTGACGTCTTCTCGGATGTAGATCTTCTCTGTCATCATCTTCTGCATTCAGTCCGGACACTTCTCTCAGCCGCCTTGTCTCTGCAGAGTGTGACACACGGACATCTTAGCTTCCTCACATTTCTATCATCATCCCCCAACCTGGAGTCCCCACAGTGTTATCCTGCTGCTCGCTGTGCCCCCCAATACCCCCAAATACTATCCTGAAGAAACAGGCCCGTCGCTAACAGACAGGCAAAACAAGCAATTGCTTGGGGCCCCGAGCTGGCCCGGGATGGTATATTCTAACCCCCAGGCGTTCCCATGGTGACGGGGACGCTTGCCTGCGGGTTAGAATATACCATCGGATCTGAGTTTTACGAGCTCAGTGAGATCGTAAAAACTCAAATCCGATGGTATATTCTAACCCCCAGGCATTCCCATGGTGACAGGGACGCTTGCCTGGGGGTTAGAATATACAGGGCCACGCCGCTCACAGCAGTATATTTATAAACTAATCAGTAACTACTTTAACTTTAATCATTGCTCATTGCTGAGCTCTTTACTTGGATTATTTGGATATCTTATCTTACTTTGTCTTAGCTCCGGTAATAGCAGGCAGTGCGGGGGGCGGCGCTCACTCACTGATGTCACGCGCCTGCTCCTCCCACTAGGCGGCGCAGGCGCGTGACGTCAGTGAGTGAGCGCCGCCCCCCGCACTGCCTGCTATTACCGGAGCTAAGACAAAGTAAGATAAGATATCCAAATAATCCAAGTAAAGAGCTCAGCAATGAGCAATGATTAAAGTTAAAGTAGTTACTGATTAGTTTATAAATATACTGCTGTGAGCGTCGGGGAGGGGGATCTGTGGATGGCACTGTAGGGGGATCTGTGGATGGCAGTGCCATCCACAGAACCCCCTACAGTGCCATCCACAGATCCCCCCTCCCCTAAACAGTGCCATCCACAGATCTCCCCCCTAAACAGTGCCATCCACAGATCCCCCCTAAACAGTGCCATCCACAGATCCCCCTAAACAGTGCCATCCACAGATCCCCCCTCCCCTAAACAGTGCCATCATGGCACTGTTTAGGGGAGGGGGGATCTGTGGATGGCACTGTTTAGGGGGGATCTGTGGATGGCATTGTTTAGGGGGGATCTGTGGATGGCACTGTTTAGGGGGGATCTGTGGATGGCACTGTTTAGGGGGATCTGTGGATGGCACTGTTTAGGGGAGGGGGGATCTGTGGATGGCACTGTTTAGGGGGGATCTGTGGATGGCACTGTTAAGGGGAGGGGGGGTCTGTGGATGGCACTGTTTAGGGGGGATTTGTGGATGGCACTGTTTAGGGGGATCTGTGGATGGCACTGTTTAGGGGGGATCTGTGGATGGCACTGTTTAGGGGGGAGATCTGTGGATGGCACTGTTTAGGGGGGAGATCTGTGGATGGCACTGTTTAGGGGGGGGATCTGTGGATGGCACTGTTTAGGGGAGGGGGGATCTGTGGCTGGCACTGTTTAGGGGGGATCTGTGGATGGCACTGTTTAGGGGGGGGATCTGTGGATGGCACTGTTTAGGGGAGGAGGGATCTGTGGATGGCACTGTTTAGGGGAGGGGGATCTATGGATGGCACTGTTTAGGGGGGAGATCTGTGGATGGCACTGTTTAGGGGGGAGATCTGTGGATGGCACTGTTTAGGGGAAGGGGATCTGTGGATGGCACTGTTCAAATTTCATGCACATTAAATGCAACAGCAGTATTTGCACTGTAAACCTCCTTTTTTATTTATATAAAGTGTGGGTGAACTTAAACTGTATGGCTATACTGTGGTTCCTGTAGGCTTTGCGTGGGGAGGGCATGGAGGGGGGGGGGGGCCTCCATGTCTATTTTGCTTGGGGCCCCCAAATTCCTTCAAACGGCCCTGTGAAGAAATAATAGTGCCCCCCATAGTAATAGTGCTCCTCATAGTCCCACCAATAGTAATTCCCTGCTAGAATGCCCTCATTAGTAATACTGCCCCCTACAGTGCCCCCATTATGTAATCTGCCCCACACTATGTAATTTGCCCCCATTAAGTAATTGGTCCGCCACACTGCCCCATCATGTAATTTGCCTCCCACACTGCCCCATTAAGTAATTTGCCCGCCACACTGCCCCATTAAGTAATTTGCCCGCCACACTGCCCCCATTAAGTAATTTGCCCCCCACACTGCCCCCATTAAGTAATTTGCCCCCCACACTGCCCCCATTAAGTAATTTGCCCCCCACACTGCCCCCATTAAGTAATTTGCCCGCCACACTGCCTCACAAATTGCCCACACACTAGTGCCTCATATTATGTAATTTGCCGCCCACCTTGTACTCGGCAAGGACATCCAGGAACATCCTGGCAGAGATACATCTGGACCTGCTAGACGTTTTAAGTCATCCGGTGGTCTGCAAGTAGTTAAAGTAAAACTTCAGAGCGCAACCCCGTCCTGCTGCGCGTAATCCTGCGAGACCCGTGACCTCCCGCGAGACTCGCGGGATTATGCGCCGCAGGACGGGGTTGCGCAGTGCTCTGAAGTGACTGAATTCATGAGTGCGCAGCAGCCTGGCCCTGGCAGATCAGTGGACAAGTACCGGGGCGGGGGGGGGGAATAGCATTCGGGGCACTGGAGCTCAAGTCCAGAATGTTTTGACCTAAGGATGCTCCCACCCTACATCGCCACAAGTACAATTTGTACTTGCGCCGATTTCGGGTGGGAGCCAGAGCGAGGCCCCCACCAGCGCGAGGCCTTAGGCGGCGGCCTAAGTGGCCTAATGGAAGAGCCGCCTCTGCTTGAAGTATCATTGTTGAAGGTTAGGAATCTTTAGGCTCCATGTGTCTTCATCTCTAGCCAGAGTGAGTGTAAGAAGACCCCCCCTTGTCTGTCCCTGTCAGTTATTTATACCATAGATACAGGCGTGTCTTTACTAATGTATGGGCTTATACAGTCGTGGCCAAAAGTTTTGAGAATTACATAAATATTGGAAATTGGAAAAGTTGCTGCTTAAGTTTTTATAATAGCAATTTGCATATACTCCAGAATGTTCTGAAAAGTGATCAGATGAATTGCATAGTCCTTCTTTGCCATGAAAATTAACTTAATCCCAAAAAAACCTTTCCACTGCATTTCATTGCTGTCATTAAAGGACCTGCTGAGATCATTTCAGTAATCGTCTTGTTAACTCAGGTGAGAATGTTGACGAGCACAAGGCTGGAGATCATTATGTCAGGCTGATTGGGTTAAAATGGCAGACTTGACATGTTAAAAGGAGGGTGATGCTTGAAATCATTGTTCTTCCATTGTTAACCATGGTGACCTGCAAAGAAACGCGTGCAGCCATCATTGCGTTGCATAAAAATGGCTTCACAGGCAAGGATATTGTGGCTACTAAGATTGCACCTCAATCAACAATTTATAGGATCATTAAAAACTTCAAGGAAAGAGGTTCAATTCTTGTTAAGAAGGCTTCAGGGCGTCCAAGAAAGTCCAGCAAGCGCCAGGATCGTCTCCTAAAGAGGATTCAGCTGCGGGATCGGAGTCCCACCAGTGCAGAGCTTGCTCAGGAATGGTAGCAGGCAGGTGTGAGCGCATCTGCACGCACAGTGAGGCGAAGACTTTTGGAAGATGGCCTGGTGTCAAGAAGGCCAGCAAAGAAGCCACTTCTCTCCAAAAAAAACATCAGGGACAGATTGATCTTCTGCAGAAAGTATGGTGAATGGACTGCTGAGGACTGGGGCAAAGTCATATTCTCCGATGAAGCCTCTTTCCGATTGTTTGAGGCATCTGGAAAAAGGCTTGTCCGGAGAAGAAAAGGTGAGCGCTACCATCAGTCCTGTGTCATGCCAACAGTAAAGCATCCTGAGACCATTCATGTGTGGGGTTGCTTCTCATCCAAGGGAGTGGGCTCACTCACAATTTTGCCCAAAAACACAGCCATGAATAAAGAATGGTATCAAAACACCCTCCAACAGCAACTTCTTCCAACAATCCAACAACAGTTTGGTGAAGAACAATGCATTTTCCAGCACGATGGAGCACCGTGCCATAAGGCAAAAGTGATAACTAAGTGGCTCGGGGACCAAAACGTTGACATTTTGGGTCCATGGCCTGGAAACTCCCCAGATCTTAATCCCATTGAGAACTTGTGGTCAATCCTGAAGAGGCGGGTGGACAAACAAAAACCCACTAATTCTGACAAACTCCAAGAAGTGATGAAAGAATGGGTTGCTATCAGTCAGGAATTGGCCCAGAAGTTCATTGAGAGCATGCCCAGTCGAATTGCAGAGGTCCTGAAAAAGAAGGGCCAACACTGCAAATACTGACTCTTTGCATAAATGTCATGTAATTGTCGATAAAAGCCTTTGAAACGCATGAAGTGCGTGTAATTATATTTCACTACATCACAGAAACCACTGAAACAAAGATCTAAAAGCAGTTTAGCAGCAAACTTTGTGAAAACTAATATTTGTGTCATTCTCAAAACTTTTGGCCACGACTGTACACTGTCATATATAGAAGACTTCAAATATAGGTCTTGACGTTCCCATATAGACCTCCCATCACCCTTGTGTATCACTATAAATGGTGTCACTGTGTAGTGTAATACATACTTTATATTAAATACCAATTAATATTATATCACATATTATTTAACAAAACTTTAAACCCAGAGTGTGAATATACATAAGAAAAATCTGCAGTTATTGCCTCCAAACCCACCCATTAATAGCCATACTTGTGTGGGACGAAAGATGAAAAGAGTAGGACTGGATCATAAACATTTGTGAGTTATTGTACGTGTAGTTACAAAAAGTAACACCTGTAGATTAAAAGGGGTTATCCAACCTCTATAATGACCCCTCTAATGCCTGGACCGCTCATATAGGTTATACTTACCCTGCTCCCCGGCATCTACATTGCTCCTGATCCCTGCATGGCCGCTGCTCCATATCCCCGTCCCGTGATGCTAGGGAGGCTCGTCACAGCCTCCTATTGGCTGTTGACGGATGTTTTGATCCACGCGACAGGGAGCTGCAGCGGCGGCTGATCAGAAGCAACGCGGGTGCTCGGGTGCGGGGTAAGTATAACCTATATGAGGTGTTAGGGCATTGGTGGGGTCATTATAGGGGTTAAATAAGGCCTTTAGGCTCAGTTCAGACCTGAGCGTTTTGAAAGGAGCGCTCTGTATGCGCGATTGTACAGGCGTTTACAAGCGCGCATACAGAGACAAGCGTACACACAGTGTCGCGCGTTCCCGAAAGTCTATGTACGGGAACGCGCGACAAGCGCCCAAAAAAACGCTCCTGTACTTGTTTGAGCGTCGGGCGTTTTACAGCGCGATCGTACGCGCTGTAAAACGCCCAGGTGAGAACCATTCCCATAGGGAAGCATTGGTTTCTCCTTGTTGAGCGTTTTACAGCGCGTAGGAACGCGCTGTAAAACGCTCAGGTCTGAACTGAGCCTTAAGGAATGAGATATTAGCAGTTACATAGTAATGTGTGTAGGTTAATTTGTATATGCTGCTAATCATTTAAAACTGCTAAAAAGGTAAGAACACTATAATAACAATCTATTTCTTTAAGAGATGGGCAAATCGATTCTAAACTAATCAAATTCAACCCAAATTTTAAAAACATTTTGGTCAAATATGAAGCTGTACTTTTGAAGATTCAGTTTGAGCAAATTTCTCAAAAAGGCATCAGCAAATTATCAGATCAGAAGGCAGGAAAGATGAAGAAGCAGGAACACGTGACCCCAGGAGGTTTGTGTACACACACAGCAGGCATTTGCCATCCAAGAGCGAACATTTTTTTGGACTGTTTTTTTTTTTAATGTAAAAGATTTTACAGTGCAGTTTGTTTTTAAAAAGGCTGTTTGTAACCACCAGCAGCCCTGCTTTTATCCATAGCCATATACAGTATGTCACTGTCAATTTAAGATTACTAATGCAGTCTTGAAATGAGTTGCATAAAGAACTAGGAGACCCCAGAATGTCATTCACATCTTCTGAGGGCAATTGGAACACTTTTGATTCAGGTCAAATATATTTGAACCCGAATTGAATCACCCAACCGATTCTGCCAAATCGAATCCAAATCAAATTTCAAGAAATTCGCTCATCAGTAATTTCTTTATTTAAAGGGAACCTGTCATCCCCACATTGCAGTCAAATCATGCTTTTTATAAATTATTTGTTGCACCGTGATGGCAGAGCTGTGAGGCAGTAGTGCAATGGACTCATGAGATGTAGGTTCTCCTACCCACCCCCGATACTGATTGACAGCTTCTCCCTATTATGGTGCACAGGGAGAAAGCTGTCAATCAGCAGCAGGGGCAGGTGAGCCTGCATCTAAAAAATACACAGGATTCCTGCTGGCATTTTACTGCGATTAATAAACTGTATGCTCTCTAAACCTCCTGCACATTCACACATAATTGGCAGATCGATGAAATTAGCATGTCCGTCATTATGCTTAAAGGGGTTGAGCAAGAATCGGAGGGTTTGGCGAGACCCCCACCCACTCGCCCAGAGCTGTAAAGTGAAGATTACTTACCTGCTTCCCGGCGCTGGCTCCACGCTCCTTCCCCTCCCGGTGTCACGGATGATGTTGCAGATAGCTGGAAGTTATGGATAAACATCCGACTGGCTTGATCCCAAACTAAGGAGCATATGGGTGAGCCCTATAAAACCCTAAGAGCTCACCCTGACTGCTAAGGACATACAAGGGTCTCAAAGGTAGACGATTGCATGCCCTCGTACCTAGACTGTGTGACACCTGAAAACCCTATAATAGTGAGGGGACACGGCCACCGGCTCCCTGCACTTAATACGGAGGGAGTCAGGGTCACCTAGAATCAAGCCAGCAAGGAAATATAATACATGAAAGCACTTATCTGAACAAGCAGCCACAGAAGTCTCCAGCAGTGGACACTTCAATCCAGGAAGTAGTATAAACCGCAAAGTGAGGCAGTATGGGAGGAAATATAAAGGAAAGAGGATTAGTCTAAATAGGTGACACCTGGGAGAAGGAAATGAGATGACAAAGTGAAACCAAAACAAAGAACATCATGCAAGAGGTAAAAAAGGACGTCTGTCAGAACTTCTCACAGAAGTGGCGGTGACCCCCGGCCTGCGATGCTCCGCTGGGCTTCCTCTCCTTGACACCACCTGCAGCCAATCACAGGCAGCGGTGATGACCAGATCCTCTTGCGTCATATGACCATTTGTCGTGACGCTGGTTGGACTAGAAAGTATGAGACACCATATATTGTAACTACATCATCCTAGGAGTTTACATCCAGACCTGGGACAGATCGATGTAAAATTGTAATGAATGTTTTAAAATCAGAAACTATCAATTAAATGCATCTGTTGTATCAGGAATACATAGATCGATTCTACAATGCATCTACTAAGTCAAGAAAGGTGACCAATCTAACTGAAGACAAAATCAAGGCCATGCAAACGTTTTTTGGACTTCATGTCACCGGAAAAATAAACCAGGAAACTCTGGAAGTTATGAAGAAACCCAGATGTGGAGTCCCTGACGTCCAGAGGTTCAGCCATTTTCCTGGGAAGCCTAAATGGGAAAAAACATCCCTGACCTACAGGTAGCTTCATTGTTCTTGCTTCAATACTTTGCCAATATCAAACTATCATTTCATGTATGCAGCTTCTAAGCAGATCTTTGTGTTTCCATGGTTACAGACTTGCGTACTCATACTACAGTGATGCGTTATCCCTTGACTTGTAACCCTTACATATCCCCCCATATCTGTTGCGCTGGGGCCCTGTGCCCACTACTGTCTGCTCCTCCTCGCAGGCACGGGCGCTACACTACTCACCCAGCTACTGTCTGGGTCTGTCCATCCTGCTCCTTTAGCCTGCGGTGGTCCAACAGTTACTTCTGTGCTTTCTGCATGCTGCAGCCCAGTGTGAAGACCCTAGTCTTGTTCCACAGGGTGTCCGCTCGCCCTTGGCCTCTTGAAGGGCCAGCACACGCATGCCTAATTTCTTCTGCTGCCTATGGCTAGCTGTTGCTGGATATATAAGGCACCATCCCCAGTGGGAGAGTGCCTGAGCTTTAGGTTTTCTAGTCTCTAGTAACCAGCAAAGGTGCATACTTTGTCTGACTACTCGTGTACCCCACTCAAGCCTGACTACCAACTCTGACTTCTTGCCACTTGCCCTGACCTTTGCCTGTTTCTTAGATTGCCCTACTGCCATCTGCCCTGACCTTGGACTTGTCTCTTGGATACTCTTGTATGCTGCCTGCCCTAATCTTTGTCCGTCTCCAGAATATCAATGCCTGATCATTTGGTGCTTCACACTAGTGTCTCTGAGTCCCATTAATCAACCGCCAACCACACCAGGACTATCTCAAGAGGTAGCAGCCTGGTGTGTCATCCACACTGAAGTCCAGATCCCTGTATAGAGGCTAAAGGGTGAATATCGGAGAATTGCCAGAATAATGCCCTTAGAGTTAGCTCTAAGCCAAACCAGTTGGTTGATGCAGTGGGTCTACACCCACTGCACGTAATAATAATATCTAAGCTACAGACATAGAAGTGGGGGTGGATTATGCAGAGGGACTGTTTAGAGACACATATTTTTGCATAGGAGCTGCCTGCAGAAAACGGTTCATTATTTTTAATCAAGACTATTTCCTAAAAAAATTTAGATACATTGGCACAATTTAAAATAATCTTGATATGGTTTTTAAACCTCTACACAGAATTGTCAACTACTCTCCAGATATCCCCAACTCAGAAGTTGATTATGCAATTGCACAGGCCCTCAGGCTATGGAGTGAGGTTACACCTTTAAAGTTTCGCCAGATTTATAGTGGTGAAGGGGATATTATGATATCTTTTGGATTCAGAGGTATGTATCACATTACATTATCTTTGTGATAATTGGATTTCATTAGTAACAACAAGAATTGCATTATTTGTGCAGACCATGGGGATTTCTTTCCATTTGATGGACCACTTGGAATCTTGGCACATGCTTTTGCACCAGGTAATGGGATTGGAGGAGATGCTCACTTTGATGAAGAAGAGACATGGACATTGGGTCCCCAAGGTAAGACTAGAACTTCAAGAATCCTAACATGTTCTCATTTTAAAGGTAGCTTGAATTAGTTCTGGACATTTATGGCATATCAATAGGACATAAATGTCCAATAGGTTGGGGTCCCACTCTTGGGACCCACTCCTGTCTCAAGAATGGGGCCCTACCGTGTATGAAGAACAAGCTAATGGACTTGCGAAAATAGCCAGGCGAGTGTGCTTGGCTATTTTTGAAAGTCTCATTGCAGTGAATGGTGACCATAGTAGTGAATGTAGAAACTTGTGCATAAGCAGCTCTCTCTCCTTTCACAACAGGACTCTGTACTTGAGATAGGAGCAGATCCCAGAGGTGGTACGCACACCCATCATATATATATGGCATATTCTATCGATATGCCATAAATGTCCAGATGGGAATACCCCTTCAATTCTCCTCCTACTTTGGACCATATACAAATTAAGGGAGTCATTTATTAAACAGCAATACGCCTAAATTAGGTGTACTTCTGGCGCAGATTGCGGCGCGAAAGTTTGCAACTTCTCCCCGCTCACGCCAGGTCTAATAATGTGGGTGTGGCGGGGAAGAGTCGGCAGGCCCGTCTCATTTACCATTTCCTACGCCTGTTTTAGGTGTAGAAAATGGTCAAAATGTAAGACAGCTAGGAAACTGCTAGGAAATATTTAGAAGCCGCAGTGAACCCACCGAAGTTATGTAGAGGTTGGCACCTCTACATAATTGCGGTGGATCCACCGCTAGAGGAGGGCTTTATTAAGACCGGTGTCTAAAGCGCCGGTCTTAATAAATGTGCCCCTATGTATAATCTGCAAGTGACTGAAACCTAAGGATAGATTCTTAACTGTGTACATTTTTATTAATTTTAGAATTATGGGTGTTCCGTGCTATTTATTAGGTTCATCTACTTGCTAGCAACACACGCTGGAATTACAAGCTGTGAGCATGTCTGTTGAGAGAACTAGTTAGCTAATAAAATCCTGTGATCACAGCAGCATCAGCAAGTCGGATTCAAGCAGACCATCTCTCTAATATAAGAGAGGAGGGGAAATGTAATATGAGCTAGTAGGAATGTAGAAACAGTGAGTGGGCCCAAGCTCTGTGAGGTTTAGCTTTTTCACTGCATGTGTTCTTTAGATAAGGGTTGTCTTCTCAAAGAGGGTGTCAAGAGATATACTATTACATGGCAAAGAAAGATGTCATTTTTTAAAATTAGTAATAACTAGAATTATTTTTTATTTATTTTGCTTTTCAGGTATCAGCATTTTCTTAGTCGCGCTTCATGAACTGGGCCATGCTTTGGGACTGGAGCACTCAAGATATGAGCAGGCCATAATGTATCCAACTCTATCACAAAATTCATTTGTGGACCCAACCAAGTTTAAATTATTTAAAGATGACATTGAAGGCATCCAAGCTCTCTATGGTATAACTATTTATTTTTACCATATTTGGCAGGTTCAGGACCAAAGGGGTTCACTTGAGCGTGGGCTTTTCCCAGCCATTGACATTTTAAATAAAAAGTGTCCTACATGTCTTTGAGGCATTCCACTTGAGAGATTACATAGGCACAAACCATGCTGCTCTGTGATTGCCTCTTACTACTCTAGACTACCAAGAATATTGGGATGGGCCACTCTGGTAACTTAGGCCACCTGGGATATTGCTATAAAGCTTCCTCATTACCCTAGACCACATGGACATTAGGAATTAACTGTTAATCAACCATAGACAAGAAGGGATAATAGGCGTTTACTCTTAAACGCCAGTAAAGCATCAGATGTATTACGTATGAACCTATAAACCATGTTAGACCACCAGATACTTTAGCTATTCACCACTGTACAACCTTATGCTACCTGAACTATTACCTATTATTAGCTTAAAGGCAGAGGAAAGACAACATTTTTGCCCTTGGTGACCTTTGGCAAACCAGTTGGTTCTTTATGATTATGCACTATTACTGGTTTAAAGTGAAAGCTAATGCTATAGATATCAATAGTAATCATATGAAAAATTAGTAAATGAGATCTAATAGCCATGTCCACCAGTTAAAAACAATAGTTGAATATTCATTGATGAATGACTGTATTTTTTGTTTAGTCATTCTTGTAAATGTGAGACGGGTGTATGGTAGTATGCTTTCCCTGGCACACCATTGGGAAGAGGCACCACACACTTTTTTTTTGTAGAAGTCCTCTGTTTTGTGTCCCCCTTTTAAAAATACTTTACTTAATACAAACCGGATTCCAAAAAAGTTGGGACACTAAACAAATTGTGAATAAAAACTAAATGCAATGATGTGGAGATGGCAAATGAAAATATTTTATTTGTAATAGAACGTAGATGACAGATCAAACGTTTAATCCGAGTAAATGTATCATTTTAAAGGAAAAATCCGTTGATTCAAAATTTCACGGTGTCAACAAATCCCCAAAAAGTTGGGACAAGTAGCAATAAGAGGCTGGAAAAAGTAAATTTGAGCATAACGAAGAGCTGGAAGACCAATTAACACTAATTAGGTCAATTGGCAACATGATTGGGTATAAAAAGTGCTTCTCAGAATGGCAGTGTCTCTCAGAAGCCAAGATGGGTAGAGGATCACCAATTCCCACAATGTTGCGCAGAAAGATAGTGGAGCAATATCAGAAAGGTGTTACCCAGCGAAAAATTGCAAAGACTTTGCATCTGTCATCGTCAACTGTGCATAACATCATCCGAAGATTCTGAGAATCTGGAACAATCTCTGTGCGTAAGGGTCAAGGCCGTAAAACCATACTGGATGCCCGTGATCTCCGGGCCCTTAAACGACACTGCACCACAAACAGGAATGCTACTGTAAAGGAAATCACAGAATGGGCTCAGGAATACTTCCAGAAACCATTGTCAGTCAACACAATCCACCGTGCCATCCGCCGTTGCCAGCTGAAACTCTACAGTGCAAAGAAGAAGCCATTTCTAAGCAAGATCCACAAGCTCAGGCGTTTTCACTGGGCCAGGGATCATTTAAAATGGAGTGTGGCAAAATGGAAGACTGTTCTGTGGTCAGACGAGTCACGATTCGAAGTTCTTCCTGGAAATCTGGGACGCCATGTCATCCGGACCAAAGAGGACAAGGACAACCCAAGTTGTTATCAACGCTCAGTTCAGAAACCTGCATCTCTGATGGTATGGGGTTGCATGAGTGCGTGTGGCATGGGCAGCTTGCATGTCTGGAAAGACACCATCAATGCAGAAAAATATATTCAGGTTCTAGAACAACATATGCTCCCATCCAGACGTCATCTCTTTCAGGGAAGACCCTGCATTTTTCAACAAGATAATGCCAGACCACATTCTGCATCACCACAACATCATGGCTGCGTAGGAGAAGGATCCAGATACTGAAATGGCCAGTCTGCAGTCCAGATCTTTCACCTATAGAGAACATTTGGCGCATCATAAAGAGGAAGGTGCAACAAAGAAGGCCCAAGACGATTGAACAGTTAGAGGCCTGTATTAGACAAGAATGGGAGAGCATTCCTATTTCTAAACTTGAGAAACTGGTCTCCTCGGTCCCCAGACGTCTGTTGAGTGTTGTAAGAAGAAGGGGAGATGCCACACAGTGGTGAAAATGGCCTTGTCCCAACTTTTTTGGGATTTGTTGACACCATGAAATTCTGATTCAACATATTTTTCCCTTAAAATGGTACATTTTCTCAGTTTAAACTTTTGTTCCGTGATTTATGTTCTATTCTGAATAAAATATTAGAAGTTGGCACCTCCACATCATTGCATTCAGTTTTTATTCACGATTTGTATAGTGTCCCAACTTTTTTGGAATCCGGTTTGTACTTGTATTGGTCCTTTCTACACTTTCACCTACTGTATATTTAAAGCAGAATAATACATTTATTTTATTTTATAAACAGGACCAAGAATTCCCAATGTGCAAAAACCAACAGTGAAACCCCAGCCTAAACCACCAAAGGAACCCCAGCCTAAACCACCAAAGGAACCCCAGCCTAAACCACCAAAGGAACCCCAGCCTAAACCACCAAAGGAACCTCAGCCTAAACCACCAAAGGAACCTCAGCCTAAACCACCAAAGGAACCCCAGCCTAAACCACCAAAGGAACCCCAGCCTAAACCACCAAAGGAACCTCAGCCTAAACCACCAAAGGAACCTCAGCCTAAACCACCAAAGCTACCTCAGCCTAAACCACCAAAGCTACCTCAGCCTAAACCACCAAATAAACCGGTTCCTAAGCCTACAAAGCAACCTCTACCGCAGCCTCCAAAGAAACCTAAACCGACAAAGAAACCTGAATCTAAACCAACAAGGAAGCCAGAGGGAAAACCAACCAAGGCATCAAAGCCAGCTGATGTCCCACGAAACCCAACAGCACCCAGAAAATGTGACCGAGAACTAAAGTTTGATGCAATAACTAGCATGAGAGGAGATCTGCTGTTTTTTAAGGAAGGGTACTTGTCAACTGATATTTTACCTGATAGTATAATACAGACAGGGGCTGACTTGGAGCTTAATGTAGCCCTGGAAAAAAACCTAAAAGAAGCCTCATATTGTAGATGGGTCCAGATTGACAAAAGACCTGGCAACACAGGTAGACAGGGACAATAGAAGAAGGCAGGATCGGCAATACTGTAGTGTAGTACAAAATGTCAAACCAGCAGAACCAAATACTACAGTGCAGGACAAAATACTGCCACTCCCGCTTCAGCATTCAACTGTATGCACATCTTGAAGGCAGCAATACAGTTGAATTTAGGTGGGCAACTACAGCCACCGGCCAGGTGCATAAGTACCTGGTGATCCTAGCATTAAAGGGGTTATCTAAGAGTATAAAATTCCCCCCATGTGCCTGGGCCCCCCCCCCCCCCCACACTGAATATACTTACCCTGCTCCCCGCTCCTGGTCCCTGCACCGCCACTGCTTCTTCTCCCCGTGCGCAGATGAAAACATCCAGTGTCGGGGGGGGGGGGAAGAGCAGCCAATGGCAGGCGGGGATGGGGATGAGGATGAGCCTTCCTAGAATCACGGGTGACACTAGGGAGGCTCGTCCCCGCCTGCCATTGGCTGCTCCGCCCCAACAGATGTTTTCATCCATGCATGGGGAGAACCAGCAGCGGTAGTGCGGGGACCAGGAGCGGTGCCGGGAGCGGGGTAAGTATATTCAGTGTTGGGGGCCCAGGCATATGGGGGGAATTTTATACTCCCAGATAATCCCTTTAATCACTACTGAGAACATCAGATCATTAGGTATCCAGCTGGCAGCCATGAGAAGGGCTCGGATAGACCCCTGGGCATTAGCCCACTGGGAAATTTCCCTCTAGGATCTATGGTCACTCACCGATGATTAGCTGCTTGCTGTGGGTCTTGCAGCTGCACTCACCAGTATTCAACTGCTATTGCTGGGGGAAGCAAAAGGTGTCCAAACAGTTCTGCTGCAGTGGCATTATGCAGTGTCTTACATTGCACATGTTAAAATGAACAGGGGCCATGCAACACAGTTACGGTGTACAGTATCTGCCAGAGCAGATGCTGCTCACTGCAGCAGCTCTCTCCTTTAGCTTATAGAGTAGTGTCCTAATTTGGAGGACTACCTTTCTTTGGCATCCCTTTATTCTCTAATAAGGCCTTTTGCACACGACCGTATGGCTTTTTCAGTATTCTGCGGTCCACAAAAAACGGATCCGCAAAAAATACGGATGTCGTCCGTGTGCATTCCGTTTTTTGCGGAAAACAAAACAGCTGGCCCCTGATAGAACAGTACTATCCTTGTCCGTTATGTGGACAATAATAGGACATGTTCTATCTTTGAATGGAACGGAAATACGGAAACGGAATACATACGGAGTACCTTCTATTTTTTGCGGATCCATTGAAATTAATGGTTCCGTATACGGTCAGTATACGGAAGGCAAAAAACGGAACATAAATGGAAAAAAAAAAAGTTTGTGTACAAGAGGCCTAAGACACATGAAAAGGTGGTGTCCAAATTGGGTAACCCCTTTTATTTGACATGTATCCCCTAGCTGGTGTAGCTTCACTTTAGAAGCTTACACAGTTTTAGCATCCATTCACACGTCCGCAATTTTTTTCTGGATCCGTTCCGGATTTTGCGGACCCATCCATTTTTAATGGGGCCGGAACAGATGCTATGTGCTGTCCTACACTTCCGGATCCGCAATTCCATTCCCAAAAAAAAATAGAACATGTCCTATTCTTGTCTGCAACTGCGGACAAGAAAAGGCATTTTCTATTATAGTGCCGGCGATGTGCGGTCTGCGAAATGCTCTGAAAAAGCTTTTATGCACACGGATCTGCGGATCCGTCTGTGTGAAAGTAGCCTACGGCCACGGAGCACGGACGTGGATGTCAATCTTGTGTGCATCTGTGTTTTTCACGGACCCATTGACTTGAATGGGTCCGTGAACCGTTGTCCGTCAAAAAAATAGGACAGGTCCTATTTTTTTGACGGACAGGAAACACGGATCACGGCCGCGGATGAACAACGGTGCATTTTCTGAGTTTTCAACGGACCCATTGAATGTCAATGGGTCCACAGAAAATCACGGTAAACGGAACAACGGACACGGATGCACACAACGGTCGTGTGCATGAGGCCTTAATAAAATGGGAATGGTTGGTGATATTAACTTCCTGTTTGTGGCACATTAGTATATGTGAGGGGGGAAACTTTTCAAGATGGGTGGTGACCATGGTGACCATTTTGAAGTCGGCCATTTTGAATCCAACTTTTGTTTTTTCAATAGGAAGAGGGTATGTGACACATCAAACTTATTGGGAATTTCACAAGAAAAACAATGGTGTGCTTGGTTTTAACGTAACTTTATTCTTTCATGAGTTATTTACAAGTTTCTGACCACTTATAAAATGTGTTAAATGTGCTGCCCATTGTGTTGGATTGTCAATGCAACCCTCTTCTCCCACTCTTCACACACTGATAGCAACACCGCAGGAGAAATGCTAGCACAGGCTTCCAGTATCCGTAGTTTCAGGTGCTGCACATCTCGTATCTTCACAGCATAGACAATTGCCTTCAGATGACCCCAAAGATAAAAGTCTAAGGGGGTCAGATCGGGAGACCTTGAAGGCCATTCAACTGGCCCACGATGACCAATCCACTTTCCAGGAAACTGTTCATCTAGGAATGCTCGGACCTGACACCCATAATGTGGTGGTGCACCATCTTGCTGGAAAAACTCAGGAAACGTGTCAGCTTCAGTGCATAAAGAGGGAAAACATCATCATGTAGCAATTTCGCATATCCAGTGGCCTTGAGGTTTCCATTGATGAAGAATGGCCCCACTATCTTTGTACCCCATATACCACACCATACCATCAATTTTTTTGTTCCAACAGTCTTGGAGGGATCTATCCAATGTGGGTTAGTGTCAGACCAATAGCGGTGGTTTTGTTTGTTAACTTCACCATTCACATAAAAGTTTGCCTCATCACTGAACAAAATCTTCTGCGTAAACTGAGGGTCCTGTTCAAATTTTTGTTTTGCCCATTCTGCAAATTCAGTGCGCCGATCTGGGTCATCCTCGTTGAGATGCTGCAGTAGCTGGAGTTTGTAAGAGTGCCATTTGTGAGTAGCTAATATCCGCCGAAGGGATGTTCGACTAATGCCACACTCCAGTGACATGCGGCGAGTGCTACGCTGTGGGCTCTTGCTGAATGAAGCTAGGACAGCCACTGATGCTTCTTCATTAGAGACAGATTTCATGCGTCCACATTTTGGCAAATCCAACACTGAACCAGTTTCACGAAACTTAGCAAGCAGTTTGCCAACTGTAGCATGGGAGATGGGTGGTCTCGTAGGGTGTCTTGCATTGAAATCTGCTGCAATGACCCGGTTACTGCATTCACCAGACATCAACACAATTTCTATCCGCTCCTCACGTGTTAACCTCGGCGACATGTCAATGGCTGTAAACAAAGAGAAACTTGTAAATAACTCATGAAAGAATAAAGTTACGTTAAAACCAAGCACACCACTGTTTTTCATGTGAAATTCCCAATAAGTTTGGTGTGTCACATGACCCTCTTCCTATTGAAAAAACAAAAGTTGGATTCAAAATGGCCGACTTCAAAATGGCCACCATGGTCACCATCCATCTTGAAAAGTTTCCCCCCTCACATATACTAATGTGCCACAAACAGGAAGTTAATATCACCAACCATTCCCATTTTATTAAGGTGTATCCGTATAAATGGCCCACCCTGTACTATGTTACTATGTAATAGTGGTTTACTTTTGCTAAAGTTCTTTTTCATTTAGAGCACTTATCCTTGGGACAGATCATCAATATGGTGGACCAACTCCAGTCACCCCCACCAATCAGCAGTAGCTGCTATGTACTGGAACCAGGCACGAAATGGTGCAGCTCCTGTGCCTGTTTACTGCAGCGCTGCTCCTGTGAAATGCCTTTAAGATGAGATATTTCAGGTCCTGAATTGGTGTTTTAGCGTTGTCAGTGGTGAGGTGGGGGCTGATATGACAAATGTTGTTTAAGAGAAGGAATAAATCTCTGTGAATATATCTTAAAGCTGGCTTAAAAATATTTTTATTTTATTATATATTATATATTATTTTTATATTTAATTTTTTTATTTAGGATAATATGGAGGAAAAGTGCAACAAAAAGCAATATTGATACCCTCTTACTTAACGCTACTTGGCCAAGATTACAAAGTGTGGATGCAGCCTATGAGGTTCCACAGAGAGACATTGTCTACCTTTTCAAAGGTTAGTTATCTGTTATGTTTATTGGCTATTAATTTAATCCCAAGGAGAACTGCACAATGGGGCAGATTTACTACAGGGGAAAGATTATAATTATCTGATCGCCGGGGGTCCGACATCCAGGACTCCTGCTGATCAGCTGTTTGAAGAGACCACGGCACTCTGGTGAGTGCTGCTGCCTCCTCACAGCTTACCAAGCACAGCTCCGTACATTGTATAACGGCTGTGCTTGGTATCATGGAGATGGGGATTTGCATTGTATTGTAAATTGTCTTAGTAAATCCCCCACATTATAACTAAAAGAAATGTTTGCCTTTAACAAATCAAACGGAACATTAAACTCTTTGTTTTGCGCAGGCCGACACTTTTGGATTACGAGAGGTTTTAGCATGGTCCTGGACTATCCCCAAGATATCTCCCAGTTTGGTTTCCCAAGTTCTGTTAAGAAAATAGATGCTGCATTGTTCTTAAAAGAAGAAAGGAAAACCATTTTTTTTGTGCGAGATAAGTACTGGAGGTAAGTGGACTTTTGTCAAGTACTTTGGGTCGACATCAGTTAATCCCAAAACTAATTATACCTATGAGCATATGGGGTACAGCGTAACGATGAGGGAATTGTCACGTCATTAGAGTAGATATGAACAAGGACAGTGAGGCCCTGGACTGCAACCCCACACTATCCCTACCTGCTTGCAGTACAAGCCCTAGGTGGCTAGCCCGCATCTGGACAACGGTCCCTACACTACTTAAGTGCAGAGACACACAAACAAACACAGACAGACAAATACAATACCAGAGTTAACAGAAATGGGTTAGAACCAGAATGGAACGGGAACAGGAGACGGAGAGTTGTCAGAAGACAAGCCGAGGTCAGAAACACAGGATATCAATAAGTGAAACAGGAACGAGGATCAAGGAACCTAGCTAGTGAGCCAAACAAGACTATCACTGGCAACGGTGTATGGCAAGGAAGGGATTTAAATAGAGAGCGGTGTCCCTGGATCAGAACCTGATAGGTCCATTGACTCGACATTCCATTAGTCAGAAACAAGTAGACAGTAATAGAGCAGCTGAGCTAATCAGCCAACTGCTAGTCCCCTAGCACATGCCCGTTGCGGGGAGACACAGAGCATTGTATCCTGTTACTAAGGATGCGGTCACGTCACAAGGGGGAGTGACTCAGCAGTGCGCCTCATGCCATGACAAGGCTGAGGATCGCGCCGCTGAAGCCCGGATAGGTAAGTTTATTACTGAAATTCTTGAAATTTGTTTTGGGTGCGATTCACTGAATTTTTCAAAAAATTCACTTTGGGAACAAATCAAAAGTACTATATGAGAGTGCAAGTCTATACACATGACAGCTGCCCCAACACACCCAGCACTGCTATATCTCTATATGACAGCTGTCCCAGCACACTCAGTTCTGCTATATCTCTATATATGATAGCTGCCCCAGCACACCCAGCTCTGCTACATCTAATACACATGACAGCTGCACCAGCACACTCAGCTCTACTATATCTCTATATATGACAGCTGCCCCAGCACACCCAGCTCTGCTACATCTATATATCTCTAAGTATTGCTATACAGTAGATAGATATATAGAGATATAGCAAAGCTGAGTGTGCTGGGGCAGCTGTCATGTGTATAGATGTAGCAGAGCTGGGTGTGTTTGGGCAGCTGTCATGTGTATAGATGTAGCAGAGCTGGGTTTGCTGGGGCAGCTGTCATATATAGAGATATAGTAGAGCTGAGTGTGCTGGTGCAGCTGTCATGTGTATTAGATGTAGCAGAGCTGGGTGTGCTGGGGCAGCTATCATATATAGAGATATAGCAGAGCTGAGTGTGCTGGGACAGCTGTCATATAGAGATAAAGCAGTGCTGGGTGTGTTGGGGCAGCTGTCATGTGTATAGATGTACACTTAGCCAGCTATAACAGTAGAAGTCTCATATTTTTTCAGTCAGTGGCAAGGCAGCCTTTATGGCTGTGTGGGTAAATGCTTTGCCTCTGATACATGAAGGTTGTGGGTTCAAATCCCAGACACATCAGGAGACTTCAGGAAATAGTAAGATTAGATAACATTATCGAGGGGCCCCTTAGACAAGAATCGATCATATTTAACTAACTTGAAAATAAACTGTCACACACGCTGCCGGGCGTCGGGCCCCGAAGCAGCTGCTTCCCTGGTAGTTACGCCACTGGCTCCAGATAATCCTGCTCTGTGTTTCTGGGAAAAATATAGGCAAATTAGCATATCTTACTTGTACTGGCATCAGATAGGCTTAAAGGGGTTGTCTCACTTCAGTAAGTGGCATTTATCATGTAGAGAAAGTTAATACAAGCCATTTACTAATGTATGGTGATTTTCCATATTGCCTCCTTTGCTGGCTGGATTTATTTTTCCATCACATTATACACTGCTCGTTTCCATGGTTAGAGACCACCCTGCAATCCATCAGTGGTGGACGTGCTTGCACACTATAGGAAAAAGAGTCGGCCTCTCTGGTGGCCAGGACCATGGGAGCGCATTTACTGTTTTTTCCTAAATTGTGCAAGCAAGTGGCTTATATTAACTTTCTCTACATGATAAATGCCTCTTACTGAAGTGAGACCACCCCTTCAATGTTCTTTTCTTTTTGTAAGAAAAGCTAATTTTAATATCTTTCCCAGAAACCTAATGGTATGTAAATTAACTTTCCTTTATGAAAAAGCACTGATTAAACAGTTCGAGGCTACCACCAGGGGAAAATCTTATTATGAAAAAGCACTGATTGAACAGTTAGGGTTAGTCTCTTCCTCCCTCATATTCACTCGAAAAGAACGACAAAAAATTGTAGGAATCCAAATTTTGGAGGGAAATTGGGGATGAATTCTGAATCAGTAGAATCAATTTGCTCATCTCTAAAGCAAAAGTTTTGCACTGGGGTCTATAAGCTGAGGTGGCACAGTGTAACTACAACTGCTCCTCCCATTCACTTTGAGTGTTTTGCACAAATTGTAGAATCAATTCGTTCGTGTCTTGTCATTGCATCTCCTGCACCTATTCGCCACACTGACAGGAGCAGATCTGCATTGAGAGATCTGCTCCTTTTATTGTGGTATATGGCCACGTAAGTTTTCATTTTGTAGACACTAAAGGGACACCATGTTGTGTTTGGGGCAAATAAGGGGGCAATGATTAATGTTAGGGGCACCATACTGTGTTGGGGGTACATGAGGGGGCATATTACTCTGCAAGAGACAGATAAGGGGCATTATACTATGTGGGGGCAAATAAAAGATCAGCAGATTAGCGGTGAACAGGGCAGAGTTTAGCAGTGCTAAGGGGACCCCCAAAAATGCCAAGTCTGCCCCTGCCAATAGTATGTGAGGAAGATTCATGATTAGGTACGTTTAGAACAGCAATGGAGTTATGTGGTGTGTGCTCAATGCATCTAAGCTGAAAAATTAATGAACTTCGCAAACTTTTTGAAATATCGTACTATTTTGTGTATACGGCTCCTTTACAAACTTGTGTATCTCCATGGTCCCAGACTACAATGTCTATGTAGTCAGATTCTGCACTCATGTGATCATCCAGGCCCTCATTTTGATAATTGAGATACAATAGAATGAAGGCCGATGGGACAGAGTAACACATGATGGCTGGTTCTGACTATACAGATAGCATGTATGGATTAGATACACGGGTCTGCCTAGGAGCCATATACACAAAACAGTGCGGCCCATGGTCTTCTATAGGTGTCGTAATACACTTCAGCAAAGTCTGTACAGGGACCTAATGGCTGCCTCACATTGCTATTTATTTCAACTTAGATTGTGAGCCCCATTGGGGGCCAGCTTGATGTTGAGGTCTGTAAAGTGCTGCGGAAACATAGCAGTGCTATATAAGTGCATAAAATAAATAAATCTAATAATTTATAGTGGATTTTATAAGTATTTTATAATATCTTTATTTATTTTCCAGCTATGATTACTTCAGTCTCAAAATGGACTCCAAATCTCCAAGGAAAATTAAAAATGGCTTTCCTGGAATTGGGAAAAGGGTGGAGGTGGCTTTTCAGGATAATGGTGTGTTCATGTGCAATTTCGTATTTGCTCCAAGAATGTTTTAATTGTTAGTTTTTGATGATTAATTAACAAAATGACTAAAGGGCTTGGCTCATCTCAGACATTGATGCTATAATGCTGGGATATGCCAGATAGGTGTGGGTCCCACCTCTGGGACCTGCTCCTATTTCCAGAACGGTGCCCCAAAAGTGAACGGAGATCAGCCATGCATGCACAGCCAACCTCGATTTTTTGTGGGAGTTTCGAAAATGCTATTCAAAAAAGCGCTTGGCTATTTCCTGCAGTCCCATGCTTGCTTGGTGTGCCCTCTATTCACTGCTATGGGACTTAGTTGGGAAAATAGTTGAGTGCGCTCGTTCGGCTATTTTCGGAACACCTGTAGCGATGAATAGAGAGTACGCTGCACAACACCTTTTTGACATCAGTGGAATATCCTAGCAATATATGCCATTAATGTGTGAGATGAGCCTACCCCTTTATGGGTACATTCCAACGGAAGGTATTTAGCAGCAAAAAAAAAATCCTCAAGGAATCCGCAGCAAAATCCACAGCACAACATGCAGATTTGTTATGGATTTAGTAGCAGATTTTTGTGGATTTCCTTTTTGCATTGCAAAGGGTTTAATCTGCAGTGGAAATCAGCAGCATACCCTACATCAACGCTCTGCGGATTTAAAATCCATACAAGTGAATTTCTGGATGGACTTTTTCCACAGTGTGAGGCCTCATGCACACGACCGTTGTGTGCATCCGTGGCCGTTGTGCCGTTTTCCGTTTTTTTTTTCGCGGACCCATTGACTTTCAATGGGTCAGTGGAAAAATCGGAAAATGCACCGTTTTGCAGCCGCATCCGTGATCCGTGTTTCTTGTCCGTCAAAAAAATATGACCTGTCCTATTTTTTTGACGGACAACGGTTCACGGACCCATTCAAGTCAATGGGTCCGTGAAAGAACACGGATGCACACAAGATTGGCATCCGCGTCCGTGATTCGTGGCCGTAGGTTACTTTCATACAGACGGATCCGAAGATCCGCCAGTGTGCGGCCTCCCCTCTCCCCCCCCCCCCCCCGATCATTGGTGGCAGCGGAGAGTTCCGATCGGAGTCCCAGTTTAATCGCTGGGGCTCCGATCGGTAACCATGCCAACCAGGACGCTACTGCAGGCCTGGTTGCCATGGTTACTTAGCAATATTACAATATTAGAAGCATCATACCTGCTGCGCTGTCTGTGACCGGCCGGGAGCTCCTCCTACTGGTAAGTGACAGATCATTAAGCAATGCGCCGCACAGACCTGTCACTTACCAGTAGGAGGAGCTCCCGGCCGGTCACAGACAGCGCAGCAGGTAAGTATGATGCTTCTAATATTGTAATATTGCTAAGTAACCATGGCAACCAGGCCTGCAGTAGCGTCCTGGTTGCCATGGTTACCGATCGGAGCCCCAGCGATTAAACTGGGACTCCGATCGGAACTCTCCGCTGCCACCAATGATCGGGCAGGGGGGGGAGAGGGGAGGCCGCACACTGGCCACCAATGATATTACAATAGAGGGAGGGAGGGGGGGCCGACGGAGGCCGCACACTGGCCACCAATGATATTACAATAAAGGGAGGGAGGGGGGGCCGGGGGAGGCCGCACACTGGCCACCAATAATATTACAATAGAGGGAGGGAGGGGGGGCCGGGGGAGGCCGCACACTGGCCACCAATGATATTACAATGGAGGGAGGGGGGACCGGGGGGCCGCACACTGGCCACCAATGATATTCAAAATGGGGAGGGAGGGGGGGTCTGCCCCCTGCTGCCTGGCAGCCCCTGATCTCTTACAGGGGGCTATGATACGCACAATTAACCCCTTCAGGTGCGGCACCTGAAGGGTTAATTGTGCTGATCAGCCCCCTGTAAAAGATCGGGTGCTGCCAGGCAGCATGGGGCAGTCATGTACACAGTTCGTAGTATATTCTAACTAGAAGCGTCCCCATCACTATGGGAACGCCTCTGTGTTAGAATATACTGTCGGATCTGAGTTTCACGATGTAACTCAAATCCGATGGTATATTCTAACATAGAGGCGTTCCCATGGTGATGGGGACGCTTCAAGTTAAAATATACCATCGGATTGGAGAAAACTCCGATCCTATGGTATATTAACGGTTTGTAGAGTGAAACTAAATCGCACCTCCTCATTCCTATACTATTGACTACTGTATGTAATAAGCAGCATTTCTTATGATAAAACATGGCTATACAGCGGTTATATCAAGCATTTGCTGTGCACTATTAAGAGGCATTTAGTATACAGTTTGATCAAAGAGCATAGGCCCACTTACCGCGACAAGGTCGCCTCTTGTTAAGTGGGAACCTACTCTAACCATAGCGCAGTGCCGTGTGGCGACCACCGCGTCTCCACACTGCTCCAGCAGGCAATGGGATCCAGCAGCCAACCAGTTACCCCGCTGTACAGCGGAGCCACCTAGGCCTCGGATCCCACAGCTCTACCAGCACAGCACAGAAACAGCGACGGCCGCCATCCAGCGCCGCATGTGAACTGGTGCTAAAGGATCACCTGTTCACAGCTTCTCAGGAACTCCAACTGAGATGTGGTAGGAATTAAAACCCTGTGCAGACTACTGCTAATTTAAGTAAAGAGCACCTGTGTCACATGGGGAGGAGTGCTGACATAGTATGGGGGAAAAAAGGACTATAGAGAATAAAATAATGGTTTGTAGAGTGAAACTAAATGCCTCTTAATAGTGCACAGCAAATGATTGATATAACCGCTGTATAGCCATGTTTTATCATAAGAAATGCTGCTTATTACATACAGTAGTCAATAGTATAGGAATGAGGAGGTGCGATTTAGTTTCACTCTACAAACCATTATTCTATGGTATATTAACTCCTGACTTTACATTGAAAGTCAATGGGGGACGGATCCGTTTGCAATTGCACCATATTGTGTCAACGTCAAACGGATCCGTCCACATTGACTTGCATTGTAAGTCAGGACGGATCCGTTTGGCTCCGCACGGCCAGGCGGACACCAAAACGACTTTTTTTTCATGTCCGTGGATCCTCCAAAAATCAAGAAAGACCCACGGACGAAAAAACGGTCACGGATCACGGAAAAACGGAACCCGTTTTTGCGGACCGCAAAAAAAAAACGGTCGTGTGCATGAGGCCTGAGGGTGAGATTTCGCTAGGTAAGCATATCCATCCTGTGAGAACTTACCATAAAAATGTTTTACAAGGTTCTAACACTGAAGGCTTAAAGAGGTTGTCCCATTTGAACAGTTATGGCATATTGACAGGATAAGCCATAAAGGTCCACTAGGTATGGGTCCTATCTCTGGGACCCACTTGTCTGGTACCCTGCTGTGGGTGAATGATGGTCGGACATGTACAGCTTACTCTCCATTCATAGTGGGGTCCTTTTCTTGATATAGGAGTGGGTCCCAGATGAGAGACCTGCACCTATAGACATTTTTGGCGTATCCTATAAATATTCCATAAATGTCAAGAAGGGAATACGCTTTTAACCTTAGGATAGACCATTTCCAGTTCATAGATGAGCGGCCCTAATTAGGAACTCCATTAATTAGCTTTAGCGAGAAGTGATTACAAAAAGTGTGTCTACTTGGACTACCCAAGAGGTGTAATGCCTAAATTTACATAAGTACCTCTGCTGATGTGACTTGCTGCCAGCGCTAATCACTGGCCGCTATGTACGTGTCTCTGTACAGGAAGAGAGCAGAACATGTCTTCCAGCGCTTAGAGATGACGGTAAGTATACGGTAGCACAGGGCACTTACTGTCAGCGCAGAACGCTGCTGCCACGCTCTTCTCCCCATCTTTCCAGTGTGTCTCTTAGTGCTGGTAAGATAGGCATAGGTGCGGGGGGGTTCTACGCTGACAGTACATGCGCTGTTACTATATACCTAATGTCAGTTTCAAGCGCTGGCAGTCCTGGTCTCCGCTCTCCTCCCTGCACTTACTAGAAAGGAGCAGGGAACATGTACAGAGCTATCGGTGGTCAGCACTGGCAGCAAGTCAGTTAGGCAGAGACTCATATAGTAGGACAGGGGCTGAGGTAGTGACAAGAGGCAGGCTGGAAGCCTCTGTATGTACACAGTCATTATCCACGCTCATTAGATGCTGAAGCCGGACTCTCCCTAGCAATGCACTCATGGCTCATTCACACAGTCAGTGTTCGGTCAGTGATTTCCAGTGATTGTGAGACCAAAACCAGGCGCGGCTAAACACAGAACAGGTGCAGATCTTTCCCTTATACCTGTGTCTGTGGAGGCTCCAATCCTGGTTTTGGTTCACAATCGATGACCAAAACACTGACATGTGACTGAGGCTTTTGGGATGTTTCGCGTGACCGTGCTCTGTCTGGGATGTCGTCCTCCTCTCCAGGACTGTCTCCCCTGACCTGAACTGACTGCATCATAGTATTTTATGACACAGTCAGTTCCTATCTGATCATGCGTCTATTGTACTATATTCCCATGATGAGGTAAGTACAGGACAATCATTATGTGAGTACAGTACAATACAGCCACTATGATGCAGTGAGTTCGCGTCAGGGGAGCCTCGGTCCGGGAGATGCGGGTGACACATGGGCCATGTTTCCCAGCCTGAGCACAGTCATGTGAATCAGCCCTTAGCGTTTTGCTAAGGAGACCCTTTACACCCTGCTTTTTTCACTAATAAAGTATATTGCAAAAATGTTTATCATCCCAGTCCATACACTATCTATCTTCTATACAGTGAGGAACAGAAGTATTTGAACACCCTGCGATTTTGTTCTCCCACTTAGAAATCATGGAGGGGTCTGAAATTCACATTGTAGGTGCATTCCTACTCTGAGAGACAGAATAAAAAATGTTTTTTCAGGAAATCACATTGTATGATTTTTAAAGAATGTATTTGTCTTGCACTGCTGAACATAAGTATTTGAACACCTAAGAAACAGCAAGAATTCTGGCTCTCAAAGACCTGTTACTGTGCCTTTAAAAAGTCCACCTCTACGCCACTCATTAATCTAACTTAGTAGCACCTGCCTGAGCGCTTTAAAGAGACCTGCCCACCCCACAGTCAGACGCCAACTACTGCCATGGGCAAGACCAAAGAGCTGTCAAAAGAAACCAGAGACAAAATCGTGGACCTCCACAAGGCTGGAAAGGGCTATGGGGCAATTGCCAAGCAGCTTGGTGAAAATAGATCAACTGTTGGAGCAATTGTTAGAAAATGGAAGAGGCTAAAGACGACTGTCAGTCTCCCTCAGACTGGGGCTCCATGCAAGATCTCACCTCGTGGGGTATCACTGATGATAAGAAAGGTGAGGAATCAGCCCAGAACTACAAGGGAGGAACTGGTCAATGACATGAAGAGAGCTGGGACCACAGTTTCAAAGGTTACTGTCGGTAGAACACTATGCCATCATGGTTTCAAATCATGCATTGCACATAAGGTTCCCCTGCTCAAGTCATCACATGTCCAGGCCCATCTGAAGTTTGGCAATGACCATCTGGATGATCCAGAGGAGGCATGGGGGAAAGTAATGTGGTCAGATGAGACCAAAGTAGAACTTTTTGGTCTAAACTTCACTCGTCGTGTTTGGAGGAAAAAGAAGGATGAGTTGCATCCCAAGAACACCATCCCTACTGTGAAGCATAGGGGTGGTAACATCATGCTTTGGGGGTGCTTTTCTGCGAAGGGGACAGGACGACTGCACTGTATTAAGGAGAGGATGAATGGGGCCATTTATTGTGAGATTTTGAGCAGCAACCTCCTTCCCTCCGTTAGAGCATTGAAGATGGGTCGTGGCTGGGTCTTCCAACATGACAACGACCTGAAGCACACAGCCAGGATAACCAAGGAGTGGCTCCGTAAGAAGCATATCAAGGTTCTGGAGTGGCCTAGCCAGTCTCCAGACCTAAATCCAATAGAACATCTTTGGAAGGAGCTGAAACTCCGTGTTGCTCAGCGACAGTCCCGAAATCTGACAGATCTTGAGGAGATCTGTGTGGAGGAGTGGGCCAAAAACCCTGTTGCAGTGTGTGCAAACCTGGTCAAGAACTACAGGAAACGTTTGACCTCTGTAATTGCATACAAAGGCTTCTGTACCAAATATTAACACAGATTTTCTCAGGTGTTCAAATACTTATGTTCAGCAGTCCAAGACAAATAAATTCTTTAAAAATCATACAATGTGATTTTCTAATTTTTATTTTTTTATTCTGTCTCTCAGAGTGGGAATGCACCCACAATGTGAATTTCAGACCCCTCCATGATTTCTAAGTGGGAGAACTTGCAAAATCGCCGGGTGTTCAAATACTGTTCCTCACTGTATATATAAAGAAGGATGTATATATGTGCGTGTGTATGTATGTTCCACGATCAGTCAAAAACACAACCATCGATTTCAACGAAACTTGGTATACACATCCTTTGCCACCTGGGAAGAAATCTTGTGTGGGTCATACGCCCCTACACAGCAGCTGCATGGAGTTTGTATGCTCCAACTGTTTTTGCTACACACATATTTCTCTGTAACTCATTGATCAATTTCTACTAAACTTGGTACACATATCACTTACTATCTGGGAAAGAATACTGTGGAGGTGGCATGCCGGTGCACAATGAGTTTCTGTCTGTCCCGACGTCTGTCTGTTCTTTATGCGCGACCAAACGACTGGACCGATCTTCACCATATTTGGCACACAGGTAAATCAGGTGTCCGGGAAGGTTTTAGATCGGGTCTCAGCTCTCTAGAATGTACTATTCCTGATATATTCCCAAAAATGACCTGCATTAGCCAATACAAGCCTGCAAGTTTTTCTCTTCATATCCCAACTGCCATACACACGGTCACATGTCCCTTATCAGCCAAAAGAAGCTCGCAGGCCCTTAGTCTCCACATACACACAGTTTTACTCCAGGTTTCCATAACAACCCAGCCATTTTTCTTCACTGCTGTAGGTCAGCTTTAGGCTAGGGCTTCACGACGACAATAAGTCGCACGACACATAGGGCACAACTACACTGCTACATGTGTCGCGCGACATTGATGTCGCACCAATGTCTCGCAACAATTTTTACAATGATAGTCTATGGTGTTGCACTGCGACATGTGACATGCCACTGCGATACGACAGTCGCAAAAAATCCATCTTGAATGGATTTTTTGCGACTGTCGTGTCACAGTCGCAGCATGTCACATGTCGCAGTGCGACACCATAGCCTATCATTATAAATATTGTTGAGACAAAATGTCGCGTGACACATGTCGTGTAACCCTAGCATTAAAGGGGCAGGGCGCTGTGGAGGTCACTGTTAAAGGGGTGGGCACTGTGGAGGTCACTGTTAGGGCAGCAGGGTACTGTGAGATCACTGTTAATGGGGCGGACACTGTGGAGGTCACTGTTAAGGGTACAGGGGCCACTATTAAAGGGGCAACTGCTGTGGAGGTCACTGTTAAGGCAGCAGGGTACTGTGAGGTCACTGTCAAGGGAGTGGGGTGCTGTGAAACTCACTTTAACGGTGCGAACTGCTGTGTAGGTAAAGGTTAAGGGGATGGGCTGATGTGGAGGGCCCATTTTAAAGTGACAGGGCACTGTGTGGGGTTCAGTGTTAAGGAGTGGGGGACTGTGGAGTTCACTGTTAAAGGGGCGGGATGCTGTAGAGGTCACTGTTATGGGGAATACTGTCGATATCTTTTAACGACACACACAAACATTAAATGAAATAGATGAAATATACTGGTGTGAAGCCGGGTCCTTCTGCTAGTATTAAAAATAATCTGAAATGACAGTTACACTTTAAGGCCTCATGCTCAGCCGTGCTGGTGTTGCGACCTGCAAACTGCGGGCGCGCAATATGCGGGCACCGACCGTGTGCTCACCACACCACGTTTGCAGACCCATTCACTTGAATGGGTGCACAATCCTGAAGGTGCGGAACCGAGGCACGAAACCGAGGCCCCTCTCCTCGCCTCCGCATCTCAAAAAAATAGAACATGGTCTATTTTTTTGCGGTGCAGACGGATCACGGACACATTCAAGTTGAATGGGTCTGGATCCATCTGCGGAATCCGCACGGATGTTGCCGTGCATTGGGGACCGCACCACGGAACGGCTGAGTATATGAGGCCTAAAGGGGTTGTGCAAGAATGGGGGGGGGGGGGGTTTGCCAAAACCGGATGCTTACAGTGAGGGAGCCCAGAGGAGCATTGCAAGTCGGGAAAAGAAGGAGCGGGGAGCCGGCGCCGGGAAGCAGGTAAGTAATCTTCACTTTACAGGTCTGGCCAAGTGGCGGTGGTGGTGGGGGGCATTGAGAATCCCTCCCCCTATTCTTGCACAACCCCTTTTACCAGTTTACCCCTGGTGAAATAAACATAAGGGTGAGTGAGCCCAGTGCCGGCCCAGGCTACAGCGACCCCATGTCGCTTACCAGAAATTGTTGTGCTTACTGCCATGGTAAGAGTAACCCGCGAGCGATTGTCACGGGATGTGCACCACTGTGATAGGATATCCTTCTTTCACTTTCTTGCTTTTTATCCTTTTTCTGTATGGACAAGGGAAACTTCCAGAATAGATAGGTAGGGAGTATATACCGTGTATGAATAACTCTACTTGATTCTCCTTTTTGTCTCAGATCACCTGTATTTCTCCAGTGGAGCCAACCAGATTGAATATAGCCCTAGGAGGAAACATGTCATCCGCAAGATCCCAAATTATCAATGGCTGAACTGCAAATGAAGATATCTGCTCTCTCAGATTTATGATAACATACAGCATGCATGTCAATGTGAAATAAATCTCTAAACACCTTTATTAGACCCGTTTCATACACGAAACTAAAAATAACATTTAGATATTGATGCTTTTGGACTGGCAGAGATGCCACTTAAAGTTTCGGGGGGCCCCAATGCAAAAATGTGTTAATGTGCATGTTTTAGGAGAGGGGGAACTCTTTTATATAAATTTTTTTCTCATTTAATTTTTTACATTTTATTATATTTATTTGTTAGTTAGTTTTTTTTTTCACAATGTGGATGCAGATCAGGGAATAATGGCAGCTGTAGAAGATGAGTGATCTGATCTTGTGGGATTCTGATTCTACTAGAAAGGATAGGGCTGTATGTGACGGAGGTAATAAAGCATCTAACCAATAAGATCATGGGACAGATCAAAGCAGTGGGTTGAGGTTGACGGCTGCAGTGCAGTGATGGGAAGAGGAAAGTGGTGCAAGAGATATCCACTGTTTTTGGTTGCTTTCCACCTGGCCCTTGGTTCCAAACAAAGCAAAGAGGGACAACCACTGTGACGTGCCCCCACATAATGCCCTCTTTGTGTGGCACACAGTAAGGCCTCCTTCACACAACCGTATGGCTTTTTCAGTGTTTTAATGGATCAGTTTTTCCGTTTCTTTGTATCAGTAGTGTTTCCGGTTCCGTTCTGTTTTTCCGTTTGGTTTCCGCTCTTTGCGGATCGCAAACGGAAACGGAAGCATGGCATATACAGTATACAGTAATTACATAGAAAAATTGGGCTGGGCATAAAATTTTCAATAAATGGTTCCGCAAAAACGGAACGGATACGGATGCATTCCGTATGCATTCAGGTTTTTTTGCAGACCCATTGACTTGATTGGTGCCACAGAACGTGATTTGCGGGCAATATTAGGACTTGTTCTATCTTTAAACGGAACGGAAAAACTGAAACGGAATGCATATGGAGCACATTCCGTTTGTTTTTTTGCGGAACCATTGAAATGAATGCTTCCGTATACGGAACGCAAAAAACAGCCCTTAAACGGAAAAAAAAAAACGTTTGTGTGAAGGAGGCCTAAGGCCTCTTGCCAACGACCATATGGCTTTTTCAGTATTTTTGCGGACCCATTGACTTGAATGGGGTCACGGAACGTGATTTGCGGGCAATAATAGGACATGTTCTATATTTGCACAGAATGGAAAAACGGAAATACGGAAATGGAAGGCATACGGAGTACCTTCGGGTTTTTTGGCGGATCCATTGAAATAAATGGTTCTGTATAGGGTCCGTATAAGGAACGCAAAAAAAGGAACGTAAACGAAAAAGAGGCCTAATAGAGCAGTCACACAGTGATGGTGCCTCTTTTGTGTCCCCTCAAACAAATTAGTGATACCCCTTCACAGTGGTGAAGCCTCCATCATAGTACAAAATAAGGTTGCCCCCATACAGTAAGAAAACCCTCTTAGTGCCTCCTCACAAATTAAGGATATACCCCTAACATTAGTGATGCCTCTTTGCTATCCCCCTCACTGTAGTGATGCCCCTTTGGTGGCAACCTAACAGTAAGAATGCCCTTTCTGTGCCCTCCATGGAGTACTGAAGCCCCTATAGTGCATCCTGACAAAGGTTATGCTCCCATACTGCCTCTTATGGCTTATATAGTGTCCCTCACAATGGTGTCCGTGTACAATAGCGATGCCCCCTTAGGCCTCATGCACACAAAAGTATATTCTTGTCAGTTTGATAAGAGTTTAGCTATAATGAGTGTTTATGAGGTCAGAAGATTAGCAATAAGGCTTCACATGAGCCATCAGCTGAAAGAACTCAGGAGCGACAGTCTTCAAATAGACAGCCCTTGTGTCTAAAAAATGGCTGAACATTTTTAATAAAAACAAAATATTTTTTTTTTAGCCCAAAATGAGTAATGCAATTGCAATAATAAAGAACTGCCCCGAAGGTGTCCATAGCCTTTAACCCCTTTGCGGCCTCCGTATACAGTGAAAAGTTGTCACTTTAAAGATTGAACCTGCTCGTGACTGAGATGTGGCAGAATTGCGATTTTTTAAAATGCTGGTGATAGCTCGGAGCCTAAAAAAGTAAAAAAAAAAAAAAAAAGGTAAAAAATGTTTTAAAAAATATATAAAAATAAAAAAAATATAAAAGATCAAATCACGCCTCCTTTCTCCAAATTCTAAATAAACAATTTAAGGCTACTTTCACACTTGCGTTCAGAGCAGATCCGTCTGGTGTCTGTACAGACGGATCTGCTCCTATAATGCAAACGTTGGGATCCGTTCAGAACGGATCCGTCTGCATTATAATTCAGAAAAAAATCTTAGGCCTTATGCACACGACAGTATTTTTCACGGTCCGCAAAACGGGTATCCGTTGGTCCGTGATCCGTGACCGTTTTTTCGTCCGTGGGTCTTCCTTGATTTTTGGAGGATCCACGGACATGAAAAAAATGTCGTTTTGGTGTCCGCCTGGCCGTGCGAAGCCAAAGGATCCGTCCTGAATTACAATGCAAGTCAATGGGTGACGGATCCATTTGACGTTGACACAATATGGTGCAATTTTAAACTGATCCGTCCCCCATTGACTTTCAATGTAAAGTCAGGAGTTAATATACCATAGGATCGGAGTTTTCTCCAATCCGATGGTATATTTTAACTTGAAGCGTCCCCATCACCATGGGAACGCCTCTATGTTAGAATATACCATCGGATTTGAGTTAGATCGTGAAACTCAGATCCGACAGTATATTTTAACACAGAGGCGATCCCATGGTGATGGGGACGCTTCAAGTTAGAATATACTGAGAACTGTGTACATGACTGCCCCCTGCTGCCTGGCAGCACCCGATCTCTTACAGGGGGCTGTGATCCGCACAATTAACCCCTCAGGTGCTGCACCTGAAGGGGTTAATTGTGCATATCATAGCCCCCTATTAGAGATCAGGGGCTGCCAGGCAGCAGGGAGCAGACCCCCCTCCCTCCCCAGTTTTAATTTCATTGGTGGCCAGTGCGGCCCCCCCCCGCCCCCCCTCCCTCTATTGTATTATTTTCATTGGTGGCACAGTGTACGCCCCCCCCGCCCCCCCCCCTCCCTCTATTGTATTATCATTGGTGGCCAGTGTGCACCCGGCCCCCCCTCTATTGTATTAATATCGTTGGTGGCCAGTGTGCGGCCTCCCCCCCCCCCCCCCCCCCCCCGATCATTGGTGGCAGCGGAGAGTTAGAAGCATCATACTTACCTGCGAGCTGCGATGTCTGTGACCGGCCGGGAGCTCCTCCTACTGGTAAGTGACAGGTCTGTGCGGCGCATTGCTTAATGACCTGTCACTTACCAGTAGGAGGAGCTCCCGGCCGGTCACAGACATCGCAGCTCGCAGGTAAGTATGATGCTTCTAACTCTCCGCTGCCACCAATGATGGGGGGGGGGGGGGGGGGGGGGAGTCCGCACACTGGCCACCAATGATATTAATTCAATAGAGGGGGGGCCGGGGGGGGCGCACACTGGCCACCAATGATAGTACAATAGAGTGGGGGCCGGGGTGGCCGCACTGGCCACCAATGAAATTAAAACTGGGGAGGAGGGAGGGGGGTCTGCCCCCTGCTGCCTGGCAGCCCCTGATCTCTTATAGGGGGCTATGATATGCACAATTAACCCCTTCAGGTGCAGCACCTGAGGGGTTAATTGTGCGGATCACAGCCCCCTGTAAGAGATCGGGTGCTGCCAGGCAACAGGGGGCAGTCATGTACACAGTTCTCAGTATATTCTAACTAGAAGCGTCCCCATCACTAAAAAGCTTTCATACAGATCTTCGGATTCGTCTGTATGAAAGTAACCTACGGCCACGGATCAAGGACGCGGATGACAATCTTGTGTGCATCCATGTTCTTTCACGGACCCATTGACTTGAATGGGTCCGTGAACCGTTGTCCGTCAAAAAAATAGGACAGGTCTTATTTTTTTGACGGACAGGAAACATGGATCACGGATGCGGCTGCAAAACGGTGCATTTTCCGATTTTTCCACGGACCCATTGAAAGTCAATAGGGGACCCATTGAAAGTGCATGAGGCCTTAGGCACACAAACGTTTTTTTTTTTCCGTTTACGTTCAGTTTTTTGCGTTCCATATACGGACCATATATGGAACCATTCATTTCAATGGATCCGCAAAAAAACGGAAGTTACTCCGTATGCCTTCCGTTTCTGTATTTCCGTTCCGTTCAAAGATAGAACATGTCCTATTATTGTCCGCATAACGGACAAGAATAGTACTGTTCTATCAGGGGCCAGCTGTTCCGTTCCGCCAAAAAACGGAATGCACACGCGTATTTTTTGCGGATCCGTTTTTTGTGGACGGCAAAATACTGAAAAAGCCATACGGTCGTGTGCAAGAGGCCTAAGTCATAGGCATCGACGCATCCGAAAACACCTGTACTATTAAAATATAAAGAAATATTCATCCTATACAGGGAATGGCATAATGAAAAAAAAATCTAAATGACCAATTCACCTTTTTTTTGTCATTTCACCTACCCCAATTTTTTTTTAAAAAAGTGATTAAAAAGTCACAAACACTTATTAGGCCTCTTTCACACTACCGTTTTTTTTTTTCCGTTTTGCGGGCCGTTTTTTTGCGTTCCATATACGGTCCGTATATGGAACCATTCATTTCAATTGTTCCGCAAAAAAAAACGGGATGTGTTCCGTATACATTCAGTTTCCGTATTTCCGTTTTTCTGTTCCGTTGAAAGATAGAACATGTCCTATATTTGGCCGCAAATCACGTTCTGTGGCTCCATTCAAGTCAATGGGTCCGCAAAAAAAAACGGAACACATACGGAAATGCATCCGTATGTCTTCAGTATCCGTTCCGTTCTATTGAAAATGTTATGCCCAGCCCAATTTTTTCTATGTAATTACTGTATACTGTACACTGCGTGCAGAATTATTAGGCAAATGAGTATTTTGACCACATCATCCTCTTTATGCATGTTGTCTTACTCCAAGCTGTATAGGCTCGAAAGCCTACTACCAATTAAGCATATTAGGTGATGTGCATCTCTGTAATGAGAAGGGGTGTGGTCTAATGACATCAACACCCTATATTAGGTGTGCATAATTATTAGGCAACTTCCTTTCCTTTGGCAAAATGGATCAAAAGATGGACTTGACAGGCTCAGAAAAGTCAAAAATAGTGAGATATCTTGCAGATGGATGCCGCACTCTTAAAATTGCAAAGCTTCTGAAGCGTGATCATCGAACAATCAAGCGTTTCATTCAAAATAGTCAACAGGGTCGCAAGAAGCGTGTGGAAAAACCAAGGCGCAAAATAACTGCCCATGAACTGAGAAAAGTCAAGCGTGCAGCTGCCAAGATGCCACTTGCCACTAGTTTGGCCATATTTCAGAGCTGCAACATCACTGGAGTGCCCAAAAGCACAAGGTGTGCAATACTCAGAGACATGGCCAAGGTAAGAAAGGCTGAAAGACGACCACCACTGAACAAGACACACAAGCTGAAACGTCAAGACTGGGCCAAGAAATATCTCAAGACTGATTTCTCTAAGGTTTTATGGACTGATGAAATGAGAGTGAGTCTTGATGGGCCAGATGGATGGGCCCGTGGCTGGATTGGTAAAGGGCAGAGAGCTCCAGTCCGACTCAGACGCCAGCAAGGTGGAGGTGGAGTACTGGTTTGGGCTGGTATCATCAAAGATGAGCTTGTGGGGCCTTTTCGGGTTGAGGATGGAGTCAAGCTCAACTCCCAGTCCTACTGCCAGTTTCTGGAAGACACCTTCTTCAAGCAGTGGTACAGGAAGAAGTCTGCATCCTTCAAGTAAAACATGATTTTCATGCAGGACAATGCTCCATCACACGCGTCCAAGTGCTCCACAGCGTGGCTGGCAAGAAAGGGTATAAAAGAAGAAAATCTAATGACATGGCCTCCTTGTTCACCTGATCTGAACCCCATTGAGAACCTGTGATCCATCATCAAATGTGAGATTTACAAGGAGGAAAAACAGTACACCTCTCTGAACAGTGTCTGGGAGGCTGTGATTGCTGCTGCACGCAATGTTGATGGTGAACAGAACAAAACACTGACAGAATCCATGGATGGCAGGCTTTTGAGTGTCCTTGCAAAGAAAGGTGGCTATATTGGTCACTGATTTGTTTTTGTTTTGTTTTTGAATGTCAGAAATGTATATTTGTGAATGTTGAGATGTTATATTGGTTTCACTGGTAAAAATAAATAATTGAAATGGGTATATATTTGTTTTTTGTTAAGTTGCATAATAATTATGCACAGTAATAGTCACCTGCACACACAGATATCCCCCTAAAATAGCTAAAACTAAAAACAAACTAAAAACTACTTCCAAAAATATTCAGCTTTGATATTAATGAGTTTTTTGGGTTCATTGAGAACATGGTTGTTGTTCAATAATAAAATTAATCCTCAAAAATACAACTTGCCTAATAATTCTGCACTCCCTGTATATGCCATACGGAAGAACGGAACGGAAAAACGGAACGGAAACGGAAACACAACGGAAACAAAAAAACGGAACAACGGATCCAGGGAAAAACGGAACGCAAAACACTGAAATCGACATACTGTAGTGTGAAAGAGGCCTAAATCGTATTATTGAAAAGTACAGATTGCCCTGTAAAAAATGAGTCCTCACACAGCTCAATAGCTTTTTAATTGTTTTTCAGCATTAGGCCTCATGCACACGGCCATTGTTTGGGTCCGCATCCGAGACGCCGTTTTTGCGGCTCAGATGCGGACCCATTCACTTCAATGAGGCCACAAAAGATGCAGACAGCACTCCGTTGCTCCGTTCCGTGGCCCCGCAAAAAAAAATAGAACATGTCCTATTCTTGTCCGTTTTGCGGACAAGAATAGGCATTTCTACAATGGGCCGCCCGTTCCGTTCCGCAAATTGCGGAAGGCACACGGACGGCTTTCGTTTTTATGGACCGCAAAAAAAAACGGAACGGTCGTGGGCATGAGGCCTTAAAACACAAGAGAAACTATATAAATGTGGTATCGTTGTAATTGTACTGACCCGGAGAATGGTTGTAATCGTACTTCCGTACAGAATGAAGGTAACCAGTCAATTTTACCACATAGGGAATGGCGTTAAAAAAAAAACTGTGCTGGAACTGCATTTTTTATTTCCAATTCCACCCAATTTTGAAAAAGAAATTCCAGCACCCCACTACATTGTATGCAATTTTAAATGGTGCCATTAGAAAGTACAACTCCAATCCATAAAAATAAAATAGTTATGTCTCTGGGAAGGCAAGGAGTGAAAAATGAAAACGCAAAAATGGAAAATCCCAGGGTCCTCTAAGGGTTAAAGTGCCCTCCACTCCACAGGTATAGTGACATCCTCCTACAAAGTAACGATGCTCCCATAGTTTCACTAAAATTATGACATGCAGTTACCGTCAGAGGACATCAGTGGAAAATGAAAACTGTCCTACTGGATCCAGGACATTCGACAGAATATGGTCAACTTCATATTCAGGTTGATGAGGTTTCTATTTCTAAAGTTAATAACTTCTGTACAGATTGGATAAAACAACGGAGATTAGAAAGTCGATATCAACAAATGCACAATAGTGAAGAGAAGACAAGAGTTCTCAGAGGAATCGCATGCTTTGATGATCTTCTTAGGCCTCTTGCACACGACCGTATGCCCTCCGAGACACACAGGTCATATGTCCCGGAGCGGCATTGATCGCGCGCACAGGAGCGCACAGCATCATAGATTACAATGATGCTGTGCACGTCGGGCCACCCGCGGGGCTATTGTCCTGCACTTATAAGGTCATATAGGACAATAGCCCCGCGGGCGGCCCGACGTGCACAGCATCATTGTAATCTATGATGCTGTGCGCTCCTGTGCGCACGATCAATGCTGCTCCGGGACATATGACCCGCTCACGGACTGTGTGTCTCGGAGGGCATACGGTCGTGTGCAAGAGGCCTCAGAGGGAGTTTCCCTGAGTAGATGTGTAGGCTGGAGGTCATGGAATTAATTTTCAGTCTTAGCAGCAGCTTTTCATGAATAGAAACTCATTATTTAGTACACACATGGCTAGCCAAACAAGACAAAAAAATACCGTCAATTTAAAAGTAATGTAGATGTTAGTCCTTAGTGGGCCACCAGAGGGCAATGCTGAGACAAGAAAATTAAACCAATTCTATAAAGCATATACATTTTAAGGGGATAAGTTTTATATCCTACAAGCAGTATAAGGCCTCATGCACACGCTCATGTTTCCGGTCCGATATATATAGATCCTTAAAAAAAACATTCACTTTTGTGTGCATTAGGCCTCGTGCACACGACCGTTGTTTTGGTCCGCTCCCGAGCAGCAGTATTTGCGGCTCGGATGCGGACCCATTCACTTCAATGGGGCCGCAAAAAATGCGGACAGCACTCCGTGTGCTTTCCGCATCCGTTGCTCCGTTCTGTGGTCCGCAAAAAAATATATAACCTGTCCTATTCTTGTCCGTTTTGCGGACAAGAATAGGCAGTTATATTAATGGCTGTCTGCGCCGTTCCGCAAATTGCGGAACGCACATGGACGCCATCCGTGTTTTGCGGACCGCAAAACACACAACGGTCGTGTGCATTTGGCCTTACATATAATTTTCTCACTCCCATCAACAAAAATGGCTATTCTCATCTGCAAAAACGTACGAGAATAGGACCTGCTGTGTGATTTTTGGATCGAACACATGGATCTGTGAAGAAAACGGATGTGTGAGCTGCCCTATTAACTTGAATGGGTCAATGTGCTATCTGTATTAAAAATGGATAGCACACGGAAGAAAAATACGGTCCAATCGCAGCTCAAAGCCAGGGAGGTTTTTTTTCTCCCTCGCTCTGTGCTGTGATTGGACAACGCTGCTGTCGGGGAGAAGGAGAGACACTGGCGTCTCCTCCTTGCTCTGAATGTTGAAAATACCGGGGGCCACAGTGGGCGAACGGAGTGGCGCCCAGGAATAATAGTAAGTGCACTTAGATCCCTGGGCGCCGCTCTATGCAGCCTGCTACTAAGTTTATATTCTTTGGACCCACGAAAGGTCCTCTTTAACTCCTTTATACAAATGTCGGCAGCGGTATCACAGACCCGTCACCAGGCCTCAATAACAGGGCATGCGATCCGCGGCAATTAACCCCTCAGATGTGGCACCTGAGGGGTTAATTGCCACGTATCACATGCCCTGTTATTGAGGCCGGGTGCCGGGTCTGTGATACCGCTGCCTATACTTATGTTTCACATTCATTGGTGGCGCAGTGGCGACAGCTCCTCCCCTCCTCCTCCCTGCTATCTCCCCATTGGTGGTAGTGGCGGTTGCGTCACAATGGAGAGGGAGGGAGGGAGGGACTCCCTCCTTCTCCACTGTGCTACTGAATAAAACGTAGGCTGCGCAGGAGAGCGGCCGTCAAGTCGCAAATGGTGACAAGACTAAGAAGTCTTGTCGCCATTTGCAAATTTGAAGGCGTATTGGCGACCGTTTTGGTCGCCATCTGGAGCCCTGAAGGGGGTTCCTAGTGCCGGGAAACCTCCCTCCTAGTAGTTAATGTTAAAACATGGTTTCTCATAATTTCTGCTGCCAATAGGGGGAGCCGCATGTATTATAAAATTCAATCAGAGCTGTATAAAGCTCTGCTGTGAGCTCCCCCTAGTGGTGGCAGCAAACACATTTTATTTTATATAAGGATGTTATATGGCTGTGTGAAGGGGGATTTGAGACTGTTTATAATAGAAACAGAGTTCTGACCTCCCTAAATTTTCCCACTTAAAAGGGGTTGTCCGTGCTACAGGTATTGGGGACCTATCCTCAGAAAAGGTCAGCAGTATCAAATTGGTGGTGGTCCCACACCCCCAATCAGCTGTATTGCCAGAACCTATCCAGTGAATGGAGCAGAAGGTTCCACACACTGCGTAGCTTCAGGTATCAGTGTATTGCAGCTTAGCGCCTATTCACCTGGATTGGCGCTGAGCTCCAGTACCCCAGCACAGTCACTTCACAGTATACGGAGCGGTCTGCCTGCAGCAGTACACTGTATAGTTTCTGACACTGCGGCTGCCCAAAAAAGCTAATCATGGAGGTGCTGGGTGTCAGACCCCAGCGATCTGATATTGTTGGCCTGTCCCGAGGATAGGTCACTAAGATCTGTAGCCTGGAGAATCCCTTTAAGGCTAGGTTGACAACACAAGTCTGTCGTACAGCAGAAGTACTGTATACATTTTTCTTTTTAGGAACATAGTAAGAGAAAAAAATATGCCACAGGATTCCTATTAACTTCCATTTATAAAAAATAAAAAGCGCTCATCTGACCCATAGCAGGATCCTTTAGCTGTCATTCTGAATACGGTTGCAGGCCATTATACCGCTCCATACAAGAACAGGTGTGCCTCCACAAATACAGAAGTGGAAGAGATACTGAGAACTACAGCTGACACTGGTCAAGTATCATGGGACTACAGATACACATGTAATAGTAACTACCTCTTACTAATGCAAATTTAGACAGGTACTACTGAAACCGGAGGGACGAGGCACTGTGTATGTGTGCAGAGAAACGAGTAGACTCCAGGGACTGCACAAATCTAACAATAGGAAACTTTGCATGTAACTTATTTCGGGACCCGTGCCTTTGGGATTGGTTTGGCAATGTCAAATTCACAAACTCACCCCACAAAAAGCAATGGGTGTCAGAATATGACAACACAAGCAAATGTATTTATTTTATTGCTTATTTATTTTATCTACTTACGGCATATTTATGTATTCTTGTTTTCCTTTAACCCCTTCTACCCCGGGCCAGTTTTCACCTTCCTGCCCAGGCCATTTTTTGCAAATCTGACATGCGTCACTTTATGTGGTAATAGAACACTTTTACTTATCCAAGCCATTCTGAGATCGTTTTCTCGTGACACATTGTACTTCATGACAAAATATCCAAACTTTACCCAAAATTTAGAAAAATTCCAAATTTTCTAAATTTTTATTTCTCTGCTTTTAAAACAGAAAGTGACACCTCATAAAATATTTATTACTTAACATTCCCCATATCTCTACTTTATGTTGGCATCATTTTGTAAATGTCATTTCATTTTTTTAGGATGTTAGGTTTAGAATTTTAGAAGCAATTCTTAAATTTTTTGAGAACATTTGCAAAACCTACTGTTTAAGGACCAGTTCAGCTATGAAGTCACTTTGTGGGGCTTATATAAGAGAAACCACTCATAAATTATCCCATTTTATAAACTACATCCCTCAAGTTATTTTAATGATTTTAAAAACTTTGTTAACCCTTTAGGTGTTCCACAATAATTTAAGGATAATTGAGATAAAATTTCTAAATTTAACTTTTTTGGTAGATTTTCCATTTTAATCCATTTTTTTCTGTAACACATCAAGGGTTAACAGCCAAACAAAACTCAATATCTATTACCCTGATTCTGAAGTTTACAGAAACACCCCATATGTGGTGGTAAACTGCTGTAAGGGCACATGGCAGGGCGCAGAAGGAAAGGAGCGCCGTATGGTTTTTGTAAGGCAGATTTTGCTGGACTGGTTCTTAGACACCATTTGAAGCCTCCCTGATGCACCTTACAGTAGAAACTCTCAAAAAGTGACCCAATTTTGGAAACTACGGGATAATGTAACAGTTGTATTGGTATTATTTTGGGGTACATATGATTTTTGATCACTCTATATTATGTTTTTTGTAAAGCAAGGTAACCAAAAAATGGCTGTTCTAGCATAGTTTTCATTTTTAGTTTTTTTTTACAATGTTCATCTGACAGGTTAGATCATGTGTGTGACGAATACCAGACCTCGTGCCCACTTGACGTCACCTATGTCAAGCTCACGAGACGCGGTATGGTAATGGGTTACCAAAGCGTGACGTTACGCCCTCCAGAGGAGCAGGTAAGGTCAGCTTGGTACAGTTTACACAGACACCTCCTGTCCACGCGGGTACAGAGAGGCAACAAGCTGAGAGAGCCTTTTCACTGCCACCGTGAAACAGCGCCTTCTCAGCCCGAGTATACTGCCACCACCAGTTTGATATAAGCCCGGTCCGCTAATGGGATTATATAGGGTGAGAAACCAACCCGCGGTAGCTTATAACTAGGCTGAAACACGGACGTGGGGATTCGTGATCAAGATACAAGACAGCACAAGATTAAATTATATATTTAATCACCTTAAGGGCACACTAGATATAACACTATACACACAGAATATATACCGTGGTCTGAGGTTACAGATACAGGTGATATGGGTACAACAGGGTTAAGCAGACCAAAAGTCAGTTACCGGGTAAGATGAAAGTTGCTTTGGGTTATAATGGTGGAATAGTCCTTGGCTGCAGTCACGTGGGGGCAGTGAGGTCAGCTGGTTCCCGGTCTCTCCAAACACATTGGCACGATGTGACCCCCTTCAGAAAAGACCCCGCCCGCTAGCTTACATGGGCTTATGACCTGTAGCTGACCGCAACCCTTCCCGCCTAGGGGTAGGGTCCCCTCCTCCTTCTCTAGTGCTGGCAGCAAATGACCCATAAAACCCCTTAGGGCTCATATCCCCAGACCAGAATGTTGCAGGAAGATGGTTCCAGGCCCAATTGATCCGCCTGGGTTCCGGCTGCAACTAGAGTCCAAGCATGGTACCGTTATTTGGTTTCTGTGGGGAGATATGTATATCTCCCCTCCCGGGCATCCTAGCATCAAGCCAGGATCACGTGGATGTTTGGCTTTGCTCCAGGATCGCAAAAAGATAACCAAATTATGCCTGGGATTCATAATTCCGTATAAAAAAATGTAGGTGCCAAGATGTCTGGGAGGTATCATTGATCCTGGGCAAAGGCTTAGACCTTCTGCTGGGGGTTTTCCTGCAGGATTAGCTTACCTCCAAACTGGCTGGTTGAGGTGTGACTTTATCCACCTGGGGCTTTCTTGAAGCCTGGACCCTTGGGGCTTTCTCCTTTGCTAGCTGACAGCCGATGGCTGGGGGTTGAGAACATATTTTGCATGTACACTGACTGTGTACATGCCAAAAGGTCAATCGAATGACAATCAGGGCTGCCAGTAAATAATAATCCATATTCCTCACAATGTGCTATTATTTTTGGAGGAGGTACGGATGCGACGATATGAAATATGTCTACTTTCTTTGTTTGTTTCAGTTTTACATAATAAAGCATTTTGGAAAAACAATTACGGTATGTTTTTGTGTCTCCATTTTCTGGACACCATATTTAATATTTTTTTCTGCCGATCGTCTTGTGCAGGGGCTCTTTTTTTGCAGGTAGAGTTGACATTTTTATTGGTACCATTTTTCGGTACATATGATTTTTTGATCATTCATTATTGCACTTTATGGGGCAAGGTGACCAAGAAATTGGTTGTTTTGGCACAGTTTTTATTATTTTTTACAGCTTTCATCTGAGGGGTTAGGTCATGTAATATTTTTATAGAGCAGGTCATTACAGACGTGGCGATACCTAATATGCATACTTTTATTTATTTATTTATTTAAGTTTTACACAATAAAAGCATTTTTGAAATAAAAAAATGATGTTTTAGTGTCTCCATAGTCTGAGAACCATAGCTTTTTTAATTTTTGGCCGATTGTCTTATGTAGGGGCAAATTTTTTTGCAGGATGAGGTGATGGTTTGATTGGTACTATTTTGGGGTGCATATGACATTTTGATTGCTTGGTGTTGCACCTTTTGTGATGTAAGGTGACGTTTGGCACTTTTTCTTTTTATGGTTCTTAACTGACGGGTAGATTGTGTGATTTGTTTTATAGAGCCGATCGTGGCGATACTTAATATGTGTGTTTTTTCTTTTTTTTATATTTTTTATTATAAAATCAGGGGAAACTGGAATTTTTTTTTTTACTTGAAACTTTCTTTTTTATTATAAAAAACACTTTTTTTTTCCTTTTTTTCCCCCCTTTATTTCTGTCCCACTCTGGGGTTCTGAGTTTTATTCCGGCCGCCTCTCAGCATGTTTGCCGTGCTGCGGCCAGACCTCCGGTCAGCTCCCATTATAGTGAATTGGGCCGGAGTGGACTTCAGGCGGCATGCGTGCACTAGCGGCAGCACGGATCCGGCAGGCTGTTTACCTGCTGGAGAAGGCTGCCGCTAATGTGAAAGTAGCCTTACAAAGCTAGAACCAGCCCTGTACCTCACATGGGTCCAGGGATCTCCCCATTCATTGCTACAATTGCTCTGCTAGATTTATTTCAAGCCAGCAGCTCAGGGGGCATGTCCTTTCTTAGGTGGTGTGTCCTTTCTACTGCAGCTCTCTCCCTATGACAGCTTAGGGGATGTGTCCTTTCTGCTGCAGCTCTCTCCCTATGACAGCTCAGGGGGTGTTTCCTTTCTCAGGGGCATGTCCTTCTCTCCCTTTAACGGTCATAGCTTCTAACAGAAGAACAGAAGAGTAGTAGCTGAAGGATAGAACTGAGAAACAACGAAAAGGACAAACATCAGTTGGGGCTATACAGATACATTTTATTGATCTCATTGGCTATATAGTGTTGAGCAAAGCAAAGTATTCGGTCCAAAGTTTATGAAAACTTCAACTCAAAATGAATCCAAATTTTCTCGCGCTTGGTGGTAATGATTCAGGTTTTCTTAAAATGGCGACTATACGTGTTACAAAGCAAAACTAAGTGTAGGGAAGACAAGCCCTGGAACACGAGATCACCCATAATGTTGAGCAGTCAGCCAATCCGCAGATAGCCATCCCCTGTGATGTTACAGCGCTATAAAACCTTCATCCCGCGCAGTCTCCACCATAGTCCTGTGAGCTGAGCATAGGGAGAGACGTGGCAGGCGCTCATGCGCTAGGAGAGTGTTGCTGAAAACGAATAATAGAAGAATTCCATATCAATTAGATGGGAGCCCTTATTATTCCGGTGCCAGCGTGCCAACCAATACCATCAGAGCGAGGAGGGAGAGTGCAGGGACAATGCAGGGAGATCGTAGGGATAGTGCAGGGAGATCGTAGGGAGATCGTAGGGAGATTTATGCTGTGTCAGTTTTATTTATTCCTACATTTACTTATTCCTACATCAGCCATAAATGTAATTGAATATAAATAAGATGGAAGCCTTTATTATTCCACTGCCAGTGTGCCAGCCAATACCATCCAGTCTGCACCCCTTAGGGGGGCCAGGTCTTAATGATAACCATCCTCATCTTTTGCTGGCTTTACTTCTTCCAAATCATCCTTCAAAGTCTCCATGAACTAGAAAAATCAGCAAAATGCAGAGAGAGGAGGAACTGGATGTTCCTGATGACATATTCTCATCGATGTTAGATGATGTGAAAAAGGAGGAAAAGCAGATGGCAGAAGAAGGGCAACCACCTGTAGGGCAGTAGAGCGCTGGGGATGTAGAAGTGGGTATGCCAGATCTGATTAAAATTCTGTGTGTACTGTTAAATAACCTGATTGCAGGCCAGAACAGCAATAATATGCATATTGTGCCCCCACCTATCCAGCCAAACCCCATACCAGCAACAGCCCATTTAAAGGTGCTGTGCGGCCACTTGCTCAAGTGAGACAACCCCTTTAACAATGAAGAAGGACTATACAGTGAGGTCTTCATTATTAAATGAAAGGCAGCTGCGGGCTAACTGGTCACACGGTTCTTCACCATAGCTTGGCCGCAACCCGCCCCGTGTGGCCGTACCCAAAAGGCCTGGCTATACCTGATTTATAGCAATTTGTGACAAATTAATTTGGAATGAATCGAATTTCTTGGTGAACATCAGCAAAGTTTCCAAATTGAATTTTTCAAAACTTCATTCATCTCTAATTGGCTATATAACATTTTTAATTAAAGGGCTTCTCTCACCCCCCAAAAGTCATTTTTCATTTTTGGGCTAATTAAAATCCTTATAGTGAGATTATTCAATATATAGTGCTCTTACCCTTATCTGTTGTCTAGTTTCTTTAAAAACCGCACTTTTATAATATGTTAATTACCTGGCTACCAGCAAGTAGGGCGGTTACTTGCTGGTAGCCCCCGCATCCTCCTTTCAAAAAAACGCCCCCTCCTCTTGTTGATTGACAGGGCCAGCGAGCGCTCTCCTCCTCTGGCTGGCCCTGTCTGCGTTCTAAATCTCGCGCCCGCACCGTACCGGTCTTCAGTCGGCGCAGGCGCACTGATAGGAGGACGCTCGCTCGGCCGCTCCTTCCTCAGTGCGCCTGCACCAGGTGTAGATGCGCAGGGGTCCCATGTTCATATGTGCCCGCAATGCTGAGAAAGAAAGTTTTAATATATGCAAATGAGCCTTGAGGAGCAATGGGGGCGTTGTCTTAGATGGCACAGCAATTCCAGGGAGAGCTAAGCCTCTGTGTGCTTCTAGAGGCTGATTTGCAAATAATAATATTCATTTTTTCTCAGGAATGCGGGCTCATATGAACATGGGACCAACACAGATGTCTTCAGCTGCCAAGCGCACATGTAACAGGTCATCCAGTGTTATAGGTACAAAACTGCTGACTGATTCCACTGTTATAGCACGGAACAACTCCTTCACCCGAATTAGGAGAAATACGGTACAAGAAATCCAGGTACAAGAAATCCAGGACCTGCATTCTTGTACCTGGATTTTATATTGATTATCGAATAAAAGCCTTTGGATTACCACAACCACAAGCTGGACAAAACCTCTTTTTCTTCATACTTTCTGTATCAATTACTCACGATTTTCAGGAACTCTGCTTGCAGTCATTGTTGACAACCCGCAGATACAAACCTGTCCTGGACACGGGATGAACACACAGGTGCACGGCTCTTCACAGTAAGGGCTCATGGGTTGCGGTAGCGGCAGTGATGCAGCTTTTCCCTTGTCTTTCTGAAATCTGCTACATTTTACGGAGGTGCGTCACTATGATTACAGCAATGTCAAATTTCTAAAGCCTTTGTCATGTTTTACTACTTTTTATAAAATAAAAACCTTCCAAACGAATTCCTTGCAGCAGCATCTTCTGACAGTCATAACTTTTTAAACATTTTCATCTACACAGCTACTGTTTTGCGGGTCAATGCTGTTGTTTTTATTGGTGCCATTTTGGGGTACCTATGGCTTTTTGATTACTTTGCATTCTTTTTTTGGTGGGAAGAGGTGTTTTTATATATATATATATATATATATATATATATATATTTGTGCTTGGAATTTAATATGTAATGGATGATGTCAGAGATAAAAGTTGGTTGTGGTGTGCCGAAACCAACGTCCTGTAAATAAAAGAGGGCCCACCAAGGAGAATTGTATGTACTAAGGGTGCCGGTGGGTGGGAACACTGGAACTCGAACGTCAGAGGTGAGTAGGGGCTGGGCGTTTAAGTAGGGGACTAACTCCTCCCACAAATTCAGGCCTAATGGCCTTTCTACTTGTGCTCGGAATTTAATATGTAATGGATGATGTCAGAGATAGAAGTTGGCTGTGGTGTGCCGAAACCAACGTCCGAGTGGGCCTGTAAATAAAAGAGGGCAAAGAGAAGTTCAAAACCCACACTTTATTGCATTTGTTTACATGACTAAATTCCTGAAGGCTTGGCAAAGTTCTCTTTCTGGTTGTGGAATATACGTATTGTATATGGAGGACTTCCAGCGACCCAGTCTCTTTATGATGTGGATCGGGGTGTTAGTGCTAGAGGCTGATGAATCGGCTCCTATACGAAAGGAATGCCCGGAGAATGAAGTTGGGTTGTGACCCAATTTTCGCAATAAGGTTCTAACTTGCGTGGTGAATTTTGCTGTAGTGAGTGGGTGGCCTTGTAGTTTTTAAGAGAGGTGAGTCTGATAAGTGCGTGCTATAGGTTGACCGTAAGAGGTCTAGTGTCTTAACTGGGCACCAAGCATTGTCTGTTGGAAAGAGAGGAATGATAGTGGGGTGTAGGGACTGGTTAGTTTTGGTAGATGGGATTGTGAGAATGTAATGGTCGTCTACTTTAGTGAGTTGTGAGATTTTAAGGCTGTGAGTGGTATCTCCTTGACAAACAACAGTAAATTCCCTAGGTCTTAAGAACCCATAAAAAGCCAAATAGATAGCAGATTTGATCACCAGGTTAGTGTTGGGATCAAAAGGGGATTCGTCGAGGAGGTTGCTAAGTGCTCTAAAGATAGGCCCATCTATAGGTAGTCTGGTGGTGATAGGTGGAACCGATACTTTAGAGATCCCCTTTAAGATTTTCTTGATGGGGTATGATGACAAAAAGGGGGTATTGTTAGGGAAATTTGTGAGGCTGTGATGCTGCACCCCCGTGAGGTATAATTTAATTGTGTTGTGGGAAAGTTTTAAGTGTAAGTGGCAAAAAGAGGCAAAAGCCACCATAGTTTGGGTTGAGAAATCACCTTGTAATCCGAATTCAGCTGTAAATTTGTTGAAAATGGTAAGTGCCCTACTGTAGGTGATAGTAGTGTTTAGTGATAGTGCTTGGTGCGTAAGAGTCCTAGCATGGTGCATAAGTGTGTTCAATCCAAGATTAACTCGTGAAAATTCGGCGTTCTGGATGGTTGATGATGGGCTGACGGGAGTGCCTGGAAAAACACCTGAAATTGAGATCGAGACAGAGCGTCAGCAGCCGTGTTGTGAATGCCCGGGATGTGAAGGCAAATTAAGTGGAACTGGACGGTTGCCGCCAACAAGGTCAGCTTGCGAATCAGCCGCATGATGGTAAGAGAGGAAGAGCGCCCTTTGTTAATGATGTCGCAAGCTGACGAGTTGTCGGAATAACATTTTACTGCCTTGCCGGACCAGAGGTGACCCCAAGTGTGTGCGGCCGCCACAATGGGGTAAATCTCAAACAGAGCTGAAGTTTCTCTAAACCCCGGCAAGGCATCCGTCTCCGCTGGCCAGTGACCCCTAAACCAGTGATTACCAAATATAGCTGCAAAACCCGTGTTGGCTGCAGCGTCAGTGTAAATGCAGGGAGAGGAATCGGAGAGAGGGGGAATAAACATGGAGATGCCGTTCCATTGAGTCAAAAACTTCCCCCACATGAGTAGGTCAGCTTTGGCGTGATGGTCCAACGCGATTGGGCAGGCGTCTGGAACCCCGTGAAGCAGACAGAGGAGCCTGGACCCTGCGGAACGATGCGCATCGCGAAATTCAGGGACCCCAATAAGGACTGAAGTTCTTTCCTGGTGCATACATCATTCCGCAGGCGGACCAGTTTCTCAGGGGGAAGGCTGGCGCGGAGGGTACCAGAGTCCAGCTCTATCCCCAAGAAAGTGAGTTTAGTAGTGGGGCCAATTGTTTTAGCGGGAGACAAAGGTACCCCGAGGGTGGCGAAAAGTGCAGAGGTGCTGAGGATATCTGTGGGTGTGCGTGGTTCTATGATGAGGAAGTCATCCAAGTAGTGAATGATGGCGTGACACCTAATAATGTTCAGGAGCAGCCAGCATAGAGTTTCCGCGAAAATATCAAACAGTTTAGGGCTGCTTCTGGACCCAAAAGTGAGTCGCGTGGAAAAATAGTATCTGTTTCGCCATTTAACACCGTGCAAGTGCCAAAGTGATGGGTGCATGGGCAGTAATTTGAATGCGTTGGTAATGTCTGTTTTACTAAGCCAAGCGTTGCTACCAGTTGAAATGATGGTTTGTATAGCGTCATCTATTTTTATGTATTGCAGTGAGAATTCGTCTGCGGGAATGAGTGCGTTGATGCTAGGGACGAACGAAGAGTGCGGTGCAGATAAATCAATAATCATGCGCTTTTTATTTAAATATTTGTGTACAGCTATACCAATAGGGTTAGTGCGCCAGGAGGAAAACGGTGAGGAGGTGAAGGGGCCGATCATGAAACCTTGTGCTATTTCTGTGGAGAGGAGAACGTCCGTGGCCTCCGGGTCTAGGCAGGCTGATAGGAGATTGGGGCATTCCAGTATCCCTGAGGGAATGGCCACGAGACCCGCGAGAAAACCCTGGGTAAAACCTGTTATCAAATACTCCACCAGATGTTTACTTGGATGATTTTTTAAGTAAAAAAACAGGTTGTCGATATTAACGTCGGTTAGTCATTTGTTGGGGGACAACCTGGCCGGGCACATGGTCTTAGTGTGTGCCCTGAAACGGATAGAGCAGATGTGCAACAAGCGCTGAAGCTGCAGGAACCTGCATTGAAGTTGTTGCACACCTGAAAAAAGGAGATGGGCCTCCCCAGTTTATCCCGCTGTCCGCCTTCCTGTTTAAGGTGAGGAGTGGAAGAGGATTGAGGGGTGGATGTGGGGGTGGATGGGTCGGCCATAGAAGGGCACAAATCGGCCAAGTGGGTTGAGGAATTGCATATGGCGCAGGACGGGGGCCTCAGACCAGCGAAGTGGCGACAGAATAGTTCTGTATCCATTTGACACCAGTTAATTCTAACATTAAACTGTTTCAAATGTGTCGCCGCTTTCGCTGATATCGATTTATGATAATCATAAAAAGATGAGCCCCCGTACTTGACGCCCAAATCCACAACTTTATGGAGATAGAGGTCCAGTTCCTCTCTCCTGGGGGGATATACAGAGCAGATGACATCACGGTATATCCCGAAGGCTAACACGAAATTGGTAATCGACAATTTTTTGTTCAGCCTTGGGTCTCTGGTTTTAAGAACCACCGAGATATCGCCAAAATTATAAGCCCTGTTCTCCAGTACGTCTTGGGAGGCAATGAGAAATGACACCAGACACACGTCCTTCCCATCTAGGATTTCTTTCCTAATGGAGTCGGGGACGGAGTGAGTCGGCAACACGAAAGGCGACGTGACTGGAGCAGGAGCTGGAGGGGGAAGTGTGGGGACGGGTGTTGGTGCCGTAGGTACCGCCGGGACAGGGGCTGAAGGATCAGGAAGGTTACCTGGGGAGGCTATGGCACTTTCCACCTTGCTTAACCTGCTGTTCAAGGTCTATAGGATGGCCAGGATTGCCGCAAGGGTGTCCTGGGTGAAAATGCCAGCGCCAGAAGGTTGACTTTGAGAGCTTGCGCCTGGCCTAGGCTTAGGGGCTTGGTTGGTTAACAGTCTGTATAATTCCGCAGGAAAGGGGATGCCCCTAAGCCTAAGTTCGGTCGTGATTTTGGGTATAGTCCATGCTCTCAAAGACATAGGGGTAGAAGGGGCGAGAGATACTCCTTGGGGATACTGGTCTGATAGGAGTGGATATTATATCCTCATCAGGCACCTCATTCATGGGAGACGTATCTTGCGACATTCTAGAAAATGAATTAAATGAGTTGGATTTAGTAGGGGCGTCTGAGAAAAATAATTTCAAGAGGTGGGGGGCGGGGGAGATTGCTCCTGTGAACTGGACTGTAAGGTCAATGCCGAAGCGAAAAACTTAACTTAGACTAGTGACGGATGAGACCCTGCTAATGCCAAGTGGCGGTGAGAGGCTCTATCTATGATTTGGGCGAGGTGAACTACGTTGCCACAGATGTGGTGGCGGGATGTTGGCCTCTCGATGACAGTTAAAAGGTTCAAAACGTGTGGCCGTCAAAGGTGAGGCCCTGACTATGGCCCTATAGAAGAGCGAATGAGGCGTCTAACTATGATTTGGGCGTTGGGCCGTACCTCCGTGTTGAGGTGGGAGATGGTTAGTAAATGCCTCGGTGAGCTAGGTCTGACACCCAGACCCTGTGAGCCAGTTCACGTACCATCTATGGGATAAATTGGCAAATTTATGTGATGGTAGGATACTAACCTTGATAGTGATTATACCCGGGGATTTGATCTTTGAGTATATGGAAGACAGGCCCAGCGGTAGTTGATATCACCGAACAAGCCTAGGGGGTTTGAGACAGATGTAAATCTGTAAGCGTGGCGTATGAGCGCCTGATGAATACTGGGGGCATAAATGAGTGATACGCGAGCATGGCAAATGACAATGAAGGCTGACTGCGGCCTTGAAACAGAACTGAAGTAAATAAAATACTGAAGTGTGAAAACAAAAATACTATACCTGGATATAAGGGACGAGAACCAGGGTCTAGCGATTTATTAGGAGAGGCGAAGCTTGTTTGATGTTTTTATGATAGAAGAAACCTAAGGGTTTTAAGACAGATGTAAATCTGAGCGAGCGTGACGTATGGGCGTATTATGTGAAGAAAAGTGGGATAAAAATAAAAAACTATACCTGGATTACGAAGAAGAATCAGGGTTTGACATTTAGAATGAGCACACCGGTTGGTGCTATTGTAGAAAGAGAACCTGGATTTTTTTGAGGAGAAGAACCTCCTTTTTTTTGTATTACACAGTACGATCTGTGGAGATAAAAGAAAGCTTTTTTTACAGGGCTGAGCTTAACTTTGTACGTAAAGGCATAGTATAGTATTGTGCGAATAGTTATTGCGTGGTAACCTCCAAATAAGTGTTCTACTAGCTGCTGCTATAGTTTAGGTGCAGGGGAAATAAATTAATACAGAATAAGACGAAAATACCCTAAGAACCACTAGGTGGCGATGACAGGCCAAACTGGGTATGTGATTTAATACAATGAGCGGTGTGAATGAAAGTTTGTAGACAATAGTTTTGCTATATAGAACATGACTTTCCCACATGCAGTATAGTTTAGTTCAGCATGATTAACCCCCCAGGCGGGTGCACGGAAGGGCCGCCTAAATGCCGACGAGAGGGGGACCGCGGGTGGTCCCTGGTAAATTTCCGAAATGTGCGCTCCGGAAGTGACGCAACCCTTGATGAGACCACCGTGCGGTGTGGTGGGGACCGGAAGTAGTGCAGTAACTTACGATTAGGCTGGAAAGCCAAGACCGGACCGCCGAAAACGGAGGATTTCCGCCGTGCAGCCAAAACGTCAGACGCCCGAACCGGAAGTGACGCGAACCTGCAGATACACGCGAACTGGAAGTGGAACAAAGAACACTTGAACTCGAACGTCAGAGGTGAGTAGGGGCTGGGTGTTTAAGTAGGGGACTAACTCCTCCCACAAATTCAGGCCTAATGGCCTTTCTACATTTATATATATTTAAAATATTATTTTTTCAATTTATATTCCAGTTAGGGGACTTGAACATGCAATCACTTATTTCATAGCCTATATCATAGATTATATTAGTTTACTATTGCAGTCTATGGAGATTCTGCTGTTTGGGGGGGGGGGGAACTCTTCCACTCCTGCTTGCTCTGGGGTTGTCATGGTAACATCAACAGTTTAAAGGAGTTATTTCAGTATAAACCATTTTTTTGGAAACGCCTTTATTGAAAAGGCACTGTAAAGGATGAATTAAGCACCCCGGTCATGAAGACGATTGTCGGGAGGGAAGTGTTCCCTCCTGGCAATCGCTTGCTGAGGAGACAGCTGTTATTACATGCAGCTATCTCTTCTTTAGCATGGGGAGGAATGATCGCTATGTCATCACTCATCCCCATGCTGTACAGTGGTTTGCTGGCGGCATATCTTAATTAGACAGTATGATCTGCCGCCAGCAAATCCTGATCTCTCAGCATGCAGAAAGATCGGGATTGCCCGATGAACAAGCGTTTGCTCGCTTATCGGGCAATCGGCGACAGTATTACACTGCCAGATGATCTGCCCATCTAAAAGCCCTTTAGATATCATTAGACACTATATTTTGTTTTTCTGTTATTTTGGTCTTTGATCTGCCCTCTGCTTTGGTTCCGGTGAACATACGAGGAACGGACATTGAGGTGGTGGACTCTTATAAGTACCTGGGTGTTCACCTGAACAACAAACTGGACTGGAGCCATAACACTGATGGGTCAGAGCAGACTCTACCTGTTGAGGAGACTGAGGTCCTTTGGAGTGCAGGGGACCCTCCTAAAGACCTTCTTTGACTGAGTGGTGGCATCAGCCATATTCTATGGTGTGGTTTGTTGGGGGAGCAGCTCTGTCCTAGGTTGTCCCCTTGATCCAGTGCAGGAGGTGGGTGACAGAAGAACTCTAGCAAAATTACCATCATTGTTAGACAATGTCTCCCACCCCATGCACGAAGCTGGTGTGGAGCTGGAGCGCTCCTTCAGTGACAGACTGCTGTATCCTAGGTGCACGAAGGAACGTTATCGGAGGTCCTTCCTCCCAGGATTTATAGCCACCACTGTTCCCAAAAAAACTGTAGTGAATTTTTAAAGTAAATTCTGTGTTATGTTTTTCTTGTATTTTACTCTTTAATTTCTAATTACTCTTATTTTTGCTCCTGTTATGAATGTGATTGCTGCTGTTATGCCAAAATTTCCCCACTGAGGGACAATAAAGGGATTTTCTCCTTCTTTCTTCTTCATTGTGATTACTGTATGCCCCGTCCTGAATCTCCTCAGCGGTGTCACGTTGCAAGACAAATGGCGACCAAAGACAACGTCACAAGACGGCCTATTTAGACCAGGATCCAGCTCCTGGACCTCTCCTGCTTAGGTATGAATGCGAAACGGATGCGGACCCAATTTTGCGGAACGGGTGCAGACCCATTTATTTCAATGGGGATGCAAAAGATGTGGACAGCACACCATCTGTACTTCCGTTCCACAGCCCTGCAAAAAAGATAGAACATGTCCTATAGACATTTCTATCAGAGGGATGGTCAAATGCGGGACGCACATTGCTGGTATCCGTGTTTTGTGGATCATCAATTTGCGGACCGCAAAACACATACGGTCGTCTGAATGTAGCTTTATAGGCATCACCCAGCTGTTTCTCTATTCTGTATACGACCTTGAGCTTCCTTCTGACATCCAACCCATGGACTTCTGCCTGGTACTTGTTGTTCCACACAAATGCTAGCAGTCGTGTATACTGAGACTCCCTGGTTCAGCCAGCACAAATCAGATTGCAGTTTAGAGGGTCCATTAGCATTAAAGGGGTTATCTCATGCAGGGCCGGCGCCACCCATAAGCAGAGTAGGCCACCGCGTAGAGTGCCACTCTTGCTGGGGACGCCGGGGCGCTGGAGTCTGGCTGCCAGTGGTGTTGCGAGGTGGGTGCGGCGGGTGCGGGCCGCACCAGGTGACACCAGTCTGATGGGGTGTCACCCGCTGGAACCAAGTTCCCAACACCACTAGCACCCACCCCCTTGTACTTGTGTCGCTGATCTGATCCTGTACTTGCCTGCTGCGTGGGCATGAGTTCAGTCACTTCGGCGCGCAATCCCGCGACCTCCCCGAGGTGGGTCTCGCGGGACCATGCGCCGCAGGACGGGATTGCGCACCGAAGACACTGAACTTAACTGAACTCATGCTCACACAACCAGCAAGTACAGACTATACAGGATCAGCGCACAAGTACGGGGAAGGGGGGGGGGGGGTCGGTTGGGCAAACTACATAATGGAGGGCAGCCTGGGGGCAAAATTAACTTGTGTGGGGGCAAAATTACTTAGTGGGGGCAAAATTACATAATAGAGGGCAGTGTGGGGGCAAAATTACTTAGTGTGGGGGCAAAATTACTTAGTGTGGGGGCAAATTACATAATGGAGGGCAGTGTGGGGGGCAAATTAATGTGAGGCAGTGTGGGGGGCAAATTACATAATGTGGGGCAGTGTGGGGGGCAAATTACATAATGTGAGGCAGTGTGGGGGGCAAATTACATAATGTGAGGCAGTGTGGGGGGCAAATTACATCATGTGGGGCACTGTAGGGGGCAGTATTACTAATGAGGGCATTCTAGAAGGGAATTACTATTGGTGGGAGTATGAGGAGCACTATTACTATGGGGGGCACTATTACTTCTTCAGGATAAAACCAGGTTTTCAATTTAATGCTGCGAAAAAAGGCTAGTAAATCAACATTGAGATCATACCAATTGACGTGTATTGGGGCAAAATGAAAGTCCCTTACTCAAGACACTCACTTGCACTGTAGCAAGTTCCTTTGAAGAGAGATTGACCACAATCCATTTCCTCATGTCTGTCTGTTGTTTGTTGGTTGGGCCACATGCTTTGTTGTTCCGTAATCTTCCTAGATCGTTGGTGTCTGCGGCCACCACGTCTGGTTCGGCATTTTTTTTTCATCTGTGGTTGTGTACCATCTCCTATAAATCAATTTCAGTTAGGCTACATGCACACGAACGTTGTTTGTTTCCGTGTCCGTTCTGTTTTTTTTTTGCGGATAGGATGCGGACCCATTCATTTCAATAGGTCCGCAAAAAATGCGGACAGCACACCGTGTTTTTACAATTGACAGTAATGCCATGGCTCGTAATCGATTCTAAGCAATTCTGAAATGTTTGCATTACAACGATAATGCACAGTGCCCACCCCAGAATGACCCCACATTTGAACGTCTGTTCAAAATTAGGCCCATCCTAGACCACTTTAACGTAAAGTTCTCAGGAGTGTACACCTCAGAACAAAATGTCTGCATAGACGAACCCCTGTTACTTTTCAAAGGGAGGGTAAGATTCCGGCAGTACGTGCCCAGCAAGCGGGCAAGGTATGACATCAAAATGTATAAAGTCTGAGAGTAGCTCTGGGTACACTCACAAGTTCTGGGTTTACGAAGGGAGGGACACCCGAAAGAACCCTCAGAATGTCCCCCTGTCCTAGGAGTTAGTGGGAAGATAGTGTGGGTCTTACTGCACCCACTGCTGGATAAGGGTTACCATCTCTACGTGGATAATTACTACACCAGTCTACCACTGTTCCAGTTCCTAGCTTTCAGAGATACTGTGGCGTGCGGCATAGTACGCAAAAAATCAGAGAGGCCTCCCTAGATCCCTGGTAGGGCATCCATTAAGAAAAGGAGAAAGCCGCGCTCTCCTCAATCCGAACACGTTGGCGGTTAAGTACAAGGACAAGAGGGATGTCCTTTACTGACCACCATTCACAGTTTATATTACTGATCACCATTCACAGTAACACCAGCTCCCCTGCCGCTGTACGAGGTACCACAACCACTGTCCCCAAGCCAGACTGCATCTTGGACTACAATAAACACATAAGGGGGGTTGATCTTTCAAATCAAGTTCTGAAGCCCAACAATGCCACACGAAAAACCAAAATGTGGTACAATGCATTCGTGCTATTTAGATCTAGAGGCCATCCAAGAACATTCCTACAATTTCAACAGGTGGTGATAAAGGCGCAAATTTTTTACAACCAAGCAATGAAGGGTCACAATACTTCTGTAAGTTACCGTCCCGAGTTGTACCAGGGCAACATTTCCCTGGTGAAGTCCCCCAAACAGTGAGAACAGGAAGGACCAAAAAAAGGGGGATAAGGAAATACACCATTCACCATTGCGAAACCTGCCCTGGGGTGCATTTTCTCCTTTAACCCCTGGTGAAAGTGAAAAATTGGGGTTTGCTAGTAATTTTACATTTTCACAAATCTGTGTTTTGAAATCCTTTAACAAGTGTTTCTGCCTTCTGTGAGACACCTGTTTACTGAAAACTACCCTTTCCACCACTTAAAATGTTCGCACGGGGGTGCTCTTTCCAAAATGGGGTCACTTCTTGGGGTTTTTAATTTCTGGGGATCTCAGGAATTTTTTAACTTGCGGCATGGCACCTAAAATCCATGTCTGTTTATTCAATCCTGCAAAATCCATATTTTGCATTTTGCTTCTAGAGCCCTGCTATGCACCCATACGTCAGGCTACAAGCACATATGGGGTGTTGCCGTATTCTGGGGGAAATGGGGGTGCATTTTGTCATGCTACCCCTTGTGAAAGTGAAAAATGTAAAGCGACTTTTTCTGGAAAAATTTTTAGTTTTTCATTTTCACAGCCAAGCGTTTCCTAATTCTGTGAAATGCCTGATGGGTCAAAGTGCTTACTACACACCTGTACATAGGATGAAAATAAGTCGTACGCTCCATAGAGTTGAGCTTTATGGCAGAGTGGCCAGAAGAAAGACATTACTTTCAGCTAAAGACAAAAAGGCACGTTGTTAGTTTGCGAAAAGGCATGTGGGAGACGCCCAAAATGTATGGAGGAAGGTGCTCTGGTCTGATGAGACTAAAATTTTACTTTTCGGCCATCAAACAAAACGCTATGTCTGTCGCAAACCCAACACATCAAATCGCCCAAAGAACACCATCCCCACAGGGAGACATGGTGGTGGTGGCAGTATCATGTTGGGGGGATGGGACTGGGAAACTGGTCAGAGTTGAGAGAAAGATGGATGGTGCTAAATACAGGGATATTCTTGAGCAAAACCTGTACCACTCTGTGCGTGATCTGAGGCTAGGACGGAGGTTCACCTTCCAGCAGGACAATGACCCCAAACACACGGCTAAAGCAACACTTGACTGGTTTAAGGGGAAACATGTAAATGGGTTGGAATGGCCTAGTCACAGCCCAGATCTCAATCCAATAGAAAATATGTGGTCAGACTTAAAGATTGCTGGTCACAAGCGCAAACCATCCAACCTGAAGGAGCTGGAGCAGTTTTGCAAGGAGGAATGGGCAAAAATCCCAATGGTAAGATGTGGCAAGCTCATAGAGACTTATTCAAAGCGACTTGGAGCTGTGATTGTCGCAAAAGGTGGCTCTACAAAGTATTGACTTTAGGGGGGTGAATAGTTATGCACATTGACTTTTTCTGTTATTTTGTCCTATTTGTAGTTTGCTTCACAATAAAAAAAAACTAAAACATCTTCAAAGTTGTGGGCATGTTCTGTAAATGAAATGATGCAAATCCTTAAACGATCTATGTTAATTTCAGGTTGTGAGGCACCAAAATGCGAAAAAAGTCAAAGGGGATGAATATTTTGCAAGGCACTGTAGTACATGACAATCTCCTTCTAACAAAGCTAGAACCAGCCCTGTACCTCACATGGATCCAGAGATCTCCACATTCATTGCTCTGCTAGATTTATATCAAGCTGGCAGCTCAGGGGGCGTGTCTTTTCTGCTGCAGCTCAGGGGGCGTGTCTCAGCTCTCCCTATCACAGCTCAGGGGGGCGTGTCCATTCTGCTGCAGCTCTCTCCCTATCACAGCTCTTGGAGGCATTTGAAGGATGGAACTGAGCATGTGTGGCTATAGGACAGAAAGATTCGGAAAAAAAACAGACAGCAGGTGGCGCTATACAGATACAATTTAGGAAATAACTCTGTAGCTTTAATAGATTTTTAATGATATGCAATTGCAAAAGTAATCAGATCCAGGTGCTGGTTTTAAAAATGTAGAATGTTATTTATGGGACAACCCCTTTATCATATAACCTCATTGTCATGGCGACTTGTGATGAGTAAGGAATCCCACCGTGCAGGGAAACAATGGTTTATATGTGAAACAAATGCCATGTTATCAGATGAAGGTGATGCAGCGAGCATCAGAAAATTGACATCTTGTAACGTGTGCCTTATTTATGAAGGAGTTCTTCAATATTGTTTTTCAACATTTACAATTAAAAAAAATGGGGGGGGGGGGGGGGGCGGGGTGCACAAATGGGCATGGCTAAATAGCCTGCAAATGGTTACATCCCAGTTTTAAAATCAGAAAAATATTAATTAAAAAGTAATCAAAATGTGATACAAACCCCATAATGGTATCAATAAAAACTACAGATAGCCTTGTAAAAAATGAGCCCTCATACAGCTCTGTAGTACAAATACTAAAAAGTTATGAGGGTCAGAATATGGTGATGAAAAGAAGAAAGTGTATTTTTTTTTTTAAGCATTAACCCCTTCCCGACACATGATGTACTAGTACGTCATGAAAGTCGGTGACTTACCGCATCGTGACGTAATAGTACGTCATGGATAACGTCATGGATAAGACCTAATCGGCAGTCAGCCATCTTACATAGAGGTGGGTGAGGAGGAGTTTTTCCGCCCCCCTGCAGCCCCGATCGCTGCGATTGGCTGGCTAGTGAAGACCAGCCCATCGCAGCGCCGGCAATGAATGGAGCTGCAGGGGGGCTCGGCTAGAGGTGGGAGGGGGCTGATGACATCAGGCCATGTCTCCTCCTAGGTCAGGGAGGGGACACCAGACACAGGTGTCCCTTCCCAGCGCTGCGATTGGCTGGAGCAACGCTTCAGCCTATGGCAGTGCTATACAAGTATTATCCAATATGTGGTGCTGCTGGTGGATGGGACGGAGGTGATTGGGGCTGATTACATCAGCCCATGTCACCTCCGAGGTCAGGGAGGGGACATCAGACACTGATGTCCCCTCCCAGCGCTGCGATTGGCTGGAACAACGCTCCAGCCAATGGCATCGCTATGCAGCAGAAAGAACCGTTGGTGCCTCTCTGCAGGCAGCCATTCTAGCTTGGTGACTGCTTGCAGAGAGGACCTGTGCCCTTCTGTGCTGCTCGTTGTCGCCTGGGACTTGTGGTACTACCACATAATTCAGTGCTTTCCATTCAGTGCTTTGAAGAACAAGAAGAAGAAAAAGAACAACATCTGGAACAGCTGTAGTGATCTTTGGCCCTATTCCCTGTCCCTGTCCCCCTGACACTTTTCACTTTACATACACCAATAAAAATAAAAATGTCCAATTCATCCCAGAGAATGTACTCCGCTGAAGAGGCATACGCCATCCTTGCCTCTGAAACGGAGTCTGCAAGTGAGGGAGAAGAGGATGCCACATTCCTCTACTTCTCAACTCCATCATCATCGTCACCCGGTTATGAGGGACCCTGAAGGAGACGCCCCAGGAGAGATGAAGTAGCCCCCCCCCCAGCGATCCCCTATGGTCCACACCGCCTGAGGATTATGAGCCCCAAATTCCAGAGTTTGTGGGAAACTCGGGAATCCAGATTGACTGCACGGGCTTCACAGAAATAGATTTTTTCAAAATCTATTTCTCTGACGATCTCATAAATTTGATCGTGACCCAAACAAATTTGTACACCCAGCAGTTTATTTCTCAAAACCCAACATCCTCATATGCTAGACCCCTGTAAATGCAGCAGACATTATGAAGTTTTTGGGGCTGTTTCTGCATATGGGCCTTGTAAAAAAAAACTGAAATGAGACAATTTTGGAGTTCAGATGTCTTGTACCACACTCCAATTTACAATATGGCCATGTCCCGCTCAAGATTTTAATCCATTTTGAAATTCCTACATTACAATGATAACAGGGGTCGAGTGGAGGGGGAACGCGTGGGAACGGCGTTCCTGCACTTTTTTCATGGCAGGAACGCCGTTCCCTTTCAGCCTCAAGCCAGGAGAACGCGGCTGAAATCAGATTCACAGGGCACATGGGGCGGAGACGGAGCGGAGGCACTGTGCAGGGCAGGCTGAGGGAGGAGGGAGGAGGAGCGGCTTCAGTTGAGAAGACGGAAGTAGAGGAAGCTGTCTGAGCGGTGCAGCTGCCTGTGACTGCCTCACTGTGACTCCTCTCATGCGCCTGAGAGCTCCCCTCCTCCTATCCTGAGCCAGCCTGCGACGAGTGCGACTGTCTGGACCATCAAACTGGACCGGGGTCCTGGTGGTCCGGTCCAGACCAGTCTAGACTAAGTGTCTGTGGACTGTGACTCCCTGATCGATCAGCCAGGGCAGGATTAATGTGCACAGCCTGGTTGGGAGGCCCCCCTTACCCTGGCCTTAGGCAAGTGACAAACTGCCCCCCCCCCTCCTCAATCTTAGGCAAGTGACAAACCCAGCTCTGCTACAAACCCAGCTCTGTGATTGTGATGCCTTGGATAGCTTCCACTGGGCCCACAGCCAGGGTCCAGTGGAAGCTATCCAAGGCATCACATAGAGGAACTGCAGTTTGGCATTACAGATTTGTTGTAGTTGCTCATTGTAGATGTAGCAGAGCTGAGTTTGTCACTTGCCTAAGAATGAGGGGGGCAGTTTGTCACTTGCCTAAGGGAGGCAATAGCTAAGCCCCTGCTCACCACCACCTTCCTGGTCCTCAGCTATCGGCTGTGAGGGCTGCGCACAGGAGCCGAGTGAGTCGCTCTGTGACGTCACTCCGTGCGCAGCCTACAGCAGTAGAAGAGGAGCAGGAGAGGTAAGTTTATTTTTTTTATTTTATTTTATACTAAAGGCGTATAGGCTGAATGGAGAGGCACTGACTGGAGGCGCTAGTGAATGGGGCGGCACTGGAGGCACTAGTGAATGGGGCGGCACTGGAGGGGCTAGTGAATGGGGCGGCACTGGAGGCGCTAGTGAATGGGGCGGCACTGGAGGGGCTAGTGAATGGGGCGGCACTGGAGGCGCTAGTGAATGGGGCGGCACTGGAGGCGCTAGTGAATGGGGCGGCACTGGAGGCGCTAGTGAATGGGGCGGCACTGGAGGCGCTAGTGAATGGGGCGGCACTGGAGGCGCTAGTGAATGGGGCGGCACTGGAGGCGCTAGTGAATGGGGCGGCACTGGAGGCGCTAGTGAATGGGGCGGCACTGGAGGCGCTAGTGAATGGGGCGGCACTGGAGGCGCTAGTGAATGGGGCGGCACTGGAGGCGCTAGTGAATGGGGCGGCCCTGGGCGCTAGTGAATGGGGCGGCCCTGGGCGCTAGTGAATGGGGCGGCCCTGGTGGGCTGATGAGAGGCCCTGGGGGGCTGATGAGAGGCACTGGGGGGCTGATGAGAGGCACTGGGGGGCTGATTAGAGGCACTGAGGGGCCAATAAATGTTGCACTGAATTTTCTGCGAAATATATATATATATTTTTTTTTTTTGGGGGGGGGGGGGTTTGCAGTGGATCTTGGGTGAGTTCCCACACTTTTTTTCCCAGGACTTGACCCCTGAATGATAATGCACAGTGCCCACCCCCAAAATGACCCAAATTTTGACCATCTATTCAAAATAAAACCCCTTCTGGAGCACCTCAACTCAAAATTTACAGAGGTGTTCACCCCAGCAAAAGAAATTAGCATAGACGAGTCCCTTGTACATTTTAAAGGAAGGGTTAAATTTCGCCAGTACCTGCCCAGCAAGCGGGCCTGGTACGGAATAAAAATGTACAAGCTGTGCGAGAGTACCTCTGGGTACACCTACAGGTTCCGGGTTTATGAGGGGAAAGATCCCCGGATACAACCCCCTGAATGCCCCCCCCGTCCTAGGAGTTACTGGCAAGATTGTGTGGGACTTACTGCACCCACTGCTGGATAATGGTTATCACCTCTATGTAGATAACTATCACACCAGCATACCCCTATTCATGTCCCTAAAAGCCTGAGGTACTGGCTTGCGGCACAGTGTGAAAAAATCTGAGAGGGCTCCCTAGATCCCTGGTAGGGCAACTACTCCGAAAAGGTGACAGTAAGGTTCTCCTCCATGAGAACATGCTGGCGGTTAAGTACAAGGACAAGAAGGATGTCCTTGTACTAACCACCATTCACACAAACACCAGTTCTCCTGCCCAAGTGCGAGGTACCAATACCCCTGTCAACAAGCCTGACTGCATCCTTGATTACAACAGGCACATGGGAGGTGTTGATCTCTCTGATCAAGTTCTGAAGCCCTACAGTGCCATGCGTAAAACTAAGGTGTGGTAGAAAAAGCTTGCCGTATACATTGTACAGATGGCAATGTACAATGCATACATTTTACATAGAACTGCAGGCCAGACAGGAACTTTCTTTCAGTTCCAAGAGGCGGTAATCAAGGCCCTAATTTTCCAAAGTCAGGAAGGGGAGTGCCCGAGTACTTCAGGAGGTCATGGTGCCCGTGTTGTACCAGGACAACATTTCCCTGGTGAAGTCCCACAAACAGCAAAGAGGGGAAAGACCCAAAAAAGATGTCGGGTTTGTTACAAAAGGGGAATACAAAAGGACACCATTTATCAGTGCGACACCTGCCCTGATAAACCTGGCCTCTGCATGAAAGAATGCTTCCGAACCTACCACTTATCCATGGATTTTTCATTTCATCCTTTATGCTCCCTGTAATATTTCCATATCTCTGATTTAGTCCACCTCACTTGCATACCCACTTTCCAACAACCACTACATAATCTTTTCTGTGAGACACCTGTTTGGTAAAAAGTACCTTTTCCACCACTTAAAATGTCTGTACGGGGGTGCTCTTTCCAAAATGGGGTCACTTATTGGGGTTTTTCATTTCTGGGGACCTCTGGAAATTTTTTAAATGCGACATGGCAGCTGAAATCCATGTCTGCCAATTCAGGCCTGCAAATTGTACTTTGCCTGTAGCGGCCTGCTGTGCGCCAATACAGCAGGCTACGAGCATATTTGGGGTGTTTTCAAAATGGGGAGAAAATGGGGAACATATACTGGGGTGCATTTTCTCCTTTAACCCCTTGTTAAAGTGAAAAATTGGGGTCTGCTAGTACTTTTTCATTTTTGCAAATGTGTACTTTGAAATCCTCCCTCTAGTATTTCTGCCTTCTGTGAGACACCTGTTTGGTAAAAAGTACAATTTCCACCACTTAAAATGTCCGTACGGGGGTGCTCTTTCCAAAATGGGGTCACTTCTTGGAGTTTTTAATTTCTGGGGACCTCTGGAGATTTTTTAAATGCGACATGGCAGCTAAAATCCATGTCTGCCAATTCAGGCCTGCAAATTGTACTTTGCCTGTAGCGGCCTGCTGTGCGCCAATACAGCAGGCTACGAGCACATATGCGGTGTTTGCAAAATGGGGAGAAAATGGGGAACATATACTGGGGTGCATTTTCTCCTTTAACCACTTGTGAAAGTGAAAAATTGGGGTCTGCTAGTACTTTTTCATTTTTACAAATGTGTGCTTTGAAATCCTCTCTCTAGTATTTATGCCTTCTGTGAGACACCTGTTTGGTAAAAAAGTACCCTTTCCACCACTTAAAATGTCCGTACGGGGGTGCTCTTTCCAAAATGCATTTTCTCCTTTAACCCCTTGTGAAAGTTAAAAATTAGGGTCTGCTAGCAATTTTTACAAATGTGTGCTATGAAATGCTTGTCTCAAGCAATTCTGCCTTCTGTGAGATACCTGTTTGTAAAAAGTACCCTTTTCACCACTTTAAATGTTCGAACGGGGGTGCTCTTTCCGAAATGGGGTCACTTTTTGGGATTTTTCATTTCTGAGGACCTCTGGAAATTTTTTAAATGTGACATGGCAGCTAAAATCCATGTCTGCAAATTCAGGTCAGCAAAATCCATATTTAGCTGTTTGACTCTAGAACCCTGCCATGCGTCCATACATCATATCATGAGCACATATTGGGTGTTAGCGTATTCGGGCGGAAATAAGGAACAAAATGTGGGGTGCATTTTGTCCTGCTACCCCTTGTGAAAGTCAAAAATGTGGGTGTAAAGCTACTTTTTCTGGAAAAAAAAATCATTTTTTATTTATTCCAGCCAAGCGTTTCCTAATTCTATGAAACGCCCGATGGGTCTAAGCGCTCACTACACACCTTGAAATATTCCTTGAGGGGTGTAGTTTCGGCAATGGGGTCACTTTTTGGGGATTTCCACTCTAGGGGTACCTCAGGGTGTCCTTATATGCGACATTGTTCCCAAAAGCCAATCCTGCAAAATCTGTCCTCCAAAAGCCCTATGGCGCTACTTCCATTTTGGACCCTGCCATGCACCCATACATCATTTTATGACCACATATTGGGTGTTGGCGTATTCTGGGGGAAATGGGGAAATACATGTGGGGTGCATTTTGTCCTGTTACCCCTTGTGAAATTGAAAAATGTGGGTGTAAAGCAACTTTTTTAGGAAAAAATTGTAATTTTTCATTTTCACAGCCAAGCGTTTCCAAATTCTGTGAAACGCTCGATGGGTCAAAGTGGTCACTACACACTTTGGAATATTCCTTGAGGGGTGTTGTTTCCGGAATGGGGTCACTTTTTGGGGATTTCCACTCTAGGGGTACCTCAGAAGTCTTTATATGCGACATAGTTCCCAAAAGCCAATCCTGCAAAATCTGTCCTCCAAAAGCCCTATGGCGCTACTTCCCTTTTGGACCCTGCCATGCACCCATGCATCATTTTTTTAGCACATATTGGGTGTTGGCGTATTCGGGGGGAAATGGGGAACAAAATGTGGGGTGCATTCTGTCCTGTTACCCCTTGTAAAATTGAAAAATGTGGGTGTAAAGCAACTTTTTTAGGAAAAAATAGTAATTTTTTATTTTCACAGCCAAGCGTTTTCTAATTCTGTGAAACGCCCGATGGGTCTAAGTGCCCACTACACACCTTGAAATTTTCCTTGAGGGGTGTAGTTTCTGGAATGGGGTCACTTTTTGGGGATTTCCACTATAGGGGTACCTCAGGGTGTATTTATTTGCGACATAGTTCCCAAAAGCCAATCCTGCAAAATCTGTCCTCCAAAAGCCCTATGGCGCTACTTCCCTTTTAGGACCCTGCCATGCACCTATACATCATTTTATTAGCACATATTGGGTGTTGGCGTATTTGGGGGGAAATGGGGAACAAAATGTGAGGTGCATTTTGTCCTGTTACCCCTTGTGAAATTGAAAAATGTGGGTGTAAAGCAACTTTTTTAGGAAAAAATTGAATTTTTTTATTTTTTTACAGCCAAGCGTTTCCTAATTTAGTGAAACGCTCGATAAGTCAAAGTGCTCACTACACACCTTGGAATATTCATTGAGGGGTGTTGTTTCCAGAAGGGGGTCAATTTTTGGGGGTTTTCACTCTAGGGTTACCTCAGGGTGTGTTCAATTGCAAGATGGCGCCTGTGAATTATTCCGGTGAAATCTGCCTTCCAGAAGCCATTTGGTGCTCCTTTCCTTCTGACCCCTGTGGTACGCCCATACAGCAATATACAAGCACATATCGGGTATTTCTGTAATCAGGAGAAAATGGGCAATAGATAAGGGGGTACATTTTCTCCAGTTCCCCGTTTTGAAAGGGAAAAATTTGGGGCTAAAGTCCATTTTTCTTGAAAAAAATATAATTTTTCATTTTCACAGCCAATTCCATGTTTTACCTTTGAGGACAAGTTCTCACTACACATCTTCAAAATATTCCTTGAAGGGTGTAGTTTCCAGAAAGGGGTCACGTTTTGGGGATTTCCACTATAGGGGTACCTCAGGGTGTATTTATTTGCGACATAGCTCCCAAAAGCCAATCCTGCAAAATCTGTCCTCCAAAAGCCCTATGGCGCTACTTCTCTTTTGGACCCTGCCATGCACCCATATATCATTTTATGAGCACATATTGGGTGTTGGCGTATTTGGGGGGAAATGGGGAACAAAATGTGGGGTGTATTTTGTTCTGTTACCCCTTGTGAAATTGAAAAATGTGGGTGTAAAGCAACTTTTTTAGGAAAAAATAGTAATTTTTGATTTTCACAGCCAAGCATTTCCTAATTCTGTGAAACGCTCGATGGGTCAAAGTGCTCACTACACACCTTGGAATATTCCTTGAGGGGTGTTGTTTCCAGAATGGGGTCACTTTTTGGGGGTTTCCACTCTAGGGTTACCTCAGGGTGTGTTCAATTGCAAGATGGCACCTGTGAATTATTCCGGTGAAATCTGCCTTCCAGAAGCCATTTGGTGCTCCTTTCTTTCTGACCCCTGTGGTTCGCCCATATAGCAGTATACAAGCACATATGGGGTATTGCTGTAATCAGGAGAAAATGGGCAATAAATTAGGGGGTACATTTTCTCCAGTTCCCCCTTTTGAAAGGGAAAGATTTGGGGCTAAAGTAAATTTTTCTTGAAAAAATTTAAATTTTTCATTTTCACAGCCAATTCCATGTTTTACCTTTTGAGGAAAAAGTTCTCACTACACATCTTAAAATATTCCTTGAAGGGTGTAGTTTCCAGAAAGGGGTCACGTTTTGGGGATTTCCACTGTAGGGGTACCTCAGGGTGTCTTTATATGCGACATAGCTCCCAAAAGCCAATCCTGCAAAATCTGTCCTCCAAAAACTCTATGGCGCTACTTCTCTTTTGGACCCTGCCATGCACCCATACATCATTTTATGAGCACATATTGGGTGTTGGTGTATTCGGGGGGAAATGGGAAACAAAATTTGGGGTGCATTTTGTCCTGTTACCCCTTGTGAAAGTGAAAAATGGGGGTGTAAAGCAACTTTTTATGGAAAAAAAATTAATTTTTCATTTTCATAGCCAAGCGTTTCCTAATTCTGTGAAACGCCCGATGGGTCAAAGTGCTCACTACACACCTTGAAATATTCCTTGAGGGGTGTACTTTCCAGAATGGGGTGACTTTTTGGGGGTTTCTACTGTAGGGCCACCTCAGACTTTCTTCACATCCGACATAGCTCCCAATTACCATTCCAGCTAAATCCGCTCTCCAAAAGCCATATGATGCTCCTTCCACTTTGCCTGCTGTGCGCACATACATGAGTTTTTGAGCACACATGGGGTGTTTCTGTAAACCCCAGATTCAGGGTAATAGACTTTGAGTTTTGTTTGGCTGTTAACCCTTGCTTTGCTACTGGAACAAATGGATTAAAACGAAAAATCTGCCAAAAAAGTGAAATTGTGAAATTTTGTCTCCATTTGCCATTCACTCTTGTGGAACCCCTAAAGGGTTAACAAAGTTTGTAAAAATCTGTTTTGAATACCTTGAGGGGTGTAGTTTCTAAAATGGGGTGATTTATGGGTGGTTTCTAATATGTAAGCCCCAGAAAGTGACTTCATAACTGAACTGATCCTGAAAAATTTGGGTTTTGGAAATATTGTTAAAAATGTTAAGATTTGCTTCTAAACTTCTAAGCCTTCTAACGTCCCAAAAATATATAAAATGTCATTTTCAAAATGATCCAACCATAAAGTAGACATATGGGGAATGTAAAGTAATTACCGTATTTTTCGCCCCTATAAGACGCACCGGCCCATAAGACGCACCTAGGTTTTTGGGGAGGAAAATAAGAAAAAAAATTTTTTTAACCAAAAGGTGTGCTTTTGGTGGGTTTGGAACTAATGGTGGTCTGTGGATGACGGACACTGTTATGGGGGGGATCTGTGGATGACGGACACTGTTATGGGGGGATCTGTGGATGACGGACACTGTTATCGGGGGATCTGTGGATGACGGACACTGTTATGAGGGGGATCTGTGGATGACGGACACTTATGGGGGGGATCTGTGGATGACGGACACTTATGGGGGGGATCTGTGGATGACGGACACTGTTATGGGGGGGATCTGTGGATGACGGACACTGTTATGGGGGGATCTGTGGATGACGGACACTTATGGGGGAATCTGTGGATGACGGACACTTATGGGGGGAATCTGTGGATGACGGACACTTATGGGGGGGATCTGTGGATGGCACAGTTAAGGGGTGGGGGTCTATGGATGGCACTGTTATGGGCTGGGGGGGCACTGTGGATGGCACTGTTATGGGGTGGGGGATCTGTGGATGGCACTGTTATATATGTGCCATCCACAGACCCCCCACCCCATAACAGTGCCATCCACAGTGCCCCCCCAGCCCATAACAGTGCCATCCACAGACCCCCACCCCTTAACTGTGCCATCCACAGATTCCGTGTGCCCCGAGCCCCCCGCCGCCGCATACAAATATAAAATGTATAATTGAATTGAAAGTTATTAAACATGCCCCCCTCACTCCTAATAGTACCGTATATCCGAATTTCTTCTGTATAATGCCGGCAGGCGGGCCGGGCGGCCGGCGCGTCTCTCAGTGACGTCACTTGTCTGTGCCGCCTGCTTCATTCATAAAGCAGGCGGCGCAGGCACGTGACATCAGGGAGTTACGCTGTCGCCCGCCCGTCCTGCCTGCCGGCATTATACAGAAGAAATTAAGATATACGGTACTATTAGGAGTGAGGGGGGCATGTTTAATAACTTTCAATTCAATAATACATTTTATATTAGTATACCGGAGCGGTGGGGCGGGGCTATAGTACAGTGACCGCACCGCCCCACCGCTATTGCCGGCCCCCAGCTCCTCCTGCCAGTCCCTCCCCCAGCCCCCGCTCCGTACATCGCGTCCAGCGATGTTAAACTGTCAGCATTCGCCCCATAAGATGCAGGGGCATTTTCATCCCATTTTTAGGGAGGAAAAAGTGCGTCTTATGGGGCGAAAAATACGGTACTATTTTTGGAGTTATTACTATCTATTATAAAAGTAGAGAAATTTTTTAAAATTTTGGATAAATAAATAAGATTTTTTTTACTCCATTTCACCAGTTTCATGAAGTATGATATGTGACGAGAAAACAATCTCAGAATGTCCTGGATAAGTAAAAGCGTTTTAAAGTTATTACCACATAAAGTCCCTCATGTCAGATTTTCAAAAAATGGCCTGGGCAGGAAGGTGAAAACAGGCCCGGGGTTGAAGGGGTTAAAACACAAGAAAAACTATACAAATGTGTCATCGCTGTAATTATTCTGACCCGGAGAATATTGGGCACGGGGTCAGTTTACCCAAACAGGAAACACTGTAAAAACATAACCCATAAAACTGTGGTGGAATTGCATTTCCAAATTCCTCCTCGTTTGAAATATTACAGGGGAGCTGTCATCAGAAAATGACCTGCTGTTTAAATAATTCTTATGTTTAACACTTTTTGAAATAATTTTTGATGATGTTATTTGTTATTTTCCATGCCACGTTTTATATTTAAACTAAAACTATAAATCCTGCAGTTTTCGCACTGACCACTAAGCCTAATAGGAGCCACTTCTTGGTCTGTACAGATCACTTTACTGCATCTATTTGCTTATGGCCTCATGCACACGACCGTTCTGTTTTTTGCGGTCCGCAAACTGCGGATCCGCAAAAAACGGAAGCAGCCCGTGTGCCTTCCGCAATTTGCAGAACGGGCGGCCCATTGTAGAAATGCCTATTCTTGTCCGCAAAACGGACAAGAATAGGATATGTTCTATTTTTTTTTGCGGGGCCACGGAACGGAGAAACGGATGCGGACAGCACACGGAGTGCTGTCTGCATCTCTTGCGGCCCCATTGAAATGAATGGGTCCACACCTGAGCCGCAAAAACAGCGGCTCGGATACGGATCAAAACAACGGTCGTGTGCATGAGGCCTATCTGTCATTCTTAGGCCTCTTTCACACGAACGTATTTTCTTTCCGTGTCCGTTCCGTATACGGAACCATTCATTTCAATGGGTCTGCAAAAAAAACGGAAGGTACTCCGAGTGCATTCCGTTTCCGTATGTCCGTATTTCCGTTTCGCAAAAAAATAGAATGTGTCCTATTATTGTCTGCGTTACGGACAAGGAAAGGACTGTTCTATTAAGGGCCAGCTGTTCCGTTCTGCAAAATACAGAATGCACACGGATGTCATTTGTATATTTTGCGGATCCGTTTTTTGGGTTTTAATACTGAAAAAAAAATTAAAACCTTTCGAGGAAAAAAAAAGTATTTTTTCATAACCATATTTCGACCCCTATACCTTTTATGTAGCTATGTGTACGGGGCTGTGTGAGGGCCCATTTTTTTGCGGGACGATCTGTTCTTTTTAGTGACACCAATTTTAAGTGTGTGCGACTTTTTGATCACTTTTTATAAAAAAATTATTGGGTAGCTGAAGTAATAAAAAATGGCAAATTGGCTGTTTAAATTTTTTTTCCTGCTACGCCATTTGCCGTATGCCATTAATATTGTTATATTTTAATAGTATTGGCATTTTCGCACGCGGCGATGCCCATGATGTTTATTTTTTTATTGGTTAAATCTTTTTATTTTAAGGAAAGGAGGGTGATTTGAACTTTTAGGTTTTTTTAATGTATTTTTTTACATCTGTAAAAACTTTTTTTTTTTAAACTTTTTTTAAAGTCACCTTGGGTGACAATAACTGGCAAACATTCGATTGCCCATAGTATTCAGTGATGGCTAAATAGCCATCATTGAAGACTTCAATTGCACTATATCAATACAAGGCTGCCACCTAGTGGCCTGTATTGATATATACATCTAATTGACTTTGAGGCTTCGGTCAATTAGATCAAGGTAACGGATTCCCCGATCTCGGCCGGGGAACGCTGTTACCGGATCGGAAGACCGCAACTTCCAGTTCCGGTCTGCGCAGATGCCGTGGTCACATTTGACCACGGCATATGAAAGGTAAGATGCATGTGATCAGCCTTATGGCTGATCGCATACATGTGCCACGGGTCTCTGCTATTTAAAATAGCAGAGACCCCGCGGCTAAGGCGCCTGCTGCACGCGCCATGTTTAGGGATCGGACCCGTCATGGATCCTTAAGGGGTTAAGTGGTCTTGTCCCGCAAAAAACAAGCCCTCATACAGCTATGTGAACAGGAAAAACAAAAATGTTATGGCTCCAGGAAGGTGGGGAGTAAAAAACGAAAGAAAAAAAATATATAAAATGACTGCCGCCCACGCAGGTGTTTATGCAGCCTGACTACTGTGACAACAGTAATAATAATAGGACAGGTTTATGAAAAGGTGTAAAAGAAAGCAACCATCGCAACCAATCACAGCACTGCTTTCATTTGGTGTCTGCTCTTGAAATATGAAAGCTGCTCTGTGATTTGTTGCTCTCTTTCTACAGTGTTAAATTGACGTTCTTTTGCTCAATCAATACAGATTTCTAATGCTAGCGTTTATATATTAATAGGCAGGCTGTAACGGATGTGTCGCCCATGTTTTATAATGTACAGCCAAGGTACTGTCACCACGCCATCCCCCTAGAAAATCGTAGAAACAAGCCACTAATGACGTCACGACGCCTTCGCTGGAACGCACACGTTCCTCGCCCAGTCGTTTGCGTTCCTCGGCTTGCGCGCTGTAGACACGCCCACCCGTGCACTGCGCGCGGCCCCGGCAGGCAGAGGGTGGTGTTAGATGCGCAGCAGCAGCGGCGGCGGCGCTTGTGTTCTACTGGGTGACGCGGCTGCCGGTACAAGATGAAGTTATCGGTGGATTCCCGGGGCTGGGTGTGGACAGGATTGCTGCTCCTGGCCGCTTGCTGCACGGTTAAAGCTGCAGAAAATGGTAAGTACGGGGGGGACTCTAGGCTGGTGGGAGTTGCGCACATGTCAGTGGAGTTTAGGAGGGCGCGCTGCTTCATGTGCTACTGGGAGGAGATGCTGCAGGTGAAGCAGTTCTGAAGTCCCTCAAAGTAGTGCGGCTGGAGCAGTCGGAGGTAGCAGTGGCGACTAGGAGTAGTTGAGTGAAGCAGTGGTTGGGTGCACAGGGGCCCTAAAGTGGAGGGAGATGAGGCCTCCTGAGAAGCCAGCTGCAGTGGCCCCGGAGCGTCGCCGCACCCCTTGTGTCACCGGGGCAGGTGTAGCAAATCCAGCCCCCACACGCATAGCCTGCCCCCGTTACTGAGGCAGGTGTAGCCCCCTGGAGCGTCACTGGGGCAGGTGTAGCCACCCCCCCGAGCCCTCCCCTGTTACCGGACCGGGCGTAGCCGCCGACCCCCAACATCCATCTACCCTCCTGCTGCTCCCCCCCCCCTCCCAGGTGTAGCCCCCCGGAGTGTCACTGGGGCAGGTGTAACACATGCCCTACCCCCCAGAGTGTCACTGGGGCAGGTGTAGCCACCCCCCCGAGCCCTCCTCTGTTACCGGACCGGGCGTAGCCGCCGACCCCCAACATCCATCTACCCTCCTGCTGCTCTTTCCCCCCCCCCCCCCCCCCCCCAGGTGTAGCCCCCTGGAGTGTCACCAGGGCAGTCGTAAAACACCCCCCCCCCACAGTGTCACTGGGGCAGGCGTAACACATGCCCTACCCCCAGAGTGTCACTGGGGCCGGTGTAACACCCCCCCCCCCCCCCCCATCCCAGGTGTAGCCCCCTGGAGTGTCACCAGGGCAGGCGTAACACCCCCCACAGTGTCACCGGGGCAGGCGGAGCACCGAACACTGGGAAAAAAACCCACAAAAGAGAGCTGTGACCGTTGTCCCTAGCAACCTCTCCGCTAATCACATTGTCGCTGTCATTCTGGAGACTGAGCCCTGCACTCTGATCACTGCGCAGCCGCTCCAGATTTCCTGTGTGTATAATGTGGCACGCGGGTCACTGACCCTCCGGACGGTGGGGTCCACTGCTAATTAACAGGGAGGACGTCTTGTACCCTCGTCTGCAGCCCCACAAGGAATTTCTGTTTCTCTTGTCACTTCCTGAGCAGCCTCTGAGTTTTCAGATGAGAGGCCCGAGGTGAAAATGTGGAAAGGAAGTGCCCCCCCCCCTTGCCCCCCCTTGCCCCCCCTTCCCCCCCCTTGCCCCCCCTTCCCCCCCCTTCCCCCCTCCCCCCCGCTCTGTAAGGAACTGCGATCCTGCGGTAAATTCCCCTTCTTTGTAAGGGGGTGTGATATTGAGGAGGACCTCTCGCCTCTCCTGACAGGTCTGTTTTAGTAACTACTTGCATTCTCTGTGTAATAACAATTCTGGATTATCTGGTCTAGGCCACTTTCACACTCGTGTTTTGGGCGGATCCCTCATGGATCTGCAAAAACGCTTCCATTACAATAAAACAACAGCAAAAAAAACAACTCACCTTTCAGCAGCACGAGCTCCCTTCTCCCCCCCTTTTTTTTTTTTTGGGGGGTTTTAAAAAAAAAATTTTTTTGCAATGGTTGACCCATAGGAAATTCATGAAATATCGCAATCCTCGCCCAAATTTATTGTGACTCGTGTGCAACCAAACTTCACCGTGTGGTCCAGCCTCATATAGGCCCTGATTGGGGGTGGGATATGGCTGTGTCCACGCTGCATCTGAGCCTTTAGTTACTGATGGATTTTTCCAATGCACGGCATTGATGTATTCCACTGTATAGCAGTATGTGTCCCCCATAGGGGCCCATTGTAAAGACGTGCATACCCTGCGATATCCTGATTTTTATTGGATGTCTATGGGATAGCGTTGTCTGCTATGCTGTTCTATACAGAACAAATAGACTGGGGGTCATTGGCCAAAAAAGGGTTTCCGTCACCAGATTTAACCCTATTAAACTGGCTGACATTCGCTCCTGCTCCTAGAGGCTCCGTTCTCCCACCTCATGTCACTCCCTGCCATCCTTGATTGACAGGGCCCAGCGTTCATCTTCTCCTGCAGGCCCTGTGTGCTGGATAAATCTCGCGCCTGCGCAGTGCCGTTTACCGGGCCGGCAGGAGGAGACGAGCGCTGCCTGGCCCTGTCAATCAAGGACGCCCCCCCCCCCCCCCCCCCCCTGCTCCTAGAGGCTAATTTTGCATATCATAAAAATTCAAATTGTGCATAAGAATAGTAGTTAGGGTCTGCTGACATTAGCACATCGCAAATGTCAGCCAGTTTAATAGGGTTAAATCTGGTGACAGAAACCCTTTAAGGCCTCTTTCACACTTGCGTTGTTGGGATCCGGCGTGCACTTCCGTTGCCGGAGGTGCCCGCCGGATCCGGAAAAACGCAAGTGTACTGAAAGCATTTGAAGATGGAACCGTCTTCCAAATGCTTTCAGTGTTACTATGGCACCCAGGACGCTATTAAAGTCCTGGTTGCCATAGTAGTAGTGGGGAGCGGGGGAGCAGCATACTTACCGTCCGTGCGGCTCCCGGGGCGCTCCAGAATGACGTCAGAGCGCCCCATGCGCATGGATGACGTGATCCATGTGATCACGTCATCCATGCGCTTGGGGCACCCTGACGTCACTCTGAAGCACCCGGGGAGCCGCACGGACGGTAAGTACACTGCTCCCCCGCTCCCCGCTACACTTACCATGGCTGTCAGGACTTTAGCGTCCCGGCAGCCATGGTAACCACTCTGAAAAAGCTAAACGTCGGATCCGGTAATGCGCCGAAACGACGTTTAGCTTAAGGCCGGATCCGGATCAATGCCTTCCAATGGGCATTAATTCCGGATCCGGCCTTGCGGCAAGTGTTCCGGATTTTTGGCCGGAGCAAAAAGCGCAGCATGCTGCAGTATTTTCTCCGGCCAACAAACGTTCCGTACCGGAACTGAAGACATCCTGATGCATCCTGAACGGATTTCTCTCCATTCAGAATGCATTAGGATAATCCTGATCAGTATTCTTCCGGCATAGAGCCCCGACGACGGAACTCTATGCCGGAAGACAAGAACGCAGGTGTGAAAGAGCCCTAAAGGGGTTGTCTCACTGCAGCAAATGGTATTTATCATGTAGAGAAAGTTAAAGGGGTTGTCCAAGTTATTTTTTTGTTCTTTCTATGTTCCTAACTAAACAAATGTAACAGCTTTCCAATTAACTCACTTTATCTCCAGTGGCTGGTTTCTCAGATTTGACTGAGGGTCACATGACCTGTGATGTCAGCTTCTCTCCCTGCTCTGATAAAGGTCGTTTACAAGACTGTAAACGAGACGTCACTGTGCTGGGCACGCCCCCTTCACTGCCGTCTGCTCTCTGCTAGGATTCTTAACCCCTTCAGCTGCACAGCTCTCCAGGCAGCGAGGAGACAATGCTGGGCACTGGAGCTGACCTACTAAAGAGAGCATTGCACAAGAAGGTAGGGGGAAGATCCTATGTGTACAAGCAGTCTCATTATACAGCTGGGACTTGTAGTTCTACACATACAACATGCTGCAGAGTCTCCCAGCAGGCAGACATGTCACTCAGGGCAGCTCTTGTATCCACTCCCTTAGCAGAGCAGGGGGAGGGGCAGAGATTGTTTTTATTGCATGTAAACAAAGGGCCAGAAAAGAACCAGGGAAATGAGGAAATAGATATCTTTTTTGCATAAAACTTGCTTAGCTCAGTTATATATCAGATTTTCAGTGCTATATTATTTTTTTTCATAACTCGGACAACCCCTTTAATACCAGACACTTACTAATGTATTGTGATCATCCATATTTCCTCCTTTGCTGGCTGGATTCATTTTTCTATCTCATTGTACTCTGCTCGTTCCCATGGTTATGACCACCCTGCAATCCAGCAGCAGTGGTCATACTTGCACGCTATAGGAAAAATGGCTGGCCTCCTTGGTGGTCGGGACTGCGGGCAGTGCTGGCGCCTTTTCCTATAGCGTGCAAGCACCGCCGAGCCCCGTTCATGACACACGAGCCGGTCCCAGAGGTTGGAGCTCACTCCTATCGGGCGTTTATTGTATATCCTGTGCATTTGCCATAAATCTTCAGATGGGAACACCCCTTTAATACCTTCAGCAGTCCCACAGA